>NW_028274827.1:0-2400000 GCF_037043125.1 Eumetopias jubatus | reverse complement strand
TTTCCACAAGAGAGAAATCGAATCAGTCCAAAATATGCGCTGGAGCCTAGTGTACCGGGGCGATGTCCTGACGCTTTGAGAGAAGAGTGTGGAGCAGGCATCGTTGAGGAATCCACAAGTTTCTCAAGCGAGGAGCCTTCTAGCATTGCCGGGGTGAAGCGACCGAAACATGCACGAACCTTCCCTCTGTGAATAGGCTCTAGGGAATGCCAATTTCCCCTCAGAGGAAGATTGTCCCGGTGGGAAGCTCTCTAGCCTGTTGGTCTGCAGGCCCGCCGAGAAGGCCACATATACTTCGCTAAGGAAAACTCTCTGTGAAGAAAGATAGGTTCAGTGAAGGAAGCACACGTCCCACCAAACCCACTGAAACACACGGAGACGTTTTGGCATCAGGAAAGGCCTTATCCTTGCCCTGGATAGAATGCTTTTGGGAGTACCTGTGCTGCCCCGGCGTTGGATTGCCAAGGAGCCCCTTCCTACCTTATAGGTGTGGGAGTGGGCAATGTCCTTCGACGTGGAGACAAGTCTGTGAAGCAAGCACCGTTCGGGGAACCACCAGATTCTCGAGCGAGGAGCATTCCAGGCTGCATGTCCTGAGGCTCCCGAAACACGGGCTCTCTTTGCGTCTCTGAATAAATCTCTGGGGAATGCAACGTTCCTTCACAGGAAGCATGTCCCAGCGAGACATTTTGTGGTATGTTTCTCTAGAAGTACGGGGATGGGCGGTCGCATTCAGGAGGTGCCGTGTCCCTGGCCGGGAGAAACAATTCTGTGGAGAAGGCGACTTCGGCCCCAATGTGCTTTTCCAAGAAGAAGCTTCCTTAGGCTCAAAGCGTGGAAGCATCACTGTAATGCCACCTTCTTCCCTCTGAGCAGCAGGACGGTAGGCAACCCTACTTTCCAAGAACATGGGGTTTCCAGAAGGAAAAAGCGATCTCTGAGAGACGTTTCCAAGGACAGAGATGGCGGGTCGTACTGGCCTTTAGAAACAAGTGTGTGGAGAATGCCCCTTTCAGAGGACCACCATTTCTCCTGCGAGAAGCCTTCTACAATGTATGTGTGGAGGCATCAGGCGGGTGCCGGGTCCATCCCTCAGGGAAAACACTCTGTCGAGAACAATGTTCCAGGAACGTCTTGCTTACAGAAAGTCGAAGACTTCTCCAGGTCCTTGTGTGATGCGGAGGAGTCTGCCCTAATGGGATCTCTGAGAAACAAGGCTGCGGAGACTGGAAACCTTCCCTGCCACCTGGATATCCGAAGACGGAAACCATTTCACGTCGATGTGTGGAAGTAGAGGCCAGGGGCCTTGACCTGATGCCCGGGAAGGCGTCTGTGCGGAATTCAACATGGAGCGAACAACCGAAATCTTCCCGTGTAGAGTCCTGTAGCATGGACGTGTACAAGCATCTGGAGCGGGCCCTCTCCTTCCCTCGGAGATACGAGCCCGTGGCGAATGCCACGTCGAGTTCACGTCCTTTCTCATGCGTTCTCTGCCATTTCCAGCGTCGGCCGTGAAGGATAGGCAAAGGGAAAAGTCCCCGTATCGGAGTCCCCAGGATGTGGGGAAAGCAGCTCCCAGGAAACCCAAGTTCCCCCCAGTGAGACGCTTTCTCACACACAGGTATGGGCGCATTCGAATGTGCGATAGACTTCCTTCGGGGAAGGCGATGTTCCATGAATTTCGTGTTTCCAGGAGAGAAAGCTGATGTCCAGGACATGTGTGCAAGTCTTGAGATGGGGCAAGGTCCTTAGGGCGAGCTTCGAGTCTGTGGATCAAGCCCCTTTCGGATAAGCACAAGTTGGTCAAGTGTGAATCATTCTGGCTTCCATGTGTGGAACAATCGAAACACGCCCTCTCCCTCTGTCTGTGAAGCAGTCTCTGGGGAATGCCACTTTCCCGTCAGAGGAAGTTGGTTCCCGTGAGGAGCATTCTACCATCTTTCGCCAGAGGCACGCGGAAAGTGCGTCAGACGTCGCGGAACGCAAGCCTGGGAATAAAGCAAGATTCACCGTGGAACACGACCCTTCAAACGAAACCATTCTCATGGATGTGTGTGTTCTCAGACTAGAGTAATGCCGTGTCCTTGGCTTGGAGAAAGATTTCTGTGGAGGATGCAGTTCCAGCGACACTGTGGCTGTTCCACCGAGAAACTTCCGAGCCTCTATGTGTGGAGGCACCCGAGAGTGCCCCAGTCTTCTGTTTGAGAAAAAGAGTGTGAAGAAAAGCGCTGCCCGCTAACATCTTGATGCCAGAAGCGAAAGCGATTCCTCCTATAGGTGTAGAAATAGAGGACAGGTGGTTTGTCCTTAGGCATGGAATCCAGATGGCAGAGAATGCATTTTTCAGAACCGCATAATTGTCTGCGGCATGAAGGATACCGGCACGTCTGTGGGGCCGCATCAGGAAGGTGCCCTCTAGTTCCGCAGTTGGTAACGGTCGGCTTAGAAGAGGACGTTGAAGGAAACACTTGCTTTCTGAAGACACAAGCCTTTTCCATTCTCCGCGTGTAGTCTGGAGGAAACTGCCCTAAACCCAATTCATCAACCAGAGACTCTGGACCATGGAACTCTAAACTGCCAGCTCGATATCTGAGGGTAGAAACACTTTCATATCTGTGTGGAAGGGCAGGCAAGTGGCCAGGATTCGGAGGAGAGAACCTCATGCGTGGACATTGTAACTTAGAGCGAAGAACAAATGTGCTCCCGTGAGAAGCCTGCTGGCCGGGAAGTGTTGAAGCGTCAGGATGAAGCCCTCTCATTCCCACCGTGGAAGAAATGTCTGCCTCAGGCACGTCTCCGCGACACCCTGGATCCTTCAATCCTATACCCTGCTAGCCTCTGTGGGTTGAAGTCTCAGAAAAGGGCAGGATCGGGCCCTCGGGGAAAGAGTTCTGTGTAGATAGCCTCTTTCGGCAACCAACGTGGTTCTTCAAAGGGGGAAGCCTTGTAGGAAGTATGTGTTGCCGTGTCAGGACAATGCCATCTCCGCCCATCGTCGAAGGATGACTGTGGAGGACGACACGTTCCAGGACCATCTGGATTCCGGAAGAGAGAGCGATTTCTAGTGTAGGTATGGAAAGAGAGGCAAGGTGCCCGTCCCCGTCTGGGAGATCCAAGTCCGTGGAGCGTACAACTTCCGAGCCACAACAAGTTTCTCCCCCAAGGAAAGTTTCAAGCTCTGGGGTGGGCAAGCTTCGGCGGGGTTCCATATCCTTGCCTCTGAGAATCAAGGCTGTGGAGATGGTCACTTCCCGGGAGCATCTACTTTCTGGAGATCCAAACTGTGGGCACGGAGGTGGCACGCGAGACTAAGGCGCGTGTGCCTGTCAGGGAGAAGACAGTCCGTGGAGACGGCCACTTTCGTGAGCATCTCGTTCCCTCAAGCCGGAAGCATCCTGGCCTATATTGATGAGAAGTAGCAGGAGAATTCCTCAACCTCTGCTCTGCCTAAATAGACTGTGGGCAATGCCACTTTCCCTAACACCGTGTCTCCAGAAGAGAATTGCCATGTCCAGTCCAAAAGCGGGGAGGTCTAGGAGAGGGACCACGGCCTCACGCTGAGAAACGGGCCTGGGGACATGCACCACTCAGGGAACGACAATGCTCTCCCACGAGAAGCATTCTAGCACGCATGGGTTGAGGCCTCCTAAATATGCCCCATCCTTGCCTCTGTGAAACGAGTCTCTGGGCATTGCACGTGTCCCGAAAGTGGAAGTTCTCTCCTGCCAGAATCTTTGGAGCACGTTTGTCTAGATGCACGGCCAAAGTGCCATGCCCTTGGGTCAGATAATGAACCCTGCGAATAAAGCACGTTTCAGACAAGAACACGACACTTCCAAACACACGCCTCAGAGCAGATCCGTGTGTTTTCACCGGAGGAAATGCCGTTTCCACCGTTGGGCGAAGGAATGCTGGGGAGGAGGCCATTTCGGCAACATCGTAGATTTTCACGCCATAAAAATCCCAGCCTCCGTGTGTGCAACGATCACGAGAGGGCCATCGAATTTCCCGGGAGATACCAGACGCTGGAGGATCCGGTGTCCACTCACATCTTGTTTTCCCAAGAGAAAAGCCATTTCTCATAGTTGTGTGGAAGTCTAGGGAAGGGGGCTTGTCCTTAAGATGAGAAACAAGACTGTGGAGAGGGCAACTTTCAGCGCACCCCAAGCATCTCTTTTGGGAAGCCTGGTTGCCCCTGTGCCTTGTGGCATCCGAAAGGTGCCTAACCTTCCCTCAGTGAATACACTCCCTTGGGAATACAGCGTTCAAGTCAACACTTGCTTCCTGAAGATACAAAGCTTTTCCAAGGCAGGTGTTTGATCAGGAGGAAACATGCCTACACGGACCTCTGGAAAACAAGACGTGGGAAGGGTCATCGTCACGGCCATCTGGATGCGGGGAGATAGATCCATCTTCAATTCTGTGTGCGGAAGCATAGGCAAGGGCCTAGGACCCTATCCTGAGAAACAAGTCTCTGGAGAAGAGAATGTTCAGCACACCGCAGCTGTCCTGCCGGAGATGTGTTCTAGCATGGGTGTGCGCAAGCATCGGGAGAGTTCCATCTCCTTCCGTCTGCGAGACAAGCCTGTGGAGATGGCCCCTTGGCAATAACATTTGGGTCCAGATTTCCAATCGAGTTCCAGGAGAGGTGCGGAAGGATAGGCCAGGTAACAAGTCCCCCAGTGTTCCAGTAACAATTCTGGGGAAGCACAGGTGCCAGGAAACACAAGTTCCTTCAGAGGAGATGCTTTCTAATACATACGTCCAGAAGTCTCTGTACATAGCCTACCCTTGCTTGTGGGAGGCAAGTTGGGTGGAATGCGAATTCCACTACCCTCTTGTTTCCACAAGAGAGAAATCGAATCAGTCCAATATATGCGCTGGAGCCTAGTGTACCGGGGCGATGTCCTGACGCTTTGAGAGAAGAGTGTGGAGCAGGCATCGTTGAGGAATCCACAAGTTTCTCAAGCGAGGAGCCTTCTAGCATTGCCGGGGTGAAGCGACCGAAACATGCACGAACCTTCCCTCTGTGAATAGGCTCTAGGGAATGCCAATTTCCCCTCAGAGGAAGATTGTCCCGGTGGGAAGCTCTCTAGCCTGTTGGTCTGCAGGCCCGCCGAGAAGGCCACATATACTTCGCTAAGGAAAACTCTCTGTGAAGAAAGATAGGTTCAGTGAAGGAAGCACACGTCCCACCAAACCCACTGAAACACACGGAGACGTTTTGGCATCAGGAAAGGCCTTATCCTTGCCCTGGATAGAATGCTTTTGGGAGTACCTGTGCTGCCCCGGCGTTGGATTGCCAAGGAGCCCCTTCCTACCTTATAGGTGTGGGAGTGGGCAATGTCCTTCGACGTGGAGACAAGTCTGTGAAGCAAGCACCGTTCGGGGAACCACCAGATTCTCGAGCGAGGAGCATTCCAGGCTGCATGTCCTGAGGCTCCCGAAACACGGGCTCTCTTTGCGTCTCTGAATAAATCTCTGGGGAATGCAACGTTCCTTCACAGGAAGCATGTCCCAGCGAGACATTTTGTGGTATGTTTCTCTAGAAGTACGGGGATGGGCGGTCGCATTCAGGAGGTGCCGTGTCCCTGGCCGGGAGAAACAATTCTGTGGAGAAGGCGACTTCGGCCCCAATGTGCTTTTCCAAGAAGAAGCTTCCTTAGGCTCAAAGCGTGGAAGCATCACTGTAATGCCACCTTCTTCCCTCTGAGCAGCAGGACGGTAGGCAACCCTACTTTCCAAGAACATGGGGTTTCCAGAAGGAAAAAGCGATCTCTGAGAGACGTTTCCAAGGACAGAGATGGCGGGTCGTACTGGCCTTTAGAAACAAGTGTGTGGAGAATGCCCCTTTCAGAGGACCACCATTTCTCCTGCGAGAAGCCTTCTACAATGTATGTGTGGAGGCATCAGGCGGGTGCCGGGTCCATCCCTCAGGGAAAACACTCTGTCGAGAACAATGTTCCAGGAACGTCTTGCTTACAGAACGTCGAAGACTTCTCCAGGTCCTTGTGTGATGCGGAGGAGTCTGCCCTAATGGGATCTCTGAGAAACAAGGCTGCGGAGACTGGAAACCTTCCCTGCCACCTGGATATCCGAAGACGGAAACCATTTCACGTCGATGTGTGGAAGTAGAGGCCAGGGGCCTTGACCTGATGCCCGGGAAGGCGTCTGTGCGGAATTCAACATGGAGCGAACAACCGAAATCTTCCCGTGTAGAGTCCTGTAGCATGGACGTGTACAAGCATCTGGAGCGGGCCCTCTCCTTCCCTCGGAGATACGAGCCCGTGGCGAATGCCACGTCGAGTTCACGTCCTTTCTCATGCGTTCTCTGCCATTTCCAGCGTCGGCCGTGAAGGATAGGCAAAGGGAAAAGTCCCCGTATCGGAGTCCCCAGGATGTGGGGAAAGCAGCTCCCAGGAAACCCAAGTTCCCCCCAGTGAGACGCTTTCTCACACACAGGTATGGGCGCATTCGAATGTGCGATAGACTTCCTTCGGGGAAGGCGATGTTCCATGAATTTCGTGTTTCCAGGAGAGAAAGCTGATGTCCAGGACATGTGTGCAAGTCTTGAGATGGGGCAAGGTCCTTAGGGCGAGCTTCGAGTCTGTGGATCAAGCCCCTTTCGGATAAGCACAAGTTGGTCAAGTGTGAATCATTCTGGCTTCCATGTGTGGAACAATCGAAACACGCCCTCTCCCTCTGTCTGTGAAGCAGTCTCTGGGGAATGCCACTTTCCCGTCAGAGGAAGTTGGTTCCCGTGAGGAGCATTCTACCATCTTTCGCCAGAGGCACGCGGAAAGTGCGTCAGACGTCGCGGAACGCAAGCCTGGGAATAAAGCAAGATTCACCGTGGAACACGACCCTTCAAACGAAACCATTCTCATGGATGTGTGTGTTCTCAGACTAGAGTAATGCCGTGTCCTTGGCTTGGAGAAAGATTTCTGTGGAGGATGCAGTTCCAGCGACACTGTGGCTGTTCCACCGAGAAACTTCCGAGCCTCTATGTGTGGAGGCACCCGAGAGTGCCCCAGTCTTCTGTTTGAGAAAAAGAGTGTGAAGAAAAGCGCTGCCCGCTAACATCTTGATGCCAGAAGCGAAAGCGATTCCTCCTATAGGTGTAGAAATAGAGGACAGGTGGTTTGTCCTTAGGCATGGAATCCAGATGGCAGAGAATGCATTTTTCAGAACCGCATAATTGTCTGCGGCATGAAGGATACCGGCACGTCTGTGGGGCAGCATCAGGAAGGTGCCCTCTAGTTCCGCAGTTGGTAACGGTCGGCTTAGAAGAGGACGTTGAAGGAAACACTTGCTTTCTGAAGACACAAGCCTTTTCCATTCTCCGCGTGTAGTCTGGAGGAAACTGCCCTAAACCCAATTCATCAACCAGAGACTCTGGACCATGGAACTCTAAACTGCCAGCTCGATATCTGAGGGTAGAAACACTTTCATATCTGTGTGGAAGGGCAGGCAAGTGGCCAGGATTCGGAGGAGAGAACCTCATGCGTGGACATTGTAACTTAGAGCGAACAACAAATGTGCTCCCGTGAGAAGCCTGCTGGCCGGGAAGTGTTGAAGCGTCAGGATGAAGCCCTCTCATTCCCACCGTGGAAGAAATGTCTGCCTCAGGCACGTCTCCGCGACACCCTGGATCCTTCAATCCTATACCCTGCTAGCCTCTGTGGGTTGAAGTCTCAGAAAAGGGCAGGATCGGGCCCTCGGGGAAAGAGTTCTGTGTAGATAGCCTCTTTCGGCAACCAACGTGGTTCTTCAAAGGGGGAAGCCTTGTAGGAAGTATGTGTTGCCGTGTCAGGACAATGCCATCTCCGCCCATCGTCGAAGGATGACTGTGGAGGACGACACGTTCCAGGACCATCTGGATTCCGGAAGAGAGAGCGATTTCTAGTGTAGGTATGGAAAGAGAGGCAAGGTGCCCGTCCCCGTCTGGGAGATCCAAGTCCGTGGAGCGTACAACTTCCGAGCCACAACAAGTTTCTCCCCCAAGGAAAGTTTCAAGCTCTGGGGTGGGCAAGCTTCGGCGGGGTTCCATATCCTTGCCTCTGAGAATCAAGGCTGTGGAGATGGTCACTTCCCGGGAGCATCTACTTTCTGGAGATCCAAACTGTGGGCACGGAGGTGGCACGCGAGACTAAGGCGCGTGTGCCTGTCAGGGAGAAGACAGTCCGTGGAGACGGCCACTTTCGTGAGCATCTCGTTCCCTCAAGCCGGAAGCATCCTGGCCTATATTGATGAGAAGTAGCAGGAGAATTCCTCAACCTCTGCTCTGCCTAAATAGACTGTGGGCAATGCCACTTTCCCTAACACCGTGTCTCCAGAAGAGAATTGCCATGTCCAGTCCAAAAGCGGGGAGGTCTAGGAGAGGGACCACGGCCTCACGCTGAGAAACGGGCCTGGGGACATGCACCACTCAGGGAACGACAATGCTCTCCAACGAGAAGCATTCTAGCACGCATGGGTTGAGGCCTCCTAAATATGCCCCATCCTTGCCTCTGTGAAACGAGTCTCTGGGCATTGCACGTGTCCCGAAAGTGGAAGTTCTCTCCTGCCAGAATCTTTGGAGCACGTTTGTCTAGATGCACGGCCAAAGTGCCATGCCCTTGGGTCAGATAATGAACCCTGCGAATAAAGCACGTTTCAGACAAGAACACGACACTTCCAAACACACGCCTCAGAGCAGATCCGTGTGTTTTCACCGGAGGAAATGCCGTTTCCACCGTTGGGCGAAGGAATGCTGGGGAGGAGGCCATTTCGGCAACATCGTAGATTTTCACGCCATAAAAATCCCAGCCTCCGTGTGTGCAACGATCACGAGAGGGCCATCGAATTTCCCGGGAGATACCAGACGCTGGAGGATCCTGTGTCCACTCACATCTTGTTTTCCCAAGAGAAAAGCCATTTCTCATAGTTGTGTGGAAGTCTAGGGAAGGGGGCTTGTCCTTAAGATGAGAAACAAGACTGTGGAGAGGGCAACTTTCAGCGCACCCCAAGCATCTCTTTTGGGAAGCCTGGTTGCCCCTGTGCCTTGTGGCATCCGAAAGGTGCCTAACCTTCCCTCAGTGAATACACTCCCTTGGGAATACAGCGTTCAAGTCAACACTTGCTTCCTGAAGATACAAAGCTTTTCCAAGGCAGGTGTTTGATCAGGAGGAAACATGCCTACACGGACCTCTGGAAAACAAGACGTGGGAAGGGTCATCGTCACGGCCATCTGGATGCGGGGAGATAGATCCATCTTCAATTCTGTGTGCGGAAGCATAGGCAAGGGCCTAGGACCCTATCCTGAGAAACAAGTCTCTGGAGAAGAGAATGTTCAGCACACCGCAGCTGTCCTGCCGGAGATGTGTTCTAGCATGGGTGTGTGCAAGCATCGGGAGAGTTCCATCTCCTTCCATCTGCGAGACAATCCTGTGGAGATGGCCCCTTGGCAATAACATTTGGGTCCAGATTTCCAATCGAGTTCCAGGAGAGGTGCGGAAGGATAGGCCAGGTAACAAGTCCCCCAGTGTTCCAGTAACAATTCTGGGGAAGCACAGGTGCCAGGAAACACAAGTTCCTTCAGAGGAGATGCTTTCTAATACATACGTCCAGAAGTCTCTGTACATAGCCTACCCTTGCTTGTGGGAGGCAAGTTGGGTGGAATGCGAATTCCACTACCCTCTTGTTTCCACAAGAGAGAAATCGAATCAGTCCAATATATGCGCTGGAGCCTAGTGTACCGGGGCGATGTCCTGACGCTTTGAGAGAAGAGTGTGGAGCAGGCATCGTTGAGGAATCCACAAGTTTCTCAAGCGAGGAGCCTTCTAGCATTGCCGGGGTGAAGCGACCGAAACATGCACGAACCTTCCCTCTGTGAATAGGCTCTAGGGAATGCCAATTTCCCCTCAGAGGAAGATTGTCCCGGTGGGAAGCTCTCTAGCCTGTTGGTCTGCAGGCCCGCCGAGAAGGCCACATATACTTCGCTAAGGAAAACTCTCTGTGAAGAAAGATAGGTTCAGTGAAGGAAGCACACGTCCCACCAAACCCACTGAAACACACGGAGACGTTTTGGCATCAGGAAAGGCCTTATCCTTGCCCTGGATAGAATGCTTTTGGGAGTACCTGTGCTGCCCCGGCGTTGGATTGCCAAGGAGCCCCTTCCTACCTTATAGGTGTGGGAGTGGGCAATGTCCTTCGACGTGGAGACAAGTCTGTGAAGCAAGCACCGTTCGGGGAACCACCAGATTCTCGAGCGAGGAGCATTCCAGGCTGCATGTCCTGAGGCTCCCGAAACACGGGCTCTCTTTGCGTCTCTGAATAAATCTCTGGGGAATGCAACGTTCCTTCACAGGAAGCATGTCCCAGCGAGACATTTTGTGGTATGTTTCTCTAGAAGTACGGGGATGGGCGGTCGCATTCAGGAGGTGCCGTGTCCCTGGCCGGGAGAAACAATTCTGTGGAGAAGGCGACTTCGGCCCCAATGTGCTTTTCCAAGAAGAAGCTTCCTTAGGCTCAAAGCGTGGAAGCATCACTGTAATGCCACCTTCTTCCCTCTGAGCAGCAGGACGGTAGGCAACCCTACTTTCCAAGAACATGGGGTTTCCAGAAGGAAAAAGCGATCTCTGAGAGACGTTTCCAAGGACAGAGATGGCGGGTCGTACTGGCCTTTAGAAACAAGTGTGTGGAGAATGCCCCTTTCAGAGGACCACCATTTCTCCTGCGAGAAGCCTTCTACAATGTATGTGTGGAGGCATCAGGCGGGTGCCGGGTCCATCCCTCAGGGAAAACACTCTGTCGAGAACAATGTTCCAGGAACGTCTTGCTTACAGAACGTCGAAGACTTCTCCAGGTCCTTGTGTGATGCGGAGGAGTCTGCCCTAATGGGATCTCTGAGAAACAAGGCTGCGGAGACTGGAAACCTTCCCTGCCACCTGGATATCCGAAGACGGAAACCATTTCACGTCGATGTGTGGAAGTAGAGGCCAGGGGCCTTGACCTGATGCCCGGGAAGGCGTCTGTGCGGAATTCAACATGGAGCGAACAACCGAAATCTTCCCGTGTAGAGTCCTGTAGCATGGACGTGTACAAGCATCTGGAGCGGGCCCTCTCCTTCCCTCGGAGATACGAGCCCGTGGCGAATGCCACGTCGAGTTCACGTCCTTTCTCATGCGTTCTCTGCCATTTCCAGCGTCGGCCGTGAAGGATAGGCAAAGGGAAAAGTCCCCGTATCGGAGTCCCCAGGATGTGGGGAAAGCAGCTCCCAGGAAACCCAAGTTCCCCCCAGTGAGACGCTTTCTCACACACAGGTATGGTCGCATTCGAATGTGCGATAGACTTCCTTCGGGGAAGGCGATGTTCCATGAATTTCATGTTTCCAGGAGAGAAAGCTGATGTCCAGGACATGTGTGCAAGTCGTGAGATGGGGCAAGGTCCTTAGGGCGAGCTTCGAGTCTGTGGATCAAGCCCCTTTCGGATAAGCACAAGTTGGTCAAGTGTGAATCATTCTGGCTTCCATGTGTGGAACAATCGAAACACGCCCTCTCCCTCTGTCTGTGAAGCAGTCTCTGGGGAATGCCACTTTCCCGTCAGAGGAAGTTGGTTCCCGTGAGGAGCATTCTACCATATTTCGCCAGAGGCACGCGGAAAGTGCGTCAGACGTCGCGGAACGCAAGCCTGGGAATAAAGCAAGATTCACCGTGGAACACGACCCTTCAAACGAAACCATTCTCATGGATGTGTGTGTTCTCAGACTACAGTAATGCCGTGTCCTTGGCTTGGAGAAAGACTTCTGTGGAGGATGCAGTTCCAGCGACACTGTGGCTGTTCCACCGAGAAGCTTCCGAGCCTCTATGTGTGGAGGCATCCCGAGAGTGCCCCAGTCTTCTGTTTGAGGAAAAGAGTGTGAAGAAAAGCGCTGCCCGCTAACATCTTGATGCCAGAAGCGAAAGCGATTCCTCCTATAGGTGTAGAAATAGAGGACAGGTGGTTTGTCCTTAGGCATGGAATCCAGATGGCAGAGAATGCATTTTTCAGAACCGCATAATTGTCTGCGGCATGAAGGATACCGGCACGTCTGTGGGGCAGCATCAGGAAGGTGCCCTCTAGTTCCGCAGTTGGTAACGGTCGGCTTAGAAGAGGACGTTGAAGGAAACACTTGCTTTCTGAAGACACAAGCCTTTTCCATTCTCCGCGTGTAGTCTGGAGGAAACTGCCCTAAACCCAATTCATCAACCAGAGACTCTGGACCATGGAACTCTAAACTGCCAGCTCGATATCTGAGGGTAGAAACACTTTCATATCTGTGTGGAAGGGCAGGCAAGTGGCCAGGATTCGGAGGAGAGAACCTCATGCGTGGACATTGTAACTTAGAGCGAACAACAAATGTGCTCCCGTGAGAAGCCTGCTGGCCGGGAAGTGTTGAAGCGTCAGGATGAAGCCCTCTCATTCCCACCGTGGAAGAAATGTCTGCCTCAGGCACGTCTCCGCGACACCCTGGATCCTTCAATCCTATACCCTGCTAGCCTCTGTGGGTTGAAGTCTCAGAAAAGGGCAGGATCGGGCCCTCGGGGAAAGAGTTCTGTGTAGATAGCCTCTTTCGGCAACCAACGTGTTTCTTCAAAGGGGGAAGCCTTGAAGGAAGTATGTGTTGCCGTGTCAGGACAATGCCATCTCCGCCCATCGTCGAAAGATGACTGGGGAGGACGACACGTTCCAGGACCATCTGGATTCCGGAAGAGAAAGCGATTTCTAGTGTAGGTATGGAAAGAGAGGCAAGGTACCCGTCCCCGTCTGGGAGATCCAAGTCCGTGGAGAGTACAACTTCCGAGCCTCAACAAGTTTCTCCCGCAAGGAAAGTTTCAAGCTCTGGGGTGGGCAAGCTTCGGCGGGGTTCCATATCCTTGCCTCTGAGAATCAAGGCTGTGGAGATGGTCACTTCCCGGGAGCATCTACTTTGTGGAGATCCAAACTGTGGGCACGGAGGTGGCACGCGAGACTAAGGGGCGTGTCCCTGTCAGGGAGAAGACAGTCCGTGGAGACGGCCACTTTCGTGAGCATCTCGTTCCCTCAAGCCGGAAGCATCCTGGCCTATATTGATGAGAAGTAGCAGGAGAATTCCTCAACCTCTGCTCTGCCTAAATAGACTGTGGGCAATGCCACTTTCCCTAACACCGTGTCTCCAGAAGAGAATTGCCATGTCGATTCCAAAAGCGGGGAGGTCTAGGAGAGGGACCACGGCCTCACGCTGAGAAACGGGCCTGGGGACATGCACCATTCAGGGAACGACAATGCTCTCCCACGAGAAGCATTCTAGCACGCATGGGTTGAGGCCTCCTAAACATGCCCCATCCTTGCCTCTGTGAAACGAGTCTCTGGGCATTGCACGTGTCCCGAAAGTGGAAGTTCTCTCCTGCCAGAATCTTTGGAGCACGTTTGTCTAGATGCACGGCCAAAGTGCCATGCCCTTCGGTCAGATAATGAACCCTGCGAATAAAGCACGTTTCAGACAAGAACACGACACTTCCAAACACACGCCTCAGAGCAGATCCGTGTGTTTTCACCGGAGGAAATGCCGTTTCCACCGTTGGGCGAAGGAATGCTGGGGAGGAGGCCATTTCGGCAACATCGTAGATTTTCACGCCATAAAAATCCCAGCCTCCGTGTGTGCAACGATCACGAGAGGGCCATCGAATTTCCCGGGAGATACCAGACGCTGGAGGATCCGGTGTCCACTCACATCTTGTTTTCCCAAGAGAAAAGCCATTTCTCATAGTTGTGTGGAAGTCTAGGGAAGGGGGCTTGTCCTTAAGATGAGAAACAAGACTGTGGAGAGGGCAACTTTCAGCGCACCCCAAGCATCTCTTTTGGGAAGCCTGGTTGCCCCTGTGCCTTGTGGCATCCGAAAGGTGCCTAACCTTCCCTCAGTGAATACACTCCCTTGGGAATACAGCGTTCAAGTCAACACTTGCTTCCTGAAGATACATAGCTTTTCCAAGGCAGGTGTTTGATCAGGAGGAAACATGCCTACACGGACCTCTGGAAAACAAGACGTGGGAAGGGTCATCGTCACGGCCATCTGGATGCGGGGAGATAGATCCATCTTCAATTCTGTGTGCGGAAGCATAGGCAAGGGCCTAGGACCCTATCCTGAGAAACAAGTCTCTGGAGAAGAGAATGTTCAGCACACCGCAGCTGTCCTGCCGGAGATGTGTTCTAGCATGGGTGTGTGCAAGCATCGGGAGAGTTCCATCTCCTTCCGTCTGCGAGACAAGCCTGTGGAGATGGCCCCTTGGCAATAACATTTGGGTCCAGATTTCCAATCGAGTTCCAGGAGAGGTGCGGAAGGATAGGCCAGGTAACAAGTCCCCCAGTGTTCCAGTAACAATTCTGGGGAAGCACAGGTGCCAGGAAACACAAGTTCCTTCAGAGGAGATGCTTTCTAATACATACGTCCAGAAGTCTCTGTACATAGCCTACCCTTGCTTGTGGGAGGCAAGTTGGGTGGAATGCGAATTCCACTACCCTCTTGTTTCCACAAGAGAGAAATCGAATCAGTCCAATATATGCGCTGGAGCCTAGTGTACCGGGGCGATGTCCTGACGCTTTGAGAGAAGAGTGTGGAGCAGGCATCGTTGAGGAATCCACAAGTTTCTCAAGCGAGGAGCCTTCTAGCATTGCCGGGGTGAAGCGACCGAAACATGCACGAACCTTCCCTCTGTGAATAGGCTCTAGGGAATGCCAATTTCCCCTCAGAGGAAGATTGTCCCGGTGGGAAGCTCTCTAGCCTGTTGGTCTGCAGGCCCGCGGAGAAGGCCACATATACTTCGCTAAGGAAAACTCTCTGTGAAGAAAGATAGGTTCAGTGAAGGAAGCACACGTCCCACCAAACCCACTGAAACACACGGAGACGTTTTGGCATCAGGAAAGGCCTTATCCTTGCCCTGGATAGAATGCTTTTGGGAGTACCTGTGCTGCCCCGGCGTTGGATTGCCAAGGAGCCCCTTCCTACCTTATAGGTGTGGGAGTGGGCAATGTCCTTCGACGTGGAGACAAGTCTGTGAAGCAAGCACCGTTCGGGGAACCACCAGATTCTCGAGCGAGGAGCATTCCAGGCTGCATGTCCTGAGGCTCCCGAAACACGGGCTCTCTTTGCGTCTCTGAATAAATCTCTGGGGAATGCAACGTTCCTTCACAGGAAGCATGTCCCAGCGAGACATTTTGTGGTATGTTTCTCTAGAAGTACGGGGATGGGCGGTCGCATTCAGGAGGTGCCGTGTCCCTGGCCGGGAGAAACAATTCTGTGGAGAAGGCGACTTCGGCCCCAATGTGCTTTTCCAAGAAGAAGCTTCCTTAGGCTCAAAGCGTGGAAGCATCACTGTAATGCCACCTTCTTCCCTCTGAGCAGCAGGACGGTAGGCAACCCTACTTTCCAAGAACATGGGGTTTCCAGAAGGAAAAAGCGATCTCTGAGAGACGTTTCCAAGGACAGAGATGGCGGGTCGTACTGGCCTTTAGAAACAAGTGTGTGGAGAATGCCCCTTTCAGAGGACCACCATTTCTCCTGCGAGAAGCCTTCTACAATGTATGTGTGGAGGCATCAGGCGGGTGCCGGGTCCATCCCTCAGGGAAAACACTCTGTCGAGAACAATGTTCCAGGAACGTCTTGCTTACAGAACGTCGAAGACTTCTCCAGGTCCTTGTGTGATGCGGAGGAGTCTGCCCTAATGGGATCTCTGAGAAACAAGGCTGCGGAGACTGGAAACCTTCCCTGCCACCTGGATATCCGAAGACGGAAACCATTTCACGTCGATGTGTGGAAGTAGAGGCCAGGGGCCTTGACCTGATGCCCGGGAAGGCGTCTGTGCGGAATTCAACATGGAGCGAACAACCGAAATCTTCCCGTGTAGAGTCCTGTAGCATGGACGTGTACAAGCATCTGGAGCGGGCCCTCTCCTTCCCTCGGAGATACGAGCCCGTGGCGAATGCCACGTCGAGTTCACGTCCTTTCTCATGCGTTCTCTGCCATTTCCAGCGTCGGCCGTGAAGGATAGGCAAAGGGAAAAGTCCCCGTATCGGAGTCCCCAGGATGTGGGGAAAGCAGCTCCCAGGAAACCCAAGTTCCCCCCAGTGAGACGCTTTCTCACACACAGGTATGGGCGCATTCGAATGTGCGATAGACTTCCTTCGGGGAAGGCGATGTTCCATGAATTTCGTGTTTCCAGGAGAGAAAGCTGATGTCCAGGACATGTGTGCAAGTCTTGAGATGGGGCAAGGTCCTTAGGGCGAGCTTCGAGTCTGTGGATCAAGCCCCTTTCGGATAAGCACAAGTTGGTCAAGTGTGAATCATTCTGGCTTCCATGTGTGGAACAATCGAAACACGCCCTCTCCCTCTGTCTGTGAAGCAGTCTCTGGGGAATGCCACTTTCCCGTCAGAGGAAGTTGGTTCCCGTGAGGAGCATTCTACCATCTTTCGCCAGAGGCACGCGGAAAGTGCGTCAGACGTCGCGGAACGCAAGCCTGGGAATAAAGCAAGATTCACCGTGGAACACGACCCTTCAAACGAAACCATTCTCATGGATGTGTGTGTTCTCAGACTAGAGTAATGCCGTGTCCTTGGCTTGGAGAAAGATTTCTGTGGAGGATGCAGTTCCAGCGACACTGTGGCTGTTCCACCGAGAAACTTCCGAGCCTCTATGTGTGGAGGCACCCGAGAGTGCCCCAGTCTTCTGTTTGAGAAAAAGAGTGTGAAGAAAAGCGCTGCCCGCTAACATCTTGATGCCAGAAGCGAAAGCGATTCCTCCTATAGGTGTAGAAATAGAGGACAGGTGGTTTGTCCTTAGGCATGGAAACCAGATGGCAGAGAATGCATTTTTCAGAACCGCATAATTGTCTGCGGCATGAAGGATACCGGCACGTCTGTGGGGCAGCATCAGGAAGGTGCCCTCTAGTTCCGCAGTTGGTAACGGTCGGCTTAGAAGAGGACGTTGAAGGAAACACTTGCTTTCTGAAGACACAAGCCTTTTCCATTCTCCGCGTGTAGTCTGGAGGAAACTGCCCTAAACCCAATTCATCAACCAGAGACTCTGGACCATGGAACTCTAAACTGCCAGCTCGATATCTGAGGGTAGAAACACTTTCATATCTGTGTGGAAGGGCAGGCAAGTGGCCAGGATTCGGAGGAGAGAACCTCATGCGTGGACATTGTAACTTAGAGCGAACAACAAATGTGCTCCCGTGAGAAGCCTGCTGGCTGGGAAGTGTTGAAGCGTCAGGATGAAGCCCTCTCATTCCCACCGTGGAAGAAATGTCTGCCTCAGGCACGTCTCCGCGACACCCTGGATCCTTCAATCCTATACCCTGCTAGCCTCTGTGGGTTGAAGTCTCAGAAAAGGGCAGGATCGGGCCCTCGGGGAAAGAGTTCTGTGTAGATAGCCTCTTTCGGCAACCAACGTGGTTCTTCAAAGGGGGAAGCCTTGTAGGAAGTATGTGTTGCCGTGTCAGGACAATGCCATCTCCGCCCATCGTCGAAGGATGACTGTGGAGGACGACACGTTCCAGGACCATCTGGATTCCGGAAGAGAGAGCGATTTCTAGTGTAGGTATGGAAAGAGAGGCAAGGTGCCCGTCCCCGTCTGGGAGATCCAAGTCCGTGGAGCGTACAACTTCCGAGCCACAACAAGTTTCTCCCCCAAGGAAAGTTTCAAGCTCTGGGGTGGGCAAGCTTCGGCGGGGTTCCATATCCTTGCCTCTGAGAATCAAGGCTGTGGAGATGGTCACTTCCCGGGAGCATCTACTTTCTGGAGATCCAAACTGTGGGCACGGAGGTGGCACGCGAGACTAAGGCGCGTGTGCCTGTCAGGGAGAAGACAGTCCGTGGAGACGGCCACTTTCGTGAGCATCTCGTTCCCTCAAGCCGGAAGCATCCTGGCCTATATTGATGAGAAGTAGCAGGAGAATTCCTCAACCTCTGCTCTGCCTAAATAGACTGTGGGCAATGCCACTTTCCCTAACACCGTGTCTCCAGAAGAGAATTGCCATGTCCAGTCCAAAAGCGGGGAGGTCTAGGAGAGGGACCACGGCCTCACGCTGAGAAACGGGCCTGGGGACATGCACCACTCAGGGAACGACAATGCTCTCCAACGAGAAGCATTCTAGCACGCATGGGTTGAGGCCTCCTAAATATGCCCCATCCTTGCCTCTGTGAAACGAGTCTCTGGGCATTGCACGTGTCCCGAAAGTGGAAGTTCTCTCCTGCCAGAATCTTTGGAGCACGTTTGTCTAGATGCACGGCCAAAGTGCCATGCCCTTGGGTCAGATAATGAACCCTGCGAATAAAGCACGTTTCAGACAAGAACACGACACTTCCAAACACACGCCTCAGAGCAGATCCGTGTGTTTTCACCGGAGGAAATGCCGTTTCCACCGTTGGGCGAAGGAATGCTGGGGAGGAGGCCATTTCGGCAACATCGTAGATTTTCACGCCATAAAAATCCCAGCCTCCGTGTGTGCAACGATCACGAGAGGGCCATCGAATTTCCCGGGAGATACCAGACGCTGGAGGATCCGGTGTCCACTCACATCTTGTTTTCCCAAGAGAAAAGCCATTTCTCATAGTTGTGTGGAAGTCTAGGGAAGGGGGCTTGTCCTTAAGATGAGAAACAAGACTGTGGAGAGGGCAACTTTCAGCGCACCCCAAGCATCTCTTTTGGGAAGCCTGGTTGCCCCTGTGCCTTGTGGCATCCGAAAGGTGCCTAACCTTCCCTCAGTGAATACACTCCCTTGGGAATACAGCGTTCAAGTCAACACTTGCTTCCTGAAGATACAAAGCTTTTCCAAGGCAGGTGTTTGATCAGGAGGAAACATGCCTACACGGACCTCTGGAAAACAAGACGTGGGAAGGGTCATCGTCACGGCCATCTGGATGCGGGGAGATAGATCCATCTTCAATTCTGTGTGCGGAAGCATAGGCAAGGGCCTAGGACCCTATCCTGAGAAACAAGTCTCTGGAGAAGAGAATGTTCAGCACACCGCAGCTGTCCTGCCGGAGATGTGTTCTAGCATGGGTGTGTGCAAGCATCGGGAGAGTTCCATCTCCTTCCGTCTGCGAGACAAGCCTGTGGAGATGGCCCCTTGGCAATAACATTTGGGTCCAGATTTCCAATCGAGTTCCAGGAGAGGTGCGGAAGGATAGGCCAGGTAACAAGTCCCCCAGTGTTCCAGTAACAATTCTGGGGAAGCACAGGTGCCAGGAAACACAAGTTCCTTCAGAGGAGATGCTTTCTAATACATACGTCCAGAAGTCTCTGTACATAGCCTACCCTTGCTTGTGGGAGGCAAGTTGGGTGGAATGCGAATTCCACTACCCTCTTGTTTCCACAAGAGAGAAATCGAATCAGTCCAATATATGCGCTGGAGCCTAGTGTACCGGGGCGATGTCCTGACGCTTTGAGAGAAGAGTGTGGAGCAGGCATCGTTGAGGAATCCACAAGTTTCTCAAGCGAGGAGCCTTCTAGCATTGCCGGGGTGAAGCGACCGAAACATGCACGAACCTTCCCTCTGTGAATAGGCTCTAGGGAATGCCAATTTCCCCTCAGAGGAAGATTGTCCCGGTGGGAAGCGCTCTAGCCTGTTGGTCTGCAGGCCCGCCGAGAAGGCCACATATACTTCGCTAAGGAAAACTCTCTGTGAAGAAAGATAGGTTCAGTGAAGGAAGCACACGTCCCACCAAACCCACTGAAACACACGGAGACGTTTTGGCATCAGGAAAGGCCTTATCCTTGCCCTGGATAGAATGCTTTTGGGAGTACCTGTGCTGCCCCGGCGTTGGATTGCCAAGGAGCCCCTTCCTACCTTATAGGTGTGGGAGTGGGCAATGTCCTTCGACGTGGAGACAAGTCTGTGAAGCAAGCACCGTTCGGGGAACCACCAGATTCTCGAGCGAGGAGCATTCCAGGCTGCATGTCCTGAGGCTCCCGAAACACGGGCTCTCTTTGCGTCTCTGAATAAATCTCTGGGGAATGCAACGTTCCTTCACAGGAAGCATGTCCCAGCGAGACATTTTGTGGTATGTTTCTCTAGAAGTACGGGGATGGGCGGTCGCATTCAGGAGGTGCCGTGTCCCTGGCCGGGAGAAACAATTCTGTGGAGAAGGCGACTTCGGCCCCAATGTGCTTTTCCAAGAAGAAGCTTCCTTAGGCTCAAAGCGTGGAAGCATCACTGTAATGCCACCTTCTTCCCTCTGAGCAGCAGGACGGTAGGCAACCCTACTTTCCAAGAACATGGGGTTTCCAGAAGGAAAAAGCGATCTCTGAGAGACGTTTCCAAGGACAGAGATGGCGGGTCGTACTGGCCTTTAGAAACAAGTGTGTGGAGAATGCCCCTTTCAGAGGACCACCATTTCTCCTGCGAGAAGCCTTCTACAATGTATGTGTGGAGGCATCAGGCGGGTGCCGGGTCCATCCCTCAGGGAAAACACTCTGTCGAGAACAATGTTCCAGGAACGTCTTGCTTACAGAACGTCGAAGACTTCTCCAGGTCCTTGTGTGATGCGGAGGAGTCTGCCCTAATGGGATCTCTGAGAAACAAGGCTGCGGAGACTGGAAACCTTCCCTGCCACCTGGATATCCGAAGACGGAAACCATTTCACGTCGATGTGTGGAAGTAGAGGCCAGGGGCCTTGACCTGATGCCCGGGAAGGCGTCTGTGCGGAATTCAACATGGAGCGAACAACCGAAATCTTCCCGTGTAGAGTCCTGTAGCATGGACGTGTACAAGCATCTGGAGCGGGCCCTCTCCTTCCCTCGGAGATACGAGCCCGTGGCGAATGCCACGTCGAGTTCACGTCCTTTCTCATGCGTTCTCTGCCATTTCCAGCGTCGGCCGTGAAGGATCGGCAAAGGGAAAAGTCCCCGTATCGGAGTCCCCAGGATGTGGGGAAAGCAGCTCCCAGGAAACCCAAGTTCCCCCCAGTGAGACGCTTTCTCACACACAGGTATGGGCGCATTCGAATGTGCGATAGACTTCCTTCGGGGAAGGCGATGTTCCATGAATTTCGTGTTTCCAGGAGAGAAAGCTGATGTCCAGGACATGTGTGCAAGTCGTGAGATGGGGCAAGGTCCTTAGGGCGAGCTTCGAGTCTGTGGATCAAGCCCCTTTCGGATAAGCACAAGTTGGTCAAGTGTGAATCATTCTGGCTTCCATGTGTGGAACAATCGAAACACGCCCTCTCCCTCTGTCTGTGAAGCAGTCTCTGGGGAATGCCACTTTCCCGTCAGAGGAAGTTGGTTCCCGTGAGGAGCATTCTACCATCTTTCGCCAGAGGCACGCGGAAAGTGCGTCAGACGTCGCGGAACGCAAGCCTGGGAATAAAGCAAGATTCACCGTGGAACACGACCCTTCAAACGAAACCATTCTCATGGATGTGTGTGTTCTCAGACTACAGTAATGCCGTGTCCTTGGCTTGGAGAAAGACTTCTGTGGAGGATGCAGTTCCAGCGACACTGTGGCTGTTCCACCGAGAAGCTTCTGAGCCTCTATGTGTGGAGGCATCCCGAGAGTGCCCCAGTCTTCTGTTTGAGGAAAAGAGTGTGAAGAAAAGCGCTGCCCGCTAACATCTTGATGCCAGAAGCGAAAGCGATTCCTCCTATAGGTGTAGAAATAGAGGACAGGTGGTTTGTCCTTAGGCATGGAATCCAGATGGCAGAGAATGCATTTTTCAGAACCGCATAATTGTCTGCGGCATGAAGGATACCGGCACGTCTGTGGGGCAGCATCAGGAAGGTGCCCTCTAGTTCCGCAGTTGGTAACGGTCGGCTTAGAAGAGGACGTTGAAGGAAACACTTGCTTTCTGAAGACACAAGCCTTTTCCATTCTCCGCGTGTAGTCTGGAGGAAACTGCCCTAAACCCAATTCATCAACCAGAGACTCTGGACCATGGAACTCTAAACTGCCAGCTCGATATCTGAGGGTAGAAACACTTTCATATCTGTGTGGAAGGGCAGGCAAGTGGCCAGGATTCGGAGGAGAGAACCTCATGCGTGGACATTGTAACTTAGAGCGAACAACAAATGTGCTCCCGTGAGAAGCCTGCTGGCCGGGAAGTGTTGAAGCGTCAGGATGAAGCCCTCTCATTCCCACCGTGGAAGAAATGTCTGCCTCAGGCACGTCTCCGCGACACCCTGGATCCTTCAATCCTATACCCTGCTAGCCTCTGTGGGTTGAAGTCTCAGAAAAGGGCAGGATCGGGCCCTCGGGGAAAGAGTTCTGTGTAGATAGCCTCTTTCGGCAACCAACGTGGTTCTTCAAAGGGGGAAGCCTTGAAGGAAGTATGTGTTGCCGTGTCAGGACAATGCCATCTCCGCCCATCGTCGAAAGATGACTGGGGAGGACGACACGTTCCAGGACCATCTGGATTCCGGAAGAGAAAGCGATTTCTAGTGTAGGTATGGAAAGAGAGGCAAGGTACCCGTCCCCGTCTGGGAGATCCAAGTCCGTGGAGAGTACAACTTCCGAGCCTCAACAAGTTTCTCCCGCAAGGAAAGTTTCAAGCTCTGGGGTGGGCAAGCTTCGGCGGGGTTCCATATCCTTGCCTCTGAGAATCAAGGCTGTGGAGATGGTCACTTCCCGGGAGCATCTACTTTGTGGAGATCCAAACTGTGGGCACGGAGGTGGCACGCGAGACTAAGGGGCGTGTCCCTGTCAGGGAGAAGACAGTCCGTGGAGACGGCCACTTTCGTGAGCATCTCGTTCCCTCAAGCCGGAAGCATCCTGGCCTATATTGATGAGAACTAGCAGGATAATTCCTCAACCTCTGCTCTGCCTAAATAGACTGTGGGCAATGCCACTTTCCCTAACACCGTGTCTCCAGAAGAGAATTGCCATGTCCAGTCCAAAAGCGGGGAGGTCTAGGAGAGGGACCACGGCCTCACGCTGAGAAACGGGCCTGGGGACATGCACCATTCAGGGAACGACAATGCTCTCCCACGAGAAGCATTCTAGCACGCATGGGTTGAGGCCTCCTAAACATGCCCCATCCTTGCCTCTGTGAAACGAGTCTCTGGGCATTGCACGTGTCCCGAAAGTGGAAGTTCTCTCCTGCCAGAATCTTTGGAGCACGTTTGTCTAGATGCACGGCCAAAGTGCCATGCCCTTCGGTCAGATAATGAACCCTGCGAATAAAGCACGTTTCAGACAAGAACACGACACTTCCAAACACACGCCTCAGAGCAGATCCGTGTGTTTTCACCGGAGGAAATGCCGTTTCCACCGTTGGGCGAAGGAATGCTGGGGAGGAGGCCATTTCGGCAACATCGTAGATTTTCACGCCATAAAAATCCCAGCCTCCGTGTGTGCAACGATCACGAGAGGGCCATCGAATTTCCCGGGAGATACCAGACGCTGGAGGATCCGGTGTCCACTCACATCTTGTTTTCCCAAGAGAAAAGCCATTTCTCATAGTTGTGTGGAAGTCTAGGGAAGGGGGCTTGTCCTTAAGATGAGAAACAAGACTGTGGAGAGGGCAACTTTCAGCGCACCCCAAGCATCTCTTTTGGGAAGCCTGGTTGCCCCTGTGCCTTGTGGCATCCGAAAGGTGCCTAACCTTCCCTCAGTGAATACACTCCCTTGGGAATAGAGCGTTCAAGTCAACACTTGCTTCCTGAAGATACATAGCTTTTCCAAGGCAGGTGTTTAATCAGGAGGAAACATGCCTACACGGACCTCTGGAAAACAAGACGTGGGAAGGGTCATCGTCACGGCCATCTGGATGCGGGGAGATAGATCCATCTTCAATTCTGTGTGCGGAAGCATAGGCAAGGGCCTAGGACCCTATCCTGAGAAACAAGTCTCTGGAGAAGAGAATGTTCAGCACACCGCAGCTGTCCTGCCGGAGATGTGTTCTAGCATGGGTGTGTGCAAGCATCGGGAGAGTTCCATCTCCTTCCGTCTGCGAGACAAGCCTGTGGAGATGGCCCCTTGGCAATAACATTTGGGTCCAGATTTCCAATCGAGTTCCAGGAGAGGTGCGGAAGGATAGGCCAGGTAACAAGTCCCCCAGTGTTCCAGTAACAATTCTGGGGAAGCACAGGTGCCAGGAAACACAAGTTCCTTCAGAGGAGATGCTTTCTAATACATACGTCCAGAAGTCTCTGTACATAGCCTACCCTTGCTTGTGGGAGGCAAGTTGGGTGGAATGCGAATTCCACTACCCTCTTGTTTCCACAAGAGAGAAATCGAATCAGTCCAATATATGCGCTGGAGCCTAGTGTACCGGGGCGATGTCCTGACGCTTTGAGAGAAGAGTGTGGAGCAGGCATCGTTGAGGAATCCACAAGTTTCTCAAGCGAGGAGCCTTCTAGCATTGCCGGGGTGAAGCGACCGAAACATGCACGAACCTTCCCTCTGTGAATAGGCTCTAGGGAATGCCAATTTCCCCTCAGAGGAAGATTGTCCCGGTGGGAAGCTCTCTAGCCTGTTGGTCTGCAGGCCCGCGGAGAAGGCCACATATACTTCGCTAAGGAAAACTCTCTGTGAAGAAAGATAGGTTCAGTGAAGGAAGCACACGTCCCACCAAACCCACTGAAACACACGGAGACGTTTTGGCATCAGGAAAGGCCTTATCCTTGCCCTGGATAGAATGCTTTTGGGAGTACCTGTGCTGCCCCGGCGTTGGATTGCCAAGGAGCCCCTTCCTACCTTATAGGTGTGGGAGTGGGCAATGTCCTTCGACGTGGAGACAAGTCTGTGAAGCAAGCACCGTTCGGGGAACCACCAGATTCTCGAGCGAGGAGCATTCCAGGCTGCATGTCCTGAGGCTCCCGAAACACGGGCTCTCTTTGCGTCTCTGAATAAATCTCTGGGGAATGCAACGTTCCTTCACAGGAAGCATGTCCCAGCGAGACATTTTGTGGTATGTTTCTCTAGAAGTACGGGGATGGGCGGTCGCATTCAGGAGGTGCCGTGTCCCTGGCCGGGAGAAACAATTCTGTGGAGAAGGCGACTTCGGCCCCAATGTGCTTTTCCAAGAAGAAGCTTCCTTAGGCTCAAAGCGTGGAAGCATCACTGTAATGCCACCTTCTTCCCTCTGAGCAGCAGGACGGTAGGCAACCCTACTTTCCAAGAACATGGGGTTTCCAGAAGGAAAAAGCGATCTCTGAGAGACGTTTCCAAGGACAGAGATGGCGGGTCGTACTGGCCTTTAGAAACAAGTGTGTGGAGAATGCCCCTTTCAGAGGACCACCATTTCTCCTGCGAGAAGACTTCTACAATGTATGTGTGGAGGCATCAGGCGGGTGCCGGGTCCATCCCTCAGGGAAAACACTCTGTCGAGAACAATGTTCCAGGAACGTCTTGCTTACAGAACGTCGAAGACTTCTCCAGGTCCTTGTGTGATGCGGAGGAGTCTGCCCTAATGGGATCTCTGAGAAACAAGGCTGCGGAGACTGGAAACCTTCCCTGCCACCTGGATATCCGAAGACGGAAACCATTTCAAGTCGATGTGTGGAAGTAGAGGCCAGGGGCCTTGACCTGATGCCCGGGAAGGCGTCTGTGCGGAATTCAACATGGAGCGAACAACCGAAATCTTCCCGTGTAGAGTCCTGTAGCATGGACGTGTACAAGCATCTGGAGCGGGCCCTCTCCTTCCCTCGGAGATACGAGCCCGTGGCAAATGCCACGTCGAGTTCACGTCCTTTCTCATGCGTTCTCTGCCATTTCCAGCGTCGGCCGTGAAGGATAGGCAAAGGGAAAAGTCCCCGTATCGGAGTCCCCAGGATGTGGGGAAAGCAGCTCCCAGGAAACCCAAGTTCCCCCCAGTGAGACGATTTCTCACACACAGGTATGGGCGCATTCGAATGTGCGATAGACTTCCTTCGGGGAAGGCGATGTTCCATGAATTTCGTGTTTCCAGGAGAGAAAGCTGATGTCCAGGACATGTGTGCAAGTCTTGAGATGGGGCAAGGTCCTTAGGGCGAGCTTCGAGTCTGTGGATCAAGCCCCTTTCGGATAAGCACAAGTTGGTCAAGTGTGAATCATTCTGGCTTCCATGTGTGGAACAATCGAAACACGCCCTCTCCCTCTGTCTGTGAAGCAGTCTCTGGGGAATGCCACTTTCCCGTCAGAGGAAGTTGGTTCCCGTGAGGAGCATTCTACCATCTTTCGCCAGAGGCACGCGGAAAGTGCGTCAGACGTCGCGGAACGCAAGCCTGGGAATAGAGCAAGATTCACCGTGGAACACGACCCTTCAAACGAAACCATTCTCATGGATGTGTGTGTTCTCAGACTAGAGTAATGCCGTGTCCTTGGCTTGGAGAAAGATTTCTGTGGAGGATGCAGTTCCAGCGACACTGTGGCTGTTCCACCGAGAAACTTCCGAGCCTCTATGTGTGGAGGCACCCGAGAGTGCCCCAGTCTTCTGTTTGAGAAAAAGAGTGTGAAGAAAAGCGCTGCCCGCTAAGATCTTGATGCCAGAAGCGAAAGCGATTCCTCCTATAGGTGTAGAAATAGAGGACAGGTGGTTTGTCCTTAGGCATGGAATCCAGATGGCAGAGAATGCATTTTTCAGAACCGCATAATTGTCTGAGGCATGAAGGATACCGGCACGTCTGTGGGGCAGCATCAGGAAGGTGCCCTCTAGTTCCGCAGTTGGTAACGGTCGGCTTAGAAGAGGACGTTGAAGGAAACACTTGCTTTCTGAAGACACAAGCCTTTTCCATTCTCCGCGTGTAGTCTGGAGGAAAATGCCCTAAACCCAATTCATCAACCAGAGACTCTGGACCATGGAACTCTAAACTGCCAGCTCGATATCTGAGGGTAGAAACACTTTCATATCTGTGTGGAAGGGCAGGCAAGTGGCCAGGATTCGGAGGAGAGAACCTCATGCGTGGACATTGTAACTTAGAGCGAACAACAAATGTGCTCCCGTGAGAAGCCTCCTGGCCGGGAAGTGTTGAAGCGTCAGGATGAAGCCCTCTCATTCCCACCGTGGAAGAAATGTCTGCCTCAGGCACGTCTCCGCGACACCCTGGATCCTTCAATCCTATGCCCTGCTAGCCTCTGTGGGTTGAAGTCTCAGAAAAGGGCAGGATCGGGCCCTCGGGGAAAGAGTTCTGTGTAGATAGCCTCTTTCGGCAACCAACGTTGTTCTTCAAAGGGGGAAGCCTTGTAGGAAGTATGTGTTTCCGTGTCAGGACAATGCCATCTCCGCACATCGTCGAAGGATGACTGTGGAGGACGACACGTTCCAGGACCATCTGGATTCCGGAAGAGAAAGCGATTTCTAGTGTAGGTATGGAAAGAGAGGCAAGGTGCCCGTCCCCGTCTGGGAGATCCAAGTCCGTGGAGAGTACAACTTCCGAGCCTCAACAAGTTTCTCCCCCAAGGAAAGTTTCAAGCTCTGGGGTGGGCAAGCTTCGGCGGGGTTCCATATCCTTGCCTCTGAGAATCAAGGCTGTGGAGATGGTCACTTCCCGGGAGCATCTACTTTGTGGAGATCCAAACTGTGGGCACGGAGGTGGCACGCGAGACTAAGGGGCGTGTCCCTGTCAGGGAGAAGACAGTCCGTGGAGACGGCCACTTTCGTGAGCATCTCCTTCCCTCAAGCCGGAAGCATCCTGGCCTATATTGATGAGAAGTAGCAGGAGAATTCCTCAACCTCTGCTCTGCCTAAATAGACTGTGGGCAATGCCACTTTCCCTAACACCGTGTCTCCAGAAGAGAATTGCCATGTCCAGTCCACAAGCGGGGAGGTCTAGGAGAGGGGCCACGGCCTCACGCTGAGAAACGGGCCTGGGGACATGCACCATTCAGGGAACGACAATGCTCGCCAACGAGAAGCATTCTAGCACGCATCGGTTGAGGCCTCCTAAACATGCCCCATCCTTGCCTCTGTGAAACGAGTCTCTGGCATTTCACGTGTCCCGAAAGTGGAAGTTCTCTCCTGCCAGAATCTTTGGAGCACGTTTGTCTAGATGCACGGCCAAAGTGCCATGCCCTTCGGTCAGATAATGAACCCTGCGAATAAAGCACGTTTCAGACAAGAACACGACACTTCCAAAGACAGGCCTCAGAGCAGATCCGTGTGTTTTCACCGGAGGAAATGCCGTTTCCATCGTTGGGCGAAGGAATGCTGGGGAGGAGGCCATTTCGGCAACATCGTAGATTTTCACGCCATAAAAATCCCAGCCTCCGTGTGTGCAACGATCACGAGAGGGCCATCGAATTTCCCGGGAGATACCAGACGCTGGAGGATCCGGTGTCCACTCACATCTTGTTTTCCCAAGAGAAAAGCCATTTCTCATAGTTGTGTGGAAGTCTAGGGAAGGGGGCTTGTCCTTAAGATGAGAAACAAGACTGTGGAGAGGGCAACTTTCAGCGCACCCCAAGCATCTCTTTTGTGAAGCCTGGTTGCCCCTGTGCCTTGTGGCATCCGAAAGGTGCCTAACCTTCCCTCAGTGAATACACTCCCTTGGGAATACAGCGTTCAAGTCAACACTTGCTTCCTGAAGATACAAAGCTTTTCCAAGGCAGGTGTTTGATCAGGAGGAAACATGCCTACACGGACCTCTGGAAAACAAGACGTGGGAATGGTCATCGTCACGGCCATCTGGATGCGGGGAGATAGATCCATCTTCAATTCTGTGTGCGGAAGCATAGGCAAGGGCCTAGGAGCCTATCCTGAGAAACAAGTCTCTGGAGAAGAGAATGTTCAGCACACCGCAGGTGTCCTGCCAGAGATGTGTTCTAGCATGGGGGTGCGCAAACATCGGGAGAGTTCCATCTCCTTCCGTCTGCGAGACAAGCCTGTGGAGATGGCCCCTTGGCAATAACATTTGGGTCCAGATTTCCAATCGAGTTCCAGGAGAGGTGCGGAAGGATAGGCCAGGTAACAAGTCCCCCAGTGTTCCAGTAACAATTCTGGGGAAGCACAGGTGCCAGGAAACACAAGTTCCTTCAGAGGAGATGCTTTCTAATACATACGTCCAGAAGTCTCTGTACATAGCCTACCCTTGCTTGTGAGAGGCAAGTTGGGTGGAATGCGAATTCCACTACCCTCTTGTTTCCACAAGAGAGAAATCGAATCAGTCCAATATATGCGCTGGAGCCTAGTGTACCGGGGCGATGTCCTGACGCTTTGAGAGAAGAGTGTGGAGCAGGCATCGTTGAGGAATCCACAAGTTTCTCAAGCGAGGAGCCTTCTAGCATTGCCGGGGTGAAGCGACCGAAACATGCACGAAGCTTCCCTCTGTGAATAGGCTCTAGGGAATGCCAATTTCCCCTCAGAGGAAGATTGTCCCGGTGGGAAGCTCTCTAGCCTGTTGGTCTGCAGGCCCGCGGAGAAGGCCACATATACTTCGCTAAGGAAAACTCTCTGTGAAGAAAGATAGGTTCAGTGAAGGAAGCACACGTCCCACCAAACCCACTGAAACACACGGAGACGTTTTGGCATCAGGAAAGGCCTTATCCTTGCCCTGGATAGAATGCTTTTGGGAGTACCTGTGCTGCCCCGGCGTTGGATTGCCAAGGAGCCCCTTCCTACCTTATAGGTGTGGGAGTGGGCAATGTCCTTCGACGTGGAGACAAGTCTGTGAAGCAAGCACCGTTCGGGGAACCACCAGATTCTCGAGCGAGGAGCATTCCAGGCTGCATGTCCTGAGGCTCCCGAAACACGGGCTCTCTTTGCGTCTCTGAATAAATCTCTGGGGAATGCAACGTTCCTTCACAGGAAGCATGTCCCAGCGAGACATTTTGTGGTATGTTTCTCTAGAAGTACGGGGATGGGCGGTCGCATTCAGGAGGTGCCGTGTCCCTGGCCGGGAGAAACAATTCTGTGGAGAAGGCGACTTCGGCCCCAATGTGCTTTTCCAAGAAGAAGCTTCCTTAGGCTCAAAGCGTGGAAGCATCACTGTAATGCCACCTTCTTCCCTCTGAGCAGCAGGACGGTAGGCAACCCTACTTTCCAAGAACATGGGGTTTCCAGAAGGAAAAAGCGATCTCTGAGAGACGTTTCCAAGGACAGAGATGGCGGGTCGTACTGGCCTTTAGAAACAAGTGTGTGGAGAATGCCCCTTTCAGAGGACCACAATTTCGCCTGCGAGAAGCCTTCTACAATGTATGTGTGGAGGCATCAGGCGGGTGCCGGGTCCATCCCTCAAGGAGAACACTCTGTCGAGAACAATGTTCCAGGAACGTCTTGCTTACAGAACGTCGAAGATTTCTCCAGGTCCTTGTGTGATGCGGAGGAGTCTGCCCTAATGGGATCTCTGAGAAACAAGGCTGCGGAGACTGGAAACCTTCCCTGCCACCTGGATATCCGAAGACGGAAACCATTTCACGTCGATGTGTGGAAGTAGAGGCCAGGGGCCTTGACCTGATGCCCGGGAAGGCGTCTGTGCGGAATTCAACATGGAGCGAACAACCGAAATCTTCCCGTGTAGAGTCCTGTAGCATGGACGTGTACAAGCATCTGGAGCGGGCCCTCTCCTTCCCTCGGAGATACGAGCCCGTGGCGAATGCCACGTCGAGTTCACGTCCTTTCTCATGCGTTCTCTGCCATTTCCAGCGTCGGCCGTGAAGGATAGGCAAAGGGAAAAGTCCCCGTATCGGAGTCCCCAGGATGTGGGGAAAGCAGCTCCCAGGAAACCCAAGTTCCCCCCAGTGAGACGCTTTCTCACACACAGGTATGGGCGCATTCGAATGTGCGATAGACTTCCTTCGGGGAAGGCGATGTTCCATGAATTTCGTGTTTCCAGGAGAGAAAGCTGATGTCCAGGACATGTGTGCAAGTCTTGAGATGGGGCAAGGTCCTTAGGGCGAGCTTCGAGTCTGTGGATCAAGCCCCTTTCGGATAAGCACAAGTTGGTCAAGTGTGAATCATTCTGGCTTCCATGTGTGGAACAATCGAAACACGCCCTCTCCCTCTGTCTGTGAAGCAGTCTCTGGGGAATGCCACTTTCCCGTCAGAGGAAGTTGGTTCCCGTGAGGAGCATTCTACCATCTTTCGCCAGAGGCACGCGGAAAGTGCGTCAGACGTCGCGGAACGCAAGCCTGGGAATAAAGCAAGATTCACCGTGGAACACGACCCTTCAAACGAAACCATTCTCATGGATGTGTGTGTTCTCAGACTAGAGTAATGCCGTGTCCTTGGCTTGGAGAAAGACTTCTGTGGAGGATGCAGTTCCAGCGACACTGTGGCTGTTCCACCGAGAAGCTTCCGAGCCTCTATGTGTGGAGGCATCCCGAGAGTGCCCCAGTCTTCTGTTTGAGAAAAAGAGTGTGAAGAAAAGCGCTGCCCGCTAACATCTTGATGCCAGAAGCGAAAGCGATTTCTCCTATAGGTGTAGAAATAGAGGACAGGTGCTTTGTCCTTAGGCATGGAATCCAGATGGCAGAGAATGCATTTTTCAGAACCGCATAATTGTCTGCGGCATGAAGGATACCGGCACGTCTGTGGGGCAGCATCAGGAAGGTGCCCTCTAGTTCCGCAGTTGGTAACGGTCGGCTTAGAAGAGGACGTTGAAGGAAACACTTGCTTTCTGAAGACACAAGCCTTTTCCATTCTCCGCGTGTAGTCTGGAGGAAACTGCCCTAAACCCAATTCATCAACCAGAGACTCTGGACCATGGAACTCTAAACTGCCAGCTCGATATCTGAGGGTAGAAACACTTTCATATCTGTGTGGAAGGGCAGGCAAGTGGCCAGGATTCGGAGGAGAGAACCTCATGCGTGGACATTGTAACTTAGAGCGAACAACAAATGTGCTCCCGTGAGAAGCCTGCTGGCCGGGAAGTGTTGAAGCGTCAGGATGAAGCCCTCTCATTCCCACCGTGGAAGAAATGTCTGCCTCAGGCACGTCTCCGCGACACCCTGGATCCTTCAATCCTATACCCTGCTAGCCTCTGTGGGTTGAAGTCTCAGAAAAGGGCAGGATCGGGCCCTCGGGGAAAGAGTTCTGTGTAGATAGCCTCTTTCGGCAACCAACGTGGTTCTTCAAAGGGGGAAGCCTTGTAGGAAGTATGTGTTGCCGTGTCAGGACAATGCCATCTCCGCCCATCGTCGAAGGATGACTGTGGAGGACGACACGTTCCAGGACCATCTGGATTCCGGAAGAGAGAGCGATTTCTAGTGTAGGTATGGAAAGAGAGGCAAGGTGCCCGTCCCCGTCTGGGAGATCCAAGTCCGTGGAGCGTACAACTTCCGAGCCACAACAAGTTTCTCCCCCAAGGAAAGTTTCAAGCTCTGGGGTGGGCAAGCTTCGGCGGGGTTCCATATCCTTGCCTCTGAGAATCAAGGCTGTGGAGATGGTCACTTCCCGGGAGCATCTACTTTCTGGAGATCCAAACTGTGGGCACGGAGGTGGCACGCGAGACTAAGGCGCGTGTGCCTGTCAGGGAGAAGACAGTCCGTGGAGACGGCCACTTTCGTGAGCATCTCGTTCCCTCAAGCCGGAAGCATCCTGGCCTATATTGATGAGAAGTAGCAGGAGAATTCCTCAAACTCTGCTCTGCCTAAATAGACTGTGGGCAATGCCACTTTCCCTAACACCGTGTCTCCAGAAGAGAATTGCCATGTCCAGTCCAAAAGCGGGGAGGTCTAGGAGAGGGACCACGGCCTCACGCTGAGAAACGGGCCTGGGGACATGCACCACTCAGGGAACGACAATGCTCTCCAACGAGAAGCATTCTAGCACGCATGGGTTGAGGCCTCCTAAATATGCCCCATCCTTGCCTCTGTGAAACGAGTCTCTGGGCATTGCACGTGTCCCGAAAGTGGAAGTTCTCTCCTGCCAGAATCTTTGGAGCACGTTTGTCTAGATGCACGGCCAAAGTGCCATGCCCTTCGGTCAGATAATGAACCCTGCGAATAAAGCACGTTTCAGACAAGAACACGACACTTCCAAACACACGCCTCAGAGCAGATCCGTGTGTTTTCACCGGAGGAAATGCCGTTTCCACCGTTGGGCGAAGGAATGCTGGGGAGGAGGCCATTTCGGCAACATCGTAGATTTTCACGCCATAAAAATCCCAGCCTCCGTGTGTGCAACGATCACGAGAGGGCCATCGAATTTCCCGGGAGATACCAGACGCTGGAGGATCCGGTGTCCACTCACATCTTGTTTTCCCAAGAGAAAAGCCATTTCTCATAGTTGTGTGGAAGTCTAGGGAAGGGGGCTTGTCCTTAAGATGAGAAACAAGACTGTGGAGAGGGCAACTTTCAGCACACCCCAAGCATCTCTTTTGGGAAGCCTGGTTGCCCCTGTGCCTTGTGGCATCCGAAAGGTGCCTAACCTTCCCTCAGTGAATACACTCCCTTGGGAATACAGCGTTCAAGTCAACACTTGCTTCCTGAAGATACAAAGCTTTTCCAAGGCAGGTGTTTGATCAGGAGGAAACATGCCTACACGGACCTCTGGAAAACAAGACGTGGGAAGGGTCATCGTCACGGCCATCTGGATGCGGGGAGATAGATCCATCTTCAATTCTGTGTGCGGAAGCATAGGCAAGGGCCTAGGACCCTATCCTGAGAAACAAGTCTCTGGAGAAGAGAATGTTCAGCACACCGCAGCTGTCCTGCCGGAGATGTGTTCTAGCATGGGTGTGTGCAAGCATCGGGAGAGTTCCATCTCCTTCCGTCTGCGAGACAAGCCTGTGGAGATGGCCCCTTGGCAATAACATTTGGGTCCAGATTTCCAATCGAGTTCCAGGAGAGGTGCGGAAGGATAGGGCAGGTAACAAGTCCCCCAGTGTTCCAGTAACAATTCTGGGGAAGCACAAGTGCCAGGAAACACAAGTTCCTTCAGAGGAGATGCTTTCTAATACATACGTCCAGAAGTCTCTGTACATAGCCTACCCTTGCTTGTGGGAGGCAAGTTGGGTGGAATGCGAATTCCACTACCCTCTTGTTTCCACAAGAGAGAAATCGAATCAGTCCAATATATACGCTGGAGCTTAGTGTATCGGGGCGATGTACTGACGCTTTGAGAGAAGAGTGTGGAGCAGGCATCGTTGAGGAATCCACAAGTTTCTCAAGCGAGGAGCCTTCTAGCATTGCCGGGGTGAAGCGACCGAAACATGCACGAACCTTCCCTCTGTGAATAGGCTCTAGGGAATGCCAATTTCCCCTCAGAGGAAGATTGTCCCGGTGGGAAGCTCTCTAGCCTGTTGGTCTGCAGGCCCGCGGAGAAGGCCACATATACTTCGCTAAGGAAAACTCTCTGTGAAGAAAGATAGGTTCAGTGAAGGAAGCACACGTCCCACCAAACCCACTGAAACACACGGAGACGTTTTGGCATCAGGAAAGGCCTTATCCTTGCCCTGGATAGAATGCTTTTGGGAGTACCTGTGCTGCCCCGGCGTTGGATTGCCAAGGAGCCCCTTCCTACCTTATAGGTGTGGGAGTGGGCAATGTCCTTCGACGTGGAGACAAGTCTGTGAAGCAAGCACCGTTCGGGGAACCACCAGATTCTCGAGCGAGGAGCATTCCAGGCTGCATGTCCTGAGGCTCCCGAAACATGGGCTCTCTTTGCGTCTCTGAATAAATCTCTGGGGAATGCAACGTTCCTTCACAGGAAGCATGTCCCAGCGAGACATTTTGTGGTATGTTTCTCTAGAAGTACGGGGATGGGCGGTCGCATTCAGGAGGTGCCGTGTCCCTGGCCGGGAGAAACAATTCTGTGGAGAAGGCGACTTCGGCCCCAATGTGCTTTTCCAAGAAGAAGCTTCCTTAGGCTCAAAGCGTGGAAGCATCACTGTAATGCCACCTTCTTCCCTCTGAGCAGCAGGACGGTAGGCAACCCTACTTTCCAAGAACATGGGGTTTCCAGAAGGAAAAAGCGATCTCTGAGAGACGTTTCCAAGGACAGAGATGGCGGGTCGTACTGGCCTTTAGAAACAAGTGTGTGGAGAATGCCCCTTTCAGAGGACCACCATTTCTCCTGCGAGAAGACTTCTACAATGTATGTGTGGAGGCATCAGGCGGGTGCCGGGTCCATCCCTCAGGGAAAACACTCTGTCGAGAACAATGTTCCAGGAACGTCTTGCTTACAGAACGTCGAAGACTTCTCCAGGTCCTTGTGTGATGCGGAGGAGTCTGCCCTAATGGGATCTCTGAGAAACAAGGCTGCGGAGACTGGAAACCTTCCCTGCCACCTGGATATCCGAAGACGGAAACCATTTCACGTCGATGTGTGGAAGTAGAGGCCAGGGGCCTTGACCTGATGCCCGGGAAGGCGTCTGTGCGGAATTCAACATGGAGCGAACAACCGAAATCTTCCCGTGTAGAGTCCTGTAGCATGGACGTATACAAGCATCTGGAGCGGGCCCTCTCCTTCCCTCGGAGATACGAGCCCGTGGCGAATGCCACGTCGAGTTCACGTCCTTTCTCATGCGTTCTCTGCCATTTCCAGCGTCGGCCGTGAAGGATAGGCAAAGGGAAAAGTCCCCGTAACGGAGTCCCCAGGATGTGGGGAAAGCAGCTCCCAGGAAACCCAAGTTCCCCCCAGTGAGACGCTTTCTCACACACAGGTATGGTCGCATTCGAATGTGCGATAGACTTCCTTCGGGGAAGGCGATGTTCCATGAATTTCATGTTTCCAGGAGAGAAAGCTGATGTCCAGGACATGTGTGCAAGTCGTGAGATGGGGCAAGGTCCTTAGGGCGAGCTTCGAGTCTGTGGATCAAGCCCCTTTCGGATAAGCACAAGTTGGTCAAGTGTGAATCATTCTGGCTTCCATGTGTGGAACAATCGAAACACGCCCTCTCCCTCTGTCTGTGAAGCAGTCTCTGGGGAATGCCACTTTCCCGTCAGAGGAAGTTGGTTCCCGTGAGGAGCATTCTACCATTTTTCGCCAGAGGCACGCGGAAAGTGCGTCAGACGTCGCGGAACACAAGCCTGGGAATAAAGCAAGATTCACCGTGGAACACGACCCTTCAAACGAAACCATTCTCATGGATGTGTGTGTTCTCAGACTACAGTAATGCCGTGTCCTTGGCTTGGAGAAAGACTTCTGTGGAGGATGCAGTTCCAGCGACACTGTGGCTGTTCCACCGAGAAGCTTCCGAGCCTCTATGTGTGGAGGCATCCCGAGAGTGCCCCAGTCTTCTGTTTGAGGAAAAGAGTGTGAAGAAAAGCGCTGCCCGCTAACATCTTGATGCCAGAAGCGAAAGCGATTCCTCCTATAGGTGTAGAAATAGAGGACAGGTGGTTTGTCCTTAGGCATGGAATCCAGATGGCAGAGAATGCATTTTTCAGAACCGCATAATTGTCTGCGGCATGAAGGATACCGGCACGTCTGTGGGGCAGCATCAGGAAGGTGCCCTCTAGTTCCGCAGTTGGTAACGGTCGGCTTAGAAGAGGACGTTGAAGGAAACACTTGCTTTCTGAAGACACAAGCCTTTTCCATTCTCCGCGTGTAGTCTGGAGGAAACTGCCCTAAACCCAATTCATCAACCAGAGACTCTGGACCATGGAACTCTAAACTGCCAGCTCGATATCTGAGGGTAGAAACACTTTCATATCTGTGTGGAAGGGCAGGCAAGTGGCCAGGATTCGGAGGAGAGAACCTCATGCGTGGACATTGTAACTTAGAGCGAACAACAAATGTGCTCCCGTGAGAAGCCTGCTGGCCGGGAAGTGTTGAAGCGTCAGGATGAAGCCCTCTCATTCCCACCGTGGAAGAAATGTCTGCCTCAGGCACGTCTCCGCGACACCCTGGATCCTTCAATCCTATACCCTGCTAGCCTCTGTGGGTTGAAGTCTCAGAAAAGGGCAGGATCGGGCCCTCGGGGAAAGAGTTCTGTGTAGATAGCCTCTTTCGGCAACCAACGTGGTTCTTCAAAGGGGGAAGCCTTGAAGGAAGTATGTGTTGCCGTGTCAGGACAATGCCATCTCCGCGCATCGTCGAAAGATGACTGGGGAGGACGACACGTTCCAGGACCATCTGGATTCCGGAAGAGAAAGCGATTTCTAGTGTAGGTATGGAAAGAGAGGCAAGGTACCCGTCCCCGTCTGGGAGATCCAAGTCCGTGGAGAGTACAACTTCCGAGCCTCAACAAGTTTCTCCCGCAAGGAAAGTTTCAAGCTCTGGGGTGGGCAAGCTTCGGCGGGGTTCCATATCCTTGCCTCTGAGAATCAAGGCTGTGGAGATGGTCACTTCCCGGGAGCATCTACTTTGTGGAGATCCAAACTGTGGGCACGGAGGTGGCACGCGAGACTAAGGGGCGTGTCCCTGTCAGGGAGAAGACAGTCCGTGGAGACGGCCACTTTCGTGAGCATCTCGTTCCCTCAAGCCGGAAGCATCCTGGCCTATATTGATGAGAAGTAGCAGGAGAATTCCTCAACCTCTGCTCTGCCTAAATAGACTGTGGGCAATGCCACTTTCCCTAACACCGTGTCTCCAGAAGAGAATTGCCATGTCCATTCCAAAAGCGGGGAGGTCTAGGAGAGGGACCACGGCCTCACGCTGAGAAACGGGCCTGGGGACATGCACCATTCAGGGAACGACAATGCTCTCCCACGAGAAGCATTCTAGCACGCATGGGTTGAGGCCTCCTAAACATGCCCCATCCTTGCCTCTGTGAAACGAGTCTCTGGGCATTGCACGTGTCCCGAAAGTGGAAGTTCTCTCCTGCCAGAATCTTTGGAGCACGTTTGTCTAGATGCACGGCCAAAGTGCCATGCCCTTCGGTCAGATAATGAACCCTGCGAATAAAGCACGTTTCAGACAAGAACACGACACTTCCAAACACACGCCTCAGAGCAGATCCGTGTGTTTTCACCGGAGGAAATGCCGTTTCCACCGTTGGGCGAAGGAATGCTGGGGAGGAGGCCATTTCGGCAACATCGTAGATTTTCACGCCATAAAAATCCCAGCCTCCGTGTGTGCAACGATCACGAGAGGGCCATCGAATTTCCCGGGAGATACCAGACGCTGGAGGATCCGGTGTCCACTCACATCTTGTTTTCCCAAGAGAAAAGCCATTTCTCATAGTTGTGTGGAAGTCTAGGGAAGGGGGCTTGTCCTTAAGATGAGAAACAAGACTGTGGAGAGGGCAACTTTCAGCGCACCCCAAGCATCTCTTTTGGGAAGCCTGGTTGCCCCTGTGCCTTGTGGCATCCGAAAGGTGCCTAACCTTCCCTCAGTGAATACACTCCCTTGGGAATACAGCGTTCAAGTCAACACTTGCTTCCTGAAGATACATAGCTTTTCCAAGGCAGGTGTTTGATCAGGAGGAAACATGCCTACACGGACCTCTGGAAAACAAGACGTGGGAAGGGTCATCGTCACGGCCATCTGGATGCGGGGAGATAGATCCATCTTCAATTCTGTGTGCGGAAGCATAGGCAAGGGCCTAGGACCCTATCCTGAGAAACAAGTCTCTGGAGAAGAGAATGTTCAGCACACCGCAGCTGTCCTGCCGGAGATGTGTTCTAGCATGGGTGTGTGCAAGCATCGGGAGAGTTCCATCTCCTTCCGTCTGCGAGACAAGCCTGTGGAGATGGCCCCTTGGCAATAACATTTGGGTCCAGATTTCCAATCGAGTTCCAGGAGAGGTGCGGAAGGATAGGCCAGGTAACAAGTCCCCCAGTGTTCCAGTAACAATTCTGGGGAAGCACAGGTGCCAGGAAACACAAGTTCCTTCAGAGGAGATGCTTTCTAATACATACGTCCAGAAGTCTCTGTACATAGCCTACCCTTGCTTGTGGGAGGCAAGTTGGGTGGAATGCGAATTCCACTACCCTCTTGTTTCCACAAGAGAGAAATCGAATCAGTCCAATATATGCGCTGGAGCCTAGTGTACCGGGGCGATGTCCTGACGCTTTGAGAGAAGAGTGTGGAGCAGGCATCGTTGAGGAATCCACAAGTTTCTCAAGCGAGGAGCCTTCTAGCATTGCCGGGGTGAAGCGACCGAAACATGCACGAAGCTTCCCTCTGTGAATAGGCTCTAGGGAATGCCAATTTCCCCTCAGAGGAAGATTGTCCCGGTGGGAAGCTCTCTAGCCTGTTGGTCTGCAGGCCCGCGGAGAAGGCCACATATACTTCGCTAAGGAAAACTCTCTGTGAAGAAAGATAGGTTCAGTGAAGGAAGCACACGTCCCACCAAACCCACTGAAACACACGGAGACGTTTTGGCATCAGGAAAGGCCTTATCCTTGCCCTGGATAGAATGCTTTTGGGAGTACCTGTGCTGCCCCGGCGTTGGATTGCCAAGGAGCCCCTTCCTACCTTATAGGTGTGGGAGTGGGCAATGTCCTTCGACGTGGAGACAAGTCTGTGAAGCAAGCACCGTTCGGGGAACCACCAGATTCTCGAGCGAGGAGCATTCCAGGCTGCATGTCCTGAGGCTCCCGAAACACGGGCTCTCTTTGCGTCTCTGAATAAATCTCTGGGGAATGCAACGTTCCTTCACAGGAAGCATGTCCCAGCGAGACATTTTGTGGTATGTTTCTCTAGAAGTACGGGGATGGGCGGTCGCATTCAGGAGGTGCCGTGTCCCTGGCCGGGAGAAACAATTCTGTGGAGAAGGCGACTTCGGCCCCAATGTGCTTTTCCAAGAAGAAGCTTCCTTAGGCTCAAAGCGTGGAAGCATCACTGTAATGCCACCTTCTTCCCTCTGAGCAGCAGGACGGTAGGCAACCCTACTTTCCAAGAACATGGGGTTTCCAGAAGGAAAAAGCGATCTCTGAGAGACGTTTCCAAGGACAGAGATGGCGGGTCGTACTGGCCTTTAGAAACAAGTGTGTGGAGAATGCCCCTTTCAGAGGACCACCATTTCGCCTGCGAGAAGCCTTCTACAATGTATGTGTGGAGGCATCAGGCGGGTGCCGGGTCCATCCCTCAAGGAGAACACTCTGTCGAGAACAATGTTCCAGGAACGTCTTGCTTACAGAACGTCGAAGATTTCTCCAGGTCCTTGTGTGATGCGGAGGAGTCTGCCCTAATGGGATCTCTGAGAAACAAGGCTGCGGAGACTGGAAACCTTCCCTGCCACCTGGATATCCGAAGACGGAAACCATTTCACGTCGATGTGTGGAAGTAGAGGCCAGGGGCCTTGACCTGATGCCCGGGAAGGCGTCTGTGCGGAATTCAACATGGAGCGAACAACCGAAATCTTCCCGTGTAGAGTCCTGTAGCATGGACGTGTACAAGCATCTGGAGCGGGCCCTCTCCTTCCCTCGGAGATACGAGCCCGTGGCGAATGCCACGTCGAGTTCACGTCCTTTCTCATGCGTTCTCTGCCATTTCCAGCGTCGGCCGTGAAGGATAGGCAAAGGGAAAAGTCCCCGTATCGGAGTCCCCAGGATGTGGGGAAAGCAGCTCCCAGGAAACCCAAGTTCCCCCCAGTGAGACGCTTTCTCACACACAGGTATGGGCGCATTCGAATGTGCGATAGACTTCCTTCGGGGAAGGCGATGTTCCATGAATTTCGTGTTTCCAGGAGAGAAAGCTGATGTCCAGGACATGTGTGCAAGTCTTGAGATGGGGCAAGGTCCTTAGGGCGAGCTTCGAGTCTGTGGATCAAGCCCCTTTCGGATAAGCACAAGTTGGTCAAGTGTGAATCATTCTGGCTTCCATGTGTGGAACAATCGAAACACGCCCTCTCCCTCTGTCTGTGAAGCAGTCTCTGGGGAATGCCACTTTCCCGTCAGAGGAAGTTGGTTCCCGTGAGGAGCATTCTACCATCTTTCGCCAGAGGCACGCGGAAAGTGCGTCAGACGTCGCGGAACGCAAGCCTGGGAATAAAGCAAGATTCACCGTGGAACACGACCCTTCAAACGAAACCATTCTCATGGATGTGTGTGTTCTCAGACTAGAGTAATGCCGTGTCCTTGGCTTGGAGAAAGACTTCTGTGGAGGATGCAGTTCCAGCGACACTGTGGCTGTTCCACCGAGAAGCTTCCGAGCCTCTATGTGTGGAGGCATCCCGAGAGTGCCCCAGTCTTCTGTTTGAGAAAAAGAGTGTGAAGAAAAGCGCTGCCCGCTAACATCTTGATGCCAGAAGCGAAAGCGATTTCTCCTATAGGTGTAGAAATAGAGGACAGGTGCTTTGTCCTTAGGCATGGAATCCAGATGGCAGAGAATGCATTTTTCAGAACCGCATAATTGTCTGCGGCATGAAGGATACCGGCACGTCTGTGGGGCAGCATCAGGAAGGTGCCCTCTAGTTCCGCAGTTGGTAACGGTCGGCTTAGAAGAGGACGTTGAAGGAAACACTTGCTTTCTGAAGACACAAGCCTTTTCCATTCTCCGCGTGTAGTCTGGAGGAAACTGCCCTAAACCCAATTCATCAACCAGAGACTCTGGACCATGGAACTCTAAACTGCCAGCTCGATATCTGAGGGTAGAAACACTTTCATATCTGTGTGGAAGGGCAGGCAAGTGGCCAGGATTCGGAGGAGAGAACCTCATGCGTGGACATTGTAACTTAGAGCGAACAACAAATGTGCTCCCGTGAGAAGCCTGCTGGCCGGGAAGTGTTGAAGCGTCAGGATGAAGCCCTCTCATTCCCACCGTGGAAGAAATGTCTGCCTCAGGCACGTCTCCGCGACACCCTGGATCCTTCAATCCTATACCCTGCTAGCCTCTGTGGGTTGAAGTCTCAGAAAAGGGCAGGATCGGGCCCTCGGGGAAAGAGTTCTGTGTAGATAGCCTCTTTCGGCAACCAACGTGGTTCTTCAAAGGGGGAAGCCTTGTAGGAAGTATGTGTTGCCGTGTCAGGACAATGCCATCTCCGCCCATCGTCGAAGGATGACTGTGGAGGACGACACGTTCCAGGACCATCTGGATTCCGGAAGAGAGAGCGATTTCTAGTGTAGGTATGGAAAGAGAGGCAAGGTGCCCGTCCCCGTCTGGGAGATCCAAGTCCGTGGAGCGTACAACTTCCGAGCCACAACAAGTTTCTCCCCCAAGGAAAGTTTCAAGCTCTGGGGTGGGCAAGCTTCGGCGGGGTTCCATATCCTTGCCTCTGAGAATCAAGGCTGTGGAGATGGTCACTTCCCGGGAGCATCTACTTTCTGGAGATCCAAACTGTGGGCACGGAGGTGGCACGCGAGACTAAGGCGCGTGTGCCTGTCAGGGAGAAGACAGTCCGTGGAGACGGCCACTTTCGTGAGCATCTCGTTCCCTCAAGCCGGAAGCATCCTGGCCTATATTGATGAGAAGTAGCAGGAGAATTCCTCAAACTCTGCTCTGCCTAAATAGACTGTGGGCAATGCCACTTTCCCTAACACCGTGTCTCCAGAAGAGAATTGCCATGTCCAGTCCAAAAGCGGGGAGGTCTAGGAGAGGGACCACGGCCTCACGCTGAGAAACGGGCCTGGGGACATGCACCACTCAGGGAACGACAATGCTCTCCAACGAGAAGCATTCTAGCACGCATGGGTTGAGGCCTCCTAAATATGCCCCATCCTTGCCTCTGTGAAACGAGTCTCTGGGCATTGCACGTGTCCCGAAAGTGGAAGTTCTCTCCTGCCAGAATCTTTGGAGCACGTTTGTCTAGATGCACGGCCAAAGTGCCATGCCCTTCGGTCAGATAATGAACCCTGCGAATAAAGCACGTTTCAGACAAGAACACGACACTTCCAAACACACGCCTCAGAGCAGATCCGTGTGTTTTCACCGGAGGAAATGCCGTTTCCACCGTTGGGCGAAGGAATGCTGGGGAGGAGGCCATTTCGGCAACATCGTAGATTTTCACGCCATAAAAATCCCAGCCTCCGTGTGTGCAACGATCACGAGAGGGCCATCGAATTTCCCGGGAGATACCAGACGCTGGAGGATCCGGTGTCCACTCACATCTTGTTTTCCCAAGAGAAAAGCCATTTCTCATAGTTGTGTGGAAGTCTAGGGAAGGGGGCTTGTCCTTAAGATGAGAAACAAGACTGTGGAGAGGGCAACTTTCAGCACACCCCAAGCATCTCTTTTGGGAAGCCTGGTTGCCCCTGTGCCTTGTGGCATCCGAAAGGTGCCTAACCTTCCCTCAGTGAATACACTCCCTTGGGAATACAGCGTTCAAGTCAACACTTGCTTCCTGAAGATACAAAGCTTTTCCAAGGCAGGTGTTTGATCAGGAGGAAACATGCCTACACGGACCTCTGGAAAACAAGACGTGGGAAGGGTCATCGTCACGGCCATCTGGATGCGGGGAGATAGATCCATCTTCAATTCTGTGTGCGGAAGCATAGGCAAGGGCCTAGGACCCTATCCTGAGAAACAAGTCTCTGGAGAAGAGAATGTTCAGCACACCGCAGCTGTCCTGCCGGAGATGTGTTCTAGCATGGGTGTGTGCAAGCATCGGGAGAGTTCCATCTCCTTCCGTCTGCGAGACAAGCCTGTGGAGATGGCCCCTTGGCAATAACATTTGGGTCCAGATTTCCAATCGAGTTCCAGGAGAGGTGCGGAAGGATAGGGCAGGTAACAAGTCCCCCAGTGTTCCAGTAACAATTCTGGGGAAGCACAAGTGCCAGGAAACACAAGTTCCTTCAGAGGAGATGCTTTCTAATACATACGTCCAGAAGTCTCTGTACATAGCCTACCCTTGCTTGTGGGAGGCAAGTTGGGTGGAATGCGAATTCCACTACCCTCTTGTTTCCACAAGAGAGAAATCGAATCAGTCCAATATATACGCTGGAGCTTAGTGTATCGGGGCGATGTACTGACGCTTTGAGAGAAGAGTGTGGAGCAGGCATCGTTGAGGAATCCACAAGTTTCTCAAGCGAGGAGCCTTCTAGCATTGCCGGGGTGAAGCGACCGAAACATGCACGAACCTTCCCTCTGTGAATAGGCTCTAGGGAATGCCAATTTCCCCTCAGAGGAAGATTGTCCCGGTGGGAAGCTCTCTAGCCTGTTGGTCTGCAGGCCCGCGGAGAAGGCCACATATACTTCGCTAAGGAAAACTCTCTGTGAAGAAAGATAGGTTCAGTGAAGGAAGCACACGTCCCACCAAACCCACTGAAACACACGGAGACGTTTTGGCATCAGGAAAGGCCTTATCCTTGCCCTGGATAGAATGCTTTTGGGAGTACCTGTGCTGCCCCGGCGTTGGATTGCCAAGGAGCCCCTTCCTACCTTATAGGTGTGGGAGTGGGCAATGTCCTTCGACGTGGAGACAAGTCTGTGAAGCAAGCACCGTTCGGGGAACCACCAGATTCTCGAGCGAGGAGCATTCCAGGCTGCATGTCCTGAGGCTCCCGAAACATGGGCTCTCTTTGCGTCTCTGAATAAATCTCTGGGGAATGCAACGTTCCTTCACAGGAAGCATGTCCCAGCGAGACATTTTGTGGTATGTTTCTCTAGAAGTACGGGGATGGGCGGTCGCATTCAGGAGGTGCCGTGTCCCTGGCCGGGAGAAACAATTCTGTGGAGAAGGCGACTTCGGCCCCAATGTGCTTTTCCAAGAAGAAGCTTCCTTAGGCTCAAAGCGTGGAAGCATCACTGTAATGCCACCTTCTTCCCTCTGAGCAGCAGGACGGTAGGCAACCCTACTTTCCAAGAACATGGGGTTTCCAGAAGGAAAAAGCGATCTCTGAGAGACGTTTCCAAGGACAGAGATGGCGGGTCGTACTGGCCTTTAGAAACAAGTGTGTGGAGAATGCCCCTTTCAGAGGACCACCATTTCTCCTGCGAGAAGACTTCTACAATGTATGTGTGGAGGCATCAGGCGGGTGCCGGGTCCATCCCTCAGGGAAAACACTCTGTCGAGAACAATGTTCCAGGAACGTCTTGCTTACAGAACGTCGAAGACTTCTCCAGGTCCTTGTGTGATGCGGAGGAGTCTGCCCTAATGGGATCTCTGAGAAACAAGGCTGCGGAGACTGGAAACCTTCCCTGCCACCTGGATATCCGAAGACGGAAACCATTTCACGTCGATGTGTGGAAGTAGAGGCCAGGGGCCTTGACCTGATGCCCGGGAAGGCGTCTGTGCGGAATTCAACATGGAGCGAACAACCGAAATCTTCCCGTGTAGAGTCCTGTAGCATGGACGTATACAAGCATCTGGAGCGGGCCCTCTCCTTCCCTCGGAGATACGAGCCCGTGGCGAATGCCACGTCGAGTTCACGTCCTTTCTCATGCGTTCTCTGCCATTTCCAGCGTCGGCCGTGAAGGATAGGCAAAGGGAAAAGTCCCCGTAACGGAGTCCCCAGGATGTGGGGAAAGCAGCTCCCAGGAAACCCAAGTTCCCCCCAGTGAGACGCTTTCTCACACACAGGTATGGTCGCATTCGAATGTGCGATAGACTTCCTTCGGGGAAGGCGATGTTCCATGAATTTCATGTTTCCAGGAGAGAAAGCTGATGTCCAGGACATGTGTGCAAGTCGTGAGATGGGGCAAGGTCCTTAGGGCGAGCTTCGAGTCTGTGGATCAAGCCCCTTTCGGATAAGCACAAGTTGGTCAAGTGTGAATCATTCTGGCTTCCATGTGTGGAACAATCGAAACACGCCCTCTCCCTCTGTCTGTGAAGCAGTCTCTGGGGAATGCCACTTTCCCGTCAGAGGAAGTTGGTTCCCGTGAGGAGCATTCTACCATTTTTCGCCAGAGGCACGCGGAAAGTGCGTCAGACGTCGCGGAACACAAGCCTGGGAATAAAGCAAGATTCACCGTGGAACACGACCCTTCAAACGAAACCATTCTCATGGATGTGTGTGTTCTCAGACTACAGTAATGCCGTGTCCTTGGCTTGGAGAAAGACTTCTGTGGAGGATGCAGTTCCAGCGACACTGTGGCTGTTCCACCGAGAAGCTTCCGAGCCTCTATGTGTGGAGGCATCCCGAGAGTGCCCCAGTCTTCTGTTTGAGGAAAAGAGTGTGAAGAAAAGCGCTGCCCGCTAACATCTTGATGCCAGAAGCGAAAGCGATTCCTCCTATAGGTGTAGAAATAGAGGACAGGTGGTTTGTCCTTAGGCATGGAATCCAGATGGCAGAGAATGCATTTTTCAGAACCGCATAATTGTCTGCGGCATGAAGGATACCGGCACGTCTGTGGGGCAGCATCAGGAAGGTGCCCTCTAGTTCCGCAGTTGGTAACGGTCGGCTTAGAAGAGGACGTTGAAGGAAACACTTGCTTTCTGAAGACACAAGCCTTTTCCATTCTCCGCGTGTAGTCTGGAGGAAACTGCCCTAAACCCAATTCATCAACCAGAGACTCTGGACCATGGAACTCTAAACTGCCAGCTCGATATCTGAGGGTAGAAACACTTTCATATCTGTGTGGAAGGGCAGGCAAGTGGCCAGGATTCGGAGGAGAGAACCTCATGCGTGGACATTGTAACTTAGAGCGAACAACAAATGTGCTCCCGTGAGAAGCCTGCTGGCCGGGAAGTGTTGAAGCGTCAGGATGAAGCCCTCTCATTCCCACCGTGGAAGAAATGTCTGCCTCAGGCACGTCTCCGCGACACCCTGGATCCTTCAATCCTATACCCTGCTAGCCTCTGTGGGTTGAAGTCTCAGAAAAGGGCAGGATCGGGCCCTCGGGGAAAGAGTTCTGTGTAGATAGCCTCTTTCGGCAACCAACGTGGTTCTTCAAAGGGGGAAGCCTTGAAGGAAGTATGTGTTGCCGTGTCAGGACAATGCCATCTCCGCGCATCGTCGAAAGATGACTGGGGAGGACGACACGTTCCAGGACCATCTGGATTCCGGAAGAGAAAGCGATTTCTAGTGTAGGTATGGAAAGAGAGGCAAGGTACCCGTCCCCGTCTGGGAGATCCAAGTCCGTGGAGAGTACAACTTCCGAGCCTCAACAAGTTTCTCCCGCAAGGAAAGTTTCAAGCTCTGGGGTGGGCAAGCTTCGGCGGGGTTCCATATCCTTGCCTCTGAGAATCAAGGCTGTGGAGATGGTCACTTCCCGGGAGCATCTACTTTGTGGAGATCCAAACTGTGGGCACGGAGGTGGCACGCGAGACTAAGGGGCGTGTCCCTGTCAGGGAGAAGACAGTCCGTGGAGACGGCCACTTTCGTGAGCATCTCGTTCCCTCAAGCCGGAAGCATCCTGGCCTATATTGATGAGAAGTAGCAGGAGAATTCCTCAACCTCTGCTCTGCCTAAATAGACTGTGGGCAATGCCACTTTCCCTAACACCGTGTCTCCAGAAGAGAATTGCCATGTCCATTCCAAAAGCGGGGAGGTCTAGGAGAGGGACCACGGCCTCACGCTGAGAAACGGGCCTGGGGACATGCACCATTCAGGGAACGACAATGCTCTCCCACGAGAAGCATTCTAGCACGCATGGGTTGAGGCCTCCTAAACATGCCCCATCCTTGCCTCTGTGAAACGAGTCTCTGGGCATTGCACGTGTCCCGAAAGTGGAAGTTCTCTCCTGCCAGAATCTTTGGAGCACGTTTGTCTAGATGCACGGCCAAAGTGCCATGCCCTTCGGTCAGATAATGAACCCTGCGAATAAAGCACGTTTCAGACAAGAACACGACACTTCCAAACACACGCCTCAGAGCAGATCCGTGTGTTTTCACCGGAGGAAATGCCGTTTCCACCGTTGGGCGAAGGAATGCTGGGGAGGAGGCCATTTCGGCAACATCGTAGATTTTCACGCCATAAAAATCCCAGCCTCCGTGTGTGCAACGATCACGAGAGGGCCATCGAATTTCCCGGGAGATACCAGACGCTGGAGGATCCGGTGTCCACTCACATCTTGTTTTCCCAAGAGAAAAGCCATTTCTCATAGTTGTGTGGAAGTCTAGGGAAGGGGGCTTGTCCTTAAGATGAGAAACAAGACTGTGGAGAGGGCAACTTTCAGCACACCCCAAGCATCTCTTTTGGGAAGCCTGGTTGCCCCTGTGCCTTGTGGCATCCGAAAGGTGCCTAACCTTCCCTCAGTGAATACACTCCCTTGGGAATACAGCGTTCAAGTCAACACTTGCTTCCTGAAGATACAAAGCTTTTCCAAGGCAGGTGTTTGATCAGGAGGAAACATGCCTACACGGACCTCTGGAAAACAAGACGTGGGAAGGGTCATCGTCACGGCCATCTGGATGCGGGGAGATAGATCCATCTTCAATTCTGTGTGCGGAAGCATAGGCAAGGGCCTAGGACCCTATCCTGAGAAACAAGTCTCTGGAGAAGAGAATGTTCAGCACACCGCAGCTGTCCTGCCGGAGATGTGTTCTAGCATGGGTGTGTGCAAGCATCGGGAGAGTTCCATCTCCTTCCGTCTGCGAGACAAGCCTGTGGAGATGGCCCCTTGGCAATAACATTTGGGTCCAGATTTCCAATCGAGTTCCAGGAGAGGTGCGGAAGGATAGGGCAGGTAACAAGTCCCCCAGTGTTCCAGTAACAATTCTGGGGAAGCACAAGTGCCAGGAAACACAAGTTCCTTCAGAGGAGATGCTTTCTAATACATACGTCCAGAAGTCTCTGTACATAGCCTACCCTTGCTTGTGGGAGGCAAGTTGGGTGGAATGCGAATTCCACTACCCTCTTGTTTCCACAAGAGAGAAATCGAATCAGTCCAATATATACGCTGGAGCTTAGTGTATCGGGGCGATGTACTGACGCTTTGAGAGAAGAGTGTGGAGCAGGCATCGTTGAGGAATCCACAAGTTTCTCAAGCGAGGAGCCTTCTAGCATTGCCGGGGTGAAGCGACCGAAACATGCACGAACCTTCCCTCTGTGAATAGGCTCTAGGGAATGCCAATTTCCCCTCAGAGGAAGATTGTCCCGGTGGGAAGCTCTCTAGCCTGTTGGTCTGCAGGCCCGCGGAGAAGGCCACATATACTTCGCTAAGGAAAACTCTCTGTGAAGAAAGATAGGTTCAGTGAAGGAAGCACACGTCCCACCAAACCCACTGAAACACACGGAGACGTTTTGGCATCAGGAAAGGCCTTATCCTTGCCCTGGATAGAATGCTTTTGGGAGTACCTGTGCTGCCCCGGCGTTGGATTGCCAAGGAGCCCCTTCCTACCTTATAGGTGTGGGAGTGGGCAATGTCCTTCGACGTGGAGACAAGTCTGTGAAGCAAGCACCGTTCGGGGAACCACCAGATTCTCGAGCGAGGAGCATTCCAGGCTGCATGTCCTGAGGCTCCCGAAACATGGGCTCTCTTTGCGTCTCTGAATAAATCTCTGGGGAATGCAACGTTCCTTCACAGGAAGCATGTCCCAGCGAGACATTTTGTGGTATGTTTCTCTAGAAGTACGGGGATGGGCGGTCGCATTCAGGAGGTGCCGTGTCCCTGGCCGGGAGAAACAATTCTGTGGAGAAGGCGACTTCGGCCCCAATGTGCTTTTCCAAGAAGAAGCTTCCTTAGGCTCAAAGCGTGGAAGCATCACTGTAATGCCACCTTCTTCCCTCTGAGCAGCAGGACGGTAGGCAACCCTACTTTCCAAGAACATGGGGTTTCCAGAAGGAAAAAGCGATCTCTGAGAGACGTTTCCAAGGACAGAGATGGCGGGTCGTACTGGCCTTTAGAAACAAGTGTGTGGAGAATGCCCCTTTCAGAGGACCACCATTTCTCCTGCGAGAAGACTTCTACAATGTATGTGTGGAGGCATCAGGCGGGTGCCGGGTCCATCCCTCAGGGAAAACACTCTGTCGAGAACAATGTTCCAGGAACGTCTTGCTTACAGAACGTCGAAGACTTCTCCAGGTCCTTGTGTGATGCGGAGGAGTCTGCCCTAATGGGATCTCTGAGAAACAAGGCTGCGGAGACTGGAAACCTTCCCTGCCACCTGGATATCCGAAGACGGAAACCATTTCACGTCGATGTGTGGAAGTAGAGGCCAGGGGCCTTGACCTGATGCCCGGGAAGGCGTCTGTGCGGAATTCAACATGGAGCGAACAACCGAAATCTTCCCGTGTAGAGTCCTGTAGCATGGACGTATACAAGCATCTGGAGCGGGCCCTCTCCTTCCCTCGGAGATACGAGCCCGTGGCGAATGCCACGTCGAGTTCACGTCCTTTCTCATGCGTTCTCTGCCATTTCCAGCGTCGGCCGTGAAGGATAGGCAAAGGGAAAAGTCCCCGTAACGGAGTCCCCAGGATGTGGGGAAAGCAGCTCCCAGGAAACCCAAGTTCCCCCCAGTGAGACGCTTTCTCACACACAGGTATGGTCGCATTCGAATGTGCGATAGACTTCCTTCGGGGAAGGCGATGTTCCATGAATTTCATGTTTCCAGGAGAGAAAGCTGATGTCCAGGACATGTGTGCAAGTCGTGAGATGGGGCAAGGTCCTTAGGGCGAGCTTCGAGTCTGTGGATCAAGCCCCTTTCGGATAAGCACAAGTTGGTCAAGTGTGAATCATTCTGGCTTCCATGTGTGGAACAATCGAAACACGCCCTCTCCCTCTGTCTGTGAAGCAGTCTCTGGGGAATGCCACTTTCCCGTCAGAGGAAGTTGGTTCCCGTGAGGAGCATTCTACCATTTTTCGCCAGAGGCACGCGGAAAGTGCGTCAGACGTCGCGGAACACAAGCCTGGGAATAAAGCAAGATTCACCGTGGAACACGACCCTTCAAACGAAACCATTCTCATGGATGTGTGTGTTCTCAGACTACAGTAATGCCGTGTCCTTGGCTTGGAGAAAGACTTCTGTGGAGGATGCAGTTCCAGCGACACTGTGGCTGTTCCACCGAGAAGCTTCCGAGCCTCTATGTGTGGAGGCATCCCGAGAGTGCCCCAGTCTTCTGTTTGAGGAAAAGAGTGTGAAGAAAAGCGCTGCCCGCTAACATCTTGATGCCAGAAGCGAAAGCGATTCCTCCTATAGGTGTAGAAATAGAGGACAGGTGGTTTGTCCTTAGGCATGGAATCCAGATGGCAGAGAATGCATTTTTCAGAACCGCATAATTGTCTGCGGCATGAAGGATACCGGCACGTCTGTGGGGCAGCATCAGGAAGGTGCCCTCTAGTTCCGCAGTTGGTAACGGTCGGCTTAGAAGAGGACGTTGAAGGAAACACTTGCTTTCTGAAGACACAAGCCTTTTCCATTCTCCGCGTGTAGTCTGGAGGAAACTGCCCTAAACCCAATTCATCAACCAGAGACTCTGGACCATGGAACTCTAAACTGCCAGCTCGATATCTGAGGGTAGAAACACTTTCATATCTGTGTGGAAGGGCAGGCAAGTGGCCAGGATTCGGAGGAGAGAACCTCATGCGTGGACATTGTAACTTAGAGCGAACAACAAATGTGCTCCCGTGAGAAGCCTGCTGGCCGGGAAGTGTTGAAGCGTCAGGATGAAGCCCTCTCATTCCCACCGTGGAAGAAATGTCTGCCTCAGGCACGTCTCCGCGACACCCTGGATCCTTCAATCCTATACCCTGCTAGCCTCTGTGGGTTGAAGTCTCAGAAAAGGGCAGGATCGGGCCCTCGGGGAAAGAGTTCTGTGTAGATAGCCTCTTTCGGCAACCAACGTGGTTCTTCAAAGGGGGAAGCCTTGAAGGAAGTATGTGTTGCCGTGTCAGGACAATGCCATCTCCGCGCATCGTCGAAAGATGACTGGGGAGGACGACACGTTCCAGGACCATCTGGATTCCGGAAGAGAAAGCGATTTCTAGTGTAGGTATGGAAAGAGAGGCAAGGTACCCGTCCCCGTCTGGGAGATCCAAGTCCGTGGAGAGTACAACTTCCGAGCCTCAACAAGTTTCTCCCGCAAGGAAAGTTTCAAGCTCTGGGGTGGGCAAGCTTCGGCGGGGTTCCATATCCTTGCCTCTGAGAATCAAGGCTGTGGAGATGGTCACTTCCCGGGAGCATCTACTTTGTGGAGATCCAAACTGTGGGCACGGAGGTGGCACGCGAGACTAAGGGGCGTGTCCCTGTCAGGGAGAAGACAGTCCGTGGAGACGGCCACTTTCGTGAGCATCTCGTTCCCTCAAGCCGGAAGCATCCTGGCCTATATTGATGAGAAGTAGCAGGAGAATTCCTCAACCTCTGCTCTGCCTAAATAGACTGTGGGCAATGCCACTTTCCCTAACACCGTGTCTCCAGAAGAGAATTGCCATGTCCATTCCAAAAGCGGGGAGGTCTAGGAGAGGGACCACGGCCTCACGCTGAGAAACGGGCCTGGGGACATGCACCATTCAGGGAACGACAATGCTCTCCCACGAGAAGCATTCTAGCACGCATGGGTTGAGGCCTCCTAAACATGCCCCATCCTTGCCTCTGTGAAACGAGTCTCTGGGCATTGCACGTGTCCCGAAAGTGGAAGTTCTCTCCTGCCAGAATCTTTGGAGCACGTTTGTCTAGATGCACGGCCAAAGTGCCATGCCCTTCGGTCAGATAATGAACCCTGCGAATAAAGCACGTTTCAGACAAGAACACGACACTTCCAAACACACGCCTCAGAGCAGATCCGTGTGTTTTCACCGGAGGAAATGCCGTTTCCACCGTTGGGCGAAGGAATGCTGGGGAGGAGGCCATTTCGGCAACATCGTAGATTTTCACGCCATAAAAATCCCAGCCTCCGTGTGTGCAACGATCACGAGAGGGCCATCGAATTTCCCGGGAGATACCAGACGCTGGAGGATCCGGTGTCCACTCACATCTTGTTTTCCCAAGAGAAAAGCCATTTCTCATAGTTGTGTGGAAGTCTAGGGAAGGGGGCTTGTCCTTAAGATGAGAAACAAGACTGTGGAGAGGGCAACTTTCAGCGCACCCCAAGCATCTCTTTTGGGAAGCCTGGTTGCCCCTGTGCCTTGTGGCATCCGAAAGGTGCCTAACCTTCCCTCAGTGAATACACTCCCTTGGGAATACAGCGTTCAAGTCAACACTTGCTTCCTGAAGATACATAGCTTTTCCAAGGCAGGTGTTTGATCAGGAGGAAACATGCCTACACGGACCTCTGGAAAACAAGACGTGGGAAGGGTCATCGTCACGGCCATCTGGATGCGGGGAGATAGATCCATCTTCAATTCTGTGTGCGGAAGCATAGGCAAGGGCCTAGGACCCTATCCTGAGAAACAAGTCTCTGGAGAAGAGAATGTTCAGCACACCGCAGCTGTCCTGCCGGAGATGTGTTCTAGCATGGGTGTGTGCAAGCATCGGGAGAGTTCCATCTCCTTCCGTCTGCGAGACAAGCCTGTGGAGATGGCCCCTTGGCAATAACATTTGGGTCCAGATTTCCAATCGAGTTCCAGGAGAGGTGCGGAAGGATAGGCCAGGTAACAAGTCCCCCAGTGTTCCAGTAACAATTCTGGGGAAGCACAGGTGCCAGGAAACACAAGTTCCTTCAGAGGAGATGCTTTCTAATACATACGTCCAGAAGTCTCTGTACATAGCCTACCCTTGCTTGTGGGAGGCAAGTTGGGTGGAATGCGAATTCCACTACCCTCTTGTTTCCACAAGAGAGAAATCGAATCAGTCCAATATATGCGCTGGAGCCTAGTGTACCGGGGCGATGTCCTGACGCTTTGAGAGAAGAGTGTGGAGCAGGCATCGTTGAGGAATCCACAAGTTTCTCAAGCGAGGAGCCTTCTAGCATTGCCGGGGTGAAGCGACCGAAACATGCACGAACCTTCCCTCTGTGAATAGGCTCTAGGGAATGCCAATTTCCCCTCAGAGGAAGATTGTCCCGGTGGGAAGCTCTCTAGCCTGTTGGTCTGCAGGCCCGCCGAGAAGGCCACATATACTTCGCTAAGGAAAACTCTCTGTGAAGAAAGATAGGTTCAGTGAAGGAAGCACACGTCCCACCAAACACACTGAAACACACGGAGACGTTTTGGCATCAGGAAAGGCCTTATCCTTGCCCTGGATAGAATGCTTTTGGGAGTACCTGTGCTGCCCCGGCGTTGGATTGCCAAGGAGCCCCTTCCTACCTTATAGGTGTGGGAGTGGGCAATGTCCTTCGACGTGGAGACAAGTCTGTGAAGCAAGCACCGTTCGGGGAACCACCAGATTCTCGAGCGAGGAGCATTCCAGGCTGCATGTCCTGAGGCTCCCGAAACACGGGCTCTCTTTGCGTCTCTGAATAAATCTCTGGGGAATGCAACGTTCCTTCACAGGAAGCATGTCCCAGCGAGACATTTTGTGGTATGTTTCTCTAGAAGTACGGGGATGGGCGGTCGCATTCAGGAGGTGCCGTGTCCCTGGCCGGGAGAAACAATTCTGTGGAGAAGGCGACTTCGGCCCCAATGTGCTTTTCCAAGAAGAAGCTTCCTTAGGCTCAAAGCGTGGAAGCATCACTGTAATGCCACCTTCTTCCCTCTGAGCAGCAGGACGGTAGGCAACCCTACTTTCCAAGAACATGGGGTTTCCAGAAGGAAAAAGCGATCTCTGAGAGACGTTTCCAAGGACAGAGATGGCGGGTCGTACTGGCCTTTAGAAACAAGTGTGTGGAGAATGCCCCTTTCAGAGGACCACCATTTCTCCTGCGAGAAGCCTTCTACAATGTATGTGTGGAGGCATCAGGCGGGTGCCGGGTCCATCCCTCAGGGAAAACACTCTGTCGAGAACAATGTTCCAGGAACGTCTTGCTTACAGAACGTCGAAGACTTCTCCAGGTCCTTGTGTGATGCGGAGGAGTCTGCCCTAATGGGATCTCTGAGAAACAAGGCTGCGGAGACTGGAAACCTTCCCTGCCACCTGGATATCCGAAGACGGAAAACATTTCACGTCGATGTGTGGAAGTAGAGGCCAGGGGCCTTGACCTGATGCCCGGGAAGGCGTCTGTGCGGAATTCAACATGGAGCGAACAACCGAAATCTTCCCGTGTAGAGTCCTGTAGCATGGACGTGTACAAGCATCTGGAGCGGGCCCTCTCCTTCCCTCGGAGATACGAGCCCGTGGCGAATGCCACGTCGAGTTCACGTCCTTTCTCATGCGTTCTCTGCCATTTCCAGCGTCGGCCGTGAAGGATAGGCAAAGGGAAAAGTCCCCGTATCGGAGTCCCCAGGATGTGGGGAAAGCAGCTCCCAGGAAACCCAAGTTCCCCCCAGTGAGACGCTTTCTCACACACAGGTATGGGCGCATTCGAATGTGCGATAGACTTCCTTCGGGGAAGGCGATGTTCCATGAATTTCGTGTTTCCAGGAGAGAAAGCTGATGTCCAGGACATGTGTGCAAGTCTTGAGATGGGGCAAGGTCCTTAGGGCGAGCTTCGAGTCTGTGGATCAAGCCCCTTTCGGATAAGCACAAGTTGGTCAAGTGTGAATCATTCTGGCTTCCATGTGTGGAACAATCGAAACACGCCCTCTCCCTCTGTCTGTGAAGCAGTCTCTGGGGAATGCCACTTTCCCGTCAGAGGAAGTTGGTTCCCGTGAGGAGCATTCTACCATCTTTCGCCAGAGGCACGCGGAAAGTGCGTCAGACGTCGCGGAACGCAAGCCTGGGAATAAAGCAAGATTCACCGTGGAACACGACCCTTCAAACGAAACCATTCTCATGGATGTGTGTGTTCTCAGACTAGAGTAATGCCGTGTCCTTGGCTTGGAGAAAGATTTCTGTGGAGGATGCAGTTCCAGCGACACTGTGGCTGTTCCACCGAGAAACTTCCGAGCCTCTATGTGTGGAGGCACCCGAGAGTGCCCCAGTCTTCTGTTTGAGAAAAAGAGTGTGAAGAAAAGCGCTGCCCGCTAACATCTTGATGCCAGAAGCGAAAGCGATTCCTCCTATAGGTGTAGAAATAGAGGACAGGTGGTTTGTCCTTAGGCATGGAATCCAGATGGCAGAGATGCATTTTTCAGAACCGCATAATTGTCTGCGGCATGAAGGATACCGGCACGTCTGTGGGGCAGCATCAGGAAGGTGCCCTCTAGTTCCGCAGTTGGTAACGGTCGGCTTAGAAGAGGACGTTGAAGGAAACACTTGCTTTCTGAAGACACAAGCCTTTTCCATTCTCCGCGTGTAGTCTGGAGGAAACTGCCCTAAACCCAATTCATCAACCAGAGACTCTGGACCATGGAACTCTAAACTGCCAGCTCGATATCTGAGGGTAGAAACACTTTCATATCTGTGTGGAAGGGCAGGCAAGTGGCCAGGATTCGGAGGAGAGAACCTCATGCGTGGACATTGTAACTTAGAGCGAACAACAAATGTGCTCCCGTGAGAAGCCTGCTGGCCGGGAAGTGTTGAAGCGTCAGGATGAAGCCCTCTCATTCCCACCGTGGAAGAAATGTCTGCCTCAGGCACGTCTCCGCGACACCCTGGATCCTTCAATCCTATACCCTGCTAGCCTCTGTGGGTTGAAGTCTCAGAAAAGGGCAGGATCGGGCCCTCGGGGAAAGAGTTCTGTGTAGATAGCCTCTTTCGGCAACCAACGTGGTTCTTCAAAGGGGGAAGCCTTGTAGGAAGTATGTGTTGCCGTGTCAGGACAATGCCATCTCCGCCCATCGTCGAAGGATGACTGTGGAGGACGACACGTTCCAGGACCATCTGGATTCCGGAAGAGAGAGCGATTTCTAGTGTAGGTATGGAAAGAGAGGCAAGGTGCCCGTCCCCGTCTGGGAGATCCAAGTCCGTGGAGCGTACAACTTCCGAGCCACAACAAGTTTCTCCCCCAAGGAAAGTTTCAAGCTCTGGGGTGGGCAAGCTTCGGCGGGGTTCCATATCCTTGCCTCTGAGAATCAAGGCTGTGGAGATGGTCACTTCCCGGGAGCATCTACTTTCTGGAGATCCAAACTGTGGGCACGGAGGTGGCACGCGAGACTAAGGCGCGTGTGCCTGTCAGGGAGAAGACAGTCCGTGGAGACGGCCACTTTCGTGAGCATCTCGTTCCCTCAAGCCGGAAGCATCCTGGCCTATATTGATGAGAAGTAGCAGGAGAATTCCTCAACCTCTGCTCTGCCTAAATAGACTGTGGGCAATGCCACTTTCCCTAACACCGTGTCTCCAGAAGAGAATTGCCATGTCCAGTCCAAAAGCGGGGAGGTCTAGGAGAGGGACCACGGCCTCACGCTGAGAAACGGGCCTGGGGACATGCACCACTCAGGGAACGACAATGCTCTCCAACGAGAAGCATTCTAGCACGCATGGGTTGAGGCCTCCTAAATATGCCCCATCCTTGCCTCTGTGAAACGAGTCTCTGGGCATTGCACGTGTCCCGAAAGTGGAAGTTCTCTCCTGCCAGAATCTTTGGAGCACGTTTGTCTAGATGCACGGCCAATGTGCCATGCCCTTCGGTCAGATAATGAACCCTGCGAATAAAGCACGTTTCAGACAAGAACACGACACTTCCAAACACACGCCTCAGAGCAGATCCGTGTGTTTTCACCGGAGGAAATGCCGTTTCCACCGTTGGGCGAAGGAATGCTGGGGAGGAGGCCATTTCGGCAACATCGTAGATTTTCAAGCCATAAAAATCCCAGCCTCCGTGTGTGCAACGATCACGAGAGGGCCATCGAATTTCCCGGGAGATACCAGACGCTGGAGGATCCGGTGTCCACTCACATCTTGTTTTCCCAAGAGAAAAGCCATTTCTCATAGTTGTGTGGAAGTCTAGGGAAGGGGGCTTGTCCTTAAGATGAGAAACAAGACTGTGGAGAGGGCAACTTTCAGCGCACCCCAAGCATCTCTTTTGGGAAGCCTGGTTGCCCCTGTGCCTTGTGGCATCCGAAAGGTGCCTAACCTTCCCTCAGTGAATACACTCCCTTGGGAATACAGCGTTCAAGTCAACACTTGCTTCCTGAAGATACATAGCTTTTCCAAGGCAGGTGTTTGATCAGGAGGAAACATGCCTACACGGACCTCTGGAAAACAAGACGTGGGAAGGGTCATCGTCACGGCCATCTGGATGCGGGGAGATAGATCCATCTTCAATTCTGTGTGCGGAAGCATAGGCAAGGGCCTAGGACCCTATCCTGAGAAACAAGTCTCTGGAGAAGAGAATGTTCAGCACACCGCAGCTGTCCTGCCGGAGATGTGTTCTAGCATGGGTGTGTGCAAGCATCGGGAGAGTTCCATCTCCTTCCGTCTGCGAGACAAGCCTGTGGAGATGGCCCCTTGGCAATAACATTTGGGTCCAGATTTCCAATCGAGTTCCAGGAGAGGTGCGGAAGGATAGGCCAGGTAACAAGTCCCCCAGTGTTCCAGTAACAATTCTGGGGAAGCACAGGTGCCAGGAAACACAAGTTCCTTCAGAGGAGATGCTTTCTAATACATACGTCCAGAAGTCTCTGTACATAGCCTACCCTTGCTTGTGGGAGGCAAGTTGGGTGGAATGCGAATTCCACTACCCTCTTGTTTCCACAAGAGAGAAATCGAATCAGTCCAATATATGCGCTGGAGCCTAGTGTACCGGGGCGATGTCCTGACGCTTTGAGAGAAGAGTGTGGAGCAGGCATCGTTGAGGAATCCACAAGTTTCTCAAGCGAGGAGCCTTCTAGCATTGCCGGGGTGAAGCGACCGAAACATGCACGAACCTTCCCTCTGTGAATAGGCTCTAGGGAATGCCAATTTCCCCTCAGAGGAAGATTGTCCCGGTGGGAAGCTCTCTAGCCTGTTGGTCTGCAGGCCCGCCGAGAAGGCCACATATACTTCGCTAAGGAAAACTCTCTGTGAAGAAAGATAGGTTCAGTGAAGGAAGCACACGTCCCACCAAACACACTGAAACACACGGAGACGTTTTGGCATCAGGAAAGGCCTTATCCTTGCCCTGGATAGAATGCTTTTGGGAGTACCTGTGCTGCCCCGGCGTTGGATTGCCAAGGAGCCCCTTCCTACCTTATAGGTGTGGGAGTGGGCAATGTCCTTCGACGTGGAGACAAGTCTGTGAAGCAAGCACCGTTCGGGGAACCACCAGATTCTCGAGCGAGGAGCATTCCAGGCTGCATGTCCTGAGGCTCCCGAAACACGGGCTCTCTTTGCGTCTCTGAATAAATCTCTGGGGAATGCAACGTTCCTTCACAGGAAGCATGTCCCAGCGAGACATTTTGTGGTATGTTTCTCTAGAAGTACGGGGATGGGCGGTCGCATTCAGGAGGTGCCGTGTCCCTGGCCGGGAGAAACAATTCTGTGGAGAAGGCGACTTCGGCCCCAATGTGCTTTTCCAAGAAGAAGCTTCCTTAGGCTCAAAGCGTGGAAGCATCACTGTAATGCCACCTTCTTCCCTCTGAGCAGCAGGACGGTAGGCAACCCTACTTTCCAAGAACATGGGGTTTCCAGAAGGAAAAAGCGATCTCTGAGAGACGTTTCCAAGGACAGAGATGGCGGGTCGTACTGGCCTTTAGAAACAAGTGTGTGGAGAATGCCCCTTTCAGAGGACCACCATTTCTCCTGCGAGAAGCCTTCTACAATGTATGTGTGGAGGCATCAGGCGGGTGCCGGGTCCATCCCTCAGGGAAAACACTCTGTCGAGAACAATGTTCCAGGAACGTCTTGCTTACAGAACGTCGAAGACTTCTCCAGGTCCTTGTGTGATGCGGAGGAGTCTGCCCTAATGGGATCTCTGAGAAACAAGGCTGCGGAGACTGGAAACCTTCCCTGCCACCTGGATATCCGAAGACGGAAAACATTTCACGTCGATGTGTGGAAGTAGAGGCCAGGGGCCTTGACCTGATGCCCGGGAAGGCGTCTGTGCGGAATTCAACATGGAGCGAACAACCGAAATCTTCCCGTGTAGAGTCCTGTAGCATGGACGTGTACAAGCATCTGGAGCGGGCCCTCTCCTTCCCTCGGAGATACGAGCCCGTGGCGAATGCCACGTCGAGTTCACGTCCTTTCTCATGCGTTCTCTGCCATTTCCAGCGTCGGCCGTGAAGGATAGGCAAAGGGAAAAGTCCCCGTATCGGAGTCCCCAGGATGTGGGGAAAGCAGCTCCCAGGAAACCCAAGTTCCCCCCAGTGAGACGCTTTCTCACACACAGGTATGGGCGCATTCGAATGTGCGATAGACTTCCTTCGGGGAAGGCGATGTTCCATGAATTTCGTGTTTCCAGGAGAGAAAGCTGATGTCCAGGACATGTGTGCAAGTCTTGAGATGGGGCAAGGTCCTTAGGGCGAGCTTCGAGTCTGTGGATCAAGCCCCTTTCGGATAAGCACAAGTTGGTCAAGTGTGAATCATTCTGGCTTCCATGTGTGGAACAATCGAAACACGCCCTCTCCCTCTGTCTGTGAAGCAGTCTCTGGGGAATGCCACTTTCCCGTCAGAGGAAGTTGGTTCCCGTGAGGAGCATTCTACCATCTTTCGCCAGAGGCACGCGGAAAGTGCGTCAGACGTCGCGGAACGCAAGCCTGGGAATAAAGCAAGATTCACCGTGGAACACGACCCTTCAAACGAAACCATTCTCATGGATGTGTGTGTTCTCAGACTAGAGTAATGCCGTGTCCTTGGCTTGGAGAAAGACTTCTGTGGAGGATGCAGTTCCAGCGACACTGTGGCTGTTCCACCGAGAAGCTTCCGAGCCTCTATGTGTGGAGGCATCCCGAGAGTGCCCCAGTCTTCTGTTTGAGAAAAAGAGTGTGAAGAAAAGCGCTGCCCGCTAACATCTTGATGCCAGAAGCGAAAGCGATTTCTCCTATAGGTGTAGAAATAGAGGACAGGTGGTTTGTCCTTAGGCATGGAATCCAGATGGCAGAGAATGCATTTTTCAGAACCGCATAATTGTCTGCGGCATGAAGGATACCGGCACGTCTGTGGGGCAGCATCAGGAAGGTGCCCTCTAGTTCCGCAGTTGGTAACGGTCGGCTTAGAAGAGGACGTTGAAGGAAACACTTGCTTTCTGAAGACACAAGCCTTTTCCATTCTCCGCGTGTAGTCTGGAGGAAACTGCCCTAAACCCAATTCATCAACCAGAGACTCTGGACCATGGAACTCTAAACTGCCAGCTCGATATCTGAGGGTAGAAACACTTTCATATCTGTGTGGAAGGGCAGGCAAGTGGCCAGGATTCGGAGGAGAGAACCTCATGCGTGGACATTGTAACTTAGAGCGAACAACAAATGTGCTCCCGTGAGAAGCCTGCTGGCCGGGAAGTGTTGAAGCGTCAGGATGAAGCCCTCTCATTCCCACCGTGGAAGAAATGTCTGCCTCAGGCACGTCTCCGCGACACCCTGGATCCTTCAATCCTATACCCTGCTAGCCTCTGTGGGTTGAAGTCTCAGAAAAGGGCAGGATCGGGCCCTCGGGGAAAGAGTTCTGTGTAGATAGCCTCTTTCGGCAACCAACGTGGTTCTTCAAAGGGGGAAGCCTTGTAGGAAGTATGTGTTGCCGTGTCAGGACAATGCCATCTCCGCCCATCGTCGAAGGATGACTGTGGAGGACGACACGTTCCAGGACCATCTGGATTCCGGAAGAGAGAGCGATTTCTAGTGTAGGTATGGAAAGAGAGGCAAGGTGCCCGTCCCCGTCTGGGAGATCCAAGTCCGTGGAGCGTACAACTTCCGAGCCACAACAAGTTTCTCCCCCAAGGAAAGTTTCAAGCTCTGGGGTGGGCAAGCTTCGGCGGGGTTCCATATCCTTGCCTCTGAGAATCAAGGCTGTGGAGATGGTCACTTCCCGGGAGCATCTACTTTCTGGAGATCCAAACTGTGGGCACGGAGGTGGCACGCGAGACTAAGGCGCGTGTGCCTGTCAGGGAGAAGACAGTCCGTGGAGACGGCCACTTTCGTGAGCATCTCGTTCCCTCAAGCCGGAAGCATCCTGGCCTATATTGATGAGAAGTAGCAGGAGAATTCCTCAACCTCTGCTCTGCCTAAATAGACTGTGGGCAATGCCACTTTCCCTAACACCGTGTCTCCAGAAGAGAATTGCCATGTCCAGTCCAAAAGCGGGGAGGTCTAGGAGAGGGACCACGGCTTCACGCTGAGAAACGGGCCTGGGGACATGCACCACTCAGGGAACGACAATGCTCTCCAACGAGAAGCATTCTAGCACGCATGGGTTGAGGCCTCCTAAATATGCCCCATCCTTGCCTCTGTGAAACGAGTCTCTGGGCATTGCACGTGTCCCGAAAGTGGAAGTTCTCTCCTGCCAGAATCTTTGGAGCACGTTTGTCTAGATGCACGGCCAAAGTGCCATGCCCTTCGGTCAGATAATGAACCCTGCGAATAAAGCACGTTTCAGACAAGAACACGACACTTCCAAACACACGCCTCAGAGCAGATCCGTGTGTTTTCACCGGAGGAAATGCCGTTTCCACCGTTGGGCGAAGGAATGCTGGGGAGGAGGCCATTTCGGCAACATCGTAGATTTTCAAGCCATAAAAATCCCAGCCTCCGTGTGTGCAACGATCACGAGAGGGCCATCGAATTTCCCGGGAGATACCAGACGCTGGAGGATCCGGTGTCCACTCACATCTTGTTTTCCCAAGAGAAAAGCCATTTCTCATAGTTGTGTGGAAGTCTAGGGAAGGGGGCTTGTCCTTAAGATGAGAAACAAGACTGTGGAGAGGGCAACTTTCAGCGCACCCCAAGCATCTCTTTTGGGAAGCCTGGTTGCCCCTGTGCCTTGTGGCATCCGAAAGGTGCCTAACCTTCCCTCAGTGAATACACTCCCTTGGGAATACAGCGTTCAAGTCAACACTTGCTTCCTGAAGATACAAAGCTTTTCCAAGGCAGGTGTTTGATCAGGAGGAAACATGCCTACACGGACCTCTGGAAAACAAGACGTGGGAAGGGTCATCGTCACGGCCATCTGGATGCGGGGAGATAGATCCATCTTCAATTCTGTGTGCGGAAGCATAGGCAAGGGCCTAGGACCCTATCCTGAGAAACAAGTCTCTGGAGAAGAGAATGTTCAGCACACCGCAGCTGTCCTGCCGGAGATGTGTTCTAGCATGGGTGTGTGCAAGCATCGGGAGAGTTCCATCTCCTTCCGTCTGCGAGACAAGCCTGTGGAGATGGCCCCTTGGCAATAACATTTGGGTCCAGATTTCCAATCGAGTTCCAGGAGAGGTGCGGAAGGATAGGCCAGGTAACAAGTCCCCCAGTGTTCCAGTAACAATTCTGGGGAAGCACAGGTGCCAGGAAACACAAGTTCCTTCAGAGGAGATGCTTTCTAATACATACGTCCAGAAGTCTCTGTACATAGCCTACCCTTGCTTGTGGGAGGCAAGTTGGGTGGAATGCGAATTCCACTACCCTCTTGTTTCCACAAGAGAGAAATCGAATCAGTCCAATATATGCGCTGGAGCCTAGTGTACCGGGGCGATGTCCTGACGCTTTGAGAGAAGAGTGTGGAGCAGGCATCGTTGAGGAATCCACAAGTTTCTCAAGCGAGGAGCCTTCTAGCATTGCCGGGGTGAAGCGACCGAAACATGCACGAACCTTCCCTCTGTGAATAGGCTCTAGGGAATGCCAATTTCCCCTCAGAGGAAGATTGTCCCGGTGGGAAGCTCTCTAGCCTGTTGGTCTGCAGGCCCGCCGAGAAGGCCACATATACTTCGCTAAGGAAAACTCTCTGTGAAGAAAGATAGGTTCAGTGAAGGAAGCACACGTCCCACCAAACCCACTGAAACACACGGAGACGTTTTGGCATCAGGAAAGGCCTTATCCTTGCCCTGGATAGAATGCTTTTGGGAGTACCTGTGCTGCCCCGGCGTTGGATTGCCAAGGAGCCCCTTCCTACCTTATAGGTGTGGGAGTGGGCAATGTCCTTCGACGTGGAGACAAGTCTGTGAAGCAAGCACCGTTCGGGGAACCACCAGATTCTCGAGCGAGGAGCATTCCAGGCTGCATGTCCTGAGGCTCCCGAAACACGGGCTCTCTTTGCGTCTCTGAATAAATCTCTGGGGAATGCAACGTTCCTTCACAGGAAGCATGCCCAGCGAGACATTTTGTGGTATGTTTCTCTAGAAGTACGGGGATGGGCGGTCGCATTCAGGAGGTGCCGTGTCCCTGGCCGGGAGAAACAATTCTGTGGAGAATGCGACTTCGGCCCCAATGTGCTTTTCCAAGAAGAAGCTTCCTTAGGCTCAAAGCGTGGAAGCATCACTGTAATGCCACCTTCTTCCCTCTGAGCAGCAGGACGGTAGGCAACCCTACTTTCCAAGAACATGGGGTTTCCAGAAGGAAAAAGCGATCTCTGAGAGACGTTTCCAAGGACAGAGATGGCGGGTCGTACTGGCCTTTAGAAACAAGTGTGTGGAGAATGCCCCTTTCAGAGGACCACCATTTCTCCTGCGAGAAGCCTTCTACAATGTATGTGTGGAGGCATCAGGCGGGTGCCGGGTCCATCCCTCAGGGAAAACACTCTGTAGAGAACAATGTTCCAGGAACGTCTTGCTTACAGAACGTCGAAGACTTCTCCAGGTCCTTGTGTGATGCGGAGGAGTCTGCCCTAATGGGATCTCTGAGAAACAAGGCTGCGGAGACTGGAAACCTTCCCTGCCACCTGGATATCCGAAGACGGAAACCATTTCACGTCGATGTGTGGAAGTAGAGGCCAGGGGCCTTGACCTGATGCCCGGGAAGGCGTCTGTGCGGAATTCAACATGGAGCGAACAACCGAAATCTTCCCGTGTAGAGTCCTGTAGCATGGACGTGTACAAGCATCTGGAGCGGGCCCTCTCCTTCCCTCGGAGATACGAGCCCGTGGCGAATGCCACGTCGAGTTCACGTCCTTTCTCATGCGTTCTCTGCCATTTCCAGCGTCGGCCGTGAAGGATAGGCAAAGGGAAAAGTCCCCGTATCGGAGTCCCCAGGATGTGGGGAAAGCAGCTCCCAGGAAACCCAAGTTCCCCCCAGTGAGACGCTTTCTCACACACAGGTATGGGCGCATTCGAATGTGCGATAGACTTCCTTCGGGGAAGGCGATGTTCCATGAATTTCGTGTTTCCAGGAGAGAAAGCTGATGTCCAGGACATGTGTGCAAGTCTTGAGATGGGGCAAGGTCCTTAGGGCGAGCTTCGAGTCTGTGGATCAAGCCCCTTTCGGATAAGCACAAGTTGGTCAAGTGTGAATCATTCTGGCTTCCATGTGTGGAACAATCGAAACACGCCCTCTCCCTCTGTCTGTGAAGCAGTCTCTGGGGAATGCCACTTTCCCGTCAGAGGAAGTTGGTTCCCGTGAGGAGCATTCTACCATCTTTCGCCAGAGGCACGCGGAAAGTGCGTCAGACGTCGCGGAACGCAAGCCTGGGAATAAAGCAAGATTCACCGTGGAACACGACCCTTCAAACGAAACCATTCTCATGGATGTGTGTGTTCTCAGACTAGAGTAATGCCGTGTCCTTGGCTTGGAGAAAGACTTCTGTGGAGGATGCAGTTCCAGCGACACTGTGGCTGTTCCACCGAGAAGCTTCCGAGCCTCTATGTGTGGAGGCATCCCGAGAGTGCCCCAGTCTTCTGTTTGAGAAAAAGAGTGTGAAGAAAAGCGCTGCCCGCTAACATCTTGATGCCAGAAGCGAAAGCGATTTCTCCTATAGGTGTAGAAATAGAGGACAGGTGGTTTGTCCTTAGGCATGGAATCCAGATGGCAGAGAATGCATTTTTCAGAACCGCATAATTGTCTGCGGCATGAAGGATACCGGCACGTCTGTGGGGCAGCATCAGGAAGGTGCCCTCTAGTTCCGCAGTTGGTAACGGTCGGCTTAGAAGAGGACGTTGAAGGAAACACTTGCTTTCTGAAGACACAAGCCTTTTCCATTCTCCGCGTGTAGTCTGGAGGAAACTGCCCTAAACCCAATTCATCAACCAGAGACTCTGGACCATGGAACTCTAAACTGCCAGCTCGATATCTGAGGGTAGAAACACTTTCATATCTGTGTGGAAGGGCAGGCAAGTGGCCAGGATTCGGAGGAGAGAACCTCATGCGTGGACATTGTAACTTAGAGCGAACAACAAATGTGCTCCCGTGAGAAGCCTGCTGGCCGGGAAGTGTTGAAGCGTCAGGATGAAGCCCTCTCATTCCCACCGTGGAAGAAATGTCTGCCTCAGGCACGTCTCCGCGACACCCTGGATCCTTCAATCCTATACCCTGCTAGCCTCTGTGGGTTGAAGTCTCAGAAAAGGGCAGGATCGGGCCCTCGGGGAAAGAGTTCTGTGTAGATAGCCTCTTTCGGCAACCAACGTGGTTCTTCAAAGGGGGAAGCCTTGTAGGAAGTATGTGTTGCCGTGTCAGGACAATGCCATCTCCGCCCATCGTCGAAGGATGACTGTGGAGGACGACACGTTCCAGGACCATCTGGATTCCGGAAGAGAGAGCGATTTCTAGTGTAGGTATGGAAAGAGAGGCAAGGTGCCCGTCCCCGTCTGGGAGATCCAAGTCCGTGGAGCGTACAACTTCCGAGCCACAACAAGTTTCTCCCCCAAGGAAAGTTTCAAGCTCTGGGGTGGGCAAGCTTCGGCGGGGTTCCATATCCTTGCCTCTGAGAATCAAGGCTGTGGAGATGGTCACTTCCCGGGAGCATCTACTTTCTGGAGATCCAAACTGTGGGCACGGAGGTGGCACGCGAGACTAAGGCGCGTGTGCCTGTCAGGGAGAAGACAGTCCGTGGAGACGGCCACTTTCGTGAGCATCTCGTTCCCTCAAGCCGGAAGCATCCTGGCCTATATTGATGAGAAGTAGCAGGAGAATTCCTCAACCTCTGCTCTGCCTAAATAGACTGTGGGCAATGCCACTTTCCCTAACACCGTGTCTCCAGAAGAGAATTGCCATGTCCAGTCCAAAAGCGGGGAGGTCTAGGAGAGGGACCACGGCCTCACGCTGAGAAACGGGCCTGGGGACATGCACCACTCAGGGAACGACAATGCTCTCCAACGAGAAGCATTCTAGCACGCATGGGTTGAGGCCTCCTAAATATGCCCCATCCTTGCCTCTGTGAAACGAGTCTCTGGGCATTGCACGTGTCCCGAAAGTGGAAGTTCTCTCCTGCCAGAATCTTTGGAGCACGTTTGTCTAGATGCACGGCCAAAGTGCCATGCCCTTCGGTCAGATAATGAACCCTGCGAATAAAGCACGTTTCAGACAAGAACACGACACTTCCAAACACACGCCTCAGAGCAGATCCGTGTGTTTTCACCGGAGGAAATGCCGTTTCCACCGTTGGGCGAAGGAATGCTGGGGAGGAGGCCATTTCGGCAACATCGTAGATTTTCACGCCATAAAAATCCCAGCCTCCGTGTGTGCAACGATCACGAGAGGGCCATCGAATTTCCCGGGAGATACCAGACGCTGGAGGATCCGGTGTCCACTCACATCTTGTTTTCCCAAGAGAAAAGCCATTTCTCATAGTTGTGTGGAAGTCTAGGGAAGGGGGCTTGTCCTTAAGATGAGAAACAAGACTGTGGAGAGGGCAACTTTCAGCGCACCCCAAGCATCTCTTTTGGGAAGCCTGGTTGCCCCTGTGCCTTGTGGCATCCGAAAGGTGCCTAACCTTCCCTCAGTGAATACACTCCCTTGGGAATACAGCGTTCAAGTCAACACTTGCTTCCTGAAGATACAAAGCTTTTCCAAGGCAGGTGTTTGATCAGGAGGAAACATGCCTACACGGATCTCTGGAAAACAAGACGTGGGAAGGGTCATCGTCACGGCCATCTGGATGCGGGGAGATAGATCCATCTTCAATTCTGTGTGCGGAAGCATAGGCAAGGGCCTAGGACCCTATCCTGAGAAACAAGTCTCTGGAGAAGAGAATGTTCAGCACACCGCAGGTGTCCTGCCGGAGATGTGTTCTAGCATGGGTGTGCGCAAGCATCGGGAGAGTTCCATCTCCTTCCGTCTGCGAGACAAGCCTGTGGAGATGGCCCCTTGGCAATAACATTTGGGTCCAGATTTCCAATCGAGTTCCAGGAGGGGTGCGGAAGGATAGGCCAGGTAACAAGTCCCCCAGTGTTCCAGTAACAATTCTGGGGAAGCACAGGTGCCAGGAAACACAAGTTCCTTCAGAGGAGATGCTTTCTAATACATACGTCCAGAAGTCTCTGTACATAGCCTACCCTTGCTTGTGGGAGGCAAGTTGGGTGGAATGCGAATTCCACTACCCTCTTGTTTCCACAAGAGAGAAATCGAATCAGTCCAATATATGCGCTGGAGCCTAGTGTACCGGGGCGATGCCCTGACGCTTTGAGAGAAGAGTGTGGAGCAGGCATCGTTGAGGAATCCACAAGTTTCTCAAGCGAGGAGCCTTCTAGCATTGCCGGGGTGAAGCGACCGAAACATGCACGAACCTTCCCTCTGTGAATAGGCTCTAGGGAATGCCAATTTCCCCTCAGAGGAAGATTGTCCCGGTGGGAAGCTCTCTAGCCTGTTGGTCTGCAGGCCCGCGGAGAAGGCCACATATACTTCGCTAAGGAAAACTCTCTGTGAAGAAAGATAGGTTCAGTGAAGGAAGCACACGTCCCACCAAACCCACTGAAACACACGGAGACGTTTTGGCATCAGGAAAGGCCTTATCCTTGCCCTGGATAGAATGCTTTTGGGAGTACCTGTGCTGCCCCGGCGTTGGATTGCCAAGGAGCCCCTTCCTACCTTATAGGTGTGGGAGTGGGCAATGTCCTTCGACGTGGAGACAAGTCTGTGAAGCAAGCACCGTTCGGGGAACCACCAGATTCTCGAGCGAGGAGCATTCCAGGCTGCATGTCCTGAGGCTCCCGAAACACGGGCTCTCTTTGCGTCTCTGAATAAATCTCTGGGGAATGCAACGTTCCTTCACAGGAAGCATGTCCCAGCGAGACATTTTGTGGTATGTTTCTCTAGAAGTACGGGGATGGGCGGTCGCATTCAGGAGGTGCCGTGTCCCTGGCCGGGAGAAACAATTCTGTGGAGAAGGCGACTTCGGCCCCAATGTGCTTTTCCAAGAAGAAGCTTCCTTAGGCTCAAAGCGTGGAAGCATCACTGTAATGCCACCTTCTTCCCTCTGAGCAGCAGGACGGTAGGCAACCCTACTTTCCAAGAACATGGGGTTTCCAGAAGGAAAAAGCGATCTCTGAGAGACGTTTCCAAGGACAGAGATGGCGGGTCGTACTGGCCTTTAGAAACAAGTGTGTGGAGAATGCCCCTTTCAGAGGACCACCATTTCTCCTGCGAGAAGCCTTCTACAATGTATGTGTGGAGGCATCAGGCGGGTGCCGGGTCCATCCCTCAGGGAGAACACTCTGTCGAGAACAATGTTCCAGGAACGTCTTGCTTACAGAACGTCGAATATTTCTCCAGGTCCTTGTGTGATGCGGAGGAGTCTGCCCTAAAGGGATCTCTGAGAAACAAGGCTGCGGAGACTGGAAACCTTCCCTGCCACCTGGATATCCGAAGACGGAAACCATTTCACGTCGATGTGTGGAAGTAGAGGCCAGGGGCCTTGACCTGATGCCCGGGAAGGCGTCTGTGCGGAATTCAACATGGAGCGAACAACCGAAATCTTCCCGTGTAGAGTCCTGTAGCATGGACGTGTACAAGCATCTGGAGCGGGCCCTCTCCTTCCCTCGGAGATACGAGCCCGTGGCGAATGCCACGTCGAGTTCACGTCCTTTCTCATGCGTTCTCTGCCATTTCCAGCGTCGGCCGTGAAGGATAGGCAAAGGGAAAAGTCCCCGTATCGGAGTCCCCAGGATGTGGGGAAAGCAGCTCCCAGGAAACCCAAGTTCCCCCCAGTGAGACGCTTTCTCACACACAGGTATGGTCGCATTCGAATGTGCGATAGACTTCCTTCGGGGAAGGCGATGTTCCATGAATTTCATGTTTCCAGGAGAGAAAGCTGATGTCCAGGACATGTGTGCAAGTCGTGAGATGGGGCAAGGTCCTTAGGGCGAGCTTCGAGTCTGTGGATCAAGCCCCTTTCGGATAAGCACAAGTTGGTCAAGTGTGAATCATTCTGGCTTCCATGTGTGGAACAATCGAAACACGCCCTCTCCCTCTGTCTGTGAAGCAGTCTCTGGGGAATGCCACTTTCCCGTCAGAGGAAGTTGGTTCCCGTGAGGAGCATTCTACCATTTTTCGCCAGAGGCACGCGGAAAGTGCGTCAGACGTCGCGGAACACAAGCCTGGGAATAAAGCAAGATTCACCGTGGAACACGACCCTTCAAACGAAACCATTCTCATGGATGTGTGTGTTCTCAGACTAGAGTAATGCCGTGTCCTTGGCTTGGAGAAAGACTTCTGTGGAGGATGCAGTTCCAGCGACACTGTGGCTGTTCCACCGAGAAGCTTCCGAGCCTCTATGTGTGGAGGCATCCCGAGAGTGCCCCAGTCTTCTGTTTGAGGAAAAGAGTGTGAAGAAAAGCGCTGCCCGCTAACATCTTGATGCCAGAAGCGAAAGCGATTCCTCCTATAGGTGTAGAAATAGAGGACAGGTGGTTTGTCCTTAGGCATGGAATCCAGATGGCAGAGAATGCATTTTTCAGAACCGCATAATTGTCTGCGGCATGAAGGATACCGGCACGTCTGTGGGGCAGCATCAGGAAGGTGCCCTCTAGTTCCGCAGTTGGTAACGGTCGGCTTAGAAGAGGATGTTGAAGGAAACACTTGCTTTCTGAAGACACAAGCCTTTTCCATTCTCCGCGTGTAGTCTGGAGGAAACTGCCCTAAACCCAATTCATCAACCAGAGACTCTGGACCATGGAACTCTAAACTGCCAGCTCGATATCTGAGGGTAGAAACACTTTCATATCTGTGTGGAAGGGCAGGCAAGTGGCCAGGATTCGGAGGAGAGAACCTCATGCGTGGACATTGTAACTTAGAGCGAACAACAAATGTGCTCCCGTGAGAAGCCTGCTGGCCGGGAAGTGTTGAAGCGTCAGGATGAAGCCCTCTCATTCCCACCGTGGAAGAAATGTCTGCCTCAGGCACGTCTCCGCGACACCCTGGATCCTTCAATCCTATACCCTGCTAGCCTCTGTGGGTTGAAGTCTCAGAAAAGGGCAGGATCGGGCCCTCGGGGAAAGAGTTCTGTGTAGATAGCCTCTTTCGGCAACCAACGTGGTTCTTCAAAGGGGGAAGCCTTGAAGGAAGTATGTGTTGCCGTGTCAGGACAATGCCATCTCCGCCCATCGTCGAAAGATGACTGGGGAGGACGACACGTTCCAGGACCATCTGGATTCCGGAAGAGAAAGCGATTTCTAGTGTAGGTATGGAAAGAGAGGCAAGGTACCCGTCCCCGTCTGGGAGATCCAAGTCCGTGGAGAGTACAACTTCCGAGCCTCAACAAGTTTCTCCCGCAAGGAAAGTTTCAAGCTCTGGGGTGGGCAAGCTTCGGCGGGGTTCCATATCCTTGCCTCTGAGAATCAAGGCTGTGGAGATGGTCACTTCCCGGGAGCATCTACTTTGTGGAGATCCAAACTGTGGGCACGGAGGTGGCACGCGAGACTAAGGGGCGTGTCCCTGTCAGGGAGAAGACAGTCCGTGGAGACGGCCACTTTCGTGAGCATCTCGTTCCCTCAAGCCGGAAGCATCCTGGCCTATATTGATGAGAAGTAGCAGGAGAATTCCTCAACCTCTGCTCTGCCTAAATAGACTGTGGGCAATGCCACTTTCCCTAACACCGTGTCTCCAGAAGAGAATTGCCATGTCCATTCCAAAAGCGGGGAGGTTTAGGAGAGGGACCACGGCCTCACGCTGAGAAACGGGCCTGGGGACATGCACCATTCAGGGAACGACAATGCTCTCCCACGAGAAGCATTCTAGCACGCATGGGTTGAGGCCTCCTAAACATGCCCCATCCTTGCCTCTGTGAAACGAGTCTCTGGGCATTGCACGTGTCCCGAAAGTGGAAGTTCTCTCCTGCCAGAATCTTTGGAGCACGTTTGTCTAGATGCACGGCCAAAGTGCCATGCCCTTCGGTCAGATAATGAACCCTGCGAATAAAGCACGTTTCAGACAAGAACACGACACTTCCAAACACACGCCTCAGAGCAGATCCGTGTGTTTTCACCGGAGGAAATGCCGTTTCCACCGTTGGGCGAAGGAATGCTGGGGAGGAGGCCATTTCGGCAACATCGTAGATTTTCACGCCATAAAAATCCCAGCCTCCGTGTGTGCAACGATCACGAGAGGGCCATCGAATTTCCCGGGAGATACCAGACGCTGGAGGATCCGGTGTCCACTCACATCTTGTTTTCCCAAGAGAAAAGCCATTTCTCATAGTTGTGTGGAAGTCTAGGGAAGGGGGCTTGTCCTTAAGATGAGAAACAAGACTGTGGAGAGGGCAACTTTCAGCGCACCCCAAGCATCTCTTTTGGGAAGCCTGGTTGCCCCTGTGCCTTGTGGCATCCGAAAGGTGCCTAACCTTCCCTCAGTGAATACACTCCCTTGGGAATACAGCGTTCAAGTCAACACTTGCTTCCTGAAGATACAAAGCTTTTCCAAGGCAGGTGTTTGATCAGGAGGAAACATGCCTACACGGACCTCTGGAAAACAAGACGTGGGAAGGGTCATCGTCACGGCCATCTGGATGCGGGGAGATAGATCCATCTTCAATTCTGTGTGCGGAAGCATAGGCAAGGGCCTAGGACCCTATCCTGAGAAACAAGTCTCTGGAGAAGAGAATGTTCAGCACACCGCAGCTGTCCTGCCGGAGATGTGTTCTAGCATGGGTGTGCGCAAGCATCGGGAGAGTTCCATCTCCTTCCGTCTGCGAGACAAGCCTGTGGAGATGGCCCCTTGGCAATAACATTTGGGTCCAGATTTCCAATCGAGTTCCAGGAGAGGTGCGGAAGGATAGGCCAGGTAACAAGTCCCCCAGTGTTCCAGTAACAATTCTGGGGAAGCACAGGTGCCAGGAAACACAAGTTCCTTCAGAGGAGATGCTTTCTAATACATACGTCCAGAAGTCTCTGTACATAGCCTACCCTTGCTTGTGGGAGGCAAGTTGGGTGGAATGCGAATTCCACTACCCTCTTGTTTCCACAAGAGAGAAATCGAATCAGTCCAATATATGCGCTGGAGCCTAGTGTACCGGGGCGATGTCCTGACGCTTTGAGAGAAGAGTGTGGAGCAGGCATCGTTGAGGAATCCACAAGTTTCTCAAGCGAGGAGCCTTCTAGCATTGCCGGGGTGAAGCGACCGAAACATGCACGAACCTTCCCTCTGTGAATAGGCTCTAGGGAATGCCAATTTCCCCTCAGAGGAAGATTGTCCCGGTGGGAAGCTCTCTAGCCTGTTGGTCTGCAGGTCCGCGGAGAAGGCCACATATACTTCGCTAAGGAAAACTCTCTGTGAAGAAAGATAGGTTCAGTGAATAAGCACACGTCCCACCAAACCCACTGAAACACACGGAGACGTTTTGGCATCAGGAAAGGCCTTATCCTTGCCCTGGATAGAATGCTTTTGGGAGTACCTGTGCTGCCCCGGCGTTGGATTGCCAAGGAGCCCCTTCCTACCTTATAGGTGTGGGAGTGGGCAATGTCCTTCGACGTGGAGACAAGTCTGTGAAGCAAGCACCGTTCGGGGAACCACCAGATTCTCGAGCGAGGAGCATTCCAGGCTGCATGTCCTGAGGCTCCCGAAACACGGGCTCTCTTTGCGTCTCTGAATAAATCTCTGGGGAATGCAACGTTCCTTCACAGGAAGCATGTCCCAGCGAGACATTTTGTGGTATGTTTCTCTAGAAGTACGGGGATGGGCGGTCGCATTCAGGAGGTGCCGTGTCCCTGGCCGGGAGAAACAATTCTGTGGAGAAGGCGACTTCGGCCCCAATGTGCTTTTCCAAGAAGAAGCTTCCTTAGGCTCAAAGCGTGGAAGCATCACTGTAATGCCACCTTCTTCCCTCTGAGCAGCAGGACGGTAGGCAACCCTACTTTCCAAGAACATGGGGTTTCCAGAAGGAAAAAGCGATCTCTGAGAGACGTTTCCAAGGACAGAGATGGCGGGTCGTACTGGCCTTTAGAAACAAGTGTGTGGAGAATGCCCCTTTCAGAGGACCACCATTTCGCCTGCGAGAAGCCTTCTACAATGTATGTGTGGAGGCATCAGGCGGGTGCCGGGTCCATCCCTCAGGGAGAACACTCTGTCGAGAACAATGTTCCAGGAACGTCTTGCTTACAGAACGTCGAAGACTTCTCCAGGTCCTTGTGTGATGCGGAGGAGTCTGCCCTAATGGGATCTCTGAGAAACAAGGCTGCGGAGACTGGAAACCTTCCCTGCCACCTGGATATCCGAAGACGGAAACCATTTCACGTCGATGTGTGGAAGTAGAGGCCAGGGGCCTTGACCTGATGCCCGGGAAGGCGTCTGTGCGGAATTCAACATGGAGCGAACAACCGAAATCTTCCCGTGTAGAGTCCTGTAGCATGGACGTGTACAAGCATCTGGAGCGGGCCCTCTCCTTCCCTCGGAGATACGAGCCCGTGGCGAATGCCACGTCGAGTTCACGTCCTTTCTCATGCGTTCTCTGCCATTTCCAGCGTCGGCCGTGAAGGATAGGCAAAGGGAAAAGTCCCCGTATCGGAGTCCCCAGGATGTGGGGAAAGCAGCTCCCAGGAAACCCAAGTTCCCCCCAGTGAGACGCTTTCTCACACACAGGTATGGGCGCATTCGAATGTGCGATAGACTTCCTTCGGGGAAGGCGATGTTCCATGAATTTCGTGTTTCCAGGAGAGAAAGCTGATGTCCAGGACATGTGTGCAAGTCTTGAGATGGGGCAAGGTCCTTAGGGCGAGCTTCGAGTCTGTGGATCAAGCCGCTTTCGGATAAGCACAAGTTGGTCAAGTGTGAATCATTCTGGCTTCCATGTGTGGAACAATCGAAACACGCCCTCTCCCTCTGTCTGTGAAGCAGTCTCTGGGGAATGCCACTTTCCCGTCAGAGGAAGTTGGTTCCCGTGAGGAGCATTCTACTATCTTTCGCCAGAGGCACGCGGAAAGTGCGTCAGACGTCGCGGAACGCAAGCCTGGGAATAAAGCAAGATTCACCGTGGAACACGACCCTTCAAACGAAACCATTCTCATGGATGTGTGTGTTCTCAGACTAGAGTAATGCCGTGTCCTTGGCTTGGAGAAAGACTTCTGTGGAGGATGCAGTTCCAGCGACACTGTGGCTGTTCCACCGAGAAGCTTCCGAGCCTCTATGTGTGGAGGCATCCCGAGAGTGCCCCAGTCTTCTGTTTGAGAAAAAGAGTGTGAAGAAAAGCGCTGCCCGCTAACATCTTGATGCCAGAAGCGAAAGCGATTTCTCCTATAGGTGTAGAAATAGAGGACAGGTGGTTTGTCCTTAGGCATGGAATCCAGATGGCAGAGACTGCATTTTTCAGAACCGCATAATTGTCTGCGGCATGAAGGATACCGGCACGTCTGTGGGGCAGCATCAGGAAGGTGCCCTCTAGTTCCGCAGTTGGTAACGGTCGGCTTAGAAGAGGACGTTGAAGGAAACACTTGCTTTCTGAAGACACAAGCCTTTTCCATTCTCCGCGTGTAGTCTGGAGGAAACTGCCCTAAACCCAATTCATCAACCAGAGACTCTGGACCATGGAACTCTAAACTGCCAGCTCGATATCTGAGGGTAGAAACACTTTCATATCTGTGTGGAAGGGCAGGCAAGTGGCCAGGATTCGGAGGAGAGAACCTCATGCGTGGACATTGTAACTTAGAGCGAACAACAAATGTGCTCCCGTGAGAAGCCTGCTGGCCGGGAAGTGTTGAAGCGTCAGGATGAAGCCCTCTCATTCCCACCGTGGAAGAAATGTCTGCCTCAGGCACGTCTCCGCGACACCCTGGATCCTTCAATCCTATACCCTGCTAGCCTCTGTGGGTTGAAGTCTCAGAAAAGGGCAGGATCGGGCCCTCGGGGAAAGAGTTCTGTGTAGATAGCCTCTTTCGGCAACCAACGTGGTTCTTCAAAGGGGGAAGCCTTGTAGGAAGTATGTGTTGCCGTGTCAGGACAATGCCATCTCCGCCCATCGTCAAAGGATGACTGTGGAGGACGACACGTTCCAGGACCATCTGGATTCCGGAAGAGAGAGCGATTTCTAGTGTAGGTATGGAAAGAGAGGCAAGGTGCCCGTCCCCGTCTGGGAGATCCAAGTCCGTGGAGCGTACAACTTCCGAGCCACAACAAGTTTCTCCCCCAAGGAAAGTTTCAAGCTCTGGGGTGGGCAAGCTTCGGCAGGGTTCCATATCCTTGCCTCTGAGAATCAAGGCTGTGGAGATGGTCACTTCCCGGGAGCATCTACTTTCTGGAGATCCAAACTGTGGGCACGGAGGTGGCACGCGAGACTAAGGCGCCTGTGCCTGTCAGGGAGAAGACAGTCCGTGGAGACGGCCACTTTCGTGAGCATCTCGTTCCCTCAAGCCGGAAGCATCCTGGCCTATATTGATGAGAAGTAGCAGGAGAATTCCTCAAACTCTGCTCTGCCTAAATAGACTGTGGGCAATGCCACTTTCCCTAACACCGTGTCTCCAGAAGAGAATTGCCATGTCCAGTCCAAAAGCGGGGAGGTCTAGGAGAGGGACCACGGCCTCACGCTGAGAAACGGGCCTGGGGACATGCACCACTCAGGGAACGACAATGCTCTCCAACGAGAAGCATTCTAGCACGCATGGGTTGAGGCCTCCTAAATATGCCCCATCCTTGCCTCTGTGAAACGAGTCTCTGGGCATTGCACGTGTCCCGAAAGTGGAAGTTCTCTCCTGCCAGAATCTTTGGAGCACGTTTGTCTAGATGCACGGCCAAAGTGCCATGCCCTTCGGTCAGATAATGAACCCTGCGAATAAAGCACGTTTCAGACAAGAACACGACACTTCCAAACACACGCCTCAGAGCAGATCCGTGTGTTTTCACCGGAGGAAATGCCGTTTCCACCGTTGGGCGAAGGAATGCTGGGGAGGAGGCCATTTCGGCAACATCGTAGATTTTCACGCCATAAAAATCCCAGCCTCCGTGTGTGCAACGATCACGAGAGGGCCATCGAATTTCCCGGGAGATACCAGACGCTGGAGGATCCGGTGTCCACTCACATCTTGTTTTCCCAAGAGAAAAGCCATTTCTCATAGTTGTGTGGAAGTCTAGGGAAGGGGGCTTGTCCTTAAGATGAGAAACAAGACTGTGGAGAGGGCAACTTTCAGCGCACCCCAAGCATCTCTTTTGGGAAGCCTGGTTGCCCCTGTGCCTTGTGGCATCCGAAAGGTGCCTAACCTTCCCTCAGTGAATACACTCCCTTGGGAATACAGCGTTCAAGTCAACACTTGCTTCCTGAAGATACAAAGCTTTTCCAAGGCAGGTGTTTAATCAGGAGGAAACATGCCTACACGGACCTCTGGAAAACAAGACGTGGGAAGGGTCATCGTCACGGCCATCTGGATGCGGGGAGATAGATCCATCTTCAATTCTGTGTGCGGAAGCATAGGCAAGGGCCTAGGACCCTATCCTGAGAAACAAGTCTCTGGAGAAGAGAATGTTCAGCACACCGCAGCTGTCCTGCCGGAGATGTGTTCTAGCATGGGTGTGCGCAAGCATCGGGAGAGTTCCATCTCCTTCCGTCTGCGAGACAAGCCTGTGGAGATGGCCCCTTGGCAATAACATTTGGGTCCAGATTTCCAATCGAGTTCCAGGAGAGGTGCGGAAGGATAGGCCAGGTAACAAGTCCCCCAGTGTTCCAGTAACAATTCTGGGGAAGCACAGGTGCCAGGAAACACAAGTTCCTTCAGAGGAGATGCTTTCTAATACATACGTCCAGAAGTCTCTGTACATAGCCTACCCTTGCTTGTGGGAGGCAAGTTGGGTGGAATGCGAATTCCACTACCCTCTTGTTTCCACAAGAGAGAAATCGAATCAGTCCAATATATGCGCTGGAGCCTAGTGTACCGGGGCGATGTCCTGACGCTTTGAGAGAAGAGTGTGGAGCAGGCATCGTTGAGGAATCCACAAGTTTCTCAAGCGAGGAGCCTTCTAGCATTGCCGGGGTGAAGCGACCGAAACATGCACGAACCTTCCCTCTGTGAATAGGCTCTAGGGAATGCCAATTTCCCCTCAGAGGAAGATTGTCCCGGTGGGAAGCTCTCTAGCCTGTTGGTCTGCAGGCCCGCCGAGAAGGCCACATATACTTCGCTAAGGAAAACTCTCTGTGAAGAAAGATAGGTTCAGTGAAGGAAGCACACGTCCCACCAAACCCACTGAAACACACGGAGACGTTTTGGCATCAGGAAAGGCCTTATCCTTGCTCTGGATAGAATGCTTTTGGGAGTACCTGTGCTGCCCCGGCGTTGGATTGCCAAGGAGCCCCTTCCTACCTTATAGGTGTGGGAGTGGGCAATGTCCTTCGACGTGGAGACAAGTCTGTGAAGCAAGCACCGTTCGGGGAACCACCAGATTCTCGAGCGAGGAGCATTCCAGGCTGCATGTCCTGAGGCTCCCGAAACACGGGCTCTCTTTGCGTCTCTGAATAAATCTCTGGGGAATGCAACGTTCCTTCACAGGAAGCATGTCCCAGCGAGACATTTTGTGGTATGTTTCTCTAGAAGTACGGGGATGGGCGGTCGCATTCAGGAGGTGCCGTGTCCCTGGCCGGGAGAAACAATTCTGTGGAGAAGGCGACTTCGGCCCCAATGTGCTTTTCCAAGAAGAAGCTTCCTTAGGCTCAAAGCGTGGAAGCATCACTGTAATGCCACCTTCTTCCCTCTGAGCAGCAGGACGGTAGGCAACCCTACTTTCCAAGAACATGGGGTTTCCAGAAGGAAAAAGCGATCTCTGAGAGACGTTTCCAAGGACAGAGATGGCGGGTCGTACTGGCCTTTAGAAACAAGTGTGTGGAGAATGCCCCTTTCAGAGGACCACCATTTCTCCTGCGAGAAGCCTTCTACAATGTATGTGTGGAGGCATCAGGCGGGTGCCGGGTCCATCCCTCAGGGAGAACACTCTGTCGAGAACAATGTTCCAGGAACGTCTTGCTTACAGAACGTCGAAGATTTCTCCAGGTCCTTGTGTGATGCGGAGGAGTCTGCCCTAATGGGATCTCTGAGAAACAAGGCTGCGGAGACTGGAAACCTTCCCTGCCACCTGGATATCCGAAGACGGAAACCATTTCACGTCGATGTGTGGAAGTAGAGGCCAGGGGCCTTGACCTGATGCCCGGGAAGGCGTCTGTGCGGAATTCAACATGGAGCGAACAACCGAAATCTTCCCGTGTAGAGTCCTGTAGCATGGACGTGTACAAGCATCTGGAGCGGGCCCTCTCCTTCCCTCGGAGATACGAGCCCGTGGCGAATGCCACGTCGAGTTCACGTCCTTTCTCATGCGTTCTCTGCCATTTCCAGCGTCGGCCGTGAAGTATAGGCAAAGGGAAAAGTCCCCGTATCGGAGTCCCCAGGATGTGGGGAAAGCAGCTCCTAGGAAACCCAAGTTCCCCCCAGTGAGACGCTTTCTCACACACAGGTATGGGCGCATTCGAATGTGCGATAGACTTCCTTCGGGGAAGGCGATGTTCCATGAATTTCGTGTTTCCAGGAGAGAAAGCTGATGTCCAGGACATGTGTGCAAGTCTTGAGATGGGGCAAGGTCCTTAGGGCGAGCTTCGAGTCTGTGGATCAAGCCCCTTTCGGATAAGCACAAGTTGGTCAAGTGTGAATCATTCTGGCTTCCATGTGTGGAACAATCGAAACACGCCCTCTCCCTCTGTCTGTGAAGCAGTCTCTGGGGAATGCCACTTTCCCGTCAGAGGAAGTTGGTTCCCGTGAGGAGCATTCTACCATCTTTCGCCAGAGGCACGCGGAAAGTGCGTCAGACGTCGCGGAACGCAAGCCTGGGAATAAAGCAAGATTCACCGTGGAACACGACCCTTCAAACGAAACCATTCTCATGGATGTGTGTGTTCTCAGACTAGAGTAATGCCGTGTCCTTGGCTTGGAGAAAGACTTCTGTGGAGGATGCAGTTCCAGCGACACTGTGGCTGTTCCACCGAGAAGCTTCCGAGCCTCTATGTGTGGAGGCATCCCGAGAGTGCCCCAGTCTTCTGTTTGAGAAAAAGAGTGTGAAGAAAAGCGCTGCCCGCTAACATCTTGATGCCAGAAGCGAAAGCGATTTCTCCTATAGGTGTAGAAATAGAGGACAGGTGGTTTGTCCTTAGGCATGGAATCCAGATGGCAGAGACTGCATTTTTCAGAACCGCATAATTGTCTGCGGCATGAAGGATACCGGCACGTCTGTGGGGCAGCATCAGGAAGGTGCCCTCTAGTTCCGCAGTTGGTAACGGTCGGCTTAGAAGAGGACGTTGAAGGAAACACTTGCTTTCTGAAGACACAAGCCTTTTCCATTCTCCGCGTGTAGTCTGGAGGAAACTGCCCTAAACCCAATTCATCAACCAGAGACTCTGGACCATGGAACTCTAAACTGCCAGCTCGATATCTGAGGGTAGAAACACTTTCATATCTGTGTGGAAGGGCAGGCAAGTGGCCAGGATTCGGAGGAGAGAACCTCATGCGTGGACATTGTAACTTAGAGCGAACAACAAATGTGCTCCCGTGAGAAGCCTGCTGGCCGGGAAGTGTTGAAGCGTCAGGATGAAGCCCTCTCATTCCCACCGTGGAAGAAATGTCTGCCTCAGGCACGTCTCCGCGACACCCTGGATCCTTCAATCCTATACCCTGCTAGCCTCTGTGGGTTGAAGTCTCAGAAAAGGGCAGGATCGGGCCCTCGGGGAAAGAGTTCTGTGTAGATAGCCTCTTTCGGCAACCAACGTGGTTCTTCAAAGGGGGAAGCCTTGTAGGAAGTATGTGTTGCCGTGTCAGGACAATGCCATCTCCGCCCATCGTCGAAGGATGACTGTGGAGGACGACACGTTCCAGGACCATCTGGATTCCGGAAGAGAGAGCGATTTCTAGTGTAGGTATGGAAAGAGAGGCAAGGTGCCCGTCCCCGTCTGGGAGATCCAAGTCCGTGGAGCGTACAACTTCCGAGCCACAACAAGTTTCTCCCCCAAGGAAAGTTTCAAGCTCTGGGGTGGGCAAGCTTCGGCGGGGTTCCATATCCTTGCCTCTGAGAATCAAGGCTGTGGAGATGGTCACTTCCCGGGAGCATCTACTTTCTGGAGATCCAAACTGTGGGCACGGAGGTGGCACGCGAGACTAAGGCGCGTGTGCCTGTCAGGGAGAAGACAGTCCGTGGAGACGGCCACTTTCGTGAGCATCTCGTTCCCTCAAGCCGGAAGCATCCTGGCCTATATTGATGAGAAGTAGCAGGAGAATTCCTCAACCTCTGCTCTGCCTAAATAGACTGTGGGCAATGCCACTTTCCCTAACACCGTGTCTCCAGAAGAGAATTGCCATGTCCAGTCCAAAAGCGGGGAGGTCTAGGAGAGGGACCACGGCCTCACGCTGAGAAACGGGCCTGGGGACATGCACCACTCAGGGAACGACAATGCTCTCCAACGAGAAGCATTCTAGCACGCATGGGTTGAGGCCTCCTAAATATGCCCCATCCTTGCCTCTGTGAAACGAGTCTCTGGGCATTGCACGTGTCCCGAAAGTGGAAGTTCTCTCCTGCCAGAATCTTTGGAGCACGTTTGTCTAGATGCACGGCCAAAGTGCCACGCCCTTCGGTCAGATAATGAACCCTGCGAATAAAGCACGTTTCAGACAAGAACACGACACTTCCAAACACACGCCTCAGAGCAGATCCGTGTGTTTTCACCGGAGGAAATGCCGTTTCCACCGTTGGGCGAAGGAATGCTGGGGAGGAGGCCATTTCGGCAACATCGTAGATTTTCACGCCATAAAAATCCCAGCCTCCGTGTGTGCAACGATCACGAGAGGGCCATCGAATTTCCCGGGAGATACCAGACGCTGGAGGATCCGGTGTCCACTCACATCTTGTTTTCCCAAGAGAAAAGCCATTTCTCATAGTTGTGTGGAAGTCTAGGGAAGGGGGCTTGTCCTTAAGATGAGAAACAAGACTGTGGAGAGGGCAACTTTCAGCGCACCCCAAGCATCTCTTTTGGGAAGCCTGGTTGCCCCTGTGCCTTGTGGCATCCGAAAGGTGCCTAACCTTCCCTCAGTGAATACACTCCCTTGGGAATACAGCGTTCAAGTCAACACTTGCTTCCTGAAGATACAAAGCTTTTCCAAGGCAGGTGTTTGATCAGGAGGAAACATGCCTACACGGACCTCTGGAAAACAAGACGTGGGAAGGGTCATCGTCACGGCCATCTGGATGCGGGGAGATAGATCCATCTTCAATTCTGTGTGCGGAAGCATAGGCAAGGGCCTAGGACCCTATCCTGAGAAACAAGTCTCTGGAGAAGAGAATGTTCAGCACACCGCAGCTGTCCTGCCGGAGATGTGTTCTAGCATGGGTGTGTGCAAGCATCGGGAGAGTTCCATCTCCTTCCGTCTGCGAGACAAGCCTGTGGAGATGGCCCCTTGGCAATAACATTTGGGTCCAGATTTCCAATCGAGTTCCAGGAGAGGTGCGGAAGGATAGGGCAGGTAACAAGTCCCCCAGTGTTCGAGTAACAATTCTGGGGAAGCACAAGTGCCAGGAAACACAAGTTCCTTCAGAGGAGATGCTTTCTAATACATACGTCCAGAAGTCTCTGTACATAGCCTACCCTTGCTTGTGGGAGGCAAGTTGGGTGGAATGCGAATTCCACTACCCTCTTGTTTCCACAAGAGAGAAATCGAATCAGTCCAATATATGCGCTGGAGCTTAGTGTACCGGGGCGATGTACTGACGCTTTGAGAGAAGAGTGTGGAGCAGGCATCGTTGAGGAATCCACAAGTTTCTCAAGCGAGGAGCCTTCTAGCATTGCCGGGGTGAAGCGACCGAAACATGCACGAAGCTTCCCTCTGTGAATAGGCTCTAGGGAATGCCAATTTCCCCTCAGAGGAAGATTGTCCCGGTGGGAAGCTCTCTAGCCTGTTGGTCTGCAGGCCCGCGGAGAAGGCCACATATACTTCGCTAAGGAAAACTCTCTGTGAAGAAAGATAGGTTCAGTGAAGGAAGCACACGTCCCACCAAACCCACTGAAACACACGGAGACGTTGTGGCATCAGGAAAGTCCTTATCCTTGCCCTGGATAGAATGCTTTTGGGAGTACCTGTGCTGCCCCGGCGTTGGATTGCCAAGGAGCCCCTTCCTACCTTATAGGTGTGGGAGTGGGCAATGTCCTTCGACGTGGAGACAAGTCTGTGAAGCAAGCACCGTTCGGGGAACCACCAGATTCTCGAGCGAGGAGCATTCCAGGCTGCATGTCCTGAGGCTCCCGAAACATGGGCTCTCTTTGCGTCTCTGAATAAATCTCTGGGGAATGCAACGTTCCTTCACAGGAAGCATGTCCCAGCGAGACATTTTGTGGTATGTTTCTCTAGAAGTACGGGGATGGGCGGTCGCATTCAGGAGGTGCCGTGTCCCTGGCCGGGAGAAACAATTCTGTGGAGAAGGCGACTTCGGCCCCAATGTGCTTTTCCAAGAAGAAGCTTCCTTAGGCTCAAAGCGTGGAAGCATCACTGTAATGCCACCTTCTTCCCTCTGAGCAGCAGGACGGTAGGCAACCCTACTTTCCAAGAACATGGGGTTTCCAGAAGGAAAAAGCGATCTCTGAGAGACGTTTCCAAGGACAGAGATGGCGGGTCGTACTGGCCTTTAGAAACAAGTGTGTGGAGAATGCCCCTTTCAGAGGACCACCATTTCTCCTGCGAGAAGCCTTCTACAATGTATGTGTGGAGGCATCAGGCGGGTGCCGGGTCCATCCCTCAGGGAAAACACTCTGTCGAGAACAATGTTCCAGGAACGTCTTGCTTACAGAACGTCGAAGACTTCTCCAGGTCCTTGTGTGATGCGGAGGAGTCTGCCCTAATGGGATCTCTGAGAAACAAGGCTGCGGAGACTGGAAACCTTCCCTGCCACCTGGATATCCGAAGACGGAAACCATTTCACGTCGATGTGTGGAAGTAGAGGCCAGGGGCCTTGACCTGATGCCCGGGAAGGCGTCTGTGCGGAATTCAACATGGAGCGAACAACCGAAATCTTCCCGTGTAGAGTCCTGTAGCATGGACGTATACAAGCATCTGGAGCGGGCCCTCTCCTTCCCTCGGAGATACGAGCCCGTGGCGAATGCCACGTCGAGTTCACGTCCTTTCTCATGCGTTCTTCTGCCATTTCCAGCGTCGGCCGTGAAGGATAGGCAAAGGGAAAAGTCCCCGTAACGGAGTCCCCAGGATGTGGGGAAAGCAGCTCCCAGGAAACCCAAGTTCCCCCCAGTGAGACGCTTTCTCACACACAGGTATGGTCGCATTCGAATGTGCGATAGACTTCCTTCGGGGAAGGCGATGTTCCATGAATTTCATGTTTCCAGGAGAGAAAGCTGATGTCCAGGACATGTGTGCAAGTCGTGAGATGGGGCAAGGTCCTTAGGGCGAGCTTCGAGTCTGTGGATCAAGCCCCTTTCGGATAAGCACAAGTTGGTCAAGTGTGAATCATTCTGGCTTCCATGTGTGGAACAATCGAAACACGCCCTCTCCCTCTGTCTGTGAAGCAGTCTCTGGGGAATGCCACTTTCCCGTCAGAGGAAGTTGGTTCCCGTGAGGAGCATTCTACCATTTTTCGCCAGAGGCACGCGGAAAGTGCGTCAGACGTCGCGGAACACAAGCCTGGGAATAAAGCAAGATTCACCGTGGAACACGACCCTTCAAACGAAACCATTCTCATGGATGTGTGTGTTCTCAGACTAGAGTAATGCCGTGTCCTTGGCTTGGAGAAAGACTTCTGTGGAGGATGCAGTTCCAGCGACACTGTGGCTGTTCCACCGAGAAGCTTCCGAGCCTCTATGTGTGGAGGCATCCCGAGAGTGCCCCAGTCTTCTGTTTGAGGAAAAGAGTGTGAAGAAAAGCGCTGCCCGCTAACATCTTGATGCCAGAAGCGAAAGCGATTCCTCCTATAGGTGTAGAAATAGAGGACAGGTGGTTTGTCCTTAGGCATGGAATCCAGATGGCAGAGAATGCATTTTTCAGAACCGCATAATTGTCTGCGGCATGAAGGATACCGGCACGTCTGTGGGGCAGCATCAGGAAGGTGCCCTCTAGTTCCGCAGTTGGTAACGGTCGGCTTAGAAGAGGACGTTGAAGGAAACACTTGCTTTCTGAAGACACAAGCCTTTTCCATTCTCCGCGTGTAGTCTGGAGGAAACTGCCCTAAACCCAATTCATCAACCAGAGACTCTGGACCATGGAACTCTAAACTGCCAGCTCGATATCTGAGGGTAGAAACACTTTCATATCTGTGTGGAAGGGCAGGCAAGTGGCCAGGATTCGGAGGAGAGAACCTCATGCGTGGACATTGTAACTTAGAGCGAACAACAAATGTGCTCCCGTGAGAAGCCTGCTGGCCGGGAAGTGTTGAAGCGTCAGGATGAAGCCCTCTCATTCCCACCGTGGAAGAAATGTCTGCCTCAGGCACGTCTCCGCGACACCCTGGATCCTTCAATCCTATACCCTGCTAGCCTCTGTGGGTTGAAGTCTCAGAAAAGGGCAGGATCGGGCCCTCGGGGAAAGAGTTCTGTGTAGATAGCCTCTTTCGGCAACCAACGTGGTTCTTCAAAGGGGGAAGCCTTGAAGGAAGTATGTGTTGCCGTGTCAGGACAATGCCATCTCCGCCCATCGTCGAAAGATGACTGGGGAGGACGACACGTTCCAGGACCATCTGGATTCCGGAAGAGAAAGCGATTTCTAGTGTAGGTATGGAAAGAGAGGCAAGGTACCCGTCCCCGTCTGGGAGATCCAAGTCCGTGGAGAGTACAACTTCCGAGCCTCAACAAGTTTCTCCCGCAAGGAAAGTTTCAAGCTCTGGGGTGGGCAAGCTTCGGCGGGGTTCCATATCCTTGCCTCTGAGAATCAAGGCTGTGGAGATGGTCACTTCCCGGGAGCATCTACTTTGTGGAGATCCAAACTGTGGGCACGGAGGTGGCACGCGAGACTAAGGGGCGTGTCCCTGTCAGGGAGAAGACAGTCCGTGGAGACGGCCACTTTCGTGAGCATCTCGTTCCCTCAAGCCGGAAGCATCCTGGCCTATATTGATGAGAAGTAGCAGGAGAATTCCTCAACCTCTGCTCTGCCTAAATAGACTGTGGGCAATGCCACTTTCCCTAACACCGTGTCTCCAGAAGAGAATTGCCATGTCCATTCCAAAAGCGGGGAGGTCTAGGAGAGGGACCACGGCCTCACGCTGAGAAACGGGCCTGGGGACATGCACCATTCAGGGAACGACAATGCTCTCCCACGAGAAGCATTCTAGCACGCATGGGTTGAGGCCTCCTAAACATGCCCCATCCTTGCCTCTGTGAAACGAGTCTCTGGGCATTGCACGTGTCCCGAAAGTGGAAGTTCTCTCCTGCCAGAATCTTTGGAGCACGTTTGTCTAGATGCACGGCCAAAGTGCCATGCCCTTCGGTCAGATAATGAACCCTGCGAATAAAGCACGTTTCAGACAAGAACACGACACTTCCAAACACACGCCTCAGAGCAGATCCGTGTGTTTTCACCGGAGGAAATGCCGTTTCCACCGTTGGGCGAAGGAATGCTGGGGAGGAGGCCATTTCGGCAACATCGTAGATTTTCACGCCATAAAAATCCCAGCCTCCGTGTGTGCAACGATCACGAGAGGGCCATCGAATTTCCCGGGAGATACCAGACGCTGGAGGATCCGGTGTCCACTCACATCTTGTTTTCCCAAGAGAAAAGCCATTTCTCATAGTTGTGTGGAAGTCTAGGGAAGGGGGCTTGTCCTTAAGATGAGAAACAAGACTGTGGAGAGGGCAACTTTCAGCGCACCCCAAGCATCTCTTTTGGGAAGCCTGGTTGCCCCTGTGCCTTGTGGCATCCGAAAGGTGCCTAACCTTCCCTCAGTGAATACACTCCCTTGGGAATACAGCGTTCAAGTCAACACTTGCTTCCTGAAGATACAAAGCTTTTCCAAGGCAGGTGTTTGATCAGGAGGAAACATGCCTACACGGACCTCTGGAAAACAAGACGTGGGAAGGGTCATCGTCACGGCCATCTGGATGCGGGGAGATAGATCCATCTTCAATTCTGTGTGCGGAAGCATAGGCAAGGGCCTAGGACCCTATCCTGAGAAACAAGTCTCTGGAGAAGAGAATGTTCAGCACACCGCAGCTGTCCTGCCGGAGATGTGTTCTAGCATGGGTGTGTGCAAGCATCGGGAGAGTTCCATCTCCTTCCGTCTGCGAGACAAGCCTGTGGAGATGGCCCCTTGGCAATAACATTTGGGTCCAGATTTCCAATCGAGTTCCAGGAGAGGTGCGGAAGGATAGGCCAGGTAACAAGTCCCCCAGTGTTCCAGTAACAATTCTGGGGAAGCACAGGTGCCAGGAAACACAAGTTCCTTCAGAGGAGATGCTTTCTAATACATACGTCCAGAAGTCTCTGTACATAGCCTACCCTTGCTTGTGGGAGGCAAGTTGGGTGGAATGCGAATTCCACTACCCTCTTGTTTCCACAAGAGAGAAATCGAATCAGTCCAATATATGCGCTGGAGCCTAGTGTACCGGGGCGATGTCCTGACGCTTTGAGAGAAGAGTGTGGAGCAGGCATCGTTGAGGAATCCACAAGTTTCTCAAGCGAGGAGCCTTCTAGCATTGCCGGGGTGAAGCGACCGAAACATGCACGAACCTTCCCTCTGTGAATAGGCTCTAGGGAATGCCAATTTCCCCTCAGAGGAAGATTGTCCCGGTGGGAAGCTCTCTAGCCTGTTGGTCTGCAGGCCCGCGGAGAAGGCCACATATACTTCGCTAAGGAAAACTCTCTGTGAAGAAAGATAGGTTCAGTGAAGGAAGCACACGTCCCACCAAACCCACTGAAACACACGGAGACGTTTTGGCATCAGGAAAGGCCTTATCCTTGCCCTGGATAGAATGCTTTTGGGAGTACCTGTGCTGCCCCGGCGTTGGATTGCCAAGGAGCCCCTTCCTACCTTATAGGTGTGGGAGTGGGCAATGTCCTTCGACGTGGAGACAAGTCTGTGAAGCAAGCACCGTTCGGGGAACCACCAGATTCTCGAGCGAGGAGCATTCCAGGCTGCATGTCCTGAGGCTCCCGAAACACGGGCTCTCTTTGCGTCTCTGAATAAATCTCTGGGGAATGCAACGTTCCTTCACAGGAAGCATGTCCCAGCGAGACATTTTGTGGTATGTTTCTCTAGAAGTACGGGGATGGGCGGTCGCATTCAGGAGGTGCCGTGTCCCTGGCCGGGAGAAACAATTCTGTGGAGAAGGCGACTTCGGCCCCAATGTGCTTTTCCAAGAAGAAGCTTCCTTAGGCTCAAAGCGTGGAAGCATCACTGTAATGCCACCTTCTTCCCTCTGAGCAGCAGGACGGTAGGCAACCCTACTTTCCAAGAACATGGGGTTTCCAGAAGGAAAAAGCGATCTCTGAGAGACGTTTCCAAGGACAGAGATGGCGGGTCGTACTGGCCTTTAGAAACAAGTGTGTGGAGAATGCCCCTTTCAGAGGACCACCATTTCTCCTGCGAGAAGCCTTCTACAATGTATGTGTGGAGGCATCAGGCGGGTGCCGGGTCCATCCCTCAGGGAGAACACTCTGTCGAGAACAATGTTCCAGGAACGTCTTGCTTACAGAACGTCGAAGACTTCTCCAGGTCCTTGTGTGATGCGGAGGAGTCTGCCCTAATGGGATCTCTGAGAAACAAGGCTGCGGAGACTGGAAACCTTCCCTGCCACCTGGATATCCGAAGACGGAAACCATTTCACGTCGATGTGTGGAAGTAGAGGCCAGGGGCCTTGACCTGATGCCCGGGAAGGCGTCTGTGCGGAATTCAACATGGAGCGAACAACCGAAATCTTCCCGTGTAGAGTCCTGTAGCATGGACGTGTACAAGCATCTGGAGCGGGCCCTCTCCTTCCCTCGGAGATACGAGCCCGTGGCGAATGCCACGTCGAGTTCACGTCCTTTCTCATGCGTTCTCTGCCATTTCCAGCGTCGGCCGTGAAGTATAGGCAAAGGGAAAAGTCCCCGTATCGGAGTCCCCAGGATGTGGGGAAAGCAGCTCCCAGGAAACCCAAGTTCCCCCCAGTGAGACGCTTTCTCACACACAGGTATGGGCGCATTCGAATGTGCGATAGACTTCCTTCGGGGAAGGCGATGTTCCATGAATTTCGTGTTTCCAGGAGAGAAAGCTGATGTCCAGGACATGTGTGCAAGTCTTGAGATGGGGCAAGGTCCTTAGGGCGAGCTTCGAGTCTGTGGATCAAGCCGCTTTCGGATAAGCACAAGTTGGTCAAGTGTGAATCATTCTGGCTTCCATGTGTGGAACAATCGAAACACGCCCTCTCCCTCTGTCTGTGAAGCAGTCTCTGGGGAATGCCACTTTCCCGTCAGAGGAAGTTGGTTCCCGTGAGGAGCATTCTACTATCTTTCGCCAGAGGCACGCGGAAAGTGCGTCAGACGTCGCGGAACGCAAGCCTGGGAATAAAGCAAGATTCACCGTGGAACACGACCCTTCAAACGAAACCATTCTCATGGATGTGTGTGTTCTCAGACTAGAGTAATGCCGTGTCCTTGGCTTGGAGAAAGACTTCTGTGGAGGATGCAGTTCCAGCGACACTGTGGCTGTTCCACCGAGAAGCTTCCGAGCCTCTATGTGTGGAGGCATCCCGAGAGTGCCCCAGTCTTCTGTTTGAGAAAAAGAGTGTGAAGAAAAGCGCTGCCCGCTAACATCTTGATGCCAGAAGCGAAAGCGATTTCTCCTATAGGTGTAGAAATAGAGGACAGGTGGTTTGTCCTTAGGCATGGAATCCAGATGGCAGAGACTGCATTTTTCAGAACCGCATAATTGTCTGCGGCATGAAGGATACCGGCACGTCTGTGGGGCAGCATCAGGAAGGTGCCCTCTAGTTCCGCAGTTGGTAACGGTCGGCTTAGAAGAGGACGTTGAAGGAAACACTTGCTTTCTGAAGACACAAGCCTTTTCCATTCTCCGCGTGTAGTCTGGAGGAAACTGCCCTAAACCCAATTCATCAACCAGAGACTCTGGACCATGGAACTCTAAACTGCCAGCTCGATATCTGAGGGTAGAAACACTTTCATATCTGTGTGGAAGGGCAGGCAAGTGGCCAGGATTCGGAGGAGAGAACCTCATGCGTGGACATTGTAACTTAGAGCGAACAACAAATGTGCTCCCGTGAGAAGCCTGCTGGCCGGGAAGTGTTGAAGCGTCAGGATGAAGCCCTCTCATTCCCACCGTGGAAGAAATGTCTGCCTCAGGCACGTCTCCGCGACACCCTGGATCCTTCAATCCTATACCCTGCTAGCCTCTGTGGGTTGAAGTCTCAGAAAAGGGCAGGATCGGGCCCTCGGGGAAAGAGTTCTGTGTAGATAGCCTCTTTCGGCAACCAACGTGGTTCTTCAAAGGGGGAAGCCTTGTAGGAAGTATGTGTTGCCGTGTCAGGACAATGCCATCTCCGCCCATCGTCAAAGGATGACTGTGGAGGACGACACGTTCCAGGACCATCTGGATTCCGGAAGAGAGAGCGATTTCTAGTGTAGGTATGGAAAGAGAGGCAAGGTGCCCGTCCCCGTCTGGGAGATCCAAGTCCGTGGAGCGTACAACTTCCGAGCCACAACAAGTTTCTCCCCCAAGGAAAGTTTCAAGCTCTGGGGTGGGCAAGCTTCGGCAGGGTTCCATATCCTTGCCTCTGAGAATCAAGGCTGTGGAGATGGTCACTTCCCGGGAGCATCTACTTTCTGGAGATCCAAACTGTGGGCACGGAGGTGGCACGCGAGACTAAGGCGCGTGTGCCTGTCAGGGAGAAGACAGTCCGTGGAGACGGCCACTTTCGTGAGCATCTCGTTCCCTCAAGCCGGAAGCATCCTGGCCTATATTGATGAGAAGTAGCAGGAGAATTCCTCAACCTCTGCTCTGCCTAAATAGACTGTGGGCAATGCCACTTTCCCTAACACCGTGTCTCCAGAAGAGAATTGCCATGTCCAGTCCAAAAGCGGGGAGGTCTAGGAGAGGGACCACGGCCTCACGCTGAGAAACGGGCCTGGGGACATGCACCACTCAGGGAACGACAATGCTCTCCAACGAGAAGCATTCTAGCACGCATGGGTTGAGGCCTCCTAAATATGCCCCATCCTTGCCTCTGTGAAACGAGTCTCTGGGCATTGCACGTGTCCCGAAAGTGGAAGTTCTCTCCTGCCAGAATCTTTGGAGCACGTTTGTCTAGATGCACGGCCAAAGTGCCATGCCCTTCGGTCAGATAATGAACCCTGCGAATAAAGCACGTTTCAGACAAGAACACGACACTTCCAAACACACGCCTCAGAGCAGATCCGTGTGTTTTCACCGGAGGAAATGCCGTTTCCACCGTTGGGCGAAGGAATGCTGGGGAGGAGGCCATTTCGGCAACATCGTAGATTTTCACGCCATAAAAATCCCAGCCTCCGTGTGTGCAACGATCACGAGAGGGCCATCGAATTTCCCGGGAGATACCAGACGCTGGAGGATCCGGTGTCCACTCACATCTTGTTTTCCCAAGAGAAAAGCCATTTCTCATAGTTGTGTGGAAGTCTAGGGAAGGGGGCTTGTCCTTAAGATGAGAAACAAGACTGTGGAGAGGGCAACTTTCAGCGCACCCCAAGCATCTCTTTTGGGAAGCCTGGTTGCCCCTGTGCCTTGTGGCATCCGAAAGGTGCCTAACCTTCCCTCAGTGAATACACTCCCTTGGGAATACAGCGTTCAAGTCAACACTTGCTTCCTGAAGATACAAAGCTTTTCCAAGGCAGGTGTTTGATCAGGAGGAAACATGCCTACACGGACCTCTGGAAAACAAGACGTGGGAAGGGTCATCGTCACGGCCATCTGGATGCGGGGAGATAGATCCATCTTCAATTCTGTGTGCGGAAGCATAGGCAAGGGCCTAGGACCCTATCCTGAGAAACAAGTCTCTGGAGAAGAGAATGTTCAGCACACCGCAGCTGTCCTGCCGGAGATGTGTTCTAGCATGGGTGTGCGCAAGCATCGGGAGAGTTCCATCTCCTTCCGTCTGCGAGACAAGCCTGTGGAGATGGCCCCTTGGCAATAACATTTGGGTCCAGATTTCCAATCGAGTTCCAGGAGAGGTGCGGAAGGATAGGCCAGGTAACAAGTCCCCCAGTGTTCCAGTAACAATTCTGGGGAAGCACAGGTGCCAGGAAACACAAGTTCCTTCAGAGGAGATGCTTTCTAATACATACGTCCAGAAGTCTCTGTACATAGCCTACCCTTGCTTGTGGGAGGCAAGTTGGGTGGAATGCGAATTCCACTACCCTCTTGTTTCCACAAGAGAGAAATCGAATCAGTCCAATATATGCGCTGGAGCCTAGTGTACCGGGGCGATGTCCTGACGCTTTGAGAGAAGAGTGTGGAGCAGGCATCGTTGAGGAATCCACAAGTTTCTCAAGCGAGGAGCCTTCTAGCATTGCCGGGGTGAAGCGACCGAAACATGCACGAACCTTCCCTCTGTGAATAGGCTCTAGGGAATGCCAATTTCCCCTCAGAGGAAGATTGTCCCGGTGGGAAGCTCTCTAGCCTGTTGGTCTGCAGGCCCGCCGAGAAGGCCACATATACTTCGCTAAGGAAAACTCTCTGTGAAGAAAGATAGGTTCAGTGAATAAGCACACGTCCCACCAAACCCACTGAAACACACGGAGACGTTTTGGCATCAGGAAAGGCCTTATCCTTGCCCTGGATAGAATGCTTTTGGGAGTACCTGTGCTGCCCCGGCGTTGGATTGCCAAGGAGCCCCTTCCTACCTTATAGGTGTGGGAGTGGGCAATGTCCTTCGACGTGGAGACAAGTCTGTGAAGCAAGCACCGTTCGGGGAACCACCAGATTCTCGAGCGAGGAGCATTCCAGGCTGCATGTCCTGAGGCTCCCGAAACACGGGCTCTCTTTGCGTCTCTGAATAAATCTCTGGGGAATGCAACGTTCCTTCACAGGAAGCATGTCCCAGCGAGACATTTTGTGGTATGTTTCTCTAGAAGTACGGGGATGGGCGGTCGCATTCAGGAGGTGCCGTGTCCCTGGCCGGGAGAAACAATTCTGTGGAGAAGGCGACTTCGGCCCCAATGTGCTTTTCCAAGAAGAAGCTTCCTTAGGCTCAAAGCGTGGAAGCATCACTGTAATGCCACCTTCTTCCCTCTGAGCAGCAGGACGGTAGGCAACCCTACTTTCCAAGAACATGGGGTTTCCAGAAGGAAAAAGCGATCTCTGAGAGACGTTTCCAAGGACAGAGATGGCGGGTCGTACTGGCCTTTAGAAACAAGTGTGTGGAGAATGCCCCTTTCAGAGGACCACCATTTCTCCTGCGAGAAGCCTTCTACAATGTATGTGTGGAGGCATCAGGCGGGTGCCGGGTCCATCCCTCAGGGAAAACACTCTGTCGAGAACAATGTTCCAGGAACGTCTTGCTTACAGAACGTCGAAGACTTCTCCAGGTCCTTGTGTGATGCGGAGGAGTCTGCCCTAATGGGATCTCTGAGAAACAAGGCTGCGGAGACTGGAAACCTTCCCTGCCACCTGGATATCCGAAGACGGAAACCATTTCACGTCGATGTGTGGAAGTAGAGGCCAGGGGCCTTGACCTGATGCCCGGGAAGGCGTCTGTGCGGAATTCAACATGGAGCGAACAACCGAAATCTTCCCGTGTAGAGTCCTGTAGCATGGACGTGTACAAGCATCTGGAGCGGGCCCTCTCCTTCCCTCGGAGATACGAGCCCGTGGCGAATGCCACGTCGAGTTCACGTCCTTTCTCATGCGTTCTCTGCCATTTCCAGCGTCGGCCGTGAAGGATAGGCAAAGGGAAAAGTCCCCGTATCGGAGTCCCCAGGATGTGGGGAAAGCAGCTCCCAGGAAACCCAAGTTCCCCCCAGTGAGACGCTTTCTCACACACAGGTATGGGCGCATTCGAATGTGTGATAGACTTCCTTCGGGGAAGGCGATGTTCCATGAATTTCGTGTTTCCAGGAGAGAAAGCTGATGTCCAGGACATGTGTGCAAGGCTTGAGATGGGGCAAGGTCCTTAGGGCGAGCTTCGAGTCTGTGGATCAAGCCCCTTTCGGATAAGCACAAGTTGGTCAAGTGTGAATCATTCTGGCTTCCATGTGTGGAACAATCGAAACACGCCCTCTCCCTCTGTCTGTGAAGCAGTCTCTGGGGAATGCCACTTTCCCGTCAGAGGAAGTTGGTTCCCGTGAGGAGCATTCTACCATCTTTCGCCAGAGGCACGCGGAAAGTGCGTCAGACGTCGCGGAACGCAAGCCTGGGAATAAAGCAAGATTCACCGTGGAACACGACCCTTCAAACGAAACCATTCTCATGGATGTGTGTGTTCTCAGACTAGAGTAATGCCGTGTCCTTGGCTTGGAGAAAGACTTCTGTGGAGGATGCAGTTCCAGCGACACTGTGGCTGTTCCACCGAGAAGCTTCCGAGCCTCTATGTGTGGAGGCATCCCGAGAGTGCCCCAGTCTTCTGTTTGAGAAAAAGAGTGTGAAGAAAAGCGCTGCCCGCTAACATCTTGATGCCAGAAGCGAAAGCGATTTCTCCTATAGGTGTAGAAATAGAGGACAGGTGGTTTGTCCTTAGGCATGGAATCCAGATGGCAGAGAATGCATTTTTCAGAACCGCATAATTGTCTGCGGCATGAAGGATACCGGCACGTCTGTGGGGCAGCATCAGGAAGGTGCCCTCTAGTTCCGCAGTTGGTAACGGTCGGCTTAGAAGAGGACGTTGAAGGAAACACTTGCTTTCTGAAGACACAAGCCTTTTCCATTCTCCGCGTGTAGTCTGGAGGAAACTGCCCTAAACCCAATTCATCAACCAGAGACTCTGGACCATGGAACTCTAAACTGCCAGCTCGATATCTGAGGGTAGAAACACTTTCATATCTGTGTGGAAGGGCAGGCAAGTGGCCAGGATTCGGAGGAGAGAACCTCATGCGTGGACATTGTAACTTAGAGCGAACAACAAATGTGCTCCCGTGAGAAGCCTGCTGGCCGGGAAGTGTTGAAGCGTCAGGATGAAGCCCTCTCATTCCCACCGTGGAAGAAATGTCTGCCTCAGCACGTCTCCGCGACACCCTGGATCCTTCAATCCTATACCCTGCTAGCCTCTGTGGGTTGAAGTCTCAGAAAAGGGCAGGATCGGGCCCTCGGGGAAAGAGTTCTGTGTAGATAGCCTCTTTCGGCAACCAACGTGGTTCTTCAAAGGGGGAAGCCTTGAAGGAAGTATGTGTTGCCGTGTCAGGACAATGCCATCTCCGCCCATCGTCGAAAGATGACTGGGGAGGACGACACGTTCCAGGACCATCTGGATTCCGGAAGAGAAAGCGATTTCTAGTGTAGGTATGGAAAGAGAGGCAAGGTACCCGTCCCCGTCTGGGAGATCCAAGTCCGTGGAGAGTACAACTTCCGAGCCTCAACAAGTTTCTCCCGCAAGGAAAGTTTCAAGCTCTGGGGTGGGCAAGCTTCGGCGGGGTTCCATATCCTTGCCTCTGAGAATCAAGGCTGTGGAGATGGTCACTTCCCGGGAGCATCTACTTTGTGGAGATCCAAACTGTGGGCACGGAGGTGGCACGCGAGACTAAGGGGCGTGTCCCTGTCAGGGAGAAGACAGTCCGTGGAGACGGCCACTTTCGTGAGCATCTCGATCCCTCAAGCCGGAAGCATCCTGACCTATATTGATGAGAAGTAGCAGGAGAATTCCTCAACCTCTGCTCTGCCTAAATAGACTGTGGGCAATGCCAATTTCCCTAACACCGTGTCTCCAGAAGAGAATTGCCATGTCCATTCCAAAAGCGGGGAGGTCTAGGAGAGGGACCACGGCCTCACGCTGAGAAACGGGCCTGGGGACATGCAGCATTCAGGGAACGACAATGCTCTCCCACGAGAAGCATTCTAGCACGCATGGGTTGAGGCCTCCTAAACATGCCCCATCCTTGCCTCTGTGAAACGAGTCTCTGGGCATTGCACGTGTCCCGAAAGTGGAAGTTCTCTCCTGCCAGAATCTTTGGAGCACGTTTGTCTAGATGCACGGCCAAAGTGCCATGCCCTTCGGTCAGATAATGAACCCTGCGAATAAAGCACGTTTCAGACAAGAACACGACACTTCCAAACACACGCCTCAGAGCAGATCCGTGTGTTTTCACCGGAGGAAATGCCGTTTCCACCGTTGGGCGAAGGAATGCTGGGGAGGAGGCCATTTCGGCAACATCGTAGATTTTCACGCCATAAAAATCCCAGCCTCCGTGTGTGCAACGATCACGAGAGGGCCATCGAATTTCCCGGGAGATACCAGACGCTGGAGGATCCGGTGTCCACTCACATCTTGTTTTCCCAAGAGAAAAGCCATTTCTCATAGTTGTGTGGAAGTCTAGGGAAGGGGGCTTGTCCTTAAGATGAGAAACAAGACTGTGGAGAGGGCAACTTTCAGCGCACCCCAAGCATCTCTTTTGGGAAGCCTGGTTGCCCCTGTGCCTTGTGGCATCCGAAAGGTGCCTAACCTTCCCTCAGTGAATACACTCCCTTGGGAATACAGCGTTCAAGTCAACACTTGCTTCCTGAAGATACAAAGCTTTTCCAAGGCAGGTGTTTGATCAGGAGGAAACATGCCTACACGGACCTCTGGAAAACAAGACGTGGGAAGGGTCATCGTCACGGCCATCTGGATGCGGGGAGATAGATCCATCTTCAATTCTGTGTGCGGAAGCATAGGCAAGGGCCTAGGACCCTATCCTGAGAAACAAGTCTCTGGAGAAGAGAATGTTCAGCACACCGCAGGTGTCCTGCCGGAGATGTGTTCTAGCATGGGTGTGCGCAAGCATCGGGAGAGTTCCATCTCCTTCCGTCTGCGAGACAAGCCTGTGGAGATGGCCCCTTGGCAATAACATTTGGGTCCAGATTTCCAATCGAGTTCCAGGAGGGGTGCGGAAGGATAGGCCAGGTAACAAGTCCCCCAGTGTTCCAGTAACAATTCTGGGGAAGCACAGGTGCCAGGAAACACAAGTTCCTTCAGAGGAGATGCTTTCTAATACATACGTCCAGAAGTCTCTGTACATAGCCTACCCTTGCTTGTGGGAGGCAAGTTGGGTGGAATGCGAATTCCACTACCCTCTTGTTTCCACAAGAGAGAAATCGAATCAGTCCAATATATGCGCTGGAGCCTAGTGTACCGGGGCGATGCCCTGACGCTTTGAGAGAAGAGTGTGGAGCAGGCATCGTTGAGGAATCCACAAGTTTCTCAAGCGAGGAGCCTTCTAGCATTGCCGGGGTGAAGCGACCGAAACATGCACGAACCTTCCCTCTGTGAATAGGCTCTAGGGAATGCCAATTTCCCCTCAGAGGAAGATTGTCCCGGTGGGAAGCTCTCTAGCCTGTTGGTCTGCAGGCCCGCGGAGAAGGCCACATATACTTCGCTAAGGAAAACTCTCTGTGAAGAAAGATAGGTTCAGTGAAGGAAGCACACGTCCCACCAAACCCACTGAAACACACGGAGAAGTTTTGGCATCAGGAAAGGCCTTATCCTTGCCCTGGATAGAATGCTTTTGGGAGTACCTGTGCTGCCCCGGCGTTGGATTGCCAAGGAGCCCCTTCCTACCTTATAGGTGTGGGAGTGGGCAATGTCCTTCGACGTGGAGACAAGTCTGTGAAGCAAGCACCGTTCGGGGAACCACCAGATTCTCGAGCGAGGAGCATTCCAGGCTGCATGTCCTGAGGCTCCCGAAACACGGGCTCTCTTTGCGTCTCTGAATAAATCTCTGGGGAATGCAACGTTCCTTCACAGGAAGCATGTCCCAGCGAGACATTTTGTGGTATGTTTCTCTAGAAGTACGGGGATGGGCGGTCGCATTCAGGAGGTGCCGTGTCCCTGGCCGGGAGAAACAATTCTGTGGAGAAGGCGACTTCGGCCCCAATGTGCTTTTCCAAGAAGAAGCTTCCTTAGGCTCAAAGCGTGGAAGCATCACTGTAATGCCACCTTCTTCCCTCTGAGCAGCAGGACGGTAGGCAACCCTACTTTCCAAGAACATGGGGTTTCCAGAAGGAAAAAGCGATCTCTGAGAGACGTTTCCAAGGACAGAGATGGCGGGTCGTACTGGCCTTTAGAAACAAGTGTGTGGAGAATGCCCCTTTCAGAGGACCACCATTTCTCCTGCGAGAAGCCTTCTACAATGTATGTGTGGAGGCATCAGGCGGGTGCCGGGTCCATCCCTCAGGGAAAACACTCTGTCGAGAACAATGTTCCAGGAACGTCTTGCTTACAGAACGTCGAAGACTTCTCCAGGTCCTTGTGTGATGCGGAGGAGTCTGCCCTAATGGGATCTCTGAGAAACAAGGCTGCGGAGACTGGAAACCTTCCCTGCCACCTGGATATCCGAAGACGGAAACCATTTCACGTCGATGTGTGGAAGTAGAGGCCAGGGGCCTTGACCTGATGCCCGGGAAGGCGTCTGTGCGGAATTCAACATGGAGCGAACAACCGAAATCTTCCCGTGTAGAGTCCTGTAGCATGGACGTGTACAAGCATCTGGAGCGGGCCCTCTCCTTCCCTCGGAGATACGAGCCCGTGGCGAATGCCACGTCGAGTTCACGTCCTTTCTCATGCGTTCTCTGCCATTTCCAGCGTCGGCCGTGAAGTATAGGCAAAGGGAAAAGTCCCCGTATCGGAGTCCCCAGGATGTGGGGAAAGCAGCTCCCAGGAAACCCAAGTTCCCCCCAGTGAGACGCTTTCTCACACACAGGTATGGGCGCATTCGAATGTGCGATAGACTTCCTTCGGGGAAGGCGATGTTCCATGAATTTCGTGTTTCCAGGAGAGAAAGCTGATGTCCAGGACATGTGTGCAAGTCTTGAGATGGGGCAAGGTCCTTAGGGCGAGCTTCGAGTCTGTGGATCAAGCCGCTTTCGGATAAGCACAAGTTGGTCAAGTGTGAATCATTCTGGCTTCCATGTGTGGAACAATCGAAACACGCCCTCTCCCTCTGTCTGTGAAGCAGTCTCTGGGGAATGCCACTTTCCCGTCAGAGGAAGTTGGTTCCCGTGAGGAGCATTCTACTATCTTTCGCCAGAGGCACGCGGAAAGTGCGTCAGACGTCGCGGAACGCAAGCCTGGGAATAAAGCAAGATTCACCGTGGAACACGACCCTTCAAACGAAACCATTCTCATGGATGTGTGTGTTCTCAGACTAGAGTAATGCCGTGTCCTTGGCTTGGAGAAAGACTTCTGTGGAGGATGCAGTTCCAGCGACACTGTGGCTGTTCCACCGAGAAGCTTCCGAGCCTCTATGTGTGGAGGCATCCCGAGAGTGCCCCAGTCTTCTGTTTGAGAAAAAGAGTGTGAAGAAAAGCGCTGCCCGCTAACATCTTGATGCCAGAAGCGAAAGCGATTTCTCCTATAGGTGTAGAAATAGAGGACAGGTGGTTTGTCCTTAGGCATGGAATCCAGATGGCAGAGACTGCATTTTTCAGAACCGCATAATTGTCTGCGGCATGAAGGATACCGGCACGTCTGTGGGGCAGCATCAGGAAGGTGCCCTCTAGTTCCGCAGTTGGTAACGGTCGGCTTAGAAGAGGACGTTGAAGGAAACACTTGCTTTCTGAAGACACAAGCCTTTTCCATTCTCCGCGTGTAGTCTGGAGGAAACTGCCCTAAACCCAATTCATCAACCAGAGACTCTGGACCATGGAACTCTAAACTGCCAGCTCGATATCTGAGGGTAGAAACACTTTCATATCTGTGTGGAAGGGCAGGCAAGTGGCCAGGATTCGGAGGAGAGAACCTCATGCGTGGACATTGTAACTTAGAGCGAACAACAAATGTGCTCCCGTGAGAAGCCTGCTGGCCGGGAAGTGTTGAAGCGTCAGGATGAAGCCCTCTCATTCCCACCGTGGAAGAAATGTCTGCCTCAGGCACGTCTCCGCGACACCCTGGATCCTTCAATCCTATACCCTGCTAGCCTCTGTGGGTTGAAGTCTCAGAAAAGGGCAGGATCGGGCCCTCGGGGAAAGAGTTCTGTGTAGATAGCCTCTTTCGGCAACCAACGTGGTTCTTCAAAGGGGGAAGCCTTGTAGGAAGTATGTGTTGCCGTGTCAGGACAATGCCATCTCCGCCCATCGTCAAAGGATGACTGTGGAGGACGACACGTTCCAGGACCATCTGGATTCCGGAAGAGAGAGCGATTTCTAGTGTAGGTATGGAAAGAGAGGCAAGGTGCCCGTCCCCGTCTGGGAGATCCAAGTCCGTGGAGCGTACAACTTCCGAGCCACAACAAGTTTCTCCCCCAAGGAAAGTTTCAAGCTCTGGGGTGGGCAAGCTTCGGCAGGGTTCCATATCCTTGCCTCTGAGAATCAAGGCTGTGGAGATGGTCACTTCCCGGGAGCATCTACTTTCTGGAGATCCAAACTGTGGGCACGGAGGTGGCACGCGAGACTAAGGCGCGTGTGCCTGTCAGGGAGAAGACAGTCCGTGGAGACGGCCACTTTCGTGAGCATCTCGTTCCCTCAAGCCGGAAGCATCCTGGCCTATATTGATGAGAAGTAGCAGGAGAATTCCTCAACCTCTGCTCTGCCTAAATAGACTGTGGGCAATGCCACTTTCCCTAACACCGTGTCTCCAGAAGAGAATTGCCATGTCCAGTCCAAAAGCGGGGAGGTCTAGGAGAGGGACCACGGCCTCACGCTGAGAAACGGGCCTGGGGACATGCACCACTCAGGGAACGACAATGCTCTCCAACGAGAAGCATTCTAGCACGCATGGGTTGAGGCCTCCTAAATATGCCCCATCCTTGCCTCTGTGAAACGAGTCTCTGGGCATTGCACGTGTCCCGAAAGTGGAAGTTCTCTCCTGCCAGAATCTTTGGAGCACGTTTGTCTAGATGCACGGCCAAAGTGCCATGCCCTTCGGTCAGATAATGAACCCTGCGAATAAAGCACGTTTCAGACAAGAACACGACACTTCCAAACACACGCCTCAGAGCAGATCCGTGTGTTTTCACCGGAGGAAATGCCGTTTCCACCGTTGGGCGAAGGAATGCTGGGGAGGAGGCCATTTCGGCAACATCGTAGATTTTCACGCCATAAAAATCCCAGCCTCCGTGTGTGCAACGATCACGAGAGGGCCATCGAATTTCCCGGGAGATACCAGACGCTGGAGGATCCGGTGTCCACTCACATCTTGTTTTCCCAAGAGAAAAGCCATTTCTCATAGTTGTGTGGAAGTCTAGGGAAGGGGGCTTGTCCTTAAGATGAGAAACAAGACTGTGGAGAGGGCAACTTTCAGCGCACCCCAAGCATCTCTTTTGGGAAGCCTGGTTGCCCCTGTGCCTTGTGGCATCCGAAAGGTGCCTAACCTTCCCTCAGTGAATACACTCCCTTGGGAATACAGCGTTCAAGTCAACACTTGCTTCCTGAAGATACAAAGCTTTTCCAAGGCAGGTGTTTGATCAGGAGGAAACATGCCTACACGGACCTCTGGAAAACAAGACGTGGGAAGGGTCATCGTCACGGCCATCTGGATGCGGGGAGATAGATCCATCTTCAATTCTGTGTGCGGAAGCATAGGCAAGGGCCTAGGACCCTATCCTGAGAAACAAGTCTCTGGAGAAGAGAATGTTCAGCACACCGCAGCTGTCCTGCCGGAGATGTGTTCTAGCATGGGTGTGCGCAAGCATCGGGAGAGTTCCATCTCCTTCCGTCTGCGAGACAAGCCTGTGGAGATGGCCCCTTGGCAATAACATTTGGGTCCAGATTTCCAATCGAGTTCCAGGAGAGGTGCGGAAGGATAGGCCAGGTAACAAGTCCCCCAGTGTTCCAGTAACAATTCTGGGGAAGCACAGGTGCCAGGAAACACAAGTTCCTTCAGAGGAGATGCTTTCTAATACATACGTCCAGAAGTCTCTGTACATAGCCTACCCTTGCTTGTGGGAGGCAAGTTGGGTGGAATGCGAATTCCACTACCCTCTTGTTTCCACAAGAGAGAAATCGAATCAGTCCAATATATGCGCTGGAGCCTAGTGTACCGGGGCGATGTCCTGACGCTTTGAGAGAAGAGTGTGGAGCAGGCATCGTTGAGGAATCCACAAGTTTCTCAAGCGAGGAGCCTTCTAGCATTGCCGGGGTGAAGCGACCGAAACATGCACGAACCTTCCCTCTGTGAATAGGCTCTAGGGAATGCCAATTTCCCCTCAGAGGAAGATTGTCCCGGTGGGAAGCTCTCTAGCCTGTTGGTCTGCAGGCCCGCCGAGAAGGCCACATATACTTCGCTAAGGAAAACTCTCTGTGAAGAAAGATAGGTTCAGTGAATAAGCACACGTCCCACCAAACCCACTGAAACACACGGAGACGTTTTGGCATCAGGAAAGGCCTTATCCTTGCCCTGGATAGAATGCTTTTGGGAGTACCTGTGCTGCCCCGGCGTTGGATTGCCAAGGAGCCCCTTCCTACCTTATAGGTGTGGGAGTGGGCAATGTCCTTCGACGTGGAGACAAGTCTGTGAAGCAAGCACCGTTCGGGGAACCACCAGATTCTCGAGCGAGGAGCATTCCAGGCTGCATGTCCTGAGGCTCCCGAAACACGGGCTCTCTTTGCGTCTCTGAATAAATCTCTGGGGAATGCAACGTTCCTTCACAGGAAGCATGTCCCAGCGAGACATTTTGTGGTATGTTTCTCTAGAAGTACGGGGATGGGCGGTCGCATTCAGGAGGTGCCGTGTCCCTGGCCGGGAGAAACAATTCTGTGGAGAAGGCGACTTCGGCCCCAATGTGCTTTTCCAAGAAGAAGCTTCCTTAGGCTCAAAGCGTGGAAGCATCACTGTAATGCCACCTTCTTCCCTCTGAGCAGCAGGACGGTAGGCAACCCTACTTTCCAAGAACATGGGGTTTCCAGAAGGAAAAAGCGATCTCTGAGAGACGTTTCCAAGGACAGAGATGGCGGGTCGTACTGGCCTTTAGAAACAAGTGTGTGGAGAATGCCCCTTTCAGAGGACCACCATTTCTCCTGCGAGAAGCCTTCTACAATGTATGTGTGGAGGCATCAGGCGGGTGCCGGGTCCATCCCTCAGGGAAAACACTCTGTCGAGAACAATGTTCCAGGAACGTCTTGCTTACAGAACGTCGAAGACTTCTCCAGGTCCTTGTGTGATGCGGAGGAGTCTGCCCTAATGGGATCTCTGAGAAACAAGGCTGCGGAGACTGGAAACCTTCCCTGCCACCTGGATATCCGAAGACGGAAACCATTTCACGTCGATGTGTGGAAGTAGAGGCCAGGGGCCTTGACCTGATGCCCGGGAAGGCGTCTGTGCGGAATTCAACATGGAGCGAACAACCGAAATCTTCCCGTGTAGAGTCCTGTAGCATGGACGTGTACAAGCATCTGGAGCGGGCCCTCTCCTTCCCTCGGAGATACGAGCCCGTGGCGAATGCCACGTCGAGTTCACGTCCTTTCTCATGCGTTCTCTGCCATTTCCAGCGTCGGCCGTGAAGGATAGGCAAAGGGAAAAGTCCCCGTATCGGAGTCCCCAGGATGTGGGGAAAGCAGCTCCCAGGAAACCCAAGTTCCCCCCAGTGAGACGCTTTCTCACACACAGGTATGGGCGCATTCGAATGTGTGATAGACTTCCTTCGGGGAAGGCGATGTTCCATGAATTTCGTGTTTCCAGGAGAGAAAGCTGATGTCCAGGACATGTGTGCAAGGCTTGAGATGGGGCAAGGTCCTTAGGGCGAGCTTCGAGTCTGTGGATCAAGCCCCTTTCGGATAAGCACAAGTTGGTCAAGTGTGAATCATTCTGGCTTCCATGTGTGGAACAATCGAAACACGCCCTCTCCCTCTGTCTGTGAAGCAGTCTCTGGGGAATGCCACTTTCCCGTCAGAGGAAGTTGGTTCCCGTGAGGAGCATTCTACCATCTTTCGCCAGAGGCACGCGGAAAGTGCGTCAGACGTCGCGGAACGCAAGCCTGGGAATAAAGCAAGATTCACCGTGGAACACGACCCTTCAAACGAAACCATTCTCATGGATGTGTGTGTTCTCAGACTAGAGTAATGCCGTGTCCTTGGCTTGGAGAAAGACTTCTGTGGAGGATGCAGTTCCAGCGACACTGTGGCTGTTCCACCGAGAAGCTTCCGAGCCTCTATGTGTGGAGGCATCCCGAGAGTGCCCCAGTCTTCTGTTTGAGAAAAAGAGTGTGAAGAAAAGCGCTGCCCGCTAACATCTTGATGCCAGAAGCGAAAGCGATTTCTCCTATAGGTGTAGAAATAGAGGACAGGTGGTTTGTCCTTAGGCATGGAATCCAGATGGCAGAGAATGCATTTTTCAGAACCGCATAATTGTCTGCGGCATGAAGGATACCGGCACGTCTGTGGGGCAGCATCAGGAAGGTGCCCTCTAGTTCCGCAGTTGGTAACGGTCGGCTTAGAAGAGGACGTTGAAGGAAACACTTGCTTTCTGAAGACACAAGCCTTTTCCATTCTCCGCGTGTAGTCTGGAGGAAACTGCCCTAAACCCAATTCATCAACCAGAGACTCTGGACCATGGAACTCTAAACTGCCAGCTCGATATCTGAGGGTAGAAACACTTTCATATCTGTGTGGAAGGGCAGGCAAGTGGCCAGGATTCGGAGGAGAGAACCTCATGCGTGGACATTGTAACTTAGAGCGAACAACAAATGTGCTCCCGTGAGAAGCCTGCTGGCCGGGAAGTGTTGAAGCGTCAGGATGAAGCCCTCTCATTCCCACCGTGGAAGAAATGTCTGCCTCAGCACGTCTCCGCGACACCCTGGATCCTTCAATCCTATACCCTGCTAGCCTCTGTGGGTTGAAGTCTCAGAAAAGGGCAGGATCGGGCCCTCGGGGAAAGAGTTCTGTGTAGATAGCCTCTTTCGGCAACCAACGTGGTTCTTCAAAGGGGGAAGCCTTGAAGGAAGTATGTGTTGCCGTGTCAGGACAATGCCATCTCCGCCCATCGTCGAAAGATGACTGGGGAGGACGACACGTTCCAGGACCATCTGGATTCCGGAAGAGAAAGCGATTTCTAGTGTAGGTATGGAAAGAGAGGCAAGGTACCCGTCCCCGTCTGGGAGATCCAAGTCCGTGGAGAGTACAACTTCCGAGCCTCAACAAGTTTCTCCCGCAAGGAAAGTTTCAAGCTCTGGGGTGGGCAAGCTTCGGCGGGGTTCCATATCCTTGCCTCTGAGAATCAAGGCTGTGGAGATGGTCACTTCCCGGGAGCATCTACTTTGTGGAGATCCAAACTGTGGGCACGGAGGTGGCACGCGAGACTAAGGGGCGTGTCCCTGTCAGGGAGAAGACAGTCCGTGGAGACGGCCACTTTCGTGAGCATCTCGATCCCTCAAGCCGGAAGCATCCTGACCTATATTGATGAGAAGTAGCAGGAGAATTCCTCAACCTCTGCTCTGCCTAAATAGACTGTGGGCAATGCCAATTTCCCTAACACCGTGTCTCCAGAAGAGAATTGCCATGTCCATTCCAAAAGCGGGGAGGTCTAGGAGAGGGACCACGGCCTCACGCTGAGAAACGGGCCTGGGGACATGCAGCATTCAGGGAACGACAATGCTCTCCCACGAGAAGCATTCTAGCACGCATGGGTTGAGGCCTCCTAAACATGCCCCATCCTTGCCTCTGTGAAACGAGTCTCTGGGCATTGCACGTGTCCCGAAAGTGGAAGTTCTCTCCTGCCAGAATCTTTGGAGCACGTTTGTCTAGATGCACGGCCAAAGTGCCATGCCCTTCGGTCAGATAATGAACCCTGCGAATAAAGCACGTTTCAGACAAGAACACGACACTTCCAAACACACGCCTCAGAGCAGATCCGTGTGTTTTCACCGGAGGAAATGCCGTTTCCACCGTTGGGCGAAGGAATGCTGGGGAGGAGGCCATTTCGGCAACATCGTAGATTTTCACGCCATAAAAATCCCAGCCTCCGTGTGTGCAACGATCACGAGAGGGCCATCGAATTTCCCGGGAGATACCAGACGCTGGAGGATCCGGTGTCCACTCACATCTTGTTTTCCCAAGAGAAAAGCCATTTCTCATAGTTGTGTGGAAGTCTAGGGAAGGGGGCTTGTCCTTAAGATGAGAAACAAGACTGTGGAGAGGGCAACTTTCAGCGCACCCCAAGCATCTCTTTTGGGAAGCCTGGTTGCCCCTGTGCCTTGTGGCATCCGAAAGGTGCCTAACCTTCCCTCAGTGAATACACTCCCTTGGGAATACAGCGTTCAAGTCAACACTTGCTTCCTGAAGATACAAAGCTTTTCCAAGGCAGGTGTTTGATCAGGAGGAAACATGCCTACACGGACCTCTGGAAAACAAGACGTGGGAAGGGTCATCGTCACGGCCATCTGGATGCGGGGAGATAGATCCATCTTCAATTCTGTGTGCGGAAGCATAGGCAAGGGCCTAGGACCCTATCCTGAGAAACAAGTCTCTGGAGAAGAGAATGTTCAGCACACCGCAGGTGTCCTGCCGGAGATGTGTTCTAGCATGGGTGTGCGCAAGCATCGGGAGAGTTCCATCTCCTTCCGTCTGCGAGACAAGCCTGTGGAGATGGCCCCTTGGCAATAACATTTGGGTCCAGATTTCCAATCGAGTTCCAGGAGGGGTGCGGAAGGATAGGCCAGGTAACAAGTCCCCCAGTGTTCCAGTAACAATTCTGGGGAAGCACAGGTGCCAGGAAACACAAGTTCCTTCAGAGGAGATGCTTTCTAATACATACGTCCAGAAGTCTCTGTACATAGCCTACCCTTGCTTGTGGGAGGCAAGTTGGGTGGAATGCGAATTCCACTACCCTCTTGTTTCCACAAGAGAGAAATCGAATCAGTCCAATATATGCGCTGGAGCCTAGTGTACCGGGGCGATGCCCTGACGCTTTGAGAGAAGAGTGTGGAGCAGGCATCGTTGAGGAATCCACAAGTTTCTCAAGCGAGGAGCCTTCTAGCATTGCCGGGGTGAAGCGACCGAAACATGCACGAACCTTCCCTCTGTGAATAGGCTCTAGGGAATGCCAATTTCCCCTCAGAGGAAGATTGTCCCGGTGGGAAGCTCTCTAGCCTGTTGGTCTGCAGGCCCGCGGAGAAGGCCACATATACTTCGCTAAGGAAAACTCTCTGTGAAGAAAGATAGGTTCAGTGAAGGAAGCACACGTCCCACCAAACCCACTGAAACACACGGAGACGTTTTGGCATCAGGAAAGGCCTTATCCTTGCCCTGGATAGAATGCTTTTGGGAGTACCTGTGCTGCCCCGGCGTTGGATTGCCAAGGAGCCCCTTCCTACCTTATAGGTGTGGGAGTGGGCAATGTCCTTCGACGTGGAGACAAGTCTGTGAAGCAAGCACCGTTCGGGGAACCACCAGATTCTCGAGCGAGGAGCATTCCAGGCTGCATGTCCTGAGGCTCCCGAAACACGGGCTCTCTTTGCGTCTCTGAATAAATCTCTGGGGAATGCAACGTTCCTTCACAGGAAGCATGTCCCAGCGAGACATTTTGTGGTATGTTTCTCTAGAAGTACGGGGATGGGCGGTCGCATTCAGGAGGTGCCGTGTCCCTGGCCGGGAGAAACAATTCTGTGGAGAAGGCGACTTCGGCCCCAATGTGCTTTTCCAAGAAGAAGCTTCCTTAGGCTCAAAGCGTGGAAGCATCACTGTAATGCCACCTTCTTCCCTCTGAGCAGCAGGACGGTAGGCAACCCTACTTTCCAAGAACATGGGGTTTCCAGAAGGAAAAAGCGATCTCTGAGAGACGTTTCCAAGGACAGAGATGGCGGGTCGTACTGGCCTTTAGAAACAAGTGTGTGGAGAATGCCCCTTTCAGAGGACCACCATTTCTCCTGCGAGAAGCCTTCTACAATGTATGTGTGGAGGCATCAGGCGGGTGCCGGGTCCATCCCTCAGGGAAAACACTCTGTCGAGAACAATGTTCCAGGAACGTCTTGCTTACAGAACGTCGAAGACTTCTCCAGGTCCTTGTGTGATGCGGAGGAGTCTGCCCTAATGGGATCTCTGAGAAACAAGGCTGCGGAGACTGGAAACCTTCCCTGCCACCTGGATATCCGAAGACGGAAACCATTTCACGTCGATGTGTGGAAGTAGAGGCCAGGGGCCTTGACCTGATGCCCGGGAAGGCGTCTGTGCGGAATTCAACATGGAGCGAACAACCGAAATCTTCCCGTGTAGAGTCCTGTAGCATGGACGTGTACAAGCATCTGGAGCGGGCCCTCTCCTTCCCTCGGAGATACGAGCCCGTGGCGAATGCCACGTCGAGTTCACGTCCTTTCTCATGCGTTCTCTGCCATTTCCAGCGTCGGCCGTGAAGGATAGGCAAAGGGAAAAGTCCCCGTATCGGAGTCCCCAGGATGTGGGGAAAGCAGCTCCCAGGAAACCCAAGTTCCCCCCAGTGAGACGCTTTCTCACACACAGGTATGGGCGCATTCGAATGTGTGATAGACTTCCTTCGGGGAAGGCGATGTTCCATGAATTTCGTGTTTCCAGGAGAGAAAGCTGATGTCCAGGACATGTGTGCAAGGCTTGAGATGGGGCAAGGTCCTTAGGGCGAGCTTCGAGTCTGTGGATCAAGCCCCTTTCGGATAAGCACAAGTTGGTCAAGTGTGAATCATTCTGGCTTCCATGTGTGGAACAATCGAAACACGCCCTCTCCCTCTGTCTGTGAAGCAGTCTCTGGGGAATGCCACTTTCCCGTCAGAGGAAGTTGGTTCCCGTGAGGAGCATTCTACCATCTTTCGCCAGAGGCACGCGGAAAGTGCGTCAGACGTCGCGGAACGCAAGCCTGGGAATAAAGCAAGATTCACCGTGGAACACGACCCTTCAAACGAAACCATTCTCATGGATGTGTGTGTTCTCAGACTAGAGTAATGCCGTGTCCTTGGCTTGGAGAAAGACTTCTGTGGAGGATGCAGTTCCAGCGACACTGTGGCTGTTCCACCGAGAAGCTTCCGAGCCTCTATGTGTGGAGGCATCCCGAGAGTGCCCCAGTCTTCTGTTTGAGAAAAAGAGTGTGAAGAAAAGCGCTGCCCGCTAACATCTTGATGCCAGAAGCGAAAGCGATTTCTCCTATAGGTGTAGAAATAGAGGACAGGTGGTTTGTCCTTAGGCATGGAATCCAGATGGCAGAGAATGCATTTTTCAGAACCGCATAATTGTCTGCGGCATGAAGGATACCGGCACGTCTGTGGGGCAGCATCAGGAAGGTGCCCTCTAGTTCCGCAGTTGGTAACGGTCGGCTTAGAAGAGGACGTTGAAGGAAACACTTGCTTTCTGAAGACACAAGCCTTTTCCATTCTCCGCGTGTAGTCTGGAGGAAACTGCCCTAAACCCAATTCATCAACCAGAGACTCTGGACCATGGAACTCTAAACTGCCAGCTCGATATCTGAGGGTAGAAACACTTTCATATCTGTGTGGAAGGGCAGGCAAGTGGCCAGGATTCGGAGGAGAGAACCTCATGCGTGGACATTGTAACTTAGAGCGAACAACAAATGTGCTCCCGTGAGAAGCCTGCTGGCCGGGAAGTGTTGAAGCGTCAGGATGAAGCCCTCTCATTCCCACCGTGGAAGAAATGTCTGCCTCAGGCACGTCTCCGCGACACCCTGGATCCTTCAATCCTATACCCTGCTAGCCTCTGTGGGTTGAAGTCTCAGAAAAGGGCAGGATCGGGCCCTCGGGGAAAGAGTTCTGTGTAGATAGCCTCTTTCGGCAACCAACGTGGTTCTTCAAAGGGGGAAGCCTTGTAGGAAGTATGTGTTGCCGTGTCAGGACAATGCCATCTCCGCCCATCGTCGAAGGATGACTGTGGAGGACGACACGTTCCAGGACCATCTGGATTCCGGAAGAGAGAGCGATTTCTAGTGTAGGTATGGAAAGAGAGGCAAGGTGCCCGTCCCCGTCTGGGAGATCCAAGTCCGTGGAGCGTACAACTTCCGAGCCACAACAAGTTTCTCCCCCAAGGAAAGTTTCAAGCTCTGGGGTGGGCAAGCTTCGGCGGGGTTCCATATCCTTGCCTCTGAGAATCAAGGCTGTGGAGATGGTCACTTCCCGGGAGCATCTACTTTCTGGAGATCCAAACTGTGGGCACGGAGGTGGCACGCGAGACTAAGGCGCGTGTGCCTGTCAGGGAGAAGACAGTCCGTGGAGACGGCCACTTTCGTGAGCATCTCGTTCCCTCAAGCCGGAAGCATCCTGGCCTATATTGATGAGAAGTAGCAGGAGAATTCCTCAACCTCTGCTCTGCCTAAATAGACTGTGGGCAATGCCACTTTCCCTAACACCGTGTCTCCAGAAGAGAATTGCCATGTCCAGTCCAAAAGCGGGGAGGTCTAGGAGAGGGACCACGGCCTCACGCTGAGAAACGGGCCTGGGGACATGCACCACTCAGGGAACGACAATGCTCTCCAACGAGAAGCATTCTAGCACGCATGGGTTGAGGCCTCCTAAATATGCCCCATCCTTGCCTCTGTGAAACGAGTCTCTGGGCATTGCACGTGTCCCGAAAGTGGAAGTTCTCTCCTGCCAGAATCTTTGGAGCACGTTTGTCTAGAGGCACGGCCAAAGTGCCATGCCCTTCGGTCAGATAATGAACCCTGCGAATAAAGCACGTTTCAGACAAGAACACGACAATTCCAAACACACGCCTCAGAGCAGATCCGTGTGTTTTCACCGGAGGAAATGCCGTTTCCACCGTTGGGCGAAGGAATGCTGGGGAGGAGGCCATTTCGGCAACATCGTAGATTTTCACGCCATAAAAATCCCAGCCTCCGTGTGTGCAACGATCACGAGAGGGCCATCGAATTTCCCGGGAGATACCAGACGCTGGAGGATCCGGTGTCCACTCACATCTTGTTTTCCCAAGAGAAAAGCCATTTCTCATAGTTGTGTGGAAGTCTAGGGAAGGGGGCTTGTCCTTAAGATGAGAAACAAGACTGTGGAGAGGGCAACTTTCAGCGCACCCCAAGCATCTCTTTTGGGAAGCCTGGTTGCCCCTGTGCCTTGTGGCATCCGAAAGGTGCCTAACCTTCCCTCAGTGAATACACTCCCTTGGGAATACAGCGTTCAAGTCAACACTTGCTTCCTGAAGATACAAAGCTTTTCCAAGGCAGGTGTTTGATCAGGAGGAAACATGCCTACACGGACCTCTGGAAAACAAGACGTGGGAAGGGTCATCGTCACGGCCATCTGGATGCGGGGAGATAGATCCATCTTCAATTCTGTGTGCGGAAGCATAGGCAAGGGCCTAGGACCCTATCCTGAGAAACAAGTCTCTGGAGAAGAGAATGTTCAGCACACCGCAGCTGTCCTGCCGGAGATGTGTTCTAGCATGGGTGTGTGCAAGCATCGGGAGAGTTCCATCTCCTTCCGTCTGCGAGACAAGCCTGTGGAGATGGCCCCTTGGCAATAACATTTGGGTCCAGATTTCCAATCGAGTTCCAGGAGAGGTGCGGAAGGATAGGCCAGGTAACAAGTCCCCCAGTGTTCCAGTAACAATTCTGGGGAAGCACAGGTGCCAGGAAACACAAGTTCCTTCAGAGGAGATGCTTTCTAATACATACGTCCAGAAGTCTCTGTACATAGCCTACCCTTGCTTGTGGGAGGCAAGTTGGGTGGAATGCGAATTCCACTACCCTCTTGTTTCCACAAGAGAGAAATCGAATCAGTCCAATATATGCGCTGGAGCCTAGTGTACCGGGGCGATGTCCTGACGCTTTGAGAGAAGAGTGTGGAGCAGGCATCGTTGAGGAATCCACAAGTTTCTCAAGCGAGGAGCCTTCTAGCATTGCCGGGGTGAAGCGACCGAAACATGCACGAACCTTCCCTCTGTGAATAGGCTCTAGGGAATGCCAATTTCCCCTCAGAGGAAGATTGTCCCGGTGGGAAGCTCTCTAGCCTGTTGGTCTGCAGGCCCGCGGAGAAGGCCACATATACTTCGCTAAGGAAAACTCTCTGTGAAGAAAGATAGGTTCAGTGAAGGAAGCACACGTCCCACCAAACCCACTGAAACACACGGAGACGTTTTGGCATCAGGAAAGGCCTTATCCTTGCCCTGGATAGAATGCTTTTGGGAGTACCTGTGCTGCCCCGGCGTTGGATTGCCAAGGAGCCCCTTCCTACCTTATAGGTGTGGGAGTGGGCAATGTCCTTCGACGTGGAGACAAGTCTGTGAAGCAAGCACCGTTCGGGGAACCACCAGATTCTCGAGCGAGGAGCATTCCAGGCTGCATGTCCTGAGGCTCCCGAAACATGGGCTCTCTTTGCGTCTCTGAATAAATCTCTGGGGAATGCAACGTTCCTTCACAGGAAGCATGTCCCAGCGAGACATTTTGTGGTATGTTTCTCTAGAAGTACGGGGATGGGCGGTCGCATTCAGGAGGTGCCGTGTCCCTGGCCGGGAGAAACAATTCTGTGGAGAAGGCGACTTCGGCCCCAATGTGCTTTTCCAAGAAGAAGCTTCCTTAGGCTCAAAGCGTGGAAGCATCACTGTAATGCCACCTTCTTCCCTCTGAGCAGCAGGACGGTAGGCAACCCTACGTTCCAAGAACATGGGGTTTCCAGAAGGAAAAAGCGATCTCTGAGAGACGTTTCCAAGGACAGAGATGGCGGGTCGTACTGGCCTTTAGAACAAGTGTGTGGAGAATGCCCCTTTCAGAGGACCACCATTTCTCCTGCGAGAAGCCTTCTACAATGTATGTGTGGAGGCATCAGGCGGGTGCCGGGTCCATCCCTCAGGGAAAACACTCTGTCGAGAACAATGTTCCAGGAAGTCTTGCTTACAGAACGTCGAAGACTTCTCCAGGTCCTTGTGTGATGCGGAGGAGTCTGCCCTAATGGGATCTCTGAGAAACAAGGCTGCGGAGACTGGAAACCTTCCCTGCCACCTGGATATCCGAAGACGGAAACCATTTCACGTCGATGTGTGGAAGTAGAGGCCAGGGGCCTTGACCTGATGCCCGGGAAGGCGTCTGTGCGGAATTCAACATGGAGCGAACAACCGAAATCTTCCCGTGTAGAGTCCTGTAGCATGGACGTGTACAAGCATCTGGAGCGGGCCCTCTCCTTCCCTCGGAGATACGAGCCCGTGGCGAATACCACGTCGAGTTCACGTCCTTTCTCATGCGTTCTCTGCCATTTCCAGCGTCGGCCGTGAAGGATAGGCAAAGGGAAAAGTCCCCGTATCGGAGTCCCCAGGATGTGGGGAAAGCAGCTCCCAGGAAACCCAAGTTCCCCCCAGTGAGACGCTTTCTCACACACAGGTATGGGCGCATTCGAATGTGCGATAGACTTCCTTCGGGGAAGGCGATGTTCCATGAATTTCATGTTTCCAGGAGAGAAAGCTGATGTCCAGGACATGTGTGCAAGTCGTGAGATGGGGCAAGGTCCTTAGGGCGAGCTTCGAGTCTGTGGATCAAGCCCCTTTCGGATAAGCACAAGTTGGTCAAGTGTGAATCATTCTGGCTTCCATGTGTGGAACAATCGAAACACGCCCTCTCCCTCTGTCTGTGAAGCAGTCTCTGGGGAATGCCACTTTCCCGTCAGAGGAAGTTGGTTCCCGTGAGGAGCATTCTACCATTTTTCGCCAGAGGCACGCGGAAAGTGCGTCAGACGTCGCGGAACACAAGCCTGGGAATAAAGCAAGATTCACCGTGGAACACGACCCTTCAAACGAAACCATTCTCATGGATGTGTGTGTTCTCAGACTAGAGTAATGCCGTGTCCTTGGCTTGGAGAAAGACTTCTGTGGAGGATGCAGTTCCAGCGACACTGTGGCTGTTCCACCGAGAAGCTTCCGAGCCTCTATGTGTGGAGGCATCCCGAGAGTGCCCCTGTCTTCTGTTTGAGGAAAAGAGTGTAAAGAAAAGCGCTGCCCGCTAACATCTTGATGCCAGAAGCGAAAGCGATTCCTCCTATAGGTGTAGAAATAGAGGACAGGTGGTTTGTCCTTAGGCATGGAATCCAGATGGCAGAGAATGCATTTTTCAGAACCGCATAATTGTCTGCGGCATGAAGGATACCGGCACGTCTGTGGGGCAGCATCAGGAAGGTGCCCTCTAGTTCCGCAGTTGGTAACGGTCGGCTTAGAAGAGGACGTTGAAGGAAACACTTGCTTTCTGAAGACACAAGCCTTTTCCATTCTCCGCGTGTAGTCTGGAGGAAACTGCCCTAAACCCAATTCATCAACCAGAGACTCTGGACCATGGAACTCTAAACTGCCAGCTCGATATCTGAGGGTAGAAACACTTTCATATCTGTGTGGAAGGGCAGGCAAGTGGCCAGGATTCGGAGGAGAGAACCTCATGCGTGGACATTGTAACTTAGAGCGAACAACAAATGTGCTCCCGTGAGAAGCCTGCTGGCCGGGAAGTGTTGAAGCGTCAGGATGAAGCCCTCTCATTCCCACCGTGGAAGAAATGTCTGCCTCAGGCACGTCTCCGCGACACCCTGGATCCTTCAATCCTATACCCTGCTAGCCTCTGTGGGTTGAAGTCTCAGAAAAGGGCAGGATCGGGCCCTCGGGGAAAGAGTTCTGTGTAGATAGCCTCTTTCGGCAACCAACGTGGTTCTTCAAAGGGGGAAGCCTTGAAGGAAGTATGTGTTGCCGTGTCAGGACAATGCCATCTCCGCCCATCGTCGAAAGATGACTGGGGAGGACGACACGTTCCAGGACCATCTGGATTCCGGAAGAGAAAGCGATTTCTAGTGTAGGTATGGAAAGAGAGGCAAGGTACCCGTCCCCGTCTGGGAGATCCAAGTCCGTGGAGAGTACAACTTCCGAGCCTCAACAAGTTTCTCCCGCAAGGAAAGTTTCAAGCTCTGGGGTGGGCAAGCTTCGGCGGGGTTCCATATCCTTGCCTCTGAGAATCAAGGCTGTGGAGATGGTCACTTCCCGGGAGCATCTACTTTGTGGAGATCCAAACTGTGGGCACGGAGGTGGCACGCGAGACTAAGGGGCGTGTCCCTGTCAGGGAGAAGACAGTCCGTGGAGACGGCCACTTTCGTGAGCATCTCGATCCCTCAAGCCGGAAGCATCCTGACCTATATTGATGAGAAGTAGCAGGAGAATTCCTCAACCTCTGCTCTGCCTAAATAGACTGTGGGCAATGCCAATTTCCCTAACACCGTGTCTCCAGAAGAGAATTGCCATGTCCATTCCAAAAGCGGGGAGGTCTAGGAGAGGGACCACGGCCTCACGCTGAGAAACGGGCCTGGGGACATGCAGCATTCAGGGAACGACAATGCTCTCCCACGAGAAGCATTCTAGCACGCATGGGTTGAGGCCTCCTAAACATGCCCCATCCTTGCCTCTGTGAAACGAGTCTCTGGGCATTGCACGTGTCCCGAAAGTGGAAGTTCTCTCCTGCCAGAATCTTTGGAGCACGTTTGTCTAGATGCACGGCCAAAGTGCCATGCCCTTCGGTCAGATAATGAACCCTGCGAATAAAGCACGTTTCAGACAAGAACACGACACTTCCAAACACACGCCTCAGAGCAGATCCGTGTGTTTTCACCGGAGGAAATGCCGTTTCCACCGTTGGGCGAAGGAATGCTGGGGAGGAGGCCATTTCGGCAACATCGTAGATTTTCACGCCATAAAAATCCCAGCCTCCGTGTGTGCAACGATCACGAGAGGGCCATCGAATTTCCCGGGAGATACCAGACGCTGGAGGATCCGGTGTCCACTCACATCTTGTTTTCCCAAGAGAAAAGCCATTTCTCATAGTTGTGTGGAAGTCTAGGGAAGGGGGCTTGTCCTTAAGATGAGAAACAAGACTGTGGAGAGGGCAACTTTCAGCGCACCCCAAGCATCTCTTTTGGGAAGCCTGGTTGCCCCTGTGCCTTGTGGCATCCGAAAGGTGCCTAACCTTCCCTCAGTGAATACACTCCCTTGGGAATACAGCGTTCAAGTCAACACTTGCTTCCTGAAGATACAAAGCTTTTCCAAGGCAGGTGTTTGATCAGGAGGAAACATGCCTACACGGACCTCTGGAAAACAAGACGTGGGAAGGGTCATCGTCACGGCCATCTGGATGCGGGGAGATAGATCCATCTTCAATTCTGTGTGCGGAAGCATAGGCAAGGGCCTAGGACCCTATCCTGAGAAACAAGTCTCTGGAGAAGAGAATGTTCAGCACACCGCAGGTGTCCTGCCGGAGATGTGTTCTAGCATGGGTGTGCGCAAGCATCGGGAGAGTTCCATCTCCTTCCGTCTGCGAGACAAGCCTGTGGAGATGGCCCCTTGGCAATAACATTTGGGTCCAGATTTCCAATCGAGTTCCAGGAGGGGTGCGGAAGGATAGGCCAGGTAACAAGTCCCCCAGTGTTCCAGTAACAATTCTGGGGAAGCACAGGTGCCAGGAAACACAAGTTCCTTCAGAGGAGATGCTTTCTAATACATACGTCCAGAAGTCTCTGTACATAGCCTACCCTTGCTTGTGGGAGGCAAGTTGGGTGGAATGCGAATTCCACTACCCTCTTGTTTCCACAAGAGAGAAATCGAATCAGTCCAATATATGCGCTGGAGCCTAGTGTACCGGGGCGATGCCCTGACGCTTTGAGAGAAGAGTGTGGAGCAGGCATCGTTGAGGAATCCACAAGTTTCTCAAGCGAGGAGCCTTCTAGCATTGCCGGGGTGAAGCGACCGAAACATGCACGAACCTTCCCTCTGTGAATAGGCTCTAGGGAATGCCAATTTCCCCTCAGAGGAAGATTGTCCCGGTGGGAAGCTCTCTAGCCTGTTGGTCTGCAGGCCCGCCGAGAAGGCCACATATACTTCGCTAAGGAAAACTCTCTGTGAAGAAAGATAGGTTCAGTGAAGGAAGCACACGTCCCACCAAACCCACTGAAACACACGGAGACGTTTTGGCATCAGGAAAGGCCTTATCCTTGCCCTGGATAGAATGCTTTTGGGAGTACCTGTGCTGCCCCGGCGTTGGATTGCCAAGGAGCCCCTTCCTACCTTATAGGTGTGGGAGTGGGCAATGTCCTTCGACGTGGAGACAAGTCTGTGAAGCAAGCACCGTTCGGGGAACCACCAGATTCTCGAGCGAGGAGCATTCCAGGCTGCATGTCCTGAGGCTCCCGAAACACGGGCTCTCTTTGCGTCTCTGAATAAATCTCTGGGGAATGCAACGTTCCTTCACAGGAAGCATGTCCCAGCGAGACATTTTGTGGTATGTTTCTCTAGAAGTACGGGGATGGGCGGTCGCATTCAGGAGGTGCCGTGTCCCTGGCCGGGAGAAACAATTCTGTGGAGAAGGCGACTTCGGCCCCAATGTGCTTTTCCAAGAAGAAGCTTCCTTAGGCTCAAAGCGTGGAAGCATCACTGTAATGCCACCTTCTTCCCTCTGAGCAGCAGGACGGTAGGCAACCCTACTTTCCAAGAACATGGGGTTTCCAGAAGGAAAAAGCGATCTCTGAGAGACGTTTCCAAGGACAGAGATGGCGGGTCGTACTGGCCTTTAGAAACAAGTGTGTGGAGAATGCCCCTTTCAGAGGACCACCATTTCTCCTGCGAGAAGCCTTCTACAATGTATGTGTGGAGGCATCAGGCGGGTGCCGGGTCCATCCCTCAGGGAGAACACTCTGTCGAGAACAATGTTCCAGGAACGTCTTGCTTACAGAACGTCGAATATTTCTCCAGGTCCTTGTGTGATGCGGAGGAGTCTGCCCTAATGGGGTCTCTGAGAAACAAGGCTGCGGAGACTGGAAACCTTCCCTGCCACCTGGATATCCGAAGACGGAAACCATTTCACGTCGATGTGTGGAAGTAGAGGCCAGGGGCCTTGACCTGATGCCCGGGAAGGCGTCTGTGCGGAATTCAACATGGAGCGAACAACCGAAATCTTCCCGTGTAGAGTCCTGTAGCATGGACGTGTACAAGCATCTGGAGCGGGCCCTCTCCTTCCCTCGGAGATACGAGCCCGTGGCGAATGCCACGTCGAGTTCACGTCCTTTCTCATGCGTTCTCTGCCATTTCCAGCGTCGGCCGTGAAGGATAGGCAAAGGGAAAAGTCCCCGTATCGGAGTCCCCAGGATGTGGGGAAAGCAGCTCCCAGGAAACCCAAGTTCCCCCCAGTGAGACGCTTTCTCACACACAGGTATGGGCGCATTCGAATGTGTGATAGACTTCCTTCGGGGAAGGCGATGTTCCATGAATTTCGTGTTTCCAGGAGAGAAAGCTGATGTCCAGGACATGTGTGCAAGGCTTGAGATGGGGCAAGGTCCTTAGGGCGAGCTTCGAGTCTGTGGATCAAGCCCCTTTCGGATAAGCACAAGTTGGTCAAGTGTGAATCATTCTGGCTTCCATGTGTGGAACAATCGAAACACGCCCTCTCCCTCTGTCTGTGAAGCAGTCTCTGGGGAATGCCACTTTCCCGTCAGAGGAAGTTGGTTCCCGTGAGGAGCATTCTACCATCTTTCGCCAGAGGCACGCGGAAAGTGCGTCAGACGTCGCGGAACGCAAGCCTGGGAATAAAGCAAGATTCACCGTGGAACACGACCCTTCAAACGAAACCATTCTCATGGATGTGTGTGTTCTCAGACTAGAGTAATGCCGTGTCCTTGGCTTGGAGAAAGACTTCTGTGGAGGATGCAGTTCCAGCGACACTGTGGCTGTTCCACCGAGAAGCTTCCGAGCCTCTATGTGTGGAGGCATCCCGAGAGTGCCCCAGTCTTCTGTTTGAGAAAAAGAGTGTGAAGAAAAGCGCTGCCCGCTAACATCTTGATGCCAGAAGCGAAAGCGATTTCTCCTATAGGTGTAGAAATAGAGGACAGGTGGTTTGTCCTTAGGCATGGAATCCAGATGGCAGAGACTGCATTTTTCAGAACCGCATAATTGTCTGCGGCATGAAGGATACCGGCACGTCTGTGGGGCAGCATCAGGAAGGTGCCCTCTAGTTCCGCAGTTGGTAACGGTCGGCTTAGAAGAGGACGTTGAAGGAAACACTTGCTTTCTGAAGACACAAGCCTTTTCCATTCTCCGCGTGTAGTCTGGAGGAAACTGCCCTAAACCCAATTCATCAACCAGAGACTCTGGACCATGGAACTCTAAACTGCCAGCTCGATATCTGAGGGTAGAAACACTTTCATATCTGTGTGGAAGGGCAGGCAAGTGGCCAGGATTCGGAGGAGAGAACCTCATGCGTGGACATTGTAACTTAGAGCGAACAACAAATGTGCTCCCGTGAGAAGCCTGCTGGCCGGGAAGTGTTGAAGCGTCAGGATGAAGCCCTCTCATTCCCACCGTGGAAGAAATGTCTGCCTCAGGCACGTCTCCGCGACACCCTGGATCCTTCAATCCTATACCCTGCTAGCCTCTGTGGGTTGAAGTCTCAGAAAAGGGCAGGATCGGGCCCTCGGGGAAAGAGTTCTGTGTAGATAGCCTCTTTCGGCAACCAACGTGGTTCTTCAAAGGGGGAAGCCTTGTAGGAAGTATGTGTTGCCGTGTCAGGACAATGCCATCTCCGCCCATCGTCGAAGGATGACTGTGGAGGACGACACGTTCCAGGACCATCTGGATTCCGGAAGAGAGAGCGATTTCTAGTGTAGGTATGGAAAGAGAGGCAAGGTGCCCGTCCCCGTCTGGGAGATCCAAGTCCGTGGAGCGTACAACTTCCGAGCCACAACAAGTTTCTCCCCCAAGGAAAGTTTCAAGCTCTGGGGTGGGCAAGCTTCGGCGGGGTTCCATATCCTTGCCTCTGAGAATCAAGGCTGTGGAGATGGTCACTTCCCGGGAGCATCTACTTTCTGGAGATCCAAACTGTGGGCACGGAGGTGGCACGCGAGACTAAGGCGCCTGTGCCTGTCAGGGAGAAGACAGTCCGTGGAGACGGCCACTTTCGTGAGCATCTCGTTCCCTCAAGCCGGAAGCATCCTGGCCTATATTGATGAGAAGTAGCAGGAGAATTCCTCAACCTCTGCTCTGCCTAAATAGACTGTGGGCAATGCCACTTTCCCTAACACCGTGTCTCCAGAAGAGAATTGCCATGTCCAGTCCAAAAGCGGGGAGGTCTAGGAGAGGGACCACGGCCTCACGCTGAGAAACGGGCCTGGGGACATGCACCACTCAGGGAACGACAATGCTCTCCAACGAGAAGCATTCTAGCACGCATGGGTTGAGGCCTCCTAAATATGCCCCATCCTTGCCTCTGTGAAACGAGTCTCTGGGCATTGCACGTGTCCCGAAAGTGGAAGTTCTCTCCTGCCAGAATCTTTGGAGCACGTTTGTCTAGATGCACGGCCAAAGTGCCACGCCCTTCGGTCAGATAATGAACCCTGCGAATAAAGCACGTTTCAGACAAGAACACGACACTTCCAAACACACGCCTCAGAGCAGATCCGTGTGTTTTCACCGGAGGAAATGCCGTTTCCACCGTTGGGCGAAGGAATGCTGGGGAGGAGGCCATTTCGGCAACATCGTAGATTTTCACGCCATAAAAATCCCAGCCTCCGTGTGTGCAACGATCACGAGAGGGCCATCGAATTTCCCGGGAGATACCAGACGCTGGAGGATCCGGTGTCCACTCACATCTTGTTTTCCCAAGAGAAAAGCCATTTCTCATAGTTGTGTGGAAGTCTAGGGAAGGGGGCTTGTCCTTAAGATGAGAAACAAGACTGTGGAGAGGGCAACTTTCAGCGCACCCCAAGCATCTCTTTTGGGAAGCCTGGTTGCCCCTGTGCCTTGTGGCATCCGAAAGGTGCCTAACCTTCCCTCAGTGAATACACTCCCTTGGGAATACAGCGTTCAAGTCAACACTTGCTTCCTGAAGATACAAAGCTTTTCCAAGGCAGGTGTTTGATCAGGAGGAAACATGCCTACACGGACCTCTGGAAAACAAGACGTGGGAAGGGTCATCGTCACGGCCATCTGGATGCGGGGAGATAGATCCATCTTCAATTCTGTGTGCGGAAGCATAGGCAAGGGCCTAGGACCCTATCCTGAGAAACAAGTCTCTGGAGAAGAGAATGTTCAGCACACCGCAGCTGTCCTGCCGGAGATGTGTTCTAGCATGGGTGTGTGCAAGCATCGGGAGAGTTCCATCTCCTTCCGTCTGCGAGACAAGCCTGTGGAGATGGCCCCTTGGCAATAACATTTGGGTCCAGATTTCCAATCGAGTTCCAGGAGAGGTGCGGAAGGATAGGCCAGGTAACAAGTCCCCCAGTGTTCCAGTAACAATTCTGGGGAAGCACAGGTGCCAGGAAACACAAGTTCCTTCAGAGGAGATGCTTTCTAATACATACGTCCAGAAGTCTCTGTACATAGCCTACCCTTGCTTGTGGGAGGCAAGTTGGGTGGAATGCGAATTCCACTACCCTCTTGTTTCCACAAGAGAGAAATCGAATCAGTCCAATATATGCGCTGGAGCTTAGTGTACCGGGGCGATGTACTGACGCTTTGAGAGAAGAGTGTGGAGCAGGCATCGTTGAGGAATCCACAAGTTTCTCAAGCGAGGAGCCTTCTAGCATTGCCGGGGTGAAGCGACCGAAACATGCACGAAGCTTCCCTCTGTGAATAGGCTCTAGGGAATGCCAATTTCCCCTCAGAGGAAGATTGTCCCGGTGGGAAGCTCTCTAGCCTGTTGGTCTGCAGGCCCGCGGAGAAGGCCACATATACTTCGCTAAGGAAAACTCTCTGTGAAGAAAGATAGGTTCAGTGAAGGAAGCACACGTCCCACCAAACCCACTGAAACACACGGAGACGTCGTGGCATCAGGAAAGTCCTTATCCTTGCCCTGGATAGAATGCTTTTGGGAGTACCTGTGCTGCCCCGGCGTTGGATTGCCAAGGAGCCCCTTCCTACCTTATAGGTGTGGGAGTGGGCAATGTCCTTCGACGTGGAGACAAGTCTGTGAAGCAAGCACCGTTCGGGGAACCACCAGATTCTCGAGCGAGGAGCATTCCAGGCTGCATGTCCTGAGGCTCCCGAAACATGGGCTCTCTTTGCGTCTCTGAATAAATCTCTGGGGAATGCAACGTTCCTTCACAGGAAGCATGTCCCAGCGAGACATTTTGTGGTATGTTTCTCTAGAAGTACGGGGATGGGCGGTCGCATTCAGGAGGTGCCGTGTCCCTGGCCGGGAGAAACAATTCTGTGGAGAAGGCGACTTCGGCCCCAATGTGCTTTTCCAAGAAGAAGCTTCCTTAGGCTCAAAGCGTGGAAGCATCACTGTAATGCCACCTTCTTCCCTCTGAGCAGCAGGACGGTAGGCAACCCTACTTTCCAAGAACATGGGGTTTCCAGAAGGAAAAAGCGATCTCTGAGAGACGTTTCCAAGGACAGAGATGGCGGGTCGTACTGGCCTTTAGAAACAAGTGTGTGGAGAATGCCCCTTTCAGAGGACCACCATTTCTCCTGCGAGAAGACTTCTACAATGTATGTGTGGAGGCATCAGGCGGGTGCCGGGTCCATCCCTCAGGGAAAACACTCTGTCGAGAACAATGTTCCAGGAACGTCTTGCTTACAGAACGTCGAAGACTTCTCCAGGTCCTTGTGTGATGCGGAGGAGTCTGCCCTAATGGGATCTCTGAGAAACAAGGCTGCGGAGACTGGAAACCTTCCCTGCCACCTGGATATCCGAAGACGGAAACCATTTCACGTCGATGTGTGGAAGTAGAGGCCAGGGGCCTTGACCTGATGCCCGGGAAGGCGTCTGTGCGGAATTCAACATGGAGCGAACAACCGAAATCTTCCGTGTAGAGTCCTGTAGCATGGACGTATACAAGCATCTGGAGCGGGCCCTCTCCTTCCCTCGGAGATACGAGCCCGTGGCGAATGCCACGTCGAGTTCACGTCCTTTCTCATGCGTTCTCTGCCATTTCCAGCGTCGGCCGTGAAGGATAGGCAAAGGGAAAAGTCCCCGTAACGGAGTCCCCAGGATGTGGGGAAAGCAGCTCCCAGGAAACCCAAGTTCCCCCCAGTGAGACGCTTTCTCACACACAGGTATGGTCGCATTCGAATGTGCGATAGACTTCCTTCGGGGAAGGCGATGTTCCATGAATTTCATGTTTCCAGGAGAGAAAGCTGATGTCCAGGACATGTGTGCAAGTCGTGAGATGGGGCAAGGTCCTTAGGGCGAGCTTCGAGTCTGTGGATCAAGCCCCTTTCGGATAAGCACAAGTTGGTCAAGTGTGAATCATTCTGGCTTCCATGTGTGGAACAATCGAAACACGCCCTCTCCCTCTGTCTGTGAAGCAGTCTCTGGGGAATGCCACTTTCCCGTCAGAGGAAGTTGGTTCCCGTGAGGAGCATTCTACCATTTTTCGCCAGAGGCACGCGGAAAGTGCGTCAGACGTCGCGGAACACAAGCCTGGGAATAAAGCAAGATTCACCGTGGAACACGACCCTTCAAACGAAACCATTCTCATGGATGTGTGTGTTCTCAGACTAGAGTAATGCCGTGTCCTTGGCTTGGAGAAAGACTTCTGTGGAGGATGCAGTTCCAGCGACACTGTGGCTGTTCCACCGAGAAGCTTCCGAGCCTCTATGTGTGGAGGCATCCCGAGAGTGCCCCAGTCTTCTGTTTGAGGAAAAGAGTGTGAAGAAAAGCGCTGCCCGCTAACATCTTGATGCCAGAAGCGAAAGCGATTCCTCCTATAGGTGTAGAAATAGAGGACAGGTGGTTTGTCCTTAGGCATGGAATCCAGATGGCAGAGAATGCATTTTTCAGAACCGCATAATTGTCTGCGGCATGAAGGATACCGGCACGTCTGTGGGGCAGCATCAGGAAGGTGCCCTCTAGTTCCGCAGTTGGTAACGGTCGGCTTAGAAGAGGACGTTGAAGGAAACACTTGCTTTCTGAAGACACAAGCCTTTTCCATTCTCCGCGTGTAGTCTGGAGGAAACTGCCCTAAACCCAATTCATCAACCAGAGACTCTGGACCATGGAACTCTAAACTGCCAGCTCGATATCTGAGGGTAGAAACACTTTCATATCTGTGTGGAAGGGCAGGCAAGTGGCCAGGATTCGGAGGAGAGAACCTCATGCGTGGACATTGTAACTTAGAGCGAACAACAAATGTGCTCCCGTGAGAAGCCTGCTGGCCGGGAAGTGTTGAAGCGTCAGGATGAAGCCCTCTCATTCCCACCGTGGAAGAAATGTCTGCCTCAGGCACGTCTCCGCGACACCCTGGATCCTTCAATCCTATACCCTGCTAGCCTCTGTGGGTTGAAGTCTCAGAAAAGGGCAGGATCGGGCCCTCGGGGAAAGAGTTCTGTGTAGATAGCCTCTTTCGGCAACCAACGTGGTTCTTCAAAGGGGGAAGCCTTGAAGGAAGTATGTGTTGCCGTGTCAGGACAATGCCATCTCCGCCCATCGTCGAAAGATGACTGGGGAGGACGACACGTTCCAGGACCATCTGGATTCCGGAAGAGAAAGCGATTTCTAGTGTAGGTATGGAAAGAGAGGCAAGGTACCCGTCCCCGTCTGGGAGATCCAAGTCCGTGGAGAGTACAACTTCCGAGCCTCAACAAGTTTCTCCCGCAAGGAAAGTTTCAAGCTCTGGGGTGGGCAAGCTTCGGCGGGGTTCCATATCCTTGCCTCTGAGAATCAAGGCTGTGGAGATGGTCACTTCCCGGGAGCATCTACTTTGTGGAGATCCAAACTGTGGGCACGGAGGTGGCACGCGAGACTAAGGGGCGTGTCCCTGTCAGGGAGAAGACAGTCCGTGGAGACGGCCACTTTCGTGAGCATCTCGTTCCCTCAAGCCGGAAGCATCCTGGCCTATATTGATGAGAAGTAGCAGGAGAATTCCTCAACCTCTGCTCTGCCTAAATAGACTGTGGGCAATGCCACTTTCCCTAACACCGTGTCTCCAGAAGAGAATTGCCATGTCCATTCCAAAAGCGGGGAGGTCTAGGAGAGGGACCACGGCCTCACGCTGAGAAACGGGCCTGGGGACATGCACCATTCAGGGAACGACAATGCTCTCCCACGAGAAGCATTCTAGCACGCATGGGTTGAGGCCTCCTAAACATGCCCCATCCTTGCCTCTGTGAAACGAGTCTCTGGGCATTGCACGTGTCCCGAAAGTGGAAGTTCTCTCCTGCCAGAATCTTTGGAGCACGTTTGTCTAGATGCACGGCCAAAGTGCCATGCCCTTCGGTCAGATAATGAACCCTGCGAATAAAGCACGTTTCAGACAAGAACACGACACTTCCAAACACACGCCTCAGAGCAGATCCGTGTGTTTTCACCGGAGGAAATGCCGTTTCCACCGTTGGGCGAAGGAATGCTGGGGAGGAGGCCATTTCGGCAACATCGTAGATTTTCACGCCATAAAAATCCCAGCCTCCGTGTGTGCAACGATCACGAGAGGGCCATCGAATTTCCCGGGAGATACCAGACGCTGGAGGATCCGGTGTCCACTCACATCTTGTTTTCCCAAGAGAAAAGCCATTTCTCATAGTTGTGTGGAAGTCTAGGGAAGGGGGCTTGTCCTTAAGATGAGAAACAAGACTGTGGAGAGGGCAACTTTCAGCGCACCCCAAGCATCTCTTTTGGGAAGCCTGGTTGCCCCTGTGCCTTGTGGCATCCGAAAGGTGCCTAACCTTCCCTCAGTGAATACACTCCCTTGGGAATACAGCGTTCAAGTCAACACTTGCTTCCTGAAGATACAAAGCTTTTCCAAGGCAGGTGTTTGATCAGGAGGAAACATGCCTACACGGACCTCTGGAAAACAAGACGTGGGAAGGGTCATCGTCATGGCCATCTGGATGCGGGGAGATAGATCCATCTTCAATTCTGTGTGCGGAAGCATAGGCAAGGGCCTAGGACCCTATCCTGAGAAACAAGTCTCTGGAGAAGAGAATGTTCAGCACACCGCAGCTGTCCTGCCGGAGATGTGTTCTAGCATGGGTGTGTGCAAGCATCGGGAGAGTTCCATCTCCTTCCGTCTGCGAGACAAGCCTGTGGAGATGGCCCCTTGGCAATAACATTTGGGTCCAGATTTCCAATCGAGTTCCAGGAGAGGTGCGGAAGGATAGGCCAGGTAACAAGTCCCCCAGTGTTCCAGTAACAATTCTGGGGAAGCACAGGTGCCAGGAAACACAAGTTCCTTCAGAGGAAATGCTTTCTAATACATACGTCCAGAAGTCTCTGTACATAGCCTACCCTTGCTTGTGGGAGGCAAGTTGGGTGGAATGCGAATTCCACTACCCTCTTGTTTCCACAAGAGAGAAATCGAATCAGTCCAATATATGCGCTGGAGCCTAGTGTACCGGGGCGATGTCCTGACGCTTTGAGAGAAGAGTGTGGAGCAGGCATCGTTGAGGAATCCACAAGTTTCTCAAGCGAGGAGCCTTCTAGCATTGCCGGGGTGAAGCGACCGAAACATGCACGAACCTTCCCTCTGTGAATAGGCTCTAGGGAATGCCAATTTCCCCTCAGAGGAAGATTGTCCCGGTGGGAAGCTCTCTAGCCTGTTGGTCTGCAGGCCCGCCGAGAAGGCCACATATACTTCGCTAAGGAAAACTCTCTGTGAAGAAAGATAGGTTCAGTGAAGGAAGCACACGTCCCACCAAACCCACTGAAACACACGGAGACGTTTTGGCATCAGGAAAGGCCTTATCCTTGCCCTGGATAGAATGCTTTTGGGAGTACCTGTGCTGCCCCGGCGTTGGATTGCCAAGGAGCCCCTTCCTACCTTATAGGTGTGGGAGTGGGCAATGTCCTTCGACGTGGAGACAAGTCTGTGAAGCAAGCACCGTTCGGGGAACCACCAGATTCTCGAGCGAGGAGCATTCCAGGCTGCATGTCCTGAGGCTCCCGAAACACGGGCTCTCTTTGCGTCTCTGAATAAATCTCTGGGGAATGCAACGTTCCTTCACAGGAAGCATGTCCCAGCGAGACATTTTGTGGTATGTTTCTCTAGAAGTACGGGGATGGGCGGTCGCATTCAGGAGGTGCCGTGTCCCTGGCCGGGAGAAACAATTCTGTGGAGAAGGCGACTTCGGCCCCAATGTGCTTTTCCAAGAAGAAGCTTCCTTAGGCTCAAAGCGTGGAAGCATCACTGTAATGCCACCTTCTTCCCTCTGAGCAGCAGGACGGTAGGCAACCCTACTTTCCAAGAACATGGGGTTTCCAGAAGGAAAAAGCGATCTCTGAGAGACGTTTCCAAGGACAGAGATGGCGGGTCGTACTGGCCTTTAGAAACAAGTGTGTGGAGAATGCCCCTTTCAGAGGACCACCATTTCTCCTGCGAGAAGCCTTCTACAATGTATGTGTGGAGGCATCAGGCGGGTGCCGGGTCCATCCCTCAGGGAGAACACTCTGTCGAGAACAATGTTCCAGGAACGTCTTGCTTACAGAACGTCGAAGACTTCTCCAGGTCCTTGTGTGATGCGGAGGAGTCTGCCCTAATGGGATCTCTGAGAAACAAGGCTGCGGAGACTGGAAACCTTCCCTGCCACCTGGATATCCGAAGACGGAAACCATTTCACGTCGATGTGTGGAAGTAGAGGCCAGGGGCCTTGACCTGATGCCCGGGAAGGCGTCTGTGCGGAATTCAACATGGAGCGAACAACCGAAATCTTCCCGTGTAGAGTCCTGTAGCATGGACGTGTACAAGCATCTGGAGCGGGCCCTCTCCTTCCCTCGGAGATACGAGCCCGTGGCGAATGCCACGTCGAGTTCACGTCCTTTCTCATGCGTTCTCTGCCATTTCCAGCGTCGGCCGTGAAGGATAGGCAAAGGGAAAAGTCCCCGTATCGGAGTCCCCAGGATGTGGGGAAAGCAGCTCCCAGGAAACCCAAGTTCCCCCCAGTGAGACGCTTTCTCACACACAGGTATGGGCGCATTCGAATGTGTGATAGACTTCCTTCGGGGAAGGCGATGTTCCATGAATTTCGTGTTTCCAGGAGAGAAAGCTGATGTCCAGGACATGTGTGCAAGTCTTGAGATGGGGCAAGGTCCTTAGGGCGAGCTTCGAGTCTGTGGATCAAGCCCCTTTCGGATAAGCACAAGTTGGTCAAGTGTGAATCATTCTGGCTTCCATGTGTGGAACAATCGAAACACGCCCTCTCCCTCTGTCTGTGAAGCAGTCTCTGGGGAATGCCACTTTCCCGTCAGAGGAAGTTGGTTCCCGTGAGGAGCATTCTACCATCTTTCGCCAGAGGCACGCGGAAAGTGCGTCAGACGTCGCGGAACGCAAGCCTGGGAATAAAGCAAGATTCACCGTGGAACACGACCCTTCAAACGAAACCATTCTCATGGATGTGTGTGTTCTCAGACTAGAGTAATGCCGTGTCCTTGGCTTGGAGAAGAACTTCTGTGGAGGATGCAGTTCCAGCGACACTGTGGCTGTTCCACCGAGAAGCTTCCGAGCCTCTATGTGTGGAGGCATCCCGAGAGTGCCCCAGTCTTCTGTTTGAGAAAAAGAGTGTGAAGAAAAGCGCTGCCCGCTAACATCTTGATGCCAGAAGCGAAAGCGATTTCTCCTATAGGTGTAGAAATAGAGGACAGGTGGTTCGTCCTTAGGCATGGAATCCAGATGGCAGAGAATGCATTTTTCAGAACCGCATAATTGTCTGCGGCATGAAGGATACCGGCACGTCTGTGGGGCAGCATCAGGAAGGTGCCCTCTAGTTCCGCAGTTGGTAACGGTCGGCTTAGAAGAGGACGTTGAAGGAAACACTTGCTTTCTGAAGACACAAGCCTTTTCCATTCTCCGCGTGTAGTCTGGAGGAAACTGCCCTAAACCCAATTCATCAACCAGAGACTCTGGACCATGGAACTCTAAACTGCCAGCTCGATATCTGAGGGTAGAAACACTTTCATATCTGTGTGGAAGGGCAGGCAAGTGGCCAGGATTCGGAGGAGAGAACCTCATGCGTGGACATTGTAACTTAGAGCGAACAACAAATGTGCTCCCGTGAGAAGCCTGCTGGCCGGGAAGTGTTGAAGCGTCAGGATGAAGCCCTCTCATTCCCACCGTGGAAGAAATGTCTGCCTCAGGCACGTCTCCGCGACACCCTGGATCCTTCAATCCTATACCCTGCTAGCCTCTGTGGGTTGAAGTCTCAGAAAAGGGCAGGATCGGGCCCTCGGGGAAAGAGTTCTGTGTAGATAGCCTCTTTCGGCAACCAACGTAGTTCTTCAAAGGGGGAAGCCTTGTAGGAAGTATGTGTTGCCGTGTCAGGACAATGCCATCTCCGCCCATCGTCGAAGGATGACTGTGGAGGACGACACGTTCCAGGACCATCTGGATTCCGGAAGAGAGAGCGATTTCTAGTGTAGGTATGGAAAGAGAGGCAAGGTGCCCGTCCCCGTCTGGGAGATCCAAGTCCGTGGAGCGTACAACTTCCGAGCCACAACAAGTTTCTCCCCCAAGGAAAGTTTCAAGCTCTGGGGTGGGCAAGCTTCGGCGGGGTTCCATATCCTTGCCTCTGAGAATCAAGGCTGTGGAGATGGTCACTTCCCGGGAGCATCTACTTTCTGGAGATCCAAACTGTGGGCACGGAGGTGGCACGCGAGACTAAGGCGCGTGTGCCTGTCAGGGAGAAGAGAGTCCGTGGAGACGGCCACTTTCGTGAGCATCTCGTTCCCTCAAGCCGGAAGCATCCTGGCCTATATTGATGAGAAGTAGCAGGAGAATTCCTCAACCTCTGCTCTGCCTAAATAGACTGTGGGCAATGCCACTTTCCCTAACACCGTGTCTCCAGAAGAGAATTGCCATGTCCAGTCCAAAAGCGGGGAGGTCTAGGAGAGGGACCACGGCCTCACGCTGAGAAACGGGCCTGGGGACATGCACCACTCAGGGAACGACAATGCTCTCCAACGAGAAGCATTCTAGCACGCATGGGTTGAGGCCTCCTAAATATGCCCCATCCTTGCCTCTGTGAAACGAGTCTCTGGGCATTGCACGTGTCCCGAAAGTGGAAGTTCTCTCCTGCCAGAATCTTTGGAGCACGTTTGTCTAGAGGCACGGCCAAAGTGCCATGCCCTTCGGTCAGATAATGAACCCTGCGAATAAAGCACGTTTCAGACAAGAACACGACACTTCCAAACACACGCCTCAGAGCAGATCCGTGTGTTTTCACCGGAGGAAATGCCGTTTCCACCGTTGGGCGAAGGAATGCTGGGGAGGAGGCCATTTCGGCAACATCGTAGATTTTCACGCCATAAAAATCCCAGCCTCCGTGTGTGCAACGATCACGAGAGGGCCATCGAATTTCCCGGGAGATACCAGACGCTGGAGGATCCGGTGTCCACTCACATCTTGTTTTCCCAAGAGAAAAGCCATTTCTCATAGTTGTGTGGAAGTCTAGGGAAGGGGGCTTGTCCTTAAGATGAGAAACAAGACTGTGGAGAGGGCAACTTTCAGCGCACCCCAAGCATCTCTTTTGGGAAGCCTGGTTGCCCCTGTGCCTTGTGGCATCCGAAAGGTGCCTAACCTTCCCTCAGTGAATACACTCCCTTGGGAATACAGCGTTCAAGTCAACACTTGCTTCCTGAAGATACAAAGCTTTTCCAAGGCAGGTGTTTGATCAGGAGGAAACATGCCTACACGGACCTCTGGAAAACAAGACGTGGGAAGGGTCATCGTCACGGCCATCTGGATGCGGGGAGATAGATCCATCTTCAATTCTGTGTGCGGAAGCATAGGCAAGGGCCTAGGACCCTATCCTGAGAAACAAGTCTCTGGAGAAGAGAATGTTCAGCACACCGCAGCTGTCCTGCCGGAGATGTGTTCTAGCATGGGTGTGTGCAAGCATCGGGAGAGTTCCATCTCCTTCCGTCTGCGAGACAAGCCTGTGGAGATGGCCCCTTGGCAATAACATTTGGGTCCAGATTTCCAATCGAGTTCCAGGAGAGGTGCGGAAGGATAGGCCAGGTAACAAGTCCCCCAGTGTTCCAGTAACAATTCTGGGGAAGCACAGGTGCCAGGAAACACAAGTTCCTTCAGAGGAGATGCTTTCTAATACATACGTCCAGAAGTCTCTGTACATAGCCTACCCTTGCTTGTGGGAGGCAAGTTGGGTGGAATGCGAATTCCACTACCCTCTTGTTTCCACAAGAGAGAAATCGAATCAGTCCAATATATGCGCTGGAGCCTAGTGTACCGGGGCGATGTCCTGACGCTTTGAGAGAAGAGTGTGGAGCACGCATCGTTGAGGAATCCACAAATTCCTCAAGCGAGGAGCCTTCTAGCATTGCCGGGGTGAAGCGACCGAAACATGCACGAACCTTCCCTCTGTGAATAGGCTCTAGGGAATGCCAATTTCCCCTCAGAGGAAGATTGTCCCGGTGGGAAGCTCTCTAGCCTGTTGGTCTGCAGGCCCGCCGAGAAGGCCACATATACTTCGCTAAGGAATACTCTCTGTGAAGAAAGATAGGTTCAGTGAAGGAAGCACACGTCCCACCAAACCCACTGAAACACACGGAGACGTTTTGGCATCAGGAAAGGCCTTATCCTTGCCCTGGATAGAATGCTTTTGGGAGTACCTGTGCTGCCCCGGCGTTGGATTGCCAAGGAGCCCCTTCCTACCTTATAGGTGTGGGAATGGGCAATGTCCTTCGACGTGGAGACAAGTCTGTGAAGCAAGCACCGTTCGGGGAACCACCAGATTCTCGAGCGAGGAGCATTCCAGGCTGCATGTCCTGAGGCTCCCGAAACATGGGCTCTCTTTGCGTCTCTGAATAAATCTCTGGGGAATGCAACGTTCCTTCACAGGAAGCATGTCCCAGCGAGACATTTTGTGGTATGTTTCTCTAGAAGTACGGGGATGGGCGGTCGCATTCAGGAGGTGCCGTGTCCCTGGCCGGGGAAACAATTCTGTGGAGAAGGCGACTTCGGCCCCAATGTGCTTTTCCAAGAAGAAGCTTCCTTAGGCTCAAAGCGTGGAAGCATCACTGTAATGCCACCTTCTTCCCTCTGAGCAGCAGGACGGTAGGCAACCCTACGTTCCAAGAACATGGGGTTTCCAGAAGGAAAAAGCGATCTCTGAGAGACGTTTCCAAGGACAGAGATGGCGGGTCGTACTGGCCTTTAGAACAAGTGTGTGGAGAATGCCCCTTTCAGAGGACCACCATTTCTCCTGCGAGAAGACTTCTACAATGTATGTGTGGAGGCATCAGGCGGGTGCCGGGTCCATCCCTCAGGGAAAACACTCTGTCGAGAACAATGTTCCAGGAAGTCTTGCTTACAGAACGTCGAAGACTTCTCCAGGTCCTTGTGTGATGCGGAGGAGTCTGCCCTAATGGGATCTCTGAGAAACAAGGCTGCGGAGACTGGAAACCTTCCCTGCCACCTGGATATCCGAAGACGGAAACCATTTCACGTCGATGTGTGGAAGTAGAGGCCAGGGGCCTTGACCTGATGCCCGGGAAGGCGTCTGTGCGGAATTCAACATGGAGCGAACAACCGAAATCTTCCCGTGTAGAGTCCTGTAGCATGGACGTGTACAAGCATCTGGAGCGGGCCCTCTCCTTCCCTCGGAGATACGAGCCCGTGGCGAATACCACGTCGAGTTCACGTCCTTTCTCATGCGTTCTCTGCCATTTCCAGCGTCGGCCGTGAAGGATAGGCAAAGGGAAAAGTCCCCGTATCGGAGTCCCCAGGATGTGGGGAAAGCAGCTCCCAGGAAACCCAAGTTCCCCCCAGTGAGACGCTTTCTCACACACAGGTATGGGCGCATTCGAATGTGCGATAGACTTCCTTCGGGGAAGGCGATGTTCCATGAATTTCATGTTTCCAGGAGAGAAAGCTGATGTCCAGGACATGTGTGCAAGTCGTGAGATGGGGCAAGGTCCTTAGGGCGAGCTTCGAGTCTGTGGATCAAGCCCCTTTCGGATAAGCACAAGTTGGTCAAGTGTGAATCATTCTGGCTTCCATGTGTGGAACAATCGAAACACGCCCTCTCCCTCTGTCTGTGAAGCAGTCTCTGGGGAATGCCACTTTCCCGTCAGAGGAAGTTGGTTCCCGTGAGGAGCATTCTACCATTTTTCGCCAGAGGCACGCGGAAAGTGCGTCAGACGTCGCGGAACACAAGCCTGGGAATAAAGCAAGATTCACCGTGGAACACGACCCTTCAAACGAAACCATTCTCATGGATGTGTGTGTTCTCAGACTAGAGTAATGCCGTGTCCTTGGCTTGGAGAAAGACTTCTGTGGAGGATGCAGTTCCAGCGACACTGTGGCTGTTCCACCGAGAAGCTTCCGAGCCTCTATGTGTGGAGGCATCCCGAGAGTGCCCCTGTCTTCTGTTTGAGGAAAAGAGTGTAAAGAAAAGCGCTGCCCGCTAACATCTTGATGCCAGAAGCGAAAGCGATTCCTCCTATAGGTGTAGAAATAGAGGACAGGTGGTTTGTCCTTAGGCATGGAATCCAGATGGCAGAGAATGCATTTTTCAGAACCGCATAATTGTCTGCGGCATGAAGGATACCGGCACGTCTGTGGGGCAGCATCAGGAAGGTGCCCTCTAGTTCCGCAGTTGGTAACGGTCGGCTTAGAAGAGGACGTTGAAGGAAACACTTGCTTTCTGAAGACACAAGCCTTTTCCATTCTCCGCGTGTAGTCTGGAGGAAACTGCCCTAAACCCAATTCATCAACCAGAGACTCTGGACCATGGAACTCTAAACTGCCAGCTCGATATCTGAGGGTAGAAACACTTTCATATCTGTGTGGAAGGGCAGGCAAGTGGCCAGGATTCGGAGGAGAGAACCTCATGCGTGGACATTGTAACTTAGAGCGAACAACAAATGTGCTCCCGTGAGAAGCCTGCTGGCCGGGAAGTGTTGAAGCGTCAGGATGAAGCCCTCTCATTCCCACCGTGGAAGAAATGTCTGCCTCAGGCACGTCTCCGCGACACCCTGGATCCTTCAATCCTATACCCTGCTAGCCTCTGTGGGTTGAAGTCTCAGAAAAGGGCAGGATCGGGCCCTCGGGGAAAGAGTTCTGTGTAGATAGCCTCTTTCGGCAACCAACGTGGTTCTTCAAAGGGGGAAGCCTTGAAGGAAGTATGTGTTGCCGTGTCAGGACAATGCCATCTCCGCCCATCGTCGAAAGATGACTGGGGAGGACGACACGTTCCAGGACCATCTGGATTCCGGAAGAGAAAGCGATTTCTAGTGTAGGTATGGAAAGAGAGGCAAGGTACCCGTCCCCGTCTGGGAGATCCAAGTCCGTGGAGAGTACAACTTCCGAGCCTCAACAAGTTTCTCCCGCAAGGAAAGTTTCAAGCTCTGGGGTGGGCAAGCTTCGGCGGGGTTCCATATCCTTGCCTCTGAGAATCAAGGCTGTGGAGATGGTCACTTCCCGGGAGCATCTACTTTGTGGAGATCCAAACTGTGGGCACGGAGGTGGCACGCGAGACTAAGGGGCGTGTCCCTGTCAGGGAGAAGACAGTCCGTGGAGACGGCCACTTTCGTGAGCATCTCGATCCCTCAAGCCGGAAGCATCCTGACCTATATTGATGAGAAGTAGCAGGAGAATTCCTCAACCTCTGCTCTGCCTAAATAGACTGTGGGCAATGCCAATTTCCCTAACACCGTGTCTCCAGAAGAGAATTGCCATGTCCATTCCAAAAGCGGGGAGGTCTAGGAGAGGGACCACGGCCTCACGCTGAGAAACGGGCCTGGGGACATGCAGCATTCAGGGAACGACAATGCTCTCCCACGAGAAGCATTCTAGCACGCATGGGTTGAGGCCTCCTAAACATGCCCCATCCTTGCCTCTGTGAAACGAGTCTCTGGGCATTGCACGTGTCCCGAAAGTGGAAGTTCTCTCCTGCCAGAATCTTTGGAGCACGTTTGTCTAGATGCACGGCCAAAGTGCCATGCCCTTCGGTCAGATAATGAACCCTGCGAATAAAGCACGTTTCAGACAAGAACACGACACTTCCAAACACACGCCTCAGAGCAGATCCGTGTGTTTTCACCGGAGGAAATGCCGTTTCCACCGTTGGGCGAAGGAATGCTGGGGAGGAGGCCATTTCGGCAACATCGTAGATTTTCACGCCATAAAAATCCCAGCCTCCGTGTGTGCAACGATCACGAGAGGGCCATCGAATTTCCCGGGAGATACCAGACGCTGGAGGATCCGGTGTCCACTCACATCTTGTTTTCCCAAGAGAAAAGCCATTTCTCATAGTTGTGTGGAAGTCTAGGGAAGGGGGCTTGTCCTTAAGATGAGAAACAAGACTGTGGAGAGGGCAACTTTCAGCGCACCCCAAGCATCTCTTTTGGGAAGCCTGGTTGCCCCTGTGCCTTGTGGCATCCGAAAGGTGCCTAACCTTCCCTCAGTGAATACACTCCCTTGGGAATACAGCGTTCAAGTCAACACTTGCTTCCTGAAGATACAAAGCTTTTCCAAGGCAGGTGTTTGATCAGGAGGAAACATGCCTACACGGACCTCTGGAAAACAAGACGTGGGAAGGGTCATCGTCACGGCCATCTGGATGCGGGGAGATAGATCCATCTTCAATTCTGTGTGCGGAAGCATAGGCAAGGGCCTAGGACCCTATCCTGAGAAACAAGTCTCTGGAGAAGAGAATGTTCAGCACACCGCAGGTGTCCTGCCGGAGATGTGTTCTAGCATGGGTGTGCGCAAGCATCGGGAGAGTTCCATCTCCTTCCGTCTGCGAGACAAGCCTGTGGAGATGGCCCCTTGGCAATAACATTTGGGTCCAGATTTCCAATCGAGTTCCAGGAGGGGTGCGGAAGGATAGGCCAGGTAACAAGTCCCCCAGTGTTCCAGTAACAATTCTGGGGAAGCACAGGTGCCAGGAAACACAAGTTCCTTCAGAGGAGATGCTTTCTAATACATACGTCCAGAAGTCTCTGTACATAGCCTACCCTTGCTTGTGGGAGGCAAGTTGGGTGGAATGCGAATTCCACTACCCTCTTGTTTCCACAAGAGAGAAATCGAATCAGTCCAATATATGCGCTGGAGCCTAGTGTACCGGGGCGATGCCCTGACGCTTTGAGAGAAGAGTGTGGAGCAGGCATCGTTGAGGAATCCACAAGTTTCTCAAGCGAGGAGCCTTCTAGCATTGCCGGGGTGAAGCGACCGAAACATGCACGAACCTTCCCTCTGTGAATAGGCTCTAGGGAATGCCAATTTCCCCTCAGAGGAAGATTGTCCCGGTGGGAAGCTCTCTAGCCTGTTGGTCTGCAGGCCCGCGGAGAAGGCCACATATACTTCGCTAAGGAAAACTCTCTGTGAAGAAAGATAGGTTCAGTGAAGGAAGCACACGTCCCACCAAACCCACTGAAACACACGGAGACGTTTTGGCATCAGGAAAGGCCTTATCCTTGCCCTGGATAGAATGCTTTTGGGAGTACCTGTGCTGCCCCGGCGTTGGATTGCCAAGGAGCCCCTTCCTACCTTATAGGTGTGGGAGTGGGCAATGTCCTTCGACGTGGAGACAAGTCTGTGAAGCAAGCACCGTTCGGGGAACCACCAGATTCTCGAGCGAGGAGCATTCCAGGCTGCATGTCCTGAGGCTCCCGAAACACGGGCTCTCTTTGCGTCTCTGAATAAATCTCTGGGGAATGCAACGTTCCTTCACAGGAAGCATGTCCCAGCGAGACATTTTGTGGTATGTTTCTCTAGAAGTACGGGGATGGGCGGTCGCATTCAGGAGGTGCCGTGTCCCTGGCCGGGAGAAACAATTCTGTGGAGAAGGCGACTTCGGCCCCAATGTGCTTTTCCAAGAAGAAGCTTCCTTAGGCTCAAAGCGTGGAAGCATCACTGTAATGCCACCTTCTTCCCTCTGAGCAGCAGGACGGTAGGCAACCCTACTTTCCAAGAACATGGGGTTTCCAGAAGGAAAAAGCGATCTCTGAGAGACGTTTCCAAGGACAGAGATGGCGGGTCGTACTGGCCTTTAGAAACAAGTGTGTGGAGAATGCCCCTTTCAGAGGACCACCATTTCTCCTGCGAGAAGCCTTCTACAATGTATGTGTGGAGGCATCAGGCGGGTGCCGGGTCCATCCCTCAGGGAGAACACTCTGTCGAGAACAATGTTCCAGGAACGTCTTGCTTACAGAACGCCGAATATTTCTCCAGGTCCTTGTGTGATGCGGAGGAGTCTGCCCTAATGGGGTCTCTGAGAAACAAGGCTGCGGAGACTGGAAACCTTCCCTGCCACCTGGATATCCGAAGACGGAAACCATTTCACGTCGATGTGTGGAAGTAGAGGCCAGGGGCCTTGACCTGATGCCCGGGAAGGCGTCTGTGCGGAATTCAACATGGAGCGAACAACCGAAATCTTCCCGTGTAGAGTCCTGTAGCATGGACGTGTACAAGCATCTGGAGCGGGCCCTCTCCTTCCCTCGGAGATACGAGCCCGTGGCGAATGCCACGTCGAGTTCACGTCCTTTCTCATGCGTTCTCTGCCATTTCCAGCGTCGGCCGTGAAGGATAGGCAAAGGGAAAAGTCCCCGTATCGGAGTCCCCAGGATGTGGGGAAAGCAGCTCCCAGGAAACCCAAGTTCCCCCCAGTGAGACGCTTTCTCACACACAGGTATGGGCGCATTCGAATGTGTGATAGACTTCCTTCGGGGAAGGCGATGTTCCATGAATTTCGTGTTTCCAGGAGAGAAAGCTGATGTCCAGGACATGTGTGCAAGTCTTGAGATGGGGCAAGGTCCTTAGGGCGAGCTTCGAGTCTGTGGATCAAGCCCCTTTCGGATAAGCACAAGTTGGTCAAGTGTGAATCATTCTGGCTTCCATGTGTGGAACAATCGAAACACGCCCTCTCCCTCTGTCTGTGAAGCAGTCTCTGGGGAATGCCACTTTCCCGTCAGAGGAAGTTGGTTCCCGTGAGGAGCATTCTACCATCTTTCGCCAGAGGCACGCGGAAAGTGCGTCAGACGTCGCGGAACGCAAGCCTGGGAATAAAGCAAGATTCACCGTGGAACACGACCCTTCAAACGAAACCATTCTCATGGATGTGTGTGTTCTCAGACTAGAGTAATGCCGTGTCCTTGGCTTGGAGAAAGACTTCTGTGGAGGATGCAGTTCCAGCGACACTGTGGCTGTTCCACCGAGAAGCTTCCGAGCCTCTATGTGTGGAGGCATCCCGAGAGTGCCCCAGTCTTCTGTTTGAGAAAAAGAGTGTGAAGAAAAGCGCTGCCCGCTAACATCTTGATGCCAGAAGCGAAAGCGATTTCTCCTATAGGTGTAGAAATAGAGGACAGGTGGTTCGTCCTTAGGCATGGAATCCAGATGGCAGAGAATGCATTTTTCAGAACCGCATAATTGTCTGCGGCATGAAGGATACCGGCACGTCTGTGGGGCAGCATCAGGAAGGTGCCCTCTAGTTCCGCAGTTGGTAACGGTCGGCTTAGAAGAGGACGTTGAAGGAAACACTTGCTTTCTGAAGACACAAGCCTTTTCCATTCTCCGCGTGTAGTCTGGAGGAAACTGCCCTAAACCCATTTCATCAACCAGAGACTCTGGACCATGGAACTCTAAACTGCCAGCTCGATATCTGAGGGTAGAAACACTTTCATATCTGTGTGGAAGGGCAGGCAAGTGGCCAGGATTCGGAGGAGAGAACCTCATGCGTGGACATTGTAACTTAGAGCGAACAACAAATGTGCTCCCGTGAGAAGCCTGCTGGCCGGGAAGTGTTGAAGCGTCAGGATGAAGCCCTCTCATTCCCACCGTGGAAGAAATGTCTGCCTCAGGCACGTCTCCGCGACACCCTGGATCCTTCAATCCTATATCCTGCTAGCCTCTGTGGGTTGAAGTCTCAGAAAAGGGCAGGATCGGGCCCTCGGGGAAAGAGTTCTGTGTAGATAGCCTCTTTCGGCAACCAACGTGGTTCTTCAAAGGGGGAAGCCTTGTAGGAAGTATGTGTTGCCGTGTCAGGACAATGCCATCTCCGCCCATCGTCGAAGGATGACTGTGGAGGACGACACGTTCCAGGACCATCTGGATTCCGGAAGAGAGAGCGATTTCTAGTGTAGGTATGGAAAGAGAGGCAAGGTGCCCGTCCCCGTCTGGGAGATCCAAGTCCGTGGAGCGTACAACTTCCGAGCCACAACAAGTTTCTCCCCCAAGGAAAGTTTCAAGCTCTGGGGTGGGCAAGCTTCGGCGGGGTTCCATATCCTTGCCTCTGAGAATCAAGGCTGTGGAGATGGTCACTTCCCGGGAGCATCTACTTTCTGGAGATCCAAACTGTGGGCACGGAGGTGGCACGCGAGACTAAGGCGCGTGTGCCTGTCAGGGAGAAGACAGTCCGTGGAGACGGCCACTTTCGTGAGCATCTCGTTCCCTCAAGCCGGAAGCATCCTGGCCTATATTGATGAGAAGTAGCAGGAGAATTCCTCAACCTCTGCTCTGCCTAAATAGACTGTGGGCAATGCCACTTTCCCTAACACCGTGTCTCCAGAAGAGAATTGCCATGTCCAGTCCACAAGCGGGGAGGTCTAGGAGAGGGACCACGGCCTCACGCTGAGAAACGGGCCTGGGGACATGCACCACTCAGGGAACGACAATGCTCTCCAACGAGAAGCATTCTAGCACGCATGGGTTGAGGCCTCCTAAATATGCCCCATCCTTGCCTCTGTGAAACGAGTCTCTGGGCATTGCACGTGTCCCGAAAGTGGAAGTTCTCTCCTGCCAGAATCTTTGGAGCACGTTTGTCTAGATGCACGGCCAAAGTGCCATGCCCTTCGGTCAGATAATGAACCCTGCGAATAAAGCACGTTTCAGACAAGAACACGACACTTCCAAACACACGCCTCAGAGCAGATCCGTGTGTTTTCACCGGAGGAAATGCCGTTTCCACCGTTGGGCGAAGGAATGCTGGGGAGGAGGCCATTTCGGCAACATCGTAGATTTTCACGCCATAAAAATCCCAGCCTCCGTGTGTGCAACGATCACGAGAGGGCCATCGAATTTCCCGGGAGATACCAGACGCTGGAGGATCCGGTGTCCACTCACATCTTGTTTTCCCAAGAGAAAAGCCATTTCTCATAGTTGTGTGGAAGTCTAGGGAAGGGGGCTTGTCCTTAAGATGAGAAACAAGACTGTGGAGAGGGCAACTTTCAGCGCACCCCAAGCATCTCTTCTGGGAAGCCTGGTTGCCCCTGTGCCTTGTGGCATCCGAAAGGTGCCTAACCTTCCCTCAGTGAATACACTCCCTTGGGAATACAGCGTTCAATCAACACTTGCTTCCTGAAGATACAAAGCTTTTCCAAGGCAGGTGTTTGATCAGGAGGAAACATGCCTACACGGACCTCTGGAAAACAAGACGTGGGAAGGGTCATCGTCACGGCCATCTGGATGCGGGGAGATAGATCCATCTTCAATTCTGTGTGCGGAAGCATAGGCAAGGCCCTAGGACCCTATCCTGAGAAACAAGTCTCTGGAGAAGAGAATGTTCAGCACACCGCAGCTGTCCTGCCGGAGATGTGTTCTAGCATGGGTGTGCGCAAGCATCGGGAGAGTTCCATCTCCTTCCGTCTGCGAGACAAGCCTGTGGAGATGGCCCCTTGGCAATAACATTTGGGTCCAGATTTCCAATCGAGTTCCAGGAGAGGTGCGGAAGGATAGGCCAGGTAACAAGTCCCCCAGTGTTCCAGTAACAATTCTGGGGAAGCACAGGTGCCAGGAAACACAAGTTCCTTCAGAGGAGATGCTTTCTAATACATACGTCCAGAAGTCTCTGTACATAGCCTACCCTTGCTTGTGGGAGGCAAGTTGGGTGGAATGCGAATTCCACTACCCTCTTGTTTCCACAAGAGAGAAATCGAATCAGTCCAATATATGCGCTGGAGCCTAGTGTACCGGGGCGATGTCCTGACGCTTTGAGAGAAGAGTGTGGAGCAGGCATCGTTGAGGAATCCACAAGTTTCTCAAGCGAGGAGCCTTCTAGCATTGCCGGGGTGAAGCGACCGAAACATGCACGAACCTTCCCTCTGTGAATAGGCTCTAGGGAATGCCAATTTCCCCTCAGAGGAAGATTGTCCCGGTGGGAAGCTCTCTAGCCTGTTGGTCTGCAGGCCCGCCGAGAAGGCCACATATACTTCGCTAAGGAAAACTCTCTGTGAAGAAAGATAGGTTCAGTGAAGGAAGCACACGTCCCACCAAACCCACTGAAACACACGGAGACGTTTTGGCATCAGGAAAGGCCTTATCCTTGCTCTGGATAGAATGCTTTTGGGAGTACCTGTGCTGCCCCGGCGTTGGATTGCCAAGGAGCCCCTTCCTACCTTATAGGTGTGGGAGTGGGCAATGTCCTTCGACGTGGAGACAAGTCTGTGAAGCAAGCACCGTTCGGGGAACCACCAGATTCTCGAGCGAGGAGCATTCCAGGCTGCATGTCCTGAGGCTCCCGAAACACGGGCTCTCTTTGCGTCTCTGAATAAATCTCTGGGGAATGCAACGTTCCTTCACAGGAAGCATGTCCCAGCGAGACATTTTGTGGTATGTTTCTCTAGAAGTACGGGGATGGGCGGTCGCATTCAGGAGGTGCCGTGTCCCTGGCCGGGAGAAACAATTCTGTGGAGAAGGCGACTTCGGCCCCAATGTGCTTTTCCAAGAAGAAGCTTCCTTAGGCTCAAAGCGTGGAAGCATCACTGTAATGCCACCTTCTTCCCTCTGAGCAGCAGGACGGTAGGCAACCCTACTTTCCAAGAACATGGGGTTTCCAGAAGGAAAAAGCGATCTCTGAGAGACGTTTCCAAGGACAGAGATGGCGGGTCGTACTGGCCTTTAGAAACAAGTGTGTGGAGAATGCCCCTTTCAGAGGACCACCATTTCTCCTGCGAGAAGCCTTCTACAATGTATGTGTGGAGGCATCAGGCGGGTGCCGGGTCCATCCCTCAGGGAGAACACTCTGTCGAGAACAATGTTCCAGGAACGTCTTGCTTACAGAACGTCGAAGACTTCTCCAGGTCCTTGTGTGATGCGGAGGAGTCTGCCCTAATGGGATCTCTGAGAAACAAGGCTGCGGAGACTGGAAACCTTCCCTGCCACCTGGATATCCGAAGACGGAAACCATTTCACGTCGATGTGTGGAAGTAGAGGCCAGGGGCCTTGACCTGATGCCCGGGAAGGCGTCTGTGCGGAATTCAACATGGAGCGAACAACCGAAATCTTCCCGTGTAGAGTCCTGTAGCATGGACGTGTACAAGCATCTGGAGCGGGCCCTCTCCTTCCCTCGGAGATACGAGCCCGTGGCGAATGCCACGTCGAGTTCACGTCCTTTCTCATGCGTTCTCTGCCATTTCCAGCGTCGGCCGTGAAGGATAGGCAAAGGGAAAAGTCCCCGTATCGGAGTCCCCAGGATGTGGGGAAAGCAGCTCCCAGGAAACCCAAGTTCCCCCCAGTGAGACGCTTTCTCACACACAGGTATGGGCGCATTCGAATGTGTGATAGACTTCCTTCGGGGAAGGCGATGTTCCATGAATTTCGTGTTTCCAGGAGAGAAAGCTGATGTCCAGGACATGTGTGCAAGTCTTGAGATGGGGCAAGGTCCTTAGGGCGAGCTTCGAGTCTGTGGATCAAGCCCCTTTCGGATAAGCACAAGTTGGTCAAGTGTGAATCATTCTGGCTTCCATGTGTGGAACAATCGAAACACGCCCTCTCCCTCTGTCTGTGAAGCAGTCTCTGGGGAATGCCACTTTCCCGTCAGAGGAAGTTGGTTCCCGTGAGGAGCATTCTACCATCTTTCGCCAGAGGCACGCGGAAAGTGCGTCAGACGTCGCGGAACGCAAGCCTGGGAATAAAGCAAGATTCACCGTGGAACACGACCCTTCAAACGAAACCATTCTCATGGATGTGTGTGTTCTCAGACTAGAGTAATGCCGTGTCCTTGGCTTGGAGAAAGACTTCTGTGGAGGATGCAGTTCCAGCGACACTGTGGCTGTTCCACCGAGAAGCTTCCGAGCCTCTATGTGTGGAGGCATCCCGAGAGTGCCCCAGTCTTCTGTTTGAGAAAAAGAGTGTGAAGAAAAGCGCTGCCCGCTAACATCTTGATGCCAGAAGCGAAAGCGATTTCTCCTATAGGTGTAGAAATAGAGGACAGGTGGTTTGTCCTTAGGCATGGAATCCAGATGGCAGAGAATGCATTTTTCAGAACCGCATAATTGTCTGCGGCATGAAGGATACCGGCACGTCTGTGGGGCAGCATCAGGAAGGTGCCCTCTAGTTCCGCAGTTGGTAACGGTCGGCTTAGAAGAGGACGTTGAAGGAAACACTTGCTTTCTGAAGACACAAGCCTTTTCCATTCTCCGCGTGTAGTCTGGAGGAAACTGCCCTAAACCCAATTCATCAACCAGAGACTCTGGACCATGGAACTCTAAACTGCCAGCTCGATATCTGAGGGTAGAAACACTTTCATATCTGTGTGGAAGGGCAGGCAAGTGGCCAGGATTCGGAGGAGAGAACCTCATGCGTGGACATTGTAACTTAGAGCGAACAACAAATGTGCTCCCGTGAGAAGCCTGCTGGCCGGGAAGTGTTGAAGCGTCAGGATGAAGCCCTCTCATTCCCACCGTGGAAGAAATGTCTGCCTCAGGCACGTCTCCGCGACACCCTGGATCCTTCAATCCTATACCCTGCTAGCCTCTGTGGGTTGAAGTCTCAGAAAAGGGCAGGATCGGGCCCTCGGGGAAAGAGTTCTGTGTAGATAGCCTCTTTCGGCAACCAACGTGGTTCTTCAAAGGGGGAAGCCTTGTAGGAAGTATGTGTTGCCGTGTCAGGACAATGCCATCTCCGCCCATCGTCGAAGGATGACTGTGGAGGACGACACGTTCCAGGACCATCTGGATTCCGGAAGAGAGAGCGATTTCTAGTGTAGGTATGGAAAGAGAGGCAAGGTGCCCGTCCCCGTCTGGGAGATCCAAGTCCGTGGAGCGTACAACTTCCGAGCCACAACAAGTTTCTCCCCCAAGGAAAGTTTCAAGCTCTGGGGTGGGCAAGCTTCGGCGGGGTTCCATATCCTTGCCTCTGAGAATCAAGGCTGTGGAGATGGTCACTTCCCGGGAGCATCTACTTTCTGGAGATCCAAACTGTGGGCACGGAGGTGGCACGCGAGACTAAGGCGCCTGTGCCTGTCAGGGAGAAGACAGTCCGTGGAGACGGCCACTTTCGTGAGCATCTCGTTCCCTCAAGCCGGAAGCATCCTGGCCTATATTGATGAGAAGTAGCAGGAGAATTCCTCAACCTCTGCTCTGCCTAAATAGACTGTGGGCAATGCCACTTTCCCTAACACCGTGTCTCCAGAAGAGAATTGCCATGTCCAGTCCAAAAGCGGGGAGGTCTAGGAGAGGGACCACGGCCTCACGCTGAGAAACGGGCCTGGGGACATGCACCACTCAGGGAACGACAATGCTCTCCAACGAGAAGCATTCTAGCACGCATGGGTTGAGGCCTCCTAAATATGCCCCATCCTTGCCTCTGTGAAACGAGTCTCTGGGCATTGCACGTGTCCCGAAAGTGGAAGTTCTCTCCTGCCAGAATCTTTGGAGCACGTTTGTCTAGAGGCACGGCCAAAGTGCCATGCCCTTCGGTCAGATAATGAACCCTGCGAATAAAGCACGTTTCAGACAAGAACACGACACTTCCAAACACACGCCTCAGAGCAGATCCGTGTGTTTTCACCGGAGGAAATGCCGTTTCCACCGTTGGGCGAAGGAATGCTGGGGAGGAGGCCATTTCGGCAACATCGTAGATTTTCACGCCATAAAAATCCCAGCCTCCGTGTGTGCAACGATCACGAGAGGGCCATCGAATTTCCCGGGAGATACCAGACGCTGGAGGATCCGGTGTCCACTCACATCTTGTTTTCCCAAGAGAAAAGCCATTTCTCATAGTTGTGTGGAAGTCTAGGGAAGGGGGCTTGTCCTTAAGATGAGAAACAAGACTGTGGAGAGGGCAACTTTCAGCGCACCCCAAGCATCTCTTTTGGGAAGCCTGGTTGCCCCTGTGCCTTGTGGCATCCGAAAGGTGCCTAACCTTCCCTCAGTGAATACACTCCCTTGGGAATACAGCGTTCAAGTCAACACTTGCTTCCTGAAGATACAAAGCTTTTCCAAGGCAGGTGTTTGATCAGGAGGAAACATGCCTACACGGACCTCTGGAAAACAAGACGTGGGAAGGGTCATCGTCACGGCCATCTGGATGCGGGGAGATAGATCCATCTTCAATTCTGTGTGCGGAAGCATAGGCAAGGGCCTAGGACCCTATCCTGAGAAACAAGTCTCTGGAGAAGAGAATGTTCAGCACACCGCAGCTGTCCTGCCGGAGATGTGTTCTAGCATGGGTGTGTGCAAGCATCGGGAGAGTTCCATCTCCTTCCGTCTGCGAGACAAGCCTGTGGAGATGGCCCCTTGGCAATAACATTTGGGTCCAGATTTCCAATCGAGTTCCAGGAGAGGTGCGGAAGGATAGGCCAGGTAACAAGTCCCCCAGTGTTCCAGTAACAATTCTGGGGAAGCACAGGTGCCAGGAAACACAAGTTCCTTCAGAGGAGATGCTTTCTAATACATACGTCCAGAAGTCTCTGTACATAGCCTACCCTTGCTTGTGGGAGGCAAGTTGGGTGGAATGCGAATTCCACTACCCTCTTGTTTCCACAAGAGAGAAATCGAATCAGTCCAATATATGCGCTGGAGCCTAGTGTACCGGGGCGATGTCCTGACGCTTTGAGAGAAGAGTGTGGAGCAGGCATCGTTGAGGAATCCACAAGTTTCTCAAGCGAGGAGCCTTCTAGCATTGCCGGGGTGAAGCGACCGAAACATGCACGAACCTTCCCTCTGTGAATAGGCTCTAGGGAATGCCAATTTCCCCTCAGAGGAAGATTGTCCCGGTGGGAAGCTCTCTAGCCTGTTGGTCTGCAGGCCCGCCGAGAAGGCCACATATACTTCGCTAAGGAATACTCTCTGTGAAGAAAGATAGGTTCAGTGAAGGAAGCACACGTCCCACCAAACCCACTGAAACACACGGAGACGTTTTGGCATCAGGAAAGGCCTTATCCTTGCCCTGGATAGAATGCTTTTGGGAGTACCTGTGCTGCCCCGGCGTTGGATTGCCAAGGAGCCCCTTCCTACCTTATAGGTGTGGGAATGGGCAATGTCCTTCGACGTGGAGACAAGTCTGTGAAGCAAGCACCGTTCGGGGAACCACCAGATTCTCGAGCGAGGAGCATTCCAGGCTGCATGTCCTGAGGCTCCCGAAACATGGGCTCTCTTTGCGTCTCTGAATAAATCTCTGGGGAATGCAACGTTCCTTCACAGGAAGCATGTCCCAGCGAGACATTTTGTGGTATGTTTCTCTAGAAGTACGGGGATGGGCGGTCGCATTCAGGAGGTGCCGTGTCCCTGGCCGGGAGAAACAATTCTGTGGAGAAGGCGACTTCGGCCCCAATGTGCTTTTCCAAGAAGAAGCTTCCTTAGGCTCAAAGCGTGGAAGCATCACTGTAATGCCACCTTCTTCCCTCTGAGCAGCAGGACGGTAGGCAACCCTACGTTCCAAGAACATGGGGTTTCCAGAAGGAAAAAGCGATCTCTGAGAGACGTTTCCAAGGACAGAGATGGCGGGTCGTACTGGCCTTTAGAACAAGTGTGTGGAGAATGCCCCTTTCAGAGGACCACCATTTCTCCTGCGAGAAGACTTCTACAATGTATGTGTGGAGGCATCAGGCGGGTGCCGGGTCCATCCCTCAGGGAAAACACTCTGTCGAGAACAATGTTCCAGGAAGTCTTGCTTACAGAACGTCGAAGACTTCTCCAGGTCCTTGTGTGATGCGGAGGAGTCTGCCCTAATGGGATCTCTGAGAAACAAGGCTGCGGAGACTGGAAACCTTCCCTGCCACCTGGATATCCGAAGACGGAAAACATTTCACGTCGATGTGTGGAAGTAGAGGCCAGGGGCCTTGACCTGATGCCCGGGAAGGCGTCTGTGCGGAATTCAACATGGAGCGAACAACCGAAATCTTCCCGTGTAGAGTCCTGTAGCATGGACGTGTACAAGCATCTGGAGCGGGCCCTCTCCTTCCCTCGGAGATACGAGCCCGTGGCGAATACCACGTCGAGTTCACGTCCTTTCTCATGCGTTCTCTGCCATTTCCAGCGTCGGCCGTGAAGGATAGGCAAAGGGAAAAGTCCCCGTATCGGAGTCCCCAGGATGTGGGGAAAGCAGCTCCCAGGAAACCCAAGTTCCCCCCAGTGAGACGCTTTCTCACACACAGGTATGGGCGCATTCGAATGTGCGATAGACTTCCTTCGGGGAAGGCGATGTTCCATGAATTTCATGTTTCCAGGAGAGAAAGCTGATGTCCAGGACATGTGTGCAAGTCGTGAGATGGGGCAAGGTCCTTAGGGCGAGCTTCGAGTCTGTGGATCAAGCCCCTTTCGGATAAGCACAAGTTGGTCAAGTGTGAATCATTCTGGCTTCCATGTGTGGAACAATCGAAACACGCCCTCTCCCTCTGTCTGTGAAGCAGTCTCTGGGGAATGCCACTTTCCCGTCAGAGGAAGTTGGTTCCCGTGAGGAGCATTCTACCATCTTTCGCCAGAGGCACGCGGAAAGTGCGTCAGACGTCGCGGAACGCAAGCCTGGGAATAAAGCAAGATTCACCGTGGAACACGACCCTTCAAACGAAACCATTCTCATGGATGTGTGTGTTCTCAGACTAGAGTAATGCCGTGTCCTTGGCTTGGAGAAAGACTTCTGTGGAGGATGCAGTTCCAGCGACACTGTGGCTGTTCCACCGAGAAGCTTCCGAGCCTCTATGTGTGGAGGCATCCCGAGAGTGCCCCAGTCTTCTGTTTGAGAAAAAGAGTGTGAAGAAAAGCGCTGCCCGCTAACATCTTGATGCCAGAAGCGAAAGCGATTTCTCCTATAGGTGTAGAAATAGAGGACAGGTGGTTTGTCCTTAGGCATGGAATCCAGATGGCAGAGAATGCATTTTTCAGAACCGCATAATTGTCTGCGGCATGAAGGATACCGGCACGTCTGTGGGGCAGCATCAGGAAGGTGCCCTCTAGTTCCGCAGTTGGTAACGGTCGGCTTAGAAGAGGACGTTGAAGGAAACACTTGCTTTCTGAAGACACAAGCCTTTTCCATTCTCCGCGTGTAGTCTGGAGGAAACTGCCCTAAACCCAATTCATCAACCAGAGACTCTGGACCATGGAACTCTAAACTGCCAGCTCGATATCTGAGGGTAGAAACACTTTCATATCTGTGTGGAAGGGCAGGCAAGTGGCCAGGATTCGGAGGAGAGAACCTCATGCGTGGACATTGTAACTTAGAGCGAACAACAAATGTGCTCCCGTGAGAAGCCTGCTGGCCGGGAAGTGTTGAAGCGTCAGGATGAAGCCCTCTCATTCCCACCGTGGAAGAAATGTCTGCCTCAGGCACGTCTCCGCGACACCCTGGATCCTTCAATCCTATACCCTGCTAGCCTCTGTGGGTTGAAGTCTCAGAAAAGGGCAGGATCGGGCCCTCGGGGAAAGAGTTCTGTGTAGATAGCCTCTTTCGGCAACCAACGTGGTTCTTCAAAGGGGGAAGCCTTGTAGGAAGTATGTGTTGCCGTGTCAGGACAATGCCATCTCCGCCCATCGTCGAAGGATGACTGTGGAGGACGACACGTTCCAGGACCATCTGGATTCCGGAAGAGAGAGCGATTTCTAGTGTAGGTATGGAAAGAGAGGCAAGGTGCCCGTCCCCGTCTGGGAGATCCAAGTCCGTGGAGCGTACAACTTCCGAGCCACAACAAGTTTCTCCCCCAAGGAAAGTTTCAAGCTCTGGGGTGGGCAAGCTTCGGCGGGGTTCCATATCCTTGCCTCTGAGAATCAAGGCTGTGGAGATGGTCACTTCCCGGGAGCATCTACTTTCTGGAGATCCAAACTGTGGGCACGGAGGTGGCACGCGAGACTAAGGCGCCTGTGCCTGTCAGGGAGAAGACAGTCCGTGGAGACGGCCACTTTCGTGAGCATCTCGTTCCCTCAAGCCGGAAGCATCCTGGCCTATATTGATGAGAAGTAGCAGGAGAATTCCTCAACCTCTGCTCTGCCTAAATAGACTGTGGGCAATGCCACTTTCCCTAACACCGTGTCTCCAGAAGAGAATTGCCATGTCCAGTCCAAAAGCGGGGAGGTCTAGGAGAGGGACCACGGCCTCACGCTGAGAAACGGGCCTGGGGACATGCACCACTCAGGGAACGACAATGCTCTCCAACGAGAAGCATTCTAGCACGCATGGGTTGAGGCCTCCTAAATATGCCCCATCCTTGCCTCTGTGAAACGAGTCTCTGGGCATTGCACGTGTCCCGAAAGTGGAAGTTCTCTCCTGCCAGAATCTTTGGAGCACGTTTGTCTAGAGGCACGGCCAAAGTGCCATGCCCTTCGGTCAGATAATGAACCCTGCGAATAAAGCACGTTTCAGACAAGAACACGACACTTCCAAACACACGCCTCAGAGCAGATCCGTGTGTTTTCACCGGAGGAAATGCCGTTTCCACCGTTGGGCGAAGGAATGCTGGGGAGGAGGCCATTTCGGCAACATCGTAGATTTTCACGCCATAAAAATCCCAGCCTCCGTGTGTGCAACGATCACGAGAGGGCCATCGAATTTCCCGGGAGATACCAGACGCTGGAGGATCCGGTGTCCACTCACATCTTGTTTTCCCAAGAGAAAAGCCATTTCTCATAGTTGTGTGGAAGTCTAGGGAAGGGGGCTTGTCCTTAAGATGAGAAACAAGACTGTGGAGAGGGCAACTTTCAGCGCACCCCAAGCATCTCTTTTGGGAAGCCTGGTTGCCCCTGTGCCTTGTGGCATCCGAAAGGTGCCTAACCTTCCCTCAGTGAATACACTCCCTTGGGAATACAGCGTTCAAGTCAACACTTGCTTCCTGAAGATACAAAGCTTTTCCAAGGCAGGTGTTTGATCAGGAGGAAACATGCCTACACGGACCTCTGGAAAACAAGACGTGGGAAGGGTCATCGTCACGGCCATCTGGATGCGGGGAGATAGATCCATCTTCAATTCTGTGTGCGGAAGCATAGGCAAGGGCCTAGGACCCTATCCTGAGAAACAAGTCTCTGGAGAAGAGAATGTTCAGCACACCGCAGCTGTCCTGCCGGAGATGTGTTCTAGCATGGGTGTGTGCAAGCATCGGGAGAGTTCCATCTCCTTCCGTCTGCGAGACAAGCCTGTGGAGATGGCCCCTTGGCAATAACATTTGGGTCCAGATTTCCAATCGAGTTCCAGGAGAGGTGCGGAAGGATAGGCCAGGTAACAAGTCCCCCAGTGTTCCAGTAACAATTCTGGGGAAGCACAGGTGCCAGGAAACACAAGTTCCTTCAGAGGAGATGCTTTCTAATACATACGTCCAGAAGTCTCTGTACATAGCCTACCCTTGCTTGTGGGAGGCAAGTTGGGTGGAATGCGAATTCCACTACCCTCTTGTTTCCACAAGAGAGAAATCGAATCAGTCCAATATATGCGCTGGAGCCTAGTGTACCGGGGCGATGTCCTGACGCTTTGAGAGAAGAGTGTGGAGCAGGCATCGTTGAGGAATCCACAAGTTTCTCAAGCGAGGAGCCTTCTAGCATTGCCGGGGTGAAGCGACCGAAACATGCACGAACCTTCCCTCTGTGAATAGGCTCTAGGGAATGCCAATTTCCCCTCAGAGGAAGATTGTCCCGGTGGGAAGCTCTCTAGCCTGTTGGTCTGCAGGCCCGCCGAGAAGGCCACATATACTTCGCTAAGGAATACTCTCTGTGAAGAAAGATAGGTTCAGTGAAGGAAGCACACGTCCCACCAAACCCACTGAAACACACGGAGACGTTTTGGCATCAGGAAAGGCCTTATCCTTGCCCTGGATAGAATGCTTTTGGGAGTACCTGTGCTGCCCCGGCGTTGGATTGCCAAGGAGCCCCTTCCTACCTTATAGGTGTGGGAATGGGCAATGTCCTTCGACGTGGAGACAAGTCTGTGAAGCAAGCACCGTTCGGGGAACCACCAGATTCTCGAGCGAGGAGCATTCCAGGCTGCATGTCCTGAGGCTCCCGAAACATGGGCTCTCTTTGCGTCTCTGAATAAATCTCTGGGGAATGCAACGTTCCTTCACAGGAAGCATGTCCCAGCGAGACATTTTGTGGTATGTTTCTCTAGAAGTACGGGGATGGGCGGTCGCATTCAGGAGGTGCCGTGTCCCTGGCCGGGAGAAACAATTCTGTGGAGAAGGCGACTTCGGCCCCAATGTGCTTTTCCAAGAAGAAGCTTCCTTAGGCTCAAAGCGTGGAAGCATCACTGTAATGCCACCTTCTTCCCTCTGAGCAGCAGGACGGTAGGCAACCCTACGTTCCAAGAACATGGGGTTTCCAGAAGGAAAAAGCGATCTCTGAGAGACGTTTCCAAGGACAGAGATGGCGGGTCGTACTGGCCTTTAGAACAAGTGTGTGGAGAATGCCCCTTTCAGAGGACCACCATTTCTCCTGCGAGAAGACTTCTACAATGTATGTGTGGAGGCATCAGGCGGGTGCCGGGTCCATCCCTCAGGGAAAACACTCTGTCGAGAACAATGTTCCAGGAAGTCTTGCTTACAGAACGTCGAAGACTTCTCCAGGTCCTTGTGTGATGCGGAGGAGTCTGCCCTAATGGGATCTCTGAGAAACAAGGCTGCGGAGACTGGAAACCTTCCCTGCCACCTGGATATCCGAAGACGGAAACCATTTCACGTCGATGTGTGGAAGTAGAGGCCAGGGGCCTTGACCTGATGCCCGGGAAGGCGTCTGTGCGGAATTCAACATGGAGCGAACAACCGAAATCTTCCCGTGTAGAGTCCTGTAGCATGGACGTGTACAAGCATCTGGAGCGGGCCCTCTCCTTCCCTCGGAGATACGAGCCCGTGGCGAATACCACGTCGAGTTCACGTCCTTTCTCATGCGTTCTCTGCCATTTCCAGCGTCGGCCGTGAAGGATAGGCAAAGGGAAAAGTCCCCGTATCGGAGTCCCCAGGATGTGGGGAAAGCAGCTCCCAGGAAACCCAAGTTCCCCCCAGTGAGACGCTTTCTCACACACAGGTATGGGCGCATTCGAATGTGCGATAGACTTCCTTCGGGGAAGGCGATGTTCCATGAATTTCATGTTTCCAGGAGAGAAAGCTGATGTCCAGGACATGTGTGCAAGTCGTGAGATGGGGCAAGGTCCTTAGGGCGAGCTTCGAGTCTGTGGATCAAGCCCCTTTCGGATAAGCACAAGTTGGTCAAGTGTGAATCATTCTGGCTTCCATGTGTGGAACAATCGAAACACGCCCTCTCCCTCTGTCTGTGAAGCAGTCTCTGGGGAATGCCACTTTCCCGTCAGAGGAAGTTGGTTCCCGTGAGGAGCATTCTACCATTTTTCGCCAGAGGCACGCGGAAAGTGCGTCAGACGTCGCGGAACACAAGCCTGGGAATAAAGCAAGATTCACCGTGGAACACGACCCTTCAAACGAAACCATTCTCATGGATGTGTGTGTTCTCAGACTAGAGTAATGCCGTGTCCTTGGCTTGGAGAAAGACTTCTGTGGAGGATGCAGTTCCAGCGACACTGTGGCTGTTCCACCGAGAAGCTTCCGAGCCTCTATGTGTGGAGGCATCCCGAGAGTGCCCCAGTCTTCTGTTTGAGAAAAAGAGTGTGAAGAAAAGCGCTGCCCGCTAACATCTTGATGCCAGAAGCGAAAGCGATTTCTCCTATAGGTGTAGAAATAGAGGACAGGTGGTTTGTCCTTAGGCATGGAATCCAGATGGCAGAGAATGCATTTTTCAGAACCGCATAATTGTCTGCGGCATGAAGGATACCGGCACGTCTGTGGGGCAGCATCAGGAAGGTGCCCTCTAGTTCCGCAGTTGGTAACGGTCGGCTTAGAAGAGGACGTTGAAGGAAACACTTGCTTTCTGAAGACACAAGCCTTTTCCATTCTCCGCGTGTAGTCTGGAGGAAACTGCCCTAAACCCAATTCATCAACCAGAGACTCTGGACCATGGAACTCTAAACTGCCAGCTCGATATCTGAGGGTAGAAACACTTTCATATCTGTGTGGAAGGGCAGGCAAGTGGCCAGGATTCGGAGGAGAGAACCTCATGCGTGGACATTGTAACTTAGAGCGAACAACAAATGTGCTCCCGTGAGAAGCCTGCTGGCCGGGAAGTGTTGAAGCGTCAGGATGAAGCCCTCTCATTCCCACCGTGGAAGAAATGTCTGCCTCAGGCACGTCTCCGCGACACCCTGGATCCTTCAATCCTATACCCTGCTAGCCTCTGTGGGTTGAAGTCTCAGAAAAGGGCAGGATCGGGCCCTCGGGGAAAGAGTTCTGTGTAGATAGCCTCTTTCGGCAACCAACGTGGTTCTTCAAAGGGGGAAGCCTTGTAGGAAGTATGTGTTGCCGTGTCAGGACAATGCCATCTCCGCCCATCGTCGAAGGATGACTGTGGAGGACGACACGTTCCAGGACCATCTGGATTCCGGAAGAGAGAGCGATTTCTAGTGTAGGTATGGAAAGAGAGGCAAGGTGCCCGTCCCCGTCTGGGAGATCCAAGTCCGTGGAGCGTACAACTTCCGAGCCACAACAAGTTTCTCCCCCAAGGAAAGTTTCAAGCTCTGGGGTGGGCAAGCTTCGGCGGGGTTCCATATCCTTGCCTCTGAGAATCAAGGCTGTGGAGATGGTCACTTCCCGGGAGCATCTACTTTCTGGAGATCCAAACTGTGGGCACGGAGGTGGCACGCGAGACTAAGGCGCGTGTGCCTGTCAGGGAGAAGACAGTCCGTGGAGACGGCCACTTTCGTGAGCATCTCGTTCCCTCAAGCCGGAAGCATCCTGGCCTATATTGATGAGAAGTAGCAGGAGAATTCCTCAACCTCTGCTCTGCCTAAATAGACTGTGGGCAATGCCACTTTCCCTAACACCGTGTCTCCAGAAGAGAATTGCCATGTCCAGTCCAAAAGCGGGGAGGTCTAGGAGAGGGACCACGGCCTCACGCTGAGAAACGGGCCTGGGGACATGCACCACTCAGGGAACGACAATGCTCTCCAACGAGAAGCATTCTAGCACGCATGGGTTGAGGCCTCCTAAATATGCCCCATCCTTGCCTCTGTGAAACGAGTCTCTGGGCATTGCACGTGTCCCGAAAGTGGAAGTTCTCTCCTGCCAGAATCTTTGGAGCACGTTTGTCTAGAGGCACGGCCAAAGTGCCATGCCCTTCGGTCAGATAATGAACCCTGCGAATAAAGCACGTTTCAGACAAGAACACGACACTTCCAAACACACGCCTCAGAGCAGATCCGTGTGTTTTCACCGGAGGAAATGCCGTTTCCACCGTTGGGCGAAGGAATGCTGGGGAGGAGGCCATTTCGGCAACATCGTAGATTTTCACGCCATAAAAATCCCAGCCTCCGTGTGTGCAACGATCACGAGAGGGCCATCGAATTTCCCGGGAGATACCAGACGCTGGAGGATCCGGTGTCCACTCACATCTTGTTTTCCCAAGAGAAAAGCCATTTCTCATAGTTGTGTGGAAGTCTAGGGAAGGGGGCTTGTCCTTAAGATGAGAAACAAGACTGTGGAGAGGGCAACTTTCAGCGCACCCCAAGCATCTCTTTTGGGAAGCCTGGTTGCCCCTGTGCCTTGTGGCATCCGAAAGGTGCCTAACCTTCCCTCAGTGAATACACTCCCTTGGGAATACAGCGTTCAAGTCAACACTTGCTTCCTGAAGATACAAAGCTTTTCCAAGGCAGGTGTTTGATCAGGAGGAAACATGCCTACACGGACCTCTGGAAAACAAGACGTGGGAAGGGTCATCGTCACGGCCATCTGGATGCGGGGAGATAGATCCATCTTCAATTCTGTGTGCGGAAGCATAGGCAAGGGCCTAGGACCCTATCCTGAGAAACAAGTCTCTGGAGAAGAGAATGTTCAGCACACCGCAGCTGTCCTGCCGGAGATGTGTTCTAGCATGGGTGTGTGCAAGCATCGGGAGAGTTCCATCTCCTTCCGTCTGCGAGACAAGCCTGTGGAGATGGCCCCTTGGCAATAACATTTGGGTCCAGATTTCCAATCGAGTTCCAGGAGAGGTGCGGAAGGATAGGCCAGGTAACAAGTCCCCCAGTGTTCCAGTAACAATTCTGGGGAAGCACAGGTGCCAGGAAACACAAGTTCCTTCAGAGGAGATGCTTTCTAATACATACGTCCAGAAGTCTCTGTACATAGCCTACCCTTGCTTGTGGGAGGCAAGTTGGGTGGAATGCGAATTCCACTACCCTCTTGTTTCCACAAGAGAGAAATCGAATCAGTCCAATATATGCGCTGGAGCCTAGTGTACCGGGGCGATGTCCTGACGCTTTGAGAGAAGAGTGTGGAGCAGGCATCGTTGAGGAATCCACAAGTTTCTCAAGCGAGGAGCCTTCTAGCATTGCCGGGGTGAAGCGACCGAAACATGCACGAACCTTCCCTCTGTGAATAGGCTCTAGGGAATGCCAATTTCCCCTCAGAGGAAGATTGTCCCGGTGGGAAGCTCTCTAGCCTGTTGGTCTGCAGGCCCGCCGAGAAGGCCACATATACTTCGCTAAGGAATACTCTCTGTGAAGAAAGATAGGTTCAGTGAAGGAAGCACACGTCCCACCAAACCCACTGAAACACACGGAGACGTTTTGGCATCAGGAAAGGCCTTATCCTTGCCCTGGATAGAATGCTTTTGGGAGTACCTGTGCTGCCCCGGCGTTGGATTGCCAAGGAGCCCCTTCCTACCTTATAGGTGTGGGAATGGGCAATGTCCTTCGACGTGGAGACAAGTCTGTGAAGCAAGCACCGTTCGGGGAACCACCAGATTCTCGAGCGAGGAGCATTCCAGGCTGCATGTCCTGAGGCTCCCGAAACATGGGCTCTCTTTGCGTCTCTGAATAAATCTCTGGGGAATGCAACGTTCCTTCACAGGAAGCATGTCCCAGCGAGACATTTTGTGGTATGTTTCTCTAGAAGTACGGGGATGGGCGGTCGCATTCAGGAGGTGCCGTGTCCCTGGCCGGGAGAAACAATTCTGTGGAGAAGGCGACTTCGGCCCCAATGTGCTTTTCCAAGAAGAAGCTTCCTTAGGCTCAAAGCGTGGAAGCATCACTGTAATGCCACCTTCTTCCCTCTGAGCAGCAGGACGGTAGGCAACCCTACGTTCCAAGAACATGGGGTTTCCAGAAGGAAAAAGCGATCTCTGAGAGACGTTTCCAAGGACAGAGATGGCGGGTCGTACTGGCCTTTAGAACAAGTGTGTGGAGAATGCCCCTTTCAGAGGACCACCATTTCTCCTGCGAGAAGACTTCTACAATGTATGTGTGGAGGCATCAGGCGGGTGCCGGGTCCATCCCTCAGGGAAAACACTCTGTCGAGAACAATGTTCCAGGAAGTCTTGCTTACAGAACGTCGAAGACTTCTCCAGGTCCTTGTGTGATGCGGAGGAGTCTGCCCTAATGGGATCTCTGAGAAACAAGGCTGCGGAGACTGGAAACCTTCCCTGCCACCTGGATATCCGAAGACGGAAACCATTTCACGTCGATGTGTGGAAGTAGAGGCCAGGGGCCTTGACCTGATGCCCGGGAAGGCGTCTGTGCGGAATTCAACATGGAGCGAACAACCGAAATCTTCCCGTGTAGAGTCCTGTAGCATGGACGTGTACAAGCATCTGGAGCGGGCCCTCTCCTTCCCTCGGAGATACGAGCCCGTGGCGAATACCACGTCGAGTTCACGTCCTTTCTCATGCGTTCTCTGCCATTTCCAGCGTCGGCCGTGAAGGATAGGCAAAGGGAAAAGTCCCCGTATCGGAGTCCCCAGGATGTGGGGAAAGCAGCTCCCAGGAAACCCAAGTTCCCCCCAGTGAGACGCTTTCTCACACACAGGTATGGGCGCATTCGAATGTGCGATAGACTTCCTTCGGGGAAGGCGATGTTCCATGAATTTCATGTTTCCAGGAGAGAAAGCTGATGTCCAGGACATGTGTGCAAGTCGTGAGATGGGGCAAGGTCCTTAGGGCGAGCTTCGAGTCTGTGGATCAAGCCCCTTTCGGATAAGCACAAGTTGGTCAAGTGTGAATCATTCTGGCTTCCATGTGTGGAACAATCGAAACACGCCCTCTCCCTCTGTCTGTGAAGCAGTCTCTGGGGAATGCCACTTTCCCGTCAGAGGAAGTTGGTTCCCGTGAGGAGCATTCTACCATTTTTCGCCAGAGGCACGCGGAAAGTGCGTCAGACGTCGCGGAACACAAGCCTGGGAATAAAGCAAGATTCACCGTGGAACACGACCCTTCAAACGAAACCATTCTCATGGATGTGTGTGTTCTCAGACTAGAGTAATGCCGTGTCCTTGGCTTGGAGAAAGACTTCTGTGGAGGATGCAGTTCCAGCGACACTGTGGCTGTTCCACCGAGAAGCTTCCGAGCCTCTATGTGTGGAGGCATCCCGAGAGTGCCCCTGTCTTCTGTTTGAGGAAAAGAGTGTAAAGAAAAGCGCTGCCCGCTAACATCTTGATGCCAGAAGCGAAAGCGATTCCTCCTATAGGTGTAGAAATAGAGGACAGGTGGTTTGTCCTTAGGCATGGAATCCAGATGGCAGAGAATGCATTTTTCAGAACCGCATAATTGTCTGCGGCATGAAGGATACCGGCACGTCTGTGGGGCAGCATCAGGAAGGTGCCCTCTAGTTCCGCAGTTGGTAACGGTCGGCTTAGAAGAGGACGTTGAAGGAAACACTTGCTTTCTGAAGACACAAGCCTTTTCCATTCTCCGCGTGTAGTCTGGAGGAAACTGCCCTAAACCCAATTCATCAACCAGAGACTCTGGACCATGGAACTCTAAACTGCCAGCTCGATATCTGAGGGTAGAAACACTTTCATATCTGTGTGGAAGGGCAGGCAAGTGGCCAGGATTCGGAGGAGAGAACCTCATGCGTGGACATTGTAACTTAGAGCGAACAACAAATGTGCTCCCGTGAGAAGCCTGCTGGCCGGGAAGTGTTGAAGCGTCAGGATGAAGCCCTCTCATTCCCACCGTGGAAGAAATGTCTGCCTCAGGCACGTCTCCGCGACACCCTGGATCCTTCAATCCTATACCCTGCTAGCCTCTGTGGGTTGAAGTCTCAGAAAAGGGCAGGATCGGGCCCTCGGGGAAAGAGTTCTGTGTAGATAGCCTCTTTCGGCAACCAACGTGGTTCTTCAAAGGGGGAAGCCTTGAAGGAAGTATGTGTTACCGTGTCAGGACAATGCCATCTCCGCCCATCGTCGAAAGATGACTGGGGAGGACGACACGTTCCAGGACCATCTGGATTCCGGAAGAGAAAGCGATTTCTAGTGTAGGTATGGAAAGAGAGGCAAGGTACCCGTCCCCGTCTGGGAGATCCAAGTCCGTGGAGAGTACAACTTCCGAGCCTCAACAAGTTTCTCCCGCAAGGAAAGTTTCAAGCTCTGGGGTGGGCAAGCTTCGGCGGGGTTCCATATCCTTGCCTCTGAGAATCAAGGCTGTGGAGATGGTCACTTCCCGGGAGCATCTACTTTGTGGAGATCCAAACTGTGGGCACGGAGGTGGCACGCGAGACTAAGGGGCGTGTCCCTGTCAGGGAGAAGACAGTCCGTGGAGACGGCCACTTTCGTGAGCATCTCGATCCCTCAAGCCGGAAGCATCCTGACCTATATTGATGAGAAGTAGCAGGAGAATTCCTCAACCTCTGCTCTGCCTAAATAGACTGTGGGCAATGCCAATTTCCCTAACACCGTGTCTCCAGAAGAGAATTGCCATGTCCATTCCAAAAGCGGGGAGGTCTAGGAGAGGGACCACGGCCTCACGCTGAGAAACGGGCCTGGGGACATGCACCATTCAGGGAACGACAATGCTCTCCCACGAGAAGCATTCTAGCACGCATGGGTTGAGGCCTCCTAAACATGCCCCATCCTTGCCTCTGTGAAACGAGTCTCTGGGCATTGCACGTGTCCCGAAAGTGGAAGTTCTCTCCTGCCAGAATCTTTGGAGCACGTTTGTCTAGATGCACGGCCAAAGTGCCATGCCCTTCGGTCAGATAATGAACCCTGCGAATAAAGCACGTTTCAGACAAGAACACGACACTTCCAAACACACGCCTCAGAGCAGATCCGTGTGTTTTCACCGGAGGAAATGCCGTTTCCACCGTTGGGCGAAGGAATGCTGGGGAGGAGGCCATTTCGGCAACATCGTAGATTTTCACGCCATAAAAATCCCAGCCTCCGTGTGTGCAACGATCACGAGAGGGCCATCGAATTTCCCGGGAGATACCAGACGCTGGAGGATCCGGTGTCCACTCACATCTTGTTTTCCCAAGAGAAAAGCCATTTCTCATAGTTGTGTGGAAGTCTAGGGAAGGGGGCTTGTCCTTAAGATGAGAAACAAGACTGTGGAGAGGGCAACTTTCAGCGCACCCCAAGCATCTCTTTTGGGAAGCCTGGTTGCCCCTGTGCCTTGTGGCATCCGAAAGGTGCCTAACCTTCCCTCAGTGAATACACTCCCTTGGGAATACAGCGTTCAAGTCAACACTTGCTTCCTGAAGATACAAAGCTTTTCCAAGGCAGGTGTTTGATCAGGAGGAAACATGCCTACACGGACCTCTGGAAAACAAGACGTGGGAAGGGTCATCGTCACGGCCATCTGGATGCGGGGAGATAGATCCATCTTCAATTCTGTGTGCGGAAGCATAGGCAAGGGCCTAGGACCCTATCCTGAGAAACAAGTCTCTGGAGAAGAGAATGTTCAGCACACCGCAGCTGTCCTGCCGGAGATGTGTTCTAGCATGGGTGTGCGCAAGCATCGGGAGAGTTCCATCTCCTTCCGTCTGCGAGACAAGCCTGTGGAGATGGCCCCTTGGCAATAACATTTGGGTCCAGATTTCCAATCGAGTTCCAGGAGAGGTGCGGAAGGATAGGCCAGGTAACAAGTCCCCCAGTGTTCCAGTAACAATTCTGGGGAAGCACAGGTGCCAGGAAACACAAGTTCCTTCAGAGGAGATGCTTTCTAATACATACGTCCAGAAGTCTCTGTACATAGCCTACCCTTGCTTGTGGGAGGCAAGTTGGGTGGAATGCGAATTCCACTACCCTCTTGTTTCCACAAGAGAGAAATCGAATCAGTCCAATATATGCGCTGGAGCCTAGTGTACCGGGGCGATGTCCTGACGCTTTGAGAGAAGAGTGTGGAGCAGGCATCGTTGAGGAATCCACAAGTTTCTCAAGCGAGGAGCCTTCTAGCATTGCCGGGGTGAAGCGACCGAAACATGCACGAACCTTCCCTCTGTGAATAGGCTCTAGGGAATGCCAATTTCCCCTCAGAGGAAGATTGTCCCGGTGGGAAGCTCTCTAGCCTGTTGGTCTGCAGGCCCGCCGAGAAGGCCACATATACTTCGCTAAGGAAAACTCTCTGTGAAGAAAGATAGGTTCAGTGAAGGAAGCACACGTCCCACCAAACCCACTGAAACACACGGAGACGTTTTGGCATCAGGAAAGGCCTTATCCTTGCTCTGGATAGAATGCTTTTGGGAGTACCTGTGCTGCCCCGGCGTTGGATTGCCAAGGAGCCCCTTCCTACCTTATAGGTGTGGGAGTGGGCAATGTCCTTCGACGTGTAGACAAGTCTGTGAAGCAAGCACCGTTCGGGGAACCACCAGATTCTCGAGCGAGGAGCATTCCAGGCTGCATGTCCTGAGGCTCCCGAAACACGGGCTCTCTTTGCGTCTCTGAATAAATCTCTGGGGAATGCAACGTTCCTTCACAGGAAGCATGTCCCAGCGAGACATTTTGTGGTATGTTTCTCTAGAAGTACGGGGATGGGCGGTCGCATTCAGGAGGTGCCGTGTCCCTGGCCGGGAGAAACAATTCTGTGGAGAAGGCGACTTCGGCCCCAATGTGCTTTTCCAAGAAGAAGCTTCCTTAGGCTCAAAGCGTGGAAGCATCACTGTAATGCCACCTTCTTCCCTCTGAGCAGCAGGACGGTAGGCAACCCTACTTTCCAAGAACATGGGGTTTCCAGAAGGAAAAAGCGATCTCTGAGAGACGTTTCCAAGGACAGAGATGGCGGGTCGTACTGGCCTTTAGAAACAAGTGTGTGGAGAATGCCCCTTTCAGAGGACCACCATTTCTCCTGCGAGAAGCCTTCTACAATGTATGTGTGGAGGCATCAGGCGGGTGCCGGGTCCATCCCTCAGGGAGAACACTCTGTCGAGAACAATGTTCCAGGAACGTCTTGCTTACAGAACGTCGAAGATTTCTCCAGGTCCTTGTGTGATGCGGAGGAGTCTGCCCTAATGGGATCTCTGAGAAACAAGGCTGCGGAGACTGGAAACCTTCCCTGCCACCTGGATATCCGAAGACGGAAACCATTTCACGTCGATGTGTGGAAGTAGAGGCCAGGGGCCTTGACCTGATGCCCGGGAAGGCGTCTGTGCGGAATTCAACATGGAGCGAACAACCGAAATCATCCCGTGTAGAGTCCTGTAGCATGGACGTGTACAAGCATCTGGAGCGGGCCCTCTCCTTCCCTCGGAGATACGAGCCCGTGGCGAATGCCACGTCGAGTTCACGTCCTTTCTCATGCGTTCTCTGCCATTTCCAGCGTCGGCCGTGAAGGATAGGCAAAGGGAAAAGTCCCCGTATCGGAGTCCCCAGGATGTGGGGAAAGCAGCTCCCAGGAAACCCAAGTTCCCCCCAGTGAGACGCTTTCTCACACACAGGTATGGGCGCATTCGAATGTGTGATAGACTTCCTTCGGGGAAGGCGATGTTCCATGAATTTCGTGTTTCCAGGAGAGAAAGCTGATGTCCAGGACATGTGTGCAAGTCTTGAGATGGGGCAAGGTCCTTAGGGCGAGCTTCGAGTCTGTGGATCAAGCCCCTTTCGGATAAGCACAAGTTGGTCAAGTGTGAATCATTCTGGCTTCCATGTGTGGAACAATCGAAACACGCCCTCTCCCTCTGTCTGTGAAGCAGTCTCTGGGGAATGCCACTTTCCCGTCAGAGGAAGTTGGTTCCCGTGAGGAGCATTCTACCATCTTTCGCCAGAGGCACGCGGAAAGTGCGTCAGACGTCGCGGAACGCAAGCCTGGGAATAAAGCAAGATTCACCGTGGAACACGACCCTTCAAACGAAACCATTCTCATGGATGTGTGTGTTCTCAGACTAGAGTAATGCCGTGTCCTTGGCTTGGAGAAAGACTTCTGTGGAGGATGCAGTTCCAGCGACACTGTGGCTGTTCCACCGAGAAGCTTCCGAGCCTCTATGTGTGGAGGCATCCCGAGAGTGCCCCAGTCTTCTGTTTGAGAAAAAGAGTGTGAAGAAAAGCGCTGCCCGCTAACATCTTGATGCCAGAAGCGAAAGCGATTCCTCCTATAGGTGTAGAAATAGAGGACAGGTGGTTTGTCCTTAGGCATGGAATCCAGATGGCAGAGACTGCATTTTTCAGAACCGCATAATTGTCTGCGGCATGAAGGATACCGGCACGTCTGTGGGGCAGCATCAGGAAGGTGCCCTCTAGTTCCGCAGTTGGTAACGGTCGGCTTAGAAGAGGACGTTGAAGGAAACACTTGCTTTCTGAAGACACAAGCCTTTTCCATTCTCCGCGTGTAGTCTGGAGGAAACTGCCCTAAACCCAATTCATCAACCAGAGACTCTGGACCATGGAACTCTAAACTGCCAGCTCGATATCTGAGGGTAGAAACACTTTCATATCTGTGTGGAAGGGCAGGCAAGTGGCCAGGATTCGGAGGAGAGAACCTCATGCGTGGACATTGTAACTTAGAGCGAACAACAAATGTGCTCCCGTGAGAAGCCTGCTGGCCGGGAAGTGTTGAAGCGTCAGGATGAAGCCCTCTCATTCCCACCGTGGAAGAAATGTCTGCCTCAGGCACGTCTCCGCGACACCCTGGATCCTTCAATCCTATACCCTGCTAGCCTCTGTGGGTTGAAGTCTCAGAAAAGGGCAGGATCGGGCCCTCGGGGAAAGAGTTCTGTGTAGATAGCCTCTTTCGGCAACCAACGTGGTTCTTCAAAGGGGGAAGCCTTGTAGGAAGTATGTGTTGCCGTGTCAGGACAATGCCATCTCCGCCCATCGTCGAAGGATGACTGTGGAGGACGACACGTTCCAGGACCATCTGGATTCCGGAAGAGAGAGCGATTTCTAGTGTAGGTATGGAAAGAGAGGCAAGGTGCCCGTCCCCGTCTGGGAGATCCAAGTCCGTGGAGCGTACAACTTCCGAGCCACAACAAGTTTCTCCCCCAAGGAAAGTTTCAAGCTCTGGGGTGGGCAAGCTTCGGCGGGGTTCCATATCCTTGCCTCTGAGAATCAAGGCTGTGGAGATGGTCACTTCCCGGGAGCATCTACTTTCTGGAGATCCAAACTGTGGGCACGGAGGTGGCACGCGAGACTAAGGCGCGTGTGCCTGTCAGGGAGAAGACAGTCCGTGGAGACGGCCACTTTCGTGAGCATCTCGTTCCCTCAAGCCGGAAGCATCCTGGCCTATATTGATGAGAAGTAGCAGGAGAATTCCTCAACCTCTGCTCTGCCTAAATAGACTGTGGGCAATGCCACTTTCCCTAACACCGTGTCTCCAGAAGAGAATTGCCATGTCCAGTCCAAAAGCGGGGAGGTCTAGGAGAGGGACCACGGCCTCACGCTGAGAAACGGGCCTGGGGACATGCACCACTCAGGGAACGACAATGCTCTCCAACGAGAAGCATTCTAGCACGCATGGGTTGAGGCCTCCTAAATATGCCCCATCCTTGCCTCTGTGAAACGAGACTCTGGGCATTGCACGTGTCCCGAAAGTGGAAGTTCTCTCCTGCCAGAAACTTTGGAGCACGTTTGTCTAGATGCACGGCCAAAGTGCCACGCCCTTCGGTCAGATAATGAACCCTGCGAATAAAGCACGTTTCAGACAAGAACACGACACTTCCAAACACACGCCTCAGAGCAGATCCGTGTGTTTTCACCGGAGGAAATGCCGTTTCCACCGTTGGGCGAAGGAATGCTGGGGAGGAGGCCATTTCGGCAACATCGTAGATTTTCACGCCATAAAAATCCCAGCCTCCGTGTGTGCAACGATCACGAGAGGGCCATCGAATTTCCCGGGAGATACCAGACGCTGGAGGATCCGGTGTCCACTCACATCTTGTTTTCCCAAGAGAAAAGCCATTTCTCATAGTTGTGTGGAAGTCTAGGGAAGGGGGCTTGTCCTTAAGATGAGAAACAAGACTGTGGAGAGGGCAACTTTCAGCGCACCCCAAGCATCTCTTTTGGGAAGCCTGGTTGCCCCTGTGCCTTGTGGCATCCGAAAGGTGCCTAACCTTCCCTCAGTGAATACACTCCCTTGGGAATACAGCGTTCAAGTCAACACTTGCTTCCTGAAGATACAAAGCTTTTCCAAGGCAGGTGTTTGATCAGGAGGAAACATGCCTACACGGACCTCTGGAAAACAAGACGTGGGAAGGGTCATCGTCACGGCCATCTGGATGCGGGGAGATAGATCCATCTTCAATTCTGTGTGCGGAAGCATAGGCAAGGGCCTAGGACCCTATCCTGAGAAACAAGTCTCTGGAGAAGAGAATGTTCAGCACACCGCAGCTGTCCTGCCGGAGATGTGTTCTAGCATGGGTGTGTGCAAGCATCGGGAGAGTTCCATCTCCTTCCGTCTGCGAGACAAGCCTGTGGAGATGGCCCCTTGGCAATAACATTTGGGTCCAGATTTCCAATCGAGTTCCAGGAGAGGTGCGGAAGGATAGGGCAGGTAACAAGTCCCCCAGTGCTCGAGTAACAATTCTGGGGAAGCACAAGTGCCAGGAAACACAAGTTCCTTCAGAGGAGATGCTTTCTAATACATACGTCCAGAAGTCTCTGTACATAGCCTACCCTTGCTTGTGGGAGGCAAGTTGGGTGGAATGCGAATTCCACTACCCTCTTGTTTCCACAAGAGAGAAATCGAATCAGTCCAATATATGCGCTGGAGCTTAGTGTACCGGGGCGATGTACTGACGCTTTGAGAGAAGAGTGTGGAGCAGGCATCGTTGAGGAATCCACAAGTTTCTCAAGCGAGGAGCCTTCTAGCATTGCCGGGGTGAAGCGACCGAAACATGCACGAAGCTTCCCTCTGTGAATAGGCTCTAGGGAATGCCAATTTCCCCTCAGAGGAAGATTGTCCCGGTGGGAAGCTCTCTAGCCTGTTGGTCTGCAGGCCCGCGGAGAAGGCCACATATACTTCGCTAAGGAAAACTCTCTGTGAAGAAAGATAGGTTCAGTGAAGGAAGCACACGTCCCACCAAACCCACTGAAACACACGGAGACGTTGTGGCATCAGGAAAGGCCTTATCCTTGCCCTGGATAGAATGCTTTTGGGAGTACCTGTGCTGCCCCGGCGTTGGATTGCCAAGGAGCCCCTTCCTACCTTATAGGTGTGGGAGTGGGCAATGTCCTTCGACGTGGAGACAAGTCTGTGAAGCAAGCACCGTTCGGGGAACCACCAGATTCTCGAGCGAGGAGTATTCCAGGCTGCATGTCCTGAGGCTCCCGAAACATGGGCTCTCTTTGCGTCTCTGAATAAATCTCTGGGGAATGCAACGTTCCTTCACAGGAAGCATGTCCCAGCGAGACATTTTGTGGTATGTTTCTCTAGAAGTACGGGGATGGGCGGTCGCATTCAGGAGGTGCCGTGTCCCTGGCCGGGAGAAACAATTCTGTGGAGAAGGCGACTTCGGCCCCAATGTGCTTTTCCAAGAAGAAGCTTCCTTAGGCTCAAAGCGTGGAAGCATCACTGTAATGCCACCTTCTTCCCTCTGAGCAGCAGGACGGTAGGCAACCCTACTTTCCAAGAACATGGGGTTTCCAGAAGGAAAAAGCGATCTCTGAGAGACGTTTCCAAGGACAGAGATGGCGGGTCGTACTGGCCTTTAGAAACAAGTGTGTGGAGAATGCCCCTTTCAGAGGACCACCATTTCTCCTGCGAGAAGACTTCTACAATGTATGTGTGGAGGCATCAGGCGGGTGCCGGGTCCATCCCTCAGGGAAAACACTCTGTCGAGAACAATGTTCCAGGAACGTCTTGCTTACAGAACGTCGAAGACTTCTCCAGGTCCTTGTGTGATGCGGAGGAGTCTGCCCTAATGGGATCTCTGAGAAACAAGGCTGCGGAGACTGGAAACCTTCCCTGCCACCTGGATATCCGAAGACGGAAACCATTTCACGTCGATGTGTGGAAGTAGAGGCCAGGGGCCTTGACCTGATGCCCGGGAAGGCGTCTGTGCGGAATTCAACATGGAGCGAACAACCGAAATCTTCCCGTGTAGAGTCCTGTAGCATGGACGTATACAAGCATCTGGAGCGGGCCCTCTCCTTCCCTCGGAGATACGAGCCCGTGGCGAATGCCACGTCGAGTTCACGTCCTTTCTCATGCGTTCTCTGCCATTTCCAGCGTCGGCCGTGAAGGATAGGCAAAGGGAAAAGTCCCCGTAACGGAGTCCCCAGGATGTGGGGAAAGCAGCTCCCAGGAAACCCAAGTTCCCCCCAGTGAGACGCTTTCTCACACACAGGTATGGTCGCATTCGAATGTGCGATAGACTTCCTTCGGGGAAGGCGATGTTCCATGAATTTCATGTTTCCAGGAGAGAAAGCTGATGTCCAGGACATGTGTGCAAGTCGTGAGATGGGGCAAGGTCCTTAGGGCGAGCTTCGAGTCTGTGGATCAAGCCCCTTTCGGATAAGCACAAGTTGGTCAAGTGTGAATCATTCTGGCTTCCATGTGTGGAACAATCGAAACACGCCCTCTCCCTCTGTCTGTGAAGCAGTCTCTGGGGAATGCCACTTTCCCGTCAGAGGAAGTTGGTTCCCGTGAGGAGCATTCTACCATTTTTCGCCAGAGGCACGCGGAAAGTGCGTCAGACGTCGCGGAACACAAGCCTGGGAATAAAGCAAGATTCACCGTGGAACACGACCCTTCAAACGAAACCATTCTCATGGATGTGTGTGTTCTCAGACTAGAGTAATGCCGTGTCCTTGGCTTGGAGAAAGACTTCTGTGGAGGATGCAGTTCCAGCGACACTGTGGCTGTTCCACCGAGAAGCTTCCGAGCCTCTATGTGTGGAGGCATCCCGAGAGTGCCCCAGTCTTCTGTTTGAGGAAAAGAGTGTGAAGAAAAGCGCTGCCCGCTAACATCTTGATGCCAGAAGCGAAAGCGATTCCTCCTATAGGTGTAGAAATAGAGGACAGGTGGTTTGTCCTTAGGCATGGAATCCAGATGGCAGAGAATGCATTTTTCAGAACCGCATAATTGTCTGCGGCATGAAGGATACCGGCACGTCTGTGGGGCAGCATCAGGAAGGTGCCCTCTAGTTCCGCAGTTGGTAACGGTCGGCTTAGAAGAGGACGTTGAAGGAAACACTTGCTTTCTGAAGACACAAGCCTTTTCCATTCTCCGCGTGTAGTCTGGAGGAAACTGCCCTAAACCCAATTCATCAACCAGAGACTCTGGACCATGGAACTCTAAACTGCCAGCTCGATATCTGAGGGTAGAAACACTTTCATATCTGTGTGGAAGGGCAGGCAAGTGGCCAGGATTCGGAGGAGAGAACCTCATGCGTGGACATTGTAACTTAGAGCGAACAACAAATGTGCTCCCGTGAGAAGCCTGCTGGCCGGGAAGTGTTGAAGCGTCAGGATGAAGCCCTCTCATTCCCACCGTGGAAGAAATGTCTGCCTCAGGCACGTCTCCGCGACACCCTGGATCCTTCAATCCTATACCCTGCTAGCCTCTGTGGGTTGAAGTCTCAGAAAAGGGCAGGATCGGGCCCTCGGGGAAAGAGTTCTGTGTAGATAGCCTCTTTCGGCAACCAACGTGGTTCTTCAAAGGGGGAAGCCTTGAAGGAAGTATGTGTTGCCGTGTCAGGACAATGCCATCTCCGCCCATCGTCGAAAGATGACTGGGGAGGACGACACGTTCCAGGACCATCTGGATTCCGGAAGAGAAAGCGATTTATAGTGTAGGTATGGAAAGAGAGGCAAGGTACCCGTCCCCGTCTGGGAGATCCAAGTCCGTGGAGAGTACAACTTCCGAGCCTCAACAAGTTTCTCCCGCAAGGAAAGTTTCAAGCTCTGGGGTGGGCAAGCTTCGGCGGGGTTCCATATCCTTGCCTCTGAGAATCAAGGCTGTGGAGATGGTCACTTCCCGGGAGCATCTACTTTGTGGAGATCCAAACTGTGGGCACGGAGGTGGCACGCGAGACTAAGGGGCGTGTCCCTGTCAGGGAGAAGACAGTCCGTGGAGACGGCCACTTTCGTGAGCATCTCGTTCCCTCAAGCCGGAAGCATCCTGGCCTATATTGATGAGAAGTAGCAGGAGAATTCCTCAACCTCTGCTCTGCCTAAATAGACTGTGGGCAATGCCACTTTCCCTAACACCGTGTCTCCAGAAGAGAATTGCCATGTCCATTCCAAAAGCGGGGAGGTCTAGGAGAGGGACCACGGCCTCACGCTGAGAAACGGGCCTGGGGACATGCACCATTCAGGGAACGACAATGCTCTCCCACGAGAAGCATTCTAGCACGCATGGGTTGAGGCCTCCTAAACATGCCCCATCCTTGCCTCTGTGAAACGAGTCTCTGGGCATTGCACGTGTCCCGAAAGTGGAAGTTCTCTCCTGCCAGAATCTTTGGAGCACGTTTGTCTAGATGCACGGCCAAAGTGCCATGCCCTTCGGTCAGATAATGAACCCTGCGAATAAAGCACGTTTCAGACAAGAACACGACACTTCCAAACACACGCCTCAGAGCAGATCCGTGTGTTTTCACCGGAGGAAATGCCGTTTCCACCGTTGGGCGAAGGAATGCTGGGGAGGAGGCCATTTCGGCAACATCGTAGATTTTCACGCCATAAAAATCCCAGCCTCCGTGTGTGCAACGATCACGAGAGGGCCATCGAATTTCCCGGGAGATACCAGACGCTGGAGGATCCGGTGTCCACTCACATCTTGTTTTCCCAAGAGAAAAGCCATTTCTCATAGTTGTGTGGAAGTCTAGGGAAGGGGGCTTGTCCTTAAGATGAGAAACAAGACTGTGGAGAGGGCAACTTTCAGCGCACCCCAAGCATCTCTTTTGGGAAGCCTGGTTGCCCCTGTGCCTTGTGGCATCCGAAAGGTGCCTAACCTTCCCTCAGTGAATACACTCCCTTGGGAATACAGCGTTCAAGTCAACACTTGCTTCCTGAAGATACAAAGCTTTTCCAAGGCAGGTGTTTGATCAGGAGGAAACATGCCTACACGGACCTCTGGAAAACAAGACGTGGGAAGGGTCATCGTCACGGCCATCTGGATGCGGGGAGATAGATCCATCTTCAATTCTGTGTGCGGAAGCATAGGCAAGGGCCTAGGACCCTATCCTGAGAAACAAGTCTCTGGAGAAGAGAATGTTCAGCACACCGCAGCTGTCCTGCCGGAGATGTGTTCTAGCATGGGTGTGCGCAAGCATCGGGAGAGTTCCATCTCCTTCCGTCTGCGAGACAAGCCTGTGGAGATGGCCCCTTGGCAATAACATTTGGGTCCAGATTTCCAATCGAGTTCCAGGAGAGGTGCGGAAGGATAGGCCAGGTAACAAGTCCCCCAGTGTTCCAGTAACAATTCTGGGGAAGCACAGGTGCCAGGAAACACAAGTTCCTTCAGAGGAGATGCTTTCTAATACATACGTCCAGAAGTCTCTGTACATAGCCTACCCTTGCTTGTGGGAGGCAAGTTGGGTGGAATGCGAATTCCACTACCCTCTTGTTTCCACAAGAGAGAAATCGAATCAGTCCAATATATGCGCTGGAGCCTAGTGTACCGGGGCGATGTCCTGACGCTTTGAGAGAAGAGTGTGGAGCAGGCATCGTTGAGGAATCCACAAGTTTCTCAAGCGAGGAGCCTTCTAGCATTGCCGGGGTGAAGCGACCGAAACATGCACGAACCTTCCCTCTGTGAATAGGCTCTAGGGAATGCCAATTTCCCCTCAGAGGAAGATTGTCCCGGTGGGAAGCTCTCTAGCCTGTTGGTCTGCAGGTCCGCGGAGAAGGCCACATATACTTCGCTAAGGAAAACTCTCTGTGAAGAAAGATAGGTTCAGTGAATAAGCACACGTCCCACCAAACCCACTGAAACACACGGAGACGTTTTGGCATCAGGAAAGGCCTTATCCTTGCCCTGGATAGAATGCTTTTGGGAGTACCTGTGCTGCCCCGGCGTTGGATTGCCAAGGAGCCCCTTCCTACCTTATAGGTGTGGGAGTGGGCAATGTCCTTCGACGTGGAGACAAGTCTGTGAAGCAAGCACCGTTCGGGGAACCACCAGATTCTCGAGCGAGGAGCATTCCAGGCTGCATGTCCTGAGGCTCCCGAAACACGGGCTCTCTTTGCGTCTCTGAATAAATCTCTGGGGAATGCAACGTTCCTTCACAGGAAGCATGTCCCAGCGAGACATTTTGTGGTATGTTTCTCTAGAAGTACGGGGATGGGCGGTCGCATTCAGGAGGTGCCGTGTCCCTGGCCGGGAGAAACAATTCTGTGGAGAAGGCGACTTCGGCCCCAATGTGCTTTTCCAAGAAGAAGCTTCCTTAGGCTCAAAGCGTGGAAGCATCACTGTAATGCCACCTTCTTCCCTCTGAGCAGCAGGACGGTAGGCAACCCTACTTTCCAAGAACATGGGGTTTCCAGAAGGAAAAAGCGATCTCTGAGAGACGTTTCCAAGGACAGAGATGGCGGGTCGTACTGGCCTTTAGAAACAAGTGTGTGGAGAATGCCCCTTTCAGAGGACCACCATTTCGCCTGCGAGAAGCCTTCTACAATGTATGTGTGGAGGCATCAGGCGGGTGCCGGGTCCATCCCTCAGGGAGAACACTCTGTCGAGAACAATGTTCCAGGAACGTCTTGCTTACAGAACGTCGAAGATTTCTCCAGGTCCTTGTGTGATGCGGAGGAGTCTGCCCTAATGGGATCTCTGAGAAACAAGGCTGCGGAGACTGGAAACCTTCCCTGCCACCTGGATATCCGAAGACGGAAACCATTTCACGTCGATGTGTGGAAGTAGAGGCCAGGGGCCTTGACCTGATGCCCGGGAAGGCGTCTGTGCGGAATTCAACATGGAGCGAACAACCGAAATCTTCCCGTGTAGAGTCCTGTAGCATGGACGTGTACAAGCATCTGGAGCGGGCCCTCTCCTTCCCTCGGAGATACGAGCCCGTGGCGAATGCCACGTCGAGTTCACGTCCTTTCTCATGCGTTCTCTGCCATTTCCAGCGTCGGCCGTGAAGGATAGGCAAAGGGAAAAGTCCCCGTATCGGAGTCCCCAGGATGTGGGGAAAGCAGCTCCCAGGAAACCCAAGTTCCCCCCAGTGAGACGCTTTCTCACACACAGGTATGGGCGCATTCGAATGTGCGATAGACTTCCTTCGGGGAAGGCGATGTTCCATGAATTTCGTGTTTCCAGGAGAGAAAGCTGATGTCCAGGACATGTGTGCAAGTCTTGAGATGGGGCAAGGTCCTTAGGGCGAGCTTCGAGTCTGTGGATCAAGCCACTTTCGGATAAGCACAAGTTGGTCAAGTGTGAATCATTCTGGCTTCCATGTGTGGAACAATCGAAACACGCCCTCTCCCTCTGTCTGTGAAGCAGTCTCTGGGGAATGCCACTTTCCCGTCAGAGGAAGTTGGTTCCCGTGAGGAGCATTCTACTATCTTTCGCCAGAGGCACGCGGAAAGTGCGTCAGACGTCGCGGAACGCAAGCCTGGGAATAAAGCAAGATTCACCGTGGAACACGACCCTTCAAACGAAACCATTCTCATGGATGTGTGTGTTCTCAGACTAGAGTAATGCCGTGTCCTTGGCTTGGAGAAAGACTTCTGTGGAGGATGCAGTTCCAGCGACACTGTGGCTGTTCCACCGAGAAGCTTCCGAGCCTCTATGTGTGGAGGCATCCCGAGAGTGCCCCAGTCTTCTGTTTGAGAAAAAGAGTGTGAAGAAAAGCGCTGCCCGCTAACATCTTGATGCCAGAAGCGAAAGCGATTTCTCCTATAGGTGTAGAAATAGAGGACAGGTGGTTTGTCCTTAGGCATGGAATCCAGATGGCAGAGACTGCATTTTTCAGAACCGCATAATTGTCTGCGGCATGAAGGATACCGGCACGTCTGTGGGGCAGCATCAGGAAGGTGCCCTCTAGTTCCGCAGTTGGTAACGGTCGGCTTAGAAGAGGACGTTGAAGGAAACACTTGCTTTCTGAAGACACAAGCCTTTTCCATTCTCCGCGTGTAGTCTGGAGGAAACTGCCCTAAACCCAATTCATCAACCAGAGACTCTGGACCATGGAACTCTAAACTGCCAGCTCGATATCTGAGGGTAGAAACACTTTCATATCTGTGTGGAAGGGCAGGCAAGTGGCCAGGATTCGGAGGAGAGAACCTCATGCGTGGACATTGTAACTTAGAGCGAACAACAAATGTGCTCCCGTGAGAAGCCTGCTGGCCGGGAAGTGTTGAAGCGTCAGGATGAAGCCCTCTCATTCCCACCGTGGAAGAAATGTCTGCCTCAGGCACGTCTCCGCGACACCCTGGATCCTTCAATCCTATACCCTGCTAGCCTCTGTGGGTTGAAGTCTCAGAAAAGGGCAGGATCGGGCCCTCGGGGAAAGAGTTCTGTGTAGATAGCCTCTTTCGGCAACCAACGTGGTTCTTCAAAGGGGGAAGCCTTGTAGGAAGTATGTGTTGCCGTGTCAGGACAATGCCATCTCCGCCCATCGTCAAAGGATGACTGTGGAGGACGACACGTTCCAGGACCATCTGGATTCCGGAAGAGAGAGCGATTTCTAGTGTAGGTATGGAAAGAGAGGCAAGGTGCCCGTCCCCGTCTGGGAGATCCAAGTCCGTGGAGCGTACAACTTCCGAGCCACAACAAGTTTCTCCCCCAAGGAAAGTTTCAAGCTCTGGGGTGGGCAAGCTTCGGCAGGGTTCCATATCCTTGCCTCTGAGAATCAAGGCTGTGGAGATGGTCACTTCCCGGGAGCATCTACTTTCTGGAGATCCAAACTGTGGGCACGGAGGTGGCACGCGAGACTAAGGCGCGTGTGCCTGTCAGGGAGAAGACAGTCCGTGGAGACGGCCACTTTCGTGAGCATCTCGTTCCCTCAAGCCGGAAGCATCCTGGCCTATATTGATGAGAAGTAGCAGGAGAATTCCTCAAACTCTGCTCTGCCTAAATAGACTGTGGGCAATGCCACTTTCCCTAACACCGTGTCTCCAGAAGAGAATTGCCATGTCCAGTCCAAAAGCGGGGAGGTCTAGGAGAGGGACCACGGCCTCACGCTGAGAAACGGGCCTGGGGACATGCACCACTCAGGGAACGACAATGCTCTCCAACGAGAAGCATTCTAGCACGCATGGGTTGAGGCCTCCTAAATATGCCCCATCCTTGCCTCTGTGAAACGAGTCTCTGGGCATTGCACGTGTCCCGAAAGTGGAAGTTCTCTCCTGCCAGAATCTTTGGAGCACGTTTGTCTAGATGCACGGCCAAAGTGCCATGCCCTTCGGTCAGATAATGAACCCTGCGAATAAAGCACGTTTCAGACAAGAACACGACACTTCCAAACACACGCCTCAGAGCAGATCCGTGTGTTTTCACCGGAGGAAATGCCGTTTCCACCGTTGGGCGAAGGAATGCTGGGGAGGAGGCCATTTCGGCAACATCGTAGATTTTCACGCCATAAAAATCCCAGCCTCCGTGTGTGCAACGATCACGAGAGGGCCATCGAATTTCCCGGGAGATACCAGACGCTGGAGGATCCGGTGTCCACTCACATCTTGTTTTCCCAAGAGAAAAGCCATTTCTCATAGTTGTGTGGAAGTCTAGGGAAGGGGGCTTGTCCTTAAGATGAGAAACAAGACTGTGGAGAGGGCAACTTTCAGCGCACCCCAAGCATCTCTTTTGGGAAGCCTGGTTGCCCCTGTGCCTTGTGGCATCCGAAAGGTGCCTAACCTTCCCTCAGTGAATACACTCCCTTGGGAATACAGCGTTCAAGTCAACACTTGCTTCCTGAAGATACAAAGCTTTTCCAAGGCAGGTGTTTGATCAGGAGGAAACATGCCTACACGGACCTCTGGAAAACAAGACGTGGGAAGGGTCATCGTCACGGCCATCTGGATGCGGGGAGATAGATCCATCTTCAATTCTGTGTGCGGAAGCATAGGCAAGGGCCTAGGACCCTATCCTGAGAAACAAGTCTCTGGAGAAGAGAATGTTCAGCACACCGCAGCTGTCCTGCCGGAGATGTGTTCTAGCATGGGTGTGTGCAAGCATCGGGAGAGTTCCATCTCCTTCCGTCTGCGAGACAAGCCTGTGGAGATGGCCCCTTGGCAATAACATTTGGGTCCAGATTTCCAATCGAGTTCCAGGAGAGGTGCGGAAGGATAGGCCAGGTAACAAGTCCCCCAGTGTTCCAGTAACAATTCTGGGGAAGCACAGGTGCCAGGAAACACAAGTTCCTTCAGAGGAGATGCTTTCTAATACATACGTCCAGAAGTCTCTGTACATAGCCTACCCTTGCTTGTGGGAGGCAAGTTGGGTGGAATGCGAATTCCACTACCCTCTTGTTTCCACAAGAGAGAAATCGAATCAGTCCAATATATGCGCTGGAGCCTAGTGTACCGGGGCGATGTCCTGACGCTTTGAGAGAAGAGTGTGGAGCAGGCATCGTTGAGGAATCCACAAGTTTCTCAAGCGAGGAGCCTTCTAGCATTGCCGGGGTGAAGCGACCGAAACATGCACGAACCTTCCCTCTGTGAATAGGCTCTAGGGAATGCCAATTTCCCCTCAGAGGAAGATTGTCCCGGTGGGAAGCTCTCTAGCCTGTTGGTCTGCAGGCCCGCCGAGAAGGCCACATATACTTCGCTAAGGAAAACTCTCTGTGAAGAAAGATAGGTTCAGTGAAGGAAGCACACGTCCCACCAAACCCACTGAAACACACGGAGACGTTTTGGCATCAGGAAAGGCCTTATCCTTGCCCTGGATAGAATGCTTTTGGGAGTACCTGTGCTGCCCCGGCGTTGGATTGCCAAGGAGCCCCTTCCTACCTTATAGGTGTGGGAGTGGGCAATGTCCTTCGACGTGGAGACAAGTCTGTGAAGCAAGCACCGTTCGGGGAACCACCAGATTCTCGAGCGAGGAGCATTCCAGGCTGCATGTCCTGAGGCTCCCGAAACACGGGCTCTCTTTGCGTCTCTGAATAAATCTCTGGGGAATGCAACGTTCCTTCACAGGAAGCATGTCCCAGCGAGACATTTTGTGGTATGTTTCTCTAGAAGTACGGGGATGGGCGGTCGCATTCAGGAGGTGCCGTGTCCCTGGCCGGGAGAAACAATTCTGTGGAGAAGGCGACTTCGGCCCCAATGTGCTTTTCCAAGAAGAAGCTTCCTTAGGCTCAAAGCGTGGAAGCATCACTGTAATGCCACCTTCTTCCCTCTGAGCAGCAGGACGGTAGGCAACCCTACTTTCCAAGAACATGGGGTTTCCAGAAGGAAAAAGCGATCTCTGAGAGACGTTTCCAAGGACAGAGATGGCGGGTCGTACTGGCCTTTAGAAACAAGTGTGTGGAGAATGCCCCTTTCAGAGGACCACCATTTCTCCTGCGAGAAGCCTTCTACAATGTATGTGTGGAGGCATCAGGCGGGTGCCGGGTCCATCCCTCAGGGAAAACACTCTGTCGAGAACAATGTTCCAGGAACGTCTTGCTTACAGAACGTCGAAGACTTCTCCAGGTCCTTGTGTGATGCGGAGGAGTCTGCCCTAATGGGATCTCTGAGAAACAAGGCTGCGGAGACTGGAAACCTTCCCTGCCACCTGGATATCCGAAGACGGAAACCATTTCACGTCGATGTGTGGAAGTAGAGGCCAGGGGCCTTGACCTGATGCCCGGGAAGGCGTCTGTGCGGAATTCAACATGGAGCGAACAACCGAAATCTTCCCGTGTAGAGTCCTGTAGCATGGACGTGTACAAGCATCTGGAGCGGGCCCTCTCCTTCCCTCGGAGATACGAGCCCGTGGCGAATGCCACGTCGAGTTCACGTCCTTTCTCATGCGTTCTCTGCCATTTCCAGCGTCGGCCGTGAAGGATAGGCAAAGGGAAAAGTCCCCGTATCGGAGTCCCCAGGATGTGGGGAAAGCAGCTCCCAGGAAACCCAAGTTCCCCCCAGTGAGACGCTTTCTCACACACAGGTATGGGCGCATTCGAATGTGCGATAGACTTCCTTCGGGGAAGGCGATGTTCCATGAATTTCGTGTTTCCAGGAGAGAAAGCTGATGTCCAGGACATGTGTGCAAGTCTTGAGATGGGGCAAGGTCCTTAGGGCGAGCTTCGAGTCTGTGGATCAAGCCCCTTTCGGATAAGCACAAGTTGGTCAAGTGTGAATCATTCTGGCTTCCATGTGTGGAACAATCGAAACACGCCCTCTCCCTCTGTCTGTGAAGCAGTCTCTGGGGAATGCCACTTTCCCGTCAGAGGAAGTTGGTTCCCGTGAGGAGCATTCTACCATCTTTCGCCAGAGGCACGCGGAAAGTGCGTCAGACGTCGCGGAACGCAAGCCTGGGAATAAAGCAAGATTCACCGTGGAACACGACCCTTCAAACGAAACCATTCTCATGGATGTGTGTGTTCTCAGACTAGAGTAATGCCGTGTCCTTGGCTTGGAGAAAGACTTCTGTGGAGGATGCAGTTCCAGCGACACTGTGGCTGTTCCACCGAGAAGCTTCCGAGCCTCTATGTGTGGAGGCATCCCGAGAGTGCCCCAGTCTTCTGTTTGAGAAAAAGAGTGTGAAGAAAAGCGCTGCCCGCTAACATCTTGATGCCAGAAGCGAAAGCGATTTCTCCTATAGGTGTAGAAATAGAGGACAGGTGGTTTGTCCTTAGGCATGGAATCCAGATGGCAGAGAATGCATTTTTCAGAACCGCATAATTGTCTGCGGCATGAAGGATACCGGCACGTCTGTGGGGCAGCATCAGGAAGGTGCCCTCTAGTTCCGCAGTTGGTAACGGTCGGCTTAGAAGAGGACGTTGAAGGAAACACTTGCTTTCTGAAGACACAAGCCTTTTCCATTCTCCGCGTGTAGTCTGGAGGAAACTGCCCTAAACCCAATTCATCAACCAGAGACTCTGGACCATGGAACTCTAAACTGCCAGCTCGATATCTGAGGGTAGAAACACTTTCATATCTGTGTGGAAGGGCAGGCAAGTGGCCAGGATTCGGAGGAGAGAACCTCATGCGTGGACATTGTAACTTAGAGCGAACAACAAATGTGCTCCCGTGAGAAGCCTGCTGGCCGGGAAGTGTTGAAGCGTCAGGATGAAGCCCTCTCATTCCCACCGTGGAAGAAATGTCTGCCTCAGGCACGTCTCCGCGACACCCTGGATCCTTCAATCCTATACCCTGCTAGCCTCTGTGGGTTGAAGTCTCAGAAAAGGGCAGGATCGGGCCCTCGGGGAAAGAGTTCTGTGTAGATAGCCTCTTTCGGCAACCAACGTGGTTCTTCAAAGGGGGAAGCCTTGTAGGAAGTATGTGTTGCCGTGTCAGGACAATGCCATCTCCGCCCATCGTCGAAGGATGACTGTGGAGGACGACACGTTCCAGGACCATCTGGATTCCGGAAGAGAGAGCGATTTCTAGTGTAGGTATGGAAAGAGAGGCAAGGTGCCCGTCCCCGTCTGGGAGATCCAAGTCCGTGGAGCGTACAACTTCCGAGCCACAACAAGTTTCTCCCCCAAGGAAAGTTTCAAGCTCTGGGGTGGGCAAGCTTCGGCGGGGTTCCATATCCTTGCCTCTGAGAATCAAGGCTGTGGAGATGGTCACTTCCCGGGAGCATCTACTTTCTGGAGATCCAAACTGTGGGCACGGAGGTGGCACGCGAGACTAAGGCGCGTGTGCCTGTCAGGGAGAAGACAGTCCGTGGAGACGGCCACTTTCGTGAGCATCTCGTTCCCTCAAGCCGGAAGCATCCTGGCCTATATTGATGAGAAGTAGCAGGAGAATTCCTCAACCTCTGCTCTGCCTAAATAGACTGTGGGCAATGCCACTTTCCCTAACACCGTGTCTCCAGAAGAGAATTGCCATGTCCAGTCCAAAAGCGGGGAGGTCTAGGAGAGGGACCACGGCCTCACGCTGAGAAACGGGCCTGGGGATATGCACCACTCAGGGAACGACAATGCTCTCCAACGAGAAGCATTCTAGCACGCATGGGTTGAGGCCTCCTAAATATGCCCCATCCTTGCCTCTGTGAAACGAGTCTCTGGGCATTGCACGTGTCCCGAAAGTGGAAGTTCTCTCCTGCCAGAATCTTTGGAGCACGTTTGTCTAGATGCACGGCCAAAGTGCCATGCCCTTCGGTCAGATAATGAACCCTGCGAATAAAGCACGTTTCAGACAAGAACACGACACTTCCAAACACACGCCTCAGAGCAGATCCGTGTGTTTTCACCGGAGGAAATGCCGTTTCCACCGTTGGGCGAAGGAATGCTGGGGAGGAGGCCATTTCGGCAACATCGTAGATTTTCACGCCATAAAAATCCCAGCCTCCGTGTGTGCAACGATCACGAGAGGGCCATCGAATTTCCCGGGAGATACCAGACGCTGGAGGATCCGGTGTCCACTCACATCTTGTTTTCCCAAGAGAAAAGCCATTTCTCATAGTTGTGTGGAAGTCTAGGGAAGGGGGCTTGTCCTTAAGATGAGAAACAAGACTGTGGAGAGGGCAACTTTCAGCGCACCCCAAGCATCTCTTTTGGGAAGCCTGGTTGCCCCTGTGCCTTGTGGCATCCGAAAGGTGCCTAACCTTCCCTCAGTGAATACACTCCCTTGGGAATACAGCGTTCAAGTCAACACTTGCTTCCTGAAGATACAAAGCTTTTCCAAGGCAGGTGTTTGATCAGGAGGAAACATGCCTACACGGACCTCTGGAAAACAAGACGTGGGAAGGGTCATCGTCACGGCCATCTGGATGCGGGGAGATAGATCCATCTTCAATTCTGTGTGCGGAAGCATAGGCAAGGGCCTAGGACCCTATCCTGAGAAACAAGTCTCTGGAGAAGAGAATGTTCAGCACACCGCAGGTGTCCTGCCGGAGATGTGTTCTAGCATGGGTGTGCGCAAGCATCGGGAGAGTTCCATCTCCTTCCGTCTGCGAGACAAGCCTGTGGAGATGGCCCCTTGGCAATAACATTTGGGTCCAGATTTCCAATCGAGTTCCAGGAGGGGTGCGGAAGGATAGGCCAGGTAACAAGTCCCCCAGTGTTCCAGTAACAATTCTGGGGAAGCACAGGTGCCAGGAAACACAAGTTCCTTCAGAGGAGATGCTTTCTAATACATACGTCCAGAAGTCTCTGTACATAGCCTACCCTTGCTTGTGGGAGGCAAGTTGGGTGGAATGCGAATTCCACTACCCTCTTGTTTCCACAAGAGAGAAATCGAATCAGTCCAATATATGCGCTGGAGCCTAGTGTACCGGGGCGATGCCCTGACGCTTTGAGAGAAGAGTGTGGAGCAGGCATCGTTGAGGAATCCACAAGTTTCTCAAGCGAGGAGCCTTCTAGCATTGCCGGGGTGAAGCGACCGAAACATGCACGAACCTTCCCTCTGTGAATAGGCTCTAGGGAATGCCAATTTCCCCTCAGAGGAAGATTGTCCCGGTGGGAAGCTCTCTAGCCTGTTGGTCTGCAGGCCCGCGGAGAAGGCCACATATACTTCGCTAAGGAAAACTCTCTGTGAAGAAAGATAGGTTCAGTGAAGGAAGCACACGTCCCACCAAACCCACTGAAACACACGGAGACGTTTTGGCATCAGGAAAGGCCTTATCCTTGCCCTGGATAGAATGCTTTTGGGAGTACCTGTGCTGCCCCGGCGTTGGATTGCCAAGGAGCCCCTTCCTACCTTATAGGTGTGGGAGTGGGCAATGTCCTTCGACGTGGAGACAAGTCTGTGAAGCAAGCACCGTTCGGGGAACCACCAGATTCTCGAGCGAGGAGCATTCCAGGCTGCATGTCCTGAGGCTCCCGAAACACGGGCTCTCTTTGCGTCTCTGAATAAATCTCTGGGGAATGCAACGTTCCTTCACAGGAAGCATGTCCCAGCGAGACATTTTGTGGTATGTTTCTCTAGAAGTACGGGGATGGGCGGTCGCATTCAGGAGGTGCCGTGTCCCTGGCCGGGAGAAACAATTCTGTGGAGAAGGCGACTTCGGCCCCAATGTGCTTTTCCAAGAAGAAGCTTCCTTAGGCTCAAAGCGTGGAAGCATCACTGTAATGCCACCTTCTTCCCTCTGAGCAGCAGGACGGTAGGCAACCCTACTTTCCAAGAACATGGGGTTTCCAGAAGGAAAAAGCGATCTCTGAGAGACGTTTCCAAGGACAGAGATGGCGGGTCGTACTGGCCTTTAGAAACAAGTGTGTGGAGAATGCCCCTTTCAGAGGACCACCATTTCTCCTGCGAGAAGCCTTCTACAATGTATGTGTGGAGGCATCAGGCGGGTGCCGGGTCCATCCCTCAGGGAAAACACTCTGTCGAGAACAATGTTCCAGGAACGTCTTGCTTACAGAACGTCGAAGACTTCTCCAGGTCCTTGTGTGATGCGGAGGAGTCTGCCCTAATGGGATCTCTGAGAAACAAGGCTGCGGAGACTGGAAACCTTCCCTGCCACCTGGATATCCGAAGACGGAAACCATTTCACGTCGATGTGTGGAAGTAGAGGCCAGGGGCCTTGACCTGATGCCCGGGAAGGCGTCTGTGCGGAATTCAACATGGAGCGAACAACCGAAATCTTCCCGTGTAGAGTCCTGTAGCATGGACGTGTACAAGCATCTGGAGCGGGCCCTCTCCTTCCCTCGGAGATACGAGCCCGTGGCGAATGCCACGTCGAGTTCACGTCCTTTCTCATGCGTTCTCTGCCATTTCCAGCGTCGGCCGTGAAGGATAGGCAAAGGGAAAAGTCCCCGTATCGGAGTCCCCAGGATGTGGGGAAAGCAGCTCCCAGGAAACCCAAGTTCCCCCCAGTGAGACGCTTTCTCACACACAGGTATGGGCGCATTCGAATGTGCGATAGACTTCCTTCGGGGAAGGCGATGTTCCATGAATTTCGTGTTTCCAGGAGAGAAAGCTGATGTCCAGGACATGTGTGCAAGTCTTGAGATGGGGCAAGGTCCTTAGGGCGAGCTTCGAGTCTGTGGATCAAGCCCCTTTCGGATAAGCACAAGTTGGTCAAGTGTGAATCATTCTGGCTTCCATGTGTGGAACAATCGAAACACGCCCTCTCCCTCTGTCTGTGAAGCAGTCTCTGGGGAATGCCACTTTCCCGTCAGAGGAAGTTGGTTCCCGTGAGGAGCATTCTACCATCTTTCGCCAGAGGCACGCGGAAAGTGCGTCAGACGTCGCGGAACGCAAGCCTGGGAATAAAGCAAGATTCACCGTGGAACACGACCCTTCAAACGAAACCATTCTCATGGATGTGTGTGTTCTCAGACTAGAGTAATGCCGTGTCCTTGGCTTGGAGAAAGACTTCTGTGGAGGATGCAGTTCCAGCGACACTGTGGCTGTTCCACCGAGAAGCTTCCGAGCCTCTATGTGTGGAGGCATCCCGAGAGTGCCCCAGTCTTCTGTTTGAGAAAAAGAGTGTGAAGAAAAGCGCTGCCCGCTAACATCTTGATGCCAGAAGCGAAAGCGATTTCTCCTATAGGTGTAGAAATAGAGGACAGGTGGTTTGTCCTTAGGCATGGAATCCAGATGGCAGAGAATGCATTTTTCAGAACCGCATAATTGTCTGCGGCATGAAGGATACCGGCACGTCTGTGGGGCAGCATCAGGAAGGTGCCCTCTAGTTCCGCAGTTGGTAACGGTCGGCTTAGAAGAGGACGTTGAAGGAAACACTTGCTTTCTGAAGACACAAGCCTTTTCCATTCTCCGCGTGTAGTCTGGAGGAAACTGCCCTAAACCCAATTCATCAACCAGAGACTCTGGACCATGGAACTCTAAACTGCCAGCTCGATATCTGAGGGTAGAAACACTTTCATATCTGTGTGGAAGGGCAGGCAAGTGGCCAGGATTCGGAGGAGAGAACCTCATGCGTGGACATTGTAACTTAGAGCGAACAACAAATGTGCTCCCGTGAGAAGCCTGCTGGCCGGGAAGTGTTGAAGCGTCAGGATGAAGCCCTCTCATTCCCACCGTGGAAGAAATGTCTGCCTCAGGCACGTCTCCGCGACACCCTGGATCCTTCAATCCTATACCCTGCTAGCCTCTGTGGGTTGAAGTCTCAGAAAAGGGCAGGATCGGGCCCTCGGGGAAAGAGTTCTGTGTAGATAGCCTCTTTCGGCAACCAACGTGGTTCTTCAAAGGGGGAAGCCTTGTAGGAAGTATGTGTTGCCGTGTCAGGACAATGCCATCTCCGCCCATCGTCGAAGGATGACTGTGGAGGACGACACGTTCCAGGACCATCTGGATTCCGGAAGAGAGAGCGATTTCTAGTGTAGGTATGGAAAGAGAGGCAAGGTGCCCGTCCCCGTCTGGGAGATCCAAGTCCGTGGAGCGTACAACTTCCGAGCCACAACAAGTTTCTCCCCCAAGGAAAGTTTCAAGCTCTGGGGTGGGCAAGCTTCGGCGGGGTTCCATATCCTTGCCTCTGAGAATCAAGGCTGTGGAGATGGTCACTTCCCGGGAGCATCTACTTTCTGGAGATCCAAACTGTGGGCACGGAGGTGGCACGCGAGACTAAGGCGCGTGTGCCTGTCAGGGAGAAGACAGTCCGTGGAGACGGCCACTTTCGTGAGCATCTCGTTCCCTCAAGCCGGAAGCATCCTGGCCTATATTGATGAGAAGTAGCAGGAGAATTCCTCAACCTCTGCTCTGCCTAAATAGACTGTGGGCAATGCCACTTTCCCTAACACCGTGTCTCCAGAAGAGAATTGCCATGTCCAGTCCAAAAGCGGGGAGGTCTAGGAGAGGGACCACGGCCTCACGCTGAGAAACGGGCCTGGGGATATGCACCACTCAGGGAACGACAATGCTCTCCAACGAGAAGCATTCTAGCACGCATGGGTTGAGGCCTCCTAAATATGCCCCATCCTTGCCTCTGTGAAACGAGTCTCTGGGCATTGCACGTGTCCCGAAAGTGGAAGTTCTCTCCTGCCAGAATCTTTGGAGCACGTTTGTCTAGATGCACGGCCAAAGTGCCATGCCCTTCGGTCAGATAATGAACCCTGCGAATAAAGCACGTTTCAGACAAGAACACGACACTTCCAAACACACGCCTCAGAGCAGATCCGTGTGTTTTCACCGGAGGAAATGCCGTTTCCACCGTTGGGCGAAGGAATGCTGGGGAGGAGGCCATTTCGGCAACATCGTAGATTTTCACGCCATAAAAATCCCAGCCTCCGTGTGTGCAACGATCACGAGAGGGCCATCGAATTTCCCGGGAGATACCAGACGCTGGAGGATCCGGTGTCCACTCACATCTTGTTTTCCCAAGAGAAAAGCCATTTCTCATAGTTGTGTGGAAGTCTAGGGAAGGGGGCTTGTCCTTAAGATGAGAAACAAGACTGTGGAGAGGGCAACTTTCAGCGCACCCCAAGCATCTCTTTTGGGAAGCCTGGTTGCCCCTGTGCCTTGTGGCATCCGAAAGGTGCCTAACCTTCCCTCAGTGAATACACTCCCTTGGGAATACAGCGTTCAAGTCAACACTTGCTTCCTGAAGATACAAAGCTTTTCCAAGGCAGGTGTTTGATCAGGAGGAAACATGCCTACACGGATCTCTGGAAAACAAGACGTGGGAAGGGTCATCGTCACGGCCATCTGGATGCGGGGAGATAGATCCATCTTCAATTCTGTGTGCGGAAGCATAGGCAAGGGCCTAGGACCCTATCCTGAGAAACAAGTCTCTGGAGAAGAGAATGTTCAGCACACCGCAGGTGTCCTGCCGGAGATGTGTTCTAGCATGGGTGTGCGCAAGCATCGGGAGAGTTCCATCTCCTTCCGTCTGCGAGACAAGCCTGTGGAGATGGCCCCTTGGCAATAACATTTGGGTCCAGATTTCCAATCGAGTTCCAGGAGGGGTGCGGAAGGATAGGCCAGGTAACAAGTCCCCCAGTGTTCCAGTAACAATTCTGGGGAAGCACAGGTGCCAGGAAACACAAGTTCCTTCAGAGGAGATGCTTTCTAATACATACGTCCAGAAGTCTCTGTACATAGCCTACCCTTGCTTGTGGGAGGCAAGTTGGGTGGAATGCGAATTCCACTACCCTCTTGTTTCCACAAGAGAGAAATCGAATCAGTCCAATATATGCGCTGGAGCCTAGTGTACCGGGGCGATGCCCTGACGCTTTGAGAGAAGAGTGTGGAGCAGGCATCGTTGAGGAATCCACAAGTTTCTCAAGCGAGGAGCCTTCTAGCATTGCCGGGGTGAAGCGACCGAAACATGCACGAACCTTCCCTCTGTGAATAGGCTCTAGGGAATGCCAATTTCCCCTCAGAGGAAGATTGTCCCGGTGGGAAGCTCTCTAGCCTGTTGGTCTGCAGGCCCGCGGAGAAGGCCACATATACTTCGCTAAGGAAAACTCTCTGTGAAGAAAGATAGGTTCAGTGAAGGAAGCACACGTCCCACCAAACCCACTGAAACACACGGAGACGTTTTGGCATCAGGAAAGGCCTTATCCTTGCCCTGGATAGAATGCTTTTGGGAGTACCTGTGCTGCCCCGGCGTTGGATTGCCAAGGAGCCCCTTCCTACCTTATAGGTGTGGGAGTGGGCAATGTCCTTCGACGTGGAGACAAGTCTGTGAAGCAAGCACCGTTCGGGGAACCACCAGATTCTCGAGCGAGGAGCATTCCAGGCTGCATGTCCTGAGGCTCCCGAAACACGGGCTCTCTTTGCGTCTCTGAATAAATCTCTGGGGAATGCAACGTTCCTTCACAGGAAGCATGTCCCAGCGAGACATTTTGTGGTATGTTTCTCTAGAAGTACGGGGATGGGCGGTCGCATTCAGGAGGTGCCGTGTCCCTGGCCGGGAGAAACAATTCTGTGGAGAAGGCGACTTCGGCCCCAATGTGCTTTTCCAAGAAGAAGCTTCCTTAGGCTCAAAGCGTGGAAGCATCACTGTAATGCCACCTTCTTCCCTCTGAGCAGCAGGACGGTAGGCAACCCTACTTTCCAAGAACATGGGGTTTCCAGAAGGAAAAAGCGATCTCTGAGAGACGTTTCCAAGGACAGAGATGGCGGGTCGTACTGGCCTTTAGAAACAAGTGTGTGGAGAATGCCCCTTTCAGAGGACCACCATTTCTCCTGCGAGAAGCCTTCTACAATGTATGTGTGGAGGCATCAGGCGGGTGCCGGGTCCATCCCTCAGGGAGAACACTCTGTCGAGAACAATGTTCCAGGAACGTCTTGCTTACAGAACGTCGAATATTACTCCAGGTCCTTGTGTGATGCGGAGGAGTCTGCCCTAATGGGATCTCTGAGAAACAAGGCTGCGGAGACTGGAAACCTTCCCTGCCACCTGGATATCCGAAGACGGAAACCATTTCACGTCGATGTGTGGAAGTAGAGGCCAGGGGCCTTGACCTGATGCCCGGGAAGGCGTCTGTGCGGAATTCAACATGGAGCGAACAACCGAAATCTTCCCGTGTAGAGTCCTGTAGCATGGACGTGTACAAGCATCTGGAGCGGGCCCTCTCCTTCCCTCGGAGATACGAGCCCGTGGCGAATGCCACGTCGAGTTCACGTCCTTTCTCATGCGTTCTCTGCCATTTCCAGCGTCGGCCGTGAAGGATAGGCAAAGGGAAAAGTCCCCGTATCGGAGTCCCCAGGATGTGGGGAAAGCAGCTCCCAGGAAACCCAAGTTCCCCCCAGTGAGACGCTTTCTCACACACAGGTATGGTCGCATTCGAATGTGCGATAGACTTCCTTCGGGGAAGGCGATGTTCCATGAATTTCATGTTTCCAGGAGAGAAAGCTGATGTCCAGGACATGTGTGCAAGTCGTGAGATGGGGCAAGGTCCTTAGGGCGAGCTTCGAGTCTGTGGATCAAGCCCCTTTCGGATAAGCACAAGTTGGTCAAGTGTGAATCATTCTGGCTTCCATGTGTGGAACAATCGAAACACGCCCTCTCCCTCTGTCTGTGAAGCAGTCTCTGGGGAATGCCACTTTCCCGTCAGAGGAAGTTGGTTCCCGTGAGGAGCATTCTACCATTTTTCGCCAGAGGCACGCGGAAAGTGCGTCAGACGTCGCGGAACACAAGCCTGGGAATAAAGCAAGATTCACCGTGGAACACGACCCTTCAAACGAAACCATTCTCATGGATGTGTGTGTTCTCAGACTAGAGTAATGCCGTGTCCTTGGCTTGGAGAAAGACTTCTGTGGAGGATGCAGTTCCAGCGACACTGTGGCTGTTCCACCGAGAAGCTTCCGAGCCTCTATGTGTGGAGGCATCCCGAGAGTGCCCCAGTCTTCTGTTTGAGGAAAAGAGTGTGAAGAAAAGCGCTGCCCGCTAACATCTTGATGCCAGAAGCGAAAGCGATTCCTCCTATAGGTGTAGAAATAGAGGACAGGTGGTTTGTCCTTAGGCATGGAATCCAGATGGCAGAGAATGCATTTTTCAGAACCGCATAATTGTCTGCGGCATGAAGGATACCGGCACGTCTGTGGGGCAGCATCAGGAAGGTGCCCTCTAGTTCCGCAGTTGGTAACGGTCGGCTTAGAAGAGGATGTTGAAGGAAACACTTGCTTTCTGAAGACACAAGCCTTTTCCATTCTCCGCGTGTAGTCTGGAGGAAACTGCCCTAAACCCAATTCATCAACCAGAGACTCTGGACCATGGAACTCTAAACTGCCAGCTCGATATCTGAGGGTAGAAACACTTTCATATCTGTGTGGAAGGGCAGGCAAGTGGCCAGGATTCGGAGGAGAGAACCTCATGCGTGGACATTGTAACTTAGAGCGAACAACAAATGTGCTCCCGTGAGAAGCCTGCTGGCCGGGAAGTGTTGAAGCGTCAGGATGAAGCCCTCTCATTCCCACCGTGGAAGAAATGTCTGCCTCAGGCACGTCTCCGCGACACCCTGGATCCTTCAATCCTATACCCTGCTAGCCTCTGTGGGTTGAAGTCTCAGAAAAGGGCAGGATCGGGCCCTCGGGGAAAGAGTTCTGTGTAGATAGCCTCTTTCGGCAACCAACGTGGTTCTTCAAAGGGGGAAGCCTTGAAGGAAGTATGTGTTGCCGTGTCAGGACAATGCCATCTCCGCCCATCGTCGAAAGATGACTGGGGAGGACGACACGTTCCAGGACCATCTGGATTCCGGAAGAGAAAGCGATTTCTAGTGTAGGTATGGAAAGAGAGGCAAGGTACCCGTCCCCGTCTGGGAGATCCAAGTCCGTGGAGAGTACAACTTCCGAGCCTCAACAAGTTTCTCCCGCAAGGAAAGTTTCAAGCTCTGGGGTGGGCAAGCTTCGGCGGGGTTCCATATCCTTGCCTCTGAGAATCAAGGCTGTGGAGATGGTCACTTCCCGGGAGCATCTACTTTGTGGAGATCCAAACTGTGGGCACGGAGGTGGCACGCGAGACTAAGGGGCGTGTCCCTGTCAGGGAGAAGACAGTCCGTGGAGACGGCCACTTTCGTGAGCATCTCGTTCCCTCAAGCCGGAAGCATCCTGGCCTATATTGATGAGAAGTAGCAGGAGAATTCCTCAACCTCTGCTCTGCCTAAATAGACTGTGGGCAATGCCACTTTCCCTAACACCGTGTCTCCAGAAGAGAATTGCCATGTCCATTCCAAAAGCGGGGAGGTTTAGGAGAGGGACCACGGCCTCACGCTGAGAAACGGGCCTGGGGACATGCACCATTCAGGGAACGACAATGCTCTCCCACGAGAAGCATTCTAGCACGCATGGGTTGAGGCCTCCTAAACATGCCCCATCCTTGCCTCTGTGAAACGAGTCTCTGGGCATTGCACGTGTCCCGAAAGTGGAAGTTCTCTCCTGCCAGAATCTTTGGAGCACGTTTGTCTAGATGCACGGCCAAAGTGCCATGCCCTTCGGTCAGATAATGAACCCTGCGAATAAAGCACGTTTCAGACAAGAACACGACACTTCCAAACACACGCCTCAGAGCAGATCCGTGTGTTTTCACCGGAGGAAATGCCGTTTCCACCGTTGGGCGAAGGAATGCTGGGGAGGAGGCCATTTCGGCAACATCGTAGATTTTCACGCCATAAAAATCCCAGCCTCCGTGTGTGCAACGATCACGAGAGGGCCATCGAATTTCCCGGGAGATACCAGACGCTGGAGGATCCGGTGTCCACTCACATCTTGTTTTCCCAAGAGAAAAGCCATTTCTCATAGTTGTGTGGAAGTCTAGGGAAGGGGGCTTGTCCTTAAGATGAGAAACAAGACTGTGGAGAGGGCAACTTTCAGCGCACCCCAAGCATCTCTTTTGGGAAGCCTGGTTGCCCCTGTGCCTTGTGGCATCCGAAAGGTGCCTAACCTTCCCTCAGTGAATACACTCCCTTGGGAATACAGCGTTCAAGTCAACACTTGCTTCCTGAAGATACAAAGCTTTTCCAAGGCAGGTGTTTGATCAGGAGGAAACATGCCTACACGGACCTCTGGAAAACAAGACGTGGGAAGGGTCATCGTCACGGCCATCTGGATGCGGGGAGATAGATCCATCTTCAATTCTGTGTGCGGAAGCATAGGCAAGGGCCTAGGACCCTATCCTGAGAAACAAGTCTCTGGAGAAGAGAATGTTCAGCACACCGCAGCTGTCCTGCCGGAGATGTGTTCTAGCATGGGTGTGCGCAAGCATCGGGAGAGTTCCATCTCCTTCCGTCTGCGAGACAAGCCTGTGGAGATGGCCCCTTGGCAATAACATTTGGGTCCAGATTTCCAATCGAGTTCCAGGAGAGGTGCGGAAGGATAGGCCAGGTAACAAGTCCCCCAGTGTTCCAGTAACAATTCTGGGGAAGCACAGGTGCCAGGAAACACAAGTTCCTTCAGAGGAGATGCTTTCTAATACATACGTCCAGAAGTCTCTGTACATAGCCTACCCTTGCTTGTGGGAGGCAAGTTGGGTGGAATGCGAATTCCACTACCCTCTTGTTTCCACAAGAGAGAAATCGAATCAGTCCAATATATGCGCTGGAGCCTAGTGTACCGGGGCGATGTCCTGACGCTTTGAGAGAAGAGTGTGGAGCAGGCATCGTTGAGGAATCCACAAGTTTCTCAAGCGAGGAGCCTTCTAGCATTGCCGGGGTGAAGCGACCGAAACATGCACGAACCTTCCCTCTGTGAATAGGCTCTAGGGAATGCCAATTTCCCCTCAGAGGAAGATTGTCCCGGTGGGAAGCTCTCTAGCCTGTTGGTCTGCAGGTCCGCGGAGAAGGCCACATATACTTCGCTAAGGAAAACTCTCTGTGAAGAAAGATAGGTTCAGTGAATAAGCACACGTCCCACCAAACCCACTGAAACACACGGAGACGTTTTGGCATCAGGAAAGGCCTTATCCTTGCCCTGGATAGAATGCTTTTGGGAGTACCTGTGCTGCCCCGGCGTTGGATTGCCAAGGAGCCCCTTCCTACCTTATAGGTGTGGGAGTGGGCAATGTCCTTCGACGTGGAGACAAGTCTGTGAAGCAAGCACCGTTCGGGGAACCACCAGATTCTCGAGCGAGGAGCATTCCAGGCTGCATGTCCTGAGGCTCCCGAAACACGGGCTCTCTTTGCGTCTCTGAATAAATCTCTGGGGAATGCAACGTTCCTTCACAGGAAGCATGTCCCAGCGAGACATTTTGTGGTATGTTTCTCTAGAAGTACGGGGATGGGCGGTCGCATTCAGGAGGTGCCGTGTCCCTGGCCGGGAGAAACAATTCTGTGGAGAAGGCGACTTCGGCCCCAATGTGCTTTTCCAAGAAGAAGCTTCCTTAGGCTCAAAGCGTGGAAGCATCACTGTAATGCCACCTTCTTCCCTCTGAGCAGCAGGACGGTAGGCAACCCTACTTTCCAAGAACATGGGGTTTCCAGAAGGAAAAAGCGATCTCTGAGAGACGTTTCCAAGGACAGAGATGGCGGGTCGTACTGGCCTTTAGAAACAAGTGTGTGGAGAATGCCCCTTTCAGAGGACCACCATTTCGCCTGCGAGAAGCCTTCTACAATGTATGTGTGGAGGCATCAGGCGGGTGCCGGGTCCATCCCTCAGGGAGAACACTCTGTCGAGAACAATGTTCCAGGAACGTCTTGCTTACAGAACGTCGAAGATTTCTCCAGGTCCTTGTGTGATGCGGAGGAGTCTGCCCTAATGGGATCTCTGAGAAACAAGGCTGCGGAGACTGGAAACCTTCCCTGCCACCTGGATATCCGAAGACGGAAACCATTTCACGTCGATGTGTGGAAGTAGAGGCCAGGGGCCTTGACCTGATGCCCGGGAAGGCGTCTGTGCGGAATTCAACATGGAGCGAACAACCGAAATCTTCCCGTGTAGAGTCCTGTAGCATGGACGTGTACAAGCATCTGGAGCGGGCCCTCTCCTTCCCTCGGAGATACGAGCCCGTGGCGAATGCCACGTCGAGTTCACGTCCTTTCTCATGCGTTCTCTGCCATTTCCAGCGTCGGCCGTGAAGGATAGGCAAAGGGAAAAGTCCCCGTATCGGAGTCCCCAGGATGTGGGGAAAGCAGCTCCCAGGAAACCCAAGTTCCCCCCAGTGAGACGCTTTCTCACACACAGGTATGGGCGCATTCGAATGTGTGATAGACTTCCTTCGGGGAAGGCGATGTTCCATGAATTTCGTGTTTCCAGGAGAGAAAGCTGATGTCCAGGACATGTGTGCAAGTCTTGAGATGGGGCAAGGTCCTTAGGGCGAGCTTCGAGTCTGTGGATCAAGCCCCTTTCGGATAAGCACAAGTTGGTCAAGTGTGAATCATTCTGGCTTCCATGTGTGGAACAATCGAAACACGCCCTCTCCCTCTGTCTGTGAAGCAGTCTCTGGGGAATGCCACTTTCCCGTCAGAGGAAGTTGGTTCCCGTGAGGAGCATTCTACCATCTTTCGCCAGAGGCACGCGGAAAGTGCGTCAGACGTCGCGGAACGCAAGCCTGGGAATAAAGCAAGATTCACCGTGGAACACGACCCTTCAAACGAAACCATTCTCATGGATGTGTGTGTTCTCAGACTAGAGTAATGCCGTGTCCTTGGCTTGGAGAAAGACTTCTGTGGAGGATGCAGTTCCAGCGACACTGTGGCTGTTCCACCGAGAAGCTTCCGAGCCTCTATGTGTGGAGGCATCCCGAGAGTGCCCCAGTCTTCTGTTTGAGAAAAAGAGTGTGAAGAAAAGCGCTGCCCGCTAACATCTTGATGCCAGAAGCGAAAGCGATTTCTCCTATAGGTGTAGAAATAGAGGACAGGTGGTTTGTCCTTAGGCATGGAATCCAGATGGCAGAGACTGCATTTTTCAGAACCGCATAATTGTCTGCGGCATGAAGGATACCGGCACGTCTGTGGGGCAGCATCAGGAAGGTGCCCTCTAGTTCCGCAGTTGGTAACGGTCGGCTTAGAAGAGGACGTTGAAGGAAACACTTGCTTTCTGAAGACACAAGCCTTTTCCATTCTCCGCGTGTAGTCTGGAGGAAACTGCCCTAAACCCAATTCATCAACCAGAGACTCTGGACCATGGAACTCTAAACTGCCAGCTCGATATCTGAGGGTAGAAACACTTTCATATCTGTGTGGAAGGGCAGGCAAGTGGCCAGGATTCGGAGGAGAGAACCTCATGCGTGGACATTGTAACTTAGAGCGAACAACAAATGTGCTCCCGTGAGAAGCCTGCTGGCCGGGAAGTGTTGAAGCGTCAGGATGAAGCCCTCTCATTCCCACCGTGGAAGAAATGTCTGCCTCAGGCACGTCTCCGCGACACCCTGGATCCTTCAATCCTATACCCTGCTAGCCTCTGTGGGTTGAAGTCTCAGAAAAGGGCAGGATCGGGCCCTCGGGGAAAGAGTTCTGTGTAGATAGCCTCTTTCGGCAACCAACGTGGTTCTTCAAAGGGGGAAGCCTTGTAGGAAGTATGTGTTGCCGTGTCAGGACAATGCCATCTCCGCCCATCGTCGAAGGATGACTGTGGAGGACGACACGTTCCAGGACCATCTGGATTCCGGAAGAGAGAGCGATTTCTAGTGTAGGTATGGAAAGAGAGGCAAGGTGCCCGTCCCCGTCTGGGAGATCCAAGTCCGTGGAGCGTACAACTTCCGAGCCACAACAAGTTTCTCCCCCAAGGAAAGTTTCAAGCTCTGGGGTGGGCAAGCTTCGGCGGGGTTCCATATCCTTGCCTCTGAGAATCAAGGCTGTGGAGATGGTCACTTCCCGGGAGCATCTACTTTCTGGAGATCCAAACTGTGGGCACGGAGGTGGCACGCGAGACTAAGGCGCCTGTGCCTGTCAGGGAGAAGACAGTCCGTGGAGACGGCCACTTTCGTGAGCATCTCGTTCCCTCAAGCCGGAAGCATCCTGGCCTATATTGATGAGAAGTAGCAGGAGAATTCCTCAACCTCTGCTCTGCCTAAATAGACTGTGGGCAATGCCACTTTCCCTAACACCGTGTCTCCAGAAGAGAATTGCCATGTCCAGTCCAAAAGCGGGGAGGTCTAGGAGAGGGACCACGGCCTCACGCTGAGAAACGGGCCTGGGGACATGCACCACTCAGGGAACGACAATGCTCTCCAACGAGAAGCATTCTAGCACGCATGGGTTGAGGCCTCCTAAATATGCCCCATCCTTGCCTCTGTGAAACGAGTCTCTGGGCATTGCACGTGTCCCGAAAGTGGAAGTTCTCTCCTGCCAGAATCTTTGGAGCACGTTTGTCTAGATGCACGGCCAAAGTGCCACGCCCTTCGGTCAGATAATGAACCCTGCGAATAAAGCACGTTTCAGACAAGAACACGACACTTCCAAACACACGCCTCAGAGCAGATCCGTGTGTTTTCACCGGAGGAAATGCCGTTTCCACCGTTGGGCGAAGGAATGCTGGGGAGGAGGCCATTTCGGCAACATCGTAGATTTTCACGCCATAAAAATCCCAGCCTCCGTGTGTGCAACGATCACGAGAGGGCCATCGAATTTCCCGGGAGATACCAGACGCTGGAGGATCCGGTGTCCACTCACATCTTGTTTTCCCAAGAGAAAAGCCATTTCTCATAGTTGTGTGGAAGTCTAGGGAAGGGGGCTTGTCCTTAAGATGAGAAACAAGACTGTGGAGAGGGCAACTTTCAGCGCACCCCAAGCATCTCTTTTGGGAAGCCTGGTTGCCCCTGTGCCTTGTGGCATCCGAAAGGTGCCTAACTTTCCCTCAGTGAATACACTCCCTTGGGAATACAGCGTTCAAGTCAACACTTGCTTCCTGAAGATACAAAGCTTTTCCAAGGCAGGTGTTTGATCAGGAGGAAACATGCCTACACGGACCTCTGGAAAACAAGACGTGGGAAGGGTCATCGTCACGGCCATCTGGATGCGGGGAGATAGATCCATCTTCAATTCTGTGTGCGGAAGCATAGGCAAGGGCCTAGGACCCTATCCTGAGAAACAAGTCTCTGGAGAAGAGAATGTTCAGCACACCGCAGCTGTCCTGCCGGAGATGTGTTCTAGCATGGGTGTGTGCAAGCATCGGGAGAGTTCCATCTCCTTCCGTCTGCGAGACAAGCCTGTGGAGATGGCCCCTTGGCAATAACATTTGGGTCCAGATTTCCAATCGAGTTCCAGGAGAGGTGCGGAAGGATAGGGCAGGTAACAAGTCCCCCAGTGTTCGAGTAACAATTCTGGGGAAGCACAAGTGCCAGGAAACACAAGTTCCTTCAGAGGAGATGCTTTCTAATACATACGTCCAGAAGTCTCTGTACATAGCCTACCCTTGCTTGTGGGAGGCAAGTTGGGTGGAATGCGAATTCCACTACCCTCTTGTTTCCACAAGAGAGAAATCGAATCAGTCCAATATATGCGCTGGAGCTTAGTGTACCGGGGCGATGTACTGACGCTTTGAGAGAAGAGTGTGGAGCAGGCATCGTTGAGGAATCCACAAGTTTCTCAAGCGAGGAGCCTTCTAGCATTGCCGGGGTGAAGCGACCGAAACATGCACGAAGCTTCCCTCTGTGAATAGGCTCTAGGGAATGCCAATTTCCCCTCAGAGGAAGATTGTCCCGGTGGGAAGCTCTCTAGCCTGTTGGTCTGCAGGCCCGCGGAGAAGGCCACATATACTTCGCTAAGGAAAACTCTCTGTGAAGAAAGATAGGTTCAGTGAAGGAAGCACACGTCCCACCAAACCCACTGAAACACACGGAGACGTTGTGGCATCAGGAAAGTCCTTATCCTTGCCCTGGATAGAATGCTTTTGGGAGTACCTGTGCTGCCCCGGCGTTGGATTGCCAAGGAGCCCCTTCCTACCTTATAGGTGTGGGAGTGGGCAATGTCCTTCGACGTGGAGACAAGTCTGTGAAGCAAGCACCGTTCGGGGAACCACCAGATTCTCGAGCGAGGAGCATTCCAGGCTGCATGTCCTGAGGCTCCCGAAACATGGGCTCTCTTTGCGTCTCTGAATAAATCTCTGGGGAATGCAACGTTCCTTCACAGGAAGCATGTCCCAGCGAGATATTTTGTGGTATGTTTCTCTAGAAGTACGGGGATGGGCGGTCGCATTCAGGAGGTGCCGTGTCCCTGGCCGGGAGAAACAATTCTGTGGAGAAGGCGACTTCGGCCCCAATGTGCTTTTCCAAGAAGAAGCTTCCTTAGGCTCAAAGCGTGGAAGCATCACTGTAATGCCACCTTCTTCCCTCTGAGCAGCAGGACGGTAGGCAACCCTACTTTCCAAGAACATGGGGTTTCCAGAAGGAAAAAGCGATCTCTGAGAGACGTTTCCAAGGACAGAGATGGCGGGTCGTACTGGCCTTTAGAAACAAGTGTGTGGAGAATGCCCCTTTCAGAGGACCACCATTTCTCCTGCGAGAAGACTTCTACAATGTATGTGTGGAGGCATCAGGCGGGTGCCGGGTCCATCCCTCAGGGAAAACACTCTGTCGAGAACAATGTTCCAGGAAGTCTTGCTTACAGAACGTCGAAGACTTCTCCAGGTCCTTGTGTGATGCGGAGGAGTCTGCCCTAATGGGATCTCTGAGAAACAAGGCTGCGGAGACTGGAAACCTTCCCTGCCACCTGGATATCCGAAGACGGAAACCATTTCACGTCGATGTGTGGAAGTAGAGGCCAGGGGCCTTGACCTGATGCCCGGGAAGGCGTCTGTGCGGAATTCAACATGGAGCGAACAACCGAAATCTTCCCGTGTAGAGTCCTGTAGCATGGACGTATACAAGCATCTGGAGCGGGCCCTCTCCTTCCCTCGGAGATACGAGCCCGTGGCGAATGCCACGTCGAGTTCACGTCCTTTCTCATGCGTTCTTCTGCCATTTCCAGCGTCGGCCGTGAAGGATAGGCAAAGGGAAAAGTCCCCGTAACGGAGTCCCCAGGATGTGGGGAAAGCAGCTCCCAGGAAACCCAAGTTCCCCCCAGTGAGACGCTTTCTCACACACAGGTATGGTCGCATTCGAATGTGCGATAGACTTCCTTCGGGGAAGGCGATGTTCCATGAATTTCATGTTTCCAGGAGAGAAAGCTGATGTCCAGGACATGTGTGCAAGTCGTGAGATGGGGCAAGGTCCTTAGGGCGAGCTTCGAGTCTGTGGATCAAGCCCCTTTCGGATAAGCACAAGTTGGTCAAGTGTGAATCATTCTGGCTTCCATGTGTGGAACAATCGAAACACGCCCTCTCCCTCTGTCTGTGAAGCAGTCTCTGGGGAATGCCACTTTCCCGTCAGAGGAAGTTGGTTCCCGTGAGGAGCATTCTACCATTTTTCGCCAGAGGCACGCGGAAAGTGCGTCAGACGTCGCGGAACACAAGCCTGGGAATAAAGCAAGATTCACCGTGGAACACGACCCTTCAAACGAAACCATTCTCATGGATGTGTGTGTTCTCAGACTAGAGTAATGCCGTGTCCTTGGCTTGGAGAAAGACTTCTGTGGAGGATGCAGTTCCAGCGACACTGTGGCTGTTCCACCGAGAAGCTTCCGAGCCTCTATGTGTGGAGGCATCCCGAGAGTGCCCCAGTCTTCTGTTTGAGGAAAAGAGTGTGAAGAAAAGCGCTGCCCGCTAACATCTTGATGCCAGAAGCGAAAGCGATTCCTCCTATAGGTGTAGAAATAGAGGACAGGTGGTTTGTCCTTAGGCATGGAATCCAGATGGCAGAGAATGCATTTTTCAGAACCGCATAATTGTCTGCGGCATGAAGGATACCGGCACGTCTGTGGGGCAGCATCAGGAAGGTGCCCTCTAGTTCCGCAGTTGGTAACGGTCGGCTTAGAAGAGGACGTTGAAGGAAACACTTGCTTTCTGAAGACACAAGCCTTTTCCATTCTCCGCGTGTAGTCTGGAGGAAACTGCCCTAAACCCAATTCATCAACCAGAGACTCTGGACCATGGAACTCTAAACTGCCAGCTCGATATCTGAGGGTAGAAACACTTTCATATCTGTGTGGAAGGGCAGGCAAGTGGCCAGGATTCGGAGGAGAGAACCTCATGCGTGGACATTGTAACTTAGAGCGAACAACAAATGTGCTCCCGTGAGAAGCCTGCTGGCCGGGAAGTGTTGAAGCGTCAGGATGAAGCCCTCTCATTCCCACCGTGGAAGAAATGTCTGCCTCAGGCACGTCTCCGCGACACCCTGGATCCTTCAATCCTATACCCTGCTAGCCTCTGTGGGTTGAAGTCTCAGAAAAGGGCAGGATCGGGCCCTCGGGGAAAGAGTTCTGTGTAGATAGCCTCTTTCGGCAACCAACGTGGTTCTTCAAAGGGGGAAGCCTTGAAGGAAGTATGTGTTGCCGTGTCAGGACAATGCCATCTCCGCCCATCGTCGAAAGATGACTGGGGAGGACGACACGTTCCAGGACCATCTGGATTCCGGAAGAGAAAGCGATTTCTAGTGTAGGTATGGAAAGAGAGGCAAGGTACCCGTCCCCGTCTGGGAGATCCAAGTCCGTGGAGAGTACAACTTCCGAGCCTCAACAAGTTTCTCCCGCAAGGAAAGTTTCAAGCTCTGGGGTGGGCAAGCTTCGGCGGGGTTCCATATCCTTGCCTCTGAGAATCAAGGCTGTGGAGATGGTCACTTCCCGGGAGCATCTACTTTGTGGAGATCCAAACTGTGGGCACGGAGGTGGCACGCGAGACTAAGGGGCGTGTCCCTGTCAGGGAGAAGACAGTCCGTGGAGACGGCCACTTTCGTGAGCATCTCGTTCCCTCAAGCCGGAAGCATCCTGGCCTATATTGATGAGAAGTAGCAGGAGAATTCCTCAACCTCTGCTCTGCCTAAATAGACTGTGGGCAATGCCACTTTCCCTAACACCGTGTCTCCAGAAGAGAATTGCCATGTCCATTCCAAAAGCGGGGAGGTCTAGGAGAGGGACCACGGCCTCACGCTGAGAAACGGGCCTGGGGACATGCACCATTCAGGGAACGACAATGCTCTCCCACGAGAAGCATTCTAGCACGCATGGGTTGAGGCCTCCTAAACATGCCCCATCCTTGCCTCTGTGAAACGAGTCTCTGGGCATTGCACGTGTCCCGAAAGTGGAAGTTCTCTCCTGCCAGAATCTTTGGAGCACGTTTGTCTAGATGCACGGCCAAAGTGCCATGCCCTTCGGTCAGATAATGAACCCTGCGAATAAAGCACGTTTCAGACAAGAACACGACACTTCCAAACACACGCCTCAGAGCAGATCCGTGTGTTTTCACCGGAGGAAATGCCGTTTCCACCGTTGGGCGAAGGAATGCTGGGGAGGAGGCCATTTCGGCAACATCGTAGATTTTCACGCCATAAAAATCCCAGCCTCCGTGTGTGCAACGATCACGAGAGGGCCATCGAATTTCCCGGGAGATACCAGACGCTGGAGGATCCGGTGTCCACTCACATCTTGTTTTCCCAAGAGAAAAGCCATTTCTCATAGTTGTGTGGAAGTCTAGGGAAGGGGGCTTGTCCTTAAGATGAGAAACAAGACTGTGGAGAGGGCAACTTTCAGCGCACCCCAAGCATCTCTTTTGGGAAGCCTGGTTGCCCCTGTGCCTTGTGGCATCCGAAAGGTGCCTAACCTTCCCTCAGTGAATACACTCCCTTGGGAATACAGCGTTCAAGTCAACACTTGCTTCCTGAAGATACAAAGCTTTTCCAAGGCAGGTGTTTGATCAGGAGGAAACATGCCTACACGGACCTCTGGAAAACAAGACGTGGGAAGGGTCATCGTCACGGCCATCTGGATGCGGGGAGATAGATCCATCTTCAATTCTGTGTGCGGAAGCATAGGCAAGGGCCTAGGACCCTATCCTGAGAAACAAGTCTCTGGAGAAGAGAATGTTCAGCACACCGCAGCTGTCCTGCCGGAGATGTGTTCTAGCATGGGTGTGTGCAAGCATCGGGAGAGTTCCATCTCCTTCCGTCTGCGAGACAAGCCTGTGGAGATGGCCCCTTGGCAATAACATTTGGGTCCAGATTTCCAATCGAGTTCCAGGAGAGGTGCGGAAGGATAGGCCAGGTAACAAGTCCCCCAGTGTTCCAGTAACAATTCTGGGGAAGCACAGGTGCCAGGAAACACAAGTTCCTTCAGAGGAGATGCTTTCTAATACATACGTCCAGAAGTCTCTGTACATAGCCTACCCTTGCTTGTGGGAGGCAAGTTGGGTGGAATGCGAATTCCACTACCCTCTTGTTTCCACAAGAGAGAAATCGAATCAGTCCAATATATGCGCTGGAGCCTAGTGTACCGGGGCGATGTCCTGACGCTTTGAGAGAAGAGTGTGGAGCAGGCATCGTTGAGGAATCCACAAGTTTCTCAAGCGAGGAGCCTTCTAGCATTGCCGGGGTGAAGCGACCGAAACATGCACGAACCTTCCCTCTGTGAATAGGCTCTAGGGAATGCCAATTTCCCCTCAGAGGAAGATTGTCCCGGTGGGAAGCTCTCTAGCCTGTTGGTCTGCAGGCCCGCGGAGAAGGCCACATATACTTCGCTAAGGAAAACTCTCTGTGAAGAAAGATAGGTTCAGTGAAGGAAGCACACGTCCCACCAAACCCACTGAAACACACGGAGACGTTTTGGCATCAGGAAAGGCCTTATCCTTGCCCTGGATAGAATGCTTTTGGGAGTACCTGTGCTGCCCCGGCGTTGGATTGCCAAGGAGCCCCTTCCTACCTTATAGGTGTGGGAGTGGGCAATGTCCTTCGACGTGGAGACAAGTCTGTGAAGCAAGCACCGTTCGGGGAACCACCAGATTCTCGAGCGAGGAGCATTCCAGGCTGCATGTCCTGAGGCTCCCGAAACACGGGCTCTCTTTGCGTCTCTGAATAAATCTCTGGGGAATGCAACGTTCCTTCACAGGAAGCATGTCCCAGCGAGACATTTTGTGGTATGTTTCTCTAGAAGTACGGGGATGGGCGGTCGCATTCAGGAGGTGCCGTGTCCCTGGCCGGGAGAAACAATTCTGTGGAGAAGGCGACTTCGGCCCCAATGTGCTTTTCCAAGAAGAAGCTTCCTTAGGCTCAAAGCGTGGAAGCATCACTGTAATGCCACCTTCTTCCCTCTGAGCAGCAGGACGGTAGGCAACCCTACTTTCCAAGAACATGGGGTTTCCAGAAGGAAAAAGCGATCTCTGAGAGACGTTTCCAAGGACAGAGATGGCGGGTCGTACTGGCCTTTAGAAACAAGTGTGTGGAGAATGCCCCTTTCAGAGGACCACCATTTCTCCTGCGAGAAGCCTTCTACAATGTATGTGTGGAGGCATCAGGCGGGTGCCGGGTCCATCCCTCAGGGAGAACACTCTGTCGAGAACAATGTTCCAGGAACGTCTTGCTTACAGAACGTCGAAGACTTCTCCAGGTCCTTGTGTGATGCGGAGGAGTCTGCCCTAATGGGATCTCTGAGAAACAAGGCTGCGGAGACTGGAAACCTTCCCTGCCACCTGGATATCCGAAGACGGAAACCATTTCACGTCGATGTGTGGAAGTAGAGGCCAGGGGCCTTGACCTGATGCCCGGGAAGGCGTCTGTGCGGAATTCAACATGGAGCGAACAACCGAAATCTTCCCGTGTAGAGTCCTGTAGCATGGACGTGTACAAGCATCTGGAGCGGGCCCTCTCCTTCCCTCGGAGATACGAGCCCGTGGCGAATGCCACGTCGAGTTCACGTCCTTTCTCATGCGTTCTCTGCCATTTCCAGCGTCGGCCGTGAAGGATAGGCAAAGGGAAAAGTCCCCGTATCGGAGTCCCCAGGATGTGGGGAAAGCAGCTCCCAGGAAACCCAAGTTCCCCCCAGTGAGACGCTTTCTCACACACAGGTATGGGCGCATTCGAATGTGTGATAGACTTCCTTCGGGGAAGGCGATGTTCCATGAATTTCGTGTTTCCAGGAGAGAAAGCTGATGTCCAGGACATGTGTGCAAGGCTTGAGATGGGGCAAGGTCCTTAGGGCGAGCTTCGAGTCTGTGGATCAAGCCCCTTTCGGATAAGCACAAGTTGGTCAAGTGTGAATCATTCTGGCTTCCATGTGTGGAACAATCGAAACACGCCCTCTCCCTCTGTCTGTGAAGCAGTCTCTGGGGAATGCCACTTTCCCGTCAGAGGAAGTTGGTTCCCGTGAGGAGCATTCTACCATCTTTCGCCAGAGGCACGCGGAAAGTGCGTCAGACGTCGCGGAACGCAAGCCTGGGAATAGAGCAAGATTCACCGTGGAACACGACCCTTCAAACGAAACCATTCTCATGGATGTGTGTGTTCTCAGACTAGAGTAATGCCGTGTCCTTGGCTTGGAGAAAGACTTCTGTGGAGGATGCAGTTCCAGCGACACTGTGGCTGTTCCACCGAGAAGCTTCCGAGCCTCTATGTGTGGAGGCATCCCGAGAGTGCCCCAGTCTTCTGTTTGAGAAAAAGAGTGTGAAGAAAAGCGCTGCCCGCTAACATCTTGATGCCAGAAGCGAAAGCGATTTCTCCTATAGGTGTAGAAATAGAGGACAGGTGGTTTGTCCTTAGGCATGGAATCCAGATGGCAGAGAATGCATTTTTCAGAACCGCATAATTGTCTGCGGCATGAAGGATACCGGCACGTCTGTGGGGCAGCATCAGGAAGGTGCCCTCTAGTTCCGCAGTTGGTAACGGTCGGCTTAGAAGAGGACGTTGAAGGAAACACTTGCTTTCTGAAGACACAAGCCTTTTCCATTCTCCGCGTGTAGTCTGGAGGAAACTGCCCTAAACCCAATTCATCAACCAGAGACTCTGGACCATGGAACTCTAAACTGCCAGCTCGATATCTGAGGGTAGAAACACTTTCATATCTGTGTGGAAGGGCAGGCAAGTGGCCAGGATTCGGAGGAGAGAACCTCATGCGTGGACATTGTAACTTAGAGCGAACAACAAATGTGCTCCCGTGAGAAGCCTGCTGGCCGGGAAGTGTTGAAGCGTCAGGATGAAGCCCTCTCATTCCCACCGTGGAAGAAATGTCTGCCTCAGCACGTCTCCGCGACACCCTGGATCCTTCAATCCTATACCCTGCTAGCCTCTGTGGGTTGAAGTCTCAGAAAAGGGCAGGATCGGGCCCTCGGGGAAAGAGTTCTGTGTAGATAGCCTCTTTCGGCAACCAACGTGGTTCTTCAAAGGGGGAAGCCTTGAAGGAAGTATGTGTTGCCGTGTCAGGACAATGCCATCTCCGCCCATCGTCGAAAGATGACTGGGGAGGACGACACGTTCCAGGACCATCTGGATTCCGGAAGAGAAAGCGATTTCTAGTGTAGGTATGGAAAGAGAGGCAAGGTACCCGTCCCCGTCTGGGAGATCCAAGTCCGTGGAGAGTACAACTTCCGAGCCTCAACAAGTTTCTCCCGCAAGGAAAGTTTCAAGCTCTGGGGTGGGCAAGCTTCGGCGGGGTTCCATATCCTTGCCTCTGAGAATCAAGGCTGTGGAGATGGTCACTTCCCGGGAGCATCTACTTTGTGGAGATCCAAACTGTGGGCACGGAGGTGGCACGCGAGACTAAGGGGCGTGTCCCTGTCAGGGAGAAGACAGTCCGTGGAGACGGCCACTTTCGTGAGCATCTCGATCCCTCAAGCCGGAAGCATCCTGACCTATATTGATGAGAAGTAGCAGGAGAATTCCTCAACCTCTGCTCTGCCTAAATAGACTGTGGGCAATGCCAATTTCCCTAACACCGTGTCTCCAGAAGAGAATTGCCATGTCCATTCCAAAAGCGGGGAGGTCTAGGAGAGGGACCACGGCCTCACGCTGAGAAACGGGCCTGGGGACATGCAGCATTCAGGGAACGACAATGCTCTCCCACGAGAAGCATTCTAGCACGCATGGGTTGAGGCCTCCTAAACATGCCCCATCCTTGCCTCTGTGAAACGAGTCTCTGGGCATTGCACGTGTCCCGAAAGTGGAAGTTCTCTCCTGCCAGAATCTTTGGAGCACGTTTGTCTAGATGCACGGCCAAAGTGCCATGCCCTTCGGTCAGATAATGAACCCTGCGAATAAAGCACGTTTCAGACAAGAACACGACACTTCCAAACACACGCCTCAGAGCAGATCCGTGTGTTTTCACCGGAGGAAATGCCGTTTCCACCGTTGGGCGAAGGAATGCTGGGGAGGAGGCCATTTCGGCAACATCGTAGATTTTCACGCCATAAAAATCCCAGCCTCCGTGTGTGCAACGATCACGAGAGGGCCATCGAATTTCCCGGGAGATACCAGACGCTGGAGGATCCGGTGTCCACTCACATCTTGTTTTCCCAAGAGAAAAGCCATTTCTCATAGTTGTGTGGAAGTCTAGGGAAGGGGGCTTGTCCTTAAGATGAGAAACAAGACTGTGGAGAGGGCAACTTTCAGCGCACCCCAAGCATCTCTTTTGGGAAGCCTGGTTGCCCCTGTGCCTTGTGGCATCCGAAAGGTGCCTAACCTTCCCTCAGTGAATACACTCCCTTGGGAATACAGCGTTCAAGTCAACACTTGCTTCCTGAAGATACAAAGCTTTTCCAAGGCAGGTGTTTGATCAGGAGGAAACATGCCTACACGGACCTCTGGAAAACAAGACGTGGGAAGGGTCATCGTCACGGCCATCTGGATGCGGGGAGATAGATCCATCTTCAATTCTGTGTGCGGAAGCATAGGCAAGGGCCTAGGACCCTATCCTGAGAAACAAGTCTCTGGAGAAGAGAATGTTCAGCACACCGCAGGTGTCCTGCCGGAGATGTGTTCTAGCATGGGTGTGCGCAAGCATCGGGAGAGTTCCATCTCCTTCCGTCTGCGAGACAAGCCTGTGGAGATGGCCCCTTGGCAATAACATTTGGGTCCAGATTTCCAATCGAGTTCCAGGAGGGGTGCGGAAGGATAGGCCAGGTAACAAGTCCCCCAGTGTTCCAGTAACAATTCTGGGGAAGCACAGGTGCCAGGAAACACAAGTTCCTTCAGAGGAGATGCTTTCTAATACATACGTCCAGAAGTCTCTGTACATAGCCTACCCTTGCTTGTGGGAGGCAAGTTGGGTGGAATGCGAATTCCACTACCCTCTTGTTTCCACAAGAGAGAAATCGAATCAGTCCAATATATGCGCTGGAGCCTAGTGTACCGGGGCGATGCCCTGACGCTTTGAGAGAAGAGTGTGGAGCAGGCATCGTTGAGGAATCCACAAGTTTCTCAAGCGAGGAGCCTTCTAGCATTGCCGGGGTGAAGCGACCGAAACATGCACGAACCTTCCCTCTGTGAATAGGCTCTAGGGAATGCCAATTTCCCCTCAGAGGAAGATTGTCCCGGTGGGAAGCTCTCTAGCCTGTTGGTCTGCAGGCCCGCGGAGAAGGCCACATATACTTCGCTAAGGAAAACTCTCTGTGAAGAAAGATAGGTTCAGTGAAGGAAGCACACGTCCCACCAAACCCACTGAAACACACGGAGACGTTTTGGCATCAGGAAAGGCCTTATCCTTGCCCTGGATAGAATGCTTTTGGGAGTACCTGTGCTGCCCCGGCGTTGGATTGCCAAGGAGCCCCTTCCTACCTTATAGGTGTGGGAGTGGGCAATGTCCTTCGACGTGGAGACAAGTCTGTGAAGCAAGCACCGTTCGGGGAACCACCAGATTCTCGAGCGAGGAGCATTCCAGGCTGCATGTCCTGAGGCTCCCGAAACACGGGCTCTCTTTGCGTCTCTGAATAAATCTCTGGGGAATGCAACGTTCCTTCACAGGAAGCATGTCCCAGCGAGACATTTTGTGGTATGTTTCTCTAGAAGTACGGGGATGGGCGGTCGCATTCAGGAGGTGCCGTGTCCCTGGCCGGGAGAAACAATTCTGTGGAGAAGGCGACTTCGGCCCCAATGTGCTTTTCCAAGAAGAAGCTTCCTTAGGCTCAAAGCGTGGAAGCATCACTGTAATGCCACCTTCTTCCCTCTGAGCAGCAGGACGGTAGGCAACCCTACTTTCCAAGAACATGGGGTTTCCAGAAGGAAAAAGCGATCTCTGAGAGACGTTTCCAAGGACAGAGATGGCGGGTCGTACTGGCCTTTAGAAACAAGTGTGTGGAGAATGCCCCTTTCAGAGGACCACCATTTCTCCTGCGAGAAGCCTTCTACAATGTATGTGTGGAGGCATCAGGCGGGTGCCGGGTCCATCCCTCAGGGAAAACACTCTGTCGAGAACAATGTTCCAGGAACGTCTTGCTTACAGAACGTCGAAGACTTCTCCAGGTCCTTGTGTGATGCGGAGGAGTCTGCCCTAATGGGATCTCTGAGAAACAAGGCTGCGGAGACTGGAAACCTTCCCTGCCACCTGGATATCCGAAGACGGAAACCATTTCACGTCGATGTGTGGAAGTAGAGGCCAGGGGCCTTGACCTGATGCCCGGGAAGGCGTCTGTGCGGAATTCAACATGGAGCGAACAACCGAAATCTTCCCGTGTAGAGTCCTGTAGCATGGACGTGTACAAGCATCTGGAGCGGGCCCTCTCCTTCCCTCGGAGATACGAGCCCGTGGCGAATGCCACGTCGAGTTCACGTCCTTTCTCATGCGTTCTCTGCCATTTCCAGCGTCGGCCGTGAAGGATAGGCAAAGGGAAAAGTCCCCGTATCGGAGTCCCCAGGATGTGGGGAAAGCAGCTCCCAGGAAACCCAAGTTCCCCCCAGTGAGACGCTTTCTCACACACAGGTATGGGCGCATTCGAATGTGTGATAGACTTCCTTCGGGGAAGGCGATGTTCCATGAATTTCGTGTTTCCAGGAGAGAAAGCTGATGTCCAGGACATGTGTGCAAGGCTTGAGATGGGGCAATGTCCTTAGGGCGAGCTTCGAGTCTGTGGATCAAGCCCCTTTCGGATAAGCACATGTTGGTCAAGTGTGAATCATTCTGGCTTCCATGTGTGGAACAATCGAAACACGCCCTCTCCCTCTGTCTGTGAAGCAGTCTCTGGGGAATGCCACTTTCCCGTCAGAGGAAGTTGGTTCCCGTGAGGAGCATTCTACCATCTTTCGCCAGAGGCACGCGGAAAGTGCGTCAGACGTCGCGGAACGCAAGCCTGGGAATAAAGCAAGATTCACCGTGGAACACGACCCTTCAAACGAAACCATTCTCATGGATGTGTGTGTTCTCAGACTAGAGTAATGCCGTGTCCTTGGCTTGGAGAAAGACTTCTGTGGAGGATGCAGTTCCAGCGACACTGTGGCTGTTCCACCGAGAAGCTTCCGAGCCTCTATGTGTGGAGGCATCCCGAGAGTGCCCCAGTCTTCTGTTTGAGAAAAAGAGTGTGAAGAAAAGCGCTGCCCGCTAACATCTTGATGCCAGAAGCGAAAGCGATTTCTCCTATAGGTGTAGAAATAGAGGACAGGTGGTTTGTCCTTAGGCATGGAATCCAGATGGCAGAGAATGCATTTTTCAGAACCGCATAATTGTCTGCGGCATGAAGGATACCGGCACGTCTGTGGGGCAGCATCAGGAAGGTGCCCTCTAGTTCCGCAGTTGGTAACGGTCGGCTTAGAAGAGGACGTTGAAGGAAACACTTGCTTTCTGAAGACACAAGCCTTTTCCATTCTCCGCGTGTAGTCTGGAGGAAACTGCCCTAAACCCAATTCATCAACCAGAGACTCTGGACCATGGAACTCTAAACTGCCAGCTCGATATCTGAGGGTAGAAACACTTTCATATCTGTGTGGAAGGGCAGGCAAGTGGCCAGGATTCGGAGGAGAGAACCTCATGCGTGGACATTGTAACTTAGAGCGAACAACAAATGTGCTCCCGTGAGAAGCCTGCTGGCCGGGAAGTGTTGAAGCGTCAGGATGAAGCCCTCTCATTCCCACCGTGGAAGAAATGTCTGCCTCAGGCACGTCTCCGCGACACCCTGGATCCTTCAATCCTATACCCTGCTAGCCTCTGTGGGTTGAAGTCTCAGAAAAGGGCAGGATCGGGCCCTCGGGGAAAGAGTTCTGTGTAGATAGCCTCTTTCGGCAACCAACGTGGTTCTTCAAAGGGGGAAGCCTTGTAGGAAGTATGTGTTGCCGTGTCAGGACAATGCCATCTCCGCCCATCGTCGAAGGATGACTGTGGAGGACGACACGTTCCAGGACCATCTGGATTCCGGAAGAGAGAGCGATTTCTAGTGTAGGTATGGAAAGAGAGGCAAGGTGCCCGTCCCCGTCTGGGAGATCCAAGTCCGTGGAGCGTACAACTTCCGAGCCACAACAAGTTTCTCCCCCAAGGAAAGTTTCAAGCTCTGGGGTGGGCAAGCTTCGGCGGGGTTCCATATCCTTGCCTCTGAGAATCAAGGCTGTGGAGATGGTCACTTCCCGGGAGCATCTACTTTCTGGAGATCCAAACTGTGGGCACGGAGGTGGCACGCGAGACTAAGGCGCGTGTGCCTGTCAGGGAGAAGACAGTCCGTGGAGACGGCCACTTTCGTGAGCATCTCGTTCCCTCAAGCCGGAAGCATCCTGGCCTATATTGATGAGAAGTAGCAGGAGAATTCCTCAACCTCTGCTCTGCCTAAATAGACTGTGGGCAATGCCACTTTCCCTAACACCGTGTCTCCAGAAGAGAATTGCCATGTCCAGTCCAAAAGCGGGGAGGTCTAGGAGAGGGACCACGGCCTCACGCTGAGAAACGGGCCTGGGGACATGCACCACTCAGGGAACGACAATGCTCTCCAACGAGAAGCATTCTAGCACGCATGGGTTGAGGCCTCCTAAATATGCCCCATCCTTGCCTCTGTGAAACGAGTCTCTGGGCATTGCACGTGTCCCGAAAGTGGAAGTTCTCTCCTGCCAGAATCTTTGGAGCACGTTTGTCTAGAGGCACGGCCAAAGTGCCATGCCCTTCGGTCAGATAATGAACCCTGCGAATAAAGCACGTTTCAGACAAGAACACGACACTTCCAAACACACGCCTCAGAGCAGATCCGTGTGTTTTCACCGGAGGAAATGCCGTTTCCACCGTTGGGCGAAGGAATGCTGGGGAGGAGGCCATTTCGGCAACATCGTAGATTTTCACGCCATAAAAATCCCAGCCTCCGTGTGTGCAACGATCACGAGAGGGCCATCGAATTTCCCGGGAGATACCAGACGCTGGAGGATCCGGTGTCCACTCACATCTTGTTTTCCCAAGAGAAAAGCCATTTCTCATAGTTGTGTGGAAGTCTAGGGAAGGGGGCTTGTCCTTAAGATGAGAAACAAGACTGTGGAGAGGGCAACTTTCAGCGCACCCCAAGCATCTCTTTTGGGAAGCCTGGTTGCCCCTGTGCCTTGTGGCATCCGAAAGGTGCCTAACCTTCCCTCAGTGAATACACTCCCTTGGGAATACAGCGTTCAAGTCAACACTTGCTTCCTGAAGATACAAAGCTTTTCCAAGGCAGGTGTTTGATCAGGAGGAAACATGCCTACACGGACCTCTGGAAAACAAGACGTGGGAAGGGTCATCGTCACGGCCATCTGGATGCGGGGAGATAGATCCATCTTCAATTCTGTGTGCGGAAGCATAGGCAAGGGCCTAGGACCCTATCCTGAGAAACAAGTCTCTGGAGAAGAGAATGTTCAGCACACCGCAGCTGTCCTGCCGGAGATGTGTTCTAGCATGGGTGTGCGCAAGCATCGGGAGAGTTCCATCTCCTTCCGTCTGCGAGACAAGCCTGTGGAGATGGCCCCTTGGCAATAACATTTGGGTCCAGATTTCCAATCGAGTTCCAGGAGAGGTGCGGAAGGATAGGCCAGGTAACAAGTCCCCCAGTGTTCCAGTAACAATTCTGGGGAAGCACAGGTGCCAGGAAACACAAGTTCCTTCAGAGGAGATGCTTTCTAATACATACGTCCAGAAGTCTCTGTACATAGCCTACCCTTGCTTGTGGGAGGCAAGTTGGGTGGAATGCGAATTCCACTACCCTCTTGTTTCCACAAGAGAGAAATCGAATCAGTCCAATATATGCGCTGGAGCCTAGTGTACCGGGGCGATGTCCTGACGCTTTGAGAGAAGAGTGTGGAGCAGGCATCGTTGAGGAATCCACAAGTTTCTCAAGCGAGGAGCCTTCTAGCATTGCCGGGGTGAAGCGACCGAAACATGCACGAACCTTCCCTCTGTGAATAGGCTCTAGGGAATGCCAATTTCCCCTCAGAGGAAGATTGTCCCGGTGGGAAGCTCTCTAGCCTGTTGGTCTGCAGGTCCGCGGAGAAGGCCACATATACTTCGCTAAGGAAAACTCTCTGTGAAGAAAGATAGGTTCAGTGAATAAGCACACGTCCCACCAAACCCACTGAAACACACGGAGACGTTTTGGCATCAGGAAAGGCCTTATCCTTGCCCTGGATAGAATGCTTTTGGGAGTACCTGTGCTGCCCCGGCGTTGGATTGCCAAGGAGCCCCTTCCTACCTTATAGGTGTGGGAGTGGGCAATGTCCTTCGACGTGGAGACAAGTCTGTGAAGCAAGCACCGTTCGGGGAACCACCAGATTCTCGAGCGAGGAGCATTCCAGGCTGCATGTCCTGAGGCTCCCGAAACACGGGCTCTCTTTGCGTCTCTGAATAAATCTCTGGGGAATGCAACGTTCCTTCACAGGAAGCATGTCCCAGCGAGACATTTTGTGGTATGTTTCTCTAGAAGTACGGGGATGGGCGGTCGCATTCAGGAGGTGCCGTGTCCCTGGCCGGGAGAAACAATTCTGTGGAGAAGGCGACTTCGGCCCCAATGTGCTTTTCCAAGAAGAAGCTTCCTTAGGCTCAAAGCGTGGAAGCATCACTGTAATGCCACCTTCTTCCCTCTGAGCAGCAGGACGGTAGGCAACCCTACTTTCCAAGAACATGGGGTTTCCAGAAGGAAAAAGCGATCTCTGAGAGACGTTTCCAAGGACAGAGATGGCGGGTCGTACTGGCCTTTAGAAACAAGTGTGTGGAGAATGCCCCTTTCAGAGGACCACCATTTCGCCTGCGAGAAGCCTTCTACAATGTATGTGTGGAGGCATCAGGCGGGTGCCGGGTCCATCCCTCAGGGAGAACACTCTGTCGAGAACAATGTTCCAGGAACGTCTTGCTTACAGAACGTCGAAGACTTCTCCAGGTCCTTGTGTGATGCGGAGGAGTCTGCCCTAATGGGATCTCTGAGAAACAAGGCTGCGGAGACTGGAAACCTTCCCTGCCACCTGGATATCCGAAGACGGAAACCATTTCACGTCGATGTGTGGAAGTAGAGGCCAGGGGCCTTGACCTGATGCCCGGGAAGGCGTCTGTGCGGAATTCAACATGGAGCGAACAACCGAAATCTTCCCGTGTAGAGTCCTGTAGCATGGACGTGTACAAGCATCTGGAGCGGGCCCTCTCCTTCCCTCGGAGATACGAGCCCGTGGCGAATGCCACGTCGAGTTCACGTCCTTTCTCATGCGTTCTCTGCCATTTCCAGCGTCGGCCGTGAAGGATAGGCAAAGGGAAAAGTCCCCGTATCGGAGTCCCCAGGATGTGGGGAAAGCAGCTCCCAGGAAACCCAAGTTCCCCCCAGTGAGACGCTTTCTCACACACAGGTATGGGCGCATTCGAATGTGCGATAGACTTCCTTCGGGGAAGGCGATGTTCCATGAATTTCGTGTTTCCAGGAGAGAAAGCTGATGTCCAGGACATGTGTGCAAGTCTTGAGATGGGGCAAGGTCCTTAGGGCGAGCTTCGAGTCTGTGGATCAAGCCGCTTTCGGATAAGCACAAGTTGGTCAAGTGTGAATCATTCTGGCTTCCATGTGTGGAACAATCGAAACACGCCCTCTCCCTCTGTCTGTGAAGCAGTCTCTGGGGAATGCCACTTTCCCGTCAGAGGAAGTTGGTTCCCGTGAGGAGCATTCTACTATCTTTCGCCAGAGGCACGCGGAAAGTGCGTCAGACGTCGCGGAACGCAAGCCTGGGAATAAAGCAAGATTCACCGTGGAACACGACCCTTCAAACGAAACCATTCTCATGGATGTGTGTGTTCTCAGACTAGAGTAATGCCGTGTCCTTGGCTTGGAGAAAGACTTCTGTGGAGGATGCAGTTCCAGCGACACTGTGGCTGTTCCACCGAGAAGCTTCCGAGCCTCTATGTGTGGAGGCATCCCGAGAGTGCCCCAGTCTTCTGTTTGAGAAAAAGAGTGTGAAGAAAAGCGCTGCCCGCTAACATCTTGATGCCAGAAGCGAAAGCGATTTCTCCTATAGGTGTAGAAATAGAGGACAGGTGGTTTGTCCTTAGGCATGGAATCCAGATGGCAGAGACTGCATTTTTCAGAACCGCATAATTGTCTGCGGCATGAAGGATACCGGCACGTCTGTGGGGCAGCATCAGGAAGGTGCCCTCTAGTTCCGCAGTTGGTAACGGTCGGCTTAGAAGAGGACGTTGAAGGAAACACTTGCTTTCTGAAGACACAAGCCTTTTCCATTCTCCGCGTGTAGTCTGGAGGAAACTGCCCTAAACCCAATTCATCAACCAGAGACTCTGGACCATGGAACTCTAAACTGCCAGCTCGATATCTGAGGGTAGAAACACTTTCATATCTGTGTGGAAGGGCAGGCAAGTGGCCAGGATTCGGAGGAGAGAACCTCATGCGTGGACATTGTAACTTAGAGCGAACAACAAATGTGCTCCCGTGAGAAGCCTGCTGGCCGGGAAGTGTTGAAGCGTCAGGATGAAGCCCTCTCATTCCCACCGTGGAAGAAATGTCTGCCTCAGGCACGTCTCCGCGACACCCTGGATCCTTCAATCCTATACCCTGCTAGCCTCTGAGGGTTGAAGTCTCAGAAAAGGGCAGGATCGGGCCCTCGGGGAAAGAGTTCTGTGTAGATAGCCTCTTTCGGCAACCAACGTGGTTCTTCAAAGGGGGAAGCCTTGTAGGAAGTATGTGTTGCCGTGTCAGGACAATGCCATCTCCGCCCATCGTCAAAGGATGACTGTGGAGGACGACACGTTCCAGGACCATCTGGATTCCGGAAGAGAGAGCGATTTCTAGTGTAGGTATGGAAAGAGAGGCAAGGTGCCCGTCCCCGTCTGGGAGATCCAAGTCCGTGGAGCGTACAACTTCCGAGCCACAACAAGTTTCTCCCCCAAGGAAAGTTTCAAGCTCTGGGGTGGGCAAGCTTCGGCAGGGTTCCATATCCTTGCCTCTGAGAATCAAGGCTGTGGAGATGGTCACTTCCCGGGAGCATCTACTTTCTGGAGATCCAAACTGTGGGCACGGAGGTGGCACGCGAGACTAAGGCGCCTGTGCCTGTCAGGGAGAAGACAGTCCGTGGAGACGGCCACTTTCGTGAGCATCTCGTTCCCTCAAGCCGGAAGCATCCTGGCCTATATTGATGAGAAGTAGCAGGAGAATTCCTCAAACTCTGCTCTGCCTAAATAGACTGTGGGCAATGCCACTTTCCCTAACACCGTGTCTCCAGAAGAGAATTGCCATGTCCAGTCCAAAAGCGGGGAGGTCTAGGAGAGGGACCACGGCCTCACGCTGAGAAACGGGCCTGGGGACATGCACCACTCAGGGAACGACAATGCTCTCCAACGAGAAGCATTCTAGCACGCATGGGTTGAGGCCTCCTAAATATGCCCCATCCTTGCCTCTGTGAAACCAGTCTCTGGGCATTGCACGTGTCCCGAAAGTGGAAGTTCTCTCCTGCCAGAATCTTTGGAGCACGTTTGTCTAGATGCACGGCCAAAGTGCCATGCCCTTCGGTCAGATAATGAACCCTGCGAATAAAGCACGTTTCAGACAAGAACACGACACTTCCAAACACACGCCTCAGAGCAGATCCGTGTGTTTTCACCGGAGGAAATGCCGTTTCCACCGTTGGGCGAAGGAATGCTGGGGAGGAGGCCATTTCGGCAACATCGTAGATTTTCACGCCATAAAAATCCCAGCCTCCGTGTGTGCAACGATCACGAGAGGGCCATCGAATTTCCCGGGAGATACCAGACGCTGGAGGATCCGGTGTCCACTCACATCTTGTTTTCCCAAGAGAAAAGCCATTTCTCATAGTTGTGTGGAAGTCTAGGGAAGGGGGCTTGTCCTTAAGATGAGAAACAAGACTGTGGAGAGGGCAACTTTCAGCGCACCCCAAGCATCTCTTTTGGGAAGCCTGGTTGCCCCTGTGCCTTGTGGCATCCGAAAGGTGCCTAACCTTCCCTCAGTGAATACACTCCCTTGGGAATACAGCGTTCAAGTCAACACTTGCTTCCTGAAGATACAAAGCTTTTCCAAGGCAGGTGTTTGATCAGGAGGAAACATGCCTACACGGACCTCTGGAAAACAAGACGTGGGAAGGGTCATCGTCACGGCCATCTGGATGCGGGGAGATAGATCCATCTTCAATTCTGTGTGCGGAAGCATAGGCAAGGGCCTAGGACCCTATCCTGAGAAACAAGTCTCTGGAGAAGAGAATGTTCAGCACACCGCAGCTGTCCTGCCGGAGATGTGTTCTAGCATGGGTGTGCGCAAGCATCGGGAGAGTTCCATCTCCTTCCGTCTGCGAGACAAGCCTGTGGAGATGGCCCCTTGGCAATAACATTTGGGTCCAGATTTCCAATCGAGTTCCAGGAGAGGTGCGGAAGGATAGGCCAGGTAACAAGTCCCCCAGTGTTCCAGTAACAATTCTGGGGAAGCACAGGTGCCAGGAAACACAAGTTCCTTCAGAGGAGATGCTTTCTAATACATACGTCCAGAAGTCTCTGTACATAGCCTACCCTTGCTTGTGGGAGGCAAGTTGGGTGGAATGCGAATTCCACTACCCTCTTGTTTCCACAAGAGAGAAATCGAATCAGTCCAATATATGCGCTGGAGCCTAGTGTACCGGGGCGATGTCCTGACGCTTTGAGAGAAGAGTGTGGAGCAGGCATCGTTGAGGAATCCACAAGTTTCTCAAGCGAGGAGCCTTCTAGCATTGCCGGGGTGAAGCGACCGAAACATGCACGAACCTTCCCTCTGTGAATAGGCTCTAGGGAATGCCAATTTCCCCTCAGAGGAAGATTGTCCCGGTGGGAAGCTCTCTAGCCTGTTGGTCTGCAGGCCCGCCGAGAAGGCCACATATACTTCGCTAAGGAAAACTCTCTGTGAAGAAAGATAGGTTCAGTGAAGGAAGCACACGTCCCACCAAACCCACTGAAACACACGGAGACGTTTTGGCATCAGGAAAGGCCTTATCCTTGCTCTGGATAGAATGCTTTTGGGAGTACCTGTGCTGCCCCGGCGTTGGATTGCCAAGGAGCCCCTTCCTACCTTATAGGTGTGGGAGTGGGCAATGTCCTTCGACGTGTAGACAAGTCTGTGAAGCAAGCACCGTTCGGGGAACCACCAGATTCTCGAGCGAGGAGCATTCCAGGCTGCATGTCCTGAGGCTCCCGAAACACGGGCTCTCTTTGCGTCTCTGAATAAATCTCTGGGGAATGCAACGTTCCTTCACAGGAAGCATGTCCCAGCGAGACATTTTGTGGTATGTTTCTCTAGAAGTACGGGGATGGGCGGTCGCATTCAGGAGGTGCCGTGTCCCTGGCCGGGAGAAACAATTCTGTGGAGAAGGCGACTTCGGCCCCAATGTGCTTTTCCAAGAAGAAGCTTCCTTAGGCTCAAAGCGTGGAAGCATCACTGTAATGCCACCTTCTTCCCTCTGAGCAGCAGGACGGTAGGCAACCCTACTTTCCAAGAACATGGGGTTTCCAGAAGGAAAAAGCGATCTCTGAGAGACGTTTCCAAGGACAGAGATGGCGGGTCGTACTGGCCTTTAGAAACAAGTGTGTGGAGAATGCCCCTTTCAGAGGACCACCATTTCTCCTGCGAGAAGCCTTCTACAATGTATGTGTGGAGGCATCAGGCGGGTGCCGGGTCCATCCCTCAGGGAGAACACTCTGTCGAGAACAATGTTCCAGGAACGTCTTGCTTACAGAACGTCGAAGATTTCTCCAGGTCCTTGTGTGATGCGGAGGAGTCTGCCCTAATGGGATCTCTGAGAAACAAGGCTGCGGAGACTGGAAACCTTCCCTGCCACCTGGATATCCGAAGACGGAAACCATTTCACGTCGATGTGTGGAAGTAGAGGCCAGGGGCCTTGACCTGATGCCCGGGAAGGCGTCTGTGCGGAATTCAACATGGAGCGAACAACCGAAATCTTCCCGTGTAGAGTCCTGTAGCATGGACGTGTACAAGCATCTGGAGCGGGCCCTCTCCTTCCCTCGGAGATACGAGCCCGTGGCGAATGCCACGTCGAGTTCACGTCCTTTCTCATGCGTTCTCTGCCATTTCCAGCGTCGGCCGTGAAGGATAGGCAAAGGGAAAAGTCCCCGTATCGGAGTCCCCAGGATGTGGGGAAAGCAGCTCCCAGGAAACCCAAGTTCCCCCCAGTGAGACGCTTTCTCACACACAGGTATGGGCGCATTCGAATGTGTGATAGACTTCCTTCGGGGAAGGCGATGTTCCATGAATTTCGTGTTTCCAGGAGAGAAAGCTGATGTCCAGGACATGTGTGCAAGTCTTGAGATGGGGCAAGGTCCTTAGGGCGAGCTTCGAGTCTGTGGATCAAGCCCCTTTCGGATAAGCACAAGTTGGTCAAGTGTGAATCATTCTGGCTTCCATGTGTGGAACAATCGAAACACGCCCTCTCCCTCTGTCTGTGAAGCAGTCTCTGGGGAATGCCACTTTCCCGTCAGAGGAAGTTGGTTCCCGTGAGGAGCATTCTACCATCTTTCGCCAGAGGCACGCGGAAAGTGCGTCAGACGTCGCGGAACGCAAGCCTGGGAATAAAGCAAGATTCACCGTGGAACACGACCCTTCAAACGAAACCATTCTCATGGATGTGTGTGTTCTCAGACTAGAGTAATGCCGTGTCCTTGGCTTGGAGAAAGACTTCTGTGGAGGATGCAGTTCCAGCGACACTGTGGCTGTTCCACCGAGAAGCTTCCGAGCCTCTATGTGTGGAGGCATCCCGAGAGTGCCCCAGTCTTCTGTTTGAGAAAAAGAGTGTGAAGAAAAGCGCTGCCCGCTAACATCTTGATGCCAGAAGCGAAAGCGATTTCTCCTATAGGTGTAGAAATAGAGGACAGGTGGTTTGTCCTTAGGCATGGAATCCAGATGGCAGAGACTGCATTTTTCAGAACCGCATAATTGTCTGCGGCATGAAGGATACCGGCACGTCTGTGGGGCAGCATCAGGAAGGTGCCCTCTAGTTCCGCAGTTGGTAACGGTCGGCTTAGAAGAGGACGTTGAAGGAAACACTTGCTTTCTGAAGACACAAGCCTTTTCCATTCTCCGCGTGTAGTCTGGAGGAAACTGCCCTAAACCCAATTCATCAACCAGAGACTCTGGACCATGGAACTCTAAACTGCCAGCTCGATATCTGAGGGTAGAAACACTTTCATATCTGTGTGGAAGGGCAGGCAAGTGGCCAGGATTCGGAGGAGAGAACCTCATGCGTGGACATTGTAACTTAGAGCGAACAACAAATGTGCTCCCGTGAGAAGCCTGCTGGCCGGGAAGTGTTGAAGCGTCAGGATGAAGCCCTCTCATTCCCACCGTGGAAGAAATGTCTGCCTCAGGCACGTCTCCGCGACACCCTGGATCCTTCAATCCTATACCCTGCTAGCCTCTGTGGGTTGAAGTCTCAGAAAAGGGCAGGATCGGGCCCTCGGGGAAAGAGTTCTGTGTAGATAGCCTCTTTCGGCAACCAACGTGGTTCTTCAAAGGGGGAAGCCTTGTAGGAAGTATGTGTTGCCGTGTCAGGACAATGCCATCTCCGCCCATCGTCGAAGGATGACTGTGGAGGACGACACGTTCCAGGACCATCTGGATTCCGGAAGAGAGAGCGATTTCTAGTGTAGGTATGGAAAGAGAGGCAAGGTGCCCGTCCCCGTCTGGGAGATCCAAGTCCGTGGAGCGTACAACTTCCGAGCCACAACAAGTTTCTCCCCCAAGGAAAGTTTCAAGCTCTGGGGTGGGCAAGCTTCGGCGGGGTTCCATATCCTTGCCTCTGAGAATCAAGGCTGTGGAGATGGTCACTTCCCGGGAGCATCTACTTTCTGGAGATCCAAACTGTGGGCACGGAGGTGGCACGCGAGACTAAGGCGCCTGTGCCTGTCAGGGAGAAGACAGTCCGTGGAGACGGCCACTTTCGTGAGCATCTCGTTCCCTCAAGCCGGAAGCATCCTGGCCTATATTGATGAGAAGTAGCAGGAGAATTCCTCAACCTCTGCTCTGCCTAAATAGACTGTGGGCAATGCCACTTTCCCTAACACCGTGTCTCCAGAAGAGAATTGCCATGTCCAGTCCAAAAGCGGGGAGGTCTAGGAGAGGGACCACGGCCTCACGCTGAGAAACGGGCCTGGGGACATGCACCACTCAGGGAACGACAATGCTCTCCAACGAGAAGCATTCTAGCACGCATGGGTTGAGGCCTCCTAAATATGCCCCATCCTTGCCTCTGTGAAACGAGTCTCTGGGCATTGCACGTGTCCCGAAAGTGGAAGTTCTCTCCTGCCAGAATCTTTGGAGCACGTTTGTCTAGATGCACGGCCAAAGTGCCACGCCCTTCGGTCAGATAATGAACCCTGCGAATAAAGCACGTTTCAGACAAGAACACGACACTTCCAAACACACGCCTCAGAGCAGATCCGTGTGTTTTCACCGGAGGAAATGCCGTTTCCACCGTTGGGCGAAGGAATGCTGGGGAGGAGGCCATTTCGGCAACATCGTAGATTTTCACGCCATAAAAATCCCAGCCTCCGTGTGTGCAACGATCACGAGAGGGCCATCGAATTTCCCGGGAGATACCAGACGCTGGAGGATCCGGTGTCCACTCACATCTTGTTTTCCCAAGAGAAAAGCCATTTCTCATAGTTGTGTGGAAGTCTAGGGAAGGGGGCTTGTCCTTAAGATGAGAAACAAGACTGTGGAGAGGGCAACTTTCAGCGCACCCCAAGCATCTCTTTTGGGAAGCCTGGTTGCCCCTGTGCCTTGTGGCATCCGAAAGGTGCCTAACTTTCCCTCAGTGAATACACTCCCTTGGGAATACAGCGTTCAAGTCAACACTTGCTTCCTGAAGATACAAAGCTTTTCCAAGGCAGGTGTTTGATCAGGAGGAAACATGCCTACACGGACCTCTGGAAAACAAGACGTGGGAAGGGTCATCGTCACGGCCATCTGGATGCGGGGAGATAGATCCATCTTCAATTCTGTGTGCGGAAGCATAGGCAAGGGCCTAGGACCCTATCCTGAGAAACAAGTCTCTGGAGAAGAGAATGTTCAGCACACCGCAGCTGTCCTGCCGGAGATGTGTTCTAGCATGGGTGTGTGCAAGCATCGGGAGAGTTCCATCTCCTTCCGTCTGCGAGACAAGCCTGTGGAGATGGCCCCTTGGCAATAACATTTGGGTCCAGATTTCCAATCGAGTTCCAGGAGAGGTGCGGAAGGATAGGGCAGGTAACAAGTCCCCCAGTGTTCGAGTAACAATTCTGGGGAAGCACAAGTGCCAGGAAACACAAGTTCCTTCAGAGGAGATGCTTTCTAATACATACGTCCAGAAGTCTCTGTACATAGCCTACCCTTGCTTGTGGGAGGCAAGTTGGGTGGAATGCGAATTCCACTACCCTCTTGTTTCCACAAGAGAGAAATCGAATCAGTCCAATATATGCGCTGGAGCTTAGTGTACCGGGGCGATGTACTGACGCTTTGAGAGAAGAGTGTGGAGCAGGCATCGTTGAGGAATCCACAAGTTTCTCAAGCGAGGAGCCTTCTAGCATTGCCGGGGTGAAGCGACCGAAACATGCACGAAGCTTCCCTCTGTGAATAGGCTCTAGGGAATGCCAATTTCCCCTCAGAGGAAGATTGTCCCGGTGGGAAGCTCTCTAGCCTGTTGGTCTGCAGGCCCGCGGAGAAGGCCACATATACTTCGCTAAGGAAAACTCTCTGTGAAGAAAGATAGGTTCAGTGAAGGAAGCACACGTCCCACCAAACCCACTGAAACACACGGAGACGTTGTGGCATCAGGAAAGTCCTTATCCTTGCCCTGGATAGAATGCTTTTGGGAGTACCTGTGCTGCCCCGGCGTTGGATTGCCAAGGAGCCCCTTCCTACCTTATAGGTGTGGGAGTGGGCAATGTCCTTCGACGTGGAGACAAGTCTGTGAAGCAAGCACCGTTCGGGGAACCACCAGATTCTCGAGCGAGGAGCATTCCAGGCTGCATGTCCTGAGGCTCCCGAAACATGGGCTCTCTTTGCGTCTCTGAATAAATCTCTGGGGAATGCAACGTTCCTTCACAGGAAGCATGTCCCAGCGAGACATTTTGTGGTATGTTTCTCTAGAAGTACGGGGATGGGCGGTCGCATTCAGGAGGTGCCGTGTCCCTGGCCGGGAGAAACAATTCTGTGGAGAAGGCGACTTCGGCCCCAATGTGCTTTTCCAAGAAGAAGCTTCCTTAGGCTCAAAGCGTGGAAGCATCACTGTAATGCCACCTTCTTCCCTCTGAGCAGCAGGACGGTAGGCAACCCTACTTTCCAAGAACATGGGGTTTCCAGAAGGAAAAAGCGATCTCTGAGAGACGTTTCCAAGGACAGAGATGGCGGGTCGTACTGGCCTTTAGAAACAAGTGTGTGGAGAATGCCCCTTTCAGAGGACCACCATTTCTCCTGCGAGAAGACTTCTACAATGTATGTGTGGAGGCATCAGGCGGGTGCCGGGTCCATCCCTCAGGGAAAACACTCTGTCGAGAACAATGTTCCAGGAACGTCTTGCTTACAGAACGTCGAAGACTTCTCCAGGTCCTTGTGTGATGCGGAGGAGTCTGCCCTAATGGGATCTCTGAGAAACAAGGCTGCGGAGACTGGAAACCTTCCCTGCCACCTGGATATCCGAAGACGGAAACCATTTCACGTCGATGTGTGGAAGTAGAGGCCAGGGGCCTTGACCTGATGCCCGGGAAGGCGTCTGTGCGGAATTCAACATGGAGCGAACAACCGAAATCTTCCCGTGTAGAGTCCTGTAGCATGGACGTATACAAGCATCTGGAGCGGGCCCTCTCCTTCCCTCGGAGATACGAGCCCGTGGCGAATGCCACGTCGAGTTCACGTCCTTTCTCATGCGTTCTTCTGCCATTTCCAGCGTCGGCCGTGAAGGATAGGCAAAGGGAAAAGTCCCCGTAACGGAGTCCCCAGGATGTGGGGAAAGCAGCTCCCAGGAAACCCAAGTTCCCCCCAGTGAGACGCTTTCTCACACACAGGTATGGTCGCATTCGAATGTGCGATAGACTTCCTTCGGGGAAGGCGATGTTCCATGAATTTCATGTTTCCAGGAGAGAAAGCTGATGTCCAGGACATGTGTGCAAGTCGTGAGATGGGGCAAGGTCCTTAGGGCGAGCTTCGAGTCTGTGGATCAAGCCCCTTTCGGATAAGCACAAGTTGGTCAAGTGTGAATCATTCTGGCTTCCATGTGTGGAACAATCGAAACACGCCCTCTCCCTCTGTCTGTGAAGCAGTCTCTGGGGAATGCCACTTTCCCGTCAGAGGAAGTTGGTTCCCGTGAGGAGCATTCTACCATTTTTCGCCAGAGGCACGCGGAAAGTGCGTCAGACGTCGCGGAACACAAGCCTGGGAATAAAGCAAGATTCACCGTGGAACACGACCCTTCAAACGAAACCATTCTCATGGATGTGTGTGTTCTCAGACTAGAGTAATGCCGTGTCCTTGGCTTGGAGAAAGACTTCTGTGGAGGATGCAGTTCCAGCGACACTGTGGCTGTTCCACCGAGAAGCTTCCGAGCCTCTATGTGTGGAGGCATCCCGAGAGTGCCCCAGTCTTCTGTTTGAGGAAAAGAGTGTGAAGAAAAGCGCTGCCCGCTAACATCTTGATGCCAGAAGCGAAAGCGATTCCTCCTATAGGTGTAGAAATAGAGGACAGGTGGTTTGTCCTTAGGCATGGAATCCAGATGGCAGAGAATGCATTTTTCAGAACCGCATAATTGTCTGCGGCATGAAGGATACCGGCACGTCTGTGGGGCAGCATCAGGAAGGTGCCCTCTAGTTCCGCAGTTGGTAACGGTCGGCTTAGAAGAGGACGTTGAAGGAAACACTTGCTTTCTGAAGACACAAGCCTTTTCCATTCTCCGCGTGTAGTCTGGAGGAAACTGCCCTAAACCCAATTCATCAACCAGAGACTCTGGACCATGGAACTCTAAACTGCCAGCTCGATATCTGAGGGTAGAAACACTTTCATATCTGTGTGGAAGGGCAGGCAAGTGGCCAGGATTCGGAGGAGAGAACCTCATGCGTGGACATTGTAACTTAGAGCGAACAACAAATGTGCTCCCGTGAGAAGCCTGCTGGCCGGGAAGTGTTGAAGCGTCAGGATGAAGCCCTCTCATTCCCACCGTGGAAGAAATGTCTGCCTCAGGCACGTCTCCGCGACACCCTGGATCCTTCAATCCTATACCCTGCTAGCCTCTGTGGGTTGAAGTCTCAGAAAAGGGCAGGATCGGGCCCTCGGGGAAAGAGTTCTGTGTAGATAGCCTCTTTCGGCAACCAACGTGGTTCTTCAAAGGGGGAAGCCTTGAAGGAAGTATGTGTTGCCGTGTCAGGACAATGCCATCTCCGCCCATCGTCGAAAGATGACTGGGGAGGACGACACGTTCCAGGACCATCTGGATTCCGGAAGAGAAAGCGATTTCTAGTGTAGGTATGGAAAGAGAGGCAAGGTACCCGTCCCCGTCTGGGAGATCCAAGTCCGTGGAGAGTACAACTTCCGAGCCTCAACAAGTTTCTCCCGCAAGGAAAGTTTCAAGCTCTGGGGTGGGCAAGCTTCGGCGGGGTTCCATATCCTTGCCTCTGAGAATCAAGGCTGTGGAGATGGTCACTTCCCGGGAGCATCTACTTTGTGGAGATCCAAACTGTGGGCACGGAGGTGGCACGCGAGACTAAGGGGCGTGTCCCTGTCAGGGAGAAGACAGTCCGTGGAGACGGCCACTTTCGTGAGCATCTCGTTCCCTCAAGCCGGAAGCATCCTGGCCTATATTGATGAGAAGTAGCAGGAGAATTCCTCAACCTCTGCTCTGCCTAAATAGACTGTGGGCAATGCCACTTTCCCTAACACCGTGTCTCCAGAAGAGAATTGCCATGTCCAGTCCAAAAGCGGGGAGGTCTAGGAGAGGGACCACGGCCTCACGCTGAGAAACGGGCCTGGGGACATGCACCATTCAGGGAACGACAATGCTCTCCCACGAGAAGCATTCTAGCACGCATGGGTTGAGGCCTCCTAAACATGCCCCATCCTTGCCTCTGTGAAACGAGTCTCTGGGCATTGCACGTGTCCCGAAAGTGGAAGTTCTCTCCTGCCAGAATCTTTGGAGCACGTTTGTCTAGATGCACGGCCAAAGTGCCATGCCCTTCGGTCAGATAATGAACCCTGCGAATAAAGCACGTTTCAGACAAGAACACGACACTTCCAAACACACGCCTCAGAGCAGATCCGTGTGTTTTCACCGGAGGAAATGCCGTTTCCACCGTTGGGCGAAGGAATGCTGGGGAGGAGGCCATTTCGGCAACATCGTAGATTTTCACGCCATAAAAATCCCAGCCTCCGTGTGTGCAACGATCACGAGAGGGCCATCGAATTTCCCGGGAGATACCAGACGCTGGAGGATCCGGTGTCCACTCACATCTTGTTTTCCCAAGAGAAAAGCCATTTCTCATAGTTGTGTGGAAGTCTAGGGAAGGGGGCTTGTCCTTAAGATGAGAAACAAGACTGTGGAGAGGGCAACTTTCAGCGCACCCCAAGCATCTCTTTTGGGAAGCCTGGTTGCCCCTGTGCCTTGTGGCATCCGAAAGGTGCCTAACCTTCCCTCAGTGAATACACTCCCTTGGGAATACAGCGTTCAAGTCAACACTTGCTTCCTGAAGATACAAAGCTTTTCCAAGGCAGGTGTTTGATCAGGAGGAAACATGCCTACACGGACCTCTGGAAAACAAGACGTGGGAAGGGTCATCGTCACGGCCATCTGGATGCGGGGAGATAGATCCATCTTCAATTCTGTGTGCGGAAGCATAGGCAAGGGCCTAGGACCCTATCCTGAGAAACAAGTCTCTGGAGAAGAGAATGTTCAGCACACCGCAGCTGTCCTGCCGGAGATGTGTTCTAGCATGGGTGTGTGCAAGCATCGGGAGAGTTCCATCTCCTTCCGTCTGCGAGACAAGCCTGTGGAGATGGCCCCTTGGCAATAACATTTGGGTCCAGATTTCCAATCGAGTTCCAGGAGAGGTGCGGAAGGATAGGCCAGGTAACAAGTCCCCCAGTGTTCCAGTAACAATTCTGGGGAAGCACAGGTGCCAGGAAACACAAGTTCCTTCAGAGGAGATGCTTTCTAATACATACGTCCAGAAGTCTCTGTACATAGCCTACCCTTGCTTGTGGGAGGCAAGTTGGGTGGAATGCGAATTCCACTACCCTCTTGTTTCCACAAGAGAGAAATCGAATCAGTCCAATATATGCGCTGGAGCCTAGTGTACCGGGGCGATGTCCTGACGCTTTGAGAGAAGAGTGTGGAGCAGGCATCGTTGAGGAATCCACAAGTTTCTCAAGCGAGGAGCCTTCTAGCATTGCCGGGGTGAAGCGACCGAAACATGCACGAACCTTCCCTCTGTGAATAGGCTCTAGGGAATGCCAATTTCCCCTCAGAGGAAGATTGTCCCGGTGGGAAGCTCTCTAGCCTGTTGGTCTGCAGGCCCGCGGAGAAGGCCACATATACTTCGCTAAGGAAAACTCTCTGTGAAGAAAGATAGGTTCAGTGAAGGAAGCACACGTCCCACCAAACCCACTGAAACACACGGAGACGTTTTGGCATCAGGAAAGGCCTTATCCTTGCCCTGGATAGAATGCTTTTGGGAGTACCTGTGCTGCCCCGGCGTTGGATTGCCAAGGAGCCCCTTCCTACCTTATAGGTGTGGGAGTGGGCAATGTCCTTCGACGTGGAGACAAGTCTGTGAAGCAAGCACCGTTCGGGGAACCACCAGATTCTCGAGCGAGGAGCATTCCAGGCTGCATGTCCTGAGGCTCCCGAAACACGGGCTCTCTTTGCGTCTCTGAATAAATCTCTGGGGAATGCAACGTTCCTTCACAGGAAGCATGTCCCAGCGAGACATTTTGTGGTATGTTTCTCTAGAAGTACGGGGATGGGCGGTCGCATTCAGGAGGTGCCGTGTCCCTGGCCGGGAGAAACAATTCTGTGGAGAAGGCGACTTCGGCCCCAATGTGCTTTTCCAAGAAGAAGCTTCCTTAGGCTCAAAGCGTGGAAGCATCACTGTAATGCCACCTTCTTCCCTCTGAGCAGCAGGACGGTAGGCAACCCTACTTTCCAAGAACATGGGGTTTCCAGAAGGAAAAAGCGATCTCTGAGAGACGTTTCCAAGGACAGAGATGGCGGGTCGTACTGGCCTTTAGAAACAAGTGTGTGGAGAATGCCCCTTTCAGAGGACCACCATTTCTCCTGCGAGAAGCCTTCTACAATGTATGTGTGGAGGCATCAGGCGGGTGCCGGGTCCATCCCTCAGGGAGAACACTCTGTCGAGAACAATGTTCCAGGAACGTCTTGCTTACAGAACGTCGAAGACTTCTCCAGGTCCTTGTGTGATGCGGAGGAGTCTGCCCTAATGGGATCTCTGAGAAACAAGGCTGCGGAGACTGGAAACCTTCCCTGCCACCTGGATATCCGAAGACGGAAACCATTTCACGTCGATGTGTGGAAGTAGAGGCCAGGGGCCTTGACCTGATGCCCGGGAAGGCGTCTGTGCGGAATTCAACATGGAGCGAACAACCGAAATCTTCCCGTGTAGAGTCCTGTAGCATGGACGTGTACAAGCATCTGGAGCGGGCCCTCTCCTTCCCTCGGAGATACGAGCCCGTGGCGAATGCCACGTCGAGTTCACGTCCTTTCTCATGCGTTCTCTGCCATTTCCAGCGTCGGCCGTGAAGGATAGGCAAAGGGAAAAGTCCCCGTATCGGAGTCCCCAGGATGTGGGGAAAGCAGCTCCCAGGAAACCCAAGTTCCCCCCAGTGAGACGCTTTCTCACACACAGGTATGGGCGCATTCGAATGTGTGATAGACTTCCTTCGGGGAAGGCGATGTTCCATGAATTTCGTGTTTCCAGGAGAGAAAGCTGATGTCCAGGACATGTGTGCAAGGCTTGAGATGGGGCAAGGTCCTTAGGGCGAGCTTCGAGTCTGTGGATCAAGCCCCTTTCGGATAAGCACAAGTTGGTCAAGTGTGAATCATTCTGGCTTCCATGTGTGGAACAATCGAAACACGCCCTCTCCCTCTGTCTGTGAAGCAGTCTCTGGGGAATGCCACTTTCCCGTCAGAGGAAGTTGGTTCCCGTGAGGAGCATTCTACCATCTTTCGCCAGAGGCACGCGGAAAGTGCGTCAGACGTCGCGGAACGCAAGCCTGGGAATAGAGCAAGATTCACCGTGGAACACGACCCTTCAAACGAAACCATTCTCATGGATGTGTGTGTTCTCAGACTAGAGTAATGCCGTGTCCTTGGCTTGGAGAAAGACTTCTGTGGAGGATGCAGTTCCAGCGACACTGTGGCTGTTCCACCGAGAAGCTTCCGAGCCTCTATGTGTGGAGGCATCCCGAGAGTGCCCCAGTCTTCTGTTTGAGAAAAAGAGTGTGAAGAAAAGCGCTGCCCGCTAACATCTTGATGCCAGAAGCGAAAGCGATTTCTCCTATAGGTGTAGAAATAGAGGACAGGTGGTTTGTCCTTAGGCATGGAATCCAGATGGCAGAGAATGCATTTTTCAGAACCGCATAATTGTCTGCGGCATGAAGGATACCGGCACGTCTGTGGGGCAGCATCAGGAAGGTGCCCTCTAGTTCCGCAGTTGGTAACGGTCGGCTTAGAAGAGGACGTTGAAGGAAACACTTGCTTTCTGAAGACACAAGCCTTTTCCATTCTCCGCGTGTAGTCTGGAGGAAACTGCCCTAAACCCAATTCATCAACCAGAGACTCTGGACCATGGAACTCTAAACTGCCAGCTCGATATCTGAGGGTAGAAACACTTTCATATCTGTGTGGAAGGGCAGGCAAGTGGCCAGGATTCGGAGGAGAGAACCTCATGCGTGGACATTGTAACTTAGAGCGAACAACAAATGTGCTCCCGTGAGAAGCCTGCTGGCCGGGAAGTGTTGAAGCGTCAGGATGAAGCCCTCTCATTCCCACCGTGGAAGAAATGTCTGCCTCAGCACGTCTCCGCGACACCCTGGATCCTTCAATCCTATACCCTGCTAGCCTCTGTGGGTTGAAGTCTCAGAAAAGGGCAGGATCGGGCCCTCGGGGAAAGAGTTCTGTGTAGATAGCCTCTTTCGGCAACCAACGTGGTTCTTCAAAGGGGGAAGCCTTGAAGGAAGTATGTGTTGCCGTGTCAGGACAATGCCATCTCCGCCCATCGTCGAAAGATGACTGGGGAGGACGACACGTTCCAGGACCATCTGGATTCCGGAAGAGAAAGCGATTTCTAGTGTAGGTATGGAAAGAGAGGCAAGGTACCCGTCCCCGTCTGGGAGATCCAAGTCCGTGGAGAGTACAACTTCCGAGCCTCAACAAGTTTCTCCCGCAAGGAAAGTTTCAAGCTCTGGGGTGGGCAAGCTTCGGCGGGGTTCCATATCCTTGCCTCTGAGAATCAAGGCTGTGGAGATGGTCACTTCCCGGGAGCATCTACTTTGTGGAGATCCAAACTGTGGGCACGGAGGTGGCACGCGAGACTAAGGGGCGTGTCCCTGTCAGGGAGAAGACAGTCCGTGGAGACGGCCACTTTCGTGAGCATCTCGATCCCTCAAGCCGGAAGCATCCTGACCTATATTGATGAGAAGTAGCAGGAGAATTCCTCAACCTCTGCTCTGCCTAAATAGACTGTGGGCAATGCCAATTTCCCTAACACCGTGTCTCCAGAAGAGAATTGCCATGTCCATTCCAAAAGCGGGGAGGTCTAGGAGAGGGACCACGGCCTCACGCTGAGAAACGGGCCTGGGGACATGCAGCATTCAGGGAACGACAATGCTCTCCCACGAGAAGCATTCTAGCACGCATGGGTTGAGGCCTCCTAAACATGCCCCATCCTTGCCTCTGTGAAACGAGTCTCTGGGCATTGCACGTGTCCCGAAAGTGGAAGTTCTCTCCTGCCAGAATCTTTGGAGCACGTTTGTCTAGATGCACGGCCAAAGTGCCATGCCCTTCGGTCAGATAATGAACCCTGCGAATAAAGCACGTTTCAGACAAGAACACGACACTTCCAAACACACGCCTCAGAGCAGATCCGTGTGTTTTCACCGGAGGAAATGCCGTTTCCACCGTTGGGCGAAGGAATGCTGGGGAGGAGGCCATTTCGGCAACATCGTAGATTTTCACGCCATAAAAATCCCAGCCTCCGTGTGTGCAACGATCACGAGAGGGCCATCGAATTTCCCGGGAGATACCAGACGCTGGAGGATCCGGTGTCCACTCACATCTTGTTTTCCCAAGAGAAAAGCCATTTCTCATAGTTGTGTGGAAGTCTAGGGAAGGGGGCTTGTCCTTAAGATGAGAAACAAGACTGTGGAGAGGGCAACTTTCAGCGCACCCCAAGCATCTCTTTTGGGAAGCCTGGTTGCCCCTGTGCCTTGTGGCATCCGAAAGGTGCCTAACCTTCCCTCAGTGAATACACTCCCTTGGGAATACAGCGTTCAAGTCAACACTTGCTTCCTGAAGATACAAAGCTTTTCCAAGGCAGGTGTTTGATCAGGAGGAAACATGCCTACACGGACCTCTGGAAAACAAGACGTGGGAAGGGTCATCGTCACGGCCATCTGGATGCGGGGAGATAGATCCATCTTCAATTCTGTGTGCGGAAGCATAGGCAAGGGCCTAGGACCCTATCCTGAGAAACAAGTCTCTGGAGAAGAGAATGTTCAGCACACCGCAGGTGTCCTGCCGGAGATGTGTTCTAGCATGGGTGTGCGCAAGCATCGGGAGAGTTCCATCTCCTTCCGTCTGCGAGACAAGCCTGTGGAGATGGCCCCTTGGCAATAACATTTGGGTCCAGATTTCCAATCGAGTTCCAGGAGGGGTGCGGAAGGATAGGCCAGGTAACAAGTCCCCCAGTGTTCCAGTAACAATTCTGGGGAAGCACAGGTGCCAGGAAACACAAGTTCCTTCAGAGGAGATGCTTTCTAATACATACGTCCAGAAGTCTCTGTACATAGCCTACCCTTGCTTGTGGGAGGCAAGTTGGGTGGAATGCGAATTCCACTACCCTCTTGTTTCCACAAGAGAGAAATCGAATCAGTCCAATATATGCGCTGGAGCCTAGTGTACCGGGGCGATGCCCTGACGCTTTGAGAGAAGAGTGTGGAGCAGGCATCGTTGAGGAATCCACAAGTTTCTCAAGCGAGGAGCCTTCTAGCATTGCCGGGGTGAAGCGACCGAAACATGCACGAACCTTCCCTCTGTGAATAGGCTCTAGGGAATGCCAATTTCCCCTCAGAGGAAGATTGTCCCGGTGGGAAGCTCTCTAGCCTGTTGGTCTGCAGGCCCGCGGAGAAGGCCACATATACTTCGCTAAGGAAAACTCTCTGTGAAGAAAGATAGGTTCAGTGAAGGAAGCACACGTCCCACCAAACCCACTGAAACACACGGAGACGTTTTGGCATCAGGAAAGGCCTTATCCTTGCCCTGGATAGAATGCTTTTGGGAGTACCTGTGCTGCCCCGGCGTTGGATTGCCAAGGAGCCCCTTCCTACCTTATAGGTGTGGGAGTGGGCAATGTCCTTCGACGTGGAGACAAGTCTGTGAAGCAAGCACCGTTCGGGGAACCACCAGATTCTCGAGCGAGGAGCATTCCAGGCTGCATGTCCTGAGGCTCCCGAAACACGGGCTCTCTTTGCGTCTCTGAATAAATCTCTGGGGAATGCAACGTTCCTTCACAGGAAGCATGTCCCAGCGAGACATTTTGTGGTATGTTTCTCTAGAAGTACGGGGATGGGCGGTCGCATTCAGGAGGTGCCGTGTCCCTGGCCGGGAGAAACAATTCTGTGGAGAAGGCGACTTCGGCCCCAATGTGCTTTTCCAAGAAGAAGCTTCCTTAGGCTCAAAGCGTGGAAGCATCACTGTAATGCCACCTTCTTCCCTCTGAGCAGCAGGACGGTAGGCAACCCTACTTTCCAAGAACATGGGGTTTCCAGAAGGAAAAAGCGATCTCTGAGAGACGTTTCCAAGGACAGAGATGGCGGGTCGTACTGGCCTTTAGAAACAAGTGTGTGGAGAATGCCCCTTTCAGAGGACCACCATTTCTCCTGCGAGAAGCCTTCTACAATGTATGTGTGGAGGCATCAGGCGGGTGCCGGGTCCATCCCTCAGGGAAAACACTCTGTCGAGAACAATGTTCCAGGAACGTCTTGCTTACAGAACGTCGAAGACTTCTCCAGGTCCTTGTGTGATGCGGAGGAGTCTGCCCTAATGGGATCTCTGAGAAACAAGGCTGCGGAGACTGGAAACCTTCCCTGCCACCTGGATATCCGAAGACGGAAACCATTTCACGTCGATGTGTGGAAGTAGAGGCCAGGGGCCTTGACCTGATGCCCGGGAAGGCGTCTGTGCGGAATTCAACATGGAGCGAACAACCGAAATCTTCCCGTGTAGAGTCCTGTAGCATGGACGTGTACAAGCATCTGGAGCGGGCCCTCTCCTTCCCTCGGAGATACGAGCCCGTGGCGAATGCCACGTCGAGTTCACGTCCTTTCTCATGCGTTCTCTGCCATTTCCAGCGTCGGCCGTGAAGGATAGGCAAAGGGAATAGTCCCCGTATCGGAGTCCCCAGGATGTGGGGAAAGCAGCTCCCAGGAAACCCAAGTTCCCCCCAGTGAGACGCTTTCTCACACACAGGTATGGGCGCATTCGAATGTGTGATAGACTTCCTTCGGGGAAGGCGATGTTCCATGAATTTCGTGTTTCCAGGAGAGAAAGCTGATGTCCAGGACATGTGTGCAAGGCTTGAGATGGGGCAATGTCCTTAGGGCGAGCTTCGAGTCTGTGGATCAAGCCCCTTTCGGATAAGCACAAGTTGGTCAAGTGTGAATCATTCTGGCTTCCATGTGTGGAACAATCGAAACACGCCCTCTCCCTCTGTCTGTGAAGCAGTCTCTGGGGAATGCCACTTTCCCGTCAGAGGAAGTTGGTTCCCGTGAGGAGCATTCTACCATCTTTCGCCAGAGGCACGCGGAAAGTGCGTCAGACGTCGCGGAACGCAAGCCTGGGAATAAAGCAAGATTCACCGTGGAACACGACCCTTCAAACGAAACCATTCTCATGGATGTGTGTGTTCTCAGACTAGAGTAATGCCGTGTCCTTGGCTTGGAGAAAGACTTCTGTGGAGGATGCAGTTCCAGCGACACTGTGGCTGTTCCACCGAGAAGCTTCCGAGCCTCTATGTGTGGAGGCACCCGAGAGTGCCCCAGTCTTCTGTTTGAGAAAAAGAGTGTGAAGAAAAGCGCTGCCCGCTAACATCTTGATGCCAGAAGCGAAAGCGATTTCTCCTATAGGTGTAGAAATAGAGGACAGGTGGTTTGTCCTTAGGCATGGAATCCAGATGGCAGAGAATGCATTTTTCAGAACCGCATAATTGTCTGCGGCATGAAGGATACCGGCACGTCTGTGGGGCAGCATCAGGAAGGTGCCCTCTAGTTCCGCAGTTGGTAACGGTCGGCTTAGAAGAGGACGTTGAAGGAAACACTTGCTTTCTGAAGACACAAGCCTTTTCCATTCTCCGCGTGTAGTCTGGAGGAAACTGCCCTAAACCCAATTCATCAACCAGAGACTCTGGACCATGGAACTCTAAACTGCCAGCTCGATATCTGAGGGTAGAAACACTTTCATATCTGTGTGGAAGGGCAGGCAAGTGGCCAGGATTCGGAGGAGAGAACCTCATGCGTGGACATTGTAACTTAGAGCGAACAACAAATGTGCTCCCGTGAGAAGCCTGCTGGCCGGGAAGTGTTGAAGCGTCAGGATGAAGCCCTCTCATTCCCACCGTGGAAGAAATGTCTGCCTCAGGCACGTCTCCGCGACACCCTGGATCCTTCAATCCTATACCCTGCTAGCCTCTGTGGGTTGAAGTCTCAGAAAAGGGCAGGATCGGGCCCTCGGGGAAAGAGTTCTGTGTAGATAGCCTCTTTCGGCAACCAACGTGGTTCTTCAAAGGGGGAAGCCTTGTAGGAAGTATGTGTTGCCGTGTCAGGACAATGCCATCTCCGCCCATCGTCGAAGGATGACTGTGGAGGACGACACGTTCCAGGACCATCTGGATTCCGGAAGAGAGAGCGATTTCTAGTGTAGGTATGGAAAGAGAGGCAAGGTGCCCGTCCCCGTCTGGGAGATCCAAGTCCGTGGAGCGTACAACTTCCGAGCCACAACAAGTTTCTCCCCCAAGGAAAGTTTCAAGCTCTGGGGTGGGCAAGCTTCGGCGGGGTTCCATATCCTTGCCTCTGAGAATCAAGGCTGTGGAGATGGTCACTTCCCGGGAGCATCTACTTTCTGGAGATCCAAACTGTGGGCACGGAGGTGGCACGCGAGACTAAGGCGCGTGTGCCTGTCAGGGAGAAGACAGTCCGTGGAGACGGCCACTTTCGTGAGCATCTCGTTCCCTCAAGCCGGAAGCATCCTGGCCTATATTGATGAGAAGTAGCAGGAGAATTCCTCAACCTCTGCTCTGCCTAAATAGACTGTGGGCAATGCCACTTTCCCTAACACCGTGTCTCCAGAAGAGAATTGCCATGTCCAGTCCAAAAGCGGGGAGGTCTAGGAGAGGGACCACGGCCTCACGCTGAGAAACGGGCCTGGGGACATGCACCACTCAGGGAACGACAATGCTCTCCAACGAGAAGCATTCTAGCACGCATGGGTTGAGGCCTCCTAAATATGCCCCATCCTTGCCTCTGTGAAACGAGTCTCTGGGCATTGCACGTGTCCCGAAAGTGGAAGTTCTCTCCTGCCAGAATCTTTGGAGCACGTTTGTCTAGAGGCACGGCCAAAGTGCCATGCCCTTCGGTCAGATAATGAACCCTGCGAATAAAGCACGTTTCAGACAAGAACACGACAATTCCAAACACACGCCTCAGAGCAGATCCGTGTGTTTTCACCGGAGGAAATGCCGTTTCCACCGTTGGGCGAAGGAATGCTGGGGAGGAGGCCATTTCGGCAACATCGTAGATTTTCACGCCATAAAAATCCCAGCCTCCGTGTGTGCAACGATCACGAGAGGGCCATCGAATTTCCCGGGAGATACCAGACGCTGGAGGATCCGGTGTCCACTCACATCTTGTTTTCCCAAGAGAAAAGCCATTTCTCATAGTTGTGTGGAAGTCTAGGGAAGGGGGCTTGTCCTTAAGATGAGAAACAAGACTGTGGAGAGGGCAACTTTCAGCGCACCCCAAGCATCTCTTTTGGGAAGCCTGGTTGCCCCTGTGCCTTGTGGCATCCGAAAGGTGCCTAACCTTCCCTCAGTGAATACACTCCCTTGGGAATACAGCGTTCAAGTCAACACTTGCTTCCTGAAGATACAAAGCTTTTCCAAGGCAGGTGTTTGATCAGGAGGAAACATGCCTACACGGACCTCTGGAAAACAAGACGTGGGAAGGGTCATCGTCACGGCCATCTGGATGCGGGGAGATAGATCCATCTTCAATTCTGTGTGCGGAAGCATAGGCAAGGGCCTAGGACCCTATCCTGAGAAACAAGTCTCTGGAGAAGAGAATGTTCAGCACACCGCAGCTGTCCTGCCGGAGATGTGTTCTAGCATGGGTGTGTGCAAGCATCGGGAGAGTTCCATCTCCTTCCGTCTGCGAGACAAGCCTGTGGAGATGGCCCCTTGGCAATAACATTTGGGTCCAGATTTCCAATCGAGTTCCAGGAGAGGTGCGGAAGGATAGGCCAGGTAACAAGTCCCCCAGTGTTCCAGTAACAATTCTGGGGAAGCACAGGTGCCAGGAAACACAAGTTCCTTCAGAGGAGATGCTTTCTAATACATACGTCCAGAAGTCTCTGTACATAGCCTACCCTTGCTTGTGGGAGGCAAGTTGGGTGGAATGCGAATTCCACTACCCTCTTGTTTCCACAAGAGAGAAATCGAATCAGTCCAATATATGCGCTGGAGCCTAGTGTACCGGGGCGATGTCCTGACGCTTTGAGAGAAGAGTGTGGAGCAGGCATCGTTGAGGAATCCACAAGTTTCTCAAGCGAGGAGCCTTCTAGCATTGCCGGGGTGAAGCGACCGAAACATGCACGAACCTTCCCTCTGTGAATAGGCTCTAGGGAATGCCAATTTCCCCTCAGAGGAAGATTGTCCCGGTGGGAAGCTCTCTAGCCTGTTGGTCTGCAGGCCCGCGGAGAAGGCCACATATACTTCGCTAAGGAAAACTCTCTGTGAAGAAAGATAGGTTCAGTGAAGGAAGCACACGTCCCACCAAACCCACTGAAACACACGGAGACGTTTTGGCATCAGGAAAGGCCTTATCCTTGCCCTGGATAGAATGCTTTTGGGAGTACCTGTGCTGCCCCGGCGTTGGATTGCCAAGGAGCCCCTTCCTACCTTATAGGTGTGGGAGTGGGCAATGTCCTTCGACGTGGAGACAAGTCTGTGAAGCAAGCACCGTTCGGGGAACCACCAGATTCTCGAGCGAGGAGCATTCCAGGCTGCATGTCCTGAGGCTCCCGAAACATGGGCTCTCTTTGCGTCTCTGAATAAATCTCTGGGGAATGCAACGTTCCTTCACAGGAAGCATGTCCCAGCGAGACATTTTGTGGTATGTTTCTCTAGAAGTACGGGGATGGGCGGTCGCATTCAGGAGGTGCCGTGTCCCTGGCCGGGAGAAACAATTCTGTGGAGAAGGCGACTTCGGCCCCAATGTGCTTTTCCAAGAAGAAGCTTCCTTAGGCTCAAAGCGTGGAAGCATCACTGTAATGCCACCTTCTTCCCTCTGAGCAGCAGGACGGTAGGCAACCCTACGTTCCAAGAACATGGGGTTTCCAGAAGGAAAAAGCGATCTCTGAGAGACGTTTCCAAGGACAGAGATGGCGGGTCGTACTGGCCTTTAGAACAAGTGTGTGGAGAATGCCCCTTTCAGAGGACCACCATTTCTCCTGCGAGAAGACTTCTACAATGTATGTGTGGAGGCATCAGGCGGGTGCCGGGTCCATCCCTCAGGGAAAACACTCTGTCGAGAACAATGTTCCAGGAAGTCTTGCTTACAGAACGTCGAAGACTTCTCCAGGTCCTTGTGTGATGCGGAGGAGTCTGCCCTAATGGGATCTCTGAGAAACAAGGCTGCGGAGACTGGAAACCTTCCCTGCCACCTGGATATCCGAAGACGGAAACCATTTCACGTCGATGTGTGGAAGTAGAGGCCAGGGGCCTTGACCTGATGCCCGGGAAGGCGTCTGTGCGGAATTCAACATGGAGCGAACAACCGAAATCTTCCCGTGTAGAGTCCTGTAGCATGGACGTGTACAAGCATCTGGAGCGGGCCCTCTCCTTCCCTCGGAGATACGAGCCCGTGGCGAATACCACGTCGAGTTCACGTCCTTTCTCATGCGTTCTCTGCCATTTCCAGCGTCGGCCGTGAAGGATAGGCAAAGGGAAAAGTCCCCGTATCGGAGTCCCCAGGATGTGGGGAAAGCAGCTCCCAGGAAACCCAAGTTCCCCCCAGTGAGACGCTTTCTCACACACAGGTATGGGCGCATTCGAATGTGCGATAGACTTCCTTCGGGGAAGGCGATGTTCCATGAATTTCATGTTTCCAGGAGAGAAAGCTGATGTCCAGGACATGTGTGCAAGTCGTGAGATGGGGCAAGGTCCTTAGGGCGAGCTTCGAGTCTGTGGATCAAGCCCCTTTCGGATAAGCACAAGTTGGTCAAGTGTGAATCATTCTGGCTTCCATGTGTGGAACAATCGAAACACGCCCTCTCCCTCTGTCTGTGAAGCAGTCTCTGGGGAATGCCACTTTCCCGTCAGAGGAAGTTGGTTCCCGTGAGGAGCATTCTACCATTTTTCGCCAGAGGCACGCGGAAAGTGCGTCAGACGTCGCGGAACACAAGCCTGGGAATAAAGCAAGATTCACCGTGGAACACGACCCTTCAAACGAAACCATTCTCATGGATGTGTGTGTTCTCAGACTAGAGTAATGCCGTGTCCTTGGCTTGGAGAAAGACTTCTGTGGAGGATGCAGTTCCAGCGACACTGTGGCTGTTCCACCGAGAAGCTTCCGAGCCTCTATGTGTGGAGGCATCCCGAGAGTGCCCCTGTCTTCTGTTTGAGGAAAAGAGTGTAAAGAAAAGCGCTGCCCGCTAACATCTTGATGCCAGAAGCGAAAGCGATTCCTCCTATAGGTGTAGAAATAGAGGACAGGTGGTTTGTCCTTAGGCATGGAATCCAGATGGCAGAGAATGCATTTTTCAGAACCGCATAATTGTCTGCGGCATGAAGGATACCGGCACGTCTGTGGGGCAGCATCAGGAAGGTGCCCTCTAGTTCCGCAGTTGGTAACGGTCGGCTTAGAAGAGGACGTTGAAGGAAACACTTGCTTTCTGAAGACACAAGCCTTTTCCATTCTCCGCGTGTAGTCTGGAGGAAACTGCCCTAAACCCAATTCATCAACCAGAGACTCTGGACCATGGAACTCTAAACTGCCAGCTCGATATCTGAGGGTAGAAACACTTTCATATCTGTGTGGAAGGGCAGGCAAGTGGCCAGGATTCGGAGGAGAGAACCTCATGCGTGGACATTGTAACTTAGAGCGAACAACAAATGTGCTCCCGTGAGAAGCCTGCTGGCCGGGAAGTGTTGAAGCGTCAGGATGAAGCCCTCTCATTCCCACCGTGGAAGAAATGTCTGCCTCAGGCACGTCTCCGCGACACCCTGGATCCTTCAATCCTATACCCTGCTAGCCTCTGTGGGTTGAAGTCTCAGAAAAGGGCAGGATCGGGCCCTCGGGGAAAGAGTTCTGTGTAGATAGCCTCTTTCGGCAACCAACGTGGTTCTTCAAAGGGGGAAGCCTTGAAGGAAGTATGTGTTGCCGTGTCAGGACAATGCCATCTCCGCCCATCGTCGAAAGATGACTGGGGAGGACGACACGTTCCAGGACCATCTGGATTCCGGAAGAGAAAGCGATTTCTAGTGTAGGTATGGAAAGAGAGGCAAGGTACCCGTCCCCGTCTGGGAGATCCAAGTCCGTGGAGAGTACAACTTCCGAGCCTCAACAAGTTTCTCCCGCAAGGAAAGTTTCAAGCTCTGGGGTGGGCAAGCTTCGGCGGGGTTCCATATCCTTGCCTCTGAGAATCAAGGCTGTGGAGATGGTCACTTCCCGGGAGCATCTACTTTGTGGAGATCCAAACTGTGGGCACGGAGGTGGCACGCGAGACTAAGGGGCGTGTCCCTGTCAGGGAGAAGACAGTCCGTGGAGACGGCCACTTTCGTGAGCATCTCGATCCCTCAAGCCGGAAGCATCCTGACCTATATTGATGAGAAGTAGCAGGAGAATTCCTCAACCTCTGCTCTGCCTAAATAGACTGTGGGCAATGCCAATTTCCCTAACACCGTGTCTCCAGAAGAGAATTGCCATGTCCATTCCAAAAGCGGGGAGGTCTAGGAGAGGGACCACGGCCTCACGCTGAGAAACGGGCCTGGGGACATGCAGCATTCAGGGAACGACAATGCTCTCCCACGAGAAGCATTCTAGCACGCATGGGTTGAGGCCTCCTAAACATGCCCCATCCTTGCCTCTGTGAAACGAGTCTCTGGGCATTGCACGTGTCCCGAAAGTGGAAGTTCTCTCCTGCCAGAATCTTTGGAGCACGTTTGTCTAGATGCACGGCCAAAGTGCCATGCCCTTCGGTCAGATAATGAACCCTGCGAATAAAGCACGTTTCAGACAAGAACACGACACTTCCAAACACACGCCTCAGAGCAGATCCGTGTGTTTTCACCGGAGGAAATGCCGTTTCCACCGTTGGGCGAAGGAATGCTGGGGAGGAGGCCATTTCGGCAACATCGTAGATTTTCACGCCATAAAAATCCCAGCCTCCGTGTGTGCAACGATCACGAGAGGGCCATCGAATTTCCCGGGAGATACCAGACGCTGGAGGATCCGGTGTCCACTCACATCTTGTTTTCCCAAGAGAAAAGCCATTTCTCATAGTTGTGTGGAAGTCTAGGGAAGGGGGCTTGTCCTTAAGATGAGAAACAAGACTGTGGAGAGGGCAACTTTCAGCGCACCCCAAGCATCTCTTTTGGGAAGCCTGGTTGCCCCTGTGCCTTGTGGCATCCGAAAGGTGCCTAACCTTCCCTCAGTGAATACACTCCCTTGGGAATACAGCGTTCAAGTCAACACTTGCTTCCTGAAGATACAAAGCTTTTCCAAGGCAGGTGTTTGATCAGGAGGAAACATGCCTACACGGACCTCTGGAAAACAAGACGTGGGAAGGGTCATCGTCACGGCCATCTGGATGCGGGGAGATAGATCCATCTTCAATTCTGTGTGCGGAAGCATAGGCAAGGGCCTAGGACCCTATCCTGAGAAACAAGTCTCTGGAGAAGAGAATGTTCAGCACACCGCAGGTGTCCTGCCGGAGATGTGTTCTAGCATGGGTGTGCGCAAGCATCGGGAGAGTTCCATCTCCTTCCGTCTGCGAGACAAGCCTGTGGAGATGGCCCCTTGGCAATAACATTTGGGTCCAGATTTCCAATCGAGTTCCAGGAGGGGTGCGGAAGGATAGGCCAGGTAACAAGTCCCCCAGTGTTCCAGTAACAATTCTGGGGAAGCACAGGTGCCAGGAAACACAAGTTCCTTCAGAGGAGATGCTTTCTAATACATACGTCCAGAAGTCTCTGTACATAGCCTACCCTTGCTTGTGGGAGGCAAGTTGGGTGGAATGCGAATTCCACTACCCTCTTGTTTCCACAAGAGAGAAATCGAATCAGTCCAATATATGCGCTGGAGCCTAGTGTACCGGGGCGATGCCCTGACGCTTTGAGAGAAGAGTGTGGAGCAGGCATCGTTGAGGAATCCACAAGTTTCTCAAGCGAGGAGCCTTCTAGCATTGCCGGGGTGAAGCGACCGAAACATGCACGAACCTTCCCTCTGTGAATAGGCTCTAGGGAATGCCAATTTCCCCTCAGAGGAAGATTGTCCCGGTGGGAAGCTCTCTAGCCTGTTGGTCTGCAGGCCCGCGGAGAAGGCCACATATACTTCGCTAAGGAAAACTCTCTGTGAAGAAAGATAGGTTCAGTGAAGGAAGCACACGTCCCACCAAACCCACTGAAACACACGGAGACGTTTTGGCATCAGGAAAGGCCTTATCCTTGCCCTGGATAGAATGCTTTTGGGAGTACCTGTGCTGCCCCGGCGTTGGATTGCCAAGGAGCCCCTTCCTACCTTATAGGTGTGGGAGTGGGCAATGTCCTTCGACGTGGAGACAAGTCTGTGAAGCAAGCACCGTTCGGGGAACCACCAGATTCTCGAGCGAGGAGCATTCCAGGCTGCATGTCCTGAGGCTCCCGAAACACGGGCTCTCTTTGCGTCTCTGAATAAATCTCTGGGGAATGCAACGTTCCTTCACAGGAAGCATGTCCCAGCGAGACATTTTGTGGTATGTTTCTCTAGAAGTACGGGGATGGGCGGTCGCATTCAGGAGGTGCCGTGTCCCTGGCCGGGAGAAACAATTCTGTGGAGAAGGCGACTTCGGCCCCAATGTGCTTTTCCAAGAAGAAGCTTCCTTAGGCTCAAAGCGTGGAAGCATCACTGTAATGCCACCTTCTTCCCTCTGAGCAGCAGGACGGTAGGCAACCCTACTTTCCAAGAACATGGGGTTTCCAGAAGGAAAAAGCGATCTCTGAGAGACGTTTCCAAGGACAGAGATGGCGGGTCGTACTGGCCTTTAGAAACAAGTGTGTGGAGAATGCCCCTTTCAGAGGACCACCATTTCTCCTGCGAGAAGCCTTCTACAATGTATGTGTGGAGGCATCAGGCGGGTGCCGGGTCCATCCCTCAGGGAGAACACTCTGTCGAGAACAATGTTCCAGGAACGTCTTGCTTACAGAACGTCGAATATTTCTCCAGGTCCTTGTGTGATGCGGAGGAGTCTGCCCTAATGGGGTCTCTGAGAAACAAGGCTGCGGAGACTGGAAACCTTCCCTGCCACCTGGATATCCGAAGACGGAAACCATTTCACGTCGATGTGTGGAAGTAGAGGCCAGGGGCCTTGACCTGATGCCCGGGAAGGCGTCTGTGCGGAATTCAACATGGAGCGAACAACCGAAATCTTCCCGTGTAGAGTCCTGTAGCATGGACGTGTACAAGCATCTGGAGCGGGCCCTCTCCTTCCCTCGGAGATACGAGCCCGTGGCGAATGCCACGTCGAGTTCACGTCCTTTCTCATGCGTTCTCTGCCATTTCCAGCGTCGGCCGTGAAGGATAGGCAAAGGGAAAAGTCCCCGTATCGGAGTCCCCAGGATGTGGGGAAAGCAGCTCCCAGGAAACCCAAGTTCCCCCCAGTGAGACGCTTTCTCACACACAGGTATGGGCGCATTCGAATGTGTGATAGACTTCCTTCGGGGAAGGCGATGTTCCATGAATTTCGTGTTTCCAGGAGAGAAAGCTGATGTCCAGGACATGTGTGCAAGTCTTGAGATGGGGCAAGGTCCTTAGGGCGAGCTTCGAGTCTGTGGATCAAGCCCCTTTCGGATAAGCACAAGTTGGTCAAGTGTGAATCATTCTGGCTTCCATGTGTGGAACAATCGAAACACGCCCTCTCCCTCTGTCTGTGAAGCAGTCTCTGGGGAATGCCACTTTCCCGTCAGAGGAAGTTGGTTCCCGTGAGGAGCATTCTACCATCTTTCGCCAGAGGCACGCGGAAAGTGCGTCAGACGTCGCGGAACGCAAGCCTGGGAATAAAGCAAGATTCACCGTGGAACACGACCCTTCAAACGAAACCATTCTCATGGATGTGTGTGTTCTCAGACTAGAGTAATGCCGTGTCCTTGGCTTGGAGAAAGACTTCTGTGGAGGATGCAGTTCCAGCGACACTGTGGCTGTTCCACCGAGAAGCTTCCGAGCCTCTATGTGTGGAGGCATCCCGAGAGTGCCCCAGTCTTCTGTTTGAGAAAAAGAGTGTGAAGAAAAGCGCTGCCCGCTAACATCTTGATGCCAGAAGCGAAAGCGATTTCTCCTATAGGTGTAGAAATAGAGGACAGGTGGTTTGTCCTTAGGCATGGAATCCAGATGGCAGAGACTGCATTTTTCAGAACCGCATAATTGTCTGCGGCATGAAGGATACCGGCACGTCTGTGGGGCAGCATCAGGAAGGTGCCCTCTAGTTCCGCAGTTGGTAACGGTCGGCTTAGAAGAGGACGTTGAAGGAAACACTTGCTTTCTGAAGACACAAGCCTTTTCCATTCTCCGCGTGTAGTCTGGAGGAAACTGCCCTAAACCCAATTCATCAACCAGAGACTCTGGACCATGGAACTCTAAACTGCCAGCTCGATATCTGAGGGTAGAAACACTTTCATATCTGTGTGGAAGGGCAGGCAAGTGGCCAGGATTCGGAGGAGAGAACCTCATGCGTGGACATTGTAACTTAGAGCGAACAACAAATGTGCTCCCGTGAGAAGCCTGCTGGCCGGGAAGTGTTGAAGCGTCAGGATGAAGCCCTCTCATTCCCACCGTGGAAGAAATGTCTGCCTCAGGCACGTCTCCGCGACACCCTGGATCCTTCAATCCTATACCCTGCTAGCCTCTGTGGGTTGAAGTCTCAGAAAAGGGCAGGATCGGGCCCTCGGGGAAAGAGTTCTGTGTAGATAGCCTCTTTCGGCAACCAACGTGGTTCTTCAAAGGGGGAAGCCTTGTAGGAAGTATGTGTTGCCGTGTCAGGACAATGCCATCTCCGCCCATCGTCGAAGGATGACTGTGGAGGACGACACGTTCCAGGACCATCTGGATTCCGGAAGAGAGAGCGATTTCTAGTGTAGGTATGGAAAGAGAGGCAAGGTGCCCGTCCCCGTCTGGGAGATCCAAGTCCGTGGAGCGTACAACTTCCGAGCCACAACAAGTTTCTCCCCCAAGGAAAGTTTCAAGCTCTGGGGTGGGCAAGCTTCGGCGGGGTTCCATATCCTTGCCTCTGAGAATCAAGGCTGTGGAGATGGTCACTTCCCGGGAGCATTTACTTTCTGGAGATCCAAACTGTGGGCACGGAGGTGGCACGCGAGACTAAGGCGCCTGTGCCTGTCAGGGAGAAGACAGTCCGTGGAGACGGCCACTTTCGTGAGCATCTCGTTCCCTCAAGCCGGAAGCATCCTGGCCTATATTGATGAGAAGTAGCAGGAGAATTCCTCAACCTCTGCTCTGCCTAAATAGACTGTGGGCAATGCCACTTTCCCTAACACCGTGTCTCCAGAAGAGAATTGCCATGTCCAGTCCACAAGCGGGGAGGTCTAGGAGAGGGGCCACGGCCTCACGCTGAGAAACGGGCCTGGGGACATGCACCACTCAGGGAACGACAATGCTCTCCAACGAGAAGCATTCTAGCACGCATGGGTTGAGGCCTCCTAAATATGCCCCATCCTTGCCTCTGTGAAACGAGTCTCTGGGCATTGCACGTGTCCCGAAAGTGGAAGTTCTCTCCTGCCAGAATCTTTGGAGCACGTTTGTCTAGATGCACGGCCAAAGTGCCACGCCCTTCGGTCAGATAATGAACCCTGCGAATAAAGCACGTTTCAGACAAGAACACGACACTTCCAAACACACGCCTCAGAGCAGATCCGTGTGTTTTCACCGGAGGAAATGCCGTTTCCACCGTTGGGCGAAGGAATGCTGGGGAGGAGGCCATTTCGGCAACATCGTAGATTTTCACGCCATAAAAATCCCAGCCTCCGTGTGTGCAACGATCACGAGAGGGCCATCGAATTTCCCGGGAGATACCAGACGCTGGAGGATCCGGTGTCCACTCACATCTTGTTTTCCCAAGAGAAAAGCCATTTCTCATAGTTGTGTGGAAGTCTAGGGAAGGGGGCTTGTCCTTAAGATGAGAAACAAGACTGTGGAGAGGGCAACTTTCAGCGCACCCCAAGCATCTCTTTTGGGAAGCCTGGTTGCCCCTGTGCCTTGTGGCATCCGAAAGGTGCCTAACCTTCCCTCAGTGAATACACTCCCTTGGGAATACAGCGTTCAAGTCAACACTTGCTTCCTGAAGATACAAAGCTTTTCCAAGGCAGGTGTTTGATCAGGAGGAAACATGCCTACACGGACCTCTGGAAAACAAGACGTGGGAAGGGTCATCGTCACGGCCATCTGGATGCGGGGAGATAGATCCATCTTCAATTCTGTGTGCGGAAGCATAGGCAAGGGCCTAGGACCCTATCCTGAGAAACAAGTCTCTGGAGAAGAGAATGTTCAGCACACCGCAGGTGTCCTGCCGGAGATGTGTTCTAGCATGGGTGTGTGCAACATCGGGAGAGTTCCATCTCCTTCCGTCTGCGAGACAAGCCTGTGGAGATGGCCCCTTGGCAATAACATTTGGGTCCAGATTTCCAATCGAGTTCCAGGAGAGGTGCGGAAGGATAGGCCAGGTAACAAGTCCCCCAGTGTTCCAGTAACAATTCTGGGGAAGCACAGGTGCCAGGAAACACAAGTTCCTTCAGAGGAGATGCTTTCTAATACATACGTCCAGAAGTCTCTGTACATAGCCTACCCTTGCTTGTGGGAGGCAAGTTGGGTGGAATGCGAATTCCACTACCCTCTTGTTTCCACAAGAGAGAAATCGAATCAGTCCAATATATGCGCTGGAGCCTAGTGTACCGGGGCGATGTCCTGACGCTTTGAGAGAAGAGTGTGGAGCAGGCATCGTTGAGGAATCCACAAGTTTCTCAAGCGAGGAGCCTTCTAGCATTGCCGGGGTGAAGCGACCGAAACATGCACGAACCTTCCCTCTGTGAATAGGCTCTAGGGAATGCCAATTTCCCCTCAGAGGAAGATTGTCCCGGTGGGAAGCTATCTAGCCTGTTGGTCTGCAGGCCCGCGGAGAAGGCCACATATACTTCGCTAAGGAAAACTCTCTGTGAAGAAAGATAGGTTCAGTGAAGGAAGCACACGTCCCACCAAACCCACTGAAACACACGGAGACGTTTTGGCATCAGGAAAGGCCTTATCCTTGCCCTGGATAGAATGCTTTTGGGAGTACCTGTGCTGCCCCGGCGTTGGATTGCCAAGGAGCCCCTTCCTACCTTATAGGTGTGGGAGTGGGCAATGTCCTTCGACGTGGAGACAAGTCTGTGAAGCAAGCACCGTTCGGGGAACCACCAGATTCTCGAGCGAGGAGCATTCCAGGCTGCATGTCCTGAGGCTCCCGAAACACGGGCTCTCTTTGCGTCTCTGAATAAATCTCTGGGGAATGCAACGTTCCTTCACAGGAAGCATGTCCCAGCGAGACATTTTGTGGTATGTTTCTCTAGAAGTACGGGGATGGGCGGTCGCATTCAGGAGGTGCCGTGTCCCTGGCCGGGAGAAACAATTCTGTGGAGAAGGCGACTTCGGCCCCAATGTGCTTTTCCAAGAAGAAGCTTCCTTAGGCTCAAAGCGTGGAAGCATCACTGTAATGCCACCTTCTTCCCTCTGAGCAGCAGGACGGTAGGCAACCCTACTTTCCAAGAACATGGGGTTTCCAGAAAGAAAAAGCGATCTCTGAGAGACGTTTCCAAGGACAGAGATGGCGGGTCGTACTGGCCTTTAGAAACAAGTGTGTGGAGAATGCCCCTTTCAGAGGACCACCATTTCTCCTGCGAGAAGACTTCTACAATGTATGTGTGGAGGCATCAGGCGGGTGCCGGGTCCATCCCTCAGGGAAAACACTCTGTCGAGAACAATGTTCCAGGAACGTCTTGGTTACAGAACGTCGAAGACTTCTCCAGGTCCTTGTGTGATGCGGAGGAGTCTGCCCTAATGGGATCTCTGAGAAACAAGGCTGCGGAGACTGGAAACCTTACCTGCCACCTGGATATCCGAAGACGGAAACCATTTCACGTCGATGTGTGGAAGTAGAGGCCAGGGGCCTTGACCTGATGCCCGGGAAGGCGTCTGTGCGGAATTCAACATGGAGCGAACAACCGAAATCTTCCCGTGTAGAGTCCTGTAGCATGGACGTGTACAAGCATCTGGAGCGGGCCCTCTCCTTCCCTCGGAGATACGAGCCCGTGGCGAATGCCACGTCGAGTTCACGTCCTTTCTCATGCGTTCTCTGCCATTTCCAGCGTCGGCCGTGAAGGATAGGCAAAGGGAAAAGTCCCCGTATCGGAGTCCCCAGGATGTGGGGAAAGCAGCTCCCAGGAAACCCAAGTTCCCCCCAGTGAGACGCTTTCTCACACACAGGTATGGGCGCATTCGAATGTGCGATAGACTTCCTTCGGGGAAGGCGATGTTCCATGAATTTCGTGTTTCCAGGAGAGAAAGCTGATGTCCAGGACATGTGTGCAAGTCTTGAGATGGGGCAAGGTCCTTAGGGCGAGCTTCGAGTCTGTGGATCAAGCCCCTTTCGGATAAGCACAAGTTGGTCAAGTGTGAATCATTCTGGCTTCCATGTGTGGAACAATCGAAACACGCCCTCTCCCTCTGTCTGTGAAGCAGTCTCTGGGGAATGCCACTTTCCCGTCAGAGGAAGTTGGTTCCCGTGAGGAGCATTCTACCATCTTTCGCCAGAGGCACGCGGAAAGTGCGTCAGACGTCGCGGAACGCAAGCCTGGGAATAGAGCAAGATTCACCGTGGAACACGACCCTTCAAACGAAACCATTCTCATGGATGTGTGTGTTCTCAGACTAGAGTAATGCCGTGTCCTTGGCTTGGAGAAAGACTTCTGTGGAGGATGCAGTTCCAGCGACACTGTGGCTGTTCCACCGAGAAGCTTCCGAGCCTCTATGTGTGGAGGCATCCCGAGAGTGCCCCAGTCTTCTGTTTGAGAAAAAGAGTGTGAAGAAAAGCGGTGCCCGCTAACATCTTGATGCCAGAAGCGAAAGCGATTTCTCCTATAGGTGTAGAAATAGAGGACAGGTGGTTTGTCCTTAGGCATGGAATCCAGATGGCAGAGAATGCATTTTTCAGAACCGCATAATTGTCTGCGGCATGAAGGATACCGGCACGTCTGTGGGGCAGCATCAGGAAGGTGCCCTCTAGTTCCGCAGTTGGTAACGGTCGGCTTAGAAGAGGACGTTGAAGGAAACACTTGCTTTCTGAAGACACAAGCCTTTTCCATTCTCCGCGTGTAGTCTGGAGGAAACTGCCCTAAACCCAATTCATCAACCAGAGACTCTGGACCATGGAACTCTAAACTGCCAGCTCGATATCTGAGGGTAGAAACACTTTCATATCTGTGTGGAAGGGCAGGCAAGTGGCCAGGATTCGGAGGAGAGAACCTCATGCGTGGACATTGTAACTTAGAGCGAACAACAAATGTGCTCCCGTGAGAAGCCTGCTGGCCGGGAAGTGTTGAAGCGTCAGGATGAAGCCCTCTCATTCCCACCGTGGAAGAAATGTCTGCCTCAGGCACGTCTCCGCGACACCCTGGATCCTTCAATCCTATACCCTGCTAGCCTCTGTGGGTTGAAGTCTCAGAAAAGGGCAGTATCGGGCCCTCGGGGAAAGAGTTCTGTGTAGATAGCCTCTTTCGGCAACCAACGTGGTTCTTCAAAGGGGGAAGCCTTGTAGGAAGTATGTGTTGCCGTGTCAGGACAATGCCATCTCCGCCCATCGTCGAAAGATGACTGGGGAGGACGACACGTTCCAGGACCATCTGGAATCCGGAAGAGAAAGCGATTTCTAGTGTAGGTATGGAAAGAGAGGCAAGTTACCCGTCCCCGTCTGGGAGATCCAAGTCCGTGCAGAGTACAACTTCCGAACCACAACAAGTTTCTCCCCCAAGGAAAGTTTCAAGCTCTGGGGTGGGAAGCTTCGGCGGGGTTCCATATCCTTGCCTCTGAGAATCAAGGCTGTGGAGATGGTCACTTCTCGGGAGCATCTACTTTCTGGAGATCCAAACTGTGGGCACGGAGGTGGCACGCGAGACTAAGGCGCGTGTGCCTGTCAGGGAGAAGACAGTCCGTGGAGACGGCCACTTTCGTGAGCATCTCGTTCCCTCAAGCCGGAAGCATCCTGGCCTATATTGATGAGAAGTAGCAGGAGAATTCCTCAACCTCTGCTCTGCCTAAATAGACTGTGGGCAATGCCACTTTCCCTAACACCGTGTCTCCAGAAGAGAATTGCCATGTCCAGTCCAAAAGCGGGGAGGTCTAGGAGAGGGACCACGGCCTCACGCTGAGAAACGGGCCTGGGGACATGCACCACTCAGGGAACGACAATGCTCTCCAACGAGAAGCATTCTAGCACGCATGGGTTAAGGCCTCCTAAATATGCCCCATCCTTGCCTCTGTGAAACGAGTCTCTGGGCATTGCACGTGTCCCGAAAGTGGAAGTTCTCTCCTGCCAGAATCTTTGGAGCACGTTTGTCTAGATGCACGGCCAAAGTGCCATGCCCTTCGGTCAGATAATGAACGCTGCGAATAAAGCACGTTTCAGACAAGAACACGACACTTCCAAACACACGCCTCAGAGCAGATCCGTGTGTTTTCACCGGAGGAAATGCCGTTTCCACCGTTGGGCGAAGGAATGCTGGGGAGGAGGCCATTTCGGCAACATCGTAGATTTTCACGCCATAAAAATCCAAGCCTCCGTGTGTGCAACGATCACGAGAGGGCCATCGAATTTCCCGGGAGATACCAAACGCTGGAGGATCCGGTGTCCACTCACATCTTGTTTTCCCAAGAGAAAAGCCATTTCTCATAGTTGTGTGGAAGTCTAGGGAAGGGGGCTTGTCCTTAAGATGAGAAACAAGACTGTGGAGAGGGCAACTTTCAGCGCACCCCAAGCATCTCTTTTGGGAAGCCTGGTTGCCCCTGTGCCTTTGGCATCCGAAAGGTGCCTAACCTTCCCTCAGTGAATACACTCCCTTGGGAATACAGCGTTCAAGTCAACACTTGCTTCCTGAAGATACAAAGCTTTTCCAAGGCAGGTGTTTGATCAGGAGGAAACATGCCTACACGGACCTCTGGAAAACAAGACGTGGGAAGGGTCATCGTCACCGCCATCTGGATGCGGGGAGATAGATCCATCTTCAATTCTGTGTGCGGAAGCATAGGCAAGGGCCTAGGACCCTATCCTGAGAAACAAGTCTCTGGAGAAGAGAATGTTCAGCACACCGCAGCTGTCCTGCCGGAGATGTGTTCTAGCATGGGTGTGTGCAAGCATCGGGAGAGTTCCATCTCCTTCCGTCTGCGAGACAAGCCTGTGGAGATGGCCCCTTGGCAATAACATTTGGGTCCAGATTTCCAATCGAGTTCCAGGAGAGGTGCGGAAGGATAGGCCAGGTAACAAGTCTCCCAGTGTTCCAGTAACAATTCTGGGGAAGCACAGGTGCCAGGAAACACAAGTTCCTTCAGAGGAGATGCTTTCTAATACATACGTCCAGAAGTCTCTGTACATAGCCTACCCTTGCTTGTGGGAGGCAAGTTGGGTGGAATGCGAATTCCACTACCCTCTTGTTTCCACAAGAGAGAAATCGAATCAGTCCAATATATGCGCTGGAGCCTAGTGTACCGGGGCGATGTCCTGACGCTTTGAGAGAAGAGTGTGGAGCAGGCATCGTTGAGGAATCCACAAGTTTCTCAAGCGAGGAGCCTTCTAGCATTGCCGGGGTGAAGCGACCGAAACATGCACGAACCTTCCCTCTGTGAATAGGCTCTAGGGAATGCCAATTTCCCCTCAGAGGAAGATTGTCCCGGTGGGAAGCTCTCTAGCCTGTTGGTCTGCAGGCCCGCGGAGAAGGCCACATATACTTCGCTAAGGAAAACCCTCTGTGAAGAAAGATAGGTTCAGTGAAGGAAGCACACGTCCCACCAAACCCACTGAAACACACGGAGACGTTTTGGCATTAGGAAAGGCGTTATTCTTGCCCTGGATAGAATGCATTTGCGTGTACCTGTGCTGCCCCGGCGTTGGATTGCCAAGGAGCCCCTTCCTACCTTATAGGTGTGGGAGTGGGCAATGTCCTTCGACGTGGAGACAAGTCTGTGAAGCAAGCAACGTTCGGGGAACAACCAGATTCTCGAGCGAGGAGCATTCCAGGCTGCATGTCCTGAGGCTCCCGAAACACGGGCTCTCTTTGCGTCTCTGAATAAATCTCTGGGGAATGCAACGTTCCTTCACAGGAAGCATGTTCCAGCGAGACATTTTGTGGTATGTTTCTCTAGAAGTACGGGGATGGGCGGTCGCATTCAGGAGGTGCCGTGTCCCTGGCCGGGAGAAACAATTCTGTGGAGAAGGCGACTTCGGCCCCAATGTGCTTTTCCAAGAAGAAGCTTCCTTAGGCTCAAAGCGTGGAAGCATCACTGTAATGCCACCTTCTTCCCTCTGAGCAGCAGGACGGTAGGCAACCCTACTTTCCAAGAACATGGGGTTTCCAGAAGGAAAAAGCGATCTCTGAGAGACGTTTCCAAGGACAGAGATGGCGGGTCGTACTGGCCTTTAGAAACAAGTGTGTGGAGAATGCCCCTTTCAGAGGACCACCATTTCTCCTGCGAGAAGCCTTCTACAATGTATGTGTGGAGGCATCAGGCGGGTGCCGGGTCCATCCCTCAGGGAGAACACTCTGTCGAGAACAATGTTCCAGGAACGTCTTGCTTACAGAACGTCGAAGATTTCTCCAGGTCCTTGTGTGATGCGGAGGAGTCTGCCCTAATGGGATCTCTGAGAAACAAGGCTGCGGAGACTGGAAACCTTCCCTGCCACCTGGATATCCGAAGACGGAAACCATTTCACGTCGATGTGTGGAAGTAGAGGCCAGGGGCCTTGACCTGATGCCCGGGAAGGCGTCTGTGCGGAATTCAACATGGAGCGAACAACCGAAATCTTCCCGTGTAGAGTCCTGTAGCATGGACGTGTACAAGCATCTGGAGCGGGCCCTCTCCTTCCCTCGGAGATACGAGCCCGTGGCGAATGCCACGTCGAGTTCACGTCCTTTCTCATGCGTTCTCTGCCATTTCCAGCGTCGGCCGTGAAGGATAGGCAAAGGGAAAAGTCCCCGTATCGGAGTCCCCAGGATGTGGGGAAAGCAGCTCCCAGGAAACCCAAGTTCCCCCCAGTGAGACGCTTTCTCACACACAGGTATGGGCGCATTCGAATGTGCGATAGACTTCCTTCGGGGAAGGCGATGTTCCATGAATTTCGTGTTTCCAGGAGAGAAAGCTGATGTCCAGGACATGTGTGCAAGTCTTGAGATGGGGCAAGGTCCTTAGGGCGAGCTTCGAGTCTGTGGATCAAGCCCCTTTCGGATAAGCACAAGTTGGTCAAGTGTGAATCATTCTGGCTTCCATGTGTGGAACAATCGAAACACGCCCTCTCCCTCTGTCTGTGAAGCAGTCTCTGGGGAATGCCACTTTCCCGTCAGAGGAAGTTGGTTCCCGTGAGGAGCATTCTACCATCTTTCGCCAGAGGCACGCGGAAAGTGCGTCAGACGTCGCGGAACGCAAGCCTGGGAATAAAGCAAGATTCACCGTGGAACACGACCCTTCAAACGAAACCATTCTCATGGATGTGTGTGTTCTCAGACTAGAGTAATGCCGTGTCCTTGGCTTGGAGAAAGACTTCTGTGGAGGATGCAGTTCCAGCGACACTGTGGCTGTTCCACCGAGAAGCTTCCGAGCCTCTATGTGTGGAGGCATCCCGAGAGTGCCCCAGTCTTCTGTTTGAGAAAAAGAGTGTGAAGAAAAGCGCTGCCCGCTAACATCTTGATGCCAGAAGCGAAAGCGATTTCTCCTATAGGTGTAGAAATAGAGGACAGGTGGTTTGTCCTTAGGCATGGAATCCAGATGGCAGAGACTGCATTTTTCAGAACCGCATAATTGTCTGCGGCATGAAGGATACCGGCACGTCTGTGGGGCAGCATCAGGAAGGTGCCCTCTAGTTCCACAGTTGGTAACGGTCGGCCTAGAAGAGGACGTTGAAGGAAACACTTGCTTTTGAAGACACAAGCCTTTTCCATTCTCCGCGTGTAGTCTGGAGGAAACTGCGCTAAACCCAATTCATCAACCAGAGACTCTGGACCATGGAACTCTAAACTGCCAGCTCGATATCTGAGGGTAGAAACACTTTCATATCTGTGTGGAAGGGCAGGCAAGTGGCCAGGATTCGGAGGAGAGAACCTCATGCGTGGACATTGTAACTTAGAGCGAACAACAAATGTGCTCCCGTGAGAAGCCTGCTGGCCGGGAAGTGTTGAAGCGTCAGGATGAAGCTCTCTCATTCCCACCGTGGAAGAAATGTCTGCCTCAGGCACGTCTCCGCGACACCCTGGATCCTTCAATCCTATGCCCTGCTAGCCTCTGTGGGTTGAAGTCTCAGAAAAGGGCAGTATCGGGCCCTCGGGGAAAGAGTTCTGTGTAGATAGCCTCTTTCGGCAACCAACGTGGTTCTTCAAAGGGGGAAGCCTTGTAGGAAGAATGTGTTGCCGTGTCAGGGCAATGCCATCTCCGCCCATCGTCGAAGGATGACTGTGGAGGACGACACGTTCCAGGACCATCTGGATTCCGGAAGAGAAAGCGATTTCTAGTGTAGGTATGGAAAGAGAGGCAAGGTGCCCGTCCCCGTCTGGGAGATCCAAGTCCGTGGAGAGTACAACTTCCGAGCCTCAACAAGTTTCTCCCCCAAGGAAAGTTTCAAGCTCTGGGGTGGGCAAGCTTCGGCGGGGTTCCATATCCTTGCCTCTGAGAATCAAGGCTGTGGAGATGGTCACTTCCCGGGAGCATCTACTTTGTGGAGATCCAAACTGTGGGCACGGAGGTGGCACGCGAGACTAAGGGGCGTGTCCCTGTCAGGGAGAAGACAGTCCGTGGAGACGGCCACTTTCGTGAGCATCTCGTTCCCTCAAGCCGGAAGCATCCTGGCCTATATTGATGAGAAGGAGCAGGAGAATTCCTCAACCTCTGCTCTGCCTAAATAGACTGTGGGCAATGCCACTTTCCCTAACACCGTGTCTCCAGAAGAGAATTGCCATGTCCAGTCCACAAGCGGGGAGGTCTAGGAGAGGGGCCACGGCCTCACGCTGAGAAAAGGACCTGGGGACATGCACCATTCAGGGAACGACAATGCTCGCCAACGAGAAGCATTCAAGCACGCATCGGTTGAGGCCTCCTAAACATGCCCCATCCTTGCCTCTGTGAAACGAGTCTCTGGCATTTCACGTGTCCCGAAAGTGGAAGTTCTCTCCTGCCAGAATCTTTGGAGCACGTTTGTCTAGATGCACGGCCAAAGTGCCATTCCCTTCGGTCAGATAATGAACCCTGCGAATAAAGCACGTTTCAGACAAGAACACGACACTTCCAAAGACAGGCCTCAGAGCAGATCCGTGTGTTTTCACCGGAGGAAATGCCGTTTCCACCGTTGGGCGAAGGAATGCTGGGGAGGAGGCCATTTCGGCAACATCGTAGATTTTCACGCCATAAAAATCCCAGCCTCCGTGTGTGCAACGATCACGAGAGGGCCATCGAATTTCCCGGGAGATACCAGACGCTGGAGGATCCGGTGTCCACTCACATCTTGTTTTCCCAAGAGAAAAGCCATTTCTCATAGTTGTGTGGAAGTCTAGGGAAGGGGGCTTGTCCTTAAGATGAGAAACAAGACTGTGGAGAGGGCAACTTTCAGCGCACCCCAAGCATCTCTTTTGGGAAGCCTGGTTGCCCCTGTGCCTTGTGGCATCCGAAAGGTGCCTAACCTTCCCTCAGTGAATACACTCCCTTGGGAATACAGCGTTCAAGTCAACACTTGCTTCCTGAAGATACAAAGCTTTTCCAAGGCAGGTGTTTGATCAGGAGGAAACATGCCTACACGGACCTCTGGAAAACAAGACGTGGGAAGGGTCATCGTCACGGCCATCTGGATGCGGGGAGATAGATCCATCTTCAATTCTGTGTGCGGAAGCATAGGCAAGGGCCTAGGAGCCTATCCTGAGAAACAAGTCTCTGGAGAAGAGAATGTTCAGCACACCGCAGGTGTCCTGCCAGAGATGTGTTCTAGCATGGGTGTGCGCAAACATCGGGAGAGTTCCATCTCCTTCCGTCTGCGAGACAAGCCTGTGGAGATGGCCCCTTGGCAATAACATTTGGGTCCAGATTTCCAATCGAGTTCCAGGAGAGGTGCGGAAGGATAGGCCAGGTAACAAGTCCCCCAGTGTTCCAGTAACAATTCTGGGGAAGCACAGGTGCCAGGAAACACAAGTTCCTTCAGAGGAGTTGCTTTCTAATACATACGTCCAGAAGTCTCTGTACATAGCCTACCCTTGCTTGTGGGAGGCAAGTTGGGTGGAATGCGAATTCCACTACCCTCTTGTTTCCACAAGAGAGAAATCGAATCAGTCCAATATATGCGCTGGAGCCTAGTGTACCGGGGCGATGCCCTGACGCTTTGAGAGAAGAGTGTGGAGCAGGCATCGTTGAGGAATCCACAAGTTTCTCAAGCGAGGAGCCTTCTAGCATTGCCGGGGTGAAGCGACCGAAACATGCACGAACCTTCCCTCTGTGAATAGGCTCTAGGGAATGCCAATTTCCCCTCAGAGGAAGATTGTCCCGGTGGGAAGCTATCTAGCCTGTTGGTCTGCAGGCCCGCGGAGAAGGCCACATATACTTCGCTAAGGAAAACTCTCTGTGAAGAAAGATAGGTTCAGTGAAGGAAGCACACGTCCCACCAAACCCACTGAAACACACGGAGACGTTTTGGCATCAGGAAAGGCCTTATCCTTGCCCTGGATAGAATGCTTTTGGGAGTACCTGTGCTGCCCCGGCGTTGGATTGCCAAGGAGCCCCTTCCTACCTTATAGGTGTGGGAGTGGGCAATGTCCTTCGACGTGGAGACAAGTCTGTGAAGCAAGCACCGTTCGGGGAACCACCAGATTCTCGAGCGAGGAGCATTCCAGGCTGCATGTCCTGAGGCTCCCGAAACACGGGCTCTCTTTGCGTCTCTGAATAAATCTCTGGGGAATGCAACGTTCCTTCACAGGAAGCATGTCCCAGCGAGACATTGTGTGGTATGTTTCTCTAGAAGTACGGGGATGGGCGGTCGCATTCAGGAGGTGCCGTGTCCCTGGCCGGGAGAAACAATTCTGTGGAGAAGGCGACTTCGGCCCCAATGCGCTTTTCCAAGAAGAAGCTTCCTTAGGCTAAAAGCGTGGAAGCATCACTGTAATGCCACCTTCTTCCCTCTGAGCAGCAGGACGGTAGGCAACCCTACTTTCCAAGAACATGGGGTTTCCAGAAGGAAAAAGCGATCTCTGAGAGACGTTTCCAAGGACAGAGATGGCGGGTCGTACTGGCCTTTAGAAACAAGTGTGTGGAGAATGCCCCTTTCAGAGGACCACCATTTCTCCTGCGAGAAGCCTTCTACAATGTATGTGTGGAGGCATCAGGCGGGTGCCGGGTCCATCCCTCAGGGAAAACACTCTGTCGAGAACAATGTTCCAGGAACGTCTTGCTTACAGAACGTCGAAGATTTCTCCAGGTCCTTGTGTGATGCGGAGGAGTCTGCCCTAATGGGATCTCTGAGAAACAAGGCTGCGGAGACTGGAAACCTTCCCTGCCACCTGGATATCCGAAGACGGAAAGCATTTCACGTCGATGTGTGGAAGTAGAGGCCAGGGGCCTTGACCTGATGCCCGGGAAGGCGTCTGTGCGGAATTCAACATGGAGCGAACAACCGAAATCTTCCCGTGTAGAGTCCTGTAGCATGGACGTGTACAAGCATCTGGAGCGGGCCCTCTCCTTCCCTCGGAGATACGAGCCCGTGGCGAATGCCACGTCGAGTTCACGTCCTTTCTCATGCGTTCTCTGCCATTTCCAGCGTCGGCCGTGAAGGATAGGCAAAGGGAAAAGTCCCCGTATCGGAGTCCCCAGGATGTGGGGAAAGCAGCTCCCAGGAAACCCAAGTTCCCCCCAGTGAGACGCTTTCTCACACACAGGTATGGGCGCATTCGAATGTGCGATAGACGTCCTTCGGGGAAGGCGATGTTCCATGAATTTCGTGTTTCCAGGAGAGAAAGCTGATGTCCAGGACATGTGTGCAAGTCTTGAGATGGGGCAAGGTCCTTAGGGCGAGCTTCGAGTCTGTGGATCAAGCCCCTTTCGGATAAGCACAAGTTGGTCAAGTGTGAATCATTCTGGCTTCCATGTGTGGAACAATCGAAACACGCCCTCTCCCTCTGTCTGTGAAGCAGTCTCTGGGGAATGCCACTTTCCCGTCAGAGGAAGTTGGTTCCCGTGAGGAGCATTCTACCATCTTTCGCCAGAGGCACGCGGAAAGTGCGTCAGACGTCGCGGAACGCAAGCCTGGGAATAGAGCAAGATTCACCGTGGAACACGACCCTTCAAACGAAACCATTCTCATGGATGTGTGTGTTCTCAGACTAGAGTAATGCCGTGTCCTTGGCTTGGAGAAAGACTTCTGTGGAGGATGCAGTTCCAGCGACACTGTGGCTGTTCCACCGAGAAGCTTCCGAGCCTCTATGTGTGGAGGCATCCCGAGAGTGCCCCAGTCTTCTGTTTGAGAAAAAGAGTGTGAAGAAAAGCGGTGCCCGCTAACATCTTGATGCCAGAAGCGAAAGCGATTTCTCCTATAGGTGTAGAAATAGAGGACAGGTGGTTTGTCCTTAGGCATGGAATCCAGATGGCAGAGAATGCATTTTTCAGAACCGCATAATTGTCTGCGGCATGAAGGATACCGGCACGTCTGTGGGGCAGCATCAGGAAGGTGCCCTCTAGTTCCGCAGTTGGTAACGGTCGGCTTAGAAGAGGACGTTGAAGGAAACACTTGCTTTCTGAAGACACAAGCCTTTTCCATTCTCCGCGTGTAGTCTGGAGGAAACTGCCCTAAACCCAATTCATCAACCAGAGACTCTGGACCATGGAACTCTAAACTGCCAGCTCGATATCTGAGGGTAGAAACACTTTCATATCTGTGTGGAAGGGCAGGCAAGTGGCCAGGATTCGGAGGAGAGAACCTCATGCGTGGACATTGTAACTTAGAGCGAACAACAAATGTGCTCCCGTGAGAAGCCTGCTGGCCGGGAAGTGTTGAAGCGTCAGGATGAAGCCCTCTCATTCCCACCGTGGAAGAAATGTCTGCCTCAGGCACGTCTCCGCGACACCCTGGATCCTTCAATCCTATACCCTGCTAGCCTCTGTGGGTTGAAGTCTCAGAAAAGGGCAGGATCGGGCCCTCGGGGAAAGAGTTCTGTGTAGATAGCCTCTTTCGGCAACCAACGTGGTTCTTCAAAGGGGGAAGCCTTGTAGGAAGTATGTGTTGCCGTGTCAGGACAATGCCATCTCCGCCCATCGTCGAAGGATGACTGTGGAGGACGACACGTTCCAGGACCATCTGGATTCCGGAAGAGAGAGCGATTTCTAGTGTAGGTATGGAAAGAGAGGCAAGATGCCCGTCCCCGTCTGGGAGATCCAAGTCCGTGGAGAGTACAACTTCCGAACCACAACAAGTTTCTCCCCCAAGGAAAGTTTCAAGCTCTGGGGTGGGCAAGCTTCGGCGGGGTTCCATATCCTTGCCTCTGAGAATCAAGGCTGTGGAGATGGTCACTTCCCGGGAGCATCTACTTTGTGGAGATCCAAACTGTGGGCACGGAGGTGGCACGCGAGACTAAGGGGCGTGTCCCTGTCAGGGAGAAGACAGTCCGTGGAGACGGCCACTTTCGTGAGCATCTCGTTCCCTCAAGCCGGAAGCATCCTGGCCTATATTGATGAGAAGTAGCAGGAGAATTCCTCAACCTCTGCTCTGCCTAAATAGACTGTGGGCAATGCCACTTTCCCTAACACCGTGTCTCCAGAAGAGAATTGCCATGTCCACTCCACAAGCGGGGAGTTCTAGGAGAGGGACCACGGCCTCACGCTGAGAAACGAGCCTGGGGACATGCACCATTCAGGGAACGACAATGCTCTCCAACGAGAAGCATTCTAGCACGCATGGGTTGAGGAATCCTAAATATGCCCCATCCTTGCCTCTGTGAAACGAGTCTCTCGGCATTGCACGTGTCCCGAAAGTGGAAGTTCTCTCCTGCCAGAATCTTTGGAGCACGTTTGTCTAGATGCACGGCCAAAGTGCCATGCCCTTCGGTCAGATAATGAACCCTGCGAATAAAGCACGTTTCAGACAAGAACACGACACTTCCAAACACACGCCTCAGAGCAGATCCGTGTGTTTTCACCGGAGGAAATGCCGTTTCCACCGTTGGGCGAAGGAATGCTGGGGAGGAGGCCATTTCGTCAACATCGTAGATTTTCACGCCATAAAAATCCAAGCCTCCGTGTGTGCAACGATCACGAGAGGGCCATCGAATTTCCCGGGAGATACCAGACGCTGGAGGATCCGGTGTCCACTCACATCTTGTTTTCCCAAGAGAAAAGCCATTTCTCATAGTTGTGTGGAAGTCTAGGGAAGGGGGCTTGTCCTTAAGATGAGAAACAAGACTGTGGAGAGGGCAACTTTCAGCGCACCCCAAGCATCTCTTTTGGGAAGCCTGGTTGCCCCTGTGCCTTGTGGCATCCGAAAGGTGCCTAACCTTCCCTCAGTGAATACACTCCCTTGGGAATACAGCGTTCAAGTCAACACTTGCTTCCTGAAGATACAAAGCTTTTCCAAGGCAGGTGTTTGATCAGGAGGAAACATGCCTACACGGACCTCTGGAAAACAAGACGTGGGGAGGGTCATCGTCACGGCCATCTGGATGCGGGGAGATAGATCCATCTTCAATTCTGTGTGCGGAAGCATAGGCAAGGGCCTAGGACCCTATCCTGAGAAACAAGTCTCTGGAGAAGAGAATGTTCAGCACACCGCAGCTGTCCTGCCGGAGATGTGTTCTAGCATGGGTGTGTGCAAGCATCGGGAGAGTTCCATCTCCTTCCGTCTGCGAGACAAGCCTGTGGAGATGGCCCCTTGGCAATAACATTTGGGTCCAGATTTCCAATCGAGTTCCAGGAGAGGTGCGGAAGGATAGGCCAGGTAACAAGTCCCCCAGTGTTCCAGTAACAATTCTGGGGAAGCACAGGTGCCAGGAAACACAAGTTCCTTCAGAGGAGATGCTTTCTAATACATACGTCCAGAAGTCTCTGTACATAGCCTACCCTTGCTTGTGGGAGGCAAGTTGGGTGGAATGCGAATTCCACTACCCTCTTGTTTCCACAAGAGAGAAATCGAATCAGTCCAATATATGCGCTGGAGCCTAGTGTACCTGGGCGATGTCCTGACGCTTTGAGAGAAGAGTGTGTGGAGCAGGCATCGTTGAGGAATCCACAAGTTTCTCAAGCGAGGAGCCTTCTAGCATTGCCGGGGTGAAGCGACCGAAACATGCACGAAACTTCCCTCTGTGAATAGGCTCTAGGGAATGCCAATTTCCCCTCAGAGGAAGATTGTCCCGGTGGGAAGCTATCTAGCCTGTTGGTCTGCAGGCCCGCAGAGAAGGCCACATATACTTCGCTAAGGAAAACCCTCTGTGAAGAAAGATAGGTTCAGTGAAGGAAGCACACGTCCCACCAAACCCACTGAAACACACGGAGACGTTTTGGCATTAGGAAAGGCGTTATTCTTGCCCTGGATAGAATGCATTTGGGAGTACCTGTGCTGCCCCGGCGTTGGATTGCCAAGGAGCCCCTTCCTACCTTATAGGTGTGGGAGTGGGCAATGTCCTTCGACGTGGAGACAAGTCTGTGAAGCAAGCACCGTTCGGGGAACCACCAGATTCTCGAGCGAGGAGCATTCCAGGCTGCATGTCCTGAGGCTCCCGAAACACGGGCTCTCTTTGCGTCTCTGAATAAATCTCTGGGGAATGCAACGTTCCTTCACAGGAAGCATGTCCCAGCGAGACATTTTGTGGTATGTTTCTCTAGAAGTACGGGGATGGGCGGTCGCATTCAGGAGGTGCCGTGTCCCTGGCCGGGAGAAACAATTCTGTGGAGAAGGCGACTTCGGCCCCAATGTGCTTTTCCAAGAAGAAGCTTCCTTAGGCTCAAAGCGTGGAAGCATCACTGTAATGCCACCTTCTTCCCTCTGAGCAGCAGGACGGTAGGCAACCCTACTTTCCAAGAACATGGGGTTTCCAGAAGGAAAAAGCGATCTCTGAGAGACGTTTCCAAGGACAGAGATGGCGGGTCGTACTGGCCTTTAGAAACAAGTGTGTGGAGAATGCCCCTTTCAGAGGACCACCATTTCTCCTGCGAGAAGCCTTCTACAATGTATGTGTGGAGGCATCAGGCGGGTGCCGGGTCCATCCCTCAGGGAGAACACTCTGTCGAGAACAATGTTCCAGGAACGTCTTGCTTACAGAACGTCGAAGATTTCTCCAGGTCCTTGTGTGATGCGGAGGAGTCTGCCCTAATGGGATCTCTGAGAAACAAGGCTGCGGAGACTGGAAACCTTCCCTGCCACCTGGATATCCGAAGACGGAAACCATTTCACGTCGATGTGTGGAAGTAGAGGCCAGGGGCCTTGACCTGATGCCCGGGAAGGCGTCTGTGCGGAATTCAACATGGAGCGAACAACCGAAATCTTCCCGTGTAGAGTCCTGTAGCATGGACGTGTACAAGCATCTGGAGCGGGCCCTCTCCTTCCCTCGGAGATACGAGCCCGTGGCGAATGCCACGTCGAGTTCACGTCCTTTCTCATGCGTTCTCTGCCATTTCCAGCGTCGGCCGTGAAGGATAGGCAAAGGGAAAAGTCCCCGTATCGGAGTCCCCAGGATGTGGGGAAAGCAGCTCGCAGGAAACCCAAGTTCCCCCCAGTGAGACGCTTTCTCACACACAGGTATGGGCGCATTCGAATGTGCGATAGACTTCCTTCGGGGAAGGCGATGTTCCATGAATTTCGTGTTTCCAGGAGAGAAAGCTGATGTCCAGGACATGTGTGCAAGTCTTGAGATGGGGCAAGGTCCTTAGGGCGAGCTTCGAGTCTGTGGATCAAGCCCCTTTCGGATAAGCACAAGTTGGTCAAGTGTGAATCATTCTGGCTTCCATGTGTGGAACAATCGAAACACGCCCTCTCCCTCTGTCTGTGAAGCAGTCTCTGGGGAATGCCACTTTCCCGTCAGAGGAAGTTGGTTCCCGTGAGGAGCATTCTACCATCTTTCGCCAGAGGCACGCGGAAAGTGCGTCAGACGTCGCGGAACGCAAGCCTGGGAATAAAGCAAGATTCACCCTGGAACATGACCCTTCAAACGAAACCATTCTCATGGATGTGTGTGTTCTCAGACTAGAGTAATGCCGTGTCCTTGGCTTGGAGAAAGACTTCTGTGGAGGATGCAGTTCCAGCGACACTGTGGCTATTCCACCGAGAAGCTTCCGAGCCTCTATGTGTGGAGGCATCCCGAGAGTGCCCCAGTCTTCTGTTTGAGAAAAAGAGTGTGAAGAAAAGCGCTGCCCGCTAACATCTTGATGCCAGAAGCGAAAGCGATTCCTCCTATAGGTGTAGAAATAGAGGACAGGTGGTTTGTCCTTAGGCATGGAATCCAGATGGCAGAGACTGCATTTATCAGAACCGCATAATTGTCTGCGGCATGAAGGATACCGGCACGTCTGTGGGGCAGCATCAGGAAGGTGCCCTCTAGTTCCGCAGTTGGTAACGGTCGGCTTAGAAGAGGACGTTGAAGGAAACACTTGCTTTCTGAAGACACAAGCCTTTTCCATTCTCCGCGTGTAGTCTGGAGGAAACTGCCCTAAACCCAATTCATCAACCAGAGACTCTGGACCATGGAACTCTAAACTGCCAGCTCGATATCTGAGGGTAGAAACACTTTCATATCTGTGTGGAAGGGCAGGCAAGTGGCCAGGATTCGGAGGAGAGAACCTCATGCGTGGACATTGTAACTTAGAGCGAACAACAAATGTGCTCCCGTGAGAAGCCTGCTAGCCGGGAAGTGTTGAAGCGTCAGGATGAAGCCCTCTCATTCCCACCGTGGAAGAAATGTCTGCCTCAGGCACGTCTCCGCGACACCCTGGATCCTTCAATCCTATACCCTGCTAGCCTCTGTGGGTTGAAGTCTCAGAAAAGGGCAGGATCGGGCCCTCGGGGAAAGAGTTCTGTGTAGATAGCCTCTTTCGGCAACCAACGTGGTTCTTCAAAGGGGGAAGCCTTGTAGGAAGTATGTGTTGCCGTGTCAGGACAATGCCATCTCCTCCCATCGTCGAAAGATGACTGGGGAGGACGACACGTTCCAGGACCATCTGGATTCCGAAAGAGAAAGCGATTTCTAGTGTAGGTATGGAAAGAGAGGCAAGGTACCCGTCCCCGTCTGGGAGATCCAAGTCCGTGGAGAGTACAACTTCCGAGCCTCAACAAGTTTCTCCCCCAAGGAAAGTTTCAAGCTCTGGGGTGGGCAAGCTTCGGCGGGGTTCCATATCCTTGCCTCTGAGAATCAAGGCTGTGGAGATGGTCACTTCCCGGGAGCATCTACTTGGTGGAGATCCAAACTGTGGGCACGGACGTGGCACGCGAGACTAAGGGGCGTGTCCCTGTCAGGGAGAAGACAGTCCGTGGAGACGGCCACTTTCGTGAGCATCTCGTTCCCTCAAGCCGGAAGCATCCTGGCCTATATTGATGAGAAGTAGCAGGAGAATTCCTCAACCTCTGCTCTGCCTAAATAGACTGTGGGCAATGCCACTTTCCCTAACACCGTGTCTCCAGAAGAGAATTGCCATGTCCAGTCCACAAGCGGGGAGGTCTAGGAGAGGGGCCACGGCCTCACGCTGAGAAAAGGGCCTGGGGACATGCACCATTCAGGGAACGACAATGCTCGCCAACGAGAAGCATTCAAGCACGCATCGGTTGAGGCCTCCTAAACATGCCCCATCCTTGCCTCTGTGAAACGAGTCTCTGGCATTTCACGTGTCCCGAAAGTGGAAGTTCTCTCCTGCCAGAATCTTTGGAGCACGTTTGTCTAGATGCACGGCCAAAGTGCCATGCCCTTCGGTCAGATAATGAACCCTGCGAATAAAGCACGTTTCAGACAAGAACACGACACTTCCAAAGACAGGCCTCAGAGCAGATCCGTGTGTTTTCACCGGAGGAAATGCCGTTTCCACCGTTGGGCGAAGGAATGCTGGGGAGGAGGCCATTTCGGCAACATCGTAGATTTTCACGCCATAAAAATCCCAGCCTCCGTGTGTGCAACGATCACGAGAGTGCCATCGAATTTCCCGGGAGATACCAGACGCTGGAGGATCCGGTGTCCACTCACATCTTGTTTTCCCAAGAGAAAAGCCATTTCTCATAGTTGTGTGGAAGTCTAGGGAAGGGGGCTTGTCCTTAAGATGAGAAACAAGACTGTGGAGAGGGCAACTTTCAGCGCACCCCAAGCATCTCTTTTGGGAAGCCTGGTTGCCCCTGTGCCTTGTGGCATCCGAAAGGTGCCTAACCTTCCCTCAGTGAATACACTCCCTTGGGAATACAGCGTTCAAGTCAACACTTGCTTCCTGAAGATACAAAGCTTTTCCAAGGCAGGTGTTTGATCAGGAGGAAACATGCCTACACGGACCTCTGGAAAACAAGACGTGGGAATGGTCATCGTCACGGCCATCTGGATGCGGGGAGATAGATCCATCTTCAATTCTGTGTGCGGAAGCATAGGCAAGGGCCTAGGAGCCTATCCTGAGAAACAAGTCTCTGGAGAAGAGAATGTTCAGCACACCGCAGGTGTCCTGCCAGAGATGTGTTCTAGCATGGGTGTGCGCAAACATCGGGAGAGTTCCATCTCCTTCCGTCTGCGAGACAAGCCTGTGGAGATGGCCCCTTGGCAATAACATTTGGGTCCAGATTTCCAATCGAGTTCCAGGAGAGGTGCGGAAGGATAGGCCAGGTAACAAGTCCCCCAGTGTTCCAGTAACAATTCTGGGGAAGCACAGGTGCCAGGAAACACAAGTTCCTTCAGAGGAGTTGCTTTCTAATACATACGTCCAGAAGTCTCTGTACATAGCCTACCCTTGCTTGTGGGAGGCAAGTTGGGTGGAATGCGAATTCCACTACCCTCTTGTTTCCACAAGAGAGAAATCGAATCAGTCCAATATATGCGCTGGAGCCTAGTGTACCGGGGCGATGTCCTGACGCTTTGAGAGAAGAGTGTGTGGAGCAGGCATCGTTGAGGAATCCACAAGTTTCTCAAGCGAGGAGCCTTCTAGCATTGCCGGGGTGAAGCGACCGAAACATGCACGAACCTTCCCTCTGTGAATAGGCTCTAGGGAATGCCAATTTCCCCTCAGAGGAAGATTGTCCCGGTGGGAAGCTCTCTAGCCTGTTGGTCTGCAGGCCCGCGGAGAAGGCCACATATACTTCGCTAAGGAAAACTCTCTGTGAAGAAAGATAGGTTCAGTGAAGGAAGCACACGTCCCACCAAACCCACTGAAACACACGGAGACGTTTTGGCATCAGGAAAGGCCTTATCCTTGCCCTGGATAGAATGCTTTTGGGAGTACCTGTGCTGCCCCGGCGTTGGATTGCCAAGGAGCCCCTTCCTACCTTATAGGTGTGGGAGTGGGCAATGTCCTTCGACGTGGAGACAAGTCTGTGAAGCAAGCACCGTTCGGGGAACCACCAGATTCTCGAGCGAGGAGCATTCCAGGCTGCATGTCCTGAGGCTCCCGAAACACGGGCTCTCTTTGCGTCTCTGAATAAATCTCTGGGGAATGCAACGTTCCTTCACAGGAAGCATGTCCCAGCGAGACATTTTGTGGTATGTTTCTCTAGAAGTACGGGGATGGGCGGTCGCATTCAGGAGGTGCCGTGTCCCTGGCCGGGAGAAACAATTCTGTGGAGAAGGCGACTTCGGCCCCAATGTGCTTTTCCAAGAAGAAGCTTCCTTAGGCTCAAAGCGTGGAAGCATCACTGTAATGCCACCTTCTTCCCTCTGAGCAGCAGGACGGTAGGCAACCCTACTTTCCAAGAACATGGGGTTTCCAGAAGGAAAAAGCGATCTCTGAGAGACGTTTCCAAGGACAGAGATGGCGGGTCGTACTGGCCTTTAGAAACAAGTGTGTGGAGAATGCCGCTTTCAGAGGACAACCATTTCTCCTGCGAGAAGCCTTCTACAATGTATGTGTGGAGGCATCAGGCGGGTGCCGGGTCCATCCCTCAGGGAAAACACTCTGTCGAGAACAATGTTCCAGGAACGTCTTGCTTACAGAACGTCGAAGATTTCTCCAGGTCCTTGTGTGATGCGGAGGAGTCTGCCCTAATGGGATCTCTGAGAAACAAGGCTGCGGAGACTGGAAACCTTCCCTGCCACCTGGATATCCGAAGACGGAAACCATTTCACGTCGATGTGTGGAAGTAGAGGCCAGGGGCCTTGACCTGATGCCCGGGAAGGCGTCTGTGCGGAATTCAACATGGAGCGAACAACCGAAATCTTCCCGTGTAGAGTCCTGTAGCATGGACGTGTACAAGCATCTGGAGCGGGCCCTCTCCTTCCCTCGGAGATACGAGCCCGTGGCGAATGCCACGTCGAGTTCACGTCCTTTCTCATGCGTTCTCTGCCATTTCCAGCGTCGGCCGTGAAGGATAGGCAAAGGGAAAAGTCCCCGTATCGGAGTCCCCAGGATGTGGGGAAAGCAGCTCCCAGGAAACCCAAGTTCCCCCCAGTGAGACGCTTTCTCACACACAGGTATGGGCGCATTCGAATGTGCGATAGACTTCCTTCGGGGAAGGCGATGTTCCATGAATTTCGTGTTTCCAGGAGAGAAAGCTGATGTCCAGGACATGTGTGCAAGTCTTGAGATGGGGCAAGGTCCTTAGGGCGAGCTTCGAGTCTGTGGATCAAGCCCCTTTCGGATAAGCACAAGTTGGTCAAGTGTGAATCATTCTGGCTTCCATGTGTGGAACAATCGAAACACGCCCTCTCCCTCTGTCTGTGAAGCAGTCTCTGGGGAATGCCACTTTCCCGTCAGAGGAAGTTGGTTCCCGTGAGGAGCATTCTACCATCTTTCGCCAGAGGCACGCGGAAAGTGCGTCAGACGTCGCGGAACGCAAGCCTGGGAATAGAGCAAGATTCACCGTGGAACACGACCCTTCAAACGAAACCATTCTCATGGATGTGTGTGTTCTCAGACTAGAGTAATGCCGTGTCCCTGGCTTGGAGAAAGACTTCTGTGGAGGATGCAGTTCCAGCGACACTGTGGCTGTTCCACCGAGAAGCTTCCGAGCCTCTCAGTGTGGAGGCATCCCGAGAGTGCCCCAGTCTTCTGTTTGAGAAAAAGAGTGTGAAGAAAAGCGCTGCCCGCTAACATCTTGATGCCAGAAGCGAAAGCGATTTCTCCTATAGGTGTAGAAATAGAGGACAGGTGCTTTGTCCTTAGGCATGGAATCCAGATGGCAGAGAATGCATTTTTCAGAACCGCATAATTGTCTGCGGCATGAAGGATACCGGCACGTCTGTGGGGCAGCATCAGGAAGGTGCCCTCTAGTTCCGCAGTTGGTAACGGTCGGCTTAGAAGAGGACGTTGAAGGAAACACTTGCTTTCTGAAGACACAAGCCTTTTCCATTCTCCGCGTGTAGTCTGGAGGAAACTGCCCTAAACCCAATTCATCAACCAGAGACTCTGGACCATGGAACTCTAAACTGCCAGCTCGATATCTGAGGGTAGAAACACTTTCATATCTGTGTGGAAGGGCAGGCAAGTGGCCAGGATTCGGAGGAGAGAACCTCATGCGTGGACATTGTAACTTAGAGCGAACAACAACTGTGCTCCCGTGAGAAGCCTGCTGGCCGGGAAGTGTTGAAGCGTCAGGATGAAGCCCTCTCATTCCCACCGTGGAAGAAATGTCTGCCTCAGGCACGTCTCCGCGACACCCTGGATCCTTCAATCCTATACCCTGCTAGCCTCTGTGGGTTGAAGTCTCAGAAAAGGGCAGGATCGGGCCCTCGGGGAAAGAGTTCTGTGTAGATAGCCTCTTTCGGCAACCAACGTGATTCTTCAAAGGGGGAAGCCTTGTAGGAAGTATGTGTTGCCGTGTCAGGACAATGCCATCTCCTCCCATCGTCGAAAGATGACTGGGGAGGACGACACGTTCCAGGACCATCTGGATTCCGGAAGAGAAAGCGATTTCTAGTGTACGTATGGAAAGAGAGGCAAGGTACCCGTCCCCGTCTGGGAGATCCAAGTCCGTGGAGAGTACAACTTCCGAGCCTCAACAAGTTTCTCCCCCAAGGAAAGTTTCAAGCTCTGGGGTGGGCAAGCTTCGGCGGGGTTCCATATCCTTGCCTCTGAGAATCAAGGCTGTGGAGATGGTCACTTCCCGGGAGCATCTACTTTCTGGAGATCCAAACTGTGGGCACGGAGGTGGCACGCGAGACTAAGGGGCGTGTCCCTGTCAGGGAGAAGACAGTCCGTGGAGACGGCCACTTTCGTGAGCATCTCGTTCCCTCAAGCCGGAAGCATCCTGGCCTATATTGATGAGAAGTAGCAGGAGAATTCCTCAACCTCTGCTCTGCCTAAATAGACTGTGGGCAATGCCACTTTCCCTAACACCGTGTCTCCAGAAGAGAATTGCCATGTCCAGTCCACAAGCGGGGAGGTCTAGGAGAGGGGCCACGGCCTCACGCTGAGAAACGGGCCTGGGGACATGCACCACTGAGGGAACGACAATGCTCTCCAACGAGAAGCATTCTAGCACGCATCGGTTGAGGCCTCCTAAACATGCCCCATCCTTGCCTCTGTGAAACGAGTCTCTGGGCATTGCACGTGTCCCGAAAGTGGAAGTTCTCTCCTGCCAGAATCTTTGGAGCACGTTTGTCTAGATGCACGGCCAAAGTGCCATGCCCTTCGGTCAGATAATGAACCCTGCGAATAAAGCACGTTTCAGACAAGAACACGACACTTCCAAACACACGCCTCAGAGCAGATCCGTGTGTTTTCACCGGAGGAAATGCCGTTTCCACCGTTGGGCGAAGGAATGCTGGGGAGGAGGCCATTTCGGCAACATCGTAGATTTTCACGCCATAAAAATCCAAGCCTCCGTGTGTGCAACGATCACGAGAGGGCCATCGAATTTCCCGGGAGATACCAGACGCTGGAGGATCCGGTGTCCACTCACATCTTGTTTTCCCAAGAGAAAAGCCATTTCTCATAGTTGTGTGGAAGTCTAGGGAAGGGGGCTTGTCCTTAAGATGAGAAACAAGACTGTGGAGAGGGCAACTTTCAGCGCACCCCAAGCATCTCTTTTGGGAAGCCTGGTTGCCCCTGTGCCTTTGGCATCCGAAAGGTGCCTAACCTTCCCTCAGTGAATACACTCCCTTGGGAATACAGCGTTCAAGTCAACACTTGCTTCCTGAAGATACAAAGCTTTTCCAAGGCAGGTGTTTGATCAGGAGGAAACATGCCTACACGGACCTCTGGAAAACAAGACGTGGGAAGGGTCATCGTCACGGCCATCTGGATGCGGGGAGATAGATCCATCTTCAATTCTGTGTGCGGAAGCATAGGCAAGGGCCTAGGACCCTATCCTGAGAAACAAGTCTCTGGAGAAGAGAATGTTCAGCACACCGCAGCTGTCCTGCCGGAGATGTGTTCTAGCATGGGTGTGTGCAAGCATCGGGAGAGTTCCATCTCCTTCCGTCTGCGAGACAAGCCTGTGGAGATGGCCCCTTGGCAATAACATTTGGGTCCAGATTTCCAATCGAGTTCCAGGAGAGGTGCGGAAGGATAGGCCAGGTAACAAGTCCCCCAGTGTTCCAGTAACAATTCTGGGGAAGCACAGGTGCCAGGAAACACAAGTTCCTTCAGAGGAGATGCTTTCTAATACATACGTCCAGAAGTCTCTGTACATAGCCTACCCTTGCTTGTGGGAGGCAAGTTGGGTGGAATGCGAATTCCACTACCCTCTTGTTTCCACAAGAGAGAAATCGAATCAGTCCAATATATGCGCTGGAGCCTAGTGTACCGGGGCGATGTCCTGACGCTTTGAGAGAAGAGTGTGGAGCAGGCATCGTTGAGGAATCCACAAGTTTCTCAAGCGAGGAGCCTTCTAGCATTGCCGGGGTGAAGCGACCGAAACATGCACGAACCTTCCCTCTGTGAATAGGCTCTAGGGAATGCCAATTTCCCCTCAGAGGAAGATTGTCCCGGTGGGAAGCTCTCTAGCCTGTTGGTCTGCAGGCCCGCGGAGAAGGCCACATATACTTCGCTAAGGAAAACCCTCTGTGAAGAAAGATAGGTTCAGTGAAGGAAGCACACGTCCCACCAAACCCACTGAAACACACGGAGACGTTTTGGCATTAGGAAAGGCGTTATTCTTGCCCTGGATAGAATGCATTTGGGAGTACCTGTGCTGCCCCGGCGTTGGATTGCCAAGGAGCCCCTTCCTACCTTATAGGTGTGGGAGTGGGCAATGTCCTTCGACGTGGAGACAAGTCTGTGAAGCAAGCACCGTTCGGGGAACCACCAGATTCTCGAGCGAGGAGCATTCCAGGCTGCATGTCCTGAGGCTCCCGAAACACGGGCTCTCTTTGCGTCTCTGAATAAATCTCTGGGGAATGCAACGTTCCTTCACAGGAAGCATGTCCCAGCGAGACATTTTGTGGTATGTTTCTCTAGAAGTACGGGGATGGGCGGTCGCATTCAGGAGGTGCCGTGTCCCTGGCCGGGAGAAACAATTCTGTGGAGAAGGCGACTTCGGCCCCAATGTGCTTTTCCAAGAAGAAGCTTCCTTAGGCTCAAAGCGTGGAAGCATCACTGTAATGCCACCTTCTTCCCTCTGAGCAGCAGGACGGTAGGCAACCCTACTTTCCAAGAACATGGGGTTTCCAGAAAGAAAAAGCGATCTCTGAGAGACGTTTCCAAGGACAGAGATGGCGGGTCGTACTGGCCTTTAGAAACAAGTGTGTGGAGAATGCCCCTTTCAGAGGACCACCATTTCTCCTGCGAGAAGCCTTCTACAATGTATGTGTGGAGGCATCAGGCGGGTGCCGGGTCCATCCCTCAGGGAAAACACTCTGTCGAGAACAATGTTCCAGGAACGTCTTGCTTACAGAACGTCGAAGACTTCTCCAGGTCCTTGTGTGATGCGGAGGAGTCTGCCCTAATGGGATCTCTGAGAAACAAGGCTGCGGAGACTGGAAACCTTACCTGCCACCTGGATATCCGAAGACGGAAACCATTTCACGTCGATGTGTGGAAGTAGAGGCCAGGGGCCTTGACCTGATGCCCGGGAAGGCGTCTGTGCGGAATTCAACATGGAGCGAACAACCGAAATCTTCCCGTGTAGAGTCCTGTAGCATGGACGTGTACAAGCATCTGGAGCGGGCCCTCTCCTTCCCTCGGAGATACGAGCCCGTGGCGAATGCCACGTCGAGTTCACGTCCTTTCTCATGCGTTCTCTGCCATTTCCAGCGTCGGCCGTGAAGGATAGGCAAAGGGAAAAGTCCCCGTATCGGAGTCCCCAGGATGTGGGGAAAGCAGCTCCCAGGAAACCCAAGTTCCCCCCAGTGAGACGCTTTCTCACACACAGGTATGGGCGCATTCGAATGTGCGATAGACTTCCTTCGGGGAAGGCGATGTTCCATGAATTTCGTGTTTCCAGGAGAGAAAGCTGATGTCCAGGACATGTGTGCAAGTCTTGAGATGGGGCAAGGTCCTTAGGGCGAGCTTCGAGTCTGTGGATCAAGCCCCTTTCGGATAAGCACAAGTTGGTCAAGTGTGAATCATTCTGGCTTCCATGTGTGGAACAATCGAAACACGCCCTCTCCCTCTGTCTGTGAAGCAGTCTCTGGGGAATGCCACTTTCCCGTCAGAGGAAGTTGGTTCCCGTGAGGAGCATTCTACCATCTTTCGCCAGAGGCACGCGGAAAGTGCGTCAGACGTCGCGGAACGCAAGCCTGGGAATAGAGCAAGATTCACCGTGGAACACGACCCTTCAAACGAAACCATTCTCATGGATGTGTGTGTTCTCAGACTAGAGTAATGCCGTGTCCTTGGCTTGGAGAAAGACTTCTGTGGAGGATGCAGTTCCAGCGACACTGTGGCTGTTCCACCGAGAAGCTTCCGAGCCTCTATGTGTGGAGGCATCCCGAGAGTGCCCCAGTCTTCTGTTTGAGAAAAAGAGTGTGAAGAAAAGCGCTGCCCGCTAACATCTTGATGCCAGAAGCGAAAGCGATTTCTCCTATAGGTGTAGAAATAGAGGACAGGTGGTTTGTCCTTAGGCATGGAATCCAGATGGCAGAGACTGCATTTTTCAGAACCGCATAATTGTCTGCGGCATGAAGGATACCGGCACGTCTGTGGGGCAGCATCAGGAAGGTGCCCTCTAGTTCCGCAGTTGGTAACGGTCGGCTTAGAAGAGGACGTTGAAGGAAACACTTGCTTTCTGAAGACACAAGCCTTTTCCATTCTCCGCGTGTAGTCTGGAGGAAACTGCCCTAAACCCAATTCATCAACCAGAGACTCTGGACCATGGAACTCTAAACTGCCAGCTCGATATCTGAGGGTAGAAACACTTTCATATCTGTGTGGAAGGGCAGGCAAGTGGCCAGGATTCGGAGGAGAGAACCTCATGCGTGGACATTGTAACTTAGAGCGAACAACAACTGTGCTCCCGTGAGAAGCCTGCTGGCCGGGAAGTGTTGAAGCGTCAGGATGAAGCCCTCTCATTCCCACCGTGGAAGAAATGTCTGCCTCAGGCACGTCTCCGCGACACCCTGGATCCTTCAATCCTATACCCTGCTAGCCTCTGTGGGTTGAAGTCTCAGAAAAGGGCAGGATCGGGCCCTCGGGGAAAGAGTTCTGTGTAGATAGCCTCTTTCGGCAACCAACGTGATTCTTCAAAGGGGGAAGCCTTGTAGGAAGTATGTGTTGCCGTGTCAGGACAATGCCATCTCCTCCCATCGTCGAAAGATGACTGGGGAGGACGACACGTTCCAGGACCATCTGGATTCCGGAAGAGAAAGCGATTTCTAGTGTAGGTATGGAAAGAGAGGCAAGGTACCCGTCCCCGTCTGGGAGATCCAAGTCCGTGGAGAGTACAACTTCCGAGCCTCAACAAGTTTCTCCCCCAAGGAAAGTTTCAAGCTCTGGGGTGGGCAAGCTTCGGCGGGGTTCCATATCCTTGCCTCTGAGAATCAAGGCTGTGGAGATGGTCACTTCCCGGGAGCATCTACTTTGTGGAGATCCAAACTGTGGGCACGGAGGTGGCACGCGAGACTAAGGGGCGTGTCCCTGTCAGGGAGAAGACAGTCCGTGGAGACGGCCACTTTCGTGAGCATCTCGTTCCCTCAAGCCGGAAGCATCCTGGCCTATATTGATGAGAAGTAGCAGGAGAATTCCTCAACCTCTGCTCTGCCTAAATAGACTGTGGGCAATGCCACTTTCCCTAACACCGTGTCTCCAGAAGAGAATTGCCATGTCCAGTCCACAAGCGGGGAGGTCTAGGAGAGGGGCCACGGCCTCACGCTGAGAAACGGGCCTGGGGACATGCACCACTGAGGGAACGACAATGCTCTCCAACGAGAAGCATTCTAGCACGCATGGGTTGAGGCCTCCTAAACATGCCCCATCCTTGCCTCTGTGAAACGAGTCTCTGGGCATTGCACGTGTCCCGAAAGTGGAAGTTCTCTCCTGCCAGAATCTTTGGAGCACGTTTGTCTAGATGCACGGCCAAAGTGCCATGCCCTTCGGTCAGATAATGAACCCTGCGAATAAAGCACGTTTCAGACAAGAACACGACACTTCCAAACACACGCCTCAGAGCAGATCCGTGTGTTTTCACCGGAGGAAATGCCGTTTCCACCGTTGGGCGAAGGAATGCTGGGGAGGAGGCCATTTCGGCAACATCGTAGATTTTCACGCCATAAAAATCCAAGCCTCCGTGTGTGCAACGATCACGAGAGGGCCATCGAATTTCCCGGGAGATACCAGACGCTGGAGGATCCGGTGTCCACTCACATCTTGTTTTCCCAAGAGAAAAGCCATTTCTCATAGTTGTGTGGAAGTCTAGGGAAGGGGGCTTGTCCTTAAGATGAGAAACAAGACTGTGGAGAGGGCAACTTTCAGCGCACCCCAAGCATCTCTTTTGGGAAGCCTGGTTGCCCCTGTGCCTTTGGCATCCGAAAGGTGCCTAACCTTCCCTCAGTGAATACACTCCCTTGGGAATACAGCGTTCAAGTCAACACTTGCTTCCTGAAGATACAAAGCTTTTCCAAGGCAGGTGTTTGATCAGGAGGAAACATGCCTACACGGACCTCTGGAAAACAAGACGTGGGAAGGGTCATCGTCACGGCCATCTGGATGCGGGGAGATAGATCCATCTTCAATTCTGTGTGCGGAAGCATAGGCAAGGGCCTAGGACCCTATCCTGAGAAACAAGTCTCTGGAGAAGAGAATGTTCAGCACACCGCAGCTGTCCTGCCGGAGATGTGTTCTAGCATGGGTGTGTGCAAGCATCGGGAGAGTTCCATCTCCTTCCGTCTGCGAGACAAGCCTGTGGAGATGGCCCCTTGGCAATAACATTTGGGTCCAGATTTCCAATCGAGTTCCAGGAGAGGTGCGGAAGGATAGGCCAGGTAACAAGTCCCCCAGTGTTCCAGTAACAATTCTGGGGAAGCACAGGTGCCAGGAAACACAAGTTCCTTCAGAGGAGATGCTTTCTAATACATACGTCCAGAAGTCTCTGTACATAGCCTACCCTTGCTTGTGGGAGGCAAGTTGGGTGGAATGCGAATTCCACTACCCTCTTGTTTCCACAAGAGAGAAATCGAATCAGTCCAATATATGCGCTGGAGCCTAGTGTACCGGGGCGATGTCCTGACGCTTTGAGAGAAGAGTGTGGAGCAGGCATCGTTGAGGAATCCACAAGTTTCTCAAGCGAGGAGCCTTCTAGCATTGCCGGGGTGAAGCGACCGAAACATGCACGAACCTTCCCTCTGTGAATAGGCTCTAGGGAATGCCAATTTCCCCTCAGAGGAAGATTGTCCCGGTGGGAAGCTCTCTAGCCTGTTGGTCTGCAGGCCCGCGGAGAAGGCCACATATACTTCGCTAAGGAAAACCCTCTGTGAAGAAAGATAGGTTCAGTGAAGGAAGCACACGTCCCACCAAACCCACTGAAACACACGGAGACGTTTTGGCATTAGGAAAGGCGTTATTCTTGCCCTGGATAGAATGCATTTGGGAGTACCTGTGCTGCCCCGGCGTTGGATTGCCAAGGAGCCCCTTCCTACCTTATAGGTGTGGGAGTGGGCAATGTCCTTCGACGTGGAGACAAGTCTGTGAAGCAAGCACCGTTCGGGGAACCACCAGATTCTCGAGCGAGGAGCATTCCAGGCTGCATGTCCTGAGGCTCCCGAAACACGGGCTCTCTTTGCGTCTCTGAATAAATCTCTGGGGAATGCAACGTTCCTTCACAGGAAGCATGTCCCAGCGAGACATTTTGTGGTATGTTTCTCTAGAAGTACGGGGATGGGCGGTCGCATTCAGGAGGTGCCGTGTCCCTGGCCGGGAGAAACAATTCTGTGGAGAAGGCGACTTCGGCCCCAATGTGCTTTTCCAAGAAGAAGCTTCCTTAGGCTCAAAGCGTGGAAGCATCACTGTAATGCCACCTTCTTCCCTCTGAGCAGCAGGACGGTAGGCAACCCTACTTTCCAAGAACATGGGGTTTCCAGAAAGAAAAAGCGATCTCTGAGAGACGTTTCCAAGGACAGAGATGGCGGGTCGTACTGGCCTTTAGAAACAAGTGTGTGGAGAATGCCCCTTTCAGAGGACCACCATTTCTCCTGCGAGAAGCCTTCTACAATGTATGTGTGGAGGCATCAGGCGGGTGCCGGGTCCATCCCTCAGGGAAAACACTCTGTCGAGAACAATGTTCCAGGAACGTCTTGCTTACAGAACGTCGAAGACTTCTCCAGGTCCTTGTGTGATGCGGAGGAGTCTGCCCTAATGGGATCTCTGAGAAACAAGGCTGCGGAGACTGGAAACCTTACCTGCCACCTGGATATCCGAAGACGGAAACCATTTCACGTCGATGTGTGGAAGTAGAGGCCAGGGGCCTTGACCTGATGCCCGGGAAGGCGTCTGTGCGGAATTCAACATGGAGCGAACAACCGAAATCTTCCCGTGTAGAGTCCTGTAGCATGGACGTGTACAAGCATCTGGAGCGGGCCCTCTCCTTCCCTCGGAGATACGAGCCCGTGGCGAATGCCACGTCGAGTTCACGTCCTTTCTCATGCGTTCTCTGCCATTTCCAGCGTCGGCCGTGAAGGATAGGCAAAGGGAAAAGTCCCCGTATCGGAGTCCCCAGGATGTGGGGAAAGCAGCTCCCAGGAAACCCAAGTTCCCCCCAGTGAGACGCTTTCTCACACACAGGTATGGGCGCATTCGAATGTGCGATAGACTTCCTTCGGGGAAGGCGATGTTCCATGAATTTCGTGTTTCCAGGAGAGAAAGCTGATGTCCAGGACATGTGTGCAAGTCTTGAGATGGGGCAAGGTCCTTAGGGCGAGCTTCGAGTCTGTGGATCAAGCCCCTTTCGGATAAGCACAAGTTGGTCAAGTGTGAATCATTCTGGCTTCCATGTGTGGAACAATCGAAACACGCCCTCTCCCTCTGTCTGTGAAGCAGTCTCTGGGGAATGCCACTTTCCCGTCAGAGGAAGTTGGTTCCCGTGAGGAGCATTCTACCATCTTTCGCCAGAGGCACGCGGAAAGTGCGTCAGACGTCGCGGAACGCAAGCCTGGGAATAGAGCAAGATTCACCGTGGAACACGACCCTTCAAACGAAACCATTCTCATGGATGTGTGTGTTCTCAGACTAGAGTAATGCCGTGTCCTTGGCTTGGAGAAAGACTTCTGTGGAGGATGCAGTTCCAGCGACACTGTGGCTGTTCCACCGAGAAGCTTCCGAGCCTCTATGTGTGGAGGCATCCCGAGAGTGCCCCAGTCTTCTGTTTGAGAAAAAGAGTGTGAAGAAAAGCGCTGCCCGCTAACATCTTGATGCCAGAAGCGAAAGCGATTTCTCCTATAGGTGTAGAAATAGAGGACAGGTGGTTTGTCCTTAGGCATGGAATCCAGATGGCAGAGACTGCATTTTTCAGAACCGCATAATTGTCTGCGGCATGAAGGATACCGGCACGTCTGTGGGGCAGCATCAGGAAGGTGCCCTCTAGTTCCGCAGTTGGTAACGGTCGGCTTAGAAGAGGACGTTGAAGGAAACACTTGCTTTCTGAAGACACAAGCCTTTTCCATTCTCCGCGTGTAGTCTGGAGGAAACTGCCCTAAACCCAATTCATCAACCAGAGACTCTGGACCATGGAACTCTAAACTGCCAGCTCGATATCTGAGGGTAGAAACACTTTCATATCTGTGTGGAAGGGCAGGCAAGTGGCCAGGATTCGGAGGAGAGAACCTCATGCGTGGACATTGTAACTTAGAGCGAACAACAAATGTGCTCCCGTGAGAAGCCTGCTGGCCGGGAAGTGTTGAAGCGTCAGGATGAAGCCCTCTCATTCCCACCGTGGAAGAAATGTCTGCCTCAGGCACGTCTCCGCGACACCCTGGATCCTTCAATCCTATACCCTGCTAGCCTCTGTGGGTTGAAGTCTCAGAAAAGGGCAGGATCGGGCCCTCGGGGAAAGAGTTCTGTGTAGATAGCCTCTTTCGGCAACCAACGTGATTCTTCAAAGGGGGAAGCCTTGTAGGAAGTATGTGTTGCCGTGTCAGGACAATGCCATCTCCTCCCATCGTCGAAAGATGACTGGGGAGGACGACACGTTCCAGGACCATCTGGATTCCGGAAGAGAAAGCGATTTCTAGTGTAGGTATGGAAAGAGAGGCAAGGTACCCGTCCCCGTCTGGGAGATCCAAGTCCGTGGAGAGTACAACTTCCGAGCCTCAACAAGTTTCTCCCCCAAGGAAAGTTTCAAGCTCTGGGGTGGGCAAGCTTCGGCGGGGTTCCATATCCTTGCCTCTGAGAATCAAGGCTGTGGAGATGGTCACTTCCCGGGAGCATCTACTTTGTGGAGATCCAAACTGTGGGCACGGAGGTGGCACGCGAGACTAAGGGGCGTGTCCCTGTCAGGGAGAAGACAGTCCGTGGAGACGGCCACTTTCGTGAGCATCTCGTTCCCTCAAGCCGGAAGCATCCTGGCCTATATTGATGAGAAGTAGCAGGAGAATTCCTCAACCTCTGCTCTGCCTAAATAGACTGTGGGCAATGCCACTTTCCCTAACACCGTGTCTCCAGAAGAGAATTGCCATGTCCAGTCCACAAGCGGGGAGGTCTAGGAGAGGGGCCACGGCCTCACGCTGAGAAACGGGCCTGGGGACATGCACCACTGAGGGAACGACAATGCTCTCCAACGAGAAGCATTCTAGCACGCATGGGTTGAGGCCTCCTAAACATGCCCCATCCTTGCCTCTGTGAAACGAGTCTCTGGGCATTGCACGTGTCCCGAAAGTGGAAGTTCTCTCCTGCCAGAATCTTTGGAGCACGTTTGTCTAGATGCACGGCCAAAGTGCCATGCCCTTCGGTCAGATAATGAACCCTGCGAATAAAGCACGTTTCAGACAAGAACACGACACTTCCAAACACACGCCTCAGAGCAGATCCGTGTGTTTTCACCGGAGGAAATGCCGTTTCCACCGTTGGGCGAAGGAATGCTGGGGAGGAGGCCATTTCGGCAACATCGTAGATTTTCACGCCATAAAAATCCAAGCCTCCGTGTGTGCAACGATCACGAGAGGGCCATCGAATTTCCCGGGAGATACCAGACGCTGGAGGATCCGGTGTCCACTCACATCTTGTTTTCCCAAGAGAAAAGCCATTTCTCATAGTTGTGTGGAAGTCTAGGGAAGGGGGCTTGTCCTTAAGATGAGAAACAAGACTGTGGAGAGGGCAACTTTCAGCGCACCCCAAGCATCTCTTTTGGGAAGCCTGGTTGCCCCTGTGCCTTTGGCATCCGAAAGGTGCCTAACCTTCCCTCAGTGAATACACTCCCTTGGGAATACAGCGTTCAAGTCAACACTTGCTTCCTGAAGATACAAAGCTTTTCCAAGGCAGGTGTTTGATCAGGAGGAAACATGCCTACACGGACCTCTGGAAAACAAGACGTGGGAAGGGTCATCGTCACGGCCATCTGGATGCGGGGAGATAGATCCATCTTCAATTCTGTGTGCGGAAGCATAGGCAAGGGCCTAGGACCCTATCCTGAGAAACAAGTCTCTGGAGAAGAGAATGTTCAGCACACCGCAGCTGTCCTGCCGGAGATGTGTTCTAGCATGGGTGTGTGCAAGCATCGGGAGAGTTCCATCTCCTTCCGTCTGCGAGACAAGCCTGTGGAGATGGCCCCTTGGCAATAACATTTGGGTCCAGATTTCCAATCGAGTTCCAGGAGAGGTGCGGAAGGATAGGCCAGGTAACAAGTCCCCCAGTGTTCCAGTAACAATTCTGGGGAAGCACAGGTGCCAGGAAACACAAGTTCCTTCAGAGGAGATGCTTTCTAATACATACGTCCAGAAGTCTCTGTACATAGCCTACCCTTGCTTGTGGGAGGCAAGTTGGGTGGAATGCGAATTCCACTACCCTCTTGTTTCCACAAGAGAGAAATCGAATCAGTCCAATATATGCGCTGGAGCCTAGTGTACCGGGGCGATGTCCTGACGCTTTGAGAGAAGAGTGTGGAGCAGGCATCGTTGAGGAATCCACAAGTTTCTCAAGCGAGGAGCCTTCTAGCATTGCCGGGGTGAAGCGACCGAAACATGCACGAACCTTCCCTCTGTGAATAGGCTCTAGGGAATGCCAATTTCCCCTCAGAGGAAGATTGTCCCGGTGGGAAGCTCTCTAGCCTGTTGGTCTGCAGGCCCGCGGAGAAGGCCACATATACTTCGCTAAGGAAAACTCTCTGTGAAGAAAGATAGGTTCAGTGAAGGAAGCACACGTCCCACCAAACCCACTGAAACACACGGAGACGTTTTGGCATCAGGAAAGGCCTTATCCTTGCCCTGGATAGAATGCTTTTGGGAGTACCTGTGCTGCCCCGGCGTTGGATTGCCAAGGAGCCCCTTCCTACCTTATAGGTGTGGGAGTGGGCAATGTCCTTCGACGTGGAGACAAGTCTGTGAAGCAAGCACCGTTCGGGGAACCACCAGATTCTCGAGCGAGGAGCATTCCAGGCTGCATGTCCTGAGGCTCCCGAAACACGGGCTCTCTTTGCGTCTCTGAATAAATCTCTGGGGAATGCAACGTTCCTTCACAGGAAGCATGTCCCAGCGAGACATTTTGTGGTATGTTTCTCTAGAAGTACGGGGATGGGCGGTCGCATTCAGGAGGTGCCGTGTCCCTGGCCGGGAGAAACAATTCTGTGGAGAAGGCGACTTCGGCCCCAATGTGCTTTTCCAAGAAGAAGCTTCCTTAGGCTCAAAGCGTGGAAGCATCACTGTAATGCCACCTTCTTCCCTCTGAGCAGCAGGACGGTAGGCAACCCTACTTTCCAAGAACATGGGGTTTCCAGAAAGAAAAAGCGATCTCTGAGAGACGTTTCCAAGGACAGAGATGGCGGGTCGTACTGGCCTTTAGAAACAAGTGTGTGGAGAATGCCCCTTTCAGAGGACCACCATTTCTCCTGCGAGAAGCCTTCTACAATGTATGTGTGGAGGCATCAGGCGGGTGCCGGGTCCATCCCTCAGGGAAAACACTCTGTCGAGAACAATGTTCCAGGAACGTCTTGCTTACAGAACGTCGAAGACTTCTCCAGGTCCTTGTGTGATGCGGAGGAGTCTGCCCTAATGGGATCTCTGAGAAACAAGGCTGCGGAGACTGGAAACCTTCCCTGCCACCTGGATATCCGAAGACGGAAACCATTTCACGTCGATGTGTGGAAGTAGAGGCCAGGGGCCTTGACCTGATGCCCGGGAAGGCGTCTGTGCGGAATTCAACATGGAGCGAACAACCGAAATCTTCCCGTGTAGAGTCCTGTAGCATGGACGTGTACAAGCATCTGGAGCGGGCCCTCTCCTTCCCTCGGAGATACGAGCCCGTGGCGAATGCCACGTCGAGTTCACGTCCTTTCTCATGCGTTCTCTGCCATTTCCAGCGTCGGCCGTGAAGGATAGGCAAAGGGAAAAGTCCCCGTATCGGAGTCCCCAGGATGTGGGGAAAGCAGCTCCCAGGAAACCCAAGTTCCCCCCAGTGAGACGCTTTCTCACACACAGGTATGGGCGCATTCGAATGTGCGATAGACTTCCTTCGGGGAAGGCGATGTTCCATGAATTTCGTGTTTCCAGGAGAGAAAGCTGATGTCCAGGACATGTGTGCAAGTCTTGAGATGGGGCAAGGTCCTTAGGGCGAGCTTCGAGTCTGTGGATCAAGCCCCTTTCGGATAAGCACAAGTTGGTCAAGTGTGAATCATTCTGGCTTCCATGTGTGGAACAATCGAAACACGCCCTCTCCCTCTGTCTGTGAAGCAGTCTCTGGGGAATGCCACTTTCCCGTCAGAGGAAGTTGGTTCCCGTGAGGAGCATTCTACCATCTTTCGCCAGAGGCACGCGGAAAGTGCGTCAGACGTCGCGGAACGCAAGCCTGGGAATAGAGCAAGATTCACCGTGGAACACGACCCTTCAAACGAAACCATTCTCATGGATGTGTGTGTTCTCAGACTAGAGTAATGCCGTGTCCTTGGCTTGGAGAAAGACTTCTGTGGAGGATGCAGTTCCAGCGACACTGTGGCTGTTCCACCGAGAAGCTTCCGAGCCTCTATGTGTGGAGGCATCCCGAGAGTGCCCCAGTCTTCTGTTTGAGAAAAAGAGTGTGAAGAAAAGCGCTGCCCGCTAACATCTTGATGCCAGAAGCGAAAGCGATTTCTCCTATAGGTGTAGAAATAGAGGACAGGTGCTTTGTCCTTAGGCATGGAATCCAGATGGCAGAGAATGCATTTTTCAGAACCGCATAATTGTCTGCGGCATGAAGGATACCGGCACGTCTGTGGGGCAGCATCAGGAAGGTGCCCTCTAGTTCCGCAGTTGGTAACGGTCGGCTTAGAAGAGGACGTTGAAGGAAACACTTGCTTTCTGAAGACACAAGCCTTTTCCATTCTCCGCGTGTAGTCTGGAGGAAACTGCCCTAAACCCAATTCATCAACCAGAGACTCTGGACCATGGAACTCTAAACTGCCAGCTCGATATCTGAGGGTAGAAACACTTTCATATCTGTGTGGAAGGGCAGGCAAGTGGCCAGGATTCGGAGGAGAGAACCTCATGCGTGGACATTGTAACTTAGAGCGAACAACAACTGTGCTCCCGTGAGAAGCCTGCTGGCCGGGAAGTGTTGAAGCGTCAGGATGAAGCCCTCTCATTCCCACCGTGGAAGAAATGTCTGCCTCAGGCACGTCTCCGCGACACCCTGGATCCTTCAATCCTATACCCTGCTAGGCTCTGTGGGTTGAAGTCTCAGAAAAGGGCAGGATCGGGCCCTCGGGGAAAGAGTTCTGTGTAGATAGCCTCTTTCGGCAACCAACGTGGTTCTTCAAAGGGGGAAGCCTTGTAGGAAGTATGTGTTGCTGTGTCAGGACAATGCCATCTCCGCCCATCGTCGAAGGATGACTGTGGAGGACGACACGTTCCAGGACCATCTGGATTCCGGAAGAGAGAGCGATTTCTAGTGTAGGTATGGAAAGAGAGGCAAGGTGCCCGTCCCCGTCTGGGAGATCCAAGTCCGTGGAGAGTACAACTTCCGAACCACAACAAGTTTCTCCCCCAAGGAAAGTTTCAAGCTCTGGGGTGGGCAAGCTTCGGCGGGGTTCCATATCCTTGCCTCTGAGAATCAAGGCTGTGGAGATGGTCACTTCCCGGGAGCATCTACTTTGTGGAGATCCAAACTGTGGGCACGGAGGTGGCACGCGAGACTAAGGGGCGTGTCCCTGTCAGGGAGAAGACAGTCCGTGGAGACGGCCACTTTCGTGAGCATCTCGTTCCCTCAAGCCGGAAGCATCCTGGCCTATATTGATGAGAAGTAGCAGGAGAATTCCTCAACCTCTGCTCTGCCTAAATAGAATGTGGGCAATGCCACTTTCCCTAACACCGTGTCTCCAGAAGAGAATTGCCATGTCCACTCCACAAGCGGGGAGTTCTAGGAGAGGGTCCACGGCCTCACGCTGAGAAACGAGCCTGGGGACATGCACCATTCAGGGAACGACAATGCTCTCCAACGAGAAGCATTCTAGCACGCATGGGTTGAGGCCTCCTAAATATGCCCCATCCTTGCCTCTGTGAAACGAGTCTCTCGGCATTGCACGTGTCCCGAAAGTGGAAGTTCTCTCCTGCCAGAATCTTTGGAGCACGTTTGTCTAGATGCAGGGCCAAAGTGCCATGCCCTTCGGTCAGATAATGAACCCTGCGAATAAAGCACGTTTCAGACAAGAACACGACACTTCCAAACACACGCCTCAGAGCAGATCCGTGTGTTTTCACCGGAGGAAATGCCGTTTCCACCGTTGGGCGAAGGAATGCTGGGGAGGAGGCCATTTCGGCAACATCGTAGATTTTCACGCCATAAAAATCCAAGCCTCCGTGTGTGCAACGATCACGAGAGGGCCATCGAATTTCCCGGGAGATACCAGACGCTGGAGGATCCGGTGTCCACTCACATCTTGTTTTCCCAAGAGAAAAGCCATTTCTCATAGTTGTGTGGAAGTCTAGGGAAGGGGGCTTGTCCTTAAGATGAGAAACAAGACTGTGGAGAGGGCAACTTTCAGCGCACCCCAAGCATCTCTTTTGGGAAGCCTGGTTGCCCCTGTGCCTTGTGGCATCCGAAAGGTGCCTAACCTTCCCTCAGTGAATACACTCCCTTGGGAATACAGCGTTCAAGTCAACACTTGCTTCCTGAAGATACAAAGCTTTTCCAAGGCAGGTGTTTGATCAGGAGGAAACATGCCTACACGGACCTCTGGAAAACAAGACGTGGGAAGGGTCATCGTCACGGCCATCTGGATGCGGGGAGATAGATCCATCTTCAATTCTGTGTGCGGAAGCATAGGCAAGGGCCTAGGACCCTATCCTGAGAAACAAGTCTCTGGAGAAGAGAATGTTCAGCACACCGCAGCTGTCCTGCCGGAGATGTGTTCTAGCATGGGTGTGTGCAAGCATCGGGAGAGTTCCATCTCCTTCCGTCTGCGAGACAAGCCTGTGGAGATGGCCCCTTGGCAATAACATTTGGGTCCAGATTTCCAATCGAGTTCCAGGAGAGGTGCGGAAGGATAGGCCAGGTAACAAGTCCCCCAGTGTTCCAGTAACAATTCTGGGGAAGCACAGGTGCCAGGAAACACAAGTTCCTTCAGAGGAGATGCTTTCTAATACATACGTCCAGAAGTCTCTGTACATAGCCTACCCTTGCTTGTGGGAGGCAAGTTGGGTGGAATGCGAATTCCACTACCCTCTTGTTTCCACAAGAGAGAAATCGAATCAGTCCAATATATGCGCTGGAGCCTAGTGTACCGGGGCGATGTCCTGACGCTTTGAGAGAAGAGTGTGGAGCAGGCATCGTTGAGGAATCCACAAGTTTCTCAAGCGAGGAGCCTTCTAGCATTGCCGGGGTGAAGCGACCGAAACATGCACGAACCTTCCCTCTGTGAATAGGCTCTAGGGAATGCCAATTTCCCCTCAGAGGAAGATTGTCCCGGTGGGAAGCTCTCTAGCCTGTTGGTCTGCAGGCCCGCGGAGAAGGCCACATATACTTCGCTAAGGAAAACTCTCTGTGAAGAAAGATAGGTTCAGTGAAGGAAGCACACGTCCCACCAAACCCACTGAAACACACGGAGACGTTTTGGCATCAGGAAAGGCCTTATCCTTGCCCTGGATAGAATGCTTTTGGGAGTACCTGTGCTGCCCCGGCGTTGGATTGCCAAGGAGCCCCTTCCTACCTTATAGGTGTGGGAGTGGGCAATGTCCTTCGACGTGGAGACAAGTCTGTGAAGCAAGCACCGTTCGGGGAACCACCAGATTCTCGAGCGAGGAGCATTCCAGGCTGCATGTCCTGAGGCTCCCGAAACACGGGCTCTCTTTGCGTCTCTGAATAAATCTCTGGGGAATGCAACGTTCCTTCACAGGAAGCATGTCCCAGCGAGACATTTTGTGGTATGTTTCTCTAGAAGTACGGGGATGGGCGGTCGCATTCAGGAGGTGCCGTGTCCCTGGCCGGGAGAAACAATTCTGTGGAGAAGGCGACTTCGGCCCCAATGTGCTTTTCCAAGAAGAAGCTTCCTTAGGCTCAAAGCGTGGAAGCATCACTGTAATGCCACCTTCTTCCCTCTGAGCAGCAGGACGGTAGGCAACCCTACTTTCCAAGAACATGGGGTTTCCAGAAGGAAAAAGCGATCTCTGAGAGACGTTTCCAAGGACAGAGATGGCGGGTCGTACTGGCCCTTAGAAACAAGTGTGTGGAGAATGCCCCTTTCAGAGGACCACCATTTCTCCTGCAAGAAGCCTTCTACAATGTATGTGTGGAGGCATCAGGCGGGTGCCGGGTCCATCCCTCAGGGAAAACACTCTGTCGAGAACAATGTTCCAGGAACGTCTTGCTTACAGAACGTCGAAGATTTCTCCAGGTCCTTGTGTGATGCGGAGGAGTCTGCCCTAATGGGATCTCTGAGAAACAAGGCTGCGGAGACTGGAAACCTTCCCTGCCACCTGGATATCCGAAGACGGAAACCATTTCACGTCGATGTGTGGAAGTAGAGGCCAGGGGCCTTGACCTGATGCCCGGGAAGGCGTCTGTGCGGAATTCAACATGGAGCGAACAACCGAAATCTTCCCGTGTAGAGTCCTGTAGCATGGACGTGTACAAGCATCTGGAGCGGGCCCTCTCCTTCCCTCGGAGATACGAGCCCGTGGCGAATGCCACGTCGAGTTCACGTCCTTTCTCATGCGTTCTCTGCCATTTCCAGCGTCGGCCGTGAAGGATAGGCAAAGGGAAAAGTCCCCGTATCGGAGTCCCCAGGATGTGGGGAAAGCAGCTCCCAGGAAACCCAAGTTCCCCCCAGTGAGACGCTTTCTCACACACAGGTATGGGCGCATTCGAATGTGCGATAGACTTCCTTCGGGGAAGGCGATGTTCCATGAATTTCGTGTTTCCAGGAGAGAAAGCTGATGTCCAGGACATGTGTGCAAGTCTTGAGATGGGGCAAGGTCCTTAGGGCGAGCTTCGAGTCTGTGGATCAAGCCCCTTTCGGATAAGCACAAGTTGGTCAAGTGTGAATCATTCTGGCTTCCATGTGTGGAACAATCGAAACACGCCCTCTCCCTCTGTCTGTGAAGCAGTCTCTGGGGAATGCCACTTTCCCGTCAGAGGAAGTTGCTTCCCGTGAGGAGCATTCTACCATCTTTCGCCAGAGGCACGCGGAAAGTGCGTCAGACGTCGCGGAACGCAAGCCTGGGAATAAAGCAAGATTCACCGTGGAACACGACCCTTCAAACGAAACCATTCTCATGGATGTGTGTGTTCTCAGACTAGATGAATGCCGTGTCCTTGGCTTGGAGAAAGACTTCTGTGGAGGATGCAGTTCCAGCGACACTGTGGCTGTTCCACCGAGAAGCTTCCGAGCCTCTATGTGTGGAGGCATCCCGAGAGTGCCCCAGTCTTCTGTTTGAGAAAAAGAGTGTGAAGAAAAGCGCTGCCCGCTAACATCTTGATGCCAGAAGCGAAAGCGATTTCTCCTATAGGTGTAGAAATAGAGGACAGGTGCTTTGTCCTTAGGCATGGAATCCAGATGGCAGAGACTGCATTTTTCAGAACGGCATAATTGTCTGCGGCATGAAGGATACCGGCACGTCTGTGGGGCAGCATCAGGAAGGTGCCCTCTAGTTCCGCAGTTGGTAACGGTCGGCTTAGAAGAGGACGTTGAAGGAAACACTTGCTTTCTGAAGACACAAGCCTTTTCCATTCTCCGCGTGTAGTCTGGAGGAAACTGCCCTAAACCCAATTCATCAACCAGAGACTCTGGACCATGGAACTCTAAACTGCCAGCTCGATATCTGAGGGTAGAAACACTTTCATATCTGTGTGGAAGGGCAGGCAAGTGGCCAGGATTCGGAGGAGAGAACCTCATGCGTGGACATTGTAACTTAGAGCGAACAACAACTGTGCTCCCGTGAGAAGCCTGCTGGCCGGGAAGTGTTGAAGCGTCAGGATGAAGCCCTCTCATTCCGACCGTGGAAGAAATGTCTGCCTCAGGCACGTCTCCGCGACACCCTGGATCCTTCAATCCTATACCCTGCTAGCCTCTGTGGGTTGAAGTCTCAGAAAAGGGCAGGATCGGGCCCTCGGGGAAAGAGTTCTGTGTAGATAGCCTCTTTCGGCAACCAACGTGGTTCTTCAAAGGGGGAAGCCTTGTAGGAAGTATGTGTTGCCGTGTCAGGACAATGCCATCTCCGCCCATCGTCGAAGGATGACTGTGGAGGACGACACGTTCCAGGACCATCTGGATTCCGGAAGAGAGAGCGATTTCTAGTGTAGGTATGGAAAGAGAGGCAAGGTGCCCGTCCCCGTCTGGGAGATCCAAGTCCGTGGAGAGTACAACTTCCGAACCACAACAAGTTTCTCCCCCAAGGAAAGTTTCAAGCTCTGGGGTGGGCAAGCTTCGGCGGGGTTCCATATCCTTGCCTCTGAGAATCAAGGCTGTGGAGATGGTCACTTCCCGGGAGCATCTACTTTGTGGAGATCCAAACTGTGGGCACGGAGGTGGCACGCGAGACTAAGGGGCGTGTCCCTGTCAGGGAGAAGACAGTCCGTGGAGACGGCCACTTTCGTGAGCATCTCGTTCCCTCAAGCCGGAAGCATCCTGGCCTATATTGATGAGAAGGAGCAGGAGAATTCCTCAACCTCTGCTCTGCCTAAATAGACTGTGGGCAATGCCACTTTCCCTAACACCGTGTCTCCAGAAGAGAATTGCCATGTCCAGTCCACAAGCGGGGAGGTCTAGGAGAGGGGCCACCGCCTCACGCTGAGAAACGGGCCTGGGGACATGCACCATTCAGGGAACGACAATGCTCGCCAACGAGAAGCATTCTAGCACGCATCGGTTGAGGCCTCCTAAACATGCCCCATCCTTGCCTCTGTGAAACGAGTCTCTGGCATTTCACGTGTCCCGAAAGTGGAAGTTCTCTCCTGCCAGAATCTTTGGAGCACGTTTGTCTAGATGCACGGCCAAAGTGCCATGCCCTTCGGTCAGATAATGAACCCTGCGAATAAAGCACGTTTCAGACAAGAACACGACACTTCCAAACACACGCCTCAGAGCAGATCCGTGTGTTTTCACCGGAGGAAATGCCGTTTCCACCGTTGGGCGAAGGAATGCTGGGGAGGAGGCCATTTCGGCAACATCGTAGATTTTCACGCCATAAAAATCCAAGCCTCCGTGTGTGCAACGATCACGAGAGGGCCATCGAATTTCCCGGGAGATACCAGACGCTGGAGGATCCGGTGTCCACTCACATCTTGTTTTCCCAAGAGAAAAGCCATTTCTCATAGTTGTGTGGAAGTCTAGGGAAGGGGGCTTGTCCTTAAGATGAGAAACAAGACTGTGGAGAGGGCAACTTTCAGCGCACCCCAAGCATCTCTTTTGGGAAGCCTGGTTGCCCCTGTGCCTTTGGCATCCGAAAGGTGCCTAACCTTCCCTCAGTGAATACACTCCCTTGGGAATACAGCGTTCAAGTCAACACTTGCTTCCTGAAGATACAAAGCTTTTCCAAGGCAGGTGTTTGATCAGGAGGAAACATGCCTACACGGACCTCTGGAAAACAAGACGTGGGAAGGGTCATCGTCACGGCCATCTGGATGCGGGGAGATAGATCCATCTTCAATTCTGTGTGCGGAAGCATAGGCAAGGGCCTAGGACCCTATCCTGAGAAACAAGTCTCTGGAGAAGAGAATGTTCAGCACACCGCAGCTGTCCTGCCGGAGATGTGTTCTAGCATGGGTGTGTGCAAGCATCGGGAGAGTTCCATCTCCTTCCGTCTGCGAGACAAGCCTGTGGAGATGGCCCCTTGGCAATAACATTTGGGTCCAGATTTCCAATCGAGTTCCAGGAGAGGTGCGGAAGGATAGGCCAGGTAACAAGTCCCCCAGTGTTCCAGTAACAATTCTGGGGAAGCACAGGTGCCAGGAAACACAAGTTCCTTCAGAGGAGATGCTTTCTAATACATACGTCCAGAAGTCTCTGTACATAGCCTACCCTTGCTTGTGGGAGGCAAGTTGGGTGGAATGCGAATTCCACTACCCTCTTGTTTCCACAAGAGAGAAATCGAATCAGTCCAATATATGCGCTGGAGCCTAGTGTACCGGGGCGATGTCCTGACGCTTTGAGAGAAGAGTGTGGAGCAGGCATCGTTGAGGAATCCACAAGTTTCTCAAGCGAGGAGCCTTCTAGCATTGCCGGGGTGAAGCGACCGAAACATGCACGAACCTTCCCTCTGTGAATAGGCTCTAGGGAATGCCAATTTCCCCTCAGAGGAAGATTGTCCCGGTGGGAAGCTCTCTAGCCTGTTGGTCTGCAGGCCCGCGGAGAAGGCCACATATACTTCGCTAAGGAAAACCCTCTGTGAAGAAAGATAGGTTCAGTGAAGGAAGCACACGTCCCACCAAACCCACTGAAACACACGGAGACGTTTTGGCATTAGGAAAGGCGTTATTCTTGCCCTGGATAGAATGCATTTGGGAGTACCTGTGCTGCCCCGGCGTTGGATTGCCAAGGAGCCCCTTCCTACCTTATAGGTGTGGGAGTGGGCAATGTCCTTCGACGTGGAGACAAGTCTGTGAAGCAAGCACCGTTCGGGGAACCACCAGATTCTCGAGCGAGGAGCATTCCAGGCTGCATGTCCTGAGGCTCCCGAAACACGGGCTCTCTTTGCGTCTCTGAATAAATCTCTGGGGAATGCAACGTTCCTTCACAGGAAGCATGTCCCAGCGAGACATTTTGTGGTATGTTTCTCTAGAAGTACGGGGATGGGCGGTCGCATTCAGGAGGTGCCGTGTCCCTGGCCGGGAGAAACAATTCTGTGGAGAAGGCGACTTCGGCCCCAATGTGCTTTTCCAAGAAGAAGCTTCCTTAGGCTCAAAGCGTGGAAGCATCACTGTAATGCCACCTTCTTCCCTCTGAGCAGCAGGACGGTAGGCAACCCTACTTTCCAAGAACATGGGGTTTCCAGAAGGAAAAAGCGATCTCTGAGAGACGTTTCCAAGGACAGAGATGGCGGGTCGTACTGGCCTTTAGAAACAAGTGTGTGGAGAATGCCCCTTTCAGAGGACCACCATTTCTCCTGCGAGAAGCCTTCTACAATGTATGTGTGGAGGCATCAGGCGGGTGCCGGGTCCATCCCTCAGGGAGAACACTCTGTCGAGAACAATGTTCCAGGAACGTCTTGCTTACAGAACGTCGAAGATTTCTCCAGGTCCTTGTGTGATGCGGAGGAGTCTGCCCTAATGGGATCTCTGAGAAACAAGGCTGCGGAGACTGGAAACCTTCCCTGCCACCTGGATATCCGAAGACGGAAACCATTTCACGTCGATGTGTGGAAGTAGAGGCCAGGGGCCTTGACCTGATGCCCGGGAAGGCGTCTGTGCGGAATTCAACATGGAGCGAACAACCGAAATCTTCCCGTGTAGAGTCCTGTAGCATGGACGTGTACAAGCATCTGGAGCGGGCCCTCTCCTTCCCTCGGAGATACGAGCCCGTGGCGAATGCCACGTCGAGTTCACGTCCTTTCTCATGCGTTCTCTGCCATTTCCAGCGTCGGCCGTGAAGGATAGGCAAAGGGAAAAGTCCCCGTATCGGAGTCCCCAGGATGTGGGGAAAGCAGCTCCCAGGAAACCCAAGTTCCCCCCAGTGAGACGCTTTCTCACACACAGGTATGGGCGCATTCGAATGTGCGATAGACTTCCTTCGGGGAAGGCGATGTTCCATGAATTTCGTGTTTCCAGGAGAGAAAGCTGATGTCCAGGACATGTGTGCAAGTCTTGAGATGGGGCAAGGTCCTTAGGGCGAGCTTCGAGTCTGTGGATCAAGCCCCTTTCGGATAAGCACAAGTTGGTCAAGTGTGAATCATTCTGGCTTCCATGTGTGGAACAATCGAAACACGCCCTCTCCCTCTGTCTGTGAAGCAGTCTCTGGGGAATGCCACTTTCCCGTCAGAGGAAGTTGGTTCCCGTGAGGAGCATTCTACCATCTTTCGCCAGAGGCACGCGGAAAGTGCGTCAGACGTCGCGGAACGCAAGCCTGGGAATAAAGCAAGATTCACCGTGGAACACGACCCTTCAAACGAAACCATTCTCATGGATGTGTGTGTTCTCAGACTAGAGTAATGCCGTGTCCCTGGCTTGGAGAAAGACTTCTGTGGAGGATGCAGTTCCAGCGACACTGTGGCTGTTCCACCGAGAAGCTTCCGAGCCTCTCAGTGTGGAGGCATCCCGAGAGTGCCCCAGTCTTCTGTTTGAGAAAAAGAGTGTGAAGAAAAGCGCTGCCCGCTAACATCTTGATGCCAGAAGCGAAAGCGATTTCTCCTATAGGTGTAGAAATAGAGGACAGGTGCTTTGTCCTTAGGCATGGAATCCAGATGGCAGAGAATGCATTTTTCAGAACCGCATAATTGTCTGCGGCATGAAGGATACCGGCACGTCTGTGGGGCAGCATCAGGAAGGTGCCCTCTAGTTCCGCAGTTGGTAACGGTCGGCTTAGAAGAGGACGTTGAAGGAAACACTTGCTTTCTGAAGACACAAGCCTTTTCCATTCTCCGCGTGTAGTCTGGAGGAAACTGCCCTAAACCCAATTCATCAACCAGAGACTCTGGACCATGGAACTCTAAACTGCCAGCTCGATATCTGAGGGTAGAAACACTTTCATATCTGTGTGGAAGGGCAGGCAAGTGGCCAGGATTCGGAGGAGAGAACCTCATGCGTGGACATTGTAACTTAGAGCGAACAACAAATGTGCTCCCGTGAGAAGCCTGCTGGCCGGGAAGTGTTGAAGCGTCAGGATGAAGCCCTCTCATTCCCACCGTGGAAGAAATGTCTGCCTCAGGCACGTCTCCGCGACACCCTGGATCCTTCAATCCTATACCCTGCTAGCCTCTGTGGGTTGAAGTCTCAGAAAAGGGCAGGATCGGGCCCTCGGGGAAAGAGTTCTGTGTAGATAGCCTCTTTCGGCAACCAACGTGATTCTTCAAAGGGGGAAGCCTTGTAGGAAGTATGTGTTGCCGTGTCAGGACAATGCCATCTCCTCCCATCGTCGAAAGATGACTGGGGAGGACGACACGTTCCAGGACCATCTGGATTCCGGAAGAGAAAGCGATTTCTAGTGTACGTATGGAAAGAGAGGCAAGGTACCCGTCCCCGTCTGGGAGATCCAAGTCCGTGGAGAGTACAACTTCCGAGCCTCAACAAGTTTCTCCCCCAAGGAAAGTTTCAAGCTCTGGGGTGGGCAAGCTTCGGCGGGGTTCCATATCCTTGCCTCTGAGAATCAAGGCTGTGGAGATGGTCACTTCCCGGGAGCATCTACTTTGTGGAGATCCAAACTGTGGGCACGGAGGTGGCACGCGAGACTAAGGGGCGTGTCCCTGTCAGGGAGAAGACAGTCCGTGGAGACGGCCACTTTCGTGAGCATCTCGTTCCCTCAAGCCGGAAGCATCCTGGCCTATATTGATGAGAAGTAGCAGGAGAATTCCTCAACCTCTGCTCTGCCTAAATAGACTGTGGGCAATGCCACTTTCCCTAACACCGTGTCTCCAGAAGAGAATTGCCATGTCCAGTCCACAAGCGGGGAGGTCTAGGAGAGGGGCCACGGCCTCACGCTGAGAAACGGGCCTGGGGACATGCACCACTGAGGGAACGACAATGCTCTCCAACGAGAAGCATTCTAGCACGCATGGGTTGAGGCCTCCTAAACATGCCCCATCCTTGCCTCTGTGAAACGAGTCTCTGGGCATTGCACGTGTCCCGAAAGTGGAAGTTCTCTCCTGCCAGAATCTTTGGAGCACGTTTGTCTAGATGCACGGCCAAAGTGCCATGCCCTTCGGTCAGATAATGAACCCTGCGAATAAAGCACGTTTCAGACAAGAACACGACACTTCCAAACACACGCCTCAGAGCAGATCCGTGTGTTTTCACCGGAGGAAATGCCGTTTCCACCGTTGGGCGAAGGAATGCTGGGGAGGAGGCCATTTCGGCAACATCGTAGATTTTCACGCCATAAAAATCCAAGCCTCCGTGTGTGCAACGATCACGAGAGGGCCATCGAATTTCCCGGGAGATACCAGACGCTGGAGGATCCGGTGTCCACTCACATCTTGTTTTCCCAAGAGAAAAGCCATTTCTCATAGTTGTGTGGAAGTCTAGGGAAGGGGGCTTGTCCTTAAGATGAGAAACAAGACTGTGGAGAGGGCAACTTTCAGCGCACCCCAAGCATCTCTTTTGGGAAGCCTGGTTGCCCCTGTGCCTTGTGGCATCCGAAAGGTGCCTAACCTTCCCTCAGTGAATACACTCCCTTGGGAATACAGCGTTCAAGTCAACACTTGCTTCCTGAAGATACAAAGCTTTTCCAAGGCAGGTGTTTGATCAGGAGGAAACATGCCTACACGGACCTCTGGAAAACAAGACGTGGGAAGGGTCATCGTCACGGCCATCTGGATGCGGGGAGATAGATCCATCTTCAATTCTGTGTGCGGAAGCATAGGCAAGGGCCTAGGACCCTATCCTGAGAAACAAGTCTCTGGAGAAGAGAATGTTCAGCACACCGCAGGTGTCCTGCCGGAGATGTGTTCTAGCATGGGTGTGTGCAACATCGGGAGAGTTCCATCTCCTTCCGTCTGCGAGACAAGCCTGTGGAGATGGCCCCTTGGCAATAACATTTGGGTCCAGATTTCCAATCGAGTTCCAGGAGAGGTGCGGAAGGATAGGCCAGGTAACAAGTCCCCCAGTGTTCCAGTAACAATTCTGGGGAAGCACAGGTGCCAGGAAACACAAGTTCCTTCAGAGGAGATGCTTTCTAATACATACGTCCAGAAGTCTCTGTACATAGCCTACCCTTGTTTGTGGGAGGCAAGTTGGGTGGAATGCGAATTCCACTACCCTCTTGTTTCCACAAGAGAGAAATCGAATCAGTCCAATATATGCGCTGGAGCCTAGTGTACCGGGGCGATGTCCTGACGCTTTGAGAGAAGAGTGTGGAGCAGGCATCGTTGAGGAATCCACAAGTTTCTCAAGCGAGGAGCCTTCTAGCATTGCCGGGGTGAAGCGACCGAAACATGCACGAACCTTCCCTCTGTGAATAGGCTCTAGGGAATGCCAATTTCCCCTCAGAGGAAGATTGTCCCGGTGGGAAGCTATCTAGCCTGTTGGTCTGCAGGCCCGCGGAGAAGGCCACATATACTTCGCTAAGGAAAACTCTCTGTGAAGAAAGATAGGTTCAGTGAAGGAAGCACACGTCCCACCAAACCCACTGAAACACACGGAGACGTTTTGGCATCAGGAAAGGCCTTATCCTTGCCCTGGATAGAATGCTTTTGGGAGTACCTGTGCTGCCCCGGCGTTGGATTGCCAAGGAGCCCCTTCCTACCTTATAGGTGTGGGAGTGGGCAATGTCCTTCGACGTGGAGACAAGTCTGTGAAGCAAGCACCGTTCGGGGAACCACCAGATTCTCGAGCGAGGAGCATTCCAGGCTGCATGTCCTGAGGCTCCCGAAACACGGGCTCTCTTTGCGTCTCTGAATAAATCTCTGGGGAATGCAACGTTCCTTCACAGGAAGCATGTCCCAGCGAGACATTTTGTGGTATGTTTCTCTAGAAGTACGGGGATGGGCGGTCGCATTCAGGAGGTGCCGTGTCCCTGGCCGGGAGAAACAATTCTGTGGAGAAGGCGACTTCGGCCCCAATGTGCTTTTCCAAGAAGAAGCTTCCTTAGGCTCAAAGCGTGGAAGCATCACTGTAATGCCACCTTCTTCCCTCTGAGCAGCAGGACGGTAGGCAACCCTACTTTCCAAGAACATGGGGTTTCCAGAAAGAAAAAGCGATCTCTGAGAGACGTTTCCAAGGAGAGAGATGGCGGGTCGTACTGGCCTTTAGAAACAAGTGTGTGGAGAATGCCCCTTTCAGAGGACCACCATTTCTCCTGCGAGAAGCCTTCTACAATGTATGTGTGGAGGCATCAGGCGGGTGCCGGGTCCATCCCTCAGGGAAAACACTCTGTCGAGAACAATGTTCCAGGAACGTCTTGCTTACAGAACGTCGAAGACTTCTCCAGGTCCTTGTGTGATGCGGAGTAGTCTGCCCTAATGGGATCTCTGAGAAACAAGGCTGCGGAGACTGGAAACCTTACCTGCCACCTGGATATCCGAAGACGGAAACCATTTCACGTCGATGTGTGGAAGTAGAGGCCAGGGGCCTTGACCTGATGCCCGGGAAGGCGTCTGTGCGGAATTCAACATGGAGCGAACAACCGAAATCTTCCCGTGTAGAGTCCTGTAGCATGGACGTGTACAAGCATCTGGAGCGGGCCCTCTCCTTCCCTCGGAGATACGAGCCCGTGGCGAATGCCACGTCGAGTTCACGTCCTTTCTCATGCGTTCTCTGCCATTTCCAGCGTCGGCCGTGAAGGATAGGCAAAGGGAAAAGTCCCCGTATCGGAGTCCCCAGGATGTGGGGAAAGCAGCTCCCAGGAAACCCAAGTTCCCCCCAGTGAGACGCTTTCTCACACACAGGTATGGGCGCATTCGAATGTGCGATAGACTTCCTTCGGGGAAGGCGATGTTCCATGAATTTCGTGTTTCCAGGAGAGAAAGCTGATGTCCAGGACATGTGTGCAAGTCTTGAGATGGGGCAAGGTCCTTAGGGCGAGCTTCGAGTCTGTGGATCAAGCCCCTTTCGGATAAGCACAAGTTGGTCAAGTGTGAATCATTCTGGCTTCCATGTGTGGAACAATCGAAACACGCCCTCTCCCTCTGTCTGTGAAGCAGTCTCTGGGGAATGCCACTTTCCCGTCAGAGGAAGTTGGTTCCCGTGAGGAGCATTCTACCATCTTTCGCCAGAGGCACGCGGAAAGTGCGTCAGACGTCGCGGAACGCAAGCCTGGGAATAGAGCAAGATTCACCGTGGAACACGACCCTTCAAACGAAACCATTCTCATGGATGTGTGTGTTCTCAGACTAGAGTAATGCCGTGTCCTTGGCTTGGAGAAAGACTTCTGTGGAGGATGCAGTTCCAGCGACACTGTGGCTGTTCCACCGAGAAGCTTCCGAGCCTCTATGTGTGGAGGCATCCCGAGAGTGCCCCAGTCTTCTGTTTGAGAAAAAGAGTGTGAAGAAAAGCGCTGCCCGCTAACATCTTGATGCCAGAAGCGAAAGCGATTTCTCCTATAGGTGTAGAAATAGAGGACAGGTGGTTTGTCCTTAGGCATGGAATCCAGATGGCAGAGAATGCATTTTTCAGAACCGCATAATTGTCTGCGGCATGAAGGATACCGGCACGTCTGTGGGGCAGCATCAGGAAGGTGCCCTCTAGTTCCGCAGTTGGTAACGGTCGGCTTAGAAGAGGACGTTGAAGGAAACACTTGCTTTCTGAAGACACAAGCCTTTTCCATTCTCCGCGTGTAGTCTGGAGGAAACTGCCCTAAACCCAATTCATCAACCAGAGACTCTGGACCATGGAACTCTAAACTGCCAGCTCGATATCTGAGGGTAGAAACACTTTCATATCTGTGTGGAAGGGCAGGCAAGTGGCCAGGATTCGGAGGAGAGAACCTCATGCGTGGACATTGTAACTTAGAGCGAACAACAAATGTGCTCCCGTGAGAAGCCTGCTGGCCGGGAAGTGTTGAAGCGTCAGGATGAAGCCCTCTCATTCCCACCGTGGAAGAAATGTCTGCCTCAGGCACGTCTCCGCGACACCCTGGATCCTTCAATCCTATACCCTGCTAGCCTCTGTGGGTTGAAGTCTCAGAAAAGGGCAGTATCGGGCCCTCGGGGAAAGAGTTCTGTGTAGATAGCCTCTTTCGGCAACCAACGTGGTTCTTCAAAGGGGGAAGCCTTGTAGGAAGTATGTGTTGCCGTGTCAGGACAATGCCATCTCCGCCCATCGTCGAAAGATGACTGGGGAGGACGACACGTTCCAGGACCATCTGGAATCCGGAAGAGAAAGCGATTTCTAGTGTAGGTATGGAAAGAGAGGCAAGTTACCCGTCCCCGTCTGGGAGATCCAAGTCCGTGCAGAGTACAACTTCCGAACCACAACAAGTTTCTCCCCCAAGGAAAGTTTCAAGCTCTGGGGTGGGAAGCTTCGGCGGGGTTCCATATCCTTGCCTCTGAGAATCAAGGCTGTGGAGATGGTCACTTCTCGGGAGCATCTACTTTCTGGAGATCCAAACTGTGGGCACGGAGGTGGCACGCGAGACTAAGGCGCGTGTGCCTGTCAGGGAGAAGACAGTCCGTGGAGACGGCCACTTTCGTGAGCATCTCGTTCCCTCAAGCCGGAAGCATCCTGGCCTATATTGATGAGAAGTAGCAGGAGAATTCCTCAACCTCTGCTCTGCCTAAATAGACTGTGGGCAATGCCACTTTCCCTAACACCGTGTCTCCAGAAGAGAATTGCCATGTCCAGTCCAAAAGCGGGGAGGTCTAGGAGAGGGACCACGGCCTCACGCTGAGAAACGGGCCTGGGGACATGCACCACTCAGGGAACGACAATGCTCTCCAACGAGAAGCATTCTAGCACGCATGGGTTAAGGCCTCCTAAATATGCCCCATCCTTGCCTCTGTGAAACGAGTCTCTGGGCATTGCACGTGTCCCGAAAGTGGAAGTTCTCTCCTGCCAGAATCTTTGGAGCACGTTTGTCTAGATGCACGGCCAAAGTGCCATGCCCTTCGGTCAGATAATGAACGCTGCGAATAAAGCACGTTTCAGACAAGAACACGACACTTCCAAACACACGCCTCAGAGCAGATCCGTGTGTTTTCACCGGAGGAAATGCCGTTTCCACCGTTGGGCGAAGGAATGCTGGGGAGGAGGCCATTTCGGCAACATCGTAGATTTTCACGCCATAAAAATCCAAGCCTCCGTGTGTGCAACGATCACGAGAGGGCCATCGAATTTCCCGGGAGATACCAAACGCTGGAGGATCCGGTGTCCACTCACATCTTGTTTTCCCAAGAGAAAAGCCATTTCTCATAGTTGTGTGGAAGTCTAGGGAAGGGGGCTTGTCCTTAAGATGAGAAACAAGACTGTGGAGAGGGCAACTTTCAGCGCACCCCAAGCATCTCTTTTGGGAAGCCTGGTTGCCCCTGTGCCTTTGGCATCCGAAAGGTGCCTAACCTTCCCTCAGTGAATACACTCCCTTGGGAATACAGCGTTCAAGTCAACACTTGCTTCCTGAAGATACAAAGCTTTTCCAAGGCAGGTGTTTGATCAGGAGGAAACATGCCTACACGGACCTCTGGAAAACAAGACGTGGGAAGGGTCATCGTCACCGCCATCTGGATGCGGGGAGATAGATCCATCTTCAATTCTGTGTGCGGAAGCATAGGCAAGGGCCTAGGACCCTATCCTGAGAAACAAGTCTCTGGAGAAGAGAATGTTCAGCACACCGCAGCTGTCCTGCCGGAGATGTGTTCTAGCATGGGTGTGTGCAAGCATCGGGAGAGTTCCATCTCCTTCCGTCTGCGAGACAAGCCTGTGGAGATGGCCCCTTGGCAATAACATTTGGGTCCAGATTTCCAATCGAGTTCCAGGAGAGGTGCGGAAGGATAGGCCAGGTAACAAGTCTCCCAGTGTTCCAGTAACAATTCTGGGGAAGCACAGGTGCCAGGAAACACAAGTTCCTTCAGAGGAGATGCTTTCTAATACATACGTCCAGAAGTCTCTGTACATAGCCTACCCTTGCTTGTGGGAGGCAAGTTGGGTGGAATGCGAATTCCACTACCCTCTTGTTTCCACAAGAGAGAAATCGAATCAGTCCAATATATGCGCTGGAGCCTAGTGTACCGGGGCGATGTCCTGACGCTTTGAGAGAAGAGTGTGGAGCAGGCATCGTTGAGGAATCCACAAGTTTCTCAAGCGAGGAGCCTTCTAGCATTGCCGGGGTGAAGCGACCGAAACATGCACGAACCTTCCCTCTGTGAATAGGCTCTAGGGAATGCCAATTTCCCCTCAGAGGAAGATTGTCCCGGTGGGAAGCTCTCTAGCCTGTTGGTCTGCAGGCCCGCGGAGAAGGCCACATATACTTCGCTAAGGAAAACCCTCTGTGAAGAAAGATAGGTTCAGTGAAGGAAGCACACGTCCCACCAAACCCACTGAAACACACGGAGACGTTTTGGCATTAGGAAAGGCGTTATTCTTGCCCTGGATAGAATGCATTTGGGTGTACCTGTGCTGCCCCGGCGTTGGATTGCCAAGGAGCCCCTTCCTACCTTATAGGTGTGGGAGTGGGCAATGTCCTTCGACGTGGAGACAAGTCTGTGAAGCAAGCAACGTTCGGGGAACCACCAGATTCTCGAGCGAGGAGCATTCCAGGCTGCATGTCCTGAGGCTCCCGAAACACGGGCTCTCTTTGCGTCTCTGAATAAATCTCTGGGGAATGCAACGTTCCTTCACAGGAAGCATGTTCCAGCGAGACATTTTGTGGTATGTTTCTCTAGAAGTACGGGGATGGGCGGTCGCATTCAGGAGGTGCCGTGTCCCTGGCCGGGAGAAACAATTCTGTGGAGAAGGCGACTTCGGCCCCAATGTGCTTTTCCAAGAAGAAGCTTCCTTAGGCTCAAAGCGTGGAAGCATCACTGTAATGCCACCTTCTTCCCTCTGAGCAGCAGGACGGTAGGCAACCCTACTTTCCAAGAACATGGGGTTTCCAGAAGGAAAAAGCGATCTCTGAGAGACGTTTCCAAGGACAGAGATGGCGGGTCGTACTGGCCTTTAGAAACAAGTGTGTGGAGAATGCCCCTTTCAGAGGACCACCATTTCTCCTGCGAGAAGCCTTCTACAATGTATGTGTGGAGGCATCAGGCGGGTGCCGGGTCCATCCCTCAGGGAGAACACTCTGTCGAGAACAATGTTCCAGGAACGTCTTGCTTACAGAACGTCGAAGATTTCTCCAGGTCCTTGTGTGATGCGGAGGAGTCTGCCCTAATGGGATCTCTGAGAAACAAGGCTGCGGAGACTGGAAACCTTCCCTGCCACCTGGATATCCGAAGACGGAAACCATTTCACGTCGATGTGTGGAAGTAGAGGCCAGGGGCCTTGACCTGATGCCCGGGAAGGCGTCTGTGCGGAATTCAACATGGAGCGAACAACCGAAATCTTCCCGTGTAGAGTCCTGTAGCATGGACGTGTACAAGCATCTGGAGCGGGCCCTCTCCTTCCCTCGGAGATACGAGCCCGTGGCGAATGCCACGTCGAGTTCACGTCCTTTCTCATCCGTTCTCTGCCATTTCCAGCGTCGGCCGTGAAGGATAGGCAAAGGGAAAAGTCCCCGTATCGGAGTCCCCAGGATGTGGGGAAAGCAGCTCCCAGGAAACCCAAGTTCCCCCCAGTGAGACGCTTTCTCACACACAGGTATGGGCGCATTCGAATGTGCGATAGACTTCCTTCGGGGAAGGCGATGTTCCATGAATTTCGTGTTTCCAGGAGAGAAAGCTGATGTCCAGGACATGTGTGCAAGTCTTGAGATGGGGCAAGGTCCTTAGGGCGAGCTTCGAGTCTGTGGATCAAGCCCCTTTCGGATAAGCACAAGTTGGTCAAGTGTGAATCATTCTGGCTTCCATGTGTGGAACAATCGAAACACGCCCTCTCCCTCTGTCTGTGAAGCAGTCTCTGGGGAATGCCACTTTCCCGTCAGAGGAAGTTGGTTCCCGTGAGGAGCATTCTACCATCTTTCGCCAGAGGCACGCGGAAAGTGCGTCAGACGTCGCGGAACGCAAGCCTGGGAATAGAGCAAGATTCACCGTGGAACACGACCCTTCAAACGAAACCATTCTCATGGATGTGTGTGTTCTCAGACTAGAGTAATGCCGTGTCCTTGGCTTGGAGAAAGACTTCTGTGGAGGATGCAGTTCCAGCGACACTGTGGCTGTTCCACCGAGAAGCTTCCGAGCCTCTATGTGTGGAGGCATCCCGAGAGTGCCCCAGTCTTCTGTTTGAGAAAAAGAGTGTGAAGAAAAGCGCTGCCCGCTAACATCTTGATGCCAGAAGCGAAAGCGATTTCTCCTATAGGTGTAGAAATAGAGGACAGGTGCTTTGTCCTTAGGCATGGAATCCAGATGGCAGAGAATGCATTTTTCAGAACCGCATAATTGTCTGCGGCATGAAGGATACCGGCACGTCTGTGGGGCAGCATCAGGAAGGTGCCCTCTAGTTCCGCAGTTGGTAACGGTCGGCTTAGAAGAGGACGTTGAAGGAAACACTTGCTTTCTGAAGACACAAGCCTTTTCCATTCTCCGCGTGTAGTCTGGAGGAAACTGCCCTAAACCCAATTCATCAACCAGAGACTCTGGACCATGGAACTCTAAACTGCCAGCTCGATATCTGAGGGTAGAAACACTTTCATATCTGTGTGGAAGGGCAGGCAAGTGGCCAGGATTCGGAGGAGAGAACCTCATGCGTGGACATTGTAACTTAGAGCGAACAACAACTGTGCTCCCGTGAGAAGCCTGCTGGCCGGGAAGTGTTGAAGCGTCAGGATGAAGCCCTCTCATTCCCACCGTGGAAGAAATGTCTGCCTCAGGCACGTCTCCGCGACACCCTGGATCCTTCAATCCTATACCCTGCTAGGCTCTGTGGGTTGAAGTCTCAGAAAAGGGCAGGATCGGGCCCTCGGGGAAAGAGTTCTGTGTAGATAGCCTCTTTCGGCAACCAACGTGGTTCTTCAAAGGGGGAAGCCTTGTAGGAAGTATGTGTTGCTGTGTCAGGACAATGCCATCTCCGCCCATCGTCGAAGGATGACTGTGGAGGACCACACGTTCCAGGACCATCTGGATTCCGGAAGAGAGAGCGATTTCTAGTGTAGGTATGGAAAGAGAGGCAAGGTGCCCGTCCCCGTCTGGGAGATCCAAGTCCGTGGAGAGTACAACTTCCGAACCACAACAAGTTTCTCCCCCAAGGAAAGTTTCAAGCTCTGGGGTGGGCAAGCTTCGGCGGGGTTCCATATCCTTGCCTCTGAGAATGAAGGCTGTGGAGATGGTCACTTCCCGGGAGCATCTACTTTGTGGAGATCCAAACTGTGGGCACGGAGGTGGCACGCGAAACTAAGGGGCGTGTCCCTGTCAGGGAGAAGACAGTCCGTGGAGACGGCCACTTTCGTGAGCATCTCGTTCCCTCAAGCCGGAAGCATCCTGGCCTATATTGATGAGAAGTAGCAGGAGAATTCCTCAACCTCTGCTCTGCCTAAATAGAATGTGGGCAATGCCACTTTCCCTAACACCGTGTCTCCAGAAGAGAATTGCCATGTCCACTCCACAAGCGGGGAGTTCTAGGAGAGGGACCACGGCCTCACGCTGAGAAACGAGCCTGGGGACATGCACCATTCAGGGAACGACAATGCTCTCCAACGAGAAGCATTCTAGCACGCATGGGTTGAGGCCTCCTAAATATGCCCCATCCTTGCCTCTGTGAAACGAGTCTCTGGGCATTGCACGTGTCCCGAAAGTGGAAGTTCTCTCCTGCCAGAATCTTTGGAGCACTTTTGTCTAGATGCACGGCCAAAGTGCCATGCCCTTCGGTCAGATAATGAACCCTGCGAATAAAGCACGTTTCAGACAAGAACACGACACTTCCAAACACACGCCTCAGAGCAGATCCGTGTGTTTTCACCGGAGGAAATGCCGTTTCCACCGTTGGGCGAAGGAATGCTGGGGAGGAGGCCATTTCGGCAACATCGTAGATTTTCACGCCATAAAAATCCAAGCCTCCGTGTGTGCAACGATCACGAGAGGGCCATCGAATTTCCCGGGAGATACCAGACGCTGGAGGATCCGGTGTCCACTCACATCTTGTTTTCCCAAGAGAAAAGCCATTTCTCATAGTTGTGTGGAAGTCTAGGGAAGGGGGCTTGTCCTTAAGATGAGAAACAAGACTGTGGAGAGGGCAACTTTCAGCGCACCCCAAGCATCTCTTTTGGGAAGCCTGGTTGCCCCTGTGCCTTGTGGCATCCGAAAGGTGCCTAACCTTCCCTCAGTGAATACACTCCCTTGGGAATACAGCGTTCAAGTCAACACTTGCTTCCTGAAGATACAAAGCTTTTCCAAGGCAGGTGTTTGATCAGGAGGAAACATGCCTACACGGACCTCTGGAAAACAAGACGTGGGAAGGGTCATCGTCACGGCCATCTGGATGCGGGGAGATAGATCCATCTTCAATTCTGTGTGCGGAAGCATAGGCAAGGGCCTAGGACCCTATCCTGAGAAACAAGTCTCTGGAGAAGAGAATATTCAGCACACCGCAGCTGTCCTGCCGGAGATGTGTTCTAGCATGGGTGTGTGCAAGCATCGGGAGAGTTCCATCTCCTTCCGTCTGCGAGACAAGCCTGTGGAGATGGCCCCTTGGCAATAACATTTGGGTCCAGATTTCCAATCGAGTTCCAGGAGAGGTGCGGAAGGATAGGCCAGGTAACAAGTCCCCCAGTGTTCCAGTAACAATTCTGGGGAAGCACAGGTGCCAGGAAACACAAGTTCCTTCAGAGGAGATGCTTTCTAATACATACGTCCAGAAGTCTCTGTACATAGCCTACCCTTGCTTGTGGGAGGCAAGTTGGGTGGAATGCGAATTCCACTACCCTCTTGTTTCCACAAGAGAGAAATCGAATCAGTCCAATATATGCGCTGGAGCCTAGTGTACCTGGGCGATGTCCTGACGCTTTGAGAGAAGAGTGTGTGGAGCAGGCATCGTTGAGGAATCCACAAGTTTCTCAAGCGAGGAGCCTTCTAGCATTGCCGGGGTGAATCGACCGAAACATGCACGAAACTTCCCTCTGTGAATAGGCTCTAGGGAATGCCAATTTCCCCTCAGAGGAAGATTGTCCCGGTGGGAAGCTCTCTAGCCTGTTGGTCTGCAGGCCCGCAGAGAAGGCCACATATACTTCGCTAAGGAAAACCCTCTGTGAAGAAAGATAGGTTCAGTGAAGGAAGCACACGTCCCACCAAACCCACTGAAACACACGGAGACGTTTTGGCATTAGGAAAGGCGTTATTCTTGCCCTGGATAGAATGCATTTGGGAGTACCTGTGCTGCCCCGGTGTTGGATTGCCAAGGAGCCCCTTCCTACCTTATAGGTGTGGGAGTGGGCAATGTCCTTCGACGTGGAGACAAGTCTGTGAAGCAAGCACCGTTCGGGGAACCACCAGATTCTCGAGCGAGGAGCATTCCAGGCTGCATGTCCTGAGGCTCCCGAAACACGGGCTCTCTTTGCGTCTCTGAATAAATCTCTGGGGAATGCAACGTTCCTTCACAGGAAGCATGTCCCAGCGAGACATTTTGTGGTATGTTTCTCTAGAAGTACGGGGATGGGCGGTCGCATTCAGGAGGTGCCGTGTCCCTGGCCGGGAGAAACAATTCTGTGGAGAAGGCGACTTCGGCCCCAATGTGCTTTTCCAAGAAGAAGCTTCCTTAGGCTCAAAGCGTGGAAGCATCACTGTAATGCCACCTTCTTCCCTCTGAGCAGCAGGACGGTAGGCAACCCTACTTTCCAAGAACATGGGGTTTCCAGAAGGAAAAAGCGATCTCTGAGAGACGTTTCCAAGGACAGAGATGGCGGGTCGTACTGGCCTTTAGAAACAAGTGTGTGGAGAATGCCCCTTTCAGAGGACCACCATTTCTCCTGCGAGAAGCCTTCTACAATGTATGTGTGGAGGCATCAGGCGGGTGCCGGGTCCATCCCTCAGGGAGAACACTCTGTCGAGAACAATGTTCCAGGAACGTCTTGCTTACAGAACGTCGAAGATTTCTCCAGGTCCTTGTGTGATGCGGAGGAGTCTGCCCTAATGGGATCTCTGAGAAACAAGGCTGCGGAGACTGGAAACCTTCCCTGCCACCTGGATATCCGAAGACGGAAACCATTTCACGTCGATGTGTGGAAGTAGAGGCCAGGGGCCTTGACCTGATGCCCGGGAAGGCGTCTGTGCGGAATTCAACATGGAGCGAACAACCGAAATCTTCCCGTGTAGAGTCCTGTAGCATGGACGTGTACAAGCATCTGGAGCGGGCCCTCTCCTTCCCTCGGAGATACGAGCCCGTGGCGAATGCCACGTCGAGTTCACGTCCTTTCTCATGCGTTCTCTGCCATTTCCAGCGTCGGCCGTGAAGGATAGGCAAAGGGAAAAGTCCCCGTATCGGAGTCCCCAGGATGTGGGGAAAGCAGCTCCCAGGAAACCCAAGTTCCCCCCAGTGAGACGCTTTCTCACACACAGGTATGGGCGCATTCGAATGTGCGATAGACTTCCTTCGGGGAAGGCGATGTTCCATGAATTTCGTGTTTCCAGGAGAGAAAGCTGATGTCCAGGACATGTGTGCAAGTCTTGAGATGGGGCAAGGTCCTTAGGGCGAGCTTCGAGTCTGTGGATCAAGCCCCTTTCGGATAAGCACAAGTTGGTCAAGTGTGAATCATTCTGGCTTCCATGTGTGGAACAATCGAAACACGCCCTCTCCCTCTGTCTGTGAAGCAGTCTCTGGGGAATGCCACTTTCCCGTCAGAGGAAGTTGGTTCCCGTGAGGAGCATTCTACCATCTTTCGCCAGAGGCACGCGGAAAGTGCGTCAGACGTCGCGGAACGCAAGCCTGGGAATAGAGCAAGATTCACCGTGGAACACGACCCTTCAAACGAAACCATTCTCATGGATGTGTGTGTTCTCAGACTAGAGTAATGCCGTGTCCTTGGCTTGGAGAAAGACTTCTGTGGAGGATGCAGTTCCAGCGACACTGTGGCTGTTCCACCGAGAAGCTTCCGAGCCTCTATGTGTGGAGGCATCCCGAGAGTGCCCCAGTCTTCTGTTTGAGAAAAAGAGTGTGAAGAAAAGCGCTGCCCGCTAACATCTTGATGCCAGAAGCGAAAGCGATTTCTCCTATAGGTGTAGAAATAGAGGACAGGTGGTTTGTCCTTAGGCATGGAATCCAGATGGCAGAGACTGCATTTTTCAGAACCGCATAATTGTCTGCGGCATGAAGGATACCGGCACGTCTGTGGGGCAGCATCAGGAAGGTGCCCTCTAGTTCCACAGTTGGTAACGGTCGGCCTAGAAGAGGACGTTGAAGGAAACACTTGCTTTTGAAGACACAAGCCTTTTCCATTCTCCGCGTGTAGTCTGGAGGAAACTGCCCTAAACCCAATTCATCAACCAGAGACTCTGGACCATGGAACTCTAAACTGCCAGCTCGATATCTGAGGGTAGAAACACTTTCATATCTGTGTGGAAGGGCAGGCAAGTGGCCAGGATTCGGAGGAGAGAACCTCATGCGTGGACATTGTAACTTAGAGCGAACAACAAATGTGCTCCCGTGAGAAGCCTGCTGGCCGGGAAGTGTTGAAGCGTCAGGATGAAGCCCTCTCATTCCCACCGTGGAAGAAATGTCTGCCTCAGGCACGTCTCCGCGACACCCTGGATCCTTCAATCCTATGCCCTGCTAGCCTCTGTGGGTTGAAGTCTCAGAAAAGGGCAGTATCGGGCCCTCGGGGAAAGAGTTCTGTGTAGATAGCCTCTTTCGGCAACCAACGTGGTTCTTCAAAGGGGGAAGCCTTGTAGGAAGAATGTGTTGCCGTGTCAGGGCAATGCCATCTCCGCCCATCGTCGAAGGATGACTGTGGAGGACGACACGTTCCAGGACCATCTGGATTCCGGAAGAGAAAGCGATTTCTAGTGTAGGTATGGAAAGAGAGGCAAGGTGCCCGTCCCCGTCTGGGAGATCCAAGTCCGTGGAGAGTACAACTTCCGAGCCTCAACAAGTTTCTCCCCCAAGGAAAGTTTCAAGCTCTGGGGTGGGCAAGCTTCGGCGGGGTTCCATATCCTTGCCTCTGAGAATCAAGGCTGTGGAGATGGTCACTTCCCGGGAGCATCTACTTTGTGGAGATCCAAACTGTGGGCACGGAGGTGGCACGCGAGACTAAGGGGCGTGTCCCTGTCAGGGAGAAGACAGTCCGTGGAGACGGCCACTTTCGTGAGCATCTCGTTCCCTCAAGCCGGAAGCATCCTGGCCTATATTGATGAGAAGGAGCAGGAGAATTCCTCAACCTCTGCTCTGCCTAAATAGACTGTGGGCAATGCCACTTTCCCTAACACCGTGTCTCCAGAAGAGAATTGCCATGTCCAGTCCACAAGCGGGGAGGTCTAGGAGAGGGGCCACGGCCTCACGCTGAGAAAAGGACCTGGGGACATGCACCATTCAGGGAACGACAATGCTCGCCAACGAGAAGCATTCAAGCACGCATCGGTTGAGGCCTCCTAAACATGCCCCATCCTTGCCTCTGTGAAACGAGTCTCTGGCATTTCACGTGTCCCGAAAGTGGAAGTTCTCTCCTGCCAGAATCTTTGGAGCACGTTTGTCTAGATGCACGGCCAAAGTGCCATTCCCTTCGGTCAGATAATGAACCCTGCGAATAAAGCACGTTTCAGACAAGAACACGACACTTCCAAAGACAGGCCTCAGAGCAGATCCGTGTGTTTTCACCGGAGGAAATGCCGTTTCCACCGTTGGGCGAAGGAATGCTGGGGAGGAGGCCATTTCGGCAACATCGTAGATTTTCACGCCATAAAAATCCCAGCCTCCGTGTGTGCAACGATCACGAGAGGGCCATCGAATTTCCCGGGAGATACCAGACGCTGGAGGATCCGGTGTCCACTCACATCTTGTTTTCCCAAGAGAAAAGCCATTTCTCATAGTTGTGTGGAAGTCTAGGGAAGGGGGCTTGTCCTTAAGATGAGAAACAAGACTGTGGAGAGGGCAACTTTCAGCGCACCCCAAGCATCTCTTTTGGGAAGCCTGGTTGCCCCTGTGCCTTGTGGCATCCGAAAGGTGCCTAACCTTCCCTCAGTGAATACACTCCCTTGGGAATACAGCGTTCAAGTCAACACTTGCTTCCTGAAGATACAAAGCTTTTCCAAGGCAGGTGTTTGATCAGGAGGAAACATGCCTACACGGACCTCTGGAAAACAAGACGTGGGAAGGGTCATCGTCACGGCCATCTGGATGCGGGGAGATAGATCCATCTTCAATTCTGTGTGCGGAAGCATAGGCAAGGGCCTAGGAGCCTATCCTGAGAAACAAGTCTCTGGAGAAGAGAATGTTCAGCACACCGCAGGTGTCCTGCCAGAGATGTGTTCTAGCATGGGTGTGCGCAAACATCGGGAGAGTTCCATCTCCTTCCGTCTGCGAGACAAGCCTGTGGAGATGGCCCCTTGGCAATAACATTTGGGTCCAGATTTCCAATCGAGTTCCAGGAGAGGTGCGGAAGGATAGGCCAGGTAACAAGTCCCCCAGTGTTCCAGTAACAATTCTGGGGAAGCACAGGTGCCAGGAAACACAAGTTCCTTCAGAGGAGTTGCTTTCTAATACATACGTCCAGAAGTCTCTGTACATAGCCTACCCTTGCTTGTGGGAGGCAAGTTGGGTGGAATGCGAATTCCACTACCCTCTTGTTTCCACAAGAGAGAAATCGAATCAGTCCAATATATGCGCTGGAGCCTAGTGTACCGGGGCGATGCCCTGACGCTTTGAGAGAAGAGTGTGGAGCAGGCATCGTTGAGGAATCCACAAGTTTCTCAAGCGAGGAGCCTTCTAGCATTGCCGGGGTGAAGCGACCGAAACATGCACGAACCTTCCCTCTGTGAATAGGCTCTAGGGAATGCCAATTTCCCCTCAGAGGAAGATTGTCCCGGTGGGAAGCTCTCTAGCCTGTTGGTCTGCAGGCCCGCGGAGAAGGCCACATATACTTCGCTAAGGAAAACTCTCTGTGAAGAAAGATAGGTTCAGTGAAGGAAGCACACGTCCCACCAAACCCACTGAAACACACGGAGACGTTTTGGCATCAGGAAAGGCCTTATCCTTGCCCTGGATAGAATGCTTTTGGGAGTACCTGTGCTGCCCCGGCGTTGGATTGCCAAGGAGCCCCTTCCTACCTTATAGGTGTGGGAGTGGGCAATGTCCTTCGACGTGGAGACAAGTCTGTGAAGCAAGCACCGTTCGGGGAACCACCAGATTCTCGAGCGAGGAGCATTCCAGGCTGCATGTCCTGAGGCTCCCGAAACACGGGCTCTCTTTGCGTCTCTGAATAAATCTCTGGGGAATGCAACGTTCCTTCACAGGAAGCATGTCCCAGCGAGACATTGTGTGGTATGTTTCTCTAGAAGTACGGGGATGGGCGGTCGCATTCAGGAGGTGCCGTGTCCCTGGCCGGGAGAAACAATTCTGTGGAGAAGGCGACTTCGGCCCCAATGTGCTTTTCCAAGAAGAAGCTTCCTTAGGCTAAAAGCGTGGAAGCATCACTGTAATGCCACCTTCTTCCCTCTGAGCAGCAGGACGGTAGGCAACCCTACTTTCCAAGAACATGGGGTTTCCAGAAGGAAAAAGCGATCTCTGAGAGACGTTTCCAAGGACAGAGATGGCGGGTCGTACTGGCCTTTAGAAACAAGTGTGTGGAGAATGCCCCTTTCAGAGGACCACCATTTCTCCTGCGAGAAGCCTTCTACAATGTATGTGTGGAGGCATCAGGCGGGTGCCGGGTCCATCCCTCAGGGAAAACACTCTGTCGAGAACAATGTTCCAGGAACGTCTTGCTTACAGAACGTCGAAGATTTCTCCAGGTCCTTGTGTGATGCGGAGGAGTCTGCCCTAATGGGATCTCTGAGAAACAAGGCTGCGGAGACTGGAAACCTTCCCTGCCACCTGGATATCCGAAGACGGAAAGCATTTCACGTCGATGTGTGGAAGTAGAGGCCAGGGGCCTTGACCTGATGCCCGGGAAGGCGTCTGTGCGGAATTCAACATGGAGCGAACAACCGAAATCTTCCCGTGTAGAGTCCTGTAGCATGGACGTGTACAAGCATCTGGAGCGGGCCCTCTCCTTCCCTCGGAGATACGAGCCCGTGGCGAATGCCACGTCGAGTTCACGTCCTTTCTCATGCGTTCTCTGCCATTTCCAGCGTCGGCCGTGAAGGATAGGCAAAGGGAAAAGTCCCCGTATCGGAGTCCCCAGGATGTGGGGAAAGCAGCTCCCAGGAAACCCAAGTTCCCCCCAGTGAGACGCTTTCTCACACACAGGTATGGGCGCATTCGAATGTGCGATAGACGTCCTTCGGGGAAGGCGATGTTCCATGAATTTCGTGTTTCCAGGAGAGAAAGCTGATGTCCAGGACATGTGTGCAAGTCTTGAGATGGGGCAAGGTCCTTAGGGCGAGCTTCGAGTCTGTGGATCAAGCCCCTTTCGGATAAGCACAAGTTGGTCAAGTGTGAATCATTCTGGCTTCCATGTGTGGAACAATCGAAACACGCCCTCTCCCTCTGTCTGTGAAGCAGTCTCTGGGGAATGCCACTTTCCCGTCAGAGGAAGTTGGTTCCCGTGAGGAGCATTCTACCATCTTTCGCCAGAGGCACGCGGAAAGTGCGTCAGACGTCGCGGAACGCAAGCCTGGGAATAGAGCAAGATTCACCGTGGAACACGACCCTTCAAACGAAACCATTCTCATGGATGTGTGTGTTCTCAGACTAGAGTAATGCCGTGTCCTTGGCTTGGAGAAAGACTTCTGTGGAGGATGCAGTTCCAGCGACACTGTGGCTGTTCCACCGAGAAGCTTCCGAGCCTCTATGTGTGGAGGCATCCCGAGAGTGCCCCAGTCTTCTGTTTGAGAAAAAGAGTGTGAAGAAAAGCGCTGCCCGCTAACATCTTGATGCCAGAAGCGAAAGCGATTTCTCCTATAGGTGTAGAAATAGAGGACAGGTGCTTTGTCCTTAGGCATGGAATCCAGATGGCAGAGAATGCATTTTTCAGAACCGCATAATTGTCTGCGGCATGAAGGATACCGGCACGTCTGTGGGGCAGCATCAGGAAGGTGCCCTCTAGTTCCGCAGTTGGTAACGGTCGGCTTAGAAGAGGACGTTGAAGGAAACACTTGCTTTCTGAAGACACAAGCCTTTTCCATTCTCCGCGTGTAGTCTGGAGGAAACTGCCCTAAACCCAATTCATCAACCAGAGACTCTGGACCATGGAACTCTAAACTGCCAGCTCGATATCTGAGGGTAGAAACACTTTCATATCTGTGTGGAAGGGCAGGCAAGTGGCCAGGATTCGGAGGAGAGAACCTCATGCGTGGACATTGTAACTTAGAGCGAACAACAACTGTGCTCCCGTGAGAAGCCTGCTGGCCGGGAAGTGTTGAAGCGTCAGGATGAAGCCCTCTCATTCCCACCGTGGAAGAAATGTCTGCCTCAGGCACGTCTCCGCGACACCCTGGATCCTTCAATCCTATACCCTGCTAGCCTCTGTGGGTTGAAGTCTCAGAAAAGGGCAGGATCGGGCCCTCGGGGAAAGAGTTCTGTGTAGATAGCCTCTTTCGGCAACCAACGTGGTTCTTCAAAGGGGGAAGCCTTGTAGGAAGTATGTGTTGCCGTGTCAGGACAATGCCATCTCCGCCCATCGTCGAAGGATGACTGTGGAGGACGACACGTTCCAGGACCATCTGGATTCCGGAAGAGAGAGCGATTTCTAGTGTAGGTATGGAAAGAGAGGCAAGGTGCCCGTCCCCGTCTGGGAGATCCAAGTCCGTGGAGAGTACAACTTCCGAACCACAACAAGTTTCTCCCCCAAGGAAAGTTTCAAGCTCTGGGGTGGGCAAGCTTCGGCGGGGTTCCATATCCTTGCCTCTGAGAATCAAGGCTGTGGAGATGGTCACTTCCCGGGAGCATCTACTTTGTGGAGATCCAAACTGTGGGCACGGAGGTGGCACGCGAGACTAAGGGGCGTGTCCCTGTCAGGGAGAAGACAGTCCGTGGAGACGGCCACTTTCGTGAGCATCTCGTTCCCTCAAGCCGGAAGCATCCTGGCCTATATTGATGAGAAGTAGCAGGAGAATTCCTCAACCTCTGCTCTGCCTAAATAGACTGTGGGCAATGCCACTTTCCCTAACACCGTGTCTCCAGAAGAGAATTGCCATGTCCACTCCACAAGCGGGGAGTTCTAGGAGAGGGACCACGGCCTCACGCTGAGAAACGAGCCTGGGGACATGCACCATTCAGGGAACGACAATGCTCTCCAACGAGAAGCATTCTAGCACGCATGGGTTGAGGAATCCTAAATATGCCCCATCCTTGCCTCTGTGAAACGAGTCTCTCGGCATTGCACGTGTCCCGAAAGTGGAAGTTCTCTCCTGCCAGAATCTTTGGAGCACGTTTGTCTAGATGCACGGCCAAAGTGCCATGCCCTTCGGTCAGATAATGAACCCTGCGAATAAAGCACGTTTCAGACAAGAACACGACACTTCCAAACACACGCCTCAGAGCAGATCCGTGTGTTTTCACCGGAGGAAATGCCGTTTCCACCGTTGGGCGAAGGAATGCTGGGGAGGAGGCCATTTCGTCAACATCGTAGATTTTCACGCCATAAAAATCCAAGCCTCCGTGTGTGCAACGATCACGAGAGGGCCATCGAATTTCCCGGGAGATACCAGACGCTGGAGGATCCGGTGTCCACTCACATCTTGTTTTCCCAAGAGAAAAGCCATTTCTCATAGTTGTGTGGAAGTCTAGGGAAGGGGGCTTGTCCTTAAGATGAGAAACGAGACTGTGGAGAGGGCAACTTTCAGCGCACCCCAAGCATCTCTTTTGGGAAGCCTGGTTGCCCCTGTGCCTTGTGGCATCCGAAAGGTGCCTAACCTTCCCTCAGTGAATACACTCCCTTGGGAATACAGCGTTCAAGTCAACACTTGCTTCCTGAAGATACAAAGCTTTTCCAAGGCAGGTGTTTGATCAGGAGGAAACATGCCTACACGGACCTCTGGAAAACAAGACGTGGGAAGGGTCATCGTCACGGCCATCTGGATGCGGGGAGATAGATCCATCTTCAATTCTGTGTGCGGAAGCATAGGCAAGGGCCTAGGACCCTATCCTGAGAAACAAGTCTCTGGAGAAGAGAATGTTCAGCACACCGCAGCTGTCCTGCCGGAGATGTGTTCTAGCATGGGTGTGTGCAAGCATCGGGAGAGTTCCATCTCCTTCCGTCTGCGAGACAAGCCTGTGGAGATGGCCCCTTGGCAATAACATTTGGGTCCAGATTTCCAATCGAGTTCCAGGAGAGGTGCGGAAGGATAGGCCAGGTAACAAGTCCCCCAGTGTTCCAGTAACAATTCTGGGGAAGCACAGGTGCCAGGAAACACAAGTTCCTTCAGAGGAGATGCTTTCTAATACATACGTCCAGAAGTCTCTGTACATAGCCTACCCTTGCTTGTGGGAGGCAAGTTGGGTGGAATGCGAATTCCACTACCCTCTTGTTTCCACAAGAGAGAAATCGAATCAGTCCAATATATGCGCTGGAGCCTAGTGTACCTGGGCGATGTCCTGACGCTTTGAGAGAAGAGTGTGTGGAGCAGGCATCGTTGAGGAATCCACAAGTTTCTCAAGCGAGGAGCCTTCTAGCATTGCCGGGGTGAAGCGACCGAAACATGCACGAAACTTCCCTCTGTGAATAGGCTCTAGGGAATGCCAATTTCCCCTCAGAGGAAGATTGTCCCGGTGGGAAGCTCTCTAGCCTGTTGGTCTGCAGGCCCGCAGAGAAGGCCACATATACTTCGCTAAGGAAAACCCTCTGTGAAGAAAGATAGGTTCAGTGAAGGAAGCACACGTCCCACCAAACCCACTGAAACACACGGAGACGTTTTGGCATTAGGAAAGGCGTTATTCTTGCCCTGGATAGAATGCATTTGGGAGTACCTGTGCTGCCCCGGCGTTGGATTGCCAAGGAGCCCCTTCCTACCTTATAGGTGTGGGAGTGGGCAATGTCCTTCGACGTGGAGACAAGTCTGTGAAGCAAGCACCGTTCGGGGAACCACCAGATTCTCGAGCGAGGAGCATTCCAGGCTGCATGTCCTGAGGCTCCCGAAACACGGGCTCTCTTTGCGTCTCTGAATAAATCTCTGGGGAATGCAACGTTCCTTCACAGGAAGCATGTCCCAGCGAGACATTTTGTGGTATGTTTCTCTAGAAGTACGGGGATGGGCGGTCGCATTCAGGAGGTGCCGTGTCCCTGGCCGGGAGAAACAATTCTGTGGAGAAGGCGACTTCGGCCCCAATGTGCTTTTCCAAGAAGAAGCTTCCTTAGGCTCAAAGCGTGGAAGCATCACTGTAATGCCACCTTCTTCCCTCTGAGCAGCAGGACGGTAGGCAACCCTACTTTCCAAGAACATGGGGTTTCCAGAAGGAAAAAGCGATCTCTGAGAGACGTTTCCAAGGACAGAGATGGCGGGTCGTACTGGCCTTTAGAAACAAGTGTGTGGAGAATGCCCCTTTCAGAGGACCACCATTTCTCCTGCGAGAAGCCTTCTACAATGTATGTGTGGAGGCATCAGGCGGGTGCCGGGTCCATCCCTCAGGGAAAACACTCTGTCGAGAACAATGTTCCAGGAACGTCTTGCTTACAGAACGTCGAAGACTTCTCCAGGTCCTTGTGTGATGCGGAGGAGTCTGCCCTAATGGGATCTCTGAGAAACAAGGCTGCGGAGACTGGAAACCTTCCCTGCCACCTGGATATCCGAAGACGGAAACCATTTCACGTCGATGTGTGGAAGTAGAGGCCAGGGGCCTTGACCTGATGCCCGGGAAGGCGTCTGTGCGGAATTCAACATGGAGCGAACAACCGAAATCTTCCCGTGTAGAGTCCTGTAGCATGGACGTGTACAAGCATCTGGAGCGGGCCCTCTCCTTCCCTCGGAGATACGAGCCCGTGGCGAATGCCACGGCGAGTTCACGTCCTTTCTCATGCGTTCTCTGCCATTTCCAGCGTCGGCCGTGAAGGGTAGGCAAAGGGAAAAGTCCCCGTATCGGAGTCCCCAGGATGTGGGGAAAGCAGCTCCCAGGAAACCCAAGTTCCCCCCAGTGAGACGCTTTCTCACACACAGGTATGGGCGCATTCGAATGTGCGATAGACTTCCTTCGGGGAAGGCGATGTTCCATGAATTTCGTGTTTCCAGGAGAGAAAGCTGATGTCCAGGACATGTGTGCAAGTCTTGAGATGGGGCAAGGTCCTTAGGGCGAGCTTCGAGTCTGTGGATCAAGCCCCTTTCGGATAAGCACAAGTTGGTCAAGTGTGAATCATTCTGGCTTCCATGTGTGGAACAATCGAAACACGCCCTCTCCCTCTGTCTGTGAAGCAGTCTCTGGGGAATGCCACTTTCCCGTCAGAGGAAGTTGGTTCCCGTGAGGAGCATTCTACCATCTTTCGCCAGAGGCACACGGAAAGTGCTTCAGACGTCGCGGAACGCAAGCCTGGGAATAAAGCAAGATTCACCGTGGAACACGACCCTTCAAACGAAACCATTCTCATGGATGTGTGTGTTCTCAGACTAGAGTAATGCCGTGTCCTTGGCTTGGAGAAAGACTTCTGTGGAGGATGCAGTTCCAGCGACACTGTGGCTGTTCCACCGAGAAGCTTCCGAGCCTCTATGTGTGGAGGCATCCCGAGAGTGCCCCAGTCTTCTGTTTGAGAAAAAGAGTGTGAAGAAAAGCGCTGCCCGCTAACATCTTGATGCCAGAAGCGAAAGCGATTTCTCCTATAGGTGTAGAAATAGAGGACAGGTGGTTTGTCCTTAGGCATGGAATCCAGATGGCAGAGAATGCATTTTTCAGAACCGCATAATTGTCCGCGGCATGAAGGATACCGGCACGTCTGTGGGGCAGCATCAGGAAGGTGCCCTCTAGTTCCGCAGTTGGTAACGGTCGGCTTAGAAGAGGACGTTGAAGGAAACACTTGCTTTCTGAAGACACAAGCCTTTTCCATTCTCCGCGTGTAGTCTGGAGGAAACTGCCCTAAACCCAATTCATCAACCAGAGACTCTGGACCATGGAACTCTAAACTGCCAGCTCGATATCTGAGGGTAGAAACACTTTCATATCTGTGTGGAAGGGCAGGCAAGTGGCCAGGATTCGGAGGAGAGAACCTCATGCGTGGACATTGTAACTTAGAGCGAACAACAAATGTGCTCCCGTGAGAAGCCTGCTGGCCGGGAAGTGTTGAAGCGTCAGGATGAAGCCCTCTCATTCCCACCGTGGAAGAAATGTCTGCCTCAGGCACGTCTCCGCGACACCCTGGATCCTTCAATCCTATGCCCTGCTAGCCTCTGTGGGTTGAAGTCTCAGAAAAGGGCAGTATCGGGCCCTCGGGGAAAGAGTTCTGTGTAGATAGCCTCTTTCGGCAACCAACGTGGTTCTTCAAAGGGGGAAGCCTTGTAGGAAGAATGTGTTGCCGTGTCAGGGCAATGCCATCTCCGCCCATCGTCGAAGGATGACTGTGGAGGACGACACGTCCAGGACCATCTGGATTCCGGAAGAGAAAGCGATTTCTAGTGTAGGTATGGAAAGAGAGGCAAGGTGCCCGTCCCCGTCTGGGAGATCCAAGTCCGTGGAGAGTACAACTTCCGAGCCTCAACAAGTTTCTCCCCCAAGGAAAGTTTCAAGCTCTGGGGTGGGCAAGCTTCGGCGGGGTTCCATATCCTTGCCTCTGAGAATCAAGGCTGTGGAGATGGTCACTTCCCGGGAGCATCTACTTTGTGGAGATCCAAACTGTGGGCACGGAGGTGGCACGCGAGACTAAGGGGCGTGTCCCTGTCAGGGAGAAGACAGTCCGTGGAGACGGCCACTTTCGTGAGCATCTCGTTCCCTCAAGCCGGAAGCATCCTGGCCTATATTGATGAGAAGGAGCAGGAGAATTCCTCAACCTCTGCTCTGCCTAAATAGACTGTGGGCAATGCCACTTTCCCTAACACCGTGTCTCCAGAAGAGAATTGCCATGTCCAGTCCACAAGCGGGGAGGTCTAGGAGAGGGGCCACGGCCTCACGCTGAGAAAAGGGCCTGGGGACATGCACCATTCAGGGAACGACAATGCTCGCCAACGAGAAGCATTCAAGCACGCATCGGTTGAGGGCTCCTAAACATGCCCCATCCTTGCCTCTGTGAAACGAGTCTCTGGCATTTCACGTGTCCCGAAAGTGGAAGTTCTCTCCTGCCAGAATCTTTGGAGCACGTTTGTCTAGATGCACGGCCAAAGTGCCATGCCCTTCGGTCAGATAATGAACCCTGCGAATAAAGCACGTTTCAGACAAGAACACGACACTTCCAAAGACAGGCCTCAGAGCAGATCCGTGTGTTTTCACCGGAGGAAATGCCGTTTCCACCGTTGGGCGAAGGAATGCTGGGGAGGAGGCCATTTCGGCAACATCGTAGATTTTCACGCCATAAAAATCCCAGCCTCCGTGTGTGCAACGATCACGAGAGGGCCATCGAATTTCCCGGGAGATACCAGACGCTGGAGGATCCAGTGTCCACTCACATCTTGTTTTCCCAAGAGAAAAGCCATTTCTCATAGTTGTGTGGAAGTCTAGGGAAGGGGGCTTGTCCTTAAGATGAGAAACAAGACTGTGGAGAGGGCAACTTTCAGCGCACCCCAAGCATCTCTTTTGGGAAGCCTGGTTGCCCCTGTGCCTTGTGGCATCCGAAAGGTGCCTAACCTTCCCTCAGTGAATACACTCCCTTGGGAATACAGCGTTCAAGTCAACACTTGCTTCCTGAAGATACAAAGCTTTTCCAAGGCAGGTGTTTGATCAGGAGGAAAGATGCCTACACGGACCTCTGGAAAACAAGACGTGGGAATGGTCATCGTCACGGCCATCTGGATGCGGGGAGATAGATCCATCTTCAATTCTGTGTGCGGAAGCATAGGCAAGGGCCTAGGACCCTATCCTGAGAAACAAGTCTCTGGAGAAGAGAATGTTCAGCACACCGCAGCTGTCCTGCCGGAGATGTGTTCTAGCATGGGTATGTGCAAACATCGGGAGAGTTCCATCTCCTTCCGTCTGCGAGACAAGCCTGTGGAGATGGCCCCTTGGCAATAACATTTGGGTCCAGATTCCCAATCGAGTTCCAGGAGAGGTGCGGAAGGATAGGCCAGGTAACAAGTCCCCCAGTGTTCCAGTAACAATTCTGGGGAAGCACAGGTGCCAGGAAACACAAGTTCCTTCAGAGGAGATGCTTTCTAATACATACGTCCAGAAGTCTCTGTACATAGCCTACCCTTGCTTGTGGGAGGCAAGTTGGGTGGAATGCGAATTCCACTACCCTCTTGTTTCCACAAGAGAGAAATCGAATCAGTCCAATATATGCGCTGGAGCCTAGTGTACCGGGGCGATGTCCTGACGCTTTGAGAGAAGAGTGTGGAGCAGGCATCGTTGAGGAATCCACAAGTTTCTCAAGCGAGGAGCCTTCTAGCATTGCCGGGGTGAAGCGACCGAAACATGCACGAACCTTCCCTCTGTGAATAGGCTCTAGGGAATGCCAATTTCCCCTCAGAGGAAGATTGTCCCGGTGGGAAGCTCTCTAGCCTGTTGGTCTGCAGGCCCGCGGAGAAGGCCACATATACTTCGCTAAGGAAAACTCTCTGTGAAGAAAGATAGGTTCAGTGAAGGAAGCACACGTCCCACCAAACCCACTGAAACACACGGAGACGTTTTGGCATCAGGAAAGGCCTTATCCTTGCCCTGGATAGAATGCTTTTGGGAGTACCTGTGCTGCCCCGGCGTTGGATTGCCAAGGAGCCCCTTCCTACCTTATAGGTGTGGGAGTGGGCAATGTCCTTCGACGTGGAGACAAGTCTGTGAAGCAAGCACCGTTCGGGGAACCACCAGATTCTCGAGCGAGGAGCATTCCAGGCTGCATGTCCTGAGGCTCCCGAAACACGGGCTCTCTTTGCGTCTCTGAATAAATCTCTGGGGAATGCAACGTTCCTTCACAGGAAGCATGTCCCAGCGAGACATTTTGTGGTATGTTTCTCTAGAAGTACGGGGATGGGCGGTCGCATTCAGGAGGTGCCGTGTCCCTGGCCGGGAGAAACAATTCTGTGGAGAAGGCGACTTCGGCCCCAATGTGCTTTTCCAAGAAGAAGCTTCCTTAGGCTCAAAGCGTGGAAGCATCACTGTAATGCCACCTTCTTCCCTCTGAGCAGCAGGACGGTAGGCAACCCTACTTTCCAAGAACATGGGGTTTCCAGAAGGAAAAAGCGATCTCTGAGAGACGTTTCCAAGGACAGAGATGGCGGGTCGTACTGGCCTTTAGAAACAAGTGTGTGGAGAATGCCCCTTTCAGAGGACCACCATTTCTCCTGCGAGAAGCCTTCTACAATGTATGTGTGGAGGCATCAGGCGGGTGCCGGGTCCATCCCTCAGGGAAAACACTCTGTCGAGAACAATGATCCGGGAACGTCTTGCTTACAGAACGTCGAAGATTTCTCCAGGTCCTTGTGTGATGCGGAGGAGTCTGCCCTAATGGGATCTCTGAGAAACAAGGCTGCGGAGACTGGAAACCTTCCCTGCCACCTGGATATCCGAAGACGGAAACCCTTTCACGTCGATGTGTGGAAGTAGAGGCCAGGGGCCTTGACCTGATGCCCGGGAAGGCGTCTGTGCGGAATTCAACATGGAGCGAACAACCGAAATCTTCCCGTGCAGAGTCCTGTAGCATGGACGTGTACAAGCATCTGGAGCGGGCCCTCTCCTTCCCTCGGAGATACGAGCCCGTGGCGAATGCCACGTCGAGTTCACGTACTTTCTCATGCGTTCTCTGCCATTTCCAGCGTCGGCCGTGAAGGATAGGCAAAGGGAAAAGTCCCCTTATCGGAGTCCCCAGGATGTGGGGAAAGCAGCTCCCAGGAAACCCAAGTTCCCCCCCGTGAGACGCTTTCTACACACAGGTATGGGCGCATTCGCATGTGCGATAGACGTCCTTCGGGGAAGGCGATGTTCCATGAATTTCGTGTTTCCAGGAGAGAAAGCTGATGTCCAGGACATGTGTGCAAGTCTTGAGATGGGGCAAGGTCCTTAGGGCGAGCTTCGAGTCTGTGGATCAAGCCCCTTTCGGATAAGCACAAGTTGGTCAAGTGTGAATCATTCTGGCTTCCATGTGTGGAACAATCGAAACACGCCCTCTCCCTCTGTCTGTGAAGCAGTCTCTGGGGAATGCCACTTTCCCGTCAGAGGAAGTTGCTTCCCGTGAGGAGCATTCTACCATCTTTCGCCAGAGGCACGCGGAAAGTGCGTCAGACGTCGCGGAACGCAAGCCTGGGAATAAAGCAAGATTCACCGTGGAACACGACCCTTCAAACGAAACCATTCTCATGGATGTGTGTGTTCTCAGACTAGATGAATGCCGTGTCCTTGGCTTGGAGAAAGACTTCTGTGGAGGATGCAGTTCCAGCGACACTGTGGCTGTTCCACCGAGAAGCTTCCGAGTCTCTATGTGTGGAGCGATCCCGAGAGTGCCCCAGTCTTCTGTTTGAGAAAAAGAGTGTGAAGAAAAGCGCTGCCCGCTAACATCTTGATGCCAGAAGCGAAAGCGATTTCTCCTATAGGTGTAGAAATAGAGGACAGGTGGTTTGTCCTTAGGCATGGAATCCAGATGGCAGAGACTGCATTTTTCAGAACCGCATAATTGTCTGCGGCATGAAGGATACCGGCACGTCTGTGGGGCAGCATCAGGAAGTTGCCCTCTAGTTCCACAGTTGGTAACGGTCGGCCTAGAAGAGGACGTTGAAGGAAACACTTGCTTTTGAAGACACAAGCCTTTTCCATTCTCCGCGTGTAGTCTGGAGGAAACTGCCCTAAACCCAATTCATCAACCAGAGACTCTGGACCATGGAACTCTAAACTGCCAGCTCGATATCTGAGGGTAGAAACACTTTCATATCTGTGTGGAAGGGCAGGCAAGTGGCCAGGATTCGGAGGAGAGAACCTCATGCGTGGACATTGTAACTTAGAGCGAACAACAAATGTGCTCCCGTGAGAAGCCTGCTGGCCGGGAAGTGTTGAAGCGTCAGGATGAAACCCTCTCATTCCCACCGTGGAAGAAATGTCTGCCTCAGGCACGTCTCCGCGACACCCTGGATCCTTCAATCCTATACACTGCTAGCCTCTGTGTGTTGAAGTCTCAGAAAAGGGCAGGATCGGGCCCTCGGGGAAAGAGTTCTGTGTAGATAGCCTCTTTCGGCAACCAACGTGGTTCTTCAAAGGGGGAAGCCTTGTAGGAAGTATGTGTTGCCGTGTCAGGACAATGCCATCTCCGCCCATCGTCGAAGGATGACTGTGGAGGACGACACGTTCCAGGACCATCTGGATTCCGGAAGAGAAAGCGATTTCTAGTGTAGGTATGGAAAGAGAGGCAAGGTGCCCGTCCCCGTCTGGGAGATCCAAGTCCGTGGAGCGTACAACTTCCGAGCCACAACAAGTTTCTCCCCCAAGGAAAGTTTCAAGCTCTGGGGTGGGCAAGCTTCGGCGGGGTTCCATATCCTTGCCTCTGAGAATCAAGGCTGTGGAGATGGTCACTTCCCGGGAGCATTTACTTTCTGGAGATCCAAACTGTGGGCACGGAGGTGGCACGCGAGACTAAGGCGCGTGTGCCTGTCAGGGAGAAGACAGTCCGTGGAGACGGCCACTTTCGTGAGCATCTCGTTCCCTCAAGCCGGAAGCATCCTGGCCTATATTGATGAGAACTAGCAGGATAATTCCTCAACCTCTGCTCTGCCTAAATAGACTGTGGGCAATGCCACTTTCCCTAACACCGTGTCTCCAGAAGAGAATTGCCATGTCCAGTCCAAAAGCGGGGAGGGCTAGGAGAGGGACCACGGCCTCACGCTGAGAAACGGGCCTGGGGACATGCACCATTCAGGGAACGACAATGCTCTCCCACGAGAAGCATTCTAGCACGCATGGGTTGAGGCCTCCTAAACATGCCCCATCCTTGCCTCTGTGAAACGAGTCTCTGGGCATTGCACGTGTCCCGAAAGTGGAAGTTCTCTCCTGCCAGAATCTTTGGAGCACGTTTGTCTAGATGCACGGCCAAAGTGCCATGCCCTTCGGTCAGATAATGAACCCTGCGAATAAAGCACGTTTCAGACATGAACACGACACTTCCAAACACACGCCTCAGAGCAGATCCGTGTGTTTTCACCGGAGGAAATGCCGTTTCCACCGTTGGGCGAAGGAATGCTGGGGAGGAGGCCATTTCGGCAACATCGTAGATTTTCACGCCATAAAAATCCCAGCCTCCGTGTGTGCAACGATCACGAGAGGGCCATCGAATTTCCCGGGAGATACCAGACGCTGGAGGATCCGGTGTCCACTCACATCTTGTTTTCCCAAGAGAAAAGCCATTTCTCATAGTTGTGTGGAAGTCTAGGGAAGGGGGCTTGTCCTTAAGATGAGAAACAAGACTGTGGAGAGGGCAACTTTCAGCGCACCCCAAGCATCTCTTTTGGGAAGCCTGGTTGCCCCTGTGCCTTGTGGCATCCGAAAGGTGCCTAACCTTCCCTCAGTGAATACACTCTCTTGGGAATACAGCGTTCAAGTCAACACTTGCTTCCTGAAGATACAAAGCTTTTCCAAGGCAGGTGTTTGATCAGGAGGAAAGATGCCTACATGGACCTCTGGAAAACAAGACGTGGGAATGGTCATCGTCACGGCCATCTGGATGCGGGGAGATAGATCCATCTTCAATTCTGTGTGCGGAAGCATAGGCAAGGGCCTAGGACCCTATCCTGAGAAACAAGTCTCTGGAGAAGAGAATGTTCAGCACACCGCAGCTGTCCTGCCGGAGATGTGTTCTAGCATGGGTGTGTGCAAGCATCGGGAGAGTTCCATCTCCTTCCGTCTGCGAGACAAGCCTGTGGAGATGGCCCCTTGGCAATAACATTTGGGTCCAGATTTCCAATCGAGTTCCAGGAGAGGTGCGGAAGGATAGGCCAGGTAACAAGTCCCCCAGTGTTCCAGTAACAATTCTGGGGAAGCACAGGTGCCAGGAAACACAAGTTCCTTCAGAGGAGATGCTTTCTAATACATACGTCCAGAAGTCTCTGTACATAGCCTACCCTTGCTTGTGGGAGGCAAGTTGGGTGGAATGCGAATTCCACTCCCATCTTGTTTCCACAAGAGAGAAATCGAATCAGTCCAATATATGCGCTGGAGCCTAGTGTACCGGGGCGATGTCCTGACGCTTTGAGAGAAGAGTGTGGAGCAGGCATCGTTGAGGAATCCACAAGTTTCTCAAGCGAGGAGCCTTCTAGCATTGCCGGGGTGAAGCGACCGAAACATGCACGAACCTTCCCTCTGTGAATAGGCTCTAGGGAATGCCAATTTCCCCTCAGAGGAAGATTGTCCCGGTGGGAAGCTCTCTAGCCTGTTGGTCTGCAGGCCCGCGGAGAAGGCCACATATACTTCGCTAAGGAAAACTCTCTGTGAAGAAAGATAGGTTCAGTGAAGGAAGCACACGTCCCACCAAACCCACTGAAACACACGGAGACGTTTTGGCATCAGGAAAGGCCTTATCCTTGCCCTGGATAGAATGCTTTTGGGAGTACCTGTGCTGCCCCGGCGTTGGATTGCCAAGGAGCCCCTTCCTACCTTATAGGTGTGGGAGTGGGCAATGTCCTTCGACGTGGAGACAAGTGTGTGAAGCAAGCACCGTTCGGGGAACCACCAGATTCTCGAGCGAGGAGCATTCCAGGCTGCATGTCCTGAGGCTCCCGAAACACGGGCTCTCTTTGCGTCTCTGAATAAATCTCTGGGGAATGCAACGTTCCTTCACAGGAAGCATGTCCCAGCGAGACATTTTGTGGTATGTTTCTCTAGAAGTACGGGGATGGGCGGTCGCATTCAGGAGGTGCCGTGTCCCTGCCCGGGAGCAACAATTCTGTGGAGAAGGCGACTTCGGCCCCAATGTGCTTTTCCAAGAAGAAGCTTCCTTAGGCTCAAAGCGTGGAAGCATCACTGTAATGCCACCTTCTTCCCTCTGAGCAGCAGGACGGTAGGCAACCCTACTTTCCAAGAACATGGGGTTTCCAGAAGGAAAAAGCGATCTCTGAGAGACGTTTCCAAGGACAGAGATGGCGGGTCGTACTGGCCTCTAGAAACAAGTGTGTGGAGAATGCCCCTTTTAGAGGACCACCATTTCTCCTGCGAGAAGCCTTCTACAATGTATGTGTGGAGGCATCAGGCGGGTGCCGGGTCCATCCCTCAGGGAAAACACTCTGTCGAGAACAATGTTCCGGGAACGTCTTGCTTACAGAACGTCGAAGATTTCTCCAGGTCCTTGTGTGATGCGGAGGAGTCTGCCCTAATGGGATCTCTGAGAAACAAGGCTGCGGAGACTGGAAACCTTCACTGCCACCTGGATATCCGAAGACGGAAACCATTTCACGTCGATGTGTGGAAGTAGAGGCCAGGGGCCTTGACCTGATGCCCGGGAAGGCGTCTGTGCGCAATTCAACATGGAGCGAACAACCGAAATCTTCCCGTGTAGAGTCCTGTAGCATGGACGTGTACAAGCATCTGGAGCGGGCCCTCTCCTTCCCTCGGAGATACGAGCCCGTGGCGAATGCCACGTCGAGTTCACGTCCTTTCTCATGCGTTCTCTGCCATTTCCAGCGTCGGCCGTGAAGGATAGGCAAAGGGAAAAGTCCCCGTATCGGAGTCCCCAGGATGTGGGGAAAGCAGCTCCCAGGAAACCCAAGTTCCCCCCAGTGAGACGCTTTCTCACACACAGGTATGGGCGCATTCGAACGTGCGATAGACCTCCTTCGGGGAAGGCGATGTTCCATGAATTTCGTGTTTCCAGGAGAGAAAGCTGATGTCCAGGACATGTGTGCAAGTCTTGAGATGGGGCAAGGTCCTTAGGGCGAGCTTCGAGTCTGTGGATCAAGCCCCTTTCGGATAAGCACAAGTTGGTCAAGTGTGAATCATTCTGGCTTCCATGTGTGGAACAATCGAAACACGCCCTCTCCCTCTGTCTGTGAAGCAGTCTCTGGGGAATGCCACTTTCCCGTCAGAGGAAGTTGGTTCCCGTGAGGAGCATTCTACCATCTTTCGCCAGAGGCACGCGGAAAGTGCGTCAGACGTCGCGGAACGCAAGCCTGGGAATAAAGCAAGATTCACCGTGGAACACGACCCTTCAAACGAAACCATTCTCATGGATGTGTGTGTTCTCAGACTAGATGAATGCCGTGTCCTTGGCTTGGAGAAAGACTTCTGTGGAGGATGCAGTTCCAGCGACACTGTGGCTGTTCCACCGAGAAGCTTCCGAGTCTCTATGTGTGGAGGCATCCCGAGAGTGCCCCAGTCTTCTGTTTGAGAAAAAGAGTGTGAAGAAAAGCGCTGCCCGCTAACATCTTGATACCAGAAGCGAAAGCGATTTCTCCTATAGGTGTAGAAATAGAGGACAGGTGGTTTGTCCTTAGGCATGGAATCCAGATGGCAGAGACTGCATTTTTCAGAACCGCATAATTGTCTGCGGCATGAAGGATACCGGCACGTCTGTGGGGCAGCATCAGGAAGGTGCCCTCTAGTTCCACAGTTGGTAACGGTCGGCCTAGAAGAGGACGTTGAAGGAAACACTTGCTTTTGAAGACACAAGCCTTTTCCATTCTCCGCGTGTAGTCTGGAGGAAACTGCCCTAAACCCAATTCATCAACCAGAGACTCTGGACCATGGAACTCTAAACTGCCAGCTCGATATCTGAGGGTAGAAACACTTTCATATCTGTGTGGAAGGGCAGGCAAGTGGCCAGGATTCGGAGGAGAGAACCTCATGCGTGGACATTGTAACTTAGAGCGAACAACAAATGTGCTCCCGTGAGAAGCCTGCTGGCCGGGAAGTGTTGAAGCGTCAGGATGAAGCCCTCTCATTCCCACCGTGGAAGAAATGTCTGCCTCAGGCACGTCTCCGCGACACCCTGGATCCTTCAATCCTATACCCTGCTAGCCTCTGTGGGTTGAAGTCTCAGAAAAGGGCAGGATCGGGCCCTCGGGGAAAGAGTTCTGTGTAGATAGCCTCTTTCGGCAACCAACGTGGTTCTTCAAAGGGGGAAGCCTTGTAGGAAGTATGTGTTGCCGTGTCAGGACAATGCCATCTCCGCCCATCATCGAAGGATGACTGTGGAGGACGACACGTTCCAGGACCATCTGGATTCCGGAAGAGAAAGCGATTTCTAGTGTAGGTATGGAAAGAGAGGCAAGGTGCCCTTCCCCGTCTGGGAGATCCAAGTCCGTGGAGCGTACAACTTCCGAGCCACAACAAGTTTCTCCCCCAAGGAAAGTTTCAAGCTCTGGGGTGGGCAAGCTTCGGCGGGGTTCCATATCCTTGCCTCTGAGAATCAAGGCTGTGGAGATGGTCACTTCCCGGGAGCATTTACTTTCTGGAGATCCAAACTGTGGGCACGGAGGTGGCACGCGAGACTAAGGCGCGTGTGCCTGTCAGGGAGAAGACAGTCCGTGGAGACGGCCACTTTCGTGAGCATCTCGTTCCCTCAAGCCGGAAGCATCCTGGCCTATATTGATGAGAACTAGCAGGATAATTCCTCAACCTCTGCTCTGCCTAAATAGACTGTGGGCAATGCCACTTTCCCTAACACCGTGTCTCCAGAAGAGAATTGCCATGTCCAGTCCACAAGCGGGGAGGTCTAGGAGAGGGGCCACGGCCTCACGCTGAGAAACGGGCCTGGGGACATGCACCATTCAGGGAACGACAATGCTCGCCAACGAGAAGCATTCTAGCACGCATGGGTTGAGGCCTCCTAAACATGCCCCATCCTTGCCTCTGTGAAACGAGTCTCTGGCATTTCACGTGTCCCGAAAGTGGAAGTTCTCTCCTGCCAGAATCTTTGGAGCACGTTTTTCTACATGCACGGCAAAAGTGCCATGCCCTTCGGTCAGATAATGAACCCTGCGAATAAAGCACGTTTCAGACAAGAACACGACACTTCCAAACACACGCCTCAGAGCAGATCCGTGTGTTTTCACCGGAGGAAATGCCGTTTCCACCGTTGGGCGAAGGAATGCTGGGGAGGAGGCCATTTCGGCAACATCGTAGATTTTCACGACATAAAAATCCCAGCCTCCGTGTGTGCAACGATCACGAGAGGGCCATCGAATTTCCCGGGAGATACCAGACGCTGGAGGATCCGGTGTCCACTCACATCTTGTTTTCCCAAGAGAAAAGCCATTTCTCATAGTTGTGTGGAAGTCTAGGGAAGGGGGCTTGTCCTTAAGATGAGAAACAAGACTGTGGAGAGGGCAACTTTCAGCGCACCCCAAGCATCTCTTTTGGGAAACCTGGTTGCCCCTGTGCCTTGTGGCATCCGAAAGGTGCCTAACCTTCCCTCAGTGAATACACTCTCTTGGGAATACAGCGTTCAAGTCAACACTTGCTTCCTGAAGATACAAAGCTTTTCCAAGGCAGGTGTTTGATAAGGAGGAAACATGCCTACACGGACCTGTGGAAAACAAGACGTGGGAATGGTCGTCGTCACGGCCATCTGGATGCGGGGAGATAGATCCATCTTCAATTCTGTGTGCGGAAGCATAGGCAAGGGCCTAGGACCCTATCCTGAGAAACAAGTCTCTGGAGAAGAGAATGTTCAGCACACCGCAGCTGTCCTGCCGGAGATGTGTTCTAGCATGGGTGTGTGCAAGCATCGGGAGAGTTCCATCTCCTTCCGTCTGCGAGACAAGCCTGTGGAGATGGCCCCTTGGCAATAACATTTGGGTCCAGATTTCCAATCGAGTTCCAGGAGAGGTGCGGAAGGATAGGCCAGGTAACAAGTCCCCCAGTGTTCCAGTAACAATTCTGGGGAAGCACAGGTGCCAGGAAACACAAGTTCCTTCAGAGGAGATGCTTTCTAATACATACGTCCAGAAGTCTCTGTACATAGCCTACCCTTGCTTGTGGGAGGCAAGTTGGGTGGAATGCGAATTCCACTCCCATCTTGTTTCCACAAGAGAGAAATCGAATCAGTCCAATATATGCGCTGGAGCCTAGTGTACCGGGGCGATGTCCTGACGCTTGGAGAGAAGAGTGTGGAGCAGGCATCGTTGAGGAATCCACAAGTTTCTCAAGCGAGGAGCCTTCTAGCATTGCCGGGGTGAAGCGACCGAAACATGCACGAACCTTCCCTCTGTGAATAGGCTCTAGGGAATGCCAATTTCCCCTCAGAGGAAGATTGTCCCGGTGGGAAGCTCTCTAGCCTGTTGGTCTGCAGGCCCGCGGAGAAGGCCACATATACTTCGCTAAGGAAAACTCTCTGTGAAGAAAGATAGGTTCAGTGAAGGAAGCACACGTCCCACCAAACCCACTGAAACACACGGAGACGTTTTGGCATCAGGAAAGGCGTTATCCTTGCCCTGGATAGAATGCATTTGGGAGTACCTGTGCTGCCCCGGCGTTGGATTGCCAAGGAGCCCCTTCCTACCTTATAGGTGTGGGAGTGGGCAATGTCCTTCGACGTGGAGACAAGTGTGTGAAGCAAGCACCGTTCGGGGAACCACCAGATTCTCGAGCGAGGAGCATTCCAGGCTGCATGTCCTGAGGCTCCCGAAACACGGGCTCTCTTTGCGTCTCTGAATAAATCTCTGGGGAATGCAACGTTCCTTCACAGGAAGCATGTCCCAGCGAGACATTTTGTGGTATGTTTCTCTAGAAGTACGGGGATGGGCGGTCGCATTCAGGAGGTGCCGTGTCCCTGGCCGGGAGAAACAATTCTGTGGAGAAGGCGACTTCGGCCCCAATGTGCTTTTCCAAGAAGAAGCTTCCTTAGGCTCAAAGCGTGGAAGCATCACTGTAATGCCACCTTCTTCCCTCTGAGCAGCAGGACGGTAGGCAACCCTACTTTCCAAGAACATGGGGTTTCCAGAAGGAAAAAGCGATCTCTGAGAGACGTTTCCAAGGACAGAGATGGCGGGTCGTACTGGCCTTTAGAAACAAGTGTGTGGAGAATGCCCCTTTCAGAGGACCACCATTTCTCCTGCGAGAAGCCTTCTACAATGTATGTGTGGAGGCATCAGGCGGGTGCCGGGTCCATCCCTCAGGGAAAACACTCTGTCGAGAACAATGTTCCAGGAACGTCTTGCTTAGAGAACGTCGAAGATTTCTCCAGGTCCTTGTGTGATGCGGAGGAGTCTGCCCTAATGGGATCTCTGAGAAACAAGGCTGCGGAGACTGGAAACCTTCCCTGCCACCTGGATATCCGAAGACGGAAACCCTTTCACGTCGATGTGTGGAAGTAGAGGCCAGGGGCCTTGACCTGATGCCCGGGAAGGCGTCTGTGCGGAATTCAACATGGAGCGAACAACCGAAATCTTCCCGTGCAGAGTCCTGTAGCATGGACGTGTACAAGCATCTGGAGCGGGCCCTCTCCTTCCCTCGGAGATACGAGCCCGTGGCGAATGCCACGTCGAGTTCACGTCCTTTCTCATGCGTTCTCTGCAATTTCCAGCGTCGGCCGTGAAGGATAGGCAAAGGGAAAAGTCCCCGTATCGGATTCCCCAGGATGTGGGGAAAGCAGCTCCCAGGAAACCCAAGTTCCCCCCCGTGAGACGCTTTCTCACACACAGGTATGGGCGCATTCGAATGTGCGATAGACTTCCTTCGGGGAAGGCGATGTTCCATGAATTTCGTGTTTCCAGGAGAGAAAGCTGATGTCCAGGACATGTGTGCAAGTCTTGAGATGGGGCAAGGTCCTTAGGGCGAGCTTCGAGTCTGTGGATCAAGCCCCTTTCGGATAAGCACAAGTTGGTCAAGTGTGAATCATTCTGGCTTCCATGTGTGGAACAATCGAAACACGCCCTCTCCCTCTGTCTGTGAAGCAGTCTCTGGGGAATGCCACTTTCCCGTCAGAGGAAGTTGGTTCCCGTGAGGAGCATTCTACCATCTTTCGCCAGAGGCACGCGGAAAGTGCGTCAGACGTCGCGGAACGCAAGCCTGGGAATAAAGCAAGATTCACCGTGGAACACGACCCTTCAAACGAAACCATTCTCATGGATGTGTGTGTTCTCAGACTAGAGTAATGCCGTGTCCTTGGCTTGGAGAAAGACTTCTGTGGAGGATGCAGTTCCAGCGACACTGTGGCTGTTCCACCGAGAAGCTTCCGAGTCTCTATGTGTGGAGGCATCCCGAGAGTGCCCCAGTCTTCTGTTTGAGAAAAAGAGTGTGAAGAAAAGCGCTGCCCGCTAACATCTTGATGCCAGAAGCGAAAGCGATTTCTCCTATAGGTGTAGAAATAGAGGACAGGTGGTTTGTCCTTAGGCATGGAATCCAGATGGCGGAGACTGCATTTTTCAGAACCGCATAATTGTCTGCGGCATGAAGGATACCGGCACGTCTGTGGGGCAGCATCAGGAAGGTGCCCTCTAGTTCCACAGTTGGTAACGGTCGGCCTAGAAGAGGACGTTGAAGGAAACACTTGCTTTTGAAGACACAAGCCTTTTCCATTCTCCGCGTGTAGTCTGGAGGAAACTGCCCTAAACCCAATTCATCAACCAGAGACTCTGGACCATGGAACTCTAAACTGCCAGCTCGATATCTGAGGGTAGAAACACTTTCATATCTGTGTGGAAGGGCAGGCAAGTGGCCAGGATTCGGAGGAGAGAACCTCATGCGTGGACATTGTAACTTAGAGCGAACAACAAATGTGCTCCCGTGAGAAGCCTGCTGGCCGGGAAGTGTTGAAGCGTCAGGATGAAGCCCTCTCATTCCCACCGTGGAAGAAATGTCTGCCTCAGGCACGTCTCGGCGACACCCTGGATCCTTCAATCCTATACCCTGCTAGCCTCTGTGGGTTGAAGTCTCAGAAAAGGGCAGGATCGGGCCCTCGGGGAAAGAGTTCTGTGTAGATAGCCTCTTTCGGCAACCAACGTGGTTCTTCAAAGGGGGAAGCCTTGTAGGAAGTATGTGTTGCCGTGTCAGGACAATGCCATCTCCGCCCATCGTCGAAGGATGACTGTGGAGGACGACACGTTCCAGGACCATCTGGATTCCGGAAGAGAAAGCGATTTCTAGTGTAGGTATGGAAAGAGAGGCAAGGTGCCCTTCCCCGTCTGGGAGATCCAAGTCCGTGGAGCGTACAACTTCCGAGCCATAACAAGTTTCTCCCCCAAGGAAAGTTTCGAGCTCTGGGGTGGGCAAGCTTCGGCGGGGTTCCATATCCTTGCCTCTGAGAATCAAGGCTGTGGAGATGGTCACTTCCCGCGAGCATTTACTTTCTGGAGATCCAAACTGTGGGCACGGAGGTGGCACGCGAGACTAAGGCGCGTGTGCCTGTCAGGGAGAAGACAGTCCGTGGAGACGGCCACTTTCGTGAGCATCTCGTTCCCTCAAGCCGGAAGCATCTTGGCCTATATTGATGAGAACTAGCAGGATAATTCCTCAACCTCTGCTCTGCCTAAATAGACTGTGGGCAATGCCACTTTCCCTAACACCGTGTCTCCAGAAGAGAATTGCCATGTCCAGTCCACAAGCGGGGAGGTCTAGGAGAGGGGCCACGGCCTCACGCTGAGAAACGGGCCTGGGGACATGCACCATTCAGGGAACGACAATGCTCGCCAACGAGAAGCATTCTAGCACGCATGGGTTGAGGCCTCCTAAACATGCCCCATCCTTGCCTCTGTGAAACGAGTCTCTGGCATTTCACGTGTCCCGAAAGTGGAAGTTCTCTCCTGCCAGAATCTTGGGAGCACGTTTGTCTAGATGCACGGCAAAAGTGCCATGCCCTTCGGTCAGATAATGAACCCTGCGAATAAAGCACGTTTCAGACAAGAACACGACACTTCCAAACACACGCCTCAGAGCAGATCCGTGTGTTTTCACCGGAGGAAATGCCGTTTCCACCGTTGGGCGAAGGAATGCTGGGGAGGAGGCCATTTCGGCAACATCGTAGATTTTCACGCCATAAAAATCCAAGCCTCCGTGTGTGCAACGATCACGAGAGGGCCATCGAATTTCCCGGGAGATACCAGACGCTGGAGGATCCGGTGTCCACTCACATCTTGTTTTCCCAAGAGAAAAGCCATTTCTCATAGTTGCGTGGAAGTCTAGGGAAGGGGGCTTGTCCTTAAGTTGAGAAACAAGACTGTGGAGAGGGCAACTTTCAGCGCACCCCAAGCATCTCTTTTGGGAAGCCTGGTTGCCCCTGTGCCTTGTGGCATCCGAAAGGTGCCTAACCTTCCCTCAGTGAATACACTCTCTTGGGAATACAGCGTTCAAGTCAACACTTGCTTCTGAAGATACAAAGCTTTTCCAAGGCAGGTGTTTGATCAGGAGGAAACATGCCTACACGGACCTCTGGAAACCAAGACGTGGGAATGGTCATCGTCACGGCCATCTGGATGCGGGGAGATAGATCCATCTTCAATTCTGTGTGCGGAAGCATAGGCAAGGGCCTAGGACCCTATCCTGAGAAACAAGTCTCTGGAGAAGAGAATGTTCAGCACACCGCAGCTGTCCTGCCGGAGATGTGTTCTAGCATGGGTGTGTGCAAGCATCGGGAGAGTTCCATCTCCTGCCATCTGCGAGACAAGCCTGTGGAGATGGCCCCTTGGCAATAACATTTGGGTCCAGATTTCCAATCGCGTTCCAGGAGAGGTGCGGAAGGTTAGGCCAGGTAAGAAGTCCCCCAGTGTTCCACTAACAATTCTGGGGAAGCACAGGTGCCAGGAAACACAAGTTCCTTCAGAGGAGATGCTTTCTAATATATACGTCCAGAAGTCTCTGTACATAGCCTACCCTTGCTTGTGGGAGGCAAGTTGGGTGGAATGCGAATTCCACTCCCATCTTGTTTCCACAAGAGAGAAATCGAATCAGTCCAATATATGCGCTGGAGCCTAGTGTACCGGGGCGATGTCCTGACGCTTTGAGAGAAGAGTGTGGAGCAGGCATCGTTGAGGAATCCACAAGTTTCTCAAGCGAGGAGCCTTCTAGCATTGCCGGGGTGAAGCGACCGAAACATGCACGAACCTTCCCTCTGTGAATAGGCTCTAGGGAATGCCAATTTCCCCTCAGAGGAAGATTGTCCCGGTGGGAAGCTCTCTAGCCTGTTGGTCTGCAGGCCCGCGGAGAAGGCCACATATACTTCGCTAAGGAAAACTCTCTGTGAAGAAAGATAGGTTCAGTGAAGGAAGCACACGTCCGACCAAACCCACTGAAACACACGGAGACGTTTTGGCATCAGGAAAGGCCTTATCCTTGCCCTGGATAGAATGCTTTTGGGAGTACCTGTGCTGCCCCGGCGTTGGATTGCAAAGGAGCCCCTTCCTACCTTATAGGTGTGGGAGTGGGCAATGTCCTTCGACGTGGAGACAAGTCTGTGAAGCAAGCACCGTTCGGGGAACCACCAGATTCTCGAGCGAGGAGCATTCCAGGCTGCATGTCCTGAGGCTCCCGAAACACGGGCTCTCTTTGCGTCTCTGAAGAAATCTCTGGGGAATGCAACGTTCCTTCACAGGAAGCATGTCCCAGCGAGACATTTTGTGGTATGTTTCTCTAGAAGTACGGGGATGGGCGGTCGCATTCAGGAGGTGCCGTGTCCCTGGCCGGGAGAAACAATTCTGTGGAGAAGGCGACTTCGGCCCCAATGTGCTTTTCCAAGAAGAAGCTTCCTTAGGCTCAAAGCGTGGAAGCACCACTGTAATGCCACCTTCTTCCCTCTGAACAGCAGGACGGTAGGCAACCCTACTTTCCAAGAACATGGGGTTTCCAGAAGGAAAAAGCGATCTCTGAGAGACGTTTCCAAGGACAGAGATGGCGGGTCGTACTGGCCTCTAGAAACAAGTGTGTGGGGAATGCCCCTTTCAGAGGACCACCATTTCTCCTGCGAGAAGCCTTCTACAATGTATGTGTGGAGGCATCAGGCGGGTGCCGGGTCCATCCCTCAGGGAAAACACTCTGTCGAGAACAATGTTCCAGGAACGTCTTGCTTACAGAACGTCGAAGATTTCTCCAGGTCCTTGTGTGATGCGGAGGAGTCTGCCCTAATGGGATCTCTGAGAAACAAGGCTGCGGAGACTGGAAACCTTCCCTGCCACCTGGATATCCGAAGACGGAAACCATTTCACGTCGATGTGTGGAAGTAGAGGCCAGGGGCCTTGACCTGATGCCCGGGAAGGCGTCTGTGCGGAATTCAACATGGAGCGAACAACCGAAATCTTCCCGTGTAGAGTCCTGTAGCATGGACGTGTACAAGCATCTGGAGCGGGCCCTCTCCTTCCCTCGGAGATACGAGCCCGTGGCGAATGCCACGTCGAGTTCACGTCCTTTCTCATTCGTTCTCTGCCATTTCCAGCGTCGGCTTGAAGGATAGGCAAAGGGAAAATTCCCCGTATCGGAGTCCCCAGGATGTGGGGAAAGCAGATCCCAGGAAACCCAAGTTCCCCCCAGTGAGATGCTTTCTCACACACAGGTATGGGCGCATTCGAAAGTGCGATAGACTTCCTTCGGGGAAGGCGATGTTCCATGAATTTCGTGTTTCCAGGAGAGAAAGCTGATGTCCAGGACATGTGTGCAAGTCTTGAGATGGGGCAAGGTCCTTAGGGCGAGCTTCGAGTCTGTGGATCAAGCCCCTTTCGGATAAGCACAAGTTGGTCAAGTGTGAATCATTCTGGCTTCCATGTGTGGAACAATCGAAACACGCCCTCTCCCTCTGTCTGTGAAGCAGTCTCTGGGGAATGCCACTTTCCCGTCAGAGGAAGTTGGTTCCCGTGAGGAGCATTCTACCATCTTTCGCCAGAGGCACGCGGAAAGTGCGTCAGACGTCGCGGAACGCAAGCCTGGGAATAAAGCAAGATTCACCGTGGAACACGACCCTTCAAACGAAACCATTCTCATGGATGTGTGTGTTCTCAGACTAGATGAATGCCGTGTCCTTGGCTTGGAGAAAGACTTCTGTGGAGGATGCAGTTCCAGCGACACTGTGGCTGTTCCACCGAGAAGCTTCCGAGTCTCTATGTGTGGAGGCATCCCGAGAGTGCCCCAGTCTTCTGTTTGAGAAAAAGAGTGTGAAGAAAAGCGCTGCCCGCTAACATCTTGATGCCAGAAGCGAAAGCGATTTCTCCTATAGGTGTAGAAATAGAGGACAGGTGGTTTGTCCTTAGGCATGGAATCCAGATGGCAGAGACTGCATTTTTCAGAACCGCATAATTGTCTGCGGCATGAAGGATACCGGCACGTCTGTGGGGCAGCATCAGGAAGGTGCCCTCTAGTTCCACAGTTGGTAACGGTCGGCCTAGAAGAGGACGTTGAAGGAAACACTTGCTTTTGAAGACACAAGCCTTTTCCATTCTCCGCGTGTAGTCTGGAGGAAACTGCCCTAAACCCAATTCATCAACCAGAGACTCTGGACCATGGAACTCTAAACTGCCAGCTCGATATCTGAGGGTAGAAACACTTTCATATCTGTGTGGAAGGGCAGGCAAGTGGCCAGGATTCGGAGGAGAGAACCTCATGCGTGGACATTGTAACTTAGAGCGAACAACAAATGTGCTCCCGTGAGAAGCCTGCTGGCCGGGAAGTGTTGAAGCGTCAGGATGAAGCCCTCTCATTCCCACCGTGGAAGAAATGTCTGCCTCAGGCACGTCTCCGCGACACCCTGGATCCTTCAATCCTATACCCTGCTAGCCTCTGTGGGTTGAAGTCTCAGAAAAGGGCAGGATCGGGCCCTCGGGGAAAGAGTTCTGTGTAGATAGCCTCTTTCGGCAACCAACGTGGTTCTTCAAAGGGGGAAGCCTTGTAGGAAGTATGTGTTGCCGTGTCAGGACAATGCCATCTCCGCCCATCGTCGAAGGATGACTGTGGAGGACGACACGTTCCAGGACCATCTGGATTCCGGAAGAGAAAGCGATTTCTAGTGTAGGTATGGAAAGAGAGGCAAGGTGCCCTTCCCCGTCTGGGAGATCCAAGTCCGTGGAGCGTACAACTTCCGAGCCACAACAAGTTTCTCCCCCAAGGAAAGTTTCGAGCTCTGGGGTGGGCAAGCTTCGGCGGGGTTCCATATCCTTGCCTCTGAGAATCAAGGCTGTGGAGATGGTCACTTCCCGCGAGCATTTACTTTCTGGAGATCCAAACTGTGGGCACGGAGGTGGCACGCGAGACTAAGGCGCGTGTGCCTGTCAGGGAGAAGAGAGTCCGTGGAGACGGCCACTTTCGTGAGCATCTCGTTCCCTCAAGCCGGAAGCATCTTGGCCTATATTGATGAGAACTAGCAGGATAATTCCTCAACCGCTGCTCTGCCTAAATAGACTGTGGGCAATGCCACTTTCCCTAACACCGTGTCTCCAGAAGAGAATTGCCATGTCCAGTCCACAAGCGGGGAGGTCTAGGAGAGGGGCCACGGCCTCACGCTGAGAAACGGGCCTGGGGACATGCACCATTCAGGGAACGACAATGCTCGCCAACGAGAAGCATTCTAGCACGCATGGGTTGAGGCCTCCTAAACATGCCCCATCCTTGCCTCTGTGAAACGAGTCTCTGGCATTTCACGTGTCCCGAAAGTGGAAGTTCTCTCCTGCCAGAATCTTGGGAGCACGTTTGTCTAGATGCACGGCAAAAGTGCCATGCCCTTCGGTCAGATAATGAACCCTGCGAATAAAGCACGTTTCAGACAAGAACACGACACTTCCAAACACACGCCTCAGAGCAGATCCGTGTGTTTTCACCGGAGGAAATGCCGTTTCCACCGTTGGGCGAAGGAATGCTGGGGAGGAGGCCATTTCGGCAACATCGTAGATTTTCACGCCATAAAAATCCAAGCCTCCGTGTGTGCAACGATCACGAGAGGGCCATCGAATTTCCCGGGAGATACCAGACGCTGGAGGATCCGGTGTCCACTCACATCTTGTTTTCCCAAGAGAAAAGCCATTTCTCATAGTTGTGTGGAAGTCTAGGGAAGGGGGCTTGTCCTTAAGATGAGAAACAAGACTGTGGAGAGGGCAACTTTCAGCGCACCCCAAGCATCTCTTTTGGGAAGCCTGGTTGCCCCTGTGCCTTGTGGCATCCGAAAGGTGCCTAACCTTCCCTCAGTGAATACACTCTCTTGGGAATACAGCGTTCAAGTCAACACTTGCTTCCTGAAGATACAAAGTTTTTCCAAGGCAGGTGTTTGATCAGGAGGAAAGATGCCTACACGGACCTCTGGAAAACAAGACGTGGGAATGGTCGTCGTCACGGCCATCTGGATGCGGGGAGATAGATCCATCTTCAATTCTGTGTGCGGAAGCATAGGCAAGGGCCTAGGACCCTATCCTGAGAAACAAGTCTCTGGAGAAGAGAATGTTCAGCACACCGCAGCTGTCCTGCCGGAGATGTGTTCTAGCATGGGTGTGTGCAAGCATCGGGAGAGTTCCATCTCCTTCCGTCTGCGAGACAAGCCTGTGGAGATGGCCCCTTGGCAATAACATTTGGGTCCAGATTTCCAATCGAGTTCCAGGAGAGGTGCGGAAGGATAGGCCAGGTAACAAGTCCCCCAGTGTTCCAGTAACAATTCTGGGGAAGCACAGGTGCCAGGAAACACAAGTTCCTTCAGAGGAGATGCTTTCTAATACATACGTCCAGAAGTCTCTGTACATAGCCTACCCTTGCTTGTGGGAGGCAAGTTGGGTGGAATGCGAATTCCACTCCCATCTTGTTTCCACAAGAGAGAAATCGAATCAGTCCAATATATGCGCTGGAGCCTAGTGTACCGGGGCGATGTCCTGACGCTTGGAGAGAAGAGTGTGGAGCAGGCATCGTTGAGGAATCCACAAGTTTCTCAAGCGAGGAGCCTTCTAGCATTGCCGGGGTGAAGCGACCGAAACATGCACGAACCTTCCCTCTGTGAATAGGCTCTAGGGAATGCCAATTTCCCCTCAGAGGAAGATTGTCCCGGTGGGAAGCTCTCTAGCCTGTTGGTCTGCAGGCCCGCGGAGAAGGCCACATATACTTCGCTAAGGAAAACTCTCTGTGAAGAAAGATAGGTTCAGTGAAGGAAGCACACGTCCCACCAAACCCACTGAAACACACGGAGACGTTTTGGCATCAGGAAAGGCCTTATCCTTGCCCTGGATAGAATGCTTTTGGGAGTACCTGTGCTGCCCCGGCGTTGGATTGCAAAGGAGCCCCTTCCTACCTTATAGGTGTGGGAGTGGGCAATGTCCTTCGACGTGGAGGCAAGTCTGTGAAGCAAGCACCGTTCGGGGAACCACCAGATTCTCGAGCGAGGAGCATTCCAGGCTGCATGTCCTGAGGCTCCCGAAACACGGGCTCTCTTTGCGTCTCTGAATAAATCTCTGGGGAATGCAACGTTCCTTCACAGGAAGCATGTCCCAGCGAGACATTTTGTGGTATGTTTCTCTAGAAGTACGGGGATGGGCGGTCGCATTCAGGAGGTGCCGTGTCCCTGGCCGGGAGAAACAATTCTGTGGAGAAGGCGACTTCGGCCCCAATGTGCTTTTCCAAGAAGAAGCTTCCTTAGGCTCAAAGCGTGGAAGCATCACTGTAATGCCACCTTCTTCCCTCTGAGCAGCAGGACGGTAGGCAACCCTACTTTCCAAGAACATGGGGTTTCCAGAAGGAAAAAGCGATCTCTGAGAGACGTTTCCAAGGACAGAGATGGCGGGTCGTACTGGCCTCTAGAAACAAGTGTGTGGAGAATGCCCCTTTCAGAGGACCACCATTTCTCCTGCGAGAAGCCTTCTACAATGTATGTGTGGAGGCATCAGGCGGGTGCCGGGTCCATCCCTCAGGGAAAACACTCTGTCGAGAACAATGTTCCGGGAACGTCTTGCTTACAGAACGTCGAAGATTTCTCCAGGTCCTTGTGTGATGCGGAGGAGTCTGCCCTAATGGGATCTCTGAGAAACAAGGCTGCGGAGACTGGAAACCTTCCCTGCCACCTGGATATCCGAAGACGGAAACCATTTCACGTCGATGTGTGGAAGTAGAGGCCAGGGGCCTTGACCTGATGCCCGGGAAGGCGTCTGTGCGCAATTCAACATGGAGCGAACAACCGAAATCTTCCCGTGTAGAGTCCTGTAGCATGGACGTGTACAAGCATCTGGAGCGGGCCCTCTCCTTCCCTCGGAGATACGAGCCCGTGGCGAATGCCACGTCGAGTTCACGTCCTTTCTCATGCATTCTCTGCCATTTCCAGCGTCGGCCGTGAAGGATAGGCAAAGGGAAAAGTCCCCGTATCGGAGTCACCAGGATGTGGGGAAAGCAGCTCCCAGGAAACCCAAGTTCCCCCCAGTGAGACGCTTTCTCACACACAGGTATGGGCGCATTCGAACGTGCGATAGACCTCCTTTGGGGAAGGCGATGTTCCATGAATTTCGTGTTTCCAGGAGAGAAAGCTGATGTCCAGGACATGTGTGCAAGTCTTGAGATGGGGCAAGGTCCTTAGGGCGAGCTTCGAGTCTGTGGATCAAGCCCCTTTCGGATAAGCACAAGTTGGTCAAGTGTGAATCATTCTGGCTTCCATGTGTGGAACAATCGAAACACGCCCTCTCCCTCTGTCTGTGAAGCAGTCTCTGGGGAATGCCACTTTCCCGTCAGAGGAAGTTGGTTCCCGTGAGGAGCATTCTACCATCTTTCGCCAGAGGCACGCGGAAAGTGCGTCAGACGTCGCGGAACGCAAGCCTGGGAATAAAGCAAGATTCACCGTGGAACACGACCCTTCAAACGAAACCATTCTCATGGATGTGTGTGTTCTCAGACTAGATGAATGCCGTGTCCTTGGCCTGGAGAAAGACTTCTGTGGAGGATGCATTTCCAGCGACACTGTGGCTGTTCCACCGAGAAGCTTCCGAGCCTCTATGTGTGGAGGCATCCCGAGAGTGCCCCAGTCTTCTGTTTGAGAAAAAGAGTGTGAAGAAAAGCGCTGCCCGCTAACATCTTGATGCCAGACGCGAAAGCGATTTCTCCTATAAGTGTAGAAATAGAGGACAGGTGGTTTGTCCTTAGGCATGGAATCCAGATGGCAGAGACTGCATTTTTCAGAACCGCATAATTGTCTGCGGCATGAAGGATACCGGCACGTCTGTGGGGCAGCATCAGGAAGGTGCCCTCTAGTTCCACAGTTGGTAACGGTCGGCCTAGAAGAGGACGTTGAAGGAAACATTTGCTTTCTGAAGACACAAGCCTTTTCCATTCTCCGCGTGTAGTCTGGAGGAAACTGCCCTAAACCCAATTCTTCAACCAGAGACTCTGGACCATGGAACTCTAAACTGCCAGCTCGATATCTGAGGGTAGAAACACTTTCATATCTGTGTGGAAGGGCAGGCAAGTGGCCAGGATTCGGAGGAGAGAACCTCATGCGTGGACATTGTAACTTAGAGCGAACAACAAATGTGCTTCCGCGAGAAGCCTGCTGGCCGAGAAGTGTTGAAGCGTCAGGATGAAGCCCTCTCATTCCCACCGTGGAAGAAATGTCTGCCTCAGGCACGTCTCCGCGACACCCTGGATCCTTCAATCCTATACCCTGCTAGCCTCTGTGGGTTGAAGTCTTAGAAAAGGGCAGGATCGGGCCCTCGGGGAAAGAGTTCTGTGTAGATAGCCTCTTTCGGCAACCAACGTGGTTCTTCAAAGGGGGAAGCCTTGTAGGAAGTATGTGTTGCCGTGTCAGGACAATGCCATCTCCGCCCATCGTCGAAGGATGACTGTGGAGGACGACACGTTCCAGGACCATCTGGATTCCGGAAGAGACAGCGATTTCTAGTGTACGTATGGAAAGAGAGGCAAGGTGCCCGTCCCCGTCTGGGAGATCCAAGTCCGTGGAGCGTACAACTTCCGAGCCACAACAAGTTTCTCCCCCAAGGAAAGTTTCAAGCTCTGGGGTGGGCAAGCTTCGGCGGGGTTCCATATCCTTGCCTCTGAGAATCAAGGCTGTGGAGATGGTCACTTCCCGGGAGCATTTACTTTCTGGAGATCCAAACTGTGGGCACGGAGGTGGCACGCGAGACTAAGGCGCGTGTGCCTGTCAGGGAGAAGACAGTCCGTGGAGACGGCCACTTTCGTGAGCATCTCGTTCCCTCAAGCCGGAAGCATCCTGGCCTATATTGATGAGAAGTAGCAGGAGAATTCCTCAACCTCTGCTCTGCCTAAATAGACTGTGGGCAATGCCACTTTCCCTAACACCGTGTCTCCAGACGAGAATTGCCATGTCCAGTCCACAAGCGGGGAGGTCTAGGAGAGGGACCACGGCCTCACGCTGAGAAACGGGCCTGGGGACATGCACCATTCAGGGAACGACAATGCTCTCCCACGAGAAGCATTCTAGCACGCATGGGTTGAGGCCTCCTAAACATGCCCCATCCTTGCCTCTGTGAAACGAGTCTCTGGGCATTGCACGTGTCCCGAAAGTGGAAGTTTTCTCCTGCCAGAATCTTTGGAGCACGTTTGTCTAGATGCACGGCCAAAGTGCCATGCCCTTCGGTCAGATAATGAACCCTGCGAATAAAGCACGTTTCAGACAAGAACACGACACTTCCAAACACACGCCTCAGAGCAGATCCGTGTGTTTTCACCGGAGGAAATGCCGTTTCCACCGTTGGGCGAAGGAATGCTGGGGAGGAGGCCATTTCGGCAACATCGTAGATTTTCACGCCATAAAAATCCAAGCCTCCGTGTGTGCAACGATCACGAGAGGGCCATCGAATTTCCCGGGAGATACCAGACGCTGGAGGATCCGGTGTCCACTCACATCTTGTTTTCCCAAGAGAAAAGCCATTTCTCATAGTTGCGTGGAAGTCTAGGGAAGGGGGCTTGTCCTTAAGTTGAGAAACAAGACTGTGGAGAGGGCAACTTTCAGCGCACCCCAAGCATCTCTTTTGGGAAGCCTGGTTGCCCCTGTGCCTTGTGGCATCCGAAAGGTGCCTAACCTTCCCTCAGTGAATACACTCTCTTGGGAATACAGCGTTCAAGTCAACACTTGCTTCTGAAGATACAAAGCTTTTCCAAGGCAGGTGTTTGATCAGGAGGAAACATGCCTACACGGACCTCTGGAAACCAAGACGTGGGAATGGTCATCGTCACGGCCATCTGGATGCGGGGAGATAGATCCATCTTCAATTCTGTGTGCGGAAGCATAGGCAAGGGCCTAGGACCCTATCCTGAGAAACAAGTCTCTGGAGAAGAGAATGTTGAGCACACCGCAGCTGTCCTGCCGGAGATGTGTTCTAGCATGGGTGTGTGCAAGCATCGGGAGAGTTCCATCTCCTTCCATCTGCGAGACAAGCCTGTGGAGATGGCCCCTTGGCAATAACATTTGGGTCCAGATTTCCAATCGCGTTCCAGGAGAGGTGCGGAAGGTTAGGCCAGGTAAGAAGTCCCCCAGTGTTCCACTAACAATTCTGGGGAAGCACAGGTGCCAGGAAACACAAGTTCCTTCAGAGGAGATGCTTTCTAATACATACGTCCAGAAGTCTCTGTACATAGCCTACCCTTGCTTGTGGGAGGCAAGTTGGGTGGAATGCGAATTCCACTCCCATCTTGTTTCCACAAGAGAGAAATCGAATCAGTCCAATATATGCGCTGGAGCCTAGTGTACCGGGGCGATGTCCTGACGCTTTGAGAGAAGAGTGTGGAGCAGGCATCGTTGAGGAATCCACAAGTTTCTCAAGCGAGGAGCCTTCTAGCATTGCCGGGGTGAAGCGACCGAAACATGCACGAACCTTCCCTCTGTGAATAGGCTCTAGGGAATGCCAATTTCCCCTCAGAGGAAGATTGTCCCGGTGGGAAGCTCTCTAGCCTGTTGGTCTGCAGGCCCGCGGAGAAGGCCACATATACTTCGCTAAGGAAAACTCTCTGTGAAGAAAGATAGGTTCAGTGAAGGAAGCACACGTCCGACCAAACCCACTGAAACACACGGAGACGTTTTGGCATCAGGAAAGGCCTTATCCTTCCCCTGGATAGAATGCTTTTGGGAGTACCTGTGCTGCCCCGGCGTTGGATTGCAAAGGAGCCCCTTCCTACCTTATAGGTGTGGGAGTGGGCAATGTCCTTCGACGTGGAGACAAGTCTGTGAAGCAAGCACCGTTCGGGGAACCACCAGATTCTCGAGCGAGGAGCATTCCAGGCTGCATGTCCTGAGGCTCCCGAAACACGGGCTCTCTTTGCGTCTCTGAAGAAATCTCTGGGGAATGCAACGTTCCTTCACAGGAAGCATGTCCCAGCGAGACATTTTGTGGTATGTTTCTCTAGAAGTACGGGGATGGGCGGTCGCATTCAGGAGGTGCCTTGTCCCTGGCCGGGAGAAACAATTCTGTGGAGAAGGCGACTTCGGCCCCAATGTGCTTTTCCAAGAAGAAGCTTCCTTAGGCTCAAAGCGTGGAAGCATCACTGTAATGCCACCTTCTTCCCTCTGAGCAGCAGGACGGTAGGCAACCCTACTTTCCAAGAACATGGGGTTTCCAGAAGGAAAAAGCGATCTCTGAGAGACGTTTCCAAGGACAGAGATGGCGGGTCGTACTGGCCTCTAGAAACAAGTGTGTGGGGAATGCCCCTTTCAGAGGACCACCATTTCTCCTGCGAGAAGCCTTCTACAATGTATGTGTGGAGGCATCAGGCGGGTGCCGGGTCCATCCCTCAGGGAAAACACTCTGTCGAGAACAATGTTCCAGGAACGTCTTGCTTACAGAACGTCGAAGATTTCTCCAGGTCCTTGTGTGATGCGGAGGAGTCTGCCCTAATGGGATCTCTGAGAAACAAGGCTGCGGAGACTGGAAACCTTCCCTGCCACCTGGATATCCGAAGACGGAAACCATTTCACGTCGATGTGTGGAAGTAGAGGCCAGGGGCCTTGACCTGATGCCCGGGAAGGGGTCTGTGCGGAATTCAACATGGAGCGAACAACCGAAATCTTCCCGTGTAGAGTCCTGTAGCATGGACGTGTACAAGCATCTGGAGCGGGCCCTCTCCTTCCCTCGGAGATACGAGCCCGTGGCGAATGCCACGTCGAGTTCACGTCCTTTCTCATTCGTTCTCTGCCATTTCCAGCGTCGGCCGTGAAGGATAGGCAAAGGGAAAATTCCCCGTATCGGAGTCCCCAGGATGTGGGGAAAGCAGATCCCAGGAAACCCAAGTTCCCCCCAGTGAGATGCTTTCTCACACACAGGTATGGGCGCATTCGAAAGTGCGATAGACTTCCTTCGGGGAAGGCGATGTTCCATGAATTTCGTGTTTCCAGGAGAGAAAGCTGATGTCCAGGACATGTGTGCAAGTCGTGAGATGGGGCAAGGTCCTTAGGGCGAGCTTCGAGTCTGTGGATCAAGCCCCTTTCGGATAAGCACAAGTTGGTCAAGTGTGAATCATTCTGGCTTCCATGTGTGGAACAATCGAAACACGCCCTCTCCCTCTGTCTGTGAAGCAGTCTCTGGGGAATGCCACTTTCCCGTCAGAGGAAGTTGGTTCCCGTGAGGAGCATTCTACCATCTTTCGCCAGAGGCACGCGGAAAGTGCGTCAGACGTCGCGGAACGCAAGCCTGGGAATAAAGCAAGATTCACCGTGGAACACGACCCTTCAAACGAAACCATTCTCATGGATGTGTGTGTTCTCAGACTAGATGAATGCCGTGTCCTTGGCTTGGAGAAAGACTTCTGTGGAGGATGCAGTTCCAGCGACACTGTGGCTGTTCCACCGAGAAGCTTCCGAGCCTCTATGTGTGGAGGCATCCCGAGAGTGCCCCAGTCTTCTGTTTGAGAAAAAGAGTGTGAAGAAAAGCGCTGCCCGCTAACATCTTGATGCCAGAAGCGAAAGCGATTTCTCCTATAGGTGTAGAAATAGAGGACAGGTGGTTTGTCCTTAGGCATGGAATCCAGATGGCAGAGACTGCATTTTTCAGAACCGCATAATTGTCTGCGGCATGAAGGATACCGGCACGTCTGTGGGGCAGCATCAGGAAGGTGCCCTCTAGTTCCGCAGTTGGTAACGGTCGGCTTAGAAGAGGACGTTGAAGGAAACACTTGCTTTCTGAAGACACAAGCCTTTTCCATTCTCCGCGTGTAGTCTGGAGGAAACTGCCCTAAAACCAATTCATCAACCAGAGACTCTGGACCATGGAACTCTAAACTGCCAGCACGATATCTGAGGGTAGAAACACTTTCATATCTGTGTGGAAGGGTAGGCAAGTGGCCAGGATTCGGAGGAGAGAACCTCATGCGTGGACATTGTACCTTTGAGCGAACAACAAATGTGCTCCCGTGAGAAGCCTGCTGGCCGGGAAGTGTTGAAGCGTCAGGATGAAGCCCTCTCATTCCCACCGTGGAAGAAATGTCTGCCTCAGGCACGTCTCCGCGACACCCTGGATCCTTCAATCCTATACCCTGCTAGCCTCTGTGGGTTGAAGTCTCAGAAAAGGGCAGGATCGGGCCCTCGGGGAAAGAGTTCTGTGTAGATAGCCTCTTTCGGCAACCAACGTGGTTCTTCAAAGGGGGAAGCCTTGTAGGAAGTATGTGTTGCCGTGTCAGGACAATGCCATCTCCGCCCATCGTCGAAAGATGACTGGGGTGGACGACACGTTCCAGGACCATCTGGATTCCGGAAGAGAAAGCGATTTCTAGTGTAGGTATGGAAAGAGAGGCAAGGTGCCCGTCCCCGTCTGGGAGATCCAAGTCCGTGGAGAGTACAACTTCCGAGCCACAACAAGTTTCTCCCCCAAGGAAAGTTTCAAGCTCTGGGGTGGGCAAGCTTCGGCGGGGTTCCATATCCTTGCCTCTGAGAATCAAGGCTGTGGAGATGGTCACTTCCAGGGAGCATCTACTTTCTGGAGATCCAAACTGTGGGCACGGAGGTGGCACGCGAGACTAAGGGGCGTGTCCCTGTCAGGGAGAAGACAGTCCGTGGAGACGGCCACTTTCGTGAGCATCTCGTTCCCTCAAGCCGGAAGCATCCTGGCCTATATTGATGAGAAGTAGCAGGATAATTCCTCAAACTCTGCTCTGCCTAAATAGACTGTGGGCAATGCCACTTTCCCTAACACCGTGTCTCCAGAAGAGAATTGCCATGTCCAGTCCACAAGCGGGGAGGTCTAGGAGAGGGACCACGGCCTCACGCTGAGAAACGGGCCTGGGGACATGCACCATTCAGGGAACGACAATGCTCTCCCACGAGAAGCATTCTAGCACGCATGGGTTGAGGCCTCCTAAACATGCCCCATCCTTGCCTCTGTGAAACGAGTCCCTGGGCATTGAACGTGTCCCGAAAGTGGAAGTTCTCTCCTGCCAGAATCTTTGGAGCACGTTTGTCTAGATGCACGGCCAAAGCGCCATGCCCTTCGGTCAGATAATGAACCCTGTGAATAAAGCACGTTTCAGACAAGAACACGACACTTCCAAACACACGCCTCAGAGCAGATCCGTGTGTTTTCACCGGAGGAAATGCCGTTTCCACCGTTGGGCGAAGGAATGCTGGGGAGGAGGCCATTTCGGAAACATCGTAGATTTTCACGCCATAAAAATCCAAGCCTCCGTGTGTGCAACGATCACGAGAGGGCCATCGAATTTCCCGGGAGATACCAGAAGCTGGAGGATCCGGTGTCCACTCACATCTTGCTTTCCCAAGAGAAAATCCATTTCTCATAGTTGTGTGGAAGTCTAGGGAAGGGGGCTTGTCCTTAAGATGAGAAACAAGACTGTGGAGAGTGCAACTTTCAGCGCACCCCAAGCATCTCTTTTGGGAAGCCTGGTTGCCCCTGTGCCTTGTGGCATCCGAAAGGTGCCTAACCTTCCCTCAGTGAAAACACTCTCTTGGGAATACAGCGTTCAAGTCAACACTTGCTTCCTGAAGATACAAAGCTTTTCCAAGGCAGGTGTTTGATCAGGAGGAAACATGCCTACACGGACCTGTGGAAAACAAGACGTGGGAATGGTCGTCGTCACGGCCATCTGGATGCGGGGAGATAGATCCATCTTCAATTCTGTGTGCGGAAGCATAGGCAAGGGCCTAGGACCCTATCCTGAGAAACAAGTCTCTGGAGAAGAGAATGTTCAGCACACCGCAGCTGTCCTGCCGGAGATGTGTTCTAGCATGGGTGTGTGCAAGCATCGGGAGAGTTCCATCTCCTTCCGTCTGCGAGACAAGCCTGTGGAGATGGCCCCTTGGCAATAACATTTGGGTCCAGATTTCCAATCGAGTTCCAGGAGAGGTGCGGAAGGATAGGCCAGGTAACAAGTCCCCCAGTGTTCCAGTAACAATTCTGGGGAAGCACAGGTGCCAGGAAACACAAGTTCCTTCAGAGGAGATGCTTTCTAATACATACGTCCAGAAGTCTCTGTACATAGCCTACCCTTGCTTGTGGGAGGCAAGTTGGGTGGAATGCGAATTCCACTCCCATCTTGTTTCCACAAGAGAGAAATCGAATCAGTCCAATATATGCGCTGGAGCCTAGTGTACCGGGGCGATGTCCTGACGCTTTGAGAGAAGAGTGTGGAGCAGGCATCGTTGAGGAATCCACAAGTTTCTCAAGCGAGGAGCCTTCTAGCATTGCCGGGGTGAAGCGACCGAAACATGCACGAACCTTCCCTCTGTGAATAGGCTCTAGGGAATGCCAATTTCCCCTCAGAGAAAGATTGTCCCGGTGGGAAGCTCTCTAGCCTGTTGGTCTGCAGGCCCGCGGAGAAGGCCACATATACTTCGCTAAGGAAAACTCTCTGTGAAGAAAGATAGGTTCAGTGAAGGAAGCACACGTCCCACCAAACCCACTGAAACACACGGAGACGTTTTGGCATCAGGAAAGGCGTTATCCTTGCCCTGGATAGAATGCATTTGGGAGTACCTGTGCTGCCCCGGCGTTGGATTGCAAAGGAGTCCCTTCCTACCTTATAGGTGTGGGAGTGGGCAATGTCCTTCGACGTGGAGACAAGTCTGTGAAGCAAGCACCGTTCGGGGAACCACCAGATTCTCGAGCGAGGAGCATTCCAGACTGCATGTCCTGAGGCTCCCGAAACACGGGCTCTCTTTGCGTCTCTGAAGAAATCTCTGGGGAATGCAACGTTCCTTCACAGGAAGCATGCCTCAGCGAGACATTTTGTGGTATGTTTCTCTAGAAGTACGGGGATGGGCGGTCGCATTCAGGAGGTGCCGTGTCCCTGGCCGGGAGAAACAATTCTGTGGAGAAGGCGAATTCGGCCCCAATGTGCTTTTCCAAGAAGAAGCTTCCTTAGGCTCAAAGCGTGGAAGCATCACTGTAATGCCACCTTCTTCCCTCTGAGCAGCAGGACGGTAGGCAACCCTACTTTCCAAGAACATGGGGTTTCCAGAAGGAAAAAGCGATCTCTGAGAGACGTTTCCAAGGACAGAGATGGCGGGTCGTACTGGCCTTTAGAAACAAGTGTGTGGAGAATGCCCCTTTCAGAGGACCACCATTTCTCCTGCGAGAAGCCTTCTACAATGTATGTGTGGAGGCATCAGGCGGGTGCCGGGTCCATCCCTCAGGGAAAACACTCTGTCGAGAACAATGATCCGGGAACGTCTTGCTTACAGAAAGTCGAAGATTTCTCCAGGTCCTTGTGTGATGCGGAGGAGTCTGCCCTAATGGGATCTCTGAGAAACAAGGCTGCGGAGACTGGAAACCTTCCCTGCCACCTGGATATCCGAAGACGGAAACCATTTCACGTCGATGTGTGGAAGTAGAGGCCAGGGGCCTTGACCTGATGCCCGGGAAGGCGTCTGTGCGGAATTCAACATGGAGCGAACAACCGAAATCTTCCCGTGTAGAGTCCTGTAGCATGGACGTGTACAAGCATCTGGAGCGGGCCCTCTCCTTCCCTCGGAGATACGAGCCCGTGGCGAATGCCACGTCGAGTTCACGTCCTTTCTCATGCGTTCTCTGCCATTTCCAGCGTCGGCCGTGAAGGATAGGCAAAGGGAAAAGTCCCCGTATCGGAGTCCCCAGGATGTGGGGAAAGCAGCTCCCAGGAAACCCAAGTTCCCCCCAGTGAGATGCTTTCTCACACACAGGTATGGGCGCATTCGAATGTGCGATAGACTTCCTTCGGGGAAGGCGATGTTCCATGAATTTCGTGTTTCCAGGAGAGAAAGCTGATGTCCAGGACATGTGTGCAAGTCGTGAGATGGGGCAAGGTCCGTAGGGCGAGCTTCGAGTCTGTGGATCAAGCCCCTTTCGGATAAGCACAAGTTGGTCAAGTGTGAAACATTCTGGCTTCCATGTGTGGAACAATCGAAAAACGCCCTCTCCCTCTGTCTGTGAAGCAGTCTCTGGGGAATGCCACTTTCCCGTCAGAGGAAGTTGGTTCCCGTGAGGAGCATTCTACCATCTTTCGCCAGAGGCACGCGGAATGTGCGTCAGACGTCGCGGAACGCAAGCCTGGGAATAAAGCAAGATTCACCGTGGAACACGACCCTTCAAACGAAACCATTCTCATGGATGTGTGTGTCCTCAGACTAGATGAATGCCGTGTCCTTGGCTTGGAGAAAGACTTCTGTGGAGGATGCAGTTCCAGCGACACTGTGGCTGTTCCACCGAGAAGCTTCCGAGCCTCTATGTGTGGAGGCATCCCGAGAGTGCCCCAGTCTTCTGTTTGAGAAAAAGAGTGTGAAGAAAAGCGCTGCCCGCTAACATCTTGATGCCAGAAGCGAAAGCGATTTCTCCTATAGGTGTAGAAATAGAGGACAGGTGGTTTGTCCTTAGGCATGGAATCCAGATGGCAGAGACTGCATTTTTCAGAACCGCATAATTGTCTGCGGCATGAAGGATACCGGCACGTCTGTGGGGCAGCATCAGGAAGGTGCCCTCTAGTTCCACAGTTGGTAACGGTCGGCCTAGAAGAGGACGTTGAAGGAAACACTTGTTTTCTGAAGACACAAGCCTTTTCCATTCTCCGCGTGTAGTCTGGAGGAAACTGCCCTAAACCCAATTCATCAACCAGAGACTCTGGACCATGGAACTCTAAACTGCCAGCTCGATATCTAAGGGTAGAAACACTTTCATATCTGTGTGGAAGGGCAGGCAAGTGGCCAGGATTCGGAGGAGAGAACCTCATGCGTGGACATTGTAACTTAGAGCGAACAACAAATGTGCTCCCGTGAGAAGCCTGCTGGCCGGGAAGTGTTGAAGCGTCAGGATGAAGCCCTCTCATTCCCACCGTGGAAGAAATGTCTGCCTCAGGCACGTCTCCGCGACACCCTGGATCCTTCAATCCTATACCCTGCTAGCCTCTGTGGGTTGAAGTCTCAGAAAAGGGCAGGATCGGGCCCTCGGGGAAAGAGTTCTGTGTAGATAGCCTCTTTCGGCAACCAACGTGGTTCTTCAAAGGGGGAAGCCTTGTAGGAACTATGTGTTGCCGTGTCAGGACAATGCCATCTCCGCCCATCGTCGAAGGATGACTGTGGAGGACGACACGTTCCAGGACCATCTGGATTCCGGAAGAGAAAGCGATTTCTCGTGTAGGTATGGAAAGAGAGGCAAGGTGCCCGTCCCCGTCTGGGAGATCCAAGTCCGTGGAGCGTACAACTTCCGAGCCACAACAAGTTTCTCCCCCAAGGAAAGTTTCAAGCTCTGGGGTGGGCAAGCTTCGGCGGGGTTCCATATCCATGCCTCTGAGAATCAAGGCTATGGAGATGGTCACTTCCCGGGAGCATTTACTTTCTGGAGATCCAAACTGTGGGCAGGGAGGTGGCACGCGAGACTAAGGCGCGTGTGCCTGTCAGGGAGAAGACAGTCCGTGGAGACGGCCACTTTCGTGAGCATCTCGTTCCCTGAAGCCGGAAGCATCCTGGCCTATATTGATGAGAACTAGCAGGATAATTCCTCAACCTCTGCTCTGCCTAAATAGACTGTGGGCAATGCCACTTTCCCTAACACCGTGTCTCCAGAAGAGAATTGCCATGTCCAGTCCAAAAGCGGGGAGGGCTAGGAGAGGGACCACGGCCTCACGCTGAGAAACGGGCCTGGGGACATGCACCATTCAGGGAACGACAATGCTCTCCCACGAGAAGCATTCTAGCACGCATGGGTTGAGGCCTCCTAAACATGCCCCATCCTTGCCTCTGTGAAACGAGTCTCTGGGCATTGCACGTGTCCCGAAAGTGGAAGTTCTCTCCTGCCAGAATCTTTGGAGCACGTTTGTCTAGATGCACGGCCAAAGTGCCATGCCCTTCGGTCAGATAATGATCCCTGCGAATAAAGCACGTTTCAGACAAGAACACGACACTCTCAAACACACGCCTCAGAGCAGATGCGTGTGTTTTCACCGGAGGAAATGCCGTTTCCACCGTTGGGCGAAGGAATGCTGGGGAGGAGGCCATTTCGGCAACATCGTAGATTTTCACGCCATAAAAATCCAAGCCTCCGTGTGTGCAACGATCACGAGAGGGCCATCGAATTTCCCGGGAGATACCAGAGGCTGGAGGATCCGGTGTCCACTCACATCTTGTTTTCCCAAGAGAAAAGCCATTTCTCATAGTTGTGTGGAAGTCTAGGGAAGGGGGCTTGTCCTTAAGATGAGAAACAAGACTGTGGAGAGGGCAACTTTCAGCGCACCCCAAGCATCTCTTTTGGGAAGCCTGGTTGCCCCTGTGCCTTGTGGCATCCGAAAGGTGCCTAACCTTCCCTCAGTGAATACACTCTCTTGGGAATACAGCGTTCAAGTCAACACTTGCTTCCTGAAGATACAAAGCTTTTCTAAGGCAGGTGTTTGATCAGGAGGAAACATGCCTACACGGACCTCTGGAAAACAAGACGTGGGAATGGTCATCGTCACGGCCATCTGGATGCGGGGAGATAGATCCATCTTCAATTCTGTGTGCGGAACCATAGGCAAGGGCCTAGGACCCTATCCTGAGAAACAAGTCTCTGGAGAGGAGAATGTTCAGCACACCGCAGCTGTCCTGCCGGAGATGTGTTCTAGCATGGGTGTGTGCAAGCATCGGGAGAGTTCCATCTCCTTCCGTCTGCGAGACAAGCCTGTGGAGATGGCCCCTTGGCAATAACATTTGGGTCCAGATTTCCAATCGAGTTCCAGGAGAGGTGCGGAAGGATAGGCCAGGTAACAAGTCCCCCAGTGTTCCAGTAACAATTCTGGGGAAGCACAGGTGCCAGGAAACACAAGTTCCTTCAGAGGAGATGCTTTCTAATACTTACGTCCAGAAGTCTCTGTACATAGCCTACCCTTGCTTGTGGGAGGCAAGTTGGGTGGAATGCGAATTCCACTCCCATCTTGTTTCCACAAGAGAGAAATCGAATCAGTCCAATATATGCGCTGGAGCCTAGTGTACCGGGGCGATGTCCTGACGCTTTGAGAGAAGAGTGTGGAGCAGGCATCGTTGAGGAATCCACAAGTTTCTCAAGCGAGGAGCCTTCTAGCATTGCCGGGGTGAAGCGACCGAAACATGCACGAATCTTCCCTCTGTGAATAGGCTCTAGGGAATGCCAATTTCCCGTCAGAGGAAGATTGTCCCGGTGGGAAGCTCTCTGGCCGGTTGGTCTGCAGGCCCGCGGAGAAGGCCACATATACTTCGCTAAGGAAAACTCTCTGTGAAGAAAGATAGGTTCAGTGAAGGAAGCACACGTCCCACCAAACCCACTGAAACACACGGAGACGTTTTGGCATCAGGAAAGGCGTTATCCTTGCCCTGGATAGAATGCATTTGGGAGTACCTGTGCTGCCCCGGCGTTGGATTGCAAAGGAGTCCCTTCCTACCTTATAGGTGTGGGAGTGGGCAATGTCCTTCGACTTGGAGACAAGTCTGTGAAGCAAGCACCGTTCGGGGAACCACCAGATTCTCGAGCGAGGAGCATTCCAGGCTGCATGTCCTGAGGCTCCCGAAACACGGGCTCTCTTTGCGTCTCTGAATAAATCTCTGGGGAATGCAACGTTCCTTCACAGGAAGCATGCCTCAGCGAGACATTTTGTGGTATGTTTCTCTAGAAGTACGGGGATGGGCGGTCGCATTCAGGAGGTGCCGTGTCCCTGCCCGGGAGCAGCAATTCTGTGGAGAAGGCGACTTCGGCCCCAATGTGCTTTTCCAAGAAGAAGCTTCCTTAGGCTCAAAGCGTGGAAGCATCACTGTAATGCCACCTTCTTCCCTCTGAGCAGCAGGACGGTAGGCAACCCTACTTTCCAAGAACATGGGGTTTCCAGAAGGAAAAAGCGATCTCTGAGAGACGTTTCCAAGGACAGAGATGGCGGGTCGTACTGGCCTTTAGAAACAAGTGTGTGGAGAATGCCCCTTTCAGAGGACCACCATTTCTCCTGCGAGAAGCCTTCTACAATGTACGTGTGGAGGCATCAGGCGGGTGCCGGGTCCATCCCTCAGGGAAAACACTCTGTCGAGAACAATGTTCCAGGAACGTCTTGCTTACAGAACGTCGAAGATTTCTCCAGGTCCTTGTGTGATGCGGAGGAGTCTGCCCTAATGGGATCTCTGAGAAACAAGGCTGCGGAGACTGGAAACCTTCCCTGCCACCTGGATATCCGAAGACGGAAACCATTTCACGTCGATGTGTGGAAGTAGAGGCCAGGGGCCTTGACCTGATGCCCGGGAAGGCGTCTGTGCGGAATTCAACATGGAGCGAACAACCGAAATCTTCCCGTGTAGAGTCCTGTAGCATGGACGTGTACAAGCATCTGGAGCGGGCCCTCTCCTTCCCTCGGAGATACGAGCCCGTGGCGAATGCCACGTCGAGTTCACGTCCTTTCTCATGCGTTCTCTGCCATTTCCAGCGTCGGCCGTGAAGGATAGGCAAAGGGAAAATCCCCGTATCGGAGTCCCCGGGATGTGGGGAAAGCAGCTCCCAGGAAACCCAAGTTCCCCCCAGTGAGATGCTTTCTCACACACAGGTATGGGCGCATTCGAATGTGCGATAGACTTCCTTCGGGGAAGGCGATGTTCCATGAATTTCGTGTTTCCAGGAGAGAAAGCTGATGTCCAGGACATGTGTGCAAGTCGTGAGATGGCGCAAGGTCCTTAGGGCGAGCTTCGAGTCTGTGGATCAAGCCCCTTTCGGATAAGCACAAGTTGGTCAAGTGTGAAACATTCTGGCTTCCATGTGTGGAACAATCGAAAAACGCCCTCTCCCTCTGTCTGTGAAGCAGTCTCTGGGGAATGCCACTTTCCCGTCAGAGGAAGTTGGTTCCCGTGAGGAGCATTCTACCATCATTCGCCAGAGGCACGCAGAAAGTGCGTCAGACGTCGCGGAACGCAAGCCTGGAAATAAAGCAAGATTCACCGTGGAACACGACCCTTCAAACGAAACCATTCTCATGGATGTGTGTGTTCTCAGACTAGATGAATGCCGTGTCCTTGGCTTGGAGAAAGACTTCTGTGGAGGATGCAGTTCCAGCGACACTGTGGCTGTTCCACCGAGAAGCTTCCGAGCCTCTATGTGTGGAGGCATCCCGAGAGTGCCCCAGTCTTCTGTTTGAGAAAAAGAGTGTGAAGAAAAGCGCTGCCCGCTAACATCCTGATGCCAGAAGCAAAAGCGATTTCTCCTATAGGTGTAGAAATAGAGGACAGGTGGTTTGTCCTTAGGCATGGAATCCAGATGGCAGAGACTGCATTTTTCAGAACCGCATAATTGTCTGCGGCATGAAGGATACCGGCACGTCTGTGGGGCAGCATCAGGAAGGTGCCCTCTAGTTCCACAGTTGATAACGGTCCGCCTAGAAGAGGACGTTGAAGGAAACACTTGCTTTTGAAGACACAAGCCTTTTCCATTCTCCGCGTGTAGTCTGGAGGAAACTGCCCTGAACCCAATTCATCAACCAGAGACTCTGGACCATGGAACTCTAAACTGCCAGCTCGATATCTGAGGGTAGAAACACTTTCATATCTGTGTGGAAGGGCAGGCAAGTGGCCAGGATTCGAGGACAGAACCTCATGCGTGGACATTGTAACTTAGAGCGAACAACAAATGTGCTCCCGTGAGAAGCCTGCTGGCCGGGAAGTGTTGAAGCGTCAGGATGAAGCCCTCTCATTCCCACCGTGGAAGAAATGTCTGCCTCAGGCACGTCTCCGCGACACCCTGGATCCTTCAATCCTATACCCTGCTAGCCTCTGTGGGTTGAAGTCTCAGAAAAGGGCAGGATCGGGCCCTCGGGGAAAGAGTTCTGTGTAGATAGCCTCTTTCGGCAACCAACGTGGTTCTTCAAAGGGGGAAGCCTTGTAGGAACTATGTGTTGCCGTGTCAGGACAATGCCATCTCCGCCCATCGTCGAAGGATGACTGTGGTGGACGACACGTTCCAGGACCATCTGGATTCCGGAAGAGAAAGCGATTTGTAGTGTGGGTATGGAAAGAGTGGCAAGGTGCCCGTCCCCGTCTGGGAGATCCAAGTCCGTGGAGCGTACAACTTGCGAGCCACAACAAGTTTCTCCCCCAAGGAAAGTTTCAAGCTCTGGGGTGGGCAAGCTTCGGCGGGGTTCCATATCCTTGCCTCTGAGAATCAAGGCTGTGGAGATGGTCATTTCCCGGGAGCATTTACTTTCTGGAGATCCAAACTGTGGGCACAGAGGTGGCACGCGAGACTAAGGGGCGTGTGCCTGTCAGGGAGAAGACAGTCCGTGGAGACGGCCACTTTCGTGAGCATCTCGTTCCCTGAAGCCGGAAGCATCCTGGCCTATATTGATGAGAACTAGCAGGATAATTCCTCAAACTCTGCTCTGCCTAAATAGACTGTGGGCAATGCCACTTTCCCTAACACCGTGTCTCCAGAAGAGAATTGCCATGTCCAGTCCACAAGCGGGGAGGTCTAGGAGAGGGACCACGGCCTCACGCTGAGAAACGGGCCTGGGGACATGCACCATTCAGGGAACGACAATGCTCTCCCACGAGAAGCATTCTAGCACGCATGGGTTGAGGCCTCCTAAACATGCCCCATCCTTGCCTCTGTGAAACGAGTCTCTGGGCATTGCACGTGTCCCGAAAGTGGAAGTTCTCTCCTGCCAGATTCTTTGGAGCACGTTTGTCTAGATGCACGGCCAAAGTGCCATGCCCTTCGGTCAGATAATGAACCCTGCGAATAAAGCACGTTTCAGACAAGAACACGACACTTCCAAACACACGCCTCAGAGCAGATCCGTGTGTTTTCACCGGAGGAAATGCCGTTTCCACCGTTGGGCGAAGGAATGCTGGGGAGGAGGCCATTTCGGCAACATCGTAGATTTTCACGCCATAAAAATCCAAGCCTCCGTGTGTGCAACGATCACGAGAGGGCCATCGAATTTCCCGGGAGATACCAGACGCTGGAGGATCCGGTGTCCACTCACATCTTGTTTTCCCAAGAGAAAAGCCATTTCTCATAGTTGCGTGGAAGTCTAGGGAAGGGGGCTTGTCCTTAAGTTGAGAAACAAGACTGTGGAGAGTGCAACTTTCAGCGCACCCCAAGCATCTCTTTTGGGAAGCCTGGTTGCCCCTGTGCCTTGTGGCATCCGAAAGGTGCCTAACCTTCCCTCAGTGAATACACTATCTTGGGAATACAGCGTTCAAGTCAACACTTGCTTCCTGAAGATACAAAGCTTTTCCAAGGCAGGTGTTTGATCAGGAGGAAAGATGCCTACACGGACCTCTGGAAAACAAGACGTGGGAATGGTCATCGTCACGGCCATCTGGATGCGGGGAGATAGATCCATCTTCAATTCTGTGTGCGGAAGCATAGGCAAGGGCCTAGGACCCTATCCTGAGAAACAAGTCTCTGGAGAAGAGAATGTTCAGCACACCGCAGCTGTCCTGCCGGAGATGTGTTCTAGCATGGGTGTGTGCAAGCATCGGGAGAGTTCCATCTCCTTCCGTCTGCGAGACAAGCCTGTGGAGATGGCCCCTTGGCAATAACATTTGGGTCCAGATTTCCAATCGAGTTCCAGGAGAGGTGCGGAAGGATAGGCCAGGTAACAAGTCCCCCAGTGTTCCAGTAACAATTCTGGTGAAGCACAGGTGCCAGGAAACACAAGTTCCTTCAGAGGAGATGCTTTCTAATACATACGTCCAGAAGTCTCTGTACATAGCCTACCCTTGCTTGTGGGAGGCAAGTTGGGTGGAATGCGAATTCCACTACCCTCTTGTTTCCACAAGAGAGAAATCGAATCAGTCCAATATATGCGCTGGAGCCTAGTGTACCGGGGCGATGTCCCGACGCTTTGAGAGAAGAGTGTGGAGCAGGCATCGTTGAGGAATCCACAAGTTTCTCAAGCGAGGAGCCTTCTAGCATTGCCGGGGTGAAGCGACCGAAACATGCACGAACCTTCCCTCTGTGAATAGGCTCTAGGGAATGCCAATTTCCCCTCAGAGGAAGATTGTCCCGGTGGGAAGCTCTCTAGCCTGTTGGTCTGCAGGCCCGCGGAGAAGGCCACATATACTTCGCTAAGGAAAACTCTCTGTGAAGAAAGATAGGTTCAGTGAAGGAAGCACACGTCCCACCAAACCCACTGAAACACACGGAGACGTTTTGGCATCAGGAAAGGCCTTATCCTTGCCCTGGATAGAATGCTTTTGGGAGTACCTGTGCTGCCCCGGCGTTGGATTGCAAAGGAGCCCCTTCCTACCTTATAGGTGTGGGAGTGGGCAATGTCCTTCGACGTGGAGACAAGTCTGTGAAGCAAGCACCGTTCGGGGAACCACCAGATTCTCGAGCGAGGAGCATTCCAGGCTGCATGTCCTGAGGCTCCCGAAACACGGGCTCTCTTTGCGTCTCTGAATAAATCTCTGGGGAATGCAACGTTCCTTCACAGGAAGCATGTCCGAGCGAGACATTTTGTGGTATGTTTCTCTAGAAGTACGGGGATGGGCGGTCGCATTCAGGAGGTGCCGTGTCCCTGGCCGGGAGCAACAATTCTGTGGAGAAGGCGACTTCGGCCCCAATGTGCTTTTCCAAGAAGAAGCTTCCTTAGGCTCAAAGCGTGGAAGCATCACTGTAATGCCACCTTCTTCCCTCCGAGCAGCAGGACGGTCGGCAACCCTACTTTCCAAGAACATGGGGTTTCCAGAAGGAAAAAGCGATCTCTGAGAGACGTTTCCAAGGACTGAGATGGCGGGTCGTACTGGCCTTTAGAAACAAGTGTGTGGAGAATGCCCCTTTCAGAGGACCACCATTTCTCCTGCGAGAAGCCTTCTACAATGTACGTGTGGAGGCATCAGGCGGGTGCCGGGTCCATCCCTCAGGGAAAACACTCTGTCGAGAACAATGTTCCAGGAACGTCTTGCTTACAGAACGTCGAAGATTTCTCCAGGTCCTTGTGTGATGCGGAGGAGTCTGCCCTAATGGGATCTCTGAGAAACAAGGCTGCGGAGACTGGAAACCTTCCCTGCCACCTGGATATCCGAAGACGGAAACCATTTCACGTCGATGTGTGGAAGTAGAGGCCAGGGGCCTTGACCTGATGCCCGGGAAGGCGTCTGTGCGGAATTCAACATGGAGCGAACAACCGAAATCTTCCCGTGTAGAGTCCTGTAGCATGGACGTGTACAAGCATCTGGAGCGGTCCCTCTCCTTCCCTCGGAGATACGAGCCCGTGGCGAATGCCACGTCGAGTTCACGTCCTTTCTCATGCGTTCTCTGCCATTTCCAGCGTCGGCCGTGAAGGATAGGCAAAGGGAAAAGTCCCCGTATCGGAGTCCCCAGGATGTGGGGAAAGCAGCTCCCAGGAAACCCAAGTTCCCCCCAGTGAGACGCTTTCTCACACACAGGTATGGGCGCATTCGAATGTGCGATAGACTTCCTTCGGGGAAGGCGATGTTCCATGAATTTCGTGTTTCCAGGAGAGAAAGCTGATGTCCAGGACATGTGTGCAAGTCGTGAGATGGGGCAAGGTCCTTAGGGCGAGCTTCGAGTCTGTGGATCAAGCCCCTTTCGGATAAGCACAAGTTGGTCAAGTGTGAATCATTCTGGCTTCCATGTGTGGAACAATCGAAACACCCCCTCTCCCTCTGTCTGTGAAGCAGTCTCTGGGGAATGCCACTTTCCCGTCAGAGGAAGTTGGTTCCCGTGAGGAGCATTCTACCATCTTTCGCCAGAGGCACGCGGAAAGTGCGTCAGACGTCGCGGAACGCAAGCCTCGGAATAAATCAAGATTCACCGTGGAACACGACCCTTCAAACGAAACCATTCTCATGGATGTGTGTGTTCTCAGACTAGATGAATGCCGTGTCCCTGGCTTGGAGAAAGACTTCTGTGGAGGATGCAGTTCCAGCGACACTGTGGCTGTTCCACCGAGAAGCTTCCGAGCCTCTATGTGTGGAGGCATCCCGAGAGTGCCCCAGTCTTCTGTTTGAGAAAAAGAGTGTGAAGTAAAGCGCTGCCCGCATACATCTTGATGCCAGAAGCGAAAGCGATTTCTCCTATAGGTGTAGAAATAGAGGACAGGTGGTTTGTCCTTAGGCATGGAATCCAGATGGCAGAGAATGCATTTTTCAGAACCGCATAATTGTCTGCGGCATGAAGGATACCGGCACGTCTGTGGGGCAGCATCAGGAAGGTGCCCTCTAGTTCCGCAGTTGGTAACGGTCGGCTTAGAAGAGGACGTTGAAGGAAACACTTGATTTCTGAAGACACAAGCCTTTTCCATTCTCCGCGTGTAGTCTGGAGGAAACTGCCCTAAACCCAATTCATCAACCAGAGACTCTGGACCATGGAACTCTAAACTGCCAGCTCGATATCTGAGGGTAGAAACACTTTCATATCTGTGTGGAAGGGCAGGCAAGTGGCCAGGATTCGAGGAGAGAACCTCATGCGTGGACATTGTAACTTAGAGCGAACAACAAATGTGCTCCCGTGAGAAGCCTGCTGGCCGGGAAGTGTTGAAGCGTCAGGATGAAGCCCTCTCATTCCCACCGTGGAAGAAATGTCTGCCTCAGGCACGTCTCCGCGACACCCTGGATCCTTCAATCCTATACCCTGCTAGCCTCTGTGGGTTGAAGTCTCAGAAAAGGGCAGGATCGGGCCCTCGGGGAAAGAGTTCTGTGTAGATAGCCTCTTTCGGCAACCAACTTGGTTCTTCAAAGGGGGAAGCCTTGTAGGAAGTATGTGTTGCCGTGTCAGGACAATGCCATCTCCGCCCATCGTCGAAGGATGACTGTGGAGGACGACACGTTCCAGGACCATCTAGATTCCGGAAGAGAAAGCGATTTCTAGTGTGGGTATGGAAAGAGAGGCAAGGTGCCCGTCCCCGTCTGGGAGATCCAAGTCCGTGGAGCGTACAACTTCCGAGCCACAACAAGTTTCTCCCCCAAGGAAAGTTTCAAGCTCTGGGGTGGGCAAGCTTTGGCGGGGTTCCATATCCTTGCCTCTGAGAATCAAGGCTGTGGAGATGGTCACTTCCCGGGAGCATTTACTTTCTGGAGATCCAAACTGTGGGCACAGAGGTGGCACGCGAGACTAAGGCGCGTGTGCCTGTCAGGGAGAAGACAGTCCGTGGAGACGGCCACTTTCGTGAGTATCTCGTTCCCTCAAGCCGGAAGCATCCTGGCCTATATTGATGAGAAGTAGAAGGATTATTCCTCAACCTCTGCTCTGCCTAAATAGACTGTGGGCAATGCCACTTTCCCTAACACCGTGTCTCCAGAAGAGAATTGCCATGTCCAGTCCAAAAGCGGGAGGTCTAGGAGAGGGACCACGGCCTCACGCTGAGAAACGGGCCTGGGGACATGCACCATTCAGGGAACGACAATGCTCTCCCACGAGAAGCATTCTAGCACGCATGGGTTGAGGCCTCCTAAACATGCCCCATCCTTGCCTCTGTGAAACGAGTTTCTGGGCATTGCACGTGTCCCGAAAGTGGAAGTTCTCTCCTGCCAGAATCTTTGGAGGACGTTTGTCTAGATGCACGGCCAAAGTGCCATGCCCGTCGGTCAGATAATGAACCCTGCGAATAAAGCACGTTTCAGACAAGAACACGACACTTCCAAACACACGCCTCAGAGCAGATCCGTGTGTTTTCACCGGAGGAAATGCCGTTTCCACCGTTGGGCGAAGGAATGCTGGGGAGGAGGCCATTTCGGCAACATCGTAGATTTTCACGCCATAAAAATCCAAGCCTCCGTGTGTGCAACGATCACGAGAGGGCCATCGAATTTCCCGGGAGATACCAGACGCTGGAGGATCCGGTGTCCACTCACATCTTGTTTTCCCAAGAGAAAAGCCATTTCTCATAGTTGCGTGGAAGTCTAGGGAAGGGGGCTTGTCCTTAAGTTGAGAAACAAGACTGTGGAGAGGGCAACTTTCAGCGCACCCCAAGCATCTCTTTTGGGAAGCCTGGTTGCCCCTGTGCCTTGTGGCATCCGAAAGGTGCCTAACCTTCCCTCAGTGAATACACTCCCTTGGGAATACAGCGTTCAAGTCAACACTTGCTTCCTGAAGATACAAAGGTTTTCCAAGGCAGGGGTTTGATCAGGAGGAAAGATGCCTACACGGACCTCTGGAAAACAAGACGTGGGAATGGTCGTCGTCACGGCCATCTGGATGCGGGGAGATAGATCCATCTTCAATTCTGTGTGCGGAAGCATAGGCAAGGGCCTAGGACCTTATCCTGAGAAACTAGTTTCTGGAGAAGAGAATGTTCAGCACACCGCAGCTGTCCTGCCGGAGATGTGTTCTAGCATGGGTGTGTGCAAGCATCGGGAGAGTTCCATCTCCTTCCGTCTGCGAGACAAGCCTGTGGAGATGGCCCCTTGGCAATAACATTTGGGTCCAGATTCCCAATCGAGTTCCAGGAGAGGTGCGGAAGGATAGGCCAGGTAACAAGTCCCCCAGTGTTCCAGTAACAATTCTGGGGAAGCACAGGTGCCAGGAAACACAAGTTCCTTCAGAGGAGATGCTTTCTAATACATACGTCCAGAAGTCTCTGTACATAGCCTACCGTTGCTTGTGGGAGGCAAGTTGGGTGGAATGCGAATTCCACTCCCATCTTGTTTCCACAAGAGAGAAATCGAATCAGTCCAATATATGCGCTGGAGCCTAGTGTACCGGGGCGATGTCCTGACGCTTTGAGAGAAGAGTGTGGAGCAGGCATCGTTGAGGAATCCACAAGTTTCTCAAGCGAGGAGCCTTCTAGCATTGCCGGGGTGAAGCGACCGAAACATGCACGAACCTTCCCTCTGTGAATAGGCTCTAGGGAATGCCAATTTCCCCTCAGAGGAAGATTGTCCCGGTGGGAAGCTCTCTAGCCTGTTGGTCTGCAGGCCCGCGGAGAAGGCCACATATACTTCGCTAAGGAAAACTCTCTGTGAAGAAAGATAGGTTCAGTGAAGGAAGCACACGTCCCACCAAACCCACTGAAACACACGGAGACGTTTTGGCATCAGGAAAGGCCTTATCCTTGCCCTCGATAGAATGCTTTTGGGAGTGCCTGTGCTGCCCCGGCGTTGGATTGCAAAGGATCCCCTTCCTACCTTATAGGTGTGGGAGTGGGCAATGTCCTTCGACGTGGAGACAAGTCTGTGAAGCAAGCACCGTTCGGGGAACCACCAGATTCTCGAGCGAGGAGCATTCCAGGCTGCATGTCCTGAGGCTCCCGAAACACGGGCTCTCTTTGCGTCTCTGAATAAATCTCTGGGGAATGCAACGTTCCTTCACAGGAAGCATGTCCCAGCGAGACATTTTGTGGTATGTTTCTCTAGAAGTACGGGGATGGGCGGTCGCATTCAGGAGGTGCCGTGTCCCTGGCCGGGAGCAACAATTCTGTGGAGAAGGCGACTTCGGGCCCAATGAGCTTTTCCAAGAAGAAGCTTCCTTAGGCTCAAAGCGTAGAAGCATCACTGTAATGCCACCTTCTTCCCTCTGAGCAGCAGGACGGTAGGCAACCCTACTTTCCAAGAACATGGGGTTTCCGGAAGGAAAAAGCGATCTCTGAGAGACGTTTCCAAGGACAGAGATGGCGGGTCGTACTGGCCTTTAGAAACAAGTGTGTGGAGAATGCCCCTTTCAGAGGACCACCATTTCTCCTGCGAGAAGCCTTCTACAATGTATGTGTGGAGGCATCAGGCGGGTGCCGGGTCCATCCCTCATGGAAAACACTCTGTCGAGAACAATGTTCCAGGAACGTCTTGCTTACAGAACGTCGAAAATTTCTCCAGGTCCTTGTGTGATGCAGAGGAGTCTGCCCTAATGGGATCTCTGAGAAACAAGGCTGCGGAGACTGGAAACCTTCCCTGCCACCTGGATATCCGAAGACGGAAACCATTTCACGTCGATGTGTGGAAGTAGAGGCCAGGGGCCTTGACCTGATGCCCGGGATGGCGTCTGTGCGGAATTCAACATGGAGCGAACAACCGAAATCTTCCCGTGTAGAGTCCTGTAGCATGGACGTGTACAAGCATCTGGAGCGGGCCCTCTCCTTCCCTCGGAGATACGAGCCCGTGGCGAATGCCACGTCGAGTTCACGTCCTTTCTCATGCGTTCTCTGCCATTTCCAGCGTCGGCCGTGAAGGATAGGCAAAGGGAAAAGTCCCCGTATCGGAGTCCCCAGGATGTGGGGAAAGCAGCTCCCAGGAAACCCAAGTTCCCCCCAGTGAGACGCTTTCTCACACACAGGTATGGGCGCATTCGAATGTGCGATAGACTTCCTTCGGGGAAGGCGATGTTCCATGAATTTCGTGTTTCCAGGAGAGAAAGCTGATGTCCAGGACATGTGTGCAAGTCTTGAGATGGGGCAAGGTCCTTAGGGCGAGCTTCGAGTCTGTGGATCAAGCCCCTTTCGGATACGCACAAGTTGGTCAAGTGTGAATCATTCTGGCTTCCATGTGTGGAACAATCGAAACACGCCCTCTCCCTCTGTCTGTGAAGCAGTCTCTGGGGAATGCCACTTTCCCGTCAGAGGAAGTTGGTTCCCGTGAGGAGCATTCTACCAACTTTCGCCAGAGGCACGCGGAAAGTGCGTCAGACGTCGCGGAACGCAAGCCTGGGAATAAAGCAAGATTCACCGTGGAACACGACCCTTCAAACGAAACCATTCTCATGGATGTGTGTGTTCTCAGACTAGATGAATGCCGTGTCCTTGGCTTGGAGAAAGACTTCTGTGGAGGACGCAGTTCCAGCGACACTGTGGCTGTTCCACCGAGAAGCTTCCGAGCCTCTATGTGTGGAGGCATCCCGAGAGTGCCCCAGTCTTCTGTTTGAGAAAAAGAGTGTGAAGAAAAGCGCTGCCCGCTAACATCTTGATGCCAGAAGCGAAAGCGATTTCTCCTATAGGTGTAGAAATAGAGGACAGGTGGTTTGTCCTTAGGCATGGAATCCAGATGGCAGAGAATGCATTTTTCAGAACCGCATAATTGTCTGCGGCATGAAGGATACCGGCACGTCTGTGGGGCAGCATCAGGAAGGTGCCCTCTAGTTCCGCAGTTGGTAACGGTCGGCTTAGAAGAGGACGTTGAAGGAAACAGTTGCTTTCTGGAGACACAAGCCTTTTCCATTCTCCGCGTGTAGTCTGGAGGAAACTGCCCTAAACCCAATTCATCAACCAGAGACTCTGGACCATGGAACTCTAAACTGCCAGCTCGATATCTGTGGGTAGAAACACTTTCATATCTGTGTGGAAGGGCAGGGAAGTGGCCAGAATTCGGAGGAGAGAACCTCATGCGTGGACATTGTAACTTAGAGCGAACAACAAATGTGCTCCCGTGAGAAGCCTGCTGGCCGGGAAGTGTTGAAGCGTCAGGATGAAGCCCTCTCATTCCCACCGTGGAAGAAATGTCTGCCTCAGGCACGTCTCCGCGACACCCTGGATCCTTCAATCCTATACCCTGCTAGCCTCTGTGGGTTGAAGTCTCAGAAAAGGGCAGGATCGGGCCCTCGGGGAAAGAGTTCTGTGTAGATGGCCTCTTTCGGCAACCAACGTGGTTCTTCAAAGGGGGAAGCCTTGTAGGAAGTATGTGTTGCCGTGTCAGGACAATGCCATCTCCGCCCATCGTCGAAGGATGACTGTGGAGGACGATACGTTCCAGGACCATCTGGATTCCGGAAGAGAAAGCGATTTCTAGTGTAGGTATGGAACGAGAGGCAAGGTGCCCGTCCCCGTATGGGAGATCCAAGTCCGTGGAGCGTACAACTTCCGAGCCACAACAAGTTTCTCCCCCAAGGAATTTCAAGCTCTGGGGTGGGCAAGCTTCGGCGGGGTTCCATATCCTTGCCTCTGAGAATCAAGGCTGTGGAGATGGTCACTTCCCGGGAGCATGTACTTTCTGGAGATCCAAACTGTGGGCACGGAGGTGGCACGCGAGACTAAGGCGCGTGTGCCTGTCAGGGAGAAGACAGTCCGTGGAGACGGCCACTTTCGTGAGCATCTCGTTCCCTCAAGCCGGAAGCATCCTGGCCTATATTGATGAGAACTAGCAGGATAATTCCTCAACCTCTGCTCTGCCTAAATAGACTGTGGGCAATGCCACTTTCCGTAACACCGTGTCTCCAGAAGAGAATTGCCATGTCCAGTCCAAAAGCGGGGAGGGCTAGGAGAGGGACCACGGCCTCACGCTGTGAAACGGGCCTGGGGACATGCACCATTCAGGGAACGACAATGCTCTCCCACGAGAAGCATTCTAGCACGCATGGGTTGAGGCCTCCTAAACATGCCCCATCCTTGCCTCTGTGAAACGAGTCTCTGGGCATTGCACGTGTCCCGAAAGTGGAAGTTCTCTCCTGCCAGAATCTTTGGAGCACGTTTGTCTAGATGCACGGCCAAAGTGCCATGCCCTTCGGTCAGATAATGAACCCTGCGAATAAAGCACGTTTCAGACAAGAACACGACACTTCCAAACACACGCCTCAGAGCAGATCCGTGTGTTTTCACCGGAGGAAATGCCGTTTCCACCGTTGGGCGAAGGAATGCTGGGGAGGAGGCCATTTCGGCAACATCGTAGATTTTCACGCCATAAAAATCCAAGCCTCCGTGTGTGCAACGATCACGAGAGGGCCATCGAATTTCCCGGGAGATACCAGACGCTGGAGGATCCGGTGTCCACTCACATCTTGTTTTCCCAAGAGAAAAGACATTTCTCATAGTTGTGTGGAAGTCTAGGGAAGGGGGCTTGTCCTTAAGATGAGAAACAAGACTGTGGAGAGGGCAACTTTCAGCGCACCCCAAGCATCTCTTTTGGGAAGCCTGGTTGCCCCTGTGCCTTGTGGCATCCGAAAGGTGCCTAACCTTCCCTCAGTGAATACACTCTCTTGGGAATACAGCGTTCAAGTCAACTCTTGCTTCCTGAAGATACAAAGCTTTTCCAAGGCAGGTGTTTGATCAGGAGGAAACATGCCTACACGGACCTCTGGAAAACAAGACGTGGGAATGGTCATCGTCACGGCCATCTGGATTCGGGGAGATAGATCCATCTTCAATTCTGTGTGCGGAAGCATAGGCAAGGGTCTAGGACCCTATCCTGAGAAACAAGTCTCTGGAGAAGAGAATGTTCAGCACACCGCAGCTGTCCTGCCGGAGATGTGTTCTAGCATGGGTGTGTGCAAGCATCGGGAGAGTTCCATCTCCTTCCGTCTGCGAGACAAGCCTGTGGAGATGGCCCCTTGGCAATAACATTTGGGTCCAGATTCCCAATCGCGTTCCAGGAGAGGTGCGGAAGGATAGGCCAGGTAACAAGTCCGCCAGTGTTCCAGTAACAATTCTGGGGAAGCACAGGTGCCAGGAAACACAAGTTCCTTCAGAGGAGATGCTTTCTAATACATACGTCCAGAAGTCTCTGTACATAGCCTACCCTTGCTTGTGGGAGGCAAGTTGGGTGGAATGCGAATTCCACTCCCATCTTGTTTCCACAAGAGAGAAATCGAATCAGTCCAATATATGCGCTGGAGCCTAGTGTACCGGGGCGATGTCCTGACGCTTTGAGAGAAGAGTGTGGAGCAGGCATCGTTGAGGAATCCACAAGTTTCTCAAGCGAGGAGCCTTCTAGCATTGCCGGGGTGAAGCGACCGAAACATGCACGAACCTTCCCTCTGTGAATAGGCTCTAGGGAATGCCAATTTCCCCTCAGAGGAAGATTGTCCCGGTGGGAAGCTCTCTAGCCTGTTGGTCTGCAGGTCCGCGGAGAAGGCCACATACACTTCGCTAAGGAAAACTCTCTGTGAAGAAAGATAGGTTCAGTGAAGGAAGCACACGTCCCACCAAACCCACTGAAACACACGGAGACCTTTTGGCATCAGGAAAGGCGTTATCCTTGCCCTGGATAGAATGCATTTGGGAGTACCTGTGCTGCCCCGGCTTTGGATTGCAAAGGATTCCCTTCCTACCTTATAGGTGTGGGAGTGGGCAATGTCCTTCGACGTGGAGACAAGTCTGTGAAGCAAGCACCGTTCGGGGAACCACCAGATTCTCGAGCGAGGAGCATTCCAGGCTGCATGTCCTGAGGCTCCCGAAACACGGGCTCTCTTTGCGTCTCTGAATAAATCTCTGGGGAATGCAACGTTCCTTCACAGGAAGCATGCCTCAGCGAGACATTTTGTGGTATGTTTCTCTAGAAGTACGGGGATGGGCGGTCGCATTCAGGAGGTGCCGTGTCCCTGTCCAGGAGAAACAATTCTGTGGAGAAGGCGACTTCGGCCCCAATGTGCTTTTCCAAGAAGAAGCTTCCTTAGGCTCAAAGCGTGGAAGCATCACTGTAATGCCACCTTCTTCCCTCTGAGCAGCAGGACGGTAGGCAACCCTACTTTCCAAGAACATGGGGTTTCCAGAAGGAAAAAGCGATCTCTGAGAGACGATTCCAAGGACAGAGATGGCGGGTCGTACTGGCCTTTAGAAACAAGTGTGTGGAGAATGCCCCTTTCAGAGGACCACCATTTCTCCTGCGAGAAGCCTTCTACAATGTATGTGTGGAGGCATCAGGCGGGTGCCGGGTCCATCCCTCAGTGAAAACACTCTGTCGAGAACAATGTTCCAGGAACGTCTTGCTTACAGAACGTCGAAGATTTCTCCAGGTCCTTGTGTGATGCGGAGGAGTCTGCCCTAATGGGATCTCTGAGAAACAAGGCTGCGGAGACTGGAAACCTTCCCTGCCACCTGGATATCCGAAGACGGAAACCATTTCACGTCGATATGTGGAAGTAGAGGCCAGGGGCCTTGACCTGATGCCCGGGAAGGCGTCTGTGCGGAATTCAACATGGAGCGAACAACCGAAATCTTCCCGTGTAGAGTCCTGTAGCATGGACGTGTACAAGCATCTGGAGCGGGCCCTCTCCTTCCCTCGGAGATACGAGCCCGTGGCGAATGCCACGTCGAGTTCACGTCCTTTCTCATGCGTTCTCTGCCATTTCCAGCGTCGGCCGTGAAGGATAGGCAAAGGGAAAAGTCCCCGTATCGGAGTCCCCAGGATGTGGGGAAAGCAGCTCCCAGGAAACCCAAGTTCCCCCCCGTGAGATGCTTTCTCACACACAGGTATGGGCGCATTCGAATGTGCGATAGACTTCCTTCGGGGAAGGCGATGTTCCATGAATTTCGTGTTTCCAGGAGAGAAAGCTGATGTCCAGGACATGTGTGCAAGTCGTGAGATGGGGCAAGGTCCTTAGGGCGAGCTTCGAGTCTGTGGATCAAGCCCCTTTCGGATAAGCACAAGTTGGTCAAGTGTGAATCATTCTGGCTTCCATGTGTGGAACAATCGAAACACGCCCTCTCCCTCTGTCTGTGAAGCAGTGTCTGGGGAATGCCACTTTCCCGTCAGAGGAAGTTGGTTCCCGTGAGGAGCATTCTACCATCTTTCGCCAGAGGCACGCGGAAAGTGCGTCAGACGTCGCGGAACGCAAGCCTGGGAATAAAGCAAGATTCACCGTGGAACACGACCCTTCAAACGAAACCATTCTCATGGATGTGTGTGTTCTCAGACTAGATGAATGCCGTGTCCTTGGCTTGGAGAAAGACTTCTGTGGAGGATGCAGTTCCAGCGACACTGTGGCTGTTCCACCGAGAAGCTTCCGAGCCTCTATGTGTGGAGGCATCCCGAGAGTGCCCCAGTCTTCTGTTTGAGAAAAAGAGTGTGAAGAAAAGGCCGCCCGCTAACATCTTGATGCCAGAAGCGAAAGCGATTTCTCCTATAGGTGTAGAAATAGAGGACAGGTGGTTTGTCCTTAGGCATGGAATCCAGATGGCAGAGACTGCATTTTTCAGAACCGCATAATTGTCTGCGGCATGAAGGATACCGGCACGTCTGTGGGGCAGCATCAGGAAGGTGCCCTCTAGTTCCACAGTTGGTAACGGTCGGCCTAGAAGAGGACGTTGAAGGAAACACTTGCTTTTGAAGACACAAGCCTTTTCCATTCTCCGCGTGTAGTCTGGAGGAAACTGCCCTAAACCCAATTCATCAACCAGAGACTCTGGACCATGGAACTCTAAACTGCCAGCTCGATATCTGAGGGTAGAAACACTTTCATATCTGTGTGGAAGGGCAGGCAAGTGGCCAGGATTCGGAGGAGAGAACCTCATGCGTGGACATTGTAACTTAGAGCGAACAACAAATGTGCTCCCGTGAGAAGCCTGCTGGCCGGGAAGTGTTGAAGCGTCAGGATGAAGCCCTCTCATTCCCACCGTGGAAGAAATGTCTGCCTCAGGCACGTCTCCGCGACACCCTGGATCCTTCAATCCTATACCCTGCTAGCCTCTGTGGGTTGAAGTCTCAGAAAAGGGCAGGATCGGGCCCTCGGGGAAAGAGTTCTGTGTAGATAGCCTCTTTCGGCAACCAACGTGGTTCTTAAAGGGGGAACTCTTGTAGGAAGTATGTGTTGCCGTGTCAGGACAATGCCATCTCCGCCCATCGTCAAAGGATGACTGTGGAGGACGACACGTTCCAGGACCATCTGGATTCCGGAAGAGAAAGCGATTTCTAGTGTAGGTATGGAAAGAGAGGCAAGGTGCCCGTCCCCGTCTGGGTGATCCAAGTCCGTGGAGCGTACAACTTCCGAGCCACAACAAGTTTCTCCCCCAAGGAAAGTTTCAAGCTCTGGGGTGGGCAAGCTTCGGCGGGGTTCCATATCCTTGCCTCTGAGAATCAAGGCTGTGGAGATGGTCACTTCCCGGGAGCATTTACTTTCTGGAGATCCAAACTGTGGGCACGGAGGTGGCACGCGAGACTAAGGCGCGTGTGCCTGTCAGGGAGAAGACAGTCCGTGGAGACGGCCACTTTCGTGAGCATCTCGTTCCCTCAAGCCGGAAGCATCCTGGCCTATATTGATGAGAACTTGCAGGATAATTCCTCAACCTCTACTCTGCCTAAATAGACTGTGGGCAATGCCACTTTCCCTAACACCGTGTCTCCAGAAGAGAATTGCCATGTCCAGTCCAAAAGCGGGGAGGTCTAGGAGAGGGACCACGGCCTCACGCTGAGAAACGGGCCTGGGGACATGCACCATTCAGGGAACGACAATGCTCTCCCACGAGAAGCATTCTAGCACGCATGGGTTGAGGCCTCCTAAACATGCCCCATCCTTGCCTCTGTGAAACGAGTCTCTGGGCATTGCACGTGTCCCGAAAGTGGAAGTTCTCTCCTGCCAGAATCTTTGGAGCACGTTTGTCTAGATGCACGGCCAAAGCGCCATGCCCTTCGGTCAGATAATGAACCCTGCGAATAAAGCACGTTTCAGACAAGAACACGACACTTCCAAACACACGCCTCAGAGCAGATCCGTGTGTTTTCACCGGAGGAAATGCAGTTTCCACCGTTGGGCGAAGGAATGCTGGGGAGGAGGCCATTTCGGCAACATCGTAGATTTTCACGCCATAAAAATCCAAGCCTCCGTGTGTGCAATGATCACGAGAGGGCCATCGAATTTCCTGAGAGATACCAGACGCTGGAGGATCCGGTGTCCACTCACATCTTGTTTTCCCAAGAGAAAAACCATTTCTCATAGTTGTGTGGAAGTCTAGGGAAGGGGGCTTGTCCTTAAGATGAGAAACAAGACTGTGGAGAGGGCAACTTTCAGCGCACCCCAAGTATCTCTTTTGGGAAGCCTGGTTGCCCCTGTGCCTTGTGGCATCCGAAAGGTGCCTAACCTTCCCTCAGTGAATACACTCTCTTGGGAATACAGCGTTCAAGTCAACACTTGCTTCCTGAAGATACAAAGCTTTTCCAAGGCAGGTGTTTGATCAGGAGGAAACATGCCTACACGGACCTCTGGAAAACAAGACGTGGGAATGGTCATCGTCACGGCCATCTGGATGCGGGGAGATAGATCCATCTTCAATTCTGTGTGCGGAAGCATAGGCAAGGGCCTAGGACCCTATCCTGAGAAACAAGTCTCTGGAGAAGAGAATGTTCAGCACACCGCAGCTGTCCTGCCGGAGATGTGTTCTAGCATGGGTGTGTGCAAGCATCGGGAGAGTTCCATCTCCTTCCGTCTGCGAGACAAGCCTGTGGAGATGGCCCCTTGGCAATAACATTTGGGTCCAGATTTCCAATCGAGTTCCAGGAGAGGTGCGGAAGGATAGGCCAGGTAACAAGTCCCCCAGTGTTCCAGTAACAATTCTGGGGAAGCACAGGTGCCAGGAAACACAAGTTCCTTCAGAGGAGATGCTTTCTAATCCATACGTCCAGAAGTCTCTGTACATAGCCTACTCTTGCTTGTGGGAGGCAAGTTGGGTGGAATGCGAATTCCACTCCCATCTTGTTTCCACAAGAGAGAAATCGAATCAGTCCAATATATGCGCTGGAGCCTAGTGTACCGGGGCGATGTCCTGACGTTTTGTGAGAAGAGTGTGGAGCAGGCATCGTTGAGGAATCCACAAGTTTCTCAAGCGAGGAGCCTTCTAGCATTGCCGGGGTGAAGCGACCGAAACATGCACGAACCTTCCCTCTGTGAATAGGCTCTAGGGAATGCCAATTTCCCCTCAGAGGAAGATTGTCCCGGTGGGAAGCTCTCTAGCCTGTTGGTCTGCCGGCCCGCGGAGAAGGCCACATATACTTCGCTAAGGAAAACTCTCTGTGAGGAAAGATAGGTTCAGTGAAGGAAGCACACGTCCCACCAAACCCACTGAAACACACGGAGACGTTTTGGCATCAGGAAAGGCGTTATCCTTGCCCTGGATAGAATGCATTTGGGAGTACCTGTGCTGCCCCGGCGTTGGATTGCAAAGGAGCCCCTTCCTACCTTATAGGTGTGGGAGTGGGCAATGTCCTTCGACGTGGAGACAAGTCTGTGAAGCAAGCACCGTTCGGGGAACCACCAGATTCTCGAGCGAGGAGCATTCCAGGCTGCATGTCCTGAGGCTCCCGAAACACGGGCTCTCTTTGCGTCTCTGAATAAATCTCTGGGGAATGCAACGTTCCTTCACAGGAAGCATGCCTCAGCGAGACATTTTGTGGTATGTTTCTCTAGAAGTACGGGGATGGGCGGTCGCATTCAGGGGGTGCCGTGTCCCTGGCCGGGAGAAACAATTCTGTGGAGAAGGCGAATTCGGCCCCAATGTGCTTTTCCAAGAAGAAGCTTCCTTAGGCTCAAAGCGTGGAAGCATCACTGTAATGCCACCTTCTTCCCTCTGAGCAGCAGGACGGTAGGCAACCCTACTTTCCAAGAACATGGGGTTTCCAGAAGGAAAAAGCGATCTCTGAGAGACGTTTCCAAGGACAGAGATGGCGGGTCGTACTGGCCTTTAGAAACAAGTGTGTGGAGAATGCCCCTTTCAGAGGACCACCATTTCTCCTGCGAGAAGCCTTCTACAATGTATGTGTGGAGGCATCAGGCGGGTGCCGGGTCCATCCCTCAGGGAAAACACTCTGTCGAGAACAATGATCCGGGAACGTCTTGCTTACAGAACGTCGAAGATTTCTCCAGGTCCTTGTGTGATGCGGAGGAGTCTGCCCTAATGGGATCTCTGAGAAACAAGGCTGCGGAGACTGGAAACCTTCCCTGCCACCTGGATATCCGAAGACGGAAACCATTTCACGTCGATGTGTGGAAGTAGAGGCCAGGGGCCTTGACCTGATGCCCGGGAAGGCGTCTGTGCGGAATTCAACATGGAGCGAACAACCGAAATCTTCCCGTGTAGAGTCCTGTAGCATGGACGTGTACAAGCATCTGGAGCGGGCCCTCTCCTTCCCTCGGAGATACGAGCCCGTGGCGAATGCCACGTCGAGTTCACGTCCTTTCTCATGCGTTCTCTCCCATTTCCAGCGTCGGCCGTGAAGGATAGGCAAAGGGAAAAGTCCCCGTATCGGAGTCCCCAGGATGTGGGGAAAGCAGCTCCCAGGAAACCCAAGTTCCCCCCAGTGAGATGCTTTCTCACACACAGGTATGGGCGCATTCGAATGTGCGATAGACTTCCTTCGGGGAAGGCGATGTTCCATGAATTTCGTGTTTCCAGGAGAGAAAGCTGATGTCCAGGACATGTGTGCAAGTCGTGAGATGGGGCAAGGTCCTTAGGGCGAGCTTCGAGTCTGTGGATCAAGCCCCTTTCGGATAAGCACAAGTTGGTCAAGTGTGAATCATTCTGGCTTCCATGTGTGGAACAATCGAAACACCCCCTCTCCCTCTGTCTGTGAAGCAGTCTCTGGGGAATGCCACTTTCCCGTCAGAGGAAGTTGGTTCCCGTGAGGAGCATTCTACCATCTTTCGCCAGAGGTACGCGGAAAGTGCGTCAGACGTCGCGGAACGCAAGCATCGGAATAAATCAAGATTCACCGTGGAACACGACCCTTCAAACGAAACCATTCTCATGGATGTGTGTGTTCTCAGACTAGATGAATGCCGTGTCCCTGGCTTGGAGAAAGAATTCTGTGGAGGATGCAGTTCCAGCGACACTGTGGCTGTTCCACCGAGAAGCTTCCGAGCCTCTATGTGTGGAGGCATCCCGAGAGTGCCCCAGTCTTCTGTTTGAGAAAAAGAGTGTGAAGTAAAGCGCTGCCCGCTTACATCTTGATGCCAGAAGCGAAAGTGATTTCTCCTATAGGTGTAGAAATAGAGGACAGGTGGTTTGTCCTTAGGCATGGAATCCAGATGGCAGAGACTGCATTTTTCAGAACCGCATAATTGTCTGCGGCATGAAGGATACCGGCACGTCTGTGGGGCAGCATCAGGAAGGTGCCCTCTAGTTCCACAGTTGGTAACGGTCGGCCTAGAAGAGAACGTTGAAGGAAACACTTGCTTTCTGAAGACACAAGCCTTTTCCATTCTCCGCGTGTAGTCTGGAGGAAACTGCCCTAAACCCAATTCATCAACCAGAGACTCTGGACCATGGAACTCTAAACTGCCAGCTCGATATCTGAGGGTAGAAACACTTTCATATCTGTGTGGAAGGGCAGGCAAGTGGCCAGGATTCGGAGGAGAGAACCTCATGCGTGGACATTGTAACTTAGAGCGAACAACAAATGTGCTCCCGTGAGAAGCCTGCTGGCCGGGAAGTGTTGAAGCGTCAGGATGAAGCCCTCTCATTCCCACCGTGGAAGAAATGTCTGCCTCAGGCACGTCTCCGCGACACCCTGGATCCTTCAATCCTATACCCTGCTAGCCTCTGTGGGTTGAAGTCTCAGAAAAGGGCAGGATCGGGCCCTCGGGGAAAGAGTTCTGTGTAGATAGCCTCTTTCGGCAACCAACGTGGTTCTTAAAGGGGGAACCCTTGTAGGAAGTATGTGTTGCCGTGTCAGGACAATGCCATCTCCGCCCATCGTCAAAGGATGACTGTGGAGGACGACACGTTCCAGGACCATCTGGATTCCGGAAGAGAAAGCGATTTCTAGTGTACGTATGGAAAGAGAGGCAAGGTGCCCGTCCCCGTCTGGGTGATCCAAGTCCGTGGAGCGTACAACTTCCGAGCCACAACAAGTTTCTCCCCCAAGGAAAGTTTCAAGCTCTGGGGTGGGCAAGCTTCGGCGGGGTTCCATATCCTTGCCTCTGAGAATCAAGGCTGTGGAGATGGTCACTTCCCGGGAGCATTTACTTTCTGGAGATCCAAACTGTGGGCACGGAGGTGGCACGCGAGACTAAGGCGCGTGTGCCTGTCAGGGAGAAGACAGTCCGTGGAGACGGCCACTTTCGTGAGCATCTCGTTCCCTCAAGCCGGAAGCATCCTGGCCTATATTGATGAGAACTAGCAGGATAATTCCTCAACCTCTACTCTGCCTAAATAGACTGTGGGCAATGCCACTTTCCCTAACACCGTGTCTCCAGAAGAGAATTGCCATGTCCAGTCCAAAAGCGGGGAGGTCTAGGAGAGGGACCACGGCCTCACGCTGAGAAACGGGCCTGGGGACATGCACCATTCAGGGAACGACAATGCTCTCCCACGAGAAGCATTCTAGCACGCATGGGTTGAGGCCTCCTAAACATGCCCCATCCTTGCCTCTGTGAAACGAGTCTCTGGGCATTGCACGTGTCCCGAAAGTGGAAGTTCTCTCCTGCCAGAATCTTTGGAGCACGTTTGTCTAGATGCACGGCCAAAGCGCCATGCCCTTCGGTCAGATAATGAACCCTGCGAATAAAGCACGTTTCAGACAAGAACACGACACTTCCAAACACACGCCTCAGAGCAGATCCGTGTGTTTTCACCGGAGGAAATGCCGTTTCCACCGTTGGGCGAAGGAATGCTGGGGAGGAGGCCATTTCGGCAACATCGTAGATTTTCACGCCATAAAAATCCAAGCCTCCGTGTGTGCAACGATCACGAGAGGGCCATCGAATTTCCTGAGAGATACCAGACGCTGGAGGATCCGGTGTCCACTCACATCTTGTTTTCCCAAGAGAAAAACCATTTCTCATAGTTGTGTGGAAGTCTAGGGAAGGGGGCTTGTCCTTAAGATGAGAAACAAGACTGTGGAGAGGGCAACTTTCAGCGCACCCCAAGTATCTCTTTTGGGAAGCCTGGTTGCCCCTGTGCCTTGTGGCATCCGAAAGGTGCCTAACCTTCCCTCAGTGAATACACTCTCTTGGGAATACAGCGTTCAAGTCAACACTTGCTTCCTGAAGATACAAAGCTTTTCCAAGGCAGGTGTTTGATCAGGAGGAAACATGCCTACACGGACCTCTGGAAAACAAGACGTGGGAATGGTCATCGTCACGGCCATCTGGATGCGGGGAGATAGATCCATCTTCAATTCTGTGTGCGGAAGCATAGGCAAGGGCCTAGGACCCTATCCTGAGAAACAAGTCTCTGGAGAAGAGAATGTTCAGCACACCGCAGCTGTCCTGCCGGAGATGTGTTCTAGCATGGGTGTGTGCAAGCATCGGGAGAGTTCCATCTCCTTCCGTCTGCGAGACAAGCCTGTGGAGATGGCCCCTTGGCAATAACATTTGGGTCCAGATTTCCAATCGAGTTCCAGGAGAGGTGCGGAAGGATAGGCCAGGTAACAAGTCCCCCAGTGTTCCAGTAACAATTCTGGGGAAGCACAGGTGCCAGGAAACACAAGTTCCTTCAGAGGAGATGCTTTCTAATCCATACGTCCAGAAGTCTCTGTACATAGCCTACTCTTGCTTGTGGGAGGCAAGTTGGGTGGAATGCGAATTCCACTCCCATCTTGTTTCCACAAGAGAGAAATCGAATCAGTCCAATATATGCGCTGGAGCCTAGTGTACCGGGGCGATGTCCTGACGTTTTGTGAGAAGAGTGTGGAGCAGGCATCGTTGAGGAATCCACAAGTTTCTCAAGCGAGGAGCCTTCTAGCATTGCCGGGGTGAAGCGACCGAAACATGCACGAACCTTCCCTCTGTGAATAGGCTCTAGGGAATGCCAATTTCCCCTCAGAGGAAGATTGTCCCGGTGGGAAGCTCTCTAGCCTGTTGGTCTGCCGGCCCGCGGAGAAGGCCACATATACTTCGCTAAGGAAAACTCTCTGTGAGGAAAGATAGGTTCAGTGAAGGAAGCACACGTCCCACCAAACCCACTGAAACACACGGAGACGTTTTGGCATCAGGAAAGGCGTTATCCTTGCCCTGGATAGAATGCATTTGGGAGTACCTGTGCTGCCCCGGCGTTGGATTGCAAAGGAGCCCCTTCCTACCTTATAGGTGTGGGAGTGGGCAATGTCCTTCGACGTGGAGACAAGTCTGTGAAGCAAGCACCGTTCGGGGAACCACCAGATTCTCGAGCGAGGAGCATTCCAGGCTGCATGTCCTGAGGCTCCCGAAACACGGGCTCTCTTTGCGTCTCTGAATAAATCTCTGGGGAATGCAACGTTCCTTCACAGGAAGCATGCCTCAGCGAGACATTTTGTGGTATGTTTCTCTAGAAGTACGGGGATGGGCGGTCGCATTCAGGGGGTGCCGTGTCCCTGGCCGGGAGAAACAATTCTGTGGAGAAGGCGAATTCGGCCCCAATGTGCTTTTCCAAGAAGAAGCTTCCTTAGGCTCAAAGCGTGGAAGCATCACTGTAATGCCACCTTCTTCCCTCTGAGCAGCAGGACGGTAGGCAACCCTACTTTCCAAGAACATGGGGTTTCCAGAAGGAAAAAGCGATCTCTGAGAGACGTTTCCAAGGACAGAGATGGCGGGTCGTACTGGCCTTTAGAAACAAGTGTGTGGAGAATGCCCCTTTCAGAGGACCACCATTTCTCCTGCGAGAAGCCTTCTACAATGTATGTGTGGAGGCATCAGGCGGGTGCCGGGTCCATCCCTCAGGGAAAACACTCTGTCGAGAACAATGATCCGGGAACGTCTTGCTTACAGAACGTCGAAGATTTCTCCAGGTCCTTGTGTGATGCGGAGGAGTCTGCCCTAATGGGATCTCTGAGAAACAAGGCTGCGGAGACTGGAAACCTTCCCTGCCACCTGGATATCCGAAGACGGAAACCATTTCACGTCGATGTGTGGAAGTAGAGGCCAGGGGCCTTGACCTGATGCCCGGGAAGGCGTCTGTGCGGAATTCAACATGGAGCGAACAACCGAAATCTTCCCGTGTAGAGTCCTGTAGCATGGACGTGTACAAGCATCTGGAGCGGGCCCTCTCCTTCCCTCGGAGATACGAGCCCGTGGCGAATGCCACGTCGAGTTCACGTCCTTTCTCATGCGTTCTCTCCCATTTCCAGCGTCGGCCGTGAAGGATAGGCAAAGGGAAAAGTCCCCGTATCGGAGTCCCCAGGATGTGGGGAAAGCAGCTCCCAGGAAACCCAAGTTCCCCCCAGTGAGATGCTTTCTCACACACAGGTATGGGCGCATTCGAATGTGCGATAGACTTCCTTCGGGGAAGGCGATGTTCCATGAATTTCGTGTTTCCAGGAGAGAAAGCTGATGTCCAGGACATGTGTGCAAGTCGTGAGATGGGGCAAGGTCCTTAGGGCGAGCTTCGAGTCTGTGGATCAAGCCCCTTTCGGATAAGCACAAGTTGGTCAAGTGTGAATCATTCTGGCTTCCATGTGTGGAACAATCGAAACACCCCCTCTCCCTCTGTCTGTGAAGCAGTCTCTGGGGAATGCCACTTTCCCGTCAGAGGAAGTTGGTTCCCGTGAGGAGCATTCTACCATCTTTCGCCAGAGGTACGCGGAAAGTGCGTCAGACGTCGCGGAACGCAAGCATCGGAATAAATCAAGATTCACCGTGGAACACGACCCTTCAAACGAAACCATTCTCATGGATGTGTGTGTTCTCAGACTAGATGAATGCCGTGTCCCTGGCTTGGAGAAAGAATTCTGTGGAGGATGCAGTTCCAGCGACACTGTGGCTGTTCCACCGAGAAGCTTCCGAGCCTCTATGTGTGGAGGCATCCCGAGAGTGCCCCAGTCTTCTGTTTGAGAAAAAGAGTGTGAAGTAAAGCGCTGCCCGCTTACATCTTGATGCCAGAAGCGAAAGTGATTTCTCCTATAGGTGTAGAAATAGAGGACAGGTGGTTTGTCCTTAGGCATGGAATCCAGATGGCAGAGACTGCATTTTTCAGAACCGCATAATTGTCTGCGGCATGAAGGATACCGGCACGTCTGTGGGGCAGCATCAGGAAGGTGCCCTCTAGTTCCACAGTTGGTAACGGTCGGCCTAGAAGAGAACGTTGAAGGAAACACTTGCTTTCTGAAGACACAAGCCTTTTCCATTCTCCGCGTGTAGTCTGGAGGAAACTGCCCTAAACCCAATTCATCAACCAGAGACTCTGGACCATGGAACTCTAAACTGCCAGCTCGATATCTGAGGGTAGAAACACTTTCATATCTGTGTGGAAGGGCAGGCAAGTGGCCAGGATTCGGAGGAGAGAACCTCATGCGTGGACATTGTAACTTAGAGCGAACAACAAATGTGCTCCCGTGAGAAGCCTGCTGGCCGGGAAGTGTTGAAGCGTCAGGATGAAGCCCTCTCATTCCCACCGTGGAAGAAATGTCTGCCTCAGGCACGTCTCCGCGACACCCTGGATCCTTCAATCCTATACCCTGCTAGCCTCTGTGGGTTGAAGTCTCAGAAAAGGGCAGGATCGGGCCCTCGGGGAAAGAGTTCTGTGTAGATAGCCTCTTTCGGCAACCAACGTGGTTCTTAAAGGGGGAACCCTTGTAGGAAGTATGTGTTGCCGTGTCAGGACAATGCCATCTCCGCCCATCGTCAAAGGATGACTGTGGAGGACGACACGTTCCAGGACCATCTGGATTCCGGAAGAGAAAGCGATTTCTAGTGTACGTATGGAAAGAGAGGCAAGGTGCCCGTCCCCGTCTGGGTGATCCAAGTCCGTGGAGCGTACAACTTCCGAGCCACAACAAGTTTCTCCCCCAAGGAAAGTTTCAAGCTCTGGGGTGGGCAAGCTTCGGCGGGGTTCCATATCCTTGCCTCTGAGAATCAAGGCTGTGGAGATGGTCACTTCCCGGGAGCATTTACTTTCTGGAGATCCAAACTGTGGGCACGGAGGTGGCACGCGAGACTAAGGCGCGTGTGCCTGTCAGGGAGAAGACAGTCCGTGGAGACGGCCACTTTCGTGAGCATCTCGTTCCCTCAAGCCGGAAGCATCCTGGCCTATATTGATGAGAACTAGCAGGATAATTCCTCAACCTCTACTCTGCCTAAATAGACTGTGGGCAATGCCACTTTCCCTAACACCGTGTCTCCAGAAGAGAATTGCCATGTCCAGTCCAAAAGCGGGGAGGTCTAGGAGAGGGACCACGGCCTCACGCTGAGAAACGGGCCTGGGGACATGCACCATTTAGGGAACGACAATGCTCTCCCACGAGAAGCATTCTAGCACGCATGGGTTGAGGCCTCCTAAACATGCCCCATCCTTGCCTCTGTGAAACGAGTCTCTGGGCATTGCACGTGTCCCGAAAGTGGAAGTTCTCTCCTGCCAGAATCTTTGGAGCACGTTTGTCTAGATGCACGGCCAAAGCGCCATGCCCTTCGGTCAGATAATGAACCCTGCGAATAAAGCACGTTTCAGACAAGAACACGACACTTCCAAACACACGCCTCAGAGCAGATCCGTGTGTTTTCACCGGAGGAAATGCCGTTTCCACCGTTGGGCGAAGGAATGCTGGGGAGGAGGCCATTTCGGCAACATCGTAGATTTTCACGCCATAAAAATCCAAGCCTCCGTGTGTGCAACGATCACGAGAGGGCCATCGAATTTCCTGAGAGATACCAGACGCTGGAGGATCCGGTGTCCACTCACATCTTGTTTTCCCAAGAGAAAAACCATTTCTCATAGTTGTGTGGAAGTCTAGGGAAGGGGGCTTGTCCTTAAGATGAGAAACAAGACTGTGGAGAGGGCAACTTTCAGCGCACCCCAAGTATCTCTTTTGGGAAGCCTGGTTGCCCCTGTGCCTTGTGGCATCCGAAAGGTGCCTAACCTTCCCTCAGTGAATACACTCTCTTGGGAATACAGCGTTCAAGTCAACACTTGCTTCCTGAAGATACAAAGCTTTTCCAAGGCAGGTGTTTGATCAGGAGGAAACATGCCTACACGGACCTCTGGAAAACAAGACGTGGGAATGGTCATCGTCACGGCCATCTGGATGCGGGGAGATAGATCCATCTTCAATTCTGTGTGCGGAAGCATAGGCAAGGGCCTAGGACCCTATCCTGAGAAACAAGTCTCTGGAGAAGAGAATGTTCAGCACACCGCAGCTGTCCTGCCGGAGATGTGTTCTAGCATGGGTGTGTGCAAGCATCGGGAGAGTTCCATCTCCTTCCGTCTGCGAGACAAGCCTGTGGAGATGGCCCCTTGGCAATAACATTTGGGTCCAGATTTCCAATCGAGTTCCAGGAGAGGTGCGGAAGGATAGGCCAGGTAACAAGTCCCCCAGTGTTCCAGTAACAATTCTGGGGAAGCACAGGTGCCAGGAAACACAAGTTCCTTCAGAGGAGATGCTTTCTAATCCATACGTCCAGAAGTCTCTGTACATAGCCTACTCTTGCTTGTGGGAGGCAAGTTGGGTGGAATGCGAATTCCACTCCCATCTTGTTTCCACAAGAGAGAAATCGAATCAGTCCAATATATGCGCTGGAGCCTAGTGTACCGGGGCGATGTCCTGACGTTTTGTGAGAAGAGTGTGGAGCAGGCATCGTTGAGGAATCCACAAGTTTCTCAAGCGAGGAGCCTTCTAGCATTGCCGGGGTGAAGCGACCGAAACATGCACGAACCTTCCCTCTGTGAATAGGCTCTAGGGAATGCCAATTTCCCCTCAGAGGAAGATTGTCCCGGTGGGAAGCTCTCTAGCCTGTTGGTCTGCCGGCCCGCGGAGAAGGCCACATATACTTCGCTAAGGAAAACTCTCTGTGAGGAAAGATAGGTTCAGTGAAGGAAGCACACGTCCCACCAAACCCACTGAAACACACGGAGACGTTTTGGCATCAGGAAAGGCGTTATCCTTGCCCTGGATAGAATGCATTTGGGAGTACCTGTGCTGCCCCGGCGTTGGATTGCAAAGGAGCCCCTTCCTACCTTATAGGTGTGGGAGTGGGCAATGTCCTTCGACGTGGAGACAAGTCTGTGAAGCAAGCACCGTTCGGGGAACCACCAGATTCTCGAGCGAGGAGCATTCCAGGCTGCATGTCCTGAGGCTCCCGAAACACGGGCTCTCTTTGCGTCTCTGAATAAATCTCTGGGGAATGCAACGTTCCTTCACAGGAAGCATGTCCCAGCGAGACATTTTGTGGTATGTTTCTCTAGAAGTACGGGGATGGGCGGTCGCATTCAGGGGGTGCCGTGTCCCTGGCCGGGAGAAACAATTCTGTGGAGAAGGCGAATTCGGCCCCAATGTGCTTTTCCAAGAAGAAGCTTCCTTAGGCTCAAAGCGTGGAAGCATCACTGTAATGCCACCTTCTTCCCTCTGAGCAGCAGGACGGTAGGCAACCCTACTTTCCAAGAACATGGGGTTTCCAGAAGGAAAAAGCGATCTCTGAGAGACGTTTCCAAGGACAGAGATGGCGGGTCGTACTGGCCTTTAGAAACAAGTGTGTGGAGAATGCCCCTTTCAGAGGACCACCATTTCTCCTGCGAGAAGCCTTCTACAATGTATGTGTGGAGGCATCAGGCGGGTGCCGGGTCCATCCCTCAGGGAAAACACTCTGTCGAGAACAATGATCCGGGAACGTCTTGCTTACAGAACGTCGAAGATTTCTCCAGGTCCTTGTGTGATGCGGAGGAGTCTGCCCTAATGGGATCTCTGAGAAACAAGGCTGCGGAGACTGGAAACCTTCCCTGCCACCTGGATATCCGAAGACGGAAACCATTTCACGTCGATGTGTGGAAGTAGAGGCCAGGGGCCTTGACCTGATGCCCGGGAAGGCGTCTGTGCGGAATTCAACATGGAGCGAACAACCGAAATCTTCCCGTGTAGAGTCCTGTAGCATGGACGTGTACAAGCATCTGGAGCGGGCCCTCTCCTTCCCTCGGAGATACGAGCCCGTGGCGAATGCCACGTCGAGTTCACGTCCTTTCTCATGCGTTCTCTCCCATTTCCAGCGTCGGCCGTGAAGGATAGGCAAAGGGAAAAGTCCCCGTATCGGAGTCCCCAGGATGTGGGGAAAGCAGCTCCCAGGAAACCCAAGTTCCCCCCAGTGAGATGCTTTCTCACACACAGGTATGGGCGCATTCGAATGTGCGATAGACTTCCTTCGGGGAAGGCGATGTTCCATGAATTTCGTGTTTCCAGGAGAGAAAGCTGATGTCCAGGACATGTGTGCAAGTCGTGAGATGGGGCAAGGTCCTTAGGGCGAGCTTCGAGTCTGTGGATCAAGCCCCTTTCGGATAAGCACAAGTTGGTCAAGTGTGAATCATTCTGGCTTCCATGTGTGGAACAATCGAAACACCCCCTCTCCCTCTGTCTGTGAAGCAGTCTCTGGGGAATGCCACTTTCCCGTCAGAGGAAGTTGGTTCCCGTGAGGAGCATTCTACCATCTTTCGCCAGAGGTACGCGGAAAGTGCGTCAGACGTCGCGGAACGCAAGCATCGGAATAAATCAAGATTCACCGTGGAACACGACCCTTCAAACGAAACCATTCTCATGGATGTGTGTGTTCTCAGACTAGATGAATGCCGTGTCCCTGGCTTGGAGAAAGAATTCTGTGGAGGATGCAGTTCCAGCGACACTGTGGCTGTTCCACCGAGAAGCTTCCGAGCCTCTATGTGTGGAGGCATCCCGAGAGTGCCCCAGTCTTCTGTTTGAGAAAAAGAGTGTGAAGTAAAGCGCTGCCCGCTTACATCTTGATGCCAGAAGCGAAAGTGATTTCTCCTATAGGTGTAGAAATAGAGGACAGGTGGTTTGTCCTTAGGCATGGAATCCAGATGGCAGAGAATGCATTTTTCAGAACCGCATAATTATCTGCGGCATGAAGGATACCGGCACGTCTGTGGGGCAGCATCAGGAAGGTGCCCTCTAGTTCCGCAGTTGGTAACGGTCGGCTTAGAAGAGGACGTTGAAGGAAACACTTGATTTCTGAAGACACAAGCCTTCCATTCTCCGCGTGTAGTCTGGAGGAAACTGCCCTAAACCCCATTCATCAACCAGAGACTCTGGACCATGGAACTCTAAACTGCCAGCTCGATATCTCAGGGTAGAAACACTTTCATATCTGTGTGGAAGGGCAGGCAAGTGGCCAGAATTCGAGGAGAGAACCTCATGCGTGGACATTGTAACTTAGAGCGAACAACAAATGTGATCCCGTGAGAAGCCTGCTGGCCGGGAAGTGTTGAAGCGTCAGGATGAAGCCCTCTCATTCCCACCGTGGAAGAAATGTCTGCCTCAGGCACGTCTCCGCGACACCCTGGATCCTTCAATCCTATACCCTGCTAGCCTCTGTGGGTTGAAGTCTCAGAAAAGGGCAGGATCGGGCCCTCGGGGAAATAGTTCTGTGTAGATAGCCTCTTTCGGCAACCAACGTGGTTCTTCAAAGGGGGAAGCCTTGTAGGAAGTATGTGTTGCCGTGTCAGGAGAATGCCATCTCCGCCCATCGTCGAAGGATGACTGTGGAGGACGACACGTTCCAGGACCATCTGGATTCCGGAAGAGAAAGCGATTTCTAGTGTAGGTATGGAAAGAGAGGCAAGGTGCCCGTCCCCGTCTGGGAGATCCAAGTCCGTGGAGCGTACAACTTCCGAGCCACAACAAGTTTCTCCCCCAAGGAAAGTTTCAAGCTCTGGGGTGGGCAAGCTTCGGCGGGGTTCCATATCCTTGCCTCTGAGAATCAAGGCTGTGGAGATGGTCACTTCCCGGGAGCATTTACTTTCTGGAGATCCAAACAGTGGGCACGGAGGTGGCACGCGAGACTAAGGCGCGTGTGCCTGTCAGGGAGAAGACAGTCCGTGGAGACGGCCACTTTCGTGAGTATCTCGTTCCCTCAAGCCGGAAGCATCCTGGCCTATATTGATGAGAACTAGCAGGATAATTCCTCAACCTCTGCTCTGCCTAAATAGACTGTGGGCAATGCCACTTTCCCTAATACCGTGTCTCCAGAAGAGAATTGCCATGTCCAGTCCAAAAGCGGGGAGGTCTAGGAGAGGGACCACGGCCTCACGCTGAGAAACGGGCCTGGGGACATGCACCATTCAGGGAACGACAATGCTCTCCCACGAGAAGCATTCTAGCACGCATGGGTTGAGGCCTCCTAAACATGCCCCATCCTTGCCTCTGTGAAACGAGTCTCTGGGCATTGCACGTGTCCCGAAAGTGGAAGTTCTCTCCTGCCAGAATCTTTGGAGCACGTTTGTCTAGATGCACGGCCAAAGTGCCATGCCCTTCGGTCAGATAATGAACCCTGCGAATAAAGCACGTTTCAGACAAGAACACGACACTTCCAAACACACGCCTCAGAGCAGATCCGTGTGTTTTCACCGGAGGAAATGCCGTTTCCACCGTTGGGCGAAGGAATGCTGGGGAGGAGGCCATTAGGGCAACATCGTAGATTTTCACGCCAGAAAAATCCAAGCCTCCGTTTGTGCAACGATCACGAGAGGGCCATCGAATTTCCCGGGAGATACCAGACGCTGGAGGATCCGGTGTCCACTCACATCTTGTTTTCCCAAGAGAAAAGCCATTTCTCATAGTTGTGTGGAAGTCTAGGGAAGGGTGCTTGTCCTTAAGATGAGAAACAAGACTGTGGAGAGGGCAACTTTCAGCGCACCCCAAGCATCTCTTTTGGGAAGCCTGGTTGCCCCTGTGCCTTGTGGCATCCGAAAGGTGCCTAACCTTCCCTCAGTGAATACACTCTCTTGGGAATACAGCGTTCAAGTCAACACTTGCTTCCTGAAGATGCAAAGCTTTTCCAAGGCAGGTGTTTGATCAGGAGGAAAGATGCCTACACGGACCTCTGGAAAACAAGACGTGGGAATGGTCATAGTCACGGCCATCTGGATGCGGCGAGATAGATCCATCTTCAATTCTGTGTGCGGAAGCATAGGCAAGGGCCTAGGACCCTATCCTGGGAAACAAGTCTCTGGAGAAGAGAATGTTCAGCACACCGCAGCTGTCCTGCCGGAGATGTGTTCTAGCATGGGTGTGTGCAAGCATCGGGAGAGTTCCATCTCCTTCAGTCTGCGAGACAAGCCTGTGGAGATGGCCCCTTGGCAATAACATTTGGGTCCAGATTTCCAATCGAGTTCCAGGAGAGGTGCGGAAGGATAGGCCAGGTAACAAGTCCCCCAGTGTTCCAGTAACAATTCTGGGGAAGTACAGGTGCCAGGAAACACAATTTCCTTCAGAGGAGATGCTTTCTAATACATACGTCCAGAAGTCTCTGTACATAGCCTACCCTTGCTTGTGGGAGGCAAGTTGGGTGGAATGCGAATTCCACTCCCATCTTGTTTCCACAAGAGAGAAATCGAATCAGTCCAATATATGCGCTGGAGCCTAGTGTACCGGGGCGATGTCCTGACGCTTTGAGAGAAGAGTGTGGAGCAGGCATCGTTGAGGAATCCACAAGTTTCTCAAGCGAGGAGCCTTCTAGCATTGCCGGGGTGAAGCGACCGAAACATGCACGAACCTTCCCTCTGTGAATAGGCTCTAGGAAATGCCAATTTCCCCTCAGAGGAAGATTGTCCCGGTGGGAAGCTCTCTAGCCTGTTGGTCTGCAGGCCCGCGGAGAAGGCCACATATACTTCGCTAAGGAAAACTCTCTGTGAAGAAAGATAGGTTCAGTGAAGGAAGCACACGTCCCACCAAACCCACTGAAACACACGGAGACGTTTTGGCATCAGGAAAGGCCTTATCCTTGCCCTGGATAGAATGCTTTTGGGAGTACCTGTGCTGCCCCGGCGTTGGATTGCAAAGGAGCCCCTTCCTACCTTATAGGTGTGGGAGTGGGCAATGTCCTTCGACGTGGAGACAAGTCTGTGAAGCAAGCACCGTTCGGGGAACCACCAGATTCTCGAGCGAGGAGCATTCCAGGCGGCATGTCCTGAGGCTCCCGAAACACGGGCTCTCTTTGCGTCTCTGAATAAATCTCTGGGGAATGCAACGTTCCTTCACAGGAAGCATGTCCCAGCGAGACATTTTGTGGTATGTTTCTCTAGAAGTACGGGGATGGGCGGTCGCATTCAGGAGGTGCCGTGTCCCTGGCCGGGAGCAACAATTCTGTGGAGAAGGCGACTTCGGGCCCAATGAGCATTTCCAAGAAGAAGCTTCCTTAGGCTCAAAGCGTGGAAGCATCACTGTAATGCCACCTTCTTCCCTCTGAGCAGCAGGACGGTAGGCAACCCTACTTTCCAAGAACATGGGGTTTCCAGAAGGAAAAAGCGATCTCTGAGAGACGTTTCCAAGGACAGAGATGGCGGGTCGTACTGGCCTTTAGAAACAAGTGTGTGGAGAATGCCCCTTTCAGAGGACCACCATTTCTCCTGCGAGAAGCCTTCTACAATGTATGTGTGGAGGCATCAGGCGGGTGCCGGGTCCATCCCTCAGGGAAAACACTCTGTCGAGAACAATGTTCCAGGAACGTCTTGCTTACAGAACGTCGAATATTTCTCCAGGTCCTTGTGTGATGCGGAGGAGTCTGCCCTAATGGGATCTCTGAGAAACAAGGCTGCGGAGACTGGAAACCTTCCCTGCCACCTGGATATCCGAAGACGGAAACCATTTCACGTCGATGTGTGGAAGTAGAGGCCAGGGGCCTTGACCTGATGCCCGGGAAGGCGTCTGTGCGGAATTCAACATGGAGCGAACAACCGAAATCTTCCCGTGTAGAGTCCTGTAGCATGGACGTGTACAAGCATCTGGAGCGGGCCCTCTCCTTCCCTCGGAGATACGAGCCCGTGGCGAATGCCACGTCGAGTTCACGTCCTTTCTCATGCGTTCTCTGCCATTTCCAGCGTCGGCCGTGAAGGATAGGCAAAGGGAAAAGTCCCCGTATCGGAGTCCCCAGGATGTGGGGAAAGCAGCTCCCAGGAAACCCAAGTTCCCCCCAGTGAGACGCTTTCTCACACACAGGTATGGGCGCATTCGAATGTGCGATAGACTTCCTTCGGGGAAGGCGATGTTCCATGAATTTCGTGTTTCCAGGAGAGAAAGCTGATGTCCAGGACATGTGTGCAAGTCTTGAGATGGGGCAAGGTCCTTAGGGCGAGCTTCGAGTCTGTGGATCAAGCCCCTTTCGGATACGCACAAGTTGGTCAAGTGTGAATCATTCTGGCTTCCATGTGTGGAACGATCGAAACACGCCCTCTCCCTCTGTCTGTGAAGCAGTCTCTGGGGAATGCCACTTTCCCGTCAGAGGAAGTTGGTTCCCGTGAGGAGCATTCTACCATCTTTCGCCAGAGGCACGCGGAAAGTGCGTCAGACGTCGCGGAACGCAAGCCTGGGAATAAAGCAAGATTCACCGTGGAACACGACCCTTCAAACGAAACCATTCTCATGGATGTGTGTGTTCTCAGACTAGATGAATGCCGTGTCCTTGGCTTGGAGAAAGACTTCTGTGGAGGATGCAGTTCCAGCGACACTGTGGCTGTTCCACCGAGAAGCTTCCGAGCCTCTATGTGTGGAGGCATCCCGAGAGTGCCCCAGTCTTCTGTTTGAGAAAAAGAGTGTGAAGAAAAGCGCTCCCCGCTAACATCTTGATGCCAGAAGCGAAAGCGATTTCTCCTATAGGTGTAGAAATAGAGGACAGGTGGTTTGTCCTTAGGCATGGAATCCAGATGGCAGAGACTGCATTTTTCAGAACCGCATAATTGTCTGCGGCATGAAGGATACCGGCACGTCTGTGGGGCAGCATCAGGAAGGTGCCCTCTAGTTCCACAGTTGGTAACGGTCGGCCTAGAAGAGGACGTTGAAGGAAACACTTGCTTTCTGAAGACACAAGCCTTTTCCATTCTCCGCGTGTAGTCTGGAGGAAACTGCCCTAAACCCAATTCATCAACCAGAGACTCTGGACCATGGAACTCTAAACTGCCAGCTCGATATCTGAGGGTAGAAACACTTTCATATCTGTGTGGAAGGGCAGGCAAGTGGCCAGGATTCGGAGGAAAGAACCTCATGCGTGGACATTGTAACTTAGAGCGAACAACAAATGTGCTCCCGTGAGAAGCCTGCTGGCCGGGAAGTGTTGAAGCGTCAGGATGAAGCCCTCTCATTCCCACCGTGGAAGAAATGTCTGCCTCAGGCACGTCTCCGCGACACCCTGGATCCTTCAATCCTATACCCTGCTAGCCTCTGTGGGTTGAAGTCTCAGAAAAGGGCAGGATCGGGCCCTCGGGGAAAGAGTTCTGTGTAGATAGCCTCTTTCGGCAACCAACGTGGTTCTTCAAAGGGGGAAGCCTTGTAGGAAGTATGTGTTGCCGTGTCAGGACAATGCCATCTCCGCCCATCGTCGAAGGATGACTGTGGAGGACGACACGTTCCAGGACCATCTGGATTCCGGAAGAGAAAGCGATTTCTAGTGTAGGTATGGAAAGAGAGGCAAGGTGCCCGTCCCCGTCTGGGAGATCCAAGTCCGTGGAGCGTACAACTTCCGAGCCACAACAAGTTTCTCCCCCAAGGAAAGTTTCAAGCTCTGGGGTGGGCAAGCTTCGGCGGGGTTCCATATCCTTGCCTCTGAGAATCAAGGCTGTGGAGATGGTCACTTCCCGGGAGCATTTACTTTCTGGAGATCCAAACTGTGGGCACGGAGGTGGCACGCGAGACTAAGGCGCGTGTGCCTGTCAGGGAGAAGACAGTCCGTGGAGACGGCCACTTTCGTGAGCATCTCGTTCCCTCAAGCCGGAAGCATCGTGGCCTATATTGATGAGAACTAGCAGGATAATTCCTCAACCTCTGCTCTGCCTAAATAGACTGTGGGCAATGCCACTTTCCCTAACACCGTGTCTCCAGAAGAGAATTGCCATGTCCAGTCCAAAAGCGGGGAGGTCTAGGAGAGGGACCACGGCCTCACGCTGAGAAACGGGCCTGGGGACATGCACCATTCAGGGAACGACAATGCTCTCCCACGAGAAGCATTCTAGCACGCATGGGTTGAGGCCTCCTAAACATGCCCCATCCTTGCCTCTGTGAAACGAGTCTCTGGGCATTGCACGTGTCCCGAAAGTGGAAGTTCTCTCCTGCCAGAATCTTTGGAGCACGTTTGTCTAGATGCACGGCCAAAGTGCCATGCCCTTCGGTCAGATAATGAACCCTGCGAATAAAGCACGTTTCAGACAAGAACACGACACTTCCAAACACACGCCTCAGAGCAGATCCGTGTGTTTTCACCGGAGGAAATGCCGTTTCCACCGTTGGGCGAAGGAATGCTGGGGAGGAGGCCATTTCGGCAACATCGTAGATTTTCACGCCATAAAAATCCAAGCCTCCGTGTGTGCAACGATCACGAGAGGGCCATCGAATTTCCCGGGAGATACCAGACGCTGGAGGATCCGGTGTCCACTCACATCTTGTTTTCCCAAGAGAAAAGCCATTTCTCATAGTTGTGTGGAAGTCTAGGGAAGGGGGCTTGTCCTTAAGATGAGAAACAAGACTGTGGAGAGGGCAACTTTCAGCGCACCCCAAGCATCTCTTTTGGGAAGCCTGGTTGCCCCTGTGCCTTGTGGCATCCGAAAGGTGCCTAACCTTCCCTCAGTGAATACACTCTCTTGGGAATACAGCGTTCAAGTCAACACTTGCTTCCTGAAGATACAAAGCTTTTCCAAGGCAGGTGTTTGATCAGGAGGAAAGATGCCTACACGGACCTCTGGAAAACAAGACGTGGGAATGGTCATCGTCACGGCCATCTGGATGCGGGGAGATAGATCCATCTTCAATTCTGTGTGCGGAAGCATAGGCAAGGGCCTAGGACCCTATCCTGAGAAACAAGTCTCTGGAGAAGAGAATGTTCAGCACACCGCAGCTGTCCTGCCGGAGATGTGTTCTAGCATGGGTGTGTGCAAGCATCGGGAGAGTTCCATCTCCTTCCGTCTGCGAGACAAGCCTGTGGAGATGGCCCCTTGGCAATAACATTTGGGTCCAGATTTCCAATCGAGTTCCAGGAGAGGTGCGGAAGGATAGGCCAGGTAACAAGTCCCCCAGTGTTCCAGTAACAATTCTGGGGAAGCACAGGTGCCAGGAAACACAAGTTCCTTCAGAGGAGATGCTTTCTAATACATACGTCCAGAAGTCTCTGTACATAGCCTACCCTTGCTTGTGGGAGGCAAGTTGGGTGGAATGCGAATTCCACTACCATGTTGTTTCCACAAGAGAGAAATCGAATCAGTCCAATATATGCGCTGGAGCCTAGTGTACCGGGGCGATGTCCTGACGCTTTGAGAGAAGAGTGTGGAGCAGGCATCGTTGAGGAATCCACAAGTTTCTCAAGCGAGGAGCCTTCTAGCATTGCCGGGGTGAAGCGACCGAAACATGCACGAACCTTCCCTCTGTGAATAGGCTCTAGGGAATGCCAATTTCCCCTCAGAGGAAGATTGTCCCGGTGGGAAGCTCTCTAGCCTGTTGGTCTGCAGGCCCGCGGAGAAGGCCACATATACTTCGCTAAGGAAAACTCTCTGTGAAGAAAGATAAGTTCAGTGAAGGAAGCACACGTCCCACCAAACCCACTGAAACACACGGAGACGTTTTGGCATCAGGAAAGGCCTTATCCTTGCCCTGGATAGAATGCATTTGGGAGTACCTGTGCTGCCCCGGCGTTGGATTGCAAAGGAGCCCCTTCCTACCTTATAGGTGTGGGAGTGGGCAATGTCCTTCGACGTGGAGACAAGTCTGTGAAGCAAGCACCGTTCGGGGAACCACCAGATTCTCGAGCGAGGAGCATTCCAGGCTGCATGTCCTGAGGCTCCCGAAACACGGGCTCTCTTTGCGTCTCTGAATAAATCTCTGGGGAATGCAACGTTCCTTCACAGGAAGCATGTCCCAGCGAGACATTTTGTGGTATGTTTCTCTAGAAGTACGGGGATGGGCGGTCGCATTCAGGAGGTGCCGTGTCCCTGGCCGGGAGAAACAATTCTGTGGAGAAGGCGACTTCGGCCCCAATGTGCTTTTCCAAGAAGAAGCTTCCTTAGGCTCAAAGCGTGGAAGCATCACTGTAATGCCACCTTCTTCCCTCTGAGCAGCAGGACGGTAGGCAACCCTACTTTCCAAGAACATGGGGTTTCCAGAAGGAAAAAGCGATCTCTGAGAGACGTTTCCAAGGACAGAGATGGCGGGTCGTACTGGCCTTTAGAAACAAGTGTGTGGAGAATGCCCCTTTCAGAGGACCACCATTTCTCCTGCGAGAAGCCTTCTACAATGTATGTGTGGAGGCATCAGGCGGGTGCCGTGTCCATCCCTCAGGGAAAACACTCTGTCGAGAACAATGATCCTGGAACGTCTTGCTTACAGAACGTCGAAGATTTCTCCAGGTCCTTGTGTGATGCGGAGGAGTCTGCCCTAATGGGATCTCTGAGAAACAAGGCTGCGGAGACTGGAAACCTTCCCTGCCACCTGGATATCCGAAGACGGAAACCATTTCACGTCGATGTGTGGAAGTAGAGGCCAGGGGCCTTGACCTGATGCCCGGGAAGGCGTCTGTGCGGAATTCAACATGGAGCGAACAACCGAAATCTTCCCGTGTAGAGTCCTGTAGCATGGACGTGTACAAGCATCTGGAGCGGGCCCTCTCCTTCCCTCGGAGATACGAGCCCGTGGCGAATGCCACGTCGAGTTCACGTCCTTTCTCATGCGTTCTCTGCCATTTCCAGCGTCGGCCGTGAAGGATAGGCAAAGGGAAAAGTCCCCGTATCGGAGTCCCCAGGATGTGGGGAAAGCAGCTCCCAGGAAACCCAAGTTCCCCCCAGTGAGACGCTTTCTCACACACAGGTATGGGCGCATTCGAATGTGCGATAGACTTCCTTCGGGGAAGGCGATGTTCCATGAATTTCGTGTTTCCAGGAGAGAAAGCTGATGTCCAGGACATGTGTGCAAGTCTTGAGATGGGGCAAGGTCCTTAGGGCGAGCTTCGAGTCTGTGGATCAAGCCCCTTTCGGATACGCACAAGTTGGTCAAGTGTGAATCATTCTGGCTTCCATGTGTGGAACGATCGAAACACGCCCTCTCCCTCTGTCTGTGAAGCAGTCTCTGGGGAATGCCACTTTCCCGTCAGAGGAAGTTGGTTCCCGTGAGGAGCATTCTACCATCTTTCGCCAGAGGCACGCGGAAAGTGCGTCAGACGTCGCGGAACGCAAGCCTGGGAATAAAGCAAGATTCACCGTGGAACACGACCCTTCAAACGAAACCATTCTCATGGATGTGTGTGTTCTCAGACTAGATGAATGCCGTGTCCTTGGCTTGGAGAAAGACTTCTGTGGAGGATGCAGTTCCAGCGACACTGTGGCTGTTCCACCGAGAAGCTTCCGAGCCTCTATGTGTGGAGGCATCCCGAGAGTGCCCCAGTCTTCTGTTTGAGAAAAAGAGTGTGAAGAAAAGCGCTGCCCGCTAACATCTTGATGCCAGAAGCGAAAGCGATTTCTCCTATAGGTGTAGAAATAGAGGACAGGTGGTTTGTCCTTAGGCATGGAATCCAGATGGCAGAGACTGCATTTTTCAGAACCGCATAATTGTCTGCGGCATGAAGGATACCGGCACGTCTGTGGGGCAGCATCAGGAAGGTGCCCTCTAGTTCCACAGTTGGTAACGGTCGGCCTAGAAGAGGACGTTGAAGGAAACACTTGCTTTCTGAAGACACAAGCCTTTTCCATTCTCCGCGTGTAGTCTGGAGGAAACTGCCCTAAACCCAATTCATCAACCAGAGACTCTGGACCATGGAACTCTAAACTGCCAGCTCGATATCTGAGGGTAGAAACACTTTCATATCTGTGTGGAAGGGCAGGCAAGTGGCCAGGATTCGGAGGAAAGAACCTCATGCGTGGACATTGTAACTTAGAGCGAACAACAAATGTGCTCCCGTGAGAAGCCTGCTGGCCGGGAAGTGTTGAAGCGTCAGGATGAAGCCCTCTCATTCCCACCGTGGAAGAAATGTCTGCCTCAGGCACGTCTCCGCGACACCCTGGATCCTTCAATCCTATACCCTGCTAGCCTCTGTGGGTTGAAGTCTCAGAAAAGGGCAGGATCGGGCCCTCGGGGAAAGAGTTCTGTGTAGATAGCCTCTTTCGGCAACCAACGTGGTTCTTCAAAGGGGGAAGCCTTGTAGGAAGTATGTGTTGCCGTGTCAGGACAATGCCATCTCCGCCCATCGTCGAAGGATGACTGTGGAGGACGACACGTTCCAGGACCATCTGGATTCCGGAAGAGAAAGCGATTTCTAGTGTAGGTATGGAAAGAGAGGCAAGGTGCCCGTCCCCGTCTGGGAGATCCAAGTCCGTGGAGCGTACAACTTCCGAGCCACAACAAGTTTCTCCCCCAAGGAAAGTTTCAAGCTCTGGGGTGGGCAAGCTTCGGCGGGGTTCCATATCCTTGCCTCTGAGAATCAAGGCTGTGGAGATGGTCACTTCCCGGGAGCATTTACTTTCTGGAGATCCAAACTGTGGGCACGGAGGTGGCACGCGAGACTAAGGCGCGTGTGCCTGTCAGGGAGAAGACAGTCCGTGGAGACGGCCACTTTCGTGAGCATCTCGTTCCCTCAAGCCGGAAGCATCGTGGCCTATATTGATGAGAACTAGCAGGATAATTCCTCAACCTCTGCTCTGCCTAAATAGACTGTGGGCAATGCCACTTTCCCTAACACCGTGTCTCCAGAAGAGAATTGCCATGTCCAGTCCAAAAGCGGGGAGGTCTAGGAGAGGGACCACGGCCTCACGCTGAGAAACGGGCCTGGGGACATGCACCATTCAGGGAACGACAATGCTCTCCCACGAGAAGCATTCTAGCACGCATGGGTTGAGGCCTCCTAAACATGCCCCATCCTTGCCTCTGTGAAACGAGTCTCTGGGCATTGCACGTGTCCCGAAAGTGGAAGTTCTCTCCTGCCAGAATCTTTGGAGCACGTTTGTCTAGATGCACGGCCAAAGTGCCATGCCCTTCGGTCAGATAATGAACCCTGCGAATAAAGCACGTTTCAGACAAGAACACGACACTTCCAAACACACGCCTCAGAGCAGATCCGTGTGTTTTCACCGGAGGAAATGCCGTTTCCACCGTTGGGCGAAGGAATGCTGGGGAGGAGGCCATTTCGGCAACATCGTAGATTTTCACGCCATAAAAATCCAAGCCTCCGTGTGTGCAACGATCACGAGAGGGCCATCGAATTTCCCGGGAGATACCAGACGCTGGAGGATCCGGTGTCCACTCACATCTTGTTTTCCCAAGAGAAAAGCCATTTCTCATAGTTGTGTGGAAGTCTAGGGAAGGGGGCTTGTCCTTAAGATGAGAAACAAGACTGTGGAGAGGGCAACTTTCAGCGCACCCCAAGCATCTCTTTTGGGAAGCCTGGTTGCCCCTGTGCCTTGTGGCATCCGAAAGGTGCCTAACCTTCCCTCAGTGAATACACTCTCTTGGGAATACAGCGTTCAAGTCAACACTTGCTTCCTGAAGATACAAAGCTTTTCCAAGGCAGGTGTTTGATCAGGAGGAAAGATGCCTACACGGACCTCTGGAAAACAAGACGTGGGAATGGTCATCGTCACGGCCATCTGGATGCGGGGAGATAGATCCATCTTCAATTCTGTGTGCGGAAGCATAGGCAAGGGCCTAGGACCCTATCCTGAGAAACAAGTCTCTGGAGAAGAGAATGTTCAGCACACCGCAGCTGTCCTGCCGGAGATGTGTTCTAGCATGGGTGTGTGCAAGCATCGGGAGAGTTCCATCTCCTTCCGTCTGCGAGACAAGCCTGTGGAGATGGCCCCTTGGCAATAACATTTGGGTCCAGATTTCCAATCGAGTTCCAGGAGAGGTGCGGAAGGATAGGCCAGGTAACAAGTCCCCCAGTGTTCCAGTAACAATTCTGGGGAAGCACAGGTGCCAGGAAACACAAGTTCCTTCAGAGGAGATGCTTTCTAATACATACGTCCAGAAGTCTCTGTACATAGCCTACCCTTGCTTGTGGGAGGCAAGTTGGGTGGAATGCGAATTCCACTCCCATCTTGTTTCCACAAGAGAGAAATCGAATCAGTCCAATATATGCGCTGGAGCCTAGTGTACCGGGGCGATGTCCTGACGCTTTGAGAGAAGAGTGTGGAGCAGGCATCGTTGAGGAATCCACAAGTTTCTCAAGCGAGGAGCCTTCTAGCATTGCCGGGGTGAAGCGACCGAAACATGCACGAACCTTCCCTCTGTGAATAGGCTCTAGGGAATGCCAATTTCCCCTCAGAGGAAGATTGTCCCGGTGGGAAGCTCTCTAGCCTGTTGGTCTGCAGGTCCGCGGAGAAGGCCACATATACTTCGCTAAGGAAAACTCTCTGTGAAGAAAGATAGGTTCAGTGAAGGAAGCACACGTCCCACCAAACCCACTGAAACACACGGAGACGTTTTGGCATCAGGAAAGGCGTTATCCTTGCCCTGGATAGAATGCATTTGGGAGTACCTGTGCTGCCCCGGCGTTGGATTGCAAAGGAGTCCCTTCCTACCTTATAGGTGTGGGAGTGGGCAATGTCCTTCGACGTGGAGACAAGTCTGTGAAGCAAGCACCGTTCGGGGAACCACCAGATTCTCGAGCGAGGAGCATTCCAGACTGCATGTCCTGAGGCTCCCGAAACACGGGCTCTCTTTGCGTCTCTGAATAAATCTCTGGGGAATGCAACGTTCCTTCACAGGAAGCATGCCTCAGCGAGACATTTTGTGGTATGTTTCTCTAGAAGTACGGGGATGGGCGGTCGCATTCAGGAGGTGCCGTGTCCCTGGCCGGGAGAAACAATTCTGTGGAGAAGGCGACTTCGGCCCCAATGTGCTTTTCCAAGAAGAAGCTTCCTTAGGCTCAAAGCGTGGAAGCATCACTGTAATGCCACCTTCTTCCCTCTGAGCAGCAGGACGGTAGGCAACCCTACTTTCCAAGAACATGGGGTTTCCAGAAGGAAAAAGCGATCTCTGAGAGACGTTTCCAAGGACAGAGATGGCGGGTCGTACTGGCCTTTAGAAACAAGTGTGTGGAGAATGCCCCTTTCAGAGGACCACCATTTCTCCTGCGAGAAGCCTTCTACAATGTATGTGTGGAGGCATCAGGCGGGTGCCGGGTCCATCCCTCAGGGAAAACACTCTGTCGAGAACAATGATCCGGGAACGTCTTGCTTACAGAACGTCGAAGATTTCTCCAGGTCCTTGTGTGATGCGGAGGAGTCTGCCCTAATGGGATCTCTGAGAAACAAGGCTGCGGAGACTGGAAACCTTCCCTGCCACCTGGATATCCGAAGACGGAAACCATTTCACGTCGATGTGTGGAAGTAGAGGCCAGGGGCCTTGACCTGATGCCCGGGAAGGCGTCTGTGCGGAATTCAACATGGAGCGAACAACCGAAATCTTCCCGTGTAGAGTCCTGTAGCATGGACGTGTACAAGCATCTGGAGCGGGCCCTCTCCTTCCCTCGGAGATACGAGCCCGTGGCGAATGCCACGTCGAGTTCACGTCCTTTCTCATGCGTTCTCTGCCATTTCCAGCGTCGGCCGTGAAGGATAGGCAAAGGGAAAAGTCCCCGTATCGGAGTCCCCAGGATGTGGGGAAAGCAGCTCCCAGGAAACCCAAGTTCCCCCCAGTGAGACGCTTTCTCACACACAGGTATGGGCGCATTCGAATGTGCGATAGACTTCCTTCGGGGAAGGCGATGTTCCATGAATTTCGTGTTTCCAGGAGAGAAAGCTGATGTCCAGGACATGTGTGCAAGTCTTGAGATGGGGCAAGGTCCTTAGGGCGAGCTTCGAGTCTGTGGATCAAGCCCCTTTCGGATACGCACAAGTTGGTCAAGTGTGAATCATTCTGGCTTCCATGTGTGGAACGATCGAAACACGCCCTCTCCCTCTGTCTGTGAAGCAGTCTCTGGGGAATGCCACTTTCCCGTCAGAGGAAGTTGGTTCCCGTGAGGAGCATTCTACCATCTTTCGCCAGAGGCACGCGGAAAGGGCGTCAGACGTCGCGGAACGCAAGCCTGGGAATAAAGCAAGATTCACCGTGGAACACGACCCTTCAAACGAAACCATTCTCATGGATGTGTGTGTTCTCAGACTAGATGAATGCCGTGTCCTTGGCTTGGAGAAAGACTTCTGTGGAGGATGCAGTTCCAGCGACACTGTGGCTGTTCCACCGAGAAGCTTCCGAGCCTCTATGTGTGGAGGCATCCCGAGAGTGCCCCAGTCTTCTGTTTGAGAAAAAGAGTGTGAAGAAAAGCGCTGCCCGCTAACATCTTGATGCCAGAAGCGAAAGCGATTTCTCCTATAGGTGTAGAAATAGAGGACAGGTGGTTTGTCCTTAGGCATGGAATCCAGATGGCAGAGACTGCATTTTTCAGAACCGCATAATTGTCTGCGGCATGAAGGATACCGGCACGTCTGTGGGGCAGCATCAGGAAGGTGCCCTCTAGTTCCGCAGTTGGTAACGGTCGGCTTAGAAGAGGACGTTGAAGGAAACAGTTGCTTTCTGGAGACACAAGCCTTTTCCATTCTCCGCGTGTAGTCTGGAGGAAACTGCCCTAAACCCAATTCATCAACCAGAGACTCTGGACCATGGAACTCTAAACTGCCAGCTCGATATCTGTGGGTAGAAACACTTTCATATCTGTGTGGAAGGGCAGGGAAGTGGCCAGGATTCGGAGGAGAGAACCTCATGCGTGGACATTGTAACATAGAGCGAACAACAAATGTGCTCCCGTGAGAAGCCTGCTGGCCGGGAAGTGTTGAAGCGTCAGGATGAAGCCCTCTCATTCCCACCGTGGAAGAAATGTCTGCCTCAGGCACGTCTCCGCGACACCCTGGATCCTTCAATCCTATACCCTGCTAGCCTCTGTGGGTTGAAGTCTCAGAAAAGGGCAGGATCGGGCCCTCGGGGAAAGAGTTCTGTGTAGATGGCCTCTTTCGGCAACCAACGTGGTTCTTCAAAGGGGGAAGCCTTGTAGGAAGTATGTGTTGCCGTGTCAGGACAATGCCATCTCCGCCCATCGTCGAAGGATGACGGTGGAGGACGACACGTTCCAGGACCATCTGGATTCCGGAAGAGAAAGCGATTTCTAGTGTAGGTATGGAAAGAGAGGCAAGGTGCCCGTCCCCGTCTGGGAGATCCAAGTCCGTGGAGCGTACAACTTCCGAGCCACAACAAGTTTCTCCCCCAAGGAAAGTTTCAAGCTCTGGGGTGGGCAAGCTTCGGCGGGGTTCCATATCCTTGCCTCTGAGAATCAAGGCTGTGGAGATGGTCATTTCCCGGGAGCATTTACTTTCTGGAGATCCAAACCGTGGGCACGGAGGTGGCACGCGAGACTAAGGCGCGTGTGCCTGTCAGGGAGAAGATAGTCCGTGGAGACGGCCACTTTCGTGAGTATCTCGTTCCCTCAAGCCGGAAGCATCCTGGCCTATATTGATGAGAACTAGCAGGATAATTCCTCAACCTCTGCTCTGCCTAAACAGACTGTGGGCAATGCCACTTTCCCTAATACCGTGTCTCCAGAAGAGAATTGCCATGTCCAGTCCACAAGCGGGGAGGTCTAGGAGAGGGACCACGGCCTCACGCTGAGAAACGGGCCTGGGGACATGCACCATTCAGGGAACGACAATGCTCTCCCACGAGAAGCATTCTAGCACGCATGGGTTGAGGCCTCCTAAACATGCCCCATCCTTGCCTCTGTGAAACGAGTCTCTGGGCATTGCACGTGTCCCGAAAGTGGAAGTTCTCTCCTGCCAGAATCTTTGGGGCACGTTTGTCTAGATGCACGGCCAAAGTGCCATGCCCTTCGGTCAGATAATGAACCCTGCGAATAAAGCACGTTTCAGACAAGAACACGACACTTCCAAACACACGCCTCAGAGCAGATCCGTGTGTTTTCACCGGAGGAAATGCCGTTTCCACCGTTGGGCGAAGGAATGCTGGGGAGGAGGCCATTTCGGCAACATCGTAGATTTTCACGCCAGAAAAATCCAAGCCTCCGTGTGTGCAACGATCACGAGAGGGCCATCGAATTTCCCGGGAGATACCAGACGCTGGAGGATCCGGTGTCCACTCACATCTTGTTTTCCCAAGAGAAAAGCCATTTCTCATAGTTGTGTGGAAGTCTAGGGAAGGGGGCTTGTCCTTAAGATGAGAAACAAGACTGTGGAGAGGGCAACTTTCAGCGCACCCCAAGCATCTCTTTTGGGAAGCCTGGTTGCCCCTGTGCCTTGTGGCATCCGAAAGGTGCCTAACCTTCCCTCAGTGAATACACTCTCTTGGGAATAGAGGGTTCAAGTCAATACTTGCTTCCTGAAGATACAAAGCTTTTCCAAGGCAGGTGTTTGATCAGGAGGAAAGATGCCTACACGGACCTCTGGAAAACAAGACGTGGGAATGGTCATCGTCACGGCCATCTGGATGCGGGGAGATAGATCCATCTTCAATTCTGTGTGCGGAAGCATAGGCAAGGGCCTAGGACCCTATCCTGAGAAACAAGTCTCTGGAGAAGAGAATGTTCAGCACACCGCAGCTGTCCTGCCGCAGATGTGTTCTAGCATGGGTGTGTGCAAGCATCGGGAGAGTTCCATCTCCTTCCGTCTGCGAGACAAGCCTGTGGAGATGGCCCCTTGGCAATAACATTTGGGTCCAGATTTCCAATCGAGTTCCAGGAGAGGTGCGGAAGGATAGGCCAGGTAACAAGTCCCCCAGTGTTCCAGTAACAATTCTGGGGAAGCACAGGTGCCAGGAAACACAAGTTCCTTCAGAGGAGATGCTTTCTAATACATACGTCCAGAAGTCTCTGTACATAGCCTACCCTTGCTTGTGGGAGGCAAGTTGGGTGGAATGCGAATTCCACTACCATGTTGTTTCCACAAGAGAGAAATCGAATCAGTCCAATATATGCGCTGGAGCCTAGTGTACCGGGGCGATGTCCTGACGCTTTGAGAGAAGAGTGTGGAGCAGGCATCGTTGAGGAATCCACAAGTTTCTCAAGCGAGGAGCCTTCTAGCATTGCCGGGGTGAAGCGACCGAAACATGCACGAACCTTCCCTCTGTGAATAGGCTCTAGGGAATGCCAATTTCCCCTCAGAGGAAGATTGTCCCGGTGGGAAGCTCTCTAGCCTGTTGGTCTGCAGGCCCGCGGAGAAGGCCACATATACTTCGCTAAGGAAAACTCTCTGTGAAGAAAGATAGGTTCAGTGAAGGAAGCACACGTCCCACCAAACCCACTGAAACACACGGAGACGTTTTGGCATCAGGAAAGGCCTTATCCTTGCCCTGGATAGAATGCATTTGGGAGTACCTGTGCTGCCCCGGCGTTGGATTGCAAAGGAGCCCCTTCCTACCTTATAGGTGTGGGAGTGGGCAATGTCCTTCGACGTGGAGACAAGTCTGTGAAGCAAGCACCGTTCGGGGAACCACCAGATTCTCGAGCGAGGAGCATTCCAGGCTGCATGTCCTGAGGCTCCCGAAACACGGGCTCTCTTTGCGTCTCTGAATAAATCTCTGGGGAATGCAACGTTCCTTCACAGGAAGCATGTCCCAGCGAGACATTTTGTGGTATGTTTCTCTAGAAGTACGGGGATGGGCGGTCGCATTCAGGAGGTGCCGTGTCCCTGGCCGGGAGAAACAATTCTGTGGAGAAGGCGACTTCGGCCCCAATGTGCTTTTCCAAGAAGAAGCTTCCTTAGGCTCAAAGCGTGGAAGCATCACTGTAATGCCACCTTCTTCCCTCTGAGCAGCAGGACGGTAGGCAACCCTACTTTCCAAGAACATGGGGTTTCCAGAAGGAAAAAGCGATCTCTGAGAGACGTTTCCAAGGACAGAGATGGCGGGTCGTACTGGCCTTTAGAAACAAGTGTGTGGAGAATGCCCCTTTCAGAGGACCACCATTTCTCCTGCGAGAAGCCTTCTACAATGTATGTGTGGAGGCATCAGGCGGGTGCCGGGTCCATCCCTCAGGGAAAACACTCTGTCGAGAACAATGATCCGGGAACGTCTTGCTTACAGAACGTCGAAGATTTCTCCAGGTCCTTGTGTGATGCGGAGGAGTCTGCCCTAATGGGATCTCTGAGAAACAAGGCTGCGGAGACTGGAAACCTTCCCTGCCACCTGGATATCCGAAGACGGAAACCATTTCACGTCGATGTGTGGAAGTAGAGGCCAGGGGCCTTGACCTGATGCCCGGGAAGGCGTCTGTGCGGAATTCAACATGGAGCGAACAACCGAAATCTTCCCGTGTAGAGTCCTGTAGCATGGACGTGTACAAGCATCTGGAGCGGGCCCTCTCCTTCCCTCGGAGATACGAGCCCGTGGCGAATGCCACGTCGAGTTCACGTCCTTTCTCATGCGTTCTCTGCCATTTCCAGCGTCGGCCGTGAAGGATAGGCAAAGGGAAAAGTCCCCGTATCGGAGTCCCCAGGATGTGGGGAAAGCAGCTCCCAGGAAACCCAAGTTCCCCCCAGTGAGACGCTTTCTCACACACAGGTATGGGCGCATTCGAATGTGCGATAGACTTCCTTCGGGGAAGGCGATGTTCCATGAATTTCGTGTTTCCAGGAGAGAAAGCTGATGTCCAGGACATGTGTGCAAGTCTTGAGATGGGGCAAGGTCCTTAGGGCGAGCTTCGAGTCTGTGGATCAAGCCCCTTTCGGATACGCACAAGTTGGTCAAGTGTGAATCATTCTGGCTTCCATGTGTGGAACGATCGAAACACGCCCTCTCCCTCTGTCTGTGAAGCAGTCTCTGGGGAATGCCACTTTCCCGTCAGAGGAAGTTGGTTCCCGTGAGGAGCATTCTACCATCTTTCGCCAGAGGCACGCGGAAAGGGCGTCAGACGTCGCGGAACGCAAGCCTGGGAATAAAGCAAGATTCACCGTGGAACACGACCCTTCAAACGAAACCATTCTCATGGATGTGTGTGTTCTCAGACTAGATGAATGCCGTGTCCTTGGCTTGGAGAAAGACTTCTGTGGAGGATGCAGTTCCAGCGACACTGTGGCTGTTCCACCGAGAAGCTTCCGAGCCTCTATGTGTGGAGGCATCCCGAGAGTGCCCCAGTCTTCTGTTTGAGAAAAAGAGTGTGAAGAAAAGCGCTGCCCGCTAACATCTTGATGCCAGAAGCGAAAGCGATTTCTCCTATAGGTGTAGAAATAGAGGACAGGTGGTTTGTCCTTAGGCATGGAATCCAGATGGCAGAGACTGCATTTTTCAGAACCGCATAATTGTCTGCGGCATGAAGGATACCGGCACGTCTGTGGGGCAGCATCAGGAAGGTGCCCTCTAGTTCCGCAGTTGGTAACGGTCGGCTTAGAAGAGGACGTTGAAGGAAACAGTTGCTTTCTGGAGACACAAGCCTTTTCCATTCTCCGCGTGTAGTCTGGAGGAAACTGCCCTAAACCCAATTCATCAACCAGAGACTCTGGACCATGGAACTCTAAACTGCCAGCTCGATATCTGTGGGTAGAAACACTTTCATATCTGTGTGGAAGGGCAGGGAAGTGGCCAGGATTCGGAGGAGAGAACCTCATGCGTGGACATTGTAACTTAGAGCGAACAACAAATGTGCTCCCGTGAGAAGCCTGCTGGCCGGGAAGTGTTGAAGCGTCAGGATGAAGCCCTCTCATTCCCACCGTGGAAGAAATGTCTGCCTCAGGCACGTCTCCGCGACACCCTGGATCCTTCAATCCTATACCCTGCTAGCCTCTGTGGGTTGAAGTCTCAGAAAAGGGCAGGATCGGGCCCTCGGGGAAAGAGTTCTGTGTAGATGGCCTCTTTCGGCAACCAACGTGGTTCTTCAAAGGGGGAAGCCTTGTAGGAAGTATGTGTTGCCGTGTCAGGACAATGCCATCTCCGCCCATCGTCGAAGGATGACGGTGGAGGACGACACGTTCCAGGACCATCTGGATTCCGGAAGAGAAAGCGATTTCTAGTGTAGGTATGGAAAGAGAGGCAAGGTGCCCGTCCCCGTCTGGGAGATCCAAGTCCGTGGAGCGTACAACTTCCGAGCCACAACAAGTTTCTCCCCCAAGGAAAGTTTCAAGCTCTGGGGTGGGCAAGCTTCGGCGGGGTTCCATATCCTTGCCTCTGAGAATCAAGGCTGTGGAGATGGTCATTTCCCGGGAGCATTTACTTTCTGGAGATCCAAACCGTGGGCACGGAGGTGGCACGCGAGACTAAGGCGCGTGTGCCTGTCAGGGAGAAGACAGTCCGTGGAGACGGCCACTTTCGTGAGTATCTCGTTCCCTCAAGCCGGAAGCATCCTGGCCTATATTGATGAGAACTAGCAGGATAATTCCTCAACCTCTGCTCTGCCTAAACAGACTGTGGGCAATGCCACTTTCCCTAATACCGTGTCTCCAGAAGAGAATTGCCATGTCCAGTCCAAAAGCGGGGAGGTCTAGGAGAGGGACCACGGCCTCACGCTGAGAAACGGGCCTGGGGACATGCACCATTCAGGGAACGACAATGCTCTCCCACGAGAAGCATTCTAGCACGCATGGGTTGAGGCCTCCTAAACATGCCCCATCCTTGCCTCTGTGAAACGAGTCTCTGGGCATTGCACGTGTCCCGAAAGTGGAAGTTCTCTCCTGCCAGAATCTTTGGAGCACGTTTGTCTAGATGCACGGCCAAAGTGCCATGCCCTTCGGTCAGATAATGAACCCTGCGAATAAAGCACGTTTCAGACAAGAACACGACACTTCCAAACACACGCCTCAGAGCAGATCCGTGTGTTTTCACCGGAGGAAATGCCGTTTCCACCGTTGGGCGAAGGAATGCTGGGGAGGAGGCCATTTCGGCAACATCGTAGATTTTCACGCCAGAAAAATCCAAGCCTCCGTGTGTGCAACGATCACGAGAGGGCCATCGAATTTCCCGGGAGATACCAGACGCTGGAGGATCCGGTGTCCACTCACATCTTGTTTTCCCAAGAGAAAAGCCATTTCTCATAGTTGTGTGGAAGTCTAGGGAAGGGGGCTTGTCCTTAAGATGAGAAACAAGACTGTGGAGAGGGCAACTTTCAGCGCACCCCAAGCATCTCTTTTGGGAAGCCTGGTTGCCCCTGTGCCTTGTGGCATCCGAAAGGTGCCTAACCTTCCCTCAGTGAATACACTCTCTTGGGAATACAGCGTTCAAGTCAACACTTGCTTCCTGAAGATACAAAGCTTTTCCAAGGCAGGTGTTTGATCAGGAGGAAAGATGCCTACACGGACCTCTGGAAAACAAGACGTGGGAATGGTCATCGTCACGGCCATCTGGATGCGGGGAGATAGATCCATCTTCAATTCTGTGTGCGGAAGCATAGGCAAGGGCCTAGGACCCTATCCTGAGAAACAAGTCTCTGGAGAAGAGAATGTTCAGCACACCGCAGCTGTCCTGCCGCAGATGTGTTCTAGCATGGGTGTGTGCAAGCATCGGGAGAGTTCCATCTCCTTCCGTCTGCGAGACAAGCCTGTGGAGATGGCCCCTTGGCAATAACATTTGGGTCCAGATTTCCAATCGAGTTCCAGGAGAGGTGCGGAAGGATAGGCCAGGTAACAAGTCCCCCAGTGTTCCAGTAACAATTCTGGGGAAGCACAGGTGCCAGGAAACACAAGTTCCTTCAGAGGAGATGCTTTCTAATACATACGTCCAGAAGTCTCTGTACATAGCCTACCCTTGCTTGTGGGAGGCAAGTTGGGTGGAATGCGAATTCCACTACCCTCTTGTTTCCACAAGAGAGAAATCGAATCAGTCCAATATATGCGCTGGAGCCTAGTGTACCGGGGCGATGTCCTGACGCTTTGAGAGAAGAGTGTGGAGCAGGCATCGTTGAGGAATCCACAAGTTTCTCAAGCGAGGAGCCTTCTAGCATTGCCGGGGTGAAGCGACCGAAACATGCACGAACCTTCCCTCTGTGAATAGGCTCTAGGGAATGCCAATTTCCCCTCAGAGGAAGATTGTCCCGGTGGGAAGCTCTCTAGCCTGTTGGTCTGCAGGCCCGCGGAGAAGGCCACATATACTTCGCTAAGGAAAACTCTCTGTGAAGAAAGATAAGTTCAGTGAAGGAAGCACACGTCCCACCAAACCCACTGAAACACACGGAGACGTTTTGGCATCAGGAAAGGCCTTATCCTTGCCCTGGATAGAATGCATTTGGGAGTACCTGTGCTGCCCCGGCGTTGGATTGCCAAGGAGCCCCTTCCTACCTTATAGGTGTGGGAGTGGGCAATGTCCTTCGACGTGGAGACAAGTCTGTGAAGCAAGCACCGTTCGGGGAACCACCAGATTCTCGAGCGAGGAGCATTCCAGGCTGCATGTCCTGAGGCTCCCGAAACACGGGCTCTCTTTGCGTCTCTGAATAAATCTCTGGGGAATGCAACGTTCCTTCACAGGAAGCATGTCCCAGCGAGACATTTTGTGGTATGTTTCTCTAGAAGTACGGGGATGGGCGGTCGCATTCAGGAGGTGCCGTGTCCCTGGCCGGGAGAAACAATTCTGTGGAGAAGGCGACTTCGGCCCCAATGTGCTTTTCCAAGAAGAAGCTTCCTTAGGCTCAAAGCTTGGAAGCATCACTGTAATGCCACCTTCTTCCCTCTGAGCAGCAGGACGGTAGGCAACCCTACTTTCCAAGAACATGGGGTTTCCAGAAGGAAAAAGCGATCTCTGAGAGACGTTTCCAAGGACAGAGATGGCGGGTCGTACTGGCCTTTAGAAACAAGTGTGTGGAGAATGCCCCTTTCAGAGGACCACCATTTCTCCTGCGAGAAGCCTTCTACAATGTATGTGTGGAGGCATCAGGCGGGTGCCGTGTCCATCCCTCAGGGAAAACACTCTGTCGAGAACAATGATCCTGGAACGTCTTGCTTACAGAACGTCGAAGATTTCTCCAGGTCCTTGTGTGATGCGGAGGAGTCTGCCCTAATGGGATCTCTGAGAAACAAGGCTGCGGAGACTGGAAACCTTCCCTGCCACCTGGATATCCGAAGACGGAAACCATTTCACGTCGATGTGTGGAAGTAGAGGCCAGGGGCCTTGACCTGATGCCCGGGAAGGCGTCTGTGCGGAATTCAACATGGAGCGAACAACCGAAATCTTCCCGTGTAGAGTCCTGTAGCATGGACGTGTACAAGCATCTGGAGCGGGCCCTCTCCTTCCCTCGGAGATACGAGCCCGTGGCGAATGCCACGTCGAGTTCACGTCCTTTCTCATGCGTTCTCTGCCATTTCCAGCGTCGGCCGTGAAGGATAGGCAAAGGGAAAAGTCCCCGTATCGGAGTCCCCAGGATGTGGGGAAAGCAGCTCCCAGGAAACCCAAGTTCCCCCCAGTGAGACGCTTTCTCACACACAGGTATGGGCGCATTCGAATGTGCGATAGACTTCCTTCGGGGAAGGCGATGTTCCATGAATTTCGTGTTTCCAGGAGAGAAAGCTGATGTCCAGGACATGTGTGCAAGTCTTGAGATGGGGCAAGGTCCTTAGGGCGAGCTTCGAGTCTGTGGATCAAGCCCCTTTCGGATACGCACAAGTTGGTCAAGTGTGAATCATTCTGGCTTCCATGTGTGGAACGATCGAAACACGCCCTCTCCCTCTGTCTGTGAAGCAGTCTCTGGGGAATGCCACTTTCCCGTCAGAGGAAGTTGGTTCCCGTGAGGAGCATTCTACCATCTTTCGCCAGAGGCACGCGGAAAGGGCGTCAGACGTCGCGGAACGCAAGCCTGGGAATAAAGCAAGATTCACCGTGGAACACGACCCTTCAAACGAAACCATTCTCATGGATGTGTGTGTTCTCAGACTAGATGAATGCCGTGTCCTTGGCTTGGAGAAAGACTTCTGTGGAGGATGCAGTTCCAGCGACACTGTGGCTGTTCCACCGAGAAGCTTCCGAGCCTCTATGTGTGGAGGCATCCCGAGAGTGCCCCAGTCTTCTGTTTGAGAAAAAGAGTGTGAAGAAAAGCGCTGCCCGCTAACATCTTGATGCCAGAAGCGAAAGCGATTTCTCCTATAGGTGTAGAAATAGAGGACAGGTGGTTTGTCCTTAGGCATGGAATCCAGATGGCAGAGACTGCATTTTTCAGAACCGCATAATTGTCTGCGGCATGAAGGATACCGGCACGTCTGTGGGGCAGCATCAGGAAGGTGCCCTCTAGTTCCGCAGTTGGTAACGGTCGGCTTAGAAGAGGACGTTGAAGGAAACAGTTGCTTTCTGGAGACACAAGCCTTTTCCATTCTCCGCGTGTAGTCTGGAGGAAACTGCCCTAAACCCAATTCATCAACCAGAGACTCTGGACCATGGAACTCTAAACTGCCAGCTCGATATCTGTGGGTAGAAACACTTTCATATCTGTGTGGAAGGGCAGGGAAGTGGCCAGGATTCGGAGGAGAGAACCTCATGCGTGGACATTGTAACTTAGAGCGAACAACAAATGTGCTCCCGTGAGAAGCCTGCTGGCCGGGAAGTGTTGAAGCGTCAGGATGAAGCCCTCTCATTCCCACCGTGGAAGAAATGTCTGCCTCAGGCACGTCTCCGCGACACCCTGGATCCTTCAATCCTATACCCTGCTAGCCTCTGTGGGTTGAAGTCTCAGAAAAGGGCAGGATCGGGCCCTCGGGGAAAGAGTTCTGTGTAGATGGCCTCTTTCGGCAACCAACGTGGTTCTTCAAAGGGGGAAGCCTTGTAGGAAGTATGTGTTGCCGTGTCAGGACAATGCCATCTCCGCCCATCGTCGAAGGATGACGGTGGAGGACGACACGTTCCAGGACCATCTGGATTCCGGAAGAGAAAGCGATTTCTAGTGTAGGTATGGAAAGAGAGGCAAGGTGCCCGTCCCCGTCTGGGAGATCCAAGTCCGTGGAGCGTACAACTTCCGAGCCACAACAAGTTTCTCCCCCAAGGAAAGTTTCAAGCTCTGGGGTGGGCAAGCTTCGGCGGGGTTCCATATCCTTGCCTCTGAGAATCAAGGCTGTGGAGATGGTCATTTCCCGGGAGCATTTACTTTCTGGAGATCCAAACCGTGGGCACGGAGGTGGCACGCGAGACTAAGGCGCGTGTGCCTGTCAGGGAGAAGATAGTCCGTGGAGACGGCCACTTTCGTGAGTATCTCGTTCCCTCAAGCCGGAAGCATCCTGGCCTATATTGATGAGAACTAGCAGGATAATTCCTCAACCTCTGCTCTGCCTAAACAGACTGTGGGCAATGCCACTTTCCCTAATACCGTGTCTCCAGAAGAGAATTGCCATGTCCAGTCCACAAGCGGGGAGGTCTAGGAGAGGGACCACGGCCTCACGCTGAGAAACGGGCCTGGGGACATGCACCATTCAGGGAACGACAATGCTCTCCCACGAGAAGCATTCTAGCACGCATGGGTTGAGGCCTCCTAAACATGCCCCATCCTTGCCTCTGTGAAACGAGTCTCTGGGCATTGCACGTGTCCCGAAAGTGGAAGTTCTCTCCTGCCAGAATCTTTGGGGCACGTTTGTCTAGATGCACGGCCAAAGTGCCATGCCCTTCGGTCAGATAATGAACCCTGCGAATAAAGCACGTTTCAGACAAGAACACGACACTTCCAAACACACGCCTCAGAGCAGATCCGTGTGTTTTCACCGGAGGAAATGCCGTTTCCACCGTTGGGCGAAGGAATGCTGGGGAGGAGGCCATTTCGGCAACATCGTAGATTTTCACGCCAGAAAAATCCAAGCCTCCGTGTGTGCAACGATCACGAGAGGGCCATCGAATTTCCCGGGAGATACCAGACGCTGGAGGATCCGGTGTCCACTCACATCTTGTTTTCCCAAGAGAAAAGCCATTTCTCATAGTTGTGTGGAAGTCTAGGGAAGGGGGCTTGTCCTTAAGATGAGAAACAAGACTGTGGAGAGGGCAACTTTCAGCGCACCCCAAGCATCTCTTTTGGGAAGCCTGGTTGCCCCTGTGCCTTGTGGCATCCGAAAGGTGCCTAACCTTCCCTCAGTGAATACACTCTCTTGGGAATAGAGGGTTCAAGTCAACACTTGCTTCCTGAAGATACAAAGCTTTTCCAAGGCAGGTGTTTGATCAGGAGGAAAGATGCCTACACGGACCTCTGGAAAACAAGACGTGGGAATGGTCATCGTCACGGCCATCTGGATGCGGGGAGATAGATCCATCTTCAATTCTGTGTGCGGAAGCATAGGCAAGGGCCTAGGACCCTATCCTGAGAAACAAGTCTCTGGAGAAGAGAATGTTCAGCACACCGCAGCTGTCCTGCCGCAGATGTGTTCTAGCATGGGTGTGTGCAAGCATCGGGAGAGTTCCATCTCCTTCCGTCTGCGAGACAAGCCTGTGGAGATGGCCCCTTGGCAATAACATTTGGGTCCAGATTTCCAATCGAGTTCCAGGAGAGGTGCGGAAGGATAGGCCAGGTAACAAGTCCCCCAGTGTTCCAGTAACAATTCTGGGGAAGCACAGGTGCCAGGAAACACAAGTTCCTTCAGAGGAGATGCTTTCTAATACATACGTCCAGAAGTCTCTGTACATAGCCTACCCTTGCTTGTGGGAGGCAAGTTGGGTGGAATGCGAATTCCACTACCATGTTGTTTCCACAAGAGAGAAATCGAATCAGTCCAATATATGCGCTGGAGCCTAGTGTACCGGGGCGATGTCCTGACGCTTTGAGAGAAGAGTGTGGAGCAGGCATCGTTGAGGAATCCACAAGTTTCTCAAGCGAGGAGCCTTCTAGCATTGCCGGGGTGAAGCGACCGAAACATGCACGAACCTTCCCTCTGTGAATAGGCTCTAGGGAATGCCAATTTCCCCTCAGAGGAAGATTGTCCCGGTGGGAAGCTCTCTAGCCTGTTGGTCTGCAGGCCCGCGGAGAAGGCCACATATACTTCGCTAAGGAAAACTCTCTGTGAAGAAAGATAAGTTCAGTGAAGGAAGCACACGTCCCACCAAACCCACTGAAACACACGGAGACGTTTTGGCATCAGGAAAGGCCTTATCCTTGCCCTGGATAGAATGCATTTGGGAGTACCTGTGCTGCCCCGGCGTTGGATTGCAAAGGAGCCCCTTCCTACCTTATAGGTGTGGGAGTGGGCAATGTCCTTCGACGTGGAGACAAGTCTGTGAAGCAAGCACCGTTCGGGGAACCACCAGATTCTCGAGCGAGGAGCATTCCAGGCTGCATGTCCTGAGGCTCCCGAAACACGGGCTCTCTTTGCGTCTCTGAATAAATCTCTGGGGAATGCAACGTTCCTTCACAGGAAGCATGTCCCAGCGAGACATTTTGTGGTATGTTTCTCTAGAAGTACGGGGATGGGCGGTCGCATTCAGGAGGTGCCGTGTCCCTGGCCGGGAGAAACAATTCTGTGGAGAAGGCGACTTCGGCCCCAATGTGCTTTTCCAAGAAGAAGCTTCCTTAGGCTCAAAGCGTGGAAGCATCACTGTAATGCCACCTTCTTCCCTCTGAGCAGCAGGACGGTAGGCAACCCTACTTTCCAAGAACATGGGGTTTCCAGAAGGAAAAAGCGATCTCTGAGAGACGTTTCCAAGGACAGAGATGGCGGGTCGTACTGGCCTTTAGAAACAAGTGTGTGGAGAATGCCCCTTTCAGAGGACCACCATTTCTCCTGCGAGAAGCCTTCTACAATGTATGTGTGGAGGCATCAGGCGGGTGCCGGGTCCATCCCTCAGGGAAAACAGTCTGTCGAGAACAATGATCCGGGAACGTCTTGCTTACAGAACGTCGAAGATTTCTCCAGGTCCTTGTGTGATGCGGAGGAGTCTGCCCTAATGGGATCTCTGAGAAACAAGGCTGCGGAGACTGGAAACCTTCCCTGCCACCTGGATATCCGAAGACGGAAACCATTTCACGTCGATGTGTGGAAGTAGAGGCCAGGGGCCTTGACCTGATGCCCGGGAAGGCGTCTGTGCGGAATTCAACATGGAGCGAACAACCGAAATCTTCCCGTGTAGAGTCCTGTAGCATGGACGTGTACAAGCATCTGGAGCGGGCCCTCTCCTTCCCTCGGAGATACGAGCCCGTGGCGAATGCCACGTCGAGTTCACGTCCTTTCTCATGCGTTCTCTGCCATTTCCAGCGTCGGCCGTGAAGGATAGGCAAAGGGAAAAGTCCCCGTATCGGAGTCCCCAGGATGTGGGGAAAGCAGCTCCCAGGAAACCCAAGTTCCCCCCAGTGAGACGCTTTCTCACACACAGGTATGGGCGCATTCGAATGTGCGATAGACTTCCTTCGGGGAAGGCGATGTTCCATGAATTTCGTGTTTCCAGGAGAGAAAGCTGATGTCCAGGACATGTGTGCAAGTCTTGAGATGGGGCAAGGTCCTTAGGGCGAGCTTCGAGTCTGTGGATCAAGCCCCTTTCGGATACGCACAAGTTGGTCAAGTGTGAATCATTCTGGCTTCCATGTGTGGAACGATCGAAACACGCCCTCTCCCTCTGTCTGTGAAGCAGTCTCTGGGGAATGCCACTTTCCCGTCAGAGGAAGTTGGTTCCCGTGAGGAGCATTCTACCATCTTTCGCCAGAGGCACGCGGAAAGGGCGTCAGACGTCGCGGAACGCAAGCCTGGGAATAAAGCAAGATTCACCGTGGAACACGACCCTTCAAACGAAACCATTCTCATGGATGTGTGTGTTCTCAGACTAGATGAATGCCGTGTCCTTGGCTTGGAGAAAGACTTCTGTGGAGGATGCAGTTCCAGCGACACTGTGGCTGTTCCACCGAGAAGCTTCCGAGCCTCTATGTGTGGAGGCATCCCGAGAGTGCCCCAGTCTTCTGTTTGAGAAAAAGAGTGTGAAGAAAAGCGCTGCCCGCTAACATCTTGATGCCAGAAGCGAAAGCGATTTCTCCTATAGGTGTAGAAATAGAGGACAGGTGGTTTGTCCTTAGGCATGGAATCCAGATGGCAGAGACTGCATTTTTCAGAACCGCATAATTGTCTGCGGCATGAAGGATACCGGCACGTCTGTGGGGCAGCATCAGGAAGGTGCCCTCTAGTTCCGCAGTTGGTAACGGTCGGCTTAGAAGAGGACGTTGAAGGAAACAGTTGCTTTCTGGAGACACAAGCCTTTTCCATTCTCCGCGTGTAGTCTGGAGGAAACTGCCCTAAACCCAATTCATCAACCAGAGACTCTGGACCATGGAACTCTAAACTGCCAGCTCGATATCTGAGGGTAGAAACACTTTCATATCTGTGTGGAAGGGCAGGCAAGTGGCCAGGATTCGGAGGAGAGAACCTCATGCGTGGACATTGTAACTTAGAGCGAACAACAAATGTGCTCCCGTGAGAAGCCTGCTGGCCGGGAAGTGTTGAAGCGTCAGGATGAAGCCCTCTCATTCCCACCGTGGAAGAAATGTCTGCCTCAGGCACGTCTCCGCGACACCCTGGATCCTTCAATCCTATACCCTGCTAGCCTCTGTGGGTTGAAGTCTCAGAAAAGGGCAGGATCGGGCCCTCGGGGAAAGAGTTCTGTGTAGATGGCCTCTTTCGGCAACCAACGTGGTTCTTCAAAGGGGGAAGCCTTGTAGGAAGTATGTGTTGCCGTGTCAGGACAATGCCATCTCCGCCCATCGTCGAAGGATGACGGTGGAGGACGACACGTTCCAGGACCATCTGGATTCCGGAAGAGAAAGCGATTTCTAGTGTAGGTATGGAAAGAGAGGCAAGGTGCCCGTCCCCGTCTGGGAGATCCAAGTCCGTGGAGCGTACAACTTCCGAGCCACAACAAGTTTCTCCCCCAAGGAAAGTTTCAAGCTCTGGGGTGGGCAAGCTTCGGCGGGGTTCCATATCCTTGCCTCTGAGAATCAAGGCTGTGGAGATGGTCATTTCCCGGGAGCATTTACTTTCTGGAGATCCAAACCGTGGGCACGGAGGTGGCACGCGAGACTAAGGCGCGTGTGCCTGTCAGGGAGAAGACAGTCCGTGGAGACGGCCACTTTCGTGAGTATCTCGTTCCCTCAAGCCGGAAGCATCCTGGCCTATATTGATGAGAACTAGCAGGATAATTCCTCAACCTCTGCTCTGCCTAAACAGACTGTGGGCAATGCCACTTTCCCTAATACCGTGTCTCCAGAAGAGAATTGCCATGTCCAGTCCAAAAGCGGGGAGGTCTAGGAGAGGGACCACGGCCTCACGCTGAGAAACGGGCCTGGGGACATGCACCATTCAGGGAACGACAATGCTCTCCCACGAGAAGCATTCTAGCACGCATGGGTTGAGGCCTCCTAAACATGCCCCATCCTTGCCTCTGTGAAACGAGTCTCTGGGCATTGCACGTGTCCCGAAAGTGGAAGTTCTCTCCTGCCAGAATCTTTGGAGCACGTTTGTCTAGATGCACGGCCAAAGTGCCATGCCCTTCGGTCAGATAATGAACCCTGCGAATAAAGCACGTTTCAGACAAGAACACGACACTTCCAAACACACGCCTCAGAGCAGATCCGTGTGTTTTCACCGGAGGAAATGCCGTTTCCACCGTTGGGCGAAGGAATGCTGGGGAGGAGGCCATTTCGGCAACATCGTAGATTTTCACGCCAGAAAAATCCAAGCCTCCGTGTGTGCAACGATCACGAGAGGGCCATCGAATTTCCCGGGAGATACCAGACGCTGGAGGATCCGGTGTCCACTCACATCTTGTTTTCCCAAGAGAAAAGCCATTTCTCATAGTTGTGTGGAAGTCTAGGGAAGGGGGCTTGTCCTTAAGATGAGAAACAAGACTGTGGAGAGGGCAACTTTCAGCGCACCCCAAGCATCTCTTTTGGGAAGCCTGGTTGCCCCTGTGCCTTGTGGCATCCGAAAGGTGCCTAACCTTCCCTCAGTGAATACACTCTCTTGGGAATACAGCGTTCAAGTCAACACTTGCTTCCTGAAGATACAAAGCTTTTCCAAGGCAGGTGTTTGATCAGGAGGAAAGATGCCTACACGGACCTCTGGAAAACAAGACGTGGGAATGGTCATCGTCACGGCCATCTGGATGCGGGGAGATAGATCCATCTTCAATTCTGTGTGCGGAAGCATAGGCAAGGGCCTAGGACCCTATCCTGAGAAACAAGTCTCTGGAGAAGAGAATGTTCAGCACACCGCAGCTGTCCTGCCGCAGATGTGTTCTAGCATGGGTGTGTGCAAGCATCGGGAGAGTTCCATCTCCTTCCGTCTGCGAGACAAGCCTGTGGAGATGGCCCCTTGGCAATAACATTTGGGTCCAGATTTCCAATCGAGTTCCAGGAGAGGTGCGGAAGGATAGGCCAGGTAACAAGTCCCCCAGTGTTCCAGTAACAATTCTGGGGAAGCACAGGTGCCAGGAAACACAAGTTCCTTCAGAGGAGATGCTTTCTAATACATACGTCCAGAAGTCTCTGTACATAGCCTACCCTTGCTTGTGGGAGGCAAGTTGGGTGGAATGCGAATTCCACTACCCTCTTGTTTCCACAAGAGAGAAATCGAATCAGTCCAATATATGCGCTGGAGCCTAGTGTACCGGGGCGATGTCCTGACGCTTTGAGAGAAGAGTGTGGAGCAGGCATCGTTGAGGAATCCACAAGTTTCTCAAGCGAGGAGCCTTCTAGCATTGCCGGGGTGAAGCGACCGAAACATGCACGAACCTTCCCTCTGTGAATAGGCTCTAGGGAATGCCAATTTCCCCTCAGAGGAAGATTGTCCCGGTGGGAAGCTCTCTAGCCTGTTGGTCTGCAGGCCCGCGGAGAAGGCCACATATACTTCGCTAAGGAAAACTCTCTGTGAAGAAAGATAAGTTCAGTGAAGGAAGCACACGTCCCACCAAACCCACTGAAACACACGGAGACGTTTTGGCATCAGGAAAGGCCTTATCCTTGCCCTGGATAGAATGCATTTGGGAGTACCTGTGCTGCCCCGGCGTTGGATTGCCAAGGAGCCCCTTCCTACCTTATAGGTGTGGGAGTGGGCAATGTCCTTCGACGTGGAGACAAGTCTGTGAAGCAAGCACCGTTCGGGGAACCACCAGATTCTCGAGCGAGGAGCATTCCAGGCTGCATGTCCTGAGGCTCCCGAAACACGGGCTCTCTTTGCGTCTCTGAATAAATCTCTGGGGAATGCAACGTTCCTTCACAGGAAGCATGTCCCAGCGAGACATTTTGTGGTATGTTTCTCTAGAAGTACGGGGATGGGCGGTCGCATTCAGGAGGTGCCGTGTCCCTGGCCGGGAGAAACAATTCTGTGGAGAAGGCGACTTCGGCCCCAATGTGCTTTTCCAAGAAGAAGCTTCCTTAGGCTCAAAGCGTGGAAGCATCACTGTAATGCCACCTTCTTCCCTCTGAGCAGCAGGACGGTAGGCAACCCTACTTTCCAAGAACATGGGGTTTCCAGAAGGAAAAAGCGATCTCTGAGAGACGTTTCCAAGGACAGAGATGGCGGGTCGTACTGGCCTTTAGAAACAAGTGTGTGGAGAATGCCCCTTTCAGAGGACCACCATTTCTCCTGCGAGAAGCCTTCTACAATGTATGTGTGGAGGCATCAGGCGGGTGCCGTGTCCATCCCTCAGGGAAAACACTCTGTCGAGAACAATGATCCTGGAACGTCTTGCTTACAGAACGTCGAAGATTTCTCCAGGTCCTTGTGTGATGCGGAGGAGTCTGCCCTAATGGGATCTCTGAGAAACAAGGCTGCGGAGACTGGAAACCTTCCCTGCCACCTGGATATCCGAAGACGGAAACCATTTCACGTCGATGTGTGGAAGTAGAGGCCAGGGGCCTTGACCTGATGCCCGGGAAGGCGTCTGTGCGGAATTCAACATGGAGCGAACAACCGAAATCTTCCCGTGTAGAGTCCTGTAGCATGGACGTGTACAAGCATCTGGAGCGGGCCCTCTCCTTCCCTCGGAGATACGAGCCCGTGGCGAATGCCACGTCGAGTTCACGTCCTTTCTCATGCGTTCTCTGCCATTTCCAGCGTCGGCCGTGAAGGATAGGCAAAGGGAAAAGTCCCCGTATCGGAGTCCCCAGGATGTGGGGAAAGCAGCTCCCAGGAAACCCAAGTTCCCCCCAGTGAGACGCTTTCTCACACACAGGTATGGGCGCATTCGAATGTGCGATAGACTTCCTTCGGGGAAGGCGATGTTCCATGAATTTCGTGTTTCCAGGAGAGAAAGCTGATGTCCAGGACATGTGTGCAAGTCTTGAGATGGGGCAAGGTCCTTAGGGCGAGCTTCGAGTCTGTGGATCAAGCCCCTTTCGGATAAGCACAAGTTGGTCAAGTGTGAATCATTCTGGCTTCCATGTGTGGAACAATCGAAACACGCCCTCTCCCTCTGTCTGTGAAGCAGTCTCTGGGGAATGCCACTTTCCCGTCAGAGGAAGTTGGTTCCCGTGAGGAGCATTCTACCATCTTTCGCCAGAGGCACGCGGAAAGGGCGTCAGACGTCGCGGAACGCAAGCCTGGGAATAAAGCAAGATTCACCGTGGAACACGACCCTTCAAACGAAACCATTCTCATGGATGTGTGTGTTCTCAGACTAGATGAATGCCGTGTCCTTGGCTTGGAGAAAGACTTCTGTGGAGGATGCAGTTCCAGCGACACTGTGGCTGTTCCACCGAGAAGCTTCCGAGCCTCTATGTGTGGAGGCATCCCGAGAGTGCCCCAGTCTTCTGTTTGAGAAAAAGAGTGTGAAGAAAAGCGCTGCCCGCTAACATCTTGATGCCAGAAGCGAAAGCGATTTCTCCTATAGGTGTAGAAATAGAGGACAGGTGGTTTGTCCTTAGGCATGGAATCCAGATGGCAGAGACTGCATTTTTCAGAACCGCATAATTGTCTGCGGCATGAAGGATACCGGCACGTCTGTGGGGCAGCATCAGGAAGGTGCCCTCTAGTTCCACAGTTGGTAACGGTCGGCCTAGAAGAGGACGTTGAAGGAAACACTTGCTTTCTGAAGACACAAGCCTTTTCCATTCTCCGCGTGTAGTCTGGAGGAAACTGCCCTAAACCCAATTCATCAACCAGAGACTCTGGACCATGGAACTCTAAACTGCCAGCTCGATATCTGAGGGTAGAAACACTTTCATATCTGTGTGGAAGGGCAGGCAAGTGGCCAGGATTCGGAGGAGAGAACCTCATGCGTGGACATTGTAACTTAGAGCGAACAACAAATGTGCTCCCGTGAGAAGCCTGCTGGCCGGGAAGTGTTGAAGCGTCAGGATGAAGCCCTCTCATTCCCACCGTGGAAGAAATGTCTGCCTCAGGCACGTCTCCGCGACACCCTGGATCCTTCAATCCTATACCCTGCTAGCCTCTGTGGGTTGAAGTCTCAGAAAAGGGCAGGATCGGGCCCTCGGGGAAAGAGTTCTGTGTAGATGGCCTCTTTCGGCAACCAACGTGGTTCTTCAAAGGGGGAAGCCTTGTAGGAAGTATGTGTTGCCGTGTCAGGACAATGCCATCTCCGCCCATCGTCGAAGGATGACGGTGGAGGACGACACGTTCCAGGACCATCTGGATTCCGGAAGAGAAAGCGATTTCTAGTGTAGGTATGGAAAGAGAGGCAAGGTGCCCGTCCCCGTCTGGGAGATCCAAGTCCGTGGAGCGTACAACTTCCGAGCCACAACAAGTTTCTCCCCCAAGGAAAGTTTCAAGCTCTGGGGTGGGCAAGCTTCGGCGGGGTTCCATATCCTTGCCTCTGAGAATCAAGGCTGTGGAGATGGTCATTTCCCGGGAGCATTTACTTTCTGGAGATCCAAACCGTGGGCACGGAGGTGGCACGCGAGACTAAGGCGCGTGTGCCTGTCAGGGAGAAGACAGTCCGTGGAGACGGCCACTTTCGTGAGTATCTCGTTCCCTCAAGCCGGAAGCATCCTGGCCTATATTGATGAGAACTAGCAGGATAATTCCTCAACCTCTGCTCTGCCTAAACAGACTGTGGGCAATGCCACTTTCCCTAATACCGTGTCTCCAGAAGAGAATTGCCATGTCCAGTCCAAAAGCGGGGAGGTCTAGGAGAGGGACCACGGCCTCACGCTGAGAAACGGGCCTGGGGACATGCACCATTCAGGGAACGACAATGCTCTCCCACGAGAAGCATTCTAGCACGCATGGGTTGAGGCCTCCTAAACATGCCCCATCCTTGCCTCTGTGAAACGAGTCTCTGGGCATTGCACGTGTCCCGAAAGTGGAAGTTCTCTCCTGCCAGAATCTTTGGAGCACGTTTGTCTAGATGCACGGCCAAAGTGCCATGCCCTTCGGTCAGATAATGAACCCTGCGAATAAAGCACGTTTCAGACAAGAACACGACACTTCCAAACACACGCCTCAGAGCAGATCCGTGTGTTTTCACCGGAGGAAATGCCGTTTCCACCGTTGGGCGAAGGAATGCTGGGGAGGAGGCCATTTCGGCAACATCGTAGATTTTCACGCCAGAAAAATCCAAGCCTCCGTGTGTGCAACGATCACGAGAGGGCCATCGAATTTCCCGGGAGATACCAGACGCTGGAGGATCCGGTGTCCACTCACATCTTGTTTTCCCAAGAGAAAAGCCATTTCTCATAGTTGTGTGGAAGTCTAGGGAAGGGGGCTTGTCCTTAAGATGAGAAACAAGACTGTGGAGAGGGCAACTTTCAGCGCACCCCAAGCATCTCTTTTGGGAAGCCTGGTTGCCCCTGTGCCTTGTGGCATCCGAAAGGTGCCTAACCTTCCCTCAGTGAATACACTCTCTTGGGAATACAGCGTTCAAGTCAACACTTGCTTCCTGAAGATACAAAGCTTTTCCAAGGCAGGTGTTTGATCAGGAGGAAAGATGCCTACACGGACCTCTGGAAAACAAGACGTGGGAATGGTCATCGTCACGGCCATCTGGATGCGGGGAGATAGATCCATCTTCAATTCTGTGTGCGGAAGCATAGGCAAGGGCCTAGGACCCTATCCTGAGAAACAAGTCTCTGGAGAAGAGAATGTTCAGCACACCGCAGCTGTCCTGCCGCAGATGTGTTCTAGCATGGGTGTGTGCAAGCATCGGGAGAGTTCCATCTCCTTCCGTCTGCGAGACAAGCCTGTGGAGATGGCCCCTTGGCAATAACATTTGGGTCCAGATTTCCAATCGAGTTCCAGGAGAGGTGCGGAAGGATAGGCCAGGTAACAAGTCCCCCAGTGTTCCAGTAACAATTCTGGGGAAGCACAGGTGCCAGGAAACACAAGTTCCTTCAGAGGAGATGCTTTCTAATACATACGTCCAGAAGTCTCTGTACATAGCCTACCCTTGCTTGTGGGAGGCAAGTTGGGTGGAATGCGAATTCCACTACCCTCTTGTTTCCACAAGAGAGAAATCGAATCAGTCCAATATATGCGCTGGAGCCTAGTGTACCGGGGCGATGTCCTGACGCTTTGAGAGAAGAGTGTGGAGCAGGCATCGTTGAGGAATCCACAAGTTTCTCAAGCGAGGAGCCTTCTAGCATTGCCGGGGTGAAGCGACCGAAACATGCACGAACCTTCCCTCTGTGAATAGGCTCTAGGGAATGCCAATTTCCCCTCAGAGGAAGATTGTCCCGGTGGGAAGCTCTCTAGCCTGTTGGTCTGCAGGCCCGCGGAGAAGGCCACATATACTTCGCTAAGGAAAACTCTCTGTGAAGAAAGATAAGTTCAGTGAAGGAAGCACACGTCCCACCAAACCCACTGAAACACACGGAGACGTTTTGGCATCAGGAAAGGCCTTATCCTTGCCCTGGATAGAATGCATTTGGGAGTACCTGTGCTGCCCCGGCGTTGGATTGCCAAGGAGCCCCTTCCTACCTTATAGGTGTGGGAGTGGGCAATGTCCTTCGACGTGGAGACAAGTCTGTGAAGCAAGCACCGTTCGGGGAACCACCAGATTCTCGAGCGAGGAGCATTCCAGGCTGCATGTCCTGAGGCTCCCGAAACACGGGCTCTCTTTGCGTCTCTGAATAGATCTCTGGGGAATGCAACGTTCCTTCACGGGAAGCATGTCCCAGCGAGACATTTTGTGGTATGTTTCTCTAGAAGTACGGGGATGGGCGGTCGCATTCAGGAGGTGCCGTGTCCCTGGCCGGGAGAAACAATTCTGTGGAGAAGGCGACTTCGGCCCCAATGTGCTTTTCCAAGAAGAAGCTTCCTTAGGCTCAAAGCTTGGAAGCATCACTGTAATGCCACCTTCTTCCCTCTGAGCAGCAGGACGGTAGGCAACCCTACTTTCCAAGAACATGGGGTTTCCAGAAGGAAAAAGCGATCTCTGAGAGACGTTTCCAAGGACAGAGATGGCGGGTCGTACTGGCCTTTAGAAACAAGTGTGTGGAGAATGCCCCTTTCAGAGGACCACCATTTCTCCTGCGAGAAGCCTTCTACAATGTATGTGTGGAGGCATCAGGCGGGTGCCGTGTCCATCCCTCAGGGAAAACACTCTGTCGAGAACAATGATCCTGGAACGTCTTGCTTACAGAACGTCGAAGATTTCTCCAGGTCCTTGTGTGATGCGGAGGAGTCTGCCCTAATGGGATCTCTGAGAAACAAGGCTGCGGAGACTGGAAACCTTCCCTGCCACCTGGATATCCGAAGACGGAAACCATTTCACGTCGATGTGTGGAAGTAGAGGCCAGGGGCCATGACCTGATGCCCGGGAAGGCGTCTGTGCGGAATTCAACATGGAGCGAACAACCGAAATCTTCCCGTGTAGAGTCCTGTAGCATGGACGTGTACAAGCATCTGGAGCGGGCCCTCTCCTTCCCTCGGAGATACGAGCCCGTGGCGAATGCCACGTCGAGTTCACGTCCTTTCTCATGCGTTCTCTGCCATTTCCAGCGTCGGCCGTGAAGGATAGGCAAAGGGAAAAGTCCCCGTATCGGAGTCCCCAGGATGTGGGGAAAGCAGCTCCCAGGAAACCCAAGTTCCCCCCAGTGAGACGCTTTCTCACACACAGGTATGGGCGCATTCGAATGTGCGATAGACTTCCTTCGGGGAAGGCGATGTTCCATGAATTTCGTGTTTCCAGGAGAGAAAGCTGATGTCCAGGACATGTGTGCAAGTCTTGAGATGGGGCAAGGTCCTTAGGGCGAGCTTCGAGTCTGTGGATCAAGCCCCTTTCGGATACGCACAAGTTGGTCAAGTGTGAATCATTCTGGCTTCCATGTGTGGAACGATCGAAACACGCCCTCTCCCTCTGTCTGTGAAGCAGTCTCTGGGGAATGCCACTTTCCCGTCAGAGGAAGTTGGTTCCCGTGAGGAGCATTCTACCATCTTTCGCCAGAGGCACGCGGAAAGGGCGTCAGACGTCGCGGAACGCAAGCCTGGGAATAAAGCAAGATTCACCGTGGAACACGACCCTTCAAACGAAACCATTCTCATGGATGTGTGTGTTCTCAGACTAGATGAATGCCGTGTCCTTGGCTTGGAGAAAGACTTCTGTGGAGGATGCAGTTCCAGCGACACTGTGGCTGTTCCACCGAGAAGCTTCCGAGCCTCTATGTGTGGAGGCATCCCGAGAGTGCCCCAGTCTTCTGTTTGAGAAAAAGAGTGTGAAGAAAAGCGCTGCCCGCTAACATCTTGATGCCAGAAGCGAAAGCGATTTCTCCTATAGGTGTAGAAATAGAGGACAGGTGGTTTGTCCTTAGGCATGGAATCCAGATGGCAGAGACTGCATTTTTCAGAACCGCATAATTGTCTGCGGCATGAAGGATACCGGCACGTCTGTGGGGCAGCATCAGGAAGGTGCCCTCTAGTTCCACAGTTGGTAACGGTCGGCCTAGAAGAGGACGTTGAAGGAAACACTTGCTTTCTGAAGACACAAGCCTTTTCCATTCTCCGCGTGTAGTCTGGAGGAAACTGCCCTAAACCCAATTCATCAACCAGAGACTCTGGACCATGGAACTCTAAACTGCCAGCTCGATATCTGAGGGTAGAAACACTTTCATATCTGTGTGGAAGGGCAGGCAAGTGGCCAGGATTCGGAGGAGAGAACCTCATGCGTGGACATTGTAACTTAGAGCGAACAACAAATGTGCTCCCGTGAGAAGCCTGCTGGCCGGGAAGTGTTGAAGCGTCAGGATGAAGCCCTCTCATTCCCACCGTGGAAGAAATGTCTGCCTCAGGCACGTCTCCGCGACACCCTGGATCCTTCAATCCTATACCCTGCTAGCCTCTGTGGGTTGAAGTCTCAGAAAAGGGCAGGATCGGGCCCTCGGGGAAAGAGTTCTGTGTAGATGGCCTCTTTCGGCAACCAACGTGGTTCTTCAAAGGGGGAAGCCTTGTAGGAAGTATGTGTTGCCGTGTCAGGACAATGCCATCTCCGCCCATCGTCGAAGGATGACGGTGGAGGACGACACGTTCCAGGACCATCTGGATTCCGGAAGAGAAAGCGATTTCTAGTGTAGGTATGGAAAGAGAGGCAAGGTGCCCGTCCCCGTCTGGGAGATCCAAGTCCGTGGAGCGTACAACTTCCGAGCCACAACAAGTTTCTCCCCCAAGGAAAGTTTCAAGCTCTGGGGTGGGCAAGCTTCGGCGGGGTTCCATATCCTTGCCTCTGAGAATCAAGGCTGTGGAGATGGTCATTTCCCGGGAGCATTTACTTTCTGGAGATCCAAACCGTGGGCACGGAGGTGGCACGCGAGACTAAGGCGCGTGTGCCTGTCAGGGAGAAGACAGTCCGTGGAGACGGCCACTTTCGTGAGTATCTCGTTCCCTCAAGCCGGAAGCATCCTGGCCTATATTGATGAGAACTAGCAGGATAATTCCTCAACCTCTGCTCTGCCTAAACAGACTGTGGGCAATGCCACTTTCCCTAATACCGTGTCTCCAGAAGAGAATTGCCATGTCCAGTCCAAAAGCGGGGAGGTCTAGGAGAGGGACCACGGCCTCACGCTGAGAAACGGGCCTGGGGACATGCACCATTCAGGGAACGACAATGCTCTCCCACGAGAAGCATTCTAGCACGCATGGGTTGTGGCCTCCTAAACATGCCCCATCCTTGCCTCTGTGAAACGAGTCTCTGGGCATTGCACGTGTCCCGAAAGTGGAAGTTCTCTCCTGCCAGAATCTTTGGAGCACGTTTGTCTAGATGCACGGCCAAAGTGCCATGCCCTTCGGTCAGATAATGAACCCTGCGAATAAAGCACGTTTCAGACAAGAACACGACACTTCCAAACACACGCCTCAGAGCAGATCCGTGTGTTTTCACCGGAGGAAATGCCGTTTCCACCGTTGGGCGAAGGAATGCTGGGGAGGAGGCCATTTCGGCAACATCGTAGATTTTCACGCCAGAAAAATCCAAGCCTCCGTGTGTGCAACGATCACGAGAGGGCCATCGAATTTCCCGGGAGATACCAGACGCTGGAGGATCCGGTGTCCACTCACATCTTGTTTTCCCAAGAGAAAAGCCATTTCTCATAGTTGTGTGGAAGTCTAGGGAAGGGGGCTTGTCCTTAAGATGAGAAACAAGACTGTGGAGAGGGCAAATTTCAGCGCACCCCAAGCATCTCTTTTGGGAAGCCTGGTTGCCCCTGTGCCTTGTGGCATCCGAAAGGTGCCTAACCTTCCCTCAGTGAATACACTCTCTTGGGAATAGAGGGTTCAAGTCAACACTTGCTTCCTGAAGATACAAAGCTTTTCCAAGGCAGGTGTTTGATCAGGAGGAAAGATGCCTACACGGACCTCTGGAAAACAAGACGTGGGAATGGTCATCGTCACGGCCATCTGGATGCGGGGAGATAGATCCATCTTCAATTCTGTGTGCGGAAGCATAGGCAAGGGCCTAGGACCCTATCCTGAGAAACAAGTCTCTGGAGAAGAGAATGTTCAGCACACCGCAGCTGTCCTGCCGGAGATGTGTTCTAGCATGGGTGTGTGCAAGCATCGGGAGTGTTCCATCTCCTTCCGTCTGCGAGACAAGCCTGTGGAGATGGCCCCTTGGCAATAACATTTGGGTCCAGATTTCCAATCGAGTTCCAGGAGAGGTGCGGAAGGATAGGCCAGGTAACAAGTCCCCCAGTGTTCCAGTAACAATTCTGGGGAAGCACAGGTGCCAGGAAACACAAGTTCCTTCAGAGGAGATGCTTTCTAATACATACGTCCAGAAGTCTCTGTACATAGCCTACCCTTGCTTGTGGGAGGCAAGTTGGGTGGAATGCGAATTCCACTCCCATCTTGTTTCCACAAGAGAGAAATCGAATCAGTCCAATATATGCGCTGGAGCCTAGTGTACCGGGGCGATGTCCTGACGCTTTGAGAGAAGAGTGTGGAGCAGGCATCGTTGAGGAATCCACAAGTTTCTCAAGCGAGGAGCCTTCTAGCATTGCCGGGGTGAAGCGACCGAAACATGCACGAACCTTCCCTCTGTGAATAGGCTCTAGGGAATGCCAATTTCCCCTCAGAGGAAGATTGTCCCGGTGGGAAGCTCTCTAGCCTGTTGGTCTGCAGGTCCGCGGAGAAGGCCACATATACTTCGCTAAGGAAAACTCTCTGTGAAGAAAGATAGGTTCAGTGAAGGAAGCACACGTCCCACCAAACCCACTGAAACACACGGAGACGTTTTGGCATCAGGAAAGGCCTTATCCTTGCCCTGGATAGAATGCATTTGGGAGTACCTGTGCTGCCCCGGCGTTGGATTGCAAAGGAGTCCCTTCCTACCTTATAGGTGTGGGAGTGGGCAATGTCCTTCGACGTGGAGACAAGTCTGTGAAGCAAGCACCGTTCGGGGAACCACCAGATTCTCGAGCGAGGAGCATTCCAGACTGCATGTCCTGAGGCTCCCGAAACACGGGCTCTCTTTGCGTCTCTGAATAAATCTCTGGGGAATGCAACGTTCCTTCACAGGAAGCATGCCTCAGCGAGACATTTTGTGGTATGTTTCTCTAGAAGTACGGGGATGGGCGGTCGCATTCAGGAGGTGCCGTGTCCCTGGCCGGGAGAAACAATTCTGTGGAGAAGGCGACTTCGGCCCCAATGTGCTTTTCCAAGAAGAAGCTTCCTTAGGCTCAAAGCGTGGAAGCATCACTGTAATGCCACCTTCTTCCCTCTGAGCAGCAGGACGGTAGGCAACCCTACTTTCCAAGAACATGGGGTTTCCAGAAGGAAAAAGCGATCTCTGAGAGACGTTTCCAAGGACAGAGATGGCGGGTCGTACTGGCCTTTAGAAACAAGTGTGTGGAGAATGCCCCTTTCAGAGGACCACCATTTCTCCTGCGAGAAGCCTTCTACAATGTATGTGTGGAGGCATCAGGCGGGTGCCGGGTCCATCCCTCAGGGAAAACACTCTGTCGAGAACAATGATCCGGGAACGTCTTGCTTACAGAACGTCGAAGATTTCTCCAGGTCCTTGTGTGATGCGGAGGAGTCTGCCCTAATGGGATCTCTGAGAAACAAGGCTGCGGAGACTGGAAACCTTCCCTGCCACCTGGATATCCGAAGACGGAAACCATTTCACGTCGATGTGTGGAAGTAGAGGCCAGGGGCCTTGACCTGATGCCCGGGAAGGCGTCTGTGCGGAATTCAACATGGAGCGAACAACCGAAATCTTCCCGTGTAGAGTCCTGTAGCATGGACGTGTACAAGCATCTGGAGCGGGCCCTCTCCTTCCCTCGGAGATACGAGCCCGTGGCGAATGCCACGTCGAGTTCACGTCCTTTCTCATGCGTTCTCTGCCATTTCCAGCGTCGGCCGTGAAGGATAGGCAAAGGGAAAAGTCCCCGTATCGGAGTCCCCAGGATGTGGGGAAAGCAGCTCCCAGGAAACCCAAGTTCCCCCCAGTGAGACGCTTTCTCACACACAGGTATGGGCGCATTCGAATGTGCGATAGACTTCCTTCGGGGAAGGCGATGTTCCATGAATTTCGTGTTTCCAGGAGAGAAAGCTGATGTCCAGGACATGTGTGCAAGTCTTGAGATGGGGCAAGGTCCTTAGGGCGAGCTTCGAGTCTGTGGATCAAGCCCCTTTCGGATACGCACAAGTTGGTCAAGTGTGAATCATTCTGGCTTCCATGTGTGGAACGATCGAAACACGCCCTCTCCCTCTGTCTGTGAAGCAGTCTCTGGGGAATGCCACTTTCCCGTCAGAGGAAGTTGGTTCCCGTGAGGAGCATTCTACCATCTTTCGCCAGAGGCACGCGGAAAGGGCGTCAGACGTCGCGGAACGCAAGCCTGGGAATAAAGCAAGATTCACCGTGGAACACGACCCTTCAAACGAAACCATTCTCATGGATGTGTGTGTTCTCAGACTAGATGAATGCCGTGTCCTTGGCTTGGAGAAAGACTTCTGTGGAGGATGCAGTTCCAGCGACACTGTGGCTGTTCCACCGAGAAGCTTCCGAGCCTCTATGTGTGGAGGCATCCCGAGAGTGCCCCAGTCTTCTGTTTGAGAAAAAGAGTGTGAAGAAAAGCGCTGCCCGCTAACATCTTGATGCCAGAAGCGAAAGCGATTTCTCCTATAGGTGTAGAAATAGAGGACAGGTGGTTTGTCCTTAGGCATGGAATCCAGATGGCAGAGACTGCATTTTTCAGAACCGCATAATTGTCTGCGGCATGAAGGATACCGGCACGTCTGTGGGGCAGCATCAGGAAGGTGCCCTCTAGTTCCACAGTTGGTAACGGTCGGCCTAGAAGAGGACGTTGAAGGAAACACTTGCTTTCTGAAGACACAAGCCTTTTCCATTCTCCGCGTGTAGTCTGGAGGAAACTGCCCTAAACCCAATTCATCAACCAGAGACTCTGGACCATGGAACTCTAAACTGCCAGCTCGATATCTGAGGGTAGAAACACTTTCATATCTGTGTGGAAGGGCAGGCAAGTGGCCAGGATTCGGAGGAGAGAACCTCATGCGTGGACATTGTAACTTAGAGCGAACAACAAATGTGCTCCCGTGAGAAGCCTGCTGGCCGGGAAGTGTTGAAGCGTCAGGATGAAGCCCTCTCATTCCCACCGTGGAAGAAATGTCTGCCTCAGGCACGTCTCCGCGACACCCTGGATCCTTCAATCCTATACCCTGCTAGCCTCTGTGGGTTGAAGTCTCAGAAAAGGGCAGGATCGGGCCCTCGGGGAAAGAGTTCTGTGTAGATGGCCTCTTTCGGCAACCAACGTGGTTCTTCAAAGGGGGAAGCCTTGTAGGAAGTATGTGTTGCCGTGTCAGGACAATGCCATCTCCGCCCATCGTCGAAGGATGACGGTGGAGGACGACACGTTCCAGGACCATCTGGATTCCGGAAGAGAAAGCGATTTCTAGTGTAGGTATGGAAAGAGAGGCAAGGTGCCCGTCCCCGTCTGGGAGATCCAAGTCCGTGGAGCGTACAACTTCCGAGCCACAACAAGTTTCTCCCCCAAGGAAAGTTTCAAGCTCTGGGGTGGGCAAGCTTCGGCGGGGTTCCATATCCTTGCCTCTGAGAATCAAGGCTGTGGAGATGGTCATTTCCCGGGAGCATTTACTTTCTGGAGATCCAAACCGTGGGCACGGAGGTGGCACGCGAGACTAAGGCGCGTGTGCCTGTCAGGGAGAAGACAGTCCGTGGAGACGGCCACTTTCGTGAGTATCTCGTTCCCTCAAGCCGGAAGCATCCTGGCCTATATTGATGAGAACTAGCAGGATAATTCCTCAACCTCTGCTCTGCCTAAACAGACTGTGGGCAATGCCACTTTCCCTAATACCGTGTCTCCAGAAGAGAATTGCCATGTCCAGTCCAAAAGCGGGGAGGTCTAGGAGAGGGACCACGGCCTCACGCTGAGAAACGGGCCTGGGGACATGCACCATTCAGGGAACGACAATGCTCTCCCACGAGAAGCATTCTAGCACGCATGGGTTGTGGCCTCCTAAACATGCCCCATCCTTGCCTCTGTGAAACGAGTCTCTGGGCATTGCACGTGTCCCGAAAGTGGAAGTTCTCTCCTGCCAGAATCTTTGGAGCACGTTTGTCTAGATGCACGGCCAAAGTGCCATGCCCTTCGGTCAGATAATGAACCCTGCGAATAAAGCACGTTTCAGACAAGAACACGACACTTCCAAACACACGCCTCAGAGCAGATCCGTGTGTTTTCACCGGAGGAAATGCCGTTTCCACCGTTGGGCGAAGGAATGCTGGGGAGGAGGCCATTTCGGCAACATCGTAGATTTTCACGCCAGAAAAATCCAAGCCTCCGTGTGTGCAACGATCACGAGAGGGCCATCGAATTTCCCGGGAGATACCAGACGCTGGAGGATCCGGTGTCCACTCACATCTTGTTTTCCCAAGAGAAAAGCCATTTCTCATAGTTGTGTGGAAGTCTAGGGAAGGGGGCTTGTCCTTAAGATGAGAAACAAGACTGTGGAGAGGGCAACTTTCAGCGCACCCCAAGCATCTCTTTTGGGAAGCCTGGTTGCCCCTGTGCCTTGTGGCATCCGAAAGGTGCCTAACCTTCCCTCAGTGAATACACTCTCTTGGGAATAGAGGGTTCAAGTCAACACTTGCTTCCTGAAGATACAAAGCTTTTCCAAGGCAGGTGTTTGATCAGGAGGAAAGATGCCTACACGGACCTCTGGAAAACAAGACGTGGGAATGGTCATCGTCACGGCCATCTGGATGCGGGGAGATAGATCCATCTTCAATTCTGTGTGCGGAAGCATAGGCAAGGGCCTAGGACCCTATCCTGAGAAACAAGTCTCTGGAGAAGAGAATGTTCAGCACACCGCAGCTGTCCTGCCGGAGATGTGTTCTAGCATGGGTGTGTGCAAGCATCGGGAGAGTTCCATCTCCTTCCGTCTGCGAGACAAGCCTGTGGAGATGGCCCCTTGGCAATAACATTTGGGTCCAGATTTCCAATCGAGTTCCAGGAGAGGTGCGGAAGGATAGGCCAGGTAACAAGTCCCCCAGTGTTCCAGTAACAATTCTGGGGAAGCACAGGTGCCAGGAAACACAAGTTCCTTCAGAGGAGATGCTTTCTAATACATACGTCCAGAAGTCTCTGTACATAGCCTACCCTTGCTTGTGGGAGGCAAGTTGGGTGGAATGCGAATTCCACTCCCATCTTGTTTCCACAAGAGAGAAATCGAATCAGTCCAATATATGCGCTGGAGCCTAGTGTACCGGGGCGATGTCCTGACGCTTTGAGAGAAGAGTGTGGAGCAGGCATCGTTGAGGAATCCACAAGTTTCTCAAGCGAGGAGCCTTCTAGCATTGCCGGGGTGAAGCGACCGAAACATGCACGAACCTTCCCTCTGTGAATAGGCTCTAGGGAATGCCAATTTCCCCTCAGAGGAAGATTGTCCCGGTGGGAAGCTCTCTAGCCTGTTGGTCTGCAGGTCCGCGGAGAAGGCCACATATACTTCGCTAAGGAAAACTCTCTGTGAAGAAAGATAGGTTCAGTGAAGGAAGCACACGTCCCACCAAACCCACTGAAACACACGGAGACGTTTTGGCATCAGGAAAGGCCTTATCCTTGCCCTGGATAGAATGCATTTGGGAGTACCTGTGCTGCCCCGGCGTTGGATTGCAAAGGAGTCCCTTCCTACCTTATAGGTGTGGGAGTGGGCAATGTCCTTCGACGTGGAGACAAGTCTGTGAAGCAAGCACCGTTCGGGGAACCACCAGATTCTCGAGCGAGGAGCATTCCAGACTGCATGTCCTGAGGCTCCCGAAACACGGGCTCTCTTTGCGTCTCTGAATAAATCTCTGGGGAATGCAACGTTCCTTCACAGGAAGCATGCCTCAGCGAGACATTTTGTGGTATGTTTCTCTAGAAGTACGGGGATGGGCGGTCGCATTCAGGAGGTGCCGTGTCCCTGGCCGGGAGAAACAATTCTGTGGAGAAGGCGACTTCGGCCCCAATGTGCTTTTCCAAGAAGAAGCTTCCTTAGGCTCAAAGCGTGGAAGCATCACTGTAATGCCACCTTCTTCCCTCTGAGCAGCAGGACGGTAGGCAACCCTACTTTCCAAGAACATGGGGTTTCCAGAAGGAAAAAGCGATCTCTGAGAGACGTTTCCAAGGACAGAGATGGCGGGTCGTACTGGCCTTTAGAAACAAGTGTGTGGAGAATGCCCCTTTCAGAGGACCACCATTTCTCCTGCGAGAAGCCTTCTACAATGTATGTGTGGAGGCATCAGGCGGGTGCCGGGTCCATCCCTCAGGGAAAACACTCTGTCGAGAACAATGATCCGGGAACGTCTTGCTTACAGAACGTCGAAGATTTCTCCAGGTCCTTGTGTGATGCGGAGGAGTCTGCCCTAATGGGATCTCTGAGAAACAAGGCTGCGGAGACTGGAAACCTTCCCTGCCACCTGGATATCCGAAGACGGAAACCATTTCACGTCGATGTGTGGAAGTAGAGGCCAGGGGCCTTGACCTGATGCCCGGGAAGGCGTCTGTGCGGAATTCAACATGGAGCGAACAACCGAAATCTTCCCGTGTAGAGTCCTGTAGCATGGACGTGTACAAGCATCTGGAGCGGGCCCTCTCCTTCCCTCGGAGATACGATCCCGTGGCGAAAGCCACGTCGAGTTCACGTCCTTTCTCATGCGTTCTCTGCCATTTCCAGCGTCGGCCGTGAAGGATAGGCAAAGGGAAAAGTCCCCGTATCGGAGTCCCCAGGATGTGGGGAAAGCAGCTCCCAGGAAACCCAAGTTCCCCCCAGTGAGACGCTTTCTCACACACAGGTATGGGCGCATTCGAATGTGCGATAGACTTCCTTCGGGGAAGGCGATGTTCCATGAATTTCGTGTTTCCAGGAGAGAAAGCTGATGTCCAGGACATGTGTGCAAGTCTTGAGATGGGGCAAGGTCCTTAGGGCGAGCTTCGAGTCTGTGGATCAAGCCCCTTTCGGATACGCACAAGTTGGTCAAGTGTGAATCATTCTGGCTTCCATGTGTGGAACGATCGAAACACGCCCTCTCCCTCTGTCTGTGAAGCAGTCTCTGGGGAATGCCACTTTCCCGTCAGAGGAAGTTGGTTCCCGTGAGGAGCATTCTACCATCTTTCGCCAGAGGCACGCGGAAAGTGCGTCAGACGTCGCGGAACGCAAGCCTGGGAATAAAGCAAGATTCACCGTGGAACACGACCCTTCAAACGAAACCATTCTCATGGATGTGTGTGTTCTCAGACTAGATGAATGCCGTGTCCTTGGCTTGGAGAAAGACTTCTGTGGAGGATGCAGTTCCAGCGACACTGTGGCTGTTCCACCGAGAAGCTTCCGAGCCTCTATGTGTGGAGGCATCCCGAGAGTGCCCCAGTCTTCTGTTTGAGAAAAAGAGTGTGAAGAAAAGCGCTGCCCGCTAACATCTTGATGCCAGAAGCGAAAGCGATTTCTCCTATAGGTGTAGAAATAGAGGACAGGTGGTTTGTCCTTAGGCATGGAATCCAGATGGCAGAGACTGCATTTTTCAGAACCGCATAATTGTCTGCGGCATGAAGGATACCGGCACGTCTGTGGGGCAGCATCAGGAGGGTCCCCTCTAGTTCCGCAGTTGGTAACGGTCGGCTTAGAAGAGGACGTTGAAGGAAACAGTTGCTTTCTGGAGACACAAGCCTTTTCCATTCTCCGCGTGTAGTCTGGAGGAAACTGCCCTAAACCCAATTCATCAACCAGAGACTCTGGACCATGGAACTCTAAACTGCCAGCTCGATATCTGAGGGTAGAAACACTTTCATATCTGTGTGGAAGGGCAGGCAAGTGGCCAGGATTCGGAGGAGAGAACCTCTTGCGTGGACATTGTAACTTAGAGCGAACAACAAATGTGCTCCCGTGAGAAGCCTGCTGGCCGGGAAGTGTTGAAGCGTCAGGATGAAACCCTCTCATTCCCACCGTGGAAGAAATGTCTGCCTCAGGCACGTCTCCGCGACACCCTGGATCCTTCAATCCTATACCCTGCTAGCCTCTGTGGGTTGAAGTCTCAGAAAAGGGCAGGATCGGGCCCTCGGGGAAAGAGTTCTGTGTAGATAGCCTCTTTCGGCAACCAACGTGGTTCTTCAAAGGGGGAAGCCTTGTAGGAAGTATGTGTTGCCGTGTCAGGACAATGCCATCTCCGCCCATCGTCGAAGGATGACTGTGGAGGACGACACGTTCCAGGACCATCTGGATTTCGGAAGAGAAAGCGATTTCTAGTGTAGGTATGGAAAGAGAGGCAAGGTGCCCGTCCCCGTCTGGGAGATCCAAGTCCGTGGAGCGTACAACTTCCGAGCCACAACAAGTTTCTCCCCCAAGGAAAGTTTCAAGCTCTGGGGTGGGCAAGCTTCGGCGGGGTTCCATATCCTTGCCTCTGAGAATCAAGGCTGTGTAGATGGTCACTTCCCGGGAGCATTTACTTTCTGGAGATCCAAACTGTGGGCACGGAGGTGGCACGCGAGACTAAGGCGCGTGTCCCTGTCAGGGAGAAGACAGTCCGTGGAGACGGCCACTTTCGTGAGCATCTCGTTCCCTCAAGCCGGAAGCATCCTGGCCTATATTTACGAGAAGTAGCAGGATAATTCCTCAACCCCTGCTCTGCCTAAATAGACTGTGGGCAATGCCACTTTCCCTAACACCGTGTCTCCAGAAGAGAATTGCCATGTCCAGTCCACAAGCGGGGAGGTCTAGGAGAGGGACCACGGCCTCACGCTGAGAAACGGGCCTGGGGACATGCACCATTCAGGGAACGACAATGCTCTCCCACGAGAAGCATTCTAGCACGCATGGGTTGAGGCCTCCTAAACATGCCCCATCCTTGCCTCTGTGAAACGAGTCTCTGGGCATTGCACGTGTCCCGAAAGTGGAAGTTCTCTCCTGCCAGAATCTTTGGAGCACGTTTGTCTAGATGCACGGCCAAAGTGCCATGCCCTTCGGTCAGGTAATGAACCCTGCGAATAAAGCACGTTTCAGACAAGAACACGACACTTCCAAACACACGCCTCAGAGCAGATCCGTGTGTTTTCACCGGAGGAAATGCCGTTTCCACCGTTGGGCGAAGGAATGCTGGGGAGGAGGCCATTTCGGCAACATCGTAGATTTTCACGCCATAAAAATCCAAGCCTCCGTGTGTGCAACGATCACGAGAGTGCCATCGAATTTCCCGGGAGATACCAGACGCTGGAGGATCCGGTGTCCACTCACATCTTGTTTTCCCAAGAGAAAAGCCATTTCTCATAGTTGTGTGGAAGTCTAGGGAAGGGGGCTTGTCCTTAAGATGAGAAACAAGACTGTGGAGAGGGCAACTTTCAGCGCACCCCAAGCATCTCTTTTGGGAAGCCTGGTTGCCCCTGTGCCTTGTGGCATCCGAAAGGTGCCTAACCTTCCCTCAGTGAATACACTCTCTTGGCAATACAGCGTTCAAGTCAACACTTGCTTCCTGAAGATACAAAGCTTTCCCAAGGCAGGTGTTTGATCAGGAGGAAAGATGCCTACACGGACCTCTGGAAAACAAGACGTGGGAATGGTCGTCGTCACGGCCATCTGGATGCGGGGAGATAGATCCATCTTCAATTTTGTGTGCGGAAGCATAGGCAAGGGCCTAGGACCCTATCCTGAGAAACAAGTCTCTGGAGAAGAGAATGTTCAGCACACCGCAGCTGTCCTGCCGGAGATGTGTTCTAGCATGGGTGTGTGCAAGCATCGGGAGAGTTCCATCTCCTTCCGTCTGCGAGACAAGCCTGTGGAGATGGCCCCTTGGCAATAACATTTGGGTCCAGATTTCCAATCGAGTTCCAGGAGAGGTGCGGAAGGATAGGCCAGGTAACAAGTCCCCCAGTGTTCCAGTAACAATTCTGGGGAAGCACAGGTGCCAGGAAACACAAGTTCCTTCAGAGGAGATGCTTTCTAATACATACGTCCAGAAGTCTCTGTACATAGCCTACCCTTGCTTGTGGGAGGCAAGTTGGGTGGAATGCGAATTCCACTCCCATCTTGTTTCCACAAGAGAGAAATCGAATCAGGCCAATATATGCGCTGGAGCCTAGTGTACCGGGGCGATGTCCTGACGCTTTGAGAGAAGAGTGTGGAGCAGGCATCGTTGAGGAATCCACAAGTTTCTCAAGCGAGGAGCCTTCTAGCATTGCCGGGGTGAAGCGACCGAAACATGCACGAACCTTCCCTCTGTGAATAGGCTCTAGGGAATGCCAATTTCCCCTCAGAGGAAGATTGTCCCGGTGGGAAGCTCTCTGGCCGGTTGGTCTGCAGGCCCGCGGAGAAGGCCACATATACTTCGCTAAGGAAAACTCTCTGTGAAGAAAGATAGGTTCAGTGAAGGAAGCACACGTCCCACCAAACCCACTGACACACACGGAGACGTTTTGGCATCAGGAAAGGCCTTATCCTTGCCCTGGATAGAATGCATTTGGGAGTACCTGTGCTGCCCCGGCGTTGGATTGCAAAGGAGCCCCTTCCTACCTTATAGGTGTGGGAGTGGGCAATGTCCTTCGACGTGGAGACAAGTCTGTGAAGCAAGCACCGTTCGGGGAACCACCAGATTCTCGAGCGAGGAGCATTCCAGGCTGCATGTCCTGAGGCTCCCGAAACACGGGCTCTCTTTGCGTCTCTGAATACATCTCTGGGGAATGCAACGTTCCTTCACAGGAAGCATGTCCCAGCGAGACATTTTGTGGTATGTTTCTCTAGAAGTACGGGGATGGGCGGTCGCATTCAGGAGGTGCCGTGTCCCTGGCCGGGAGAAACAATTCTGTGGAGAAGGCGACTTCGGCCCCAATGTGCTTTTCCAAGAAGAAGCTTCCTTAGGCTAAAAGCGTGGAAGCATCACTGTAATGCCACCTTCTTCCCTCTGAGCAGCAGGACGGTAGGCAACCCTACTTTCCAAGAACATGGGGTTTCCAGAAGGAAAAAGCGATCTCTGAGAGACGTTTCCAAGGACAGAGATGGCGGGTCATACTGGCCTTTAGAAACAAGTGTGTGGAGAATGCCCCTTTCAGAGGACCACCATTTCTCCTGCGAGAAGCCTTCTACGATGTATGAGTGGAGGCATCAGGCGGGTGCCTGGTCCATCCCTCAGGGAAAACACTCTGTCGAGAACAATGATCCGGGAACGTCTTGCTTACAGAACGTCGAAGATTTCTCCAGGTCCTTGTGTGATGCAGAGGAGTCTGCCCTAATGGGATCTCTGAGAAACAAGGCTGCGGAGACTGGAAACCTTCCCTGCCAACTCGATATCCGAAGACGGAAACCCTTTCACGTCGATGTGTGGAAGTAGAGGCCAGGGGCCTTGACCTGATGCCCGGGAAGGCGTCTGTGCGGAATTCAACATGGAGCGAACAACCGAAATCTTCCCGTGTAGAGTCCTGTAGCATGGACGTGTACAAGCATCTGGAGCGGGCCCTCTCCTTCCCTCGGAGATACGAGCCCGTGGCGAATGCCACGTCGAGTTCACGTCCTTTCTCATGCGTTCTCTGCCATTTCCAGCGTCGGCCGTGAAGGATAGGCAAAGGGAAAAGTCCCCGTATCGGAGTCCCCAGGATGTGGGGAAAGCAGCTCCCAGGAAACCCAAGTTCCCCCCAGTGAGACGCTTTCTCACACACAGGTATGGGCGCATTCGAATGTGCGATAGACTTCCTTCGGGGAAGGCGATGTTCCATGAATTTCGTGTTTCCAAGAGAGAAAGCTGATGTCCAGGACATGTGTGCAAGTCTTGAGATGGGGCAAGGTCCTTAGGGCGAGCTTCGAGTCTGCGGATCAAGCCCCTTTCGGATAAGCACAAGTTGGTCAAGTGTGAATCATTCTGGCTTCCATGTGTGGAACAATCGAAACACGCCCTCTCCCTCTGTCTGTGAAGCAGTCTCTGGGGAATGCCACTTTCCCGTCAGAGGAAGTTGGTTCCCGTGAGGAGCATTCTACCATCTTTCGCCAGAGGCACGCGGAAAGTGCGTCAGACGTCGCGGAACGCAAATCTGGGAATAAAGCAAGATTCACCGTGGAACACGACCCTTCAAACGAAACCATTCTCATGGATGTGTGTGTTCTCAGACTAGATGAATGCCGTGTCCTTGGCTTGGAGAAAGACTTCTGTGGAGGATGCAGTTCCAGCGACACTGTGGCTGTTCGACCGAGAAGCTTCCGAGCCTCTATGTGTGGAGGCATCCCGAGAGTGCCCCAGTCTTCTGTTTGAGAAAAAGAGTGTGAAGAAAAGCGCTGCCCGCTAACATCTTAATGCCAGACGCGAAAGCGATTTCTCCTATAGGTGTAGAAATAGAGGACAGGTGGTTTGTCCTTAGGCATGGAATCCAGATGGCAGAGAATGCATTTTTCAGAACCGCATAATTGTCTGCGGCATGAAGGATACCGGCACGTCTGTGGGGCAGCATCAGGAAGGTGCCCTCTAGTTCCGCAGTTGGTAACCGTCGGCTTAGAAGAGGACGTTGAAGGAAACCCTTGCTTTCTGAAGACACAAGCCTTTTCCATTCTCCGCGTGTAGTCTGGAGGAAACTGCCCTAAAACCAATTCATCAACCAGAGACTCTGGACCATGGAACTCTAAACTGCCAGCACGGTATCTGAGGGTAGAAACACTTTCATATCTGTGTGGAAGGGCAGGCAAGGGGCCAGGATTCGGAGGAGAGAACCTCATGCGTGGACATTGTAACTTAGAGCGAACAACAAATGTGCTCCCGTGAGAAGCCTTCTGGCCGGGAAGTGTTGAAGCGTCAGGATGAAGCCCTCTCATTCCCACCGTGGAAGAAATGTCTGCCTCAGGCACGTCTCCGCGACACCCTGGATCCTTCAATCCTATACCCTGCTAGCCTCTGTGGGTTGAAGTCTCAGAAAAGGGCAGGATCGGGCCCTCGGGGAAAGAGTTCTGTGTAGATAGCCTCTTTCGGCAACCAACGTGGTTCTTCAAAGGGGGAAGCCTTGTAGGAAGTATGTGTTGCCGTGTCAGGACAATGCCATCTCCGCCCATCGTCGAAGGATGACTGTGGAGGACGACACGTTCCAGGACCATCTGGATTCCGGAAGAGAAAGCGATTTCTAGTGTAGGTATGGAAAGAGAGGCAAGGTGCCCGTCCCCGTCTGGGAGATTCAAGTCCGTGGAGCGTACAACTTCCGAGCCACAACAAGTTTCTCCCCCAAGGAAAGTTTCAAGCTCTGGGGTGGGCAAGCTTCGGCGGGGTTCCATATCCTTGCCTCTGAGAATCAAGGCTGTGGAGATGGTCACTTCCCGGGAGCATTAACTTTCTGAAGATCCAAACTGTGGGCACGGAGGTGGCACGCGAGACTAAGGCGCGTGTGCCTGTCAAGGAGAAGACAGTCCGTGGAGACGGCCACTTTCGTGAGCATCTCGTTCCCTCAAGCCGGAAGCATCCTGGCCTATATTGATGAGAAGTAGCAGGATAATTCCTCAACCTCTGCTCTGCCTAAATAGACTGTGGGCAATGCCACTTTCCCTAACACCGTGTCTCCAGAAGAGAATTGCCATGTCCAGTCCACAAGCGGGGAGGTCTAGGAGAGGGACCACGGCCTCACGCTGAGAAACGGGCCTGGGGACATGCACCATTCAGGGAACGACAATGCTCTCCCACGAGAAGCATTCTAGCACGCATGGGTTGAGGCCTCCTAAACATGCCCCATCCTTGCCTCTGTGAAACGAGTCTCTGGGCATTGCACGTGTCCCGAAAGTGGAAGTTCTCTCCTGCCAGAATCTTTGGAGCACGTTTGTCTAGATGCACGGCCAAAGTGCCATGCCCTTCGGTCAGATAATGAACCCTGCGAATAAAGCACGTTTCAGACAAGAACACGACACTTCCAAACACACGCCTCAGAGCAGATCCGTGTGTTTTCACCGGAGGAAATGCCGTTTCCACCGTTGGGCGAAGGAATGCTGGGGAGGATGCCATTTCGGCAACATCGTAGATTTTCACGCCATAAAAATCCAAGCCTCCGTGTGTGCAACGATCACGAGAGGGCCATCGAATTTCCCGGGAGATACCAGACGCTGGAGGATCCGGTGTCCACTCACATCTTGTTTTCCCAAGAGAAAAGCCATTTCTCATAGTTGTGTGGAAGTCTAGGGAAGGGGGCTTGTCCTTAAGATGAGAAACAAGACTGTGGAGAGGGCAACTTTCAGCGCACCCCAAGCATCTCTTTTGGGAAGCCTGGTTGCCCCTGTGCCTTGTGGCATCCGAAAGGTGCCTAACCTTCCCTCAGTGAATACACTCTCTTGGGAATACAGCGTTCAAGTCAACACTTGCTTCCTGAAGATACAAAGCTTTTCCAAGGCAGGTGTTTGATCAGGAGGAAACATGCCTACACGGACCTCTGGAAAACAAGACGTGGGAATGGTCATCGTCACGGCCATCTGGATGCGGGGAGATAGATCCATCTTCAATTCTGTGTGCGGAAGCATAGGCAAGGGCCTAGGACCCTATCCTGAGAAACAAGTCTCTGGAGAGGAGAATGTTCAGCACACCGCAGCTGTCCTGCCGGAGATGTGTTCTAGCATGGGTGTGTGCAAGCATCGGGAGAGTTCCATCTCCTTCCGTCTGCGAGACAAGCCTGTGGAGATGGCCCCTTGGCAATAACATTTGGGTCCAGATTTCCAATCGAGTTCCAGGAGAGGTGCGGAAGGATAGGCCAGGTAACAAGTCCCCCAGTGTTCCAGTAACAATTCTGGGGAAGCACAGGTGCCAGGAAACACAAGTTCCTTCAGAGGAGATGCTTTCTAATACATACGTCCAGAAGTCTCTGTACATAGCCTACCCTTGCTTGTGGGAGGCAAGTTGGGTTGAATGCGAATTCCACTACCCTCTTGTTTCCACAAGAGAGAAATCGAATCAGTCCAATATATGCGCTGGAGCCTAGTGTACCGGGGCGATGTCCCGACGCTTTGAGAGAAGAGTGTGGAGCAGGCATCGTTGAGGAATCCACAAGTTTCTCAAGCGAGGAGCCTTCTAGCATTGCCGGGGTGAAGCGACCGAAACATGCACGAACCTTCCCTCTGTGAATAGGCTCGAGGGAATGCCAATTTCCCCTCAGAGGAAGATTGTCCCGGTGGGAAGCTCTCTAGCCTGTTGGTCTGCAGGCCCGCGGAGAAGGCCACATATACTTCGCTAAGGAAAACTCTCTGTGAAGAAAGATAGGTTCAGTGAAGGAAGCACACGTCCCACCAAACCCACTGAAACACACGGAGACGTTTTGGCATCAGGAAAGGCCTTATCCTTGCCCTGGATAGAATGCTTTTGGGAGTACCTGTGCTGCCCCGGCGTTGGATTGCAAAGGAGCCCCTTCCTACCTTATAGGTGTGGGAGTGGGCAATGTCCTTCGACGTGGAGACAAGTCTGTGAAGCAAGCACCGTTCGGGGAACCACCAGATTCTCGAGCGAGGAGCATTCCAGGCTGCATGTCCTGAGGCTCCCGAAACACGGGCTCTCTTTGCGTCTCTGAATAAATCTCTGGGGAATGCAACGTTCCTTCACAGGAAGCATGCCTCAGCGAGACATTTTGTGGTATGTTTCTCTAGAAGTACGGGGATGGTCGGTCGCATTCAGGAGGTGCCGTGACCCTGGCCGGGAGAAACTATTCTGTGGAGAAGGCGACATCGGCCCCAATGTGCTTTTCCAGGAAGAAGCTTCCTTAGGCTAAAAGTGTGGAAGCATCACTGTAATGCCACCTTCTTCCCTCTGAGCAGCAGGACGGTAGGCAACCCTACTTTCCAAGAACATGGGGTTTCCAGAAGGAAAAAGCGATCTCTGAGAGACGTTTCCAAGGACAGAGATGGCGGGTCGTACTGGCCTTTAGAAACAAGTGTGTGGAGAATGCCCCTTTCAGAGGACCACCATTTCTCCTGCGAGAAGCCTTCTACGATGTATGTGTGGAGGCATCAGGCGGGTGCCTGGTCCATCCCTCAGGGAAAACACTCTGTCGAGAACAATGATCCGGGAACGTCTTGCTTACAGAACGTCGAAGATTTCTCCAGGTCCTTGTGTGATGCAGAGGAGTCTGCCCTAATGGGATCTCTGAGAAACAAGGCTGCGGAGACTGGAAACCTTCCCTGCCAACTCGATATCCGAAGACGGAAACCCTTTCACGTCAATGTGTGGAAGTAGAGGCCAGGGGCCTTGACCTGATGCCCGGGAAGGCGTCTGTGCGGAATTCAACATGGAGCGAACAACCGAAATCTTCCCGTGTAGAGTCCTGTAGCATGGACGTGTACAAGCATCTGGAGCGGGCCCTCTCCTTCCCTCGGAGATACGAGCCCGTGGCGAATGCCACGTCGAGTTCACGTCCTTTCTCATGCGTTCTCTGCCATTTCCAGCGTCGGCCGTGAAGGATAGGCAAAGGGAAAAGTCCCCGTATCGGAGTCCCCAGGATGTGGGGAAAGCAGCTCCCAGGAAACCCAAGTTCCCCCCAGTGAGACGCTTTCTCACACACAGGTATGGGCGCATTCGAATGTGCGATAGACTTCCTTCGGGGAAGGCGATGTTCCATGAATTTCGTGTTTCCAGGAGAGAAAGCTGATGTCCAGGACATGTGTGCAAGTCTTGAGATGGGGCAAGGTCCTTAGGGCGAGCTTCGAGTCTGTGGATCAAGCCCCTTTCGGATAAGCACAAGTTGGTCAAGTGTGAATCATTCTGGCTTCCATGTGTGGAACAATCGAAACACGCCCTCTCCCTCTGTCTGTGAAGCAGTCTCTGGGGAATGCCACTTTCCCGTCAGAGGAAGTTGGTTCCCGTGAGGAGCATTCTACCATCTTTCGCCAGAGGCACGCGGAAAGTGCGTCAGACGTCGCGGAACGCAAGCCTGGGAATAAAGCAAGATTCACCGTGGAACACGACCCTTCAAACGAAACCATTCTCATGGATGTGTGTGTTCTCAGACTAGATGAATGCCGTGTCCTTGGCTTGGAGAAAGACTTCTGTGGAGGATGCAGTTCCAGCGACACTGTGGCTGTTCCACCGAGAAGCTTCCGAGCCTCTATGTGTGGAGGCATCCCGAGAGTGCCCCAGTCTTCTGTTTGAGAAAAAGAGTGTGAAGAAAAGCGCTGCCCGCTAACATCTTGATGCCAGAAGCGAAAGCGATTTCTCCTATAGGTGTAGAAATAGAGGACAGGTGGTTTGTCCTTAGGCATGGAATCCAGATGGCAGAGACTGCATTTTTCAGAACCGCATAATTGTCTGCGGCATGAAGGATACCGGCACGTCTGTGGGGCAGCATCAGGAAGGTGCCCTCTAGTTCCGCAGTTGGTAACGGTCGGCTTAGAAGAGGACGTTGAAGGAAACACTTGCTTTCTGGAGACACAAGCCTTTTCCATTCTCCGCGTGTAGTCTGGAGGAAACTGCCCTAAACCCAATTCATCAACCAGAGACTCTGGACCATGGAACTCTAAACTGCCAGCTCGATATCTGAGGGTAGAAAGACTTTCATATCTGTGTGGAAGGGCAGGCAAGTGGCCAGGATTCGGAGGAGAGAACCTCTTGCGTGGACATTGTAACTTAGAGCGAACAACAAATGTGCTCCCGTGAGAAGCCTGCTGGCCGGGAAGTGTTGAAGCGTCAGGATGAAACCCTCTCATTCCCACCGTGGAAGAAATGTCTGCCTCAGCACGTCTCCGCGACACCCTGGATCCTTCAATCCTATACCATGCTAGCCTCTGTGGGTTGAAGTCTCAGAAAAGGGCAGGATCGGGCCCTCGGGGAAAGAGTTCTGTGTAGATAGCCTCTTTCGGCAACCAACGTGGTTCTTCAAAGGGGGAAGCCTTGTAGGAAGTATGTGTTGCCGTGTCAGGACAATGCCATCTCCGCCCATCGTCAAAGGATGACTGTGGAGGACGACACGTTCCAGGACCATCTGGATTTCGGAAGAGAAAGCGATTTCTAGTGTAGGTATGGAAAGAGAGGCAAGGTGCCCGTCCCCGTCTGGGAGATCCAAGTCCGTGGAGCGTACAACTTCCGAGCCACAACAAGTTTCTCCCCCAAGGAAAGTTTCAAGCTCTGGGGTGGGCAAGCTTCGGCGGGGTTCCATATCCTTGCCTCTGAGAATCAAGGCTGTGGAGATGGTCACTTCCCGGGAGCATTTACTTTCTGGAGATCCAAACTGTGGGCACGGAGGTGGCACGCGAGACTAAGGCGCGTGTCCCTGTCAGGGAGAAGACAGTCCGTGGAGACGGCCACTTTCGTGAGCATCTCGTTCCCTCAAGCCGGAAGCATCCTGGCCTATATTTACGAGAAGTAGCAGGATAATTCCTCAACCCCTGCTCTGCCTAAATAGACTGTGGGCAATGCCACTTTCCCTAACACCGTGTCTCCAGAAGAGAATTGCCATGTCCAGTCCACAAGCGGGGAGGTCTAGGAGAGGGACCACGGCCTCACGCTGAGAAACGGGCCTGGGGACATGCACCATTCAGGGAACGACAATGCTCTCCCACGAGAAGCATTCTAGCACGCATGGGTTGAGGCCTCCTAAACATGCCCCATCCTTGCCTCTGTGAAACGAGTCTCTGGGCATTGCACGTGTCCCGAAAGTGGAAGTTCTCTCCTGCCAGAATCTTTGGAGCACGTTTGTCTAGATGCACGGCCAAAGTGCCATGCCCTTCGGTCAGGTAATGAACCCTGCGAAGAAAGCACGTTTCAGACAAGAACACGACACTTCCAAACACACGCCTCAGAGCAGATCCGTGTGTTTTCACCGGAGGAAATGCCGTTGCCACCGTTGGGCGAAGGAATGCTGGGGAGGAGGCCATTTCGGCAACATCGTAGATTTTCACGCCATAAAAATCCAAGCCTCCGTGTGTGCAACGATCACGAGAGTGCCATCGAATTTCCCGGGAGATACCAGACGCTGGAGGATCCGGTGTCCACTCACATCTTGTTTTCCCAAGAGAAAAGCCATTTCTCATAGTTGTGTGGAAGTCTAGGGAAGGGGGCTTGTCCTTAAGATGAGAAACAAGACTGTGGAGAGGGCAACTTTCAGCGCACCCCAAGCATCTCTTTTGGGAAGCCTGGTTGCCCCTGTGCCTTGTGGCATCCGAAAGGTGCCTAACCTTCCCTCAGTGAATACACTCTCTTGGGAATACAGCGTTCAAGTCAACACTTGCTTCCTGAATATACAAAGCTTTCCCAAGGCAGGTGTTTGATCAGGAGGAAACATGCCTACACGGACCTCTGGAAAACAAGACGTGGGAATGGTCGTCGTCACGGCCATCTGGATGCGGGGAGATAGATCCATCTTCAATTCTGTGTGCGGAAGCATAGGCAAGGGCCTAGGACCCTATCCTGAGAAACAAGTCTCTGGAGAAGAGAATGTTCAGCACACCGCAGCTGTCCTGCCGGAGATGTGTTCTAGCATGGGTGTGTGCAAGCATCGGGAGAGTTCCATCTCCTTCCGTCTGCGAGACAAGCCTGTGGAGATGGCCCCTTGGCAATAACATTTGGGTCCAGATTTCCAATCGAGTTGCAGGAGAGGTGCGGAAGGATAGGCCAGGTAACAAGTCCCCCAGTGTTCCAGTAACAATTCTGGGGAAGCACCGGTGCCAGGAAACACAAGTTCCTTCAGAGGAGATGCTTTCTAATACATACGTCCAGAAGTCTCTGTACATAGCCTACCCTTGCTTGTGGGAGGCAAGTTGGGTGGAATGCGAATTCCACTACCCTCTTGTTTCCACAAGAGAGAAATCGAATCAGTCCAATATATGCGCTGGAGCCTAGTGTACCGGGGCGATGTCCCGACGCTTTGAGAGAAGAGTGTGGAGCAGGCATCGTTGAGGAATCCACAAGTTTCTCAAGCGAGGAGCCTTCTAGCATTGCCGGGGTGAAGCGACCGAAACATGCACGAACCTTCCCTCTGTGAATAGGCTCGAGGGAATGCCAATTTCCCCTCAGAGGAAGATTGTCCCGGTGGGAAGCTCTCTAGCCTGTTGGTCTGCAGGCCCGCGGAGAAGGCCACATATACTTCGCTAAGGAAAACTCTCTGTGAAGAAAGATAGGTTCAGTGAAGGAAGCACACGTCCCACCAAACCCACTGAAACACACGGAGACGTTTTGGCATCAGGAAAGGCCTTATCCTTGCCCTGGATAGAATGCTTTTGGGAGTACCTGTGCTGCCCCGGCGTTGGATTGCAAAGGAGCCCCTTCCTACCTTATAGGTGTGGGAGTGGGCAATGTCCTTCGACGTGGAGACAAGTCTGTGAAGCAAGCACCGTTCGGGGAACCACCAGATTCTCGAGCGAGGAGCATTCCAGGCTGCATGTCCTGAGGCTCCCGAAACACGGGCTCTCTTTGCGTCTCTGAATAAATCTCTGGGGAATGCAACGTTCCTTCACAGGAAGCATGCCTCAGCGAGACATTTTGTGGTATGTTTCTCTAGAAGTACGGGGATGGTCGGTCGCATTCAGGAGGTGCCGTGACCCTGGCCGGGAGAAACTATTCTGTGGAGAAGGCGACATCGGCCCCAATGTGCTTTTCCAGGAAGAAGCTTCCTTAGGCTAAAAGTGTGGAAGCATCACTGTAATGCCACCTTCTTCCCTCTGAGCAGCAAGACGGTAGGCAACCCTACTTTCCAAGAACATGGGGTTTCCAGAAGGAAAAAGCGATCTCTGAGAGACGTTTCCAAGGACAGAGATGGCGGGTCGTACTGGCCTTTAGAAACAAGTGTGTGGAGAATGCCCCTTTCAGAGGACCACCATTTCTCCTGCGAGAAGCCTTCTACGATGTATGTGTGGAGGCATCAGGCGGGTGCCTGGTCCATCCCTCAGGGAAAACACTCTGTCGAGAACAATGATCCGGGAACGTCTTGCTTACAGAACGTCGAAGATTTCTCCAGGTCCTTGTGTGATGCAGAGGAGTCTGCCCTAATGGGATCTCTGAGAAACAAGGCTGCGGAGACTGGAAACCTTCCCTGCCAACTCGATATCCGAAGACGGAAACCCTTTCACGTCAATGTGTGGAAGTAGAGGCCAGGGGCCTTGACCTGATGCCCGGGAAGGCGTCTGTGCGGAATTCAACATGGAGCGAACAACCAAATCTTCCCGTGTAGAGTCCTGTAGCATGGACGTGTACAAGCATCTGGAGCGGGCCCTCTCCTTCCCTCGGAGATACGAGCCCGTGGCGAATGCCACGTCGAGTTCACGTCCTTTCTCATGCGTTCTCTGCCATTTCCAGCGTCGGCCGTGAAGGATAGGCAAAGGGAAAAGTCCCCGTATCGGAGTCCCCAGGATGTGGGGAAAGCAGCTCCCAGGAAACCCAAGTTCCCCCCAGTGAGACGCTTTCTCACACACAGGTATGGGCGCATTCGAATGTGCGATAGACTTCCTTCGGGGAAGGCGATGTTCCATGAATTTCGTGTTTCCAGGAGAGAAAGCTGATGTCCAGGACATGTGTGCAAGTCTTGAGATGGGGCAAGGTCCTTAGGGCGAGCTTCGAGTCTGTGGATCAAGCCCCTTTCGGATACGCACAAGTTGGTCAAGTGTGAATCATTCTGGCTTCCATGTGTGGAACGATCGAAACACGCCCTCTCCCTCTGTCTGTGAAGCAGTCTCTGGGGAATGCCACTTTCCCGTCAGAGGAAGTTGGTTCCCGTGAGGAGCATTCTACCATCTTTCGCCAGAGGCACGCGGAAAGGGCGTCAGACGTCGCGGAACGCAAGCCTGGGAATAAAGCAAGATTCACCGTGGAACACGACCCTTCAAACGAAACCATTCTCATGGATGTGTGTGTTCTCAGACTAGATGAATGCCGTGTCCTTGGCTTGGAGAAAGACTTCTGTGGAGGATGCAGTTCCAGCGACACTGTGGCTGTTCCACCGAGAAGCTTCCGAGCCTCTATGTGTGGAGGCATCCCGAGAGTGCCCCAGTCTTCTGTTTGAGAAAAAGAGTGTGAAGAAAAGCGCTGCCCGCTAACATCTTGATGCCAGAAGCGAAAGCGATTTCTCCTATAGGTGTAGAAATAGAGGACAGGTGGTTTGTCCTTAGGCATGGAATCCAGATGGCAGAGACTGCATTTTTCAGAACCGCATAATTGTCTGCGGCATGAAGGATACCGGCACGTCTGTGGGGCAGCATCAGGAAGGTGCCCTCTAGTTCCGCAGTTGGTAACGGTCGGCTTAGAAGAGGACGTTGAAGGAAACAGTTGCTTTCTGGAGACACAAGCCTTTTCCATTCTCCGCGTGTAGTCTGGAGGAAACTGCCCTAAACCCAATTCATCAACCAGAGACTCTGGACCATGGAACTCTAAACTGCCAGCTCGATATCTGTGGGTAGAAACACTTTCATATCTGTGTGGAAGGGCAGGGAAGTGGCCAGGATTCGGAGGAGAGAACCTCATGCGTGGACATTGTAACTTAGAGCGAACAACAAATGTGCTCCCGTGAGAAGCCTGCTGGCCGGGAAGTGTTGAAGCGTCAGGATGAAGCCCTCTCATTCCCACCGTGGAAGAAATGTCTGCCTCAGGCACGTCTCCGCGACACCCTGGATCCTTCAATCCTATACCCTGCTAGCCTCTGTGGGTTGAAGTCTCAGAAAAGGGCAGGATCGGGCCCTCGGGGAAAGAGTTCTGTGTAGATGGCCTCTTTCGGCAACCAACGTGGTTCTTCAAAGGGGGAAGCCTTGTAGGAAGTATGTGTTGCCGTGTCAGGACAATGCCATCTCCGCCCATCGTCGAAGGATGACGGTGGAGGACGACACGTTCCAGGACCATCTGGATTCCGGAAGAGAAAGCGATTTCTAGTGTAGGTATGGAAAGAGAGGCAAGGTGCCCGTCCCCGTCTGGGAGATCCAAGTCCGTGGAGCGTACAACTTCCGAGCCACAACAAGTTTCTCCCCCAAGGAAAGTTTCAAGCTCTGGGGTGGGCAAGCTTCGGCGGGGTTCCATATCCTTGCCTCTGAGAATCAAGGCTGTGGAGATGGTCATTTCCCGGGAGCATTTACTTTCTGGAGATCCAAACCGTGGGCACGGAGGTGGCACGCGAGACTAAGGCGCGTGTGCCTGTCAGGGAGAAGATAGTCCGTGGAGACGGCCACTTTCGTGAGTATCTCGTTCCCTCAAGCCGGAAGCATCCTGGCCTATATTGATGAGAACTAGCAGGATAATTCCTCAACCTCTGCTCTGCCTAAACAGACTGTGGGCAATGCCACTTTCCCTAATACCGTGTCTCCAGAAGAGAATTGCCATGTCCAGTCCACAAGCGGGGAGGTCTAGGAGAGGGACCACGGCCTCACGCTGAGAAACGGGCCTGGGGACATGCACCATTCAGGGAACGACAATGCTCTCCCACGAGAAGCATTCTAGCACGCATGGGTTGAGGCCTCCTAAACATGCCCCATCCTTGCCTCTGTGAAACGAGTCTCTGGGCATTGCACGTGTCCCGAAAGTGGAAGTTCTCTCCTGCCAGAATCTTTGGGGCACGTTTGTCTAGATGCACGGCCAAAGTGCCATGCCCTTCGGTCAGATAATGAACCCTGCGAATAAAGCACGTTTCAGACAAGAACACGACACTTCCAAACACACGCCTCAGAGCAGATCCGTGTGTTTTCACCGGAGGAAATGCCGTTTCCACCGTTGGGCGAAGGAATGCTGGGGAGGAGGCCATTTCGGCAACATCGTAGATTTTCACGCCAGAAAAATCCAAGCCTCCGTGTGTGCAACGATCACAAGAGGGCCATCGAATTTCCCGGGAGATACCAGACGCTGGAGGATCCGGTGTCCACTCACATCTTGTTTTCCCAAGAGAAAAGCCATTTCTCATAGTTGTGTGGAAGTCTAGGGAAGGGGGCTTGTCCTTAAGATGAGAAACAAGACTGTGGAGAGGGCAACTTTCAGCGCACCCCAAGCATCTCTTTTGGGAAGCCTGGTTGCCCCTGTGCCTTGTGGCATCCGAAAGGTGCCTAACCTTCCCTCAGTGAATACACTCTCTTGGGAATAGAGGGTTCAAGTCAACACTTGCTTCCTGAAGATACAAAGCTTTTCCAAGGCAGGTGTTTGATCAGGAGGAAAGATGCCTACACGGACCTCTGGAAAACAAGACGTGGGAATGGTCATCGTCACGGCCATCTGGATGCGGGGAGATAGATCCATCTTCAATTCTGTGTGCGGAAGCATAGGCAAGGGCCTAGGACCCTATCCTGAGAAACAAGTCTCTGGAGAAGAGAATGTTCAGCACACCGCAGCTGTCCTGCCGCAGATGTGTTCTAGCATGGGTGTGTGCAAGCATCGGGAGAGTTCCATCTCCTTCCGTCTGCGAGACAAGCCTGTGGAGATGGCCCCTTGGCAATAACATTTGGGTCCAGATTTCCAATCGAGTTCCAGGAGAGGTGCGGAAGGATAGGCCAGGTAACAAGTCCCCCAGTGTTCCAGTAACAATTCTGGGGAAGCACAGGTGCCAGGAAACACAAGTTCCTTCAGAGGAGATGCTTTCTAATACATACGTCCAGAAGTCTCTGTACATAGCCTACCCTTGCTTGTGGGAGGCAAGTTGGGTGGAATGCGAATTCCACTACCATGTTGTTTCCACAAGAGAGAAATCGAATCAGTCCAATATATGCGCTGGAGCCTAGTGTACCGGGGCGATGTCCTGACGCTTTGAGAGAAGAGTGTGGAGCAGGCATCGTTGAGGAATCCACAAGTTTCTCAAGCGAGGAGCCTTCTAGCATTGCCGGGGTGAAGCGACCGAAACATGCACGAACCTTCCCTCTGTGAATAGGCTCTAGGGAATGCCAATTTCCCCTCAGAGGAAGATTGTCCCGGTGGGAAGCTCTCTAGCCTGTTGGTCTGCAGGCCCGCGGAGAAGGCCACATATACTTCGCTAAGGAAAACTCTCTGTGAAGAAAGATAAGTTCAGTGAAGGAAGCACACGTCCCACCAAACCCACTGAAACACACGGAGACGTTTTGGCATCAGGAAAGGCCTTATCCTTGCCCTGGATAGAATGCATTTGGGAGTACCTGTGCTGCCCCGGCGTTGGATTGCAAAGGAGCCCCTTCCTACCTTATAGGTGTGGGAGTGGGCAATGTCCTTCGACGTGGAGACAAGTCTGTGAAGCAAGCACCGTTCGGGGAACCACCAGATTCTCGAGCGAGGAGCATTCCAGGCTGCATGTCCTGAGGCTCCCGAAACACGGGCTCTCTTTGCGTCTCTGAATAAATCTCTGGGGAATGCAACGTTCCTTCACAGGAAGCATGTCCCAGCGAGACATTTTGTGGTATGTTTCTCTAGAAGTACGGGGATGGGCGGTCGCATTCAGGAGGTGCCGTGTCCCTGGCCGGGAGAAACAATTCTGTGGAGAAGGCGACTTCGGCCCCAATGTGCTTTTCCAAGAAGAAGCTTCCTTAGGCTCAAAGCGTGGAAGCATCACTGTAATGCCACCTTCTTCCCTCTGAGCAGCAGGACGGTAGGCAACCCTACTTTCCAAGAACATGGGGTTTCCAGAAGGAAAAAGCGATCTCTGAGAGACGTTTCCAAGGACAGAGATGGCGGGTCGTACTGGCCTTTAGAAACAAGTGTGTGGAGAATGCCCCTTTCAGAGGACCACCATTTCTCCTGCGAGAAGCCTTCTACAATGTATGTGTGGAGGCATCAGGCGGGTGCCGTGTCCATCCCTCAGGGAAAACACTCTGTCGAGAACAATGATCCTGGAACGTCTTGCTTACAGAACGTCGAAGATTTCTCCAGGTCCTTGTGTGATGCGGAGGAGTCTGCCCTAATGGGATCTCTGAGAAACAAGGCTGCGGAGACTGGAAACCTTCCCTGCCACCTGGATATCCGAAGACGGAAACCATTTCACGTCGATGTGTGGAAGTAGAGGCCAGGGGCCTTGACCTGATGCCCGGGAAGGCGTCTGTGCGGAATTCAACATGGAGCGAACAACCGAAATCTTCCCGTGTAGAGTCCTGTAGCATGGACGTGTACAAGCATCTGGAGCGGGCCCTCTCCTTCCCTCGGAGATACGAGCCCGTGGCGAATGCCACGTCGAGTTCACGTCCTTTCTCATGCGTTCTCTGCCATTTCCAGCGTCGGCCGTGAAGGATAGGCAAAGGGAAAAGTCCCCGTATCGGAGTCCCCAGGATGTGGGGAAAGCAGCTCCCAGGAAACCCAAGTTCCCCCCAGTGAGACGCTTTCTCACACACAGGTATGGGCGCATTCGAATGTGCGATAGACTTCCTTCGGGGAAGGCGATGTTCCATGAATTTCGTGTTTCCAGGAGAGAAAGCTGATGTCCAGGACATGTGTGCAAGTCTTGAGATGGGGCAAGGTCCTTAGGGCGAGCTTCGAGTCTGTGGATCAAGCCCCTTTCGGATACGCACAAGTTGGTCAAGTGTGAATCATTCTGGCTTCCATGTGTGGAACGATCGAAACACGCCCTCTCCCTCTGTCTGTGAAGCAGTCTCTGGGGAATGCCACTTTCCCGTCAGAGGAAGTTGGTTCCCGTGAGGAGCATTCTACCATCTTTCGCCAGAGGCACGCGGAAAGGGCGTCAGACGTCGCGGAACGCAAGCCTGGGAATAAAGCAAGATTCACCGTGGAACACGACCCTTCAAACGAAACCATTCTCATGGATGTGTGTGTTCTCAGACTAGATGAATGCCGTGTCCTTGGCTTGGAGAAAGACTTCTGTGGAGAATGCAGTTCCAGCGACACTGTGGCTGTTCCACCGAGAAGCTTCCGAGCCTCTATGTGTGGAGGCATCCCGAGAGTGCCCCAGTCTTCTGTTTGAGAAAAAGAGTGTGAAGAAAAGCGCTGCCCGCTAACATCTTGATGCCAGAAGCGAAAGCGATTTCTCCTATAGGTGTAGAAATAGAGGACAGGTGGTTTGTCCTTAGGCATGGAATCCAGATGGCAGAGACTGCATTTTTCAGAACCGCATAATTGTCTGCGGCATGAAGGATACCGGCACGTCTGTGGGGCAGCATCAGGAAGGTGCCCTCTAGTTCCGCAGTTGGTAACGGTCGGCTTAGAAGAGGACGTTGAAGGAAACAGTTGCTTTCTGGAGACACAAGCCTTTTCCATTCTCCGCGTGTAGTCTGGAGGAAACTGCCCTAAACCCAATTCATCAACCAGAGACTCTGGACCATGGAACTCTAAACTGCCAGCTCGATATCTGTGGGTAGAAACACTTTCATATCTGTGTGGAAGGGCAGGGAAGTGGCCAGGATTCGGAGGAGAGAACCTCATGCGTGGACATTGTAACTTAGAGCGAACAACAAATGTGCTCCCGTGAGAAGCCTGCTGGCCGGGAAGTGTTGAAGCGTCAGGATGAAGCCCTCTCATTCTCACCGTGGAAGAAATGTCTGCCTCAGGCACGTCTCCGCGACACCCTGGATCCTTCAATCCTATACCCTGCTAGCCTCTGTGGGTTGAAGTCTCAGAAAAGGGCAGGATCGGGCCCTCGGGGAAAGAGTTCTGTGTAGATGGCCTCTTTCGGCAACCAACGTGGTTCTTCAAAGGGGGAAGCCTTGTAGGAAGTATGTGTTGCCGTGTCAGGACAATGCCATCTCCGCCCATCGTCGAAGGATGACGGTGGAGGACGACACGTTCCAGGACCATCTGGATTCCGGAAGAGAAAGCGATTTCTAGTGTAGGTATGGAAAGAGAGGCAAGGTGCCCGTCCCCTTCTGGGAGATCCAAGTCCGTGGAGCGTACAACTTCCGAGCCACAACAAGTTTCTCCCCCAAGGAAAGTTTCAAGCTCTGGGGTGGGCAAGCTTCAGCGGGGTTCCGTATCCTTGCCTCTGAGAATCAAGGCTGTGGAGATGGTCATTTCCCGGGAGCATTTACTTTCTGGAGATCCAAACCGTGGGCACGGAGGTGGCACGCGAGACTAAGTCGCGTGTGCCTGTCAGGGAGAAGACAGTCCGTGGAGACGGCCACTTTCGTGAGTATCTCGTTCCCTCAAGCCGGAAGCATCCTGGCCTATATTGATGAGAACTAGCAGGATAATTCCTCAACCTCTGCTCTGCCTAAACAGACTGTGGGCAATGCCACTTTCCCTAATACCGTGTCTCCAGAAGAGAATTGCCATGTCCAGTCCACAAGCGGGGAGGTCTAGGAGAGGGACCACGGCCTCACGCTGAGAAACGGGCCTGGGGACATGCACCATTCAGGGAACGACAATGCTCTCCCACGAGAAGCATTCTAGCACGCATGGGTTGAGGCCTCCTAAACATGCCCCATCCTTGCCTCTGTGAAACGAGTCTCTGGGCATTGCACGTGTCCCGAAAGTGGAAGTTCTCTCCTGCCAGAATCTTTGGGGCACGTTTGTCTAGATGCACGGCCAAAGTGCCATGCCCTTCGGTCAGATAATGAACCCTGCGAATAAAGCACGTTTCAGACAAGAACACGACACTTCCAAACACACGCCTCAGAGCAGATCCGTGTGTTTTCACCGGAGGAAATGCCGTTTCCACCGTTGGGCGAAGGAATGCTGGGGAGGAGGCCATTTCGGCAACATCGTAGATTTTCACGCCAGAAAAATCCAAGCCTCCGTGTGTGCAACGATCACGAGAGGGCCATCGAATTTCCCGGGAGATACCAGACGCTGGAGGATCCGGTGTCCACTCACATCTTGTTTTCCCAAGAGAAAAGCCATTTCTCATAGTTGTGTGGAAGTCTAGGGAAGGGGGCTTGTCCTTAAGATGAGAAACAAGACTGTGGAGAGGGCAACTTTCAGCGCACCCCAAGCATCTCTTTTGGGAAGCCTGGTTGCCCCTGTGCCTTGTGGCATCCGAAAGGTGCCTAACCTTCCCTCAGTGAATACACTCTCTTGGGAATAGAGGGTTCAAGTCAACACTTGCTTCCTGAAGATACAAAGCTTTTCCAAGGCAGGTGTTTGATCAGGAGGAAAGATGCCTACACGGACCTCTGGAAAACAAGACGTGGGAATGGTCATCGTCACGGCCATCTGGATGCGGGGAGATAGATCCATCTTCAATTCTGTGTGCAGAAGCATAGGCAAGGGCCTAGGACCCTATCCTGAGAAACAAGTCTCTGGAGAAGAGAATGTTCAGCACACCGCAGCTGTCCTGCCGCAGATGTGTTCTAGCATGGGTGTGTGCAAGCATCGGGAGAGTTCCATCTCCTTCCGTCTGCGAGACAAGCCTGTGGAGATGGCCCCTTGGCAATAACATTTGGGTCCAGATTTCCAATCGAGTTCCAGGAGAGGTGCGGAAGGATAGGCCAGGTAACAAGTCCCCCAGTGTTCCAGTAACAATTCTGGGGAAGCACAGGTGCCAGGAAACACAAGTTCCTTCAGAGGAGATGCTTTCTAATACATACGTCCAGAAGTCTCTGTACATAGCCTACCCTTGCTTGTGGGAGTCAAGTTGGGTGGAATGCGAATTCCACTACCATGTTGTTTCCACAAGAGAGAAATCGAATCAGTCCAATATATGCGCTGGAGCCTAGTGTACCGGGGCGATGTCCTGACGCTTTGAGAGAAGAGTGTGGAGCAGGCATCGTTGAGGAATCCACAAGTTTCTCAAGCGAGGAGCCTTCTAGCATTGCCGGGGTGAAGCGACCGAAACATGCACGAACCTTCCCTCTGTGAATAGGCTCTAGGGAATGCCAATTTCCCCTCAGAGGAAGATTGTCCCGGTGGGAAGCTCTCTAGCCTGTTGGTCTGCAGGCCCGCGGAGAAGGCCACATATACTTCGCTAAGGAAAACTCTCTGTGAAGAAAGATAAGTTCAGTGAAGGAAGCACACGTCCCACCAAACCCACTGAAACACACGGAGACGTTTTGGCATCAGGAAAGGCCTTATCCTTGCCCTGGATAGAATGCATTTGGGAGTACCTGTGCTGCCCCGGCGTTGGATTGCAAAGGAGCCCCTTCCTACCTTATAGGTGTGGGAGTGGGCAATGTCCTTCGACGTGGAGACAAGTCTGTGAAGCAAGCACCGTTCGGGGAACCACCAGATTCTCGAGCGAGGAGCATTCCAGGCTGCATGTCCTGAGGCTCCCGAAACACGGGCTCTCTTTGCGTCTCTGAATAAATCTCTGGGGAATGCAACGTTCCTTCACAGGAAGCATGTCCCAGCGAGACATTTTGTGGTATGTTTCTCTAGAAGTACGGGGATGGGCGGTCGCATTCAGGAGGTGCCGTGTCCCTGGCCGGGAGAAACAATTCTGTGGAGAAGGCGACTTCGGCCCCAATGTGCTTTTCCAAGAAGAAGCTTCCTTAGGCTAAAAGCGTGGAAGCATCACTGTAATGCCACCTTCTTCCCTCTGAGCAGCAGGACGGTAGGCAACCCTACTTTCCAAGAACATGGGGTTTCCAGAAGGAAAAAGCGATCTCTGAGAGACGTTTCCAAGGACAGAGATGGCGGGTCGTACTGGCCTTTAGAAACAAGTGTGTGGAGAATGCCCCTTTCAGAGGACCACCATTTCTCCTGCGAGAAGCCTTCTACAATGTATGTGTGGAGGCATCAGGCGGGTGCCGTGTCCATCCCTCAGGGAAAACACTCTGTCGAGAACAATGATCCTGGAACGTCTTGCTTACAGAACGTCGAAGATTTCTCCAGGTCCTTGTGTGATGCGGAGGAGTCTGCCCTAATGGGATCTCTGAGAAACAAGGCTGCGGAGACTGGAAACCTTCCCTGCCACCTGGATATCCGAAGACGGAAACCATTTCACGTCGATGTGTGGAAGTAGAGGCCAGGGGCCTTGACCTGATGCCCGGGAAGGCGTCTGTGCGGAATTCAACATGGAGCGAACAACCGAAATCTTCCCGTGTAGAGTCCTGTAGCATGGACGTGTACAAGCATCTGGAGCGGGCCCTCTCCTTCCCTCGGAGATACGAGCCCGTGGCGAATGCCACGTCGAGTTCACGTCCTTTCTCATGCGTTCTCTGCCATTTCCAGCGTCGGCCGTGAAGGATAGGCAAAGGGAAAAGTCCCCGTATCGGAGTCCCCAGGATGTGGGGAAAGCAGCTCCCAGGAAACCCAAGTTCCCCCCAGTGAGACGCTTTCTCACACACAGGTATGGGCGCATTCGAATGTGCGATAGACTTCCTTCGGGGAAGGCGATGTTCCATGAATTTCGTGTTTCCAGGAGAGAAAGCTGATGTCCAGGACATGTGTGCAAGTCTTGAGATGGGGCAAGGTCCTTAGGGCGAGCTTCGAGTCTGTGGATCAAGCCCCTTTCGGATACGCACAAGTTGGTCAAGTGTGAATCATTCTGGCTTCCATGTGTGGAACGATCGAAACACGCCCTCTCCCTCTGTCTGTGAAGCAGTCTCTGGGGAATGCCACTTTCCCGTCAGAGGAAGTTGGTTCCCGTGAGGAGCATTCTACCATCTTTCGCCAGAGGCACGCGGAAAGGGCGTCAGACGTCGCGGAACGCAAGCCTGGGAATAAAGCAAGATTCACCGTGGAACACGACCCTTCAAACGAAACCATTCTCATGGATGTGTGTGTTCTCAGACTAGATGAATGCCGTGTCCTTGGCTTGGAGAAAGACTTCTGTGGAGGATGCAGTTCCAGCGACACTGTGGCTGTTCCACCGAGAAGCTTCCGAGCCTCTATGTGTGGAGGCATCCCGAGAGTGCCCCAGTCTTCTGTTTGAGAAAAAGAGTGTGAAGAAAAGCGCTGCCCGCTAACATCTTGATGCCAGAAGCGAAAGCGATTTCTCCTATAGGTGTAGAAATAGAGGACAGGTGGTTTGTCCTTAGGCATGGAATCCAGATGGCAGAGACTGCATTTTTCAGAACCGCATAATTGTCTGCGGCATGAAGGATACCGGCACGTCTGTGGGGCAGCATCAGGAAGGTGCCCTCTAGTTCCGCAGTTGGTAACGGTCGGCTTAGAAGAGGACGTTGAAGGAAACAGTTGCTTTCTGGAGACACAAGCCTTTTCCATTCTCCGCGTGTAGTCTGGAGGAAACTGCCCTAAACCCAATTCATCAACCAGAGACTCTGGACCATGGAACTCTAAACTGCCAGCTCGATATCTGTGGGTAGAAACACTTTCATATCTGTGTGGAAGGGCAGGGAAGTGGCCAGGATTCGGAGGAGAGAACCTCATGCGTGGACATTGTAACTTAGAGCGAACAACAAATGTGCTCCCGTGAGAAGCCTGCTGGCCGGGAAGTGTTGAAGCGTCAGGATGAAGCCCTCTCATTCCCACCGTGGAAGAAATGTCTGCCTCAGGCACGTCTCCGCGACACCCTGGATCCTTCAATCCTATACCCTGCTAGCCTCTGTGGGTTGAAGTCTCAGAAAAGGGCAGGATCGGGCCCTCGGGGAAAGAGTTCTGTGTAGATGGCCTCTTTCGGCAACCAACGTGGTTCTTCAAAGGGGGAAGCCTTGTAGGAAGTATGTGTTGCCGTGTCAGGACAATGCCATCTCCGCCCATCGTCGAAGGATGACGGTGGAGGACGACACGTTCCAGGACCATCTGGATTCCGGAAGAGAAAGCGATTTCTAGTGTAGGTATGGAAAGAGAGGCAAGGTGCCCGTCCCCGTCTGGGAGATCCAAGTCCGTGGAGCGTACAACTTCCGAGCCACAACAAGTTTCTCCCCCAAGGAAAGTTTCAAGCTCTGGGGTGGGCAAGCTTCAGCGGGGTTCCATATCCTTGCCTCTGAGAATCAAGGCTGTGGAGATGGTCATTTCCCGGGAGCATTTACTTTCTGGAGATCCAAACCGTGGGCACGGAGGTGGCACGCGAGACTAAGGCGCGTGTGCCTGTCAGGGAGAAGACAGTCCGTGGAGACGGCCACTTTCGTGAGTATCTCGTTCCCTCAAGCCGGAAGCATCCTGGCCTATATTGATGAGAACTAGCAGGATAATTCCTCAACCTCTGCTCTGCCTAAACAGACTGTGGGCAATGCCACTTTCCCTAATACCGTGTCTCCAGAAGAGAATTGCCATGTCCAGTCCACAAGCGGGGAGGTCTAGGAGAGGGACCACGGCCTCACGCTGAGAAACGGGCCTGGGGACATGCACCATTCAGGGAACGACAATGCTCTCCCACGAGAAGCATTCTAGCACGCATGGGTTGAGGCCTCCTAAACATGCCCCATCCTTGCCTCTGTGAAACGAGTCTCTGGGCATTGCACGTGTCCCGAAAGTGGAAGTTCTCTCCTGCCAGAATCTTTGGAGCACGTTTGTCTAGATGCACGGCCAAAGTGCCATGCCCTTCGGTCAGATAATGAACCCTGCGAATAAAGCACGTTTCAGACAAGAACACGACACTTCCAAACACACGCCTCAGAGCAGATCCGTGTGTTTTCACCGGAGGAAATGCCGTTTCCACCGTTGGGCGAAGGAATGCTGGGGAGGAGGCCATTTCGGCAACATCGTAGATTTTCACGCCAGAAAAATCCAAGCCTCCGTGTGTGCAACGATCACGAGAGGGCCATCGAATTTCCCGGGAGATACCAGACGCTGGAGGATCCGGTGTCCACTCACATCTTGTTTTCCCAAGAGAAAAGCCATTTCTCATAGTTGTGTGGAAGTCTAGGGAAGGGGGCTTGTCCTTAAGATGAGAAACAAGACTGTGGAGAGGGCAACTTTCAGCGCACCCCAAGCATCTCTTTTGGGAAGCCTGGTTGCCCCTGTGCCTTGTGGCATCCGAAAGGTGCCTAACTTTCCCTCAGTGAATACACTCTCTTGGGAATAGAGGGTTCAAGTCAACACTTGCTTCCTGAAGATACAAAGCTTTTCCAAGGCAGGTGTTTGATCAGGAGGAAAGATGCCTACACGGACCTCTGGAAAACAAGACGTGGGAATGGTCATCGTCACGGCCATCTGGATGCGGGGAGATAGATCCATCTTCAATTCTGTGTGCGGAAGCATAGGCAAGGGCCTAGGACCCTATCCTGAGAAACAAGTCTCTGGAGAAGAGAATGTTCAGCACACCGCAGCTGTCCTGCCGCAGATGTGTTCTAGCATGGGTGTGTGCAAGCATCGGGAGAGTTCCATCTCCTTCCGTCTGCGAGACAAGCCTGTGGAGATGGCCCCTTGGCAATAACATTTGGGTCCAGATTTCCAATCGAGTTCCAGGAGAGGTGCGGAAGGATAGGCCAGGTAACAAGTCCCCCAGTGTTCCAGTAACAATTCTGGGGAAGCACAGGTGCCAGGAAACACAAGTTCCTTCAGAGGAGATGCTTTCTAATACATACGTCCAGAAGTCTCTGTACATAGCCTACCCTTGCTTGTGGGAGGCAAGTTGGGTGGAATGCGAATTCCACTACCATGTTGTTTCCACAAGAGAGAAATCGAATCAGTCCAATATATGCGCTGGAGCCTAGTGTACCGGGGCGATGTCCTGACGCTTTGAGAGAAGAGTGTGGAGCAGGCATCGTTGAGGAATCCACAAGTTTCTCAAGCGAGGAGCCTTCTAGCATTGCCGGGGTGAAGCGACCGAAACATGCACGAACCTTCCCTCTGTGAATAGGCTCTAGGGAATGCCAATTTCCCCTCAGAGGAAGATTGTCCCGGTGGGAAGCTCTCTAGCCTGTTGGTCTGCAGGCCCGCGGAGAAGGCCACATATACTTCGCTAAGGAAAACTCTCTGTGAAGAAAGATAAGTTCAGTGAAGGAAGCACACGTCCCACCAAACCCACTGAAACACACGGAGACGTTTTGGCATCAGGAAAGGCCTTATCCTTGCCCTGGATAGAATGCATTTGGGAGTACCTGTGCTGCCCCGGCGTTGGATTGCAAAGGAGCCCCTTCCTACCTTATAGGTGTGGGAGTGGGCAATGTCCTTCGACGTGGAGACAAGTCTGTGAAGCAAGCACCGTTCGGGGAACCACCAGATTCTCGAGCGAGGAGCATTCCAGGCTGCATGTCCTGAGGCTCCCGAAACACGGGCTCTCTTTGCGTCTCTGAATAAATCTCTGGGGAATGCAAAGTTCCTTCACAGGAAGCATGTCCCAGCGAGACATTTTGTGGTATGTTTCTCTAGAAGTACGGGGATGGGCGGTCGCATTCAGGAGGTGCCGTGTCCCTGGCCGGGAGAAACAATTCTGTGGAGAAGGCGACTTCGGCCCCAATGTGCTTTTCCAAGAAGAAGCTTCCTTAGGCTAAAAGCGTGGAAGCATCACTGTAATGCCACCTTCTTCCCTCTGAGCAGCAGGACGGTAGGCAACCCTACTTTCCAAGAACATGGGGTTTCCAGAAGGAAAAAGCGATCTCTGAGAGACGTTTCCAAGGACAGAGATGGCGGGTCGTACTGGCCTTTAGAAACAAGTGTGTGGAGAATGCCCCTTTCAGAGGACCACCATTTCTCCTGCGAGAAGCCTTCTACAATGTATGTGTGGAGGCATCAGGCGGGTGCCGTGTCCATCCCTCAGGGAAAACACTCTGTCGAGAACAATGATCCTGGAACGTCTTGCTTACAGAACGTCGAAGATTTCTCCAGGTCCTTGTGTGATGCGGAGGAGTCTGCCCTAATGGGATCTCTGAGAAACAAGGCTGCGGAGACTGGAAACCTTCCCTGCCACCTGGATATCCGAAGACGGAAACCATTTCACGTCGATGTGTGGAAGTAGAGGCCAGGGGCCTTGACCTGATGCCCGGGAAGGCGTCTGTGCGGAATTCAACATGGAGCGAACAACCGAAATCTTCCCGTGTAGAGTCCTGTAGCATGGACGTGTACAAGCATCTGGAGCGGGCCCTCTCCTTCCCTCGGAGATACGAGCCCGTGGCGAATGCCACGTCGAGTTCACGTCCTTTCTCATGCGTTCTCTGCCATTTCCAGCGTCGGCCGTGAAGGATAGGCAAAGGGAAAAGTCCCCGTATCGGAGTCCCCAGGATGTGGGGAAAGCAGCTCCCAGGAAACCCAAGTTCCCCCCAGTGAGACGCTTTCTCACACACAGGTATGGGCGCATTCGAATGTGCGATAGACTTCCTTCGGGGAAGGCGATGTTCCATGAATTTCGTGTTTCCAGGAGAGAAAGCTGATGTCCAGGACATGTGTGCAAGTCTTGAGATGGGGCAAGGTCCTTAGGGCGAGCTTCGAGTCTGTGGATCAAGCCCCTTTCGGATACGCACAAGTTGGTCAAGTGTGAATCATTCTGGCTTCCATGTGTGGAACGATCGAAACACGCCCTCTCCCTCTGTCTGTGAAGCAGTCTCTGGGGAATGCCACTTTCCCGTCAGAGGAAGTTGGTTCCCGTGAGGAGCATTCTACCATCTTTCGCCAGAGGCACGCGGAAAGGGCGTCAGACGTCGCGGAACGCAAGCCTGGGAATAAAGCAAGATTCACCGTGGAACACGACCCTTCAAACGAAACCATTCTCATGGATGTGTGTGTTCTCAGACTAGATGAATGCCGTGTCCTTGGCTTGGAGAAAGACTTCTGTGGAGGATGCAGTTCCAGCGACACTGTGGCTGTTCCACCGAGAAGCTTCCGAGCCTCTATGTGTGGAGGCATCCCGAGAGTGCCCCAGTCTTCTGTTTGAGAAAAAGAGTGTGAAGAAAAGCGCTGCCCGCTAACATCTTGATGCCAGAAGCGAAAGCGATTTCTCCTATAGGTGTAGAAATAGAGGACAGGTGGTTTGTCCTTAGGCATGGAATCCAGATGGCAGAGACTGCATTTTTCAGAACCGCATAATTGTCTGCGGCATGAAGGATACCGGCACGTCTGTGGGGCAGCATCAGGAAGGTGCCCTCTAGTTCCGCAGTTGGTAACGGTCGGCTTAGAAGAGGACGTTGAAGGAAACAGTTGCTTTCTGGAGACACAAGCCTTTTCCATTCTCCGCGTGTAGTCTGGAGGAAACTGCCCTAAACCCAATTCATCAACCAGAGACTCTGGACCATGGAACTCTAAACTGCCAGCTCGATATCTGTGGGTAGAAACACTTTCATATCTGTGTGGAAGGGCAGGGAAGTGGCCAGGATTCGGAGGAGAGAACCTCATGCGTGGACATTGTAACTTAGAGCGAACAACAAATGTGCTCCCGTGAGAAGCCTGCTGGCCGGGAAGTGTTGAAGCGTCAGGATGAAGCCCTCTCATTCCCACCGTGGAAGAAATGTCTGCCTCAGGCACGTCTCCGCGACACCCTGGATCCTTCAATCCTATACCCTGCTAGCCTCTGTGGGTTGAAGTCTCAGAAAAGGGCAGGATCGGGCCCTCGGGGAAAGAGTTCTGTGTAGATGGCCTCTTTCGGCAACCAACGTGGTTCTTCAAAGGGGGAAGCCTTGTAGGAAGTATGTGTTGCCGTGTCAGGACAATGCCATCTCCGCCCATCGTCGAAGGATGACGGTGGAGGACGACACGTTCCAGGACCATCTGGATTCCGGAAGAGAAAGCGATTTCTAGTGTAGGTATGGAAAGAGAGGCAAGGTGCCCGTCCCCGTCTGGGAGATCCAAGTCCGTGGAGCGTACAACTTCCGAGCCACAACAAGTTTCTCCCCCAAGGAAAGTTTCAAGCTCTGGGGTGGGCAAGCTTCGGCGGGGTTCCATATCCTTGCCTCTGAGAATCAAGGCTGTGGAGATGGTCATTTCCCGGGAGCATTTACTTTCTGGAGATCCAAACCGTGGGCACGGAGGTGGCACGCGAGACTAAGGCGCGTGTGCCTGTCAGGGAGAAGACAGTCCGTGGAGACGGCCACTTTCGTGAGTATCTCGTTCCCTCAAGCCGGAAACATCCTGGCCTATATTGATGAGAACTAGCAGGATAATTCCTCAACCTCTGCTCTGCCTAAACAGACTGTGGGCAATGCCACTTTCCCTAATACCGTGTCTCCAGAAGAGAATTGCCATGTCCAGTCCAAAAGCGGGGAGGTCTAGGAGAGGGACCACGGCCTCACGCTGAGAAACGGGCCTGGGGACATGCACCATTCAGGGAACGACAATGCTCTCCCACGAGAAGCATTCTAGCACGCATGGGTTGAGGCCTCCTAAACATGCCCCATCCTTGCCTCTGTGAAACGAGTCTCTGGGCATTGCACGTGTCCCGAAAGTGGAAGTTCTCTCCTGCCAGAATCTTTGGAGCACGTTTGTCTAGATGCACGGCCAAAGTGCCATGCCCTTCGGTCAGATAATGAACCCTGCGAATAAAGCACGTTTCAGACAAGAACACGACACTTCCAAACACACGCCTCAGAGCAGATCCGTGTGTTTTCACCGGAGGAAATGCCGTTTCCACCGTTGGGCGAAGGAATGCTGGGGAGGAGGCCATTTCGGCAACATCGTAGATTTTCACGCCAGAAAAATCCAAGCCTCCGTGTGTGCAACGATCACGAGAGGGCCATCGAATTTCCCGGGAGATACCAGACGCTGGAGGATCCGGTGTCCACTCACATCGTGTTTTCCCAAGAGAAAAGCCATTTCTCATAGTTGTGCGGAAGTCTAGGGAAGGGGGCTTGTCCTTAAGATGAGAAACAAGACTGTGGAGAGGGCAACTTTCAGCGCACCCCAAGCATCTCTTTTGGGAAGCCTGGTTGCCCCTGTGCCTTGTGGCATCCGAAAGGTGCCTAACCTTCCCTCAGTGAATACACTCTCTTGGGAATACAGCGTTCAAGTCAACACTTGCTTCCTGAAGATACAAAGCTTTTCCAAGGCAGGTGTTTGATCAGGAGGAAAGATGCCTACACGGACCTCTGGAAAACAAGACGTGGGAATGGTCATCGTCACGGCCATCTGGATGCGGGGAGATAGATCCATCTTCAATTCTGTGTGCGGAAGCATAGGCAAGGGCATAGGACCCTATCCTGAGAAACAAGTCTCTGGAGAAGAGAATGTTCAGCACACCGCAGCTGTCCTGCCGCAGATGTGTTCTAGCATGGGTGTGTGCAAGCATCGGGAGAGTTCCATCTCCTTCCGTCTGCGAGACAAGCCTGTGGAGATGGCCCCTTGGCAATAACATTTGGGTCCAGATTTCCAATCGAGTTCCAGGAGAGGTGCGGAAGGATAGGCCAGGTAACAAGTCCCCCAGTGTTCCAGTAACAATTCTGGGGAAGCACAGGTGCCAGGAAACACAAGTTCCTTCAGAGGAGATGCTTTCTAATACATACGTCCAGAAGTCTCTGTACATAGCCTACCCTTGCTTGTGGGAGGCAAGTTGGGTGGAATGCGAATTCCACTACCCTCTTGTTTCCACAAGAGAGAAATCGAATCAGTCCAATATATGCGCTGGAGCCTAGTGTACCGGGGCGATGTCCTGACGCTTTGAGAGAAGAGTGTGGAGCAGGCATCGTTGAGGAATCCACAAGTTTCTCAAGCGAGGAGCCTTCTAGCATTGCCGGGGTGAAGCGACCGAAACATGCACGAACCTTCCCTCTGTGAATAGGCTCTAGGGAATGCCAATTTCCCCTCAGAGGAAGATTGTCCCGGTGGGAAGCTCTCTAGCCTGTTGGTCTGCAGGCCCGCGGAGAAGGCCACATATACTTCGCTAAGGAAAACTCTCTGTGAAGAAAGATAAGTTCAGTGAAGGAAGCACACGTCCCACCAAACCCACTGAAACACACGGAGACGTTTTGGCATCAGGAAAGGCCTTATCCTTGCCCTGGATAGAATGCATTTGGGAGTACCTGTGCTGCCCCGGCGTTGGATTGCCAAGGAGCCCCTTCCTACCTTATAGGTGTGGGAGTGGGCAATGTCCTTCGACGTGGAGACAAGTCTGTGAAGCAAGCACCGTTCGGGGAACCACCAGATTCTCGAGCGAGGAGCATTCCAGGCTGCATGTCCTGAGGCTCCCGAAACACGGGCTCTCTTTGCGTCTCTGAATAAATCTCTGGGGAATGCAACGTTCCTTCACAGGAAGCATGTCCCAGCGAGACATTTTGTGGTATGTTTCTCTAGAAGTACGGGGATGGGCGGTCGCATTCAGGAGGTGCCGTGTCCCTGGCCGGGAGAAACAATTCTGTGGAGAAGGCGACTTCGGCCCCAATGTGCTTTTCCAAGAAGAAGCTTCCTTAGGCTCAAAGCTTGGAAGCATCACTGTAATGCCACCTTCTTCCCTCTGAGCAGCAGGACGGTAGGCAACCCTACTTTCCAAGAACATGGGGTTTCCAGAAGGAAAAAGCGATCTCTGAGAGACGTTTCCAAGGACAGAGATGGCGGGTCGTACTGGCCTTTAGAAACAAGTGTGTGGAGAATGCCCCTTTCAGAGGACCACCATTTCTCCTGCGAGAAGCCTTCTACAATGTATGTGTGGAGGCATCAGGCGGGTGCCGTGTCCATCCCTCAGGGAAAACACTCTGTCGAGAACAATGATCCTGGAACGTCTTGCTTACAGAACGTCGAAGATTTCTCCAGGTCCTTGTGTGATGCGGAGGAGTCTGCCCTAATGGGATCTCTGAGAAACAAGGCTGCGGAGACTGGAAACCTTCCCTGCCACCTGGATATCCGAAGACGGAAACCATTTCACGTCGATGTGTGGAAGTAGAGGCCAGGGGCCTTGACCTGATGCCCGGGAAGGCGTCTGTGCGGAATTCAACATGGAGCGAACAACCGAAATCTTCCCGTGTAGAGTCCTGTAGCATGGACGTGTACAAGCATCTGGAGCGGGCCCTCTCCTTCCCTCGGAGATACGAGCCCGTGGCGAATGCCACGTCGAGTTCACGTCCTTTCTCATGCGTTCTCTGCCATTTCCAGCGTCGGCCGTGAAGGATAGGCAAAGGGAAAAGTCCCCGTATCGGAGTCCCCAGGATGTGGGGAAAGCAGCTCCCAGGAAACCCAAGTTCCCCCCAGTGAGACGCTTTCTCACACACAGGTATGGGCGCATTCGAATGTGCGATAGACTTCCTTCGGGGAAGGCGATGTTCCATGAATTTCGTGTTTCCAGGAGAGAAAGCTGATGTCCAGGACATGTGTGCAAGTCTTGAGATGGGGCAAGGTCCTTAGGGCGAGCTTCGAGTCTGTGGATCAAGCCCCTTTCGGATAAGCACAAGTTGGTCAAGTGTGAATCATTCTGGCTTCCATGTGTGGAACAATCGAAACACGCCCTCTCCCTCTGTCTGTGAAGCAGTCTCTGGGGAATGCCACTTTCCCGTCAGAGGAAGTTGGTTCCCGTGAGGAGCATTCTACCATCTTTCGCCAGAGGCACGCGGAAAGGGCGTCAGACGTCGCGGAACGCAAGCCTGGGAATAAAGCAAGATTCACCGTGGAACACGACCCTTCAAACGAAACCATTCTCATGGATGTGTGTGTTCTCAGACTAGATGAATGCCGTGTCCTTGGCTTGGAGAAAGACTTCTGTGGAGGATGCAGTTCCAGCGACACTGTGGCTGTTCCACCGAGAAGCTTCCGAGCCTCTATGTGTGGAGGCATCCCGAGAGTGCCCCAGTCTTCTGTTTGAGAAAAAGAGTGTGAAGAAAAGCGCTGCCCGCTAACATCTTGATGCCAGAAGCGAAAGCGATTTCTCCTATAGGTGTAGAAATAGAGGACAGGTGGTTTGTCCTTAGGCATGGAATCCAGATGGCAGAGACTGCATTTTTCAGAACCGCATAATTGTCTGCGGCATGAAGGATACCGGCACGTCTGTGGGGCAGCATCAGGAAGGTGCCCTCTAGTTCCACAGTTGGTAACGGTCGGCCTAGAAGAGGACGTTGAAGGAAACACTTGCTTTCTGAAGACACAAGCCTTTTCCATTCTCCGCGTGTAGTCTGGAGGAAACTGCCCTAAACCCAATTCATCAACCAGAGACTCTGGACCATGGAACTCTAAACTGCCAGCTCGATATCTGAGGGTAGAAACACTTTCATATCTGTGTGGAAGGGCAGGCAAGTGGCCAGGATTCGGAGGAGAGAACCTCATGCGTGGACATTGTAACTTAGAGCGAACAACAAATGTGCTCCCGTGAGAAGCCTGCTGGCCGGGAAGTGTTGAAGCGTCAGGATGAAGCCCTCTCATTCCCACCGTGGAAGAAATGTCTGCCTCAGGCACGTCTCCGCGACACCCTGGATCCTTCAATCCTATACCCTGCTAGCCTCTGTGGGTTGAAGTCTCAGAAAAGGGCAGGATCGGGCCCTCGGGGAAAGAGTTCTGTGTAGATGGCCTCTTTCGGCAACCAACGTGGTTCTTCAAAGGGGGAAGCCTTGTAGGAAGTATGTGTTGCCGTGTCAGGACAATGCCATCTCCGCCCATCGTCGAAGGATGACGGTGGAGGACGACACGTTCCAGGACCATCTGGATTCCGGAAGAGAAAGCGATTTCTAGTGTAGGTATGGAAAGAGAGGCAAGGTGCCCGTCCCCGTCTGGGAGATCCAAGTCCGTGGAGCGTACAACTTCCGAGCCACAACAAGTTTCTCCCCCAAGGAAAGTTTCAAGCTCTGGGGTGGGCAAGCTTCGGCGGGGTTCCATATCCTTGCCTCTGAGAATCAAGGCTGTGGAGATGGTCATTTCCCGGGAGCATTTACTTTCTGGAGATCCAAACCGTGGGCACGGAGGTGGCACGCGAGACTAAGGCGCGTGTGCCTGTCAGGGAGAAGACAGTCCGTGGAGACGGCCACTTTCGTGAGTATCTCGTTCCCTCAAGCCGGAAGCATCCTGGCCTATATTGATGAGAACTAGCAGGATAATTCCTCAACCTCTGCTCTGCCTAAACAGACTGTGGGCAATGCCACTTTCCCTAATACCGTGTCTCCAGAAGAGAATTGCCATGTCCAGTCCAAAAGCGGGGAGGTCTAGGAGAGGGACCACGGCCTCACGCTGAGAAACGGGCCTGGGGACATGCACCATTCAGGGAACGACAATGCTCTCCCACGAGAAGCATTCTAGCACGCATGGGTTGAGGCCTCCTAAACATGCCCCATCCTTGCCTCTGTGAAACGAGTCTCTGGGCATTGCACGTGTCCCGAAAGTGGAAGTTCTCTCCTGCCAGAATCTTTGGAGCACGTTTGTCTAGATGCACGGCCAAAGTGCCATGCCCTTCGGTCAGATAATGAACCCTGCGAATAAAGCACGTTTCAGACAAGAACACGACACTTCCAAACACACGCCTCAGAGCAGATCCGTGTGTTTTCACCGGAGGAAATGCCGTTTCCACCGTTGGGCGAAGGAATGCTGGGGAGGAGGCCATTTCGGCAACATCGTAGATTTTCACGCCAGAAAAATCCAAGCCTCCGTGTGTGCAACGATCACGAGAGGGCCATCGAATTTCCCGGGAGATACCAGACGCTGGAGGATCCGGTGTCCACTCACATCTTGTTTTCCCAAGAGAAAAGCCATTTCTCATAGTTGTGTGGAAGTCTAGGGAAGGGGGCTTGTCCTTAAGATGAGAAACAAGACTGTGGAGAGGGCAACTTTCAGCGCACCCCAAGCATCTCTTTTGGGAAGCCTGGTTGCCCCTGTGCCTTGTGGCATCCGAAAGGTGCCTAACCTTCCCTCAGTGAATACACTCTCTTGGGAATACAGCGTTCAAGTCAACACTTGCTTCCTGAAGATACAAAGCTTTTCCAAGGCAGGTGTTTGATCAGGAGGAAAGATGCCTACACGGACCTCTGGAAAACAAGACGTGGGAATGGTCATCGTCACGGCCATCTGGATGCGGGGAGATAGATCCATCTTCAATTCTGTGTGCGGAAGCATAGGCAAGGGCCTAGGACCCTATCCTGAGAAACAAGTCTCTGGAGAAGAGAATGTTCAGCACACCGCAGCTGTCCTGCCGCAGATGTGTTCTAGCATGGGTGTGTGCAAGCATCGGGAGAGTTCCATCTCCTTCCGTCTGCGAGACAAGCCTGTGGAGATGGCCCCTTGGCAATAACATTTGGGTCCAGATTTCCAATCGAGTTCCAGGAGAGGTGCGGAAGGATAGGCCAGGTAACAAGTCCCCCAGTGTTCCAGTAACAATTCTGGGGAAGCACAGGTGCCAGGAAACACAAGTTCCTTCAGAGGAGATGCTTTCTAATACATACGTCCAGAAGTCTCTGTACATAGCCTACCCTTGCTTGTGGGAGGCAAGTTGGGTGGAATGCGAATTCCACTACCCTCTTGTTTCCACAAGAGAGAAATCGAATCAGTCCAATATATGCGCTGGAGCCTAGTGTACCGGGGCGATGTCCTGACGCTTTGAGAGAAGAGTGTGGAGCAGGCATCGTTGAGGAATCCACAAGTTTCTCAAGCGAGGAGCCTTCTAGCATTGCCGGGGTGAAGCGACCGAAACATGCACGAACCTTCCCTCTGTGAATAGGCTCTAGGGAATGCCAATTTCCCCTCAGAGGAAGATTGTCCCGGTGGGAAGCTCTCTAGCCTGTTGGTCTGCAGGCCCGCGGAGAAGGCCACATATACTTCGCTAAGGAAAACTCTCTGTGAAGAAAGATAAGTTCAGTGAAGGAAGCACACGTCCCACCAAACCCACTGAAACACACGGAGACGTTTTGGCATCAGGAAAGGCCTTATCCTTGCCCTGGATAGAATGCATTTGGGAGTACCTGTGCTGCCCCGGCGTTGGATTGCAAAGGAGCCCCTTCCTACCTTATAGGTGTGGGAGTGGGCAATGTCCTTCGACGTGGAGACAAGTCTGTGAAGCAAGCACCGTTCGGGGAACCACCAGATTCTCGAGCGAGGAGCATTCCAGGCTGCATGTCCTGAGGCTCCCGAAACACGGGCTCTCTTTGCGTCTCTGAATAAATCTCTGGGGAATGCAACGTTCCTTCACAGGAAGCATGTCCCAGCGAGACATTTTGTGGTATGTTTCTCTAGAAGTACGGGGATGGGCGGTCGCATTCAGGAGGTGCCGTGTCCCTGGCCGGGAGAAACAATTCTGTGGAGAAGGCGACTTCGGCCCCAATGTGCTTTTCCAAGAAGAAGCTTCCTTAGGCTCAAAGCGTGGAAGCATCACTGTAATGCCACCTTCTTCCCTCTGAGCAGCAGGACGGTAGGCAACCCTACTTTCCAAGAACATGGGGTTTCCAGAAGGAAAAAGCGATCTCTGAGAGACGTTTCCAAGGACAGAGATGGCGGGTCGTACTGGCCTTTAGAAACAAGTGTGTGGAGAATGCCCCTTTCAGAGGACCACCATTTCTCCTGCGAGAAGCCTTCTACAATGTATGTGTGGAGGCATCAGGCGGGTGCCGTGTCCATCCCTCAGGGAAAACACTCTGTCGAGAACAATGATCCTGGAACGTCTTGCTTACAGAACGTCGAAGATTTCTCCAGGTCCTTGTGTGATGCGGAGGAGTCTGCCCTAATGGGATCTCTGAGAAACAAGGCTGCGGAGACTGGAAACCTTCCCTGCCACCTGGATATCCGAAGACGGAAACCATTTCACGTCGATGTGTGGAAGTAGAGGCCAGGGGCCTTGACCTGATGCCCGGGAAGGCGTCTGTGCGGAATTCAACATGGAGCGAACAACCGAAATCTTCCCGTGTAGAGTCCTGTAGCATGGACGTGTACAAGCATCTGGAGCGGGCCCTCTCCTTCCCTCGGAGATACGAGCCCGTGGCGAATGCCACGTCGAGTTCACGTCCTTTCTCATGCGTTCTCTGCCATTTCCAGCGTCGGCCGTGAAGGATAGGCAAAGGGAAAAGTCCCCGTATCGGAGTCCCCAGGATGTGGGGAAAGCAGCTCCCAGGAAACCCAAGTTCCCCCCAGTGAGACGCTTTCTCACACACAGGTATGGGCGCATTCGAATGTGCGATAGACTTCCTTCGGGGAAGGCGATGTTCCATGAATTTCGTGTTTCCAGGAGAGAAAGCTGATGTCCAGGACATGTGTGCAAGTCTTGAGATGGGGCAAGGTCCTTAGGGCGAGCTTCGAGTCTGTGGATCAAGCCCCTTTCGGATAAGCACAAGTTGGTCAAGTGTGAATCATTCTGGCTTCCATGTGTGGAACAATCGAAACACGCCCTCTCCCTCTGTCTGTGAAGCAGTCTCTGGGGAATGCCACTTTCCCGTCAGAGGAAGTTGGTTCCCGTGAGGAGCATTCTACCATCTTTCGCCAGAGGCACGCGGAAAGGGCGTCAGACGTCGCGGAACGCAAGCCTGGGAATAAAGCAAGATTCACCGTGGAACACGACCCTTCAAACGAAACCATTCTCATGGATGTGTGTGTTCTCAGACTAGATGAATGCCGTGTCCTTGGCTTGGAGAAAGACTTCTGTGGAGGATGCAGTTCCAGCGACACTGTGGCTGTTCCACCGAGAAGCTTCCGAGCCTCTATGTGTGGAGGCATCCCGAGAGTGCCCCAGTCTTCTGTTTGAGAAAAAGAGTGTGAAGAAAAGCGCTGCCCGCTAACATCTTGATGCCAGAAGCGAAAGCGATTTCTCCTATAGGTGTAGAAATAGAGGACAGGTGGTTTGTCCTTAGGCATGGAATCCAGATGGCAGAGACTGCATTTTTCAGAACCGCATAATTGTCTGCGGCATGAAGGATACCGGCACGTCTGTGGGGCAGCATCAGGAAGGTGCCCTCTAGTTCCACAGTTGGTAACGGTCGGCCTAGAAGAGGACGTTGAAGGAAACACTTGCTTTCTGAAGACACAAGCCTTTTCCATTCTCCGCGTGTAGTCTGGAGGAAACTGCCCTAAACCCAATTCATCAACCAGAGACTCTGGACCATGGAACTCTAAACTGCCAGCTCGATATCTGAGGGTAGAAACACTTTCATATCTGTGTGGAAGGGCAGGCAAGTGGCCAGGATTCGGAGGAGAGAACCTCATGCGTGGACATTGTAACTTAGAGCGAACAACAAATGTGCTCCCGTGAGAAGCCTGCTGGCCGGGAAGTGTTGAAGCGTCAGGATGAAGCCCTCTCATTCCCACCGTGGAAGAAATGTCTGCCTCAGGCACGTCTCCGCGACACCCTGGATCCTTCAATCCTATACCCTGCTAGCCTCTGTGGGTTGAAGTCTCAGAAAAGGGCAGGATCGGGCCCTCGGGGAAAGAGTTCTGTGTAGATGGCCTCTTTCGGCAACCAACGTGGTTCTTCAAAGGGGGAAGCCTTGTAGGAAGTATGTGTTGCCGTGTCAGGACAATGCCATCTCCGCCCATCGTCGAAGGATGACGGTGGAGGACGACACGTTCCAGGACCATCTGGATTCCGGAAGAGAAAGCGATTTCTAGTGTAGGTATGGAAAGAGAGGCAAGGTGCCCGTCCCCGTCTGGGAGATCCAAGTCCGTGGAGCGTACAACTTCCGAGCCACAACAAGTTTCTCCCCCAAGGAAAGTTTCAAGCTCTGGGGTGGGCAAGCTTCGGCGGGGTTCCATATCCTTGCCTCTGAGAATCAAGGCTGTGGAGATGGTCATTTCCCGGGAGCATTTACTTTCTGGAGATCCAAACCGTGGGCACGGAGGTGGCACGCGAGACTAAGGCGCGTGTGCCTGTCAGGGAGAAGACAGTCCGTGGAGACGGCCACTTTCGTGAGTATCTCGTTCCCTCAAGCCGGAAGCATCCTGGCCTATATTGATGAGAACTAGCAGGATAATTCCTCAACCTCTGCTCTGCCTAAACAGACTGTGGGCAATGCCACTTTCCCTAATACCGTGTCTCCAGAAGAGAATTGCCATGTCCAGTCCAAAAGCGGGGAGGTCTAGGAGAGGGACCACGGCCTCACGCTGAGAAACGGGCCTGGGGACATGCACCATTCAGGGAACGACAATGCTCTCCCACGAGAAGCATTCTAGCACGCATGGGTTGTGGCCTCCTAAACATGCCCCATCCTTGCCTCTGTGAAACGAGTCTCTGGGCATTGCACGTGTCCCGAAAGTGGAAGTTCTCTCCTGCCAGAATCTTTGGAGCACGTTTGTCTAGATGCACGGCCAAAGTGCCATGCCCTTCGGTCAGATAATGAACCCTGCGAATAAAGCACGTTTCAGACAAGAACACGACACTTCCAAACACACGCCTCAGAGCAGATCCGTGTGTTTTCACCGGAGGAAATGCCGTTTCCACCGTTGGGCGAAGGAATGCTGGGGAGGAGGCCATTTCGGCAACATCGTAGATTTTCACGCCATAAAAATCCAAGCCTCCGTGTGTGCAACGATCACGAGAGGGCCATCGAATTTCCCGGGAGATACCAGACGCTGGAGGATCCGGTGTCCACTCACATCTTGTTTTCCCAAGAGAAAAGCCATTTCTCATAGTTGTGTGGAATTCTAGGGAAGGGGGCTTGTCCTTAAGATGAGAAACAAGACTGTGGAGAGGGCAACTTTCAGCGCACCCCAAGCATCTCTTTTGGGAAGCCTGGTTGCCCCTGTGCCTTGTGGCATCCGAAAGGTGCCTAACCTTCCCTCAGTGAATACACTCTCTTGGGAATAGAGGGTTCAAGTCAACACTTGCTTCCTGAAGATACAAAGCTTTTCCAAGGCAGGTGTTTGATCAGGAGGAAAGATGCCTACACGGACCTCTGGAAAACAAGACGTGGGAATGGTCATCGTCACGGCCATCTGGATGCGGGGAGATAGATCCATCTTCAATTCTGTGTGCGGAAGCATAGGCAAGGGCCTAGGACCCTATCCTGAGAAACAAGTCTCTGGAGAAGAGAATGTTCAGCACACCGCAGCTGTCCTGCCGGAGATGTGTTCTAGCATGGGTGTGTGCAAGCATCGGGAGAGTTCCATCTCCTTCCGTCTGCGAGACAAGCCTGTGGAGATGGCCCCTTGGCAATAACATTTGGGTCCAGATTTCCAATCGAGTTCCAGGAGAGGTGCGGAAGGATAGGCCAGGTAACAAGTCCCCCAGTGTTCCAGTAACAATTCTGGGGAAGCACAGGTGCCAGGAAACACAAGTTCCTTCAGAGGAGATGCTTTCTAATACATACGTCCAGAAGTCTCTGTACATAGCCTACCCTTGCTTGTGGGAGGCAAGTTGGGTGGAATGCGAATTCCACTCCCATCTTGTTTCCACAAGAGAGAAATCGAATCAGTCCAATATATGCGCTGGAGCCTAGTGTACCGGGGCGATGTCCTGACGCTTTGAGAGAAGAGTGTGGAGCAGGCATCGTTGAGGAATCCACAAGTTTCTCAAGCGAGGAGCCTTCTAGCATTGCCGGGGTGAAGCGACCGAAACATGCACGAACCTTCCCTCTGTGAATAGGCTCTAGGGAATGCCAATTTCCCCTCAGAGGAAGATTGTCCCGGTGGGAAGCTCTCTAGCCTGTTGGTCTGCAGGTCCGCGGAGAAGGCCACATATACTTCGCTAAGGAAAACTCTCTGTGAAGAAAGATAGGTTCAGTGAAGGAAGCACACGTCCCACCAAACCCACTGAAACACACGGAGACGTTTTGGCATCAGGAAAGGCGTTATCCTTGCCCTGGATAGAATGCATTTGGGAGTACCTGTGCTGCCCCGGCGTTGGATTGCAAAGGAGTCCCTTCCTACCTTATAGGTGTGGGAGTGGGCAATGTCCTTCGACGTGGAGACAAGTCTGTGAAGCAAGCACCGTTCGGGGAACCACCAGATTCTCGAGCGAGGAGCATTCCAGACTGCATGTCCTGAGGCTCCCGAAACACGGGCTCTCTTTGCGTCTCTGAATAAATCTCTGGGGAATGCAACGTTCCTTCACAGGAAGCATGTCCCAGCGGGACATTTTGTGGTATGTTTCTCTAGAAGTACGGGGATGGGTGGTCGCATTCAGGAGGTGCCGTGTCCCTGGCCGGGAGAAACAATTCTGTGGAGAAGGCGACTTCGGCCCCAATGTGCTTTTCCAAGAAGAAGCTTCCTTAGGCTCAAAGCGTGGAAGCATCACTGTAATGCCACCTTCTTCCCTCTGAGCAGCAGGACGGTAGGCAACCCTACTTTCCAAGAACATGGGGTTTCCAGAAGGAAAAAGCGATCTCTGAGAGACGTTTCCAAGGACAGAGATGGCGGGTCGTACTGGCCTTTAGAAACAAGTGTGTGGAGAAGGCCCCTTTCAGAGGACCACCATTTCTCCTGCGAGAAGCCTTCTACAATGTATGTGTGGAGGCATCAGGCGGGTGCCGGGTCCATCCCTCAGGGAAAACACTCTGTCGAGAACAATGATCCGGGAACGTCTTGCTTACAGAACGTCGAAGATTTCTCCAGGTCCTTGTGTGATGCGGAGGAGTCTGCCCTAATGGGATCTCTGAGAAACAAGGCTGCGGAGACTGGAAACCTTCCCTGCCACCTGGATATCCGAAGACGGAAAGCATTTCACGTCGATGTGTGGAAGTAGAGGCCAGGGGCCTTGACCTGATGCCCGGGAAGGCGTCTGTGCGGAATTCAACATGGAGCGAACAACCGAAATCTTCCCGTGTAGAGTCCTGTAGCATGGACGTGTACAAGCATCTGGAGCGGGCCCTCTCCTTCCCTCGGAGATACGAGCCCGTGGCGAATGCCACGTCGAGTTCACGTCCTTTCTCATGCGTTCTCTGCCATTTCCAGCGTCGGCCGTGAAGGATAGGCAAAGGGAAAAGTCCCCGTATCGGAGTCCCCAGGATGTGGGGAAAGCAGCTCCCAGGAAACCCAAGTTCCCCCCAGTGAGACGCTTTCTCACACACAGGTATGGGCGCATTCGAATGTGCGATAGACTTCCTTCGGGGAAGGCGATGTTCCATGAATTTCGTGTTTCCAGGAGAGAAAGCTGATGTCCAGGACATGTGTGCAAGTCTTGAGATGGGGCAAGGTCCTTAGGGCGAGCTTCGAGTCTGTGGATCAAGCCCCTTTCGGATAAGCACAAGTTTGTCAAGTGTGAATCATTCTGGCTTCCATGTGTGGAACAATCGAAACACGCCCTCTCCCTCTGTCTGTGAAGCAGTCTCTGGGGAATGCCACTTTCCCGTCAGAGGAAGTTGGTTCCCGTGAGGAGACTCTACCATCTTTCGCCAGAGGCACGCGGAAAGTGCGTCAGATGTCGCGGAACGCAAGCCTGGGAATAAAGCAAGATTCACCGTGGAACACGACCATTCAAACGAAACCATTCTCATGGATGTGTGTGTTCTCAGACTAGATGAATGCCGTGTCCTTGGCTTGGAGAAAGACTTCTGTGGAGGATGCAGTTCCAGCGACACTGTGGCTGTTCCACCGAGAAGCTTCCGAACCTCTATGTGTGGAGGCATCCCGAGAGTGGCCCAGTCTTCTGTTTGAGAAAAAGAGTGTGAAGAAAAGCGCTGCCCGCTAACATCTTGATGCCAGAAGCGAAAGCGATTTCTCCTATAGGTGTAGAAATAGAGGACAGGTGGTTTGTCCTTAGGCATGGAATCCAGATGGCAGAGACTGCATTTTTCAGAACCGCATAATTGTCTGCGGCATGAAGGATACCGGCACGTCTGTGGGGCAGCATCAGGAAGGTGCCCTCTAGTTCCGCAGTTGGTAACGGTCGGCTTAGAAGAGGACGTTGAAGGAAACACTTGCTTTCTGGAGACACAAGCCTTTTCCATTCTCCGCGTGTAGTCTGGAGGAAACTGCCCTAAACCCAATTCATCAACCAGAGACTCTGGACCATGGAACTCTAAACTGCCAGCTCGATATCTGAGGGTAGAAAGACTTTCATATCTGTGTGGAAGGGCAGGCAAGTGGCCAGGATTCGGAGGAGAGAACCTCTTGCGTGGACATTGTAACTTAGAGCGAACAACAAATGTGCTCCCGTGAGAAGCCTGCTGGCCGGGAAGTGTTGAAGCGTCAGGATGAAACCCTCTCATTCCCACCGTGGAAGAAATGTCTGCCTCAGCACGTCTCCGCGACACCCTGGATCCTTCAATCCTATACCCTGCTAGCCTCTGTGGGTTGAAGTCTCAGAAAAGGGCAGGATCGGGCCCTCGGGGAAAGAGTTCTGTGTAGATAGCCTCTTTCGGCAACCAACGTGGTTCTTCAAAGGGGGAAGCCTTGTAGGAAGTATGTGTTGCCGTGTCAGGACAATGCCATCTCCGCCCATCGTCGAAGGATGACTGTGGAGGACGACACGTTCCAGGACCATCTGGATTTCGGAAGAGAAAGCGATTTCTAGTGTAGGTATGGAAAGAGAGGCAAGGTGCCCGTCCCCGTCTGGGAGATCCAAGTCCGTGGAGCGTACAACTTCCGAGCCACAACAAGTTTCTCCCCCAAGGAAAGTTTCAAGCTCTGGGGTGGGCAAGCTTCGGCGGGGTTCCATATCCTTGCCTCTGAGAATCAAGGCTGTGGAGATGGTCACTTCCCGGGAGCATTTACTTTCTGGAGATCCAAACTGTGGGCACGGAGGTGGCACGCGAGACTAAGGCGCGTGTCCCTGTCAGGGAGAAGACAGTCCGTGGAGACGGCCACTTTCGTGAGCATCTCGTTCCCTCAAGCCGGAAGCATCCTGGCCTATATTTACGAGAAGTAGCAGGATAATTCCTCAACCCCTGCTCTGCCTAAATAGACTGTGGGCAATGCCACTTTCCCTAACACCGTGTCTCCAGAAGAGAATTGCCATGTCCAGTCCACAAGCGGGGAGGTCTAGGAGAGGGACCACGGCCTCACGCTGAGAAACGGGCCTGGGGACATGCACCATTCAGGGAACGACAATGCTCTCCCACGAGAAGCATTCTAGCACGCATGGGTTGAGGCCTCCTAAACATGCCCCATCCTTGCCTCTGTGAAACGAGTCTCTGGGCATTGCACGTGTCCCGAAAGTGGAAGTTCTCTCCTGCCAGAATCTTTGGAGCATGTTTGTCTAGATGCACGGCCAAAGTGCCATGCCCTTCGGTCAGGTAATGAACCCTGCGAATAAAGCACGTTTCAGACAAGAACACGACACTTCCAAACACACGCCTCAGAGCAGATCCGTGTGTTTTCACCGGAGGAAATGCCGTTTCCACCGTTGGGCGAAGGAATGCTGGGGAGGAGGCCATTTCGGCAACATCGTAGATTTTCACGCCATAAAAATCCAAGCCTCCGTGTGTGCAACGATCACGAGAGTGCCATCGAATTTCCCGGGAGATACCAGACGCTGGAGGATACGGTGTCCACTCACATCTTGTTTTCCCAAGAGAAAAGCCATTTCTCATAGTTGTGTGGAAGTCTAGGGAAGGGGGCTTGTCCTTAAGATGAGAAACAAGACTGTGGAGAGGGCAACTTTCAGCGCACCCCAAGCATCTCTTTTGGGAAGCCTGGTTGCCCCTGTGCCTTGTGGCATCCGAAAGGTGCCTAACCTTCCCTCAGTGAATACACTCTCTTGGGAATACAGCGTTCAAGTCAACACTTGCTTCCTGAAGATACAAAGCTTTTCCAAGGCAGGTGTTTGATCAGGAGGAAACATGCCTACACGGACCTCTGGAAAACAAGACGTGGGAATGGTCATCGTCACGGCCATCTGGATGCGGGGAGATAGATCCATCTTCAATTCTGTGTGCGGAAGCATAGGCAAGGGCCTAGGACCCTATCCTGAGAAACAAGTCTCTGGAGAAGAGAATGTTCAGCACACCGCAGCTGTCCTGCCGGAGATGTGCTGTAGCATGGGTGTGTGCAAGCATCGGGAGAGTTCCATCTCCTTCCGTCTGCGAGACAAGCCTGTGGAGATGGCCCCTTGGCAATAACATTTGGGTCCAGATTTCCAATCGAGTTCCAGGAGAGGTGCGGAAGGATAGGCCAGGTAACAAGTCCCCCAGTGTTCCAGTAACAATTCTGGGGAAGCACAGGTGCCAGGAAACACAAGTTCCTTCAGAGGAGATGCTTTCTAATACATACGTCCAGAAGTCTCTGTACATAGCCTACCCTTGCTTGTGGGAGGCAAGTTGGGTGGAATGCGAATTCCACTACCCTCTTGTTTCCACAAGAGAGAAATCGAATCAGTCCAATATATGCGCTGGAGCCTAGTGTACCGGGGCGATGTCCCGACGCTTTGAGAGAAGAGTGTGGAGCAGGCATCGTTGAGGAATCCACAAGTTTCTCAAGCGAGGAGCCTTCTAGCATTGCCGGGGTGAAGCGACCGAAACATGCACGAACCTTCCCTCTGTGAATAGGCTCGAGGGAATGCCAATTTCCCCTCAGAGGAAGATTGTCCCGGTGGGAAGCTCTCTAGCCTGTTGGTCTGCAGGCCCGCGGAGAAGGCCACATATACTTCGCTAAGGAAAACTCTCTGTGAAGAAAGATAGGTTCAGTGAAGGAAGCACACGTCCCACCAAACACACTGAAACACACGGAGACGTTTTGGCATCAGGAAAGGCCTTATCCTTGCCCTGGATAGAATGCTTTTGGGAGTACCTGTGCTGCCCCGGCGTTGGATTGCAAAGGAGCCCCTTCCTACCTTATAGGTGTGGGAGTGGGCAATGTCCTTCGACGTGGAGACAAGTCTGTGAAGCAAGCACCGTTCGGGGAACCACCAGATTCTCGAGCGAGGAGCATTCCAGGCTGCATGTCCTGAGGCTCCCGAAACACGGGCTCTCTTTGCGTCTGTGAATAAATCTCTGGGGAATGCAACGTTCCTTCACAGGAAGCATGCCTCAGCGAGACATTTTGTGGTATGTTTCTCTAGAAGTACGGGGATGGTCGGTCGCATTCAGGAGGTGCCGTGACCCTGGCCGGGAGAAACTATTCTGTGGAGAAGGCGACATCGGCCCCAATGTGCTTTTCCAGGAAGAAGCTTCCTTAGGCTAAAAGTGTGGAAGCATCACTGTAATGCCACCTTCTTCCCTCTGAGCAGCAGGACGGTAGGCAACCCTACTTTCCAAGAACATGGGGTTTCCAGAAGGAAAAAGCGATCTCTGAGAGACGTTTCCAAGGACAGAGATGGCGGGTCGTACTGGCCTTTAGAAACAAGTGTGTGGAGAATGCCCCTTTCAGAGGACCACCATTTCTCCTGCGAGAAGCCTTCTACGATGTATGTGTGGAGGCATCAGGCGGGTGCCTGGTCCATCCCTCAGGGAAAACACTCTGTCGAGAACAATGATCCGGGAACGTCTTGCTTACAGAACGTCGAAGATTTCTCCAGGTCCTTGTGTGATGCAGAGGAGTCTGCCCTAATGGGATCTCTGAGAAACAAGGCTGCGGAGACTGGAAACCTTCCCTGCCAACTCGATATCCGAAGACGGAAACACTTTCACGTCAATGTGTGGAAGTAGAGGCCAGGGGCCTTGACCTGATGCCCGGGAAGGCGTCTGTGCGGAATTCAACATGGAGCGAACAACCGAAATCTTCCCGTGTAGAGTCCTGTAGCATGGACGTGTACAAGCATCTGGAGCGGGCCCTCTCCTTCCCTCGGAGATACGAGCCCGTGGCGAATGCCACGTCGAGTTCACGTCCTTTCTCATGCGTTCTCTGCCATTTCCAGCGTCGGCCGTGAAGGATAGGCAAAGGGAAAAGTCCCCGTATCGGAGTCCCCAGGATGTGGGGAAAGCAGCTCCCAGGAAACCCAAGTTCCCCCCAGTGAGACGCTTTCTCACACACAGGTATGGGCGCATTCGAATGTGCGATAGACTTCCTTCGCGGAAGGCGATGTTCCATGAATTTCGTGTTTCCAGGAGAGAAAGCTGATGTCCAGGACATGTGTGCAAGTCTTGAGATGGGGCAAGGTCCTTAGGGCGAGCTTCGAGTCTGTGGATCAAGCCCCTTTCGGATAAGCACAAGTTGGTCAAGTGTGAATCATTCTGGCTTCCATGTGTGGAACAATCGAAACACGCCCTGTCCCTCTGTCTGTGAAGCAGTCTCTGGGGAATGCCACTTTCCCGTCAGAGGAAGTTGGTTCCCGTGAGGAGCATTCTACCATCTTTCGCCAGAGGCACGCGGAAAGGGCGTCAGACGTCGCGGAACGCAAGCCTGGGAATAAAGCAAGATTCACCGTGGAACACGACCCTTCAAACGAAACCATTCTCATGGATGTGTGTGTTCTCAGACTAGATGAATGCCGTGTCCTTGGCTTGGAGAAAGACTTCTGTGGAGGATGCAGTTCCAGCGACACTGTGGCTGTTCCACCGAGAAGCTTCCGAGCCTCTATGTGTGGAGGCATCCCGAGAGTGCCCCAGTCTTCTGTTTGAGAAAAAGAGTGTGAAGAAAAGCGCTGCCCGCTAACATCTTGATGCCAGAAGCGAAAGCGATTTCTCCTATAGGTGTAGAAATAGAGGACAGGTGGTTTGTCCTTAGGCATGGAATACAGATGGCAGAGAATGCATTTTTCAGAACCGCATAATTGTCTGCAAAATGAAGGATACCGCCACGTCTGTGGGGCAGCATCAGGAAGGTGCCCTCTAGTTCCGCAGTTGGTAACGGTCGGCTTAGAAGAGGACGTTGAAGGAAACACTTGCTTTCTGAAGACACAAGCCTTTTCCATTCTCCGCGTGTAGTCTGGAGGAAACTGACCTAAACCCAATTCATCAACCAGAGACTCTGGACCATGGAACTCTAAACTGCCAGCACGGTATCTGAGGGTAGAAACACTTTCATATCTGTGTGGAAGGGCAGGCAAGTGGCCAGGATTCGGAGGAGAGAACCTCATGCGTGGACATTGTAACTTAGAGCGAACAACAAATGTGCTCCCGTGAGAAGCCTGCTGGCCGGGAAGTGTTGAAGCGTCAGGATGAAGCCCTCTCATTCCCACCGTGGAAGAAATGTCTGCCTCAGGCACGTCTCCGCGACACCCTGGATCCTTCAATCCTATACCCTGCTAGCCTCTGTGGTTTGAAGTCTCAGAAAAGGGCAGGATCGGGCCCTCGGGGAAAGAGTTCTGTGTAGATAGCCTCTTTCGGCAACCAACGTGGTTCTTCAAAGGGGGAAGCCTTGTAGGAAGTATGTGTTGCCGTGTCAGGACAATGCCATCTCCGCCCATCGTCGAAGGATGACTGTGGAGGACGACACGTTCCAGGACCATCTGGATTCCGGAAGAGAAAGCGATTTCTAGTGTAGGTATGGAAAGAGAGGCAAGGTGCCCGTCCCCGTCTGGGAGATCCATGTCCGTGGAGCGTAAAACTTCCGAGCCACAACAAGTTTCTCCCCAAAGGGAAGTTTCAAGCTCTGGGGTGGGCAAGCTTCGGCGGGGTTCCATATCCTTGCCTCTGAGAATCAAGGCTGTGGAGATGGTCACTTCCCGGGAGCATCTACTTTCTGGAGATCCAAACTGTGGGCACGGAGGTGGCACGCGAGACTAAGGGGCGTGTCCCTGTCAGGGAGAAGACAGTCCGTGGAGACGGCCACTTTCGTGAGCATCTCGTTCCCTCAAGCCGGAAATATCCTGGCCTATATTGATGAGAAGTAGCAGAATTCCTCAACCTCTGCTCTGCCTAAATAGACTGTGGGCAATGCCAGTTTCCCTAACACCGTGTCTCCAGAAGAGAATTGCCATGTCCAGTTCAAAAGCGGGGAGGTCTAGGAGAGGGACCATGGCCTCACGCTGAGAAACGGGCCTGGGGACATGCACCATTCAGGGTACGACAATGCTCCTCAAAGAGGAGCATTCTAGCACGCATGGGTTGTGGCCTCCTAAACATGCCCCATCCTTGCCTCTGTGAAACGAGTCTCTGGGCATCGCACGTGTCCCGAAAGTGGAAGTTCTCTCCTGCCAGAATCTTTGGAGCACGTTTGTCTAGATGCACGGCCAAAGTGCCATGCCCTTCGGTCAGGTAATGAACCCTGCGAATAAAGCACGTTTCAGACAAGAACACGACACTCTCAAACACACGCCTCAGAGCAGATCCGTGTGTTTTCACCGGAGGAAATGCCGTTTCCACCGTTGGGCGAAGGAATGCTGGAGAGGAGGCCATTTCGGCAACATATTAGATTTTCACGCCATAAAAATCCAAGCCTCCGTGTGTGCAACGATCACGAGAGGGCCATCGAATTTCCCGGGAGATACCAGACGCTGGAGGATCCGGTGTCCACTCACATCTTGTTTTCCGAAGAGAAAACGCATTTCTCATAGTTGTGGGGAAGTCTAGGGAAGGGGGCTTGTCCTTAAGATGAGAAACATGACTGTGGAGAGTGCAACTTTCAGAGCACCCCAAGCATCTCTTTTGGGAAGCCTGGTTGCCCGGGTGCCTTGTGGCATCCGAAAGGTGCCTCACCTTCCCTCAGTGAATACACTCTCTTGGGAATACAGCGTTCAAGTCAACACTTGCTTCCTGAAGATACAAAGCTTTTCCAAGGCAGGTGTTTGATCAGGAGGAAAGATGCCTACACGGACCTCTGGAAAACAAGACGTGGGAATGGTCATCGTCACGGCCATCTGGATGCGGGGAGATAGATCCATCTTCAATTCTGTGTGCGGAAGCATAGGCAAGGGCCTAGGACCCTATCCTGAGAAACAAGTCTCTGGAGAAGAGAATGTTCAGCACACCGCAGCTGTCCTGCCGCAGATGTGTTCTAGCATGGGTGTGTGCAAGCATCGGGAGAGTTCCATCTCCTTCCGTCTGCGAGACAAGCCTGTGGAGATGGCCCCTTGGCAATAACATTTGGGTCCAGATTTCCAATCGAGTTCCAGGAGAGGTGCGGAAGGATAGGCCAGGTAACAAGTCCCCCAGTGTTCCAGTAACAATTCTGGGGAAGCACAGGTGCCAGGAAACACAAGTTCCTTCAGAGGAGATGCTTTCTAATACATACGTCCAGAAGTCTCTGTACATAGCCTACCCTTGCTTGTGGGAGGCAAGTTGGGTGGAATGCGAATTCCACTACCCTCTTGTTTCCACAAGAGAGAAATCGAATCAGTCCAATATATGCGCTGGAGCCTAGTGTACCGGGGCGATGTCCTGACGCTTTGAGAGAAGAGTGTGGAGCAGGCATCGTTGAGGAATCCACAAGTTTCTCAAGCGAGGAGCCTTCTAGCATTGCCGGGGTGAAGCGACCGAAACATGCACGAACCTTCCCTCTGTGAATAGGCTCTAGGGAATGCCAATTTCCCCTCAGAGGAAGATTGTCCCGGTGGGAAGCTCTCTAGCCTGTTGGTCTGCAGGCCCGCGGAGAAGGCCACATATACTTCGCTAAGGAAAACTCTCTGTGAAGAAAGATAAGTTCAGTGAAGGAAGCACACGTCCCACCAAACCCACTGAAACACACGGAGACGTTTTGGCATCAGGAAAGGCCTTATCCTTGCCCTGGATAGAATGCATTTGGGAGTACCTGTGCTGCCCCGGCGTTGGATTGCAAAGGAGCCCCTTCCTACCTTATAGGTGTGGGAGTGGGCAATGTCCTTCGACGTGGAGACAAGTCTGTGAAGCAAGCACCGTTCGGGGAACCACCAGATTCTCGAGCGAGGAGCATTCCAGGCTGCATGTCCTGAGGCTCCCGAAACACGGGCTCTCTTTGCGTCTCTGAATAAATCTCTGGGGAATGCAACGTTCCTTCACAGGAAGCATGTCCCAGCGAGACATTTTGTGGTATGTTTCTCTAGAAGTACGGGGATGGGCGGTCGCATTCAGGAGGTGCCGTGTCCCTGGCCGGGAGAAACAATTCTGTGGAGAAGGCGACTTCGGCCCCAATGTGCTTTTCCAAGAAGAAGCTTCCTTAGGCTCAAAGCGTGGAAGCATCACTGTAATGCCACCTTCTTCCCTCTGAGCAGCAGGACGGTAGGCAACCCTACTTTCCAAGAACATGGGGTTTCCAGAAGGAAAAAGCGATCTCTGAGAGACGTTTCCAAGGACAGAGATGGCGGGTCGTACTGGCCTTTAGAAACAAGTGTGTGGAGAATGCCCCTTTCAGAGGACCACCATTTCTCCTGCGAGAAGCCTTCTACAATGTATGTGTGGAGGCATCAGGCGGGTGCCGTGTCCATCCCTCAGGGAAAACACTCTGTCGAGAACAATGATCCTGGAACGTCTTGCTTACAGAACGTCGAAGATTTCTCCAGGTCCTTGTGTGATGCGGAGGAGTCTGCCCTAATGGGATCTCTGAGCAACAAGGCTGCGGAGACTGGAAACCTTCCCTGCCACCTGGATATCCGAAGACGGAAACCATTTCACGTCGATGTGTGGAAGTAGAGGCCAGGGGCCTTGACCTGATGCCCGGGAAGGCGTCTGTGCGGAATTCAACATGGAGCGAACAACCGAAATCTTCCCGTGTAGAGTCCTGTAGCATGGACGTGTACAAGCATCTGGAGCGGGCCCTCTCCTTCCCTCGGAGATACGAGCCCGTGGCGAATGCCACGTCGAGTTCACGTCCTTTCTCATGCGTTCTCTGCCATTTCCAGCGTCGGCCGTGAAGGATAGGCAAAGGGAAAAGTCCCCGTATCGGAGTCCCCAGGATGTGGGGAAAGCAGCTCCCAGGAAACCCAAGTTCCCCCCAGTGAGACGCTTTCTCACACACAGGTATGGGCGCATTCGAATGTGCGATAGACTTCCTTCGGGGAAGGCGATGTTCCATGAATTTCGTGTTTCCAGGAGAGAAAGCTGATGTCCAGGACATGTGTGCAAGTCTTGAGATGGGGCAAGGTCCTTAGGGCGAGCTTCGAGTCTGTGGATCAAGCCCCTTTCGGATAAGCACAAGTTGGTCAAGTGTGAATCATTCTGGCTTCCATGTGTGGAACAATCGAAACACGCCCTCTCCCTCTGTCTGTGAAGCAGTCTCTGGGGAATGCCACTTTCCCGTCAGAGGAAGTTGGTTCCCGTGAGGAGCATTCTACCATCTTTCGCCAGAGGCACGCGGAAAGGGCGTCAGACGTCGCGGAACGCAAGCCTGGGAATAAAGCAAGATTCACCGTGGAACACGACCCTTCAAACGAAACCATTCTCATGGATGTGTGTGTTCTCAGACTAGATGAATGCCGTGTCCTTGGCTTGGAGAAAGACTTCTGTGGAGGATGCAGTTCCAGCGACACTGTGGCTGTTCCACCGAGAAGCTTCCGAGCCTCTATGTGTGGAGGCATCCCGAGAGTGCCCCAGTCTTCTGTTTGAGAAAAAGAGTGTGAAGAAAAGCGCTGCCCGCTAACATCTTGATGCCAGAAGCGAAAGCGATTTCTCCTATAGGTGTAGAAATAGAGGACAGGTGGTTTGTCCTTAGGCATGGAATCCAGATGGCAGAGACTGCATTTTTCAGAACCGCATAATTGTCTGCGGCATGAAGGATACCGGCACGTCTGTGGGGCAGCATCAGGAAGGTGCCCTCTAGTTCCACAGTTGGTAACGGTCGGCCTAGAAGAGGACGTTGAAGGAAACACTTGCTTTCTGAAGACACAAGCCTTTTCCATTCTCCGCGTGTAGTCTGGAGGAAACTGCCCTAAACCCAATTCATCAACCAGAGACTCTGGACCATGGAACTCTAAACTGCCAGCTCGATATCTGAGGGTAGAAACACTTTCATATCTGTGTGGAAGGGCAGGCAAGTGGCCAGGATTCGGAGGAGAGAACCTCATGCGTGGACATTGTAACTTAGAGCGAACAACAAATGTGCTCCCGTGAGAAGCCTGCTGGCCGGGAAGTGTTGAAGCGTCAGGATGAAGCCCTCTCATTCCCACCGTGGAAGAAATGTCTGCCTCAGGCACGTCTCCGCGACACCCTGGATCCTTCAATCCTATACCCTGCTAGCCTCTGTGGGTTGAAGTCTCAGAAAAGGGCAGGATCGGGCCCTCGGGGAAAGAGTTCTGTGTAGATGGCCTCTTTCGGCAACCAACGTGGTTCTTCAAAGGGGGAAGCCTTGTAGGAAGTATGTGTTGCCGTGTCAGGACAATGCCATCTCCGCCCATCGTCGAAGGATGACGGTGGAGGACGACACGTTCCAGGACCATCTGGATTCCGGAAGAGAAAGCGATTTCTAGTGTAGGTATGGAAAGAGAGGCAAGGTGCCCGTCCCCGTCTGGGAGATCCAAGTCCGTGGAGCGTACAACTTCCGAGCCACAACAAGTTTCTCCCCCAAGGAAAGTTTCAAGCTCTGGGGTGGGCAAGCTTCGGCGGGGTTCCATATCCTTGCCTCTGAGAATCAAGGCTGTGGAGATGGTCATTTCCCGGGAGCATTTACTTTCTGGAGATCCAAACCGTGGGCACGGAGGTGGCACGCGAGACTAAGGCGCGTGTGCCTGTCAGGGAGAAGACAGTCCGTGGAGACGGCCACTTTCGTGAGTATCTCGTTCCCTCAAGCCGGAAGCATCCTGGCCTATATTGATGAGAACTAGCAGGATAATTCCTCAACCTCTGCTCTGCCTAAACAGACTGTGGGCAATGCCACTTTCCCTAATACCGTGTCTCCAGAAGAGAATTGCCATGTCCAGTCCAAAAGCGGGGAGGTCTAGGAGAGGGACCACGGCCTCACGCTGAGAAACGGGCCTGGGGACATGCACCATTCAGGGAACGACAATGCTCTCCCACGAGAAGCATTCTAGCACGCATGGGTTGTGGCCTCCTAAACATGCCCCATCCTTGCCTCTGTGAAACGAGTCTCTGGGCATTGCACGTGTCCCGAAAGTGGAAGTTCTCTCCTGCCAGAATCTTTGGAGCACGTTTGTCTAGATGCACGGCCAAAGTGCCATGCCCTTCGGTCAGATAATGAACCCTGCGAATAAAGCACGTTTCAGACAAGAACACGACACTTCCAAACACACGCCTCAGAGCAGATCCGTGTGTTTTCACCGGAGGAAATGCCGTTTCCACCGTTGGGCGAAGGAATGCTGGGGAGGAGGCCATTTCGGCAACATCGTAGATTTTCACGCCAGAAAAATCCAAGCCTCCGTGTGTGCAACGATCACGAGAGGGCCATCGAATTTCCCGGGAGATACCAGACGCTGGAGGATCCGGTGTCCACTCACATCTTGTTTTCCCAAGAGAAAAGCCATTTCTCATAGTTGTGTGGAAGTCTAGGGAAGGGGGCTTGTCCTTAAGATGAGAAACAAGACTGTGGAGAGGGCAACTTTCAGCGCACCCCAAGCATCTCTTTTGGGAAGCCTGGTTGCCCCTGTGCCTTGTGGCATCCGAAAGGTGCCTAACCTTCCCTCAGTGAATACACTCTCTTGGGAATAGAGGGTTCAAGTCAACACTTGCTTCCTGAAGATACAAAGCTTTTCCAAGGCAGGTGTTTGATCAGGAGGAAAGATGCCTACACGGACCTCTGGAAAACAAGACGTGGGAATGGTCATCGTCACGGCCATCTGGATGCGGGGAGATAGATCCATCTTCAATTCTGTGTGCGGAAGCATAGGCAAGGGCCTAGGACCCTATCCTGAGAAACAAGTCTCTGGAGAAGAGAATGTTCAGCACACCGCAGCTGTCCTGCCGGAGATGTGTTCTAGCATGGGTGTGTGCAAGCATCGGGAGAGTTCCATCTCCTTCCGTCTGCGAGACAAGCCTGTGGAGATGGCCCCTTGGCAATAACATTTGGGTCCAGATTTCCAATCGAGTTCCAGGAGAGGTGCGGAAGGATAGGCCAGGTAACAAGTCCCCCAGTGTTCCAGTAACAATTCTGGGGAAGCACAGGTGCCAGGAAACACAAGTTCCTTCAGAGGAGATGCTTTCTAATACATACGTCCAGAAGTCTCTGTACATAGCCTACCCTTGCTTGTGGGAGGCAAGTTGGGTGGAATGCGAATTCCACTCCCATCTTGTTTCCACAAGAGAGAAATCGAATCAGTCCAATATATGCGCTGGAGCCTAGTGTACCGGGGCGATGTCCTGACGCTTTGAGAGAAGAGTGTGGAGCAGGCATCGTTGAGGAATCCACAAGTTTCTCAAGCGAGGAGCCTTCTAGCATTGCCGGGGTGAAGCGACCGAAACATGCACGAACCTTCCCTCTGTGAATAGGCTCTAGGGAATGCCAATTTCCCCTCAGAGGAAGATTGTCCCGGTGGGAAGCTCTCTAGCCTGTTGGTCTGCAGGTCCGCGGAGAAGGCCACATATACTTCGCTAAGGAAAACTCTCTGTGAAGAAAGATAGGTTCAGTGAAGGAAGCACACGTCCCACCAAACCCACTGAAACACACGGAGACGTTTTGGCATCAGGAAAGGCGTTATCCTTGCCCTGGATAGAATGCATTTGGGAGTACCTGTGCTGCCCCGGCGTTGGATTGCAAAGGAGTCCCTTCCTACCTTATAGGTGTGGGAGTGGGCAATGTCCTTCGACGTGGAGACAAGTCTGTGAAGCAAGCACCGTTCGGGGAACCACCAGATTCTCGAGCGAGGAGCATTCCAGACTGCATGTCCTGAGGCTCCCGAAACACGGGCTCTCTTTGCGTCTCTGAATAAATCTCTGGGGAATGCAACGTTCCTTCACAGGAAGCATGCCTCAGCGAGACATTTTGTGGTATGTTTCTCTAGAAGTACGGGGATGGGCGGTCGCATTCAGGAGGTGCCGTGTCCCTGGCCGGGAGAAACAATTCTGTGGAGAAGGCGACTTCGGCCCCAATGTGCTTTTCCAAGAAGAAGCTTCCTTAGGCTCAAAGCGTGGAAGCATCACTGTAATGCCACCTTCTTCCCTCTGAGCAGCAGGACGGTAGGCAACCCTACTTTCCAAGAACATGGGGTTTCCAGAAGGAAAAAGCGATCTCTGAGAGACGTTTCCAAGGACAGAGATGGCGGGTCGTACTGGCCTTTAGAAACAAGTGTGTGGAGAATGCCCCTTTCAGAGGACCACCATTTCTCCTGCGAGAAGCCTTCTACAATGTATGTGTGGAGGCATCAGGCGGGTGCCGGGTCCATCCCTCAGGGAAAACACTCTGTCGAGAACAATGATCCGGGAACGTCTTGCTTACAGAACGTCGAAGATTTCTCCAGGTCCTTGTGTGATGCGGAGGAGTCTGCCCTAATGGGATCTCTGAGAAACAAGGCTGCGGAGACTGGAAACCTTCCCTGCCACCTGGATATCCGAAGACGGAAACCATTTCACGTCGATGTGTGGAAGTAGAGGCCAGGGGCCTTGACCTGATGCCCGGGAAGGCGTCTGTGCGGAATTCAACATGGAGCGAACAACCGAAATCTTCCCGTGTAGAGTCCTGTAGCATGGACGTGTACAAGCATCTGGAGCGGGCCCTCTCCTTCCCTCGGAGATACGAGCCCGTGGCGAATGCCACGTCGAGTTCACGTCCTTTCTCATGCGTTCTCTGCCATTTCCAGCGTCGGCCGTGAAGGATAGGCAAAGGGAAAAGTCCCCGTATCGGAGTCCCCAGGATGTGGGGAAAGCAGCTCCCAGGAAACCCAAGTTCCCCCCAGTGAGACGCTTTCTCACACACAGGTATGGGCGCATTCGAATGTGCGATAGACTTCCTTCGGGGAAGGCGATGTTCCATGAATTTCGTGTTTCCAGGAGAGAAAGCTGATGTCCAGGACATGTGTGCAAGTCTTGAGATGGGGCAAGGTCCTTAGGGCGAGCTTCGAGTCTGTGGATCAAGCCCCTTTCGGATACGCACAAGTTGGTCAAGTGTGAATCATTCTGGCTTCCATGTGTGGAACGATCGAAACACGCCCTCTCCCTCTGTCTGTGAAGCAGTCTCTGGGGAATGCCACTTTCCCGTCAGAGGAAGTTGGTTCCCGTGAGGAGCATTCTACCATCTTTCGCCAGAGGCACGCGGAAAGTGCGTCAGACGTCGCGGAACGCAAGCCTGGGAATAAAGCAAGATTCACCGTGGAACACGACCCTTCAAACGAAACCATTCTCATGGATGTGTGTGTTCTCAGACTAGATGAATGCCGTGTCCTTGGCTTGGAGAAAGACTTCTGTGGAGGATGCAGTTGCAGCGACACTGTGGCTGTTCCACCGAGAAGCTTCCGAGCCTCTATGTGTGGAGGCATCCCGAGAGTGCCCCAGTCTTCTGTTTGAGAAAAAGAGTGTGAAGAAAAGCGCTGCCCGCTAACATCTTGATGCCAGAAGCGAAAGCGATTTCTCCTATAGGTGTAGAAATAGAGGACAGGTGGTTTGTCCTTAGGCATGGAATCCAGATGGCAGAGACTGCATTTTTCAGAACCGCATAATTGTCTGCGGCATGAAGGATACCGGCACGTCTGTGGGGCAGCATCAGGAAGGTCCCCTCTAGTTCCGCAGTTGGTAACGGTCGGCTTAGAAGAGGACGTTGAAGGAAACAGTTGCTTTCTGGAGACACAAGCCTTTTCCATTCTCCGCGTGTAGTCTGGAGGAAACTGCCCTAAACCCAATTCATCAACCAGAGACTCTGGACCATGGAACTCTAAACTGCCAGCTCGATATCTGAGGGTAGAAACACTTTCATATCTGTGTGGAAGGGCAGGCAAGTGGCCAGGATTCGGAGGAGAGAACCTCATGCGTGGACATTGTAACTTAGAGCGAACAACAAATGTGCTCCCGTGAGAAGCCTGCTGGCCGGGAAGTGTTGAAGCGTCAGGATGAAGCCCTCTCATTCCCACCGTGGAAGAAATGTCTGCCTCAGGCACGTCTCCGCGACACCCTGGATCCTTCAATCCTATACCCTGCTAGCCTCTGTGGGTTGAAGTCTCAGAAAAGGGCAGGATCGGGCCCTCGGGGAAAGAGTTCTGGGTAGATAGCCTCTTTCGGCAACCAACGTGGTTCTTCAAAGGGGGAAGCCTTGTAGGAAGTATGTGTTGCCGTGTCAGGACAATGCCATCTCCGCCCATCGTCGAAGGATGACTGTGGAGGACGACACGTTCCAGGACCATCTGGATTCCGGAAGAGAGAGCGATTTCTAGTGTAGGTATGGAAAGAGAGGCAAGGTGCCCGTCCCCGTCTGGGAGATCCAAGTCCGTGGAGCGTACAACTTCCGAGCCACAACAAGTTTCTCCCCCAAGGAAAGTTTCAAGCTCTGGGGTGGGCAAGCTTCGGCGGGGTTCCATATCCTTGCCTCTGAGAATCAAGGCTGTGGAGATGGTCACTTCCCGGGAGCATTTACTTTCTGGAGATCCAAACTGTGGGCACGGAGGTGACACGCGAGACTAAGGCGCGTGTGCCTGTCAGGGAGAAGACAGTCCGTGGAGACGGCCACTTTCGTGAGCATCTCGTTCCCTCAAGCCGGAAGCATCGTGGCCTATATTGATGAGAACTAGCAGGATAATTCCTCAACCTCTGCTCTGCCTAAATAGACTGTGGGCAATGCCACTTTCCCTAACACCGTGTCTCCAGAAGAGAATTGCCATGTCCAGTCCAAAAGCGGGGAGGTCTAGGAGAGGGACCACGGCCTCACGCTGAGAAACGGGCCTGGGGACATGCACCATTCAGGGAACGACAATGCTCTCCCACGAGAAGCATTCTAGCACGCATGGGTTGAGGCCTCCTAAACATGCCCCATCCTTGCCTCTGTGAAACGAGTCTCTGGGCATTGCACGTGTCCCGAAAGTGGAAGTTCTCTCCTGCCAGAATCTTTGGAGCACGTTTGTCTAGATGCACGGCCAAAGTGCCATGCCCTTCGGTCAGATAATGAACCCTGCGAATAAAGCACGTTTCAGACAAGAACACGACACTTCCAAACACACGCCTCAGAGCAGATCCGTGTGTTTTCACCGGAGGAAATGCCGTTTCCACCGTTGGGCGAAGGAATGCTGGGGAGGAGGCCATTTCGGCAACATCGTAGATTTTCACGCCATAAAAATCCAAGCCTCCGTGTGTGCAACGATCACGAGAGGGCCATCGAATTTCCCGGGAGATACCAGACGCTGGAGGATCCGGTGTCCACTCACATCTTGTTTTCCCAAGAGAAAAGCCATTTCTCATAGTTGTGTGGAAGTCTAGGGAAGGGGGCTTGTCCTTAAGATGAGAAACAAGACTGTGGAGAGGGCAACTTTCAGCGCACCCCAAGCATCTCTTTTGGGAAGCCTGGTTGCCCCTGTGCCTTGTGGCATCCGAAAGGTGCCTAACCTTCCCTCAGTGAATACACTCTCTTGGGAATAGAGGGTTCAAGTCAACACTTGCTTCCTGAAGATACAAAGCTTTTCCAAGGCAGGTGTTTGATCAGGAGGAAAGATGCCTACACGGACCTCTGGAAAACAAGACGTGGGAATGGTCATCGTCACGGCCATCTGGATGCGGGGAGATAGATCCATCTTCAATTCTGTGTGCGGAAGCATAGGCAAGGGCCTAGGACCCTATCCTGAGAAACAAGTCTCTGGAGAAGAGAATGTTCAGCACACCGCAGCTGTCCTGCCGGAGATGTGTTCTAGCATGGGTGTGTGCAAGCATCGGGAGAGTTCCATCTCCTTCCGTCTGCGAGACAAGCCTGTGGAGATGGCCCCTTGGCAATAACATTTGGGTCCAGATTTCCAATCGAGTTCCAGGAGAGGTGCGGAAGGATAGGCCAGGTAACAAGTCCCCCAGTGTTCCAGTAACAATTCTGGGGAAGCACAGGTGCCAGGAAACACAAGTTCCTTCAGAGGAGATGCTTTCTAATACATACGTCCAGAAGTCTCTGTACATAGCCTACCCTTGCTTGTGGGAGGCAAGTTGGGTGGAATGCGAATTCCACTCCCATCTTGTTTCCACAAGAGAGAAATCGAATCAGTCCAATATATGCGCTGGAGCCTAGTGTACCGGGGCGATGTCCTGACGCTTTGAGAGAAGAGTGTGGAGCAGGCATCGTTGAGGAATCCACAAGTTTCTCAAGCGAGGAGCCTTCTAGCATTGCCGGGGTGAAGCGACCGAAACATGCACGAACCTTCCCTCTGTGAATAGGCTCTAGGGAATGCCAATTTCCCCTCAGAGGAAGATTGTCCCGGTGGGAAGCTCTCTAGCCTGTTGGTCTGCAGGTCCGCGGAGAAGGCCACATATACTTCGCTAAGGAAAACTCTCTGTGAAGAAAGATAGGTTCAGTGAAGGAAGCACACGTCCCACCAAACCCACTGAAACACACGGAGACGTTTTGGCATCAGGAAAGGCGTTATCCTTGCCCTGGATAGAATGCATTTGGGAGTACCTGTGCTGCCCCGGCGTTGGATTGCAAAGGAGTCCCTTCCTACCTTATAGGTGTGGGAGTGGGCAATGTCCTTCGACGTGGAGACAAGTCTGTGAAGCAAGCACCGTTCGGGGAACCACCAGATTCTCGAGCGAGGAGCATTCCAGACTGCATGTCCTGAGGCTCCCGAAACACGGGCTCTCTTTGCGTCTCTGAATAAATCTCTGGGGAATGCAACGTTCCTTCACAGGAAGCATGTCCCAGCGGGACATTTTGTGGTATGTTTCTCTAGAAGTACGGGGATGGGTGGTCGCATTCAGGAGGTGCCGTGTCCCTGGCCGGGAGAAACAATTCTGTGGAGAAGGCGACTTCGGCCCCAATGTGCTTTTCCAAGAAGAAGCTTCCTTAGGCTCAAAGCGTGGAAGCATCACTGTAATGCCACCTTCTTCCCTCTGAGCAGCAGGACGGTAGGCAACCCTACTTTCCAAGAACATGGGGTTTCCAGAAGGAAAAAGCGATCTTTGAGAGACGTTTCCAAGGACAGAGATGGCGGGTCGTACTGGCCTTTAGAAACAAGTGTGTGGAGAATGCCCCTTTCAGAGGACCACCATTTCTCCTGCGAGAAGCCTTCTACAATGTATGTGTGGAGGCATCAGGCGGGTGCCGGGTCCATCCCTCAGGGAAAACACTCTGTCGAGAACAATGATCCGGGAACGTCTTGCTTACAGAACGTCGAAGATTTCTCCAGGTCCTTGTGTGATGCGGAGGAGTCTGCCCTAATGGGATCTCTGAGAAACAAGGCTGCGGAGACTGGAAACCTTCCCTGCCACCTGGATATCCGAAGACGGAAACCATTTCACGTCGATGTGTGGAAGTAGAGGCCAGGGGCCTTGACCTGATGCCCGGGAAGGCGTCTGTGCGGAATTCAACATGGAGCGAACAACCGAAATCTTCCCGTGTAGAGTCCTGTAGCATGGACGTGTACAAGCATCTGGAGCGGGCCCTCTCCTTCCCTCGGAGATACGAGCCCGTGGCGAATGCCACGTCGAGTTCACGTCCTTTCTCATGCGTTCTCTGCCATTTCCAGCGTCGGCCGTGAAGGATAGGCAAAGGGAAAAGTCCCCGTATCGGAGTCCCCAGGATGTGGGGAAAGCAGCTCCCAGGAAACCCAAGTTCCCCCCAGTGAGACGCTTTCTCACACACAGGTATGGGCGCATTCGAATGTGCGATAGACTTCCTTCGGGGAAGGCGATGTTCCATGAATTTCGTGTTTCCAGGAGAGAAAGCTGATGTCCAGGACATGTGTGCAAGTCTTGAGATGGGGCAAGGTCCTTAGGGCGAGCTTCGAGTCTGTGGATCAAGCCCCTTTCGGATACGCACAAGTTGGTCAAGTGTGAATCATTCTGGCTTCCATGTGTGGAACGATCGAAACACGCCCTCTCCCTCTGTCTGTGAAGCAGTCTCTGGGGAATGCCACTTTCCCGTCAGAGGAAGTTGGTTCCCGTGAGGAGCATTCTACCATCTTTCGCCAGAGGCACGCGGAAAGTGCGTCAGACGTCGCGGAACGCAAGCCTGGGAATAAAGCAAGATTCACCGTGGAACACGACCCTTCAAACGAAACCATTCTCATGGATGTGTGTGTTCTCAGACTAGATGAATGCCGTGTCCTTGGCTTGGAGAAAGACTTCTGTGGAGGATGCAGTTGCAGCGACACTGTGGCTGTTCCACCGAGAAGCTTCCGAGCCTCTATGTGTGGAGGCATCCCGAGAGTGCCCCAGTCTTCTGTTTGAGAAAAAGAGTGTGAAGAAAAGCGCTGCCCGCTAACATCTTGATGCCAGAAGCGAAAGCGATTTCTCCTATAGGTGTAGAAATAGAGGACAGGTGGTTTGTCCTTAGGCATGGAATCCAGATGGCAGAGACTGCATTTTTCAGAACCGCATAATTGTCTGCGGCATGAAGGATACCGGCACGTCTGTGGGGCAGCATCAGGAAGGTCCCCTCTAGTTCCGCAGTTGGTAACGGTCGGCTTAGAAGAGGACGTTGAAGGAAACAGTTGCTTTCTGGAGACACAAGCCTTTTCCATTCTCCGCGTGTAGTCTGGAGGAAACTGCCCTAAACCCAATTCATCAACCAGAGACTCTGGACCATGGAACTCTAAACTGCCAGCTCGATATCTGAGGGTAGAAACACTTTCATATCTGTGTGGAAGGGCAGGCAAGTGGCCAGGATTCGGAGGAGAGAACCTCATGCGTGGACATTGTAACTTAGAGCGAACAACAAATGTGCTCCCGTGAGAAGCCTGCTGGCCGGGAAGTGTTGAAGCGTCAGGATGAAGCCCTCTCATTCCCACCGTGGAAGAAATGTCTGCCTCAGGCACGTCTCCGCGACACCCTGGATCCTTCAATCCTATACCCTGCTAGCCTCTGTGGGTTGAAGTCTCAGAAAAGGGCAGGATCGGGCCCTCGGGGAAAGAGTTCTGGGTAGATAGCCTCTTTCGGCAACCAACGTGGTTCTTCAAAGGGGGAAGCCTTGTAGGAAGTATGTGTTGCCGTGTCAGGACAATGCCATCTCCGCCCATCGTCGAAGGATGACTGTGGAGGACGACACGTTCCAGGACCATCTGGATTCCGGAAGAGAGAGCGATTTCTAGTGTAGGTATGGAAAGAGAGGCAAGGTGCCCGTCCCCGTCTGGGAGATCCAAGTCCGTGGAGCGTACAACTTCCGAGCCACAACAAGTTTCTCCCCCAAGGAAAGTTTCAAGCTCTGGGGTGGGCAAGCTTCGGCGGGGTTCCATATCCTTGCCTCTGAGAATCAAGGCTGTGGAGATGGTCACTTCCCGGGAGCATTTACTTTCTGGAGATCCAAACTGTGGGCACGGAGGTGACACGCGAGACTAAGGCGCGTGTGCCTGTCAGGGAGAAGACAGTCCGTGGAGACGGCCACTTTCGTGAGCATCTCGTTCCCTCAAGCCGGAAGCATCGTGGCCTATATTGATGAGAACTAGCAGGATAATTCCTCAACCTCTGCTCTGCCTAAATAGACTGTGGGCAATGCCACTTTCCCTAACACCGTGTCTCCAGAAGAGAATTGCCATGTCCAGTCCAAAAGCGGGGAGGTCTAGGAGAGGGACCACGGCCTCACGCTGAGAAACGGGCCTGGGGACATGCACCATTCAGGGAACGACAATGCTCTCCCACGAGAAGCATTCTAGCACGCATGGGTTGAGGCCTCCTAAACATGCCCCATCCTTGCCTCTGTGAAACGAGTCTCTGGGCATTGCACGTGTCCCGAAAGTGGAAGTTCTCTCCTGCCAGAATCTTTGGAGCACGTTTGTCTAGATGCACGGCCAAAGTGCCATGCCCTTCGGTCAGATAATGAACCCTGCGAATAAAGCACGTTTCAGACAAGAACACGACACTTCCAAACACACGCCTCAGAGCAGATCCGTGTGTTTTCACCGGAGGAAATGCCGTTTCCACCGTTGGGCGAAGGAATGCTGGGGAGGAGGCCATTTCGGCAACATCGTAGATTTTCACGCCATAAAAATCCAAGCCTCCGTGTGTGCAACGATCACGAGAGGGCCATCGAATTTCCCGGGAGATACCAGACGCTGGAGGATCCGGTGTCCACTCACATCTTGTTTTCCCAAGAGAAAAGCCATTTCTCATAGTTGTGTGGAAGTCTAGGGAAGGGGGCTTGTCCTTAAGATGAGAAACAAGACTGTGGAGAGGGCAACTTTCAGCGCACCCCAAGCATCTCTTTTGGGAAGCCTGGTTGCCCCTGTGCCTTGTGGCATCCGAAAGGTGCCTAACCTTCCCTCAGTGAATACACTCCCTTGGGAATACAGCGTTCAAGTCAACACTTGCTTCCTGAAGATACAAAGCTTTTCCAAGGCAGGTGTTTGATCAGGAGGAAACATGCCTACACGGACCTCTGGAAAACAAGACGTGGGAAGGGTCATCGTCACGGCCATCTGGATGCGGGGAGATAGATCCATCTTCAATTCTGTGTGCGGAAGCATAGGCAAGGGCCTAGGACCCTATCCTGAGAAACAAGTCTCTGGAGAAGAGAATGTTCAGCACACCGCAGCTGTCCTGCCGGAGATGTGTTCTAGCATGGGTGTGTGCAAGCATCGGGAGAGTTCCATCTCCTTCCGTCTGCGAGACAAGCCTGTGGAGATGGCCCCTTGGCAATAACATTTGGGTCCAGATTTCCAATCGAGTTCCAGGAGAGGTGCGGAAGGATAGGCCAGGTAACAAGTCCCCCAGTGTTCCAGTAACAATTCTGGGGAAGCACAGGTGCCAGGAAACACAAGTTCCTTCAGAGGAGATGCTTTCTAATACATACGTCCAGAAGTCTCTGTACATAGCCTACCCTTGCTTGTGGGAGGCAAGTTGGGTGGAATGCGAATTCCACTACCCTCTTGTTTCCACAAGAGAGAAATCGAATCAGTCCAATATATGCGCTGGAGCCTAGTGTACCGGGGCGATGTCCTGACGCTTTGAGAGAAGAGTGTGGAGCAGGCATCGTTGAGGAATCCACAAGTTTCTCAAGCGAGGAGCCTTCTACATTGCCGGGGTGAAGCGACCGAAACATGCACGAACCTTCCCTCTGTGAATAGGCTCTAGGGAATGCCAATTTCCCCTCAGAGGAAGATTGTCCCGGTGGGAAGCTCTCTAGCCTGTTGGTCTGCAGGCCCGCGGAGAAGGCCACATATACTTCGCTAAGGAAAACTCTCTGTGAAGAAAGATAGGTTCAGTGAAGGAAGCACACGTCCCACCAAACCCACTGAAACACACGGAGACGTTTTGGCATCAGGAAAGGCCTTATCCTTGCCCTGGATAGAATGCTTTTGGGAGTACCTGTGCTGCCCCGGCGTTGGATTGCCAAGGAGCCCCTTCCTACCTTATAGGTGTGGGAGTGGGCAATGTCCTTCGACGTGGAGACAAGTCTGTGAAGCAAGCACCGTTCGGGGAACCACCAGATTCTCGAGCGAGGAGCATTCCAGGCTGCATGTCCTGAGGCTCCCGAAACACGGGCTCTCTTTGCGTCTCTGAATAAATCTCTGGGGAATGCAACGTTCCTTCACAGGAAGCATGTCCCAGCGAGACATTTTGTGGTATGTTTCTCTAGAAGTACGGGGATGGGCGGTCGCATTCAGGAGGTGCCGTGTCCCTGGCCGGGAGAAACAATTCTGTGGAGAAGGCGACTTCGGCCCCAATGTGCTTTTCCAAGAAGAAGCTTCCTTAGGCTCAAAGCGTGGAAGCATCACTGTAATGCCACCTTCTTCCCTCTGAGCAGCAGGACGGTAGGCAACCCTACTTTCCAAGAACATGGGGTTTCCAGAAAGAAAAAGCGATCTCTGAGAGACGTTTCCAAGGACAGAGATGGCGGGTCGTACTGGCCTTTAGAAACAAGTGTGTGGAGAATGCCCCTTTCAGAGGACCACCATTTCTCCTGCGAGAAGCCTTCTACAATGTATGTGTGGAGGCATCAGGCGGGTGCCGTGTCCATCCCTCAGGGAAAACACTCTGTCGAGAACAATGTTCCAGGAACGTCTTGCTTACAGAACGTCGAAGACTTCTCCAGGTCCTTGTGTGATGCGGAGGAGTCTGCCCTAATGGGATCTCTGAGAAACAAGGCTGCGGAGACTGGAAACCTTCCCTGCCACCTGGATATCCGAAGACGGAAACCATTTCACGTCGATGTGTGGAAGTAGAGGCCAGGGGCCTTGACCTGATGCCCGGGAAGGCGTCTGTGCGGAATTCAACATGGAGCGAACAACCGAAATCTTCCCGTGTAGAGTCCTGTAGCATGGACGTGTACAAGCATCTGGAGCGGGCCCTCTCCTTCCCTCGGAGATACGAGCCCGTGGCGAATGCCACGTCGAGTTCATGTCCTTTCTCATGCGTTCTCTGCCATTTCCAGCGTCGGCCGTGAAGGATAGGCAAAGGGAAAAGTCCCCGTATCGGAGTCCCCAGGATGTGGGGAAAGCAGCTCCCAGGAAACCCAAGTTCCCCCCAGTGAGACGCTTTCTCACACACAGGTATGGGCGCATTCGAATGTGCGATAGACTTCCTTCGGGGAAGGCGATGTTCCATGAATTTCGTGTTTCCAGGAGAGAAAGCTGATGTCCAGGACATGTGTGCAAGTCTTGAGATGGGGCAAGGTCCTTAGGGCGAGCTTCGAGTCTTTGGATCAAGCCCCTTTCGGATAAGCACAAGTTGGTCAAGTGTGAATCATTCTGGCTTCCATGTGTGGAACAATCGAAACACGCCCTCTCCCTCTGTCTGTGAAGCAGTCTCTGGGGAATGCCACTTTCCCGTCAGAGGAAGTTGGTTCCCGTGAGGAGCATTCTACCATCTTTCGCCAGAGGCACGCGGAAAGTGCGTCAGACGTCGCGGAACGCAAGCCTGGGAATAGAGCAAGATTCACCGTGGAACACGACCCTTCAAACGAAACCATTCTCATGGATGTGTGTGTTCTCAGACTAGAGTAATGCCGTGTCCTTGGCTTGGAGAAAGACTTCTGTGGAGGATGCAGTTCCAGCGACACTGTGGCTGTTCCACCGAGAAGCTTCCGAGCCTCTATGTGTGGAGGCATCCCGAGAGTGCCCCAGTCTTCTGTTTGAGAAAAAGAGTGTGAAGAAAAGCGCTGCCCGCTAACATCTTGATGCCAGAAGCGAAAGCGATTTCTCCTATAGGTGTAGAAATAGAGGACAGGTGCTTTGTCCTTAGGCATGGAATCCAGATGGCAGAGAATGCATTTTTCAGAACCGCATAATTGTCTGCGGCATGAAGGATACCGGCACGTCTGTGGGGCAGCATCAGGAAGGTGCCCTCTAGTTCCGCAGTTGGTAACGGTCGGCTTAGAAGAGGACGTTGAAGGAAACACTTGCTTTCTGAAGACACAAGCCTTTTCCATTCTCCGCGTGTAGTCTGGAGGAAACTGACCTAAACCCAATTCATCAACCAGAGACTCTGGACCATGGAACTCTAAACTGCCAGCTCGATATCTGAGGGTAGAAACACTTTCATATCTGTGTGGAAGGGCAGGCAAGTGGCCAGGATTCGGAGGAGAGAACCTCATGCGTGGACATTGTAACTTAGAGCGAACAACAAATGTGCTCCCGTGAGAAGCCTGCTGGCCGGGAAGTGTTGAAGCGTCAGGATGAAGCCCTCTCATTCCGACCGTGGAAGAAATGTCTGCCTCAGGCACGTCTCCGCGACACCCTGGATCCTTCAATCCTATACCCTGCTAGCCTCTGTGGGTTGAAGTCTCAGAAAAGGGCAGGATCGGGCCCTCGGGGAAAGAGTTCTGTGTAGATAGCCTCTTTCGGCAACCAACTTGGTTCTTCAAAGGGGGAAGCCTTGTAGGAAGTATGTGTTGCCGTGTCAGGACAATGCCATCTCCGCCCATCGTCGAAGGATGACTGTGGAGGACGACACGTTCCAGGACCATCTGGATTCCGGAAGAGAGAGCGATTTCTAGTGTAGGTATGGAAAGAGAGGCAAGGTGCCCGTCCCCGTCTGGGAGATCCAAGTCCGTGGAGAGTACAACTTCCGAACCACAACAAGTTTCTCCCCCAAGGAAAGTTTCAAGCTCTGGGGTGGGCAAGCTTCGGCGGGGTTCCATATCCTTGCCTCTGAGAATCAAGGCTGTGGAGATGGTCACTTCCCGGGAGCATCTACTTTGTGGAGATCCAAACTGTGGGCACGGAGGTGGCACGCGAGACTAAGGGGCGTGTCCCTGTCAGGGAGAAGACAGTCCGTGGAGACGGCCACTTTCGTGAGCATCTCGTTCCCTCAAGCCGGAAGCATCCTGGCCTATATTGATGAGAAGTAGCAGGAGAATTCCTCAACCTCTGCTCTGCCTAAATAGAATGTGGGCAATGCCACTTTCCCTAACACCGTGTCTCCAGAAGAGAATTGCCATGTCCACTCCACAAGCGGGGAGTTCTAGGAGAGGGACCACGGCCTCACGCTGAGAAACGAGCCTGGGGACATGCACCATTCAGGGAACGACAATGCTCGCCAACGAGAAGCATTCTAGCACGCATCGGTTGAGGCCTCATAAACATGCCCCATCCTTGCCTCTGTGAAACGAGTCTCTGGCATTTCACGTGTCCCGAAAGTGGAAGTTCTCTCCTGCCAGAATCTTTGGAGCACGTTTGTCTAGATGCACGGCCAAAGTGCCATGCCCTTCGGTCAGATAATGAACCCTGCGAATAAAGCACGTTTCAGACAAGAACACGACACTTCCAAACACACGCCTCAGAGCAGATCCGTGTGTTTTCACCGGAGGAAATGCCGTTTCCACCGTTGGGCGAAGGAATGCTGGGGAGGAGGCCATTTCGGCAACATCGTAGATTTTCACGCCATAAAAATCCCAGCCTCCGTGTGTGCAACGATCACGAGAGGGCCATCGAATTTCCCGGGAGATACCAGACGCTGGAGGATCCGGTGTCCACTCACATCTTGTTTTCCCAAGAGAAAAGCCATTTCTCATAGTTGTGTGGAAGTCTAGGGAAGGGGGCTTGTCCTTAAGATGAGAAACAAGACTGTGGAGAGGGCAACTTTCAGCGCACCCCAAGCATCTCTTTTGGGAAGCCTGGTTGCCCCTGTGCCTTGTGGCATCCGAAAGGTGCCTAACCTTCCCTCAGTGAATACACTCTCTTGGGAATACAGCGTTCAAGTCAACACTTGCTTCCTGAAGATACAAAGCTTTTCCAAGGCAGGTGTTTGATCAGGAGGAAACATGCCTACACGGACCTCTGGAAAACAAGACGTGGGAAGGGTCATCGTCACGGCCATCTGGATGCGGGGAGATAGATCCATCTTCAATTCTGTGTGCGGAAGCATAGGCAAGGGCCTAGGAGCCTATCCTGAGAAACAAGTCTCTGGAGAAGAGAATGTTCAGCACACCGCAGGTGTCCTGCCGGAGATGTGTTCTAGCATGGGTGTGCGCAAACATCGGGAGAGTTCCATCTCCTTCCGTCTGCGAGACAAGCCTGTGGAGATGGCCCCTTGGCAATAACATTTGGGTCCAGATTTCCAATCGAGTTCCAGGAGAGGTGCGGAAGGATAGGCCAGGTAACAAGTCCCCCAGTGTTCCAGTAACAATTCTGGGGAAGCACAGGTGCCAGGAAACACAAGTTCCTTCAGAGGAGATGCATTCTAATACATACGTCCAGAAGTCTCTGTACATAGCCTACCCTTGCTTGTGGGAGGCAAGTTGGGTGGAATGCGAATTCCACTACCCTCTTGTTTCCACAAGAGAGAAATCGAATCAGTCCAATATATGCGCTGGAGCCTAGTGTACCGGGGCGATGTCCTGACGCTTTGAGAGAAGAGTGTGGAGCAGGCATCGTTGAGGAATCCACAAGTTTCTCAAGCGAGGAGCCTTCTAGCATTGCCGGGGTGAAGCGACCGAAACATGCACGAACCTTCCCTCTGTGAATAGGCTCTAGGGAATGCCAATTTCCCCTCAGAGGAAGATTGTCCCGGTGGGAAGCTCTCTAGCCTGTTGGTCTGCAGGCCCGCGGAGAAGGCCACATATACTTCGCTAAGGAAAACTCTCTGTGAAGAAAGATAGGTTCAGTGAAGGAAGCACACGTCCCACCAAACCCACTGAAACACACGGAGAAGTTTTGGCATCAGGAAAGGCCTTATCCTTGCCCTGGATAGAATGCTTTTGGGAGTACCTGTGCTGCCCCGGCGTTGGATTGCCAAGGAGCCCCTTCCTACCTTATAGGTGTGGGAGTGGGCAAAGTCCTTCGACGTGGAGACAAGTCTGTGAAGCAAGCACCGTTCGGGGAACCACCAGATTCTCGAGCGAGGAGCATTCCAGGCTGCATGTCCTGAGGCTCCCGAAACACGGGCTCTCTTTGCGTCTCTGAATAAATCTCTGGGGAATGCAACGTTCCTTCACAGGAAGCATGTCCCAGCGAGACATTTTGTGGTATGTTTCTCTAGAAGTACGGGGATGGGCGGTCGCATTCAGGAGGTGCCGTGTCCCTGGCCGGGAGAAACAATTCTGTGGAGAAGGCGACTTCGGCCCCAATGTGCTTTTCCAAGAAGAAGCTTCCTTAGGCTCAAAGCGTGGAAGCATCACTGTAATGCCACCTTCTTCCCTCTGAGCAGGAGGACGGTAGGCAACCCTACTTTCCAAGAACATGGGGATTCCAGAAGGAAAAAGCGATCTCTGAGAGACGTTTCCAAGGACAGAGATGGCGGGTCGTACTGGCCTTTAGAAACAAGTGTGTGGAGAATGCCCCTTTCAGAGGACCACCATTTCTCCTGCGAGAAGCCTTCTACAATGTATGTGTGGAGGCATCAGGCGGGTGCCGGGTCCATCCCTCAGGGAGAATACTCTGTCGAGAACAATGTTCCAGGAACGTCTTGCTTACAGAACGTCGAAGATTTCTCCAGGTCCTTGTGTGATGCGGAGGAGTCTGCCCTAATGGGATCTCTGAGAAACAAGGCTGCGGAGACTGGAAACCTTCCCTGCCACCTGGATATCCGAAGACGGAAACCATTTCACGTCGATGTGTGGAAGTAGAGGCCAGGGGCCTTGACCTGATGCCCGGGAAGGCGTCTGTGCGGAATTCAACATGGAGCGAACAACCGAAATCTTCCCGTGTAGAGTCCTGTAGCATGGACGTGTACAAGCATCTGGAGCGGGCCCTCTCCTTCCCTCGGAGATACGAGCCCGTGGCGAATGCCACGTCGAGTTCACGTCCTTTCTCATGCGTTCTCTGCCATTTCCAGCGTCGGCCGTGAAGGATAGGCAAAGGGAAAAGTCCCCGTATCGGAGTCCCCAGGATGTGGGGAAAGCAGCTCCCAGGAAACCCAAGTTCCCCCCAGTGAGACGCTTTCTCACACACAGGTATGGGCGCATTCGAATGTGCGATAGACTTCCTTCGGGGAAGGCGATGTTCCATGAATTTCGTGTTTCCAGGAGAGAAAGCTGATGTCCAGGACATGTGTGCAAGTCTTGAGATGGGGCAAGGTCCTTAGGGCGAGCTTCGAGTCTGTGGATCAAGCCCCTTTCGGATAAGCACAAGTTGGTCAAGTGTGAATCATTCTGGCTTCCATGTGTGGAACAATCGAAACACGCCCTCTCCCTCTGTCTGTGAAGCAGTCTCTGGGGAATGCCACTTTCCCGTCAGAGGAAGTTGGTTCCCGTGAGGAGCATTCTACTATCTTTCGCCAGAGGCACGCGGAAAGTGCGTCAGACGTCGCGGAACGCAAGCCTGGGAATAAAGCAAGATTCACCGTGGAACACGACCCTTCAAACGAAACCATTCTCATGGATGTGTGTGTTCTCAGACTAGAGTAATGCCGTGTCCTTGGCTTGGAGAAAGACTTCTGTGGAGGATGCAGTTCCAGCGACACTGTGGCTGTTCCACCGAGAAGCTTCCGAGCCTCTATGTGTGGAGGCATCCCGAGAGTGCCCCAGTCTTCTGTTTGAGAAAAAGAGTGTGAAGAAAAGCGCTGCCCGCTAACATCTTGATGCCAGAAGCGAAAGTGATTCCTCCTATAGGTGTAGAAATAGAGGACAGGTGGTTTGTCCTTAGGCATGGAATCCAGATGGCAGAGACTGCATTTTTCAGAACCGCATAATTGTCTGCGGCATGAAGGATACCGGCACGTCTGTGGGGCAGCATCAGGAAGGTGCCCTCTAGTTCCGCAGTTGGTAACGGTCGGCTTAGAAGAGGACGTTGAAGGAAACACTTGCTTTCTGAAGACACAAGCCTTTTCCATTCTCCGCGTGTAGTCTGGAGGAAACTGCCCTAAACCCAATTCATCAACCAGAGACTCTGGACCATGGAACTCTAAACTGCCAGCTCGATATCTGAGGGTAGAAACACTTTCATATCTGTGTGGAAGGGCAGGCAAGTGGCCAGGATTCGGAGGAGAGAACCTCATGCGTGGACATTGTAACTTAGAGCGAACAACAAATGTGCTCCCGTGAGAAGCCTGCTGGCCAGGAAGTGTTGAAGCGTCAGGATGAAGCCCTCTCATTCCCACCGTGGAAGAAATGTCTGCCTCAGGCACGTCTCCGCGACACCCTGGATCCTTCAATCCTATACCCTGCTAGCCTCTGTGGGTTGAAGTCTCAGAAAAGGGCAGGATCGGGCCCTCGGGGAAAGAGTTCTGTGAAGATAGCCTCTTTCGGCAACCAACGTGGTTCTTCAAAGGGGGAAGCCTTGTAGGAAGTATGTGTTGCCGTGTCAGGACAATGCCATCTCCTCCCATCGTCGAAAGATGACTGGGGAGGACGACACGTTCCAGGACCATCTGGATTCCGGAAGAGAAAGCGATTTCTAGTGTAGGTATGGAAAGAGAGGCAAGGTACCCGTCCCCGTCTGGGAGATCCAAGTCCGTGGAGAGTACAACTTCCGAGCCTCAACAAGTTTCTCCCCCAAGGAAAGTTTCAAGCTCTGGGGTGGGCAAGCTTCGGCGGGGTTCCATATCCTTGCCTCTGAGAATCAAGGCTGTGGAGATGGTCACTTCCCGGGAGCATCTACTTTGTGGAGATCCAAACTGTGGGCACGGAGGTGGCACGCGAGACTAAGGGGCGTGTCCCTGTCAGGGAGAAGACAGTCCGTGGAGACGGCCACTTTCGTGAGCATCTCGTTCCCTCAAGCCGGAAGCATCCTGGCCTATATTGATGAGAAGGAGCAGGAGAATTCCTCAACCTCTGCTCTGCCTAAATAGACTGTGGGCAATGCCACTTTCCCTAACACCGTGTCTCCAGAAGAGAATTGCCATGTCCAGTCCACAAGCGGGGAGGTCTAGGAGAGGGGCCACGCCCTCACGCTGAGAAAAGGGCCTGGGGACATGCACCATTCAGGGAACGACAATGCTCGCCAACGAGAAGCATTCAAGCACGCATCGGTTGAGGCCTCCTAAACATACCCCATCCTTGCCTCTGTGAAACGAGTCTCTGGCATTTCACGTGTCCCGAAAGTGGAAGTTCTCTCCTGCCAGAATCTTTGGAGCACGTTTGTCTAGATGCACGGCCAAAGTGCCATGCCCTTCGGTCAGATAATGAACCCTGCGAATAAAGCACGTTTCAGACAAGAACACGACACTTCCAAACACACGCCTCAGAGCAGATCCGTGTGTTTTCACCGGAGGAAATGCCGTTTCCACCGTTGGGCGAAGGAATGCTGGGGAGGAGGCCATTTCGGCAACATCGTAGATTTTCACGCCATAAAAATCCAAGCCTCCGTGTGTGCAACGATCACGAGAGGGCCATCGAATTTCCCGGGAGATACCAGACGCCGGAGGATCCGGTGTCCACTCACATCTTGTTTTCCCAAGAGAAAAGCCATTTCTCATAGTTGTGTGGAAGTCTAGGGAAGGGGGCTTGTCCTTAAGATGAGAAACAAGACTGTGGAGAGGGCAACTTTCAGCGCACCCCAAGCATCTCTTTTGGGAAGCCTGGTTGCCCCTGTGCCTTGTGGCATCCGAAAGGTGCCTAACCTTCCCTCAGTGAATACACTCCCTTGGGAATACAGCGTTCAAGTCAACACTTGCTTCCTGAAGATACAAAGCTTTTCCAAGGCAGGTGTTTGATCAGGAGGAAACATGCCTACACGGACCTCTGGAAAACAAGACGTGGGAAGGGTCATCGTCACGGCCATCTGGATGCGGGGAGATAGATCCATCTTCAATTCTGTGTGCGGAAGCATAGGCAAGGGCCTAGGACCCTATCCTGAGAAACAAGTCTCTGGAGAAGAGAATGTTCAGCACACCGCAGCTGTCCTGCCGGAGATGTGTTCTAGCATGGGTGTGTGCAAGCATCGGGAGAGTTCCATCTCCTTCCGTCTGCGAGACAAGCCTGTGGAGATGGCCCCTTGGCAATAACATTTGGGTCCAGATTTCCAATCGAGTTCCAGGAGAGGTGCGGAAGGATAGGCCAGGTAACAAGTCCCCCAGTGTTCCAGTAACAATTCTGGGGAAGCACAGGTGCCAGGAAACACAAGTTCCTTCAGAGGAGATGCTTTCTAATACATACGTCCAGAAGTCTCTGTACATAGCCTACCCTTGCTTGTGGGAGGCAAGTTGGGTGGAATGCGAATTCCACTACCCTCTTGTTTCCACAAGAGAGAAATCGAATCAGTCCAATATATGCGCTGGAGCCTAGTGTACCGGGGCGATGTCCTGACGCTTTGAGAGAAGAGTGTGGAGCAGGCATCGTTGAGGAATCCACAAGTTTCTCAAGCGAGGAGCCTTCTACATTGCCGGGGTGAAGCGACCGAAACATGCACGAACCTTCCCTCTGTGAATAGGCTCTAGGGAATGCCAATTTCCCCTCAGAGGAAGATTGTCCCGGTGGGAAGCTCTCTAGCCTGTTGGTCTGCAGGCCCGCGGAGAAGGCCACATATACTTCGCTAAGGAAAACTCTCTGTGAAGAAAGATAGGTTCAGTGAAGGAAGCACACGTCCCACCAAACCCACTGAAACACACGGAGACGTTTTGGCATCAGGAAAGGCCTTATCCTTGCCCTGGATAGAATGCTTTTGGGAGTACCTGTGCTGCCCCGGCGTTGGATTGCCAAGGAGCCCCTTCCTACCTTATAGGTGTGGGAGTGGGCAATGTCCTTCGACGTGGAGACAAGTCTGTGAAGCAAGCACCGTTCGGGGAACCACCAGATTCTCGAGCGAGGAGCATTCCAGGCTGCATGTCCTGAGGCTCCCGAAACACGGGCTCTCTTTGCGTCTCTGAATAAATCTCTGGGGAATGCAACGTTCCTTCACAGGAAGCATGTCCCAGCGAGACATTTTGTGGTATGTTTCTCTAGAAGTACGGGGATGGGCGGTCGCATTCAGGAGGTGCCGTGTCCCTGGCCGGGAGAAACAATTCTGTGGAGAAGGCGACTTCGGCCCCAATGTGCTTTTCCAAGAAGAAGCTTCCTTAGGCTCAAAGCGTGGAAGCATCACTGTAATGCCACCTTCTTCCCTCTGAGCAGCAGGACGGTAGGCAACCCTACTTTCCAAGAACATGGGGTTTCCAGAAGGAAAAAGCGATCTCTGAGAGACGTTTCCAAGGACAGAGATGGCGGGTCGTACTGGCCTTTAGAAACAAGTGTGTGGAGAATGCCCCTTTCAGAGGACCACCATTTCTCCTGCGAGAAGCCTTCTACAATGTATGTGTGGAGGCATCAGGCGGGTGCCGGGTCCATCCCTCAGGGAGAACACTCTGTCGAGAACAATGTTCCAGGAACGTCTTGCTTACAGAACGTCGAAGATTTCTCCAGGTCCTTTTGTGATGCGGAGGAGTCTGCCCTAATGGGATCTCTGAGAAACAAGGCTGCGGAGACTGGAAACCTTCCCTGCCACCTGGATATCCGAAGACGGAAACCATTTCACGTCGATGTGTGGAAGTAGAGGCCAGGGGCCTTGACCTGATGCCCGGGAAGGCGTCTGTGCGGAATTCAACATGGAGCGAACAACCGAAATCTTCCCGTGTAGAGTCCTGTAGCATGGACGTGTACAAGCATCTGGAGCGGGCCCTCTCCTTCCCTCGGAGATACGAGCCCGTGGCGAATGCCACGTCGAGTTCACGTCCTTTCTCATGCGTTCTCTGCCATTTCCAGCGTCGGCCGTGAAGGATAGGCAAAGGGAAAAGTCCCCGTATCGGAGTCCCCAGGATGTGGGGAAAGCAGCTCCCAGGAAACCCAAGTTCCCCCCAGTGAGACGCTTTCTCACACACAGGTATGGGCGCATTCGAATGTGCGATAGACTTCCTTCGGGGAAGGCGATGTTCCATGAATTTCGTGTTTCCAGGAGAGAAAGCTGATGTCCAGGACATGTGTGCAAGTCTTGAGATGGGGCAAGGTCCTTAGGGCGAGCTTCGAGTCTGTGGATCAAGCCCCTTTCGGATACGCACAAGTTGGTCAAGTGTGAATCATTCTGGCTTCCATGTGTGGAACGATCGAAACACGCCCTCTCCCTCTGTCTGTGAAGCAGTCTCTGGGGAATGCCACTTTCCCGTCAGAGGAAGTTGGTTCCCGTGAGGAGCATTCTACCATCTTTCGCCAGAGGCACGCGGAAAGTGCGTCAGACGTCGCGGAACGCAAGCCTGGGAATAAAGCAAGATTCACCGTGGAACACGACCCTTCAAACGAAACCATTCTCATGGATGTGTGTGTTCTCAGACTAGATGAATGCCGTGTCCTTGGCTTGGAGAAAGACTTCTGTGGAGGATGCAGTTGCAGCGACACTGTGGCTGTTCCACCGAGAAGCTTCCGAGCCTCTATGTGTGGAGGCATCCCGAGAGTGCCCCAGTCTTCTGTTTGAGAAAAAGAGTGTGAAGAAAAGCGCTGCCCGCTAACATCTTGATGCCAGAAGCGAAAGCGATTTCTCCTATAGGTGTAGAAATAGAGGACAGGTGGTTTGTCCTTAGGCATGGAATCCAGATGGCAGAGACTGCATTTTTCAGAACCGCATAATTGTCTGCGGCATGAAGGATACCGGCACGTCTGTGGGGCAGCATCAGGAAGGTCCCCTCTAGTTCCGCAGTTGGTAACGGTCGGCTTAGAAGAGGACGTTGAAGGAAACAGTTGCTTTCTGGAGACACAAGCCTTTTCCATTCTCCGCGTGTAGTCTGGAGGAAACTGCCCTAAACCCAATTCATCAACCAGAGACTCTGGACCATGGAACTCTAAACTGCCAGCTCGATATCTGAGGGTAGAAACACTTTCATATCTGTGTGGAAGGGCAGGCAAGTGGCCAGGATTCGGAGGAGAGAACCTCATGCGTGGACATTGTAACTTAGAGCGAACAACAAATGTGCTCCCGTGAGAAGCCTGCTGGCCGGGAAGTGTTGAAGCGTCAGGATGAAGCCCTCTCATTCCCACCGTGGAAGAAATGTCTGCCTCAGGCACGTCTCCGCGACACCCTGGATCCTTCAATCCTATACCCTGCTAGCCTCTGTGGGTTGAAGTCTCAGAAAAGGGCAGGATCGGGCCCTCGGGGAAAGAGTTCTGGGTAGATAGCCTCTTTCGGCAACCAACGTGGTTCTTCAAAGGGGGAAGCCTTGTAGGAAGTATGTGTTGCCGTGTCAGGACAATGCCATCTCCGCCCATCGTCGAAGGATGACTGTGGAGGACGACACGTTCCAGGACCATCTGGATTCCGGAAGAGAGAGCGATTTCTAGTGTAGGTATGGAAAGAGAGGCAAGGTGCCCGTCCCCGTCTGGGAGATCCAAGTCCGTGGAGCGTACAACTTCCGAGCCACAACAAGTTTCTCCCCCAAGGAAAGTTTCAAGCTCTGGGGTGGGCAAGCTTCGGCGGGGTTCCATATCCTTGCCTCTGAGAATCAAGGCTGTGGAGATGGTCACTTCCCGGGAGCATTTACTTTCTGGAGATCCAAACTGTGGGCACGGAGGTGACACGCGAGACTAAGGCGCGTGTGCCTGTCAGGGAGAAGACAGTCCGTGGAGACGGCCACTTTCGTGAGCATCTCGTTCCCTCAAGCCGGAAGCATCGTGGCCTATATTGATGAGAACTAGCAGGATAATTCCTCAACCTCTGCTCTGCCTAAATAGACTGTGGGCAATGCCACTTTCCCTAACACCGTGTCTCCAGAAGAGAATTGCCATGTCCAGTCCAAAAGCGGGGAGGTCTAGGAGAGGGACCACGGCCTCACGCTGAGAAACGGGCCTGGGGACATGCACCATTCAGGGAACGACAATGCTCTCCCACGAGAAGCATTCTAGCACGCATGGGTTGAGGCCTCCTAAACATGCCCCATCCTTGCCTCTGTGAAACGAGTCTCTGGGCATTGCACGTGTCCCGAAAGTGGAAGTTCTCTCCTGCCAGAATCTTTGGAGCACGTTTGTCTAGATGCACGGCCAAAGTGCCATGCCCTTCGGTCAGATAATGAACCCTGCGAATAAAGCACGTTTCAGACAAGAACACGACACTTCCAAACACACGCCTCAGAGCAGATCCGTGTGTTTTCACCGGAGGAAATGCCGTTTCCACCGTTGGGCGAAGGAATGCTGGGGAGGAGGCCATTTCGGCAACATCGTAGATTTTCACGCCATAAAAATCCAAGCCTCCGTGTGTGCAACGATCACGAGAGGGCCATCGAATTTCCCGGGAGATACCAGACGCTGGAGGATCCGGTGTCCACTCACATCTTGTTTTCCCAAGAGAAAAGCCATTTCTCATAGTTGTGTGGAAGTCTAGGGAAGGGGGCTTGTCCTTAAGATGAGAAACAAGACTGTGGAGAGGGCAACTTTCAGCGCACCCCAAGCATCTCTTTTGGGAAGCCTGGTTGCCCCTGTGCCTTGTGGCATCCGAAAGGTGCCTAACCTTCCCTCAGTGAATACACTCTCTTGGGAATAGAGGGTTCAAGTCAACACTTGCTTCCTGAAGATACAAAGCTTTTCCAAGGCAGGTGTTTGATCAGGAGGAAAGATGCCTACACGGACCTCTGGAAAACAAGACGTGGGAATGGTCATCGTCACGGCCATCTGGATGCGGGGAGATAGATCCATCTTCAATTCTGTGTGCGGAAGCATAGGCAAGGGCCTAGGACCCTATCCTGAGAAACAAGTCTCTGGAGAAGAGAATGTTCAGCACACCGCAGCTGTCCTGCCGGAGATGTGTTCTAGCATGGGTGTGTGCAAGCATCGGGAGAGTTCCATCTCCTTCCGTCTGCGAGACAAGCCTGTGGAGATGGCCCCTTGGCAATAACATTTGGGTCCAGATTTCCAATCGAGTTCCAGGAGAGGTGCGGAAGGATAGGCCAGGTAACAAGTCCCCCAGTGTTCCAGTAACAATTCTGGGGAAGCACAGGTGCCAGGAAACACAAGTTCCTTCAGAGGAGATGCTTTCTAATACATACGTCCAGAAGTCTCTGTACATAGCCTACCCTTGCTTGTGGGAGGCAAGTTGGGTGGAATGCGAATTCCACTACCCTCTTGTTTCCACAAGAGAGAAATCGAATCAGTCCAATATATGCGCTGGAGCCTAGTGTACCGGGGCGATGTCCTGACGCTTTGAGAGAAGAGTGTGGAGCAGGCATCGTTGAGGAATCCACAAGTTTCTCAAGCGAGGAGCCTTCTAGCATTGCCGGGGTGAAGCGACCGAAACATGCACGAACCTTCCCTCTGTGAATAGGCTCTAGGGAATGCCAATTTCCCCTCAGAGGAAGATTGTCCCGGTGGGAAGCTCTCTAGCCTGTTGGTCTGCAGGTCCGCGGAGAAGGCCACATATACTTCGCTAAGGAAAACTCTCTGTGAAGAAAGATAGGTTCAGTGAAGGAAGCACACGTCCCACCAAACCCACTGAAACACACGGAGACGTTTTGGCATCAGGAAAGGCGTTATCCTTGCCCTGGATAGAATGCATTTGGGAGTACCTGTGCTGCCCCGGCGTTGGATTGCAAAGGAGTCCCTTCCTACCTTATAGGTGTGGGAGTGGGCAATGTCCTTCGACGTGGAGACAAGTCTGTGAAGCAAGCACCGTTCGGGGAACCACCAGATTCTCGAGCGAGGAGCATTCCAGACTGCATGTCCTGAGGCTCCCGAAACACGGGCTCTCTTTGCGTCTCTGAATAAATCTCTGGGGAATGCAACGTTCCTTCACAGGAAGCATGTCCCAGCGGGACATTTTGTGGTATGTTTCTCTAGAAGTACGGGGATGGGTGGTCGCATTCAGGAGGTGCCGTGTCCCTGGCCGGGAGAAACAATTCTGTGGAGAAGGCGACTTCGGCCCCAATGTGCTTTTCCAAGAAGAAGCTTCCTTAGGCTCAAAGCGTGGAAGCATCACTGTAATGCCACCTTCTTCCCTCTGAGCAGCAGGACGGTAGGCAACCCTACTTTCCAAGAACATGGGGTTTCCAGAAGGAAAAAGCGATCTTTGAGAGACGTTTCCAAGGACAGAGATGGCGGGTCGTACTGGCCTTTAGAAACAAGTGTGTGGAGAATGCCCCTTTCAGAGGACCACCATTTCTCCTGCGAGAAGCCTTCTACAATGTATGTGTGGAGGCATCAGGCGGGTGCCGGGTCCATCCCTCAGGGAAAACACTCTGTCGAGAACAATGATCCGGGAACGTCTTGCTTACAGAACGTCGAAGATTTCTCCAGGTCCTTGTGTGATGCGGAGGAGTCTGCCCTAATGGGATCTCTGAGAAACAAGGCTGCGGAGACTGGAAACCTTCCCTGCCACCTGGATATCCGAAGACGGAAACCATTTCACGTCGATGTGTGGAAGTAGAGGCCAGGGGCCTTGACCTGATGCCCGGGAAGGCGTCTGTGCGGAATTCAACATGGAGCGAACAACCGAAATCTTCCCGTGTAGAGTCCTGTAGCATGGACGTGTACAAGCATCTGGAGCGGGCCCTCTCCTTCCCTCGGAGATACGAGCCCGTGGCGAATGCCACGTCGAGTTCACGTCCTTTCTCATGCGTTCTCTGCCATTTCCAGCGTCGGCCGTGAAGGATAGGCAAAGGGAAAAGTCCCCGTATCGGAGTCCCCAGGATGTGGGGAAAGCAGCTCCCAGGAAACCCAAGTTCCCCCCAGTGAGACGCTTTCTCACACACAGGTATGGGCGCATTCGAATGTGCGATAGACTTCCTTCGGGGAAGGCGATGTTCCATGAATTTCGTGTTTCCAGGAGAGAAAGCTGATGTCCAGGACATGTGTGCAAGTCTTGAGATGGGGCAAGGTCCTTAGGGCGAGCTTCGAGTCTGTGGATCAAGCCCCTTTCGGATACGCACAAGTTGGTCAAGTGTGAATCATTCTGGCTTCCATGTGTGGAACGATCGAAACACGCCCTCTCCCTCTGTCTGTGAAGCAGTCTCTGGGGAATGCCACTTTCCCGTCAGAGGAAGTTGGTTCCCGTGAGGAGCATTCTACCATCTTTCGCCAGAGGCACGCGGAAAGTGCGTCAGACGTCGCGGAACGCAAGCCTGGGAATAAAGCAAGATTCACCGTGGAACACGACCCTTCAAACGAAACCATTCTCATGGATGTGTGTGTTCTCAGACTAGATGAATGCCGTGTCCTTGGCTTGGAGAAAGACTTCTGTGGAGGATGCAGTTGCAGCGACACTGTGGCTGTTCCACCGAGAAGCTTCCGAGCCTCTATGTGTGGAGGCATCCCGAGAGTGCCCCAGTCTTCTGTTTGAGAAAAAGAGTGTGAAGAAAAGCGCTGCCCGCTAACATCTTGATGCCAGAAGCGAAAGCGATTTCTCCTATAGGTGTAGAAATAGAGGACAGGTGGTTTGTCCTTAGGCATGGAATCCAGATGGCAGAGACTGCATTTTTCAGAACCGCATAATTGTCTGCGGCATGAAGGATACCGGCACGTCTGTGGGGCAGCATCAGGAAGGTCCCCTCTAGTTCCGCAGTTGGTAACGGTCGGCTTAGAAGAGGACGTTGAAGGAAACAGTTGCTTTCTGGAGACACAAGCCTTTTCCATTCTCCGCGTGTAGTCTGGAGGAAACTGCCCTAAACCCAATTCATCAACCAGAGACTCTGGACCATGGAACTCTAAACTGCCAGCTCGATATCTGAGGGTAGAAACACTTTCATATCTGTGTGGAAGGGCAGGCAAGTGGCCAGGATTCGGAGGAGAGAACCTCATGCGTGGACATTGTAACTTAGAGCGAACAACAAATGTGCTCCCGTGAGAAGCCTGCTGGCCGGGAAGTGTTGAAGCGTCAGGATGAAGCCCTCTCATTCCCACCGTGGAAGAAATGTCTGCCTCAGGCACGTCTCCGCGACACCCTGGATCCTTCAATCCTATACCCTGCTAGCCTCTGTGGGTTGAAGTCTCAGAAAAGGGCAGGATCGGGCCCTCGGGGAAAGAGTTCTGGGTAGATAGCCTCTTTCGGCAACCAACGTGGTTCTTCAAAGGGGGAAGCCTTGTAGGAAGTATGTGTTGCCGTGTCAGGACAATGCCATCTCCGCCCATCGTCGAAGGATGACTGTGGAGGACGACACGTTCCAGGACCATCTGGATTCCGGAAGAGAGAGCGATTTCTAGTGTAGGTATGGAAAGAGAGGCAAGGTGCCCGTCCCCGTCTGGGAGATCCAAGTCCGTGGAGCGTACAACTTCCGAGCCACAACAAGTTTCTCCCCCAAGGAAAGTTTCAAGCTCTGGGGTGGGCAAGCTTCGGCGGGGTTCCATATCCTTGCCTCTGAGAATCAAGGCTGTGGAGATGGTCACTTCCCGGGAGCATTTACTTTCTGGAGATCCAAACTGTGGGCACGGAGGTGACACGCGAGACTAAGGCGCGTGTGCCTGTCAGGGAGAAGACAGTCCGTGGAGACGGCCACTTTCGTGAGCATCTCGTTCCCTCAAGCCGGAAGCATCGTGGCCTATATTGATGAGAACTAGCAGGATAATTCCTCAACCTCTGCTCTGCCTAAATAGACTGTGGGCAATGCCACTTTCCCTAACACCGTGTCTCCAGAAGAGAATTGCCATGTCCAGTCCAAAAGCGGGGAGGTCTAGGAGAGGGACCACGGCCTCACGCTGAGAAACGGGCCTGGGGACATGCACCATTCAGGGAACGACAATGCTCTCCCACGAGAAGCATTCTAGCACGCATGGGTTGAGGCCTCCTAAACATGCCCCATCCTTGCCTCTGTGAAACGAGTCTCTGGGCATTGCACGTGTCCCGAAAGTGGAAGTTCTCTCCTGCCAGAATCTTTGGAGCACGTTTGTCTAGATGCACGGCCAAAGTGCCATGCCCTTCGGTCAGATAATGAACCCTGCGAATAAAGCACGTTTCAGACAAGAACACGACACTTCCAAACACACGCCTCAGAGCAGATCCGTGTGTTTTCACCGGAGGAAATGCCGTTTCCACCGTTGGGCGAAGGAATGCTGGGGAGGAGGCCATTTCGGCAACATCGTAGATTTTCACGCCATAAAAATCCAAGCCTCCGTGTGTGCAACGATCACGAGAGGGCCATCGAATTTCCCGGGAGATACCAGACGCTGGAGGATCCGGTGTCCACTCACATCTTGTTTTCCCAAGAGAAAAGCCATTTCTCATAGTTGTGTGGAAGTCTAGGGAAGGGGGCTTGTCCTTAAGATGAGAAACAAGACTGTGGAGAGGGCAACTTTCAGCGCACCCCAAGCATCTCTTTTGGGAAGCCTGGTTGCCCCTGTGCCTTGTGGCATCCGAAAGGTGCCTAACCTTCCCTCAGTGAATACACTCCCTTGGGAATACAGCGTTCAAGTCAACACTTGCTTCCTGAAGATACAAAGCTTTTCCAAGGCAGGTGTTTGATCAGGAGGAAACATGCCTACACGGACCTCTGGAAAACAAGACGTGGGAAGGGTCATCGTCACGGCCATCTGGATGCGGGGAGATAGATCCATCTTCAATTCTGTGTGCGGAAGCATAGGCAAGGGCCTAGGACCCTATCCTGAGAAACAAGTCTCTGGAGAAGAGAATGTTCAGCACACCGCAGCTGTCCTGCCGGAGATGTGTTCTAGCATGGGTGTGTGCAAGCATCGGGAGAGTTCCATCTCCTTCCGTCTGCGAGACAAGCCTGTGGAGATGGCCCCTTGGCAATAACATTTGGGTCCAGATTTCCAATCGAGTTCCAGGAGAGGTGCGGAAGGATAGGCCAGGTAACAAGTCCCCCAGTGTTCCAGTAACAATTCTGGGGAAGCACAGGTGCCAGGAAACACAAGTTCCTTCAGAGGAGATGCTTTCTAATACATACGTCCAGAAGTCTCTGTACATAGCCTACCCTTGCTTGTGGGAGGCAAGTTGGGTGGAATGCGAATTCCACTACCCTCTTGTTTCCACAAGAGAGAAATCGAATCAGTCCAATATATGCGCTGGAGCCTAGTGTACCGGGGCGATGTCCTGACGCTTTGAGAGAAGAGTGTGGAGCAGGCATCGTTGAGGAATCCACAAGTTTCTCAAGCGAGGAGCCTTCTACATTGCCGGGGTGAAGCGACCGAAACATGCACGAACCTTCCCTCTGTGAATAGGCTCTAGGGAATGCCAATTTCCCCTCAGAGGAAGATTGTCCCGGTGGGAAGCTCTCTAGCCTGTTGGTCTGCAGGCCCGCGGAGAAGGCCACATATACTTCGCTAAGGAAAACTCTCTGTGAAGAAAGATAGGTTCAGTGAAGGAAGCACACGTCCCACCAAACCCACTGAAACACACGGAGACGTTTTGGCATCAGGAAAGGCCTTATCCTTGCCCTGGATAGAATGCTTTTGGGAGTACCTGTGCTGCCCCGGCGTTGGATTGCCAAGGAGCCCCTTCCTACCTTATAGGTGTGGGAGTGGGCAATGTCCTTCGACGTGGAGACAAGTCTGTGAAGCAAGCACCGTTCGGGGAACCACCAGATTCTCGAGCGAGGAGCATTCCAGGCTGCATGTCCTGAGGCTCCCGAAACACGGGCTCTCTTTGCGTCTCTGAATAAATCTCTGGGGAATGCAACGTTCCTTCACAGGAAGCATGTCCCAGCGAGACATTTTGTGGTATGTTTCTCTAGAAGTACGGGGATGGGCGGTCGCATTCAGGAGGTGCCGTGTCCCTGGCCGGGAAAAACAATTCTGTGGAGAAGGCGACTTCGGCCCCAATGTGCTTTTCCAAGAAGAAGCTTCCTTAGGCTCAAAGCGTGGAAGCATCACTGTAATGCCACCTTCTTCCCTCTGAGCAGCAGGACGGTAGGCAACCCTACTTTCCAAGAACATGGGGTTTCCAGAAAGAAAAAGCGATCTCTGAGAGACGTTTCCAAGGACAGAGATGGCGGGTCGTACTGGCCTTTAGAAACAAGTGTGTGGAGAATGCCCCTTTCAGAGGACCACCATTTCTCCTGCGAGAAGCCTTCTACAATGTATGTGTGGAGGCATCAGGCGGGTGCCGTGTCCATCCCTCAGGGAAAACACTCTGTCGAGAACAATGTTCCAGGAACGTCTTGCTTACAGAACGTCGAAGACTTCTCCAGGTCCTTGTGTGATGCGGAGGAGTCTGCCCTAATGGGATCTCTGAGAAACAAGGCTGCGGAGACTGGAAACCTTCCCTGCCACCTGGATATCCGAAGACGGAAACCATTTCACGTCGATGTGTGGAAGTAGAGGCCAGGGGCCTTGACATGATGCCCGGGAAGGCGTCTGTGCGGAATTCAACATGGAGCGAACAACCGAAATCTTCCCGTGTAGAGTCCTGTAGCATGGACGTGTACAAGCATCTGGAGCGGGCCCTCTCCTTCCCTCGGAGATACGAGCCCGTGGCGAATGCCACGTCGAGTTCATGTCCTTTCTCATGCGTTCTCTGCCATTTCCAGCGTCGGCCGTGAAGGATAGGCAAAGGGAAAAGTCCCCGTATCGGAGTCCCCAGGATGTGGGGAAAGCAGCTCCCAGGAAACCCAAGTTCCCCCCAGTGAGACGCTTTCTCACACACAGGTATGGGCGCATTCGAATGTGCGATAGACTTCCTTCGGGGAAGGCGATGTTCCATGAATTTCGTGTTTCCAGGAGAGAAAGCTGATGTCCAGGACATGTGTGCAAGTCTTGAGATGGGGCAAGGTCCTTAGGGCGAGCTTCGAGTCTTTGGATCAAGCCCCTTTCGGATAAGCACAAGTTGGTCAAGTGTGAATCATTCTGGCTTCCATGTGTGGAACAATCGAAACACGCCCTCTCCCTCTGTCTGTGAAGCAGTCTCTGGGGAATGCCACTTTCCCGTCAGAGGAAGTTGGTTCCCGTGAGGAGCATTCTACCATCTTTCGCCAGAGGCACGCGGAAAGTGCGTCAGACGTCGCGGAACGCAAGCCTGGGAATAGAGCAAGATTCACCGTGGAACACGACCCTTCAAACGAAACCATTCTCATGGATGTGTGTGTTCTCAGACTAGAGTAATGCCGTGTCCTTGGCTTGGAGAAAGACTTCTGTGGAGGATGCAGTTCCAGCGACACTGTGGCTGTTCCACCGAGAAGCTTCCGAGCCTCTATGTGTGGAGGCATCCCGAGAGTGCCCCAGTCTTCTGTTTGAGAAAAAGAGTGTGAAGAAAAGCGCTGCCCGCTAACATCTTGATGCCAGAAGCGAAAGCGATTTCTCCTATAGGTGTAGAAATAGAGGACAGGTGCTTTGTCCTTAGGCATGGAATCCAGATGGCAGAGAATGCATTTTTCAGAACCGCATAATTGTCTGCGGCATGAAGGATACCGGCACGTCTGTGGGGCAGCATCAGGAAGGTGCCCTCTAGTTCCGCAGTTGGTAACGGTCGGCTTAGAAGAGGACGTTGAAGGAAACACTTGCTTTCTGAAGACACAAGCCTTTTCCATTCTCCGCGTGTAGTCTGGAGGAAACTGCCCTAAACCCAATTCATCAACCAGAGACTCTGGACCATGGAACTCTAAACTGCCAGCTCGATATCTGAGGGTAGAAACACTTTCATATCTGTGTGGAAGGGCAGGCAAGTGGCCAGGATTCGGAGGAGAGAACCTCATGCGTGGACATTGTAACTTAGAGCGAACAACAAATGTGCTCCCGTGAGAAGCCTGCTGGCCGGGAAGTGTTGAAGCGTCAGGATGAAGCCCTCTCATTCCGACCGTGGAAGAAATGTCTGCCTCAGGCACGTCTCCGCGACACCCTGGATCCTTCAATCCTATACCCTGCTAGCCTCTGTGGGTTGAAGTCTCAGAAAAGGGCAGGATCGGGCCCTCGGGGAAAGAGTTCTGTGTAGATAGCCTCTTTCGGCAACCAACTTGGTTCTTCAAAGGGGGAAGCCTTGTAGGAAGTATGTGTTGCCGTGTCAGGACAATGCCATCTCCGCCCATCGTCGAAGGATGACTGTGGAGGACGACACGTTCCAGGACCATCTGGATTCCGGAAGAGAGAGCGATTTCTAGTGTAGGTATGGAAAGAGAGGCAAGGTGCCCGTCCCCGTCTGGGAGATCCAAGTCCGTGGAGAGTACAACTTCCGAACCACAACAAGTTTCTCCCCCAAGGAAAGTTTCAAGCTCTGGGGTGGGCAAGCTTCGGCGGGGTTCCATATCCTTGCCTCTGAGAATCAAGGCTGTGGAGATGGTCACTTCCCGGGAGCATCTACTTTGTGGAGATCCAAACTGTGGGCACGGAGGTGGCACGCGAGACTAAGGGGCGTGTCCCTGTCAGGGAGAAGACAGTCCGTGGAGACGGCCACTTTCGTGAGCATCTCGTTCCCTCAAGCCGGAAGCATCCTGGCCTATATTGATGAGAAGTAGCAGGAGAATTCCTCAACCTCTGCTCTGCCTAAATAGAATGTGGGCAATGCCACTTTCCCTAACACCGTGTCTCCAGAAGAGAATTGCCATGTCCACTCCACAAGCGGGGAGTTCTAGGAGAGGGACCACGGCCTCACGCTGAGAAACGAGCCTGGGGACATGCACCATTCAGGGAACGACAATGCTCGCCAACGAGAAGCATTCTAGCACGCATCGGTTGAGGCCTCATAAACATGCCCCATCCTTGCCTCTGTGAAACGAGTCTCTGGCATTTCACGTGTCCCGAAAGTGGAAGTTCTCTCCTGCCAGAATCTTTGGAGCACGTTTGTCTAGATGCACGGCCAAAGTGCCATGCCCTTCGGTCAGATAATGAACCCTGCGAATAAAGCACGTTTCAGACAAGAACACGACACTTCCAAACACACGCCTCAGAGCAGATCCGTGTGTTTTCACCGGAGGAAATGCCGTTTCCACCGTTGGGCGAAGGAATGCTGGGGAGGAGGCCATTTCGGCAACATCGTAGATTTTCACGCCATAAAAATCCCAGCCTCCGTGTGTGCAACGATCACGAGAGGGCCATCGAATTTCCCGGGAGATACCAGACGCTGGAGGATCCGGTGTCCACTCACATCTTGTTTTCCCAAGAGAAAAGCCATTTCTCATAGTTGTGTGGAAGTCTAGGGAAGGGGGCTTGTCCTTAAGATGAGAAACAAGACTGTGGAGAGGGCAACTTTCAGCGCACCCCAAGCATCTCTTTTGGGAAGCCTGGTTGCCCCTGTGCCTTGTGGCATCCGAAAGGTGCCTAACCTTCCCTCAGTGAATACACTCTCTTGGGAATACAGCGTTCAAGTCAACACTTGCTTCCTGAAGATACAAAGCTTTTCCAAGGCAGGTGTTTGATCAGGAGGAAACATGCCTACACGGACCTCTGGAAAACAAGACGTGGGAAGGGTCATCGTCACGGCCATCTGGATGCGGGGAGATAGATCCATCTTCAATTCTGTGTGCGGAAGCATAGGCAAGGGCCTAGGAGCCTATCCTGAGAAACAAGTCTCTGGAGAAGAGAATGTTCAGCACACCGCAGGTGTCCTGCCGGAGATGTGTTCTAGCATGGGTGTGCGCAAACATCGGGAGAGTTCCATCTCCTTCCGTCTGCGAGACAAGCCTGTGGAGATGGCCCCTTGGCAATAACATTTGGGTCCAGATTTCCAATCGAGTTCCAGGAGAGGTGCGGAAGGATAGGCCAGGTAACAAGTCCCCCAGTGTTCCAGTAACAATTCTGGGGAAGCACAGGTGCCAGGAAACACAAGTTCCTTCAGAGGAGATGCATTCTAATACATACGTCCAGAAGTCTCTGTACATAGCCTACCCTTGCTTGTGGGAGGCAAGTTGGGTGGAATGCGAATTCCACTACCCTCTTGTTTCCACAAGAGAGAAATCGAATCAGTCCAATATATGCGCTGGAGCCTAGTGTACCGGGGCGATGTCCTGACGCTTTGAGAGAAGAGTGTGGAGCAGGCATCGTTGAGGAATCCACAAGTTTCTCAAGCGAGGAGCCTTCTAGCATTGCCGGGGTGAAGCGACCGAAACATGCACGAACCTTCCCTCTGTGAATAGGCTCTAGGGAATGCCAATTTCCCCTCAGAGGAAGATTGTCCCGGTGGGAAGCTCTCTAGCCTGTTGGTCTGCAGGCCCGCGGAGAAGGCCACATATACTTCGCTAAGGAAAACTCTCTGTGAAGAAAGATAGGTTCAGTGAAGGAAGCACACGTCCCACCAAACCCACTGAAACACACGGAGAAGTTTTGGCATCAGGAAAGGCCTTATCCTTGCCCTGGATAGAATGCTTTTGGGAGTACCTGTGCTGCCCCGGCGTTGGATTGCCAAGGAGCCCCTTCCTACCTTATAGGTGTGGGAGTGGGCAAAGTCCTTCGACGTGGAGACAAGTCTGTGAAGCAAGCACCGTTCGGGGAACCACCAGATTCTCGAGCGAGGAGCATTCCAGGCTGCATGTCCTGAGGCTCCCGAAACACGGGCTCTCTTTGCGTCTCTGAATAAATCTCTGGGGAATGCAACGTTCCTTCACAGGAAGCATGTCCCAGCGAGACATTTTGTGGTATGTTTCTCTAGAAGTACGGGGATGGGCGGTCGCATTCAGGAGGTGCCGTGTCCCTGGCCGGGAGAAACAATTCTGTGGAGAAGGCGACTTCGGCCCCAATGTGCTTTTCCAAGAAGAAGCTTCCTTAGGCTCAAAGCGTGGAAGCATCACTGTAATGCCACCTTCTTCCCTCTGAGCAGGAGGACGGTAGGCAACCCTACTTTCCAAGAACATGGGGATTCCAGAAGGAAAAAGCGATCTCTGAGAGACGTTTCCAAGGACAGAGATGGCGGGTCGTACTGGCCTTTAGAAACAAGTGTGTGGAGAATGCCCCTTTCAGAGGACCACCATTTCTCCTGCGAGAAGCCTTCTACAATGTATGTGTGGAGGCATCAGGCGGGTGCCGGGTCCATCCCTCAGGGAGAATACTCTGTCGAGAACAATGTTCCAGGAACGTCTTGCTTACAGAACGTCGAAGATTTCTCCAGGTCCTTGTGTGATGCGGAGGAGTCTGCCCTAATGGGATCTCTGAGAAACAAGGCTGCGGAGACTGGAAACCTTCCCTGCCACCTGGATATCCGAAGACGGAAACCATTTCACGTCGATGTGTGGAAGTAGAGGCCAGGGGCCTTGACCTGATGCCCGGGAAGGCGTCTGTGCGGAATTCAACATGGAGCGAACAACCGAAATCTTCCCGTGTAGAGTCCTGTAGCATGGACGTGTACAAGCATCTGGAGCGGGCCCTCTCCTTCCCTCGGAGATACGAGCCCGTGGCGAATGCCACGTCGAGTTCACGTCCTTTCTCATGCGTTCTCTGCCATTTCCAGCGTCGGCCGTGAAGGATAGGCAAAGGGAAAAGTCCCCGTATCGGAGTCCCCAGGATGTGGGGAAAGCAGCTCCCAGGAAACCCAAGTTCCCCCCAGTGAGACGCTTTCTCACACACAGGTATGGGCGCATTCGAATGTGCGATAGACTTCCTTCGGGGAAGGCGATGTTCCATGAATTTCGTGTTTCCAGGAGAGAAAGCTGATGTCCAGGACATGTGTGCAAGTCTTGAGATGGGGCAAGGTCCTTAGGGCGAGCTTCGAGTCTGTGGATCAAGCCCCTTTCGGATAAGCACAAGTTGGTCAAGTGTGAATCATTCTGGCTTCCATGTGTGGAACAATCGAAACACGCCCTCTCCCTCTGTCTGTGAAGCAGTCTCTGGGGAATGCCACTTTCCCGTCAGAGGAAGTTGGTTCCCGTGAGGAGCATTCTACTATCTTTCGCCAGAGGCACGCGGAAAGTGCGTCAGACGTCGCGGAACGCAAGCCTGGGAATAAAGCAAGATTCACCGTGGAACACGACCCTTCAAACGAAACCATTCTCATGGATGTGTGTGTTCTCAGACTAGAGTAATGCCGTGTCCTTGGCTTGGAGAAAGACTTCTGTGGAGGATGCAGTTCCAGCGACACTGTGGCTGTTCCACCGAGAAGCTTCCGAGCCTCTATGTGTGGAGGCATCCCGAGAGTGCCCCAGTCTTCTGTTTGAGAAAAAGAGTGTGAAGAAAAGCGCTGCCCGCTAACATCTTGATGCCAGAAGCGAAAGTGATTCCTCCTATAGGTGTAGAAATAGAGGACAGGTGGTTTGTCCTTAGGCATGGAATCCAGATGGCAGAGACTGCATTTTTCAGAACCGCATAATTGTCTGCGGCATGAAGGATACCGGCACGTCTGTGGGGCAGCATCAGGAAGGTGCCCTCTAGTTCCGCAGTTGGTAACGGTCGGCTTAGAAGAGGACGTTGAAGGAAACACTTGCTTTCTGAAGACACAAGCCTTTTCCATTCTCCGCGTGTAGTCTGGAGGAAACTGCCCTAAACCCAATTCATCAACCAGAGACTCTGGACCATGGAACTCTAAACTGCCAGCTCGATATCTGAGGGTAGAAACACTTTCATATCTGTGTGGAAGGGCAGGCAAGTGGCCAGGATTCGGAGGAGAGAACCTCATGCGTGGACATTGTAACTTAGAGCGAACAACAAATGTGCTCCCGTGAGAAGCCTGCTGGCCAGGAAGTGTTGAAGCGTCAGGATGAAGCCCTCTCATTCCCACCGTGGAAGAAATGTCTGCCTCAGGCACGTCTCCGCGACACCCTGGATCCTTCAATCCTATACCCTGCTAGCCTCTGTGGGTTGAAGTCTCAGAAAAGGGCAGGATCGGGCCCTCGGGGAAAGAGTTCTGTGAAGATAGCCTCTTTCGGCAACCAACGTGGTTCTTCAAAGGGGGAAGCCTTGTAGGAAGTATGTGTTGCCGTGTCAGGACAATGCCATCTCCTCCCATCGTCGAAAGATGACTGGGGAGGACGACACGTTCCAGGACCATCTGGATTCCGGAAGAGAAAGCGATTTCTAGTGTAGGTATGGAAAGAGAGGCAAGGTACCCGTCCCCGTCTGGGAGATCCAAGTCCGTGGAGAGTACAACTTCCGAGCCTCAACAAGTTTCTCCCCCAAGGAAAGTTTCAAGCTCTGGGGTGGGCAAGCTTCGGCGGGGTTCCATATCCTTGCCTCTGAGAATCAAGGCTGTGGAGATGGTCACTTCCCGGGAGCATCTACTTTGTGGAGATCCAAACTGTGGGCACGGAGGTGGCACGCGAGACTAAGGGGCGTGTCCCTGTCAGGGAGAAGACAGTCCGTGGAGACGGCCACTTTCGTGAGCATCTCGTTCCCTCAAGCCGGAAGCATCCTGGCCTATATTGATGAGAAGGAGCAGGAGAATTCCTCAACCTCTGCTCTGCCTAAATAGACTGTGGGCAATGCCACTTTCCCTAACACCGTGTCTCCAGAAGAGAATTGCCATGTCCAGTCCACAAGCGGGGAGGTCTAGGAGAGGGGCCACGGCCTCACGCTGAGAAAAGGGCCTGGGGACATGCACCATTCAGGGAACGACAATGCTCGCCAACGAGAAGCATTCAAGCACGCATCGGTTGAGGCCTCCTAAACATGCCCCATCCTTGCCTCTGTGAAACGAGTCTCTGGCATTTCACGTGTCCCGAAAGTGGAAGTTCTCTCCTGCCAGAATCTTTGGAGCACGTTTGTCTAGATGCATGGCCAAAGTGCCATTCCCTTCGGTCAGATAATGAACCCTGCGAATAAAGCACGTTTCAGACAAGAACACGACACTTCCAAAGACAGGCCTCAGAGCAGATCCGTGTGTTTTCACCGGAGGAAATGCCGTTTCCACCGTTGGGCGAAGGAATGCTGGGGAGGAGGCCATTTCGGCAACATCGTAGATTTTCACGCCATAAAAATCCCAGCCTCCGTGTGTGCAACGATCACGAGAGGGCCATCGAATTTCCCGGGAGATACCAGACGCTGGAGGATCCGGTGTCCACTCACATCTTGTTTTCCCAAGAGAAAAGCCATTTCTCATAGTTGTGTGGAAGTCTAGGGAAGGGGGCTTGTCCTTAAGATGAGAAACAAGACTGTGGAGAGGGCAACTTTCAGCGCACCCCAAGCATCTCTTTTGGGAAGCCTGGTTGCCCCTGTGCCTTGTGGCATCCGAAAGGTGCCTAACCTTCCCTCAGTGAATACACTCCCTTGGGAATACAGCGTTCAAGTCAACACTTGCTTCCTGAAGATACAAAGCTTTTCCAAGGCAGGTGTTTGATCAGGAGGAAACATGCCTACACGGACCTCTGGAAAACAAGACGTGGGAATGGTCATCGTCACGGCCATCTGGATGCGGGGAGATAGATCCATCTTCAATTCTGTGTGCGGAAGCATAGGCAAGGGCCTAGGAGCCTATCCTGAGAAACAAGTCTCTGGAGAAGAGAATGTTCAGCACACCGCAGGTGTCCTGCCAGAGATGTGTTCTAGCATGGGTGTGCGCAAACATCGGGAGAGTTCCATCTCCTTCCGTCTGCGAGACAAGCCTGTGGAGATGGCCCCTTGGCAATAACATTTGGGTCCAGATTTCCAATCGAGTTCCAGGAGAGGTGCGGAAGGATAGGCCAGGTAACAAGTCCCCCAGTGTTCCAGTAACAATTCTGGGGAAGCACAGGTGCCAGGAAACACAAGTTCCTTCAGAGGAGTTGCTTTCTAATACATACGTCCAGAAGTCTCTGTACATAGCCTACCCTTGCTTTTGGGAGGCAAGTTGGGTGGAATGCGAATTCCACTACCCTCTTGTTTCCACAAGAGAGAAATCGAATCAGTCCAATATATGCGCTGGAGCCTAGTGTACCGGGGCGATGCCCTGACGCTTTGAGAGAAGAGTGTGGAGCAGGCATCGTTGAGGAATCCACAAGTTTCTCAAGCGAGGAGCCTTCTAGCATTGCCGGGGTGAAGCGACCGAAACATGCACGAACCTTCCCTCTGTGAATAGGCTCTAGGGAATGCCAATTTCCCCTCAGAGGAAGATTGTCCCGGTGGGAAGCTCTCTAGCCTGTTGGTCTGCAGGCCCGCCGAGAAGGCCACATATACTTCGCTAAGGAAAACTCTCTGTGAAGAAAGATAGGTTCAGTGAAGGAAGCACACGTCCCACCAAACACACTGAAACACACGGAGACGTTTTGGCATCAGGAAAGGCCTTATCCTTGCCCTGGATAGAATGCTTTTGGGAGTACCTGTGCTGCCTCGGCGTTGGATTGCCAAGGAGCCCCTTCCTACCTTATAGGTGTGGGAGTGGGCAATGTCCTTCGACGTGGAGACAAGTCTGTGAAGCAAGCACCGTTCGGGGAACCACCAGATTCTCGAGCGAGGAGCATTCCAGGCTGCATGTCCTGAGGCTCCCGAAACACGGGCTCTCTTTGCGTCTCTGAATAAATCTCTGGGGAATGCAACGTTCCTTCACAGGAAGCATGTCCCAGCGAGACATTTTGTGGTATGTTTCTCTAGAAGTACGGGGATGGGCGGTCGCATTCAGGAGGTGCCGTGTCCCTGGCCGGGAGAAACAATTCTGTGGAGAAGGCGACTTCGGCCCCAATGTGCTTTTCCAAGAAGAAGCTTCCTTAGGCTCAAAGCGTGGAAGCATCACTGTAATGCCACCTTCTTCCCTCTGAGCAGCAGGACGGTAGGCAACCCTACTTTCCAAGAACATGGGGTTTCCAGAAGGAAAAAGCGATCTCTGAGAGACGTTTCCAAGGACAGAGATGGCGGGTCGTACTGGCCTTTAGAAACAAGTGTGTGGAGAATGCCCCTTTCAGAGGACCACCATTTCTCCTGCGAGAAGCCTTCTACAATGTATGTGTGGAGGCATCAGGCGGGTGCCGGGTCCATCCCTCAGGGAGAACACTCTGTCGAGAACAATGTTCCAGGAACGTCTTGCTTACAGAACGTCGAAGATTTCTCCAGGTCCTTGTGTGATGCGGAGGAGTCTGCCCTAATGGGATCTCTGAGAAACAAGGCTGCGGAGACTGGAAACCTTCCCTGCCACCTGGATATCCGAAGACGGAAACCATTTCACGTCGTTGTGTGGAAGTAGAGGCCAGGGGCCTTGACCTGATGCCCGGGAAGGCGTCTGTGCGGAATTCAACATGGAGCGAACAACCGAAATCTTCCCGTGTAGAGTCCTGTAGCATGGACGTGTACAAGCATCTGGAGCGGGCCCTCTCCTTCCCTCGGAGATACGAGCCCGTGGCGAATGCCACGTCGAGTTCACGTCCTTTCTCATGCGTTCTCTGCCATTTCCAGCGTCGGCCGTGAAGGGTAGGCAAAGGGAAAAGTCCCCGTATCGGAGTCCCCAGGATGTGGGGAAAGCAGCTCCCAGGAAACCCAAGTTCCCCCCAGTGAGACGCTTTCTCACACACAGGTATGGGCGCATTCGAATGTGCGATAGACTTCCTTCGGGGAAGGCGATGTTCCATGAATTTCGTGTTTCCAGGAGAGAAAGCTGATGTCCAGGACATGTGTGCAAGTCTTGAGATGGGGCAAGGTCCTTAGGGCGAGCTTCGAGTCTGTGGATCAAGCCCCTTTCGGATAAGCACAAGTTGGTCAAGTGTGAATCATTCTGGCTTCCATGTGTGGAACAATCGAAACACGCCCTCTCCCTCTGTCTGTGAAGCAGTCTCTGGGGAATGCCACTTTCCCGTCAGAGGAAGTTGGTTCCCGTGAGGAGCATTCTACCATCTTTCGCCAGAGGCACGCGGAAAGTGCGTCAGACGTCGCGGAACGCAAGCCTGGGAATAAAGCAAGATTCACCGTGGAACACGACCCTTCAAACGAAACCATTCTCATGGATGTGTGTGTTCTCAGACTAGAGTAATGCCGTGTCCTTGGCTTGGAGAAAGACTTCTGTGGAGGATGCAGTTCCAGCGACACTGTGGCTGTTCCACCGAGAAGCTTCCGAGCCTCTATGTGTGGAGGCATCCCGAGAGTGCCCCAGTCTTCTGTTTGAGAAAAAGAGTGTGAAGAAAAGCGCTGCCCGCTAACATCTTGATGCCAGAAGCGAAAGCGATTTCTCCTATAGGTGTAGAAATAGAGGACAGGTGCTTTGTCCTTAGGCATGGAATCCAGATGGCAGAGAATGCATTTTTCAGAACCGCATAATTGTCTGCGGCATGAAGGATACCGGCACGTCTGTGGGGCAGCATCAGGAAGGTGCCCTCTAGTTCCGCAGTTGGTAACGGTCGGCTTAGAAGAGGACGTTGAAGGAAACACTTGCTTTCTGAAGACACAAGCCTTTTCCATTCTCCGCGTGTAGTCTGGAGGAAACTGCCCTAAACCCAATTCATCAACCAGAGACTCTGGACCATGGAACTCTAAACTGCCAGCTCGATATCTGAGGGTAGAAACACTTTCATATCTGTGTGGAAGGGCAGGCAAGTGGCCAGGATTCGGAGGAGAGAACCTCATGCGTGGACATTGTAACTTAGAGCGAACAACAAATGTGCTCCCGTGAGAAGCCTGCTGGCCGGGAAGTGTTGAAGCGTCAGGATGAAGCCCTCTCATTCCCACCGTGGAAGAAATGTCTGCCTCAGGCACGTCTCCGCGACACCCTGGATCCTTCAATCCTATACCCTGCTAGCCTCTGTGGGTTGAAGTCTCAGAAAAGGGCAGGATCGGGCCCTCGGGGAAAGAGTTCTGTGTAGATAGCCTCCTTCGGCAACCAACGTGGTTCTTCAAAGGGGGAAGCCTTGTAGGAAGTATGTGTTGCCGTGTCAGGACAATGCCATCTCCTCCCATCGTCGAAAGATGACTGGGGAGGACGACACGTTCCAGGACCATCTGGATTCCGGAAGAGAAAGCGATTTCTAGTGTAGGTATGGAAAGAGAGGCAAGGTACCCGTCCCCGTCTGGGAGATCCAAGTCCGTGGAGAGTACAACTTCCGAGCCTCAACAAGTTTCTCCCCCAAGGAAAGTTTCAAGCTCTGGGGTGGGCAAGCTTCGGCGGGGTTCCATATCCTTGCCTCTGAGAATCAAGGCTGTGGAGATGGTCACTTCCCGGGAGCATCTACTTTCTGGAGATCCAAACTGTGGGCACGGAGGTGGCACGCGAGACTAAGGGGCGTGTCCCTGTCAGGGAGAAGACAGTCCGTGGAGACGGCCACTTTCGTGAGCATCTCGTTCCCTCAAGCCGGAAGCATCCTGGCCTATATTGATGAGAAGTAGCAGGAGAATTCCTCAACCTCTGCTCTGCCTAAATAGACTGTGGGCAATGCCACTTTCCCTAACACCGTGTCTCCAGAAGAGAATTGCCATGTCCAGTCCACAAGCGGGGAGGTCTAGGAGAGGGGCCACGGCCTCACGCTGAGAAACGGGCCTGGGGACATGCACCACTGAGGGAACGACAATGCTCTCCAACGAGAAGCATTCTAGCACGCATGGGTTGAGGCCTCCTAAACATGCCCCATCCTTGCCTCTGTGAAACGAGTCTCTGGCATTGCACGTGTCCCGAAAGTGGAAGTTCTCTCCTGCCAGAATCTTTGGAGCACGTTTGTCTAGATGCACGGCCAAAGTGCCATGCCCTTCGGTCAGATAATGAACCCTGCGAATAAAGCACGTTTCAGACAAGAACACGACACTTCCAAACACACGCCTCAGAGCAGATCCGTGTGTTTTCACCGGAGGAAATGCCGTTTCCACCGTTGGGCGAAGGAATGCTGGGGAGGAGGCCATTTCGGCAACATCGTAGATTTTCACGCCATAAAAATCCAAGCCTCCGTGTGTGCAACGATCACGAGAGGGCCATCGAATTTCCCGGGAGATACCAGACGCCGGAGGATCCGGTGTCCACTCACATCTTGTTTTCCCAAGAGAAAAGCCATTTCTCATAGTTGTGTGGAAGTCTAGGGAAGGGGGCTTGTCCTTAAGATGAGAAACAAGACTGTGGAGAGGGCAACTTTCAGCGCACCCCAAGCATCTCTTTTGGGAAGCCTGGTTGCCCCTGTGCCTTGTGGCATCCGAAAGGTGCCTAACCTTCCCTCAGTGAATACACTCCCTTGGGAATACAGCGTTCAAGTCAACACTTGCTTCCTGAAGATACAAAGCTTTTCCAAGGCAGGTGTTTGATCAGGAGGAAACATGCCTACACGGACCTCTGGAAAACAAGACGTGGGAATGGTCATCGTCACGGCCATCTGGATGCGGGGAGATAGATCCATCTTCAATTCTGTGTGCGGAAGCATAGGCAAGGGCCTAGGAGCCTATCCTGAGAAACAAGTCTCTGGAGAAGAGAATGTTCAGCACACCGCAGGTGTCCTGCCAGAGATGTGTTCTAGCATGGGTGTGCGCAAACATCGGGAGAGTTCCATCTCCTTCCGTCTGCGAGACAAGCCTGTGGAGATGGCCCCTTGGCAATAACATTTGGGTCCAGATTTCCAATCGAGTTCCAGGAGAGGTGCGGAAGGATAGGCCAGGTAACAAGTCCCCCAGTGTTCCAGTAACAATTCTGGGGAAGCACAGGTGCCAGGAAACACAAGTTCCTTCAGAGGAGATGCATTCTAATACATACGTCCAGAAGTCTCTGTACATAGCCTACCCTTGCTTGTGGGAGGCAAGTTGGGTGGAATGCGAATTCCACTACCCTCTTGTTTCCACAAGAGAGAAATCGAATCAGTCCAATATATGCGCTGGAGCCTAGTGTACCGGGGCGATGTCCTGACGCTTTGAGAGAAGAGTGTGGAGCAGGCATCGTTGAGGAATCCACAAGTTTCTCAAGCGAGGAGCCTTCTAGCATTGCCGGGGTGAAGCGACCGAAACATGCACGAACCTTCCCTCTGTGAATAGGCTCTAGGGAATGCCAATTTCCCCTCAGAGGAAGATTGTCCCGGTGGGAAGCTCTCTAGCCTGTTGGTCTGCAGGCCCGCGGAGAAGGCCACATATACTTCGCTAAGGAAAACTCTCTGTGAAGAAAGATAGGTTCAGTGAAGGAAGCACACGTCCCACCAAACCCACTGAAACACACGGAGACGTTTTGGCATCAGGAAAGGCCTTATCCTTGCCCTGGATAGAATGCTTTTGGGAGTACCTGTGCTGCCCCGGCGTTGGATTGCCAAGGAGCCCCTTCCTACCTTATAGGTGTGGGAGTGGGCAAAGTCCTTCGACGTGGAGACAAGTCTGTGAAGCAAGCACCGTTCGGGGAACCACCAGATTCTCGAGCGAGGAGCATTCCAGGCTGCATGTCCTGAGGCTCCCGAAACACGGGCTCTCTTTGCGTCTCTGAATAAATCTCTGGGGAATGCAACGTTCCTTCACAGGAAGCATGTCCCAGCGAGACATTTTGTGGTATGTTTCTCTAGAAGTACGGGGATGGGCGGTCGCATTCAGGAGGTGCCGTGTCCCTGGCCGGGAGAAACAATTCTGTGGAGAAGGCGACTTCGGCCCCAATGTGCTTTTCCAAGAAGAAGCTTCCTTAGGCTCAAAGCGTGGAAGCATCACTGTAATGCCACCTTCTTCCCTCTGAGCAGGAGGACGGTAGGCAACCCTACTTTCCAAGAACATGGGGATTCCAGAAGGAAAAAGCGATCTCTGAGAGACGTTTCCAAGGACAGAGATGGCGGGTCGTACTGGCCTTTAGAAACAAGTGTGTGGAGAATGCCCCTTTCAGAGGACCACCATTTCTCCTGCGAGAAGCCTTCTACAATGTATGTGTGGAGGCATCAGGCGGGTGCCGGGTCCATCCCTCAGGGAGAATACTCTGTCGAGAACAATGTTCCAGGAACGTCTTGCTTACAGAACGTCGAAGATTTCTCCAGGTCCTTGTGTGATGCGGAGGAGTCTGCCCTAATGGGATCTCTGAGAAACAAGGCTGCGGAGACTGGAAACCTTCCCTGCCACCTGGATATCCGAAGACGGAAACCATTTCACGTCCATGTGTGGAAGTAGAGGCCAGGGGCCTTGACCTGATGCCCGGGAAGGCGTCTGTGCGGAATTCAACATGGAGCGAACAACCGAAATCTTCCCGTGTAGAGTCCTGTAGCATGGACGTGTACAAGCATCTGGAGCGGGCCCTCTCCTTCCCTCGGAGATACGAGCCCGTGGCGAATGCCACGTCGAGTTCACGTCCTTTCTCATGCGTTCTCTGCCATTTCCAGCGTCGGCCGTGAAGGATAGGCAAAGGGAAAAGTCCCCGTATCGGAGTCCCCAGGATGTGGGGAAAGCAGCTCCCAGGAAACCCAAGTTCCCCCCAGTGAGACGCTTTCTCACACACAGGTATGGGCGCATTCGAATGTGCGATAGACTTCCTTCGGGGAAGGCGATGTTCCATGAATTTCGTGTTTCCAGGAGAGAAAGCTGATGTCCAGGACATGTGTGCAAGTCTTGAGATGGGGCAAGGTCCTTAGGGCGAGCTTCGAGTCTGTGGATCAAGCCCCTTTCGGATAAGCTAAGTTGGTCAAGTGTGAATCATTCTGGCTTCCATGTGTGGAACAATCGAAACACGCCCTCTCCCTCTGTCTGTGAAGCAGTCTCTGGGGAATGCCACTTTCCCGTCAGAGGAAGTTGGTTCCCGTGAGGAGCATTCTACCATCTTTCGCCAGAGGCACGCGGAAAGTGCGTCAGACGTCGCGGAACGCAAGCCTGGGAATAAAGCAAGATTCACCGTGGAACACGACCCTTCAAACGAAACCATTCTCATGGATGTGTGTGTTCTCAGACTAGAGTAATGCCGTCTCCTTGGCTTGGAGAAAGACTTCTGTGGAGGATGCAGTTCCAGCGACACTGTGGCTGTTCCACCGAGAAGCTTCCGAGCCTCTATGTGTGGAGGCATCCCGAGAGTGCCCCAGTCTTCTGTTTGAGAAAAAGAGTGTGAAGAAAAGCGCTGCCCGCTAACATCTTGATGCCAGAAGCGAAAGTGATTCCTCCTATAGGTGTAGAAATAGAGGACAGGTGGTTTGTCCTTAGGCATGGAATCCAGATGGCAGAGACTGCATTTTTCAGAACCGCATAATTGTCTGCGGCATGAAGGATACCGGCACGTCTGTGGGGCAGCATCAGGAAGGTGCCCTCTAGTTCCGCAGTTGGTAACGGTCGGCTTAGAAGAGGACGTTGAAGGAAACACTTGCTTTCTGAAGACACAAGCCTTTTCCATTCTCCGCGTGTAGTCTGGAGGAAACTGCCCTAAACCCAATTCATCAACCAGAGACTCTGGACCATGGAACTCTAAACTGCCAGCTCGATATCTGAGGGTAGAAACACTTTCATATCTGTGTGGAAGGGCAGGCAAGTGGCCAGGATTCGGAGGAGAGAACCTCATGCGTGGACATTGTAACTTAGAGCGAACAACAAATGTGCTCCCGTGAGAAGCCTGCTGGCCGGGAAGTGTTGAAGCGTCAGGATGAAGCCCTCTCATTCCCACCGTGGAAGAAATGTCTGCCTCAGGCACGTCTCCGCGACACCCTGGATCCTTCAATCCTATACCCTGCTAGCCTCTGTGGGTTGAAGTCTCAGAAAAGGGCAGGATCGGGCCCTCGGGGAAAGAGTTCTGTGTAGATAGCCTCTTTCGGCAACCAACGTGGTTCTTCAAAGGGGGAAGCCTTGTAGGAAGTATGTGTTGCCGTGTCAGGACAATGCCATCTCCTCCCATCGTCGAAAGATGACTGGGGAGGACGACACGTTCCAGGACCATCTGGATTCCGGAAGAGAAAGCGATTTCTAGTGTAGGTATGGAAAGAGAGGCAAGGTACCCGTCCCCGTCTGGGAGATCCAAGTCCGTGGAGAGTACAACTTCCGAGCCTCAACAAGTTTCTCCCCCAAGGAAAGTTTCAAGCTCTGGGGTGGGCAAGCTTCGGCGGGGTTCCATATCCTTGCCTCTGAGAATCAAGGCTGTGGAGATGGTCACTTCCCGGGAGCATCTACTTTGTGGAGATCCAAACTGTGGGCACGGAGGTGGCACGCGAGACTAAGGGGCGTGTCCCTGTCAGGGAGAAGACAGTCCGTGGAGACGGCCACTTTCGTGAGCATCTCGTTCCCTCAAGCCGGAAGCATCCTGGCCTATATTGATGAGAAGTAGCAGGAGAATTCCTCAACCTCTGCTCTGCCTAAATAGACTGTGGGCAATGCCACTTTCCCTAACACCGTGTCTCCAGAAGAGAATTGCCATGTCCAGTCCACAAGCGGGGAGGTCTAGGAGAGGGGCCACGGCCTCACGCTGAGAAAAGGGCCTGGGGACATGCACCATTCAGGGAACGACAATGCTCGCCAACGAGAAGCATTCAAGCACGCATCGGTTGAGGCCTCCTAAACATGCCCCATCCTTGCCTCTGTGAAACGAGTCTCTGGCATTTCACGTGTCCCGAAAGTGGAAGTTCTCTCCTGCCAGAATCTTTGGAGCACGTTTGTCTAGATGCATGGCCAAAGTGCCATTCCCTTCGGTCAGATAATGAACCCTGCGAATAAAGCACGTTTCAGACAAGAACACGACACTTCCAAAGACAGGCCTCAGAGCAGATCCGTGTGTTTTCACCGGAGGAAATGCCGTTTCCACCGTTGGGCGAAGGAATGCTGGGGAGGAGGCCATTTCGGCAACATCGTAGATTTTCACGCCATAAAAATCCCAGCCTCCGTGTGTGCAACGATCACGAGAGGGCCATCGAATTTCCCGGGAGATACCAGACGCTGGAGGATCCGGTGTCCACTCACATCTTGTTTTCCCAAGAGAAAAGCCATTTCTCATAGTTGTGTGGAAGTCTAGGGAAGGGGGCTTGTCCTTAAGATGAGAAACAAGACTGTGGAGAGGGCAACTTTCAGCGCACCCCAAGCATCTCTTTTGGGAAGCCTGGTTGCCCCTGTGCCTTGTGGCATCCGAAAGGTGCCTAACCTTCCCTCAGTGAATACACTCCCTTGGGAATACAGCGTTCAAGTCAACACTTGCTTCCTGAAGATACAAAGCTTTTCCAAGGCAGGTGTTTGATCAGGAGGAAACATGCCTACACGGACCTCTGGAAAACAAGACGTGGGAAGGGTCATCGTCACGGCCATCTGGATGCGGGGAGATAGATCCATCTTCAATTCTGTGTGCGGAAGCATAGGCAAGGGCCTAGGACCCTATCCTGAGAAACAAGTCTCTGGAGAAGAGAATGTTCAGCACACCGCAGGTGTCCTGCCAGAGATGTGTTCTAGCATGGGTGTGCGCAAACATCGGGAGAGTTCCATCTCCTTCCGTCTGCGAGACAAGCCTGTGGAGATGGCCCCTTGGCAATAACATTTGGGTCCAGATTTCCAATCGAGTTCCAGGAGAGGTGCGGAAGGATAGGCCAGGTAACAAGTCCCCCAGTGTTCCAGTAACAATTCTGGGGAAGCACAGGTGCCAGGAAACACAAGTTCCTTCAGAGGAGTTGCTTTCTAATACATACGTCCAGAAGTCTCTGTACATAGCCTACCCTTGCTTGTGGGAGGCAAATTGGGTGGAATGCGAATTCCACTACCCTCTTGTTTCCACAAGAGAGAAATCGAATCAGTCCAATATATGCGCTGGAGCCTAGTGTACCGGGGCGATGTCCTGACGCTTTGAGAGAAGAGTGTGGAGCAGGCATCGTTGAGGAATCCACAAGTTTCTCAAGCGAGGAGCCTTCTAGCATTGCCGGGGTGAAGCGACCGAAACATGCACGAACCTTCCCTCTGTGAATAGGCTCTAGGGAATGCCAATTTCCCCTCAGAGGAAGATTGTCCCGGTGGGAAGCTCTCTAGCCTGTTGGTCTGCAGGCCCGCGGAGAAGGCCACATATACTTCGCTAAGGAAAACCCTCTGTGAAGAAAGATAGGTTCAGTGAAGGAAGCACACGTCCCACCAAACCCACTGAAACACACGGAGACGTTTTGGCATTAGGAAAGGCGTTATTCTTGCCCTGGATAGAATGCATTTGGGAGTACCTGTGCTGCCCCGGCGTTGGATTGCCAAGGAGCCCCTTCCTACCTTATAGGTGTGGGAGTGGGCAATGTCCTTCGACGTGGAGACAAGTCTGTGAAGCAAGCACCGTTCGGGGAACCACCAGATTCTCGAGCGAGGAGCATTCCAGGCTGCATGTCCTGAGGCTCCCGAAACACGGGCTCTCTTTGCGTCTCTGAATAAATCTCTGGGGAATGCAACGTTCCTTCACAGGAAGCATGTCCCAGCGAGACATTTTGTGGTATGTTTCTCTAGAAGTACGGGGATGGGCGGTCGCATTCAGGAGGTGCCGTGTCCCTGGCCGGGAGAAACAATTCTGTGGAGAAGGCGACTTCGGCCCCAATGTGCTTTTCCAAGAAGAAGCTTCCTTAGGCTCAAAGGGTGGAAGCATCACTGTAATGCCACCTTCTTCCCTCTGAGCAGCAGGACGGTAGGCAACCCTACTTTCCAAGAACATGGGGTTTCCAGAAGGAAAAAGCGATCTCTGAGAGACGTTTCCAAGGACAGAGATGGCGGGTCGTACTGGCCTTTAGAAACAAGTGTGTGGAGAATGCCCCTTTCAGAGGACCACCATTTCTCCTGCGAGAAGCCTTCTACAATGTATGTGTGGAGGCATCAGGCGGGTGCCGGGTCCATCCCTCAGGGAGAACACTCTGTCGAGAACAATGTTCCAGGAACGTCTTGCTTACAGAACGTCGAAGATTTCTCCAGGTCCTTGTGTGATGCGGAGGAGTCTGCCCTAATCGGATCTCTGAGAAACAAGGCTGCGGAGACTGGAAACCTTCCCTGCCACCTGGATATCCGAAGACGGAAACCATTTCACGTCGATGTGTGGAAGTAGAGGCCAGGGGCCTTGACCTGATGCCCGGGAAGGCGTCTGTGCGGAATTCAACATGGAGCGAACAACCGAAATCTTCCCGTGTAGAGTCCTGTAGCATGGACGTGTACAAGCATCTGGAGCGGGCCCTCTCCTTCCCTCGGAGATACGAGCCCGTGGCGAATGCCACGTCGAGTTCACGTCCTTTCTCATGCGTTCTCTGCCATTTCCAGCGTCGGCCGTGAAGGATAGGCAAAGGGAAAAGTCCCCGTATCGGAGTCCCCAGGATGTGGGGAAAGCAGCTCCCAGGAAACCCAAGTTCCCCCCAGTGAGACGCTTTCTCACACACAGGTATGGGCGCATTCGAATGTGCGATAGACTTCCTTCGGGGAAGGCGATGTTCCATGAATTTCGTGTTTCCAGGAGAGAAAGCTGATGTCCAGGACATGTGTGCAAGTCTTGAGATGGGGCAAGGTCCTTAGGGCGAGCTTCGAGTCTGTGGATCAAGCCCCTTTCGGATAAGCACAAGTTGGTCAAGTGTGAATCATTCTGGCTTCCATGTGTGGAACAATCGAAACACGCCCTCTCCCTCTGTCTGTGAAGCAGTCTCTGGGGAATGCCACTTTCCCGTCAGAGGAAGTTGGTTCCCGTGAGGAGCATTCTACCATCTTTCGCCAGAGGCACGCGGAAAGTGCGTCAGACGTCGCGGAACGCAAGCCTGGGAATAGAGCAAGATTCACCGTGGAACACGACCCTTCAAACGAAACCATTCTCATGGATGTGTGTGTTCTCAGACTAGAGTAATGCCGTGTCCTTGGCTTGGAGAAAGACTTCTGTGGAGGATGCAGTTCCAGCGACACTGTGGCTGTTCCACCGAGAAGCTTCCGAGCCTCTATGTGTGGAGGCATCCCGAGAGTGCCCCAGTCTTCTGTTTGAGAAAAAGAGTGTGAAGAAAAGCGCTGCCCGCTAACATCTTGATGCCAGAAGCGAAAGCGATTTCTCCTATAGGTGTAGAAATAGAGGACAGGTGGTTTGTCCTTAGGCATGGAATCCAGATGGCAGAGACTGCATTTTTCAGAACCGCATAATTGTCTGCGGCATGAAGGATACCGGCACGTCTGTGGGGCAGCATCAGGAAGGTGCCCTCTAGTTCCGCAGTTGGTAACGGTCGGCTTAGAAGAGGACGTTGAAGGAAACACTTGCTTTCTGGAGACACAAGCCTTTTCCATTCTCCGCGTGTAGTCTGGAGGAAACTGCCCTAAACCCAATTCATCAACCAGAGACTCTGGACCATGGAACTCTAAACTGCCAGCTCGATATCTGAGGTAGAAACACTTTCATATCTGTGTGGAAGGGCAGGCAAGTGGCCAGGATTCGGAGGAGAGAACCTCATGCGTGGACATTGTAACTTAGAGCGAACAACAAATGTGCTCCCGTGAGAAGCCTGCTGGCCGGGAAGTGTTGAAGCGTCAGGATGAAACCCTCTCATTCCCACCGTGGAAGAAATGTCTGCCTCAGGCACGTCTCCGCGACACCCTGGATCCTTCAATCCTATACCCTGCTAGCCTCTGTGGGTTGAAGTCTCAGAAAAGGGCAGGATCGGGCCCTCGGGGAAAGAGTTCTGTGTAGATAGCCTCTTTCGGCAACCAACGTGGTTCTTCAAAGGGGGAAGCCTTGTAGGAAGTATGTGTTGCCGTGTCAGGACAATGCCATCTCCGCCCATCGTCGAAGGATGACTGTGGAGGACGACACGTTCCAGGACCATCTGGATTCCGGAAGAGAAAGCGATTTCTAGTGTAGGTATGGAAAGAGAGGCAAGGTGCCCGTCCCCGTCTGGGAGATCCAAGTCCGTGGAGCGTACAACTTCCGAGCCACAACAAGTTTCTCCCCCAAGGAAAGTTTCAAGCTCTGGGGTGGGCAAGCTTCGGCGGGGTTCCATATCCTTGCCTCTGAGAATCAAGGCTGTGGAGATGGTCACTTCCCGGGAGCATTTACTTTCTGGAGATCCAAACTGTGGGCACGGAGGTGGCACGCGAGACTAAGGCGCGTGTGCCTGTCAGGGAGAAGACAGTCCGTGGAGACGGCCACTTTCGTGAGCATCTCGTTCCCTCAAGCCGGAAGCATCCTGGCCTATATTGATGAGAAGTAGCAGGAGAATTCCTCAACCTCTGCTCTGCCTAAATAGACTGTGGGCAATGCCACTTTCCCTAACACCGTGTCTCCAGAAGAGAATTGCCATGTCCAGTCCAAAAGCGGGGAGGGCTAGGAGAGGGACCACGGCCTCACGCTGAGAAACGGGCCTGGGGACATGCACCATTCAGGGAACGACAATGCTCTCCCACGAGAAGCATTCTAGCACGCATGGGTTGAGGCCTCCTAAACATGCCCCATCCTTGCCTCTGTGAAACGAGTCTCTGGGCATTGCACGTGTCCCGAAAGTGGAAGTTCTCTCCTGCCAGAATCTTTGGAGCACGTTTGTCTAGATGCACGGCCAAAGTGCCATGCCCTTCGCTCAGATAATGAACCCTGCGAATAAAGCACGTTTCAGACAAGAACACGACACTTCCAAACACACGCCTCAGAGCAGATCCGTGTGTTTTCACCGGAGGAAATGCCGTTTCCACCGTTGGGCGAAGGAATGCTGGGGAGGAGGCCATTTCGGCAACATCGTAGATTTTCACGCCATAAAAATCCAAGCCTCCGTGTGTGCAACGATCACGAGAGGGCCATCGAATTTCCCGGGAGATACCAGACGCTGGAGGATCCGGTGTCCACTCACATCTTGTTTTCCCAAGAGAAAAGCCATTTCTCATAGTTGTGTGGAAGTCTAGGGAAGGGGGCTTGTCCTTAAGATGAGAAACAAGACTGTGGAGAGGGCAACTTTCAGCGCACCCCAAGCATCTCTTTTGGGAAGCCTGGTTGCCCCTGTGCCTTGTGGCATCCGAAAGGTGCCTAACCTTCCCTCAGTGAATACACTCTCTTGGGAATACAGCGTTCAAGTCAACACTTGCTTCCTGAAGATACAAAGCTTTTCCAAGGCAGGTGTTTGATCAGGAGGAAAGATGCCTACACGGACCTCTGGAAAACAAGACGTGGGAATGGTCATCGTCACGGCCATCTGGATGCGGGGAGATAGATCCATCTTCAATTCTGTGTGCGGAAGCATAGGCAAGGGCCTAGGACCCTATCCTGAGAAACAAGTCTCTGGAGAAGAGAATGTTCAGCACACCGCAGCTGTCCTGCCGGAGATGTGTTCTAGCATGGGTGTGTGCAAGCATCGGGAGAGTTCCATCTCCTTCCGTCTGCGAGACAAGCCTGTGGAGATGGCCCCTTGGCAATAACATTTGGGTCCAGATTCCCAATCGAGTTCCAGTAGAGGTGCGGAAGGATAGGCCAGGTAACAAGTCCCCCAGTGTTCCAGTAACAATTCTGGGGAAGCACAGGTGCCAGGAAACACAAGTTCCTTCAGAGGAGATGCTTTCTAATACATACGTCCAGAAGTCTCTGTACATAGCCTACACTTGCTTGTGGGAGGCAAGTTGGGTGGAATGCGAATTCCACTCCCATCTTGTTTCCACAAGAGAGAAATCGAATCAGTCCAATATATGCGCTGGAGCCTAGTGTACCGGGGCGATATCCTGACGCTTTGAGAGAAGAGTGTGGAGCAGGCATCGTTGAGGAATCCACAAGTTTCTCAAGCGAGGAGCCTTCTAGCATTGCCGGGGTGAAGCGACCGAAACATGCACGAACCTTCCCTCTGTGAATAGGCTCTAGGGAATGCCAATTTCCCCTCAGAGGAAGATTGTCCCGGTGGGAAGCTCTCTAGCCTGTTGGTCTGCAGGCCCGCGGAGAAGGCCACATATACTTCGCTAAGGAAAACTCTCTGTGAAGAAAGATAGGTTCAGTGAAGGAAGCACACGTCCCACCAAACCCACTGAAACACACGGAGACGTTTTGGCATCAGGAAAGGCCTTATCCTTGCCCTGGATAGAATGCTTTTGGGAGTACCTGTGCTGCCCCGGCGTTGGATTGCGAAGGAGCCCCTTCCTACCTTATAGGTGTGGGAGTGGGCAATGTCCTTCGACGTGGAGACAAGTCTGTGAAGCAAGCACCGTTCGGGGAACCACCAGATTCTCGAGCGAGGAGCATTCCAGGCTGCATGTCCTGAGGCTCCCGAAACACGGGCTCTCTTTGCGTCTCTGAATAAATCTCTGGGGAATGCAACGTTCCTTCACAGGAAGCATGTCCCAGCGAGACATTTTGTGGTATGTTTCTCTAGAAGTACGGGGATGGGCGGTCGCATTCAGGAGGTGCCGTGTCCCTGGCCGGGAGAAACAATTCTGTGGAGAAGGCGACTTCGGCCCCAATGTGCTTTTCCAAGAAGAAGCTTCCTTAGGCTCAAAGCGTGGAAGCATCACTGTAATGCCACCTTCTTCCCTCTGAGCAGCAGGACGGTAGGCAACCCTACTTTCCAAGAACATGGGGTTTCCAGAAGGAAAAAGCGATCTCTGAGAGACGTTTCCAAGGACAGAGATGGCGGGTCGTACTGGCCTTTAGAAACAAGTGTGTGGAGAATGCCCCTTTCAGAGGACCACCATTTCTCCTGCGAGAAGCCTTCTACAATGTATGTGTGGAGGCATCAGGCGGGTGCCGGGTCCATCCCTCAGGGAAAACACTCTGTCGAGAACAATGTTCCAGGAACGTCTTGCTTACAGAACGTCGAAGATTTCTCCAGGTCCTTGTGTGATGCGGAGGAGTCTGCCCTAATGGGATCTCTGAGAAACAAGGCTGCGGAGACTGGAAACCTTCCCTGCCACCTGGATATCCGAAGACGGAAACCCTTTCACGTCGATGTGTGGAAGTAGAGGCCAGGGGCCTTGACCTGATGCCCGGGAAGGCGTCTGTGCGGAATTCAACATGGAGCGAACAACCGAAATCTTCCCGTGCAGAGTCCTGTAGCATGGACGTGTACAAGCATCTGGAGCGGGCCCTCTCCTTCCCTCGGAGATACGAGCCCGTGGCGAATGCCACGTCGAGTTCACGTCCTTTCTCATGCGTTCTCTGCCATTTCCAGCGTCGGCCGTGAAGGATAGGCAAAGGGAAAAGTCCCCGTATCGGAGTCCCCAGGATGTGGGGAAAGCAGCTCCCAGGAAACCCAAGTTCCCCCCCGTGAGACGCTTTCTCACACAGAGGTATGGGCGCATTCGAATGTGCGATAGACTTCCTTCGGGGAAGGCGATGTTCCATGAATTTCGTGTTTCCAGGAGAGAAAGCTGATGTCCAGGACATGTGTGCAAGTCTTGAGATGGGGCAAGGTCCTTAGGGCGAGCTTCGAGTCTGTGGATCAAGCCCCTTTCGGATAAGCACAAGTTGGTCAAGTGTGAATCATTCTGGCTTCCATGTGTGGAACAATCGAAACACGCCCTCTCCCTCTGTCTGTGAAGCAGTCTCTGGGGAATGCCACTTTCCCGTCAGAGGAAGTTGGTTCCCGTGAGGAGCATTCTACCATCTTTCGCCAGAGGCACGCGGAAAGTGCGTCAGACGTCGCGGAACGCAAGCCTGGGAATAAAGCAAGATTCACCGTGGAACACGACCCTTCAAACGAAACCATTCTCATGGATGTGTGTGTTCTCAGACTAGATGAATGCCGTGTCCTTGGCTTGGAGAAAGACTTCTGTGGAGGATGCAGTTCCAGCGACACTGTGGCTGTTCCACCGAGAAGCTTCCGAGCCTCTATGTGTGGAGGCATCCCGAGAGTGCCCCAGTCTTCTGTTTGAGAAAAAGAGTGTGAAGAAAAGCGCTGCCCGCTAACACCTTGATGCCAGAAGCGAAAGCGATTTCTCCTATAGGTGTAGAAATAGAGGACAGGTGGTTTGTCCTTAGGCATGGAATCCAGATGGCAGAGACTGCATTTTTCAGAACCGCATAATTGTCTGCGGCATGAAGGATACCGGGACGTCTGTGGGGCAGCATCAGGAAGGTGCCCTCTAGTTCCACAGTTGGTAACGGTCAGCCTAGAAGAGGACGTTGAAGGAAACACTTGCTTTTGAAGACACAAGCCTTTTCCATTCTCCGCGTGTAGTCTGGAGGAAACTGCCCTAAACCCAATTCATCAACCAGAGACTCTGGACCATGGAACTCTAAACTGCCAGCTCGATATATGAGGGTAGAAACACTTTCATATCTGTGTGGAAGGGCAGGCAAGTGGCCAGGATTCGGAGGAGAGAATCTCATGCGTGGACATTGTAACTTAGAGCGAACAACAAATGTGCTCCCGTGAGAAGCCTGCTGGCCGGGAAGTGTTGAAGCGTCAGGATGAAGCCCTCTCATTCCCACCGTGGAAGAAATGTCTGCCTCAGGCACGTCTCCGCGACACCCTGGATCCTTCAATCCTATACCCTGCTAGCCTCTGTGGGTTGAAGTCTCAGAAAAGGGCAGGATCGGGCCCTCGGGGAAAGAGTTCTGTGTAGATAGCCTCTTTCGGCAACCAACGTGGTTCTTCAAAGGGGGAAGCCTTGTAGGAAGTATGTGTTGCCGTGTCAGGACAATGCCATCTCCGCCCATCGTCGAAGGATGACTGTGGAGGACGACACGTTCCAGGACCATCTGGATTCCGGAAGAGAGAGCGATTTCTAGTGTAGGTATGGAAAGAGAGGCAAGGTGCCCGTCCCCGTCTGGGAGATCCAAGTCCGTGGAGCGTACAACTTCCGAGCCACAACAAGTTTCTCCCCCAAGGAAACTTTCAAGCTCTGGGGTGGGCAAGCTTCGGCGGGGTTCCATATCCTTGCCTCTGAGAATCAAGGCTGTGGAGATGGTCACTTCCCGGGAGCATCTACTTTCTGGAGATCCAAACTGTGGGCACGGAGGTGGCACGCGAGACTAAGGCGCGTGTGCCTGTCAGGGAGAAGACAGTCCGTGGAGACGGCCACTTTCGTGAGCATCTCGTTCCCTCAAGCCGGAAGCATCCTGGCCTATATTGATGAGAAGTAGCAGGAGAATTCCTCAACCTCTGCTCTGCCTAAATAGACTGTGGGCAATGCCACTTTCCCTAACACCGTGTCTCCAGAAGAGAATTGCCATGTCCAGTCCAAAAGCGGGGAGGTCTAGGAGAGGGACCACGGCCTCACGCTGAGAAACGGGCCTGGGGACATGCACCACTCAGGGAACGACAATGCTCTCCAACGAGAAGCATTCTAGCACGCATGGGTTGAGGCCTCCTAAATATGCCCCATCCTTGCCTCTGTGAAACGAGTCTCTGGGCATTGCACGTGTCCCGAAAGTGGAAGTTCTCTCCTGCCAGAATCTTTGGAGCACGTTTGTCTAGATGCACGGCCAAAGTGCCATGCCCTTCGGTCAGATAATGAACCCTGCGAATAAAGCACGTTTCAGACAAGAACACGACACTTCCAAACACACGCCTCAGAGCAGATCCGTGTGTTTTCACCGGAGGAAATGCCGTTTCCACCGTTGGGCGAAGGAATGCTGGGGAGGAGGCCATTTCGGCAACATCGTAGATTTTCACGCCATAAAAATCCCAGCCTCCGTGTGTGCAACGATCACGAGAGGGCCATCGAATTTCCCGGGAGATACCAGACGCTGGAGGATCCGGTGTCCACTCACATCTTGTTTTCCCAAGAGAAAAGCCATTTCTCATAGTTGTGTGGAAGTCTAGGGAAGGGGGCTTGTCCTTAAGATGAGAAACAAGACTGTGGAGAGGGCAACTTTCAGCGCACCCCAAGCATCTCTTTTGGGAAGCCTGGTTGCCCCTGTGCCTTGTGGCATCCGAAAGGTGCCTAACCTTCCCTCAGTGAATACACTCCCTTGGGAATACAGCGTTCAAGTCAACACTTGCTTCCTGAAGATACAAAGCTTTTCCAAGGCAGGTGTTTGATCAGGAGGAAACATGCCTACACGGACCTCTGGAAAACAAGACGTGGGAAGGGTCATCGTCACGGCCATCTGGATGCGGGGAGATAGATCCATCTTCAATTCTGTGTGCGGAAGCATAGGCAAGGGCCTAGGAGCCTATCCTGAGAAACAAGTCTCTGGAGAAGAGAATGTTCAGCACACCGCAGGTGTCCTGCCAGAGATGTGTTCTAGCATGGGTGTGCGCAAACATCGGGAGAGTTCCATCTCCTTCCGTCTGCGAGACAAGCCTGTGGAGATGGCCCCTTGGCAATAACATTTGGGTCCAGATTTCCAATCGAGTTCCAGGAGAGGTGCGGAAGGATAGGCCAGGTAACAAGTCCCCCAGTGTTCCAGTAACAATTCTGGGGAAGCACAGGTGCCAGGAAACACAAGTTCCTTCAGAGGAGATGCATTCTAATACATACGTCCAGAAGTCTCTGTACATAGCCTACCCTTGCTTGTGGGAGGCAAGTTGGGTGGAATGCGAATTCCACTACCCTCTTGTTTCCACAAGAGAGAAATCGAATCAGTCCAATATATGCGCTGGAGCCTAGTGTACCGGGGCGATGTCCTGACGCTTTGAGAGAAGAGTGTGGAGCAGGCATCGTTGAGGAATCCACAAGTTTCTCAAGCGAGGAGCCTTCTAGCATTGCCGGGGTGAAGCGACCGAAACATGCACGAACCTTCCCTCTGTGAATAGGCTCTAGGGAATGCCAATTTCCCCTCAGAGGAAGATTGTCCCGGTGGGAAGCTCTCTAGCCTGTTGGTCTGCAGGCCCGCCGAGAAGGCCACATATACTTCGCTAAGGAAAACTCTCTGTGAAGAAAGATAGGTTCAGTGAAGGAAGCACACGTCCCACCAAACCCACTGAAACACACGGAGACGTTTTGGCATCAGGAAAGGCCTTATCCTTGCCCTGGATAGAATGCTTTTGGGAGTACCTGTGCTGCCCCGGCGTTGGATTGCCAAGGAGCCCCTTCCTACCTTATAGGTGTGGGAGTGGGCAAAGTCCTTCGACGTGGAGACAAGTCTGTGAAGCAAGCACCGTTCGGGGAACCACCAGATTCTCGAGCGAGGAGCATTCCAGGCTGCATGTCCTGAGGCTCCCGAAACACGGGCTCTCTTTGCGTCTCTGAATAAATCTCTGGGGAATGCAACGTTCCTTCACAGGAAGCATGTCCCAGCGAGACATTTTGTGGTATGTTTCTCTAGAAGTACGGGGATGGGCGGTCGCATTCAGGAGGTGCCGTGTCCCTGGCCGGGAGAAACAATTCTGTGGAGAAGGCGACTTCGGCCCCAATGTGCTTTTCCAAGAAGAAGCTTCCTTAGGCTCAAAGCGTGGAAGCATCACTGTAATGCCACCTTCTTCCCTCTGAGCAGGAGGACGGTAGGCAACCCTACTTTCCAAGAACATGGGGATTCCAGAAGGAAAAAGCGATCTCTGAGAGACGTTTCCAAGGACAGAGATGGCGGGTCGTACTGGCCTTTAGAAACAAGTGTGTGGAGAATGCCCCTTTCAGAGGACCACCATTTCTCCTGCGAGAAGCCTTCTACAATGTATGTGTGGAGGCATCAGGCGGGTGCCGGGTCCATCCCTCAGGGAGAATACTCTGTCGAGAACAATGTTCCAGGAACGTCTTGCTTACAGAACGTCGAAGATTTCTCCAGGTCCTTGTGTGATGCGGAGGAGTCTGCCCTAATGGGATCTCTGAGAAACAAGGCTGCGGAGACTGGAAACCTTCCCTGCCACCTGGATATCCGAAGACGGAAACCATTTCACGTCCATGTGTGGAAGTAGAGGCCAGGGGCCTTGACCTGATGCCCGGGAAGGCGTCTGTGCGGAATTCAACATGGAGCGAACAACCGAAATCTTCCCGTGTAGAGTCCTGTAGCATGGACGTGTACAAGCATCTGGAGCGGGCCCTCTCCTTCCCTCGGAGATACGAGCCCGTGGCGAATGCCACGTCGAGTTCACGTCCTTTCTCATGCGTTCTCTGCCATTTCCAGCGTCGGCCGTGAAGGATAGGCAAAGGGAAAAGTCCCCGTATCGGAGTCCCCAGGATGTGGGGAAAGCAGCTCCCAGGAAACCCAAGTTCCCCCCAGTGAGACGCTTTCTCACACACAGGTATGGGCGCATTCGAATGTGCGATAGACTTCCTTCGGGGAAGGCGATGTTCCATGAATTTCGTGTTTCCAGGAGAGAAAGCTGATGTCCAGGACATGTGTGCAAGTCTTGAGATGGGGCAAGGTCCTTAGGGCGAGCTTCGAGTCTGTGGATCAAGCCCCTTTCGGATAAGCTAAGTTGGTCAAGTGTGAATCATTCTGGCTTCCATGTGTGGAACAATCGAAACACGCCCTCTCCCTCTGTCTGTGAAGCAGTCTCTGGGGAATGCCACTTTCCCGTCAGAGGAAGTTGGTTCCCGTGAGGAGCATTCTACCATCTTTCGCCAGAGGCACGCGGAAAGTGCGTCAGACGTCGCGGAACGCAAGCCTGGGAATAAAGCAAGATTCACCGTGGAACACGACCCTTCAAACGAAACCATTCTCATGGATGTGTGTGTTCTCAGACTAGAGTAATGCCGTCTCCTTGGCTTGGAGAAAGACTTCTGTGGAGGATGCAGTTCCAGCGACACTGTGGCTGTTCCACCGAGAAGCTTCCGAGCCTCTATGTGTGGAGGCATCCCGAGAGTGCCCCAGTCTTCTGTTTGAGAAAAAGAGTGTGAAGAAAAGCGCTGCCCGCTAACATCTTGATGCCAGAAGCGAAAGTGATTCCTCCTATAGGTGTAGAAATAGAGGACAGGTGGTTTGTCCTTAGGCATGGAATCCAGATGGCAGAGACTGCATTTTTCAGAACCGCATAATTGTCTGCGGCATGAAGGATACCGGCACGTCTGTGGGGCAGCATCAGGAAGGTGCCCTCTAGTTCCGCAGTTGGTAACGGTCGGCTTAGAAGAGGACGTTGAAGGAAACACTTGCTTTCTGAAGACACAAGCCTTTTCCATTCTCCGCGTGTAGTCTGGAGGAAACTGCCCTAAACCCAATTCATCAACCAGAGACTCTGGACCATGGAACTCTAAACTGCCAGCTCGATATCTGAGGGTAGAAACACTTTCATATCTGTGTGGAAGGGCAGGCAAGTGGCCAGGATTCGGAGGAGAGAACCTCATGCGTGGACATTGTAACTTAGAGCGAACAACAAATGTGCTCCCGTGAGAAGCCTGCTGGCCGGGAAGTGTTGAAGCGTCAGGATGAAGCCCTCTCATTCCCACCGTGGAAGAAATGTCTGCCTCAGGCACGTCTCCGCGACACCCTGGATCCTTCAATCCTATACCCTGCTAGCCTCTGTGGGTTGAAGTCTCAGAAAAGGGCAGGATCGGGCCCTCGGGGAAAGAGTTCTGTGTAGATAGCCTCTTTCGGCAACCAACGTGGTTCTTCAAAGGGGGAAGCCTTGTAGGAAGTATGTGTTGCCGTGTCAGGACAATGCCATCTCCTCCCATCGTCGAAAGATGACTGGGGAGGACGACACGTTCCAGGACCATCTGGATTCCGGAAGAGAAAGCGATTTCTAGTGTAGGTATGGAAAGAGAGGCAAGGTACCCGTCCCCGTCTGGGAGATCCAAGTCCGTGGAGAGTACAACTTCCGAGCCTCAACAAGTTTCTCCCCCAAGGAAAGTTTCAAGCTCTGGGGTGGGCAAGCTTCGGCGGGGTTCCATATCCTTGCCTCTGAGAATCAAGGCTGTGGAGATGGTCACTTCCCGGGAGCATCTACTTTGTGGAGATCCAAACTGTGGGCACGGAGGTGGCACGCGAGACTAAGGGGCGTGTCCCTGTCAGGGAGAAGACAGTCCGTGGAGACGGCCACTTTCGTGAGCATCTCGTTCCCTCAAGCCGGAAGCATCCTGGCCTATATTGATGAGAAGTAGCAGGAGAATTCCTCAACCTCTGCTCTGCCTAAATAGACTGTGGGCAATGCCACTTTCCCTAACACCGTGTCTCCAGAAGAGAATTGCCATGTCCAGTCCACAAGCGGGGAGGTCTAGGAGAGGGGCCACGGCCTCACGCTGAGAAAAGGGCCTGGGGACATGCACCATTCAGGGAACGACAATGCTCGCCAACGAGAAGCATTCAAGCACGCATCGGTTGAGGCCTCCTAAACATGCCCCATCCTTGCCTCTGTGAAACGAGTCTCTGGCATTTCACGTGTCCCGAAAGTGGAAGTTCTCTCCTGCCAGAATCTTTGGAGCACGTTTGTCTAGATGCATGGCCAAAGTGCCATTCCCTTCGGTCAGATAATGAACCCTGCGAATAAAGCACGTTTCAGACAAGAACACGACACTTCCAAAGACAGGCCTCAGAGCAGATCCGTGTGTTTTCACCGGAGGAAATGCCGTTTCCACCGTTGGGCGAAGGAATGCTGGGGAGGAGGCCATTTCGGCAACATCGTAGATTTTCACGCCATAAAAATCCCAGCCTCCGTGTGTGCAACGATCACGAGAGGGCCATCGAATTTCCCGGGAGATACCAGACGCTGGAGGATCCGGTGTCCACTCACATCTTGTTTTCCCAAGAGAAAAGCCATTTCTCATAGTTGTGTGGAAGTCTAGGGAAGGGGGCTTGTCCTTAAGATGAGAAACAAGACTGTGGAGAGGGCAACTTTCAGCGCACCCCAAGCATCTCTTTTGGGAAGCCTGGTTGCCCCTGTGCCTTGTGGCATCCGAAAGGTGCCTAACCTTCCCTCAGTGAATACACTCCCTTGGGAATACAGCGTTCAAGTCAACACTTGCTTCCTGAAGATACAAAGCTTTTCCAAGGCAGGTGTTTGATCAGGAGGAAACATGCCTACACGGACCTCTGGAAAACAAGACGTGGGAAGGGTCATCGTCACGGCCATCTGGATGCGGGGAGATAGATCCATCTTCAATTCTGTGTGCGGAAGCATAGGCAAGGGCCTAGGACCCTATCCTGAGAAACAAGTCTCTGGAGAAGAGAATGTTCAGCACACCGCAGGTGTCCTGCCAGAGATGTGTTCTAGCATGGGTGTGCGCAAACATCGGGAGAGTTCCATCTCCTTCCGTCTGCGAGACAAGCCTGTGGAGATGGCCCCTTGGCAATAACATTTGGGTCCAGATTTCCAATCGAGTTCCAGGAGAGGTGCGGAAGGATAGGCCAGGTAACAAGTCCCCCAGTGTTCCAGTAACAATTCTGGGGAAGCACAGGTGCCAGGAAACACAAGTTCCTTCAGAGGAGTTGCTTTCTAATACATACGTCCAGAAGTCTCTGTACATAGCCTACCCTTGCTTGTGGGAGGCAAATTGGGTGGAATGCGAATTCCACTACCCTCTTGTTTCCACAAGAGAGAAATCGAATCAGTCCAATATATGCGCTGGAGCCTAGTGTACCGGGGCGATGTCCTGACGCTTTGAGAGAAGAGTGTGGAGCAGGCATCGTTGAGGAATCCACAAGTTTCTCAAGCGAGGAGCCTTCTAGCATTGCCGGGGTGAAGCGACCGAAACATGCACGAACCTTCCCTCTGTGAATAGGCTCTAGGGAATGCCAATTTCCCCTCAGAGGAAGATTGTCCCGGTGGGAAGCTCTCTAGCCTGTTGGTCTGCAGGCCCGCGGAGAAGGCCACATATACTTCGCTAAGGAAAACCCTCTGTGAAGAAAGATAGGTTCAGTGAAGGAAGCACACGTCCCACCAAACCCACTGAAACACACGGAGACGTTTTGGCATTAGGAAAGGCGTTATTCTTGCCCTGGATAGAATGCATTTGGGAGTACCTGTGCTGCCCCGGCGTTGGATTGCCAAGGAGCCCCTTCCTACCTTATAGGTGTGGGAGTGGGCAATGTCCTTCGACGTGGAGACAAGTCTGTGAAGCAAGCACCGTTCGGGGAACCACCAGATTCTCGAGCGAGGAGCATTCCAGGCTGCATGTCCTGAGGCTCCCGAAACACGGGCTCTCTTTGCGTCTCTGAATAAATCTCTGGGGAATGCAACGTTCCTTCACAGGAAGCATGTCCCAGCGAGACATTTTGTGGTATGTTTCTCTAGAAGTACGGGGATGGGCGGTCGCATTCAGGAGGTGCCGTGTCCCTGGCCGGGAGAAACAATTCTGTGGAGAAGGCGACTTCGGCCCCAATGTGCTTTTCCAAGAAGAAGCTTCCTTAGGCTCAAAGGGTGGAAGCATCACTGTAATGCCACCTTCTTCCCTCTGAGCAGCAGGACGGTAGGCAACCCTACTTTCCAAGAACATGGGGTTTCCAGAAGGAAAAAGCGATCTCTGAGAGACGTTTCCAAGGACAGAGATGGCGGGTCGTACTGGCCTTTAGAAACAAGTGTGTGGAGAATGCCCCTTTCAGAGGACCACCATTTCTCCTGCGAGAAGCCTTCTACAATGTATGTGTGGAGGCATCAGGCGGGTGCCGGGTCCATCCCTCAGGGAGAACACTCTGTCGAGAACAATGTTCCAGGAACGTCTTGCTTACAGAACGTCGAAGATTTCTCCAGGTCCTTGTGTGATGCGGAGGAGTCTGCCCTAATCGGATCTCTGAGAAACAAGGCTGCGGAGACTGGAAACCTTCCCTGCCACCTGGATATCCGAAGACGGAAACCATTTCACGTCGATGTGTGGAAGTAGAGGCCAGGGGCCTTGACCTGATGCCCGGGAAGGCGTCTGTGCGGAATTCAACATGGAGCGAACAACCGAAATCTTCCCGTGTAGAGTCCTGTAGCATGGACGTGTACAAGCATCTGGAGCGGGCCCTCTCCTTCCCTCGGAGATACGAGCCCGTGGCGAATGCCACGTCGAGTTCACGTCCTTTCTCATGCGTTCTCTGCCATTTCCAGCGTCGGCCGTGAAGGATAGGCAAAGGGAAAAGTCCCCGTATCGGAGTCCCCAGGATGTGGGGAAAGCAGCTCCCAGGAAACCCAAGTTCCCCCCAGTGAGACGCTTTCTCACACACAGGTATGGGCGCATTCGAATGTGCGATAGACTTCCTTCGGGGAAGGCGATGTTCCATGAATTTCGTGTTTCCAGGAGAGAAAGCTGATGTCCAGGACATGTGTGCAAGTCTTGAGATGGGGCAAGGTCCTTAGGGCGAGCTTCGAGTCTGTGGATCAAGCCCCTTTCGGATAAGCACAAGTTGGTCAAGTGTGAATCATTCTGGCTTCCATGTGTGGAACAATCGAAACACGCCCTCTCCCTCTGTCTGTGAAGCAGTCTCTGGGGAATGCCACTTTCCCGTCAGAGGAAGTTGGTTCCCGTGAGGAGCATTCTACCATCTTTCGCCAGAGGCACGCGGAAAGTGCGTCAGACGTCGCGGAACGCAAGCCTGGGAATAGAGCAAGATTCACCGTGGAACACGACCCTTCAAACGAAACCATTCTCATGGATGTGTGTGTTCTCAGACTAGAGTAATGCCGTGTCCTTGGCTTGGAGAAAGACTTCTGTGGAGGATGCAGTTCCAGCGACACTGTGGCTGTTCCACCGAGAAGCTTCCGAGCCTCTATGTGTGGAGGCATCCCGAGAGTGCCCCAGTCTTCTGTTTGAGAAAAAGAGTGTGAAGAAAAGCGCTGCCCGCTAACATCTTGATGCCAGAAGCGAAAGCGATTTCTCCTATAGGTGTAGAAATAGAGGACAGGTGGTTTGTCCTTAGGCATGGAATCCAGATGGCAGAGACTGCATTTTTCAGAACCGCATAATTGTCTGCGGCATGAAGGATACCGGCACGTCTGTGGGGCAGCATCAGGAAGGTGCCCTCTAGTTCCGCAGTTGGTAACGGTCGGCTTAGAAGAGGACGTTGAAGGAAACACTTGCTTTCTGGAGACACAAGCCTTTTCCATTCTCCGCGTGTAGTCTGGAGGAAACTGCCCTAAACCCAATTCATCAACCAGAGACTCTGGACCATGGAACTCTAAACTGCCAGCTCGATATCTGAGGTAGAAACACTTTCATATCTGTGTGGAAGGGCAGGCAAGTGGCCAGGATTCGGAGGAGAGAACCTCATGCGTGGACATTGTAACTTAGAGCGAACAACAAATGTGCTCCCGTGAGAAGCCTGCTGGCCGGGAAGTGTTGAAGCGTCAGGATGAAACCCTCTCATTCCCACCGTGGAAGAAATGTCTGCCTCAGGCACGTCTCCGCGACACCCTGGATCCTTCAATCCTATACCCTGCTAGCCTCTGTGGGTTGAAGTCTCAGAAAAGGGCAGGATCGGGCCCTCGGGGAAAGAGTTCTGTGTAGATAGCCTCTTTCGGCAACCAACGTGGTTCTTCAAAGGGGGAAGCCTTGTAGGAAGTATGTGTTGCCGTGTCAGGACAATGCCATCTCCGCCCATCGTCGAAGGATGACTGTGGAGGACGACACGTTCCAGGACCATCTGGATTCCGGAAGAGAAAGCGATTTCTAGTGTAGGTATGGAAAGAGAGGCAAGGTGCCCGTCCCCGTCTGGGAGATCCAAGTCCGTGGAGCGTACAACTTCCGAGCCACAACAAGTTTCTCCCCCAAGGAAAGTTTCAAGCTCTGGGGTGGGCAAGCTTCGGCGGGGTTCCATATCCTTGCCTCTGAGAATCAAGGCTGTGGAGATGGTCACTTCCCGGGAGCATTTACTTTCTGGAGATCCAAACTGTGGGCACGGAGGTGGCACGCGAGACTAAGGCGCGTGTGCCTGTCAGGGAGAAGACAGTCCGTGGAGACGGCCACTTTCGTGAGCATCTCGTTCCCTCAAGCCGGAAGCATCCTGGCCTATATTGATGAGAAGTAGCAGGAGAATTCCTCAACCTCTGCTCTGCCTAAATAGACTGTGGGCAATGCCACTTTCCCTAACACCGTGTCTCCAGAAGAGAATTGCCATGTCCAGTCCAAAAGCGGGGAGGGCTAGGAGAGGGACCACGGCCTCACGCTGAGAAACGGGCCTGGGGACATGCACCATTCAGGGAACGACAATGCTCTCCCACGAGAAGCATTCTAGCACGCATGGGTTGAGGCCTCCTAAACATGCCCCATCCTTGCCTCTGTGAAACGAGTCTCTGGGCATTGCACGTGTCCCGAAAGTGGAAGTTCTCTCCTGCCAGAATCTTTGGAGCACGTTTGTCTAGATGCACGGCCAAAGTGCCATGCCCTTCGCTCAGATAATGAACCCTGCGAATAAAGCACGTTTCAGACAAGAACACGACACTTCCAAACACACGCCTCAGAGCAGATCCGTGTGTTTTCACCGGAGGAAATGCCGTTTCCACCGTTGGGCGAAGGAATGCTGGGGAGGAGGCCATTTCGGCAACATCGTAGATTTTCACGCCATAAAAATCCAAGCCTCCGTGTGTGCAACGATCACGAGAGGGCCATCGAATTTCCCGGGAGATACCAGACGCTGGAGGATCCGGTGTCCACTCACATCTTGTTTTCCCAAGAGAAAAGCCATTTCTCATAGTTGTGTGGAAGTCTAGGGAAGGGGGCTTGTCCTTAAGATGAGAAACAAGACTGTGGAGAGGGCAACTTTCAGCGCACCCCAAGCATCTCTTTTGGGAAGCCTGGTTGCCCCTGTGCCTTGTGGCATCCGAAAGGTGCCTAACCTTCCCTCAGTGAATACACTCTCTTGGGAATACAGCGTTCAAGTCAACACTTGCTTCCTGAAGATACAAAGCTTTTCCAAGGCAGGTGTTTGATCAGGAGGAAAGATGCCTACACGGACCTCTGGAAAACAAGACGTGGGAATGGTCATCGTCACGGCCATCTGGATGCGGGGAGATAGATCCATCTTCAATTCTGTGTGCGGAAGCATAGGCAAGGGCCTAGGACCCTATCCTGAGAAACAAGTCTCTGGAGAAGAGAATGTTCAGCACACCGCAGCTGTCCTGCCGGAGATGTGTTCTAGCATGGGTGTGTGCAAGCATCGGGAGAGTTCCATCTCCTTCCGTCTGCGAGACAAGCCTGTGGAGATGGCCCCTTGGCAATAACATTTGGGTCCAGATTCCCAATCGAGTTCCAGTAGAGGTGCGGAAGGATAGGCCAGGTAACAAGTCCCCCAGTGTTCCAGTAACAATTCTGGGGAAGCACAGGTGCCAGGAAACACAAGTTCCTTCAGAGGAGATGCTTTCTAATACATACGTCCAGAAGTCTCTGTACATAGCCTACACTTGCTTGTGGGAGGCAAGTTGGGTGGAATGCGAATTCCACTCCCATCTTGTTTCCACAAGAGAGAAATCGAATCAGTCCAATATATGCGCTGGAGCCTAGTGTACCGGGGCGATATCCTGACGCTTTGAGAGAAGAGTGTGGAGCAGGCATCGTTGAGGAATCCACAAGTTTCTCAAGCGAGGAGCCTTCTAGCATTGCCGGGGTGAAGCGACCGAAACATGCACGAACCTTCCCTCTGTGAATAGGCTCTAGGGAATGCCAATTTCCCCTCAGAGGAAGATTGTCCCGGTGGGAAGCTCTCTAGCCTGTTGGTCTGCAGGCCCGCGGAGAAGGCCACATATACTTCGCTAAGGAAAACTCTCTGTGAAGAAAGATAGGTTCAGTGAAGGAAGCACACGTCCCACCAAACCCACTGAAACACACGGAGACGTTTTGGCATCAGGAAAGGCCTTATCCTTGCCCTGGATAGAATGCTTTTGGGAGTACCTGTGCTGCCCCGGCGTTGGATTGCGAAGGAGCCCCTTCCTACCTTATAGGTGTGGGAGTGGGCAATGTCCTTCGACGTGGAGACAAGTCTGTGAAGCAAGCACCGTTCGGGGAACCACCAGATTCTCGAGCGAGGAGCATTCCAGGCTGCATGTCCTGAGGCTCCCGAAACACGGGCTCTCTTTGCGTCTCTGAATAAATCTCTGGGGAATGCAACGTTCCTTCACAGGAAGCATGTCCCAGCGAGACATTTTGTGGTATGTTTCTCTAGAAGTACGGGGATGGGCGGTCGCATTCAGGAGGTGCCGTGTCCCTGGCCGGGAGAAACAATTCTGTGGAGAAGGCGACTTCGGCCCCAATGTGCTTTTCCAAGAAGAAGCTTCCTTAGGCTCAAAGCGTGGAAGCATCACTGTAATGCCACCTTCTTCCCTCTGAGCAGCAGGACGGTAGGCAACCCTACTTTCCAAGAACATGGGGTTTCCAGAAGGAAAAAGCGATCTCTGAGAGACGTTTCCAAGGACAGAGATGGCGGGTCGTACTGGCCTTTAGAAACAAGTGTGTGGAGAATGCCCCTTTCAGAGGACCACCATTTCTCCTGCGAGAAGCCTTCTACAATGTATGTGTGGAGGCATCAGGCGGGTGCCGGGTCCATCCCTCAGGGAAAACACTCTGTCGAGAACAATGTTCCAGGAACGTCTTGCTTACAGAACGTCGAAGATTTCTCCAGGTCCTTGTGTGATGCGGAGGAGTCTGCCCTAATGGGATCTCTGAGAAACAAGGCTGCGGAGACTGGAAACCTTCCCTGCCACCTGGATATCCGAAGACGGAAACCCTTTCACGTCGATGTGTGGAAGTAGAGGCCAGGGGCCTTGACCTGATGCCCGGGAAGGCGTCTGTGCGGAATTCAACATGGAGCGAACAACCGAAATCTTCCCGTGCAGAGTCCTGTAGCATGGACGTGTACAAGCATCTGGAGCGGGCCCTCTCCTTCCCTCGGAGATACGAGCCCGTGGCGAATGCCACGTCGAGTTCACGTCCTTTCTCATGCGTTCTCTGCCATTTCCAGCGTCGGCCGTGAAGGATAGGCAAAGGGAAAAGTCCCCGTATCGGAGTCCCCAGGATGTGGGGAAAGCAGCTCCCAGGAAACCCAAGTTCCCCCCCGTGAGACGCTTTCTCACACAGAGGTATGGGCGCATTCGAATGTGCGATAGACTTCCTTCGGGGAAGGCGATGTTCCATGAATTTCGTGTTTCCAGGAGAGAAAGCTGATGTCCAGGACATGTGTGCAAGTCTTGAGATGGGGCAAGGTCCTTAGGGCGAGCTTCGAGTCTGTGGATCAAGCCCCTTTCGGATAAGCACAAGTTGGTCAAGTGTGAATCATTCTGGCTTCCATGTGTGGAACAATCGAAACACGCCCTCTCCCTCTGTCTGTGAAGCAGTCTCTGGGGAATGCCACTTTCCCGTCAGAGGAAGTTGGTTCCCGTGAGGAGCATTCTACCATCTTTCGCCAGAGGCACGCGGAAAGTGCGTCAGACGTCGCGGAACGCAAGCCTGGGAATAAAGCAAGATTCACCGTGGAACACGACCCTTCAAACGAAACCATTCTCATGGATGTGTGTGTTCTCAGACTAGATGAATGCCGTGTCCTTGGCTTGGAGAAAGACTTCTGTGGAGGATGCAGTTCCAGCGACACTGTGGCTGTTCCACCGAGAAGCTTCCGAGCCTCTATGTGTGGAGGCATCCCGAGAGTGCCCCAGTCTTCTGTTTGAGAAAAAGAGTGTGAAGAAAAGCGCTGCCCGCTAACACCTTGATGCCAGAAGCGAAAGCGATTTCTCCTATAGGTGTAGAAATAGAGGACAGGTGGTTTGTCCTTAGGCATGGAATCCAGATGGCAGAGACTGCATTTTTCAGAACCGCATAATTGTCTGCGGCATGAAGGATACCGGGACGTCTGTGGGGCAGCATCAGGAAGGTGCCCTCTAGTTCCACAGTTGGTAACGGTCAGCCTAGAAGAGGACGTTGAAGGAAACACTTGCTTTTGAAGACACAAGCCTTTTCCATTCTCCGCGTGTAGTCTGGAGGAAACTGCCCTAAACCCAATTCATCAACCAGAGACTCTGGACCATGGAACTCTAAACTGCCAGCTCGATATATGAGGGTAGAAACACTTTCATATCTGTGTGGAAGGGCAGGCAAGTGGCCAGGATTCGGAGGAGAGAATCTCATGCGTGGACATTGTAACTTAGAGCGAACAACAAATGTGCTCCCGTGAGAAGCCTGCTGGCCGGGAAGTGTTGAAGCGTCAGGATGAAGCCCTCTCATTCCCACCGTGGAAGAAATGTCTGCCTCAGGCACGTCTCCGCGACACCCTGGATCCTTCAATCCTATACCCTGCTAGCCTCTGTGGGTTGAAGTCTCAGAAAAGGGCAGGATCGGGCCCTCGGGGAAAGAGTTCTGTGTAGATAGCCTCTTTCGGCAACCAACGTGGTTCTTCAAAGGGGGAAGCCTTGTAGGAAGTATGTGTTGCCGTGTCAGGACAATGCCATCTCCGCCCATCGTCGAAGGATGACTGTGGAGGACGACACGTTCCAGGACCATCTGGATTCCGGAAGAGAGAGCGATTTCTAGTGTAGGTATGGAAAGAGAGGCAAGGTGCCCGTCCCCGTCTGGGAGATCCAAGTCCGTGGAGCGTACAACTTCCGAGCCACAACAAGTTTCTCCCCCAAGGAAACTTTCAAGCTCTGGGGTGGGCAAGCTTCGGCGGGGTTCCATATCCTTGCCTCTGAGAATCAAGGCTGTGGAGATGGTCACTTCCCGGGAGCATCTACTTTCTGGAGATCCAAACTGTGGGCACGGAGGTGGCACGCGAGACTAAGGCGCGTGTGCCTGTCAGGGAGAAGACAGTCCGTGGAGACGGCCACTTTCGTGAGCATCTCGTTCCCTCAAGCCGGAAGCATCCTGGCCTATATTGATGAGAAGTAGCAGGAGAATTCCTCAACCTCTGCTCTGCCTAAATAGACTGTGGGCAATGCCACTTTCCCTAACACCGTGTCTCCAGAAGAGAATTGCCATGTCCAGTCCAAAAGCGGGGAGGTCTAGGAGAGGGACCACGGCCTCACGCTGAGAAACGGGCCTGGGGACATGCACCACTCAGGGAACGACAATGCTCTCCAACGAGAAGCATTCTAGCACGCATGGGTTGAGGCCTCCTAAATATGCCCCATCCTTGCCTCTGTGAAACGAGTCTCTGGGCATTGCACGTGTCCCGAAAGTGGAAGTTCTCTCCTGCCAGAATCTTTGGAGCACGTTTGTCTAGATGCACGGCCAAAGTGCCATGCCCTTCGGTCAGATAATGAACCCTGCGAATAAAGCACGTTTCAGACAAGAACACGACACTTCCAAACACACGCCTCAGAGCAGATCCGTGTGTTTTCACCGGAGGAAATGCCGTTTCCACCGTTGGGCGAAGGAATGCTGGGGAGGAGGCCATTTCGGCAACATCGTAGATTTTCACGCCATAAAAATCCCAGCCTCCGTGTGTGCAACGATCACGAGAGGGCCATCGAATTTCCCGGGAGATACCAGACGCTGGAGGATCCGGTGTCCACTCACATCTTGTTTTCCCAAGAGAAAAGCCATTTCTCATAGTTGTGTGGATGTCTAGGGAAGGGGGCTTGTCCTTAAGATGAGAAACAAGACTGTGGAGAGGGCAACTTTCAGCGCACCCCAAGCATCTCTTTTGGGAAGCCTGGTTGCCCCTGTGCCTTGTGGCATCCGAAAGGTGCCTAACCTTCCCTCAGTGAATACACTCCCTTGGGAATACAGCGTTCAAGTCAACACTTGCTTCCTGAAGATACAAAGCTTTTCCAAGGCAGGTGTTTGATCAGGAGGAAACATGCCTACACGGACCTCTGGAAAACAAGACGTGGGAAGGGTCATCGTCACGGCCATCTGGATGCGGGGAGATAGATCCATCTTCAATTCTGTGTGCGGAAGCATAGGCAAGGGCCTAGGACCCTATCCTGAGAAACAAGTCTCTGGAGAAGAGAATGTTCAGCACACCGCAGCTGTCCTGCCGGAGATGTGTTCTAGCATGGGTGTGTGCAAGCATCGGGAGAGTTCCATCTCCTTCCGTCTGCGAGACAAGCCTGTGGAGATGGCCCCTTGGCAATAACATTTGGGTCCAGATTTCCAATCGAGTTCCAGGAGAGGTGCGGAAGGATAGGCCAGGTAACAAGTCCCCCAGTGTTCCAGTAACAATTCTGGGGAAGCACAGGTGCCAGGAAACACAAGTTCCTTCAGAGGAGATGCTTTCTAATACATACGTCCAGAAGTCTCTGTACATAGCCTACCCTTGCTTGTGGGAGGCAAGTTGGGTGGAATGCGAATTCCACTACCCTCTTGTTTCCACAAGAGAGAAATCGAATCAGTCCAATATATGCGCTGGAGCCTAGTGTACCGGGGCGATGTCCTGACGCTTTGAGAGAAGAGTGTGGAGCAGGCATCGTTGAGGAATCCACAAGTTTCTCAAGCGAGGAGCCTTCTAGCATTGCCGGGGTGAAGCGACCGAAACATGCACGAACCTTCCCTCTGTGAATAGGCTCTAGGGAATGCCAATTTCCCCTCAGAGGAAGATTGTCCCGGTGGGAAGCTCTCTAGCCTGTTGGTCTGCAGGCCCGCCGAGAAGGCCACATATACTTCGCTAAGGAAAACTCTCTGTGAAGAAAGATAGGTTCAGTGAAGGAAGCACACGTCCCACCAAACCCACTGAAACACACGGAGACGTTTTGGCATCAGGAAAGGCCTTATCCTTGCCCTGGATAGAATGCTTTTGGGAGTACCTGTGCTGCCCCGGCGTTGGATTGCCAAGGAGCCCCTTCCTACCTTATAGGTGTGGGAGTGGGCAATGTCCTTCGACGTGGAGACAAGTCTGTGAAGCAAGCACCGTTCGGGGAACCACCAGATTCTCGAGCGAGGAGCATTCCAGGCTGCATGTCCTGAGGCTCCCGAAACATGGGCTCTCTTTGCGTCTCTGAATAAATCTCTGGGGAATGCAACGTTCCTTCACAGGAAGCATGTCCCAGCGAGACATTTTGTGGTATGTTTCTCTAGAAGTACGGGGATGGGCGGTCGCATTCAGGAGGTGCCGTGTCCCTGGCCGGGAGAAACAATTCTGTGGAGAAGGCGACTTCGGCCCCAATGTGCTTTTCCAAGAAGAAGCTTCCTTAGGCTCAAAGCGTGGAAGCATCACTGTAATGCCACCTTCTTCCCTCTGAGCAGCAGGACGGTAGGCAACCCTACTTTCCAAGAACATGGGGTTTCCAGAAGGAAAAAGCGATCTCTGAGAGACGTTTCCAAGGACAGAGATGGCGGGTCGTACTGGCCTTTAGAAACAAGTGTGTGGAGAATGCCCCTTTCAGAGGACCACCATTTCTCCTGCGAGAAGACTTCTACAATGTATGTGTGGAGGCATCAGGCGGGTGCCGGGTCCATCCCTCAGGGAAAACACTCTGTCGAGAACAATGTTCCAGGAACGTCTTGCTTACAGAACGTCGAAGACTTCTCCAGGTCCTTGTGTGATGCGGAGGAGTCTGCCCTAATGGGATCTCTGAGAAACAAGGCTGCGGAGACTGGAAACCTTCCCTGCCACCTGGATATCCGAAGACGGAAACCATTTCACGTCGATGTGTGGAAGTAGAGGCCAGGGGCCTTGACCTGATGCCCGGGAAGGCGTCTGTGCGGAATTCAACATGGAGCGAACAACCGAAATCTTCCCGTGTAGAGTCCTGTAGCATGGACGTATACAAGCATCTGGAGCGGGCCCTCTCCTTCCCTCGGAGATACGAGCCCGTGGCGAATGCCACGTCGAGTTCACGTCCTTTCTCATGCGTTCTCTGCCATTTCCAGCGTCGGCCGTGAAGGATAGGCAAAGGGAAAAGTCCCCGTATCGGAGTCCCCAGGATGTGGGGAAAGCAGCTCCCAGGAAACCCAAGTTCCCCCCAGTGAGACGCTTTCTCACACACAGGTATGGGCGCATTCGAATGTGCGATAGACTTCCTTCGGGGAAGGCGATGTTCCATGAATTTCATGTTTCCAGGAGAGAAAGCTGATGTCCAGGACATGTGTGCAAGTCGTGAGATGGGGCAAGGTCCTTAGGGCGAGCTTCGAGTCTGTGGATCAAGCCCCTTTCGGATAAGCACAAGTTGGTCAAGTGTGAATCATTCTGGCTTCCATGTGTGGAACAATCGAAACACGCCCTCTCCCTCTGTCTGTGAAGCAGTCTCTGGGGAATGCCACTTTCCCGTCAGAGGAAGTTGGTTCCCGTGAGGAGCATTCTACCATCTTTCGCCAGAGGCACGCGGAAAGTGCGTCAGACGTCGCGGAACGCAAGCCTGGGAATAGAGCAAGATTCACCGTGGAACACGACCCTTCAAACGAAACCATTCTCATGGATGTGTGTGTTCTCAGACTAGAGTAATGCCGTGTCCCTGGCTTGGAGAAAGACTTCTGTGGAGGATGCATTTCCAGCGACACTGTGGCTGTTCCACCGAGAAGCTTCCGAGCCTCTATGTGTGGAGGCATCCCGAGAGTGCCCCAGTCTTCTGTTTGGGAAAAAGAGTGTGAAGAAAAGCGCTGCCCGCTAACATCTTGATGCCAGAAGCGAAAGCGATTTCTCCTATAGGTGTAGAAATAGAGGACAGGTGCTTTGTCCTTAGGCATGGAATCCAGATGGCAGAGAATGCATTTTTCAGAACCGCATAATTGTCTGCGGCATGAAGGATACCGGCACGTCTGTGGGGCAGCATCAGGAAGGTGCCCTCTAGTTCCGCAGTTGGTAACGGTCGGCTTAGAAGAGGACGTTGAAGGAAACACTTGCTTTCTGAAGACACAAGCCTTTTCCATTCTCCGCGTGTAGTCTGGAGGAAACTGCCCTAAACCCAATTCATCAACCAGAGACTCTGGACCATGGAACTCTAAACTGCCAGCTCGATATCTGAGGGTAGAAACACTTTCATATCTGTGTGGAAGGGCAGGCAAGTGGCCAGGATTCGGAGGAGAGAACCTCATGCGTGGACATTGTAACTTAGAGCGAACAACAAATGTGCTCCCGTGAGAAGCCTGCTGGCCGGGAAGTGTTGAAGCGTCAGGATGAAGCCCTCTCATTCCCACCGTGGAAGAAATGTCTGCCTCAGGCACGTCTCCGCGACACCCTGGATCCTTCAATCCTATACCCTGCTAGCCTCTGTGGGTTGAAGTCTCAGAAAAGGGCAGGATCGGGCCCTCGGGGAAAGAGTTCTGTGTAGATAGCCTCTTTCGGCAACCAACGTGGTTCTTCAAAGGGGGAAGCCTTGTAGGAAGTATGTGTTGCCGTGTCAGGACAATGCCATCTCCTCCCATCGTCGAAAGATGACTGGGGAGGACGACACGTTCCAGGACCATCTGGATTCCGGAAGAGAAAGCGATTTCTAGTGTAGGTATGGAAAGAGAGGCAAGGTACCCGTCCCCGTCTGGGAGATCCAAGTCCGTGGAGAGTACAACTTCCGAGCCTCAACAAGTTTCTCCCCCAAGGAAAGTTTCAAGCTCTGGGGTGGGCAAGCTTCGGCGGGGTTCCATATCCTTGCCTCTGAGAATCAAGGCTGTGGAGATGGTCACTTCCCGGGAGCATCTACTTTGTGGAGATCCAAACTGTGGGCACGGAGGTGGCACGCGAGACTAAGGGGCGTGTCCCTGTCAGGGAGAAGACAGTCCGTGGAGACGGCCACTTTCGTGAGCATCTCGTTCCCTCAAGCCGGAAGCATCCTGGCCTATATTGATGAGAAGTAGCAGGAGAATTCCTCAACCTCTGCTCTGCCTAAATAGACTGTGGGCAATGCCACTTTCCCTAACACCGTGTCTCCAGAAGAGAATTGCCATGTCCAGTCCACAAGCGGGGAGGTCTAGGAGAGGGGCCACGGCCTCACGCTGAGAAACGGGCCTGGGGACATGCACCACTGAGGGAACGACAATGCTCTCCAACGAGAAGCATTCTAGCACGCATGGGTTGAGGCCTCCTAAACATGCCCCATCCTTGCCTCTGTGAAACGAGTCTCTGGGCATTGCACGTGTCCCGAAAGTGGAAGTTCTCTCCTGCCAGAATCTTTGGAGCACGTTTGTCTAGATGCACGACCAAAGTGCCATGCCCTTCGGTCAGATAATGAACCCTGCGAATAAAGCACGTTTCAGACAAGAACACGACACTTCCAAACACACGCCTCAGAGCAGATCCGTGTGTTTTCACCGGAGGAAATGCCGTTTCCACCGTTGGGCGAAGGAATGCTGGGGAGGAGGCCATTTCGGCAACATCGTAGATTTTCACGCCATAAAAATCCAAGCCTCCGTGTGTGCAACGATCACGAGAGGGCCATCGAATTTCCCGGGAGATACCAGACGCTGGAGGATCCGGTGTCCACTCACATCTTGTTTTCCCAAGAGAAAAGCCATTTCTCATAGTTGTGTGGAAGTCTAGGGAAGGGGGCTTGTCCTTAAGATGAGAAACAAGACTGTGGAGAGGGCAACTTTCAGCGCACCCCAAGCATCTCTTTTGGGAAGCCTGGTTGCCCCTGTGCCTTGTGGCATCCGAAAGGTGCCTAACCTTCCCTCAGTGAATACACTCCCTTGGGAATACAGCGTTCAAGTCAACACTTGCTTCCTGAAGATACAAAGCTTTTCCAAGGCAGGTGTTTGATCAGGAGGAAACATGCCTACACGGACCTCTGGAAAACAAGACGTGGGAAGGGTCATCGTCACGGCCATCTGGATGCGGGGAGATAGATCCATCTTCAATTCTGTGTGCGGAAGCATAGGCAAGGGCCTAGGACCCTATCCTGAGAAACAAGTCTCTGGAGAAGAGAATGTTCAGCACACCGCAGGTGTCCTGCCGGAGATGTGTTCTAGCATGGGTGTGTGCAACATCGGGAGAGTTCCATCTCCTTCCGTCTGCGAGACAAGCCTGTGGAGATGGCCCCTTGGCAATAACATTTGGGTCCAGATTTCCAATCGAGTTCCAGGAGAGGTGCGGAAGGATAGGCCAGGTAACAAGTCCCCCAGTGTTCCAGTAACAATTCTGGGGAAGCACAGGTGCCAGGAAACACAAGTTCCTTCAGAGGAGATGCTTTCTAATACATACGTCCAGAAGTCTCTGTACATAGCCTACCCTCGCTTGTGGGAGGCAAGTTGGGTGGAATGCGAATTCCACTACCCTCTTGTTTCCACAAGAGAGAAATCGAATCAGTCCAATATATGCGCTGGAGCCTAGTGTACCGGGGCGATGTCCTGACGCTTTGAGAGAAGAGTGTGTGGAGCAGGCATCGTTGAGGAATCCACAAGTTTCTCAAGCGAGGAGCCTTCTAGCATTGCCGGGGTGAAGCGACCGAAACATGCACGAACCTTCCCTCTGTGAATAGGCTCTAGGGAATGCCAATTTCCCCTCAGAGGAAGATTGTCCCGGTGGGAAGCTCTCTAGCCTGTTGGTCTGCAGGCCCGCGGAGAAGGCCACATATACTTCGCTAAGGAAAACTCTCTGTGAAGAAAGATAGGTTCAGTGAAGGAAGCACACGTCCCACCAAACCCACTGAAACACACGGAGACGTTTTGGCATCAGGAAAGGCCTTATCCTTGCCCTGGATAGAATGCTTTTGGGAGTACCTGTGCTGCCCCGGCGTTGGATTGCCAAGGAGCCCCTTCCTACCTTATAGGTGTGGGAGTGGGCAATGTCCTTCGACGTGGAGACAAGTCTGTGAAGCAAGCACCGTTCGGGGAACCACCAGATTCTCGAGCGAGGAGCATTCCAGGCTGCATGTCCTGAGGCTCCCGAAACACGGGCTCTCTTTGCGTCTCTGAATAAATCTCTGGGGAATGCAACGTTCCTTCACAGGAAGCATGTCCCAGCGAGACATTTTGTGGTATGTTTCTCTAGAAGTACGGGGATGGGCGGTCGCATTCAGGAGGTGCCGTGTCCCTGGCCGGGAGAAACAATTCTGTGGAGAAGGCGACTTCGGCCCCAATGTGCTTTTCCAAGAAGAAGCTTCCTTAGGCTCAAAGCGTGGAAGCATCACTGTAATGCCACCTTCTTCCCTCTGAGCAGCAGGACGGTAGGCAACCCTACTTTCCAAGAACATGGGGTTTCCAGAAAGAAAAAGCGATCTCTGAGAGACGTTTCCAAGGACAGAGATGGCGGGTCGTACTGGCCTTTAGAAACAAGTGTGTGGAGAATGCCCCTTTCAGAGGACCACCATTTCTCCTGCGAGAAGCCTTCTACAATGTATGTGTGGAGGCATCAGGCGGGTGCCGGGTCCATCCCTCAGGGAAAACACTCTGTCGAGAACAATGTTCCAGGAACGTCTTGCTTACAGAACGTCGAAGATTTCTCCAGGTCCTTGTGTGATGCGGAGGAGTCTGCCCTAATGGGATCTCTGAGAAACAAGGCTGCGGAGACTGGAAACCTTACCTGCCACCTGGATATCCGAAGACGGAAACCATTTCACGTCGATGTGTGGAAGTAGAGGCCAGGGGCCTTGACCTGATGCCCGGGAAGGCGTCTGTGCGGAATTCAACATGGAGCGAACAACCGAAATCTTCCCGTGTAGAGTCCTGTAGCATGGACGTGTACAAGCATCTGGAGCGGGCCCTCTCCTTCCCTCGGAGATACGAGCCCGTGGCGAATGCCACGTCGAGTTCACGTCCTTTCTCATGCGTTCTCTGCCATTTCCAGCGTCGGCCGTGAAGGATAGGCAAAGGGAAAAGTCCCCGTATCGGAGTCCCCAGGATGTGGGGAAAGCAGCTCCCAGGAAACCCAAGTTCCCCCCAGTGAGACGCTTTCTCACACACAGGTATGGGCGCATTCGAATGTGCGATAGACTTCCTTCGGGGAAGGCGATGTTCCATGAATTTCGTGTTTCCAGGAGAGAAAGCTGATGTCCAGGACATGTGTGCAAGTCTTGAGATGGGGCAAGGTCCTTAGGGCGAGCTTCGAGTCTGTGGATCAAGCCCCTTTCGGATAAGCACAAGTTGGTCAAGTGTGAATCATTCTGGCTTCCATGTGTGGAACAATCGAAACACGCCCTCTCCCTCTGTCTGTGAAGCAGTCTCTGGGGAATGCCACTTTCCCGTCAGAGGAAGTTGGTTCCCGTGAGGAGCATTCTACCATCTTTCGCCAGAGGCACGCGGAAAGTGCGTCAGACGTCGCGGAACGCAAGCCTGGGAATAGAGCAAGATTCACCGTGGAACACGACCCTTCAAACGAAACCATTCTCATGGATGTGTGTGTTCTCAGACTAGAGTAATGCCGTGTCCCTGGCTTGGAGAAAGACTTCTGTGGAGGATGCAGTTCCAGCGACACTGTGGCTGTTCCACCGAGAAGCTTCCGAGCCTCTCAGTGTGGAGGCATCCCGAGAGTGCCCCAGTCTTCTGTTTGAGAAAAAGAGTGTGAAGAAAAGCGCTGCCCGCTAACATCTTGATGCCAGAAGCGAAAGCGATTTCTCCTATAGGTGTAGAAATAGAGGACAGGTGCTTTGTCCTTAGGCATGGAATCCAGATGGCAGAGAATGCATTTTTCAGAACCGCATAATTGTCTGCGGCATGAAGGATACCGGCACGTCTGTGGGGCAGCATCAGGAAGGTGCCCTCTAGTTCCGCAGTTGGTAACGGTCGGCTTAGAAGAGGACGTTGAAGGAAACACTTGCTTTCTGAAGACACAAGCCTTTTCCATTCTCCGCGTGTAGTCTGGAGGAAACTGCCCTAAACCCAATTCATCAACCAGAGACTCTGGACCATGGAACTCTAAACTGCCAGCTCGATATCTGAGGGTAGAAACACTTTCATATCTGTGTGGAAGGGCAGGCAAGTGGCCAGGATTCGGAGGAGAGAACCTCATGCGTGGACATTGTAACTTAGAGCGAACAACAACTGTGCTCCCGTGAGAAGCCTGCTGGCCGGGAAGTGTTGAAGCGTCAGGATGAAGCCCTCTCATTCCCACCGTGGAAGAAATGTCTGCCTCAGGCACGTCTCCGCGACACCCTGGATCCTTCAATCCTATACCCTGCTAGCCTCTGTGGGTTGAAGTCTCAGAAAAGGGCAGGATCGGGCCCTCGGGGAAAGAGTTCTGTGTAGATAGCCTCTTTCGGCAACCAACGTGATTCTTCAAAGGGGGAAGCCTTGTAGGAAGTATGTGTTGCCGTGTCAGGACAATGCCATCTCCTCCCATCGTCGATAGATGACTGGGGAGGACGACACGTTCCAGGACCATCTGGATTCCGGAAGAGAAAGCGATTTCTAGTGTACGTATGGAAAGAGAGGCAAGGTACCCGTCCCCGTCTGGGAGATCCAAGTCCGTGGAGAGTACAACTTCCGAGCCTCAACAAGTTTCTCCCCCAAGGAAAGTTTCAAGCTCTGGGGTGGGCAAGCTTCGGCGGGGTTCCATATCCTTGCCTCTGAGAATCAAGGCTGTGGAGATGGTCACTTCCCGGGAGCATCTACTTTCTGGAGATCCAAACTGTGGGCACGGAGGTGGCACGCGAGACTAAGGGGCGTGTCCCTGTCAGGGAGAAGACAGTCCGTGGAGACGGCCACTTTCGTGAGCATCTCGTTCCCTCAAGCCGGAAGCATCCTGGCCTATATTGATGAGAAGTAGCAGGAGAATTCCTCAACCTCTGCTCTGCCTAAATAGACTGTGGGCAATGCCACTTTCCCTAACACCGTGTCTCCAGAAGAGAATTGCCATGTCCAGTCCACAAGCGGGGAGGTCTAGGAGAGGGGCCACGGCCTCACGCTGAGAAACGGGCCTGGGGACATGCACCACTGAGGGAACGACAATGCTCTCCAACGAGAAGCATTCTAGCACGCATGGGTTGAGGCCTCCTAAACATGCCCCATCCTTGCCTCTGTGAAACGAGTCTCTGGGCATTGCACGTGTCCCGAAAGTGGAAGTTCTCTCCTGCCAGAATCTTTGGAGCACGTTTGTCTAGATGCACGGCCAAAGTGCCATGCCCTTCGGTCAGATAATGAACCCTGCGAATAAAGCACGTTTCAGACAAGAACACGACACTTCCAAACACACGCCTCAGAGCAGATCCGTGTGTTTTCACCGGAGGAAATGCCGTTTCCACCGTTGGGCGAAGGAATGCTGGGGAGGAGGCCATTTCGGCAACATCGTAGATTTTCACGCCATAAAAATCCAAGCCTCCGTGTGTGCAACGATCACGAGAGGGCCATCGAATTTCCCGGGAGATACCAGACGCTGGAGGATCCGGTGTCCACTCACATCTTGTTTTCCCAAGAGAAAAGCCATTTCTCATAGTTGTGTGGAAGTCTAGGGAAGGGGGCTTGTCCTTAAGATGAGAAACAAGACTGTGGAGAGGGCAACTTTCAGCGCACCCCAAGCATCTCTTTTGGGAAGCCTGGTTGCCCCTGTGCCTTTGGCATCCGAAAGGTGCCTAACCTTCCCTCAGTGAATACACTCCCTTGGGAATACAGCGTTCAAGTCAACACTTGCTTCCTGAAGATACAAAGCTTTTCCAAGGCAGGTGTTTGATCAGGAGGAAACATGCCTACACGGACCTCTGGAAAACAAGACGTGGGAAGGGTCATCGTCACGGCCATCTGGATGCGGGGAGATAGATCCATCTTCAATTCTGTGTGCGGAAGCATAGGCAAGGGCCTAGGACCCTATCCTGAGAAACAAGTCTCTGGAGAAGAGAATGTTCAGCACACCGCAGCTGTCCTGCCGGAGATGTGTTCTAGCATGGGTGTGTGCAAGCATCGGGAGAGTTCCATCTCCTTCCGTCTGCGAGACAAGCCTGTGGAGATGGCCCCTTGGCAATAACATTTGGGTCCAGATTTCCAATCGAGTTCCAGGAGAGGTGCGGAAGGATAGGCCAGGTAACAAGTCCCCCAGTGTTCCAGTAACAATTCTGGGGAAGCACAGGTGCCAGGAAACACAAGTTCCTTCAGAGGAGATGCTTTCTAATACATACGTCCAGAAGTCTCTGTACATAGCCTACCCTTGCTTGTGGGAGGCAAGTTGGGTGGAATGCGAATTCCACTACCCTCTTGTTTCCACAAGAGAGAAATCGAATCAGTCCAATATATGCGCTGGAGCCTAGTGTACCGGGGCGATGTCCTGACGCTTTGAGAGAAGAGTGTGGAGCAGGCATCGTTGAGGAATCCACAAGTTTCTCAAGCGAGGAGCCTTCTAGCATTGCCGGGGTGAAGCGACCGAAACATGCACGAACCTTCCCTCTGTGAATAGGCTCTAGGGAATGCCAATTTCCCCTCAGAGGAAGATTGTCCCGGTGGGAAGCTCTCTAGCCTGTTGGTCTGCAGGCCCGCGGAGAAGGCCACATATACTTCGCTAAGGAAAACCCTCTGTGAAGAAAGATAGGTTCAGTGAAGGAAGCACACGTCCCACCAAACCCACTGAAACACACGGAGACGTTTTGGCATTAGGAAAGGCGTTATTCTTGCCCTGGATAGAATGCATTTGGGAGTACCTGTGCTGCCCCGGCGTTGGATTGCCAAGGAGCCCCTTCCTACCTTATAGGTGTGGGAGTGGGCAATGTCCTTCGACGTGGAGACAAGTCTGTGAAGCAAGCACCGTTCGGGGAACCACCAGATTCTCGAGCGAGGAGCATTCCAGGCTGCATGTCCTGAGGCTCCCGAAACACGGGCTCTCTTTGCGTCTCTGAATAAATCTCTGGGGAATGCAACGTTCCTTCACAGGCAGCATGTCCCAGCGAGACATTTTGTGGTATGTTTCTCTAGAAGTACGGGGATGGGCGGTCGCATTCAGGAGGTGCCGTGTCCCTGGCCGGGAGAAACAATTCTGTGGAGAAGGCGACTTCGGCCCCAATGTGCTTTTCCAAGAAGAAGCTTCCTTAGGCTCAAAGCGTGGAAGCATCACTGTAATGCCACCTTCTTCCCTCTGAGCAGCAGGACGGTAGGCAACCCTACTTTCCAAGAACATGGGGTTTCCAGAAAGAAAAAGCGATCTCTGAGAGACGTTTCCAAGGACAGAGATGGCGGGTCGTACTGGCCTTTAGAAACAAGTGTGTGGAGAATGCCCCTTTCAGAGGACCACCATTTCTCCTGCGAGAAGCCTTCTACAATGTATGTGTGGAGGCATCAGGCGGGTGCCGGGTCCATCCCTCAGGGAAAACACTCTGTCGAGAACAATGTTCCAGGAACGTCTTGCTTACAGAACGTCGAAGACTTCTCCAGGTCCTTGTGTGATGCGGAGGAGTCTGCCCTAATGGGATCTCTGAGAAACAAGGCTGCGGAGACTGGAAACCTTACCTGCCACCTGGATATCCGAAGACGGAAACCATTTCACGTCGATGTGTGGAAGTAGAGGCCAGGGGCCTTGACCTGATGCCCGGGAAGGCGTCTGTGCGGAATTCAACATGGAGCGAACAACCGAAATCTTCCCGTGTAGAGTCCTGTAGCATGGACGTGTACAAGCATCTGGAGCGGGCCCTCTCCTTCCCTCGGAGATACGAGCCCGTGGCGAATGCCACGTCGAGTTCACGTCCTTTCTCATGCGTTCTCTGCCATTTCCAGCGTCGGCCGTGAAGGATAGGCAAAGGGAAAAGTCCCCGTATCGGAGTCCCCAGGATGTGGGGAAAGCAGCTCCCAGGAAACCCAAGTTCCCCCCAGTGAGACGCTTTCTCACCACAGGTATGGGCGCATTCGAATGTGCGATAGACTTCCTTCGGGGAAGGCGATGTTCCATGAATTTCGTGTTTCCAGGAGAGAAAGCTGATGTCCAGGACATGTGTGCAAGTCTTGAGATGGGGCAAGGTCCTTAGGGCGAGCTTCGAGTCTGTGGATCAAGCCCCTTTCGGATAAGCACAATTTGGTCAAGTGTGAATCATTCTGGCTTCCATGTGTGGAACAATCGAAACACGCCCTCTCCCTCTGTCTGTGAAGCAGTCTCTGGGGAATGCCACTTTCCCGTCAGAGGAAGTTGGTTCCCGTGAGGAGCATTCTACCATCTTTCGCCAGAGGCACGCGGAAAGTGCGTCAGACGTCGCGGAACGCAAGCCTGGGAATAGAGCAAGATTCACCGTGGAACACGACCCTTCAAACGAAACCATTCTCATGGATGTGTGTGTTCTCAGACTAGAGTAATGCCGTGTCCTTGGCTTGGAGAAAGACTTCTGTGGAGGATGCAGTTCCAGCGACACTGTGGCTGTTCCACCGAGAAGCTTCCGAGCCTCTCAGTGTGGAGGCATCCGGAGAGTGCCCCAGTCTTCTGTTTGAGAAAAAGAGTGTGAAGAAAAGCGCTGCCCGCTAACATCTTGATGCCAGAAGCGAAAGCGATTTCTCCTATAGGTGTAGAAATAGAGGACAGGTGGTTTGTCCTTAGGCATGGAATCCAGATGGCAGAGACTGCATTTTTCAGAACCGCATAATTGTCTGCGGCATGAAGGATACCGGCACGTCTGTGGGGCAGCATCAGGAAGGTGCCCTCTAGTTCCGCAGTTGGTAACGGTCGGCTTAGAAGAGGACGTTGAAGGAAACACTTGCTTTCTGAAGACACAAGCCTTTTCCATTCTCCGCGTGTAGTCTGGAGGAAACTGCCCTAAACCCAATTCATCAACCAGAGACTCTGGACCATGGAACTCTAAACTGCCAGCTCGATATCTGAGGGTAGAAACACTTTCATATCTGTGTGGAAGGGCAGGCAAGTGGCCAGGATTCGGAGGAGAGAACCTCATGCGTGGACATTGTAACTTAGAGCGAACAACAACTGTGCTCCCGTGAGAAGCCTGCTGGCCGGGAAGTGTTGAAGCGTCAGGATGAAGCCCTCTCATTCCCACCGTGGAAGAAATGTCTGCCTCAGACACGTCTCCGCGACACCCTGGATCCTTCAATCCTATACCCTGCTAGCCTCTGTGGGTTGAAGTCTCAGAAAAGGGCAGGATCGGGCCCTCGGGGAAAGAGTTCTGTGTAGATAGCCTCTTTCGGCAACCAACGTGATTCTTCAAAGGGGGAAGCCTTGTAGGAAGTATGTGTTGCCGTGTCAGGACAATGCCATCTCCTCCCATCGTCGAAAGATGACTGGGGAGGACGACACGTTCCAGGACCATCTGGATTCCGGAAGAGAAAGCGATTTCTAGTGTACGTATGGAAAGAGAGGCAAGGTACCCGTCCCCGTCTGGGAGATCCAAGTCCGTGGAGAGTACAACTTCCGAGCCTCAACAAGTTTCTCCCCCAAGGAAAGTTTCAAGCTCTGGGGTGGGCAAGCTTCGGCGGGGTTCCATATCCTTGCCTCTGAGAATCAAGGCTGTGGAGATGGTCACTTCCCGGGAGCATCTACTTTCTGGAGATCCAAACTGTGGGCACGGAGGTGGCACGCGAGACTAAGGGGCGTGTCCCTGTCAGGGAGAAGACAGTCCGTGGAGACGGCCACTTTCGTGAGCATCTCGTTCCCTCAAGCCGGAAGCATCCTGGCCTATATTGATGAGAAGTAGCAGGAGAATTCCTCAACCTCTGCTCTGCCTAAATAGACTGTGGGCAATGCCACTTTCCCTAACACCGTGTCTCCAGAAGAGAATTGCCATGTCCAGTCCACAAGCGGGGAGGTCTAGGAGAGGGGCCACGGCCTCACGCTGAGAAACGGGCCTGGGGACATGCACCACTGAGGGAACGACAATGCTCTCCAACGAGAAGCATTCTAGCACGCATGGGTTGAGGCCTCCTAAACATGCCCCATCCTTGCCTCTGTGAAACGAGTCTCTGGGCATTGCACGTGTCCCGAAAGTGGAAGTTCTCTCCTGCCAGAATCTTTGGAGCACGTTTGTCTAGATGCACGGCCAAAGTGCCATGCCCTTCGGTCAGATAATGAACCCTGCGAATAAAGCACGTTTCAGACAAGAACACGACACTTCCAAACACACGCCTCAGAGCAGATCCGTGTGTTTTCACCGGAGGAAATGCCGTTTCCACCGTTGGGCGAAGGAATGCTGGGGAGGAGGCCATTTCGGCAACATCGTAGATTTTCACGCCATAAAAATCCAAGCCTCCGTGTGTGCAACGATCACGAGAGGGCCATCGAATTTCCCGGGAGATACCAGACGCTGGAGGATCCGGTGTCCACTCACATCTTGTTTTCCCAAGAGAAAAGCCATTTCTCATAGTTGTGTGGAAGTCTAGGGAAGGGGGCTTGTCCTTAAGATGAGAAACAAGACTGTGGAGAGGGCAACTTTCAGCGCACCCCAAGCATCTCTTTTGGGAAGCCTGGTTGCCCCTGTGCCTTTGGCATCCGAAAGGTGCCTAACCTTCCCTCAGTGAATACACTCCCTTGGGAATACAGCGTTCAAGTCAACACTTGCTTCCTGAAGATACAAAGCTTTTCCAAGGCAGGTGTTTGATCAGGAGGAAACATGCCTACACGGACCTCTGGAAAACAAGACGTGGGAAGGGTCATCGTCACGGCCATCTGGATGCGGGGAGATAGATCCATCTTCAATTCTGTGTGCGGAAGCATAGGCAAGGGCCTAGGACCCTATCCTGAGAAACAAGTCTCTGGAGAAGAGAATGTTCAGCACACCGCAGCTGTCCTGCCGGAGATGTGTTCTAGCATGGGTGTGTGCAAGCATCGGGAGAGTTCCATCTCCTTCCGTCTGCGAGACAAGCCTGTGGAGATGGCCCCTTGGCAATAACATTTGGGTCCAGATTTCCAATCGAGTTCCAGGAGAGGTGCGGAAGGATAGGCCAGGTAACAAGTCCCCCAGTGTTCCAGTAACAATTCTGGGGAAGCACAGGTGCCAGGAAACACAAGTTCCTTCAGAGGAGATGCTTTCTAATACATACGTCCAGAAGTCTCTGTACATAGCCTACCCTTGCTTGTGGGAGGCAAGTTGGGTGGAATGCGAATTCCACTACCCTCTTGTTTCCACAAGAGAGAAATCGAATCAGTCCAATATATGCGCTGGAGCCTAGTGTACCGGGGCGATGTCCTGACGCTTTGAGAGAAGAGTGTGGAGCAGGCATCGTTGAGGAATCCACAAGTTTCTCAAGCGAGGAGCCTTCTAGCATTGCCGGGGTGAAGCGACCGAAACATGCACGAACCTTCCCTCTGTGAATAGGCTCTAGGGAATGCCAATTTCCCCTCAGAGGAAGATTGTCCCGGTGGGAAGCTCTCTAGCCTGTTGGTCTGCAGGCCCGCGGAGAAGGCCACATATACTTCGCTAAGGAAAACTCTCTGTGAAGAAAGTAGGTTCAGTGAAGGAAGCACACGTCCCACCAAACCCACTGAAACACACGGAGACGTTTTGGCATCAGGAAAGGCCTTATCCTTGCCCTGGATAGAATGCTTTTGGGAGTACCTGTGCTGCCCCGGCGTTGGATTGCCAAGGAGCCCCTTCCTACCTTATAGGTGTGGGAGTGGGCAATGTCCTTCGACGTGGAGACAAGTCTGTGAAGCAAGCACCGTTCGGGGAACCACCAGATTCTCGAGCGAGGAGCATTCCAGGCTGCATGTCCTGAGGCTCCCGAAACACGGGCTCTCTTTGCGTCTCTGAATAAATCTCTGGGGAATGCAACGTTCCTTCACAGGAAGCATGTCCCAGCGAGACATTTTGTGGTATGTTTCTCTAGAAGTACGGGGATGGGCGGTCGCATTCAGGAGGTGCCGTGTCCCTGGCCGGGAGAAACAATTCTGTGGAGAAGGCGACTTCGGCCCCAATGTGCTTTTCCAAGAAGAAGCTTCCTTAGGCTCAAAGCGTGGAAGCATCACTGTAATGCCACCTTCTTCCCTCTGAGCAGCAGGACGGTAGGCAACCCTACTTTCCAAGAACATGGGGTTTCCAGAAAGAAAAAGCGATCTCTGAGAGACGTTTCCAAGGACAGAGATGGCGGGTCGTACTGGCCTTTAGAAACAAGTGTGTGGAGAATGCCCCTTTCAGAGGACCACCATTTCTCCTGCGAGAAGCCTTCTACAATGTATGTGTGGAGGCATCAGGCGGGTGCCGGGTCCATCCCTCAGGGAAAACACTCTGTCGAGAACAATGTTCCAGGAACGTCTTGCTTACAGAACGTCGAAGACTTCTCCAGGTCCTTGTGTGATGCGGAGGAGTCTGCCCTAATGGGATCTCTGAGAAACAAGGCTGCGGAGACTGGAAACCTTACCTGCCACCTGGATATCCGAAGACGGAAACCATTTCACGTCGATGTGTGGAAGTAGAGGCCAGGGGCCTTGACCTGATGCCCGGGAAGGCGTCTGTGCGGAATTCAACATGGAGCGAACAACCGAAATCTTCCCGTGTAGAGTCCTGTAGCATGGACGTGTACAAGCATCTGGAGCGGGCCCTCTCCTTCCCTCGGAGATACGAGCCCGTGGCGAATGCCACGTCGAGTTCACGTCCTTTCTCATGCGTTCTCTGCCATTTCCAGCGTCGGCCGTGAAGGATAGGCAAAGGGAAAAGTCCCCGTATCGGAGTCCCCAGGATGTGGGGAAAGCAGCTCCCAGGAAACCCAAGTTCCCCCCAGTGAGACGCTTTCTCACACACAGGTATGGGCGCATTCGAATGTGCGATAGACTTCCTTCGGGGAAGGCGATGTTCCATGAATTTCGTGTTTCCAGGAGAGAAAGCTGATGTCCAGGACATGTGTGCAAGTCTTGAGATGGGGCAAGGTCCTTAGGGCGAGCTTCGAGTCTGTGGATCAAGCCCCTTTCGGATAAGCACAAGTTGGTCAAGTGTGAATCATTCTGGCTTCCATGTGTGGAACAATCGAAACACGCCCTCTCCCTCTGTCTGTGAAGCAGTCTCTGGGGAATGCCACTTTCCCGTCAGAGGAAGTTGGTTCCCGTGAGGAGCATTCTACCATCTTTCGCCAGAGGCACGCGGAAAGTGCGTCAGACGTCGCGGAACGCAAGCCTGGGAATAGAGCAAGATTCACCGTGGAACACGACCCTTCAAACGAAACCATTCTCATGGATGTGTGTGTTCTCAGACTAGAGTAATGCCGTGTCCTTGGCTTGGAGAAAGACTTCTGTGGAGGATGCAGTTCCAGCGACACTGTGGCTGTTCCACCGAGAAGCTTCCGAGCCTCTATGTGTGGAGGCATCCCGAGAGTGCCCCAGTCTTCTGTTTGAGAAAAAGAGTGTGAAGAAAAGCGCTGCCCGCTAACATCTTGATGCCAGAAGCGAAAGCGATTTCTCCTATAGGTGTAGAAATAGAGGACAGGTGCTTTGTCCTTAGGCATGGAATCCAGATGGCAGAGAATGCATTTTTCAGAACCGCATAATTGTCTGCGGCATGAAGGATACCGGCACGTCTGTGGGGCAGCATCAGGAAGGTGCCCTCTAGTTCCGCAGTTGGTAACGGTCGGCTTAGAAGAGGACGTTGAAGGAAACACTTGCTTTCTGAAGACACAAGCCTTTTCCATTCTCCGCGTGTAGTCTGGAGGAAACTGCCCTAAACCCAATTCATCAACCAGAGACTCTGGACCATGGAACTCTAAACTGCCAGCTCGATATCTGAGGGTAGAAACACTTTCATATCTGTGTGGAAGGGCAGGCAAGTGGCCAGGATTCGGAGGAGAGAACCTCATGCGTGGACATTGTAACTTAGAGCGAACAACAACTGTGCTCCCGTGAGAAGCCTGCTGGCCGGGAAGTGTTGAAGCGTCAGGATGAAGCCCTCTCATTCCCACCGTGGAAGAAATGTCTGCCTCAGGCACGTCTCCGCGACACCCTGGATCCTTCAATCCTATACCCTGCTAGCCTCTGTGGGTTGAAGTCTCAGAAAAGGGCAGGATCGGGCCCTCGGGGAAAGAGTTCTGTGTAGATAGCCTCTTTCGGCAACCAACGTGATTCTTCAAAGGGGGAAGCCTTGTAGGAAGTATGTGTTGCCGTGTCAGGACAATGCCATCTCCTCCCATCGTCGAAAGATGACTGGGGAGGACGACACGTTCCAGGACCATCTGGATTCCGGAAGAGAAAGCGATTTCTAGTGTACGTATGGAAAGAGAGGCAAGGTACCCGTCCCCGTCTGGGAGATCCAAGTCCGTGGAGAGTACAACTTCCGAGCCTCAACAAGTTTCTCCCCCAAGGAAAGTTTCAAGCTCTGGGGTGGGCAAGCTTCGGCGGGGTTCCATATCCTTGCCTCTGAGAATCAAGGCTGTGGAGATGGTCACTTCCCGGGAGCATCTACTTTCTGGAGATCCAAACTGTGGGCACGGAGGTGGCACGCGAGACTAAGGGGCGTGTCCCTGTCAGGGAGAAGACAGTCCGTGGAGACGGCCACTTTCGTGAGCATCTCGTTCCCTCAAGCCGGAAGCATCCTGGCCTATATTGATGAGAAGTAGCAGGAGAATTCCTCAACCTCTGCTCTGCCTAAATAGACTGTGGGCAATGCCACTTTCCCTAACACCGTGTCTCCAGAAGAGAATTGCCATGTCCAGTCCACAAGCGGGGAGGTCTAGGAGAGGGGCCACGGCCTCACGCTGAGAAACGGGCCTGGGGACATGCACCACTGAGGGAACGACAATGCTCTCCAACGAGAAGCATTCTAGCACGCATGGGTTGAGGCCTCCTAAACATGCCCCATCCTTGCCTCTGTGAAACGAGTCTCTGGGCATTGCACGTGTCCCGAAAGTGGAAGTTCTCTCCTGCCAGAATCTTTGGAGCACGTTTGTCTAGATGCACGGCCAAAGTGCCATGCCCTTCGGTCAGATAATGAACCCTGCGAATAAAGCACGTTTCAGACAAGAACACGACACTTCCAAACACACGCCTCAGAGCAGATCCGTGTGTTTTCACCGGAGGAAATGCCGTTTCCACCGTTGGGCGAAGGAATGCTGGGGAGGAGGCCATTTCGGCAACATCGTAGATTTTCACGCCATAAAAATCCAAGCCTCCGTGTGTGCAACGATCACGAGAGGGCCATCGAATTTCCCGGGAGATACCAGACGCTGGAGGATCCGGTGTCCACTCACATCTTGTTTTCCCAAGAGAAAAGCCATTTCTCATAGTTGTGTGGAAGTCTAGGGAAGGGGGCTTGTCCTTAAGATGAGAAACAAGACTGTGGAGAGGGCAACTTTCAGCGCACCCCAAGCATCTCTTTTGGGAAGCCTGGTTGCCCCTGTGCCTTTGGCATCCGAAAGGTGCCTAACCTTCCCTCAGTGAATACACTCCCTTGGGAATACAGCGTTCAAGTCAACACTTGCTTCCTGAAGATACAAAGCTTTTCCAAGGCAGGTGTTTGATCAGGAGGAAACATGCCTACACGGACCTCTGGAAAACAAGACGTGGGAAGGGTCATCGTCACGGCCATCTGGATGCGGGGAGATAGATCCATCTTCAATTCTGTGTGCGGAAGCATAGGCAAGGGCCTAGGACCCTATCCTGAGAAACAAGTCTCTGGAGAAGAGAATGTTCAGCACACCGCAGGTGTCCTGCCGGAGATGTGTTCTAGCATGGGTGTGTGCAAGCATCGGGAGAGTTCCATCTCCTTCCGTCTGCGAGACAAGCCTGTGGAGATGGCCCCTTGGCAATAACATTTGGGTCCAGATTTCCAATCGAGTTCCAGGAGAGGTGCGGAAGGATAGGCCAGGTAACAAGTCCCCCAGTGTTCCAGTAACAATTCTGGGGAAGCACAGGTGCCAGGAAACACAAGTTCCTTCAGAGGAGATGCTTTCTAATACATACGTCCAGAAGTCTCTGTACATAGCCTACCCTTGCTTGTGGGAGGCAAGTTGGGTGGAATGCGAATTCCACTACCCTCTTGTTTCCACAAGAGAGAAATCGAATCAGTCCAATATATGCGCTGGAGCCTAGTGTACCGGGGCGATGTCCTGACGCTTTGAGAGAAGAGTGTGGAGCAGGCATCGTTGAGGAATCCACAAGTTTCTCAAGCGAGGAGCCTTCTAGCATTGCCGGGGTGAAGCGACCGAAACATGCACGAACCTTCCCTCTGTGAATAGGCTCTAGGGAATGCCAATTTCCCCTCAGAGGAAGATTGTCCCGGTGGGAAGCTCTCTAGCCTGTTGGTCTGCAGGCCCGCGGAGAAGGCCACATATACTTCGCTAAGGAAAACCCTCTGTGAAGAAAGATAGGTTCAGTGAAGGAAGCACACGTCCCACCAAACCCACTGAAACACACGGAGACGTTTTGGCATTAGGAAAGGCGTTATTCTTGCCCTGGATAGAATGCATTTGGGAGTACCTGTGCTGCCCCGGCGTTGGATTGCCAAGGAGCCCCTTCCTACCTTATAGGTGTGGGAGTGGGCAATGTCCTTCGACGTGGAGACAAGTCTGTGAAGCAAGCACCGTTCGGGGAACCACCAGATTCTCGAGCGAGGAGCATTCCAGGCTGCATGTCCTGAGGCTCCCGAAACACGGGCTCTCTTTGCGTCTCTGAATAAATCTCTGGGGAATGCAACGTTCCTTCACAGGAAGCATGTCCCAGCGAGACATTTTGTGGTATGTTTCTCTAGAAGTACGGGGATGGGCGGTCGCATTCAGGAGGTGCCGTGTCCCTGGCCGGGAGAAACAATTCTGTGGAGAAGGCGACTTCGGCCCCAATGTGCTTTTCCAAGAAGAAGCTTCCTTAGGCTCAAAGCGTGGAAGCATCACTGTAATGCCACCTTCTTCCCTCTGAGCAGCAGGACGGTAGGCAACCCTACTTTCCAAGAACATGGGGTTTCCAGAAAGAAAAAGCGATCTCTGAGAGACGTTTCCAAGGACAGAGATGGCGGGTCGTACTGGCCTTTAGAAACAAGTGTGTGGAGAATGCCCCTTTCAGAGGACCACCATTTCTCCTGCGAGAAGCCTTCTACAATGTATGTGTGGAGGCATCAGGCGGGTGCCGGGTCCATCCCTCAGGGAAAACACTCTGTCGAGAACAATGTTCCAGGAACGTCTTGCTTACAGAACGTCGAAGACTTCTCCAGGTCCTTGTGTGATGCGGAGGAGTCTGCCCTAATGGGATCTCTGAGAAACAAGGCTGCGGAGACTGGAAACCTTACCTGCCACCTGGATATCCGAAGACGGAAACCATTTCACGTCGATGTGTGGAAGTAGAGGCCAGGGGCCTTGACCTGATGCCCGGGAAGGCGTCTGTGCGGAATTCAACATGGAGCGAACAACCGAAATCTTCCCGTGTAGAGTCCTGTAGCATGGACGTGTACAAGCATCTGGAGCGGGCCCTCTCCTTCCCTCGGAGATACGAGCCCGTGGCGAATGCCACGTCGAGTTCACGTCCTTTCTCATGCGTTCTCTGCCATTTCCAGCGTCGGCCGTGAAGGATAGGCAAAGGGAAAAGTCCCCGTATCGGAGTCCCCAGGATGTGGGGAAAGCAGCTCCCAGGAAACCCAAGTTCCCCCCAGTGAGACGCTTTCTCACACACAGGTATGGGCGCATTCGAATGTGCGATAGACTTCCTTCGGGGAAGGCGATGTTCCATGAATTTCGTGTTTCCAGGAGAGAAAGCTGATGTCCAGGACATGTGTGCAAGTCTTGAGATGGGGCAAGGTCCTTAGGGCGAGCTTCGAGTCTGTGGATCAAGCCCCTTTCGGATAAGCACAAGTTGGTCAAGTGTGAATCATTCTGGCTTCCATGTGTGGAACAATCGAAACACGCCCTCTCCCTCTGTCTGTGAAGCAGTCTCTGGGGAATGCCACTTTCCCGTCAGAGGAAGTTGGTTCCCGTGAGGAGCATTCTACCATCTTTCGCCAGAGGCACGCGGAAAGTGCGTCAGACGTCGCGGAACGCAAGCCTGGGAATAGAGCAAGATTCACCGTGGAACACGACCCTTCAAACGAAACCATTCTCATGGATGTGTGTGTTCTCAGACTAGAGTAATGCCGTGTCCTTGGCTTGGAGAAAGACTTCTGTGGAGGATGCAGTTCCAGCGACACTGTGGCTGTTCCACCGAGAAGCTTCCGAGCCTCTATGTGTGGAGGCATCCCGAGAGTGCCCCAGTCTTCTGTTTGAGAAAAAGAGTGTGAAGAAAAGCGCTGCCCGCTAACATCTTGATGCCAGAAGCGAAAGCGATTTCTCCTATAGGTGTAGAAATAGAGGACAGGTGGTTTGTCCTTAGGCATGGAATCCAGATGGCAGAGAATGCATTTTTCAGAACCGCATAATTGTCTGCGGCATGAAGGATACCGGCACGTCTGTGGGGCAGCATCAGGAAGGTGCCCTCTAGTTCCGCAGTTGGTAACGGTCGGCTTAGAAGAGGACGTTGAAGGAAACACTTGCTTTCTGAAGACACAAGCCTTTTCCATTCTCCGCGTGTAGTCTGGAGGAAACTGCCCTAAACCCAATTCATCAACCAGAGACTCTGGACCATGGAACTCTAAACTGCCAGCTCGATATCTGAGGGTAGAAACACTTTCATATCTGTGTGGAAGGGCAGGCAAGTGGCCAGGATTCGGAGGAGAGAACCTCATGCGTGGACATTGTAACTTAGAGCGAACAACAACTGTGCTCCCGTGAGAAGCCTGCTGGCCGGGAAGTGTTGAAGCGTCAGGATGAAGCCCTCTCATTCCCACCGTGGAAGAAATGTCTGCCTCAGACACGTCTCCGCGACACCCTGGATCCTTCAATCCTATACCCTGCTAGCCTCTGTGGGTTGAAGTCTCAGAAAAGGGCAGGATCGGGCCCTCGGGGAAAGAGTTCTGTGTAGATAGCCTCTTTCGGCAACCAACGTGATTCTTCAAAGGGGGAAGCCTTGTAGGAAGTATGTGTTGCCGTGTCAGGACAATGCCATCTCCTCCCATCGTCGAAAGATGACTGGGGAGGACGACACGTTCCAGGACCATCTGGATTCCGGAAGAGAAAGCGATTTCTAGTGTACGTATGGAAAGAGAGGCAAGGTACCCGTCCCCGTCTGGGAGATCCAAGTCCGTGGAGAGTACAACTTCCGAGCCTCAACAAGTTTCTCCCCCAAGGAAAGTTTCAAGCTCTGGGGTGGGCAAGCTTCGGCGGGGTTCCATATCCTTGCCTCTGAGAATCAAGGCTGTGGAGATGGTCACTTCCCGGGAGCATCTACTTTCTGGAGATCCAAACTGTGGGCACGGAGGTGGCACGCGAGACTAAGGGGCGTGTCCCTGTCAGGGAGAAGACAGTCCGTGGAGACGGCCACTTTCGTGAGCATCTCGTTCCCTCAAGCCGGAAGCATCCTGGCCTATATTGATGAGAAGTAGCAGGAGAATTCCTCAACCTCTGCTCTGCCTAAATAGACTGTGGGCAATGCCACTTTCCCTAACACCGTGTCTCCAGAAGAGAATTGCCATGTCCAGTCCACAAGCGGGGAGGTCTAGGAGAGGGGCCACGGCCTCACGATGAGAAACGGGCCTGGGGACATGCACCACTGAGGGAACGACAATGCTCTCCAACGAGAAGCATTCTAGCACGCATGGGTTGAGGCCTCCTAAACATGCCCCATCCTTGCCTCTGTGAAACGAGTCTCTGGGCATTGCACGTGTCCCGAAAGTGGAAGTTCTCTCCTGCCAGAATCTTTGGAGCACGTTTGTCTAGATGCACGGCCAAAGTGCCATGCCCTTCGGTCAGATAATGAACCCTGCGAATAAAGCACGTTTCAGACAAGAACACGACACTTCCAAACACACGCCTCAGAGCAGATCCGTGTGTTTTCACCGGAGGAAATGCCGTTTCCACCGTTGGGCGAAGGAATGCTGGGGAGGAGGCCATTTCGGCAACATCGTAGATTTTCACGCCATAAAAATCCCAGCCTCCGTGTGTGCAACGATCACGAGAGGGCCATCGAATTTCCCGGGAGATACCAGACGCTGGAGGATCCGGTGTCCACTCACATCTTGTTTTCCCAAGAGAAAAGCCATTTCTCATAGTTGTGTGGATGTCTAGGGAAGGGGGCTTGTCCTTAAGATGAGAAACAAGACTGTGGAGAGGGCAACTTTCAGCGCACCCCAAGCATCTCTTTTGGGAAGCCTGGTTGCCCCTGTGCCTTGTGGCATCCGAAAGGTGCCTAACCTTCCCTCAGTGAATACACTCCCTTGGGAATACAGCGTTCAAGTCAACACTTGCTTCCTGAAGATACAAAGCTTTTCCAAGGCAGGTGTTTGATCAGGAGGAAACATGCCTACACGGACCTCTGGAAAACAAGACGTGGGAAGGGTCATCGTCACGGCCATCTGGATGCGGGGAGATAGATCCATCTTCAATTCTGTGTGCGGAAGCATAGGCAAGGGCCTAGGACCCTATCCTGAGAAACAAGTCTCTGGAGAAGAGAATGTTCAGCACACCGCAGCTGTCCTGCCGGAGATGTGTTCTAGCATGGGTGTGTGCAAGCATCGGGAGAGTTCCATCTCCTTCCGTCTGCGAGACAAGCCTGTGGAGATGGCCCCTTGGCAATAACATTTGGGTCCAGATTTCCAATCGAGTTCCAGGAGAGGTGCGGAAGGATAGGCCAGGTAACAAGTCCCCCAGTGTTCCAGTAACAATTCTGGGGAAGCACAGGTGCCAGGAAACACAAGTTCCTTCAGAGGAGATGCTTTCTAATACATACGTCCAGAAGTCTCTGTACATAGCCTACCCTTGCTTGTGGGAGGCAAGTTGGGTGGAATGCGAATTCCACTACCCTCTTGTTTCCACAAGAGAGAAATCGAATCAGTCCAATATATGCGCTGGAGCCTAGTGTACCGGGGCGATGTCCTGACGCTTTGAGAGAAGAGTGTGGAGCAGGCATCGTTGAGGAATCCACAAGTTTCTCAAGCGAGGAGCCTTCTAGCATTGCCGGGGTGAAGCGACCGAAACATGCACGAACCTTCCCTCTGTGAATAGGCTCTAGGGAATGCCAATTTCCCCTCAGAGGAAGATTGTCCCGGTGGGAAGCTCTCTAGCCTGTTGGTCTGCAGGCCCGCCGAGAAGGCCACATATACTTCGCTAAGGAAAACTCTCTGTGAAGAAAGATAGGTTCAGTGAAGGAAGCACACGTCCCACCAAACCCACTGAAACACACGGAGACGTTTTGGCATCAGGAAAGGCCTTATCCTTGCCCTGGATAGAATGCTTTTGGGAGTACCTGTGCTGCCCCGGCGTTGGATTGCCAAGGAGCCCCTTCCTACCTTATAGGTGTGGGAGTGGGCAATGTCCTTCGACGTGGAGACAAGTCTGTGAAGCAAGCACCGTTCGGGGAACCACCAGATTCTCGAGCGAGGAGCATTCCAGGCTGCATGTCCTGAGGCTCCCGAAACATGGGCTCTCTTTGCGTCTCTGAATAAATCTCTGGGGAATGCAACGTTCCTTCACAGGAAGCATGTCCCAGCGAGACATTTTGTGGTATGTTTCTCTAGAAGTACGGGGATGGGCGGTCGCATTCAGGAGGTGCCGTGTCCCTGGCCGGGAGAAACAATTCTGTGGAGAAGGCGACTTCGGCCCCAATGTGCTTTTCCAAGAAGAAGCTTCCTTAGGCTCAAAGCGTGGAAGCATCACTGTAATGCCACCTTCTTCCCTCTGAGCAGCAGGACGGTAGGCAACCCTACTTTCCAAGAACATGGGGTTTCCAGAAGGAAAAAGCGATCTCTGAGAGACGTTTCCAAGGACAGAGATGGCGGGTCGTACTGGCCTTTAGAAACAAGTGTGTGGAGAATGCCCCTTTCAGAGGACCACCATTTCTCCTGCGAGAAGACTTCTACAATGTATGTGTGGAGGCATCAGGCGGGTGCCGGGTCCATCCCTCAGGGAAAACACTCTGTCGAGAACAATGTTCCAGGAACGTCTTGCTTACAGAACGTCGAAGACTTCTCCAGGTCCTTGTGTGATGCGGAGGAGTCTGCCCTAATGGGATCTCTGAGAAACAAGGCTGCGGAGACTGGAAACCTTCCCTGCCACCTGGATATCCGAAGACGGAAACCATTTCACGTCGATGTGTGGAAGTAGAGGCCAGGGGCCTTGACCTGATGCCCGGGAAGGCGTCTGTGCGGAATTCAACATGGAGCGAACAACCGAAATCTTCCCGTGTAGAGTCCTGTAGCATGGACGTATACAAGCATCTGGAGCGGGCCCTCTCCTTCCCTCGGAGATACGAGCCCGTGGCGAATGCCACGTCGAGTTCACGTCCTTTCTCATGCGTTCTCTGCCATTTCCAGCGTCGGCCGTGAAGGATAGGCAAAGGGAAAAGTCCCCGTATCGGAGTCCCCAGGATGTGGGGAAAGCAGCTCCCAGGAAACCCAAGTTCCCCCCAGTGAGACGCTTACACACACAGGTATGCTCGCATTCGAATGTGCGATAGACTTCCTTCGGGGAAGGCGATGTTCCATGAATTTCATGTTTCCAGGAGAGAAAGCTGATGTCCAGGACATGTGTGCAAGTCGTGAGATGGGGCAAGGTCCTTAGGGCGAGCTTCGAGTCTGTGGATCAAGCCCCTTTCGGATAAGCACAAGTTGGTCAAGTGTGAATCATTCTGGCTTCCATGTGTGGAACAATCGAAACACGCCCTCTCCCTCTGTCTGTGAAGCAGTCTCTGGGGAATGCCACTTTCCCGTCAGAGGAAGTTGGTTCCCGTGAGGAGCATTCTACCATTTTTCGCCAGAGGCACGCGGAAAGTGCGTCAGACGTCGCGGAACACAAGCCTGGGAATAAAGCAAGATTCACCGTGGAACACGACCCTTCAAACGAAACCATTCTCATGGATGTGTGTGTTCTCAGACTAGAGTAATGCCGTGTCCTTGGCTTGGAGAAAGACTTCTGTGGAGGATGCAGTTCCAGCGACACTGTGGCTGTTCCACCGAGAAGCTTCCGAGCCTCTATGTGTGGAGGCATCCCGAGAGTGCCCCAGTCTTCTGTTTGAGGAAAAGAGTGTGAAGAAAAGCGCTGCCCGCTAACATCTTGATGCCAGAAGCGAAAGCGATTCCTCCTATAGGTGTAGAAATAGAGGACAGGTGGTTTGTCCTTAGGCATGGAATCCAGATGGCAGAGAATGCATTTTTCAGAACCGCATAATTGTCTGCGGCATGAAGGATACCGGCACGTCTGTGGGGCAGCATCAGGAAGGTGCCCTCTAGTTCCGCAGTTGGTAACGGTCGGCTTAGAAGAGGACGTTGAAGGAAACACTTGCTTTCTGAAGACACAAGCCTTTTCCATTCTCCGCGTGTAGTCTGGAGGAAACTGCCCTAAACCCAATTCATCAACCAGAGACTCTGGACCATGGAACTCTAAACTGCCAGCTCGATATCTGAGGGTAGAAACACTTTCATATCCGTTTTGAAGGGCAGGCAAGTGGCCAGGATTCGGAGGAGAGAACCTCATGCGTGGACATTGTAACTTAGAGCGAACAACAAATGTGCTCCCGTGAGAAGCCTGCTGGCCGGGAAGTGTTGAAGCGTCAGGATGAAGCCCTCTCATTCCCACCGTGGAAGAAATGTCTGCCTCAGGCACGTCTCCGCGACACCCTGGATCCTTCAATCCTATACCCTGCTAGCCTCTGTGGGTTGAAGTCTCAGAAAAGGGCAGGATCGGGCCCTCGGGGAAAGAGTTCTGTGTAGATAGCCTCTTTCGGCAACCAACGTGGTTCTTCAAAGGGGGAAGCCTTGTAGGAAGTATGTGTTGCCGTGTCAGGACAATGCCATCTCCGCCCATCGTCGAAGGATGACTGTGGAGGACGACACGTTCCAGGACCATCTGGATTCCGGAAGAGAGAGCGATTTCTAGTGTAGGTATGGAAAGAGAGGCAAGGTGCCCGTCCCCGTCTGGGAGATCCAAGTCCGTGGAGCGTACAACTTCCGAGCCACAACAAGTTTCTCCCCCAAGGAAAGTTTCAAGCTCTGGGGTGGGCAAGCTTCGGCGGGGTTCCATATCCTTGCCTCTGAGAATCAAGGCTGTGGAGATGGTCACTTCCCGGGAGCATCTACTTTCTGGAGATCCAAACTGTGGGCACGGAGGTGGCACGCGAGACTAAGGCGCGTGTGCCTGTCAGGGAGAAGACAGTCCGTGGAGACGGCCACTTTCGTGAGCATCTCGTTCCCTCAAGCCGGAAGCATCCTGGCCTATATTGATGAGAAGTAGCAGGAGAATTCCTCAACCTCTGCTCTGCCTAAATAGACTGTGGGCAATGCCACTTTCCCTAACACCGTGTCTCCAGAAGAGAATTGCCATGTCCAGTCCAAAAGCGGGGAGGTCTAGGAGAGGGACCACGGCCTCACGCTGAGAAACGGGCCTGGGGACATGCACCATTCAGGGAACCACAAGGCTCTCCCACGAGAAGCATTCTAGCACGCATGGGTTGAGGCCTCCTAAACATGCCCCATCCTTGCCTCTGTGAAACGAGTCTCTGGGCATTGCACGTGTCCCGAAAGTGGAAGTTCTCTCCTGCCAGAATCTTTGGAGCTCGTTTGTCTAGATGCACGGCCAAAGCGCCATGCCCTTCGGTCAGATAATGAACCCTGCGAATAAAGCACGTTTCAGACAAGAACACGACACTTCCAAACACACGCCTCAGAGCAGATCCGTGTGTTTTCACCGGAGGAAATGCCGTTTCCACCGTTGGGCGAAGGAATGCTGGGGAGGAGGCCATTTCGGCAACATCGTAGATTTTCACGCCATAAAAATCCCAGCCTCCGTGTGTGCAACGATCACGAGAGGGCCATCGAATTTCCCGGGAGATACCAGACGCTGGAGGATCCGTTGTCCACTCACATCTTGTTTTCCCAAGAGAAAAGCCATTTCTCATAGTTGTGTGGAAGTCTAGGGAAGGGGGCTTGTCCTTAAGATGAGAAACAAGACTGTGGAGAGGGCAACTTTCGGCGCACCCCAAGCATCTCTTTTGGGAAGCCTGGTTGCCCCTGTGCCTTGTGGCATCCGAAAGGTGCCTAACCTTCCCTCAGTGAATACACTCCCTTGGGAATACAGCGTTCAAGTCAACACTTGCTTCCTGAAAATACAAAGCTTTTCCAAGGCAGGTGTTTGATCAGGAGGAAACATGCCTACACGAACCTCTGGAAAACAAGACGTGGGGAGGGTCATCGTCACGGCCATCTGGATGCGGGGAGATAGATCCATCTTCAATTCTGTGTGCGGAAGCATAGGCAAGGGCCTAGGACCCTATCCTGAGAAACAAGTCTCTGGAGAAGAGAATGTTCAGCACACCGCAGCTGTCCTGCCGGAGATGTGTTCTAGCATGGGTGTGTGCAAGCATCGGGAGAGTTCCATCTCCTTCCGTCTGCGAGACAAGCCTGTGGAGATGGCCCCTTGGCAATAACATTTGGGTCCAGATTTCCAATCGAGTTCCAGGAGAGGTGCGGAAGGATAGGCCAGGTAACAAGTCCCCCAGTGTTCCAGTAACAATTCTGGGGAAGCACAGGTGCCAGGAAACACAAGTTCCTTCAGAGGAGATGCTTTCTAATACATACGTCCAGAAGTCTCTGTACATAGCCTACCCTCGCTTGTGGGAGGCAAGTTCGGTGGAATGCGAATTCCACTACCCTCTTGTTTCCACAAGAGAGAAATCGAATCAGTCCAATATATGCGCTGGAGCCTAGTGTACCGGGGCGATGTCCTGACGCTTTGAGAGAAGAGTGTGTGGAGCAGGCATCGTTGAGGAATCCACAAGTTTCTCAAGCGAGGAGCCTTCTAGCATTGCCGGGGTGAAGCGACCGAAACATGCACGAACCTTCCCTCTGTGAATAGGCTCTAGGGAATGCCAATTTCCCCTCAGAGGAAGATTGTCCCGGTGGGAAGCTCTCTAGCCTGTTGGTCTGCAGGCCCGCGGAGAAGGCCACATATACTTCGCTAAGGAAAACTCTCTGTGAAGAAAGATAGGTTCAGTGAAGGAAGCACACGTCCCACCAAACCCACTGAAACACACGGAGACGTTTTGGCATCAGGAAAGGCCTTATCCTTGCCCTGGATAGAATGCTTTTGGGAGTACCTGTGCTGCCCCGGCGTTGGATTGCCAAGGAGCCCCTTCCTACCTTATAGGTGTGGGAGTGGGCAATGTCCTTCGACGTGGAGACAAGTCTGTGAAGCAAGCACCGTTCGGGGAACCACCAGATTCTCGAGCGAGGAGCATTCCAGGCTGCATGTCCTGAGGCTCCCGAAACACGGGCTCTCTTTGCGTCTCTGAATAAATCTCTGGGGAATGCAACGTTCCTTCACAGGAAGCATGTCCCAGCGAGACATTTTGTGGTATGTTTCTCTAGAAGTACGGGGATGGGCGGTCGCATTCAGGAGGTGCCGTGTCCCTGGCCGGGAGAAACAATTCTGTGGAGAAGGCGACTTCGGCCCCAATGTGCTTTTCCAAGAAGAAGCTTCCTTAGGCTCAAAGCGTGGAAGCATCACTGTAATGCCACCTTCTTCCCTCTGAGCAGCAGGACGGTAGGCAACCCTACTTTCCAAGAACATGGGGTTTCCAGAAGGAAAAAGCGATCTCTGAGAGACGTTTCCAAGGACAGAGATGGCGGGTCGTACTGGCCTTTAGAAACAAGTGTGTGGAGAATGCCCCTTTCAGAGGACCACCATTTCTCCTGCGAGAAGCCTTCTACAATGTATGTGTGGAGGCATCAGGCGGGTGCCGTGTCCATCCCTCAGGGAAAACACTCTGTCGAGAACAATGTTCCAGGAACGTCTTGCTTACAGAACGTCGAAGACTTCTCCAGGTCCTTGTGTGATGCGGAGGAGTCTGCCCTAATGGGATCTCTGAGAAACAAGGCTGCGGAGACTGGAAACCTTACCTGCCACCTGGATATCCGAAGACGGAAACCATTTCACGTCGATGTGTGGAAGTAGAGGCCAGGGGCCTTGACCTGATGCCCGGGAAGGCGTCTGTGCGGAATTCAACATGGAGCGAACAACCGAAATCTTCCCGTGTAGAGTCCTGTAGCATGGACGTGTACAAGCATCTGGAGCGGGCCCTCTCCTTCCCTCGGAGATACGAGCCCGTGGCGAATGCCACGTCGAGTTCACGTCCTTTCTCATGCGTTCTCTGCCATTTCCAGCGTCGGCCGTGAAGGATAGGCAAAGGGAAAAGTCCCCGTATCGGAGTCCCCAGGATGTGGGGAAAGCAGCTCCCAGGAAACCCAAGTTCCCCCCAGTGAGACGCTTTCTCACACACAGGTATGGGCGCATTCGAATGTGCGATAGACTTCCTTCGGGGAAGGCGATGTTCCATGAATTTCGTGTTTCCAGGAGAGAAAGCTGATGTCCAGGACATGTGTGCAAGTCTTGAGATGGGGCAAGGTCCTTAGGGCGAGCTTCGAGTCTGTGGATCAAGCCCCTTTCGGATAAGCACAAGTTGGTCAAGTGTGAATCATTCTGGCTTCCATGTGTGGAACAATCGAAACACGCCCTCTCCCTCTGTCTGTGAAGCAGTCTCTGGGGAATGCCACTTTCCCGTCAGAGGAAGTTGGTTCCCGTGAGGAGCATTCTACCATCTTTCGCCAGAGGCACGCGGAAAGTGCGTCAGACGTCGCGGAACGCAAGCCTGGGAATAAAGCAAGATTCACCGTGGAACACGACCCTTCAAACGAAACCATTCTCATGGATGTGTGTGTTCTCAGACTAGAGTAATGCCGTGTCCTTGGCTTGGAGAAAGACTTCTGTGGAGGATGCAGTTCCAGCGACACTGTGGCTGTTCCACCGAGAAGCTTCCGAGCCTCTATGTGTGGAGGCATCCCGAGAGTGCCCCAGTCTTCTGTTTGAGAAAAAGAGTGTGAAGAAAAGCGCTGCCCGCTAACATCTTGATGCCAGAAGCGAAAGCGATTTCTCCTATATGTGTAGAAATAGAGGACAGGTGGTTTGTCCTTAGGCATGGAATCCAGATGGCAGAGAATGCATTTTTCAGAACCGCATAATTGTCTGCGGCATGAAGGATACCGGCACGTCTGTGGGGCAGCATCAGGAAGGTGCCCTCTAGTTCCGCAGTTGGTAACGGTCGGCTTAGAAGAGGACGTTGAAGGAAACACTTGCTTTCTGAAGACACAAGCCTTTTCCATTCTCCGCGTGTAGTCTGGAGGAAACTGCCCTAAACCCAATTCATCAACCAGAGACTCTGGACCATGGAACTCTAAACTGCCAGCTCGATATCTGAGGGTAGAAACACTTTCATATCTGTGTGGAAGGGCAGGCAAGTGGCCAGGATTCGGAGGAGAGAACCTCATGCGTGGACATTGTAACTTAGAGCGAACAACAACTGTGCTCCCGTGAGAAGCCTGCTGGCCGGGAAGTGTTGAAGCGTCAGGATGAAGCCCTCTCATTCCCACCGTGGAAGAAATGTCTGCCTCAGGCACGTCTCCGCGACACCCTGGATCCTTCAATCCTATACCCTGCTAGCCTCTGTGGGTTGAAGTCTCAGAAAAGGGCAGGATCGGGCCCTCGGGGAAAGAGTTCTGTGTAGATAGCCTCTTTCGGCAACCAACGTGATTCTTCAAAGGGGGAAGCCTTGTAGGAAGTATGTGTTGCCGTGTCAGGACAATGCCATCTCCTCCCATCGTCGAAAGATGACTGGGGAGGACGACACGTTCCAGGACCATCTGGATTCCGGAAGAGAAAGCGATTTCAAGTGTAGGTATGGAAAGAGAGGCAAGGTACCCGTCCCCGTCTGGGAGATCCAAGTCCGTGGAGAGTACAACTTCCGAGCCTCAACAAGTTTCTCCCCCAAGGAAAGTTTCAAGCTCTGGGGTGGGCAAGCTTCGGCGGGGTTCCATATCCTTGCCTCTGAGAATCAAGGCTGTGGAGATGGTCACTTCCCGGGAGCATCTACTTTGTGGAGATCCAAACTGTGGGCACGGAGGTGGCACGCGAGACTAAGGGGCGTGTCCCTGTCAGGGAGAAGACAGTCCGTGGAGACGGCCACTTTCGTGAGCATCTCGTTCCCTCAAGCCGGAAGCATCCTGGCCTATATTGATGAGAAGTAGCAGGAGAATTCCTCAACCTCTGCTCTGCCTAAATAGACTGTGGGCAATGCCACTTTCCCTAACACCGTGTCTCCAGAAGAGAATTGCCATGTCCAGTCCACAAGCGGGGAGGTCTAGGAGAGGGGCCACGGCCTCACGCTGAGAAACGGGCCTGGGGACATGCACCACTGAGGGAACGACAATGCTCTCCAACGAGAAGCATTCTAGCACGCATGGGTTGAGGCCTCCTAAACATGCCCCATCCTTGCCTCTGTGAAACGAGTCTCTGGGCATTGCACGTGTCCCGAAAGTGGAAGTTCTCTCCTGCCAGAATCTTTGGAGCACGTTTGTCTAGATGCACGGCCAAAGTGCCATGCCCTTCGGTCAGATAATGAACCCTGCGAATAAAGCACGTTTCAGACAAGAACACGACACTTCCAAACACACGCCTCAGAGCAGATCCGTGTGTTTTCACCGGAGGAAATGCCGTTTCCACCGTTGGGCGAAGGAATGCTGGGGAGGAGGCCATTTCGGCAACATCGTAGATTTTCACGCCATAAAAATCCAAGCCTCCGTGTGTGCAACGATCACGACAGGGCCATCGAATTTCCCGGGAGATACCAGACGCTGGAGGATCCGGTGTCCACTCACATCTTGTTTTCCCAAGAGAAAAGCCATTTCTCATAGTTGTGTGGAAGTCTAGGGAAGGGGGCTTGTCCTTAAGATGAGAAACAAGACTGTGGAGAGGGCAACTTTCAGCGCACCCCAAGCATCTCTTTTGGGAAGCCTGGTTGCCCCTGTGCCTTTGGCATCCGAAAGGTGCCTAACCTTCCCTCAGTGAATACACTCCCTTGGGAATACAGCGTTCAAGTCAACACTTGCTTCCTGAAGATACAAAGCTTTTCCAAGGCAGGTGTTTGATCAGGAGGAAACATGCCTACACGGACTTCTGGAAAACAAGACGTGGGAAGGGTCATCGTCACGGCCATCTGGATGCGGGGAGATAGATCCATCTTCAATTCTGTGTGCGGAAGCATAGGCAAGGGCCTAGGACCCTATCCTGAGAAACAAGTCTCTGGAGAAGAGAATGTTCAGCACACCGCAGGTGTCCTGCCGGAGATGTGTTCTAGCATGGGTGTGTGCAAGCATCGGGAGAGTTCCATCTCCTTCCGTCTGCGAGACAAGCCTGTGGAGATGGCCCCTTGGCAATAACATTTGGGTCCAGATTTCCAATCGAGTTCCAGGAGAGGTGCGGAAGGATAGGCCAGGTAACAAGTCCCCCAGTGTTCCAGTAACAATTCTGGGGAAGCACAGGTGCCAGGAAACACAAGTTCCTTCAGAGGAGATGCTTTCTAATACATACGTCCAGAAGTCTCTGTACATAGCCTACCCTTGCTTGTGGGAGGCAAGTTGGGTGGAATGCGAATTCCACTACCCTCTTGTTTCCACAAGAGAGAAATCGAATCAGTCCAATATATGCGCTGGAGCCTAGTGTACCGGGGCGATGTCCTGACGCTTTGAGAGAAGAGTGTGGAGCAGGCATCGTTGAGGAATCCACAAGTTTCTCAAGCGAGGAGCCTTCTAGCATTGCCGGGGTGAAGCGACCGAAACATGCACGAACCTTCCCTCTGTGAATAGGCTCTAGGGAATGCCAATTTCCCCTCAGAGGAAGATTGTCCCGGTGGGAAGCTCTCTAGCCTGTTGGTCTGCAGGCCCGCGGAGAAGGCCACATATACTTCGCTAAGGAAAACCCTCTGTGAAGAAAGATAGGTTCAGTGAAGGAAGCACACGTCCCACCAAACCCACTGAAACACACGGAGACGTTTTGGCATTAGGAAAGGCGTTATTCTTGCCCTGGATAGAATGCATTTGGGAGTACCTGTGCTGCCCCGGCGTTGGATTGCCAAGGAGCCCCTTCCTACCTTATAGGTGTGGGAGTGGGCAATGTCCTTCGACGTGGAGACAAGTCTGTGAAGCAAGCACCGTTCGGGGAACCACCAGATTCTCGAGCGAGGAGCATTCCAGGCTGCATGTCCTGAGGCTCCCGAAACACGGGCTCTCTTTGCGTCTCTGAATAAATCTCTGGGGAATGCAACGTTCCTTCACAGGAAGCATGTCCCAGCGAGACATTTTGTGGTATGTTTCTCTAGAAGTACGGGGATGGGCGGTCGCATTCAGGAGGTGCCGTGTCCCTGGCCGGGAGAAACAATTCTGTGGAGAAGGCGACTTCGGCCCCAATGTGCTTTTCCAAGAAGAAGCTTCCTTAGGCTCAAAGCGTGGAAGCATCACTGTAATGCCACCTTCTTCCCTCTGAGCAGCAGGACGGTAGGCAACCCTACTTTCCAAGAACATGGGGTTTCCAGAAGGAAAAAGCGATCTCTGAGAGACGTTCCCAAGGACAGAGATGGCGGGTCGTACTGGCCTTTAGAAACAAGTGTGTGGAGAATGCCCCTTTCAGAGGACCACCATTTCTCCTGCGAGAAGCCTTCTACAATGTATGTGTGGAGGCATCAGGCGGGTGCCGGGTCCATCCCTCAGGGAGAACACTCTGTCGAGAACAATGTTCCAGGTACGTCTTGCTTACAGAACGTCGAAGACTTCTCCAGGTCCTTGTGTGATGCGGAGGAGTCTGCCCTAATGGGATCTCTGAGAAACAAGGCTGCGGAGACTGGAAACCTTACCTGCCACCTGGATATCCGAAGACGGAAACCATTTCACGTCGATGTGTGGAAGTAGAGGCCAGGGGCCTTGACCTGATGCCCGGGAAGGCGTCTGTGCGGAATTCAACATGGAGCGAACAACCGAAATCTTCCCGTGTAGAGTCCTGTAGCATGGACGTGTACAAGCATCTGGAGCGGGCCCTCTCCTTCCCTCGGAGATACGAGCCCGTGGCGAATGCCACGTCGAGTTCACGTCCTTTCTCATGCGTTCTCTGCCATTTCCAGCGTCGGCCGTGAAGGATAGGCAAAGGGAAAAGTCCCCGTATCGGAGTCCCCAGGATGTGGGGAAAGCAGCTCCCAGGAAACCCAAGTTCCCCCCAGTGAGACGCTTTCTCACACACAGGTATGGGCGCATTCGAATGTGCGATAGACTTCCTTCGGGGAAGGCGATGTTCCATGAATTTCGTGTTTCCAGGAGAGAAAGCTGATGTCCAGGACATGTGTGCAAGTCTTGAGATGGGGCAAGGTCCTTAGGGCGAGCTTCGAGTCTGTGGATCAAGCCCCTTTCGGATAAGCACAAGTTGGTCAAGTGTGAATCATTCTGGCTTCCATGTGTGGAACAATCGAAACACGCCCTCTCCCTCTGTCTGTGAAGCAGTCTCTGGGGAATGCCACTTTCCCGTCAGAGGAAGTTGGTTCCCGTGAGGAGCATTCTACCATCTTTCGCCAGAGGCACGCGGAAAGTGCGTCAGACGTCGCGGAACGCAAGCCTGGGAATAGAGCAAGATTCACCGTGGAACACGACCCTTCAAACGAAACCATTCTCATGGATGTGTGTGTTCTCAGACTAGAGTAATGCCGTGTCCCTGGCTTGGAGAAAGACTTCTGTGGAGGATGCATTTCCAGCGACACTGTGGCTGTTCCACCGAGAAGCTTCCGAGCCTCTATGTGTGGAGGCATCCCGAGAGTGCCCCAGTCTTCTGTTTGAGAAAAAGAGTGTGAAGAAAAGCGCTGCCCGCTAACATCTTGATGCCAGAAGCGAAAGCGATTTCTCCTATAGGTGTAGAAATAGAGGACAGGTGCTTTGTCCTTAGGCATGGAATCCAGATGGCAGAGAATGCATTTTTCAGAACCGCATAATTGTCTGCGGCATGAAGGATACCGGCACGTCTGTGGGGCAGCATCAGGAAGGTGCCCTCTAGTTCCGCAGTTGGTAACGGTCGGCTTAGAAGAGGACGTTGAAGGAAACACTTGCTTTCTGAAGACACAAGCCTTTTCCATTCTCCGCGTGTAGTCTGGAGGAAACTGCCCTAAACCCAATTCATCAACCAGAGACTCTGGACCATGGAACTCTAAACTGCCAGCTCGATATCTGAGGGTAGAAACACTTTCATATCTGTGTGGAAGGGCAGGCAAGTGGCCAGGATTCGGAGGAGAGAACCTCATGCGTGGACATTGTAACTTAGAGCGAACAACAAATGTGCTCCCGTGAGAAGCCTGCTGGCCGGGAAGTGTTGAAGCGTCAGGATGAAGCCCTCTCATTCCCACCGTGGAAGAAATGTCTGCCTCAGGCACGTCTCCGCGACACCCTGGATCCTTCAATCCTATACCCTGCTAGCCTCTGTGGGTTGAAGTCTCAGAAAAGGGCAGGATCGGGCCCTCGGGGAAAGAGTTCTGTGTAGATAGCCTCTTTCGGCAACCAACGTGGTTCTTCAAAGGGGGAAGCCTTGTAGGAAGTATGTGTTGCCGTGTCAGGACAATGCCATCTCCTCCCATCGTCGAAAGATGACTGGGGAGGACGACACGTTCCAGGACCATCTGGATTCCGGAAGAGAAAGCGATTTCTAGTGTAGGTATGGAAAGAGAGGCAAGGTACCCGTCCCCGTCTGGGAGATCCAAGTCCGTGGAGAGTACAACTTCCGAGCCTCAACAAGTTTCTCCCCCAAGGAAAGTTTCAAGCTCTGGGGTGGGCAAGCTTCGGCGGGGTTCCATATCCTTGCCTCTGAGAATCAAGGCTGTGGAGATGGTCACTTCCCGGGAGCATCTACTTTGTGGAGATCCAAACTGTGGGCACGGAGGTGGCACGCGAGACTAAGGGGCGTGTCCCTGTCAGGGAGAAGACAGTCCGTGGAGACGGCCACTTTCGTGAGCATCTCGTTCCCTCAAGCCGGAAGCATCCTGGCCTATATTGATGAGAAGTAGCAGGAGAATTCCTCAACCTCTGCTCTGCCTAAATAGACTGTGGGCAATGCCACTTTCCCTAACACCGTGTCTCCAGAAGAGAATTGCCATGTCCAGTCCACAAGCGGGGAGGTCTAGGAGAGGGGCCACGGCCTCACGCTGAGAAACGGGCCTGGGGACATGCACCACTGAGGGAACGACAATGCTCTCCAACGAGAAGCATTCTAGCACGCATGGGTTGAGGCCTCCTAAACATGCCCCATCCTTGCCTCTGTGAAACGAGTCTCTGGGCATTGCACGTGTCCCGAAAGTGGAAGTTCTCTCCTGCCAGAATCTTTGGAGCACGTTTGTCTAGATGCACGGCCAAAGTGCCATGCCCTTCGGTCAGATAATGAACCCTGCGAATAAAGCACGTTTCAGACAAGAACACGACACTTCCAAACACACGCCTCAGAGCAGATCCGTGTGTTTTCACCGGAGGAAATGCCGTTTCCACCGTTGGGCGAAGGAATGCTGGGGAGGAGGCCATTTCGGCAACATCGTAGATTTTCACGCCATAAAAATCCAAGCCTCCGTGTGTGCAACGATCACGAGAGGGCCATCGAATTTCCCGGGAGATACCAGACGCTGGAGGATCCGGTGTCCACTCACATCTTGTTTTCCCAAGAGAAAAGCCATTTCTCATAGTTGTGTGGAAGTCTAGGGAAGGGGGCTTGTCCTTAAGATGAGAAACAAGACTGTGGAGAGGGCAACTTTCAGCGCACCCCAAGCATCTCTTTTGGGAAGCCTGGTTGCCCCTGTGCCTTGTGGCATCCGAAAGGTGCCTAACCTTCCCTCAGTGAATACACTCCCTTGGGAATACAGCGTTCAAGTCAACACTTGCTTCCTGAAGATACAAAGCTTTTCCAAGGCAGGTGTTTGATCAGGAGGAAACATGCCTACACGGACCTCTGGAAAACAAGACGTGGGAAGGGTCATCGTCACGGCCATCTGGATGCGGGGAGATAGATCCATCTTCAATTCTGTGTGCGGAAGCATAGGCAAGGGCCTAGGACCCTATCCTGAGAAACAAGTCTCTGGAGAAGAGAATGTTCAGCACACCGCAGGTGTCCTGCCGGAGATGTGTTCTAGCATGTGTGTGTGCAACATCGGGAGAGTTCCATCTCCTTCCGTCTGCGAGACAAGCCTGTGGAGATGGCCCCTTGGCAATAACATTTGGGTCCAGATTTCCAATCGAGTTCCAGGAGAGGTGCGGAAGGATAGGCCAGGTAACAAGTCCCCCAGTGTTCCAGTAACAATTCTGGGGAAGCACAGGTGCCAGGAAACACAAGTTCCTTCAGAGGAGATGCTTTCTAATACATACGTCCAGAAGTCTCTGTACATAGCCTACCCTCGCTTGTGGGAGGCAAGTTGGGTGGAATGCGAATTCCACTACCCTCTTGTTTCCACAAGAGAGAAATCGAATCAGTCCAATATATGCGCTGGAGCCTAGTGTACCGGGGCGATGTCCTGACGCTTTGAGAGAAGAGTGTGTGGAGCAGGCATCGTTGAGGAATCCACAAGTTTCTCAAGCGAGGAGCCTTCTAGCATTCCCGGGGTGAAGCGACCGAAACATGCACGAACCTTCCCTCTGTGAATAGGCTCTAGGGAATGCCAATTTCCCCTCAGAGGAAGATTGTCCCGGTGGGAAGCTCTCTAGCCTGTTGGTCTGCAGGCCCGCGGAGAAGGCCACATATACTTCGCTAAGGAAAACTCTCTGTGAAGAAAGATAGGTTCAGTGAAGGAAGCACACGTCCCACCAAACCCACTGAAACACACGGAGACGTTTTGGCATCAGGAAAGGCCTTATCCTTGCCCTGGATAGAATGCTTTTGGGAGTACCTGTGCTGCCCCGGCGTTGGATTGCCAAGGAGCCCCTTCCTACCTTATAGGTGTGGGAGTGGGCAATGTCCTTCGACGTGGAGACAAGTCTGTGAAGCAAGCACCGTTCGGGGAACCACCAGATTCTCGAGCGAGGAGCATTCCAGGCTGCATGTCCTGAGGCTCCCGAAACACGGGCTCTCTTTGCGTCTCTGAATAAATCTCTGGGGAATGCAACGTTCCTTCACAGGAAGCATGTCCCAGCGAGACATTTTGTGGTATGTTTCTCTAGAAGTACGGGGATGGGCGGTCGCATTCAGGAGGTGCCGTGTCCCTGGCCGGGAGAAACAATTCTGTGGAGAAGGCGACTTCGGCCCCAATGTGCTTTTCCAAGAAGAAGCTTCCTTAGGCTCAAAGCGTGGAAGCATCACTGTAATGCCACCTTCTTCCCTCTGAGCAGCAGGACGGTAGGCAACCCTACTTTCCAAGAACATGGGGTTTCCAGAAAGAAAAAGCGATCTCTGAGAGACGTTTCCAAGGACAGAGATGGCGGGTCGTACTGGCCTTTAGAAACAAGTGTGTGGAGAATGCCCCTTTCAGAGGACCACCATTTCTCCTGCGAGAAGCCTTCTACAATGTATGTGTGGAGGCATCAGGCGGGTGCCGGGTCCATCCCTCAGGGAAAACACTCTGTCGAGAACAATGTTCCAGGAACGTCTTGCTTACAGAACGTCGAAGACTTCTCCAGGTCCTTGTGTGATGCGGAGGAGTCTGCCCTAATGGGATCTCTGAGAAACAAGGCTGCGGAGACTGGAAACCTTACCTGCCACCTGGATATCCGAAGACGGAAACCATTTCACGTCGATGTGTGGAAGTAGAGGCCAGGGGCCTTGACCTGATGCCCGGGAAGGCGTCTGTGCGGAATTCAACATGGAGCGAACAACCGAAATCTTCCCGTGTAGAGTCCTGTAGCATGGACGTGTACAAGCATCTGGAGCGGGCCCTCTCCTTCCCTCGGAGATACGAGCCCGTGGCGAATGCCACGTCGAGTTCACGTCCTTTCTCATGCGTTCTCTGCCATTTCCAGCGTCGGCCGTGAAGGATAGGCAAAGGGAAAAGTCCCCGTATCGGAGTCCCCAGGATGTGGGGAAAGCAGCTCCCAGGAAACCCAAGTTCCCCCCAGTGAGACGCTTTCTCACACACAGGTATGGGCGCATTCGAATGTGCGATAGACTTCCTTCGGGGAAGGCGATGTTCCATGAATTTCGTGTTTCCAGGAGAGAAAGCTGATGTCCAGGACATGTGTGCAAGTCTTGAGATGGGGCAAGGTCCTTAGGGCGAGCTTCGAGTCTGTGGATCAAGCCCCTTTCGGATAAGCACAAGTTGGTCAAGTGTGAATCATTCTGGCTTCCATGTGTGGAACAATCGAAACACGCCCTCTCCCTCTGTCTGTGAAGCAGTCTCTGGGGAATGCCACTTTCCCGTCAGAGGAAGTTGGTTCCCGTGAGGAGCATTCTACCATCTTTCGCCAGAGGCACGCGGAAAGTGCGTCAGACGTCGCGGAACGCAAGCCTGGGAATAGAGCAAGATTCACCGTGGAACACGACCCTTCAAACGAAACCATTCTCATGGATGTGTGTGTTCTCAGACTAGAGTAATGCCGTGTCCTTGGCTTGGAGAAAGACTTCTGTGGAGGATGCAGTTCCAGCGACACTGTGGCTGTTCCACCGAGAAGCTTCCGAGCCTCTATGTGTGGAGGCATCCCGAGAGTGCCCCAGTCTTCTGTTTGAGAAAAAGAGTGTGAAGAAAAGCGCTGCCCGCTAACATCTTGATGCCAGAAGCGAAAGCGATTTCTCCTATAGGTGTAGAAATAGAGGACAGGTGGTTTGTCCTTAGGCATGGAATCCAGATGGCAGAGAATGCATTTTTCAGAACCGCATAATTGTCTGCGGCATGAAGGATACCGGCACGTCTGTGGGGCAGCATCAGGAAGGTGCCCTCTAGTTCCGCAGTTGGTAACGGTCGGCTTAGAAGAGGACGTTGAAGGAAACACTTGCTTTCTGAAGACACAAGCCTTTTCCATTCTCCGCGTGTAGTCTGGAGGAAACTGCCCTAAACCCAATTCATCAACCAGAGACTCTGGACCATGGAACTCTAAACTGCCAGCTCGATATCTGAGGGTAGAAACACTTTCATATCTGTGTGGAAGGGCAGGCAAGTGGCCAGGATTCGGAGGAGAGAACCTCATGCGTGGACATTGTAACTTAGAGCGAACAACAACTGTGCTCCCGTGAGAAGCCTGCTGGCCGGGAAGTGTTGAAGCGTCAGGATGAAGCCCTCTCATTCCCACCGTGGAAGAAATGTCTGCCTCAGGCACGTCTCCGCGACACCCTGGATCCTTCAATCCTATACCCTGCTAGCCTCTGTGGGTTGAAGTCTCAGAAAAGGGCAGGATCGGGCCCTCGGGGAAAGAGTTCTGTGTAGATAGCCTCTTTCGGCAACCAACGTGGTTCTTCAAAGGGGGAAGCCTTGTAGGAAGTATGTGTTGCCGTGTCAGGACAATGCCATCTCCTCCCATCGTCGAAAGATGACTGGGGAGGACGACACGTTCCAGGACCATCTGGATTCCGGAAGAGAAAGCGATTTCTAGTGTAGGTATGGAAAGAGAGGCAAGGTACCCGTCCCCGTCTGGGAGATCCAAGTCCGTGGAGAGTACAACTTCCGAGCCTCAACAAGTTTCTCCCCCAAGGAAAGTTTCAAGCTCTGGGGTGGGCAAGCTTCGGCGGGGTTCCATATCCTTGCCTCTGAGAATCAAGGCTGTGGAGATGGTCACTTCCCGGGAGCATCTACTTTGTGGAGATCCAAACTGTGGGCACGGAGGTGGCACGCGAGACTAAGGGGCGTGTCCCTGTCAGGGAGAAGACAGTCCGTGGAGACGGCCACTTTCGTGAGCATCTCGTTCCCTCAAGCCGGAAGCATCCTGGCCTATATTGATGAGAAGTAGCAGGAGAATTCCTCAACCTCTGCTCTGCCTAAATAGACTGTGGGCAATGCCACTTTCCCTAACACCGTGTCTCCAGAAGAGAATTGCCATGTCCAGTCCACAAGCGGGGAGGTCTAGGAGAGGGGCCACGGCCTCACGCTGAGAAACGGGCCTGGGGACATGCACCACTGAGGGAACGACAATGCTCTCCAACGAGAAGCATTCTAGCACGCATGGGTTGAGGCCTCCTAAACATGCCCCATCCTTGCCTCTGTGAAACGAGTCTCTGGGCATTGCACGTGTCCCGAAAGTGGAAGTTCTCTCCTGCCAGAATCTTTGGAGCACGTTTGTCTAGATGCACGGCCAAAGTGCCATGCCCTTCGGTCAGATAATGAACCCTGCGAATAAAGCACGTTTCAGACAAGAACACGACACTTCCAAACACACGCCTCAGAGCAGATCCGTGTGTTTTCACCGGAGGAAATGCCGTTTCCACCGTTGGGCGAAGGAATGCTGGGGAGGAGGCCATTTCGGCAACATCGTAGATTTTCACGCCATAAAAATCCAAGCCTCCGTGTGTGCAACGATCACGAGAGGGCCATCGAATTTCCCGGGAGATACCAGACGCTGGAGGATCCGGTGTCCACTCACATCTTGTTTTCCCAAGAGAAAAGCCATTTCTCATAGTTGTGTGGAAGTCTAGGGAAGGGGGCTTGTCCTTAAGATGAGAAACAAGACTGTGGAGAGGGCAACTTTCAGCGCACCCCAAGCATCTCTTTTGGGAAGCCTGGTTGCCCCTGTGCCTTGTGGCATCCGAAAGGTGCCTAACCTTCCCTCAGTGAATACACTCCCTTGGGAATACAGCGTTCAAGTCAACACTTGCTTCCTGAAGATACAAAGCTTTTCCAAGGCAGGTGTTTGATCAGGAGGAAACATGCCTACACGGACCTCTGGAAAACAAGACGTGGGAAGGGTCATCGTCACGGCCATCTGGATGCGGGGAGATAGATCCATCTTCAATTCTGTGTGCGGAAGCATAGGCAAGGGCCTAGGACCCTATCCTGAGAAACAAGTCTCTGGAGAAGAGAATGTTCAGCACACCGCAGGTGTCCTGCCGGAGATGTGTTCTAGCATGGGTGTGTGCAACATCGGGAGAGTTCCATCTCCTTCCGTCTGCGAGACAAGCCTGTGGAGATGGCCCCTTGGCAATAACATTTGGGTCCAGATTTCCAATCGAGTTCCAGGAGAGGTGCGGAAGGATAGGCCAGGTAACAAGTCCCCCAGTGTTCCAGTAACAATTCTGGGGAAGCACAGGTGCCAGGAAACACAAGTTCCTTCAGAGGAGATGCTTTCTAATACATACGTCCAGAAGTCTCTGTACATAGCCTACCCTCGCTTGTGGGAGGCAAGTTGGGTGGAATGCGAATTCCACTACCCTCTTGTTTCCACAAGAGAGAAATCGAATCAGTCCAATATATGCGCTGGAGCCTAGTGTACCGGGGCGATGTCCTGACGCTTTGAGAGAAGAGTGTGTGGAGCAGGCATCGTTGAGGAATCCACAAGTTTCTCAAGCGAGGAGCCTTCTAGCATTGCCGGGGTGAAGCGACCGAAACATGCACGAACCTTCCCTCTGTGAATAGGCTCTAGGGAATGCCAATTTCCCCTCAGAGGAAGATTGTCCCGGTGGGAAGCTCTCTAGCCTGTTGGTCTGCAGGCCCGCGGAGAAGGCCACATATACTTCGCTAAGGAAAACTCTCTGTGAAGAAAGATAGGTTCAGTGAAGGAAGCACACGTCCCACCAAACCCACTGAAACACACGGAGACGTTTTGGCATCAGGAAAGGCCTTATCCTTGCCCTGGATAGAATGCTTTTGGGAGTACCTGTGCTGCCCCGGCGTTGGATTGCCAAGGAGCCCCTTCCTACCTTATAGGTGTGGGAGTGGGCAATGTCCTTCGACGTGGAGACAAGTCTGTGAAGCAAGCACCGTTCGGGGAACCACCAGATTCTCGAGCGAGGAGCATTCCAGGCTGCATGTCCTGAGGCTCCCGAAACACGGGCTCTCTTTGCGTCTCTGAATAAATCTCTGGGGAATGCAACGTTCCTTCACAGGAAGCATGTCCCAGCGAGACATTTTGTGGTATGTTTCTCTAGAAGTACGGGGATGGGCGGTCGCATTCAGGAGGTGCCGTGTCCCTGGCCGGGAGAAACAATTCTGTGGAGAAGGCGACTTCGGCCCCAATGTGCTTTTCCAAGAAGAAGCTTCCTTAGGCTCAAAGCGTGGAAGCATCACTGTAATGCCACCTTCTTCCCTCTGAGCAGCAGGACGGTAGGCAACCCTACTTTCCAAGAACATGGGGTTTCCAGAAAGAAAAAGCGATCTCTGAGAGACGTTTCCAAGGACAGAGATGGCGGGTCGTACTGGCCTTTAGAAACAAGTGTGTGGAGAATGCCCCTTTCAGAGGACCACCATTTCTCCTGCGAGAAGCCTTCTACAATGTATGTGTGGAGGCATCAGGCGGGTGCCGGGTCCATCCCTCAGGGAAAACACTCTGTCGAGAACAATGTTCCAGGAACGTCTTGCTTACAGAACGTCGAAGATTTCTCCAGGTCCTTGTGTGATGCGGAGGAGTCTGCCCTAATGGGATCTCTGAGAAACAAGGCTGCGGAGACTGGAAACCTTACCTGCCACCTGGATATCCGAAGACGGAAACCATTTCACGTCGATGTGTGGAAGTAGAGGCCAGGGGCCTTGACCTGATGCCCGGGAAGGCGTCTGTGCGGAATTCAACATGGAGCGAACAACCGAAATCTTCCCGTGTAGAGTCCTGTAGCATGGACGTGTACAAGCATCTGGAGCGGGCCCTCTCCTTCCCTCGGAGATACGAGCCCGTGGCGAATGCCACGTCGAGTTCACGTCCTTTCTCATGCGTTCTCTGCCATTTCCAGCGTCGGCCGTGAAGGATAGGCAAAGGGAAAAGTCCCCGTATCGGAGTCCCCAGGATGTGGGGAAAGCAGCTCCCAGGAAACCCAAGTTCCCCCCAGTGAGACGCTTTCTCACACACAGGTATGGGCGCATTCGAATGTGCGATAGACTTCCTTCGGGGAAGGCGATGTTCCATGAATTTCGTGTTTCCAGGAGAGAAAGCTGATGTCCAGGACATGTGTGCAAGTCTTGAGATGGGGCAAGGTCCTTAGGGCGAGCTTCGAGTCTGTGGATCAAGCCCCTTTCGGATAAGCACAAGTTGGTCAAGTGTGAATCATTCTGGCTTCCATGTGTGGAACAATCGAAACACGCCCTCTCCCTCTGTCTGTGAAGCAGTCTCTGGGGAATGCCACTTTCCCGTCAGAGGAAGTTGGTTCCCGTGAGGAGCATTCTACCATCTTTCGCCAGAGGCACGCGGAAAGTGCGTCAGACGTCGCGGAACGCAAGCCTGGGAATAGAGCAAGATTCACCGTGGAACACGACCCTTCAAACGAAACCATTCTCATGGATGTGTGTGTTCTCAGACTAGAGTAATGCCGTGTCCCTGGCTTGGAGAAAGACTTCTGTGGAGGATGCAGTTCCAGCGACACTGTGGCTGTTCCACCGAGAAGCTTCCGAGCCTCTCAGTGTGGAGGCATCCCGAGAGTGCCCCAGTCTTCTGTTTGAGAAAAAGAGTGTGAAGAAAAGCGCTGCCCGCTAACATCTTGATGCCAGAAGCGAAAGCGATTTCTCCTATAGGTGTAGAAATAGAGGACAGGTGCTTTGTCCTTAGGCATGGAATCCAGATGGCAGAGAATGCATTTTTCAGAACCGCATAATTGTCTGCGGCATGAAGGATACCGGCACGTCTGTGGGGCAGCATCAGGAAGGTGCCCTCTAGTTCCGCAGTTGGTAACGGTCGGCTTAGAAGAGGACGTTGAAGGAAACACTTGCTTTCTGAAGACACAAGCCTTTTCCATTCTCCGCGTGTAGTCTGGAGGAAACTGCCCTAAACCCAATTCATCAACCAGAGACTCTGGACCATGGAACTCTAAACTGCCAGCTCGATATCTGAGGGTAGAAACACTTTCATATCTGTGTGGAAGGGCAGGCAAGTGGCCAGGATTCGGAGGAGAGAACCTCATGCGTGGACATTGTAACTTAGAGCGAACAACAACTGTGCTCCCGTGAGAAGCCTGCTGGCCGGGAAGTGTTGAAGCGTCAGGATGAAGCCCTCTCATTCCCACCGTGGAAGAAATGTCTGCCTCAGGCACGTCTCCGCGACACCCTGGATCCTTCAATCCTATACCCTGCTAGCCTCTGTGGGTTGAAGTCTCAGAAAAGGGCAGGATCGGGCCCTCGGGGAAAGAGTTCTGTGTAGATAGCCTCTTTCGGCAACCAACGTGATTCTTCAAAGGGGGAAGCCTTGTAGGAAGTATGTGTTGCCGTGTCAGGACAATGCCATCTCCTCCCATCGTCGAAAGATGACTGGGGAGGACGACACGTTCCAGGACCATCTGGATTCCGGAAGAGAAAGCGATTTCTAGTGTACGTATGGAAAGAGAGGCAAGGTACCCGTCCCCGTCTGGGAGATCCAAGTCCGTGGAGAGTACAACTTCCGAGCCTCAACAAGTTTCTCCCCCAAGGAAAGTTTCAAGCTCTGGGGTGGGCAAGCTTCGGCGGGGTTCCATATCCTTGCCTCTGAGAATCAAGGCTGTGGAGATGGTCACTTCCCGGGAGCATCTACTTTCTGGAGATCCAAACTGTGGGCACGGAGGTGGCACGCGAGACTAAGGGGCGTGTCCCTGTCAGGGAGAAGACAGTCCGTGGAGACGGCCACTTTCGTGAGCATCTCGTTCCCTCAAGCCGGAAGCATCCTGGCCTATATTGATGAGAAGTAGCAGGAGAATTCCTCAACCTCTGCTCTGCCTAAATAGACTGTGGGCAATGCCACTTTCCCTAACACCGTGTCTCCAGAAGAGAATTGCCATGTCCAGTCCACAAGCGGGGAGGTCTAGGAGAGGGGCCACGGCCTCACGCTGAGAAACGGGCCTGGGGACATGCACCACTGAGGGAACGACAATGCTCTCCAACGAGAAGCATTCTAGCACGCATGGGTTGAGGCCTCCTAAACATGCCCCATCCTTGCCTCTGTGAAACGAGTCTCTGGGCATTGCACGTGTCCCGAAAGTGGAAGTTCTCTCCTGCCAGAATCTTTGGAGCACGTTTGTCTAGATGCACGGCCAAAGTGCCATGCCCTTCGGTCAGATAATGAACCCTGCGAATAAAGCACGTTTCAGACAAGAACACGACACTTCCAAACACACGCCTCAGAGCAGATCCGTGTGTTTTCACCGGAGGAAATGCCGTTTCCACCGTTGGGCGAAGGAATGCTGGGGAGGAGGCCATTTCGGCAACATCGTAGATTTTCACGCCATAAAAATCCAAGCCTCCGTGTGTGCAACGATCACGAGAGGGCCATCGAATTTCCCGGGAGATACCAGACGCTGGAGGATCCGGTGTCCACTCACATCTTGTTTTCCCAAGAGAAAAGCCATTTCTCATAGTTGTGTGGAAGTCTAGGGAAGGGGGCTTGTCCTTAAGATGAGAAACAAGACTGTGGAGAGGGCAACTTTCAGCGCACCCCAAGCATCTCTTTTGGGAAGCCTGGTTGCCCCTGTGCCTTTGGCATCCGAAAGGTGCCTAACCTTCCCTCAGTGAATACACTCCCTTGGGAATACAGCGTTCAAGTCAACACTTGCTTCCTGAAGATACAAAGCTTTTCCAAGGCAGGTGTTTGATCAGGAGGAAACATGCCTACACGGACCTCTGGAAAACAAGACGTGGGAAGGGTCATCGTCACGGCCATCTGGATGCGGGGAGATAGATCCATCTTCAATTCTGTGTGCGGAAGCATAGGCAAGGGCCTAGGACCCTATCCTGAGAAACAAGTCTCTGGAGAAGAGAATGTTCAGCACACCGCAGCTGTCCTGCCGGAGATGTGTTCTAGCATGGGTGTGTGCAAGCATCGGGAGAGTTCCATCTCCTTCCGTCTGCGAGACAAGCCTGTGGAGATGGCCCCTTGGCAATAACATTTGGGTCCAGATTTCCAATCGAGTTCCAGGAGAGGTGCGGAAGGATAGGCCAGGTAACAAGTCCCCCAGTGTTCCAGTAACAATTCTGGGGAAGCACAGGTGCCAGGAAACACAAGTTCCTTCAGAGGAGATGCTTTCTAATACATACGTCCAGAAGTCTCTGTACATAGCCTACCCTTGCTTGTGGGAGGCAAGTTGGGTGGAATGCGAATTCCACTACCCTCTTGTTTCCACAAGAGAGAAATCGAATCAGTCCAATATATGCGCTGGAGCCTAGTGTACCGGGGCGATGTCCTGACGCTTTGAGAGAAGAGTGTGGAGCAGGCATCGTTGAGGAATCCACAAGTTTCTCAAGCGAGGAGCCTTCTAGCATTGCCGGGGTGAAGCGACCGAAACATGCACGAACCTTCCCTCTGTGAATAGGCTCTAGGGAATGCCAATTTCCCCTCAGAGGAAGATTGTCCCGGTGGGAAGCTCTCTAGCCTGTTGGTCTGCAGGCCCGCGGAGAAGGCCACATATACTTCGCTAAGGAAAACCCTCTGTGAAGAAAGATAGGTTCAGTGAAGGAAGCACACGTCCCACCAAACCCACTGAAACACACGGAGACGTTTTGGCATTAGGAAAGGCGTTATTCTTGCCCTGGATAGAATGCATTTGGGAGTACCTGTGCTGCCCCGGCGTTGGATTGCCAAGGAGCCCCTTCCTACCTTATAGGTGTGGGAGTGGGCAATGTCCTTCGACGTGGAGACAAGTCTGTGAAGCAAGCACCGTTCGGGGAACCACCAGATTCTCGAGCGAGGAGCATTCCAGGCTGCATGTCCTGAGGCTCCCGAAACACGGGCTCTCTTTGCGTCTCTGAATAAATCTCTGGGGAATGCAACGTTCCTTCACAGGAAGCATGTCCCAGCGAGACATTTTGTGGTATGTTTCTCTAGAAGTACGGGGATGGGCGGTCGCATTCAGGAGGTGCCGTGTCCCTGGCCGGGAGAAACAATTCTGTGGAGAAGGCGACTTCGGCCCCAATGTGCTTTTCCAAGAAGAAGCTTCCTTAGGCTCAAAGCGTGGAAGCATCACTGTAATGCCACCTTCTTCCCTCTGAGCAGCAGGACGGTAGGCAACCCTACTTTCCAAGAACATGGGGTTTCCAGAAAGAAAAAGCGATCTCTGAGAGACGTTTCCAAGGACAGAGATGGCGGGTCGTACTGGCCTTTAGAAACAAGTGTGTGGAGAATGCCCCTTTCAGAGGACCACCATTTCTCCTGCGAGAAGCCTTCTACAATGTATGTGTGGAGGCATCAGGCGGGTGCCGGGTCCATCCCTCAGGGAAAACACTCTGTCGAGAACAATGTTCCAGGAACGTCTTGCTTACAGAACGTCGAAGACTTCTCCAGGTCCTTGTGTGATGCGGAGGAGTCTGCCCTAATGGGATCTCTGAGAAACAAGGCTGCGGAGACTGGAAACCTTACCTGCCACCTGGATATCCGAAGACGGAAACCATTTCACGTCGATGTGTGGAAGTAGAGGCCAGGGGCCTTGACCTGATGCCCGGGAAGGCGTCTGTGCGGAATTCAACATGGAGCGAACAACCGAAATCTTCCCGTGTAGAGTCCTGTAGCATGGACGTGTACAAGCATCTGGAGCGGGCCCTCTCCTTCCCTCGGAGATACGAGCCCGTGGCGAATGCCACGTCGAGTTCACGTCCTTTCTCATGCGTTCTCTGCCATTTCCAGCGTCGGCCGTGAAGGATAGGCAAAGGGAAAAGTCCCCGTATCGGAGTCCCCAGGATGTGGGGAAAGCAGCTCCCAGGAAACCCAAGTTCCCCCCAGTGAGACGCTTTCTCACACACAGGTATGGGCGCATTCGAATGTGCGATAGACTTCCTTCGGGGAAGGCGATGTTCCATGAATTTCGTGTTTCCAGGAGAGAAAGCTGATGTCCAGGACATGTGTGCAAGTCTTGAGATGGGGCAAGGTCCTTAGGGCGAGCTTCGAGTCTGTGGATCAAGCCCCTTTCGGATAAGCACAAGTTGGTCAAGTGTGAATCATTCTGGCTTCCATGTGTGGAACAATCGAAACACGCCCTCTCCCTCTGTCTGTGAAGCAGTCTCTGGGGAATGCCACTTTCCCGTCAGAGGAAGTTGGTTCCCGTGAGGAGCATTCTACCATCTTTCGCCAGAGGCACGCGGAAAGTGCGTCAGACGTCGCGGAACGCAAGCCTGGGAATAGAGCAAGATTCACCGTGGAACACGACCCTTCAAACGAAACCATTCTCATGGATGTGTGTGTTCTCAGACTAGAGTAATGCCGTGTCCTTGGCTTGGAGAAAGACTTCTGTGGAGGATGCAGTTCCAGCGACACTGTGGCTGTTCCACCGAGAAGCTTCCGAGCCTCTATGTGTGGAGGCATCCCGAGAGTGCCCCAGTCTTCTGTTTGAGAAAAAGAGTGTGAAGAAAAGCGCTGCCCGCTAACATCTTGATGCCAGAAGCGAAAGCGATTTCTCCTATAGGTGTAGAAATAGAGGACAGGTGGTTTGTCCTTAGGCATGGAATCCAGATGGCAGAGACTGCATTTTTCAGAACCGCATAATTGTCTGCGGCATGAAGGATACCGGCACGTCTGTGGGGCAGCATCAGGAAGGTGCCCTCTAGTTCCGCAGTTGGTAACGGTCGGCTTAGAAGAGGACGTTGAAGGAAACACTTGCTTTCTGAAGACACAAGCCTTTTCCATTCTCCGCGTGTAGTCTGGAGGAAACTGCCCTAAACCCAATTCATCAACCAGAGACTCTGGACCATGGAACTCTAAACTGCCAGCTCGATATCTGAGGGTAGAAACACTTTCATATCTGTGTGGAAGGGCAGGCAAGTGGCCAGGATTCGGAGGAGAGAACCTCATGCGTGGACATTGTAACTTAGAGCGAACAACAACTGTGCTCCCGTGAGAAGCCTGCTGGCCGGGAAGTGTTGAAGCGTCAGGATGAAGCCCTCTCATTCCCACCGTGGAAGAAATGTCTGCCTCAGACACGTCTCCGCGACACCCTGGATCCTTCAATCCTATACCCTGCTAGCCTCTGTGGGTTGAAGTCTCAGAAAAGGGCAGGATCGGGCCCTCGGGGAAAGAGTTCTGTGTAGATAGCCTCTTTCGGCAACCAACGTGATTCTTCAAAGGGGGAAGCCTTGTAGGAAGTATGTGTTGCCGTGTCAGGACAATGCCATCTCCTCCCATCGTCGAAAGATGACTGGGGAGGACGACACGTTCCAGGACCATCTGGATTCCGGAAGAGAAAGCGATTTCTAGTGTAGGTATGGAAAGAGAGGCAAGGTACCCGTCCCCGTCTGGGAGATCCAAGTCCGTGGAGAGTACAACTTCCGAGCCTCAACAAGTTTCTCCCCCAAGGAAAGTTTCAAGCTCTGGGGTGGGCAAGCTTCGGCGGGGTTCCATATCCTTGCCTCTGAGAATCAAGGCTGTGGAGATGGTCACTTCCCGGGAGCATCTACTTTGTGGAGATCCAAACTGTGGGCACGGAGGTGGCACGCGAGACTAAGGGGCGTGTCCCTGTCAGGGAGAAGACAGTCCGTGGAGACGGCCACTTTCGTGAGCATCTCGTTCCCTCAAGCCGGAAGCATCCTGGCCTATATTGATGAGAAGTAGCAGGAGAATTCCTCAACCTCTGCTCTGCCTAAATAGACTGTGGGCAATGCCACTTTCCCTAACACCGTGTCTCCAGAAGAGAATTGCCATGTCCAGTCCACAAGCGGGGAGGTCTAGGAGAGGGGCCACGGCCTCACGCTGAGAAACGGGCCTGGGGACATGCACCACTGAGGGAACGACAATGCTCTCCAACGAGAAGCATTCTAGCACGCATGGGTTGAGGCCTCCTAAACATGCCCCATCCTTGCCTCTGTGAAACGAGTCTCTGGGCATTGCACGTGTCCCGAAAGTGGAAGTTCTCTCCTGCCAGAATCTTTGGAGCACGTTTGTCTAGATGCACGGCCAAAGTGCCATGCCCTTCGGTCAGATAATGAACCCTGCGAATAAAGCACGTTTCAGACAAGAACACGACACTTCCAAACACACGCCTCAGAGCAGATCCGTGTGTTTTCACCGGAGGAAATGCCGTTTCCACCGTTGGGCGAAGGAATGCTGGGGAGGAGGCCATTTCGGCAACATCGTAGATTTTCACGCCATAAAAATCCAAGCCTCCGTGTGTGCAACGATCACGAGAGGGCCATCGAATTTCCCGGGAGATACCAGACGCTGGAGGATCCGGTGTCCACTCACATCTTGTTTTCCCAAGAGAAAAGCCATTTCTCATAGTTGTGTGGAAGTCTAGGGAAGGGGGCTTGTCCTTAAGATGAGAAACAAGACTGTGGAGAGGGCAACTTTCAGCGCACCCCAAGCATCTCTTTTGGGAAGCCTGGTTGCCCCTGTGCCTTTGGCATCCGAAAGGTGCCTAACCTTCCCTCAGTGAATACACTCCCTTGGGAATACAGCGTTCAAGTCAACACTTGCTTCCTGAAGATACAAAGCTTTTCCAAGGCAGGTGTTTGATCAGGAGGAAACATGCCTACACGGACCTCTGGAAAACAAGACGTGGGAAGGGTCATCGTCACGGCCATCTGGATGCGGGGAGATAGATCCATCTTCAATTCTGTGTGCGGAAGCATAGGCAAGGGCCTAGGACCCTATCCTGAGAAACAAGTCTCTGGAGAAGAGAATGTTCAGCACACCGCAGCTGTCCTGCCGGAGATGTGTTCTAGCATGGGTGTGTGCAAGCATCGGGAGAGTTCCATCTCCTTCCGTCTGCGAGACAAGCCTGTGGAGATGGCCCCTTGGCAATAACATTTGGGTCCAGATTTCCAATCGAGTTCCAGGAGAGGTGCGGAAGGATAGGCCAGGTAACAAGTCCCCCAGTGTTCCAGTAACAATTCTGGGGAAGCACAGGTGCCAGGAAACACAAGTTCCTTCAGAGGAGATGCTTTCTAATACATACGTCCAGAAGTCTCTGTACATAGCCTACCCTCGCTTGTGGGAGGCAAGTTGGGTGGAATGCGAATTCCACTACCCTCTTGTTTCCACAAGAGAGAAATCGAATCAGTCCAATATATGCGCTGGAGCCTAGTGTACCGGGGCGATGTCCTGACGCTTTGAGAGAAGAGTGTGTGGAGCAGGCATCGTTGAGGAATCCACAAGTTTCTCAAGCGAGGAGCCTTCTAGCATTGCCGGGGTGAAGCGACCGAAACATGCACGAACCTTCCCTCTGTGAATAGGCTCTAGGGAATGCCAATTTCCCCTCAGAGGAAGATTGTCCCGGTGGGAAGCTCTCTAGCCTGTTGGTCTGCAGGCCCGCGGAGAAGGCCACATATACTTCGCTAAGGAAAACTCTCTGTGAAGAAAGATAGGTTCAGTGAAGGAAGCACACGTCCCACCAAACCCACTGAAACACACGGAGACGTTTTGGCATCAGGAAAGGCCTTATCCTTGCCCTGGATAGAATGCTTTTGGGAGTACCTGTGCTGCCCCGGCGTTGGATTGCCAAGGAGCCCCTTCCTACCTTATAGGTGTGGGAGTGGGCAATGTCCTTCGACGTGGAGACAAGTCTGTGAAGCAAGCACCGTTCGGGGAACCACCAGATTCTCGAGCGAGGAGCATTCCAGGCTGCATGTCCTGAGGCTCCCGAAACACGGGCTCTCTTTGCGTCTCTGAATAAATCTCTGGGGAATGCAACGTTCCTTCACAGGAAGCATGTCCCAGCGAGACATTTTGTGGTATGTTTCTCTAGAAGTACGGGGATGGGCGGTCGCATTCAGGAGGTGCCGTGTCCCTGGCCGGGAGAAACAATTCTGTGGAGAAGGCGACTTCGGCCCCAATGTGCTTTTCCAAGAAGAAGCTTCCTTAGGCTCAAAGCGTGGAAGCATCACTGTAATGCCACCTTCTTCCCTCTGAGCAGCAGGACGGTAGGCAACCCTACTTTCCAAGAACATGGGGTTTCCAGAAAGAAAAAGCGATCTCTGAGAGACGTTTCCAAGGACAGAGATGGCGGGTCGTACTGGCCTTTAGAAACAAGTGTGTGGAGAATGCCCCTTTCAGAGGACCACCATTTCTCCTGCGAGAAGCCTTCTACAATGTATGTGTGGAGGCATCAGGCGGGTGCCGGGTCCATCCCTCAGGGAAAACACTCTGTCGAGAACAATGTTCCAGGAACGTCTTGCTTACAGAACGTCGAAGACTTCTCCAGGTCCTTGTGTGATGCGGAGGAGTCTGCCCTAATGGGATCTCTGAGAAACAAGGCTGCGGAGACTGGAAACCTTACCTGCCACCTGGATATCCGAAGACGGAAACCATTTCACGTCGATGTGTGGAAGTAGAGGCCAGGGGCCTTGACCTGATGCCCGGGAAGGCGTCTGTGCGGAATTCAACATGGAGCGAACAACCGAAATCTTCCCGTGTAGAGTCCTGTAGCATGGACGTGTACAAGCATCTGGAGCGGGCCCTCTCCTTCCCTCGGAGATACGAGCCCGTGGCGAATGCCACGTCGAGTTCACGTCCTTTCTCATGCGTTCTCTGCCATTTCCAGCGTCGGCCGTGAAGGATAGGCAAAGGGAAAAGTCCCCGTATCGGAGTCCCCAGGATGTGGGGAAAGCAGCTCCCAGGAAACCCAAGTTCCCCCCAGTGAGACGCTTTCTCACACACAGGTATGGGCGCATTCGAATGTGCGATAGACTTCCTTCGGGGAAGGCGATGTTCCATGAATTTCGTGTTTCCAGGAGAGAAAGCTGATGTCCAGGACATGTGTGCAAGTCTTGAGATGGGGCAAGGTCCTTAGGGCGAGCTTCGAGTCTGTGGATCAAGCCCCTTTCGGATAAGCACAAGTTGGTCAAGTGTGAATCATTCTGGCTTCCATGTGTGGAACAATCGAAACACGCCCTCTCCCTCTGTCTGTGAAGCAGTCTCTGGGGAATGCCACTTTCCCGTCAGAGGAAGTTGGTTCCCGTGAGGAGCATTCTACCATCTTTCGCCAGAGGCACGCGGAAAGTGCGTCAGACGTCGCGGAACGCAAGCCTGGGAATAGAGCAAGATTCACCGTGGAACACGACCCTTCAAACGAAACCATTCTCATGGATGTGTGTGTTCTCAGACTAGAGTAATGCCGTGTCCTTGGCTTGGAGAAAGACTTCTGTGGAGGATGCAGTTCCAGCGACACTGTGGCTGTTCCACCGAGAAGCTTCCGAGCCTCTATGTGTGGAGGCATCCCGAGAGTGCCCCAGTCTTCTGTTTGAGAAAAAGAGTGTGAAGAAAAGCGCTGCCCGCTAACATCTTGATGCCAGAAGCGAAAGCGATTTCTCCTATAGGTGTAGAAATAGAGGACAGGTGCTTTGTCCTTAGGCATGGAATCCAGATGGCAGAGAATGCATTTTTCAGAACCGCATAATTGTCTGCGGCATGAAGGATACCGGCACGTCTGTGGGGCAGCATCAGGAAGGTGCCCTCTAGTTCCGCAGTTGGTAACGGTCGGCTTAGAAGAGGACGTTGAAGGAAACACTTGCTTTCTGAAGACACAAGCCTTTTCCATTCTCCGCGTGTAGTCTGGAGGAAACTGCCCTAAACCCAATTCATCAACCAGAGACTCTGGACCATGGAACTCTAAACTGCCAGCTCGATATCTGAGGGTAGAAACACTTTCATATCTGTGTGGAAGGGCAGGCAAGTGGCCAGGATTCGGAGGAGAGAACCTCATGCGTGGACATTGTAACTTAGAGCGAACAACAACTGTGCTCCCGTGAGAAGCCTGCTGGCCGGGAAGTGTTGAAGCGTCAGGATGAAGCCCTCTCATTCCCACCGTGGAAGAAATGTCTGCCTCAGGCACGTCTCCGCGACACCCTGGATCCTTCAATCCTATACCCTGCTAGCCTCTGTGGGTTGAAGTCTCAGAAAAGGGCAGGATCGGGCCCTCGGGGAAAGAGTTCTGTGTAGATAGCCTCTTTCGGCAACCAACGTGATTCTTCAAAGGGGGAAGCCTTGTAGGAAGTATGTGTTGCCGTGTCAGGACAATGCCATCTCCTCCCATCGTCGAAAGATGACTGGGGAGGACGACACGTTCCAGGACCATCTGGATTCCGGAAGAGAAAGCGATTTCTAGTGTACGTATGGAAAGAGAGGCAAGGTACCCGTCCCCGTCTGGGAGATCCAAGTCCGTGGAGAGTACAACTTCCGAGCCTCAACAAGTTTCTCCCCCAAGGAAAGTTTCAAGCTCTGGGGTGGGCAAGCTTCGGCGGGGTTCCATATCCTTGCCTCTGAGAATCAAGGCTGTGGAGATGGTCACTTCCCGGGAGCATCTACTTTCTGGAGATCCAAACTGTGGGCACGGAGGTGGCACGCGAGACTAAGGGGCGTGTCCCTGTCAGGGAGAAGACAGTCCGTGGAGACGGCCACTTTCGTGAGCATCTCGTTCCCTCAAGCCGGAAGCATCCTGGCCTATATTGATGAGAAGTAGCAGGAGAATTCCTCAACCTCTGCTCTGCCTAAATAGACTGTGGGCAATGCCACTTTCCCTAACACCGTGTCTCCAGAAGAGAATTGCCATGTCCAGTCCACAAGCGGGGAGGTCTAGGAGAGGGGCCACGGCCTCACGCTGAGAAACGGGCCTGGGGACATGCACCACTGAGGGAACGACAATGCTCTCCAACGAGAAGCATTCTAGCACGCATGGGTTGAGGCCTCCTAAACATGCCCCATCCTTGCCTCTGTGAAACGAGTCTCTGGGCATTGCACGTGTCCCGAAAGTGGAAGTTCTCTCCTGCCAGAATCTTTGGAGCACGTTTGTCTAGATGCACGGCCAAAGTGCCATGCCCTTCGGTCAGATAATGAACCCTGCGAATAAAGCACGTTTCAGACAAGAACACGACACTTCCAAACACACGCCTCAGAGCAGATCCGTGTGTTTTCACCGGAGGAAATGCCGTTTCCACCGTTGGGCGAAGGAATGCTGGGGAGGAGGCCATTTCGGCAACATCGTAGATTTTCACGCCATAAAAATCCAAGCCTCCGTGTGTGCAACGATCACGAGAGGGCCATCGAATTTCCCGGGAGATACCAGACGCTGGAGGATCCGGTGTCCACTCACATCTTGTTTTCCCAAGAGAAAAGCCATTTCTCATAGTTGTGTGGAAGTCTAGGGAAGGGGGCTTGTCCTTAAGATGAGAAACAAGACTGTGGAGAGGGCAACTTTCAGCGCACCCCAAGCATCTCTTTTGGGAAGCCTGGTTGCCCCTGTGCCTTTGGCATCCGAAAGGTGCCTAACCTTCCCTCAGTGAATACACTCCCTTGGGAATACAGCGTTCAAGTCAACACTTGCTTCCTGAAGATACAAAGCTTTTCCAAGGCAGGTGTTTGATCAGGAGGAAACATGCCTACACGGACCTCTGGAAAACAAGACGTGGGAAGGGTCATCGTCACGGCCATCTGGATGCGGGGAGATAGATCCATCTTCAATTCTGTGTGCGGAAGCATAGGCAAGGGCCTAGGACCCTATCCTGAGAAACAAGTCTCTGGAGAAGAGAATGTTCAGCACACCGCAGGTGTCCTGCCGGAGATGTGTTCTAGCATGGGTGTGTGCAAGCATCGGGAGAGTTCCATCTCCTTCCGTCTGCGAGACAAGCCTGTGGAGATGGCCCCTTGGCAATAACATTTGGGTCCAGATTTCCAATCGAGTTCCAGGAGAGGTGCGGAAGGATAGGCCAGGTAACAAGTCCCCCAGTGTTCCAGTAACAATTCTGGGGAAGCACAGGTGCCAGGAAACACAAGTTCCTTCAGAGGAGATGCTTTCTAATACATACGTCCAGAAGTCTCTGTACATAGCCTACCCTTGCTTGTGGGAGGCAAGTTGGGTGGAATGCGAATTCCACTACCCTCTTGTTTCCACAAGAGAGAAATCGAATCAGTCCAATATATGCGCTGGAGCCTAGTGTACCGGGGCGATGTCCTGACGCTTTGAGAGAAGAGTGTGGAGCAGGCATCGTTGAGGAATCCACAAGTTTCTCAAGCGAGGAGCCTTCTAGCATTGCCGGGGTGAAGCGACCGAAACATGCACGAACCTTCCCTCTGTGAATAGGCTCTAGGGAATGCCAATTTCCCCTCAGAGGAAGATTGTCCCGGTGGGAAGCTCTCTAGCCTGTTGGTCTGCAGGCCCGCGGAGAAGGCCACATATACTTCGCTAAGGAAAACCCTCTGTGAAGAAAGATAGGTTCAGTGAAGGAAGCACACGTCCCACCAAACCCACTGAAACACACGGAGACGTTTTGGCATTAGGAAAGGCGTTATTCTTGCCCTGGATAGAATGCATTTGGGAGTACCTGTGCTGCCCCGGCGTTGGATTGCCAAGGAGCCCCTTCCTACCTTATAGGTGTGGGAGTGGGCAATGTCCTTCGACGTGGAGACAAGTCTGTGAAGCAAGCACCGTTCGGGGAACCACCAGATTCTCGAGCGAGGAGCATTCCAGGCTGCATGTCCTGAGGCTCCCGAAACACGGGCTCTCTTTGCGTCTCTGAATAAATCTCTGGGGAATGCAACGTTCCTTCACAGGAAGCATGTCCCAGCGAGACATTTTGTGGTATGTTTCTCTAGAAGTACGGGGATGGGCGGTCGCATTCAGGAGGTGCCGTGTCCCTGGCCGGGAGAAACAATTCTGTGGAGAAGGCGACTTCGGCCCCAATGTGCTTTTCCAAGAAGAAGCTTCCTTAGGCTCAAAGCGTGGAAGCATCACTGTAATGCCACCTTCTTCCCTCTGAGCAGCAGGACGGTAGGCAACCCTACTTTCCAAGAACATGGGGTTTCCAGAAAGAAAAAGCGATCTCTGAGAGACGTTTCCAAGGACAGAGATGGCGGGTCGTACTGGCCTTTAGAAACAAGTGTGTGGAGAATGCCCCTTTCAGAGGACCACCATTTCTCCTGCGAGAAGCCTTCTACAATGTATGTGTGGAGGCATCAGGCGGGTGCCGGGTCCATCCCTCAGGGAAAACACTCTGTCGAGAACAATGTTCCAGGAACGTCTTGCTTACAGAACGTCGAAGACTTCTCCAGGTCCTTGTGTGATGCGGAGGAGTCTGCCCTAATGGGATCTCTGAGAAACAAGGCTGCGGAGACTGGAAACCTTACCTGCCACCTGGATATCCGAAGACGGAAACCATTTCACGTCGATGTGTGGAAGTAGAGGCCAGGGGCCTTGACCTGATGCCCGGGAAGGCGTCTGTGCGGAATTCAACATGGAGCGAACAACCGAAATCTTCCCGTGTAGAGTCCTGTAGCATGGACGTGTACAAGCATCTGGAGCGGGCCCTCTCCTTCCCTCGGAGATACGAGCCCGTGGCGAATGCCACGTCGAGTTCACGTCCTTTCTCATGCGTTCTCTGCCATTTCCAGCGTCGGCCGTGAAGGATAGGCAAAGGGAAAAGTCCCCGTATCGGAGTCCCCAGGATGTGGGGAAAGCAGCTCCCAGGAAACCCAAGTTCCCCCCAGTGAGACGCTTTCTCACACACAGGTATGGGCGCATTCGAATGTGCGATAGACTTCCTTCGGGGAAGGCGATGTTCCATGAATTTCGTGTTTCCAGGAGAGAAAGCTGATGTCCAGGACATGTGTGCAAGTCTTGAGATGGGGCAAGGTCCTTAGGGCGAGCTTCGAGTCTGTGGATCAAGCCCCTTTCGGATAAGCACAAGTTGGTCAAGTGTGAATCATTCTGGCTTCCATGTGTGGAACAATCGAAACACGCCCTCTCCCTCTGTCTGTGAAGCAGTCTCTGGGGAATGCCACTTTCCCGTCAGAGGAAGTTGGTTCCCGTGAGGAGCATTCTACCATCTTTCGCCAGAGGCACGCGGAAAGTGCGTCAGACGTCGCGGAACGCAAGCCTGGGAATAGAGCAAGATTCACCGTGGAACACGACCCTTCAAACGAAACCATTCTCATGGATGTGTGTGTTCTCAGACTAGAGTAATGCCGTGTCCTTGGCTTGGAGAAAGACTTCTGTGGAGGATGCAGTTCCAGCGACACTGTGGCTGTTCCACCGAGAAGCTTCCGAGCCTCTATGTGTGGAGGCATCCCGAGAGTGCCCCAGTCTTCTGTTTGAGAAAAAGAGTGTGAAGAAAAGCGCTGCCCGCTAACATCTTGATGCCAGAAGCGAAAGCGATTTCTCCTATAGGTGTAGAAATAGAGGACAGGTGGTTTGTCCTTAGGCATGGAATCCAGATGGCAGAGAATGCATTTTTCAGAACCGCATAATTGTCTGCGGCATGAAGGATACCGGCACGTCTGTGGGGCAGCATCAGGAAGGTGCCCTCTAGTTCCGCAGTTGGTAACGGTCGGCTTAGAAGAGGACGTTGAAGGAAACACTTGCTTTCTGAAGACACAAGCCTTTTCCATTCTCCGCGTGTAGTCTGGAGGAAACTGCCCTAAACCCAATTCATCAACCAGAGACTCTGGACCATGGAACTCTAAACTGCCAGCTCGATATCTGAGGGTAGAAACACTTTCATATCTGTGTGGAAGGGCAGGCAAGTGGCCAGGATTCGGAGGAGAGAACCTCATGCGTGGACATTGTAACTTAGAGCGAACAACAACTGTGCTCCCGTGAGAAGCCTGCTGGCCGGGAAGTGTTGAAGCGTCAGGATGAAGCCCTCTCATTCCCACCGTGGAAGAAATGTCTGCCTCAGACACGTCTCCGCGACACCCTGGATCCTTCAATCCTATACCCTGCTAGCCTCTGTGGGTTGAAGTCTCAGAAAAGGGCAGGATCGGGCCCTCGGGGAAAGAGTTCTGTGTAGATAGCCTCTTTCGGCAACCAACGTGATTCTTCAAAGGGGGAAGCCTTGTAGGAAGTATGTGTTGCCGTGTCAGGACAATGCCATCTCCTCCCATCGTCGAAAGATGACTGGGGAGGACGACACGTTCCAGGACCATCTGGATTCCGGAAGAGAAAGCGATTTCTAGTGTACGTATGGAAAGAGAGGCAAGGTACCCGTCCCCGTCTGGGAGATCCAAGTCCGTGGAGAGTACAACTTCCGAGCCTCAACAAGTTTCTCCCCCAAGGAAAGTTTCAAGCTCTGGGGTGGGCAAGCTTCGGCGGGGTTCCATATCCTTGCCTCTGAGAATCAAGGCTGTGGAGATGGTCACTTCCCGGGAGCATCTACTTTCTGGAGATCCAAACTGTGGGCACGGAGGTGGCACGCGAGACTAAGGGGCGTGTCCCTGTCAGGGAGAAGACAGTCCGTGGAGACGGCCACTTTCGTGAGCATCTCGTTCCCTCAAGCCGGAAGCATCCTGGCCTATATTGATGAGAAGTAGCAGGAGAATTCCTCAACCTCTGCTCTGCCTAAATAGACTGTGGGCAATGCCACTTTCCCTAACACCGTGTCTCCAGAAGAGAATTGCCATGTCCAGTCCACAAGCGGGGAGGTCTAGGAGAGGGGCCACGGCCTCACGCTGAGAAACGGGCCTGGGGACATGCACCACTGAGGGAACGACAATGCTCTCCAACGAGAAGCATTCTAGCACGCATGGGTTGAGGCCTCCTAAACATGCCCCATCCTTGCCTCTGTGAAACGAGTCTCTGGGCATTGCACGTGTCCCGAAAGTGGAAGTTCTCTCCTGCCAGAATCTTTGGAGCACGTTTGTCTAGATGCACGGCCAAAGTGCCATGCCCTTCGGTCAGATAATGAACCCTGCGAATAAAGCACGTTTCAGACAAGAACACGACACTTCCAAACACACGCCTCAGAGCAGATCCGTGTGTTTTCACCGGAGGAAATGCCGTTTCCACCGTTGGGCGAAGGAATGCTGGGGAGGAGGCCATTTCGGCAACATCGTAGATTTTCACGCCATAAAAATCCAAGCCTCCGTGTGTGCAACGATCACGAGAGGGCCATCGAATTTCCCGGGAGATACCAGACGCTGGAGGATCCGGTGTCCACTCACATCTTGTTTTCCCAAGAGAAAAGCCATTTCTCATAGTTGTGTGGAAGTCTAGGGAAGGGGGCTTGTCCTTAAGATGAGAAACAAGACTGTGGAGAGGGCAACTTTCAGCGCACCCCAAGCATCTCTTTTGGGAAGCCTGGTTGCCCCTGTGCCTTTGGCATCCGAAAGGTGCCTAACCTTCCCTCAGTGAATACACTCCCTTGGGAATACAGCGTTCAAGTCAACACTTGCTTCCTGAAGATACAAAGCTTTTCCAAGGCAGGTGTTTGATCAGGAGGAAACATGCCTACACGGACCTCTGGAAAACAAGACGTGGGAAGGGTCATCGTCACGGCCATCTGGATGCGGGGAGATAGATCCATCTTCAATTCTGTGTGCGGAAGCATAGGCAAGGGCCTAGGACCCTATCCTGAGAAACAAGTCTCTGGAGAAGAGAATGTTCAGCACACCGCAGCTGTCCTGCCGGAGATGTGTTCTAGCATGGGTGTGTGCAAGCATCGGGAGAGTTCCATCTCCTTCCGTCTGCGAGACAAGCCTGTGGAGATGGCCCCTTGGCAATAACATTTGGGTCCAGATTTCCAATCGAGTTCCAGGAGAGGTGCGGAAGGATAGGCCAGGTAACAAGTCCCCCAGTGTTCCAGTAACAATTCTGGGGAAGCACAGGTGCCAGGAAACACAAGTTCCTTCAGAGGAGATGCTTTCTAATACATACGTCCAGAAGTCTCTGTACATAGCCTACCCTTGCTTGTGGGAGGCAAGTTGGGTGGAATGCGAATTCCACTACCCTCTTGTTTCCACAAGAGAGAAATCGAATCAGTCCAATATATGCGCTGGAGCCTAGTGTACCGGGGCGATGTCCTGACGCTTTGAGAGAAGAGTGTGGAGCAGGCATCGTTGAGGAATCCACAAGTTTCTCAAGCGAGGAGCCTTCTAGCATTGCCGGGGTGAAGCGACCGAAACATGCACGAACCTTCCCTCTGTGAATAGGCTCTAGGGAATGCCAATTTCCCCTCAGAGGAAGATTGTCCCGGTGGGAAGCTCTCTAGCCTGTTGGTCTGCAGGCCCGCGGACAAGGCCACATATACTTCGCTAAGGAAAACTCTCTGTGAAGAAAGATAGGTTCAGTGAAGGAAGCACACGTCCCACCAAACCCACTGAAACACACGGAGACGTTTTGGCATCAGGAAAGGCCTTATCCTTGCCCTGGATAGAATGCTTTTGGGAGTACCTGTGCTGCCCCGGCGTTGGATTGCCAAGGAGCCCCTTCCTACCTTATAGGTGTGGGAGTGGGCAATGTCCTTCGACGTGGAGACAAGTCTGTGAAGCAAGCACCGTTCGGGGAACCACCAGATTCTCGAGCGAGGAGCATTCCAGGCTGCATGTCCTGAGGCTCCCGAAACACGGGCTCTCTTTGCGTCTCTGAATAAATCTCTGGGGAATGCAACGTTCCTTCACAGGAAGCATGTCCCAGCGAGACATTTTGTGGTATGTTTCTCTAGAAGTACGGGGATGGGCGGTCGCATTCAGGAGGTGCCGTGTCCCTGGCCGGGAGAAACAATTCTGTGGAGAAGGCGACTTCGGCCCCAATGTGCTTTTCCAAGAAGAAGCTTCCTTAGGCTCAAAGCGTGGAAGCATCACTGTAATGCCACCTTCTTCCCTCTGAGCAGCAGGACGGTAGGCAACCCTACTTTCCAAGAACATGGGGTTTCCAGAAAGAAAAAGCGATCTCTGAGAGACGTTTCCAAGGACAGAGATGGCGGGTCGTACTGGCCTTTAGAAACAAGTGTGTGGAGAATGCCCCTTTCAGAGGACCACCATTTCTCCTGCGAGAAGCCTTCTACAATGTATGTGTGGAGGCATCAGGCGGGTGCCGGGTCCATCCCTCAGGGAAAACACTCTGTCGAGAACAATGTTCCAGGAACGTCTTGCTTACAGAACGTCGAAGACTTCTCCAGGTCCTTGTGTGATGCGGAGGAGTCTGCCCTAATGGGATCTCTGAGAAACAAGGCTGCGGAGACTGGAAACCTTACCTGCCACCTGGATATCCGAAGACGGAAACCATTTCACGTCGATGTGTGGAAGTAGAGGCCAGGGGCCTTGACCTGATGCCCGGGAAGGCGTCTGTGCGGAATTCAACATGGAGCGAACAACCGAAATCTTCCCGTGTAGAGTCCTGTAGCATGGACGTGTACAAGCATCTGGAGCGGGCCCTCTCCTTCCCTCGGAGATACGAGCCCGTGGCGAATGCCACGTCGAGTTCACGTCCTTTCTCATGCGTTCTCTGCCATTTCCAGCGTCGGCCGTGAAGGATAGGCAAAGGGAAAAGTCCCCGTATCGGAGTCCCCAGGATGTGGGGAAAGCAGCTCCCAGGAAACCCAAGTTCCCCCCAGTGAGACGCTTTCTCACACACAGGTATGGGCGCATTCGAATGTGCGATAGACTTCCTTCGGGGAAGGCGATGTTCCATGAATTTCGTGTTTCCAGGAGAGAAAGCTGATGTCCAGGACATGTGTGCAAGTCTTGAGATGGGGCAAGGTCCTTAGGGCGAGCTTCGAGTCTGTGGATCAAGCCCCTTTCGGATAAGCACAAGTTGGTCAAGTGTGAATCATTCTGGCTTCCATGTGTGGAACAATCGAAACACGCCCTCTCCCTCTGTCTGTGAAGCAGTCTCTGGGGAATGCCACTTTCCCGTCAGAGGAAGTTGGTTCCCGTGAGGAGCATTCTACCATCTTTCGCCAGAGGCACGCGGAAAGTGCGTCAGACGTCGCGGAACGCAAGCCTGGGAATAGAGCAAGATTCACCGTGGAACACGACCCTTCAAACGAAACCATTCTCATGGATGTGTGTGTTCTCAGACTAGAGTAATGCCGTGTCCTTGGCTTGGAGAAAGACTTCTGTGGAGGATGCAGTTCCAGCGACACTGTGGCTGTTCCACCGAGAAGCTTCCGAGCCTCTATGTGTGGAGGCATCCCGAGAGTGCCCCAGTCTTCTGTTTGAGAAAAAGAGTGTGAAGAAAAGCGCTGCCCGCTAACATCTTGATGCCAGAAGCGAAAGCGATTTCTCCTATAGGTGTAGAAATAGAGGACAGGTGCTTTGTCCTTAGGCATGGAATCCAGATGGCAGAGAATGCATTTTTCAGAACCGCATAATTGTCTGCGGCATGAAGGATACCGGCACGTCTGTGGGGCAGCATCAGGAAGGTGCCCTCTAGTTCCGCAGTTGGTAACGGTCGGCTTAGAAGAGGACGTTGAAGGAAACACTTGCTTTCTGAAGACACAAGCCTTTTCCATTCTCCGCGTGTAGTCTGGAGGAAACTGCCCTAAACCCAATTCATCAACCAGAGACTCTGGACCATGGAACTCTAAACTGCCAGCTCGATATCTGAGGGTAGAAACACTTTCATATCTGTGTGGAAGGGCAGGCAAGTGGCCAGGATTCGGAGGAGAGAACCTCATGCGTGGACATTGTAACTTAGAGCGAACAACAACTGTGCTCCCGTGAGAAGCCTGCTGGCCGGGAAGTGTTGAAGCGTCAGGATGAAGCCCTCTCATTCCCACCGTGGAAGAAATGTCTACCTCAGACACGTCTCCGCGACACCCTGGATCCTTCAATCCTATACCCTGCTAGCCTCTGTGGGTTGAAGTCTCAGAAAAGGGCAGGATCGGGCCCTCGGGGAAAGAGTTCTGTGTAGATAGCCTCTTTCGGCAACCAACGTGATTCTTCAAAGGGGGAAGCCTTGTAGGAAGTATGTGTTGCCGTGTCAGGACAATGCCATCTCCTCCCATCGTCGAAAGATGACTGGGGAGGACGACACGTTCCAGGACCATCTGGATTCCGGAAGAGAAAGCGATTTCTAGTGTACGTATGGAAAGAGAGGCAAGGTACCCGTCCCCGTCTGGGAGATCCAAGTCCGTGGAGAGTACAACTTCCGAGCCTCAACAAGTTTCTCCCCCAAGGAAAGTTTCAAGCTCTGGGGTGGGCAAGCTTCGGCGGGGTTCCATATCCTTGCCTCTGAGAATCAAGGCTGTGGAGATGGTCACTTCCCGGGAGCATCTACTTTCTGGAGATCCAAACTGTGGGCACGGAGGTGGCACGCGAGACTAAGGGGCGTGTCCCTGTCAGGGAGAAGACAGTCCGTGGAGACGGCCACTTTCGTGAGCATCTCGTTCCCTCAAGCCGGAAGCATCCTGGCCTATATTGATGAGAAGTAGCAGGAGAATTCCTCAACCTCTGCTCTGCCTAAATAGACTGTGGGCAATGCCACTTTCCCTAACACCGTGTCTCCAGAAGAGAATTGCCATGTCCAGTCCACAAGCGGGGAGGTCTAGGAGAGGGGCCACGGCCTCACGCTGAGAAACGGGCCTGGGGACATGCACCACTGAGGGAACGACAATGCTCTCCAACGAGAAGCATTCTAGCACGCATGGGTTGAGGCCTCCTAAACATGCCCCATCCTTGCCTCTGTGAAACGAGTCTCTGGGCATTGCACGTGTCCCGAAAGTGGAAGTTCTCTCCTGCCAGAATCTTTGGAGCACGTTTGTCTAGATGCACGGCCAAAGTGCCATGCCCTTCGGTCAGATAATGAACCCTGCGAATAAAGCACGTTTCAGACAAGAACACGACACTTCCAAACACACGCCTCAGAGCAGATCCGTGTGTTTTCACCGGAGGAAATGCCGTTTCCACCGTTGGGCGAAGGAATGCTGGGGAGGAGGCCATTTCGGCAACATCGTAGATTTTCACGCCATAAAAATCCAAGCCTCCGTGTGTGCAACGATCACGAGAGGGCCATCGAATTTCCCGGGAGATACCAGACGCTGGAGGATCCGGTGTCCACTCACATCTTGTTTTCCCAAGAGAAAAGCCATTTCTCATAGTTGTGTGGAAGTCTAGGGAAGGGGGCTTGTCCTTAAGATGAGAAACAAGACTGTGGAGAGGGCAACTTTCAGCGCACCCCAAGCATCTCTTTTGGGAAGCCTGGTTGCCCCTGTGCCTTTGGCATCCGAAAGGTGCCTAACCTTCCCTCAGTGAATACACTCCCTTGGGAATACAGCGTTCAAGTCAACACTTGCTTCCTGAAGATACAAAGCTTTTCCAAGGCAGGTGTTTGATCAGGAGGAAACATGCCTACACGGACCTCTGGAAAACAAGACGTGGGAAGGGTCATCGTCACGGCCATCTGGATGCGGGGAGATAGATCCATCTTCAATTCTGTGTGCGGAAGCATAGGCAAGGGCCTAGGACCCTATCCTGAGAAACAAGTCTCTGGAGAAGAGAATGTTCAGCACACCGCAGCTGTCCTGCCGGAGATGTGTTCTAGCATGGGTGTGTGCAAGCATCGGGAGAGTTCCATCTCCTTCCGTCTGCGAGACAAGCCTGTGGAGATGGCCCCTTGGCAATAACATTTGGGTCCAGATTTCCAATCGAGTTCCAGGAGAGGTGCGGAAGGATAGGCCAGGTAACAAGTCCCCCAGTGTTCCAGTAACAATTCTGGGGAAGCACAGGTGCCAGGAAACACAAGTTCCTTCAGAGGAGATGCTTTCTAATACATACGTCCAGAAGTCTCTGTACATAGCCTACCCTTGCTTGTGGGAGGCAAGTTGGGTGGAATGCGAATTCCACTACCCTCTTGTTTCCACAAGAGAGAAATCGAATCAGTCCAATATATGCGCTGGAGCCTAGTGTACCGGGGCGATGTCCTGACGCTTTGAGAGAAGAGTGTGGAGCAGGCATCGTTGAGGAATCCACAAGTTTCTCAAGCGAGGAGCCTTCTAGCATTGCCGGGGTGAAGCGACCGAAACATGCACGAACCTTCCCTCTGTGAATAGGCTCTAGGGAATGCCAATTTCCCCTCAGAGGAAGATTGTCCCGGTGGGAAGCTCTCTAGCCTGTTGGTCTGCAGGCCCGCGGAGAAGGCCACATATACTTCGCTAAGGAAAACCCTCTGTGAAGAAAGATAGGTTCAGTGAAGGAAGCACACGTCCCACCAAACCCACTGAAACACACGGAGACGTTTTGGCATTAGGAAAGGCGTTATTCTTGCCCTGGATAGAATGCATTTGGGAGTACCTGTGCTGCCCCGGCGTTGGATTGCCAAGGAGCCCCTTCCTACCTTATAGGTGTGGGAGTGGGCAATGTCCTTCGACGTGGAGACAAGTCTGTGAAGCAAGCACCGTTCGGGGAACCACCAGATTCTCGAGCGAGGAGCATTCCAGGCTGCATGTCCTGAGGCTCCCGAAACACGGGCTCTCTTTGCGTCTCTGAATAAATCTCTGGGGAATGCAACGTTCCTTCACAGGAAGCATGTCCCAGCGAGACATTTTGTGGTATGTTTCTCTAGAAGTACGGGGATGGGCGGTCGCATTCAGGAGGTGCCGTGTCCCTGGCCGGGAGAAACAATTCTGTGGAGAAGGCGACTTCGGCCCCAATGTGCTTTTCCAAGAAGAAGCTTCCTTAGGCTCAAAGCGTGGAAGCATCACTGTAATGCCACCTTCTTCCCTCTGAGCAGCAGGACGGTAGGCAACCCTACTTTCCAAGAACATGGGGTTTCCAGAAGGAAAAAGCGATCTCTGAGAGACGTTTCCAAGGACAGAGATGGCGGGTCGTACTGGCCTTTAGAAACAAGTGTGTGGAGAATGCCCCTTTCAGAGGACCACCATTTCTCCTGCGAGAAGCCTTCTACAATGTATGTGTGGAGGCATCAGGCGGGTGCCGGGTCCATCCCTCAGGGAGAACACTCTGTCGAGAACAATGTTCCAGGAACGTCTTGCTTACAGAACGTCGAAGACTTCTCCAGGTCCTTGTGTGATGCGGAGGAGTCTGCCCTAATGGGATCTCTGAGAAACAAGGCTGCGGAGACTGGAAACCTTCCCTGCCACCTGGATATCCGAAGACGGAAACCATTTCACGTCGATGTGTGGAAGTAGAGGCCAGGGGCCTTGACCTGATGCCCGGGAAGGCGTCTGTGCGGAATTCAACATGGAGCGAACAACCGAAATCTTCCCGTGTAGAGTCCTGTAGCATGGACGTGTACAAGCATCTGGAGCGGGCCCTCTCCTTCCCTCGGAGATACGAGCCCGTGGCGAATGCCACGTCGAGTTCACGTCCTTTCTCATGCGTTCTCTGCCATTTCCAGCGTCGGCCGTGAAGGATAGGCAAAGGGAAAAGTCCCCGTATCGGAGTCCCCAGGATGTGGGGAAAGCAGCTCCCAGGAAACCCAAGTTCCCCCCAGTGAGACGCTTTCTCACACACAGGTATGGGCGCATTCGAATGTGCGATAGACTTCCTTCGGGGAAGGCGATGTTCCATGAATTTCGTGTTTCCAGGAGAGAAAGCTGATGTCCAGGACATGTGTGCAAGTCTTGAGATGGGGCAAGGTCCTTAGGGCGAGCTTCGAGTCTGTGGATCAAGCCCCTTTCGGATAAGCACAAGTTGGTCAAGTGTGAATCATTCTGGCTTCCATGTGTGGAACAATCGAAACACGCCCTCTCCCTCTGTCTGTGAAGCAGTCTCTGGGGAATGCCACTTTCCCGTCAGAGGAAGTTGGTTCCCGTGAGGAGCATTCTACCATCTTTCGCCAGAGGCACGCGGAAAGTGCGTCAGACGTCGCGGAACGCAAGCCTGGGAATAGAGCAAGATTCACCGTGGAACACGACCCTTCAAACGAAACCATTCTCATGGATGTGTGTGTTCTCAGACTAGAGTAATGCCGTGTCCCTGGCTTGGAGAAAGACTTCTGTGGAGGATGCAGTTCCAGCGACACTGTGGCTGTTCCACCGAGAAGCTTCCGAGCCTCTCAGTGTGGAGGCATCCCGAGAGTGCCCCAGTCTTCTGTTTGAGAAAAAGAGTGTGAAGAAAAGCGCTGCCCGCTAACATCTTGATGCCAGAAGCGAAAGCGATTTCTCCTATAGGTGTAGAAATAGAGGACAGGTGCTTTGTCCTTAGGCATGGAATCCAGATGGCAGAGAATGCATTTTTCAGAACCGCATAATTGTCTGCGGCATGAAGGATACCGGCACGTCTGTGGGGCAGCATCAGGAAGGTGCCCTCTAGTTCCGCAGTTGGTAACGGTCGGCTTAGAAGAGGACGTTGAAGGAAACACTTGCTTTCTGAAGACACAAGCCTTTTCCATTCTCCGCGTGTAGTCTGGAGGAAACTGCCCTAAACCCAATTCATCAACCAGAGACTCTGGACCATGGAACTCTAAACTGCCAGCTCGATATCTGAGGGTAGAAACACTTTCATATCTGTGTGGAAGGGCAGGCAAGTGGCCAGGATTCGGAGGAGAGAACCTCATGCGTGGACATTGTAACTTAGAGCGAACAACAAATGTGCTCCCGTGAGAAGCCTGCTGGCCGGGAAGTGTTGAAGCGTCAGGATGAAGCCCTCTCATTCCCACCGTGGAAGAAATGTCTGCCTCAGGCACGTCTCCGCGACACCCTGGATCCTTCAATCCTATACCCTGCTAGCCTCTGTGGGTTGAAGTCTCAGAAAAGGGCAGGATCGGGCCCTCGGGGAAAGAGTTCTGTGTAGATAGCCTCTTTCGGCAACCAACGTGATTCTTCAAAGGGGGAAGCCTTGTAGGAAGTATGTGTTGCCGTGTCAGGACAATGCCATCTCCTCCCATCGTCGAAAGATGACTGGGGAGGACGACACGTTCCAGGACCATCTGGATTCCGGAAGAGAAAGCGATTTCTAGTGTACGTATGGAAAGAGAGGCAAGGTACCCGTCCCCGTCTGGGAGATCCAAGTCCGTGGAGAGTACAACTTCCGAGCCTCAACAAGTTTCTCCCCCAAGGAAAGTTTCAAGCTCTGGGGTGGGCAAGCTTCGGCGGGGTTCCATATCCTTGCCTCTGAGAATCAAGGCTGTGGAGATGGTCACTTCCCGGGAGCATCTACTTTCTGGAGATCCAAACTGTGGGCACGGAGGTGGCACGCGAGACTAAGGGGCGTGTCCCTGTCAGGGAGAAGACAGTCCGTGGAGACGGCCACTTTCGTGAGCATCTCGTTCCCTCAAGCCGGAAGCATCCTGGCCTATATTGATGAGAAGTAGCAGGAGAATTCCTCAACCTCTGCTCTGCCTAAATAGACTGTGGGCAATGCCACTTTCCCTAACACCGTGTCTCCAGAAGAGAATTGCCATGTCCAGTCCACAAGCGGGGAGGTCTAGGAGAGGGGCCACGGCCTCACGATGAGAAACGGGCCTGGGGACATGCACCACTGAGGGAACGACAATGCTCTCCAACGAGAAGCATTCTAGCACGCATGGGTTGAGGCCTCCTAAACATGCCCCATCCTTGCCTCTGTGAAACGAGTCTCTGGGCATTGCACGTGTCCCGAAAGTGGAAGTTCTCTCCTGCCAGAATCTTTGGAGCACGTTTGTCTAGATGCACGGCCAAAGTGCCATGCCCTTCGGTCAGATAATGAACCCTGCGAATAAAGCACGTTTCAGACAAGAACACGACACTTCCAAACACACGCCTCAGAGCAGATCCGTGTGTTTTCACCGGAGGAAATGCCGTTTCCACCGTTGGGCGAAGGAATGCTGGGGAGGAGGCCATTTCGGCAACATCGTAGATTTTCACGCCATAAAAATCCCAGCCTCCGTGTGTGCAACGATCACGAGAGGGCCATCGAATTTCCCGGGAGATACCAGACGCTGGAGGATCCGGTGTCCACTCACATCTTGTTTTCCCAAGAGAAAAGCCATTTCTCATAGTTGTGTGGATGTCTAGGGAAGGGGGCTTGTCCTTAAGATGAGAAACAAGACTGTGGAGAGGGCAACTTTCAGCGCACCCCAAGCATCTCTTTTGGGAAGCCTGGTTGCCCCTGTGCCTTGTGGCATCCGAAAGGTGCCTAACCTTCCCTCAGTGAATACACTCCCTTGGGAATACAGCGTTCAAGTCAACACTTGCTTCCTGAAGATACAAAGCTTTTCCAAGGCAGGTGTTTGATCAGGAGGAAACATGCCTACACGGACCTCTGGAAAACAAGACGTGGGAAGGGTCATCGTCACGGCCATCTGGATGCGGGGAGATAGATCCATCTTCAATTCTGTGTGCGGAAGCATAGGCAAGGGCCTAGGACCCTATCCTGAGAAACAAGTCTCTGGAGAAGAGAATGTTCAGCACACCGCAGCTGTCCTGCCGGAGATGTGTTCTAGCATGGGTGTGTGCAAGCATCGGGAGAGTTCCATCTCCTTCCGTCTGCGAGACAAGCCTGTGGAGATGGCCCCTTGGCAATAACATTTGGGTCCAGATTTCCAATCGAGTTCCAGGAGAGGTGCGGAAGGATAGGCCAGGTAACAAGTCCCCCAGTGTTCCAGTAACAATTCTGGGGAAGCACAGGTGCCAGGAAACACAAGTTCCTTCAGAGGAGATGCTTTCTAATACATACGTCCAGAAGTCTCTGTACATAGCCTACCCTTGCTTGTGGGAGGCAAGTTGGGTGGAATGCGAATTCCACTACCCTCTTGTTTCCACAAGAGAGAAATCGAATCAGTCCAATATATGCGCTGGAGCCTAGTGTACCGGGGCGATGTCCTGACGCTTTGAGAGAAGAGTGTGGAGCAGGCATCGTTGAGGAATCCACAAGTTTCTCAAGCGAGGAGCCTTCTAGCATTGCCGGGGTGAAGCGACCGAAACATGCACGAACCTTCCCTCTGTGAATAGGCTCTAGGGAATGCCAATTTCCCCTCAGAGGAAGATTGTCCCGGTGGGAAGCTCTCTAGCCTGTTGGTCTGCAGGCCCGCCGAGAAGGCCACATATACTTCGCTAAGGAAAACTCTCTGTGAAGAAAGATAGGTTCAGTGAAGGAAGCACACGTCCCACCAAACCCACTGAAACACACGGAGACGTTTTGGCATCAGGAAAGGCCTTATCCTTGCCCTGGATAGAATGCTTTTGGGAGTACCTGTGCTGCCCCGGCGTTGGATTGCCAAGGAGCCCCTTCCTACCTTATAGGTGTGGGAGTGGGCAATGTCCTTCGACGTGGAGACAAGTCTGTGAAGCAAGCACCGTTCGGGGAACCACCAGATTCTCGAGCGAGGAGCATTCCAGGCTGCATGTCCTGAGGCTCCCGAAACATGGGCTCTCTTTGCGTCTCTGAATAAATCTCTGGGGAATGCAACGTTCCTTCACAGGAAGCATGTCCCAGCGAGACATTTTGTGGTATGTTTCTCTAGAAGTACGGGGATGGGCGGTCGCATTCAGGAGGTGCCGTGTCCCTGGCCGGGAGAAACAATTCTGTGGAGAAGGCGACTTCGGCCCCAATGTGCTTTTCCAAGAAGAAGCTTCCTTAGGCTCAAAGCGTGGAAGCATCACTGTAATGCCACCTTCTTCCCTCTGAGCAGCAGGACGGTAGGCAACCCTACTTTCCAAGAACATGGGGTTTCCAGAAGGAAAAAGCGATCTCTGAGAGACGTTTCCAAGGACAGAGATGGCGGGTCGTACTGGCCTTTAGAAACAAGTGTGTGGAGAATGCCCCTTTCAGAGGACCACCATTTCTCCTGCGAGAAGACTTCTACAATGTATGTGTGGAGGCATCAGGCGGGTGCCGGGTCCATCCCTCAGGGAAAACACTCTGTCGAGAACAATGTTCCAGGAACGTCTTGCTTACAGAACGTCGAAGACTTCTCCAGGTCCTTGTGTGATGCGGAGGAGTCTGCCCTAATGGGATCTCTGAGAAACAAGGCTGCGGAGACTGGAAACCTTCCCTGCCACCTGGATATCCGAAGACGGAAACCATTTCACGTCGATGTGTGGAAGTAGAGGCCAGGGGCCTTGACCTGATGCCCGGGAAGGCGTCTGTGCGGAATTCAACATGGAGCGAACAACCGAAATCTTCCCGTGTAGAGTCCTGTAGCATGGACGTATACAAGCATCTGGAGCGGGCCCTCTCCTTCCCTCGGAGATACGAGCCCGTGGCGAATGCCACGTCGAGTTCACGTCCTTTCTCATGCGTTCTCTGCCATTTCCAGCGTCGGCCGTGAAGGATAGGCAAAGGGAAAAGTCCCCGTATCGGAGTCCCCAGGATGTGGGGAAAGCAGCTCCCAGGAAACCCAAGTTCCCCCCAGTGAGACGCTTACACACACAGGTATGCTCGCATTCGAATGTGCGATAGACTTCCTTCGGGGAAGGCGATGTTCCATGAATTTCATGTTTCCAGGAGAGAAAGCTGATGTCCAGGACATGTGTGCAAGTCGTGAGATGGGGCAAGGTCCTTAGGGCGAGCTTCGAGTCTGTGGATCAAGCCCCTTTCGGATAAGCACAAGTTGGTCAAGTGTGAATCATTCTGGCTTCCATGTGTGGAACAATCGAAACACGCCCTCTCCCTCTGTCTGTGAAGCAGTCTCTGGGGAATGCCACTTTCCCGTCAGAGGAAGTTGGTTCCCGTGAGGAGCATTCTACCATTTTTCGCCAGAGGCACGCGGAAAGTGCGTCAGACGTCGCGGAACACAAGCCTGGGAATAAAGCAAGATTCACCGTGGAACACGACCCTTCAAACGAAACCATTCTCATGGATGTGTGTGTTCTCAGACTAGAGTAATGCCGTGTCCTTGGCTTGGAGAAAGACTTCTGTGGAGGATGCAGTTCCAGCGACACTGTGGCTGTTCCACCGAGAAGCTTCCGAGCCTCTATGTGTGGAGGCATCCCGAGAGTGCCCCAGTCTTCTGTTTGAGGAAAAGAGTGTGAAGAAAAGCGCTGCCCGCTAACATCTTGATGCCAGAAGCGAAAGCGATTCCTCCTATAGGTGTAGAAATAGAGGACAGGTGGTTTGTCCTTAGGCATGGAATCCAGATGGCAGAGAATGCATTTTTCAGAACCGCATAATTGTCTGCGGCATGAAGGATACCGGCACGTCTGTGGGGCAGCATCAGGAAGGTGCCCTCTAGTTCCGCAGTTGGTAACGGTCGGCTTAGAAGAGGACGTTGAAGGAAACACTTGCTTTCTGAAGACACAAGCCTTTTCCATTCTCCGCGTGTAGTCTGGAGGAAACTGCCCTAAACCCAATTCATCAACCAGAGACTCTGGACCATGGAACTCTAAACTGCCAGCTCGATATCTGAGGGTAGAAACACTTTCATATCCGTTTTGAAGGGCAGGCAAGTGGCCAGGATTCGGAGGAGAGAACCTCATGCGTGGACATTGTAACTTAGAGCGAACAACAAATGTGCTCCCGTGAGAAGCCTGCTGGCCGGGAAGTGTTGAAGCGTCAGGATGAAGCCCTCTCATTCCCACCGTGGAAGAAATGTCTGCCTCAGGCACGTCTCCGCGACACCCTGGATCCTTCAATCCTATACCCTGCTAGCCTCTGTGGGTTGAAGTCTCAGAAAAGGGCAGGATCGGGCCCTCGGGGAAAGAGTTCTGTGTAGATAGCCTCTTTCGGCAACCAACGTGATTCTTCAAAGGGGGAAGCCTTGTAGGAAGTATGTGTTGCCGTGTCAGGACAATGCCATCTCCGCCCATCGTCGAAGGATGACTGTGGAGGACGACACGTTCCAGGACCATCTGGATTCCGGAAGAGAGAGCGATTTCTAGTGTAGGTATGGAAAGAGAGGCAAGGTGCCCGTCCCCGTCTGGGAGATCCAAGTCCGTGGAGCGTACAACTTCCGAGCCACAACAAGTTTCTCCCCCAAGGAAAGTTTCAAGCTCTGGGGTGGGCAAGCTTCGGCGGGGTTCCATATCCTTGCCTCTGAGAATCAAGGCTGTGGAGATGGTCACTTCCCGGGAGCATCTACTTTCTGGAGATCCAAACTGTGGGCACGGAGGTGGCACGCGAGACTAAGGCGCGTGTGCCTGTCAGGGAGAAGACAGTCCGTGGAGACGGCCACTTTCGTGAGCATCTCGTTCCCTCAAGCCGGAAGCATCCTGGCCTATATTGATGAGAAGTAGCAGGAGAATTCCTCAACCTCTGCTCTGCCTAAATAGACTGTGGGCAATGCCACTTTCCCTAACACCGTGTCTCCAGAAGAGAATTGCCATGTCCAGTCCAAAAGCGGGGAGGTCTAGGAGAGGGACCACGGCCTCACGCTGAGAAACGGGCCTGGGGACATGCACCATTCAGGGAACCACAAGGCTCTCCCACGAGAAGCATTCTAGCACGCATGGGTTGAGGCCTCCTAAACATGCCCCATCCTTGCCTCTGTGAAACGAGTCTCTGGGCATTGCACGTGTCCCGAAAGTGGAAGTTCTCTCCTGCCAGAATCTTTGGAGCTCGTTTGTCTAGATGCACGGCCAAAGCGCCATGCCCTTCGGTCAGATAATGAACCCTGCGAATAAAGCACGTTTCAGACAAGAACACGACACTTCCAAACACACGCCTCAGAGCAGATCCGTGTGTTTTCACCGGAGGAAATGCCGTTTCCACCGTTGGGCGAAGGAATGCTGGGGAGGAGGCCATTTCGGCAACATCGTAGATTTTCACGCCATAAAAATCCCAGCCTCCGTGTGTGCAACGATCACGAGAGGGCCATCGAATTTCCCGGGAGATACCAGACGCTGGAGGATCCGTTGTCCACTCACATCTTGTTTTCCCAAGAGAAAAGCCATTTCTCATAGTTGTGTGGAAGTCTAGGGAAGGGGGCTTGTCCTTAAGATGAGAAACAAGACTGTGGAGAGGGCAACTTTCGGCGCACCCCAAGCATCTCTTTTGGGAAGCCTGGTTGCCCCTGTGCCTTGTGGCATCCGAAAGGTGCCTAACCTTCCCTCAGTGAATACACTCCCTTGGGAATACAGCGTTCAAGTCAACACTTGCTTCCTGAAAATACAAAGCTTTTCCAAGGCAGGTGTTTGATCAGGAGGAAACATGCCTACACGAACCTCTGGAAAACAAGACGTGGGGAGGGTCATCGTCACGGCCATCTGGATGCGGGGAGATAGATCCATCTTCAATTCTGTGTGCGGAAGCATAGGCAAGGGCCTAGGACCCTATCCTGAGAAACAAGTCTCTGGAGAAGAGAATGTTCAGCACACCGCAGCTGTCCTGCCGGAGATGTGTTCTAGCATGGGTGTGTGCAAGCATCGGGAGAGTTCCATCTCCTTCCGTCTGCGAGACAAGCCTGTGGAGATGGCCCCTTGGCAATAACATTTGGGTCCAGATTTCCAATCGAGTTCCAGGAGAGGTGCGGAAGGATAGGCCAGGTAACAAGTCCCCCAGTGTTCCAGTAACAATTCTGGGGAAGCACAGGTGCCAGGAAACACAAGTTCCTTCAGAGGAGATGCTTTCTAATACATACGTCCAGAAGTCTCTGTACATAGCCTACCCTCGCTTGTGGGAGGCAAGTTGGGTGGAATGCGAATTCCACTACCCTCTTGTTTCCACAAGAGAGAAATCGAATCAGTCCAATATATGCGCTGGAGCCTAGTGTACCGGGGCGATGTCCTGACGCTTTGAGAGAAGAGTGTGTGGAGCAGGCATCGTTGAGGAATCCACAAGTTTCTCAAGCGAGGAGCCTTCTAGCATTGCCGGGGTGAAGCGACCGAAACATGCACGAACCTTCCCTCTGTGAATAGGCTCTAGGGAATGCCAATTTCCCCTCAGAGGAAGATTGTCCCGGTGGGAAGCTCTCTAGCCTGTTGGTCTGCAGGCCCGCGGAGAAGGCCACATATACTTCGCTAAGGAAAACTCTCTGTGAAGAAAGATAGGTTCAGTGAAGGAAGCACACGTCCCACCAAACCCACTGAAACACACGGAGACGTTTTGGCATCAGGAAAGGCCTTATCCTTGCCCTGGATAGAATGCTTTTGGGAGTACCTGTGCTGCCCCGGCGTTGGATTGCCAAGGAGCCCCTTCCTACCTTATAGGTGTGGGAGTGGGCAATGTCCTTCGACGTGGAGACAAGTCTGTGAAGCAAGCACCGTTCGGGGAACCACCAGATTCTCGAGCGAGGAGCATTCCAGGCTGCATGTCCTGAGGCTCCCGAAACACGGGCTCTCTTTGCGTCTCTGAATAAATCTCTGGGGAATGCAACGTTCCTTCACAGGAAGCATGTCCCAGCGAGACATTTTGTGGTATGTTTCTCTAGAAGTACGGGGATGGGCGGTCGCATTCAGGAGGTGCCGTGTCCCTGGCCGGGAGAAACAATTCTGTGGAGAAGGCGACTTCGGCCCCAATGTGCTTTTCCAAGAAGAAGCTTCCTTAGGCTCAAAGCGTGGAAGCATCACTGTAATGCCACCTTCTTCCCTCTGAGCAGCAGGACGGTAGGCAACCCTACTTTCCAAGAACATGGGGTTTCCAGAAGGAAAAAGCGATCTCTGAGAGACGTTTCCAAGGACAGAGATGGCGGGTCGTACTGGCCTTTAGAAACAAGTGTGTGGAGAATGCCCCTTTCAGAGGACCACCATTTCTCCTGCGAGAAGCCTTCTACAATGTATGTGTGGAGGCATCAGGCGGGTGCCGTGTCCATCCCTCAGGGAAAACACTCTGTCGAGAACAATGTTCCAGGAACGTCTTGCTTACAGAACGTCGAAGACTTCTCCAGGTCCTTGTGTGATGCGGAGGAGTCTGCCCTAATGGGATCTCTGAGAAACAAGGCTGCGGAGACTGGAAACCTTACCTGCCACCTGGATATCCGAAGACGGAAACCATTTCACGTCGATGTGTGGAAGTAGAGGCCAGGGGCCTTGACCTGATGCCCGGGAAGGCGTCTGTGCGGAATTCAACATGGAGCGAACAACCGAAATCTTCCCGTGTAGAGTCCTGTAGCATGGACGTGTACAAGCATCTGGAGCGGGCCCTCTCCTTCCCTCGGAGATACGAGCCCGTGGCGAATGCCACGTCGAGTTCACGTCCTTTCTCATGCGTTCTCTGCCATTTCCAGCGTCGGCCGTGAAGGATAGGCAAAGGGAAAAGTCCCCGTATCGGAGTCCCCAGGATGTGGGGAAAGCAGCTCCCAGGAAACCCAAGTTCCCCCCAGTGAGACGCTTTCTCACACACAGGTATGGGCGCATTCGAATGTGCGATAGACTTCCTTCGGGGAAGGCGATGTTCCATGAATTTCGTGTTTCCAGGAGAGAAAGCTGATGTCCAGGACATGTGTGCAAGTCTTGAGATGGGGCAAGGTCCTTAGGGCGAGCTTCGAGTCTGTGGATCAAGCCCCTTTCGGATAAGCACAAGTTGGTCAAGTGTGAATCATTCTGGCTTCCATGTGTGGAACAATCGAAACACGCCCTCTCCCTCTGTCTGTGAAGCAGTCTCTGGGGAATGCCACTTTCCCGTCAGAGGAAGTTGGTTCCCGTGAGGAGCATTCTACCATCTTTCGCCAGAGGCACGCGGAAAGTGCGTCAGACGTCGCGGAACGCAAGCCTGGGAATAAAGCAAGATTCACCGTGGAACACGACCCTTCAAACGAAACCATTCTCATGGATGTGTGTGTTCTCAGACTAGAGTAATGCCGTGTCCTTGGCTTGGAGAAAGACTTCTGTGGAGGATGCAGTTCCAGCGACACTGTGGCTGTTCCACCGAGAAGCTTCCGAGCCTCTATGTGTGGAGGCATCCCGAGAGTGCCCCAGTCTTCTGTTTGAGAAAAAGAGTGTGAAGAAAAGCGCTGCCCGCTAACATCTTGATGCCAGAAGCGAAAGCGATTTCTCCTATATGTGTAGAAATAGAGGACAGGTGGTTTGTCCTTAGGCATGGAATCCAGATGGCAGAGAATGCATTTTTCAGAACCGCATAATTGTCTGCGGCATGAAGGATACCGGCACGTCTGTGGGGCAGCATCAGGAAGGTGCCCTCTAGTTCCGCAGTTGGTAACGGTCGGCTTAGAAGAGGACGTTGAAGGAAACACTTGCTTTCTGAAGACACAAGCCTTTTCCATTCTCCGCGTGTAGTCTGGAGGAAACTGCCCTAAACCCAATTCATCAACCAGAGACTCTGGACCATGGAACTCTAAACTGCCAGCTCGATATCTGAGGGTAGAAACACTTTCATATCTGTGTGGAAGGGCAGGCAAGTGGCCAGGATTCGGAGGAGAGAACCTCATGCGTGGACATTGTAACTTAGAGCGAACAACAACTGTGCTCCCGTGAGAAGCCTGCTGGCCGGGAAGTGTTGAAGCGTCAGGATGAAGCCCTCTCATTCCCACCGTGGAAGAAATGTCTGCCTCAGGCACGTCTCCGCGACACCCTGGATCCTTCAATCCTATACCCTGCTAGCCTCTGTGGGTTGAAGTCTCAGAAAAGGGCAGGATCGGGCCCTCGGGGAAAGAGTTCTGTGTAGATAGCCTCTTTCGGCAACCAACGTGATTCTTCAAAGGGGGAAGCCTTGTAGGAAGTATGTGTTGCCGTGTCAGGACAATGCCATCTCCTCCCATCGTCGAAAGATGACTGGGGAGGACGACACGTTCCAGGACCATCTGGATTCCGGAAGAGAAAGCGATTTCTAGTGTAGGTATGGAAAGAGAGGCAAGGTACCCGTCCCCGTCTGGGAGATCCAAGTCCGTGGAGAGTACAACTTCCGAGCCTCAACAAGTTTCTCCCCCAAGGAAAGTTTCAAGCTCTGGGGTGGGCAAGCTTCGGCGGGGTTCCATATCCTTGCCTCTGAGAATCAAGGCTGTGGAGATGGTCACTTCCCGGGAGCATCTACTTTCTGGAGATCCAAACTGTGGGCACGGAGGTGGCACGCGAGACTAAGGGGCGTGTCCCTGTCAGGGAGAAGACAGTCCGTGGAGACGGCCACTTTCGTGAGCATCTCGTTCCCTCAAGCCGGAAGCATCCTGGCCTATATTGATGAGAAGTAGCAGGAGAATTCCTCAACCTCTGCTCTGCCTAAATAGACTGTGGGCAATGCCACTTTCCCTAACACCGTGTCTCCAGAAGAGAATTGCCATGTCCAGTCCACAAGCGGGGAGGTCTAGGAGAGGGGCCACGGCCTCACGCTGAGAAACGGGCCTGGGGACATGCACCACTGAGGGAACGACAATGCTCTCCAACGAGAAGCATTCTAGCACGCATGGGTTGAGGCCTCCTAAACATGCCCCATCCTTGCCTCTGTGAAACGAGTCTCTGGGCATTGCACGTGTCCCGAAAGTGGAAGTTCTCTCCTGCCAGAATCTTTGGAGCACGTTTGTCTAGATGCACGGCCAAAGTGCCATGCCCTTCGGTCAGATAATGAACCCTGCGAATAAAGCACGTTTCAGACAAGAACACGACACTTCCAAACACACGCCTCAGAGCAGATCCGTGTGTTTTCACCGGAGGAAATGCCGTTTCCACCGTTGGGCGAAGGAATGCTGGGGAGGAGGCCATTTCGGCAACATCGTAGATTTTCACGCCATAAAAATCCAAGCCTCCGTGTGTGCAACGATCACGACAGGGCCATCGAATTTCCCGGGAGATACCAGACGCTGGAGGATCCGGTGTCCACTCACATCTTGTTTTCCCAAGAGAAAAGCCATTTCTCATAGTTGTGTGGAAGTCTAGGGAAGGGGGCTTGTCCTTAAGATGAGAAACAAGACTGTGGAGAGGGCAACTTTCAGCGCACCCCAAGCATCTCTTTTGGGAAGCCTGGTTGCCCCTGTGCCTTTGGCATCCGAAAGGTGCCTAACCTTCCCTCAGTGAATACACTCCCTTGGGAATACAGCGTTCAAGTCAACACTTGCTTCCTGAAGATACAAAGCTTTTCCAAGGCAGGTGTTTGATCAGGAGGAAACATGCCTACACGGACTTCTGGAAAACAAGACGTGGGAAGGGTCATCGTCACGGCCATCTGGATGCGGGGAGATAGATCCATCTTCAATTCTGTGTGCGGAAGCATAGGCAAGGGCCTAGGACCCTATCCTGAGAAACAAGTCTCTGGAGAAGAGAATGTTCAGCACACCGCAGGTGTCCTGCCGGAGATGTGTTCTAGCATGGGTGTGTGCAAGCATCGGGAGAGTTCCATCTCCTTCCGTCTGCGAGACAAGCCTGTGGAGATGGCCCCTTGGCAATAACATTTGGGTCCAGATTTCCAATCGAGTTCCAGGAGAGGTGCGGAAGGATAGGCCAGGTAACAAGTCCCCCAGTGTTCCAGTAACAATTCTGGGGAAGCACAGGTGCCAGGAAACACAAGTTCCTTCAGAGGAGATGCTTTCTAATACATACGTCCAGAAGTCTCTGTACATAGCCTACCCTTGCTTGTGGGAGGCAAGTTGGGTGGAATGCGAATTCCACTACCCTCTTGTTTCCACAAGAGAGAAATCGAATCAGTCCAATATATGCGCTGGAGCCTAGTGTACCGGGGCGATGTCCTGACGCTTTGAGAGAAGAGTGTGGAGCAGGCATCGTTGAGGAATCCACAAGTTTCTCAAGCGAGGAGCCTTCTAGCATTGCCGGGGTGAAGCGACCGAAACATGCACGAACCTTCCCTCTGTGAATAGGCTCTAGGGAATGCCAATTTCCCCTCAGAGGAAGATTGTCCCGGTGGGAAGCTCTCTAGCCTGTTGGTCTGCAGGCCCGCGGAGAAGGCCACATATACTTCGCTAAGGAAAACCCTCTGTGAAGAAAGATAGGTTCAGTGAAGGAAGCACACGTCCCACCAAACCCACTGAAACACACGGAGACGTTTTGGCATTAGGAAAGGCGTTATTCTTGCCCTGGATAGAATGCATTTGGGAGTACCTGTGCTGCCCCGGCGTTGGATTGCCAAGGAGCCCCTTCCTACCTTATAGGTGTGGGAGTGGGCAATGTCCTTCGACGTGGAGACAAGTCTGTGAAGCAAGCACCGTTCGGGGAACCACCAGATTCTCGAGCGAGGAGCATTCCAGGCTGCATGTCCTGAGGCTCCCGAAACACGGGCTCTCTTTGCGTCTCTGAATAAATCTCTGGGGAATGCAACGTTCCTTCACAGGAAGCATGTCCCAGCGAGACATTTTGTGGTATGTTTCTCTAGAAGTACGGGGATGGGCGGTCGCATTCAGGAGGTGCCGTGTCCCTGGCCGGGAGAAACAATTCTGTGGAGAAGGCGACTTCGGCCCCAATGTGCTTTTCCAAGAAGAAGCTTCCTTAGGCTCAAAGCGTGGAAGCATCACTGTAATGCCACCTTCTTCCCTCTGAGCAGCAGGACGGTAGGCAACCCTACTTTCCAAGAACATGGGGTTTCCAGAAGGAAAAAGCGATCTCTGAGAGACGTTCCCAAGGACAGAGATGGCGGGTCGTACTGGCCTTTAGAAACAAGTGTGTGGAGAATGCCCCTTTCAGAGGACCACCATTTCTCCTGCGAGAAGCCTTCTACAATGTATGTGTGGAGGCATCAGGCGGGTGCCGGGTCCATCCCTCAGGGAGAACACTCTGTCGAGAACAATGTTCCAGGTACGTCTTGCTTACAGAACGTCGAAGACTTCTCCAGGTCCTTGTGTGATGCGGAGGAGTCTGCCCTAATGGGATCTCTGAGAAACAAGGCTGCGGAGACTGGAAACCTTACCTGCCACCTGGATATCCGAAGACGGAAACCATTTCACGTCGATGTGTGGAAGTAGAGGCCAGGGGCCTTGACCTGATGCCCGGGAAGGCGTCTGTGCGGAATTCAACATGGAGCGAACAACCGAAATCTTCCCGTGTAGAGTCCTGTAGCATGGACGTGTACAAGCATCTGGAGCGGGCCCTCTCCTTCCCTCGGAGATACGAGCCCGTGGCGAATGCCACGTCGAGTTCACGTCCTTTCTCATGCGTTCTCTGCCATTTCCAGCGTCGGCCGTGAAGGATAGGCAAAGGGAAAAGTCCCCGTATCGGAGTCCCCAGGATGTGGGGAAAGCAGCTCCCAGGAAACCCAAGTTCCCCCCAGTGAGACGCTTTCTCACACACAGGTATGGGCGCATTCGAATGTGCGATAGACTTCCTTCGGGGAAGGCGATGTTCCATGAATTTCGTGTTTCCAGGAGAGAAAGCTGATGTCCAGGACATGTGTGCAAGTCTTGAGATGGGGCAAGGTCCTTAGGGCGAGCTTCGAGTCTGTGGATCAAGCCCCTTTCGGATAAGCACAAGTTGGTCAAGTGTGAATCATTCTGGCTTCCATGTGTGGAACAATCGAAACACGCCCTCTCCCTCTGTCTGTGAAGCAGTCTCTGGGGAATGCCACTTTCCCGTCAGAGGAAGTTGGTTCCCGTGAGGAGCATTCTACCATCTTTCGCCAGAGGCACGCGGAAAGTGCGTCAGACGTCGCGGAACGCAAGCCTGGGAATAGAGCAAGATTCACCGTGGAACACGACCCTTCAAACGAAACCATTCTCATGGATGTGTGTGTTCTCAGACTAGAGTAATGCCGTGTCCCTGGCTTGGAGAAAGACTTCTGTGGAGGATGCATTTCCAGCGACACTGTGGCTGTTCCACCGAGAAGCTTCCGAGCCTCTATGTGTGGAGGCATCCCGAGAGTGCCCCAGTCTTCTGTTTGAGAAAAAGAGTGTGAAGAAAAGCGCTGCCCGCTAACATCTTGATGCCAGAAGCGAAAGCGATTTCTCCTATAGGTGTAGAAATAGAGGACAGGTGCTTTGTCCTTAGGCATGGAATCCAGATGGCAGAGAATGCATTTTTCAGAACCGCATAATTGTCTGCGGCATGAAGGATACCGGCACGTCTGTGGGGCAGCATCAGGAAGGTGCCCTCTAGTTCCGCAGTTGGTAACGGTCGGCTTAGAAGAGGACGTTGAAGGAAACACTTGCTTTCTGAAGACACAAGCCTTTTCCATTCTCCGCGTGTAGTCTGGAGGAAACTGCCCTAAACCCAATTCATCAACCAGAGACTCTGGACCATGGAACTCTAAACTGCCAGCTCGATATCTGAGGGTAGAAACACTTTCATATCTGTGTGGAAGGGCAGGCAAGTGGCCAGGATTCGGAGGAGAGAACCTCATGCGTGGACATTGTAACTTAGAGCGAACAACAAATGTGCTCCCGTGAGAAGCCTGCTGGCCGGGAAGTGTTGAAGCGTCAGGATGAAGCCCTCTCATTCCCACCGTGGAAGAAATGTCTGCCTCAGGCACGTCTCCGCGACACCCTGGATCCTTCAATCCTATACCCTGCTAGCCTCTGTGGGTTGAAGTCTCAGAAAAGGGCAGGATCGGGCCCTCGGGGAAAGAGTTCTGTGTAGATAGCCTCTTTCGGCAACCAACGTGGTTCTTCAAAGGGGGAAGCCTTGTAGGAAGTATGTGTTGCCGTGTCAGGACAATGCCATCTCCTCCCATCGTCGAAAGATGACTGGGGAGGACGACACGTTCCAGGACCATCTGGATTCCGGAAGAGAAAGCGATTTCTAGTGTAGGTATGGAAAGAGAGGCAAGGTACCCGTCCCCGTCTGGGAGATCCAAGTCCGTGGAGAGTACAACTTCCGAGCCTCAACAAGTTTCTCCCCCAAGGAAAGTTTCAAGCTCTGGGGTGGGCAAGCTTCGGCGGGGTTCCATATCCTTGCCTCTGAGAATCAAGGCTGTGGAGATGGTCACTTCCCGGGAGCATCTACTTTGTGGAGATCCAAACTGTGGGCACGGAGGTGGCACGCGAGACTAAGGGGCGTGTCCCTGTCAGGGAGAAGACAGTCCGTGGAGACGGCCACTTTCGTGAGCATCTCGTTCCCTCAAGCCGGAAGCATCCTGGCCTATATTGATGAGAAGTAGCAGGAGAATTCCTCAACCTCTGCTCTGCCTAAATAGACTGTGGGCAATGCCACTTTCCCTAACACCGTGTCTCCAGAAGAGAATTGCCATGTCCAGTCCACAAGCGGGGAGGTCTAGGAGAGGGGCCACGGCCTCACGCTGAGAAACGGGCCTGGGGACATGCACCACTGAGGGAACGACAATGCTCTCCAACGAGAAGCATTCTAGCACGCATGGGTTGAGGCCTCCTAAACATGCCCCATCCTTGCCTCTGTGAAACGAGTCTCTGGGCATTGCACGTGTCCCGAAAGTGGAAGTTCTCTCCTGCCAGAATCTTTGGAGCACGTTTGTCTAGATGCACGACCAAAGTGCCATGCCCTTCGGTCAGATAATGAACCCTGCGAATAAAGCACGTTTCAGACAAGAACACGACACTTCCAAACACACGCCTCAGAGCAGATCCGTGTGTTTTCACCGGAGGAAATGCCGTTTCCACCGTTGGGCGAAGGAATGCTGGGGAGGAGGCCATTTCGGCAACATCGTAGATTTTCACGCCATAAAAATCCAAGCCTCCGTGTGTGCAACGATCACGAGAGGGCCATCGAATTTCCCGGGAGATACCAGACGCTGGAGGATCCGGTGTCCACTCACATCTTGTTTTCCCAAGAGAAAAGCCATTTCTCATAGTTGTGTGGAAGTCTAGGGAAGGGGGCTTGTCCTTAAGATGAGAAACAAGACTGTGGAGAGGGCAACTTTCAGCGCACCCCAAGCATCTCTTTTGGGAAGCCTGGTTGCCCCTGTGCCTTGTGGCATCCGAAAGGTGCCTAACCTTCCCTCAGTGAATACACTCCCTTGGGAATACAGCGTTCAAGTCAACACTTGCTTCCTGAAGATACAAAGCTTTTCCAAGGCAGGTGTTTGATCAGGAGGAAACATGCCTACACGGACCTCTGGAAAACAAGACGTGGGAAGGGTCATCGTCACGGCCATCTGGATGCGGGGAGATAGATCCATCTTCAATTCTGTGTGCGGAAGCATAGGCAAGGGCCTAGGACCCTATCCTGAGAAACAAGTCTCTGGAGAAGAGAATGTTCAGCACACCGCAGGTGTCCTGCCGGAGATGTGTTCTAGCATGGGTGTGTGCAACATCGGGAGAGTTCCATCTCCTTCCGTCTGCGAGACAAGCCTGTGGAGATGGCCCCTTGGCAATAACATTTGGGTCCAGATTTCCAATCGAGTTCCAGGAGAGGTGCGGAAGGATAGGCCAGGTAACAAGTCCCCCAGTGTTCCAGTAACAATTCTGGGGAAGCACAGGTGCCAGGAAACACAAGTTCCTTCAGAGGAGATGCTTTCTAATACATACGTCCAGAAGTCTCTGTACATAGCCTACCCTCGCTTGTGGGAGGCAAGTTGGGTGGAATGCGAATTCCACTACCCTCTTGTTTCCACAAGAGAGAAATCGAATCAGTCCAATATATGCGCTGGAGCCTAGTGTACCGGGGCGATGTCCTGACGCTTTGAGAGAAGAGTGTGTGGAGCAGGCATCGTTGAGGAATCCACAAGTTTCTCAAGCGAGGAGCCTTCTAGCATTGCCGGGGTGAAGCGACCGAAACATGCACGAACCTTCCCTCTGTGAATAGGCTCTAGGGAATGCCAATTTCCCCTCAGAGGAAGATTGTCCCGGTGGGAAGCTCTCTAGCCTGTTGGTCTGCAGGCCCGCGGAGAAGGCCACATATACTTCGCTAAGGAAAACTCTCTGTGAAGAAAGATAGGTTCAGTGAAGGAAGCACACGTCCCACCAAACCCACTGAAACACACGGAGACGTTTTGGCATCAGGAAAGGCCTTATCCTTGCCCTGGATAGAATGCTTTTGGGAGTACCTGTGCTGCCCCGGCGTTGGATTGCCAAGGAGCCCCTTCCTACCTTATAGGTGTGGGAGTGGGCAATGTCCTTCGACGTGGAGACAAGTCTGTGAAGCAAGCACCGTTCGGGGAACCACCAGATTCTCGAGCGAGGAGCATTCCAGGCTGCATGTCCTGAGGCTCCCGAAACACGGGCTCTCTTTGCGTCTCTGAATAAATCTCTGGGGAATGCAACGTTCCTTCACAGGAAGCATGTCCCAGCGAGACATTTTGTGGTATGTTTCTCTAGAAGTACGGGGATGGGCGGTCGCATTCAGGAGGTGCCGTGTCCCTGGCCGGGAGAAACAATTCTGTGGAGAAGGCGACTTCGGCCCCAATGTGCTTTTCCAAGAAGAAGCTTCCTTAGGCTCAAAGCGTGGAAGCATCACTGTAATGCCACCTTCTTCCCTCTGAGCAGCAGGACGGTAGGCAACCCTACTTTCCAAGAACATGGGGTTTCCAGAAAGAAAAAGCGATCTCTGAGAGACGTTTCCAAGGACAGAGATGGCGGGTCGTACTGGCCTTTAGAAACAAGTGTGTGGAGAATGCCCCTTTCAGAGGACCACCATTTCTCCTGCGAGAAGCCTTCTACAATGTATGTGTGGAGGCATCAGGCGGGTGCCGGGTCCATCCCTCAGGGAAAACACTCTGTCGAGAACAATGTTCCAGGAACGTCTTGCTTACAGAACGTCGAAGACTTCTCCAGGTCCTTGTGTGATGCGGAGGAGTCTGCCCTAATGGGATCTCTGAGAAACAAGGCTGCGGAGACTGGAAACCTTACCTGCCACCTGGATATCCGAAGACGGAAACCATTTCACGTCGATGTGTGGAAGTAGAGGCCAGGGGCCTTGACCTGATGCCCGGGAAGGCGTCTGTGCGGAATTCAACATGGAGCGAACAACCGAAATCTTCCCGTGTAGAGTCCTGTAGCATGGACGTGTACAAGCATCTGGAGCGGGCCCTCTCCTTCCCTCGGAGATACGAGCCCGTGGCGAATGCCACGTCGAGTTCACGTCCTTTCTCATGCGTTCTCTGCCATTTCCAGCGTCGGCCGTGAAGGATAGGCAAAGGGAAAAGTCCCCGTATCGGAGTCCCCAGGATGTGGGGAAAGCAGCTCCCAGGAAACCCAAGTTCCCCCCAGTGAGACGCTTTCTCACACACAGGTATGGGCGCATTCGAATGTGCGATAGACTTCCTTCGGGGAAGGCGATGTTCCATGAATTTCGTGTTTCCAGGAGAGAAAGCTGATGTCCAGGACATGTGTGCAAGTCTTGAGATGGGGCAAGGTCCTTAGGGCGAGCTTCGAGTCTGTGGATCAAGCCCCTTTCGGATAAGCACAAGTTGGTCAAGTGTGAATCATTCTGGCTTCCATGTGTGGAACAATCGAAACACGCCCTCTCCCTCTGTCTGTGAAGCAGTCTCTGGGGAATGCCACTTTCCCGTCAGAGGAAGTTGGTTCCCGTGAGGAGCATTCTACCATCTTTCGCCAGAGGCACGCGGAAAGTGCGTCAGACGTCGCGGAACGCAAGCCTGGGAATAGAGCAAGATTCACCGTGGAACACGACCCTTCAAACGAAACCATTCTCATGGATGTGTGTGTTCTCAGACTAGAGTAATGCCGTGTCCTTGGCTTGGAGAAAGACTTCTGTGGAGGATGCAGTTCCAGCGACACTGTGGCTGTTCCACCGAGAAGCTTCCGAGCCTCTATGTGTGGAGGCATCCCGAGAGTGCCCCAGTCTTCTGTTTGAGAAAAAGAGTGTGAAGAAAAGCGCTGCCCGCTAACATCTTGATGCCAGAAGCGAAAGCGATTTCTCCTATAGGTGTAGAAATAGAGGACAGGTGGTTTGTCCTTAGGCATGGAATCCAGATGGCAGAGAATGCATTTTTCAGAACCGCATAATTGTCTGCGGCATGAAGGATACCGGCACGTCTGTGGGGCAGCATCAGGAAGGTGCCCTCTAGTTCCGCAGTTGGTAACGGTCGGCTTAGAAGAGGACGTTGAAGGAAACACTTGCTTTCTGAAGACACAAGCCTTTTCCATTCTCCGCGTGTAGTCTGGAGGAAACTGCCCTAAACCCAATTCATCAACCAGAGACTCTGGACCATGGAACTCTAAACTGCCAGCTCGATATCTGAGGGTAGAAACACTTTCATATCTGTGTGGAAGGGCAGGCAAGTGGCCAGGATTCGGAGGAGAGAACCTCATGCGTGGACATTGTAACTTAGAGCGAACAACAACTGTGCTCCCGTGAGAAGCCTGCTGGCCGGGAAGTGTTGAAGCGTCAGGATGAAGCCCTCTCATTCCCACCGTGGAAGAAATGTCTGCCTCAGGCACGTCTCCGCGACACCCTGGATCCTTCAATCCTATACCCTGCTAGCCTCTGTGGGTTGAAGTCTCAGAAAAGGGCAGGATCGGGCCCTCGGGGAAAGAGTTCTGTGTAGATAGCCTCTTTCGGCAACCAACGTGGTTCTTCAAAGGGGGAAGCCTTGTAGGAAGTATGTGTTGCCGTGTCAGGACAATGCCATCTCCTCCCATCGTCGAAAGATGACTGGGGAGGACGACACGTTCCAGGACCATCTGGATTCCGGAAGAGAAAGCGATTTCTAGTGTAGGTATGGAAAGAGAGGCAAGGTACCCGTCCCCGTCTGGGAGATCCAAGTCCGTGGAGAGTACAACTTCCGAGCCTCAACAAGTTTCTCCCCCAAGGAAAGTTTCAAGCTCTGGGGTGGGCAAGCTTCGGCGGGGTTCCATATCCTTGCCTCTGAGAATCAAGGCTGTGGAGATGGTCACTTCCCGGGAGCATCTACTTTCTGGAGATCCAAACTGTGGGCACGGAGGTGGCACGCGAGACTAAGGGGCGTGTCCCTGTCAGGGAGAAGACAGTCCGTGGAGACGGCCACTTTCGTGAGCATCTCGTTCCCTCAAGCCGGAAGCATCCTGGCCTATATTGATGAGAAGTAGCAGGAGAATTCCTCAACCTCTGCTCTGCCTAAATAGACTGTGGGCAATGCCACTTTCCCTAACACCGTGTCTCCAGAAGAGAATTGCCATGTCCAGTCCACAAGCGGGGAGGTCTAGGAGAGGGGCCACGGCCTCACGCTGAGAAACGGGCCTGGGGACATGCACCACTGAGGGAACGACAATGCTCTCCAACGAGAAGCATTCTAGCACGCATGGGTTGAGGCCTCCTAAACATGCCCCATCCTTGCCTCTGTGAAACGAGTCTCTGGGCATTGCACGTGTCCCGAAAGTGGAAGTTCTCTCCTGCCAGAATCTTTGGAGCACGTTTGTCTAGATGCACGGCCAAAGTGCCATGCCCTTCGGTCAGATAATGAACCCTGCGAATAAAGCACGTTTCAGACAAGAACACGACACTTCCAAACACACGCCTCAGAGCAGATCCGTGTGTTTTCACCGGAGGAAATGCCGTTTCCACCGTTGGGCGAAGGAATGCTGGGGAGGAGGCCATTTCGGCAACATCGTAGATTTTCACGCCATAAAAATCCAAGCCTCCGTGTGTGCAACGATCACGAGAGGGCCATCGAATTTCCCGGGAGATACCAGACGCTGGAGGATCCGGTGTCCACTCACATCTTGTTTTCCCAAGAGAAAAGCCATTTCTCATAGTTGTGTGGAAGTCTAGGGAAGGGGGCTTGTCCTTAAGATGAGAAACAAGACTGTGGAGAGGGCAACTTTCAGCGCACCCCAAGCATCTCTTTTGGGAAGCCTGGTTGCCCCTGTGCCTTGTGGCATCCGAAAGGTGCCTAACCTTCCCTCAGTGAATACACTCCCTTGGGAATACAGCGTTCAAGTCAACACTTGCTTCCTGAAGATACAAAGCTTTTCCAAGGCAGGTGTTTGATCAGGAGGAAACATGCCTACACGGACCTCTGGAAAACAAGACGTGGGAAGGGTCATCGTCACGGCCATCTGGATGCGGGGAGATAGATCCATCTTCAATTCTGTGTGCGGAAGCATAGGCAAGGGCCTAGGACCCTATCCTGAGAAACAAGTCTCTGGAGAAGAGAATGTTCAGCACACCGCAGGTGTCCTGCCGGAGATGTGTTCTAGCATGGGTGTGTGCAACATCGGGAGAGTTCCATCTCCTTCCGTCTGCGAGACAAGCCTGTGGAGATGGCCCCTTGGCAATAACATTTGGGTCCAGATTTCCAATCGAGTTCCAGGAGAGGTGCGGAAGGATAGGCCAGGTAACAAGTCCCCCAGTGTTCCAGTAACAAATCTGGGGAAGCACAGGTGCCAGGAAACACAAGTTCCTTCAGAGGAGATGCTTTCTAATACATACGTCCAGAAGTCTCTGTACATAGCCTACCCTCGCTTGTGGGAGGCAAGTTGGGTGGAATGCGAATTCCACTACCCTCTTGTTTCCACAAGAGAGAAATCGAATCAGTCCAATATATGCGCTGGAGCCTAGTGTACCGGGGCGATGTCCTGACGCTTTGAGAGAAGAGTGTGTGGAGCAGGCATCGTTGAGGAATCCACAAGTTTCTCAAGCGAGGAGCCTTCTAGCATTGCCGGGGTGAAGCGACCGAAACATGCACGAACCTTCCCTCTGTGAATAGGCTCTAGGGAATGCCAATTTCCCCTCAGAGGAAGATTGTCCCGGTGGGAAGCTCTCTAGCCTGTTGGTCTGCAGGCCCGCGGAGAAGGCCACATATACTTCGCTAAGGAAAACTCTCTGTGAAGAAAGATAGGTTCAGTGAAGGAAGCACACGTCCCACCAAACCCACTGAAACACACGGAGACGTTTTGGCATCAGGAAAGGCCTTATCCTTGCCCTGGATAGAATGCTTTTGGGAGTACCTGTGCTGCCCCGGCGTTGGATTGCCAAGGAGCCCCTTCCTACCTTATAGGTGTGGGAGTGGGCAATGTCCTTCGACGTGGAGACAAGTCTGTGAAGCAAGCACCGTTCGGGGAACCACCAGATTCTCGAGCGAGGAGCATTCCAGGCTGCATGTCCTGAGGCTCCCGAAACACGGGCTCTCTTTGCGTCTCTGAATAAATCTCTGGGGAATGCAACGTTCCTTCACAGGAAGCATGTCCCAGCGAGACATTTTGTGGTATGTTTCTCTAGAAGTACGGGGATGGGCGGTCGCATTCAGGAGGTGCCGTGTCCCTGGCCGGGAGAAACAATTCTGTGGAGAAGGCGACTTCGGCCCCAATGTGCTTTTCCAAGAAGAAGCTTCCTTAGGCTCAAAGCGTGGAAGCATCACTGTAATGCCACCTTCTTCCCTCTGAGCAGCAGGACGGTAGGCAACCCTACTTTCCAAGAACATGGGGTTTCCAGAAAGAAAAAGCGATCTCTGAGAGACGTTTCCAAGGACAGAGATGGCGGGTCGTACTGGCCTTTAGAAACAAGTGTGTGGAGAATGCCCCTTTCAGAGGACCACCATTTCTCCTGCGAGAAGCCTTCTACAATGTATGTGTGGAGGCATCAGGCGGGTGCCGGGTCCATCCCTCAGGGAAAACACTCTGTCGAGAACAATGTTCCAGGAACGTCTTGCTTACAGAACGTCGAAGATTTCTCCAGGTCCTTGTGTGATGCGGAGGAGTCTGCCCTAATGGGATCTCTGAGAAACAAGGCTGCGGAGACTGGAAACCTTACCTGCCACCTGGATATCCGAAGACGGAAACCATTTCACGTCGATGTGTGGAAGTAGAGGCCAGGGGCCTTGACCTGATGCCCGGGAAGGCGTCTGTGCGGAATTCAACATGGAGCGAACAACCGAAATCTTCCCGTGTAGAGTCCTGTAGCATGGACGTGTACAAGCATCTGGAGCGGGCCCTCTCCTTCCCTCGGAGATACGAGCCCGTGGCGAATGCCACGTCGAGTTCACGTCCTTTCTCATGCGTTCTCTGCCATTTCCAGCGTCGGCCGTGAAGGATAGGCAAAGGGAAAAGTCCCCGTATCGGAGTCCCCAGGATGTGGGGAAAGCAGCTCCCAGGAAACCCAAGTTCCCCCCAGTGAGACGCTTTCTCACACACAGGTATGGGCGCATTCGAATGTGCGATAGACTTCCTTCGGGGAAGGCGATGTTCCATGAATTTCGTGTTTCCAGGAGAGAAAGCTGATGTCCAGGACATGTGTGCAAGTCTTGAGATGGGGCAAGGTCCTTAGGGCGAGCTTCGAGTCTGTGGATCAAGCCCCTTTCGGATAAGCACAAGTTGGTCAAGTGTGAATCATTCTGGCTTCCATGTGTGGAACAATCGAAACACGCCCTCTCCCTCTGTCTGTGAAGCAGTCTCTGGGGAATGCCACTTTCCCGTCAGAGGAAGTTGGTTCCCGTGAGGAGCATTCTACCATCTTTCGCCAGAGGCACGCGGAAAGTGCGTCAGACGTCGCGGAACGCAAGCCTGGGAATAGAGCAAGATTCACCGTGGAACACGACCCTTCAAACGAAACCATTCTCATGGATGTGTGTGTTCTCAGACTAGAGTAATGCCGTGTCCCTGGCTTGGAGAAAGACTTCTGTGGAGGATGCAGTTCCAGCGACACTGTGGCTGTTCCACCGAGAAGCTTCCGAGCCTCTCAGTGTGGAGGCATCCCGAGAGTGCCCCAGTCTTCTGTTTGAGAAAAAGAGTGTGAAGAAAAGCGCTGCCCGCTAACATCTTGATGCCAGAAGCGAAAGCGATTTCTCCTATAGGTGTAGAAATAGAGGACAGGTGCTTTGTCCTTAGGCATGGAATCCAGATGGCAGAGAATGCATTTTTCAGAACCGCATAATTGTCTGCGGCATGAAGGATACCGGCACGTCTGTGGGGCAGCATCAGGAAGGTGCCCTCTAGTTCCGCAGTTGGTAACGGTCGGCTTAGAAGAGGACGTTGAAGGAAACACTTGCTTTCTGAAGACACAAGCCTTTTCCATTCTCCGCGTGTAGTCTGGAGGAAACTGCCCTAAACCCAATTCATCAACCAGAGACTCTGGACCATGGAACTCTAAACTGCCAGCTCGATATCTGAGGGTAGAAACACTTTCATATCTGTGTGGAAGGGCAGGCAAGTGGCCAGGATTCGGAGGAGAGAACCTCATGCGTGGACATTGTAACTTAGAGCGAACAACAACTGTGCTCCCGTGAGAAGCCTGCTGGCCGGGAAGTGTTGAAGCGTCAGGATGAAGCCCTCTCATTCCCACCGTGGAAGAAATGTCTGCCTCAGGCACGTCTCCGCGACACCCTGGATCCTTCAATCCTATACCCTGCTAGCCTCTGTGGGTTGAAGTCTCAGAAAAGGGCAGGATCGGGCCCTCGGGGAAAGAGTTCTGTGTAGATAGCCTCTTTCGGCAACCAACGTGATTCTTCAAAGGGGGAAGCCTTGTAGGAAGTATGTGTTGCCGTGTCAGGACAATGCCATCTCCTCCCATCGTCGAAAGATGACTGGGGAGGACGACACGTTCCAGGACCATCTGGATTCCGGAAGAGAAAGCGATTTCTAGTGTACGTATGGAAAGAGAGGCAAGGTACCCGTCCCCGTCTGGGAGATCCAAGTCCGTGGAGAGTACAACTTCCGAGCCTCAACAAGTTTCTCCCCCAAGGAAAGTTTCAAGCTCTGGGGTGGGCAAGCTTCGGCGGGGTTCCATATCCTTGCCTCTGAGAATCAAGGCTGTGGAGATGGTCACTTCCCGGGAGCATCTACTTTCTGGAGATCCAAACTGTGGGCACGGAGGTGGCACGCGAGACTAAGGGGCGTGTCCCTGTCAGGGAGAAGACAGTCCGTGGAGACGGCCACTTTCGTGAGCATCTCGTTCCCTCAAGCCGGAAGCATCCTGGCCTATATTGATGAGAAGTAGCAGGAGAATTCCTCAACCTCTGCTCTGCCTAAATAGACTGTGGGCAATGCCACTTTCCCTAACACCGTGTCTCCAGAAGAGAATTGCCATGTCCAGTCCACAAGCGGGGAGGTCTAGGAGAGGGGCCACGGCCTCACGCTGAGAAACGGGCCTGGGGACATGCACCACTGAGGGAACGACAATGCTCTCCAACGAGAAGCATTCTAGCACGCATGGGTTGAGGCCTCCTAAACATGCCCCATCCTTGCCTCTGTGAAACGAGTCTCTGGGCATTGCACGTGTCCCGAAAGTGGAAGTTCTCTCCTGCCAGAATCTTTGGAGCACGTTTGTCTAGATGCACGGCCAAAGTGCCATGCCCTTCGGTCAGATAATGAACCCTGCGAATAAAGCACGTTTCAGACAAGAACACGACACTTCCAAACACACGCCTCAGAGCAGATCCGTGTGTTTTCACCGGAGGAAATGCCGTTTCCACCGTTGGGCGAAGGAATGCTGGGGAGGAGGCCATTTCGGCAACATCGTAGATTTTCACGCCATAAAAATCCAAGCCTCCGTGTGTGCAACGATCACGAGAGGGCCATCGAATTTCCCGGGAGATACCAGACGCTGGAGGATCCGGTGTCCACTCACATCTTGTTTTCCCAAGAGAAAAGCCATTTCTCATAGTTGTGTGGAAGTCTAGGGAAGGGGGCTTGTCCTTAAGATGAGAAACAAGACTGTGGAGAGGGCAACTTTCAGCGCACCCCAAGCATCTCTTTTGGGAAGCCTGGTTGCCCCTGTGCCTTTGGCATCCGAAAGGTGCCTAACCTTCCCTCAGTGAATACACTCCCTTGGGAATACAGCGTTCAAGTCAACACTTGCTTCCTGAAGATACAAAGCTTTTCCAAGGCAGGTGTTTGATCAGGAGGAAACATGCCTACACGGACCTCTGGAAAACAAGACGTGGGAAGGGTCATCGTCACGGCCATCTGGATGCGGGGAGATAGATCCATCTTCAATTCTGTGTGCGGAAGCATAGGCAAGGGCCTAGGACCCTATCCTGAGAAACAAGTCTCTGGAGAAGAGAATGTTCAGCACACCGCAGCTGTCCTGCCGGAGATGTGTTCTAGCATGGGTGTGTGCAAGCATCGGGAGAGTTCCATCTCCTTCCGTCTGCGAGACAAGCCTGTGGAGATGGCCCCTTGGCAATAACATTTGGGTCCAGATTTCCAATCGAGTTCCAGGAGAGGTGCGGAAGGATAGGCCAGGTAACAAGTCCCCCAGTGTTCCAGTAACAATTCTGGGGAAGCACAGGTGCCAGGAAACACAAGTTCCTTCAGAGGAGATGCTTTCTAATACATACGTCCAGAAGTCTCTGTACATAGCCTACCCTTGCTTGTGGGAGGCAAGTTGGGTGGAATGCGAATTCCACTACCCTCTTGTTTCCACAAGAGAGAAATCGAATCAGTCCAATATATGCGCTGGAGCCTAGTGTACCGGGGCGATGTCCTGACGCTTTGAGAGAAGAGTGTGGAGCAGGCATCGTTGAGGAATCCACAAGTTTCTCAAGCGAGGAGCCTTCTAGCATTGCCGGGGTGAAGCGACCGAAACATGCACGAACCTTCCCTCTGTGAATAGGCTCTAGGGAATGCCAATTTCCCCTCAGAGGAAGATTGTCCCGGTGGGAAGCTCTCTAGCCTGTTGGTCTGCAGGCCCGCGGAGAAGGCCACATATACTTCGCTAAGGAAAACCCTCTGTGAAGAAAGATAGGTTCAGTGAAGGAAGCACACGTCCCACCAAACCCACTGAAACACACGGAGACGTTTTGGCATTAGGAAAGGCGTTATTCTTGCCCTGGATAGAATGCATTTGGGAGTACCTGTGCTGCCCCGGCGTTGGATTGCCAAGGAGCCCCTTCCTACCTTATAGGTGTGGGAGTGGGCAATGTCCTTCGACGTGGAGACAAGTCTGTGAAGCAAGCACCGTTCGGGGAACCACCAGATTCTCGAGCGAGGAGCATTCCAGGCTGCATGTCCTGAGGCTCCCGAAACACGGGCTCTCTTTGCGTCTCTGAATAAATCTCTGGGGAATGCAACGTTCCTTCACAGGAAGCATGTCCCAGCGAGACATTTTGTGGTATGTTTCTCTAGAAGTACGGGGATGGGCGGTCGCATTCAGGAGGTGCCGTGTCCCTGGCCGGGAGAAACAATTCTGTGGAGAAGGCGACTTCGGCCCCAATGTGCTTTTCCAAGAAGAAGCTTCCTTAGGCTCAAAGCGTGGAAGCATCACTGTAATGCCACCTTCTTCCCTCTGAGCAGCAGGACGGTAGGCAACCCTACTTTCCAAGAACATGGGGTTTCCAGAAAGAAAAAGCGATCTCTGAGAGACGTTTCCAAGGACAGAGATGGCGGGTCGTACTGGCCTTTAGAAACAAGTGTGTGGAGAATGCCCCTTTCAGAGGACCACCATTTCTCCTGCGAGAAGCCTTCTACAATGTATGTGTGGAGGCATCAGGCGGGTGCCGGGTCCATCCCTCAGGGAAAACACTCTGTCGAGAACAATGTTCCAGGAACGTCTTGCTTACAGAACGTCGAAGACTTCTCCAGGTCCTTGTGTGATGCGGAGGAGTCTGCCCTAATGGGATCTCTGAGAAACAAGGCTGCGGAGACTGGAAACCTTACCTGCCACCTGGATATCCGAAGACGGAAACCATTTCACGTCGATGTGTGGAAGTAGAGGCCAGGGGCCTTGACCTGATGCCCGGGAAGGCGTCTGTGCGGAATTCAACATGGAGCGAACAACCGAAATCTTCCCGTGTAGAGTCCTGTAGCATGGACGTGTACAAGCATCTGGAGCGGGCCCTCTCCTTCCCTCGGAGATACGAGCCCGTGGCGAATGCCACGTCGAGTTCACGTCCTTTCTCATGCGTTCTCTGCCATTTCCAGCGTCGGCCGTGAAGGATAGGCAAAGGGAAAAGTCCCCGTATCGGAGTCCCCAGGATGTGGGGAAAGCAGCTCCCAGGAAACCCAAGTTCCCCCCAGTGAGACGCTTTCTCACACACAGGTATGGGCGCATTCGAATGTGCGATAGACTTCCTTCGGGGAAGGCGATGTTCCATGAATTTCGTGTTTCCAGGAGAGAAAGCTGATGTCCAGGACATGTGTGCAAGTCTTGAGATGGGGCAAGGTCCTTAGGGCGAGCTTCGAGTCTGTGGATCAAGCCCCTTTCGGATAAGCACAAGTTGGTCAAGTGTGAATCATTCTGGCTTCCATGTGTGGAACAATCGAAACACGCCCTCTCCCTCTGTCTGTGAAGCAGTCTCTGGGGAATGCCACTTTCCCGTCAGAGGAAGTTGGTTCCCGTGAGGAGCATTCTACCATCTTTCGCCAGAGGCACGCGGAAAGTGCGTCAGACGTCGCGGAACGCAAGCCTGGGAATAGAGCAAGATTCACCGTGGAACACGACCCTTCAAACGAAACCATTCTCATGGATGTGTGTGTTCTCAGACTAGAGTAATGCCGTGTCCTTGGCTTGGAGAAAGACTTCTGTGGAGGATGCAGTTCCAGCGACACTGTGGCTGTTCCACCGAGAAGCTTCCGAGCCTCTATGTGTGGAGGCATCCCGAGAGTGCCCCAGTCTTCTGTTTGAGAAAAAGAGTGTGAAGAAAAGCGCTGCCCGCTAACATCTTGATGCCAGAAGCGAAAGCGATTTCTCCTATAGGTGTAGAAATAGAGGACAGGTGGTTTGTCCTTAGGCATGGAATCCAGATGGCAGAGACTGCATTTTTCAGAACCGCATAATTGTCTGCGGCATGAAGGATACCGGCACGTCTGTGGGGCAGCATCAGGAAGGTGCCCTCTAGTTCCGCAGTTGGTAACGGTCGGCTTAGAAGAGGACGTTGAAGGAAACACTTGCTTTCTGAAGACACAAGCCTTTTCCATTCTCCGCGTGTAGTCTGGAGGAAACTGCCCTAAACCCAATTCATCAACCAGAGACTCTGGACCATGGAACTCTAAACTGCCAGCTCGATATCTGAGGGTAGAAACACTTTCATATCTGTGTGGAAGGGCAGGCAAGTGGCCAGGATTCGGAGGAGAGAACCTCATGCGTGGACATTGTAACTTAGAGCGAACAACAACTGTGCTCCCGTGAGAAGCCTGCTGGCCGGGAAGTGTTGAAGCGTCAGGATGAAGCCCTCTCATTCCCACCGTGGAAGAAATGTCTGCCTCAGACACGTCTCCGCGACACCCTGGATCCTTCAATCCTATACCCTGCTAGCCTCTGTGGGTTGAAGTCTCAGAAAAGGGCAGGATCGGGCCCTCGGGGAAAGAGTTCTGTGTAGATAGCCTCTTTCGGCAACCAACGTGATTCTTCAAAGGGGGAAGCCTTGTAGGAAGTATGTGTTGCCGTGTCAGGACAATGCCATCTCCTCCCATCGTCGAAAGATGACTGGGGAGGACGACACGTTCCAGGACCATCTGGATTCCGGAAGAGAAAGCGATTTCTAGTGTACGTATGGAAAGAGAGGCAAGGTACCCGTCCCCGTCTGGGAGATCCAAGTCCGTGGAGAGTACAACTTCCGAGCCTCAACAAGTTTCTCCCCCAAGGAAAGTTTCAAGCTCTGGGGTGGGCAAGCTTCGGCGGGGTTCCATATCCTTGCCTCTGAGAATCAAGGCTGTGGAGATGGTCACTTCCCGGGAGCATCTACTTTCTGGAGATCCAAACTGTGGGCACGGAGGTGGCACGCGAGACTAAGGGGCGTGTCCCTGTCAGGGAGAAGACAGTCCGTGGAGACGGCCACTTTCGTGAGCATCTCGTTCCCTCAAGCCGGAAGCATCCTGGCCTATATTGATGAGAAGTAGCAGGAGAATTCCTCAACCTCTGCTCTGCCTAAATAGACTGTGGGCAATGCCACTTTCCCTAACACCGTGTCTCCAGAAGAGAATTGCCATGTCCAGTCCACAAGCGGGGAGGTCTAGGAGAGGGGCCACGGCCTCACGCTGAGAAACGGGCCTGGGGACATGCACCACTGAGGGAACGACAATGCTCTCCAACGAGAAGCATTCTAGCACGCATGGGTTGAGGCCTCCTAAACATGCCCCATCCTTGCCTCTGTGAAACGAGTCTCTGGGCATTGCACGTGTCCCGAAAGTGGAAGTTCTCTCCTGCCAGAATCTTTGGAGCACGTTTGTCTAGATGCACGGCCAAAGTGCCATGCCCTTCGGTCAGATAATGAACCCTGCGAATAAAGCACGTTTCAGACAAGAACACGACACTTCCAAACACACGCCTCAGAGCAGATCCGTGTGTTTTCACCGGAGGAAATGCCGTTTCCACCGTTGGGCGAAGGAATGCTGGGGAGGAGGCCATTTCGGCAACATCGTAGATTTTCACGCCATAAAAATCCAAGCCTCCGTGTGTGCAACGATCACGAGAGGGCCATCGAATTTCCCGGGAGATACCAGACGCTGGAGGATCCGGTGTCCACTCACATCTTGTTTTCCCAAGAGAAAAGCCATTTCTCATAGTTGTGTGGAAGTCTAGGGAAGGGGGCTTGTCCTTAAGATGAGAAACAAGACTGTGGAGAGGGCAACTTTCAGCGCACCCCAAGCATCTCTTTTGGGAAGCCTGGTTGCCCCTGTGCCTTTGGCATCCGAAAGGTGCCTAACCTTCCCTCAGTGAATACACTCCCTTGGGAATACAGCGTTCAAGTCAACACTTGCTTCCTGAAGATACAAAGCTTTTCCAAGGCAGGTGTTTGATCAGGAGGAAACATGCCTACACGGACCTCTGGAAAACAAGACGTGGGAAGGGTCATCGTCACGGCCATCTGGATGCGGGGAGATAGATCCATCTTCAATTCTGTGTGCGGAAGCATAGGCAAGGGCCTAGGACCCTATCCTGAGAAACAAGTCTCTGGAGAAGAGAATGTTCAGCACACCGCAGCTGTCCTGCCGGAGATGTGTTCTAGCATGGGTGTGTGCAAGCATCGGGAGAGTTCCATCTCCTTCCGTCTGCGAGACAAGCCTGTGGAGATGGCCCCTTGGCAATAACATTTGGGTCCAGATTTCCAATCGAGTTCCAGGAGAGGTGCGGAAGGATAGGCCAGGTAACAAGTCCCCCAGTGTTCCAGTAACAATTCTGGGGAAGCACAGGTGCCAGGAAACACAAGTTCCTTCAGAGGAGATGCTTTCTAATACATACGTCCAGAAGTCTCTGTACATAGCCTACCCTTGCTTGTGGGAGGCAAGTTGGGTGGAATGCGAATTCCACTACCCTCTTGTTTCCACAAGAGAGAAATCGAATCAGTCCAATATATGCGCTGGAGCCTAGTGTACCGGGGCGATGTCCTGACGCTTTGAGAGAAGAGTGTGGAGCAGGCATCGTTGAGGAATCCACAAGTTTCTCAAGCGAGGAGCCTTCTAGCATTGCCGGGGTGAAGCGACCGAAACATGCACGAACCTTCCCTCTGTGAATAGGCTCTAGGGAATGCCAATTTCCCCTCAGAGGAAGATTGTCCCGGTGGGAAGCTCTCTAGCCTGTTGGTCTGCAGGCCCGCGGAGAAGGCCACATATACTTCGCTAAGGAAAACTCTCTGTGAAGAAAGATAGGTTCAGTGAAGGAAGCACACGTCCCACCAAACCCACTGAAACACACGGAGACGTTTTGGCATCAGGAAAGGCCTTATCCTTGCCCTGGATAGAATGCTTTTGGGAGTACCTGTGCTGCCCCGGCGTTGGATTGCCAAGGAGCCCCTTCCTACCTTATAGGTGTGGGAGTGGGCAATGTCCTTCGACGTGGAGACAAGTCTGTGAAGCAAGCACCGTTCGGGGAACCACCAGATTCTCGAGCGAGGAGCATTCCAGGCTGCATGTCCTGAGGCTCCCGAAACACGGGCTCTCTTTGCGTCTCTGAATAAATCTCTGGGGAATGCAACGTTCCTTCACAGGAAGCATGTCCCAGCGAGACATTTTGTGGTATGTTTCTCTAGAAGTACGGGGATGGGCGGTCGCATTCAGGAGGTGCCGTGTCCCTGGCCGGGAGAAACAATTCTGTGGAGAAGGCGACTTCGGCCCCAATGTGCTTTTCCAAGAAGAAGCTTCCTTAGGCTCAAAGCGTGGAAGCATCACTGTAATGCCACCTTCTTCCCTCTGAGCAGCAGGACGGTAGGCAACCCTACTTTCCAAGAACATGGGGTTTCCAGAAAGAAAAAGCGATCTCTGAGAGACGTTTCCAAGGACAGAGATGGCGGGTCGTACTGGCCTTTAGAAACAAGTGTGTGGAGAATGCCCCTTTCAGAGGACCACCATTTCTCCTGCGAGAAGCCTTCTACAATGTATGTGTGGAGGCATCAGGCGGGTGCCGGGTCCATCCCTCAGGGAAAACACTCTGTCGAGAACAATGTTCCAGGAACGTCTTGCTTACAGAACGTCGAAGACTTCTCCAGGTCCTTGTGTGATGCGGAGGAGTCTGCCCTAATGGGATCTCTGAGAAACAAGGCTGCGGAGACTGGAAACCTTCCCTGCCACCTGGATATCCGAAGACGGAAACCATTTCACGTCGATGTGTGGAAGTAGAGGCCAGGGGCCTTGACCTGATGCCCGGGAAGGCGTCTGTGCGGAATTCAACATGGAGCGAACAACCGAAATCTTCCCGTGTAGAGTCCTGTAGCATGGACGTGTACAAGCATCTGGAGCGGGCCCTCTCCTTCCCTCGGAGATACGAGCCCGTGGCGAATGCCACGTCGAGTTCACGTCCTTTCTCATGCGTTCTCTGCCATTTCCAGCGTCGGCCGTGAAGGATAGGCAAAGGGAAAAGTCCCCGTATCGGAGTCCCCAGGATGTGGGGAAAGCAGCTCCCAGGAAACCCAAGTTCCCCCCAGTGAGACGCTTTCTCACACACAGGTATGGGCGCATTCGAATGTGCGATAGACTTCCTTCGGGGAAGGCGATGTTCCATGAATTTCGTGTTTCCAGGAGAGAAAGCTGATGTCCAGGACATGTGTGCAAGTCTTGAGATGGGGCAAGGTCCTTAGGGCGAGCTTCGAGTCTGTGGATCAAGCCCCTTTCGGATAAGCACAAGTTGGTCAAGTGTGAATCATTCTGGCTTCCATGTGTGGAACAATCGAAACACGCCCTCTCCCTCTGTCTGTGAAGCAGTCTCTGGGGAATGCCACTTTCCCGTCAGAGGAAGTTGGTTCCCGTGAGGAGCATTCTACCATCTTTCGCCAGAGGCACGCGGAAAGTGCGTCAGACGTCGCGGAACGCAAGCCTGGGAATAGAGCAAGATTCACCGTGGAACACGACCCTTCAAACGAAACCATTCTCATGGATGTGTGTGTTCTCAGACTAGAGTAATGCCGTGTCCTTGGCTTGGAGAAAGACTTCTGTGGAGGATGCAGTTCCAGCGACACTGTGGCTGTTCCACCGAGAAGCTTCCGAGCCTCTATGTGTGGAGGCATCCCGAGAGTGCCCCAGTCTTCTGTTTGAGAAAAAGAGTGTGAAGAAAAGCGCTGCCCGCTAACATCTTGATGCCAGAAGCGAAAGCGATTTCTCCTATAGGTGTAGAAATAGAGGACAGGTGCTTTGTCCTTAGGCATGGAATCCAGATGGCAGAGACTGCATTTTTCAGAACCGCATAATTGTCTGCGGCATGAAGGATACCGGCACGTCTGTGGGGCAGCATCAGGAAGGTGCCCTCTAGTTCCGCAGTTGGTAACGGTCGGCTTAGAAGAGGACGTTGAAGGAAACACTTGCTTTCTGAAGACACAAGCCTTTTCCATTCTCCGCGTGTAGTCTGGAGGAAACTGCCCTAAACCCAATTCATCAACCAGAGACTCTGGACCATGGAACTCTAAACTGCCAGCTCGATATCTGAGGGTAGAAACACTTTCATATCTGTGTGGAAGGGCAGGCAAGTGGCCAGGATTCGGAGGAGAGAACCTCATGCGTGGACATTGTAACTTAGAGCGAACAACAACTGTGCTCCCGTGAGAAGCCTGCTGGCCGGGAAGTGTTGAAGCGTCAGGATGAAGCCCTCTCATTCCCACCGTGGAAGAAATGTCTGCCTCAGGCACGTCTCCGCGACACCCTGGATCCTTCAATCCTATACCCTGCTAGCCTCTGTGGGTTGAAGTCTCAGAAAAGGGCAGGATCGGGCCCTCGGGGAAAGAGTTCTGTGTAGATAGCCTCTTTCGGCAACCAACGTGATTCTTCAAAGGGGGAAGCCTTGTAGGAAGTATGTGTTGCCGTGTCAGGACAATGCCATCTCCTCCCATCGTCGAAAGATGACTGGGGAGGACGACACGTTCCAGGACCATCTGGATTCCGGAAGAGAAAGCGATTTCTAGTGTACGTATGGAAAGAGAGGCAAGGTACCCGTCCCCGTCTGGGAGATCCAAGTCCGTGGAGAGTACAACTTCCGAGCCTCAACAAGTTTCTCCCCCAAGGAAAGTTTCAAGCTCTGGGGTGGGCAAGCTTCGGCGGGGTTCCATATCCTTGCCTCTGAGAATCAAGGCTGTGGAGATGGTCACTTCCCGGGAGCATCTACTTTCTGGAGATCCAAACTGTGGGCACGGAGGTGGCACGCGAGACTAAGGGGCGTGTCCCTGTCAGGGAGAAGACAGTCCGTGGAGACGGCCACTTTCGTGAGCATCTCGTTCCCTCAAGCCGGAAGCATCCTGGCCTATATTGATGAGAAGTAGCAGGAGAATTCCTCAACCTCTGCTCTGCCTAAATAGACTGTGGGCAATGCCACTTTCCCTAACACCGTGTCTCCAGAAGAGAATTGCCATGTCCAGTCCACAAGCGGGGAGGTCTAGGAGAGGGGCCACGGCCTCACGCTGAGAAACGGGCCTGGGGACATGCACCACTGAGGGAACGACAATGCTCTCCAACGAGAAGCATTCTAGCACGCATGGGTTGAGGCCTCCTAAACATGCCCCATCCTTGCCTCTGTGAAACGAGTCTCTGGGCATTGCACGTGTCCCGAAAGTGGAAGTTCTCTCCTGCCAGAATCTTTGGAGCACGTTTGTCTAGATGCACGGCCAAAGTGCCATGCCCTTCGGTCAGATAATGAACCCTGCGAATAAAGCACGTTTCAGACAAGAACACGACACTTCCAAACACACGCCTCAGAGCAGATCCGTGTGTTTTCACCGGAGGAAATGCCGTTTCCACCGTTGGGCGAAGGAATGCTGGGGAGGAGGCCATTTCGGCAACATCGTAGATTTTCACGCCATAAAAATCCAAGCCTCCGTGTGTGCAACGATCACGAGAGGGCCATCGAATTTCCCGGGAGATACCAGACGCTGGAGGATCCGGTGTCCACTCACATCTTGTTTTCCCAAGAGAAAAGCCATTTCTCATAGTTGTGTGGAAGTCTAGGGAAGGGGGCTTGTCCTTAAGATGAGAAACAAGACTGTGGAGAGGGCAACTTTCAGCGCACCCCAAGCATCTCTTTTGGGAAGCCTGGTTGCCCCTGTGCCTTTGGCATCCGAAAGGTGCCTAACCTTCCCTCAGTGAATACACTCCCTTGGGAATACAGCGTTCAAGTCAACACTTGCTTCCTGAAGATACAAAGCTTTTCCAAGGCAGGTGTTTGATCAGGAGGAAACATGCCTACACGGACCTCTGGAAAACAAGACGTGGGAAGGGTCATCGTCACGGCCATCTGGATGCGGGGAGATAGATCCATCTTCAATTCTGTGTGCGGAAGCATAGGCAAGGGCCTAGGACCCTATCCTGAGAAACAAGTCTCTGGAGAAGAGAATGTTCAGCACACCGCAGCTGTCCTGCCGGAGATGTGTTCTAGCATGGGTGTGTGCAAGCATCGGGAGAGTTCCATCTCCTTCCGTCTGCGAGACAAGCCTGTGGAGATGGCCCCTTGGCAATAACATTTGGGTCCAGATTTCCAATCGAGTTCCAGGAGAGGTGCGGAAGGATAGGCCAGGTAACAAGTCCCCCAGTGTTCCAGTAACAATTCTGGGGAAGCACAGGTGCCAGGAAACACAAGTTCCTTCAGAGGAGATGCTTTCTAATACATACGTCCAGAAGTCTCTGTACATAGCCTACCCTTGCTTGTGGGAGGCAAGTTGGGTGGAATGCGAATTCCACTACCCTCTTGTTTCCACAAGAGAGAAATCGAATCAGTCCAATATATGCGCTGGAGCCTAGTGTACCGGGGCGATGTCCTGACGCTTTGAGAGAAGAGTGTGGAGCAGGCATCGTTGAGGAATCCACAAGTTTCTCAAGCGAGGAGCCTTCTAGCATTGCCGGGGTGAAGCGACCGAAACATGCACGAACCTTCCCTCTGTGAATAGGCTCTAGGGAATGCCAATTTCCCCTCAGAGGAAGATTGTCCCGGTGGGAAGCTCTCTAGCCTGTTGGTCTGCAGGCCCGCGGAGAAGGCCACATATACTTCGCTAAGGAAAACCCTCTGTGAAGAAAGATAGGTTCAGTGAAGGAAGCACACGTCCCACCAAACCCACTGAAACACACGGAGACGTTTTGGCATCAGGAAAGGCCTTATCCTTGCCCTGGATAGAATGCTTTTGGGAGTACCTGTGCTGCCCCGGCGTTGGATTGCCAAGGAGCCCCTTCCTACCTTATAGGTGTGGGAGTGGGCAATGTCCTTCGACGTGGAGACAAGTCTGTGAAGCAAGCACCGTTCGGGGAACCACCAGATTCTCGAGCGAGGAGCATTCCAGGCTGCATGTCCTGAGGCTCCCGAAACACGGGCTCTCTTTGCGTCTCTGAATAAATCTCTGGGGAATGCAACGTTCCTTCACAGGAAGCATGTCCCAGCGAGACATTTTGTGGTATGTTTCTCTAGAAGTACGGGGATGGGCGGTCGCATTCAGGAGGTGCCGTGTCCCTGGCCGGGAGAAACAATTCTGTGGAGAAGGCGACTTCGGCCCCAATGTGCTTTTCCAAGAAGAAGCTTCCTTAGGCTCAAAGCGTGGAAGCATCACTGTAATGCCACCTTCTTCCCTCTGAGCAGCAGGACGGTAGGCAACCCTACTTTCCAAGAACATGGGGTTTCCAGAAAGAAAAAGCGATCTCTGAGAGACGTTTCCAAGGACAGAGATGGCGGGTCGTACTGGCCTTTAGAAACAAGTGTGTGGAGAATGCCCCTTTCAGAGGACCACCATTTCTCCTGCGAGAAGCCTTCTACAATGTATGTGTGGAGGCATCAGGCGGGTGCCGGGTCCATCCCTCAGGGAAAACACTCTGTCGAGAACAATGTTCCAGGAACGTCTTGCTTACAGAACGTCGAAGACTTCTCCAGGTCCTTGTGTGATGCGGAGGAGTCTGCCCTAATGGGATCTCTGAGAAACAAGGCTGCGGAGACTGGAAACCTTCCCTGCCACCTGGATATCCGAAGACGGAAACCATTTCACGTCGATGTGTGGAAGTAGAGGCCAGGGGCCTTGACCTGATGCCCGGGAAGGCGTCTGTGCGGAATTCAACATGGAGCGAACAACCGAAATCTTCCCGTGTAGAGTCCTGTAGCATGGACGTGTACAAGCATCTGGAGCGGGCCCTCTCCTTCCCTCGGAGATACGAGCCCGTGGCGAATGCCACGTCGAGTTCACGTCCTTTCTCATGCGTTCTCTGCCATTTCCAGCGTCGGCCGTGAAGGATAGGCAAAGGGAAAAGTCCCCGTATCGGAGTCCCCAGGATGTGGGGAAAGCAGCTCCCAGGAAACCCAAGTTCCCCCCAGTGAGACGCTTTCTCACACACAGGTATGGGCGCATTCGAATGTGCGATAGACTTCCTTCGGGGAAGGCGATGTTCCATGAATTTCGTGTTTCCAGGAGAGAAAGCTGATGTCCAGGACATGTGTGCAAGTCTTGAGATGGGGCAAGGTCCTTAGGGCGAGCTTCGAGTCTGTGGATCAAGCCCCTTTCGGATAAGCACAAGTTGGTCAAGTGTGAATCATTCTGGCTTCCATGTGTGGAACAATCGAAACACGCCCTCTCCCTCTGTCTGTGAAGCAGTCTCTGGGGAATGCCACTTTCCCGTCAGAGGAAGTTGGTTCCCGTGAGGAGCATTCTACCATCTTTCGCCAGAGGCACGCGGAAAGTGCGTCAGACGTCGCGGAACGCAAGCCTGGGAATAGAGCAAGATTCACCGTGGAACACGACCCTTCAAACGAAACCATTCTCATGGATGTGTGTGTTCTCAGACTAGAGTAATGCCGTGTCCTTGGCTTGGAGAAAGACTTCTGTGGAGGATGCAGTTCCAGCGACACTGTGGCTGTTCCACCGAGAAGCTTCCGAGCCTCTATGTGTGGAGGCATCCCGAGAGTGCCCCAGTCTTCTGTTTGAGAAAAAGAGTGTGAAGAAAAGCGCTGCCCGCTAACATCTTGATGCCAGAAGCGAAAGCGATTTCTCCTATAGGTGTAGAAATAGAGGACAGGTGCTTTGTCCTTAGGCATGGAATCCAGATGGCAGAGAATGCATTTTTCAGAACCGCATAATTGTCTGCGGCATGAAGGATACCGGCACGTCTGTGGGGCAGCATCAGGAAGGTGCCCTCTAGTTCCGCAGTTGGTAACGGTCGGCTTAGAAGAGGACGTTGAAGGAAACACTTGCTTTCTGAAGACACAAGCCTTTTCCATTCTCCGCGTGTAGTCTGGAGGAAACTGCCCTAAACCCAATTCATCAACCAGAGACTCTGGACCATGGAACTCTAAACTGCCAGCTCGATATCTGAGGGTAGAAACACTTTCATATCTGTGTGGAAGGGCAGGCAAGTGGCCAGGATTCGGAGGAGAGAACCTCATGCGTGGACATTGTAACTTAGAGCGAACAACAACTGTGCTCCCGTGAGAAGCCTGCTGGCCGGGAAGTGTTGAAGCGTCAGGATGAAGCCCTCTCATTCCCACCGTGGAAGAAATGTCTGCCTCAGGCACGTCTCCGCGACACCCTGGATCCTTCAATCCTATACCCTGCTAGCCTCTGTGGGTTGAAGTCTCAGAAAAGGGCAGGATCGGGCCCTCGGGGAAAGAGTTCTGTGTAGATAGCCTCTTTCGGCAACCAACGTGATTCTTCAAAGGGGGAAGCCTTGTAGGAAGTATGTGTTGCCGTGTCAGGACAATGCCATCTCCTCCCATCGTCGAAAGATGACTGGGGAGGACGACACGTTCCAGGACCATCTGGATTCCGGAAGAGAAAGCGATTTCTAGTGTACGTATGGAAAGAGAGGCAAGGTACCCGTCCCCGTCTGGGAGATCCAAGTCCGTGGAGAGTACAACTTCCGAGCCTCAACAAGTTTCTCCCCCAAGGAAAGTTTCAAGCTCTGGGGTGGGCAAGCTTCGGCGGGGTTCCATATCCTTGCCTCTGAGAATCAAGGCTGTGGAGATGGTCACTTCCCGGGAGCATCTACTTTCTGGAGATCCAAACTGTGGGCACGGAGGTGGCACGCGAGACTAAGGGGCGTGTCCCTGTCAGGGAGAAGACAGTCCGTGGAGACGGCCACTTTCGTGAGCATCTCGTTCCCTCAAGCCGGAAGCATCCTGGCCTATATTGATGAGAAGTAGCAGGAGAATTCCTCAACCTCTGCTCTGCCTAAATAGACTGTGGGCAATGCCACTTTCCCTAACACCGTGTCTCCAGAAGAGAATTGCCATGTCCAGTCCACAAGCGGGGAGGTCTAGGAGAGGGGCCACGGCCTCACGCTGAGAAACGGGCCTGGGGACATGCACCACTGAGGGAACGACAATGCTCTCCAACGAGAAGCATTCTAGCACGCATGGGTTGAGGCCTCCTAAACATGCCCCATCCTTGCCTCTGTGAAACGAGTCTCTGGGCATTGCACGTGTCCCGAAAGTGGAAGTTCTCTCCTGCCAGAATCTTTGGAGCACGTTTGTCTAGATGCACGGCCAAAGTGCCATGCCCTTCGGTCAGATAATGAACCCTGCGAATAAAGCACGTTTCAGACAAGAACACGACACTTCCAAACACACGCCTCAGAGCAGATCCGTGTGTTTTCACCGGAGGAAATGCCGTTTCCACCGTTGGGCGAAGGAATGCTGGGGAGGAGGCCATTTCGGCAACATCGTAGATTTTCACGCCATAAAAATCCAAGCCTCCGTGTGTGCAACGATCACGAGAGGGCCATCGAATTTCCCGGGAGATACCAGACGCTGGAGGATCCGGTGTCCACTCACATCTTGTTTTCCCAAGAGAAAAGCCATTTCTCATAGTTGTGTGGAAGTCTAGGGAAGGGGGCTTGTCCTTAAGATGAGAAACAAGACTGTGGAGAGGGCAACTTTCAGCGCACCCCAAGCATCTCTTTTGGGAAGCCTGGTTGCCCCTGTGCCTTTGGCATCCGAAAGGTGCCTAACCTTCCCTCAGTGAATACACTCCCTTGGGAATACAGCGTTCAAGTCAACACTTGCTTCCTGAAGATACAAAGCTTTTCCAAGGCAGGTGTTTGATCAGGAGGAAACATGCCTACACGGACCTCTGGAAAACAAGACGTGGGAAGGGTCATCGTCACGGCCATCTGGATGCGGGGAGATAGATCCATCTTCAATTCTGTGTGCGGAAGCATAGGCAAGGGCCTAGGACCCTATCCTGAGAAACAAGTCTCTGGAGAAGAGAATGTTCAGCACACCGCAGGTGTCCTGCCGGAGATGTGTTCTAGCATGGGTGTGTGCAAGCATCGGGAGAGTTCCATCTCCTTCCGTCTGCGAGACAAGCCTGTGGAGATGGCCCCTTGGCAATAACATTTGGGTCCAGATTTCCAATCGAGTTCCAGGAGAGGTGCGGAAGGATAGGCCAGGTAACAAGTCCCCCAGTGTTCCAGTAACAATTCTGGGGAAGCAGAGGTGCCAGGAAACACAAGTTCCTTCAGAGGAGATGCTTTCTAATACATACGTCCAGAAGTCTCTGTACATAGCCTACCCTTGCTTGTGGGAGGCAAGTTGGGTGGAATGCGAATTCCACTACCCTCTTGTTTCCACAAGAGAGAAATCGAATCAGTCCAATATATGCGCTGGAGCCTAGTGTACCGGGGCGATGTCCTGACGCTTTGAGAGAAGAGTGTGGAGCAGGCATCGTTGAGGAATCCACAAGTTTCTCAAGCGAGGAGCCTTCTAGCATTGCCGGGGTGAAGCGACCGAAACATGCACGAACCTTCCCTCTGTGAATAGGCTCTAGGGAATGCCAATTTCCCCTCAGAGGAAGATTGTCCCGGTGGGAAGCTCTCTAGCCTGTTGGTCTGCAGGCCCGCGGAGAAGGCCACATATACTTCGCTAAGGAAAACCCTCTGTGAAGAAAGATAGGTTCAGTGAAGGAAGCACACGTCCCACCAAACCCACTGAAACACACGGAGACGTTTTGGCATCAGGAAAGGCGTTATCCTTGCCCTGGATAGAATGCATTTGGGAGTACCTGTGCTGCCCCGGCGTTGGATTGCCAAGGAGCCCCTTCCTACCTTATAGGTGTGGGAGTGGGCAATGTCCTTCGACGTGGAGACAAGTCTGTGAAGCAAGCACCGTTCGGGGAACCACCAGATTCTCGAGCGAGGAGCATTCCAGGCTGCATGTCCTGAGGCTCCCGAAACACGGGCTCTCTTTGCGTCTCTGAATAAATCTCTGGGGAATGCAACGTTCCTTCACAGGAAGCATGTCCCAGCGAGACATTTTGTGGTATGTTTCTCTAGAAGTACGGGGATGGGCGGTCGCATTCAGGAGGTGCCGTGTCCCTGGCCGGGAGAAACAATTCTGTGGAGAAGGCGACTTCGGCCCCAATGTGCTTTTCCAAGAAGAAGCTTCCTTAGGCTCAAAGCGTGGAAGCATCACTGTAATGCCACCTTCTTCCCTCTGAGCAGCAGGACGGTAGGCAACCCTACTTTCCAAGAACATGGGGTTTCCAGAAAGAAAAAGCGATCTCTGAGAGACGTTTCCAAGGACAGAGATGGCGGGTCGTACTGGCCTTTAGAAACAAGTGTGTGGAGAATGCCCCTTTCAGAGGACCACCATTTCTCCTGCGAGAAGCCTTCTACAATGTATGTGTGGAGGCATCAGGCGGGTGCCGGGTCCATCCCTCAGGGAAAACACTCTGTCGAGAACAATGTTCCAGGAACGTCTTGCTTACAGAACGTCGAAGACTTCTCCAGGTCCTTGTGTGATGCGGAGGAGTCTGCCCTAATGGGATCTCTGAGAAACAAGGCTGCGGAGACTGGAAACCTTCCCTGCCACCTGGATATCCGAAGACGGAAACCATTTCACGTCGATGTGTGGAAGTAGAGGCCAGGGGCCTTGACCTGATGCCCGGGAAGGCGTCTGTGCGGAATTCAACATGGAGCGAACAACCGAAATCTTCCCGTGTAGAGTCCTGTAGCATGGACGTGTACAAGCATCTGGAGCGGGCCCTCTCCTTCCCTCGGAGATACGAGCCCGTGGCGAATGCCACGTCGAGTTCACGTCCTTTCTCATGCGTTCTCTGCCATTTCCAGCGTCGGCCGTGAAGGATAGGCAAAGGGAAAAGTCCCCGTATCGGAGTCCCCAGGATGTGGGGAAAGCAGCTCCCAGGAAACCCAAGTTCCCCCCAGTGAGACGCTTTCTCACACACAGGTATGGGCGCATTCGAATGTGCGATAGACTTCCTTCGGGGAAGGCGATGTTCCATGAATTTCGTGTTTCCAGGAGAGAAAGCTGATGTCCAGGACATGTGTGCAAGTCTTGAGATGGGGCAAGGTCCTTAGGGCGAGCTTCGAGTCTGTGGATCAAGCCCCTTTCGGATAAGCACAAGTTGGTCAAGTGTGAATCATTCTGGCTTCCATGTGTGGAACAATCGAAACACGCCCTCTCCCTCTGTCTGTGAAGCAGTCTCTGGGGAATGCCACTTTCCCGTCAGAGGAAGTTGGTTCCCGTGAGGAGCATTCTACCATCTTTCGCCAGAGGCACGCGGAAAGTGCGTCAGACGTCGCGGAACGCAAGCCTGGGAATAGAGCAAGATTCACCGTGGAACACGACCCTTCAAACGAAACCATTCTCATGGATGTGTGTGTTCTCAGACTAGAGTAATGCCGTGTCCTTGGCTTGGAGAAAGACTTCTGTGGAGGATGCAGTTCCAGCGACACTGTGGCTGTTCCACCGAGAAGCTTCCGAGCCTCTATGTGTGGAGGCATCCCGAGAGTGCCCCAGTCTTCTGTTTGAGAAAAAGAGTGTGAAGAAAAGCGCTGCCCGCTAACATCTTGATGCCAGAAGCGAAAGCGATTTCTCCTATAGGTGTAGAAATAGAGGACAGGTGGTTTGTCCTTAGGCATGGAATCCAGATGGCAGAGACTGCATTTTTCAGAACCGCATAATTGTCTGCGGCATGAAGGATACCGGCACGTCTGTGGGGCAGCATCAGGAAGGTGCCCTCTAGTTCCGCAGTTGGTAACGGTCGGCTTAGAAGAGGACGTTGAAGGAAACACTTGCTTTCTGAAGACACAAGCCTTTTCCATTCTCCGCGTGTAGTCTGGAGGAAACTGCCCTAAACCCAATTCATCAACCAGAGACTCTGGACCATGGAACTCTAAACTGCCAGCTCGATATCTGAGGGTAGAAACACTTTCATATCTGTGTGGAAGGGCAGGCAAGTGGCCAGGATTCGGAGGAGAGAACCTCATGCGTGGACATTGTAACTTAGAGCGAACAACAACTGTGCTCCCGTGAGAAGCCTGCTGGCCGGGAAGTGTTGAAGCGTCAGGATGAAGCCCTCTCATTCCCACCGTGGAAGAAATGTCTGCCTCAGACACGTCTCCGCGACACCCTGGATCCTTCAATCCTATACCCTGCTAGCCTCTGTGGGTTGAAGTCTCAGAAAAGGGCAGGATCGGGCCCTCGGGGAAAGAGTTCTGTGTAGATAGCCTCTTTCGGCAACCAACGTGATTCTTCAAAGGGGGAAGCCTTGTAGGAAGTATGTGTTGCCGTGTCAGGACAATGCCATCTCCTCCCATCGTCGAAAGATGACTGGGGAGGACGACACGTTCCAGGACCATCTGGATTCCGGAAGAGAAAGCGATTTCTAGTGTACGTATGGAAAGAGAGGCAAGGTACCCGTCCCCGTCTGGGAGATCCAAGTCCGTGGAGAGTACAACTTCCGAGCCTCAACAAGTTTCTCCCCCAAGGAAAGTTTCAAGCTCTGGGGTGGGCAAGCTTCGGCGGGGTTCCATATCCTTGCCTCTGAGAATCAAGGCTGTGGAGATGGTCACTTCCCGGGAGCATCTACTTTCTGGAGATCCAAACTGTGGGCACGGAGGTGGCACGCGAGACTAAGGGGCGTGTCCCTGTCAGGGAGAAGACAGTCCGTGGAGACGGCCACTTTCGTGAGCATCTCGTTCCCTCAAGCCGGAAGCATCCTGGCCTATATTGATGAGAAGTAGCAGGAGAATTCCTCAACCTCTGCTCTGCCTAAATAGACTGTGGGCAATGCCACTTTCCCTAACACCGTGTCTCCAGAAGAGAATTGCCATGTCCAGTCCACAAGCGGGGAGGTCTAGGAGAGGGGCCACGGCCTCACGCTGAGAAACGGGCCTGGGGACATGCACCACTGAGGGAACGACAATGCTCTCCAACGAGAAGCATTCTAGCACGCATGGGTTGAGGCCTCCTAAACATGCCCCATCCTTGCCTCTGTGAAACGAGTCTCTGGGCATTGCACGTGTCCCGAAAGTGGAAGTTCTCTCCTGCCAGAATCTTTGGAGCACGTTTGTCTAGATGCACGGCCAAAGTGCCATGCCCTTCGGTCAGATAATGAACCCTGCGAATAAAGCACGTTTCAGACAAGAACACGACACTTCCAAACACACGCCTCAGAGCAGATCCGTGTGTTTTCACCGGAGGAAATGCCGTTTCCACCGTTGGGCGAAGGAATGCTGGGGAGGAGGCCATTTCGGCAACATCGTAGATTTTCACGCCATAAAAATCCAAGCCTCCGTGTGTGCAACGATCACGAGAGGGCCATCGAATTTCCCGGGAGATACCAGACGCTGGAGGATCCGGTGTCCACTCACATCTTGTTTTCCCAAGAGAAAAGCCATTTCTCATAGTTGTGTGGAAGTCTAGGGAAGGGGGCTTGTCCTTAAGATGAGAAACAAGACTGTGGAGAGGGCAACTTTCAGCGCACCCCAAGCATCTCTTTTGGGAAGCCTGGTTGCCCCTGTGCCTTTGGCATCCGAAAGGTGCCTAACCTTCCCTCAGTGAATACACTCCCTTGGGAATACAGCGTTCAAGTCAACACTTGCTTCCTGAAGATACAAAGCTTTTCCAAGGCAGGTGTTTGATCAGGAGGAAACATGCCTACACGGACCTCTGGAAAACAAGACGTGGGAAGGGTCATCGTCACGGCCATCTGGATGCGGGGAGATAGATCCATCTTCAATTCTGTGTGCGGAAGCATAGGCAAGGGCCTAGGACCCTATCCTGAGAAACAAGTCTCTGGAGAAGAGAATGTTCAGCACACCGCAGGTGTCCTGCCGGAGATGTGTTCTAGCATGGGTGTGTGCAAGCATCGGGAGAGTTCCATCTCCTTCCGTCTGCGAGACAAGCCTGTGGAGATGGCCCCTTGGCAATAACATTTGGGTCCAGATTTCCAATCGAGTTCCAGGAGAGGTGCGGAAGGATAGGCCAGGTAACAAGTCCCCCAGTGTTCCAGTAACAATTCTGGGGAAGCAGAGGTGCCAGGAAACACAAGTTCCTTCAGAGGAGATGCTTTCTAATACATACGTCCAGAAGTCTCTGTACATAGCCTACCCTTGCTTGTGGGAGGCAAGTTGGGTGGAATGCGAATTCCACTACCCTCTTGTTTCCACAAGAGAGAAATCGAATCAGTCCAATATATGCGCTGGAGCCTAGTGTACCGGGGCGATGTCCTGACGCTTTGAGAGAAGAGTGTGGAGCAGGCATCGTTGAGGAATCCACAAGTTTCTCAAGCGAGGAGCCTTCTAGCATTGCCGGGGTGAAGCGACCGAAACATGCACGAACCTTCCCTCTGTGAATAGGCTCTAGGGAATGCCAATTTCCCCTCAGAGGAAGATTGTCCCGGTGGGAAGCTCTCTAGCCTGTTGGTCTGCAGGCCCGCGGAGAAGGCCACATATACTTCGCTAAGGAAAACCCTCTGTGAAGAAAGATAGGTTCAGTGAAGGAAGCACACGTCCCACCAAACCCACTGAAACACACGGAGACGTTTTGGCATTAGGAAAGGCGTTATTCTTGCCCTGGATAGAATGCATTTGGGAGTACCTGTGCTGCCCCGGCGTTGGATTGCCAAGGAGCCCCTTCCTACCTTATAGGTGTGGGAGTGGGCAATGTCCTTCGACGTGGAGACAAGTCTGTGAAGCAAGCACCGTTCGGGGAACCACCAGATTCTCGAGCGAGGAGCATTCCAGGCTGCATGTCCTGAGGCTCCCGAAACACGGGCTCTCTTTGCGTCTCTGAATAAATCTCTGGGGAATGCAACGTTCCTTCACAGGAAGCATGTCCCAGCGAGACATTTTGTGGTATGTTTCTCTAGAAGTACGGGGATGGGCGGTCGCATTCAGGAGGTGCCGTGTCCCTGGCCGGGAGAAACAATTCTGTGGAGAAGGCGACTTCGGCCCCAATGTGCTTTTCCAAGAAGAAGCTTCCTTAGGCTCAAAGCGTGGAAGCATCACTGTAATGCCACCTTCTTCCCTCTGAGCAGCAGGACGGTAGGCAACCCTACTTTCCAAGAACATGGGGTTTCCAGAAAGAAAAAGCGATCTCTGAGAGACGTTTCCAAGGACAGAGATGGCGGGTCGTACTGGCCTTTAGAAACAAGTGTGTGGAGAATGCCCCTTTCAGAGGACCACCATTTCTCCTGCGAGAAGCCTTCTACAATGTATGTGTGGAGGCATCAGGCGGGTGCCGGGTCCATCCCTCAGGGAAAACACTCTGTCGAGAACAATGTTCCAGGAACGTCTTGCTTACAGAACGTCGAAGACTTCTCCAGGTCCTTGTGTGATGCGGAGGAGTCTGCCCTAATGGGATCTCTGAGAAACAAGGCTGCGGAGACTGGAAACCTTACCTGCCACCTGGATATCCGAAGACGGAAACCATTTCACGTCGATGTGTGGAAGTAGAGGCCAGGGGCCTTGACCTGATGCCCGGGAAGGCGTCTGTGCGGAATTCAACATGGAGCGAACAACCGAAATCTTCCCGTGTAGAGTCCTGTAGCATGGACGTGTACAAGCATCTGGAGCGGGCCCTCTCCTTCCCTCGGAGATACGAGCCCGTGGCGAATGCCACGTCGAGTTCACGTCCTTTCTCATGCGTTCTCTGCCATTTCCAGCGTCGGCCGTGAAGGATAGGCAAAGGGAAAAGTCCCCGTATCGGAGTCCCCAGGATGTGGGGAAAGCAGCTCCCAGGAAACCCAAGTTCCCCCCAGTGAGACGCTTTCTCACACACAGGTATGGGCGCATTCGAATGTGCGATAGACTTCCTTCGGGGAAGGCGATGTTCCATGAATTTCGTGTTTCCAGGAGAGAAAGCTGATGTCCAGGACATGTGTGCAAGTCTTGAGATGGGGCAAGGTCCTTAGGGCGAGCTTCGAGTCTGTGGATCAAGCCCCTTTCGGATAAGCACAAGTTGGTCAAGTGTGAATCATTCTGGCTTCCATGTGTGGAACAATCGAAACACGCCCTCTCCCTCTGTCTGTGAAGCAGTCTCTGGGGAATGCCACTTTCCCGTCAGAGGAAGTTGGTTCCCGTGAGGAGCATTCTACCATCTTTCGCCAGAGGCACGCGGAAAGTGCGTCAGACGTCGCGGAACGCAAGCCTGGGAATAGAGCAAGATTCACCGTGGAACACGACCCTTCAAACGAAACCATTCTCATGGATGTGTGTGTTCTCAGACTAGAGTAATGCCGTGTCCTTGGCTTGGAGAAAGACTTCTGTGGAGGATGCAGTTCCAGCGACACTGTGGCTGTTCCACCGAGAAGCTTCCGAGCCTCTATGTGTGGAGGTATCCCGAGAGTGCCCCAGTCTTCTGTTTGAGAAAAAGAGTGTGAAGAAAAGCGCTGCCCGCTAACATCTTGATGCCAGAAGCGAAAGCGATTTCTCCTATAGGTGTAGAAATAGAGGACAGGTGGTTTGTCCTTAGGCATGGAATCCAGATGGCAGAGACTGCATTTTTCAGAACCGCATAATTGTCTGCGGCATGAAGGATACCGGCACGTCTGTGGGGCAGCATCAGGAAGGTGCCCTCTAGTTCCGCAGTTGGTAACGGTCGGCTTAGAAGAGGACGTTGAAGGAAACACTTGCTTTCTGAAGACACAAGCCTTTTCCATTCTCCGCGTGTAGTCTGGAGGAAACTGCCCTAAACCCAATTCATCAACCAGAGACTCTGGACCATGGAACTCTAAACTGCCAGCTCGATATCTGAGGGTAGAAACACTTTCATATCTGTGTGGAAGGGCAGGCAAGTGGCCAGGATTCGGAGGAGAGAACCTCATGCGTGGACATTGTAACTTAGAGCGAACAACAACTGTGCTCCCGTGAGAAGCCTGCTGGCCGGGAAGTGTTGAAGCGTCAGGATGAAGCCCTCTCATTCCCACCGTGGAAGAAATGTCTGCCTCAGACACGTCTCCGCGACACCCTGGATCCTTCAATCCTATACCCTGCTAGCCTCTGTGGGTTGAAGTCTCAGAAAAGGGCAGGATCGGGCCCTCGGGGAAAGAGTTCTGTGTAGATAGCCTCTTTCGGCAACCAACGTGATTCTTCAAAGGGGGAAGCCTTGTAGGAAGTATGTGTTGCCGTGTCAGGACAATGCCATCTCCTCCCATCGTCGAAAGATGACTGGGGAGGACGACACGTTCCAGGACCATCTGGATTCCGGAAGAGAAAGCGATTTCTAGTGTACGTATGGAAAGAGAGGCAAGGTACCCGTCCCCGTCTGGGAGATCCAAGTCCGTGGAGAGTACAACTTCCGAGCCTCAACAAGTTTCTCCCCCAAGGAAAGTTTCAAGCTCTGGGGTGGGCAAGCTTCGGCGGGGTTCCATATCCTTGCCTCTGAGAATCAAGGCTGTGGAGATGGTCACTTCCCGGGAGCATCTACTTTCTGGAGATCCAAACTGTGGGCACGGAGGTGGCACGCGAGACTAAGGGGCGTGTCCCTGTCAGGGAGAAGACAGTCCGTGGAGACGGCCACTTTCGTGAGCATCTCGTTCCCTCAAGCCGGAAGCATCCTGGCCTATATTGATGAGAAGTAGCAGGAGAATTCCTCAACCTCTGCTCTGCCTAAATAGACTGTGGGCAATGCCACTTTCCCTAACACCGTGTCTCCAGAAGAGAATTGCCATGTCCAGTCCACAAGCGGGGAGGTCTAGGAGAGGGGCCACGGCCTCACGCTGAGAAACGGGCCTGGGGACATGCACCACTGAGGGAACGACAATGCTCTCCAACGAGAAGCATTCTAGCACGCATGGGTTGAGGCCTCCTAAACATGCCCCATCCTTGCCTCTGTGAAACGAGTCTCTGGGCATTGCACGTGTCCCGAAAGTGGAAGTTCTCTCCTGCCAGAATCTTTGGAGCACGTTTGTCTAGATGCACGGCCAAAGTGCCATGCCCTTCGGTCAGATAATGAACCCTGCGAATAAAGCACGTTTCAGACAAGAACACGACACTTCCAAACACACGCCTCAGAGCAGATCCGTGTGTTTTCACCGGAGGAAATGCCGTTTCCACCGTTGGGCGAAGGAATGCTGGGGAGGAGGCCATTTCGGCAACATCGTAGATTTTCACGCCATAAAAATCCAAGCCTCCGTGTGTGCAACGATCACGAGAGGGCCATCGAATTTCCCGGGAGATACCAGACGCTGGAGGATCCGGTGTCCACTCACATCTTGTTTTCCCAAGAGAAAAGCCATTTCTCATAGTTGTGTGGAAGTCTAGGGAAGGGGGCTTGTCCTTAAGATGAGAAACAAGACTGTGGAGAGGGCAACTTTCAGCGCACCCCAAGCATCTCTTTTGGGAAGCCTGGTTGCCCCTGTGCCTTTGGCATCCGAAAGGTGCCTAACCTTCCCTCAGTGAATACACTCCCTTGGGAATACAGCGTTCAAGTCAACACTTGCTTCCTGAAGATACAAAGCTTTTCCAAGGCAGGTGTTTGATCAGGAGGAAACATGCCTACACGGACCTCTGGAAAACAAGACGTGGGAAGGGTCATCGTCACGGCCATCTGGATGCGGGGAGATAGATCCATCTTCAATTCTGTGTGCGGAAGCATAGGCAAGGGCCTAGGACCCTATCCTGAGAAACAAGTCTCTGGAGAAGAGAATGTTCAGCACACCGCAGCTGTCCTGCCGGAGATGTGTTCTAGCATGGGTGTGTGCAAGCATCGGGAGAGTTCCATCTCCTTCCGTCTGCGAGACAAGCCTGTGGAGATGGCCCCTTGGCAATAACATTTGGGTCCAGATTTCCAATCGAGTTCCAGGAGAGGTGCGGAAGGATAGGCCAGGTAACAAGTCCCCCAGTGTTCCAGTAACAATTCTGGGGAAGCACAGGTGCCAGGAAACACAAGTTCCTTCAGAGGAGATGCTTTCTAATACATACGTCCAGAAGTCTCTGTACATAGCCTACCCTTGCTTGTGGGAGGCAAGTTGGGTGGAATGCGAATTCCACTACCCTCTTGTTTCCACAAGAGAGAAATCGAATCAGTCCAATATATGCGCTGGAGCCTAGTGTACCGGGGCGATGTCCTGACGCTTTGAGAGAAGAGTGTGGAGCAGGCATCGTTGAGGAATCCACAAGTTTCTCAAGCGAGGAGCCTTCTAGCATTGCCGGGGTGAAGCGACCGAAACATGCACGAACCTTCCCTCTGTGAATAGGCTCTAGGGAATGCCAATTTCCCCTCAGAGGAAGATTGTCCCGGTGGGAAGCTCTCTAGCCTGTTGGTCTGCAGGCCCGCGGAGAAGGCCACATATACTTCGCTAAGGAAAACTCTCTGTGAAGAAAGATAGGTTCAGTGAAGGAAGCACACGTCCCACCAAACCCACTGAAACACACGGAGACGTTTTGGCATCAGGAAAGGCCTTATCCTTGCCCTGGATAGAATGCTTTTGGGAGTACCTGTGCTGCCCCGGCGTTGGATTGCCAAGGAGCCCCTTCCTACCTTATAGGTGTGGGAGTGGGCAATGTCCTTCGACGTGGAGACAAGTCTGTGAAGCAAGCACCGTTCGGGGAACCACCAGATTCTCGAGCGAGGAGCATTCCAGGCTGCATGTCCTGAGGCTCCCGAAACACGGGCTCTCTTTGCGTCTCTGAATAAATCTCTGGGGAATGCAACGTTCCTTCACAGGAAGCATGTCCCAGCGAGACATTTTGTGGTATGTTTCTCTAGAAGTACGGGGATGGGCGGTCGCATTCAGGAGGTGCCGTGTCCCTGGCCGGGAGAAACAATTCTGTGGAGAAGGCGACTTCGGCCCCAATGTGCTTTTCCAAGAAGAAGCTTCCTTAGGCTCAAAGCGTGGAAGCATCACTGTAATGCCACCTTCTTCCCTCTGAGCAGCAGGACGGTAGGCAACCCTACTTTCCAAGAACATGGGGTTTCCAGAAAGAAAAAGCGATCTCTGAGAGACGTTTCCAAGGACAGAGATGGCGGGTCGTACTGGCCTTTAGAAACAAGTGTGTGGAGAATGCCCCTTTCAGAGGACCACCATTTCTCCTGCGAGAAGCCTTCTACAATGTATGTGTGGAGGCATCAGGCGGGTGCCGGGTCCATCCCTCAGGGAAAACACTCTGTCGAGAACAATGTTCCAGGAACGTCTTGCTTACAGAACGTCGAAGACTTCTCCAGGTCCTTGTGTGATGCGGAGGAGTCTGCCCTAATGGGATCTCTGAGAAACAAGGCTGCGGAGACTGGAAACCTTACCTGCCACCTGGATATCCGAAGACGGAAACCATTTCACGTCGATGTGTGGAAGTAGAGGCCAGGGGCCTTGACCTGATGCCCGGGAAGGCGTCTGTGCGGAATTCAACATGGAGCGAACAACCGAAATCTTCCCGTGTAGAGTCCTGTAGCATGGACGTGTACAAGCATCTGGAGCGGGCCCTCTCCTTCCCTCGGAGATACGAGCCCGTGGCGAATGCCACGTCGAGTTCACGTCCTTTCTCATGCGTTCTCTGCCATTTCCAGCGTCGGCCGTGAAGGATAGGCAAAGGGAAAAGTCCCCGTATCGGAGTCCCCAGGATGTGGGGAAAGCAGCTCCCAGGAAACCCAAGTTCCCCCCAGTGAGACGCTTTCTCACACACAGGTATGGGCGCATTCGAATGTGCGATAGACTTCCTTCGGGGAAGGCGATGTTCCATGAATTTCGTGTTTCCAGGAGAGAAAGCTGATGTCCAGGACATGTGTGCAAGTCTTGAGATGGGGCAAGGTCCTTAGGGCGAGCTTCGAGTCTGTGGATCAAGCCCCTTTCGGATAAGCACAAGTTGGTCAAGTGTGAATCATTCTGGCTTCCATGTGTGGAACAATCGAAACACGCCCTCTCCCTCTGTCTGTGAAGCAGTCTCTGGGGAATGCCACTTTCCCGTCAGAGGAAGTTGGTTCCCGTGAGGAGCATTCTACCATCTTTCGCCAGAGGCACGCGGAAAGTGCGTCAGACGTCGCGGAACGCAAGCCTGGGAATAGAGCAAGATTCACCGTGGAACACGACCCTTCAAACGAAACCATTCTCATGGATGTGTGTGTTCTCAGACTAGAGTAATGCCGTGTCCTTGGCTTGGAGAAAGACTTCTGTGGAGGATGCAGTTCCAGCGACACTGTGGCTGTTCCACCGAGAAGCTTCCGAGCCTCTCAGTGTGGAGGCATCCCGAGAGTGCCCCAGTCTTCTGTTTGAGAAAAAGAGTGTGAAGAAAAGCGCTGCCCGCTAACATCTTGATGCCAGAAGCGAAAGCGATTTCTCCTATAGGTGTAGAAATAGAGGACAGGTGGTTTGTCCTTAGGCATGGAATCCAGATGGCAGAGAATGCATTTTTCAGAACCGCATAATTGTCTGCGGCATGAAGGATACCGGCACGTCTGTGGGGCAGCATCAGGAAGGTGCCCTCTAGTTCCGCAGTTGGTAACGGTCGGCTTAGAAGAGGACGTTGAAGGAAACACTTGCTTTCTGAAGACACAAGCCTTTTCCATTCTCCGCGTGTAGTCTGGAGGAAACTGCCCTAAACCCAATTCATCAACCAGAGACTCTGGACCATGGAACTCTAAACTGCCAGCTCGATATCTGAGGGTAGAAACACTTTCATATCTGTGTGGAAGGGCAGGCAAGTGGCCAGGATTCGGAGGAGAGAACCTCATGCGTGGACATTGTAACTTAGAGCGAACAACAACTGTGCTCCCGTGAGAAGCCTGCTGGCCGGGAAGTGTTGAAGCGTCAGGATGAAGCCCTCTCATTCCCACCGTGGAAGAAATGTCTGCCTCAGGCACGTCTCCGCGACACCCTGGATCCTTCAATCCTATACCCTGCTAGCCTCTGTGGGTTGAAGTCTCAGAAAAGGGCAGGATCGGGCCCTCGGGGAAAGAGTTCTGTGTAGATAGCCTCTTTCGGCAACCAACGTGATTCTTCAAAGGGGGAAGCCTTGTAGGAAGTATGTGTTGCCGTGTCAGGACAATGCCATCTCCTCCCATCGTCGAAAGATGACTGGGGAGGACGACACGTTCCAGGACCATCTGGATTCCGGAAGCGAAAGCGATTTCTAGTGTACGTATGGAAAGAGAGGCAAGGTACCCGTCCCCGTCTGGGAGATCCAAGTCCGTGGAGAGTACAACTTCCGAGCCTCAACAAGTTTCTCCCCCAAGGAAAGTTTCAAGCTCTGGGGTGGGCAAGCTTCGGCGGGGTTCCATATCCTTGCCTCTGAGAATCAAGGCTGTGGAGATGGTCACTTCCCGGGAGCATCTACTTTCTGGAGATCCAAACTGTGGGCACGGAGGTGGCACGCGAGACTAAGGGGCGTGTCCCTGTCAGGGAGAAGACAGTCCGTGGAGACGGCCACTTTCGTGAGCATCTCGTTCCCTCAAGCCGGAAGCATCCTGGCCTATATTGATGAGAAGTAGCAGGAGAATTCCTCAACCTCTGCTCTGCCTAAATAGACTGTGGGCAATGCCACTTTCCCTAACACCGTGTCTCCAGAAGAGAATTGCCATGTCCAGTCCACAAGCGGGGAGGTCTAGGAGAGGGGCCACGGCCTCACGCTGAGAAACGGGCCTGGGGACATGCACCACTGAGGGAACGACAATGCTCTCCAACGAGAAGCATTCTAGCACGCATGGGTTGAGGCCTCCTAAACATGCCCCATCCTTGCCTCTGTGAAACGAGTCTCTGGGCATTGCACGTGTCCCGAAAGTGGAAGTTCTCTCCTGCCAGAATCTTTGGAGCACGTTTGTCTAGATGCACGGCCAAAGTGCCATGCCCTTCGGTCAGATAATGAACCCTGCGAATAAAGCACGTTTCAGACAAGAACACGACACTTCCAAACACACGCCTCAGAGCAGATCCGTGTGTTTTCACCGGAGGAAATGCCGTTTCCACCGTTGGGCGAAGGAATGCTGGGGAGGAGGCCATTTCGGCAACATCGTAGATTTTCACGCCATAAAAATCCAAGCCTCCGTGTGTGCAACGATCACGAGAGGGCCATCGAATTTCCCGGGAGATACCAGACGCTGGAGGATCCGGTGTCCACTCACATCTTGTTTTCCCAAGAGAAAAGCCATTTCTCATAGTTGTGTGGAAGTCTAGGGAAGGGGGCTTGTCCTTAAGATGAGAAACAAGACTGTGGAGAGGGCAACTTTCAGCGCACCCCAAGCATCTCTTTTGGGAAGCCTGGTTGCCCCTGTGCCTTTGGCATCCGAAAGGTGCCTAACCTTCCCTCAGTGAATACACTCCCTTGGGAATACAGCGTTCAAGTCAACACTTGCTTCCTGAAGATACAAAGCTTTTCCAAGGCAGGTGTTTGATCAGGAGGAAACATGCCTACACGGACCTCTGGAAAACAAGACGTGGGAAGGGTCATCGTCACGGCCATCTGGATGCGGGGAGATAGATCCATCTTCAATTCTGTGTGCGGAAGCATAGGCAAGGGCCTAGGACCCTATCCTGAGAAACAAGTCTCTGGAGAAGAGAATGTTCAGCACACCGCAGGTGTCCTGCCGGAGATGTGTTCTAGCATGGGTGTGTGCAAGCATCGGGAGAGTTCCATCTCCTTCCGTCTGCGAGACAAGCCTGTGGAGATGGCCCCTTGGCAATAACATTTGGGTCCAGATTTCCAATCGAGTTCCAGGAGAGGTGCGGAAGGATAGGCCAGGTAACAAGTCCCCCAGTGTTCCAGTAACAATTCTGGGGAAGCACAGGTGCCAGGAAACACAAGTTCCTTCAGAGGAGATGCTTTCTAATACATACGTCCAGAAGTCTCTGTACATAGCCTACCCTTGCTTGTGGGAGGCAAGTTGGGTGGAATGCGAATTCCACTACCCTCTTGTTTCCACAAGAGAGAAATCGAATCAGTCCAATATATGCGCTGGAGCCTAGTGTACCGGGGCGATGTCCTGACGCTTTGAGAGAAGAGTGTGGAGCAGGCATCGTTGAGGAATCCACAAGTTTCTCAAGCGAGGAGCCTTCTAGCATTGCCGGGGTGAAGCGACCGAAACATGCACGAACCTTCCCTCTGTGAATAGGCTCTAGGGAATGCCAATTTCCCCTCAGAGGAAGATTGTCCCGGTGGGAAGCTCTCTAGCCTGTTGGTCTGCAGGCCCGCGGAGAAGGCCACATATACTTCGCTAAGGAAAACCCTCTGTGAAGAAAGATAGGTTCAGTGAAGGAAGCACACGTCCCACCAAACCCACTGAAACACACGGAGACGTTTTGGCATTAGGAAAGGCGTTATTCTTGCCCTGGATAGAATGCATTTGGGAGTACCTGTGCTGCCCCGGCGTTGGATTGCCAAGGAGCCCCTTCCTACCTTATAGGTGTGGGAGTGGGCAATGTCCTTCGACGTGGAGACAAGTCTGTGAAGCAAGCACCGTTCGGGGAACCACCAGATTCTCGAGCGAGGAGCATTCCAGGCTGCATGTCCTGAGGCTCCCGAAACACGGGCTCTCTTTGCGTCTCTGAATAAATCTCTGGGGAATGCAACGTTCCTTCACAGGAAGCATGTCCCAGCGAGACATTTTGTGGTATGTTTCTCTAGAAGTACGGGGATGGGCGGTCGCATTCAGGAGGTGCCGTGTCCCTGGCCGGGAGAAACAATTCTGTGGAGAAGGCGACTTCGGCCCCAATGTGCTTTTCCAAGAAGAAGCTTCCTTAGGCTCAAAGCGTGGAAGCATCACTGTAATGCCACCTTCTTCCCTCTGAGCAGCAGGACGGTAGGCAACCCTACTTTCCAAGAACATGGGGTTTCCAGAAGGAAAAAGCGATCTCTGAGAGACGTTTCCAAGGACAGAGATGGCGGGTCGTACTGGCCTTTAGAAACAAGTGTGTGGAGAATGCCCCTTTCAGAGGACCACCATTTCTCCTGCGAGAAGCCTTCTACAATGTATGTGTGGAGGCATCAGGCGGGTGCCGGGTCCATCCCTCAGGGAGAACACTCTGTCGAGAACAATGTTCCAGGAACGTCTTGCTTACAGAACGTCGAAGACTTCTCCAGGTCCTTGTGTGATGCGGAGGAGTCTGCCCTAATGGGATCTCTGAGAAACAAGGCTGCGGAGACTGGAAACCTTCCCTGCCACCTGGATATCCGAAGACGGAAACCATTTCACGTCGATGTGTGGAAGTAGAGGCCAGGGGCCTTGACCTGATGCCCGGGAAGGCGTCTGTGCGGAATTCAACATGGAGCGAACAACCGAAATCTTCCCGTGTAGAGTCCTGTAGCATGGACGTGTACAAGCATCTGGAGCGGGCCCTCTCCTTCCCTCGGAGATACGAGCCCGTGGCGAATGCCACGTCGAGTTCACGTCCTTTCTCATGCGTTCTCTGCCATTTCCAGCGTCGGCCGTGAAGGATAGGCAAAGGGAAAAGTCCCCGTATCGGAGTCCCCAGGATGTGGGGAAAGCAGCTCCCAGGAAACCCAAGTTCCCCCCAGTGAGACGCTTTCTCACACACAGGTATGGGCGCATTCGAATGTGCGATAGACTTCCTTCGGGGAAGGCGATGTTCCATGAATTTCGTGTTTCCAGGAGAGAAAGCTGATGTCCAGGACATGTGTGCAAGTCTTGAGATGGGGCAAGGTCCTTAGGGCGAGCTTCGAGTCTGTGGATCAAGCCCCTTTCGGATAAGCACAAGTTGGTCAAGTGTGAATCATTCTGGCTTCCATGTGTGGAACAATCGAAACACGCCCTCTCCCTCTGTCTGTGAAGCAGTCTCTGGGGAATGCCACTTTCCCGTCAGAGGAAGTTGGTTCCCGTGAGGAGCATTCTACCATCTTTCGCCAGAGGCACGCGGAAAGTGCGTCAGACGTCGCGGAACGCAAGCCTGGGAATAGAGCAAGATTCACCGTGGAACACGACCCTTCAAACGAAACCATTCTCATGGATGTGTGTGTTCTCAGACTAGAGTAATGCCGTGTCCCTGGCTTGGAGAAAGACTTCTGTGGAGGATGCAGTTCCAGCGACACTGTGGCTGTTCCACCGAGAAGCTTCCGAGCCTCTCAGTGTGGAGGCATCCCGAGAGTGCCCCAGTCTTCTGTTTGAGAAAAAGAGTGTGAAGAAAAGCGCTGCCCGCTAACATCTTGATGCCAGAAGCGAAAGCGATTTCTCCTATAGGTGTAGAAATAGAGGACAGGTGCTTTGTCCTTAGGCATGGAATCCAGATGGCAGAGAATGCATTTTTCAGAACCGCATAATTGTCTGCGGCATGAAGGATACCGGCACGTCTGTGGGGCAGCATCAGGAAGGTGCCCTCTAGTTCCGCAGTTGGTAACGGTCGGCTTAGAAGAGGACGTTGAAGGAAACACTTGCTTTCTGAAGACACAAGCCTTTTCCATTCTCCGCGTGTAGTCTGGAGGAAACTGCCCTAAACCCAATTCATCAACCAGAGACTCTGGACCATGGAACTCTAAACTGCCAGCTCGATATCTGAGGGTAGAAACACTTTCATATCTGTGTGGAAGGGCAGGCAAGTGGCCAGGATTCGGAGGAGAGAACCTCATGCGTGGACATTGTAACTTAGAGCGAACAACAAATGTGCTCCCGTGAGAAGCCTGCTGGCCGGGAAGTGTTGAAGCGTCAGGATGAAGCCCTCTCATTCCCACCGTGGAAGAAATGTCTGCCTCAGGCACGTCTCCGCGACACCCTGGATCCTTCAATCCTATACCCTGCTAGCCTCTGTGGGTTGAAGTCTCAGAAAAGGGCAGGATCGGGCCCTCGGGGAAAGAGTTCTGTGTAGATAGCCTCTTTCGGCAACCAACGTGGTTCTTCAAAGGGGGAAGCCTTGTAGGAAGTATGTGTTGCCGTGTCAGGACAATGCCATCTCCTCCCATCGTCGAAAGATGACTGGGGAGGACGACACGTTCCAGGACCATCTGGATTCCGGAAGAGAAAGCGATTTCTAGTGTAGGTATGGAAAGAGAGGCAAGGTACCCGTCCCCGTCTGGGAGATCCAAGTCCGTGGAGAGTACAACTTCCGAGCCTCAACAAGTTTCTCCCCCAAGGAAAGTTTCAAGCTCTGGGGTGGGCAAGCTTCGGCGGGGTTCCATATCCTTGCCTCTGAGAATCAAGGCTGTGGAGATGGTCACTTCCCGGGAGCATCTACTTTCTGGAGATCCAAACTGTGGGCACGGAGGTGGCACGCGAGACTAAGGGGCGTGTCCCTGTCAGGGAGAAGACAGTCCGTGGAGACGGCCACTTTCGTGAGCATCTCGTTCCCTCAAGCCGGAAGCATCCTGGCCTATATTGATGAGAAGTAGCAGGAGAATTCCTCAACCTCTGCTCTGCCTAAATAGACTGTGGGCAATGCCACTTTCCCTAACACCGTGTCTCCAGAAGAGAATTGCCATGTCCAGTCCACAAGCGGGGAGGTCTAGGAGAGGGGCCACGGCCTCACGCTGAGAAACGGGCCTGGGGACATGCACCACTGAGGGAACGACAATGCTCTCCAACGAGAAGCATTCTAGCACGCATGGGTTGAGGCCTCCTAAACATGCCCCATCCTTGCCTCTGTGAAACGAGTCTCTGGGCATTGCACGTGTCCCGAAAGTGGAAGTTCTCTCCTGCCAGAATCTTTGGAGCACGTTTGTCTAGATGCACGGCCAAAGTGCCATGCCCTTCGGTCAGATAATGAACCCTGCGAATAAAGCACGTTTCAGACAAGAACACGACACTTCCAAACACACGCCTCAGAGCAGATCCGTGTGTTTTCACCGGAGGAAATGCCGTTTCCACCGTTGGGCGAAGGAATGCTGGGGAGGAGGCCATTTCGGCAACATCGTAGATTTTCACGCCATAAAAATCCAAGCCTCCGTGTGTGCAACGATCACGAGAGGGCCATCGAATTTCCCGGGAGATACCAGACGCTGGAGGATCCGGTGTCCACTCACATCTTGTTTTCCCAAGAGAAAAGCCATTTCTCATAGTTGTGTGGAAGTCTAGGGAAGGGGGCTTGTCCTTAAGATGAGAAACAAGACTGTGGAGAGGGCAACTTTCAGCGCACCCCAAGCATCTCTTTTGGGAAGCCTGGTTGCCCCTGTGCCTTGTGGCATCCGAAAGGTGCCTAACCTTCCCTCAGTGAATACACTCCCTTGGGAATACAGCGTTCAAGTCAACACTTGCTTCCTGAAGATACAAAGCTTTTCCAAGGCAGGTGTTTGATCAGGAGGAAACATGCCTACACGGACCTCTGGAAAACAAGACGTGGGAAGGGTCATCGTCACGGCCATCTGGATGCGGGGAGATAGATCCATCTTCAATTCTGTGTGCGGAAGCATAGGCAAGGGCCTAGGACCCTATCCTGAGAAACAAGTCTCTGGAGAAGAGAATGTTCAGCACACCGCAGGTGTCCTGCCGGAGATGTGTTCTAGCATGGGTGTGTGCAACATCGGGAGAGTTCCATCTCCTTCCGTCTGCGAGACAAGCCTGTGGAGATGGCCCCTTGGCAATAACATTTGGGTCCAGATTTCCAATCGAGTTCCAGGAGAGGTGCGGAAGGATAGGCCAGGTAACAAGTCCCCCAGTGTTCCAGTAACAATTCTGGGGAAGCACAGGTGCCAGGAAACACAAGTTCCTTCAGAGGAGATGCTTTCTAATACATACGTCCAGAAGTCTCTGTACATAGCCTACCCTCGCTTGTGGGAGGCAAGTTGGGTGGAATGCGAATTCCACTACCCTCTTGTTTCCACAAGAGAGAAATCGAATCAGTCCAATATATGCGCTGGAGCCTAGTGTACCGGGGCGATGTCCTGACGCTTTGAGAGAAGAGTGTGTGGAGCAGGCATCGTTGAGGAATCCACAAGTTTCTCAAGCGAGGAGCCTTCTAGCATTGCCGGGGTGAAGCGACCGAAACATGCACGAACCTTCCCTCTGTGAATAGGCTCTAGGGAATGCCAATTTCCCCTCAGAGGAAGATTGTCCCGGTGGGAAGCTCTCTAGCCTGTTGGTCTGCAGGCCCGCGGAGAAGGCCACATATACTTCGCTAAGGAAAACTCTCTGTGAAGAAAGATAGGTTCAGTGAAGGAAGCACACGTCCCACCAAACCCACTGAAACACACGGAGACGTTTTGGCATCAGGAAAGGCCTTATCCTTGCCCTGGATAGAATGCTTTTGGGAGTACCTGTGCTGCCCCGGCGTTGGATTGCCAAGGAGCCCCTTCCTACCTTATAGGTGTGGGAGTGGGCAATGTCCTTCGACGTGGAGACAAGTCTGTGAAGCAAGCACCGTTCGGGGAACCACCAGATTCTCGAGCGAGGAGCATTCCAGGCTGCATGTCCTGAGGCTCCCGAAACACGGGCTCTCTTTGCGTCTCTGAATAAATCTCTGGGGAATGCAACGTTCCTTCACAGGAAGCATGTCCCAGCGAGACATTTTGTGGTATGTTTCTCTAGAAGTACGGGGATGGGCGGTCGCATTCAGGAGGTGCCGTGTCCCTGGCCGGGAGAAACAATTCTGTGGAGAAGGCGACTTCGGCCCCAATGTGCTTTTCCAAGAAGAAGCTTCCTTAGGCTCAAAGCGTGGAAGCATCACTGTAATGCCACCTTCTTCCCTCTGAGCAGCAGGACGGTAGGCAACCCTACTTTCCAAGAACATGGGGTTTCCAGAAAGAAAAAGCGATCTCTGAGAGACGTTTCCAAGGACAGAGATGGCGGGTCGTACTGGCCTTTAGAAACAAGTGTGTGGAGAATGCCCCTTTCAGAGGACCACCATTTCTCCTGCGAGAAGCCTTCTACAATGTATGTGTGGAGGCATCAGGCGGGTGCCGGGTCCATCCCTCAGGGAAAACACTCTGTCGAGAACAATGTTCCAGGAACGTCTTGCTTACAGAACGTCGAAGACTTCTCCAGGTCCTTGTGTGATGCGGAGGAGTCTGCCCTAATGGGATCTCTGAGAAACAAGGCTGCGGAGACTGGAAACCTTACCTGCCACCTGGATATCCGAAGACGGAAACCATTTCACGTCGATGTGTGGAAGTAGAGGCCAGGGGCCTTGACCTGATGCCCGGGAAGGCGTCTGTGCGGAATTCAACATGGAGCGAACAACCGAAATCTTCCCGTGTAGAGTCCTGTAGCATGGACGTGTACAAGCATCTGGAGCGGGCCCTCTCCTTCCCTCGGAGATACGAGCCCGTGGCGAATGCCACGTCGAGTTCACGTCCTTTCTCATGCGTTCTCTGCCATTTCCAGCGTCGGCCGTGAAGGATAGGCAAAGGGAAAAGTCCCCGTATCGGAGTCCCCAGGATGTGGGGAAAGCAGCTCCCAGGAAACCCAAGTTCCCCCCAGTGAGACGCTTTCTCACACACAGGTATGGGCGCATTCGAATGTGCGATAGACTTCCTTCGGGGAAGGCGATGTTCCATGAATTTCGTGTTTCCAGGAGAGAAAGCTGATGTCCAGGACATGTGTGCAAGTCTTGAGATGGGGCAAGGTCCTTAGGGCGAGCTTCGAGTCTGTGGATCAAGCCCCTTTCGGATAAGCACAAGTTGGTCAAGTGTGAATCATTCTGGCTTCCATGTGTGGAACAATCGAAACACGCCCTCTCCCTCTGTCTGTGAAGCAGTCTCTGGGGAATGCCACTTTCCCGTCAGAGGAAGTTGGTTCCCGTGAGGAGCATTCTACCATCTTTCGCCAGAGGCACGCGGAAAGTGCGTCAGACGTCGCGGAACGCAAGCCTGGGAATAGAGCAAGATTCACCGTGGAACACGACCCTTCAAACGAAACCATTCTCATGGATGTGTGTGTTCTCAGACTAGAGTAATGCCGTGTCCTTGGCTTGGAGAAAGACTTCTGTGGAGGATGCAGTTCCAGCGACACTGTGGCTGTTCCACCGAGAAGCTTCCGAGCCTCTATGTGTGGAGGCATCCCGAGAGTGCCCCAGTCTTCTGTTTGAGAAAAAGAGTGTGAAGAAAAGCGCTGCCCGCTAACATCTTGATGCCAGAAGCGAAAGCGATTTCTCCTATAGGTGTAGAAATAGAGGACAGGTGGTTTGTCCTTAGGCATGGAATCCAGATGGCAGAGAATGCATTTTTCAGAACCGCATAATTGTCTGCGGCATGAAGGATACCGGCACGTCTGTGGGGCAGCATCAGGAAGGTGCCCTCTAGTTCCGCAGTTGGTAACGGTCGGCTTAGAAGAGGACGTTGAAGGAAACACTTGCTTTCTGAAGACACAAGCCTTTTCCATTCTCCGCGTGTAGTCTGGAGGAAACTGCCCTAAACCCAATTCATCAACCAGAGACTCTGGACCATGGAACTCTAAACTGCCAGCTCGATATCTGAGGGTAGAAACACTTTCATATCTGTGTGGAAGGGCAGGCAAGTGGCCAGGATTCGGAGGAGAGAACCTCATGCGTGGACATTGTAACTTAGAGCGAACAACAACTGTGCTCCCGTGAGAAGCCTGCTGGCCGGGAAGTGTTGAAGCGTCAGGATGAAGCCCTCTCATTCCCACCGTGGAAGAAATGTCTGCCTCAGACACGTCTCCGCGACACTCTGGATCCTTCAATCCTATACCCTGCTAGCCTCTGTGGGTTGAAGTCTCAGAAAAGGGCAGGATCGGGCCCTCGGGGAAAGAGTTCTGTGTAGATAGCCTCTTTCGGCAACCAACGTGATTCTTCAAAGGGGGAAGCCTTGTAGGAAGTATGTGTTGCCGTGTCAGGACAATGCCATCTCCTCCCATCGTCGAAAGATGACTGGGGAGGACGACACGTTCCAGGACCATCTGGATTCCGGAAGAGAAAGCGATTTCTAGTGTACGTATGGAAAGAGAGGCAAGGTACCCGTCCCCGTCTGGGAGATCCAAGTCCGTGGAGAGTACAACTTCCGAGCCTCAACAAGTTTCTCCCCCAAGGAAAGTTTCAAGCTCTGGGGTGGGCAAGCTTCGGCGGGGTTCCATATCCTTGCCTCTGAGAATCAAGGCTGTGGAGATGGTCACTTCCCGGGAGCATCTACTTTCTGGAGATCCAAACTGTGGGCACGGAGGTGGCACGCGAGACTAAGGGGCGTGTCCCTGTCAGGGAGAAGACAGTCCGTGGAGACGGCCACTTTCGTGAGCATCTCGTTCCCTCAAGCCGGAAGCATCCTGGCCTATATTGATGAGAAGTAGCAGGAGAATTCCTCAACCTCTGCTCTGCCTAAATAGACTGTGGGCAATGCCACTTTCCCTAACACCGTGTCTCCAGAAGAGAATTGCCATGTCCAGTCCACAAGCGGGGAGGTCTAGGAGAGGGGCCACGGCCTCACGCTGAGAAACGGGCCTGGGGACATGCACCACTGAGGGAACGACAATGCTCTCCAACGAGAAGCATTCTAGCACGCATGGGTTGAGGCCTCCTAAACATGCCCCATCCTTGCCTCTGTGAAACGAGTCTCTGGGCATTGCACGTGTCCCGAAAGTGGAAGTTCTCTCCTGCCAGAATCTTTGGAGCACGTTTGTCTAGATGCACGGCCAAAGTGCCATGCCCTTCGGTCAGATAATGAACCCTGCGAATAAAGCACGTTTCAGACAAGAACACGACACTTCCAAACACACGCCTCAGAGCAGATCCGTGTGTTTTCACCGGAGGAAATGCCGTTTCCACCGTTGGGCGAAGGAATGCTGGGGAGGAGGCCATTTCGGCAACATCGTAGATTTTCACGCCATAAAAATCCAAGCCTCCGTGTGTGCAACGATCACGAGAGGGCCATCGAATTTCCCGGGAGATACCAGACGCTGGAGGATCCGGTGTCCACTCACATCTTGTTTTCCCAAGAGAAAAGCCATTTCTCATAGTTGTGTGGAAGTCTAGGGAAGGGGGCTTGTCCTTAAGATGAGAAACAAGACTGTGGAGAGGGCAACTTTCAGCGCACCCCAAGCATCTCTTTTGGGAAGCCTGGTTGCCCCTGTGCCTTTGGCATCCGAAAGGTGCCTAACCTTCCCTCAGTGAATACACTCCCTTGGGAATACAGCGTTCAAGTCAACACTTGCTTCCTGAAGATACAAAGCTTTTCCAAGGCAGGTGTTTGATCAGGAGGAAACATGCCTACACGGACCTCTGGAAAACAAGACGTGGGAAGGGTCATCGTCACGGCCATCTGGATGCGGGGAGATAGATCCATCTTCAATTCTGTGTGCGGAAGCATAGGCAAGGGCCTAGGAGCCTATCCTGAGAAACAAGTCTCTGGAGAAGAGAATGTTCAGCACACCGCAGCTGTCCTGCCGGAGATGTGTTCTAGCATGGGTGTGTGCAAGAATCGGGAGAGTTCCATCTCCTTCCGTCTGCGAGACAAGCCTGTGGAGATGGCCCCTTGGCAATAACATTTGGGTCCAGATTTCCAATCGAGTTCCAGGAGAGGTGCGGAAGGATAGGCCAGGTAACAAGTCCCCCAGTGTTCCAGTAACAATTCTGGGGAAGCACAGGTGCCAGGAAACACAAGTTCCTTCAGAGGAGATGCTTTCTAATACATACGTCCAGAAGTCTCTGTACATAGCCTACCCTTGCTTGTGGGAGGCAAGTTGGGTGGAATGCGAATTCCACTACCCTCTTGTTTCCACAAGAGAGAAATCGAATCAGTCCAATATATGCGCTGGAGCCTAGTGTACCGGGGCGATGTCCTGACGCTTTGAGAGAAGAGTGTGGAGCAGGCATCGTTGAGGAATCCACAAGTTTCTCAAGCGAGGAGCCTTCTAGCATTGCCGGGGTGAAGCGACCGAAACATGCACGAACCTTCCCTCTGTGAATAGGCTCTAGGGAATGCCAATTTCCCCTCAGAGGAAGATTGTCCCGGTGGGAAGCTCTCTAGCCTGTTGGTCTGCAGGCCCGCGGAGAAGGCCACATATACTTCGCTAAGGAAAACCCTCTGTGAAGAAAGATAGGTTCAGTGAAGGAAGCACACGTCCCACCAAACCCACTGAAACACACGGAGACGTTTTGGCATTAGGAAAGGCGTTATTCTTGCCCTGGATAGAATGCATTTGGGAGTACCTGTGCTGCCCCGGCGTTGGATTGCCAAGGAGCCCCTTCCTACCTTATAGGTGTGGGAGTGGGCAATGTCCTTCGACGTGGAGACAAGTCTGTGAAGCAAGCACCGTTCGGGGAACCACCAGATTCTCGAGCGAGGAGCATTCCAGGCTGCATGTCCTGAGGCTCCCGAAACACGGGCTCTCTTTGCGTCTCTGAATAAATCTCTGGGGAATGCAACGTTCCTTCACAGGAAGCATGTCCCAGCGAGACATTTTGTGGTATGTTTCTCTAGAAGTACGGGGATGGGCGGTCGCATTCAGGAGGTGCCGTGTCCCTGGCCGGGAGAAACAATTCTGTGGAGAAGGCGACTTCGGCCCCAATGTGCTTTTCCAAGAAGAAGCTTCCTTAGGCTCAAAGCGTGGAAGCATCACTGTAATGCCACCTTCTTCCCTCTGAGCAGCAGGACGGTAGGCAACCCTACTTTCCAAGAACATGGGGTTTCCAGAAGGAAAAAGCGATCTCTGAGAGACGTTCCCAAGGACAGAGATGGCGGGTCGTACTGGCCTTTAGAAACAAGTGTGTGGAGAATGCCCCTTTCAGAGGACCACCATTTCTCCTGCGAGAAGCCTTCTACAATGTATGTGTGGAGGCATCAGGCGGGTGCCGGGTCCATCCCTCAGGGAGAACACTCTGTCGAGAACAATGTTCCAGGTACGTCTTGCTTACAGAACGTCGAAGACTTCTCCAGGTCCTTGTGTGATGCGGAGGAGTCTGCCCTAATGGGATCTCTGAGAAACAAGGCTGCGGAGACTGGAAACCTTACCTGCCACCTGGATATCCGAAGACGGAAACCATTTCACGTCGATGTGTGGAAGTAGAGGCCAGGGGCCTTGACCTGATGCCCGGGAAGGCGTCTGTGCGGAATTCAACATGGAGCGAACAACCGAAATCTTCCCGTGTAGAGTCCTGTAGCATGGACGTGTACAAGCATCTGGAGCGGGCCCTCTCCTTCCCTCGGAGATACGAGCCCGTGGCGAATGCCACGTCGAGTTCACGTCCTTTCTCATGCGTTCTCTGCCATTTCCAGTGTCGGCCGTGAAGGATAGGCAAAGGGAAAAGTCCCCGTATCGGAGTCCCCAGGATGTGGGGAAAGCAGCTCCCAGGAAACCCAAGTTCCCCCCAGTGAGACGCTTTCTCACACACAGGTATGTGCGCATTCGAATGTGCGATAGACTTCCTTCGGGGAGGGCGATGTTCCATGAATTTCGTGTTTCCAGGAGAGAAAGCTGATGTCCAGGACATGTGTGCAAGTCTTGAGATGCGGCAAGGTCCTTAGGGCGAGCTTCGAGTGTGTGGATCAAGCCACTTTCGGATAACCACAAGTTTGTCAAGTGTGAATCATTCTGGCTTCCATGTGTGGAACAATCGAAACACGCCCTCTCCCTCTGTCTGTGAAGCAGTCTCTGGGGAATGCCACTTTCCCGTCAGAGGAAGTTGGTTCCCGTGAGGAGCATTCTACCATCTTTCGCCAGAGGCACGCGGAAAGTGCGTCAGACGTCGCGGAACGCAAGCCTGGGAATAAAGCGAGATTCACCGTGGAACACGACCCGTTTTTCAAACGAAACCATTCTCATGGATGTGTGTGTTCTCAGACTAGAGTAATGCCGTGTCCTTGGCTTGGAGAAAGACTTCTGTGGAGGATGCAGTTCCAGCGACACTGTGGCTGTTCCACCGAGAAGCTTCCGAGCCTCTATGTGTGGAGGCATCCCGAGAGTGCCCCAGTCTTCTGTTTGAGAAAAAGAGTGTGAAGAAAAGCGCTGCCCGCTAACATCTTGATGCCAGAAGCGAAAGCGATTTCTCCTATAGGTGTAGAAATAGAGGACAGGTGGTTTGTCCTTAGGCATGGAATACAGATGGCAGAGAATGCATTTTTCAGAACCGCATAATTGTCTGCAAAATGAAGGATACCGCCACGTCTGTGGGGCAGCATCAGGAAGGTGCCCTCTAGTTCCGCAGTTGGTAACGGTCGGCTTAGAAGAGGACGTTGAAGGAAACACTTGCTTTCTGAAGACACAAGCCTTTTCCATTCTCCGCGTGTAGTCTGGAGGAAACTGACCTAAACCCAATTCATCAACCAGAGACTCTGGACCATGGAACTCTAAACTGCCAGCACGGTATCTGAGGGTAGAAACACTTTCATATCTGTGTGGAAGGGCAGGCAAGTGGCCAGGATTCGGAGGAGAGAACCTCATGCGTGGACATTGTAACTTAGAGCGAACAACAAATGTGCTCCCGTGAGAAGCCTGCTGGCCGGGAAGTGTTGAAGCGTCAGGATGAAGCCCTCTCATTCCCACCGTGGAAGAAATGTCTGCCTCAGGCACGTCTCCGCGACACCCTGGATCCTTCAATCCTATACCCTGCTAGCCTCTGTGGTTTGAAGTCTCAGAAAAGGGCAGGATCGGGCCCTCGGGGAAAGAGTTCTGTGTAGATAGCCTCTTTCGGCAACCAACGTGGTTCTTCAAAGGGGGAAGCCTTGTAGGAAGTATGTGTTGCCGTGTCAGGACAATGCCATCTCCGCCCATCGTCGAAGGATGACTGTGGAGGACGACACGTTCCAGGACCATCTGGATTCCGGAAGAGAAAGCGATTTCTAGTGTAGGTATGGAAAGAGAGGCAAGGTGCCCGTCCCCGTCTGGGAGATCCATGTCCGTGGAGCGTAAAACTTCCGAGCCACAACAAGTTTCTCCCCAAAGGGAAGTTTCAAGCTCTGGGGTGGGCAAGCTTCGGCGGGGTTCCATATCCTTGCCTCTGAGAATCAAGGCTGTGGAGATGGTCACTTCCCGGGAGCATCTACTTTCTGGAGATCCAAACTGTGGGCACGGAGGTGGCACGCGAGACTAAGGGGCGTGTCCCTGTCAGGGAGAAGACAGTCCGTGGAGACGGCCACTTTCGTGAGCATCTCGTTCCCTCAAGCCGGAAATATCCTGGCCTATATTGATGAGAAGTAGCAGAATTCCTCAACCTCTGCTCTGCCTAAATAGACTGTGGGCAATGCCAGTTTCCCTAACACCGTGTCTCCAGAAGAGAATTGCCATGTCCAGTTCAAAAGCGGGGAGGTCTAGGAGAGGGACCATGGCCTCACGCTGAGAAACGGGCCTGGGGACATGCACCATTCAGGGTACGACAATGCTCCCCAAAGAGGAGCATTCTAGCACGCATGGGTTGAGGCCTCCTAAACATGCCCCATCCTTGCCTCTGTGAAACGAGTCTCTGGGCATCGCACGTGTCCCGAAAGTGGAAGTTCTCTCCTGCCAGAATCTTTGGAGCACGTTTGTCTAGATGCACGGCCAAAGTGCCATGCCCTTCGGTCAGGTAATGAACCCTGCGAATAAAGCACGTTTCAGACAAGAACACGACACTCTCAAACACACGCCTCAGAGCAGATCCGTGTGTTTTCACCGGAGGAAATGCCGTTTCCACCGTTGGGCGAAGGAATGCTGGAGAGGAGGCCATTTCGGCAACATATTAGATTTTCACGCCATAAAAATCCAAGCCTCCGTGTGTGCAACGATCACGAGAGGGCCATCGATTTTCCCGGGAGATACCAGACGCTGGAGGATCCGGTGTCCACTCACATCTTGTTTTCCGAAGAGAAAACGCATTTCTCATAGTTGTGTGGAAGTCTAGGGAAGGGGGCTTGTCCTTAAGATGAGAAACATGACTGTGGAGAGTGCAACTTTCAGAGCACCCCAAGCATCTCTTTTGGGAAGCCTGGTTGCCCGGGTGCCTTGTGGCATCCGAAAGGTGCCTCACCTTCCCTCAGGGAATACACTCTCTTGGGAATACAGCGTTCAAGTCAACACTTGCTTCCTGAAGATACAAAGCTTTTCCAAGGCAGGTGTTCGATCAGGAGGAAACATGCCTACACGGACCTCTGGAAAACAAGACGTGGGAATGGTCATCGTCACGGCCATCTGGATGCGGGGAGATAGATCCATCTTCAATTCTGGGTGCGGAAGCATAGGCAAGGTTGTAGGACCCTATCCTGAGAAACAAGTCTCTGGAGAAGAGAATGTTCAGCACACCGCAGCTGTCCTGCCGGAGATGTGTTCTAGCATGGGTGTGTGCAAGCATCGGGAGAGTTCCATCCCCTTCCGTCTGCGAGACAAGCCTGTGGAGATGGCCCCTTGGCCATAACATTTGGGTCCAGATTTCCAATCGAGTTCCAGGAGAGGTGCGGAAGGATAGGCCAGGTAACAAGTCCCCCAGTGTTCCAGTAACAATTCTGGGGAAGCACAGGTGCCAGGAAACACAAGTTCCTTCAGAGGAGATGCTTTCTAATACATACGTCCAGAAGTCTCTGTACATAGCCTACCCTTGCTTGTGGGAGGCAAGTTGGGTGGAATGCGAATTCCACTACCATCTTGTTTGCACAAGAGAGAAATCGAATCATTCCAATATATGCGCTGGAGCCTAGTGTACCGGGGCGATGTCCTGACGCTTTGAGAGAAGAGTGTGGAGCAGGCATCGTTGAGGAATCCACAAGTTTCTCAAGCGAGGAGCCTTCTAGCATTGCCGGGGTTAAGCGACCGAAACATACACGAACCTTCCCTCTGTGAATTTGCTCGAGGGAATGCCAATTTCCCCACAGAGGAAGATTGTCCCGGTGGGAAGCTCTCTAGCCTGTTGGTCTGCAGGCCCGCGGAGAAGGCCACATATACTTCGCTAAGGAAAACTCTCTGTGAAGAAAGATAGGTTCAGTGAAGGAACCACACGTCCCACCAAAACCACTGAAATACACGGAGACGTTTTGGCATCAGGAAAGGCTTTATCCTTGCCTGTATAGAATGCTTTTGGGAGTACCTGTGCTGCCCCGGCGTTGGATTGCCAAGGAGCCCCTTCCTACCTTATAGGTGTGGGAGTGGGCAATGTCCTTCGACGTGGAGACAAGTCTGTGAAGCAAGCACCGTTCGGGGAACCACCAGACACTCTAGCGAGAAGCATTCCAGCTTGCATGTCCTGAGGCTCCCGAAACACGGGGTCTCTTTGCGTCTCTGAACAAATCTCTGGGGAATGCAACGTTCCTTCACAGGAAGCATGTCCCAGCGAGACATTTTGTGGTATGTTTCTCTAGAAGTACGGGGATGGGTGGTCGCATTCAGGAGCTGCCGTGGCCTTGGCCGGGAGAAACAATTCTGTGGAGAAGGCGACTTCGTCCCCAGTGTGCTTTTCCAAGAAGAAGCTTCCTTAGGCCAAAAGCGTGGAAGCATCACTGTAATACCACCTTCTTCCGTCTGAGCAGCAGGACGGTAGGCAACCCTACTTTCCAAGAACGTGGGGTTTCCAGAAGGAAAAAGCGATCTCTGAGAGTCGTTTCCAAGGACAGAGATGGCGGGTCGTACTGGCCTTTAGAAACAAGTGTGTGGAGAATGCCCCTTTCAGAGGACCACCATTTCTCCTGCGAGAAGACTTCTACAATGTATGTGTGGAGGCATCAGGCGGGTGCCGGGTCCATCCCTCAGGGAAAACACTCTGTCGAGAACAATGTTCCAGGAACGTCTTGCTTACAGAACGTCGAAGATTTCTCCAGGTCCTTGTGTGATGCGGAGGAGTCTGCCCTAATGGGATCTCTGAGAAACAAGGCTGCAGAGACTGGAAACCTTCCCTGCCACCTGGATATCCGAAGACGGAAACCATTTCACGTCGATGTGTGGAAGTAGAGGCCAGGGGCCTTGACCTGATGCCCGGGAAGGCGTCTGTGCGGAATTCAACATGGAGCGAACAACCGAAATCTTCCCGTGTAGAGTCCTGTAGCATGGACGTGCACAAGCATCTGGAGCGGGCCCTCTCCTTCCCTCGGAGATACGAGCCCGTGGCGAATGCCACGTCGAGTTCACGTCCTTTCTCATGCGTTCTCTGCCATTTCCAGCGTCGGCCGTGAAGGATAGGCAAAGGGAAAAGTCCCCGTAGCGGAGTCCCCAGGATGTGGGGAAAGCAGCTCCCAGGAAACCCAAGTTCCCCCCAGTGAGACGCTTTCTCACACACAGGTATGGGCGCATTCGAATGTGCGATAGACTTCCTTCGGGGAAGGCGATGTTCCATGAATTTCGTGTTTCCAGGAGAGAAAGCTGATGTCCAGGACATGTGTGCAAGTCTTGAGATGCGGCAAGGTCCTTAGGGCGAGCTTCGAGTGTGTGGATCAAGCCCCTTTCGGATAACCACAAGTTTGTCAAGTGTGAATCATTCTGGCTTCCATGTGTGGAACAATCGAAACACGCCCTCTCCCTCTGTCTGTGAAGCAGTCTCTGGGGAATGCCACTTTCCCGTCAGAGGAAGTTGGTTCCCGTGAGGAGCATTCTACCATCTTTCGCCAGAGGCACGCGGAAAGTGCGTCAGACGTCGCAGAACGCAAGCGTGGGAATAAAGCAAGATTCACCGTGGAACACGACCCGTTTTTCAAACGAAACCATTCTCATGGATGTGTGTGTTCTCAGACTAGAGTAATGCCGTGTCCTTGGCTTGGAGAAAGACTTCTGTGGAGGATGCAGTTCCAGCGACACTGTGGCTGTTCCACCGAGAAGCTTCCGAGCCTCTATGTGTGGAGGCATCCCGAGAGTGCCCCAGTCTTCTGTTTGAGAAAAAGAGTGTGAAGAAAAGCGCTGCCCGCTAACATCTTGATGCCAGAAGCGAAAGCGATTTCTCCTATAGGTGTAGAAATAGAGGACAGGTGGTTTGTCCTTAGGCATGGAATCCAGATGGCAGAGACTGCATTTTTCAGAACCGCATAATTGTCTGCGGCATGAAGGAAACCGGCACGTCTATGGGGCAGCATCAGGAAGGTGCCCTCTCGTTCCGCAGTTGGTAACGGTCGGCTTAGAAGAGGACGTTGAAGGAAACACTTGCTTTCTGAAGACACAAGCCTTTTCCATTCTCCGCGTGTAGTCTGGAGGAAACTGCCCTAAAACCAATTCATCAACCAGAGACTCTGGACCATGGAACTCTAAACTGCCAGCTCGATATCTGAGGGTAGAAACACTTTCATATCTGTGTGGAAGGGCAGGCAAGTGGCCAGGATTCGGAGGAGAGAACCTCATGCGTGGACATTGTAACTTAGAGCGAACAACAAATGTGCTCCCGTGAGAAGCCTGCGGGCCGGGAAGTGTTGACGCGTCAGGATGAAACCCTCTCATTCCCACCGTGGAAGAAATGTCTGCCTCAGGCACGTCTCCGCGACACCCTGGATCCTTCAATCCTATACCCTGCTAGCCTCTGTGGGTTGAAGTCTCAGAAAAGGGCAGGATCGGGCCCTCGGGGAAAGAGTTCTGTGTAGATAGCCTCTTTCGGCAACCAACGTGGTTCTTCAAAGGGGGAAGCCTTGTAGGAAGTATGTGTTGCCGTGTCAGGACAATGCCATCTCCGCCCATCGTCGAAAGTTGACTGTGGAGGACGACACGTTCCAGGACCATCTGGATTCCGGAAGAGAAAGCGATTTCTAGTGTAGGTATGGAAAGAGAGGCAAGGGGCCAGTCCCCGTCTGCGGGATCCAAGTCCGTGGAGAGTACAACTTCGGAGCCACAACAAGTTTCTCCCCAAAGGGAAGTTTCAAGCTCTGGGGTGGGCAAGCTTCGGCGGGGTTCCATATCCTTGCCTCTGAGAATCAAGGCTGTGGAGATGGTCACTTCCCGGGAGCATCTACTTTCTGGAGATCCAAACTGTGGGCACGGAGGTGGCACGCGAGACTAAGGGGCGTGTCCCTGTCAGGGAGAACACAGTCCGTGGTGACGGCCACTTTCGTGAGCATCTCGTTCCCTCAAGCAGGAAGTATCCTGGCCTATATTGATGAGAAGTAGCAGAATTCCTCAACCTCTGCTCTGCCTAAATAGACTGTGGGCAATGCCAGTTTCCCTAACACCGTGTCTCCAGAAGAGAATTGCCATGTCCACTTCAAAAGCGGGGAGGTCTAGGAGAGGGACCACGGCCTCACGCTGAGAAACGGGCCTGGGGACATGCACCATTCAGGGAACGACAACGCTCCCCAACGAGGAGCATTCTAGCACGCATGGGTTGTGGCCTCCTAAACATGCCCCATCCTTGCCTCTGTGAAACGAGTCTCTGGGCATCGCACTTGTCCCGAAAGTGGAAGTTCTCTCCTGCCAGAATCTTTGGAGCACGTTTGTCTAGATGCACAGCCAAAGTGCCATGCCCTTCGTTCAGGTAATGAACCCTGCGAATAAAGCACGTTTCAGACAAGAACACGACACTCTCAAACACACGCCTCAGAGCAGATCCGTGTGTTTTCACCGGAGGAAATGCCGTTTCCACCGTTGGGCGAAGGAATGCTGGAGAGGAGGCCATTTCGGCAACATCGTAGATTTTCACGCCATAAAAATCCAAGCCTCCGTGTGTGCAACGATCACGAGAGGGCCATCGAATTTCCCGGGAGATACCAGACGCTGGAGGATCCGGTGTCCACTCACATCTTGTTTTCCGAAGAGAAAACGCATTTCTCATAGTTGTGTGGAAGTCTAGGGAAGGGGGCTTGTCCTTAAGATGAGAAACATGACTGTGGAGAGTGCAACTTTCAGAGCAACCCAAGGATCTCTTTTGGGAAGCCTGGTTGCCCGGGTGCCTTTTGGCATCCGAAAGGTGCCTCACCTTCCCTCAGTGAATACACTCTCTTGGGAATACAGCGTTCAAGTCAACACTTGCTTCCTGAAGATACAAAGCTTTTCCAAGGCAGGTGTTCGATCAGGAGGAAACATGCCTACACGGACCTCTGGAAAACAAGACGTGGGAATGGTCATCGTCACGGCCATCTGGATGCGGGGAGATAGATCCATCTTCAATTCTGGGTGCGGAAGCATAGGCAAGGGTCTAGGACCCTATCCTGAGAAACAAGTCTCTGGAGAAGAGAATGTTCAGCACACCGCAGCTGTCCTGCCGGAGATGTGTTCTAGCATGGGTGTGTGCAAGCATCGGGAGAGTTCCATCCCCTTCCGTCTGCGAGACAAGCCTGTGGAGATGGCCCCTTGGCAATAACATTTGGGTCCAGATTTCCAATCGAATTCCAGGAGAGGTGCGGAAGGATAGGCCAGGTAACAAGTCCCCCAGTATTCCAGTAACAATTCTGGGGAAGCACAGGTGCCAGGAAACACAAGTTCCTTCAGAGGAGATGCTTTCTAATACTTACGTCCAGAAGTCTCTGTACATAGCCTACCCTTGCTTGTGGGAGGCAAGTTGGGTGGAATGCGAATTCCACTACCATCTTGTTTGCACAAGAGAGAAATCGAATCATTCCAATATATGCGCTGGAGCCTAGTGTACCGGGGCGATGTCCTGACGCTTTGAGAGAAGAGTGTGGAGCAGGCATCGCTGAGGAATCCACAAGTTTCTCAAGCGAGGAGCCTTCTAGCATTGCCGGGGTGAAGCGACCGAAACATGCACGAACCTTCCCTCTGTGAATAGGCTCGAGGGAATGCCAATTTCCCCACAGAGGAAGATTGTCCCGGTGGGAAGCTCTCTAGCCTGTTGGTCTGCAGGCCCGCGGAGAAGGCCACATATACTTCGCTAAGGAAAACTCTCTGTGAAGAAAGATAGGTTCAGTGAAGGAACCACACGTCCCACCAAACCCACTGAAACACACGGAGACGTTTTGGCATCAGGAAAGCCTTTATCCTTGCCTGGATAGAATGCTTTTGGGAGTACCTGTGCTGCCCCGGCGTTGGATTGCCAAGGAGCCCCTTCCTACCTTATAGGTGTGGGAGTGGGCAATGTCCTTCGACGTGGAGACAAGTCTGTGAAGCAAGCACCTTTCGGGGAACCACCAGACTCTCGAGCGAGAAGCATTCCCGCTTGCATGTCCTGAGGCTCCCGAAACACGGGCTCTCTTTGCGTCTCTGAATAAATCTCTGGGGAATGCAACGTTCCTTCACAGGAAGCATGTCCCAGCGAGACATTTTGTGGTATGTTTCTCTAGAAGTACGGGGATGGGTGGTCGCATTCAGGAGCTGCCGTGGCCTTGGCCGGGAGAAACAATTCTGTGGAGAAGGCGACTTCGTCCCCAGTGTGCATTTCCAAGAAGAAGCTTCCTTAGGCCAAAAGCGTGGAAGCATCACTGTAATGCCACCTTCTTCCGTCTGAGCAGCAGGACGGTAGGCAACCCTACTTTCCAAGAACGTGGGGTTTCCAGAAGGAAAAAGCGATCTCTCAGAGACGTTTCCAAGGACAGAGATGGCGGGTCGTACTGGCCTTTAGAAACAAGTGTGTGGAGTATGCCCCTTTCAGAGGACCACCATTTCTCCTGCGAGAAGCCTTCTACAATGTATGTGTGGAGGCATCAGGCGGGTGCCGGGTCCATCCCTCAGGGAAAACACTCTGTCGAGAACAATGTTCCAGGAACGTCTTGCTTACAGAACGTCGAAGATCTCTCCAGATCCTTGTGTGATGCGGAGGAGTCTGCCCTAATGGGATCTCTGAGAAACAAGGCTGCGGAGACTGGGAACCTTCCCTGCCACCTGGATATCCGAAGACGGAAACCATTGCACGTCGATGTGTGGAAGTAGAGGCCAGGGGCCTTGACCTGATGCCCGGGAAGGCGTCTGTGCGGAATTCAACATGGAGCGAACAACCGAAATCTTCCCGTGTAGAGTCCTGTAGCATGGACGTGTACAAGCATCTGGAGCGGGCCCTCTCCTTCCCTCGGAGATACGAGCCCGTGGCGAATGCCACGTCGAGTTCACGTCCTTTCTCATGCGTTCTCTGCCATTTCCAGTGTCGGCCGTGAAGGATAGGCAAAGGGAAAGTCCCCGTAGCGGAGTCCCCAGGATGTGGGGAAAGCAGCTCCCAGGAAACCCAAGTTCCCCCCAGTGAGACGCTTTCTCACACACAGGTATGGGCGCATTCGAATGTGCGATAGACTTCCTTCGGGGAAGGCGATGTTCCATGAATTTCGTGTTTCCAGGAGAGAAAGCTGATGTCCAGGACATGTGTGCAAGTCTTGAGATGCGGCAAGGTCCTTAGGGCGAGCTTCGAGTGTGTGGATCAAGCCCCTTTCGGATAACCACAAGTTTGTCAAGTGTGAATCATTCTGGCTTCCATGTGTGGAACAATCGAAACACGCCCTCTCCCTCTGTCTGTGAAGCAGTCTCTGGGGAATGCCACTTTCCCGTCAGAGGAAGTTGGTTCCCGTGAGGAGCATTCTACCATCTTTCGCCAGAGGCACGCGGAAAGTGCGTCAGACGTCGCGGAACGCAAGCGTGGGAATAAAGCAAGATTCACCGTGGAACACGACCCGTTTTTCAAACGAAACCATTCTCATGGATGTGTGTGTTCTCAGACTAGAGTAATGCCGTGTCCTTGGCTTGGAGAAAGACTTCTGTGGAGGATGCAGTTCCAGCGACACTGTGGCTGTTCCACCGAGAAGCTTCCGAGCCTCTATGTGTGGAGGCATCCCGAGAGTGCCCCAGTTTTCTGTTTGAGAAAAAGAGTGTGAAGAAAAGCGCTGCCCGCTAACATCTTGATGCCAGAAGCGAAAGCGATTTCTCCTATAGGTGTAGAAATAGAGGACAGGTGGTTTGTCCTTAGGCATGGAATCCAGATGGCAGAGACTGCATTTTTCAGAACCGCATAATTGTCTGCGGCATGAAGGATACCGGCACGTCTATGGGGCAGCATCAGGAAGGTGCCCTCTCGTTCCGCAGTTGGTAACGGTCGGCTTAGAAGAGGACGTTGAAGGAAACACTTGCTTTCTGAAGACACAAGCCTTTTCCATTCTCCGCGTGTAGTCTGGAGGAAACTGCCCTAAAACCAATTCATCAACCAGAGACTCTGGACCATGGAACTCTAAACTGCCAGCTCGATATCTGAGGGTAGAAACACTTTCATATCTGTGTGGAAGGGCAGGCAAGTGGCCAGGATTCGGAGGAGAGAACCTCATGCGTGGACATTGTAACTTAGAGCGAACAACAAATGTGCTCCCGTGAGAAGCCTGCTGGCCGGGAAGTGTTGACGCGTCAGGATGAAACCCTCTCATTCCCACCGTGGAAGAAATGTCTGCCTCAGGCACGTCTCCGCGACACCCTGGATCCTTCAATCCTATACCCTGCTAGCCTCTGTGGGTTGAAGTCTCAGAAAAGGGCAGGATCGGGCCCTCGGGGAAAGAGTTCTGTGTAGATAGCCTCTTTCGGCAACCAACGTGGTTCTTCAAAGGGGGAAGCCTTGTAGGAAGTATGTGTTGCCGTGTCAGGACAATGCCATCTCCGCCCATCGTCGAAAGTTGACTGTGGAGGACGACACGTTCCAGGACCATCTGGATTCCGGAAGAGAAAGCGATTTCTAGTGTAGGTATGGAAAGAGAGGCAAGGGGCCAGTCCCCGTCTGCGGGATCCAAGTCCGTGGAGAGTACAACTTCGGAGCCACAACAAGTTTCTCCCCAAAGGGAAGTTTCAAGCTCTGGGGTGGGCAAGCTTCGGCGGGGTTCCATATCCTTGCCTCTGAGAATCAAGGCTGTGGAGATGGTCACTTCCCGGGAGCATCTACTTTGTGGAGATCCAAACTGTGGGCACGGAGGTGGCACGCGAGACTAAGGGGCGTGTCCCTGTCAGGGAGAACACAGTCCGTGGAGACGGCCACTTTCGTGAGCATCTCGTTCCCTCAAGCAGGAAGTATCCTGGCCTATATTGATGAGAAGTAGCAGAATTCCTCAACCTCTTCTCTGCCTAAATAGACTGTGGGCAATGCCAGTTTCCCTAACACCGTGTCTCCAGAAGAGAATTGCCATGTCCACTTCAAAAGCGGGGAGGTCTAGGAGAGGGACCACGGCCTCACGGTGAGAAACGGGCCTGGGGACATGCACCATTCAGGGAACGACAACGCTCCCCAACGAGGAGCATTCTAGCACGCATGGGTTGTGGCCTCCTAAACATGCCCCATCCTTGCCTCTGTGAAACGAGTCTCTGGGCATCGCACTTGTCCCGAAAGTGGAAGTTCTCTCCTGCCAGAATCTTTGGAGCACGTTTGTCTAGATGCACAGCCAAAGTGCCATGCCCTTCGTTCAGGTAAAGAACCCTGCGAATAAAGCACGTTTCAGACAAGAACACGACACTCTCAAACACACGCCTCAGAGCAGATCCGTGTGTTTTCCCCGGAGGAAATGCCGTTTCCACCGTTGGGCGAAGGAATGCTGGGGAGGAGGCCATTTCGGCAACATCGTAGATTTTCACGCCATAAAAATCCAAGCCTCCGTGTGTGCAACGATCACGGGAGGGCCATCGAATTTCCCGGGAGATACCAGACGCTGGAGGATCTGGTGTCCACTCACATCTTGTTTTCCGAAGAGAAAACGCATTTCTCATAGTTGTGTGGAAGTCTAGGGAAGGGGGCTTGTCCTTAAGATGAGAAACAAGACTGTGGAGAGTGCAACTTTCTGAGCAGCCCAAGCAAATCTTTTGGGAAGCCTGGTTGCCCCTGTGCCTTGTGGCATCCGAAAGGTGCCTAACCTTCCCTCAGGGAATACACTCTCTTTGGAATACAGCGTTCAAGTCAACACTTGCTTCCTGAAGATACAAAGCTTTTCCAAGGCAGGTGTTTGATCAGGAGGAAACATGCCTACACGGACCCCTGGAAAACAAGACGTGGAAATGGTCATCGTCACGGCCATCTGGATGCGGGGAGATAGATCCATCTTCAATTCTGTGTGCGGAAGCATAGGCAAGGGCCTAGGACCCTATCCTGAGAAACAAGTCTCTGGAGAAGAGAATGTTCAGCACACCGCAGCTGTCCTGCCGGAGATGTGTTCTAGCATGGGTTTGTGCAAGCATCGGGAGAGTTCCATCCCCTTCCGTCTGCGAGACAAGCCTGTGGAAATGGCCCCTTGGCAATAACATTTGGGTCCAGATTTCCAATCGAGTTCCAGGAGAGGTGCGGAAGGATAGGCCAGGTAACAAGTCCCCCAGTGTTCCAGTAACAATTCTGGGGAAGCACAGGTGCCAGGAAACACAAGTTCCTTCAGAGGAGATGCTTTCTAATACTTACGTCCAGAAGTCTCTGTACATAGCCTACCCTTGCTTGTGGGAGGCAAGTTGGGTGGAATGCGAATTCCACTACCATCTTGTTTGCACAAGAGAGAAATCGAATCATTCCAATATATGCGCTGGAGCCTAGTGTACCGGGGCGATGTCCTGACGCTTTGAGAGAAGAGTGTGGAGCAGGCATCGTTGAGGAATCCACAAGTCTCTCAAGCGAGGAGCCTTCTAGCATTGCCGGGGTGAAGCGACCGAAACATGCACGAACCTTCCCTCTGTGAATAGGCTCGAGGGAATGCCAATTTCCCCACAGAGGAAGATTGTCCCGGTGGGAAGCTCTCTAGCCTGTTGGTCTGCAGGCCCGCGGACAAGGCCACATATACTTCGCTAAGGAAAACTCTCTGTGAAGAAAGATAGGTTCAGTGAAGGAACCACACGTCCCACCAAACCCACTGAAACACACGGAGACGTTTTGGCATCAGGAAAGGCTTTATCCTTGCCTGGATAGAATGCTTTTGGGAGTACCTGTGCTGCCCCGGCGTTGGATTGCCAAGGAGCCCCTTCCTACCTTATAGGTGTGGGAGTGGGCAATGTCCTTCGACGTGGAGACAAGTCTGTGAAGCAAGCACCTTTCGGGGAACCACCAGACTCTCGAGCGAGAAGCATTCCAGCTTGCATGTCCTGAGGCTCCCGAAACACGGGCTCTCTTTGCGTCTCTGAATAAATCTCTGGGGAATGCAACGTTCCTTCACAGGAAGCATGTCCCAGCGAGACATTTTGTGGTATGTTTCTCTAGAAGTACGGGGATGGGTGGTCGCATTCAGGAGCTGCCGTGGCCTTGGCCGGGAGAAACAATTCTGTGGAGAAGGCGAATTCGTCCCCAGTGTGCATTTCCAAGAAGAAGCTTCCTTAGGCCAAAAGCGTGGAAGCATCACTGTAATGCCACCTTCTTCCGTCTGAGCAGCAGGACGGTAGGCAACCCTACTTTCCAAGAACGTGGGGTTTCCAGAAGGAAAAAGCGATCTCTGAGAGACGTTTCCAAGGACAGAGATGGCGGGTCGTACTGGCCTTTAGAAACAAGTGTGTGGAGAATGCCCCTTTCAGAGGACCACCATTTCTCCTGCGAGAAGCCTTCTACAATGTATGTGTGGAGGCATCAGGCGGGTGCCGGGTCCATCCCTCAGGGAAAACACTCTGTCGAGAACAATGTTCCAGGAAGTCTTGCTTACAGAACGTCGAAGATTTCTCCAGGTCCTTGTGTGATGCGGAGGAGTCTGCCCTAATGGGATCTCTGAGAAACAAGGCTGCGGAGACTGGAAACCTTCCCTGCCACCTGGATATCCGAAGACGGAAACCATTTCACGTCGATGTGTGGAAGTAGAGGCCAGGGGCCTTGACCTGATGCCCGGGAAGGCGTCTGTGCGGAATTCAACATGGTGCGAAGAACCGAAATGTTCCCGTGCAGAGTCCTGTAGCATGGACGTGTACAAGCATCTGGAGCGGGCCCTCTCCTTCCCTCGGAGATACGAGCCCGTGGCGAATGCCACGTCGAGTTCACGTCCTTTCTCATGCGTTCTCTGCCATTTCCAGTGTCGGCCGTGAAGGATAGGCAAAGGGAAAAGTCCCCGTATCGGAGTCCCCAGGATGTGGGGAAAGCAGCTCCCAGGAAACCCAAGTTCCCCCCAGTGAGACGCTTTCTCACACACAGGTATGTGCGCATTCGAATGTGCGATAGACTTCCTTCGGGGAGGGCGATGTTCCATGAATTTCGTGTTTCCAGGAGAGAAAGCTGATGTCCAGGACATGTGTGCAAGTCTTGAGATGCGGCAAGGTCCTTAGGGCGAGCTTCGAGTGTGTGGATCAAGCCACTTTCGGATAACCACAAGTTTGTCAAGTGTGAATCATTCTGGCTTCCATGTGTGGAACAATCGAAACACGCCCTCTCCCTCTGTCTGTGAAGCAGTCTCTGGGGAATGCCACTTTCCCGTCAGAGGAAGTTGGTTCCCGTGAGGAGCATTCTACCATCTTTCGCCAGAGGCACGCGGAAAGTGCGTCAGACGTCGCGGAACGCAAGCCTGGGAATAAAGCGAGATTCACCGTGGAACACGACCCGTTTTTCAAACGAAACCATTCTCATGGATGTGTGTGTTCTCAGACTAGAGTAATGCCGTGTCCTTGGCTTGGAGAAAGACTTCTGTGGAGGATGCAGTTCCAGCGACACTGTGGCTGTTCCACCGAGAAGCTTCCGAGCCTCTATGTGTGGAGGCATCCCGAGAGTGCCCCAGTCTTCTGTTTGAGAAAAAGAGTGTGAAGAAAAGCGCTGCCCACTAACATCTTGATGCCAGAAGTGAAAGCGATTTCTCCTATAGGTGTAGAAATAGAGGACAGGTGGTTTGTCCTTAGGCATGGAGTCCAGATGGCAGAGACTGCATTTTTCAGAACCGCATAATTGTCTGCGGCATGAAGGATACCGGCACGTCTATGGGGCAGCATCAGGAAGGTGCCCTCTAGTTCCGCAGTTGGTAACGGTCGGCTTAGAAGAGGACGTTGAAGGAAACACTTGCTTCCTGAAGACACAAGCCTTTTCCATTCTCCGCGTGTAGTCTGGAGAAAACTGCCCTAAAACCAATTCATCAACCAGAGACTCTGGACCATGGAACTCTAAACTGCCAGCTCGATATCTGAGGGTAGAAACACTTTCATATCTGTGTGGAAGGGCAGGCAAGTGGCCAGGTTTCGGAGGAGAGAACCTCATGCGTGGACATTGTAACTTAGAGCGAACAACAAATGTGCTCCCGTGAGAAGCCTGCTGGCCGGGAAGTGTTGAAGCGTCAGGATGAAGCCCTCTCATTCCCACCTTGGAAGAAATGTCTGCCTCAGGCACGTCTCCGCGACACCCTGGATCCTTCAATCCTATACCCTGCTAGCCTCTGTGGGTTGAAGTCTCAGAAAAGGGCAGGATCGGGCCCTCGGGGAAAGAGTTCTGTGTAGATAGCCTCTTTCGGCAACCAACGTGGTTCTTCAAAGGGGGAAGCCTTGTAGGAAGTATGTGTTGCCGTGTCAGGACAATGCCATCTCCGCCCATCGTCGAAGGATGACTGTGGAGGACGACACGTTCCAGGACCATCTGGATTCCGGAAGAGAAAGCGATTTCTAGTGTAGGTATGGAAAGAGAGGCAAGGTGCCAGTCCCCGTCTGGGAGATCCAAGTCCGTGGAGAGTACAACTTCGGAGCCACAACAAGTTTCTCCCCAAAGGAAAGTTTCAAGTTCTGTGGTGGGCAAGCTTCGGCGGGGTTCCATATCCTTGCCTCTGAGAATCAAGGCTGTGGAGATGGTCACTTCCCGGGAGCATCAACTTTCTGAAGATCCAAACTGTGGGCACGGAGGTGGCACGCGAGACTAAGGGGCGTGTCCCTGTCAGGGAGAAGACAGTCCGTGGAGACCGCCACTTTCGTGAGTATCTCGTTCCCTCAAGCCGGAAGTATCCTGGCCTATATTGATGAGAAGTAGCAGGAGAATTCCTCAAACTCTGCTCTGCCTAAATAGACTGTGGGCAATGCCACTTTCCCTAACACCGTGTCTCCAGAAGAGAACTGCCATGTGCAGTCCAAAAGCGGGGAGGTCTAGGAGAGCGACCACGACCTCACGCTGATAAACGGGCCTGGGAACATGCACCATTCAGGGAACGACAATGCTATCCAACGAAGAGCATTCTAGCACGCATGGGTGGAGGCCTCCTAAACATGCCCCATCCTTGCCTCTGTGAAACGAGTCTCTGGGCATTGCACGTGTCCCGAAAGTGGAAGTTCTCCCCTGCCAGAATCTTTGGAGCACGTTTGTCTAGATGCACGGCCAAAGTGCCATGCCCTTCGGTCAGGTAATGAACCCTGCGAATAAAGCACGTTTCAGACAAGAACACGACACTTCCAGACACACGCCTCAGAGCAGATCCGTGTGTTTTCCCCGGAGGAAATGCCGTTTCCACCGTTGAGCGAAGGAATGCTGGGGAGGAGGCCATTTCGGCAACATCGTAGATTTTCACGCCATAAAAATCCAAGCCTCCGTGTGTGCAACGATCACGAGAGGGCCATCGAATTTCCCGGGAGATACCAGACGCTGGAGGATCTGGTGTCCACTCACATCTTGTTTTCCGAAGAGAATACGCATTTCTCATAGTTGTGTGGAAGTCTAGGGAAGGGGGCTTGTCCTTAAGATGAGAAACAAGACTGTGGAGAGTGCAACTTTCTGAGCACCCCAAGCATCTCTTTTGGGAACCCTGGTTGCCCCTGTGCCTTGTGGCATCGGAAAGGTGCCTAACCTTCCGTCAGGGAATACACTCTCTTTGGAATACAGCGTTCAAGTCAACACTTGCTTCCTGAAGATACAAAGCTTTTCCAAGGCAGGTGTTTGATCAGGAGGAAACATGCCTACACTGACCTCTGGAAAACAAGACGTGGAAATGGTCATCGTCACGGCCATCTGGATGCGGGGAGATAGATCCATCTTCAATTCTGTGTGCGGAAGCATAGGCAAGGGCCTAGGACCCTATCCTGAGAAACCAGTCTCTGGAGAAGAGAATGTTCAGCACACCGCAGCTGTCCTGCCGGAGATATGTTCTAGCATGGGTGTGTGCAAGCATCGGGAGAGTTCCATCCCCTTCCGTCTGCGAGACAAGCCTGTGGAGATGGCCCCTTGGCAATAACATTTGGGTCCAGATTTCCAATCGAGTTCCAGGAGAGGTGCGGAAGGATAGGCCAGGTAACAAGTCCCCCAGTGTTCCAGTAACAATTCTGGGGAAGCACAGGTGCCAGGAAACACAAGTTCCTTCAGAGGAGATGCTTTCTAGTACTTACGTCCAGAAGTCTCTGTACATAGCCTACCCTTGCTTGTGGGAGGCAAGTTGGGTGGAATGCGAATTCCACTACCATCTTGTTTGCACAAGAGAGAAATCGAATCATTCCAATATATGCGCTGGAGCCCAGTGTACCGGGGCGATGTCCTGACGCTTTGAGAGAAGAGTGTGGAGCAGGCATCGTTGAGGAATCCACAAGTTTCTCAAGCGAGGAGCCTTCTAGCATTGCCGGGGTGAAGCGACCGAAACATGCACGAACCTTCCCTCTGTGAATAGGCTCGAGGGAATGCCAATTTCCCCCAGAGGAAGATTGTCCCGGTGGGAAGCTCTCTAGCCTGTTGGTCTGCAGGCCCGCGGACAAGGCCACATATACTTCGCTAAGGAAAACTCTCTGTGAAGAAAGATAGGTTCAGTGAAGGAACCACACGTCCCACCAAACCCACTGAAACACACGGAGACGTTTTGGCATCAGGAAAGGCTTTATCCTTGCCTGGATAGAATGCTTTTGGGAGTACCTGTGCTGCCCCGGCGTTGGATTGCCAAGGAGCCCCTTCCTACCTTATAGGTGTGGGAGTGGGCAATGTCCTTCGACGTGGAGACAAGTCTGTGAAGCAAGCACCTTTCGGGGAACCACCAGACTCTCGAGCGAGAAGCATTCCAGCTTGCATGTCCTGAAGCTCCCGAAACACGGGCTCTCGTTGCGTCTCTGAATAAATCTCTGGGGAATGCAACGTTCCTTCACAGGAAGCATGTCCCAGCGAGACATTTTGTGGTATGTTTCTCTAGAAGTACGGGGATGGGTGGTCGCATTCAGGAGCTGCCGTGGCCTTGGCCGGGAGAAACAATTCTGTGGAGAAGGCGAATTCGTCCCCAGTGTGCATTTCCAAGAAGAAGCTTCCTTAGGCCAAAGGCCTGGAAGCATCACTGTAATGCCACCTTCTTCCGTCTGAGCAGGAGGACGGTAGGCAACCCTACTTTCCAAGAACGTGGGGTTTCCAGAAGGAAAAAGCGATCTCTGAGAGACGTTTCCAAGGACAGAGATGGCGGGTCGTACTGGCCTTAGAAACAAGTGTGTGGAGTATGCCCCTTTCAGAGGACCACCATTTCTCCTGCGAGAAGCCTTCTACAATGTATGTGTGGAGGCATCACGCGGGTGCCGGGTCCATCCCTCAGGGAAAACACTCTGTCGAGAACAATGTTCCAGGAACGTCTTGCTTACAGAACGTCGAAGAATTCTCCAGGTCCTTGTGTGATGCGGAGGAGTCTGACCTAATGGGATCTCTGAGAAACAAGGCTGCGGAGACTGGAAACCTTCCCTACCACCTGGATATCCGAAGACGGAAACCATTGCACGTCGATGTGTGGAAGTAGAGGCCAGGGGCCTTGACCTGATGCCCGGGAAGGCGTCTGTGCGGAATTCAACATGGAGCGAACAACCGAAATCTTCCCGTGTAGAGTCCTGTAGCATGGACGTGTACAAGCATCTGGAGCGGGCCCTCTCCTTCCCTCGGAGATACGAGCCCGTGGCGAATGCCACGTCGAGTTCACGTCCTTTCTCATGCGTTCTCTGCCATTTCCAGTGTCGGCCGTGAAGGATAGGCAAAGGGAAAAGTCCCCGTATCGGAGTCCCCAGGATGTGGGGAAAGCAGCTCCAGGAAACCCAAGTTCCCCCCAGTGAGACGCTTTCTCACACACAGGTATGGGCGCATTCGAATGTGCTATATACTTCCTTCGGGGAAGGCGATGTTCCATGAATTTCGTGTTTCCAGGAGAGAAAGCTGATGTCCAGGACATGTGTGCAAGTCTTGAGATGCGGCAAGGTCCTTAGGGCGAGCTTCGAGTGTGTGGATCAAGCCCCTTTCGGATAACCACAAGTTTGTCAAGTGTGAATCATTCTGGCTTCCATGTGTGGAACAATCGAAACACGCCCTCTCCCTCTGTCTGTGAAGCAGTCTCTGGGGAATGCCACTTTCCCGTCAGAGGAAGTTGGTTCCCGTGAGGAGCATTCTACCATCTTTCGCCAGAGGCACGCGGAAATTGCGTCAGACATCGCGGAACGCAAGCCTGGGATTAAAGCAAGATTCACCGTGGAACACGACCCTTCAAACGAAACCATTCTCATGGATGTGTGTGTTCTCAGACTAGAGTAATGGCGTGTCCTTGGCTTGGAGAAAGACTTCTGTGGAGGATGCAGTTCCAGCGACACTGTGGCTGTTCCACCGAGAAGCTTCCGAGTCTCTATGTGTGGAGGCATCCCGAGAGTGCCCCAGTCTTCTGTTTGAGAAAAAGAGTGTGAAGAAAAGCGCTGCCCGCTAACATCTTGATGCCAGAAGCGAAAGCGATTTCTCCTATAGGTGTAGAAATAGAGGACAGGTGGTTTGTCCTTAGGCATGGAATCCAGATGGCAGAGACTGCATTTTTCAGAACCGCATAATTGTCTGCGGCATGAAGGATACCGGCACGTCTGTGGGGCAGCATCAGGAAGGTGCCCTCTCGTTCCGCAGTTGGTAACGGTCGGCTTAGAAGAGGACGTTGAAGGAAACACTTGCTTTCTGAAGACACAAGCCTTTTCCATTCTCCGCGTGTAGTCTGGAGGAAACTGCCCTAAAACCAATTCATCAACCAGAGACTCTGGACCATGGAACTCTAAACTGCCAGCTCGATATCTGAGGGTAGAAACACTTTCATATCTGTGTGGAAGGGCAGGCAAGTGGCCAGGATTCGGAGGAGAGAACCTCATGCGTGGACATTGTAACTTAGAGCGAACAACAAATGTGCTCCCGTGAGAAGCCTGCGGGCCGGGAAGTGTTGACGCGTCAGGATGAAGCCCTCTCATTCCCACCGTGGAAGAAATGTCTGCCTCAGGCACGTCTCCGCGACACCCTGGATCCTTCAATCCTATACCCTGCTAGCCTCTGTGGGTTGAAGTCTCAGAAAAGGGCAGGATCGGGCCCTCGGGGAAAGAGTTCTGTGTAGATAGCCTCTTTCGGCAACCAACGTGGTTCTTCAAAGGGGGAAGCCTTGTAGGAAGTATGTGTTGCCGTGTCAGGACAATGCCATCTCCGCCCATCGTCGAAAGTTGACTGTGGAGGACGACACGTTCCAGGACCATCTGGATCCGGAAGAGAAAGCGATTTCTAGTGTAGGTATGGAAAGAGAGGCAAGGGGCCAGTCCCCGTCTGCGAGATCCAAGTCCATGGAGAGTACAACTTCGGAGCCACAACAAATTTCTCCCCAAAGGGAAGTTTCAAGCTCTGGGGTGGGCAAGCTTCGGCGGGGTTCCATATCCTTGCCTCTGAGAATCAAGGCTGTGGAGATGGTCACTTCCCGGGAGCATCTACTTTCTGGAGATCCAAACTGTGGGCACGGAGGTGGCACGCGAGACTAAGGGGCGTGTCCCTGTCAGGGAGAAGACAGTCCGTGGAGACGGCCACTTTCGTGAGCATCTCGTTCCCTCAAGCCGGAAATATCCTGGCCTATATTGATGAGAAGTAGCAGAATTCCTCAACCTCTGCTCTGCCTAAATAGACTGTGGGCAATGCCAGTTTCCCTAACACCGTGTCTCCAGAAGAGAATTGCCATGTCCAGTTCAAAAGCGGGGAGGTCTAGGAGAGGGACCATGGCCTCACGCTGAGAAACGGGCCTGGGGACATGCACCATTCAGGGTACGACAATGCTCCCCAAAGAGGAGCATTCTAGCACGCATGGGTTGTGGCCTCCTAAACATGCCCCATCCTTGCCTCTGTGAAACGAGTCTCTGGGCATCGCACGTGTCCCGAAAGTGGAAGTTCTCTCCTGCCAGAATCTTTGGAGCACGTTTGTCTAGATGCACGGCCAAAGTGCCATGCCCTTCGGTCAGGTAATGAACCCTGCGAATAAAGCACGTTTCAGACAAGAACACGACACTCTCAAACACACGCCTCAGAGCAGATCCGTGTGTTTTCACCGGAGGAAATGCCGTTTCCACCGTTGGGCGAAGGAATGCTGGAGAGGAGGCCATTTCGGCAACATCTTAGATTTTCACGCCATAAAAATCCAAGCCTCCGTGTGTGCAACGATCACGACAGGGCCATCGAATTTCCAGGGAGATACCAGACGCTGGAGGATCCGGTGTCCACTCACATCTTGTTTTCCGAAGAGAAAACGCATTTCTCATAGTTGTGTGGAAGTCTAGGGAAGGGGGCTTGTCCTTAAGATGAGAAACATGACTGTGGAGAGTGCAACTTTCAGAGCACCCCAAGCATCTCTTTTGGGAAGCCTGGTTGCCCGGGTGCCTTGTGGCATCCGAAAGGTGCCTCACCTTCCCTCAGTGAATACACTCTCTTGGGAATACAGCGTTCAAGTCAACACTTGCTTCCTGAAGATACAAAGCTTTTCCAAGGCAGGTGTTCGATCAGGAGGAAACATGCCTACACGGACCTCTGGAAAACAAGACGTGGGAATGGTCATCGTCACGGCCATCTGGATGCGGGGAGATAGATCCATCTTCAATTCTGGGTGCGGAAGCATAGGCAAGGGTCTAGGACCCTATCCTGAGAAACAAGTCTCTGGAGAAGAGAATGTTCAGCACACCGCAGCTGTCCTGCCGGAGATGTGTTCTAGCATGGGTGTGTGCAAGCATCGGGAGAGTTCCATCCCCTTCCGTCTGCGAGACAAGCCTGTGGAGATGGCCCCTTGGCAATAACATTTGGGTCCAGATTTCCAATCGAGTTCCAGGAGAGGTGCGGAAGGATAGGCCAGGTAACAAGTCCCCCAGTGTTCCAGTAACAATTCTGGGGAAGCACAGGTGCCAGGAAACACAAGTTCCTTCAGAGGAGATGCTTTCTAATACATACGTCCAGAAGTCTCTGTACATAGCCTACCCTTGCTTGTGGGAGGCAAGTTGGGTGGAATGCGAATTCCACTACCATCTTGTTTGCACAAGAGAGAAATCGAATCATTCCAATATATGCGCTGGAGCCTAGTGTACCGGGGCGATGTCCTGACGCTTTGAGAGAAGAGTGTGGAGCAGGCATCGTTGAGGAATCCACAAGTTTCTCAAGCGAGGAGCCTTCTAGCATTGCCGGGGTGAAGCGACCGAAACATGCACGAACCTTCCCTCTGTGAATTTGCTCGAGGGAATGCCAATTTCCCCACAGAGGAAGATTGTCCCGGTGGGAAGCTCTCTAGCCTGTTGGTCTGCAGGCCCGCGGAGAAGGCCACATATACTTCGCTAAGGAAAACTCTCTGTGAAGAAAGATAGGTTCAGTGAAGGAACCACACGTCCCACCAAAACCACTGAAACACACGGAGACGTTTTGGCATCAGGAAAGGCTTTATCCTTGCCTGGATAGAATGCTTTTGGGAGTACCTGTGCTGCCCCGGCGTTGGATTGCCAAGGAGCCCCTTCCTACCTTATAGGTGTGGGAGTGGGCAATGTCCTTCGACGTGGAGACAAGTCTGTGAAGCAAGCACCGTTCGGGGACCCACCAGACTCTCTAGCGAGAAGCATTCCAGCTTGCATGTCCTGAGGCTCCCGAAACACGGGGTCTCTTTGCGTCTCTGAACAAATCTCTGGGGAATGCAACGTTCCTTCACAGGAAGCATGTCCCAGCGAGACATTTTGTGGTATGTTTCTCTAGAAGTACGGGGATGGGTGGTCGCATTCAGGAGCTGCCGTGGCCTTGGCCGGGAGAAACAATTCTGTGGAGAAGGCGACTTCGTCCCCAGTGTGCTTTTCCAAGAAGAAGCTTCCTTAGGCCAAAAGCGTGGAAGCATCACTGTAATACCACCTTCTTCCGTCTGAGCAGCAGGACGGTAGGCAACCCTACTTTCCAAGAACGTGGGGTTTCCAGAAGGAAAAAGCGATCTCTGAGAGACGTTTCCAAGGACAGAGATGGCGGGTCGTACTGGCCTTTAGAAACAAGTGTGTGGAGAATGCCCCTTTCAGAGGACCACCATTTCTCCTGCGAGAAGACTTCTACAATGTATGTGTGGAGGCATCAGGCGGGTGCCGGGTCCATCCCTCAGGGAAAACACTCTGTCGAGAACAATGTTCCAGGAACGTCTTGCTTACAGAACGTCGAAGATTTCTCCAGGTCCTTGTGTGATGCGGAGGAGTCTGCCCTAATGGGATCTCTGAGAAACAAGGCTGCGGAGACTGGAAACCTTCCCTGCCACCTGGATATCCGAAGACGGAAACCATTTCACGTCGATGTGTGGAAGTAGAGGCCAGGGGCCTTGACCTGATGCCCGGGAAGGCGTCTGTGCGGAATTCAACATGGAGCGAACAACCGAAATATTCCCGTGTAGAGTCCTGTAGCATGGACGTGTACAAGCATCTGGAGCGGGCCCTCTCCTTCCCTCGGAGATACGAGCCCGTGGCGAATGCCACGTCGAGTTCACGTCCTTTCTCATGCGTTCTCTGCCATTTCCAGTGTCGGCCGTGAAGGATAGGCAAAGGGAAAGTCCCCGTAGCGGAGTCCCCAGGATGTGGGGAAAGCAGCTCCCAGGAAACCCAAGTTCCCCCCAGTGAGACGCTTTCTCACACACAGGTATGGGCGCATTCGAATGTGCGATAGACTTCCTTCGGGGAAGGCGATGTTCCATGAATTTCGTGTTTCCAGGAGAGAAAGCTGATGTCCAGGACATGTGTGCAAGTCTTGAGATGCGGCAAGGTCCTTAGGGCGAGCTTCGAGTGTGTGGATCAAGCCCCTTTCGGATAACCACAAGTTTGTCAAGTGTGAATCATTCTGGCTTCCATGTGTGGAACAATCGAAACACGCCCTCTCCCTCTGTCTGTGAAGCAGTCTCTGGGGAATGCCACTTTCCCGTCAGAGGAAGTTGGTTCCCGTGAGGAGCATTCTACCATCTTTCGCCAGAGGCACGCGGAAAGTGCGTCAGACGTCGCGGAACGCAAGCGTGGGAATAAAGCAAGATTCACCGTGGAACACGACCCGTTTTTCAAACGAAACCATTCTCATGGATGTGTGTGTTCTCAGACTAGAGTAATGCCGTGTCCTTGGCTTGGAGAAAGACTTCTGTGGAGGATGCAGTTCCAGCGACACTGTGGCTGTTCCACCGAGAAGCTTCCGAGCCTCTATGTGTGGAGGCATCCCGAGAGTGCCCCAGTTTTCTGTTTGAGAAAAAGAGTGTGAAGAAAAGCGCTGCCCGCTAACATCTTGATGCCAGAAGCGAAAGCGATTTCTCCTATAGGTGTAGAAATAGAGGACAGGTGGTTTGTCCTTAGGCATGGAATCCAGATGGCAGAGACTGCATTTTTCAGAACCGCATAATTGTCTGCGGCATGAAGGATACCGGCACGTCTATGGGGCAGCATCAGGAAGGTGCCCTCTCGTTCCGCAGTTGGTAACGGTCGGCTTAGAAGAGGACGTTGAAGGAAACACTTGCTTTCTGAAGACACAAGCCTTTTCCATTCTCCGCGTGTAGTCTGGAGGAAACTGCCCTAAAACCAATTCATCAACCAGAGACTCTGGACCATGGAACTCTAAACTGCCAGCTCGATATCTGAGGGTAGAAACACTTTCATATCTGTGTGGAAGGGCAGGCAAGTGGCCAGGATTAGGAGGAGAGAACCTCATGCGTGGACATTGTAACTTAGAGCGAACAACAAATGTGCTCCCGTGAGAAGCCTGCTGGCCGGGAAGTGTTGACGCGTCAGGATGAAACCCTCTCATTCCCACCGTGGAAGAAATGTCTGCCTCAGGCACGTCTCCGCGACACCCTGGATCCTTCAATCCTATACCCTGCTAGCCTCTGTGGTTTGAAGTCTCAGAAAAGGGCAGGATCGGGCCCTCGGGGAAAGAGTTCTGTGTAGATAGCCTCTTTCGGCAACCAACGTGGTTCTTCAAAGGGGGAAGCCTTGTAGGAAGTATGTGTTGCCGTGTCAGGACAATGCCATCTCCGCCCATCGTCGAAAGTTGACTGTGGAGGACGACACGTTCCAGGACCATCTGGATTCCGGAAGAGAAAGCGATTTCTAGTGTAGGTATGGAAAGAGAGGCAAGGGGCCAGTCCCCGTCTGCGGGATCCAAGTCCGTGGAGAGTACAACTTCGGAGCCACAACAAGTTTCTCCCCAAAGGGAAGTTTCAAGCTCTGGGGTGGGCAAGCTTCGGCGGGGTTCCATATCCTTGCCTCTGAGAATCAAGGCTGTGGAGATGGTCACTTCCCGGGAGCATCTACTTTGTGGAGATCCAAACTGTGGGCACGGAGGTGGCACGCGAGACTAAGGGGCGTGTCCCTGTCAGGGAGAACACAGTCCGTGGAGACGGCCACTTTCGTGAGCATCTCGTTCCCTCAAGCAGGAAGTATCCTGGCCTATATTGATGAGAAGTAGCAGAATTCCTCAACCTCTTCTCTGCCTAAATAGACTGTGGGCAATGCCAGTTTCCCTAACACCGTGTCTCCAGAAGAGAATTGCCATGTCCACTTCAAAAGCGGGGAGGTCTAGGAGAGGGACCACGGCCTCACGGTGAGAAACGGGCCTGGGGACATGCACCATTCAGGGAACGACAACGCTCCCCAACGAGGAGCATTCTAGCACGCATGGGTTGTGGCCTCCTAAACATGCCCCATCCTTGCCTCTGTGAAACGAGTCTCTGGGCATCGCACTTGTCCCGAAAGTGGAAGTTCTCTCCTGCCAGAATCTTTGGAGCACGTTTGTCTAGATGCACAGCCAAAGTGCCATGCCCTTCGTTCAGGTAAAGAACCCTGCGAATAAAGCACGTTTCAGACAAGAACACGACACTCTCAAACACACGCCTCAGAGCAGATCCGTGTGTTTTCCCCGGAGGAAATGCCGTTTCCACCGTTGGGCGAAGGAATGCTGGGGAGGAGGCCATTTCGGCAACATCGTAGATTTTCACGCCATAAAAATCCAAGCCTCCGTGTGTGCAACGATCACGGGAGGGCCATCGAATTTCCCGGGAGATACCAGACGCTGGAGGATCTGGTGTCCACTCACATCTTGTTTTCCGAAGAGAAAACGCATTTCTCATAGTTGTGTGGAAGTCTAGGGAAGGGGGCTTGTCCTTAAGATGAGAAACAAGACTGTGGAGAGTGCAACTTTCTGAGCAGCCCAAGCAAATCTTTTGGGAAGCCTGGTTGCCCCTGTGCCTTGTGGCATCCGAAAGGTGCCTAACCTTCCCTCAGGGAATACACTCTCTTTGGAATACAGCGTTCAAGTCAACACTTGCTTCCTGAAGATACAAAGCTTTTCCAAGGCAGGTGTTTGATCAGGAGGAAACATGCCTACACGGACCTCTGGAAAACAAGACGTGGAAATGGTCATCGTCACGGCCATCTGGATGCGGGGAGATAGATCCATCTTCAATTCTGTGTGCGGAAGCATAGGCAAGGGCCTAGGACCCTATCCTGAGAAACAAGTCTCTGGAGAAGAGAATGTTCAGCACACCGCAGCTGTCCTGCCGGAGATGTGTTCTAGCATGGGTGTGTGCAAGCATCGGGAGAGTTCCATCCCCTTCCGTCTGCGAGACAAGCCTGTGGAAATGGCCCCTTGGCAATAACATTTGGGTCCAGATTTCCAATCGAGTTCCAGGAGAGGTGCGGAAGGATAGGCCAGGTAACAAGTCCCCCAGTGTTCCAGTAACAATTCTGGGGAAGCACAGGTGCCAGGAAACACAAGTTCCTTCAGAGGAGATGCTTTCTAATACTTACGTCCAGAAGTCTCTGTACATAGCCTACCCTTGCTTGTGGGAGGCAAGTTGGGTGGAATGCGAATTCCACTACCATCTTGTTTGCACAAGAGAGAAATCGAATCATTCCAATATATGCGCTGGAGCCTAGTGTACCGGGGCGATGTCCTGACGCTTTGAGAGAAGAGTGTGGAGCAGGCATCGTTGAGGAATCCACAAGTCTCTCAAGCGAGGAGCCTTCTAGCATTGCCGGGGTGAAGCGACCGAAACATGCACGAACCTTCCCTCTGTGAATAGGCTCGAGGGAATGCCAATTTCCCCACAGAGGAAGATTGTCCCGGTGGGAAGCTCTCTAGCCTGTTGGTCTGCAGGCCCGCGGACAAGGCCACATATACTTCGCTAAGGAAAACTCTCTGTGAAGAAAGATAGGTTCAGTGAAGGAACCACACGTCCCACCAAACCCACTGAAACACACGGAGACGTTTTGGCATCAGGAAAGGCTTTATCCTTGCCTGGATAGAATGCTTTTGGGAGTACCTGTGCTGCCCCGGCGTTGGATTGCCAAGGAGCCCCTTCCTACCTTATAGGTGTGGGAGTGGGCAATGTCCTTCGACGTGGAGACAAGTCTGTGAAGCAAGCACCTTTCGGGGAACCACCAGACTCTCGAGCGAGAAGCATTCCAGCTTGCATGTCCTGAGGCTCCCGAAACACGGGCTCTCTTTGCGTCTCTGAATAAATCTCTGGGGAATGCAACGTTCCTTCACAGGAAGCATGTCCCAGCGAGACATTTTGTGGTATGTTTCTCTAGAAGTACGGGGATGGGTGGTCGCATTCAGGAGCTGCCGTGGCCTTGGCCGGGAGAAACAATTCTGTGGAGAAGGCGAATTCGTCCCCAGTGTGCATTTCCAAGAAGAAGCTTCCTTAGGCCAAAAGCGTGGAAGCATCACTGTAATGCCACCTTCTTCCGTCTGAGCAGCAGGACGGTAGGCAACCCTACTTTCCAAGAACGTGGGGTTTCCAGAAGGAAAAAGCGATCTCTGAGAGACGTTTCCAAGGACAGAGATGGCGGGTCGTACTGGCCTTTAGAAACAAGTGTGTGGAGTATGCCCCTTTCAGAGGACCACCATTTCTCCTGCGAGAAGCCTTCTACAATGTATGTGTGGAGGCATCAGGCGGGTGCCGGGTCCATCCCTCAGGGAAAACACTCTGTCGAGAACAATGTTCCAGGAACGTCTTGCTTACAGAACGTCGAAGATTTCTCCAGGTCCTTGTGTGATGCGGAGGAGTCTGCCCTAATGGGATCTCGGAGAAACAAGGCTGCGGAGACTGGGAACCTTCCCTGCCACCTGGATATCCGAAGACGGAAACCATTGCACGTCGATGTGTGGAAGTAGAGGCCAGGGGCCTTGACCTGATGCCCGGGAAGGCGTCTGTGCGGAATTCAACATGGTGCGAAGAACCGAAATGTTCCCGTGCAGAGTCCTGTAGCATGGACGTGTACAAGCATCTGGAGCGGGCCCTCTCCTTCCCTCGGAGATACGAGCCCGTGGCGAATGCCACGTCGAGTTCACGTCCTTTCTCATGCGTTCTCTGCCATTTCCAGTGTCGGCCGTGAAGGATAGGCAAAGGGAAAAGTCCCCGTATCGGAGTCCCCAGGATGTGGGGAAAGCAGCTCCCAGGAAACCCAAGTTCCCCCCAGTGAGACGCTTTCTCACACACAGGTATGTGCGCATTCGAATGTGCGATAGACTTCCTTCGGGGAGGGCGATGTTCCATGAATTTCGTGTTTCCAGGAGAGAAAGCTGATGTCCAGGACATGTGTGCAAGTCTTGAGATGCGGCAAGGTCCTTAGGGCGAGCTTCGAGTGTGTGGATCAAGCCACTTTCGGATAACCACAAGTTTGTCAAGTGTGAATCATTCTGGCTTCCATGTGTGGAACAATCGAAACACGCCCTCTCCCTCTGTCTGTGAAGCAGTCTCTGGGGAATGCCACTTTCCCGTCAGAGGAAGTTGGTTCCCGTGAGGAGCATTCTACCATCTTTCGCCAGAGGCACGCGGAAAGTGCGTCAGACGTCGCGGAACGCAAGCCTGGGAATAAAGCGAGATTCACCGTGGAACACGACCCGTTTTTCAAACGAAACCATTCTCATGGATGTGTGTGTTCTCAGACTAGAGTAATGCCGTGTCCTTGGCTTGGAGAAAGACTTCTGTGGAGGATGCAGTTCCAGCGACACTGTGGCTGTTCCACCGAGAAGCTTCCGAGCCTCTATGTGTGGAGGCATCCCGAGAGTGCCCCAGTCTTCTGTTTGAGAAAAAGAGTGTGAAGAAAAGCGCTGCCCACTAACATCTTGATGCCAGAAGTGAAAGCGATTTCTCCTATAGGTGTAGAAATAGAGGACAGGTGGTTTGTCCTTAGGCATGGAGTCCAGATGGCAGAGACTGCATTTTTCAGAACCGCATAATTGTCTGCGGCATGAAGGATACCGGCACGTCTATGGGGCAGCATCAGGAAGGTGCCCTCTAGTTCCGCAGTTGGTAACGGTCGGCTTAGAAGAGGACGTTGAAGGAAACACTTGCTTCCTGAAGACACAAGCCTTTTCCATTCTCCGCGTGTAGTCTGGAGAAAACTGCCCTAAAACCAATTCATCAACCAGAGACTCTGGACCATGGAACTCTAAACTGCCAGCTCGATATCTGAGGGTAGAAACACTTTCATATCTGTGTGGAAGGGCAGGCAAGTGGCCAGGTTTCGGAGGAGAGAACCTCATGCGTGGACATTGTAACTTAGAGCGAACAACAAATGTGCTCCCGTGAGAAGCCTGCTGGCCGGGAAGTGTTGAAGCGTCAGGATGAAGCCCTCTCATTCCCACCTTGGAAGAAATGTCTGCCTCAGGCACGTCTCCGCGACACCCTGGATCCTTCAATCCTATACCCTGCTAGCCTCTGTGGGTTGAAGTCTCAGAAAAGGGCAGGATCGGGCCCTCGGGGAAAGAGTTCTGTGTAGATAGCCTCTTTCGGCAACCAACGTGGTTCTTCAAAGGGGGAAGCCTTGTAGGAAGTATGTGTTGCCGTGTCAGGACAATGCCATCTCCGCCCATCGTCGAAGGATGACTGTGGAGGACGACACGTTCCAGGACCATCTGGATTCCGGAAGAGAAAGCGATTTCTAGTGTAGGTATGGAAAGAGAGGCAAGGTGCCAGTCCCCGTCTGGGAGATCCAAGTCCGTGGAGAGTACAACTTCGGAGCCACAACAAGTTTCTCCCCAAAGGAAAGTTTCAAGTTCTGTGGTGGGCAAGCTTCGGCGGGGTTCCATATCCTTGCCTCTGAGAATCAAGGCTGTGGAGATGGTCACTTCCCGGGAGCATCAACTTTCTGAAGATCCAAACTGTGGGCACGGAGGTGGCACGCGAGACTAAGGGGCGTGTCCCTGTCAGGGAGAAGACAGTCCGTGGAGACCGCCACTTTCGTGAGTATCTCGTTCCCTCAAGCCGGAAGTATCCTGGCCTATATTGATGAGAAGTAGCAGGAGAATTCCTCAAACTCTGCTCTGCCTAAATAGACTGTGGGCAATGCCACTTTCCCTAACACCGTGTCTCCAGAAGAGAACTGCCATGTGCAGTCCAAAAGCGGGGAGGTCTAGGAGAGCGACCACGACCTCACGCTGATAAACGGGCCTGGGAACATGCACCATTCAGGGAACGACAATGCTATCCAACGAAGAGCATTCTAGCACGCATGGGTGGAGGCCTCCTAAACATGCCCCATCCTTGCCTCTGTGAAACGAGTCTCTGGGCATTGCACGTGTCCCGAAAGTGGAAGTTCTCCCCTGCCAGAATCTTTGGAGCACGTTTGTCTAGATGCACGGCCAAAGTGCCATGCCCTTCGGTCAGGTAATGAACCCTGCGAATAAAGCACGTTTCAGACAAGAACACGACACTTCCAGACACACGCCTCAGAGCAGATCCGTGTGTTTTCCCCGGAGGAAATGCCGTTTCCACCGTTGAGCGAAGGAATGCTGGGGAGGAGGCCATTTCGGCAACATCGTAGATTTTCACGCCATAAAAATCCAAGCCTCCGTGTGTGCAACGATCACGAGAGGGCCATCGAATTTCCCGGGAGATACCAGACGCTGGAGGATCTGGTGTCCACTCACATCTTGTTTTCCGAAGAGAATACGCATTTCTCATAGTTGTGTGGAAGTCTAGGGAAGGGGGCTTGTCCTTAAGATGAGAAACAAGACTGTGGAGAGTGCAACTTTCTGAGCACCCCAAGCATCTCTTTTGGGAACCCTGGTTGCCCCTGTGCCTTGTGGCATCGGAAAGGTGCCTAACCTTCCGTCAGGGAATACACTCTCTTTGGAATACAGCGTTCAAGTCAACACTTGCTTCCTGAAGATACAAAGCTTTTCCAAGGCAGGTGTTTGATCAGGAGGAAACATGCCTACACTGACCTCTGGAAAACAAGACGTGGAAATGGTCATCGTCACGGCCATCTGGATGCGGGGAGATAGATCCATCTTCAATTCTGTGTGCGGAAGCATAGGCAAGGGCCTAGGACCCTATCCTGAGAAACCAGTCTCTGGAGAAGAGAATGTTCAGCACACCGCAGCTGTCCTGCCGGAGATATGTTCTAGCATGGGTGTGTGCAAGCATCGGGAGAGTTCCATCCCCTTCCGTCTGCGAGACAAGCCTGTGGAGATGGCCCCTTGGCCATAACATTTGGGTCCAGATTTCCAATCGAGTTCCAGGAGAGGTGCGGAAGGATAGGCCAGGTAACAAGTCCCCCAGTGTTCCAGTAACAATTCTGGGGAAGCACAGGTGCCAGGAAACACAAGTTCCTTCAGAGGAGATGCTTTCTAGTACTTACGTCCAGAAGTCTCTGTACATAGCCTACCCTTGCTTGTGGGAGGCAAGTTGGGTGGAATGCGAATTCCACTACCATCTTGTTTGCACAAGAGAGAAATCGAATCATTCCAATATATGCGCTGGAGCCCAGTGTACCGGGGCGATGTCCTGACGCTTTGAGAGAAGAGTGTGGAGCAGGCATCGTTGAGGAATCCACAAGTTTCTCAAGCGAGGAGCCTTCTAGCATTGCCGGGGTGAAGCGACCGAAACATGCACGAACCTTCCCTCTGTGAATAGGCTCGAGGGAATGCCAATTTCCCCCAGAGGAAGATTGTCCCGGTGGGAAGCTCTCTAGCCTGTTGGTCTGCAGGCCCGCGGACAAGGCCACATATACTTCGCTAAGGAAAACTCTCTGTGAAGAAAGATAGGTTCAGTGAAGGAACCACACGTCCCACCAAACCCACTGAAACACACGGAGACGTTTTGGCATCAGGAAAGGCTTTATCCTTGCCTGGATAGAATGCTTTTGGGAGTACCTGTGCTGCCCCGGCGTTGGATTGCCAAGGAGCCCCTTCCTACCTTATAGGTGTGGGAGTGGGCAATGTCCTTCGACGTGGAGACAAGTCTGTGAAGCAAGCACCTTTCGGGGAACCACCAGACTCTCGAGCGAGAAGCATTCCAGCTTGCATGTCCTGAAGCTCCCGAAACACGGGCTCTCGTTGCGTCTCTGAATAAATCTCTGGGGAATGCAACGTTCCTTCACAGGAAGCATGTCCCAGCGAGACATTTTGTGGTATGTTTCTCTAGAAGTACGGGGATGGGTGGTCGCATTCAGGAGCTGCCGTGGCCTTGACCGGGAGAAACAATTCTGTGGAGAAGGCGAATTCGTCCCCAGTGTGCATTTCCAAGAAGAAGCTTCCTTAGGCCAAAGGCCTGGAAGCATCACTGTAATGCCACCTTCTTCCGTCTGAGCAGGAGGACGGTAGGCAACCCTACTTTCCAAGAACGTGGGGTTTCCAGAAGGAAAAAGCGATCTCTGAGAGACGTTTCCAAGGACAGAGATGGCGGGTCGTACTGGCCTTAGAAACAAGTGTGTGGAGTATGCCCCTTTCAGAGGACCACCATTTCTCCTGCGAGAAGCCTTCTACAATGTATGTGTGGAGGCATCACGCGGGTGCCGGGTCCATCCCTCAGGGAAAACACTCTGTCGAGAACAATGTTCCAGGAACGTCTTGCTTACAGAACGTCGAAGATTTCTCCAGGTCCTTGTGTGATGCGGAGGAGTCTGACCTAATGGGATCTCTGAGAAACAAGGCTGCGGAGACTGGAAACCTTCCCTACCACCTGGATATCCGAAGACGGAAACCATTGCACGTCGATGTGTGGAAGTAGAGGCCAGGGGCCTTGACCTGATGCCCGGGAAGGCGTCTGTGCGGAATTCAACATGGAGCGAACAACCGAAATCTTCCCGTGTAGAGTCCTGTAGCATGGACGTGTACAAGCATCTGGAGCGGGCCCTCTCCTTCCCTCGGAGATACGAGCCCGTGGCGAATGCCACGTCGAGTTCACGTCCTTTCTCATGCGTTCTCTGCCATTTCCAGTGTCGGCCGTGAAGGATAGGCAAAGGGAAAAGTCCCCGTAGCGGAGTCCCCAGGATGTGGGGAAAGCAGCTCCCAGGAAACCCAAGTTCCCCCCAGTGAGACGCTTTCTCACACACAGTTATGGGCGCATTCGAATGTGCGATAGACTTCTTTCGGGGAAGGCGATGTTCCATGAATTTCGTGTTTCCAGGAGAGAAAGCTGATGTACAGGACATGTGTGCAAGTCTTGAGATGCGGCAAGGTCCTTAGGGCGAGCTTCGAGTGTGTGGATCAAGCCCCTTTCGGTTAACCACAAGTTTGTCAGGTGTGAATCATTCTGGCTTCCATGTGTGGAACAATCGAAACACGCCCTCTCCCTCTGTCTGTGAAGCAGTCTCTGGGGAATGCCACTTTCCCGTCAGAGGAAGTTGGTTCCCGTGAGCAGCATTCTACCATCTTTCGCCAGAGGCACGCGGAAAGTGCGTCAGACGTCGCGGAACGCAAGCCTGGGAATAAAGCGAGATTCACCGTGGAACACGACCCTTCAAACGAAACCATTCTCATGGATGTGTGTGTTCTCAGACTAGAGTAATGCCGTGTCCTTGGCTTGGAGAAAGACTTCTGTGGAGGATGCAGTTCTAGCGACACTGTGGCTGTTCCACCGAGAATCTTCCGAGCCTCTATGTGTGGAGGCATCCCGAGAGTGCCCCAGTCTTCTGTTTGAGAAAAAGAGTGTGAAGAAAAGCGCTGCCCGCTAACATCTTGATGCCAGAAGCGAAAGCGATTTCTCCTATAGGTGTAGAAATAGAGGACAGGTGGTTTGTCCTTAGGCATGGAATCCAGATGTCAGAGACTGCATTTTTCAGAACCGCATAATTGTCTGCGGCATGAAGGATACCGGCACGTCTGTGGGGCAGCATCAGGAAGGTGCCCTCTAGTTCCGCAGTTGGTAACGGTCGGCTTAGAAGAGGACGTTGAAGGAAACACTTGCTTTCTGAAGACACAAGCCTTTTCCATTCTCCGCGTGTAGTCTGGAGAAAACTGCCCTAAAACCAATTCATCAACCAGAGACTCTGGAGCATGGAACTCTAAACTGCCAGCTCGATATCTGAGGGTAGAAACACTTTCATATCTGTGTGGAAGGGCAGGCAAGTGGCCAGGATTCGGAGGAGAGAACCTCATGCGTGGACATTGTAACTTAGACCGAACAACAAATGTGCTCCCGTGAGAAGCCTGCGGGCCGGGAAGTGTTGACGCGTCAGGATGAAGCCCTCTCATTCCCACCGTGGAAGAAATGTCTGCCTCAGGCACGTCTCCGCGACACCCTGGATCCTTTAATCCTATACCCTGCTAGCCTCTGTGGGTTGAAGTCTCAGAAAAGGGCAGGATCGGGCCCTCGGGGAAAGAGTTCTGTGTAGATAGCCTCTTTCGGCAACCAACGTGGTTCTTCAAAGGGGGAAGCCTTGTAGGAAGTATGTGTTGCCGTGTCAGGACAATGCCATCTCCGCCCATCGTCGAAGGATGCCTGTGGAGGACGACACGTTCCAGGACCATCTGGATTCCGGAAGAGAAAGCGATTTCTAGTGTAGGTATGGAAAGAGAGGCAAGGGGCCAGTCCCCGTCTGCGAGATCCAAGTCCGTGGAGAGTACAACTTCGGAGCCACAACAAGTTTCTCCCCAAAGGGAAGTTTCAAGCTCTGGGGTGGGCAAGCTTCGGCGGGGTTCCATATCCTTGCCTCTGAGAATCAAGGCTGTGGAGATGGTCACTTCCCGGGAGCATCTACTTTCTGGAGATCCAAACTGTGGGCACGGAGGTGGCACGCGAGACTAAGGGGCGTGTCCCTGTCAGGGAGAACACAGTCCGTGGAGACGGCCACTTTCGTGAGCATCTCGTTCCCTCAAGCCGGAAGTATCCTGGCCTATATTGATGAGAAGTAGCAGGAAAATTCCTCAACCTCTGCTCTGCCTAAATAGACTGTGGGCAATGCCAGTTTCCCTAACACCGTGTCTCCAGAAGAGAATTGCCATGTCCAGTTCAAAAGCGGGGAGGTCTAGGAGAGGGACCACGGCCTCACGCTGAGAAACGGGCCTGGGGACATGCACCATTCAGGGTACGACAATGCTCCCCAACGAGGAGCATTCTAGCACGCATGGGTTGAGGCCTCCTAAACATGCCCCATCCTTGCCTGTGTGAAACGAGTCTCTGGGCATCGCACGTGTCCCGAAAGTGGAAGTTCTCTCCTGCCAGAATCTTTGGAGCACGTTTGTCTAGATGCACGGCCAAAGTGCCATGCCCTTCGGTCAGGTAATGAACCTTGCGAATAAAGCACGTTTCAGACAAGAACACGACACTCTCAAACACACGCCTCAGAGCAGATCCGTGTGTTTTCACCGGAGGAAATGCCGTTTCCACCGTTGGGCGAAGGAATGCTGGAGAGGAGGCCATTTCGGCAACATCGTATATTTTCACGCCATAAATATCCAAGCCTCCGTGTGTGCAACGATCACGAGAGGGCCATCGAATTTCCCGGGAGATACCAGACGCTGGAGGATCCGGTGTCCACTCACATCTTGTTTTCCGAAGAGAAAACGCATTTCTCATATTTGTGTGGAAGTCTAGGGAAGGGGGCTTGTCCTTAAGATGACAAAAAAGACTGTGGAGAGTGCAACTTTCAGAGCACACCAAGCATCTCTTTTGGGAAGCCTGGTTGCCCCTGTGCCTTGTGGCATCCGAAAGGTGCCTAACCTTCCCTCAGTGAATACACTCTCTTGGGAATACAGCGTTCAAGTCAACACTTGCTTCCTGAAGATACAAAGATTTCCAAGGCAGGTGTTCGATCAGGAGGAAACATGCCTACACGGACCTCTGGAAAACAAGACGTGGGAATGGTCATCGTCACGGCCATCTGGATGCGGGGAGATAGATCCATCTTCAATTCTGTGTGCGGAAGCATAGGCAAGAGTCTAGGACCCTATCCTGAGAAACAAGTCTCTGGAGACGACAATGTTCAGCACACCGCAGCTGTCCTGCCGGAGATGTGTTCTAGCATGGGTGTGTGCAAGCATCGGGAGAGTTCCATCCCCTTCCGTCTGCGAGACAAGCCTGTGGAGATGGCCCCTTGGCAATAACATTTGGGTCCAGATTTCCAATCGAGTTCCAGGAGAGGTGCGGAAGGATAGGCCAGGTAACAAGTCCCCCAGTGTTCCAGTAACAATTCTGGGGAAGCACAGGTGCCAGGAAACACAAGTTCCTTCAGAGGAGATGCTTTCTAATATATACGTCCAGAAGTCTCTGTACATAGCCTACCCTTGCTTGTGGGAGGCAAGTTGGGTGGAATGCGAATTCCACTACCATCTTGTTTGCACAAGAGAGAAATCGAATCATTCCAATATATGCGCTGGAGCCTAGTGTACCGGGGCGATGTCCTGACGTTTTGAGAGAAGAGTGTGGAGCAGGCATCGTTGAGGAATCCACAAGTTTCTCAAGCGAGGAGCCTTCTAGCATTGCCGGGGTGAAGCGACCGAAACATGCACGAACCTTCCCTCTGTGAATAGGCTCGAGGGAATGCCAATTTCCACACAGAGGAAGATTGTCCCGGTGGGAAGCTCTCTAGCCTGTTGGTCTGCAGGCCCGCGGACAAGGCCACATATACTTCGCTAAGGAAAACTCTCTGTGAAGAAAGATAGGTTCAGTGAAGGAACCACACGTCCCACCAAACCCACTGAAACACACGGAGACGTTTTGGCATCAGGAAAGGCTTTATCCTTGCCTGGATAGAATGCTTTTGGGAGTACCTGTGCTGCCCCAGCGTTGCATTGCCAAGGAGCCCCTTCCTACCTTATAGGTGTGGGAGTGGGCAATGTCCTTCGACGTGGAGACAAGTCTGTGAAGCAAGCACCGTTCGGGGAACCACCAGACTCTCGAGCAAGAAGCATTCCAGCTTGCATGTCCTGAGGCTCCCGAAACACGGGCTCTCTTTGCGTCTCTGAATAAATCTCTGGGGAATGCAAAGTTCCTTCACAGGAAGCATGTCCTAGCGAGACATTTTGTGGTATGTTTCTCTAGAAGTACGGGGATGGGTGGTCGCATTCAGGAGCTGCCGTGGCCTTGGCCGGGAGAAACAATTCTGTGGAGAAGGCGACTTCGTCCCCAGTGTGCTTTTCCAAGAAGAAGCTTCCTTAGGCCAAAAGCGTGGAAGCATCACTGTAATGCCACCTTCTTCCGTCTGAGCAGCAGGACGGTAGGCAATCCTACTTTCCAAGAACGTGGGGTTTCCAGAAGGAAAAAGCGATCTCTGAGAGACGTTTCCAAGGACAGAGATGGCGGGTCGTACTGGCCTTTAGAAACAAGTGTGTGGAGAATGCTCCTTTCAGAGGACTACCATTTCTCCTGTGAGAAGCCTTCTACAATGTATGTGTGGAGGCATCAGGCGGGTGCCGGGTCCATCCCTCAGGGAAAACACTCTGTCGAGAACAATGTTCCAGGAACGTCTTGCTTACAGAACGTCGAAGATTTCTCCAGGTCCTTGTGTGATGCGGAGGAGTCTGCCCTAATGGGATCTCTGAGAAACAAGGCTGCGGAGACTGGAAACCTTCCCTGCCACCTGGATATCCGAAGACGGAAACCATTGCACGTCGATGTGTGGAAGTAGAGGCCAGGGGCCTTGACCTGATGCCCGGGAAGGCGTCTGTGCGGAATTCAACATGGAGCGAACAACCGAAATCTTCCCGTGTAGAGTCCTGTAGCATGGACGTGTACAAGCATCTGGAGCGGGCCCTCTCCTTCCCTCGGAGATACGAGCCCGTGGCGAATGCCACGTCGAGTTCACGTCCTTTCTCATGCGTTCTCTGCCATTTCCAGTGTCGGCCGTGAAGGATAGGCAAAGGGAAAAGTCCCCGTAGCGGAGTCCCCAGGATGTGGGGAAAGCAGCTCCCAGGAAACCCAAGTTCCCCCCAGTGAGACGCTTTCTCACACACAGGTATGGGCGCATTCGAATGTGCGATATACTTCCTTCGGGGAAAGCGATGTTCCATGAATTTCGTGTTTCCAGGAGAAAGCTGATGTCCAGGACATGTGTGCAAGTCTTGAGATGGGGCAAGGTCCTTAGGGCGAGGTTCGAGTGTGTGGATCAAGCCCCTTTCGGATAACCCCAAGTTTGTCAAGTGTGAATCATTCTGGCTTCCATGTGTGGAACAATCGAAACACGCCCTCTCCCTCTGTCTGTGAAGCAGTCTCTGGGGAATGCCACTTTCCCGTCAGAGGAAGTTGGTTCCCGTGAGCAGCATTCTACCATCTTTCGCCAGAGGCACGCGGAAATTGCGTCAGACGTCGCGGAACGCAAGCCTGGGAATAAAGGAAGATTCACCGTGGAACACGACCCTTCAAACGAAACCATTCTCATGGATGTGTGTGTTCTCAGACTAGAGTAATGCCGTGTCCTTGGCTTGGGGAAAGACTTCTGTGGAGGATGCAGTTCCAGCGACACTGTGGCTGTTCCACCCCGAAGCTTCCGAGCCTCTATGTGTGGAGGCATCCCGAGAGTGCCCCAGTCTTCTGTTTGAGAAAAAGAGTGTGAAGAAAAGCGCTGCCCGCTAACATCTTGATGCCAGAAGCGAACCGATTTCTCCTATAGGTGTAGAAATAGAGGACAGGTGGTTTGTCCTTAGGCATGGAATCCAGATGGCAGAGACTGCATTTTTCAGAACCGCATAATTATCTGCGGCTTGAAGGATACCGGCACGTCTATGGGGCAGCATCAGGAAGGTGCCCTCTAGTTCCGCAGTTGGTAACGGTCGGCTTAGAAGAGGACGTTGAAGGAAACACTTGCTTTCTGAAGACACAAGCCTTTTCCATTCTCCGCGTGTAGTCTGGAGAAAACTGCCCTAAAACCAATTCATCAACCAGAGACTCTGGAGCATGGAACTCTAAACTGCCAGCTCGATATCTGAGGGTAGAAACACTTTCATATCTGTGTGGAAGGGCAGGCAAGTGGCCAGGATTCGGAGGAGAGAACCTCATGCGTGGACATTGTAACTTAGAGCGAACAACAAATGTGCTCCCGTGAGAAGCCTGCGGGCCGGGAAGTGTTGACGCGTCAGGATGAAGCCCTCTCATTCCCACCGTGGAAGAAATGTCTGCCTCAGGCACGTCTCCGCGACACCCTGGATCCTTCAATCCTATACCCTGCTAGCCTCTGTGGGTTGAAGTCTCAGAAAAGGGCAGGATCGGGCCCTCGGGGAAAGAGTTCTGTGTAGATAGCCTCTTTCGGCAACCAACGTGGTTCTTCAAAGGGGGAAGCCTTGTAGGAAGTATGTGTTGCCGTGTCAGGACAATACCATCTCCGCCCATCGTCGAAAGTTGACTGTGGAGGACGACACGTTCCAGGACCATCTGGATTCCGGAAGAGAAAGCGATTTCTAGTGTAGATATGGAAAGAGAGGCAAGGGGCCAATCCCCGTCTGCGAGATCCAATTCCGTGGAGAGTACAACTTCGGAGCCACAACAAGTTTCTCCCCAAAGGAAAGTTTCAAGCTCTGGGGTCGGCAAGCTTCGGCGGGGTTCTATATCCTTGCCTCTGAGAATCAAGGCTGTGGAGATGGTCACTTCCCGGGAGCATCTACTTTCTGGAGATCCAAACTGTGGGCACGGAGGTGGCACGCGAGACTAAGGGGCGTGTCCCTGTCAGGGAGAACACAGTCCGTGGAGAAGGCCACTTTCGTGAGCATCTCGTTCCCTCAAGCCGGAAGTATCCTGGCCTATATTGATGAGAAGTAGCAGGAGAATTCCTGAACCTCTGCTCTGCCTAAATAGACTGTGTGTAATGCCACTTTCCCAAACACCGTGTCTCCAGAAGAGAACTGCCATGTGCAGTCCAAAAGCGGGGAGGTCTAGGAGAGGGACCACGGCCTCACGCTGATAAACGGGCCTGGGGACATGCACCATTCAGGGAACGACAATGCTCTCCAACGAAGAGCATTCTAGCACGCATGGGTTGAGGCCTCCTAAACATGCCCCATCCTTGCCTCTGTGAAACGAGTCTCTGGGCATTGCACGTGTCCCGAAAGTGGAAGTTCTCCCATGCCAGAATCTTTGGAGCACCTTTGTCTAGATGCACGGCCAAAGTGCCATGCCCTTCGGTCAGGTAATGAACCCTGCGAATAAAGCACGTTTCAGACAAGAACACGACACTTCCAAACACACGCCTCAGAGCAGATCCGTGTGTTTTCCCCGGAGGAAATGCCGTTTCCACCGTTGAGCGAAGGAATGCTGGGGAGGAGGCCATTTCGGCAACATCGTAGATTTTCACGCCATAAAAATCCAAGCCTCCGTGTGTGCAACGATCACGAGAGGGCCATCGAATTTCCCCGGAGATATCAGACGCTGGAGGATCTGGTGTCCACTCACATCTTGTTTTCCGAAGAGAAAACGCATTTCTCATAGTTGTGTGGAAGTCTAGGAAAGGGGGCTTGTCCTTAGGATGAGAAACAAGACTGTGGAGAGTGCAACTTTCTGAGCACCCCAAGCATCTCTTTTGGGAACCCTGGTTGCCCCTGTGCCTTGTGGCATCCGAAAGGTGCCTAACCTTCCCTCAGGGAATACACTCTCTTTGGAATACAGCGTTCAAGTCAACACTTGCTTCCTGAAGATACAAAACTTTTCCAAGGCAGGTGTTTGATCAGGAGGAAACATGCCTACACGGACCTCTGGAAAACAAGACGTGGAAATGGTCATCGTCACGGCCATCTGGATGCGGGGAGATAGATCCATCTTCAATTCTGTGTGCGGAAGCATAGGCAAGGGCCTAGGACCCTATCCTGAGAAACAAGTCTCTGGAGAAGAGAATGTTCAGCACACCGCAGCTGTCCTGCCGGAGATGTGTTCTAGCATGGGTGTGTGCAAGCATCGGGAGAGTTCCATCCCCTTCCGTCTGCGAGACAAGCCTGTGGAGATGGCCCCTTGGCAATAACATTTGGGTCCAGATTTCCAATCGAGTTCCAGGAGAGGTGCGGAAGGATTGGCCAGGTAACAAGTCCCCCAGTGTTCCAGTAACAATTCTGGGGAAGCACAGGTGCCAGGAAACACAAGTTCCTTCAGAGGAGATGCTTTCTAATACTTACGTCCAGAAGTCTCTGTACATAGCCTACCCTTGCTTGTGGGAGGCAAGTTGGGTGGAATGCGAATTCCACTACCATCTTGTTTGCACAAGAGAGAAATCGAATCATTCCAATATATGCGCTGGAGCCTAGTGTACCGGGGCGATGTCCTGACGCTTTGAGAGAAGAGTGTGGAGCAGGCATCGTTGAGGAATCCAGAAGTTTCTCAAGCGAGGAGCCTTCTAGCATTGCCGGGGTGAAGCGACCGAAACATGCACGAACCTTCCCTCTGTGAATAGGCTCGAGGGAATGCCAATTTCCCCCAGAGGAAGATTGTCCCGGTGGGAAGCTCTCTAGCCTGTTGGTCTGCAGGCCCGCGGACAAGGCCACATATACTTCGCTAAGGAAAACTCTCTGTGAAGAAAGATAGGTTCAGTGAAGGAACCACACGTCCCACCAAACCCACTGAAACACACGGAGACGTTTTGGCATCAGGAAAGGCTTTATCCTTGCCCTGGATAGAATGCTTTTGGGAGTACCTGTGCTGCCCCGGCGTTGGATTGCCAAGGAGCCCCTTCCTACCTTATAGGTGTGGGAGTGGGCAATGTCCTTCGACGTGGAGACAAGTCTGTGAAGCAAGCACCTTTCGGGGAACCACCAGACACTCGAGCGAGAAGCATTCCAGCTTGCATGTCCTGAAGCTCCTGATACACGGGCTCTCGTTGCGTCTCTGAATAAATCTCTGGGGAATGCAACGTTCCTTCACAGGAAGCATGTCCCAGCGAGACATTTTGTGGTATGTTTCTCTAGAAGTACGGGGATGGGTGGTCGCATTCAGGAGCTGCCGTGGCCTTGGCCGGGAGAAACAATTCTGTGGAGAAGGCGAATTCGTCCCCAGTGTGCATTTCCAAGAAGAAGCTTCCTTAGGCCAAAGGCCTGGAAGCATCACTGTAATGCCACCTTCTTCCGTCTGAGCAGCAGGACGGTAGGCAACCCTACTTTCCAAGAACGTGGGGTTTCCAGAAGGAAAAAGCGATCTCTGAGAGACGTTTCCAAGGACAGAGATGGCGGGTCGTACTGGCCTTAGAAACAAGTGTGTGGAGTATGCCCCTTTCAGAGGACCACCATTTCTCCTGCGAGAAGCCTTCTACAATGTATGTGTGGAGGCATCACGCGGGTGCCGGGTCCATCCCTCAGGGAAAACACTCTGTCGAGAACAATGTTCCAGGAACGTCTTGCTTACAGAACGTCGAAGATTTCTCCAGGTCCTTGTGTGATGCGGAGGAGTCTGACCTAATGGGATCTCTGAGAAACAAGGCTGCGGAGACTGGAAACCTTCCCTACCACCTGGATATCCGAAGACGGAAACCATTGCACGTCGATGTGTGGAAGTAGAGGCCAGGGGCCTTGACCTGATGCCCGGGAAGGCGTCTGTGCGGAATTCAACATGGAGCGAACAACCGAAATCTTCCCGTGTAGAGTCCTGTAGCATGGACGTGTACAAGCATCTGGAGCGGGCCCTCTCCTTCCCTCGGAGATACGAGCCCGTGGCGAATGCCACGTCGAGTTCACGTCCTTTCTCATGCGTTCTCTGCCATTTCCAGTGTCGGCCGTGAAGGATAGGCAAAGGGAAAAGTCCCCGTAGCGGAGTCCCCAGGATGTGGGGAAAGCAGCTCCCAGGAAACCCAAGTTCCCCCCAGTGAGACGCTTTCTCACACACAGATATGGGCGCATTCGAATGTGCGATAGACTTCTCTCGGGGAAGGCGATGTTCCATGAATTTCGTGTTTCCAGGAGAGAAAGCTGATGTACAGGACATGTGTGCAAGTCTTGAGATGCGGCAAGGTCCTTAGGGCGAGCTTCGAGTGTGTGGATCAAGCCCCTTTCGGATAACCACAAGTTTGTCAGGTGTGAATCATTCTGGCTTCCATGTGTGGAACAATCGAAACACGCCCTCTCCCTCTGTCTGTGAAGCAGTCTCTGGGGAATGCCACTTTCCCGTCAGAGGAAGTTGGTTCCCGTGAGCAGCATTCTACCATCTTTCGCCAGAGGCACGCGGAAAGTGCGTCAGACGTCGCGGAACGCAAGCCTGGTAATAAAGCGAGATTCACCGTGGAACACGACCCTTCAAACGAAACCATTCTCATGGATGTGTGTGTTCTCAGACTAGAGTAATGCCGTGTCCTTGGCTTGGAGAAAGACTTCTGTGGAGGATGCAGTTCTAGCGACACTGTGGCTGTTCCACCGAGAATCTTCCGAGCCTCTATGTGTGGAGGCATCCCGAGAGTGCCCCAGTCTTCTGTTTGAGAAAAAGAGTGTGAAGAAAAGCGCTGCCCGCTAACATCTTGATGCCAGAAGCGAAAGCGATTTCTCCTATAGGTGTAGAAATAGAGGACATGTGGTTTGTCCTTAGGCATGGAATCCAGATGGCAGAGACTGCATTTTTCAGAACCGCATAATGGTCTGCGGCATGAAGGATACCGGCACGTCTGTGGGGCAGCATCAGGAAGGTGCCCTCTAGTTCCGCAGTTGGTAACGGTCGGCTTAGAAGAGGACGTTGAAGGAAACACTTGCTTTCTGAAGACACAAGCCTTTTCCATTCTCCGCGTGTAGTCTGGAGAAAACTGCCCTAAAATCAATTCATCAACCAGAGACTCTGGAGCATGGAACTCTAAACTGCCAGCTCGATATCTGAGGGTAGAAACACTTTCATATCTGTGTGGAAGGGCAGGCAAGTGGCCAGGATTCGGAGGAGAGAACCTCATGCGTGGACATTGTAACTTAGACCGAACAACAAGTGTGCTCCCGTGAGAAGCCTACGGGCCGGGAAGTGTTGACGCGTCAGGATGAAGCCCTCTCATTCCCACCGTGGAAGAAATGTCTGCCTCAGGCACGTCTCCGCGACACCCTGGATCCTTTAATCCTATACCCTGCTAGCCTCTGTGGGTTGAAGTCTCAGAAAAGGGCAGGATCGGGCCCTCGGGGAAAGAGTTCTGTGTAGATAGCCTCTTTCGGCAACCAACGTGGTTCTTCAAAGGGGGAAGCCTTGTAGGAAGTATGTGTTGCCGTGTCAGGACAATGCCATCTCCGCCCATCGTCGAAGGATGACTGTGGAGGACGACACGTTCCAGGACCATCTGGATTCCGGAAGAGAAAGCGATTTCTAGTGTAGGTATGGAAAGAGAGGCAAGGGGCCAGTCCCCGTCTGCGAGATCCAAGTCCGTGGAGAGTACAACTTCGGAGCCACAACAAGTTTCTCCCCAAAGGGAAGTTTCAAGCTCTGGGGTGGGCAAGCTTCGGCGGGGTTCCATATCCTTGCCTCTGAGAATCAAGGCTGTGGAGATGGTCACTTCCCGGGAGCATCTACTTTCTGGAGATCCAAACTGTGGGCACGGAGGTGGCACGCGAGACTAAGGGGCGTGTCCCTGTCAGGGAGAACACAGTCCGTGGAGACGGCCACTTTCGTGAGCATCTCGTTCCCTCAAGCCGGAAGTATCCTGGCCTATATTGATGAGAAGTAGCAGGATAATTCCTCAACCTCTGCTCTGCCTAAATAGACTGTGGGCAATGCCAGTTTCCCTAACACCGTGTCTCCAGAAGAGAATTGCCATGTCCAGTTCAAAAGCGGGGAGGTCTAGGAGAGGGACCACGGCCTCACGCTGAGAAACGGGCATGGGGACATGCACCATTCAGGGTACGACAATGCTCCCCAACGAGGAGCATTCTAGCACGCATGGGTTGAGGCCTCCTAAACATGCCCCATCCTTGGCTGTGTGAAACGAGTCTCTGGGCATCGCACGTGTCCCGAAAGTGGAAGTTCTCTCCTGCCAGAATCTTTGGAGCACGTTTGTCTAGATGCACGGCCAAAGTGCCATGCCCTTCGGTCAGGTAATGAACCTTGCGAATAAAGCACGTTTCAGACAAGAACACGACACTCTCAAACACACGCCTCAGAGCAGATCCGTGTGTTTTCACCGGAGGAAATGCCGTTTCCACCGTTGGGCGAAGGAATGCTGGAGAGGAGGCCATTTCGGCAACATCGTAGATTTTCACGCCATAAAAATCCAAGCCTCCGTGTGTGCAACGATCACGAGAGGGCCATCGAATTTCCCGGGAGATACCAGACGCTGGAGGATCCGGTGTCCACTCACATCTTGTTTTCCGAAGAGAAAACGCATTTCTCATAGTTGTGTGGAAGTCTAGGGAAGGGGGCTTGTCCTTAAAATGAGAAAAAAGACTGTGGAGAGTGCAACTTTCAGAGCACACCAAGCATCTCTTTTGGGAAGCCTGGTTGCCCCTGTGCCTTGTGGCATCCGAAAGGTGCCTAACCTTCCCTCAGTGAATAAACTCTCTTGGGAATACAGCGTTCAAGTCAACACTTGCTTCCTGAAGATACAAAGATTTCCAAGGCAGGTGTTTGATCAGGAGGAAAGATGCCTACACGGACCTCTGGAAAACAAGACGTGGGAATGGTCATCGTCACGGCCATCTGGATGCGGGGAGATAGATCCATCTTCAATTCTGTGGGCGGAAGCATAGGCAAGGGTCTAGGACCCTATCCTGAGAAACAAATCTCTGGAGAAGAGAATGTTCAGCACACCGCAGCTCTCCTGCCGGAGATGTGTTCTAGCATGGGTGTGTGCAAGCATCGGGAGAGTTCCATCCCCTTCCGTCTGCGAGACAAGCCTGTGGAGATGGCCCCTTGCAATAACATTTGGGTCCAGATTTCCAATCGAGTTCCAGGAGAGGTGCGGAAGGATAGGCCAGGTAACAAGTCCCCCAGTGTTCCAGTAACAATTCTGGGGAAGCACAGGTGCCAGGAAACACAAGTTCCTTCAGAGGAGATGCTTTCTAATACTTACGTCCAGAAGTCTCTGTACATAGCCTACCCTTGCTTGTGGGAGGCAAGTTGGGTGGAATGCGAATTCCACTACCATCTTGTTTGCACAAGAGAGAAATCGAATCATTCCAATATATGCGCTGGAGCCTAGGGTACCGGGGCGATGTCCTGACGCTTTGAGAGAAGAGTGTGGAGCAGGCATCGTTGAGGAATCCACAAGTTTCTCAAGCGAGGAGCCTCTAGCATTGCCGGGGTGAAGCGACCGAAACATGCACGAACCTTCCCTCTGTGAATAGGCTCGAGGGAATGCCAATTTCCCCTCAGAGGAAGATTGTCCCGGTGGGAAGCTCTCTAGCCTGTTGGTCTGCAGGCCCGCGGAGAAGGCCACATATACTTCGCTAAGGAAAACTCTCTATGAAGAAAGATAGGTTCAGTGAAGGAAGCACACGTCCCACCAAACCCACTGAAACACACGGAGACGTTTTGGCATCAGGAAAGGCTTTATCCTTGCCTGGATAGAATGCTTTTGGGAGTACCTGTGCTGCCCCGGCGTTGGATTGCCAAGGAGCCCCTTCCTACCTTATAGGTGTGGGAGTGGGCAATGTCCTTCGACGTGGAGACAAGTCTGTGAAGCAAGCACCTTTCGGGGAACCACCAGACTCTCGAGCGAGAAGCATTCCAGCTTGCATGTCCTGAGGCTCCCGAAACACGGGCTCTCTTTGCGTCTCTGAATAAATCTCTGGGGAATGCAACGTTCCTTCACAGGAAGCATGTCCCAACGAGACATTTTGTGGTATGTTTCTCTAGAAGTACGGGGATGGGTGGTCGCATTCAGGAGCTGCCGTGGCCTTGGCCGGGAGAAACAATTCTGTGGAGAAGGCGACTTCGTCCCCAGTGTGCTTTTCCAAGAAGAAGTTTCCTTAGGCCAAAAGCGTGGAAGCATCACTGTAATGCCACCTTCTTCCGTCTGAGCAGCAGGACGGTAGGCAACCCTACTTTCCAAGAACGTGGGTTTTCCAGAAGGAAAAAGCGATCTCTGAGAGACGTTTCCAAGGACAGAGATGGCGGGTCGTACTGGGCTTTAGAAACAAGTGTGTGGAGTATGCCCCTTTCAGAGGACCACCATTTCTCCTGCGAGAAGCCTTCTACAATGTATGTGTGGAGGCATCAGGCGGGTGCCGGGTCCATCCCTCAGGGAAAACACTCTGTCGAGAACAAGGTTCCAGGAACGTCTTGCTTACAGAACGTCGAAGATTTCTCCAGGTCCTTGTGTGATGCGGAGGAGTCTGCCCTAATGGGATCTCTGAGAAACAAGGCTGCGGAGACTGGAAACCTTCCCTGCCACCTGGATATCCGAAGACGGAAACCATTGCACGTCGATGTGTGGAAGTAGAGGCCAGGGGCCTTGACCTGGTGCCCGGGAAGGCGTCTGTGCGGAATTCAACATGGAGCGAACAACCGAAATCTTCCCGTGTAGAGTCCTGTAGTATGGACGTGTACAAGCATCTGGAGCGGGCCCTCTCCTTCCCTCGGAGATACGAGCCCGTGGCGAATGCCACGTCGAGTTCACGTCCTTTCTCATGCGTTCTCTGCCATTTCCAGTGTCGGCCGTGAAGGATAGGCAAAGGGAAAAGTCCCCGTAGCGGAGTCCCCAGGATGTGGGGAAAGCAGCTCCCAGGAAACCCAAGTTCCCCCCAGTGAGACGCTTTCTCACACACAGGTATGGGCGCATTCGAATGTGCGATAGACTTCCTTCGGGGAAGGCGATGTTCCATGAATTTCGTGTTTCCAGGAGAGAAAGCTGATGTCCAGGACATGTGTGGAGGTCTTGAGATGCGGCAAGGTCCTTAGGGCGAGCTTCGAGTGTGTGGATCAAGCCCCTTTCGGATAACCACAAGTTTGTCAAGTGTGAATCATTCTGGCTTCCATGTGTGGAACAATCGAAACACGCCCTCTCCCTCTGTCTGTGAAGCAGTCTCTGGGGAATGCCACTTTCCCGTCAGAGGAAGTTGGTTCCCGTGAGGAGCATTCTACCATCTTTCGCCAGAGGCACGCGGAAAGTGCGTCAGACGTCGCGGAACGCAAGCCTGGGAATAAAGAAAGATTCACCGTGGAACACGACCCTTCAAACGAAACCATTCTCATGGATGTGTGTGTTCTCAGACTAGAGTAATGGCGTGTCCTTGGCTTGGAGAAAGACTTCTGTGGAGGATGCAGTTCCAGCGACACTGTGGCTGTTCCACCGAGAAGCTTCCGAGTCTCTATGTGTGGAGGCATCCCGAGAGTGCCCCAGTCTTCTGTTTGAGAAAAAGAGTGTGAAGAAAAGCGCTGCCCGCTAACATCTTGATGCCAGACGCGACAGCGAGTTCTCCTATAGGTGTAGAAATAGAGGACAGGTGGTTTGTCCTTAGGCATGGAATCCAGATGGCAGAGACTGCATTTTTCAGAACCGCATAATTGTCTGCGGCATGAAGGATACCGGCACGTCTGTGGGGCAGCATCAGGAAGGTGCCCTCTAGTTCCGCAGTTGGTAACGGTCGGCTTAGAAGAGGACGTTGAAGGAAACACTTGCTTTCTGAAGACACAAGCCTTTTCCATTCTCCGCGTGTAGTCTGGAGGAAACTGCCCTAAAACCAATTCATCAACCAGAGACTCTGGACCATGGAACTCTAAACTGCCACCTCGATATCTGAGGGCAGAAACACTTTCATATCTGTGTGGAAGGGCAGGCAAGTGGCCAGGTTTCGGAGGAGAGAACCTCATGCGTGGACATTGTAACTTAGAGTGAACAACAAATGTGCTCCCTTGAGAAGCCTGCTGGCCGGGAAGTGTTGGAGCGTCAGGATGAAGCCCTCTCATTCCCACCGTGGAAGAAATGTCTGCCTCAGGCACGTCTCCGCGACACCCTGGATCCTTCAATCCTATACCCTGCTAGCCTCTGTGGGTTGAAGTCTCAGAAAAGGGCAGGATCGGGCCCTCGGGGAAAGAGTTCTGTGTAGATAGCCTCTTTCGGCAACCAACGTGGTTCTTCAAAGGGGGAAGCCTTGTAGGAAGTATGTGTTGCCGTGTCAGGACAATGCCATCTCCGCCCATCGTCGAAGGATGACTGTGGAGGCCGACACGTTCCAGGACCATCTGGATTCCGGAAGAGAAAGCGATTTCTAGTGTAGGTATGGAAAGAGAGGCAAGGTGCCAGTCCCCGTCTGGGAGATCCAAGTCCGTGGAGAGTACAACTTCGGAGCCACAACAAGTTTCTCCCCAAAGGTAAGTTTCAGGCTCTGGGGTGGGCAAGCTTCGGCGGGGTTCCATATCCTTGCCTCTGAGAATCAAGGCTGTGGAGGTGGTCACTTCCCGGGAGCATCAACTTTCTGAAGATCCAAACTGTGGGCACGGAGGTGGCACGCGAGACTAAGGGGCGTGTCCCTGTCAGGGAGAACACAGTCCGTGGAGACGGCCACTTTCGTGAGCATCTCGTTCCCTCAAGCCGGAAGTATCCTGGCCTATATTGATGAGAAGTAGCAGAATTCCTCAACCTCTGCTCTGCCTAAATAGACTGTGGGCAATGCCAGTTTCCCTAACACTGTGTCTCCAGAAGAGAATTGCCATGTCCAGTCCACAAGCGGGGAGGTTTAGGAGAGGGACCACGGCCTCACGCTGAGAAACGGGCCTGGGGACATGCACCATTCAGGGTACGACAATGCTCCCCAAAGAGGAGCATTCTAGCACGCATGGGTTGTGGCCTCCTAAACATGCCCCATCCTTGCCTCTGTGAAACGAGTCTCTGGGCATCGCACGTGTCCCAAAAGTGGAAGTTCTCTCCTGCCAGAATCTTTGGAGCACGTTTGTGTAGATGCACCGCCAAAGTGCCATGCCCTTCGGTCAGGTAATGAACCCTGCGAATAAAGCACGTTTCAGACAAGAACACGACACTCTCAAACACAGGCCTCAGAGCAGATCCGTGTGTTTTCACCGGAGGAAATGCCGTTTCCTCCGTTGGGCGAAGGATTGCTGGGGAGGAGGCCATTTCGGCAACATCGTAGATTTTCACGCCATAAAAATCCAAGCCTCCGTGTGTGCAACGATCACGAGAGGGCCATCGAATTTCCCGGGAGATACCAGACGCTGGAGGATCTGGTGTCCACTCACATCTTGTTTTCCGAAGAGAAAACGCATTTCTCATAGTTGTGTGGAAGTCTAGGGAACGGGGCTTGTCCTTAAGATGAGAAACAAGACTGTGGAGAGTGCAACTTTCTGAGCACCCCAAGCATCTCCTTTGGGAAGCCTGGTTGCCCCTGTGCCTTGTGGCATCCGAAAGGTGCCTAACCTTCCCTCAGTGAATACACTCTCTTTGGAATACAGCGTTCAAGTCAACACTTGCTTCCTGAAGATACAAAGCTTTTCCAAGGCAGGTGTTTGATCAGGAGGAAACATGCCTACACGGACCTCTGGAAAACAAGACGTGGAAATGGTCATCGTCACGGCCATCTGGATGAGGGGAGATAGATCCATCTTCAATTCTGTGTGCGGAAGCATAGGCAAGGGCCTAGGACCCTATCCTGAGAAACAAGTCTCTGGAGAAGAGAATGTTCAGCACACCGCAGCTGTCCTGCCGGAGATGTGTTCTAGCATGGGTGTGTGCAAGCATCGGGAGACTTCCATCCCCTTCCGTCTGCGAGACAAGCCTGTGGAGATGGCCCCTTGGCAATAACATTTGGGTCCAGATATCCAATCGAGTTCCAGGAGAGGTGCGGAAGGATAGGCCAGGTAACAAGTCCCCCAGTGTTCCAGTAACAATTCTGGGGAAGCACAGGTGCCAGGAAACACAAGTTCCTTCAGAGGAGATGCTTTCTAGTACTTACGTCCAGAAGTCTCTGTACATAGCCTACCCTTGCTTGTGGGAGGCAAGTTGGGTGGAATGCGAATTCCACTACCATCTTGTTTGCACAAGAGAGAAATCGAATCATTCCAATATATGCGCTGGAGCCTAGTGTACCGGGGCGATGTCCTGACGCTTTGAGAGAAGAGTGTGGAGCAGGCATCGTTGAGGAATCCACAAGTTTCTCAAGCGAGGAGCCTTCTAGCATTGCCGGGGTGAAGCGACCGAAACATGCACGAACCTTCCCTCTGTGAATAGGCTCTAGGGAATGCCAATTTCCCCTCAGAGGAAGATTGTCCCGGTGGGAAGCTCTCTAGCCTGTTGGTCTGCAGGCCCGCGGACAAGGCCACATTTACTTCGCTAAGGAAAACTCTCTGTGAAGAAAGATAGGTTCAGTGAAGGAACCACACGTCCCACCAAACCCACTGAAACACACGGAGACGTTTTGGCATCAGGAAAGGCTTTATCCTTGCCCTGGATAGAATGCTTTTGGGAGTACCTGTGCTGCCCCGGCGTTGGATTGCCAAGGAGCCCCTTCCTACCTTATAGGTGTGGGAGTGGGCAATGTCCTTCGACGTGGAGACAAGTCTGTGAAGCAAGCACCGTTCGGGGAACCACCAGACTCTCGAGCGAGAAGCATTCCAGCCTGCATGTCCTGAGGCTCCCGAAACACGGGCTCTCTTTGCGTCTCTGAATAAATCTCTGGGGAATGCAACGTTCCTTCACAGGAAGCATGTCCCAGCGGGACATTTTGTGCTATGTTTCTCTAGAATTAAGGGAAGGGTGGTCGCATTCAGGAGCTGCCGTGGCCTTGGCCGGGAGAAACAATTCTGTGGAGAAGGCGACTTCGTCCCCAGTGTGCTTTTCCAAGAAGAAGCTTCCTTAGGCTAAAAGCGTGGAAGCATCACTGTAATGCCACCTTCTTCCGTCTGAGCAGCAGGACGGTAGGCAACCCTACTTTCCAAGAACATGGGTTTTCCAGAAGGAAAAAGCGATCTCTGAGAGACGTTTCCAAGGACAGAGATGGCGGGTCGTACTGGCCTTTAGAAACAAGTGTGTGGAGAATGCCCCTTTCAGAGGACCACCATTTTCCTGCGAGAAGCCTTCTACAATGTATGTGTGGAGGCATCAGGCGGGTGCCGGGTCCATCCCTCAGGGAAAACACTCTGTCGAGAACAATGTTCCAGGAACGTCTTGCTTACAGAACGTCGAAGATTTCTCCAGGTCCTTGTGTGATGCGGAGGAGTCTGACCTAATGGGATCTCTGAGAAACAAGGCTGCGGAGACTGGAAACCTTCCCTGCCACCTCGATATCCGAAGACGGAAACCATTGCACGTCGATGTGTGGAAGTATAGGGCAGGGGCCTTGACCTGATGCCCGAGAAGGCGTCTGTGCGGAATTCAACATGGAGCGAACAACCGAAGTCTTCCCGTGTAGAGTCCTGTAGCATGGACGTGTACAAGCATCTGGAGCGGGCCCTCTCCTTCCCTCGGAGATACGAGCCCGTGGCGAATGCCACGTCGAGTTCACGTCCTTTCTCATGCGTTCTCTGCCATTTCCAGTGTCGGCCGTGAAGGATAGGCAAAGGGAAAAGTCCCCGTAGCGGAGTCCCCAGGATGTGGGGAAAGCAGCTCCCAGGAAACCCAAGTTCCCCCCAGTGAGACGCTTTCTCACACACAGGTATGGGCGCATTCGAATGTGCGATACACTTCCTTCGGGGAAGGCGATGTTCCATGAATTTCGTGTTTCCAGGAGAGAAAGCTGATGTCCAGGACATGTGTGGAGGTCTTGAGATGCGGAAAGGTCCTTAGGACGAGCTTCGAGGGTGTGGATCAAGCCACTTTCGGATAACCACAAATTTGTCAAGTGTGAATCATTCTGGCTTCCATGTGTGGAACAATCGAAACACGCCCTCTCCCTCTGTCTGTGAAGCAGTCTCTGGGGAATGCCCCTTTCCCGTAAGAGGAAGTTGGTTCCCGTGAGGAGCATTCTACCATCTTTCGCCAGAGGCACGCGGAAAGTGCGTCAGACGTCGCAGAACGCAAGCGTGGGAATAAAGCAAGATTCACCGTGGAACACGACCCGTTTTTCAAACGAAACCATTCTCATGGATGTGTGTGTTCTCAGACTAGAGTAATGCCGTGTCCTTGGCTTGGAGAAAGACTTCTGTGGAGGATGCAGTTCCAGCGACACTGTGGCTGTTCCACCGAGAAGCTTCCGAGCCTCTATGTGTGGAGGCATCCCGAGAGTGCCCCAGTCTTCTGTTTGAGAAAAAGAGTGTGAAGAAAAGCGCTGCCCGCTAACATCTTGATGCCAGACGCGAAAGCGATTTCTCCTATAGGTGTAGAAATAGAGGACAGGTGGTTTGTCCTTAGGCATGGAATCCAGATGGCAGAGACTGCATTTTTCAGAACCGCATAATTGTCTGCGGCATGAAGGATACCGGCACGTCTATGGGGCAGCATCAGGAAGGTGCCCTCTCGTTCCGCAGTTGGTAACGGTCGGCTTAGAAGAGGACGTTGAAGGAAACACTTGCTTTCTGAAGACACAAGCCTTATCCATTCTCGCGTGTAGTCTGGAGGAAACTGCCCTAAAACCAATTCATCAACCAGAGACTCTGGACCATGGAACTCTAAACTGCCAGCTCGATATCTGAGGGTAGAAACACTTTCATATCTGTGTGGAAGGGCAGGCAAGTGGCCAGGATTCGGAGGAGAGAACCTCATGCGTGGACATTGTAACTTAGAGCGAACAACAAATGTGCTCCCGTGAGAAGCCTGCGGGCCGGGAAGTGTTGACGCGTCAGGATGAAACCCTCTCATTCCCACCGTGGAAGAAATGTCTTCCTCAGGCACGTCTCCGCGACACCCTGGATCCTTCAATCCTATACCCTGCTAGCCTCTGTGGGTTGAAGTCTCAGAAAAGGGCAGGATCGGGCCCTCGGGGAAAGAGTTCTGTGTAGATAGCCTCTTTCGGCAACCAACGTGGTTCTTCAAAGGGGGAAGCCTTGTAGGAAGTATGTGTTGCCGTGTCAGGACAATGCCATCTCCGCCCATCGTCGAAAGTTGACTGTGGAGGACGACACGTTCCAGGACCATCTGGATTCCGGAAGAGAAAGCGATTTCTAGTGTAGGTATGGAAAGAGAGGCAAGGGGCCAGTCCCCGTCTGCGGGATCCAAGTCCGTGGAGAGTACAACTTCGGAGCCACAACAAGTTTCTCCCCAAAGGGAAGTTTCAAGCTCTGGGGTGGGCAAGCTTCGGCGGGGTTCCATATCCTTGCCTCTGAGAATCAAGGCTGTGGAGATGGTCACTTCCCGGGAGCATCTACTTTGTGGAGATCCAAACTGTGGGCACGGAGGTGGCACGCGAGACTAAGGGGCGTGTCCCTGTCAGGGAGAACACAGTCCGTGGAGACGGCCACTTTCGTGAGCATCTCGTTCCCTCAAGCAGGAAGTATCCTGGCCTATATTGATGAGAAGTAGCAGAATTCCTCAACCTCTGCTCTGCCTAAATAGACTGTGGGCAATGCCAGTTTCCCTAACACCGTGTCTCCAGAAGAGAATTGCCATGTCCACTTCAAAAGCGGGGAGGTCTAGGAGAGGGACCACGGCCTCACGCTGAGAAACGGGCCTGGGGACATGCACCATTCAGGGAACGACAACGCTCCCCAACGAGGAGCATTCTAGCACGCATGGGTTGTGGCCTCCTAAACATGCCCCATCCTTGCCTCTGTGAAACGAGTCTCTGGGCATCGCACTTGTCCCGAAAGTGGAAGTTCTCTCCTGCCAGAATCTTTGGAGCACGTTTGTCTAGATGCACAGCCAAAGTGCCATGCCCTTCGTTCAGGTAATGAACCCTGAGAATAAAGCACGTTTCAGACAAGAACACGACACTCTCAAACACACGCCTCAGAGCAGATCCGTGTGTTTTCACCGGAGGAAATGCCGTTTCCACCGTTGGGCGAAGGAATGCTGGAGAGGAGGCCATTTCGGCAACATCGTAGATTTTCACGCCATAAAAATCCAAGCCTCCGTGTGTGCAACGATCACGAGAGGGCCATCGAATTTCCCGGGAGATACCAGACGCTGGAGGATCCGGTGTCCACTCACATCTTGTTTTCCGAAGAGAAAACGCATTTCTCATAGTTGTGTGGAAGTCTAGGGAACGGGGCTTGTCCTTAAGATGAGAAAAAAGACTGTGGAGAGTGCAACTTTCAGAGCACACCAAGCATCTCTTTTGGGAAGCCTGGTTGCCCCTGTGCCTTGTGGCATCCGAAAGGTGCCTCACCATCCCTCAGTGAATACACTCTCTTTGGAATACAGCGTTCAAGTCAACACTTGCTTCCTGAAGATACAGAGCTTTTCCAAGGCAGGTGTTTGATCAGGAGGAAACATGCCTACACGGAACTCTGGAAAACAAGACGTGGGAATGGTCATCGTCACGGCCATCTGGATGCGGGGAGATAGATCCATCTTCAATTCTGTGTGCGGAAGCATAGGCAAGGGCCTACGACCCTATCCTGAGAAACCAGTCTCTGGAGAAGAGAATGTTCAGCACACCGCAGCTGTCCTGCCGGAGATGTGTTCTAGCATGGGTGTGTGCAAGCATCGGTAGAGTTCCATCTCCTTCCGTCTGCGAGACAAGCCTGTGGAGATGGCCCCTTGGCAATAACATTTGGGTCCAGATTTCCAATCCTGTTCCAGGAGAAGTGCGGAAGGATAGGCCAGGTAACAAGTCCCCCAGTGTTCCAGTAACAATTCTGGGGAAGCACAGGTGCCAGGAAACACAAGTTCCTTTAGAGGAGATGCTTTCTAATACTTACGTCCAGAAGTCTCTGTACATAGCCTACCCTTGCTTGTGGGAGGCAAGTTGGGTGGAATGCGAATTCCACTACCATCTTGTTTGCACAAGAGAGAAATCGAATCATTCCAATATATGCGCTGGAGCCTAGTGTACCGGGGCGATGTCCTGACGCTTTGAGAGAAGAGTGTGGAGCAGGTATCGTTGAGGAATCCACAAGTTTCTCAAGCGAGGAGCCTTCTAGCATTGCCGGGGTGAAGCGAACGAAACATGCACGAACCTTCCCTCTGTGAATAGGCCCTAGGGAATGCCAATTTCCCCTCAGAGGAAGATTGTCCCGGTGGGAAGCTCTCTAGCCTGTTGGTCTGCAGGCCCGCGGACAAGGCCACATATACTTCGCTAAGGAAAACTCTCTGTGAAGAAAGATAGGTTCAGTGAAGGAACCACACGTCCCACCAAACCCACTGAAACACACGGAGACGTTTTGGCATCAGGAAAAGCTTTATCCTTGCCCTGGATAGAATGCTTTTAGGAGTACCTGTGCTGCCCCGGCGTTGGATTGCCAAGGAGCCCCATCCTACCTTATAGGGGTGGGAGTAGGCAATGTCCTTCGACGTGGAAACAAGTCTGTGAAGCAAGCACCTTTCGGGCAACCACCAGACTCTCGAGCGAGAAGCATTCCAGCTTGCATGTCCTGAGGCTCCCGAAACACGGGCTCTCTTTGCGTCTCTGAATAAATCTCTGGGGAATGCAACGTTCCTTCACAGGAAGCATGTCCCCGCGAGACATTTTGTGGTATGTTTCTCTAGAAGTACGGGGATGGGTGGTCGCATTCAGGAGCTGCCGTGGCCTTGGCCGGGAGAAACAATTCTGTGGAGAAGGCGACTTCGTCCCCAGTGTGCTTTTCCAAGAAGAAGCTTCCTTAGGCCAAAAGCGTGGAAGCATCACTGTAATGCCACCTTCTTCCGTCTGAGCAGCAGGACGGTAGGCAACCCTACATTCCAAGAACGTGGGGTTTCCAGAAGGAAAAAGCGATCTCTGAGAGACGTTTCCAAGGACAGAGATGGCGGGTCGTACTGGCCTTTAGAAACAAGTGTGTGGAGAATGCCCCTTTCAGAGGACCACCATTTCTCCTGCGAGAAGCCTTCTACAATGTATGTGTGGAGGCATCAGGCGGGTGCCGGGTCCATCCGTCAGGGAAAACACTCTGTCGAGAACAATGTTCCAGGAACGTCTTGCTTACAGAACGTCGGAGATTTCTCCAGGTCCTTGTGTGATGCGGAGGAGTCTGACCTAATGGGATCTCTGAGAAACAGGGCTGCGGAGACAGGAAACCTTCCCTGCCACCTGGATATCCGAAGACGGAAAACATTGCACGTCGATGTGTGGAAGTATAGGCCAGGGGCCTTGACCTGATGCCCGGGAAGGCGTCTGTGCGGAATTCAACATGGAGCGAACAACCGAAATCTTCCCGTGTAGAGTCCTGTAGCATGGACGTGTACAAGCATCTGGAGCGGGCCCTCTCCTTCCCTCGGAGATACGAGCCCGTGGCGAATGCCACGTCGAGTTCACGTCCTTTCTCATGCGTTCTCTGCCATTTCCAGTGTCGGCCGTGAAGGATAGGCAAAGGGAAAAGTCCCCGTATCGGAGTCCCCAGGATGTGGGGAAAGCAGCTCCCAGGAAACCCAAGTTCCCCCCAGTGAGACGCTTTCTCACACACAGGTATGGGCGCATTCGAATGTGCGATATACTTCCTTCGGGGAAGGCGATGTTCCATGAATTTCGTGTTTCCAGGAGAGAAAGCTGATGTCCAGGACATGTGTGCAAGTCTTGAGATGCGGCAAGGTCCTTAGGGCGAGCTTCGAGTCTGTGGATCAAGCCCCTTTCGGATAACCACAAGTTTGTCAAGTGTGAATCATTCTGGCTTCCATGTGTGGAACAATCGAAACACGCCCTCTCCCTCTATCTGTGCAGCAGTCTCTGGGGAATGCCACTTTCCCGTCAGAGGAAGTTGGTTTCCGTGAGGAGCATTCTACCATCTTTCGCCAGAGGCACGCGGAAAGTGCGTCAGACGTCGCGGAACGCAAGCCTGGGAATAAAGCAAGATTCACCGTGGAACACGACCATTCAAACGAAACCATTCTCATGGATGTGTGTGTTCTCAGACTAGAGTAATGCCGTGTCCTTGGCTTGGAGAAAGACTTCTGTGGAGGATGAAGTTCCAGCGACACTGTGGCTGTTCCACCGAGAAGCTTCCGAGCCTCTATGTGTGGAGGCATCCCGAGAGTGCTCCAGTCTTCTGTTTGAGAAAAAGAGTGTGAAGAAAAGCGCTGCCCACTAACATCTTGATGCCAGAAGCGAAAGCGATTTCTCCTATAGGTGTAGAAATAGAGGACAGGTGGTTTGTCCTTAGGCATGGAATCCAGATGGCAGAGACTGCATTTTTCAGAACCGCATAATTGTCTGCAGCATGAAGGATACCGGCACGTCTGTGGGGCAGCATCAGGAAGGTGCCCTCTAGTTCCGCAGTTGGTAACGGTCGGCTTAGAAGAGGACGTTGAAGGAAACACTTGCTTTCTGAAGACACAAGCCTTTTCCATTCTCCGCGTGTAGTCTGGAGGAAACTGCCCTAAAACCAATTCATCAACCAGAGACTCTGGACCATGGAACTCTAAACTGCCAGCTCGATATCTGAGGGTAGAAACACTCTCATACCTGTGTGGAAGGGCAGGGAAGTGGCCAGGATTCGGTTGAGAGAACCTCATGCGTTGACATTGTAACTTAGAGCGAACAACAAATGTGCTCCCGTGAGAAGCCTGCTGGCCGGGAAGTGTTGAAGCGTCAGGATGAAACCCTCTCATTCCCACCGTGGAAGAAATGTCTGCCTCAGACACGTCTCCGCGACACCCTGGATCCTTCAATCCTATGCCCTGCTAGCCTCTGTGGGTTGAAGTCTCAGAAAAGGGCAGGATCGGGCCCTCGGCGAAAGAGTTCTGTGTAGATAGCCTCTTTCGGCAACCAACGTGGTTCTTCAAAGGGGGAAGCCTTGTAGGAAGTATGTGTTGCCGTGTCAGGACAATGCCATCTCCGCCCATCGTCGAAAGTTGACTGTGGAGGACGACACGTTCCAGGACCATCTGGATTCCGGAAGAGAAAGCGATTTCTAGTGTAGGTATGGAAAGAGAGGCAAGGGGCCAGTCCCCGTCTGCGAGATCCAAGTCCGTGGAGAGTACAACTTCGGAGGCACAACAAGTTTCTCCCCAAAGGGAAGTTTCAAGCTCTGGGGTGGGCAAGCTTCGGCGGGGTTCCATATCCTTGCCTCTGAGAATCAAGGCTGTGGAGATGGTCACTTCCCAGGAGAATCTACTCTCTGGAGATCCAAACTGTGGGGACCGAGGTGGCACACGAGACTAAGGGGCGTGTCCCTGTCAGGGAGAAGACAGTCCGTGGAGACGGCCACTTTCGTGAGCATCTCGTTCCCTCAAGCCGGAAGTATCTTGGCCTATATTGATGAGAAGTAGCAGGAGAATTCCTCAAACTCTGCTCTGCCTAAATAGACTGTGGGCAATGCCACTTTCCCTAACACCGTGTCTCCAGAAGAGAACTGCCATGTCCAGTCCAAAAGCGGGGAGGTCTAGGAGAGGGACCACGGCCTCACGCTGAGAAACGGGCCTGGGGACATGCACCATTCAGGGAACGACAATGCTCTCCAACGAGGAGCATTCTAGCACGCATGGGTTGAGGCCTCCTAAACATGCCCCATCCTTGCCTCTGTGAAACGAGTCTCTGGGCATTGCACGTGTCCCGAAAGTGGAAGTTCTCCCCTGCCAGAATCTTTGGAGCACGTTTGTCTAGATGCACGGCCAAAGTGCCATGCCCTTCGGTCAGGTAATGAACCCTGCGAATAAAGCACGTTTCAGACAAGAACACGACACTTCCAAACACACGCCTCAGAGCAGATCCGTGTGTTTTCCCCGGAGGAAATGCCGTTTCCACCGTTGGGCGAAGGAATGCTGGGGAGGAGGCCATTTCGGCAACATCGTAGATTTTCACGCCATAAAAATCCAAGCCTCCGTGTGTGCAACGATCACGAGAGGGCATTCGAATTTCCCGGGAGATACCGGACGCTGAAGGATCCGGTGTCCACTCACATCTTGTTTTCCGAAGAGAAAAGCCATTTCTCATAGTTGTGTGGAAGTCTAGGGAAGGGGGCTTGTCCATAAGATGAGAAACAAGACTGTGGAGAGTGCAACTTTCAGAGCACCCCAAGCATCTCTTTTGGGAAGCCTGGTTGCCCCTGTGCCTTGTGGCATCCGAAAGGTGCCTAACCTTCCCTCAGTGAATACACTCTCTTGGGAATACAGCGTTCAAGTCAACACATGCTTCCTGAAGATACAAAGCTTTTCCAAGGCAGGTGTTTGATCAGGAGGAAACATGCCTACACGGACCTCTGGAAAACAAGACGTGGGAATGGTCATCGTCACGGCCATCTGGATGCGGGGAGATAGATCCATCTTCAATTCTTTGTGCGGAAGCATAGGCAAGGGTCTAGGACCCTATCCTGCGAAACAAGTCTCTGGAGAAGAGAATGTTCAGCACACCGCAGCTGTCCTGCCGGAGATGTGTTCTAGCATGGGTGTGTGCAAGCATCGGGAGAGATCCATCCCCTTCCGTCTGCGACACAAGCCTGTGGAGATGGCCCCTTGGCAATAACATTTGGGTCCAGATTTCCAATCGAGTTCCAGGAGAGGTGCGGAAGGATAGGCCAGGTAACAAGTCCCCCAGTGTTCCAGTAACAATTCTGGGGAAGCACAGGTGCCAGGAAACACAAGTTCCTTCAGAGGAGATGCTTTCTAATACATACGTCCAGAAGTCTCTGTACATAGCCTACCCTTGCTTGTGGGAGTCAAGTTGGGTGGAATGCGAATTCCACTACCATCTTGTTTGCACAAGAGAGAAATCGAATCATTCCAATATATGCGCTGGAGCCTAGTGTACCGGGGCGATGTCCTGACGCTTTGAGAGAAGAGTGTGGAGCAGGCATCGTTGAGGAATCCACAAGTTTCTCAAGCGAGGAGCCTTCTAGCATTGCCGGGTGAAGCGAACGAAACATGCACGAACCTTCCCTCTGTGAATAGGCTCGAGGGAATGCCAATTTCCCCACAGAGGAAGATTGTCCCGGTGGGAAGCTCTCTACCCTGTTGGTCTGCAGGCCCGCGGAGAAGGCCACATATACTTCGCTAAGGAAAACTCTCTGTGAAGAAAGATAGGTTCAGTTAAGGAACCACACGTCCCACCAAACCCACTGAAACACACGGAGACGTTTTGGCATCAGGAAAGGCTTTATCCTTGCCTGGGTAGAATGCTTTTGGGAGTACCTGTGGTGCCCCGGCGTTGGATTGCCAAGGAGCCCCTTCCTACCTTATAGGTGTGGGAGTGGGCAATGTCCTTCGACGTGGAGACAAGTCTGTGAAGCAAGCACCTTTCGGGGAACCACCAGACTCTCGAGCGAGAAGCATTCCAGCCTGCATGTCCTGAGGCTCCCGAAACACGGGCTCTCTTTGCGTCTCTGAATAAATCTCTGGGGAATGCAACGTTCCTTCACAGGAAGCATGTCCCAGCGGGACATTTTGTGGTATGTTTCTCTAGAAGTACGGGGATGGGTGGTCGCATTCAGGAGCTGCCGTGGCCTTGGCCGGGAGAAACAATTCTGTGGAGAAGGCGACTTCGTCCCCAGTGTGCTTTTCCAAGAAGAAGCTTCCTTAGGCCAAAAGCGCGGAAGCATCACTGTAATGCCACCTTCTTCCGTCTGAGCAGCAGGACGGTAGGCAACCCTACTTTCCAAGAACGTGGGGTTTCCAGAAGGAAAAAGCGATCTCTGAGAGACGTTTCCAAGGACAGAGATGGCGGGTCGTACTGGCCTTTAGAAACAAGTGTGTGGAGAATGCCCCTTTCAGAGGACCACCATTTCTCCTGCGAGAAGCCTTCTACAATGTATGTGTGGAGGCATCAGGCGGGTGCCGGGTCCATCCCTCAGGGAAAACACTCTGTCGAGAACAATGTTCCAGGAACGTCTTGCTTACAGAACGTCGAAGATTTCTCCAGGTCCTTGTGTGATGCGGAGGAGTCTGCCCTAATGGGATCTCTGAGAAACAAGGCTGCGGAGACTGGAAACCTTCCCTGCCACCTGGATATCCGAAGACGGAAACCATTGCACGTCGATGTGTGGAAGTAGAGGCCAGGGGCCTTGACCTGATGCCCGGGAAGGCGTCTGTGCGGAATTCAACATGGAGCGAACAACCGAAATCTTCCCGTGTAGAGTCCTGTAGCATGGACGTGTACAAGCATCTGGAGAGGGCCCTCTCCTTCCCTCGGAGATACGAGCCCGTGGCGAATGCCACGTCGAGTTCACGTCCTTTCTCATGCGTTCTCTGCCATTTCCAGCGTCGGCCGTGAAGGATAGGCAAAGGGAAAAGTCCCCGTATCGGAGACCCCACGATGTGGGGAAAGCAGCTCCCAGGAAACCCAAGTTCCCCCAAATGAGATGCTTTCTCACACACAGGTATGGGCGCATTCGAATGTGCGATATACTTCCTTCGGGGAAAGCGATGTTCCATGAATTTCGTGTTTCCAGGAGAGAAAGCTGATGTCCAGGATATGTGTGCAAGTCTTGAGATGCGGCAAGGTCCTTAGGGCGAGCTTCGAGTGTGTGGATCAAGCCCCTTTCGGATAACCACAAGTTTGTAAAGTGTGAATCATTCTGGCTTCCATGTGTGGAACAATCGAAACACGCCCTCTCCCTCTGTCTGTGAAGTAGTCTCTGGGGAATGCCACTTTCCCGTTAGAGGAAGTTGGTTTCCGTGAGGAGCATTCTACCATCTTTCGCCAGAGGCACGCGGAAAGTGCGTCAGACGTCGCGGAACGCAAGCCTGGGAATAAAGCAAGATTCACCGTGGAACACGACCCTTCAAACGAAACCATTCTCATGGATGTGTGTGTTCTCAGACTAGAGTAATGCCGTGTCCTTGGCTTGGAGAAAGACTTCTGTGGAGGATGCAGTTCCAGCGACACTGTGGCTGTTCCACCGAGAAGCTTCCGAGCCTCTATGTGTGGAGGCATCCCGAGAGTGCCCCAGTCTTCTGTTTGAGAAAAAGAGTGTGAAGAAAAGCGCTGCCCACTAACATCTTGATGCCAGAAGCGAAAGCGATTTCTCCTATAGGTGTAGAAATAGAGGACAGGTGGTTTGTCCTTAGGCATGGAATCCAGATGGCAGAGACTGCATTTTTCAGAACCGCATAATTGTCTGCGGCATGAAGGATACCGGCACGTCTGTGGGGCAGCATCAGGAAGGTGCCCTCTAGTTCCGCAGTTGGTAACGGTCGGCTTAGAAGAGGACGTTGAAGGAAACACTTGCTTTCTGAAGACACAAGCCTTTTCCATTCTCCGCGTGTAGTCTGGAGGAAACTGCCCTAAAACCAATTCATCAACCAGAGACTCTGGACCATGGAACTCTAAACTGCCAGCTCGATATCTGAGGGTAGAAACACTTTCATATCTGTGTGGAAGGGCAGGCAAGTGGCCAGGATTCGGATGAGAGGACCTCATGCGTGGACATTGTAACTTAGAGCGAACAACAAATGTGCTCCCGTGAGAAGCCTGCTGGCCGGGAAGTGTTGACGCGTCAGGATGAAACCCTCTCATTCCCACCGTGGAAGAAATGTCTGCCTCAGGCACGTCTCCGCGACACCCTGGATCCTTCAATCCTATACCCTGCTAGCCTCTGTGGGTTGAAGTCTCAGAAAAGGGCAGGATCGGGCCCTCGGCGAAAGAGTTCTGTGTAGATAGCCTCTTTCGGCAACCAACGTGGTTCTTCAAAGGGGGAAGCCTTGTAGGAAGTATGTGTTGCCGTGTCAGGACAATGCCATCTCCGCCCATCGTCGAAAGTTGACTGTGGAGGACGACACGTTCCAGGACCATCTGGATTCCGGAAGAGAAAGCGATTTCTAGTGTAGGTATGGAAAGAGAGGCAAGGGGCCAGTCCCCGTCTGCGAGATCCAAGTCCGTGGAGAGTACAACTTCGGAGGCACAACAAGTTTCTCCCCAAAGGGAAGTTTCAAGCTCTGGGGTGGGCAAGCTTCGGCGGGGTTCCATATCCTTGCCTCTGAGAATCAAGGCTGTGGAGATGGTCACTTCCCGGGAGCATCTACTTTCTGGAGATCCAAACTGTGGGCACGGAGGTGGCACGCGAGACTAAGGGGCGTGTACCTGTCAGGGAGAACACAGTCCGTGGAGACGGCCACTTTCGTGAGCATCTCGTTCCCTCAAGCCGGAAGTATCCTGGCCTATATTGATGAGAAGTAGCAGAATTCCTCAACCTCTGCTCTGCCTAAATAGACTGTGGGCAATGCCAGTTTCCCTAACACCGTGTCTCCAGAAGAGATTTGCCATGTCCAGTTCAAAAGCGGGGAGGTCTAGGAGAGGGACCACGGCCTCACGCTGAGAAACGTGCCTGGGGACATGCACCATTCAGGGAACGACAATGCTCCCCAAAGAGGAGCATTCTAGCACGCATGGGTTGTGGCCTAGTAAACATGCCCCATCCTTGCCTCTGTGAAACGAGTCTCTGGGCATCGCACGTGTCCCGAAAGTGGAAGTTCTCTCCTGCCAGAATCTTTGGAGCACGTTTGTCTAGATGCACGGCCAAAATGCCATGCCCTTCGGTCAGGTAATGAACCCTGCGAATAAAGCACGTTTCAGACAAGAACACGACACTCTCAAACACACGCCTCAGAGCAGATCCGTGTGTTTTCACCGGAGGACATGCCGTTTCCACCCTTGGGCGACGAATGCTGGGGAGGAGGCCATTTCGGCAACATCGTAGATTTTCACGCCATAAAAATCCAAGCCTCCGTGTGTGCAACGATCACGAGAGGGCCATCGAATTTCCCGGGAGATACCAGACGCTGGAGGATCCAGTGTCCACTCACATCTTGTTTTCCGAAGAGAAAAGCCATTTCTCATAGTTGTGTGGAAGTCTAGGGAAGGGGGCTTGTCCTTAAGATGAGAAACAAGACTGTGGAGAGTGCAACTTTCAGCGCACCCCAAGCATCTCTTTTGGGAAGCCTGGTTGCCCCTGTGCATTGTGGCATCCGAAAGGTGCCTAACCTTCCCTCAGTGAATACACTATCTTGGGAATACAGCGTTCAAGTCAACACTTGCTTCCTGAAGATACAAAGCTTTTCCAAAGCAGGTGTTTGATCAGGAGGAAACATGCCTACACGGACCTCTGGAAAACAAGACGTGGGAATGGTCATAGTCACGGCCATCTGGATGCGGGGAGATAGATCCATCTTCAATTCTGTGTTCGGAAGCATAGGCAAGGGCCTAGGACCCTATCCTGAGAAACAAGTCTCTGGAGAAGAGAATGTTCAGCACACCGCAGCTGTCCTGCCGGAGATGTGTTCTAGCATGGGTGTGTGCAAGCATCGGGAGAGTTCCATCCCCTTCCGTCTGCGAGACAAGCCTGTGGAGTTGGCCCCTTGGCAATAACATTTGGGTCCAGATCTCCAATCCAGTTAAAGGAGAGGTGCGGAAGGATAGGCCAGGTAACAAGTCCCCCAGTGTTCCAGTAACAATTCTGGGGAAGCACAGGTGCCAGGAAACACAAGTTCCTTCAGAGGAGATGCTTTCTAGTACTTACGTCCAGAAGTCTCTGTACATAGCCTACCCTTGCTTGTGGGAGGCAAGTTGGGTGGAATGCGAATTCCACTACCATCTTGTTTGCACAAGAGAGAAATCGAATCATTCCAATATATGCGCTGGAGCCTAGTGTACCGGGGCGATGTCCTGACGCTTTGAGAGAAGAGTGTGGAGCAGGCATCGTTGAGGAATCCACAAGTTTCTCAAGCGAGGAGCCTTCTAGCATTGCCGGGGTGAAGCGACCGAAACATGCACGAACCTTCCCTCTGTGAATAGGCTCTAGGGAATGCCAATTTCCCCTCAGAGGAAGATTGTCCCGGTGGGAAGCTCTCTAGCCTGTTGGTCTGCAGGCCCGCGGACAAGGCCACATATACTTCGCTAAGGAAAACTCTCTGTGAAGAAAGATAGGTTCAGTGAAGGAACCACACGTCCCACCAAACCCACTGAAACACACGGAGACGTTTTGGCATCAGGAAAGGCTTTATCCTTGCCCTGGATAGAATGCTTTTGGGAGTACCTGTGCTGCCCCGGCGTTGGATTGCCAAGGAGCCCCTTCCTACCTTATAGGTGTGGGAGTGGGCAATGTCCTTCGACGTGGAGACAAGTCTGTGAAGCAAGCACCGTTCGGGGAACCACCAGACTCTCGAGCGAGAAGCATTCCAGCCTGCATGTCCTGAGGCTCCCGAAACACGGGCTCTCTTTGCGTCTCTGAATAAATCTCTGGGGAATGCAACGTTCCTTCACAGGAAGCATGTCCCAGCGGGACATTTTGTGGTATGTTTCTCTAGAAGTACGGGGATGGGTGGTCGCATTCAGGAGCTGCCGTGGCCTGGGCCGGGAGAAACAATTCTGTGGAGAAGGCGATTTCGTCCCCAGTGTGCTTTTCCAAGAAGAAGCTTCCTTAGGCTAAAAGCGTGGAAGCATCACTGTAATGCCACCTTCTTCCGTCTGAGCAGCAGGACGGTAGGCAACCCTACTTTCCAAGAACATGGGGTTTCCAGAAGGAAAAAGCGATCTCTGAGAGACGTTTCGAAGGACAGAGATGGCGGGTCGTACTGGCCTTTAGAAACAAGTGTGTGGAGAATGCCCCTTTCAGAGGACCACCATTTCTCCTGCGAGAAGCCTTCTACAATGTATGTGTGGAGGCATCAGGCGGGTGCCGGGTCCATCCCTCAGGGAAAACACTCTGTCGAGAACAATGTTCCAGGAACGTCTTGCTTACAGAACGTCGAAGATTTCTCCAGGTCCTTGTGTGATGCGGAGGAGTCTGCCCTAATGGGATCTCTGAGAAACAAGGCTGCGGAGACTGGAAACCTTCCCTGCCACCTGGATATCCGAAGACGGAAACCATTTCACGTCGATGTGTGGAAGTAGAGGCCAGGGGCCTTGACCTGATGCCCGGGAAGCCGTCTGTGCGAATTCAACATGGAGCGAACAACCGAAATCTTCCCGTGTAGAGTCCTGTAGCATGGACGTGTACAAGCATCTGGAGCGGGCCCTCTCCTTCCCTCGTAGATACGAGCCCGTGGCGAATGCCACGTCGAGTTCACGTCCTTTCTCATGCGTTCTCTGCCATTTCCAGTGTCGGCCGTGAAGGATAGGCAAAGGGAGAAGTCCCCGTATCGGAGACCCCAGGATGTGGGGAAAGCAGCTCCCAGGAAACCCAAGTTCCCCCAAATGAGATGCTTTCTCACACACAGGTATGGGCGCATTCGAATGTGCGATAGACTTCCTTCGGGGAAAGCGATGTTCCATGAATTTCGTGTTTCCAGGAGAGAAAGCTGATGTCCAGGACATGTGTGCAAGTCTTGAGATGGGGCAAGGTCCTTAGGGCGAGCTTCGAGTGTGTGGATCAAGTCCCTTTCGGATAACCACAAGTTTGTCAAGTGTGAATCATTCTGGCTTCCATGTGTGGAACAATCGAAACACGCCCTCTCCCTCTGTCTGTGAAGCAGTCTCTGGGGAATGCCACTTTCCCGTCAGAGGAAGTTGGTTCCCGTGAGGAGCATTCTACCATCTTTCGCCAGAGGCACGCGGAAAGTGCGTCAGACGTCGCGGAACGCAAGCCTGGGAATAAAGCAAGATTCACCGTGGAACACGACCCTTCAAACGAAACCATTCTCATGGATGTGTGTGTTCTCAGACTAGAGTAATGCCGTGTCCTTGGCTTGGAGAAAGACTTCTGTGGAGGATGCAGTTCCAGCGACACTGTGGCTGTTCCACCGAGAAGCTTCCGAGCCTCTATGTGTGGAGGCATCCCGAGAGTGCCCCAGTCTTCTGTTTGAGAAAAAGAGTGTGAAGAAAAGCGCTGCCCACTAACATCTTGATGCCAGAAGCGAAAGCGATTTCTCCTATAGGTGTAGAAATAGAGGACAGGTGGTTTGTCCTTAGGCATGGAATCCAGATGGCAGAGACTGCATTTTTCAGAACCGCATAATTGTCTGCGGCATGAAGGATACCGGCACGTCTGTGGGGCAGCATCAGGAAGGTGCCCTCTAGTTCCGCAGTTGGTAACGGTCGGCTTAGAAGAGGACGTTGAAGGAAACACTTGCTTTCTGAAGACACAAGCCTTTTCCATTCTCCGCGTGTAGTCTGGAGGAAACTGCCCTAAAACCAATTCATCAACCAGAGACTCTGGACCATGGAACTCTAAACTGCCAGCTCGATATCTGAGGGTAGAAACACTTTCATATCTGTGTGGAAGGGCAGGCAAGTGGCCAGGATTCGGATGAGAGAACCTCATGCGTGGACATTGTAACTTAGAGCGAACAACAAATGTGCTCCCGTGAGAAGCCTGCTGGCCGGGAAGTCTTGAAGCGTCAGGATGAAACCCTCTCATTCCCACCGTGGAAGAAATGTCTGCCTCAGGCACGTCTCCGCGACACCCTGGATTCTTCAATCCTATACCCTGCTAGCCTCTGTGGGTTGAAGTCTCAGAAAAGGGCAGGATCGGGCCCTCGGCGAAAGAGTTCTGTGTAGATAGCCTCTTTCGGCAACCAACGTGGTTCTTCAAAGGGGGAAGCCTTGTAGGAAGTATGTGTTGCCGTGTCAGGACAATGCCATCTCCGCCCATCGTCGAAAGTTGACTGTGGAGGACGACACGTTCCAGGACCATCTGGATTCCGGAAGAGAAAGCGATTTCTAGTGTAGGTATGGAAAGAGAGGCAAGGGGCCAGTCCCCGTCTGCGAGATCCAAGTCCGTGGAGAGTACAACTTCGGAGGCACAACAAGTTTCTCCCCAAAGGGAAGTTTCAAGCTCTGGGGTGGGCAAGCTTCGGCGGGGTTCCATATCCTTGCCTCTGAGAATCAAGGCTGTGGAGATGGTCACTTCCCGGGAGCATCTACTTTCTGGAGATCCAAACTGTGGGCACGGAGGTGGCACGCGAGACGAAAGGGGCGTGTCCCTGTCAGGGAGAACACAGTCCGTGGAGACGGCCACTTTCGTGAGCATCTCGTTCCCTCAAGCCGGAAGTATCCTGGCCTATATTGATGAGAAGTAGCAGAATTCCTCAACCTCTGCTCTGCCTAAATAGACTGTGGGCAATGCCAGTTTCCATAACACCGCGTCTCCAGAAGAGAATTGCCATGTCCAGTTCAAAAGCGGGGAGGTCTAGGAGAGGGACCACGGCCTCACGCTGAGAAACGGGCCTGGGGACATGCACCATTCAGGGAACGACAATGCTCCCCAAAGAGGAGCATTCTAGCACGCATGGGTTGTGGCCTCCTAAACATGCCCCATCCTTGCCTCTGTGAAACGAGTCTCTGGGCATCGCACGTGTCCCGAAAGTGGAAGTTCTCTCCTGCCAGAATCTTTGGAGCACGTTTGTCTAGATGCACGGCCAAAGTGCCATGCCCTTCGGTCAGGTAATGAACCCTGCGAATAAAGCACGTTTCAGACAAGAACACGACACTCTCAAACACACGCCTCAGAGCAGATCCGTGTGTTTTCACCGGAGGAAATGCCGTTTCCACCGTTGGGCGAAGGAATGCTGGAGAGGAGGCCATTTCGGCAACATCGTAGATTTTCACGCCATAAAAATTCAAGCCTCCGTGTGTGCAACGATCACGAGAGGGCCATCGAATTTCCCGGGAGATACCAGACGCTGGAGGATCCTGTGTCCACTCACATCTTGTTTTCCGAAGAGAAAACGCATTTCTCATAGTTGTGTGGAAGTCTAGGGAAGGGGGCTTGTCCTTAAGATGAGAAACAAGACTGTGGAGAGTGCAACTTTCAGAGCACACCAAGCATCTCTTTTGGGAAGCCTGGTTGCCCCTGTGCCTTGTGGCATCCGAAAGGTGCCTAACCTTCCCTCAGTGAATACACTCTCTTGGGAATACAGCGTTCAAGTCAACACTTGCTTCCTGAAGATACAATGATTTCAAAGGCAGGTGTTTGATCAGGAGGAAACATGCCTACACGGACCTCTGGAAAACAAGATGTGGGAATGGTCATCGTCACGGCCATCTGGATGCGGGGAGATAGATCCATCTTCAATTCTGTGTGCGGAAGCATAGGCAAGGGTCTAGGACCCTATCCTGAGAAACATGTCTCTGGAGAAGAGAATGTTCAGCACACCGCAGCTGTCCTGCCGGAGATGTGTTCTAGCATGGGTGTGTGCAAGCATCGGGAGAGTTCCATCCCCTTCCGTCTGCGAGACAAGCCTGTGGAGATGGCCCCTTGGCCATAACATTTGGGTCCAGATTTCCAATCGAGTTCCAGGAGAGGTGCGGAAGGATAGGCCAGGTAACAAGTCCCCCAGTGTTCCAGTAACAATTCTGGGGAAGCACAGGTGCCAGGAAACACAAGTTCCTTCAGAGGAGATGCTTTCTAGTACTTACGTCCAGAAGTCTCTGTACATAGCCTACCCTTGCTTGTGGGAGGCAAGTTGGGTGGAATGCGAATTCCACTACCATCTTGTTGGCACAAGAGAGAAATCGAATCATTCCAATATATGCGCTGGAGCCTAGTGTACCGGGGCGATGTCCTGACGCTTTGAGAGAAGAGTGTGGAGCAGGCATCGTTGAGGAATCCACAAGTTTCTCAAGCGAGGAGCCTTCTAGCATTGCCGGGGTGAAGCGACCGAAACATGCACGAACCTTCCCTCTGTGAATAGGCTCTAGGGAATGCCAATTTCCCCTCAGAGGAAGATTGTCCCGGTGGGAAGCTCTCTAGCCTGTTGGTCTGCAGGCCCGCGGACAAGGCCACATATACTTCGCTAAGGAAAACTCTCTGTGAAGAAAGATAGGTTCAGTGAAGGAACCACACGTCCCACCAAACCCACTGAAACACACGGAGACGTTTTGGCATCAGGAAAGGCTTTATCCTTGCCCTGGATAGAATGCTTTTGGGAGTACCTGTGCTGCCCCGGCGTTGGATTGCCAAGGAGCCCCTTCCTACCTTATAGGTGTGGGAGTGGGCAATGTCCTTCGACGTGGAGACAAGTCTGTGAAGCAAGCACCGTTCGGGGAACCACCAGACTCTCGAGCGAGAAGCATTCCAGCCTGCATGTCCTGAGGCTCCCGAAACACGGGCTCTCTTTGCGTCTCTGAATAAATCTCTGGGGAATGCAACGTTCCTTCACAGGAAGCATGTCCCAGCGGGACATTTTGTGGTATGTTTCTCTAGAAGTACGGGGATGGGTGGTCGCATTCAGGAGCTGCCGTGGCCTTGGCCGGGAGAAACAATTCTGTGGAGAAGGCGACTTCGTCCCCAGTGTGCTTTTCCAAGAAGAAGCTTCCTTAGGCTAAAACCGTGGAAGCATCACTGTAATGCCACCTTCTTCCGTCTGAGCAGCAGGACGGTAGGCAACCCTACTTTCCAAGAACATGGGGTTTCCAGAAGGAAAAAGCGATCTCTGAGAGACGTTTCGAAGGACAGAGATGGCGGGTCGTACTGGCCTTTAGAAACAAGTGTGTGGAGAATGCCCCTTTCAGAGGACCACCATTTCTCCTGCGAGAAGCCTTCTACAATGTATGTGTGGAGGCATCAGGCGGGTGCCGGGTCCATCCCTCAGGGAAAACACTCTGTCGAGAACAATGTTCCAGGAACGTCTTGCTTACAGAACGTCGAAGATTTCTCCAGGTCCTTGTGTGATGCGGAGGAGTCTGCCCTAATGGGATCTCTGAGAAACAAGGCTGCGGAGACTGGAAACCTTCCCTGCCACCTGGATATCCGAAGACGGAAACCATTTCACGTCGATGTGTGGAAGTAGAGGCCAGGGGCCTTGACCTGATGCCCGGGAAGCCGTCTGTGCGAATTCAACATGGAGCGAACAACCGAAATCTTCCCGTGTAGAGTCCTGTAGCATGGACGTGTACAAGCATCTGGAGCGGGCCCTCTCCTTCCCTCGTAGATACGAGCCCGTGGCGAATGCCACGTCGAGTTCACGTCCTTTCTCATGCGTTCTCTGCCATTTCCAGTGTCGGCCGTGAAGGATAGGCAAAGGGAGAAGTCCCCGTATCGGAGACCCCAGGATGTGGGGAAAGCAGCTCCCAGGAAACCCAAGTTCCCCCAAATGAGATGCTTTCTCACACACAGGTATGGGCGCATTCGAATGTGCGATATACTTCCTTCGGGGAAAGCGATGTTCCATGAATTTCGTGTTTCCAGGAGAGAAAGCTGATGTCCAGGACATGTGTGCAAGTCTTGAGATGGGGCAAAGTCCTTAGGGCGAGCTTCGAGTGTGTGGATCAAGTCCCTTTCGGATAACCACAAGTTTGTCAAGTGTGAATCATTCTGGCTTCCATGTGTGGAACAATCGAAACACGCCCTCTCCCTCTGTCTGTGAAGCAGTCTCTGGGGAATGCCACTTTCCCGTCAGAGGAAGTTGGTTCCCGTGAGGAGCATTCTACCATCTTTCGCCAGAGGCACGCGGAAAGTGCGTCAGACGTCGCGGAACGCAAGCCTGGGAATAAAGCAAGATTCACCGTGGAACACGACCCTTCAAACGAAACCATTCTCATGGATGTGTGTGTTCTCAGACTAGAGTAATGCCGTGTCCTTGGCTTGGAGAAAGACTTCTGTGGAGGATGCAGTTCCAGCGACACTGTGGCTGTTCCACCGAGAAGCTTCCGAGCCTCTATGTGTGGAGGCATCCCGAGAGTGCCCCAGTCTTCTGTTTGAGAAAAAGAGTGTGAAGAAAAGCGCTGCCCACTAACATCTTGATGCCAGAAGCGAAAGCGATTTCTCCTATAGGTGTAGAAATAGAGGACAGGTGGTTTGTCCTTAGGCATGGAATCCAGATGGCAGAGACTGCATTTTTCAGAACCGCATAATTGTCTGCGGCATGAAGGATACCGGCACGTCTGTGGGGCAGCATCAGGAAGGTGCCCTCTAGTTCCGCAGTTGGTAACGGTCGGCTTAGAAGAGGACGTTGAAGGAAACACTTGCTTTCTGAAGACACAAGCCTTTTCCATTCTCCGCGTGTAGTCTGGAGGAAACTGCCCTAAAACCAATTCATCAACCAGAGACTCTGGACCATGGAACTCTAAACTGCCAGCTCGATATCTGAGGGTAGAAACACTTTCATATCTGTGTGGAAGGGCAGGCAAGTGGCCAGGATTCGGATGAGAGAACCTCATGCGTGGACATTGTAACTTAGAGCGAACAACAAATGTGCTCCCGTGAGAAGCCTGCTGGCCGGGAAGTCTTGAAGCGTCAGGATGAAACCCTCTCATTCCCACCGTGGAAGAAATGTCTGCCTCAGGCACGTCTCCGCGACACCCTGGATTCTTCAATCCTATACCCTGCTAGCCTCTGTGGGTTGAAGTCTCAGAAAAGGGCAGGATCGGGCCCTCGGCGAAAGAGTTCTGTGTAGATAGCCTCTTTCGGCAACCAACGTGGTTCTTCAAAGGGGGAAGCCTTGTAGGAAGTATGTGTTGCCGTGTCAGGACAATGCCATCTCCGCCCATCGTCGAAAGTTGACTGTGGAGGACGACACGTTCCAGGACCATCTGGATTCCGGAAGAGAAAGCGATTTCTAGTGTAGGTATGGAAAGAGAGGCAAGGGGCCAGTCCCCGTCTGCGAGATCCAAGTCCGTGGAGAGTACAACTTCGGAGGCACAACAAGTTTCTCCCCAAAGGGAAGTTTCAAGCTCTGGGGTGGGCAAGCTTCGGCGGGGTTCCATATCCTTGCCTCTGAGAATCAAGGCTGTGGAGATGGTCACTTCCCGGGAGCATCTACTTTCTGGAGCTCCAAACTGTGGGCACGGAGGTGGCACGCGAGACGAAAGGGGCGTGTCCCTGTCAGGGAGAACACAGTCCGTGGAGACGGCCACTTTCGTGAGCATCTCGTTCCCTCAAGCCGGAAGTATCCTGGCCTATATTGATGAGAAGTAGCAGAATTCCTCAACCTCTGCTCTGCCTAAATAGACTGTGGGCAATGCCAGTTTCCCTAACACCGCGTCTCCAGAAGAGAATTGCCATGTCCAGTTCAAAAGCGGGGAGGTCTAGGAGAGGGACCACGGCCTCACGCTGAGAAACGGGCCTGGGGACATGCACCATTCAGGGAACGACAATGCTCCCCAAAGAGGAGCATTCTAGCACGCATGGGTTGTGGCCTCCTAAACATGCCCCATCCTTGCCTCTGTGAAACGAGTCTCTGGGCATCGCACGTGTCCCGAAAGTGGAAGTTCTCTCCTGCCAGAATCTTTGGAGCACGTTTGTCTAGATGCACGGCCAAAGTGCCATGCCCTTCGGTCAGGTAATGAACCCTGCGAATAAAGCACGTTTCAGACAAGAACACGACACTCTCAAACACACGCCTCAGAGCAGATCCGTGTGTTTTCACCGGAGGAAATGCCGTTTCCACCGTTGGGCGAAGGAATGCTGGAGAGGAGGCCATTTCGGCAACATCGTAGATTTTCACGCCATAAAAATTCAAGCCTCCGTGTGTGCAACGATCACGAGAGGGCCATCGAATTTCCCGGGAGATACCAGACGCTGGAGGATCCTGTGTCCACTCACATCTTGTTTTCCGAAGAGAAAACGCATTTCTCATAGTTGTGTGGAAGTCTAGGGAAGGGGGCTTGTCCTTAAGATGAGAAACAAGACTGTGGAGAGTGCAACTTTCAGAGCACACCAAGCATCTCTTTTGGGAAGCCTGGTTGCCCCTGTGCCTTGTGGCATCCGAAAGGTGCCTAACCTTCCCTCAGTGAATACACTCTCTTGGGAATACAGCGTTCAAGTCAACACTTGCTTCCTGAAGATACAATGATTTCAAAGGCAGGTGTTTGATCAGGAGGAAACATGCCTACACGGACCTCTGGAAAACAAGATGTGGGAATGGTCATCGTCACGGCCATCTGGATGCGGGGAGATAGATCCATCTTCAATTCTGTGTTCGGAAGCATAGGCAAGGGCCTAGGACCCTATCCTGAGAAACAAGTCTCTGGAGAAGAGAATGTTCAGCACACCGCAGCTGTCCTGCCGGAGATGTGTTCTAGCATGGGTGTGTGCAAGCATCGGGAGAGTTCCATCCCCTTCCGTCTGCGAGACAAGCCTGTGGAGTTGGCCCCTTGGCAATAACATTTGGGTCCAGATCTCCAATCCAGTTCCAGGAGAGGTGCGGAAGGATAGGCCAGGTAACAAGTCCCCCAGTGTTCCAGTAACAATTCTGGGGAAGCACAGGTGCCAGGAAACACAAGTTCCTTCAGAGGAGATGCTTTCTAGTACTTACGTCCAGAAGTCTCTGTACATAGCCTACCCTTGCTTGTGGGAGGCAAGTTGGGTGGAATGCGAATTCCACTACCATCTTGTTTGCACAAGAGAGAAATCGAATCATTCCAATATATGCGCTGGAGCCTAGTGTACCGGGGCGATGTCCTGACGCTTTGAGAGAAGAGTGTGGAGCAGGCATCGTTGAGGAATCCACAAGTTTCTCAAGCGAGGAGCCTTCTAGCATTGCCGGGGTGAAGCGACCGAAACATGCACGAACCTTCCCTCTGTGAATAGGCTCTAGGGAATGCCAATTTCCCCTCAGAGGAAGATTGTCCCGGTGGGAAGCTCTCTAGCCTGTTGGTCTGCAGGCCCGCGGACAAGGCCACATATACTTCGCTAAGGAAAACTCTCTGTGAAGAAAGATAGGTTCAGTGAAGGAACCACACGTCCCACCAAACCCACTGAAACACACGGAGACGTTTTGGCATCAGGAAAGGCTTTATCCTTGCCCTGGATAGAATGCTTTTGGGAGTACCTGTGCTGCCCCGGCGTTGGATTGCCAAGGAGCCCCTTCCTACCTTATAGGTGTGGGAGTGGGCAATGTCCTTCGACGTGGAGACAAGTCTGTGAAGCAAGCACCGTTCGGGGAACCACCAGACTCTCGAGCGAGAAGCATTCCAGCCTGCATGTCCTGAGGCTCCCGAAACACGGGCTCTCTTTGCGTCTCTGAATAAATCTCTGGGGAATGCAACGTTCCTTCACAGGAAGCATGTCCCAGCGGGACATTTTGTGGTATGTTTCTCTAGAAGTACGGGGATGGGTGGTCGCATTCAGGAGCTGCCGTGGCCTGGGCCGGGAGAAACAATTCTGTGGAGAAGGCGACTTCGTCCCCAGTGTGCTTTTCCAAGAAGAAGCTTCCTTAGGCTAAAAGCGTGGAAGCATCACTGTAATGCCACCTTCTTCCGTCTGAGCAGCAGGACGGTAGGCAACCCTACTTTCCAAGAACATGGGGTTTCCAGAAGGAAAAAGCGATCTCTGAGAGACGTTTCGAAGGACAGAGATGGCGGGTCGTACTGGCCTTTAGAAACAAGTGTGTGGAGAATGCCCCTTTCAGAGGACCACCATTTCTCCTGCGAGAAGCCTTCTACAATGTATGTGTGGAGGCATCAGGCGGGTGCCGGGTCCATCCCTCAGGGAAAACACTCTGTCGAGAACAATGTTCCAGGAACGTCTTGCTTACAGAACGTCGAAGATTTCTCCAGGTCCTTGTGTGATGCGGAGGAGTCTGCCCTAATGGGATCTCTGAGAAACAAGGCTGCGGAGACTGGAAACCTTCCCTGCCACCTGGATATCCGAAGACGGAAACCATTTCACGTCGATGTGTGGAAGTAGAGGCCAGGGGCCTTGACCTGATGCCCGGGAAGCCGTCTGTGCGAATTCAACATGGAGCGAACAACCGAAATCTTCCCGTGTAGAGTCCTGTAGCATGGACGTGTACAAGCATCTGGAGCGGGCCCTCTCCTTCCCTCGTAGATACGAGCCCGTGGCGAATGCCACGTCGAGTTCACGTCCTTTCTCATGCGTTCTCTGCCATTTCCAGTGTCGGCCGTGAAGGATAGGCAAAGGGAGAAGTCCCCGTATCGGAGACCCCAGGATGTGGGGAAAGCAGCTCCCAGGAAACCCAAGTTCCCCCAAATGAGATGCTTTCTCACACACAGGTATGGGCGCATTCGAATGTGCGATATACTTCCTTCGGGGAAAGCGATGTTCCATGAATTTCGTGTTTCCAGGAGAGAAAGCTGATGTCCAGGACATGTGTGCAAGTCTTGAGATGGGGCAAGGTCCTTAGGGCGAGCTTCGAGTGTGTGGATCAAGTCCCTTTCGGATAACCACAAGTTTGTCAAGTGTGAATCATTCTGGCTTCCATGTGTGGAACAATCGAAACACGCCCTCTCCCTCTGTCTGTGAAGCAGTCTCTGGGGAATGCCACTTTCCCGTCAGAGGAAGTTGGTTCCCGTGAGGAGCATTCTACCATCTTTCGCCAGAGGCACGCGGAAAGTGCGTCAGACGTCGCGGAACGCAAGCCTGGGAATAATGCAAGATTCACCGTGGAACACGACCCTTCAAACGAAACCATTCTCATGGATGTGTGTGTTCTCAGACTAGAGTAATGCCGTGTCCTTGGCTTGGAGAAAGACTTCTGTGGAGGATGCAGTTCCAGCGACACTGTGGCTGTTCCACCGAGAAGCTTCCGAGCCTCTATGTGTGGAGGCATCCCGAGAGTGCCCCAGTCTTCTGTTTGAGAAAAAGAGTGTGAGGAAAAGCGCTGCCCACTAACATCTTGATGCCAGAAGCGAAAGCGATTTCTCCTATAGGTGTAGAAATAGAGGACAGGTGGTTTGTCCTTAGGCATGGAATCCAGATGGCAGAGACTGCATTTTTCAGAACCGCATAATTGTCTGCGGCATGAAGGATACCGGCACGTCTGTGGGGCAGCATCAGGAAGGTGCCCTCTAGTTCCGCAGTTGGTAACGGTCGGCTTAGAAGAGGACGTTGAAGGAAACACTTGCTTTCTGAAGACACAAGCCTTTTCCATTCTCCGCGTGTAGTCTGGAGGAAACTGCCCTAAAACCAATTCATCAACCAGAGACTCTGGACCATGGAACTCTAAACTGCCAGCTCGATATCTGAGGGTAGAAACACTTTCATATCTGTGTGGAAGGGCAGGCAAGTGGCCAGGATTCGGATGAGAGAACCTCATGCGTGGACATTGTAACTTAGAGCGAACAACAAATGTGCTCCCGTGAGAAGCCTGCTGGCCGGGAAGTCTTGAAGCGTCAGGATGAAACCCTCTCATTCCCACCGTGGAAGAAATGTCTGCCTCAGGCACGTCTCCGCGACACCCTGGATTCTTCAATCCTATACCCTGCTAGCCTCTGTGGGTTGAAGTCTCAGAAAAGGGCAGGATCGGGCCCTCGGCGAAAGAGTTCTGTGTAGATAGCCTCTTTCGGCAACCAACGTGGTTCTTCAAAGGGGGAAGCCTTGTAGGAAGTATGTGTTGCCGTGTCAGGACAATGCCATCTCCGCCCATCGTCGAAAGTTGACTGTGGAGGACGACACGTTCCAGGACCATCTGGATTCCGGAAGAGAAAGCGATTTCTAGTGTAGGTATGGAAAGAGAGGCAAGGGGCCAGTCCCCGTCTGCGAGATCCAAGTCCGTGGAGAGTACAACTTCGGAGGCACAACAAGTTTCTCCCCAAAGGGAAGTTTCAAGCTCTGGGGTGGGCAAGCTTCGGCGGGGTTCCATATCCTTGCCTCTGAGAATCAAGGCTGTGGAGATGGTCACTTCCCGGGAGCATCTACTTTCTGGAGCTCCAAACTGTGGGCACGGAGGTGGCACGCGAGACGAAAGGGGCGTGTCCCTGTCAGGGAGAACACAGTCCGTGGAGACGGCCACTTTCGTGAGCATCTCGTTCCCTCAAGCCGGAAGTATCCTGGCCTATATTGATGAGAAGTAGCAGAATTCCTCAACCTCTGCTCTGCCTAAATAGACTGTGGGCAATGCCAGTTTCCCTAACACCGCGTCTCCAGAAGAGAATTGCCATGTCCAGTTCAAAAGCGGGGAGGTCTAGGAGAGGGACCACGGCCTCACGCTGAGAAACGGGCCTGGGGACATGCACCATTCAGGGAACGACAATGCTCCCCAAAGAGGAGCATTCTAGCACGCATGGGTTGTGGCCTCCTAAACATGCCCCATCCTTGCCTCTGTGAAACGAGTCTCTGGGCATCGCACGTGTCCCGAAAGTGGAAGTTCTCTCCTGCCAGAATCTTTGGAGCACGTTTGTCTAGATGCACGGCCAAAGTGCCATGCCCTTCGGTCAGGTAATGAACCCTGCGAATAAAGCACGTTTCAGACAAGAACACGACACTCTCAAACACACGCCTCAGAGCAGATCCGTGTGTTTTCACCGGAGGAAATGCCGTTTCCACCGTTGGGCGAAGGAATGCTGGAGAGGAGGCCATTTCGGCAACATCGTAGATTTTCACGCCATAAAAATTCAAGCCTCCGTGTGTGCAACGATCACGAGAGGGCCATCGAATTTCCCGGGAGATACCAGACGCTGGAGGATCCTGTGTCCACTCACATCTTGTTTTCCGAAGAGAAAACGCATTTCTCATAGTTGTGTGGAAGTCTAGGGAAGGGGGCTTGTCCTTAAGATGAGAAACAAGACTGTGGAGAGTGCAACTTTCAGAGCACACCAAGCATCTCTTTTGGGAAGCCTGGTTGCCCCTGTGCCTTGTGGCATCCGAAAGGTGCCTAACCTTCCCTCAGTGAATACACTCTCTTGGGAATACAGCGTTCAAGTCAACACTTGCTTCCTGAAGATACAATGATTTCAAAGGCAGGTGTTTGATCAGGAGGAAACATGCCTACACGGACCTCTGGAAAACAAGATGTGGGAATGGTCATCGTCACGGCCATCTGGATGCGGGGAGATAGATCCATCTTCAATTCTGTGTTCGGAAGCATAGGCAAGGGCCTAGGACCCTATCCTGAGAAACAAGTCTCTGGAGAAGAGAATGTTCAGCACACCGCAGCTGTCCTGCCGGAGATGTGTTCTAGCATGGGTGTGTGCAAGCATCGGGAGAGTTCCATCCCCTTCCGTCTGCGAGACAAGCCTGTGGAGTTGGCCCCTTGGCAATAACATTTGGGTCCAGATCTCCAATCCAGTTCCAGGAGAGGTGCGGAAGGATAGGCCAGGTAACAAGTCCCCCAGTGTTCCAGTAACAATTCTGGGGAAGCACAGGTGCCAGGAAACACAAGTTCCTTCAGAGGAGATGCTTTCTAGTACTTACGTCCAGAAGTCTCTGTACATAGCCTACCCTTGCTTGTGGGAGGCAAGTTGGGTGGAATGCGAATTCCACTACCATCTTGTTTGCACAAGAGAGAAATCGAATCATTCCAATATATGCGCTGGAGCCTAGTGTACCGGGGCGATGTCCTGACGCTTTGAGAGAAGAGTGTGGAGCAGGCATCGTTGAGGAATCCACAAGTTTCTCAAGCGAGGAGCCTTCTAGCATTGCCGGGGTGAAGCGACCGAAACATGCACGAACCTTCCCTCTGTGAATAGGCTCTAGGGAATGCCAATTTCCCCTCAGAGGAAGATTGTCCCGGTGGGAAGCTCTCTAGCCTGTTGGTCTGCAGGCCCGCGGACAAGGCCACATATACTTCGCTAAGGAAAACTCTCTGTGAAGAAAGATAGGTTCAGTGAAGGAACCACACGTCCCACCAAACCCACTGAAACACACGGAGACGTTTTGGCATCAGGAAAGGCTTTATCCTTGCCCTGGATAGAATGCTTTTGGGAGTACCTGTGCTGCCCCGGCGTTGGATTGCCAAGGAGCCCCTTCCTACCTTATAGGTGTGGGAGTGGGCAATGTCCTTCGACGTGGAGACAAGTCTGTGAAGCAAGCACCGTTCGGGGAACCACCAGACTCTCGAGCGAGAAGCATTCCAGCCTGCATGTCCTGAGGCTCCCGAAACACGGGCTCTCTTTGCGTCTCTGAATAAATCTCTGGGGAATGCAACGTTCCTTCACAGGAAGCATGTCCCAGCGGGACATTTTGTGGTATGTTTCTCTAGAAGTACGGGGATGGGTGGTCGCATTCAGGAGCTGCCGTGGCCTGGGCCGGGAGAAACAATTCTGTGGAGAAGGCGACTTCGTCCCCAGTGTGCTTTTCCAAGAAGAAGCTTCCTTAGGCTAAAAGCGTGGAAGCATCACTGTAATGCCACCTTCTTCCGTCTGAGCAGCAGGACGGTAGGCAACCCTACTTTCCAAGAACATGGGGTTTCCAGAAGGAAAAAGCGATCTCTGAGAGACGTTTCGAAGGACAGAGATGGCGGGTCGTACTGGCCTTTAGAAACAAGTGTGTGGAGAATGCCCCTTTCAGAGGACCACCATTTCTCCTGCGAGAAGCCTTCTACAATGTATGTGTGGAGGCATCAGGCGGGTGCCGGGTCCATCCCTCAGGGAAAACACTCTGTCGAGAACAATGTTCCAGGAACGTCTTGCTTACAGAACGTCGAAGATTTCTCCAGGTCCTTGTGTGATGCGGAGGAGTCTGCCCTAATGGGATCTCTGAGAAACAAGGCTGCGGAGACTGGAAACCTTCCCTGCCACCTGGATATCCGAAGACGGAAACCATTTCACGTCGATGTGTGGAAGTAGAGGCCAGGGGCCTTGACCTGATGCCCGGGAAGCCGTCTGTGCGAATTCAACATGGAGCGAACAACCGAAATCTTCCCGTGTAGAGTCCTGTAGCATGGACGTGTACAAGCATCTGGAGCGGGCCCTCTCCTTCCCTCGTAGATACGAGCCCGTGGCGAATGCCACGTCGAGTTCACGTCCTTTCTCATGCGTTCTCTGCCATTTCCAGTGTCGGCCGTGAAGGATAGGCAAAGGGAGAAGTCCCCGTATCGGAGACCCCAGGATGTGGGGAAAGCAGCTCCCAGGAAACCCAAGTTCCCCCAAATGAGATGCTTTCTCACACACAGGTATGGGCGCATTCGAATGTGCGATATACTTCCTTCGGGGAAAGCGATGTTCCATGAATTTCGTGTTTCCAGGAGAGAAAGCTGATGTCCAGGACATGTGTGCAAGTCTTGAGATGGGGCAAGGTCCTTAGGGCGAGCTTCGAGTGTGTGGATCAAGTCCCTTTCGGATAACCACAAGTTTGTCAAGTGTGAATCATTCTGGCTTCCATGTGTGGAACAATCGAAACACGCCCTCTCCCTCTGTCTGTGAAGCAGTCTCTGGGGAATGCCACTTTCCCGTCAGAGGAAGTTGGTTCCCGTGAGGAGCATTCTACCATCTTTCGCCAGAGGCACGCGGAAAGTGCGTCAGACGTCGCGGAACGCAAGCCTGGGAATAATGCAAGATTCACCGTGGAACACGACCCTTCAAACGAAACCATTCTCATGGATGTGTGTGTTCTCAGACTAGAGTAATGCCGTGTCCTTGGCTTGGAGAAAGACTTCTGTGGAGGATGCAGTTCCAGCGACACTGTGGCTGTTCCACCGAGAAGCTTCCGAGCCTCTATGTGTGGAGGCATCCCGAGAGTGCCCCAGTCTTCTGTTTGAGAAAAAGAGTGTGAGGAAAAGCGCTGCCCACTAACATCTTGATGCCAGAAGCGAAAGCGATTTCTCCTATAGGTGTAGAAATAGAGGACAGGTGGTTTGTCCTTAGGCATGGAATCCAGATGGCAGAGACTGCATTTTTCAGAACCGCATAATTGTCTGCGGCATGAAGGATACCGGCACGTCTGTGGGGCAGCATCAGGAAGGTGCCCTCTAGTTCCGCAGTTGGTAACGGTCGGCTTAGAAGAGGACGTTGAAGGAAACACTTGCTTTCTGAAGACACAAGCCTTTTCCATTCTCCGCGTGTAGTCTGGAGGAAACTGCCCTAAAACCAATTCATCAACCAGAGACTCTGGACCATGGAACTCTAAACTGCCAGCTCGATATCTGAGGGTAGAAACACTTTCATATCTGTGTGGAAGGGCAGGCAAGTGGCCAGGATTCGGATGAGAGAACCTCATGCGTGGACATTGTAACTTAGAGCGAACAACAAATGTGCTCCCGTGAGAAGCCTGCTGGCCGGGAAGTCTTGAAGCGTCAGGATGAAACCCTCTCATTCCCACCGTGGAAGAAATGTCTGCCTCAGGCACGTCTCCGCGACACCCTGGATTCTTCAATCCTATACCCTGCTAGCCTCTGTGGGTTGAAGTCTCAGAAAAGGGCAGGATCGGGCCCTCGGCGAAAGAGTTCTGTGTAGATAGCCTCTTTCGGCAACCAACGTGGTTCTTCAAAGGGGGAAGCCTTGTAGGAAGTATGTGTTGCCGTGTCAGGACAATGCCATCTCCGCCCATCGTCGAAAGTTGACTGTGGAGGACGACACGTTCCAGGACCATCTGGATTCCGGAAGAGAAAGCGATTTCTAGTGTAGGTATGGAAAGAGAGGCAAGGGGCCAGTCCCCGTCTGCGAGATCCAAGTCCGTGGAGAGTACAACTTCGGAGGCACAACAAGTTTCTCCCCAAAGGGAAGTTTCAAGCTCTGGGGTGGGCAAGCTTCGGCGGGGTTCCATATCCTTGCCTCTGAGAATCAAGGCTGTGGAGATGGTCACTTCCCGGGAGCATCTACTTTCTGGAGATCCAAACTGTGGGCACGGAGGTGGCACGCGAGACGAAAGGGGCGTGTCCCTGTCAGGGAGAACACAGTCCGTGGAGACGGCCACTTTCGTGAGCATCTCGTTCCCTCAAGCCGGAAGTATCCTGGCCTATATTGATGAGAAGTAGCAGAATTCCTCAACCTCTGCTCTGCCTAAATAGACTGTGGGCAATGCCAGTTTCCATAACACCGCGTCTCCAGAAGAGAATTGCCATGTCCAGTTCAAAAGCGGGGAGGTCTAGGAGAGGGACCACGGCCTCACGCTGAGAAACGGGCCTGGGGACATGCACCATTCAGGGAACGACAATGCTCCCCAAAGAGGAGCATTCTAGCACGCATGGGTTGTGGCCTCCTAAACATGCCCCATCCTTGCCTCTGTGAAACGAGTCTCTGGGCATCGCACGTGTCCCGAAAGTGGAAGTTCTCTCCTGCCAGAATCTTTGGAGCACGTTTGTCTAGATGCACGGCCAAAGTGCCATGCCCTTCGGTCAGGTAATGAACCCTGCGAATAAAGCACGTTTCAGACAAGAACACGACACTCTCAAACACACGCCTCAGAGCAGATCCGTGTGTTTTCACCGGAGGAAATGCCGTTTCCACCGTTGGGCGAAGGAATGCTGGAGAGGAGGCCATTTCGGCAACATCGTAGATTTTCACGCCATAAAAATTCAAGCCTCCGTGTGTGCAACGATCACGAGAGGGCCATCGAATTTCCCGGGAGATACCAGACGCTGGAGGATCCTGTGTCCACTCACATCTTGTTTTCCGAAGAGAAAACGCATTTCTCATAGTTGTGTGGAAGTCTAGGGAAGGGGGCTTGTCCTTAAGATGAGAAACAAGACTGTGGAGAGTGCAACTTTCAGAGCACACCAAGCATCTCTTTTGGGAAGCCTGGTTGCCCCTGTGCCTTGTGGCATCCGAAAGGTGCCTAACCTTCCCTCAGTGAATACACTCTCTTGGGAATACAGCGTTCAAGTCAACACTTGCTTCCTGAAGATACAATGATTTCAAAGGCAGGTGTTTGATCAGGAGGAAACATGCCTACACGGACCTCTGGAAAACAAGATGTGGGAATGGTCATCGTCACGGCCATCTGGATGCGGGGAGATAGATCCATCTTCAATTCTGTGTGCGGAAGCATAGGCAAGGGTCTAGGACCCTATCCTGAGAAACATGTCTCTGGAGAAGAGAATGTTCAGCACACCGCAGCTGTCCTGCCGGAGATGTGTTCTAGCATGGGTGTGTGCAAGCATCGGGAGAGTTCCATCCCCTTCCGTCTGCGAGACAAGCCTGTGGAGATGGCCCCTTGGCCATAACATTTGGGTCCAGATTTCCAATCGAGTTCCAGGAGAGGTGCGGAAGGATAGGCCAGGTAACAAGTCCCCCAGTGTTCCAGTAACAATTCTGGGGAAGCACAGGTGCCAGGAAACACAAGTTCCTTCAGAGGAGATGCTTTCTAGTACTTACGTCCAGAAGTCTCTGTACATAGCCTACCCTTGCTTGTGGGAGGCAAGTTGGGTGGAATGCGAATTCCACTACCATCTTGTTTGCACAAGAGAGAAATCGAATCATTCCAATATATGCGCTGGAGCCTAGTGTACCGGGGCGATGTCCTGACGCTTTGAGAGAAGAGTGTGGAGCAGGCATCGTTGAGGAATCCACAAGTTTCTCAAGCGAGGAGCCTTCTAGCATTGCCGGGGTGAAGCGACCGAAACATGCACGAACCTTCCCTCTGTGAATAGGCTCTAGGGAATGCCAATTTCCCCTCAGAGGAAGATTGTCCCGGTGGGAAGCTCTCTAGCCTGTTGGTCTGCAGGCCCGCGGACAAGGCCACATATACTTCGCTAAGGAAAACTCTCTGTGAAGAAAGATAGGTTCAGTGAAGGAACCACACGTCCCACCAAACCCACTGAAACACACGGAGACGTTTTGGCATCAGGAAAGGCTTTATCCTTGCCCTGGATAGAATGCTTTTGGTAGTACCTGTGCTGCCCCGGCGTTGGATTGCCAAGGAGCCCCTTCCTACCTTATAGGTGTGGGAGTGGGCAATGTCCTTCGACGTGGAGACAAGTCTGTGAAGCAAGCACCGTTCGGGGAACCACCAGACTCTCGAGCGAGAAGCATTCCAGCCTGCATGTCCTGAGGCTCCCGAAACACGGGCTCTCTTTGCGTCTCTGAATAAATCTCTGGGGAATGCAACGTTCCTTCACAGGAAGCATGTCCCAGCGGGACATTTTGTGGTATGTTTCTCTAGAAGTACGGGGATGGGTGGTCGCATTCAGGAGCTGCCGTGGCCTTGGCCGGGAGAAACAATTCTGTGGAGAAGGCGACTTCGTCCCCAGTGTGCTTTTCCAAGAAGAAGCTTCCTTAGGCTAAAACCGTGGAAGCATCACTGTAATGCCACCTTCTTCCGTCTGAGCAGCAGGACGGTAGGCAACCCTACTTTCCAAGAACATGGGGTTTCCAGAAGGAAAAAGCGATCTCTGAGAGACGTTTCGAAGGACAGAGATGGCGGGTCGTACTGGCCTTTAGAAACAAGTGTGTGGAGAATGCCCCTTTCAGAGGACCACCATTTCTCCTGCGAGAAGCCTTCTACAATGTATGTGTGGAGGCATCAGGCGGGTGCCGGGTCCATCCCTCAGGGAAAACACTCTGTCGAGAACAATGTTCCAGGAACGTCTTGCTTACAGAACGTCGAAGATTTCTCCAGGTCCTTGTGTGATGCGGAGGAGTCTGCCCTAATGGGATCTCTGAGAAACAAGGCTGCGGAGACTGGAAACCTTCCCTGCCACCTGGATATCCGAAGACGGAAACCATTTCACGTCGATGTGTGGAAGTAGAGGCCAGGGGCCTTGACCTGATGCCCGGGAAGCCGTCTGTGCGAATTCAACATGGAGCGAACAACCGAAATCTTCCCGTGTAGAGTCCTGTAGCATGGACGTGTACAAGCATCTGGAGCGGGCCCTCTCCTTCCCTCGTAGATACGAGCCCGTGGCGAATGCCACGTCGAGTTCACGTCCTTTCTCATGCGTTCTCTGCCATTTCCAGTGTCGGCCATGAAGGATAGGCAAAGGGAGAAGTCCCCGTATCGGAGACCCCAGGATGTGGGGAAAGCAGCTCCCAGGAAACCCAAGTTCCCCCAAATGAGATGCTTTCTCACACACAGGTATGGGCGCATTCGAATGTGCGATATACTTCCTTCGGGGAAAGCGATGTTCCATGAATTTCGTGTTTCCAGGAGAGAAAGCTGATGTCCAGGACATGTGTGCAAGTCTTGAGATGGGGCAAAGTCCTTAGGGTGAGCTTCGAGTGTGTGGATCAAGTCCCTTTCGGATAACCACAAGTTTGTCAAGTGTGAATCATTCTGGCTTCCATGTGTGGAACAATCGAAACACGCCCTCTCCCTCTGTCTGTGAAGCAGTCTCTGGGGAATGCCACTTTCCCGTCAGAGGAAGTTGGTTCCCGTGAGGAGCATTCTACCATCTTTCGCCAGAGGCACGCGGAAAGTGCGTCAGACGTCGCGGAACGCAAGCCTGGGAATAAAGCAAGATTCACCGTGGAACACGACCCTTCAAACGAAACCATTCTCATGGATGTGTGTGTTCTCAGACTAGAGTAATGCCGTGTCCTTGGCTTGGAGAAAGACTTCTGTGGAGGATGCAGTTCCAGCGACACTGTGGCTGTTCCACCGAGAAGCTTCCGAGCCTCTATGTGTGGAGGCATCCCGAGAGTGCCCCAGTCTTCTGTTTGAGAAAAAGAGTGTGAAGAAAAGCGCTGCCCACTAACATCTTGATGCCAGAAGCGAAAGCGATTTCTCCTATAGGTGTAGAAATAGAGGACAGGTGGTTTGTCCTTAGGCATGGAATCCAGATGGCAGAGACTGCATTTTTCAGAACCGCATAATTGTCTGCGGCATGAAGGATACCGGCACGTCTGTGGGGCAGCATCAGGAAGGTGCCCTCTAGTTCCGCAGTTGGTAACGGTCGGCTTAGAAGAGGACGTTGAAGGAAACACTTGCTTTCTGAAGACACAAGCCTTTTCCATTCTCCGCGTGTAGTCTGGAGGAAACTGCCCTAAAACCAATTCATCAACCAGAGACTCTGGACCATGGAACTCTAAACTGCCAGCTCGATATCTGAGGGTAGAAACACTTTCATATCTGTGTGGAAGGGCAGGCAAGTGGCCAGGATTCGGATGAGAGAACCTCATGCGTGGACATTGTAACTTAGAGCGAACAACAAATGTGCTCCCGTGAGAAGCCTGCTGGCCGGGAAGTCTTGAAGCGTCAGGATGAAACCCTCTCATTCCCACCGTGGAAGAAATGTCTGCCTCAGGCACGTCTCCGCGACACCCTGGATTCTTCAATCCTATACCCTGCTAGCCTCTGTGGGTTGAAGTCTCAGAAAAGGGCAGGATCGGGCCCTCGGCGAAAGAGTTCTGTGTAGATAGCCTCTTTCGGCAACCAACGTGGTTCTTCAAAGGGGGAAGCCTTGTAGGAAGTATGTGTTGCCGTGTCAGGACAATGCCATCTCCGCCCATCGTCGAAAGTTGACTGTGGAGGACGACACGTTCCAGGACCATCTGGATTCCGGAAGAGAAAGCGATTTCTAGTGTAGGTATGGAAAGAGAGGCAAGGGGCCAGTCCCCGTCTGCGAGATCCAAGTCCGTGGAGAGTACAACTTCGGAGGCACAACAAGTTTCTCCCCAAAGGGAAGTTTCAAGCTCTGGGGTGGGCAAGCTTCGGCGGGGTTCCATATCCTTGCCTCTGAGAATCAAGGCTGTGGAGATGGTCACTTCCCGGGAGCATCTACTTTCTGGAGATCCAAACTGTGGGCACGGAGGTGGCACGCGAGACGAAAGGGGCGTGTCCCTGTCAGGGAGAACACAGTCCGTGGAGACGGCCACTTTCGTGAGCATCTCGTTCCCTCAAGCCGGAAGTATCCTGGCCTATATTGATGAGAAGTAGCAGAATTCCTCAACCTCTGCTCTGCCTAAATAGACTGTGGGCAATGCCAGTTTCCCTAACACCGCGTCTCCAGAAGAGAATTGCCATGTCCAGTTCAAAAGCGGGGAGGTCTAGGAGAGGGACCACGGCCTCACGCTGAGAAACGGGCCTGGGGACATGCACCATTCAGGGAACGACAATGCTCCCCAAAGAGGAGCATTCTAGCACGCATGGGTTGTGGCCTCCTAAACATGCCCCATCCTTGCCTCTGTGAAACGAGTCTCTGGGCATCGCACGTGTCCCGAAAGTGGAAGTTCTCTCCTGCCAGAATCTTTGGAGCACGTTTGTCTAGATGCACGGCCAAAGTGCCATGCCCTTCGGTCAGGTAATGAACCCTGCGAATAAAGCACGTTTCAGACAAGAACACGACACTCTCAAACACACGCCTCAGAGCAGATCCGTGTGTTTTCACCGGAGGAAATGCCGTTTCCACCGTTGGGCGAAGGAATGCTGGAGAGGAGGCCATTTCGGCAACATCGTAGATTTTCACGCCATAAAAATTCAAGCCTCCGTGTGTGCAACGATCACGAGAGGGCCATCGAATTTCCCGGGAGATACCAGACGCTGGAGGATCCTGTGTCCACTCACATCTTGTTTTCCGAAGAGAAAACGCATTTCTCATAGTTGTGTGGAAGTCTAGGGAAGGGGGCTTGTCCTTAAGATGAGAAACAAGACTGTGGAGAGTGCAACTTTCAGAGCACACCAAGCATCTCTTTTGGGAAGCCTGGTTGCCCCTGTGCCTTGTGGCATCCGAAAGGTGCCTAACCTTCCCTCAGTGAATACACTCTCTTGGGAATACAGCGTTCAAGTCAACACTTGCTTCCTGAAGATACAATGATTTCAAAGGCAGGTGTTTGATCAGGAGGAAACATGCCTACACGGACCTCTGGAAAACAAGATGTGGGAATGGTCATCGTCACGGCCATCTGGATGCGGGGAGATAGATCCATCTTCAATTCTGTGTGCGGAAGCATAGGCAAGGGTCTAGGACCCTATCCTGAGAAACATGTCTCTGGAGAAGAGAATGTTCAGCACACCGCAGCTGTCCTGCCGGAGATGTGTTCTAGCATGGGTGTGTGCAAGCATCGGGAGAGTTCCATCCCCTTCCGTCTGCGAGACAAGCCTGTGGAGATGGCCCCTTGGCCATAACATTTGGGTCCAGATTTCCAATCGAGTTCCAGGAGAGGTGCGGAAGGATAGGCCAGGTAACAAGTCCCCCAGTGTTCCAGTAACAATTCTGGGGAAGCACAGGTGCCAGGAAACACAAGTTCCTTCAGAGGAGATGCTTTCTAGTACTTACGTCCAGAAGTCTCTGTACATAGCCTACCCTTGCTTGTGGGAGGCAAGTTGGGTGGAATGCGAATTCCACTACCATCTTGTTTGCACAAGAGAGAAATCGAATCATTCCAATATATGCGCTGGAGCCTAGTGTACCGGGGCGATGTCCTGACGCTTTGAGAGAAGAGTGTGGAGCAGGCATCGTTGAGGAATCCACAAGTTTCTCAAGCGAGGAGCCTTCTAGCATTGCCGGGGTGAAGCGACCGAAACATGCACGAACCTTCCCTCTGTGAATAGGCTCTAGGGAATGCCAATTTCCCCTCAGAGGAAGATTGTCCCGGTGGGAAGCTCTCTAGCCTGTTGGTCTGCAGGCCCGCGGACAAGGCCACATATACTTCGCTAAGGAAAACTCTCTGTGAAGAAAGATAGGTTCAGTGAAGGAACCACACGTCCCACCAAACCCACTGAAACACACGGAGACGTTTTGGCATCAGGAAAGGCTTTATCCTTGCCCTGGATAGAATGCTTTTGGGAGTACCTGTGCTGCCCCGGCGTTGGATTGCCAAGGAGCCCCTTCCTACCTTATAGGTGTGGGAGTGGGCAATGTCCTTCGACGTGGAGACAAGTCTGTGAAGCAAGCACCGTTCGGGGAACCACCAGACTCTCGAGCGAGAAGCATTCCAGCCTGCATGTCCTGAGGCTCCCGAAACACGGGCTCTCTTTGCGTCTCTGAATAAATCTCTGGGGAATGCAACGTTCCTTCACAGGAAGCATGTCCCAGCGGTACATTTTGTGGTATGTTTCTCTAGAAGTACGGGGATGGGTGGTCGCATTCAGGAGCTGCCGTGGCCTTGGCCGGGAGAAACAATTCTGTGGAGAAGGCGACTTCGTCCCCAGTGTGCTTTTCCAAGAAGAAGCTTCCTTAGGCTAAAACCGTGGAAGCATCACTGTAATGCCACCTTCTTCCGTCTGAGCAGCAGGACGGTAGGCAACCCTACTTTCCAAGAACATGGGGTTTCCAGAAGGAAAAAGCGATCTCTGAGAGACGTTTCGAAGGACAGAGATGGCGGGTCGTACTGGCCTTTAGAAACAAGTGTGTGGAGAATGCCCCTTTCAGAGGACCACCATTTCTCCTGCGAGAAGCCTTCTACAATGTATGTGTGGAGGCATCAGGCGGGTGCCGGGTCCATCCCTCAGGGAAAACACTCTGTCGAGAACAATGTTCCAGGAACGTCTTGCTTACAGAACGTCGAAGATTTCTCCAGGTCCTTGTGTGATGCGGAGGAGTCTGCCCTAATGGGATCTCTGAGAAACAAGGCTGCGGAGACTGGAAACCTTCCCTGCCACCTGGATATCCGAAGACGGAAACCATTTCACGTCGATGTGTGGAAGTAGAGGCCAGGGGCCTTGACCTGATGCCCGGGAAGCCGTCTGTGCGAATTCAACATGGAGCGAACAACCGAAATCTTCCCGTGTAGAGTCCTGTAGCATGGACGTGTACAAGCATCTGGAGCGGGCCCTCTCCTTCCCTCGTAGATACGAGCCCGTGGCGAATGCCACGTCGAGTTCACGTCCTTTCTCATGCGTTCTCTGCCATTTCCAGTGTCGGCCGTGAAGGATAGGCAAAGGGAGAAGTCCCCGTATCGGAGACCCCAGGATGTGGGGAAAGCAGCTCCCAGGAAACCCAAGTTCCCCCAAATGAGATGCTTTCTCACACACAGGTATGGGCGCATTCGAATGTGCGATATACTTCCTTCGGGGAAAGCGATGTTCCATGAATTTCGTGTTTCCAGGAGAGAAAGCTGATGTCCAGGACATGTGTGCAAGTCTTGAGATGGGGCAAAGTCCTTAGGGCGAGCTTCGAGTGTGTGGATCAAGTCCCTTTCGGATAACCACAAGTTTGTCAAGTGTGAATCATTCTGGCTTCCATGTGTGGAACAATCGAAACACGCCCTCTCCCTCTGTCTGTGAAGCAGTCTCTGGGGAATGCCACTTTCCCGTCAGAGGAAGTTGGTTCCCGTGAGGAGCATTCTACCATCTTTCGCCAGAGGCACGCGGAAAGTGCGTCAGACGTCGCGGAACGCAAGCCTGGGAATAAAGCAAGATTCACCGTGGAACACGACCCTTCAAACGAAACCATTCTCATGGATGTGTGTGTTCTCAGACTAGAGTAATGCCGTGTCCTTGGCTTGGAGAAAGACTTCTGTGGAGGATGCAGTTCCAGCGACACTGTGGCTGTTCCACCGAGAAGCTTCCGAGCCTCTATGTGTGGAGGCATCCCGAGAGTGCCCCAGTCTTCTGTTTGAGAAAAAGAGTGTGAAGAAAAGCGCTGCCCACTAACATCTTGATGCCAGAAGCGAAAGCGATTTCTCCTATAGGTGTAGAAATAGAGGACAGGTGGTTTGTCCTTAGGCATGGAATCCAGATGGCAGAGACTGCATTTTTCAGAACCGCATAATTGTCTGCGGCATGAAGGATACCGGCACGTCTGTGGGGCAGCATCAGGAAGGTGCCCTCTAGTTCCGCAGTTGGTAACGGTCGGCTTAGAAGAGGACGTTGAAGGAAACACTTGCTTTCTGAAGACACAAGCCTTTTCCATTCTCCGCGTGTAGTCTGGAGGAAACTGCCCTAAAACCAATTCATCAACCAGAGACTCTGGACCATGGAACTCTAAACTGCCAGCTCGATATCTGAGGGTAGAAACACTTTCATATCTGTGTGGAAGGGCAGGCAAGTGGCCAGGATTCGGATGAGAGAACCTCATGCGTGGACATTGTAACTTAGAGCGAACAACAAATGTGCTCCCGTGAGAAGCCTGCTGGCCGGGAAGTCTTGAAGCGTCAGGATGAAACCCTCTCATTCCCACCGTGGAAGAAATGTCTGCCTCAGGCACGTCTCCGCGACACCCTGGATTCTTCAATCCTATACCCTGCTAGCCTCTGTGGGTTGAAGTCTCAGAAAAGGGCAGGATCGGGCCCTCGGCGAAAGAGTTCTGTGTAGATAGCCTCTTTCGGCAACCAACGTGGTTCTTCAAAGGGGGAAGCCTTGTAGGAAGTATGTGTTGCCGTGTCAGGACAATGCCATCTCCGCCCATCGTCGAAAGTTGACTGTGGAGGACGACACGTTCCAGGACCATCTGGATTCCGGAAGAGAAAGCGATTTCTAGTGTAGGTATGGAAAGAGAGGCAAGGGGCCAGTCCCCGTCTGCGAGATCCAAGTCCGTGGAGAGTACAACTTCGGAGGCACAACAAGTTTCTCCCCAAAGGGAAGTTTCAAGCTCTGGGGTGGGCAAGCTTCGGCGGGGTTCCATATCCTTGCCTCTGAGAATCAAGGCTGTGGAGATGGTCACTTCCCGGGAGCATCTACTTTCTGGAGATCCAAACTGTGGGCACGGAGGTGGCACGCGAGACGAAAGGGGCGTGTCCCTGTCAGGGAGAACACAGTCCGTGGAGACGGCCACTTTCGTGAGCATCTCGTTCCCTCAAGCCGGAAGTATCCTGGCCTATATTGATGAGAAGTAGCAGAATTCCTCAACCTCTGCTCTGCCTAAATAGACTGTGGGCAATGCCAGTTTCCCTAACACCGCGTCTCCAGAAGAGAATTGCCATGTCCAGTTCAAAAGCGGGGAGGTCTAGGAGAGGGACCACGGCCTCACGCTGAGAAACGGGCCTGGGGACATGCACCATTCAGGGAACGACAATGCTCCCCAAAGAGGAGCATTCTAGCACGCATGGGTTGTGGCCTCCTAAACATGCCCCATCCTTGCCTCTGTGAAACGAGTCTCTGGGCATCGCACGTGTCCCGAAAGTGGAAGTTCTCTCCTGCCAGAATCTTTGGAGCACGTTTGTCTAGATGCACGGCCAAAGTGCCATGCCCTTCGGTCAGGTAATGAACCCTGCGAATAAAGCACGTTTCAGACAAGAACACGACACTCTCAAACACACGCCTCAGAGCAGATCCGTGTGTTTTCACCGGAGGAAATGCCGTTTCCACCGTTGGGCGAAGGAATGCTGGAGAGGAGGCCATTTCGGCAACATCGTAGATTTTCACGCCATAAAAATTCAAGCCTCCGTGTGTGCAACGATCACGAGAGGGCCATCGAATTTCCCGGGAGATACCAGACGCTGGAGGATCCTGTGTCCACTCACATCTTGTTTTCCGAAGAGAAAACGCATTTCTCATAGTTGTGTGGAAGTCTAGGGAAGGGGGCTTGTCCTTAAGATGAGAAACAAGACTGTGGAGAGTGCAACTTTCAGAGCACACCAAGCATCTCTTTTGGGAAGCCTGGTTGCCCCTGTGCCTTGTGGCATCCGAAAGGTGCCTAACCTTCCCTCAGTGAATACACTCTCTTGGGAATACAGCGTTCAAGTCAACACTTGCTTCCTGAAGATACAATGATTTCAAAGGCAGGTGTTTGATCAGGAGGAAACATGCCTACACGGACCTCTGGAAAACAAGATGTGGGAATGGTCATCGTCACGGCCATCTGGATGCGGGGAGATAGATCCATCTTCAATTCTGTGTGCGGAAGCATAGGCAAGGGTCTAGGACCCTATCCTGAGAAACATGTCTCTGGAGAAGAGAATGTTCAGCACACCGCAGCTGTCCTGCCGGAGATGTGTTCTAGCATGGGTGTGTGCAAGCATCGGGAGAGTTCCATCCCCTTCCGTCTGCGAGACAAGCCTGTGGAGATGGCCCCTTGGCCATAACATTTGGGTCCAGATTTCCAATCGAGTTCCAGGAGAGGTGCGGAAGGATAGGCCAGGTAACAAGTCCCCCAGTGTTCCAGTAACAATTCTGGGGAAGCACAGGTGCCAGGAAACACAAGTTCCTTCAGAGGAGATGCTTTCTAGTACTTACGTCCAGAAGTCTCTGTACATAGCCTACCCTTGCTTGTGGGAGGCAAGTTGGGTGGAATGCGAATTCCACTACCATCTTGTTTGCACAAGAGAGAAATCGAATCATTCCAATATATGCGCTGGAGCCTAGTGTACCGGGGCGATGTCCTGACGCTTTGAGAGAAGAGTGTGGAGCAGGCATCGTTGAGGAATCCACAAGTTTCTCAAGCGAGGAGCCTTCTAGCATTGCCGGGGTGAAGCGACCGAAACATGCACGAACCTTCCCTCTGTGAATAGGCTCTAGGGAATGCCAATTTCCCCTCAGAGGAAGATTGTCCCGGTGGGAAGCTCTCTAGCCTGTTGGTCTGCAGGCCCGCGGACAAGGCCACATATACTTCGCTAAGGAAAACTCTCTGTGAAGAAAGATAGGTTCAGTGAAGGAACCACACGTCCCACCAAACCCACTGAAACACACGGAGACGTTTTGGCATCAGGAAAGGCTTTATCCTTGCCCTGGATAGAATGCTTTTGGGAGTACCTGTGCTGCCCCGGCGTTGGATTGCCAAGGAGCCCCTTCCTACCTTATAGGTGTGGGAGTGGGCAATGTCCTTCGACGTGGAGACAAGTCTGTGAAGCAAGCACCGTTCGGGGAACCACCAGACTCTCGAGCGAGAAGCATTCCAGCCTGCATGTCCTGAGGCTCCCGAAACACGGGCTCTCTTTGCGTCTCTGAATAAATCTCTGGGGAATGCAACGTTCCTTCACAGGAAGCATGTCCCAGCGGGACATTTTGTGGTATGTTTCTCTAGAAGTACGGGGATGGGTGGTCGCATTCAGGAGCTGCCGTGGCCTGGGCCGGGAGAAACAATTCTGTGGAGAAGGCGACTTCGTCCCCAGTGTGCTTTTCCAAGAAGAAGCTTCCTTAGGCTAAAACCGTGGAAGCATCACTGTAATGCCACCTTCTTCCGTCTGAGCAGCAGGACGGTAGGCAACCCTACTTTCCAAGAACATGGGGTTTCCAGAAGGAAAAAGCGATCTCTGAGAGACGTTTCGAAGGACAGAGATGGCGGGTCGTACTGGCCTTTAGAAACAAGTGTGTGGAGAATGCCCCTTTCAGAGGACCACCATTTCTCCTGCGAGAAGCCTTCTACAATGTATGTGTGGAGGCATCAGGCGGGTGCCGGGTCCATCCCTCAGGGAAAACACTCTGTCGAGAACAATGTTCCAGGAACGTCTTGCTTACAGAACGTCGAAGATTTCTCCAGGTCCTTGTGTGATGCGGAGGAGTCTGCCCTAATGGGATCTCTGAGAAACAAGGCTGCGGAGACTGGAAACCTTCCCTGCCACCTGGATATCCGAAGACGGAAACCATTTCACGTCGATGTGTGGAAGTAGAGGCCAGGGGCCTTGACCTGATGCCCGGGAAGCCGTCTGTGCGAATTCAACATGGAGCGAACAACCGAAATCTTCCCGTGTAGAGTCCTGTAGCATGGACGTGTACAAGCATCTGGAGCGGGCCCTCTCCTTCCCTCGTAGATACGAGCCCGTGGCGAATGCCACGTCGAGTTCACGTCCTTTCTCATGCGTTCTCTGCCATTTCCAGTGTCGGCCGTGAAGGATAGGCAAAGGGAGAAGTCCCCGTATCGGAGACCCCAGGATGTGGGGAAAGCAGCTCCCAGGAAACCCAAGTTCCCCCAAATGAGATGCTTTCTCACACACAGGTATGGGCGCATTCGAATGTGCGATATACTTCCTTCGGGGAAAGCGATGTTCCATGAATTTCGTGTTTCCAGGAGAGAAAGCTGATGTCCAGGACATGTGTGCAAGTCTTGAGATGGGGCAAGGTCCTTAGGGCGAGCTTCGAGTGTGTGGATCAAGTCCCTTTCGGATAACCACAAGTTTGTCAAGTGTGAATCATTCTGGCTTCCATGTGTGGAACAATCGAAACACGCCCTCTCCCTCTGTCTGTGAAGCAGTCTCTGGGGAATGCCACTTTCCCGTCAGAGGAAGTTGGTTCCCGTGAGGAGCATTCTACCATCTTTCGCCAGAGGCACGCGGAAAGTGCGTCAGACGTCGCGGAACGCAAGCCTGGGAATAAAGCAAGATTCACCGTGGAACACGACCCTTCAAACGAAACCATTCTCATGGATGTGTGTGTTCTCAGACTAGAGTAATGCCGTGTCCTTGGCTTGGAGAAAGACTTCTGTGGAGGATGCAGTTCCAGCGACACTGTGGCTGTTCCACCGAGAAGCTTCCGAGCCTCTATGTGTGGAGGCATCCCGAGAGTGCCCCAGTCTTCTGTTTGAGAAAAAGAGTGTGAAGAAAAGCGCTGCCCACTAACATCTTGATGCCAGAAGCGAAAGCGATTTCTCCTATAGGTGTAGAAATAGAGGACAGGTGGTTTGTCCTTAGGCATGGAATCCAGATGGCAGAGACTGCATTTTTCAGAACCGCATAATTGTCTGCGGCATGAAGGATACCGGCACGTCTGTGGGGCAGCATCAGGAAGGTGCCCTCTAGTTCCGCAGTTGGTAACGGTCGGCTTAGAAGAGGACGTTGAAGGAAACACTTGCTTTCTGAAGACACAAGCCTTTTCCATTCTCCGCGTGTAGTCTGGAGGAAACTGCCCTAAAACCAATTCATCAACCAGAGACTCTGGACCATGGAACTCTAAACTGCCAGCTCGATATCTGAGGGTAGAAACACTTTCATATCTGTGTGGAAGGGCAGGCAAGTGGCCAGGATTCGGATGAGAGAACCTCATGCGTGGACATTGTAACTTAGAGCGAACAACAAATGTGCTCCCGTGAGAAGCCTGCTGGCCGGGAAGTCTTGAAGCGTCAGGATGAAACCCTCTCATTCCCACCGTGGAAGAAATGTCTGCCTCAGGCACGTCTCCGCGACACCCTGGATTCTTCAATCCTATACCCTGCTAGCCTCTGTGGGTTGAAGTCTCAGAAAAGGGCAGGATCGGGCCCTCGGCGAAAGAGTTCTGTGTAGATAGCCTCTTTCGGCAACCAACGTGGTTCTTCAAAGGGGGAAGCCTTGTAGGAAGTATGTGTTGCCGTGTCAGGACAATGCCATCTCCGCCCATCGTCGAAAGTTGACTGTGGAGGACGACACGTTCCAGGACCATCTGGATTCCGGAAGAGAAAGCGATTTCTAGTGTAGGTATGGAAAGAGAGGCAAGGGGCCAGTCCCCGTCTGCGAGATCCAAGTCCGTGGAGAGTACAACTTCGGAGGCACAACAAGTTTCTCCCCAAAGGGAAGTTTCAAGCTCTGGGGTGGGCAAGCTTCGGCGGGGTTCCATATCCTTGCCTCTGAGAATCAAGGCTGTGGAGATGGTCACTTCCCGGGAGCATCTACTTTCTGGAGCTCCAAACTGTGGGCAGGGAGGTGGCACGCGAGACGAAAGTGGCGTGTCCCTGTCAGGGAGAACAGAGTCCGTGGAGACGGCCACTTTCGTGAGCATCTCGTTCCCTCAAGCCGGAAGTATCCTGGCCTATATTGATGAGAAGTAGCAGAATTCCTCAACCTCTGCTCTGCCTAAATAGACTGTGGGCAATGCCAGTTTCCCTAACACCGCGTCTCCAGAAGAGAATTGCCATGTCCAGTTCAAAAGCGGGGAGGTCTAGGAGAGGGACCACGGCCTCACGCTGAGAAACGGGCCTGGGGACATGCACCATTCAGGGAACGACAATGCTCCCCAAAGAGGAGCATTCTAGCACGCATGGGTTGTGGCCTACTAAACATGCCCCATCCTTGCCTCTGTGAAACGAGTCTCTGGGCATCGCACGTGTCCCGAAAGTGGAAGTTCTCTCCTGCCAGAATCTTTGGAGCACGTTTGTCTAGATGCACGCCCAAAGTGCCATGCCCTTCGGTCAGGTAATGAACCCTGCGAATAAAGCACGTTTCAGACAAGAACACGACACTCTCAAACACACGCCTCAGAGCAGATCCGTGTGTTTTCACCGGAGGAAATGCCGTTTCCACCGTTGGGCGAAGGAATGCTGGAGAGGAGGCCATTTCGGCAACATCGTAGATTTTCACGCCATAAAAATTCAAGCCTCCGTGTGTGCAACGATCACGAGAGGGCCATCGAATTTCCCGGGAGATACCAGACGCTGGAGGATCCTGTGTCCACTCACATCTTGTTTTCCGAAGAGAAAACGCATTTCTCATAGTTGTGTGGAAGTCTAGGGAAGGGGGCTTGTCCTTAAGATGAGAAACAAGACTGTGGAGAGTGCAACTTTCAGAGCACACCAAGCATCTCTTTTGGGAAGCCTGGTTGCCCCTGTGCCTTGTGGCATCCGAAAGGTGCCTAACCTTCCCTCAGTGAATACACTCTCTTGGGAATACAGCGTTCAAGTCAACACTTGCTTCCTGAAGATACAATGATTTCAAAGGCAGGTGTTTGATCAGGAGGAAACATGCCTACACGGACCTCTGGAAAACAAGATGTGGGAATGGTCATCGTCACGGCCATCTGGATGCGGGGAGATAGATCCATCTTCAATTCTGTGTGCGGAAGCATAGGCAAGGGTCTAGGACCCTATCCTGAGAAACATGTCTCTGGAGAAGAGAATGTTCAGCACACCGCAGCTGTCCTGCCGGAGATGTGTTCTAGCATGGGTGTGTGCAAGCATCGGGAGAGTTCCATCCCCTTCCGTCTGCGAGACAAGCCTGTGGAGATGGCCCCTTGGCCATAACATTTGGGTCCAGATTTCCAATCGAGTTCCAGGAGAGGTGCGGAAGGATAGGCCAGGTAACAAGTCCCCCAGTGTTCCAGTAACAATTCTGGGGAAGCACAGGTGCCAGGAAACACAAGTTCCTTCAGAGGAGATGCTTTCTAGTACTTACGTCCAGAAGTCTCTGTACATAGCCTACCCTTGCTTGTGGGAGGCAAGTTGGGTGGAATGCGAATTCCACTACCATCTTGTTTGCACAAGAGAGAAATCGAATCATTCCAATATATGCGCTGGAGCCTAGTGTACCGGGGCGATGTCCTGACGCTTTGAGAGAAGAGTGTGGAGCAGGCATCGTTGAGGAATCCACAAGTTTCTCAAGCGAGGAGCCTTCTAGCATTGCCGGGGTGAAGCGACCGAAACATGCACGAACCTTCCCTCTGTGAATAGGCTCTAGGGAATGCCAATTTCCCCTCAGAGGAAGATTGTCCCGGTGGGAAGCTCTCTAGCCTGTTGGTCTGCAGGCCCGCGGACAAGGCCACATATACTTCGCTAAGGAAAACTCTCTGTGAAGAAAGATAGGTTCAGTGAAGGAACCACACGTCCCACCAAACCCACTGAAACACACGGAGACGTTTTGGCATCAGGAAAGGCTTTATCCTTGCCCTGGATAGAATGCTTTTGGGAGTACCTGTGCTGCCCCGGCGTTGGATTGCCAAGGAGCCCCTTCCTACCTTATAGGTGTGGGAGTGGGCAATGTCCTTCGACGTGGAGACAAGTCTGTGAAGCAAGCACCGTTCGGGGAACCACCAGACTCTCGAGCGAGAAGCATTCCAGCCTGCATGTCCTGAGGCTCCCGAAACACGGGCTCTCTTTGCGTCTCTGAATAAATCTCTGGGGAATGCAACGTTCCTTCACAGGAAGCATGTCCCAGCGGGACATTTTGTGGTATGTTTCTCTAGAAGTACGGGGATGGGTGGTCGCATTCAGGAGCTGCCGTGGCCTGGGCCGGGAGAACCAATTCTGTGGAGAAGGCGACTTCGTCCCCAGTGTGCTTTTCCAAGAAGAAGCTTCCTTAGGCTAAAAGCGTGGAAGCATCACTGTAATGCCACCTTCTTCCGTCTGAGCAGCAGGACGGTAGGCAACCCTACTTTCCAAGAACATGGGGTTTCCAGAAGGAAAAAGCGATCTCTGAGAGACGTTTCGAAGGACAGAGATGGCGGGTCGTACTGGCCTTTAGAAACAAGTGTGTGGAGAATGCCCCTTTCAGAGGACCACCATTTCTCCTGCGAGAAGTCTTCTACAATGTATGTGTGGAGGCATCAGGCGGGTGCCGGGTCCATCCCTCAGGGAAAACACTCTGTCGAGAACAATGTTCCAGGAACGTCTTGCTTACAGAACGTCGAAGATTTCTCCAGGTCCTTGTGTGATGCGGAGGAGTCTGCCCTAATGGGATCTCTGAGAAACAAGGCTGCGGAGACTGGAAACCTTCCCTGCCACCTGGATATCCGAAGACGGAAACCATTTCACGTCGATGTGTGGAAGTAGAGGCCAGGGGCCTTGACCTGATGCCCGGGAAGCCGTCTGTGCGAATTCAACATGGAGCGAACAACCGAAATCTTCCCGTGTAGAGTCCTGTAGCATGGACGTGTACAAGCATCTGGAGCGGGCCCTCTCCTTCCCTCGTAGATACGAGCCCGTGGCGAATGCCACGTCGAGTTCACGTCCTTTCTCATGCGTTCTCTGCCATTTCCAGTGTCGGCCGTGAAGGATAGGCAAAGGGAGAAGTCCCCGTATCGGAGACCCCAGGATGTGGGGAAAGCAGCTCCCAGGAAACCCAAGTTCCCCCAAATGAGATGCTTTCTCACACACAGGTATGGGCGCATTCGAATGTGCGATATACTTCCTTCGGGGAAAGCGATGTTCCATGAATTTCGTGTTTCCAGGAGAGAAAGCTGATGTCCAGGACATGTGTGCAAGTCTTGAGATGGGGCAAGGTCCTTAGGGCGAGCTTCGAGTGTGTGGATCAAGTCCCTTTCGGATAACCACAAGTTTGTCAAGTGTGAATCATTCTGGCTTCCATGTGTGGAACAATCGAAACACGCCCTCTCCCTCTGTCTGTGAAGCAGTCTCTGGGGAATGCCACTTTCCCGTCAGAGGAAGTTGGTTCCCGTGAGGAGCATTCTACCATCTTTCGCCAGAGGCACGCGGAAAGTGCGTCAGACGTCGCGGAACGCAAGCCTGGGAATAAAGCAAGATTCACCGTGGAACACGACCCTTCAAACGAAACCATTCTCATGGATGTGTGTGTTCTCAGACTAGAGTAATGCCGTGTCCTTGGCTTGGAGAAAGACTTCTGTGGAGGATGCAGTTCCAGCGACACTGTGGCTGTTCCACCGAGAAGCTTCCGAGCCTCTATGTGTGGAGGCATCCCGAGAGTGCCCCAGTCTTCTGTTTGAGAAAAAGAGTGTGAAGAAAAGCGCTGCCCACTAACATCTTGATGCCAGAAGCGAAAGCGATTTCTCCTATAGGTGTAGAAATAGAGGACAGGTGGTTTGTCCTTAGGCATGGAATCCAGATGGCAGAGACTGCATTTTTCAGAACCGCATAATTGTCTGCGGCATGAAGGATACCGGCACGTCTGTGGGGCAGCATCAGGAAGGTGCCCTCTAGTTCCGCAGTTGGTAACGGTCGGCTTAGAAGAGGACGTTGAAGGAAACACTTGCTTTCTGAAGACACAAGCCTTTTCCATTCTCCGCGTGTAGTCTGGAGGAAACTGCCCTAAAACCAATTCATCAACCAGAGACTCTGGACCATGGAACTCTAAACTGCCAGCTCGATATCTGAGGGTAGAAACACTTTCATATCTGTGTGGAAGGGCAGGCAAGTGGCCAGGATTCGGATGAGAGAACCTCATGCGTGGACATTGTAACTTAGAGCGAACAACAAATGTGCTCCCGTGAGAAGCCTGCTGGCCGGGAAGTCTTGAAGCGTCAGGATGAAACCCTCTCATTCCCACCGTGGAAGAAATGTCTGCCTCAGGCACGTCTCCGCGACACCCTGGATTCTTCAATCCTATACCCTGCTAGCCTCTGTGGGTTGAAGTCTCAGAAAAGGGCAGGATCGGGCCCTCGGCGAAAGAGTTCTGTGTAGATAGCCTCTTTCGGCAACCAACGTGGTTCTTCAAAGGGGGAAGCCTTGTAGGAAGTATGTGTTGCCGTGTCAGGACAATGCCATCTCCGCCCATCGTCGAAAGTTGACTGTGGAGGACGACACGTTCCAGGACCATCTGGATTCCGGAAGAGAAAGCGATTTCTAGTGTAGGTATGGAAAGAGAGGCAAGGGGCCAGTCCCCGTCTGCGAGATCCAAGTCCGTGGAGAGTACAACTTCGGAGGCACAACAAGTTTCTCCCCAAAGGGAAGTTTCAAGCTCTGGGGTGGGCAAGCTTCGGCGGGGTTCCATATCCTTGCCTCTGAGAATCAAGGCTGTGGAGATGGTCACTTCCCGGGAGCATCTACTTTCTGGAGCTCCAAACTGTGGGCAGGGAGGTGGCACGCGAGACGAAAGTGGCGTGTCCCTGTCAGGGAGAACAGAGTCCGTGGAGACGGCCACTTTCGTGAGCATCTCGTTCCCTCAAGCCGGAAGTATCCTGGCCTATATTGATGAGAAGTAGCAGAATTCCTCAACCTCTGCTCTGCCTAAATAGACTGTGGGCAATGCCAGTTTCCCTAACACCGCGTCTCCAGAAGAGAATTGCCATGTCCAGTTCAAAAGCGGGGAGGTCTAGGAGAGGGACCACGGCCTCACGCTGAGAAACGGGCCTGGGGACATGCACCATTCAGGGAACGACAATGCTCCCCAAAGAGGAGCATTCTAGCACGCATGGGTTGTGGCCTCCTAAACATGCCCCATCCTTGCCTCTGTGAAACGAGTCTCTGGGCATCGCACGTGTCCCGAAAGTGGAAGTTCTCTCCTGCCAGAATCTTTGGAGCACGTTTGTCTAGATGCACGCCCAAAGTGCCATGCCCTTCGGTCAGGTAATGAACCCTGCGAATAAAGCACGTTTCAGACAAGAACACGACACTCTCAAACACACGCCTCAGAGCAGATCCGTGTGTTTTCACCGGAGGAAATGCCGTTTCCACCGTTGGGCGAAGGAATGCTGGAGAGGAGGCCATTTCGGCAACATCGTAGATTTTCACGCCATAAAAATTCAAGCCTCCGTGTGTGCAACGATCACGAGAGGGCCATCGAATTTCCCGGGAGATACCAGACGCTGGAGGATCCTGTGTCCACTCACATCTTGTTTTCCGAAGAGAAAACGCATTTCTCATAGTTGTGTGGAAGTCTAGGGAAGGGGGCTTGTCCTTAAGATGAGAAACAAGACTGTGGAGAGTGCAACTTTCAGAGCACACCAAGCATCTCTTTTGGGAAGCCTGGTTGCCCCTGTGCCTTGTGGCATCCGAAAGGTGCCTAACCTTCCCTCAGTGAATACACTCTCTTGGGAATACAGCGTTCAAGTCAACACTTGCTTCCTGAAGATACAATGATTTCAAAGGCAGGTGTTTGATCAGGAGGAAACATGCCTACACGGACCTCTGGAAAACAAGATGTGGGAATGGTCATCGTCACGGCCATCTGGATGCGGGGAGATAGATCCATCTTCAATTCTGTGTGCGGAAGCATAGGCAAGGGTCTAGGACCCTATCCTGAGAAACATGTCTCTGGAGAAGAGAATGTTCAGCACACCGCAGCTGTCCTGCCGGAGATGTGTTCTAGCATGGGTGTGTGCAAGCATCGGGAGAGTTCCATCCCCTTCCGTCTGCGAGACAAGCCTGTGGAGATGGCCCCTTGGCCATAACATTTGGGTCCAGATTTCCAATCGAGTTCCAGGAGAGGTGCGGAAGGATAGGCCAGGTAACAAGTCCCCCAGTGTTCCAGTAACAATTCTGGGGAAGCACAGGTGCCAGGAAACACAAGTTCCTTCAGAGGAGATGCTTTCTAGTACTTACGTCCAGAAGTCTCTGTACATAGCCTACCCTTGCTTGTGGGAGGCAAGTTGGGTGGAATGCGAATTCCACTACCATCTTGTTTGCACAAGAGAGAAATCGAATCATTCCAATATATGCGCTGGAGCCTAGTGTACCGGGGCGATGTCCTGACGCTTTGAGAGAAGAGTGTGGAGCAGGCATCGTTGAGGAATCCACAAGTTTCTCAAGCGAGGAGCCTTCTAGCATTGCCGGGGTGAAGCGACCGAAACATGCACGAACCTTCCCTCTGTGAATAGGCTCTAGGGAATGCCAATTTCCCCTCAGAGGAAGATTGTCCCGGTGGGAAGCTCTCTAGCCTGTTGGTCTGCAGGCCCGCGGACAAGGCCACATATACTTCGCTAAGGAAAACTCTCTGTGAAGAAAGATAGGTTCAGTGAAGGAACCACACGTCCGACCAAACCCACTGAAACACACGGAGACGTTTTGGCATCAGGAAAGGCTTTATCCTTGCCCTGGATAGAATGCTTTTGGGAGTACCTGTGCTGCCCCGGCGTTGGATTGCCAAGGAGCCCCTTCCTACCTTATAGGTGTGGGAGTGGGCAATGTCCTTCCACGTGGAGACAAGTCTGTGAAGCAAGCACCGTTCGGGGAACCACCAGACTCTCGAGCGAGAAGCATTCCAGCCTGCATGTCCTGAGGCTCCCGAAACACGGGCTCTCTTTGCGTCTCTGAATAAATCTCTGGGGAATGCAACGTTCCTTCACAGGAAGCATGTCCCAGCGGGACATTTTGTGGTATGTTTCTCTAGAAGTACGGGGATGGGTGGTCGCATTCAGGAGCTGCCGTGGCCTGGGCCGGGAGAAACAATTCTGTGGAGAAGGCGACTTCGTCCCCAGTGTGCTTTTCCAAGAAGAAGCTTCCTTAGGCTAAAAGCGTGGAAGCATCACTGTAATGCCACCTTCTTCCGTCTGAGCAGCAGGACGGTAGGCAACCCTACTTTCCAAGAACATGGGGTTTCCAGAAGGAAAAAGCGATCTCTGAGAGACGTTTCGAAGGACAGAGATGGCGGGTCGTACTGGCCTTTAGAAACAAGTGTGTGGAGAATGCCCCTTTCAGAGGACCACCATTTCTCCTGCGAGAAGTCTTCTACAATGTATGTGTGGAGGCATCAGGCGGGTGCCGGGTCCATCCCTCAGGGAAAACACTCTGTCGAGAACAATGTTCCAGGAACGTCTTGCTTACAGAACGTCGAAGATTTCTCCAGGTCCTTGTGTGATGCGGAGGAGTCTGCCCTAATGGGATCTCTGAGAAACAAGGCTGCGGAGACTGGAAACCTTCCCTGCCACCTGGATATCCGAAGACGGAAACCATTTCACGTCGATGTGTGGAAGTAGAGGCCAGGGGCCTTGACCTGATGCCCGGGAAGCCGTCTGTGCGAATTCAACATGGAGCGAACAACCGAAATCTTCCCGTGTAGAGTCCTGTAGCATGGACGTGTACAAGCATCTGGAGCGGGCCCTCTCCTTCCCTCGTAGATACGAGCCCGTGGCGAATGCCACGTCGAGTTCACGTCCTTTCTCATGCGTTCTCTGCCATTTCCAGTGTCGGCCGTGAAGGATAGGCAAAGGGAGAAGTCCCCGTATCGGAGACCCCAGGATGTGGGGAAAGCAGCTCCCAGGAAACCCAAGTTCCCCCAAATGAGATGCTTTCTCACACACAGGTATGGGCGCATTCGAATGTGCGATATACTTCCTTCGGGGAAAGCGATGTTCCATGAATTTCGTGTTTCCAGGAGAGAAAGCTGATGTCCAGGACATGTGTGCAAGTCTTGAGATGGGGCAAGGTCCTTAGGGCGAGCTTCGAGTGTGTGGATCAAGTCCCTTTCGGATAACCACAAGTTTGTCAAGTGTGAATCATTCTGGCTTCCATGTGTGGAACAATCGAAACACGCCCTCTCCCTCTGTCTGTGAAGCAGTCTCTGGGGAATGCCACTTTCCCGTCAGAGGAAGTTGGTTCCCGTGAGGAGCATTCTACCATCTTTCGCCAGAGGCACGCGGAAAGTGCGTCAGACGTCGCGGAACGCAAGCCTGGGAATAAAGCAAGATTCACCGTGGAACACGACCCTTCAAACGAAACCATTCTCATGGATGTGTGTGTTCTCAGACTAGAGTAATGCCGTGTCCTTGGCTTGGAGAAAGACTTCTGTGGAGGATGCAGTTCCAGCGACACTGTGGCTGTTCCACCGAGAAGCTTCCGAGCCTCTATGTGTGGAGGCATCCCGAGAGTGCCCCAGTCTTCTGTTTGAGAAAAAGAGTGTGAAGAAAAGCGCTGCCCACTAACATCTTGATGCCAGAAGCGAAAGCGATTTCTCCTATAGGTGTAGAAATAGAGGACAGGTGGTTTGTCCTTAGGCATGGAATCCAGATGGCAGAGACTGCATTTTTCAGAACCGCATAATTGTCTGCGGCATGAAGGATACCGGCACGTCTGTGGGGCAGCATCAGGAAGGTGCCCTCTAGTTCCGCAGTTGGTAACGGTCGGCTTAGAAGAGGACGTTGAAGGAAACACTTGCTTTCTGAAGACACAAGCCTTTTCCATTCTCCGCGTGTAGTCTGGAGGAAACTGCCCTAAAACCAATTCATCAACCAGAGACTCTGGACCATGGAACTCTAAACTGCCAGCTCGATATCTGAGGGTAGAAACACTTTCATATCTGTGTGGAAGGGCAGGCAAGTGGCCAGGATTCGGATGAGAGAACCTCATGCGTGGACATTGTAACTTAGAGCGAACAACAAATGTGCTCCCGTGAGAAGCCTGCTGGCCGGGAAGTCTTGAAGCGTCAGGATGAAACCCTCTCATTCCCACCGTGGAAGAAATGTCTGCCTCAGGCACGTCTCCGCGACACCCTGGATTCTTCAATCCTATACCCTGCTAGCCTCTGTGGGTTGAAGTCTCAGAAAAGGGCAGGATCGGGCCCTCGGCGAAAGAGTTCTGTGTAGATAGCCTCTTTCGGCAACCAACGTGGTTCTTCAAAGGGGGAAGCCTTGTAGGAAGTATGTGTTGCCGTGTCAGGACAATGCCATCTCCGCCCATCGTCGAAAGTTGACTGTGGAGGACGACACGTTCCAGGACCATCTGGATTCCGGAAGAGAAAGCGATTTCTAGTGTAGGTATGGAAAGAGAGGCAAGGGGCCAGTCCCCGTCTGCGAGATCCAAGTCCGTGGAGAGTACAACTTCGGAGGCACAACAAGTTTCTCCCCAAAGGGAAGTTTCAAGCTCTGGGGTGGGCAAGCTTCGGCGGGGTTCCATATCCTTGCCTCTGAGAATCAAGGCTGTGGAGATGGTCACTTCCCGGGAGCATCTACTTTCTGGAGATCCAAACTGTGGGCACGGAGGTGGCACGCGAGACGAAAGGGGCGTGTCCCTGTCAGGGAGAACACAGTCCGTGGAGACGGCCACTTTCGTGAGCATCTCGTTCCCTCAAGCCGGAAGTATCCTGGCCTATATTGATGAGAAGTAGCAGAATTCCTCAACCTCTGCTCTGCCTAAATAGACTGTGGGCAATGCCAGTTTCCATAACACCGCGTCTCCAGAAGAGAATTGCCATGTCCAGTTCAAAAGCGGGGAGGTCTAGGAGAGGGACCACGGCCTCACGCTGAGAAACGGGCCTGGGGACATGCACCATTCAGGGAACGACAATGCTCCCCAAAGAGGAGCATTCTAGCACGCATGGGTTGTGGCCTCCTAAACATGCCCCATCCTTGCCTCTGTGAAACGAGTCTCTGGGCATCGCACGTGTCCCGAAAGTGGAAGTTCTCTCCTGCCAGAATCTTTGGAGCACGTTTGTCTAGATGCACGGCCAAAGTGCCATGCCCTTCGGTCAGGTAATGAACCCTGCGAATAAAGCACGTTTCAGACAAGAACACGACACTCTCAAACACACGCCTCAGAGCAGATCCGTGTGTTTTCACCGGAGGAAATGCCGTTTCCACCGTTGGGCGAAGGAATGCTGGAGAGGAGGCCATTTCGGCAACATCGTAGATTTTCACGCCATAAAAATTCAAGCCTCCGTGTGTGCAACGATCACGAGAGGGCCATCGAATTTCCCGGGAGATACCAGACGCTGGAGGATCCTGTGTCCACTCACATCTTGTTTTCCGAAGAGAAAACGCATTTCTCATAGTTGTGTGGAAGTCTAGGGAAGGGGGCTTGTCCTTAAGATGAGAAACAAGACTGTGGAGAGTGCAACTTTCAGAGCACACCAAGCATCTCTTTTGGGAAGCCTGGTTGCCCCTGTGCCTTGTGGCATCCGAAAGGTGCCTAACCTTCCCTCAGTGAATACACTCTCTTGGGAATACAGCGTTCAAGTCAACACTTGCTTCCTGAAGATACAATGATTTCAAAGGCAGGTGTTTGATCAGGAGGAAACATGCCTACACGGACCTCTGGAAAACAAGATGTGGGAATGGTCATCGTCACGGCCATCTGGATGCGGGGAGATAGATCCATCTTCAATTCTGTGTGCGGAAGCATAGGCAAGGGTCTAGGACCCTATCCTGAGAAACATGTCTCTGGAGAAGAGAATGTTCAGCACACCGCAGCTGTCCTGCCGGAGATGTGTTCTAGCATGGGTGTGTGCAAGCATCGGGAGAGTTCCATCCCCTTCCGTCTGCGAGACAAGCCTGTGGAGATGGCCCCTTGGCCATAACATTTGGGTCCAGATTTCCAATCGAGTTCCAGGAGAGGTGCGGAAGGATAGGCCAGGTAACAAGTCCCCCAGTGTTCCAGTAACAATTCTGGGGAAGCACAGGTGCCAGGAAACACAAGTTCCTTCAGAGGAGATGCTTTCTAGTACTTACGTCCAGAAGTCTCTGTACATAGCCTACCCTTGCTTGTGGGAGGCAAGTTGGGTGGAATGCGAATTCCACTACCATCTTGTTTGCACAAGAGAGAAATCGAATCATTCCAATATATGCGCTGGAGCCTAGTGTACCGGGGCGATGTCCTGACGCTTTGAGAGAAGAGTGTGGAGCAGGCATCGTTGAGGAATCCACAAGTTTCTCAAGCGAGGAGCCTTCTAGCATTGCCGGGGTGAAGCCACCGAAACATGCACGAACCTTCCCTCTGTGAATAGGCTCTAGGGAATGCCAATTTCCCCTCAGAGGAAGATTGTCCCGGTGGGAAGCTCTCTAGCCTGTTGGTCTGCAGGCCCGCGGACAAGGCCACATATACTTCGCTAAGGAAAACTCTCTGTGAAGAAAGATAGGTTCAGTGAAGGAACCACACGTCCGACCAAACCCACTGAAACACACGGAGACGTTTTGGCATCAGGAAAGGCTTTATCCTTGCCCTGGATAGAATGCTTTTGGGAGTACCTGTGCTGCCCCGGCGTTGGATTGCCAAGGAGCCCCTTCCTACCTTATAGGTGTGGGAGTGGGCAATGTCCTTCGACGTGGAGACAAGTCTGTGAAGCAAGCACCGTTCGGGGAACCACCAGACTCTCGAGCGAGAAGCATTCCAGCCTGCATGTCCTGAGGCTCCCGAAACACGGGCTCTCTTTGCGTCTCTGAATAAATCTCTGGGGAATGCAACGTTCCTTCACAGGAAGCATGTCCCAGCGGGACATTTTGTGGTATGTTTCTCTAGAAGTACGGGGATGGGTGGTCGCATTCAGGAGCTGCCGTGGCCTGGGCCGGGAGAAACAATTCTGTGGAGAAGGCGACTTCGTCCCCAGTGTGCTTTTCCAAGAAGAAGCTTCCTTAGGCTAAAAGCGTGGAAGCATCACTGTAATGCCACCTTCTTCCGTCTGAGCAGCAGGACGGTAGGCAACCCTACTTTCCAAGAACATGGGGTTTCCAGAAGGAAAAAGCGATCTCTGAGAGACGTTTCGAAGGACAGAGATGGCGGGTCGTACTGGCCTTTAGAAACAAGTGTGTGGAGAATGCCCCTTTCAGAGGACCACCATTTCTCCTGCGAGAAGCCTTCTACAATGTATGTGTGGAGGCATCAGGCGGGTGCCGGGTCCATCCCTCAGGGAAAACACTCTGTCGAGAACAATGTTCCAGGAACGTCTTGCTTACAGAACGTCGAAGATTTCTCCAGGTCCTTGTGTGATGCGGAGGAGTCTGCCCTAATGGGATCTCTGAGAAACAAGGCTGCGGAGACTGGAAACCTTCCCTGCCACCTGGATATCCGAAGACGGAAACCATTTCACGTCGATGTGTGGAAGTAGAGGCCAGGGGCCTTGACCTGATGCCCGGGAAGCCGTCTGTGCGAATTCAACATGGAGCGAACAACCGAAATCTTCCCGTGTAGAGTCCTGTAGCATGGACGTGTACAAGCATCTGGAGCGGGCCCTCTCCTTCCCTCGTAGATACGAGCCCGTGGCGAATGCCACGTCGAGTTCACGTCCTTTCTCATGCGTTCTCTGCCATTTCCAGTGTCGGCCGTGAAGGATAGGCAAAGGGAGAAGTCCCCGTATCGGAGACCCCAGGATGTGGGGAAAGCAGCTCCCAGGAAACCCAAGTTCCCCCAAATGAGATGCTTTCTCACACACAGGTATGGGCGCATTCGAATGTGCGATATACTTCCTTCGGGGAAAGCGATGTTCCATGAATTTCGTGTTTCCAGGAGAGAAAGCTGATGTCCAGGACATGTGTGCAAGTCTTGAGATGGGGCAAGGTCCTTAGGGCGAGCTTCGAGTGTGTGGATCAAGTCCCTTTCGGATAACCACAAGTTTGTCAAGTGTGAATCATTCTGGCTTCCATGTGTGGAACAATCGAAACACGCCCTCTCCCTCTGTCTGTGAAGCAGTCTCTGGGGAATGCCACTTTCCCGTCAGAGGAAGTTGGTTCCCGTGAGGAGCATTCTACCATCTTTCGCCAGAGGCACGCGGAAAGTGCGTCAGACGTCGCGGAACGCAAGCCTGGGAATAAAGCAAGATTCACCGTGGAACACGACCCTTCAAACGAAACCATTCTCATGGATGTGTGTGTTCTCAGACTAGAGTAATGCCGTGTCCTTGGCTTGGAGAAAGACTTCTGTGGAGGATGCAGTTCCAGCGACACTGTGGCTGTTCCACCGAGAAGCTTCCGAGCCTCTATGTGTGGAGGCATCCCGAGAGTGCCCCAGTCTTCTGTTTGAGAAAAAGAGTGTGAAGAAAAGCGCTGCCCACTAACATCTTGATGCCAGAAGCGAAAGCGATTTCTCCTATAGGTGTAGAAATAGAGGACAGGTGGTTTGTCCTTAGGCATGGAATCCAGATGGCAGAGACTGCATTTTTCAGAACCGCATAATTGTCTGCGGCATGAAGGATACCGGCACGTCTGTGGGGCAGCATCAGGAAGGTGCCCTCTAGTTCCGCAGTTGGTAACGGTCGGCTTAGAAGAGGACGTTGAAGGAAACACTTGCTTTCTGAAGACACAAGCCTTTTCCATTCTCCGCGTGTAGTCTGGAGGAAACTGCCCTAAAACCAATTCATCAACCAGAGACTCTGGACCATGGAACTCTAAACTGCCAGCTCGATATCTGAGGGTAGAAACACTTTCATATCTGTGTGGAAGGGCAGGCAAGTGGCCAGGATTCGGATGAGAGAACCTCATGCGTGGACATTGTAACTTAGAGCGAACAACAAATGTGCTCCCGTGAGAAGCCTGCTGGCCGGGAAGTCTTGAAGCGTCAGGATGAAACCCTCTCATTCCCACCGTGGAAGAAATGTCTGCCTCAGGCACGTCTCCGCGACACCCTGGATTCTTCAATCCTATACCCTGCTAGCCTCTGTGGGTTGAAGTCTCAGAAAAGGGCAGGATCGGGCCCTCGGCGAAAGAGTTCTGTGTAGATAGCCTCTTTCGGCAACCAACGTGGTTCTTCAAAGGGGGAAGCCTTGTAGGAAGTATGTGTTGCCGTGTCAGGACAATGCCATCTCCGCCCATCGTCGAAAGTTGACTGTGGAGGACGACACGTTCCAGGACCATCTGGATTCCGGAAGAGAAAGCGATTTCTAGTGTAGGTATGGAAAGAGAGGCAAGGGGCCAGTCCCCGTCTGCGAGATCCAAGTCCGTGGAGAGTACAACTTCGGAGGCACAACAAGTTTCTCCCCAAAGGGAAGTTTCAAGCTCTGGGGTGGGCAAGCTTCGGCGGGGTTCCATATCCTTGCCTCTGAGAATCAAGGCTGTGGAGATGGTCACTTCCCGGGAGCATCTACTTTCTGGAGATCCAAACTGTGGGCACGGAGGTGGCACGCGAGACGAAAGGGGCGTGTCCCTGTCAGGGAGAACACAGTCCGTGGAGACGGCCACTTTCGTGAGCATCTCGTTCCCTCAAGCCGGAAGTATCCTGGCCTATATTGATGAGAAGTAGCAGAATTCCTCAACCTCTGCTCTGCCTAAATAGACTGTGGGCAATGCCAGTTTCCATAACACCGCGTCTCCAGAAGAGAATTGCCATGTCCAGTTCAAAAGCGGGGAGGTCTAGGAGAGGGACCACGGCCTCACGCTGAGAAACGGGCCTGGGGACATGCACCATTCAGGGAACGACAATGCTCCCCAAAGAGGAGCATTCTAGCACGCATGGGTTGTGGCCTCCTAAACATGCCCCATCCTTGCCTCTGTGAAACGAGTCTCTGGGCATCGCACGTGTCCCGAAAGTGGAAGTTCTCTCCTGCCAGAATCTTTGGAGCACGTTTGTCTAGATGCACGGCCAAAGTGCCATGCCCTTCGGTCAGGTAATGAACCCTGCGAATAAAGCACGTTTCAGACAAGAACACGACACTCTCAAACACACGCCTCAGAGCAGATCCGTGTGTTTTCACCGGAGGAAATGCCGTTTCCACCGTTGGGCGAAGGAATGCTGGAGAGGAGGCCATTTCGGCAACATCGTAGATTTTCACGCCATAAAAATTCAAGCCTCCGTGTGTGCAACGATCACGAGAGGGCCATCGAATTTCCCGGGAGATACCAGACGCTGGAGGATCCTGTGTCCACTCACATCTTGTTTTCCGAAGAGAAAACGCATTTCTCATAGTTGTGTGGAAGTCTAGGGAAGGGGGCTTGTCCTTAAGATGAGAAACAAGACTGTGGAGAGTGCAACTTTCAGAGCACACCAAGCATCTCTTTTGGGAAGCCTGGTTGCCCCTGTGCCTTGTGGCATCCGAAAGGTGCCTAACCTTCCCTCAGTGAATACACTCTCTTGGGAATACAGCGTTCAAGTCAACACTTGCTTCCTGAAGATACAATGATTTCAAAGGCAGGTGTTTGATCAGGAGGAAACATGCCTACACGGACCTCTGGAAAACAAGATGTGGGAATGGTCATCGTCACGGCCATCTGGATGCGGGGAGATAGATCCATCTTCAATTCTGTGTGCGGAAGCATAGGCAAGGGTCTAGGACCCTATCCTGAGAAACATGTCTCTGGAGAAGAGAATGTTCAGCACACCGCAGCTGTCCTGCCGGAGATGTGTTCTAGCATGGGTGTGTGCAAGCATCGGGAGAGTTCCATCCCCTTCCGTCTGCGAGACAAGCCTGTGGAGATGGCCCCTTGGCCATAACATTTGGGTCCAGATTTCCAATCGAGTTCCAGGAGAGGTGCGGAAGGATAGGCCAGGTAACAAGTCCCCCAGTGTTCCAGTAACAATTCTGGGGAAGCACAGGTGCCAGGAAACACAAGTTCCTTCAGAGGAGATGCTTTCTAGTACTTACGTCCAGAAGTCTCTGTACATAGCCTACCCTTGCTTGTGGGAGGCAAGTTGGGTGGAATGCGAATTCCACTACCATCTTGTTTGCACAAGAGAGAAATCGAATCATTCCAATATATGCGCTGGAGCCTAGTGTACCGGGGCGATGTCCTGACGCTTTGAGAGAAGAGTGTGGAGCAGGCATCGTTGAGGAATCCACAAGTTTCTCAAGCGAGGAGCCTTCTAGCATTGCCGGGGTGAAGCGACCGAAACATGCACGAACCTTCCCTCTGTGAATAGGCTCTAGGGAATGCCAATTTCCCCTCAGAGGAAGATTGTCCCGGTGGGAAGCTCTCTAGCCTGTTGGTCTGCAGGCCCGCGGACAAGGCCACATATACTTCGCTAAGGAAAACTCTCTGTGAAGAAAGATAGGTTCAGTGAAGGAACCACACGTCCGACCAAACCCACTGAAACACACGGAGACGTTTTGGCATCAGGAAAGGCTTTATCCTTGCCCTGGATAGAATGCTTTTGGGAGTACCTGTGCTGCCCCGGCGTTGGATTGCCAAGGAGCCCCTTCCTACCTTATAGGTGTGGGAGTGGGCAATGTCCTTCCACGTGGAGACAAGTCTGTGAAGCAAGCACCGTTCGGGGAACCACCAGACTCTCGAGCGAGAAGCATTCCAGCCTGCATGTCCTGAGGCTCCCGAAACACGGGCTCTCTTTGCGTCTCTGAATAAATCTCTGGGGAATGCAACGTTCCTTCACAGGAAGCATGTCCCAGCGGGACATTTTGTGGTATGTTTCTCTAGAAGTACGGGGATGGGTGGTCGCATTCAGGAGCTGCCGTGGCCTGGGCCGGGAGAAACAATTCTGTGGAGAAGGCGACTTCGTCCCCAGTGTGCTTTTCCAAGAAGAAGCTTCCTTAGGCTAAAAGCGTGGAAGCATCACTGTAATGCCACCTTCTTCCGTCTGAGCAGCAGGACGGTAGGCAACCCTACTTTCCAAGAACATGGGGTTTCCAGAAGGAAAAAGCGATCTCTGAGAGACGTTTCGAAGGACAGAGATGGCGGGTCGTACTGGCCTTTAGAAACAAGTGTGTGGAGAATGCCCCTTTCAGAGGACCACCATTTCTCCTGCGAGAAGTCTTCTACAATGTATGTGTGGAGGCATCAGGCGGGTGCCGGGTCCATCCCTCAGGGAAAACACTCTGTCGAGAACAATGTTCCAGGAACGTCTTGCTTACAGAACGTCGAAGATTTCTCCAGGTCCTTGTGTGATGCGGAGGAGTCTGCCCTAATGGGATCTCTGAGAAACAAGGCTGCGGAGACTGGAAACCTTCCCTGCCACCTGGATATCCGAAGACGGAAACCATTTCACGTCGATGTGTGGAAGTAGAGGCCAGGGGCCTTGACCTGATGCCCGGGAAGCCGTCTGTGCGAATTCAACATGGAGCGAACAACCGAAATCTTCCCGTGTAGAGTCCTGTAGCATGGACGTGTACAAGCATCTGGAGCGGGCCCTCTCCTTCCCTCGTAGATACGAGCCCGTGGCGAATGCCACGTCGAGTTCACGTCCTTTCTCATGCGTTCTCTGCCATTTCCAGTGTCGGCCGTGAAGGATAGGCAAAGGGAGAAGTCCCCGTATCGGAGACCCCAGGATGTGGGGAAAGCAGCTCCCAGGAAACCCAAGTTCCCCCAAATGAGATGCTTTCTCACACACAGGTATGGGCGCATTCGAATGTGCGATATACTTCCTTCGGGGAAAGCGATGTTCCATGAATTTCGTGTTTCCAGGAGAGAAAGCTGATGTCCAGGACATGTGTGCAAGTCTTGAGATGGGGCAAGGTCCTTAGGGCGAGCTTCGAGTGTGTGGATCAAGTCCCTTTCGGATAACCACAAGTTTGTCAAGTGTGAATCATTCTGGCTTCCATGTGTGGAACAATCGAAACACGCCCTCTCCCTCTGTCTGTGAAGCAGTCTCTGGGGAATGCCACTTTCCCGTCAGAGGAAGTTGGTTCCCGTGAGGAGCATTCTACCATCTTTCGCCAGAGGCACGCGGAAAGTGCGTCAGACGTCGCGGAACGCAAGCCTGGGAATAAAGCAAGATTCACCGTGGAACACGACCCTTCAAACGAAACCATTCTCATGGATGTGTGTGTTCTCAGACTAGAGTAATGCCGTGTCCTTGGCTTGGAGAAAGACTTCTGTGGAGGATGCAGTTCCAGCGACACTGTGGCTGTTCCACCGAGAAGCTTCCGAGCCTCTATGTGTGGAGGCATCCCGAGAGTGCCCCAGTCTTCTGTTTGAGAAAAAGAGTGTGAAGAAAAGCGCTGCCCACTAACATCTTGATGCCAGAAGCGAAAGCGATTTCTCCTATAGGTGTAGAAATAGAGGACAGGTGGTTTGTCCTTAGGCATGGAATCCAGATGGCAGAGACTGCATTTTTCAGAACCGCATAATTGTCTGCGGCATGAAGGATACCGGCACGTCTGTGGGGCAGCATCAGGAAGGTGCCCTCTAGTTCCGCAGTTGGTAACGGTCGGCTTAGAAGAGGACGTTGAAGGAAACACTTGCTTTCTGAAGACACAAGCCTTTTCCATTCTCCGCGTGTAGTCTGGAGGAAACTGCCCTAAAACCAATTCATCAACCAGAGACTCTGGACCATGGAACTCTAAACTGCCAGCTCGATATCTGAGGGTAGAAACACTTTCATATCTGTGTGGAAGGGCAGGCAAGTGGCCAGGATTCGGATGAGAGAACCTCATGCGTGGACATTGTAACTTAGAGCGAACAACAAATGTGCTCCCGTGAGAAGCCTGCTGGCCGGGAAGTCTTGAAGCGTCAGGATGAAACCCTCTCATTCCCACCGTGGAAGAAATGTCTGCCTCAGGCACGTCTCCGCGACACCCTGGATTCTTCAATCCTATACCCTGCTAGCCTCTGTGGGTTGAAGTCTCAGAAAAGGGCAGGATCGGGCCCTCGGCGAAAGAGTTCTGTGTAGATAGCCTCTTTCGGCAACCAACGTGGTTCTTCAAAGGGGGAAGCCTTGTAGGAAGTATGTGTTGCCGTGTCAGGACAATGCCATCTCCGCCCATCGTCGAAAGTTGACTGTGGAGGACGACACGTTCCAGGACCATCTGGATTCCGGAAGAGAAAGCGATTTCTAGTGTAGGTATGGAAAGAGAGGCAAGGGGCCAGTCCCCGTCTGCGAGATCCAAGTCCGTGGAGAGTACAACTTCGGAGGCACAACAAGTTTCTCCCCAAAGGGAAGTTTCAAGCTCTGGGGTGGGCAAGCTTCGGCGGGGTTCCATATCCTTGCCTCTGAGAATCAAGGCTGTGGAGATGGTCACTTCCCGGGAGCATCTACTTTCTGGAGATCCAAACTGTGGGCACGGAGGTGGCACGCGAGACGAAAGGGGCGTGTCCCTGTCAGGGAGAACACAGTCCGTGGAGACGGCCACTTTCGTGAGCATCTCGTTCCCTCAAGCCGGAAGTATCCTGGCCTATATTGATGAGAAGTAGCAGAATTCCTCAACCTCTGCTCTGCCTAAATAGACTGTGGGCAATGCCAGTTTCCATAACACCGCGTCTCCAGAAGAGAATTGCCATGTCCAGTTCAAAAGCGGGGAGGTCTAGGAGAGGGACCACGGCCTCACGCTGAGAAACGGGCCTGGGGACATGCACCATTCAGGGAACGACAATGCTCCCCAAAGAGGAGCATTCTAGCACGCATGGGTTGTGGCCTCCTAAACATGCCCCATCCTTGCCTCTGTGAAACGAGTCTCTGGGCATCGCACGTGTCCCGAAAGTGGAAGTTCTCTCCTGCCAGAATCTTTGGAGCACGTTTGTCTAGATGCACGGCCAAAGTGCCATGCCCTTCGGTCAGGTAATGAACCCTGCGAATAAAGCACGTTTCAGACAAGAACACGACACTCTCAAACACACGCCTCAGAGCAGATCCGTGTGTTTTCACCGGAGGAAATGCCGTTTCCACCGTTGGGCGAAGGAATGCTGGAGAGGAGGCCATTTCGGCAACATCGTAGATTTTCACGCCATAAAAATTCAAGCCTCCGTGTGTGCAACGATCACGAGAGGGCCATCGAATTTCCCGGGAGATACCAGACGCTGGAGGATCCTGTGTCCACTCACATCTTGTTTTCCGAAGAGAAAACGCATTTCTCATAGTTGTGTGGAAGTCTAGGGAAGGGGGCTTGTCCTTAAGATGAGAAACAAGACTGTGGAGAGTGCAACTTTCAGAGCACACCAAGCATCTCTTTTGGGAAGCCTGGTTGCCCCTGTGCCTTGTGGCATCCGAAAGGTGCCTAACCTTCCCTCAGTGAATACACTCTCTTGGGAATACAGCGTTCAAGTCAACACTTGCTTCCTGAAGATACAATGATTTCAAAGGCAGGTGTTTGATCAGGAGGAAACATGCCTACACGGACCTCTGGAAAACAAGATGTGGGAATGGTCATCGTCACGGCCATCTGGATGCGGGGAGATAGATCCATCTTCAATTCTGTGTGCGGAAGCATAGGCAAGGGTCTAGGACCCTATCCTGAGAAACATGTCTCTGGAGAAGAGAATGTTCAGCACACCGCAGCTGTCCTGCCGGAGATGTGTTCTAGCATGGGTGTGTGCAAGCATCGGGAGAGTTCCATCCCCTTCCGTCTGCGAGACAAGCCTGTGGAGATGGCCCCTTGGCCATAACATTTGGGTCCAGATTTCCAATCGAGTTCCAGGAGAGGTGCGGAAGGATAGGCCAGGTAACAAGTCCCCCAGTGTTCCAGTAACAATTCTGGGGAAGCACAGGTGCCAGGAAACACAAGTTCCTTCAGAGGAGATGCTTTCTAGTACTTACGTCCAGAAGTCTCTGTACATAGCCTACCCTTGCTTGTGGGAGGCAAGTTGGGTGGAATGCGAATTCCACTACCATCTTGTTTGCACAAGAGAGAAATCGAATCATTCCAATATATGCGCTGGAGCCTAGTGTACCGGGGCGATGTCCTGACGCTTTGAGAGAAGAGTGTGGAGCAGGCATCGTTGAGGAATCCACAAGTTTCTCAAGCGAGGAGCCTTCTAGCATTGCCGGGGTGAAGCCACCGAAACATGCACGAACCTTCCCTCTGTGAATAGGCTCTAGGGAATGCCAATTTCCCCTCAGAGGAAGATTGTCCCGGTGGGAAGCTCTCTAGCCTGTTGGTCTGCAGGCCCGCGGACAAGGCCACATATACTTCGCTAAGGAAAACTCTCTGTGAAGAAAGATAGGTTCAGTGAAGGAACCACACGTCCCACCAAACCCACTGAAACACACGGAGACGTTTTGGCATCAGGAAAGGCTTTATCCTTGCCCTGGATAGAATGCTTTTGGGAGTACCTGTGCTGCCCCGGCGTTGGATTGCCAAGGAGCCCCTTCCTACCTTATAGGTGTGGGAGTGGGCAATGTCCTTCGACGTGGAGACAAGTCTGTGAAGCAAGCACCGTTCGGGGAACCACCAGACTCTCGAGCGAGAAGCATTCCAGCCTGCATGTCCTGAGGCTCCCGAAACACGGGCTCTCTTTGCGTCTCTGAATAAATCTCTGGGGAATGCAACGTTCCTTCACAGGAAGCATGTCCCAGCGGGACATTTTGTGGTATGTTTCTCTAGAAGTACGGGGATGGGTGGTCGCATTCAGGAGCTGCCGTGGCCTGGGCCGGGAGAAACAATTCTGTGGAGAAGGCGACTTCGTCCCCAGTGTGCTTTTCCAAGAAGAAGCTTCCTTAGGCTAAAAGCGTGGAAGCATCACTGTAATGCCACCTTCTTCCGTCTGAGCAGCAGGACGGTAGGCAACCCTACTTTCCAAGAACATGGGGTTTCCAGAAGGAAAAAGCGATCTCTGAGAGACGTTTCGAAGGACAGAGATGGCGGGTCGTACTGGCCTTTAGAAACAAGTGTGTGGAGAATGCCCCTTTCAGAGGACCACCATTTCTCCTGCGAGAAGCCTTCTACAATGTATGTGTGGAGGCATCAGGCGGGTGCCGGGTCCATCCCTCAGGGAAAACACTCTGTCGAGAACAATGTTCCAGGAACGTCTTGCTTACAGAACGTCGAAGATTTCTCCAGGTCCTTGTGTGATGCGGAGGAGTCTGCCCTAATGGGATCTCTGAGAAACAAGGCTGCGGAGACTGGAAACCTTCCCTGCCACCTGGATATCCGAAGACGGAAACCATTTCACGTCGATGTGTGGAAGTAGAGGCCAGGGGCCTTGACCTGATGCCCGGGAAGCCGTCTGTGCGAATTCAACATGGAGCGAACAACCGAAATCTTCCCGTGTAGAGTCCTGTAGCATGGACGTGTACAAGCATCTGGAGCGGGCCCTCTCCTTCCCTCGTAGATACGAGCCCGTGGCGAATGCCACGTCGAGTTCACGTCCTTTCTCATGCGTTCTCTGCCATTTCCAGTGTCGGCCGTGAAGGATAGGCAAAGGGAGAAGTCCCCGTATCGGAGACCCCAGGATGTGGGGAAAGCAGCTCCCAGGAAACCCAAGTTCCCCCAAATGAGATGCTTTCTCACACACAGGTATGGGCGCATTCGAATGTGCGATATACTTCCTTCGGGGAAAGCGATGTTCCATGAATTTCGTGTTTCCAGGAGAGAAAGCTGATGTCCAGGACATGTGTGCAAGTCTTGAGATGGGGCAAGGTCCTTAGGGCGAGCTTCGAGTGTGTGGATCAAGTCCCTTTCGGATAACCACAAGTTTGTCAAGTGTGAATCATTCTGGCTTCCATGTGTGGAACAATCGAAACACGCCCTCTCCCTCTGTCTGTGAAGCAGTCTCTGGGGAATGCCACTTTCCCGTCAGAGGAAGTTGGTTCCCGTGAGGAGCATTCTACCATCTTTCGCCAGAGGCACGCGGAAAGTGCGTCAGACGTCGCGGAACGCAAGCCTGGGAATAAAGCAAGATTCACCGTGGAACACGACCCTTCAAACGAAACCATTCTCATGGATGTGTGTGTTCTCAGACTAGAGTAATGCCGTGTCCTTGGCTTGGAGAAAGACTTCTGTGGAGGATGCAGTTCCAGCGACACTGTGGCTGTTCCACCGAGAAGCTTCCGAGCCTCTATGTGTGGAGGCATCCCGAGAGTGCCCCAGTCTTCTGTTTGAGAAAAAGAGTGTGAAGAAAAGCGCTGCCCACTAACATCTTGATGCCAGAAGCGAAAGCGATTTCTCCTATAGGTGTAGAAATAGAGGACAGGTGGTTTGTCCTTAGGCATGGAATCCAGATGGCAGAGACTGCATTTTTCAGAACCGCATAATTGTCTGCGGCATGAAGGATACCGGCACGTCTGTGGGGCAGCATCAGGAAGGTGCCCTCTAGTTCCGCAGTTGGTAACGGTCGGCTTAGAAGAGGACGTTGAAGGAAACACTTGCTTTCTGAAGACACAAGCCTTTTCCATTCTCCGCGTGTAGTCTGGAGGAAACTGCCCTAAAACCAATTCATCAACCAGAGACTCTGGACCATGGAACTCTAAACTGCCAGCTCGATATCTGAGGGTAGAAACACTTTCATATCTGTGTGGAAGGGCAGGCAAGTGGCCAGGATTCGGATGAGAGAACCTCATGCGTGGACATTGTAACTTAGAGCGAACAACAAATGTGCTCCCGTGAGAAGCCTGCTGGCCGGGAAGTCTTGAAGCGTCAGGATGAAACCCTCTCATTCCCACCGTGGAAGAAATGTCTGCCTCAGGCACGTCTCCGCGACACCCTGGATTCTTCAATCCTATACCCTGCTAGCCTCTGTGGGTTGAAGTCTCAGAAAAGGGCAGGATCGGGCCCTCGGCGAAAGAGTTCTGTGTAGATAGCCTCTTTCGGCAACCAACGTGGTTCTTCAAAGGGGGAAGCCTTGTAGGAAGTATGTGTTGCCGTGTCAGGACAATGCCATCTCCGCCCATCGTCGAAAGTTGACTGTGGAGGACGACACGTTCCAGGACCATCTGGATTCCGGAAGAGAAAGCGATTTCTAGTGTAGGTATGGAAAGAGAGGCAAGGGGCCAGTCCCCGTCTGCGAGATCCAAGTCCGTGGAGAGTACAACTTCGGAGGCACAACAAGTTTCTCCCCAAAGGGAAGTTTCAAGCTCTGGGGTGGGCAAGCTTCGGCGGGGTTCCATATCCTTGCCTCTGAGAATCAAGGCTGTGGAGATGGTCACTTCCCGGGAGCATCTACTTTCTGGAGATCCAAACTGTGGGCACGGAGGTGGCACGCGAGACGAAAGGGGCGTGTCCCTGTCAGGGAGAACACAGTCCGTGGAGACGGCCACTTTCGTGAGCATCTCGTTCCCTCAAGCCGGAAGTATCCTGGCCTATATTGATGAGAAGTAGCAGAATTCCTCAACCTCTGCTCTGCCTAAATAGACTGTGGGCAATGCCAGTTTCCATAACACCGCGTCTCCAGAAGAGAATTGCCATGTCCAGTTCAAAAGCGGGGAGGTCTAGGAGAGGGACCACGGCCTCACGCTGAGAAACGGGCCTGGGGACATGCACCATTCAGGGAACGACAATGCTCCCCAAAGAGGAGCATTCTAGCACGCATGGGTTGTGGCCTCCTAAACATGCCCCATCCTTGCCTCTGTGAAACGAGTCTCTGGGCATCGCACGTGTCCCGAAAGTGGAAGTTCTCTCCTGCCAGAATCTTTGGAGCACGTTTGTCTAGATGCACGGCCAAAGTGCCATGCCCTTCGGTCAGGTAATGAACCCTGCGAATAAAGCACGTTTCAGACAAGAACACGACACTCTCAAACACACGCCTCAGAGCAGATCCGTGTGTTTTCACCGGAGGAAATGCCGTTTCCACCGTTGGGCGAAGGAATGCTGGAGAGGAGGCCATTTCGGCAACATCGTAGATTTTCACGCCATAAAAATTCAAGCCTCCGTGTGTGCAACGATCACGAGAGGGCCATCGAATTTCCCGGGAGATACCAGACGCTGGAGGATCCTGTGTCCACTCACATCTTGTTTTCCGAAGAGAAAACGCATTTCTCATAGTTGTGTGGAAGTCTAGGGAAGGGGGCTTGTCCTTAAGATGAGAAACAAGACTGTGGAGAGTGCAACTTTCAGAGCACACCAAGCATCTCTTTTGGGAAGCCTGGTTGCCCCTGTGCCTTGTGGCATCCGAAAGGTGCCTAACCTTCCCTCAGTGAATACACTCTCTTGGGAATACAGCGTTCAAGTCAACACTTGCTTCCTGAAGATACAATGATTTCAAAGGCAGGTGTTTGATCAGGAGGAAACATGCCTACACGGACCTCTGGAAAACAAGATGTGGGAATGGTCATCGTCACGGCCATCTGGATGCGGGGAGATAGATCCATCTTCAATTCTGTGTGCGGAAGCATAGGCAAGGGTCTAGGACCCTATCCTGAGAAACATGTCTCTGGAGAAGAGAATGTTCAGCACACCGCAGCTGTCCTGCCGGAGATGTGTTCTAGCATGGGTGTGTGCAAGCATCGGGAGAGTTCCATCCCCTTCCGTCTGCGAGACAAGCCTGTGGAGATGGCCCCTTGGCCATAACATTTGGGTCCAGATTTCCAATCGAGTTCCAGGAGAGGTGCGGAAGGATAGGCCAGGTAACAAGTCCCCCAGTGTTCCAGTAACAATTCTGGGGAAGCACAGGTGCCAGGAAACACAAGTTCCTTCAGAGGAGATGCTTTCTAGTACTTACGTCCAGAAGTCTCTGTACATAGCCTACCCTTGCTTGTGGGAGGCAAGTTGGGTGGAATGCGAATTCCACTACCATCTTGTTTGCACAAGAGAGAAATCGAATCATTCCAATATATGCGCTGGAGCCTAGTGTACCGGGGCGATGTCCTGACGCTTTGAGAGAAGAGTGTGGAGCAGGCATCGTTGAGGAATCCACAAGTTTCTCAAGCGAGGAGCCTTCTAGCATTGCCGGGGTGAAGCGACCGAAACATGCACGAACCTTCCCTCTGTGAATAGGCTCTAGGGAATGCCAATTTCCCCTCAGAGGAAGATTGTCCCGGTGGGAAGCTCTCTAGCCTGTTGGTCTGCAGGCCCGCGGACAAGGCCACATATACTTCGCTAAGGAAAACTCTCTGTGAAGAAAGATAGGTTCAGTGAAGGAACCACACGTCCCACCAAACCCACTGAAACACACGGAGACGTTTTGGCATCAGGAAAGGCTTTATCCTTGCCCTGGATAGAATGCTTTTGGGAGTACCTGTGCTGCCCCGGCGTTGGATTGCCAAGGAGCCCCTTCCTACCTTATAGGTGTGGGAGTGGGCAATGTCCTTCCACGTGGAGACAAGTCTGTGAAGCAAGCACCGTTCGGGGAACCACCAGACTCTCGAGCGAGAAGCATTCCAGCCTGCATGTCCTGAGGCTCCCGAAACACGGGCTCTCTTTGCGTCTCTGAATAAATCTCTGGGGAATGCAACGTTCCTTCACAGGAAGCATGTCCCAGCGGGACATTTTGTGGTATGTTTCTCTAGAAGTACGGGGATGGATGGTCGCATTCAGGAGCTGCCGTGGCCTTGGCCGGGAGAAACAATTCTGTGGAGAAGGCGACTTCGTCCCCAGTGTGCTTTTCCAAGAAGAAGCTTCCTTAGGCTAAAACCGTGGAAGCATCACTGTAATGCCACCTTCTTCCGTCTGAGCAGCAGGACGGTAGGCAACCCTACTTTCCAAGAACATGGGGTTTCCAGAAGGAAAAAGCGATCTCTGAGAGACGTTTCGAAGGACAGAGATGGCGGGTCGTACTGGCCTTTAGAAACAAGTGTGTGGAGAATGCCCCTTTCAGAGGACCACCATTTCTCCTGCGAGAAGCCTTCTACAATGTATGTGTGGAGGCATCAGGCGGGTGCCGGGTCCATCCCTCAGGGAAAACACTCTGTCGAGAACAATGTTCCAGGAACGTCTTGCTTACAGAACGTCGAAGATTTCTCCAGGTCCTTGTGTGATGCGGAGGAGTCTGCCCTAATGGGATCTCTGAGAAACAAGGCTGCGGAGACTGGAAACCTTCCCTGCCACCTGGATATCCGAAGACGGAAACCATTTCACGTCGATGTGTGGAAGTAGAGGCCAGGGGCCTTGACCTGATGCCCGGGAAGCCGTCTGTGCGAATTCAACATGGAGCGAACAACCGAAATCTTCCCGTGTAGAGTCCTGTAGCATGGACGTGTACAAGCATCTGGAGCGGGCCCTCTCCTTCCCTCGTAGATACGAGCCCGTGGCGAATGCCACGTCGAGTTCACGTCCTTTCTCATGCGTTCTCTGCCATTTCCAGTGTCGGCCGTGAAGGATAGGCAAAGGGAGAAGTCCCCGTATCGGAGACCCCAGGATGTGGGGAAAGCAGCTCCCAGGAAACCCAAGTTCCCCCAAATGAGATGCTTTCTCACACACAGGTATGGGCGCATTCGAATGTGCGATATACTTCCTTCGGGGAAAGCGATGTTCCATGAATTTCGTGTTTCCAGGAGAGAAAGCTGATGTCCAGGACATGTGTGCAAGTCTTGAGATGGGGCAAAGTCCTTAGGGCGAGCTTCGAGTGTGTGGATCAAGTCCCTTTCGGATAACCACAAGTTTGTCAAGTGTGAATCATTCTGGCTTCCATGTGTGGAACAATCGAAACACGCCCTCTCCCTCTGTCTGTGAAGCAGTCTCTGGGGAATGCCACTTTCCCGTCAGAGGAAGTTGGTTCCCGTGAGGAGCATTCTACCATCTTTCGCCAGAGGCACGCGGAAAGTGCGTCAGACGTCGCGGAACGCAAGCCTGGGAATAAAGCAAGATTCACCGTGGAACACGACCCTTCAAACGAAACCATTCTCATGGATGTGTGTGTTCTCAGACTAGAGTAATGCCGTGTCCTTGGCTTGGAGAAAGACTTCTGTGGAGGATGCAGTTCCAGCGACACTGTGGCTGTTCCACCGAGAAGCTTCCGAGCCTCTATGTGTGGAGGCATCCCGAGAGTGCCCCAGTCTTCTGTTTGAGAAAAAGAGTGTGAAGAAAAGCGCTGCCCACTAACATCTTGATGCCAGAAGCGAAAGCGATTTCTCCTATAGGTGTAGAAATAGAGGACAGGTGGTTTGTCCTTAGGCATGGAATCCAGATGGCAGAGACTGCATTTTTCAGAAACGCATAATTGTCTGCGGCATGAAGGATACCGGCACGTCTGTGGGGCAGCATCAGGAAGGTGCCCTCTAGTTCCGCAGTTGGTAACGGTCGGCTTAGAAGAGGACGTTGAAGGAAACACTTGCTTTCTGAAGACACAAGCCTTTTCCATTCTCCGCGTGTAGTCTGGAGGAAACTGCCCTAAAACCAATTCATCAACCAGAGACTCTGGACCATGGAACTCTAAACTGCCAGCTCGATATCTGAGGGTAGAAACACTTTCATATCTGTGTGGAAGGGCAGGCAAGTGGCCAGGATTCGGATGAGAGAACCTCATGCGTGGACATTGTAACTTAGAGCGAACAACAAATGTGCTCCCGTGAGAAGCCTGCTGGCCGGGAAGTCTTGAAGCGTCAGGATGAAACCCTCTCATTCCCACCGTGGAAGAAATGTCTGCCTCAGGCACGTCTCCGCGACACCCTGGATTCTTCAATCCTATACCCTGCTAGCCTCTGTGGGTTGAAGTCTCAGAAAAGGGCAGGATCGGGCCCTCGGCGAAAGAGTTCTGTGTAGATAGCCTCTTTCGGCAACCAACGTGGTTCTTCAAAGGGGGAAGCCTTGTAGGAAGTATGTGTTGCCGTGTCAGGACAATGCCATCTCCGCCCATCGTCGAAAGTTGACTGTGGAGGACGACACGTTCCAGGACCATCTGGATTCCGGAAGAGAAAGCGATTTCTAGTGTAGGTATGGAAAGAGAGGCAAGGGGCCAGTCCCCGTCTGCGAGATCCAAGTCCGTGGAGAGTACAACTTCGGAGGCACAACAAGTTTCTCCCCAAAGGGAAGTTTCAAGCTCTGGGGTGGGCAAGCTTCGGCGGGGTTCCATATCCTTGCCTCTGAGAATCAAGGCTGTGGAGATGGTCACTTCCCGGGAGCATCTACTTTCTGGAGCTCCAAACTGTGGGCAGGGAGGTGGCACGCGAGACGAAAGTGGCGTGTCCCTGTCAGGGAGAACAGAGTCCGTGGAGACGGCCACTTTCGTGAGCATCTCGTTCCCTCAAGCCGGAAGTATCCTGGCCTATATTGATGAGAAGTAGCAGAATTCCTCAACCTCTGCTCTGCCTAAATAGACTGTGGGCAATGCCAGTTTCCCTAACACCGCGTCTCCAGAAGAGAATTGCCATGTCCAGTTCAAAAGCGGGGAGGTCTAGGAGAGGGACCACGGCCTCACGCTGAGAAACGGGCCTGGGGACATGCACCATTCAGGGAACGACAATGCTCCCGAAAGAGGAGCATTCTAGCACGCATGGGTTGTGGCCTACTAAACATGCCCCATCCTTGCCTCTGTGAAACGAGTCTCTGGGCATCGCACGTGTCCCGAAAGTGGAAGTTCTCTCCTGCCAGAATCTTTGGAGCACGTTTGTCTAGATGCACGCCCAAAGTGCCATGCCCTTCGGTCAGGTAATGAACCCTGCGAATAAAGCACGTTTCAGACAAGAACACGACACTCTCAAACACACGCCTCAGAGCAGATCCGTGTGTTTTCACCGGAGGAAATGCCGTTTCCACCGTTGGGCGAAGGAATGCTGGAGAGGAGGCCATTTCGGCAACATCGTAGATTTTCACGCCATAAAAATTCAAGCCTCCGTGTGTGCAACGATCACGAGAGGGCCATCGAATTTCCCGGGAGATACCAGACGCTGGAGGATCCTGTGTCCACTCACATCTTGTTTTCCGAAGAGAAAACGCATTTCTCATAGTTGTGTGGAAGTCTAGGGAAGGGGGCTTGTCCTTAAGATGAGAAACAAGACTGTGGAGAGTGCAACTTTCAGAGCACACCAAGCATCTCTTTTGGGAAGCCTGGTTGCCCCTGTGCCTTGTGGCATCCGAAAGGTGCCTAACCTTCCCTCAGTGAATACACTCTCTTGGGAATACAGCGTTCAAGTCAACACTTGCTTCCTGAAGATACAATGATTTCAAAGGCAGGTGTTTGATTAGGAGGAAACATGCCTACACGGACCTCTGGAAAACAAGATGTGGGAATGGTCATCGTCACGGCCATCTGGATGCGGGGAGATAGATCCATCTTCAATTCTGTGTGCGGAAGCATAGGCAAGGGTCTAGGACCCTATCCTGAGAAACATGTCTCTGGAGAAGAGAATGTTCAGCACACCGCAGCTGTCCTGCCGGAGATGTGTTCTAGCATGGGTGTGTGCAAGCATCGGGAGAGTTCCATCCCCTTCCGTCTGCGAGACAAGCCTGTGGAGATGGCCCCTTGGCCATAACATTTGGGTCCAGATTTCCAATCGAGTTCCAGGAGAGGTGCGGAAGGATAGGCCAGGTAACAAGTCCCCCAGTGTTCCAGTAACAATTCTGGGGAAGCACAGGTGCCAGGAAACACAAGTTCCTTCAGAGGAGATGCTTTCTAGTACTTACGTCCAGAAGTCTCTGTACATAGCCTACCCTTGCTTGTGGGAGGCAAGTTGGGTGGAATGCGAATTCCACTACCATCTTGATTGCACAAGAGAGAAATCGAATCATTCCAATATATGCGCTGGAGCCTAGTGTACCGGGGCGATGTCCTGACGCTTTGAGAGAAGAGTGTGGAGCAGGCATCGTTGAGGAATCCACAAGTTTCTCAAGCGAGGAGCCTTCTAGCATTGCCGGGGTGAAGCGACCGAAACATGCACGAACCTTCCCTCTGTGAATAGGCTCTAGGGAATGCCAATTTCCCCTCAGAGGAAGATTGTCCCGGTGGGAAGCTCTCTAGCCTGTTGGTCTGCAGGCCCGCGGTCAAGGCCACATATACTTCGCTAAGGAAAACTCTCTGTGAAGAAAGATAGGTTCAGTGAAGGAACCACACGTCCCACCAAACCCACTGAAACACACGGAGAAGTTTTGGCATCAGGAAAGGATTTATCCTTGCCCTGGATAGAATGCTTTTGGGAGTACCTGTGCTGCCCCGGCGTTGGATTGCCAAGGAGCCCCTTCCTACCTTATAGGTGTGGGAGTGGGCAATGTCCTTCGACGTGGAGACAAGTCTGTGAAGCAAGCACCGTTCGGGGAACCACCAGACTCTCGAGCGAGAAGCATTCCAGCCTGCATGTCCTGAGGCTCCCGAAACACGGGCTCTCTTTGCGTCTCTGAATAAATCTCTGGGGAATGCAACGTTCCTTCACAGGAAGCATGTCCCAGCGGGACATTTTGTGGTATGTTTCTCTAGAAGTACGGGGATGGGTGGTCGCATTCAGGAGCTGCCGTGGCCTTGGCCGGGAGAAACAATTCTGTGGAGAAGGCGACTTCGTCCCCAGTGTGCTTTTCCAAGAAGAAGCTTCCTTAGGCTAAAACCGTGGAAGCATCACTGTAATGCCACCTTCTTCCGTCTGAGCAGCAGGACGGTAGGCAACCCTACTTTCCAAGAACATGGGGTTTCCAGAAGGAAAAAGCGATCTCTGAGAGACGTTTCGAAGGACAGAGATGGCGGGTCGTACTGGCCTTTAGAAACAAGTGTGTGGAGAATGCCCCTTTCAGAGGACCACCATTTCTCCTGCGAGAAGCCTTCTACAATGTATGTGTGGAGGCATCAGGCGGGTGCCGGGTCCATCCCTCAGGGAAAACACTCTGTCGAGAACAATGTTCCAGGAACGTCTTGCTTACAGAACGTCGAAGATTTCTCCAGGTCCTTGTGTGATGCGGAGGAGTCTGCCCTAATGGGATCTCTGAGAAACAAGGCTGCGGAGACTGGAAACCTTCCCTGCCACCTGGATATCCGAAGACGGAAACCATTTCACGTCGATGTGTGGAAGTAGAGGCCAGGGGCCTTGACCTGATGCCCGGGAAGCCGTCTGTGCGAATTCAACATGGAGCGAACAACCGAAATCTTCCCGTGTAGAGTCCTGTAGCATGGACGTGTACAAGCATCTGGAGCGGGCCCTCTCCTTCCCTCGTAGATACGAGCCCGTGGCGAATGCCACGTCGAGTTCACGTCCTTTCTCATGCGTTCTCTGCCATTTCCAGCGTCGGCCGTGAAGGATAGGCAAAGGGAAAAGTCCCCGTATCGGAGACCCCAGGATGTGGGGAAAGCAGCTCCCAGGAAACCCAAGTTCCCCCAAATGAGATGCTTTCTCACACACAGGTATGGGCGCATTCGAATGTGCGATATACTTCCTTCGGGAAAAGGGATGTTCCATGAATTTCGTGTTTCCAGGAGAGAAAGCTGATGTCCAGGACATGTGTGCAAGTCTTGAGATGGGGCAAGGTACTTAGGGCGAGCTTCGAGTGTGTGGATCAAGCCCCTTTCGGATAACCACAAGTTTGTCAAGTGTGAATCATTCTGGCTTCCATGTGTGGAACAATCGAAACACGCCCTCTCCCTCTGTCTGTGAAGCAGTCTCTGGGGAATGCCACTTTCCCGTCAGAGGAAGTTGGTTTCCGTGAGGAGCATTCTACAATCTTTCGCCAGAGGCACGCGGAAAGTGCGTCAGACGTCGCGGAACGCAAGCCTGGGAATAAAGCAAGATTCACCGTGGAACACGACCCTTCAAACGAAACCATTCTCATGGATGTGTGTGTTCTCAGACTAGAGTAATGCCGTGTCCTTGGCTTGGAGAAAGACTTCTGTGGAGGATGCAGTTCCAGCGACACTGTGGCTGTTCCACCGAGAAGCTTCCGAGCCTCTATGTGTGGAGGCATCCCGAGAGTGCCCCAGTCTTCTGTTTGAGAAAAAGAGTGTGAAGAAAAGCGCTGCCCACTAACATCTTGATGCCAGAAGCGAAAGCGATTTCTCCTATAGGTGTAGAAATAGAGGACAGGTGGTTTGTCCTTAGGCATGGAATCCAGATGGCAGAGACTGCATTTTTCAGAACCGCATAATTGTCTGCGGCATGAAGGATACCGGCACGTCTGTGGGGCAGCATCAGGAAGGTGCCCTCTCGTTCCGCAGTTGGTAACGGTCGGCTTAGAAGAGGACGTTGAAGGAAACACTTGCTTTCTGAAGACACAAGCCTTTTCCATTCTCCGCGTGTAGTCTGGAGGAAACTGCCCTAAAACCAATTCATCAACCAGAGACTCTGGACCATGGAACTCTAAACTGCCAGCTCGATATCTGAGGGTAGAAACACTTTCATATCTGTGTGGAAGGGCAGGCAAGTGGCCAGGATTCGGATGAGAGAACCTCATGCGTGGACATTGTAACTTAGAGCGAACAACAAATGTGCTCCCGTGAGAAGCCTGCTGGCCGGGAAGTGTTGACGCGTCAGGATGAAACCCTCTCATTCCCACCGTGGAAGAAATGTCTGCCTCAGGCACGTCTCCGCGACACCCTGGATCCTTCAATCCTATACCCTGCTAGCCTCTGTGGGTTGAAGTCTCAGAAAAGGGCAGGATCGGGCCCTCGGCGAAAGAGTTCTGTGTAGATAGCCTCTTTCGGCAACCAACGTGGTTCTTCAAAGGGGGAAGCCTTGTAGGAAGTATGTGTTGCCGTGTCAGGACAATGCCATCTCCGCCCATCGTCGAAAGTTGACTGTGGAGGACGACACGTTCCAGGACCATCTGGATTCCGGAAGAGAAAGCGATTTCTAGTGTAGGTATGGAAAGAGAGGCAAGGGGCCAGTCCCCGTCTGCGAGATCCAAGTCCGTGGAGAGTACAACTTCGGAGGCACAACAAGTTTCTCCCCAAAGGGAAGTTTCAAGCTCTGGGGTGGGCAAGCTTCGGCGGGGTTCCATATCCTTGCCTCTGAGAATCAAGGCTGTGGAGATGGTCACTTCCCGGGAGCATCTACTTTCTGGAGATCCAAACTGTGGGCACGGAGGTGGCACGCGAGACTAAGGGGCGTGTACCTGTCAGGGAGAACACAGTCCGTGGAGACGGCCACTTTCGTGAGCATCTCGTTCCCTCAAGCCGGAAGTATCCTGGCCTATATTGATGAGAAGTAGCAGAATTCCTCAACCTCTGCTCTGCCTAAATAGACTGTGGGCAATGCCACTTTCCCTAACACCGTGTCTCCAGAAGAGATTTGCCATGTCCAGTTCAAAAGCGGGGAGGTCTAGGAGAGGGACCACGGCCTCACGCTGAGAAACGGGCCTGGGGACATGCACCATTCAGGGAACGACAATGCTCCCCAAAGAGGAGCATTCTAGCACGCATGGGTTGTGGCCTCCTAAACATGCCCCATCCTTGCCTCTGTGAAACGAGTCTCTGGGCATCGCACGTGTCCCGAAAGTGGAAGTTCTCTCCTGCCAGAATCTTTGGAGCACGTTTGTCTAGATGCACGGCCAAAGTGCCATGCCCTTCGGTCAGCTAATGAACCCTGCGAATAAAGCACGTTTCAGACAAGAACACGACACTCTCAAACACACGCCTCAGAGCAGATCCGTGTGTTTTCACCGGAGGAAATGCCGTTTCCACCGTTGGGCGACGAATGCTGGGGAGGAGGCCATTTCGGCAACATCGTAGATTTTCACGCCATAAAAATCCAAGCCTCCGTGTGTGCAACGATCACGAGAGGGCCATCGAATTTCCCGGGAGATACCAGACGCTGGAGGATCCGGTGTCCACTCACATCTTGTTTTCCGAAGAGAAAAGCCATTTCTCATAGTTGTGTGGAAGTCTAGGGAAGGGGGCTTGTCCTTAAGATGAGAAACAAGACTGTGGAGAGTGCAACTTTCAGCGCACCCCACATCTCTTTTGGGAAGCCTGGTTGCCCCTGTGCGTTGTGGCATCCGAAAGGTGCCTAACCTTCCCTCAGTGAATACACTCTCTTGGGAATACAGCGTTCAAGTCAACACTTGCTTCCTGAAGATACAAAGCTTTTCCAAAGCAGGTGTTTGATCAGGAGGAAACATGCCTACACGGACCTCTGGAAAACAAGACGTGGGAATGGTCATAGTCACGGCCATCTGGATGCGGGGAGATAGATCCATCTTCAATTCTGTGTGCGGAAGCATAGGCAAGGGCCTAGGACCCTATCCTGAGAAACAAGTCTCTGGAGAAGAGAATGTTCAGCACACCGCAGCTGTCCTGCCGGAGATGTGTTCTAGCATGGGTGTGTGCAAGCATCGGGAGAGTTCCATCCCCTTCCGTCTGCGAGACAAGCCTGTGGAGATGGCCCCTTGGCAATAACATTTGGGTCCAGATCTCCAATCCAGTTCCAGGAGAGGTGCGGAAGGATAGGCCAGGTAACAAGTCCCCCAGTGTTCCAGTAACAATTCTGGGGAAGCACAGGTGCGAGGAAACACAAGTTCCTTCAGAGGAGATGCTTTCTAATACATACGTCCAGAAGTCTCTGTACATAGCCTACCCTTGCTTGTGGGAGGCAAGTTGGGTGGAATGCAAATTCCACTACCATCTTGTTTGCACAGGAGAGAAATCGAATCATTCCAATATATGCGCTGGAGCCTAGTGTACCGGGGCGATGTCCTGACGCTTTGAGAGAAGAGTGTGGAGCAGGCATCGTTGAGGAATCCACAAGTTTCTCAAGCGAGGAGCCTTCTAGCATTGCCGGGTGAAGCGACCGAAACATGCACGAACCTTCCCTCTGTGAATAGGCTCGAGGGAATGCCAATTTCCCCACAGAGGAAGATTGTCCCGGTGGGAAGCTCTCTAGCCTGTTGGTCTGCAGGCCCGCGGAGAAGGCCACATATACTTCGCTAAGGAAAACTCTCTGTGAAGAAAGATAGGTTCAGTGAAGGAACCACACCTCCCACCAAACCCACTGAAACACACGGAGACGTTTTGGCATCAGGAAAGGCTTTATCCTTGCCCTGGATAGAATGCTTTTGGGAGTACCTGTGCTGCCCCGGCGTTGGATTGCAAAGGAGCCCCTTCCTACCTTATAGGTGTGGGAGTGGGCAATGTCCTTCCACGTGGAGACAAGTCTGTGAAGCAAGCACCGTTGGGGAACCACCAGATCCTCGAGCGAGAAGCATTCCAGCCTGCATGTCCTGAGGCTCCCGAAACACGGGCTCTCTTTGCGTCTCTGAATAAATCTCTGGGGAATGCTACGTTCCTTCACAGGAAGCATGTCCCCGCGAGACATTTTGTGGTATGTTTCTCTAGAAGTACGGGGATGGGTGGTCGCATTCAGGAGCTGCCGTGGCCTTGGCCGGTAGAAACAATTCTGTGGAGAAGGCGACTTCATCCCCAGTGTGCTTTTCCAAGAAGAAGCTTCCTTAGGCTAAAAGCGTGGAAGCATCACTGTAATGCCACCTTCTTCCCTCTGAGCAGCAGGACGGTAGGCAAACCTACTTTCCAAGAACATGGGGTTTCCAGAAGGAAAAAGCGATCTCTGAGAGACGTTTCCAAGGGCAGAGATGGCGAGTCGTACTGGCCTTTAGAAACAAGTGTGTGGAGAATGCCCCTTTCAGAGGACCACCATTTCTCCTGCGAGAAGCCTTCTACAATGTATGTGTGGAGGCATCAGGCGGGTGCCGGGTCCAACCCTCAGGGAAAACACTCTGTCGAGAACAATATTCCAGGAACGTCTTGCTTACAGAACGTCGAAGATTTCTCCAGGTCCTTGTGTTATGCGGAGGAGTCTGCCCTAATGGGATCTCTGAGAAACAAGGCTGCGGAGACTGGAAACCTTCCCTGCCACCTGGATATACGAAGACGGAAACCATTGCACGTCGATGTGTGGAAGTAGAGGCCAGGGGCCTTGACCTGATGCCCGGGAAGGCGTCTGTGCGGAATTCAACATGGAGCGAACAACCGAAATCTTCCCGTGTAGAGTCCTGTAGCATGGACGTGTACAATCATCTGGAGCGGGCCCTCTCCTTCCCTCGGAGATACGAGCCCGTGGCGAATGCCACGTCGAGTTCACGTCCTTTCTCATGCGTTCTCTGCCATTTCCAGTGTCGGCCGTGAAGGATAGGCAAAGGGAAAAGTCCCCGTATCGGAGTCCCCAGGATGTGGGGAAAGCAGCTCCCAGGAAACCCAAGTTCCCCCCAGTGAGACGCTTTCTCACACACAGGTATGGGCGCATTCGAATGTGCGATAGACTTCCTTCGAGGAAGGCGATGTTCCATGAATTTCGTGTTTCCAAGAGAGAAAGCTGATGTCCAGGACATGTGTGCAAGTCTTGAGATGCGGCAAGGTCCTTAGGGCGAGCTTCGAGTCTGTGGATCAAGCCCCTTTCGGGAACCACAAGTTTGTCAAGTGTGAATCATTCTGGCTTCCATGTGTGGAACAATCGAAACACGCCCTCTCCCTCTGTCTGTGAAGCAGTCTCTGGGGAATGCCACTTTCCCGTCAGAGGAAGTTGGTTTCCGTGAGGAGCATTCTACCATCTTTCGCCAGAGGCACGCGGAAAGTGCGTCAGACGTCGCGGAACGCAAGCCTGGGAATAAAGCAAGATTCACCGTGGAACACGACCCTTCAAACGAAACCATTCTCATGGATGTGTGTGTTCTCAGACTAGAGTAATGCCGTGTCCTTGGCTTGGAGAAAGACTTCTGTGGAGGATGCAGTTCCAGCGACACTGTGGCTGTTCCACCGAGAAGCTTCCGAGCCTCTATGTGTGGAGGCATCCCGAGAGTGCCCCAGTCTTCTGTTTGAGAAAAAGAGTGTGAGGAAAAGCGCTGCCCACTAACATCTTGATGCCAGAAGCGAAAGCGATTTCTCCTATAGGTGTAGAAATAGAGGACAGGTGGTTTGTCCTTAGGCATGGAATCCAGATGGCAGAGACTGCATTTTTCAGAACCGCATAATTGTCTGCGGCATGAAGGATACCGGCACGTCTGTGGGGCAGCATCAGGAAGGTGCCCTCTAGTTCCGCAGTTGGTAACGGTCGGCTTAGAAGAGGACGTTGAAGGAAACACTTGCTTTCTGAAGACACAAGCCTTTTCCATTCTCCTGGTGTTGTCTGGAGGAAACTGCCCTAAAACCAATTCATCAACCAGAGACTCTGGACCATGGAACTCTAAACTGCCAGCTCGATATCTGAGGGTAGAAACACTTTCATATCTGTGTGGAAGGGCAGGCAAGTGGCCAGGATTCGGATGAGAGAACCTCATGCGTGGACATTGTAACTTAGAGCGAACAACAAATGTGCTCCCGTGAGAAGCCTGCTGGCCGGGAAGTGTTGACGCGTCAGGATGAAACACTCTCATTCCCACCGTGGAAGAAATGTCTGCCTCAGGCACATCTCCGCGACACCCTGGATCCTTCAATCCTATACCCTGCTAGCCTCTGTGGGTTGAAGTCTCAGAAAAGGGCAGGATCGGGCCCTCGGCGAAAGAGTTCTGTGTAGATAGCCTCTTTCGGCAACCAACGTGGTTCTTCAAAGGGGGAAGCCTTGTAGGAAGTATGTGTTGCCGTGTCAGGACAATGCCATCTCCGCCCATCGTTGAAAGTTGACTGTGGAGGACGACACGTTCCAGGACCATCTGGATTCCGGAAGAGAAAGCGATTTCTAGTGTAGGTATGGAAAGAGAGGCAAGGGGCCAGTCCCCGTCTGCGAGATCCAAGTCCGTGGAGAGTACAACTTCGGAGGCACAACGAGTTTCTCCCCAAAGGGAAGTTTCAAGCTCTGGGGTGGGCAAGCTTCGGCGGGGTTCCATATCCTTGCCTCTGAGAATCAAGGCTGTGGAGATGGTCACTTCCCGGGAGCATCTACTTTCTGGAGCTCCAAACTGTGGGCACGGAGGTGCCACGCGAGACGAAAGTGGCGTGTCCCTGTCAGGGAGAACAGAGTCCGTGGAGACGGCCACTTTCGTGAGCATCTCGTTCCCTCAAGCCGGAAGTATCCTGGCCTATATTGATGAGAAGTAGCAGAATTCCTCAACCTCTGCTCTGCCTAAATAGACTGTGGGCAATGCCAGTTTCCCTAACACCGCGTCTCCAGAAGAGAATTGCCATGTCCAGTTCAAAAGCGGGGAGGTCTAGGAGAGGGACCACGGCCTCACGCTGAGAAACGGGCCTGGGGACATGCACCATTCAGGGAACGACAATGCTCCCCAAAGAGGAGCATTCTAGCACGCATGGGTTGTGGCCTAGTAAACATGCCCCATCCTTGCCTCTGTGAAACGAGTCTCTGGGCATCGCACGTGTCCCGAAAGTGGAAGTTCTCTCCTGCCAGAATCTTTGGAGCACGTTTGTCTAGATGCAAGGCCAAAGTGCCATGCCCTTCGGTCAGGTAATGAACCCTGCGAATAAAGCACGTTTCAGAAAAGAACACGACACTCTCAAACACACGCCTCAGAGCAGATCCGTGTGTTTTCACCGGAGGAAATGCCGTTTCCACCGTTGGGCGAAGGAATGCTGGAGAGGAGGCCATTTCGGCAACATCGTAGATTTTCACGCCATAAAAATTCAAGCCTCCGTGTGTGCAACGTTCACGAGAGGGCCATCGAATTTCCCGGGAGATACCAGACGCTGGAGGATCCTGTATCCACTCACATCTTGTTTTCCGAAGAGAAAACGCATTTCTCATAGTTGTGTGGAAGTCTAGGGAAGGGGGCTTGTCCTTAAGATGAGAAACAAGACTGTGGAGAGTGCAACTTTCAGAGCACACCAAGCATCTCTTTTGGGAAGCCTGGTTGCCCCTGTGCCTTGTGGCATCCGAAAGGTGCCTAACCTTCCCTCAGTGAATACACTCTCTTGGGAATACAGCGTTCAAGTCAACACTTGCTTCCTGAAGATACAATGATTTCAAAGGCAGGTGTTTGATCAGGAGGAAACATGCCTACACGGACCTCTGGAAAACAAGATGTGGGAATGGTCATCGTCACGGCCATCTGGATGCGGGGAGATAGATCCATCTTCAATTCTGTGTGCGGAAGCATAGGCAAGGGTCTAGGACCCTATCCTGAGAAACATGTCTCTGGAGAAGAGAATGTTCAGCACACCGCAGCTGTCCTGCCGGAGATGTGTTCTAGCATGGGTGTGTGCAAGCATCGGGAGAGTTCCATCCCCTTCCGTCTGCGAGACAAGCCTGTGGAGATGGCCCCTTGGCCATAACATTTGGGTCCAGATTTCCAATCGAGTTCCAGGAGAGGTGCGGAAGGATAGGCCAGGTAACAAGTCCCCCAGTGTTCCAGTAACAATTCTGGGGAAGCACAGGTGCCAGGAAACACAAGTTCCTTCAGAGGAGATGCTTTCTAGTACTTACGTCCAGAAGTCTCTGTACATAGCCTACCCTTGCTTGTGGGAGGCAAGTTGGGTGGAATGCGAATTCCACTACCATCTTGTTTGCACAAGAGAGAAATCGAATCATTCCAATATATGCGCTGGAGCCTAGTGTACCGGGGCGATGTCCTGACGCTTTGAGAGAAGAGTGTGGAGCAGGCATCGTTGAGGAATCCACAAGTTTCTCAAGCGAGGAGCCTTCTAGCATTGCCGGGGTGAAGCCACCGAAACATGCACGAACCTTCCCTCTGTGAATAGGCTCTAGGGAATGCCAATTTCCCCTCAGAGGAAGATTGTCCCGGTGGGAAGCTCTCTAGCCTGTTGGTCTGCAGGCCCGCGGACAAGGCCACATATACTTCGCTAAGGAAAACTCTCTGTGAAGAAAGATAGGTTCAGTGAAGGAACCACACGTCCCACCAAACCCACTGAAACACACGGAGACGTTTTGGCATCAGGAAAGGCTTTATCCTTGCCCTGGATAGAATGCTTTTGGGAGTACCTGTGCTGCCCCGGCGTTGGATTGCCAAGGAGCCCCTTCCTACCTTATAGGTGTGGGAGTGGGCAATGTCCTTCCACGTGGAGACAAGTCTGTGAAGCAAGCACCGTTCGGGGAACCACCAGACTCTCGAGCGAGAAGCATTCCAGCCTGCATGTCCTGAGGCTCCCGGAACAAGGGCTCTCTTTGCGTCTCTGAATAAATCTCTGGGGAATGCAACGTTCCTTCACAGGAAGCATGTCCCAGCGGGACATTTTGTGGTATGTTTCTCTAGAAGTACGGGGATGGGTGGTCGCATTCAGGAGCTGCCGTGGCCTTGGCCGGGAGAAACAATTCTGTGGAGAAGGCGACTTCGTCCCAAGTGTGCTTTTCCAAGAAGAAGCTTCCTTAGGCTAAAACCGTGGAAGCATCACTGTAATGCCACCTTCTACCGTCTGAGCAGCAGGACGGTAGGCAACCCTACTTTCCAAGAACATGGGGTTTCCAGAAGGAAAAAGCGATCTCTGAGAGAGGTTTCGAAGGACAGAGATGGCGGGTCGTACTGGCCTTTAGAAACAAGTGTGTGGAGAATGCCCCTTTCAGAGGACCACCATTTCTCCTGCGAGAAGCCTTCTACAATGTATGTGTGGAGGCATCAGGCGGGTGCCGGGTCCATCCCTCAGGGAAAACACTCTGTCGAGAACAATGTTCCAGGAACGTCTTGCTTACAGAACGTCGAAGATTTCTCCAGGTCCTTGTGTGATGCGGAGGAGTCTGCCCTAATGGGATCTCTGAGAAACAAGGCTGCGGAGACTGGAAACCTTCCCTGCCACCTGGATATCCGAAGACGGAAACCATTTCACGTCGATGTGTGGAAGTAGAGGCCAGGGGCCTTGACCTGATGCCCGGGAAGCCGTCTGTGCGAATTCAACATGGAGCGAACAACCGAAATCTTCCCGTGTAGAGTCCTGTAGCATGGACGTGTACAAGCATCTGGAGCGGGCCCTCTCCTTCCCTCGTAGATACGAGCCCGTGGCGAATGCCACGTCGAGTTCACGTCCTTTCTCATGCGTTCTCTGCCATTTCCAGCGTCGGCCGTGAAGGATAGGCAAAGGGAAAAGTCCCCGTATCGGAGACCCCAGGATGTGGGGAAAGCAGCTCCCAGGAAACCCAAGTTCCCCCAAATGAGATGCTTTCTCACACACAGGTATGGGCGCATTCGAATGTGCGATATACTTCCTTCGGGGAAAGCGATGTTCCATGAATTTCGTGTTTCCAGGAGAGAAAGCTGATGTCCAGGACATGTGTGCAAGTCTTGAGATGGGGCAAGGTCCTTAGGGCGAGCTTCGAGTGTGTGGATCAAGTCCCTTTCGGATAACCACAAGTTTGTCAAGTGTGAATCATTCTGGCTTCCATGTGTGGAACAATCGAAACACGCCCTCTCCCTCTGTCTGTGAAGCAGTCTCTGGGGAATGCCACTTTCCCGTCAGAGGAAGTTGGTTCCCGTGAGGAGCATTCTACCATCTTTCGCCAGAGGCACGCGGAAAGTGCGTCAGACGTCGCGGAACGCAAGCCTGGGAATAAAGCAAGATTCACCGTGGAACACGACCCTTCAAACGAAACCATTCTCATGGATGTGTGTGTTCTCAGACTAGAGTAATGCCGTGTCCTTGGCTTGGACAAAGACTTCTGTGGAGGATGCAGTTCCAGCGACACTGTGGCTGTTCCACCGAGAAGCTTCCGAGCCTCTATGTGTGGAGGCATCCCGAGAGTGCCCCAGTCTTCTGTTTGAGAAAAAGAGTGTGAAGAAAAGCGCTGCCCACTAACATCTTGATGCCAGAAGCGAAAGCGATTTCTCCTATAGGTGTAGAAATAGAGGACAGGTGGTTTGTCCTTAGGCATGGAATCCAGATGGCAGAGACTGCATTTTTCAGAACCGCATAATTGTCTGCGGCATGAAGGATACCGGCACGTCTGTGGGGCAGCATCAGGAAGGTGCCCTCTAGTTCCGCAGTTGGTAACGGTCGGCTTAGAAGAGGACGTTGAAGGAAACACTTGCTTTCTGAAGACACAAGCCTTTTCCATTCTCCGTGTGTAGTCTGGAGGAAACTGCCCTAAAACCAATTCATCAACCAGAGACTCTGGACCATGGAACTCTAAACTGCCAGCTCGATATCTGAGGGTAGAAACACTTTCATATCTGTGTGGAAGGGCAGGCAAGTGGCCAGGATTCGGATGAGAGAACCTCATGCGTGGACATTGTAACTTAGAGCGAACAACAAATGTGCTCCCGTGAGAAGCCTGCTGGCCGGGAAGTCTTGAAGCGTCAGGATGAAACCCTCTCATTCCCACCGTGGAAGAAATGTCTGCCTCAGGCACGTCTCCGCGACACCCTGGATTCTTCAATCCTATACCCTGCTAGCCTCTGTGGGTTGAAGTCTCAGAAAAGGGCAGGATCGGGCCCTCGGCGAAAGAGTTCTGTGTAGATAGCCTCTTTCGGCAACCAACGTGGTTCTTCAAAGGGGGAAGCCTTGTAGGAAGTATGTGTTGCCGTGTCAGGACAATGCCATCTCCGCCCATCGTCGAAAGTTGACTGTGGAGGACGACACGTTCCAGGACCATCTGGATTCCGGAAGAGAAAGCGATTTCTAGTGTAGGTATGGAAAGAGAGGCAAGGGGCCAGTCCCCGTCTGCGAGATCCAAGTCCGTGGAGAGTACAACTTCGGAGGCACAACAAGTTTCTCCCCAAAGGGAAGTTTCAAGCTCTGGGGTGGGCAAGCTTCGGCGGGGTTCCATATCCTTGCCTCTGAGAATCAAGGCTGTGGAGATGGTCACTTCCCGGGAGCATCTACTTTCTGGAGATCCAAACTGTGGGCACGGAGGTGGCACGCGAGACGAAAGGGGCGTGTCCCTGTCAGGGAGAACACAGTCCGTGGAGACGGCCACTTTCGTGAGCATCTCGTTCCCTCAAGCCGGAAGTATCCTGGCCTATATTGATGAGAAGTAGCAGAATTCCTCAACCTCTGCTCTGCCTAAATAGACTGTGGGCAATGCCAGTTTCCCTAACACCGCGTCTCCAGAAGAGAATTGCCATGTCCAGTTCAAAAGCGGGGAGGTCTAGGAGAGGGACCACGGCCTCACGCTGAGAAACGGGCCTGGGGACATGCACCATTCAGGGAACGACAATGCTCCCCAAAGAGGAGCATTCTAGCACGCATGGGTTGTGGCCTCCTAAACATGCCCCATCCTTGCCTCTGTGAAACGAGTCTCTGGGCATCGCACGTGTCCCGAAAGTGGAAGTTCTCTCCTGCCAGAATCTTTGGAGCACGTTTGTCTAGATGCACGGCCAAAGTGCCATGCCCTTCGGTCAGGTAATGAACCCTGCGAATAAAGCACGTTTCAGACAAGAACACGACACTCTCAAACACACGCCTCAGAGCAGATCCGTGTGTTTTCACCGGAGGAAATGCCGTTTCCACCGTTGGGCGAAGGAATGCTGGAGAGGAGGCCATTTCGGCAACATCGTAGATTTTCACGCCATAAAAATTCAAGCCTCCGTGTGTGCAACGATCACGAGAGGGCCATCGAATTTCCCGGGAGATACCAGACGCTGGAGGATCCTGTGTCCACTCACATCTTGTTTTCCGAAGAGAAAACGCATTTCTCATAGTTGTGTGGAAGTCTAGGGAAGGGGGCTTGTCCTTAAGATGAGAAACAAGACTGTGGAGAGTGCAACTTTCAGAGCACACCAAGCATCTCTTTTGGGAAGCCTGGTTGCCCCTGTGCCTTGTGGCATCCGAAAGGTGCCTAACCTTCCCTCAGTGAATACACTCTCTTGGGAATACAGCGTTCAAGTCAACACTTGCTTCCTGAAGATACAATGATTTCAAAGGCAGGTGTTTGATCAGGAGGAAACATGCCTACACGGACCTCTGGAAAACAAGATGTGGGAATGGTCATCGTCACGGCCATCTGGATGCGGGGAGATAGATCCATCTTCAATTCTGTGTGCGGAAGCATAGGCAAGGGTCTAGGACCCTATCCTGAGAAACATGTCTCTGGAGAAGAGAATGTTCAGCACACCGCAGCTGTCCTGCCGGAGATGTGTTCTAGCATGGGTGTGTGCAAGCATCGGGAGAGTTCCATCCCCTTCCGTCTGCGAGACAAGCCTGTGGAGATGGCCCCTTGGCCATAACATTTGGGTCCAGATTTCCAATCGAGTTCCAGGAGAGGTGCGGAAGGATAGGCCAGGTAACAAGTCCCCCAGTGTTCCAGTAACAATTCTGGGGAAGCACAGGTGCCAGGAAACACAAGTTCCTTCAGAGGAGATGCTTTCTAGTACTTACGTCCAGAAGTCTCTGTACATAGCCTACCCTTGCTTGTGGGAGGCAAGTTGGGTGGAATGCGAATTCCACTACCATCTTGTTTGCACAAGAGAGAAATCGAATCATTCCAATATATGCGCTGGAGCCTAGTGTACCGGGGCGATGTCCTGACGCTTTGAGAGAAGAGTGTGGAGCAGGCATCGTTGAGGAATCCACAAGTTTCTCAAGCGAGGAGCCTTCTAGCATTGCCGGGGTGAAGCGACCGAAACATGCACGAACCTTCCCTCTGTGAATAGGCTCTAGGGAATGCCAATTTCCCCTCAGAGGAAGATTGTCCCGGTGGGAAGCTCTCTAGCCTGTTGGTCTGCAGGCCCGCGGACAAGGCCACATATACTTCGCTAAGGAAAACTCTCTGTGAAGAAAGATAGGTTCAGTGAAGGAACCACACGTCCCACCAAACCCACTGAAACACACGGAGACGTTTTGGCATCAGGAAAGGCTTTATCCTTGCCCTGGATAGAATGCTTTTGGGAGTACCTGTGCTGCCCCGGCGTTGGATTGCCAAGGAGCCCCTTCCTACCTTATAGGTGTGGGAGTGGGCAATGTCCTTCGACGTGGAGACAAGTCTGTGAAGCAAGCACCGTTCGGGGAACCACCAGACTCTCGAGCGAGAAGCATTCCAGCCTGCATGTCCTGAGGCTCCCGAAACACGGGCTCTCTTTGCGTCTCTGAATAAATCTCTGGGGAATGCAACGTTCCTTCACAGGAAGCATGTCCCAGCGGGACATTTTGTGGTATGTTTCTCTAGAAGTACGGGGATGGGTGGTCGCATTCAGGAGCTGCCGTGGCCTTGGCCGGGAGAAACAATTCTGTGGAGAAGGCGACTTCGTCCCCAGTGTGCTTTTCCAAGAAGAAGCTTCCTTAGGCTAAAACCGTGGAAGCATCACTGTAATGCCACCTTCTTCCGTCTGAGCAGCAGGACGGTAGGCAACCCTACTTTCCAAGAACATGGGGTTTCCAGAAGGAAAAAGCGATCTCTGAGAGACGTTTCGAAGGACAGAGATGGCGGGTCGTACTGGCCTTTAGAAACAAGTGTGTGGAGAATGCCCCTTTCAGAGGACCACCATTTCTCCTGCGAGAAGCCTTCTACAATGTATGTGTGGAGGCATCAGGCGGGTGCCGGGTCCATCCCTCAGGGAAAACACTCTGTCGAGAACAATGTTCCAGGAACGTCTTGCTTACAGAACGTCGAAGATTTCTCCAGGTCCTTGTGTGATGCGGAGGAGTCTGCCCTAATGGGATCTCTGAGAAACAAGGCTGCGGAGACTGGAAACCTTCCCTGCCACCTGGATATCCGAAGACGGAAACCATTTCACGTCGATGTGTGGAAGTAGAGGCCAGGGGCCTTGACCTGATGCCCGGGAAGCCGTCTGTGCGAATTCAACATGGAGCGAACAATCGAAATCTTCCCGTGTAGAGTCCTGTAGCATGGACGTGTACAAGCATCTGGAGCGGGCCCTCTCCTTCCCTCGTAGATACGAGCCCGTGGCGAATGCCACGTCGAGTTCACGTCCTTTCTCATGCGTTCTGTGCCATTTCCAGTGTCGGCCGTGAAGGATAGGCAAAGGGAGAAGTCCCCGTATCGGAGACCCCAGGATGTGGGGAAAGCAGCTCCCAGGAAACCCAAGTTCCCCCAAATGAGATGCTTTCTCACACACAGGTATGGGCGCATTCGAATGTGCGATATACTTCCTTCGGGGAAAGCGATGTTCCATGAATTTCGTGTTTCCAGGAGAGAAAGCTGATGTCCAGGACATGTGTGGAAGTCTTGAGATGGGGCAAAGTCCTTAGGGCGAGCTTCGAGTGTGTGGATCAAGTCCCTTTCGGATAACCACAAGTTTGTCAAGTGTGAATCATTCTGGCTTCCATGTGTGGAACAATCGAAACACGCCCTCTCCCTCTGTCTGTGAAGCAGTCTCTGGGGAATGCCACTTTCCCGTCAGAGGAAGTTGGTTCCCGTGAGGAGCATTCTACCATCTTTCGCCAGAGGCACGCGGAAAGTGCGTCAGACGTCGCGGAACGCAAGCCTGGGAATAAAGCAAGATTCACCGTGGAACACGACCCTTCAAACGAAACCATTCTCATGGATGTGTGTGTTCTCAGACTAGAGTAATGCCGTGTCCTTGGCTTGGAGAAAGACTTCTGTGGAGGATGCAGTTCCAGCGACACTGTGGCTGTTCCACCGAGAAGCTTCCGAGCCTCTATGTGTGGAGGCATCCCGAGAGTGCCCCAGTCTTCTGTTTGAGAAAAAGAGTGTGAAGAAAAGCGCTGCCCACTAACATCTTGATGCCAGAAGCGAAAGCGATTTCTCCTATAGGTGTAGAAATAGAGGACAGGTGGTTTGTCCTTAGGCATGGAATCCAGATGGCAGAGACTGCATTTTTCAGAACCGCATAATTGTCTGCGGCATGAAGGATACCGGCACGTCTGTGGGGCAGCATCAGGAAGGTGCCCTCTAGTTCCGCAGTTGGTAACGGTCGGCTTAGAAGAGGACGTTGAAGGAAACACTTGCTTTCTGAAGACACAAGCCTTTTCCATTCTCCGCGTGTAGTCTGGAGGAAACTGCCCTAAAACCAATTCATCAACCAGAGACTCTGGACCATGGAACTCTAAACTGCCAGCTCGATATCTGAGGGTAGAAACACTCTCATACCTGTGTGGAAGGGCAGGGAAGTGGCCAGGATTCGGTTGAGAGAACCTCATGCGTTGACATTGTAACTTAGAGCGAACAACAAATGTGCTCCCGTGAGAAGCCTGCTGGCCGGGAAGTGTTGAAGCGTCAGGATGAAACCCTCTCATTCCCACCGTGGAAGAAATGTCTGCCTCAGGCACGTCTCCGCGACACCCTGGATCCTTCAATCCTATACCCTGCTAGCCTCTGTGGGTTGAAGTCTCAGAAAAGGGCAGGATCGGGCCCTCGGCGAAAGAGTTCTGTGTAGATAGCCTCTTTCGGCAACCAACGTGGTTCTTCAAAGGGGGAAGCCTTGTAGGAAGTATGTGTTGCCGTGTCAGGACAATGCCATCTCCGCCCATCGTCGAAAGTTGACTGTGGAGGACGACACGTTCCAGGACCATCTGGATTCCGGAAGAGAAAGCGATTTCTAGTGTAGGTATGGAAAGAGAGGCAAGGGGCCAGTCCCCGTCTGCGAGATCCAAGTCCGTGGAGAGTACAACTTCGGAGGCACAACAAGTTTCTCCCCAAAGGGAAGTTTCAAGCTCTGGGGTGGGCAAGCTTCGGCGGGGTTCCATATCCTTGCCTCTGAGAATCAAGGCTGTGGAGATGGTCACTTCCCGGGAGAATCTACTCTCTGGAGATCCAAACTGTGGGGACCGAGGTGGCACACGAGACTAAGGGGCGTGTCCCTGTCAGGGAGAAGACAGTCCGTGGAGACGGCCACTTTCGTGAGCATCTCGTTCCCTCAAGCCGGAAGTCTCTTGGCCTATATTGATGAGAAGTAGCAGGAGAATTCCTCAAACTCTGCTCTGCCTAAATAGACTGTGGGCAATGCCACTTTCCCTAACACCGTGTCTCCAGAAGAGAACTGCCATGTCCAGTCCAAAAGCGGGGAGGTCTAGGAGAGGGACCACGGCCTCACACTGAGAAACGGGCCTGGGGACATGCACCATTCAGGGAACGACAATGCTCTCCAACGAGGAGCATTCTAGCACGCATGGGTTGAGGCCTCCTAAACATGCCCCATCCTTGCCTCTGTGAAACGAGTCTCTGGGCATTGCACGTGTCCCGAAAGTGGAAGTTCTCCCCTGCCAGAATCTTTGGAGCACGTTTGTCTAGATGCACGGCCAAAGTGCCATGCCCTTCGGTCAGGTAATGAACCCTGCGAATAAAGCACGTTTCAGACAAGAACACGACACTTCCAAACACACGCCTCAGAGCAGATCCGTGTGTTTTCCCCGGAGGAAATGCCGTTTCCACCGTTGGGCGAAGGAATGCTGGGGAGGAGGCCATTTCGGCAACATCGTAGATTTTCACGCCATAAAAATCCAAGCCTCCGTGTGTGCAACGATCACGAGAGGGCATTCGAATTTCCCGGGAGATACCGGACGCTGAAGGATCCGGTGTCCACTCACATCTTGTTTTCCGAAGAGAAAAGCCATTTCTCATAGTTGTGTGGAAGTCTAGGGAAGGGGGCTTGTCCATAAGATGAGAAACAAGACTGTGGAGAGTGCAACTTTCAGAGCACCCCAAGCATCTCTTTTGGGAAGCCTGGTTGCCCCTGTGCCTTGTGGCATCCGAAAGGTGCCTAACCTTCCCTCAGTGAATACACTCTCTTGGGAATACAGCGTTCAAGTCAACACATGCTTCCTGAAGATACAAAGCTTTTCCAAGGCAGGTGTTTGATCAGGAGGAAACATGCCTACACGGACCTCTGGAAAACAAGACGTGGGAATGGTCATCGTCACGGCCATCTGGATGCGGGGAGATAGATCCATCTTCAATTCTTTGTGCGGAAGCATAGGCAAGGGTCTAGGACACTATCCTGTGAAACAAGTCTCTGGAGAAGAGAATGTTCAGCACACCGCAGCTGTCCTGCCGGAGATGTGTTCTAGCATGGGTGTGTGCAAGCATCGGGAGAGATCCATCCCCTTCCGTCTGCGACACAAGCCTGTGGAGATGGCCCCTTGGCAATAACATTTGGGTCCAGATTTCCAATCGAGTTCCAGGAGAGGTGCGGAAGGATAGGCCAGGTAACAAGTCCCCCAGTGTTCCAGTAACAATTCTGGGGAAGCACAGGTGCCAGGAAACACAAGTTCCTTCAGAGGAGATGCTTTCTAATACATACGTCCAGAAGTCTCTGTACATAGCCTACCCTTGCTTGTGGGAGTCAAGTTGGGTGGAATGCGAATTCCACTACCATCTTGTTTGCACAAGAGAGAAATCGAATCATTCCAATATATGCGCTGGAGCCTAGTGTACCGGGGCGATGTCCTGACGCTTTGAGAGAAGAGTGTGGAGCAGGCATCGTTGAGGAATCCACAAGTTTCTCAAGCGAGGAGCCTTCTAGCATTGCCGGGTGAAGCGAACGAAACATGCACGAACCTTCCCTCTGTGAATAGGCTCGAGGGAATGCCAATTTCCCCACAGAGGAAGATTGTCCCGGTGGGAAGCTCTCTACCCTGTTGGTCTGCAGGCCCGCGGAGAAGGCCACATATACTTCGCTAAGGAAAACTCTCTGTGAAGAAAGATAGGTTCAGTTAAGGAACCACACGTCCCACCAAACCCACTGAAACACACGGAGACGTTTTGGCATCAGGAAAGGCTTTATCCTTGCCTGGGTAGAATGCTTTTGGGAGTACCTGTGGTGCCCCGGCGTTGGATTGCCAAGGAGCCCCTTCCTACCTTATAGGTGTGGGAGTGGGCAATGTCCTTCGACGTGGAGACAAGTCTGTGAAGCAAGCACCTTTCGGGGAACCACCAGACTCTCGAGCGAGAAGCATTCCAGCCTGCATGTCCTGAGGCTCCCGAAACACGGGCTCTCTTTGCGTCTCTGAATAAATCTCTGGGGAATGCAACGTTCCTTCACAGGAAGCATGTCCCAGCGGGACATTTTGTGGTATGTTTCTCTAGAAGTACGGGGATGGGTGGTCGCATTCAGGAGCTGCCGTGGCCTTGGCCGGGAGAAACAATTCTGTGGAGAAGGCGACTTCGTCCCCAGTGTGCTTTTCCAAGAAGAAGCTTCCTTAGGCCAAAAGCGCGGAAGCATCACTGTAATGCCACCTTCTTCCGTCTGAGCAGCAGGACGGTAGGCAACCCTACTTTCCAAGAACGTGGGGTTTCCAGAAGGAAAAAGCAATCTCTGAGAGACGTTTCCAAGGACAGAGATGGCGGGTCGTACTGGCCTTTAGAAACAAGTGTGTGGAGAATGCCCCTTTCAGAGGACCACCATTTCTCCTGCGAGAAGCCTTCTACAATGTATGTGTGGAGGCATCAGGCGGGTGCCGGGTCCATCCCTCAGGGAAAACACTCTGTCGAGAACAATGTTCCAGGAACGTCTTGCTTACAGAACGTCGAAGATTTCTCCAGGTCCTTGTGTGATGCGGAGGAGTCTGCCCTAATGGGATCTCTGAGAAACAAGGCTGCGGAGACTGGAAACCTTCCCTGCCACCTGGATATCCGAAGACGGAAACCATTGCACGTCGATGTGTGGAAGTAGAGGCCAGGGGCCTTGACCTGATGCCCGGGAAGGCGTCTGTGCGGAATTCAACATGGAGCGAACAACCGAAATCTTCCCGTGTAGAGTCCTGTAGCATGGACGTGTACAAGCATCTGGAGCGGGCCCTCTCCTTCCCTCGGAGATACGAGCCCGTGGCGAATGCCACGTCGAGTTCACGTCCTTTCTCATGCGTTCTCTGCCATTTCCAGCGTCGGCCGTGAAGGATAGGCAAAGGGAAAAGTCCCCGTATCGGAGACCCCACGATGTGGGGAAAGCAGCTCCCAGGAAACCCAAGTTCCCCCAAATGAGATGCTTTCTCACACACAGGTATGGGCGCATTCGAATGTGCGATATACTTCCTTCGGGGAAAGCGATGTTCCATGAATTTCGTGTTTCCAGGAGAGAAAGCTGATGTCCAGGATATGTGTGCAAGTCTTGAGATGCGGCAAGGTCCTTAGGGCGAGCTTCGAGTGTGTGGATCAAGCCCCTTTCGGATAACCACAAGTTTGTAAAGTGTGAATCATTCTGGCTTCCATGTGTGGAACAATCGAAACACGCCCTCTCCCTCTGTCTGTGAAGTAGTCTCTGGGGAATGCCACTTTCCCGTCAGAGGAAGTTGGTTTCCGTGAGGAGCATTCTACCATCTTTCGCCAGAGGCACGCGGAAAGTGCGTCAGACGTCGCGGAACGCAAGCCTGGGAATACAGCAAGATTCACCGTGGAACACGACCCTTCAAACGAAACCATTCTCATGGATGTGTGTGTTCTCAGACTAGAGTAATGCCGTGTCCTTGGCTTGGAGAAAGACTTCTGTGGAGGATGCAGTTCCAGCGACACTGTGGCTGTTCCACCGAGAAGCTTCCGAGCCTCTATGTGTGGAGGCATCCCGAGAGTGCCCCAGTCTTCTGTTTGAGAAAAAGAGTGTGAAGAAAAGCGCTGCCCACTAACATCTTGATGCCAGAAGCGAAAGCGATTTCTCCTATAGGTGTAGAAATAGAGGACAGGTGGTTTGTCCTTAGGCATGGAATCCAGATGGCAGAGACTGCATTTTTCAGAACCGCATAATTGTCTGCGGCATGAAGGATACCGGCACGTCTGTGGGGCAGCATCAGGAAGGTGCCCTCTAGTTCCGCAGTTGGTAACGGTCGGCTTAGAAGAGGACGTTGAAGGAAACACTTGCTTTCTGAAGACACAAGCCTTTTCCATTCTCCGCGTGTAGTCTGGAGGAAACTGCCCTAAAACCAATTCATCAACCAGAGACTCTGGACCATGGAACTCTAAACTGCCAGCTCGATATCTGAGGGTAGAAACACTTTCATATCTGTGTGGAAGGGCAGGCAAGTGGCCAGGATTCGGATGAGAGGACCTCATGCGTGGACATTGTAACTTAGAGCGAACAACAAATGTGCTCCCGTGAGAAGCCTGCTGGCCGGGAAGTGTTGACGCGTCAGGATGAAACCCTCTCATTCCCACCGTGGAAGAAATGTCTGCCTCAGGCACGTCTCCGCGACACCCTGGATCCTTCAATCCTATACCCTGCTAGCCTCTGTGGGTTGAAGTCTCAGAAAAGGGCAGGATCGGGCCCTCGGTGAAAGAGTTCTGTGTAGATAGCCTCTTTCGGCAACCAACGTGGTTCTTCAAAGGGGGAAGCCTTGTAGGAAGTATGTGTTGCCGTGTCAGGACAATGCCATCTCCGCCCATCGTCGAAAGTTGACTGTGGAGGACGACACGTTCCAGGACCATCTGGATTCCGGAAGAGAAAGCGATTTCTAGTGTAGGTATGGAAAGAGAGGCAAGGGGCCAGTCCCCGTCTGCGAGATCCAAGTCCGTGGAGAGTACAACTTCGGAGGCACAACAAGTTTCTCCCCAAAGGGAAGTTTCAAGCTCTGGGGTGGGCAAGGTTCGGCGGGGTTCCATATCCTTGCCTCTGAGAATCAAGGCTGTGGAGATGGTCACTTCCCGGGAGCATCTACTTTCTGGAGATCCAAACTGTGGGCACGGAGGTGGCACGCGAGACTAAGGGGCGTGTACCTGTCAGGGAGAACACAGTCCGTGGAGACGGCCACTTTCGTGAGCATCTCGTTCCCTCAAGCCGGAAGTATCCTGGCCTATATTGATGAGAAGTAGCAGAATTCCTCAACCTCTGCTCTGCCTAAATAGACTGTGGGCAATGCCAGTTTCCCTAACACCGTGTCTCCAGAAGAGATTTGCCATGTCCAGTTCAAAAGCGGGGAGGTCTAGGAGAGGGACCACGGCCTCACGCTGAGAAACGGGCCTGGGGACATGCACCATTCAGGGAACGACAATGCTCCCCAAAGAGGAGCATTCTAGCACGCATGGGTTGTAGCCTAGTAAACATGCCCCATCCTTGCCTCTGTGAAACGAGTCTCTGGGCATCGCACGTGTCCCGAAAGTGGAAGTTCTCTCCTGCCAGAATCTTTGGAGCACGTTTGTCTAGATGCACGGCCAAAATGCCATGCCCTTCGGTCAGGTAATGAACCCTGCGAATAAAGCACGTTTCAGACAAGAACACGACACTCTCAAACACACGCCTCAGAGCAGATCCGTGTGTTTTCACCGGAGGAAATGCCGTTTCCACCGTTGGGCGACGAATGCTGGGGAGGAGGCCATTTCGGCAACATCGTAGATTTTCACGCCATAAAAATCCAAGCCTCCGTGTGTGCAACGATCACGAGAGGGCCATCGAATTTCCCGGGAGATACCAGACGCTGGAGGATCCAGTGTCCACTCACATCTTGTTTTCCGAAGAGAAAAGCCATTTCTCATAGTTGTGTGGAAGTCTAGGGAAGGGGGCTTGTCCTTAAGATGAGAAACAAGACTGTGGAGAGTGCAACTTTCAGCGCACCCCAAGCATCTCTTTTGGGAAGCCTGGTTGCCCCTGTGCATTGTGGCATCCGAAAGGTGCCTAACCTTCCCTCAGTGAATACACTCTCTTGGGAATACAGCGTTCAAGTCAACACTTGCTTCCTGAAGATACAAAGCTTTTCCAAAGCAGGTGTTTGATCAGGAGGAAACATGCCTACACGGACCTCTGGAAAACAAGACGTGGGAATGGTCATAGTCACGGCCATCTGGATGCGGGGAGATAGATCCATCTTCAATTCTGTGTTCGGAAGCATAGGCAAGGGCCTAGGACCCTATCCTGAGAAACAAGTCTCTGGAGAAGAGAATGTTCAGCACACCGCAGCTGTCCTGCCGGAGATGTGTTCTAGCATGGGTGTGTGCAAGCATCGGGAGAGTTCCATCCCCTTCCGTCTGCGAGACAAGCCTGTGGAGTTGGCCCCTTGGCAATAACATTTGGGTCCAGATCTCCAATCCAGTTCCAGGAGAGGTGCGGAAGGATAGGCCAGGTAACAAGTCCCCCAGTGTTCCAGTAACAATTCTGGGGAAGCACAGGTGCCAGGAAACACAAGTTCCTTCAGAGGAGATGCTTTCTAGTACTTACGTCCAGAAGTCTCTGTACATAGCCTACCCTTGCTTGTGGGAGGCAAGTTGGGTGGAATGCGAATTCCACTACCATCTTGTTTGCACAAGAGAGAAATCGAATCATTCCAATATATGCGCTGGAGCCTAGTGTACCGGGGCGATGTCCTGACGCTTTGAGAGAAGAGTGTGGAGCAGGCATCGTTGAGGAATCCACAAGTTTCTCAAGCGAGGAGCCTTCTAGCATTGCCGGGGTGAAGCGACCGAAACATGCACGAACCTTCCCTCTGTGAATAGGCTCTAGGGAATGCCAATTTCCCCTCAGAGGAAGATTGTCCCGGTGGGAAGCTCTCTAGCCTGTTGGTCTGCAGGCCCGCGGACAAGGCCACATATACTTCGCTAAGGAAAACTCTCTGTGAAGAAAGATAGGTTCAGTGAAGGAACCACACGTCCCACCAAACCCACTGAAACACACGGAGACGTTTTGGCATCAGGAAAGGCTTTATCCTTGCCCTGGATAGAATGCTTTTGGGAGTACCTGTGCTGCCCCGGCGTTGGATTGCCAAGGAGCCCCTTCCTACCTTATAGGTGTGGGAGTGGGCAATGTCCTTCGACGTGGAGACAAGTCTGTGAAGCAAGCACCGTTCGGGGAACCACCAGACTCTCGAGCGAGAAGCATTCCAGCCTGCATGTCCTGAGGCTCCCGAAACACGGGCTCTCTTTGCGTCTCTGAATAAATCTCTGGGGAATGCAACGTTCCTTCACAGGAAGCATGTCCCAGCGGGACATTTTGTGGTATGTTTCTCTAGAAGTACGGGGATGGGTGGTCGCATTCAGGAGCTGCCGTGGCCTGGGCCGGGAGAAACAATTCTGTGGAGAAGGCGACTTCGTCCCCAGTGTGCTTTTCCAAGAAGAAGCTTCCTTAGGCTAAAACCGTGGAAGCATCACTGTAATGCCACCTTCTTCCGTCTGAGCAGCAGGACGGTAGGCAACCCTACTTTCCAAGAACATGGGGTTTCCAGAAGGAAAAAGCGATCTCTGAGAGACGTTTCGAAGGACAGAGATGGCGGGTCGTACTGGCCTTTAGAAACAAGTGTGTGGAGAATGCCCCTTTCAGAGGACCACCATTTCTCCTGCGAGAAGCCTTCTACAATGTATGTGTGGAGGCATCAGGCGGGTGCCGTGTCCATCCCTCAGGGAAAACACTCTGTCGAGAACAATGTTCCAGGAACGTCTTGCTTACAGAACGTCGAAGATTTCTCCAGGTCCTTGTGTGATGCGGAGGAGTCTGCCCTAATGGGATCTCTGAGAAACAAGGCTGCGGAGACTGGAAACCTTCCCTGCCACCTGGATATCCGAAGACGGAAACCATTTCACGTCGATGTGTGGAAGTAGAGGCCAGGGGCCTTGACCTGATGCCCGGGAAGCCGTCTGTGCGAATTCAACATGGAGCGAACAACCGAAATCTTCCCGTGTAGAGTCCTGTAGCATGGACGTGTACAAGCATCTGGAGCGGGCCCTCTCCTTCCCTCGTAGATACGAGCCCGTGGCGAATGCCACGTCGAGTTCACGTCCTTTCTCATGCGTTCTCTGCCATTTCCAGTGTCGGCCGTGAAGGATAGGCAAAGGGAGAAGTCCCCGTATCGGAGACCCAAGGATGTGGGGAAAGCAGCTCCCAGGAAACCCAAGTTCCCCCAAAAGAGATGCTTTCTCACACACAGGTATGGGCGCATTCGAATGTGCGATATACTTCCTTCGGGGAAAGCGATGTTCCATGAATTTCGTGTTTCCAGGAGAGAAAGCTGATGTCCAGGACATGTGTGCAAGTCTTGAGATGGGGCAAGGTCCTTAGGGCGAGCTTCGAGTGTGTGGATCAAGTCCCTTTCGGATAACCACAAGTTTGTCAAGTGTGAATCATTCTGGCTTCCATGTGTGGAACAATCGAAACACGCCCTCTCCCTCTGTCTGTGAAGCAGTCTCTGGGGAATGCCACTTTCCCGTCAGAGGAAGTTGGTTCCCGTGAGGAGCATTCTACCATCTTTCGCCAGAGGCACGCGGAAAGTGCGTCAGACGTCGCGGAACGCAAGCCTGGGAATAAAGCAAGATTCACCGTGGAACACGACCCTTCAAACGAAACCATTCTCATGGATGTGTGTGTTCTCAGACTAGAGTAATGCCGTGTCCTTGGCTTGGAGAAAGACTTCTGTGGAGGATGCAGTTCCAGCGACACTGTGGCTGTTCCACCGAGAAGCTTCCGAGCCTCTATGTGTGGAGGCATCCCGAGAGTGCCCCAGTCTTCTGTTTGAGAAAAAGAGTGTGAAGAAAAGCGCTGCCCACTAACATCTTGATGCCAGAAGCGAAAGCGATTTCTCCTATAGGTGTAGAAATAGAGGACAGGTGGTTTGTCCTTAGGCATGGAATCCAGATGGCAGAGACTGCATTTTTCAGAACCGCATAATTGTCTGCGGCATGAAGGATACCGGCACGTCTGTGGGGCAGCATCAGGAAGGTGCCCTCTAGTTCCGCAGTTGGTAACGGTCGGCTTAGAAGAGGACGTTGAAGGAAACACTTGCTTTCTGAAGACACAAGCCTTTTCCATTCTCCGCGTGTAGTCTGGAGGAAACTGCCCTAAAACCAATTCATCAACCAGAGACTCTGGACCATGGAACTCTAAACTGCCAGCTCGATATCTGAGGGTAGAAACACTTTCATATCTGTGTGGAAGGGCAGGCAAGTGGCCAGGATTCGGATGAGAGAACCTCATGCGTGGACATTGTAACTTAGAGCGAACAACAAATGTGCTCCCGTGAGAAGCCTGCTGGCCGGGAAGTCTTGAAGCGTCAGGATGAAACCCTCTCATTCCCACCGTGGAAGAAATGTCTGCCTCAGGCACGTCTCCGCGACACCCTGGATTCTTCAATCCTATACCCTGCTAGCCTCTGTGGGTTGAAGTCTCAGAAAAGGGCAGGATCGGGCCCTCGGCGAAAGAGTTCTGTGTAGATAGCCTCTTTCGGCAACCAACGTGGTTCTTCAAAGGGGGAAGCCTTGTAGGAAGTATGTGTTGCCGTGTCAGGACAATGCCATCTCCGCCCATCGTCGAAAGTTGACTGTGGAGGACGACACGTTCCAGGACCATCTGGATTCCGGAAGAGAAAGCGATTTCTAGTGTAGGTATGGAAAGAGAGGCAAGGGGCCAGTCCCCGTCTGCGAGATCCAAGTCCGTGGAGAGTACAACTTCGGAGGCACAACAAGTTTCTCCCCAAAGGGAAGTTTCAAGCTCTGGGGTGGGCAAGCTTCGGCGGGGTTCCATATCCTTGCCTCTGAGAATCAAGGCTGTGGAGATGGTCACTTCCCGGGAGCATCTACTTTCTGGAGATCCAAACTGTGGGCACGGAGGTGGCACGCGAGACGAAAGGGGCGTGTCCCTGTCAGGGAGAACAGAGTCCGTGGAGACGGCCACTTTCGTGAGCATCTCGTTCCCTCAAGCCGGAAGTATCCTGGCCTATATTGATGAGAAGTAGCAGAATTCCTCAACCTCTGCTCTGCCTAAATAGACTGTGGGCAATGCCAGTTTCCCTAACACCGCGTCTCCAGAAGAGAATTGCCATGTCCAGTTCAAAAGCGGGGAGGTCTAGGAGAGGGACCACGGCCTCACGCTGAGAAACGGGCCTGGGGACATGCACCATTCAGGGAACGACAATGCTCCCCAAAGAGGAGCATTCTAGCACGCATGGGTTGTGGCCTACTAAACATGCCCCATCCTTGCCTCTGTGAAACGAGTCTCTGGGCATCGCACGTGTCCCGAAAGTGGAAGTTCTCTCCTGCCAGAATCTTTGGAGCACGTTTGTCTAGATGCACGCCCAAAGTGCCATGCCCTTCGGTCAGGTAATGAACCCTGCGAATAAAGCACGTTTCAGACAAGAACACGACACTCTCAAACACACGCCTCAGAGCAGATCCGTGTGTTTTCACCGGAGGAAATGCCGTTTCCACCGTTGGGCGAAGGAATGCTGGAGAGGAGGCCATTTCGGCAACATCGTAGATTTTCACGCCATAAAAATTCAAGCCTCCGTGTGTGCAACGATCACGAGAGGGCCATCGAATTTCCCGGGAGATACCAGACGCTGGAGGATCCTGTGTCCACTCACATCTTGTTTTCCGAAGAGAAAACGCATTTCTCATAGTTGTGTGGAAGTCTAGGGAAGGGGGCTTGTCCTTAAGATGAGAAACAAGACTGTGGAGAGTGCAACTTTCAGAGCACACCAAGCATCTCTTTTGGGAAGCCTGGTTGCCCCTGTGCCTTGTGGCATCCGAAAGGTGCCTAACCTTCCCTCAGTGAATACACTCTCTTGGGAATACAGCGTTCAAGTCAACACTTGCTTCCTGAAGATACAATGATTTCAAAGGCAGGTGTTTGATCAGGAGGAAACATGCCTACACGGACCTCTGGAAAACAAGATGTGGGAATGGTCATCGTCACGGCCATCTGGATGCGGGGAGATAGATCCATCTTCAATTCTGTGTGCGGAAGCATAGGCAAGGGTCTAGGACCCTATCCTGAGAAACATGTCTCTGGAGAAGAGAATGTTCAGCACACCGCAGCTGTCCTGCCGGAGATGTGTTCTAGCATGGGTGTGTGCAAGCATCGGGAGAGTTCCATCCCCTTCCGTCTGCGAGACAAGCCTGTGGAGATGGCCCCTTGGCCATAACATTTGGGTCCAGATTTCCAATCGAGTTCCAGGAGAGGTGCGGAAGGATAGGCCAGGTAACAAGTCCCCCAGTGTTCCAGTAACAATTCTGGGGAAGCACAGGTGCCAGGAAACACAAGTTCCTTCAGAGGAGATGCTTTCTAGTACTTACGTCCAGAAGTCTCTGTACATAGCCTACCCTTGCTTGTGGGAGGCAAGTTGGGTGGAATGCGAATTCCACTACCATCTTGTTTGCACAAGAGAGAAATCGAATCATTCCAATATATGCGCTGGAGCCTAGTGTACCGGGGCGATGTCCTGACGCTTTGAGAGAAGAGTGTGGAGCAGGCATCGTTGAGGAATCCACAAGTTTCTCAAGCGAGGAGCCTTCTAGCATTGCCGGGGTGAAGCGACCGAAACATGCACGAACCTTCCCTCTGTGAATAGGCTCTAGGGAATGCCAATTTCCCCTCAGAGGAAGATTGTCCCGGTGGGAAGCTCTCTAGCCTGTTGGTCTGCAGGCCCGCGGACAAGGCCACATATACTTCGCTAAGGAAAACTCTCTGTGAAGAAAGATAGGTTCAGTGAAGGAACCACACGTCCCACCAAACCCACTGAAACACACGGAGACGTTTTGGCATCAGGAAAGGCTTTATCCTTGCCCTGGATAGAATGCTTTTGGGAGTACCTGTGCTGCCCCGGCGTTGGATTGCCAAGGAGCCCCTTCCTACCTTATAGGTGTGGGAGTGGGCAATGTCCTTCCACGTGGAGACAAGTCTGTGAAGCAAGCACCGTTCGGGGAACCACCAGACTCTCGAGCGAGAAGCATTCCAGCCTGCATGTCCTGAGGCTCCCGAAACACGGGCTCTCTTTGCGTCTCTGAATAAATCTCTGGGGAATGCAACGTTCCTTCACAGGAAGCATGTCCCAGCGGGACATTTTGTGGTATGTTTCTCTAGAAGTACGGGGATGGGTGGTCGCATTCAGGAGCTGCCGTGGCCTGGGCCGGGAGAAACAATTCTGTGGAGAAGGCGACTTCGTCCCCAGTGTGCTTTTCCAAGAAGAAGCTTCCTTAGGCTAAAAGCGTGGAAGCATCACTGTAATGCCACCTTCTTCCGTCTGAGCAGCAGGACGGTAGGCAACCCTACTTTCCAAGAACATGGGGTTTCCAGAAGGAAAAAGCGATCTCTGAGAGACGTTTCGAAGGACAGAGATGGCGGGTCGTACTGGCCTTTAGAAACAAGTGTGTGGAGAATGCCCCTTTCAGAGGACCACCATTTCTCCTGCGAGAAGTCTTCTACAATGTATGTGTGGAGGCATCAGGCGGGTGCCGGGTCCATCCCTCAGGGAAAACACTCTGTCGAGAACAATGTTCCAGGAACGTCTTGCTTACAGAACGTCGAAGATTTCTCCAGGTCCTTGTGTGATGCGGAGGAGTCTGCCCTAATGGGATCTCTGAGAAACAAGGCTGCGGAGACTGGAAACCTTCCCTGCCACCTGGATATCCGAAGACGGAAACCATTTCACGTCGATGTGTGGAAGTAGAGGCCAGGGGCCTTGACCTGATGCCCGGGAAGCCGTCTGTGCGAATTCAACATGGAGCGAACAACCGAAATCTTCCCGTGTAGAGTCCTGTAGCATGGACGTGTACAAGCATCTGGAGCGGGCCCTCTCCTTCCCTCGTAGATACGAGCCCGTGGCGAATGCCACGTCGAGTTCACGTCCTTTCTCATGCGTTCTCTGCCATTTCCAGTGTCGGCCGTGAAGGATAGGCAAAGGGAGAAGTCCCCGTATCGGAGACCCCAGGATGTGGGGAAAGCAGCTCCCAGGAAACCCAAGTTCCCCCAAATGAGATGCTTTCTCACACACAGGTATGGGCGCATTCGAATGTGCGATATACTTCCTTCGGGGAAAGCGATGTTCCATGAATTTCGTGTTTCCAGGAGAGAAAGCTGATGTCCAGGACATGTGTGCAAGTCTTGAGATGGGGCAAGGTCCTTAGGGCGAGCTTCGAGTGTGTGGATCAAGTCCCTTTCGGATAACCACAAGTTTGTCAAGTGTGAATCATTCTGGCTTCCATGTGTGGAACAATCGAAACACGCCCTCTCCCTCTGTCTGTGAAGCAGTCTCTGGGGAATGCCACTTTCCCGTCAGAGGAAGTTGGTTCCCGTGAGGAGCATTCTACCATCTTTCGCCAGAGGCACGCGGAAAGTGCGTCAGACGTCGCGGAACGCAAGCCTGGGAATAAAGCAAGATTCACCGTGGAACACGACCCTTCAAACGAAACCATTCTCATGGATGTGTGTGTTCTCAGACTAGAGTAATGCCGTGTCCTTGGCTTGGAGAAAGACTTCTGTGGAGGATGCAGTTCCAGCGACACTGTGGCTGTTCCACCGAGAAGCTTCCGAGCCTCTATGTGTGGAGGCATCCCGAGAGTGCCCCAGTCTTCTGTTTGAGAAAAAGAGTGTGAAGAAAAGCGCTGCCCACTAACATCTTGATGCCAGAAGCGAAAGCGATTTCTCCTATAGGTGTAGAAATAGAGGACAGGTGGTTTGTCCTTAGGCATGGAATCCAGATGGCAGAGACTGCATTTTTCAGAACCGCATAATTGTCTGCGGCATGAAGGATACCGGCACGTCTGTGGGGCAGCATCAGGAAGGTGCCCTCTAGTTCCGCAGTTGGTAACGGTCGGCTTAGAAGAGGACGTTGAAGGAAACACTTGCTTTCTGAAGACACAAGCCTTTTCCATTCTCCGCGTGTAGTCTGGAGGAAACTGCCCTAAAACCAATTCATCAACCAGAGACTCTGGACCATGGAACTCTAAACTGCCAGCTCGATATCTGAGGGTAGAAACACTTTCATATCTGTGTGGAAGGGCAGGCAAGTGGCCAGGATTCGGATGAGAGAACCTCATGCGTGGACATTGTAACTTAGAGCGAACAACAAATGTGCTCCCGTGAGAAGCCTGCTGGCCGGGAAGTCTTGAAGCGTCAGGATGAAACCCTCTCATTCCCACCGTGGAAGAAATGTCTGCCTCAGGCACGTCTCCGCGACACCCTGGATTCTTCAATCCTATACCCTGCTAGCCTCTGTGGGTTGAAGTCTCAGAAAAGGGCAGGATCGGGCCCTCGGCGAAAGAGTTCTGTGTAGATAGCCTCTTTCGGCAACCAACGTGGTTCTTCAAAGGGGGAAGCCTTGTAGGAAGTATGTGTTGCCGTGTCAGGACAATGCCATCTCCGCCCATCGTCGAAAGTTGACTGTGGAGGACGACACGTTCCAGGACCATCTGGATTCCGGAAGAGAAAGCGATTTCTAGTGTAGGTATGGAAAGAGAGGCAAGGGGCCAGTCCCCGTCTGCGAGATCCAAGTCCGTGGAGAGTACAACTTCGGAGGCACAACAAGTTTCTCCCCAAAGGGAAGTTTCAAGCTCTGGGGTGGGCAAGCTTCGGCGGGGTTCCATATCCTTGCCTCTGAGAATCAAGGCTGTGGAGATGGTCACTTCCCGGGAGCATCTACTTTCTGGAGCTCCAAACTGTGGGCAGGGAGGTGGCACGCGAGACGAAAGTGGCGTGTCCCTGTCAGGGAGAACAGAGTCCGTGGAGACGGCCACTTTCGTGAGCATCTCGTTCCCTCAAGCCGGAAGTATCCTGGCCTATATTGATGAGAAGTAGCAGAATTCCTCAACCTCTGCTCTGCCTAAATAGACTGTGGGCAATGCCAGTTTCCCTAACACCGCGTCTCCAGAAGAGAATTGCCATGTCCAGTTCAAAAGCGGGGAGGTCTAGGAGAGGGACCACGGCCTCACGCTGAGAAACGGGCCTGGGGACATGCACCATTCAGGGAACGACAATGCTCCCCAAAGAGGAGCATTCTAGCACGCATGGGTTGTGGCCTACTAAACATGCCCCATCCTTGCCTCTGTGAAACGAGTCTCTGGGCATCGCACGTGTCCCGAAAGTGGAAGTTCTCTCCTGCCAGAATCTTTGGAGCACGTTTGTCTAGATGCACGCCCAAAGTGCCATGCCCTTCGGTCAGGTAATGAACCCTGCGAATAAAGCACGTTTCAGACAAGAACACGACACTCTCAAACACACGCCTCAGAGCAGATCCGTGTGTTTTCACCGGAGGAAATGCCGTTTCCACCGTTGGGCGAAGGAATGCTGGAGAGGAGGCCATTTCGGCAACATCGTAGATTTTCACGCCATAAAAATTCAAGCCTCCGTGTGTGCAACGATCACGAGAGGGCCATCGAATTTCCCGGGAGATACCAGACGCTGGAGGATCCTGTGTCCACTCACATCTTGTTTTCCGAAGAGAAAACGCATTTCTCATAGTTGTGTGGAAGTCTAGGGAAGGGGGCTTGTCCTTAAGATGAGAAACAAGACTGTGGAGAGTGCAACTTTCAGAGCACACCAAGCATCTCTTTTGGGAAGCCTGGTTGCCCCTGTGCCTTGTGGCATCCGAAAGGTGCCTAACCTTCCCTCAGTGAATACACTCTCTTGGGAATACAGCGTTCAAGTCAACACTTGCTTCCTGAAGATACAATGATTTCAAAGGCAGGTGTTTGATCAGGAGGAAACATGCCTACACGGACCTCTGGAAAACAAGATGTGGGAATGGTCATCGTCACGGCCATCTGGATGCGGGGAGATAGATCCATCTTCAATTCTGTGTGCGGAAGCATAGGCAAGGGTCTAGGACCCTATCCTGAGAAACATGTCTCTGGAGAAGAGAATGTTCAGCACACCGCAGCTGTCCTGCCGGAGATGTGTTCTAGCATGGGTGTGTGCAAGCATCGGGAGAGTTCCATCCCCTTCCGTCTGCGAGACAAGCCTGTGGAGATGGCCCCTTGGCCATAACATTTGGGTCCAGATTTCCAATCGAGTTCCAGGAGAGGTGCGGAAGGATAGGCCAGGTAACAAGTCCCCCAGTGTTCCAGTAACAATTCTGGGGAAGCACAGGTGCCAGGAAACACAAGTTCCTTCAGAGGAGATGCTTTCTAGTACTTACGTCCAGAAGTCTCTGTACATAGCCTACCCTTGCTTGTGGGAGGCAAGTTGGGTGGAATGCGAATTCCACTACCATCTTGTTTGCACAAGAGAGAAATCGAATCATTCCAATATATGCGCTGGAGCCTAGTGTACCGGGGCGATGTCCTGACGCTTTGAGAGAAGAGTGTGGAGCAGGCATCGTTGAGGAATCCACAAGTTTCTCAAGCGAGGAGCCTTCTAGCATTGCCGGGGTGAAGCGACCGAAACATGCACGAACCTTCCCTCTGTGAATAGGCTCTAGGGAATGCCAATTTCCCCTCAGAGGAAGATTGTCCCGGTGGGAAGCTCTCTAGCCTGTTGGTCTGCAGGCCCGCGGACAAGGCCACATATACTTCGCTAAGGAAAACTCTCTGTGAAGAAAGATAGGTTCAGTGAAGGAACCACACGTCCCACCAAACCCACTGAAACACACGGAGACGTTTTGGCATCAGGAAAGGCTTTATCCTTGCCCTGGATAGAATGCTTTTGGGAGTACCTGTGCTGCCCCGGCGTTGGATTGCCAAGGAGCCCCTTCCTACCTTATAGGTGTGGGAGTGGGCAATGTCCTTCCACGTGGAGACAAGTCTGTGAAGCAAGCACCGTTCGGGGAACCACCAGACTCTCGAGCGAGAAGCATTCCAGCCTGCATGTCCTGAGGCTCCCGAAACACGGGCTCTCTTTGCGTCTCTGAATAAATCTCTGGGGAATGCAACGTTCCTTCACAGGAAGCATGTCCCAGCGGGACATTTTGTGGTATGTTTCTCTAGAAGTACGGGGATGGGTGGTCGCATTCAGGAGCTGCCGTGGCCTGGGCCGGGAGAAACAATTCTGTGGAGAAGGCGACTTCGTCCCCAGTGTGCTTTTCCAAGAAGAAGCTTCCTTAGGCTAAAAGCGTGGAAGCATCACTGTAATGCCACCTTCTTCCGTCTGAGCAGCAGGACGGTAGGCAACCCTACTTTCCAAGAACATGGGGTTTCCAGAAGGAAAAAGCGATCTCTGAGAGACGTTTCGAAGGACAGAGATGGCGGGTCGTACTGGCCTTTAGAAACAAGTGTGTGGAGAATGCCCCTTTCAGAGGACCACCATTTCTCCTGCGAGAAGTCTTCTACAATGTATGTGTGGAGGCATCAGGCGGGTGCCGGGTCCATCCCTCAGGGAAAACACTCTGTCGAGAACAATGTTCCAGGAACGTCTTGCTTACAGAACGTCGAAGATTTCTCCAGGTCCTTGTGTGATGCGGAGGAGTCTGCCCTAATGGGATCTCTGAGAAACAAGGCTGCGGAGACTGGAAACCTTCCCTGCCACCTGGATATCCGAAGACGGAAACCATTTCACGTCGATGTGTGGAAGTAGAGGCCAGGGGCCTTGACCTGATGCCCGGGAAGCCGTCTGTGCGAATTCAACATGGAGCGAACAACCGAAATCTTCCCGTGTAGAGTCCTGTAGCATGGACGTGTACAAGCATCTGGAGCGGGCCCTCTCCTTCCCTCGTAGATACGAGCCCGTGGCGAATGCCACGTCGAGTTCACGTCCTTTCTCATGCGTTCTCTGCCATTTCCAGTGTCGGCCGTGAAGGATAGGCAAAGGGAGAAGTCCCCGTATCGGAGACCCCAGGATGTGGGGAAAGCAGCTCCCAGGAAACCCAAGTTCCCCCAAATGAGATGCTTTCTCACACACAGGTATGGGCGCATTCGAATGTGCGATATACTTCCTTCGGGGAAAGCGATGTTCCATGAATTTCGTGTTTCCAGGAGAGAAAGCTGATGTCCAGGACATGTGTGCAAGTCTTGAGATGGGGCAAGGTCCTTAGGGCGAGCTTCGAGTGTGTGGATCAAGTCCCTTTCGGATAACCACAAGTTTGTCAAGTGTGAATCATTCTGGCTTCCATGTGTGGAACAATCGAAACACGCCCTCTCCCTCTGTCTGTGAAGCAGTCTCTGGGGAATGCCACTTTCCCGTCAGAGGAAGTTGGTTCCCGTGAGGAGCATTCTACCATCTTTCGCCAGAGGCACGCGGAAAGTGCGTCAGACGTCGCGGAACGCAAGCCTGGGAATAAAGCAAGATTCACCGTGGAACACGACCCTTCAAACGAAACCATTCTCATGGATGTGTGTGTTCTCAGACTAGAGTAATGCCGTGTCCTTGGCTTGGAGAAAGACTTCTGTGGAGGATGCAGTTCCAGCGACACTGTGGCTGTTCCACCGAGAAGCTTCCGAGCCTCTATGTGTGGAGGCATCCCGAGAGTGCCCCAGTCTTCTGTTTGAGAAAAAGAGTGTGAAGAAAAGCGCTGCCCACTAACATCTTGATGCCAGAAGCGAAAGCGATTTCTCCTATAGGTGTAGAAATAGAGGACAGGTGGTTTGTCCTTAGGCATGGAATCCAGATGGCAGAGACTGCATTTTTCAGAACCGCATAATTGTCTGCGGCATGAAGGATACCGGCACGTCTGTGGGGCAGCATCAGGAAGGTGCCCTCTAGTTCCGCAGTTGGTAACGGTCGGCTTAGAAGAGGACGTTGAAGGAAACACTTGCTTTCTGAAGACACAAGCCTTTTCCATTCTCCGTGTGTAGTCTGGAGGAAACTGCCCTAAAACCAATTCATCAACCAGAGACTCTGGACCATGGAACTCTAAACTGCCAGCTCGATATCTGAGGGTAGAAACACTTTCATATCTGTGTGGAAGGGCAGGCAAGTGGCCAGGATTCGGATGAGAGAACCTCATGCGTGGACATTGTAACTTAGAGCGAACAACAAATGTGCTCCCGTGAGAAGCCTGCTGGCCGGGAAGTCTTGAAGCGTCAGGATGAAACCCTCTCATTCCCACCGTGGAAGAAATGTCTGCCTCAGGCACGTCTCCGCGACACCCTGGATTCTTCAATCCTATACCCTGCTAGCCTCTGTGGGTTGAAGTCTCAGAAAAGGGCAGGATCGGGCCCTCGGCGAAAGAGTTCTGTGTAGATAGCCTCTTTCGGCAACCAACGTGGTTCTTCAAAGGGGGAAGCCTTGTAGGAAGTATGTGTTGCCGTGTCAGGACAATGCCATCTCCGCCCATCGTCGAAAGTTGACTGTGGAGGACGACACGTTCCAGGACCATCTGGATTCCGGAAGAGAAAGCGATTTCTAGTGTAGGTATGGAAAGAGAGGCAAGGGGCCAGTCCCCGTCTGCGAGATCCAAGTCCGTGGAGAGTACAACTTCGGAGGCACAACAAGTTTCTCCCCAAAGGGAAGTTTCAAGCTCTGGGGTGGGCAAGCTTCGGCGGGGTTCCATATCCTTGCCTCTGAGAATCAAGGCTGTGGAGATGGTCACTTCCCGGGAGCATCTACTTTCTGGAGATCCAAACTGTGGGCACGGAGGTGGCACGCGAGACGAAAGGGGCGTGTCCCTGTCAGGGAGAACACAGTCCGTGGAGACGGCCACTTTCGTGAGCATCTCGTTCCCTCAAGCCGGAAGTATCCTGGCCTATATTGATGAGAAGTAGCAGAATTCCTCAACCTCTGCTCTGCCTAAATAGACTGTGGGCAATGCCAGTTTCCATAACACCGCGTCTCCAGAAGAGAATTGCCATGTCCAGTTCAAAAGCGGGGAGGTCTAGGAGAGGGACCACGGCCTCACGCTGAGAAACGGGCCTGGGGACATGCACCATTCAGGGAACGACAATGCTCCCCAAAGAGGAGCATTCTAGCACGCATGGGTTGTGGCCTCCTAAACATGCCCCATCCTTGCCTCTGTGAAACGAGTCTCTGGGCATCGCACGTGTCCCGAAAGTGGAAGTTCTCTCCTGCCAGAATCTTTGGAGCACGTTTGTCTAGATGCACGGCCAAAGTGCCATGCCCTTCGGTCAGGTAATGAACCCTGCGAATAAAGCACGTTTCAGACAAGAACACGACACTCTCAAACACACGCCTCAGAGCAGATCCGTGTGTTTTCACCGGAGGAAATGCCGTTTCCACCGTTGGGCGAAGGAATGCTGGAGAGGAGGCCATTTCGGCAACATCGTAGATTTTCACGCCATAAAAATTCAAGCCTCCGTGTGTGCAACGATCACGAGAGGGCCATCGAATTTCCCGGGAGATACCAGACGCTGGAGGATCCTGTGTCCACTCACATCTTGTTTTCCGAAGAGAAAACGCATTTCTCATAGTTGTGTGGAAGTCTAGGGAAGGGGGCTTGTCCTTAAGATGAGAAACAAGACTGTGGAGAGTGCAACTTTCAGAGCACACCAAGCATCTCTTTTGGGAAGCCTGGTTGCCCCTGTGCCTTGTGGCATCCGAAAGGTGCCTAACCTTCCCTCAGTGAATACACTCTCTTGGGAATACAGCGTTCAAGTCAACACTTGCTGCCTGAAGATACAATGATTTCAAAGGCAGGTGTTTGATCAGGAGGAAACATGCCTACACGGACCTCTGGAAAACAAGATGTGGGAATGGTCATCGTCACGGCCATCTGGATGCGGGGAGATAGATCCATCTTCAATTCTGTGTGCGGAAGCATAGGCAAGGGTCTAGGACCCTATCCTGAGAAACATGTCTCTGGAGAAGAGAATGTTCAGCACACCGCAGCTGTCCTGCCGGAGATGTGTTCTAGCATGGGTGTGTGCAAGCATCGGGAGAGTTCCATCCCCTTCCGTCTGCGAGACAAGCCTGTGGAGATGGCCCCTTGGCCATAACATTTGGGTCCAGATTTCCAATCGAGTTCCAGGAGAGGTGCGGAAGGATAGGCCAGGTAACAAGTCCCCCAGTGTTCCAGTAACAATTCTGGGGAAGCACAGGTGCCAGGAAACACAAGTTCCTTCAGAGGAGATGCTTTCTAGTACTTACGTCCAGAAGTCTCTGTACATAGCCTACCCTTGCTTGTGGGAGGCAAGTTGGGTGGAATGCGAATTCCACTACCATCTTGTTTGCACAAGAGAGAAATCGAATCATTCCAATATATGCGCTGGAGCCTAGTGTACCGGGGCGATGTCCTGACGCTTTGAGAGAAGAGTGTGGAGCAGGCATCGTTGAGGAATCCACAAGTTTCTCAAGCGAGGAGCCTTCTAGCATTGCCGGGGTGAAGCGACCGAAACATGCACGAACCTTCCCTCTGTGAATAGGCTCTAGGGAATGCCAATTTCCCCTCAGAGGAAGATTGTCCCGGTGGGAAGCTCTCTAGCCTGTTGGTCTGCAGGCCCGCGGACAAGGCCACATATACTTCGCTAAGGAAAACTCTCTGTGAAGAAAGATAGGTTCAGTGAAGGAACCACACGTCCCACCAAACCCACTGAAACACACGGAGACGTTTTGGCATCAGGAAAGGCTTTATCCTTGCCCTGGATAGAATGCTTTTGGGAGTACCTGTGCTGCCCCGGCGTTGGATTGCCAAGGAGCCCCTTCCTACCTTATAGGTGTGGGAGTGGGCAATGTCCTTCCACGTGGAGACAAGTCTGTGAAGCAAGCACCGTTCGGGGAACCACCAGACTCTCGAGCGAGAAGCATTCCAGCCTGCATGTCCTGAGGCTCCCGAAACACGGGCTCTCTTTGCGTCTCTGAATAAATCTCTGGGGAATGCAACGTTCCTTCACAGGAAGCATGTCCCAGCGGGACATTTTGTGGTATGTTTCTCTAGAAGTACGGGGATGGGTGGTCGCATTCAGGAGCTGCCGTGGCCTGGGCCGGGAGAAACAATTCTGTGGAGAAGGCGACTTCGTCCCCAGTGTGCTTTTCCAAGAAGAAGCTTCCTTAGGCTAAAAGCGTGGAAGCATCACTGTAATGCCACCTTCTTCCGTCTGAGCAGCAGGACGGTAGGCAACCCTACTTTCCAAGAACATGGGGTTTCCAGAAGGAAAAAGCGATCTCTGAGAGACGTTTCGAAGGACAGAGATGGCGGGTCGTACTGGCCTTTAGAAACAAGTGTGTGGAGAATGCCCCTTTCAGAGGACCACCATTTCTCCTGCGAGAAGTCTTCTACAATGTATGTGTGGAGGCATCAGGCGGGTGCCGGGTCCATCCCTCAGGGAAAACACTCTGTCGAGAACAATGTTCCAGGAACGTCTTGCTTACAGAACGTCGAAGATTTCTCCAGGTCCTTGTGTGATGCGGAGGAGTCTGCCCTAATGGGATCTCTGAGAAACAAGGCTGCGGAGACTGGAAACCTTCCCTGCCACCTGGATATCCGAAGACGGAAACCATTTCACGTCGATGTGTGGAAGTAGAGGCCAGGGGCCTTGACCTGATGCCCGGGAAGCCGTCTGTGCGAATTCAACATGGAGCGAACAACCGAAATCTTCCCGTGTAGAGTCCTGTAGCATGGACGTGTACAAGCATCTGGAGCGGGCCCTCTCCTTCCCTCGTAGATACGAGCCCGTGGCGAATGCCACGTCGAGTTCACGTCCTTTCTCATGCGTTCTCTGCCATTTCCAGTGTCGGCCGTGAAGGATAGGCAAAGGGAGAAGTCCCCGTATCGGAGACCCCAGGATGTGGGGAAAGCAGCTCCCAGGAAACCCAAGTTCCCCCAAATGAGATGCTTTCTCACACACAGGTATGGGCGCATTCGAATGTGCGATATACTTCCTTCGGGGAAAGCGATGTTCCATGAATTTCGTGTTTCCAGGAGAGAAAGCTGATGTCCAGGACATGTGTGCAAGTCTTGAGATGGGGCAAGGTCCTTAGGGCGAGCTTCGAGTGTGTGGATCAAGTCCCTTTCGGATAACCACAAGTTTGTCAAGTGTGAATCATTCTGGCTTCCATGTGTGGAACAATCGAAACACGCCCTCTCCCTCTGTCTGTGAAGCAGTCTCTGGGGAATGCCACTTTCCCGTCAGAGGAAGTTGGTTCCCGTGAGGAGCATTCTACCATCTTTCGCCAGAGGCACGCGGAAAGTGCGTCAGACGTCGCGGAACGCAAGCCTGGGAATAAAGCAAGATTCACCGTGGAACACGACCCTTCAAACGAAACCATTCTCATGGATGTGTGTGTTCTCAGACTAGAGTAATGCCGTGTCCTTGGCTTGGAGAAAGACTTCTGTGGAGGATGCAGTTCCAGCGACACTGTGGCTGTTCCACCGAGAAGCTTCCGAGCCTCTATGTGTGGAGGCATCCCGAGAGTGCCCCAGTCTTCTGTTTGAGAAAAAGAGTGTGAAGAAAAGCGCTGCCCACTAACATCTTGATGCCAGAAGCGAAAGCGATTTCTCCTATAGGTGTAGAAATAGAGGACAGGTGGTTTGTCCTTAGGCATGGAATCCAGATGGCAGAGACTGCATTTTTCAGAACCGCATAATTGTCTGCGGCATGAAGGATACCGGCACGTCTGTGGGGCAGCATCAGGAAGGTGCCCTCTAGTTCCGCAGTTGGTAACGGTCGGCTTAGAAGAGGACGTTGAAGGAAACACTTGCTTTCTGAAGACACAAGCCTTTTCCATTCTCCGTGTGTAGTCTGGAGGAAACTGCCCTAAAACCAATTCATCAACCAGAGACTCTGGACCATGGAACTCTAAACTGCCAGCTCGATATCTGAGGGTAGAAACACTTTCATATCTGTGTGGAAGGGCAGGCAAGTGGCCAGGATTCGGATGAGAGAACCTCATGCGTGGACATTGTAACTTAGAGCGAACAACAAATGTGCTCCCGTGAGAAGCCTGCTGGCCGGGAAGTCTTGAAGCGTCAGGATGAAACCCTCTCATTCCCACCGTGGAAGAAATGTCTGCCTCAGGCACGTCTCCGCGACACCCTGGATTCTTCAATCCTATACCCTGCTAGCCTCTGTGGGTTGAAGTCTCAGAAAAGGGCAGGATCGGGCCCTCGGCGAAAGAGTTCTGTGTAGATAGCCTCTTTCGGCAACCAACGTGGTTCTTCAAAGGGGGAAGCCTTGTAGGAAGTATGTGTTGCCGTGTCAGGACAATGCCATCTCCGCCCATCGTCGAAAGTTGACTGTGGAGGACGACACGTTCCAGGACCATCTGGATTCCGGAAGAGAAAGCGATTTCTAGTGTAGGTATGGAAAGAGAGGCAAGGGGCCAGTCCCCGTCTGCGAGATCCAAGTCCGTGGAGAGTACAACTTCGGAGGCACAACAAGTTTCTCCCCAAAGGGAAGTTTCAAGCTCTGGGGTGGGCAAGCTTCGGCGGGGTTCCATATCCTTGCCTCTGAGAATCAAGGCTGTGGAGATGGTCACTTCCCGGGAGCATCTACTTTCTGGAGATCCAAACTGTGGGCACGGAGGTGGCACGCGAGACGAAAGGGGCGTGTCCCTGTCAGGGAGAACACAGTCCGTGGAGACGGCCACTTTCGTGAGCATCTCGTTCCCTCAAGCCGGAATTATCCTGGCCTATATTGATGAGAAGTAGCAGAATACCTCAACCTCTGCTCTGCCTAAATAGACTGTGGGCAATGCCAGTTTCCATAACACCGCGTCTCCAGAAGAGAATTGCCATGTCCAGTTCAAAAGCGGGGAGGTCTAGGAGAGGGACCACGGCCTCACGCTGAGAAACGGGCCTGGGGACATGCACCATTCAGGGAACGACAATGCTCCCCAAAGAGGAGCATTCTAGCACGCATGGGTTGTGGCCTCCTAAACATGCCCCATCCTTGCCTCTGTGAAACGAGTCTCTGGGCATCGCACGTGTCCCGAAAGTGGAAGTTCTCTCCTGCCAGAATCTTTGGAGCACGTTTGTCTAGATGCACGGCCAAAGTGCCATGCCCTTCGGTCAGGTAATGAACCCTGCGAATAAAGCACGTTTCAGACAAGAACACGACACTCTCAAACACACGCCTCAGAGCAGATCCGTGTGTTTTCACCGGAGGAAATGCCGTTTCCACCGTTGGGCGAAGGAATGCTGGAGAGGAGGCCATTTCGGCAACATCGTAGATTTTCACGCCATAAAAATTCAAGCCTCCGTGTGTGCAACGATCACGAGAGGGCCATCGAATTTCCCGGGAGATACCAGACGCTGGAGGATCCTGTGTCCACTCACATCTTGTTTTCCGAAGAGAAAACGCATTTCTCATAGTTGTGTGGAAGTCTAGGGAAGGGGGCTTGTCCTTAAGATGAGAAACAAGACTGTGGAGAGTGCAACTTTCAGAGCACACCAAGCATCTCTTTTGGGAAGCCTGGTTGCCCCTGTGCCTTGTGGCATCCGAAAGGTGCCTAACCTTCCCTCAGTGAATACACTCTCTTGGGAATACAGCGTTCAAGTCAACACTTGCTGCCTGAAGATACAATGATTTCAAAGGCAGGTGTTTGATCAGGAGGAAACATGCCTACACGGACCTCTGGAAAACAAGATGTGGGAATGGTCATCGTCACGGCCATCTGGATGCGGGGAGATAGATCCATCTTCAATTCTGTGTGCGGAAGCATAGGCAAGGGTCTAGGACCCTATCCTGAGAAACATGTCTCTGGAGAAGAGAATGTTCAGCACACCGCAGCTGTCCTGCCGGAGATGTGTTCTAGCATGGGTGTGTGCAAGCATCGGGAGAGTTCCATCCCCTTCCGTCTGCGAGACAAGCCTGTGGAGATGGCCCCTTGGCCATAACATTTGGGTCCAGATTTCCAATCGAGTTCCAGGAGAGGTGCGGAAGGATAGGCCAGGTAACAAGTCCCCCAGTGTTCCAGTAACAATTCTGGGGAAGCACAGGTGCCAGGAAACACAAGTTCCTTCAGAGGAGATGCTTTCTAGTACTTACGTCCAGAAGTCTCTGTACATAGCCTACCCTTGCTTGTGGGAGGCAAGTTGGGTGGAATGCGAATTCCACTACCATCTTGTTTGCACAAGAGAGAAATCGAATCATTCCAATATATGCGCTGGAGCCTAGTGTACCGGGGCGATGTCCTGACGCTTTGAGAGAAGAGTGTGGAGCAGGCATCGTTGAGGAATCCACAAGTTTCTCAAGCGAGGAGCCTTCTAGCATTGCCGGGGTGAAGCGACCGAAACATGCACGAACCTTCCCTCTGTGAATAGGCTCTAGGGAATGCCAATTTCCCCTCAGAGGAAGATTGTCCCGGTGGGAAGCTCTCTAGCCTGTTGGTCTGCAGGCCCGCGGACAAGGCCACATATACTTCGCTAAGGAAAACTCTCTGTGAAGAAAGATAGGTTCAGTGAAGGAACCACACGTCCCACCAAACCCACTGAAACACACGGAGACGTTTTGGCATCAGGAAAGGCTTTATCCTTGCCCTGGATAGAATGCTTTTGGGAGTACCTGTGCTGCCCCGGCGTTGGATTGCCAAGGAGCCCCTTCCTACCTTATAGGTGTGGGAGTGGGCAATGTCCTTCCACGTGGAGACAAGTCTGTGAAGCAAGCACCGTTCGGGGAACCACCAGACTCTCGAGCGAGAAGCATTCCAGCCTGCATGTCCTGAGGCTCCCGAAACACGGGCTCTCTTTGCGTCTCTGAATAAATCTCTGGGGAATGCAACGTTCCTTCACAGGAAGCATGTCCCAGCGGGACATTTTGTGGTATGTTTCTCTAGAAGTACGGGGATGGGTGGTCGCATTCAGGAGCTGCCGTGGCCTGGGCCGGGAGAAACAATTCTGTGGAGAAGGCGACTTCGTCCCCAGTGTGCTTTTCCAAGAAGAAGCTTCCTTAGGCTAAAAGCGTGGAAGCATCACTGTAATGCCACCTTCTTCCGTCTGAGCAGCAGGACGGTAGGCAACCCTACTTTCCAAGAACATGGGGTTTCCAGAAGGAAAAAGCGATCTCTGAGAGACGTTTCGAAGGACAGAGATGGCGGGTCGTACTGGCCTTTAGAAACAAGTGTGTGGAGAATGCCCCTTTCAGAGGACCACCATTTCTCCTGCGAGAAGTCTTCTACAATGTATGTGTGGAGGCATCAGGCGGGTGCCGGGTCCATCCCTCAGGGAAAACACTCTGTCGAGAACAATGTTCCAGGAACGTCTTGCTTACAGAACGTCGAAGATTTCTCCAGGTCCTTGTGTGATGCGGAGGAGTCTGCCCTAATGGGATCTCTGAGAAACAAGGCTGCGGAGACTGGAAACCTTCCCTGCCACCTGGATATCCGAAGACGGAAACCATTTCACGTCGATGTGTGGAAGTAGAGGCCAGGGGCCTTGACCTGATGCCCGGGAAGCCGTCTGTGCGAATTCAACATGGAGCGAACAACCGAAATCTTCCCGTGTAGAGTCCTGTAGCATGGACGTGTACAAGCATCTGGAGCGGGCCCTCTCCTTCCCTCGTAGATACGAGCCCGTGGCGAATGCCACGTCGAGTTCACGTCCTTTCTCATGCGTTCTCTGCCATTTCCAGTGTCGGCCGTGAAGGATAGGCAAAGGGAGAAGTCCCCGTATCGGAGACCCCAGGATGTGGGGAAAGCAGCTCCCAGGAAACCCAAGTTCCCCCAAATGAGATGCTTTCTCACACACAGGTATGGGCGCATTCGAATGTGCGATATACTTCCTTCGGGGAAAGCGATGTTCCATGAATTTCGTGTTTCCAGGAGAGAAAGCTGATGTCCAGGACATGTGTGCAAGTCTTGAGATGGGGCAAGGTCCTTAGGGCGAGCTTCGAGTGTGTGGATCAAGTCCCTTTCGGATAACCACAAGTTTGTCAAGTGTGAATCATTCTGGCTTCCATGTGTGGAACAATCGAAACACGCCCTCTCCCTCTGTCTGTGAAGCAGTCTCTGGGGAATGCCACTTTCCCGTCAGAGGAAGTTGGTTCCCGTGAGGAGCATTCTACCATCTTTCGCCAGAGGCACGCGGAAAGTGCGTCAGACGTCGCGGAACGCAAGCCTGGGAATAAAGCAAGATTCACCGTGGAACACGACCCTTCAAACGAAACCATTCTCATGGATGTGTGTGTTCTCAGACTAGAGTAATGCCGTGTCCTTGGCTTGGAGAAAGACTTCTGTGGAGGATGCAGTTCCAGCGACACTGTGGCTGTTCCACCGAGAAGCTTCCGAGCCTCTATGTGTGGAGGCATCCCGAGAGTGCCCCAGTCTTCTGTTTGAGAAAAAGAGTGTGAAGAAAAGCGCTGCCCGCTAACATCTTGATGCCAGAAGCGAAAGCGATTTCTCCTATAGGTGTAGAAATAGAGGACAGGTGGTTTGTCCTTAGGCATGGAATCCAGATGGCAGAGAGTGCATTTTTCAGAACCGCATAATTGTCTGCGGCATGAAGGATACCGGCACGTCTGTGGGGCAGCATCAGGAAGGTGCCCTCTAGTTCCGCAGTTGGTAACGGTCGGCTTAGAAGAGGACGTTGAAGGAAACACTTGCTTTCTGAAGACACAAGCCTTTTCCATTCTCCGCGTGTAGTCTGGAGGAAACTGCCCTAAAACCAATTCATCAACCAGAGACTCTGGACCATGGAACTCTAAACTGCCAGCTCGATATCTGAGGGTAGAAACACTTTCATATCTGTGTGGAAGGGCAGGCAAGTGGCCAGGATTCGGATGAGAGAACCTCATGCGTGGACATTGTAACTTAGAGCGAACAACAAATGTGCTCCCGTGAGAAGCCTGCTGGCCCGGAAGTGTTGACGCGTCAGGATGAAACCCTCTCATTCCCACCGTGGAAGAAATGTCTGCCTCAGGCACGTCTCCGCGACACCCTGGATCCTTCAATCCTATACCCTGCTAGCCTCTGTGGGTTGAAGTCTCAGAAAAGGGCAGGATCGGGCCCTCGGCGAAAGAGTTCTGTGTAGATAGCCTCTTTCGGCAACCAACGTGGTTCTTCAAAGGGGGAAGCCTTGTAGGAAGTATGTGTTGCCGTGTCAGGACAATGCCATCTCCGCCCATCGTCGAAAGTTGACTGTGGAGGACGACACGTTCCAGGACCATCTGGATTCCGGAAGAGAAAGCGATTTCTAGTGTAGGTATGGAAAGAGAGGCAAGGGGCCAGTCCCCGTCTGCGAGATCCAAGTCCGTGGAGAGTACAACTTCGGAGGCACAACAAGTTTCTCCCCAAAGGGAAGTTTCAAGCTCTGGGGTGGGCAAGCTTCGGCGGGGTTCCATATCCTTGCCTCTGAGAATCAAGGCTGTGGAGATGGTCACTTCCCGGGAGCATCTACTTTCTGGAGATCCAAACTGTGGGCACGGAGGTGGCACGCGAGACTAAGGGGCGTGTTCCTGTCAGGGAGAACACAGTCCGTGGAGACGGCCACTTTCGTGAGCATCTCGTTCCCTCAAGCCGGAAGTATCCTGGCCTATATTGATGAGAAGTAGCAGAATTCCTCAACCTCTGCTCTGCCTAAATAGACTGTGGGCAATGCCAGTTTCCATAACACCGTGTCTCCAGAAGAGAATTGCCATGTCCAGTTCAAAAGCGGGGAGGTCTAGGAGAGGGACCACGGCCTCACGCTGAGAAACGGGCCTGGGGACATGCACCATTCAGGGAACGACAATGCTCCCCAAAGAGGAGCATTCTAGCACGCATGGGTTGTGGCCTCCTAAACATGCCCCATCCTTGCCTCTGTGAAACGAGTCTCTGGGCATCGCACGTGTCCCGAAAGTGGAAGTTCTCTCCTGCCAGAATCTTTGGAGCACGTTTGTCTAGATGCACGGCCAAAGTGCCATGCCCTTCGGTCAGGTAATGAACCCTGCGAATAAAGCACGTTTCAGACAAGAACACGACACTCTCAAACACACGCCTCAGAGCAGATCCGTGTGTTTTCACCGGAGGAAATGCCGTTTCCACCGTTGGGCGAAGGAATGCTGGGGAGGAGGCCATTTCGGCAACATCGTAGATTTTCACGCCATAAAAATCCAAGCCTCCGTGTGTGCAACGATCACGAGAGGGCCATCGAATTTCCCGGGAGATACCAGACGCTGGAGGATCCTGTGTCCACTCACATCTTGTTTTCCGAAGAGAAAACGCATTTCTCATAGTTGTGTGGAAGTCTAGGGAAGGGGGCTTGTCCTTAAGATGAGAAACAAGACTGTGGAGAGTGCAACTTTCAGAGCACACCAAGCATCTCTTTTGGGAAGCCTGGTTGCCCCTGTGCCTTGTGGCATCCGAAAGGTGCCTAACCTTCCCTCAGTGAATACACTCTCTTGGGAATACAGCGTTCAAGTCAACACTTGCTTCCTGAAGATACAATGATTTCAAAGGCAGGTGTTTGATCAGGAGGAAACATGCCTACACGGACCTCTGGAAAACAAGATGTGGGAATGGTCATCGTCACGGCCATCTGGATGCGGGGAGATAGATCCATCTTCAATTCTGTGTGCGGAAGCATAGGCAAGGGTCTAGGACCCTATCCTGAGAAACATGTCTCTGGAGAAGAGAATGTTCAGCACACCGCAGCTGTCCTGCCGGAGATGTGTTCTAGCATGGGTGTGTGCAAGCATCGGGAGAGTTCCATCCCCTTCCGTCTGCGAGACAAGCCTGTGGAGATGGCCCCTTGGCCATAACATTTGGGTCCAGATTTCCAATCGAGTTCCAGGAGAGGTGCGGAAGGATAGGCCAGGTAACAAGTCCCCCAGTGTTCCAGTAACAATTCTGGGGAAGCACAGGTGCCAGGAAACACAAGTTCCTTCAGAGGAGATGCTTTCTAGTACTTACGTCCAGAAGTCTCTGTACATAGCCTACCCTTGCTTGTGGGAGGCAAGTTGGGTGGAATGCGAATTCCACTACCATCTTGTTTGCACAAGAGAGAAATCGAATCATTCCAATATATGCGCTGGAGCCTAGTGTACCGGGGCGATGTCCTGACGCTTTGAGAGAAGAGTGTGGAGCAGGCATCGTTGAGGAATCCACAAGTTTCTCAAGCGAGGAGCCTTCTAGCATTGCCGGGGTGAAGCCACCGAAACATGCACGAACCTTCCCTCTGTGAATAGGCTCTAGGGAATGCCAATTTCCCCTCAGAGGAAGATTGTCCCGGTGGGAAGCTCTCTAGCCTGTTGGTCTGCAGGCCCGCGGACAAGGCCACATATACTTCGCTAAGGAAAACTCTCTGTGAAGAAAGATAGGTTCAGTGAAGGAACCACACGTCCCACCAAACCCACTGAAACACACGGAGACGTTTTGGCATCAGGAAAGGCTTTATCCTTGCCCTGGATAGAATGCTTTTGGGAGTACCTGTGCTGCCCCGGCGTTGGATTGCCAAGGAGCCCCTTCCTACCTTATAGGTGTGGGAGTGGGCAATGTCCTTCCACGTGGAGACAAGTCTGTGAAGCAAGCACCGTTCGGGGAACCACCAGACTCTCGAGCGAGAAGCATTCCAGCCTGCATGTCCTGAGGCTCCCGAAACACGGGCTCTCTTTGCGTCTCTGAATAAATCTCTGGGGAATGCAACGTTCCTTCACAGGAAGCATGTCCCAGCGGGACATTTTGTGGTATGTTTCTCTAGAAGTACGGGGATGGATGGTCGCATTCAGGAGCTGCCGTGGCCTTGGCCGGGAGAAACAATTCTGTGGAGAAGGCGACTTCGTCCCCAGTGTGCTTTTCCAAGAAGAAGCTTCCTTAGGCTAAAACCGTGGAAGCATCACTGTAATGCCACCTTCTTCCGTCTGAGCAGCAGGACGGTAGGCAACCCTACTTTCCAAGAACATGGGGTTTCCAGAAGGAAAAAGCGATCTCTGAGAGACGTTTCGAAGGACAGAGATGGCGGGTCGTACTGGCCTTTAGAAACAAGTGTGTGGAGAATGCCCCTTTCAGAGGACCACCATTTCTCCTGCGAGAAGCCTTCTACAATGTATGTGTGGAGGCATCAGGCGGGTGCCGGGTCCATCCCTCAGGGAAAACACTCTGTCGAGAACAATGTTCCAGGAACGTCTTGCTTACAGAACGTCGAAGATTTCTCCAGGTCCTTGTGTGATGCGGAGGAGTCTGCCCTAATGGGATCTCTGAGAAACAAGGCTGCGGAGACTGGAAACCTTCCCTGCCACCTGGATATCCGAAGACGGAAACCATTTCACGTCGATGTGTGGAAGTAGAGGCCAGGGGCCTTGACCTGATGCCCGGGAAGCCGTCTGTGCGAATTCAACATGGAGCGAACAACCGAAATCTTCCCGTGTAGAGTCCTGTAGCATGGACGTGTACAAGCATCTGGAGCGGGCCCGCTCCTTCCCTCGTAGATACGAGCCCGTGGCGAATGCCACGTCGAGTTCACGTCCTTTCTCATGCGTTCTCTGCCATTTCCAGCGTCGGCCGTGAAGGATAGGCAAAGGGAAAAGTCCCCGTATCGGAGACCCCAGGATGTGGGGAAAGCAGCTCCCAGGAAACCCAAGTTCCCCCAAATGAGATGCTTTCTCACACACAGGTATGGGCGCATTCGAATGTGCGATATACTTCCTTCGGGGAAAGCGATGTTCCATGAATTTCGTGTTTCCAGGAGAGAAAGCTGATGTCCAGGACATGTGTGCAAGTCTTGAGATGGGGCAAGGTCCTTAGGGCGAGCTTCGAGTGTGTGGATCAAGTCCCTTTCGGATAACCACAAGTTTGTCAAGTGTGAATCATTCTGGCTTCCATGTGTGGAACAATCGAAACACGCCCTCTCCCTCTGTCTGTGAAGCAGTCTCTGGGGAATGCCACTTTCCCGTCAGAGGAAGTTGGTTTCCTTGAGGAGCATTCTACAATCTTTCGCCAGAGGCACGCGGAAAGTGCGTCAGACGTCGCGGAACGCAAGCCTGGGAATAAAGCAAGATGCACCGTGGAACACGACCCTTCAAACGAAACCATTCTCATAGATGTGTGTGTTCTCAGACTAGAGTAATGCCGTGTCCTTGGCTTGGAGAAAGACTTCTGTGGAGGATGCAGTTCCAGCGACCCTGTGGATGTTCCACCGAGAAGCTTCCGAGCCTCTATGTGTGGAGGCATCCCGAGAGTGCCCCAGTCTTCTGTTTGAGAAAAAGAGTGTGAAGAAAAGCGCTGCCCACTAACATCTTGATGCCAGAAGCGAAAGCGATTTCTCCTATAGGTGTAGAAATAGAGGACAGGTGGTTTGTCCTTAGGCATGGAATCCAGATGGCAGAGACTGCATTTTTCAGAACCGCATAATTGTCTGCGGCATGAAGGATACCGGCACGTCTGTGGGGCAGCATCAGGAAGGTGCCCTCTAGTTCCGCAGTTGGTAACGGTCGGCTTAGAAGAGGACGTTGAAGGAAACACTTGCTTTCTGAAGACACAAGCCTTTTCCATTCTCCGCGTGTAGTCTGGAGGAAACTGCCCTAAAACCAATTCATGAACCAGAGACTCTGGACCATGGAACTCTAAACTGCCAGCTCGATATCTGAGGGTAGAAACACTTTCATATCTGTGTGGAAGGGCAGGCAAGTGGCCAGGATTCGGATGAGAGAACCTCATGCGTGGACATTGTAACTTAGAGCGAACAACAAATGTGCTCCCGTGAGAAGCCTGCTGGCCGGGAAGTGTTGACGCGTCAGGATGAAACCCTCTCATTCCCACCGTGGAAGAAATGTCTGCCTCAGGCACGTCTCCGCGACACCCTGGATCCTTCAATCCTATACCCTGCTAGCCTCTGTGGGTTGAAGTCTCAGAAAAGGGCAGGATCGGGCCCTCGGGGAAAGAGTTCTGTGTAGATAGCCTCTTTCGGCAACCAACGTGGTTCTTCAAAGGGGGAAGCCTTGTAGGAAGTATGTGTTGCCGTGTCAGGACAATGCCATCTCCGCCCATCGTCGAAAGTTGACTGTGGAGGACGACACGTTCCAGGACCATCTGGATTCCGGAAGAGAAAGCGATTTCTAGTGTAGGTATGGAAAGAGAGGCAAGGGGCCAGTCCCCGTCTGCGAGATCCAAGTCCGTGGAGAGTACAACTTCGGAGGCACAACAAGTTTCTCCCCAAAGGGAAGTTTCAAGCTCTGGGGTGGGCAAGCTTCGGCGGGGTTCCATATCCTTGCCTCTGAGAATCAAGGCTGTGGAGATGGTCACTTCCCGGGAGCATCTACTTTCTGGAGATCCAAAGTGTGGGCACGGAGGTGGCCCGCGAGACGAAAGTGGCGTGTCCCTGTCAGGGAGAACACAGTCCGTGGAGACGGCCACTTTCGTGAGCATCTCGTTCCCTCAAGCCGGAAGTATCCTGGCCTATATTGATGAGAAGTAGCAGAATTCCTCAACCTCTGCTCTGCCTAAATAGACTGTGGGCAATGCCAGTTTCCCTAACACTGCGTCTCCAGAAGAGAATTGCCATGTCCAGTTCAAAAGCGGGGAGGTCTAGGAGAGGGACCACGGCCTCACGCTGAGAAAAGGGCCTGGGGACATGCACCATTCAGGGAACGACAATGCTCCCCAAAGAGGAGCATTCTAGCACGCATGGGTTGTGGCCTCCTAAACATGCCCCATCCTTGCCTCTGAGAAACGAGTCTCTGGGCATCGCACGTGTCCCGAAAGTGGAAATTCTCTCCTGCCAGAATCTTTGGAGCACGTTTGTCTAGATGCACGGCCAAAGTGCCATGCCCTTCGGTCAGGTAAAGAACCCTGCGAATAAAGCACGTTTCAGACAAGAACACGACACTCTCAAACACACGCCTCAGAGCAGATCCGTGTGTTTTCACCGGAGGAAATGCCGTTTCCACCGTTGGGCGAAGGAATGCTGGGGAGGAGGCCATTTCGGTAACATCGTAGATTTTCACGCCATAAAAATCCAAGCCTCCGTGTGTGCAACGATCACGAGAGGGCCATCGAATTTCCCGGGAGATACCAGACGCTGGAGGATCCGGTGTCCACTCACATCTTGTTTTCCGAAGAAAAAACGCATTTCTCATAGTTGTGTGGAAGACTAGGGAAGGGGGCTTGTCCTTAAGATGAGAAACACGACTGTGGAGAGTGCAACTTTCTGAGCACCGCAAGCATCTCTTTTGGGAACCCTGGTTGCCCCTGTGCCTTGTGGCATCCGAAAGGTGCCTAACCTTCCCTCAGTGAATACACTCTCTTTGGAATACAGCGTTTAAGTCAACACTTGCTTCCTGAAGATACAAAGCTTTTCAAGGCAGGTGTTTGATCAGGAGGAAACATGCCTACACGGACCTCTGGAAAACAAGACGTGGAAATGGTCATCGTCACGGCCATCTGGATGCGGGGAGATAGATCCATCTTCAATTCTGTGTGCGGAAGCATAGGCAAGGGCCTAGGACCCTATCCTGAGAAACAAGTCTCTGGAGAAGAGAATGTTCAGCACACCGCAGCTGTCCTGCCGGAGATGTGTTCTAGCATGGGTGTGTGCAAGCATCGGGAGAGTTCCATCCCCTTCCGTCTGCGAGACAAGCTTGTGGAGATGGCCCCTTGGCAATAAGATTTGGGTCCAGATCTCTAATCGAGTTCCAGGAGAGGTGCGGAAGAATAGGCCAGGTAACAAGTCCCCCAGTGTTCCAGTAACAATTCTGGGGAAGCACAGGTGCCAGGAAACACAAGTTCCTTCAGTGGAGATGCTTTCTAGTACTTACGTCCAGAAGTCTCTGTACATAGCCTACCCTTGCTTGTGGGAGGCAAGTTGGGTGGAATGCGAATTCCACTACCATCTTGTTTGCACAAGAGAGAAATCGAATCATTCCAATATATGCGCTGGAGCCTAGTGTACCGGGGCGATGTCCTGACGCTTTGAGAGAAGAGTGTGGAGCAGGCATCGTTGAGGAATTCACAAGTTTCTCAAGCGAGGAGCCTTCTAGCATTGCCGGGGCGAAGCGACCGAAACATGCACGAACCTTCCCTCTGTGAATAGGCTCGAGGGAATGCCAATTTCCACTCAGAGGAAGATTGTCCCGGTGGGAAGCTCTCTATCCTGTTGGTCTGTAGGCCCGCGGACAAGGCCACATATACTTCGCTAAGGAAAACTCTCTGTGAAGAAAGATAGGTTCAGTGAAGGAACCACACGTCCCACCAATCCCACTGAAACACACGGAGACGTTTTGGCATCAGGAAAGGCTTTATCCTTGCCCTGGATAGAAGTCTTTTGGGAGTACCTGTGCTGCCCCGGCGTTGGATTGCCAAGGAGCCCCTTCCTACCTTATAGGTGTGGGAGTGGGCAATGTCCTTCGACGTGGAGACAAGTCTGTGAAGCAAGCACCGTTCGGGGAACCACCAGACACTCGAGCGAGAAGCATTCCAGCCTGCATGTCATCAGGCTCCCGAAACACGGGCTCTCTTTGCGTCTCTAAATAAATCTTTGGGGAATGCAACGTTTCTTCACAGGAAGCATGTCCCAGCGGGACATTTTGTGGTATGTTTCTCTAGAAGTACGGGGATGGGTGGTCGCATTCAGGAGCTGCCGTGGCCTTGGCCGGGAGAAACAATTCTGTGGAGAAAGCGACTTCGTCCCCAGTGTGCTTTTCCAAGAAGAAGCTTCCGTTGGCTAAAAGCGTGGAAGCATCACTGTAATGCCACCTTCTTCCGTCTGAGCAGCAAGACGGTAGGCAACCCTACTTTCCAAGAACATAGGTTTTCCAGAAGGAAAAAGCGATCTCTGAGAGACGTTTCCAAGGACAGAGATGGCGGGTCGTACTGGCTTTTAGAAACAAGTGTGTGGAGAATGCCCCTTTCAGAGGACCACCATTTCTCCTGCGAGAAGTCTTCTACAATGTATGTGTGGAGGCATCAGGCGGGTGCCGGGTCCATCCCTCAGGGAAAACACTCTGTCGAGAACAATGTTCCAGGAACGTCTTGCTTACAGAACGTCGAAGATTTCTCCAGGTCCTTGTGTGATGCGGAGGAGTCTGCCCTAATGGGATCTCTGAGAAACAAGGCCGCGGAGACTGGAAACCTTCCCTGCCACCTGGATATACGAAGACGGAAACCATTGCACGTCGATGTGTGGAAGTAGAGGCCAGGGGCCTTGACCTGATGCCCGGGAAGGCGTCTGTGCGGAATTCAACATGGAGCGAACAACCGAAATCTTCCCGTGTAGAGTCCTGTAGCATGGACGTGTACAAGCATCTGGAGCGGGCCCTCTTCTTCCCTCGGAGATACGAGCCCGTGGCGAATGCCACGTCGTGTTCACGTCCTTTCTCATGCGTTCTCTGCCATTTCCAGTGTCGGCGGTGAAGGATAGGAAAAGGGAAAAGTCCCCGTATCGGAGTCCCCAGGATGTGGGGAAAGCAGCTCCCAGGAAACCCAAGTTCCCCCCAGTGAGACGCTTTCTCACACACAGGTATGGGCGCATTCGAATGTGCGATATACTTCCTTCGGGGAAGGCGATGTTCCATGAATTTCGTGTTTCCAGGAGAGAAAGCTGATGTCCAGGACATGTGTGCAAGTCTTGAGATGCGGCAAGGTCCTTAGGGCGAGCTTCGAGTCTGTGGATCAAGCCCCTTTCGGATAACCACAAGTTTGTCAAGTGTGAATCATTCTGGCTTCCATGTGTGGAACAATCGAAACACGCCCTCTCCCTCTGTCTGTGAAGCAGTCTCTGGGGAATGCCACTTTCCCGTCAGAGGAAGTTGGTTTCCGTGAGGAGCATTCTACCATCTTTCGCCAGAGGCACGCGGAAAGTGCGTCAGACGTCGCGGAACGCAAGCCTGGGAATAAAGCAAGATTCACCGTGGAACACGACCCTTCAAACGAAACCATTCTCATGGATGTGTGTGTTCTCAGACTAGAGTAATGCCGTGTCCTTGGCTTGGAGAAAGACTTCTGTGGAGGATGCAGTTCCAGCGACACTGTGGCTGTTCCACCGAGAAGCTTCCGAGCCTCTATGTGTGGAGGCATCCCGAGAGTGCCACAGTCTTCTGTTTGAGAAAAAGAGTGTGAAGAAAAGCGCTGCCCACTAACATCTTGATGCCAGAAGCGAAAGCGATTTCTCCTATAGGTGTAGAAATAGAGGACAGGTGGTTTGTCCTTAGGCATGGAATCCAGATGGCAGAGACTGCATTTTTCAGAACCGCATAATTGTCTGCGGCATGAAGGATACCGGCACGTCTGTGGGGCAGCATCAGGAAGGTGCCCTCTAGTTCCGCAGTTGGTAACGGTCGGCTTAGAAGAGGACGTTGAAGGAAACACTTGCTTTCTGAAGACACAAGCCTTTTCCATTCTCCGCGTGTAGTCTGGAGGAAACTGCCCTAAAACCAATTCATCAACCAGAGACTCTGGACCATGGAACTCTAAACTGCCAGCTCGATATCTGAGGGTAGAAACACTTTCATATCTGTGTGGAAGGGCAGGCAAGTGGCCAGGATTCGGATGAGAGAACCTCATGCGTGGACATTGTAACTTAGAGCGAACAAAAAATGTGCTCCCGTGAGAAGCCTGCTGGCCCGGAAGTGTTGACGCGTCAGGATGAAACCCTCTCATTCCCACCGTGGAAGAAATGTCTGCCTCAGGCACGTCTCCGCGACACCCTGGATCCTTCAATCCTATACCCTGCTAGCCTCTGTGGGTTGAAGTCTCAGAAAAGGGCAGGATCGGGCCCTCGGCGAAAGAGTTCTGTGTAGATAGCCTCTTTCGGCAACCAACGTGGTTCTTCAAAGGGGGAAGCCTTGTAGGAAGTATGTGTTGCCGTGTCAGGACAATGCCATCTCCGCCCATCGTCGAAAGTTGACTGTGGAGGACGACACGTTCCAGGACCATCTGGATTCCGGAAGAGAAAGCGATTTCTAGTGTAGGTATGGAAAGAGAGGCAAGGGGCCAGTCCCCGTCTGCGAGATCCAAGTCCGTGGAGAGTACAACTTCGGAGGCACAACAAGTTTCTCCCCAAAGGGAAGTTTCAAGCTCTGGGGTGGGCAAGCTTCGGCGGGGTTCCATATCCTTGCCTCTGAGAATCAAGGCTGTGGAGATGGTCACTTCCCGGGAGCATCTACTTTCTGGAGATCCAAACTGTGGGCACGGAGGTGGCACGCGAGACTAAGGGGCGTGTTCCTGTCAGGGAGAACACAGTCCGTGGAGACGGCCACTTTCGTGAGCATCTCGTTCCCTCAAGCCGGAAGTATCCTGGCCTATATTGATGAGAAGTAGCAGAATTCCTCAACCTCTGCTCTGCCTAAATAGACTGTGGGCAATGACACTTTCCCTAACACCGTGTCTCCAGAAGAGAATTGCCATGTCCAGTTCAAAAGCGGGGAGGTCTAGGAGAGGGACCACGGCCTCACGCTGAGAAACGGGCCTGGGGACATGCACCATTCAGGGTACGACAATGCTCCCCAAAGAGGAGCATTCTAGCACGCATGGGTTGTGGCCTCCTAAACATGCCCCATCCTTGCCTCTGTGAAACGAGTCTCTGGGCATCGCACGCGTCCCGAAAGTGGAAGTTCTCTCCTGCCAGAATCTTTGGAGCACGTTTGTCTAGATGCACGGCCAAAGTGCCATGCCCTTCGGTCAGGTAATGAACCCTGCGAATAAAGCACATTTCAGACAAGAACACGACACTCTCAAACACACGCCTCAGAGCAGATCCGTGTGTTTTCACCGGAGGAAATGCCGTTTCCACCGTTGGGCGAAGGAATGCTGGGGAGGAGGCCATTTCGGCAACATCGTAGATTTTCACGCCATAAAAATCCAAGCCTCCGTGTGTGCAACGATCACGAGAGGGCCATCGAATTTCCCGGGAGATACCAGACGCTGGAGGATCTGGTGTCCACTCACATCTTGTTTTCCGAAGAGAAAAGCCATTTCTCATAGTTGTGTGGAAGTCTAGGGAAGGGGGCTTGTCCTTAAGATGAGAAACAAGACTGTGGAGAGTGCAACTTTCTGAGCACCCCAAGCATCTCTTTTGGGAACCCTGGTTGCCCCTGTGCCTTGTGGCATCCGAAAGGTGCCTAAACTTCCCTCAGTGAATACACTCTCTTGGGAATACAGCGTTCAAGTCAACACTTGCTTCCTGAAGATACAAAGCTTTTCAAGGCAGGTGTTTGATCAGGAGGAAACATGCCTACACGGACCTCGGGAAAACAAGACGTGGGAATGGTCATCGTCACGGCCATCTGGATGCGGGGAGATAGATCCATCTTCAATTCTGTGTTCGGAAGCATAGGCAAGGGCCTAGGACCCTATCCTGAGAAAAAAGTCTCTGGAGAAGAGAATGTTCAGCATACCGCAGCTGTCCTGCCGGAGATGTGTTCTAGCATGGGTGTGTGCAAGCATCGGGAGAGTTCCATCCCCTTCCGTCTGCGAGACAAGCCTGTGGAGATGGCCCCTTGGCAATAACATTTGGGTCCAGATTTCCAATCGAGTTCCAGGAGAGGTGCGGAAGGATAGGCCAGGTAACAAGTCCCCCAGTGTTCCAGTAACAATTCTGGGGAAGCACAGGTGCCAGGAAACACAATTTCCTTCAGAGGAGATGCTTTCTAGTACTTACGTCCAGAAGTCTCTGTACATAGCCTACCCTTGCTTGTGGGAGGCAAGTTGGGTGGAATGCGAATTCCACTACCATCTTGTTTGCACAAGAGAGAAATCGAATCATTCCAATATATGCGCTGGAGCCTAGTGTACCGGGGCGATGTCCTGACGCTTTGAGAGAAGAGTGTGGAGGCAGGCATCGTTGAGGAATCCACAAGTTTCTCAAGCGAGGAGCCTTCTACCATTGCCGGGGTGAAGCGACCGAAACATGCACGAACCTTCCCTCTGTGAATAGGCTCTAGGGAATGCCAATTTCCCCTCAGAGGAAGATTGTCCCGGTGGGAAGCTCTCTAGCCTGTTGGTCTGCAGGCCCGCGGACAAGGCCACATATACTTCGCTAAGGAAAACTCTCTGTGAAGAAAGATAGGTTCAGTGAAGGAACCACACGTCCCACCAAACCCACTGAAACACACGGAGACGTTTTGGCATCAGGAAAGGCTTTATCCTTGCCCTGGATAGAATGCTTTTGGGAGTACCTGTGCTGCCCCGGCGTTGGATTGCCAAGGAGCCCCTTCCTACCTTATAGGTGTGCGAGTGGGCAATGTCCTTCGACGTGGAGACAAGTCTGTGAAGCAAGCACCGTTCGGGGAACCACCAGACTCTCGAGCGAGAAGCATTCCAGCCTGCATGTCCTGAGGCTCCCGGAACACGGGCTCTCTTTGCGTCTCTGAATAAATCTCTGGGGAATGCAACGTTCCTTCACAGGAAGCATGTCCCAGCGGGACATTTTGTGGTATGTTTCTCTAGAAGTACGGGGATGGGTGGTCGCATTCAGGAGCTGCCGTGGCCTTGGCCGGGAGAAACAATTCTGTGGAGAAGGCGACTTCGTCCTCAGTGTGCTTTTCCAAGAAGAAGCTTCCTTAGGCTAAAAGGGTGGAAGCATCACTGTAATGCCACCTTCTTCCCTCTGAGCAGCAGGACGGTAGGCAAACCTACTTTCCAAGAACATGGGGTTTCCAGAAGGAAAAAGCGATCTCTGAGAGACGTTTCCAAGGGCAGAGATGGCGAGTCGTACTGGCCTTTAGAAACAAGTGTGTGGAGAATGCCCCTTTCAGAGGACCAACATTTCTCCTGCGAGAAGCCTTCTACAATGTATGTGTGGAGGCATCAGGCGGGTGCCGGGTCCATCCCTCAGGGAAAACACTCTGTCGAGAACAAGGTTCCAGGAACGTCTTGCTTACAGAACTTCGAAGATTTCTCCAGGTCCTTGTGTTATGCGGAGGAGTCTGCCCTAATGGGATCTCTGAGAAACAAGGCCGCGGAGACTGGAAACCTTCCCTGCCACCTGGATATACGAAGACGGAAACCATTGCACGTCGATGTGTGGAAGTAGCGGCCAGGGGCCTTGACCTGATGCCCGGGAAGGCGTCTGTGCGGAATTCAACATGGAGCGAACAACCGAAATCTTCCCGTGTAGAGTCCTGTAGCATGGACGTGTACAAGCATCTGGAGCGGGCCCTCTTCTTCCCTCGGAGATACGAGCCCGTGGCGAATGCCACGTCGAGTTCACGTCCTTTCTCATGCGTTCTCTGCCATTTCCAGTGTCGGCCGTGAAGGATAGGCAAAGGGAAAAGTCCCCGTATCGGAGTCCCCAGGATGTGGGGAAAGCAGCTCCCAGGAAACCCAAGTTCCCCCCAGTGAGACGCTTTCTCACACACAGGTATGGGCGCATTCGAATGTGCGATATACTTCCTTCGTGGAAGGCGATGTTCCATGAATTTCGTGTTTCCAAGAGAGAAAGCTGATGTCCATGACATGTGTGCAAGTCTTGAGATGCGGCAAGGTCCTTAGGGCGAGCTTCGAGTCTGTGGATCAAGCCCCTTTCGGAGAACCACAAGTTTGTCAAGTGTGAATCATTCTGGCTTCCATGTGTGGAACAATCGAAACACGCCCTCTCCCTCTGTCTGTGAAGCAGTCTCTGGGGAATGCCACTTTCCCGTCAGAGGAAGTTGGTTCCCGTGAGGAGCATTCTACCATCTTTCGCCAGAGGCACGCGGAAAGTGCGTCAGACGTCGCGGAACGCAAGCCTGGGAATAAAGCAAGATTCACCGTGGAACACGACCCTTCAAACGAAACCATTCTCATGGATGTGTGTGTTCTCAGACTAGAGTAATGCCGTGTCCTTGGCTTGGAGAAAGACTTCTGTGGAAGATGCAGTTCCAGCGACACTGTGGCTGTTCCACCGAGAAGCTTCCGAGTTCTATGTGTGGAGGCATCCCTAGAGTGCCCCAGTCTTCTGTTTGAGAAAAAGAGTGTGAAGAAAAGCGCTGCCCGCTAACATCTTGATGCCAGAAGCGAAAGCGATTTCTCCTATAGGTGTAGAAATAGAGGACAGGTGGTTTGTCCTTAGGCATGGAATCAGGATGGCAGAGACTGCATTTTTCAGAACCGCATAATTGTCTGCGGCATGAAGGATACCGGCACGTCTGTGGGGCAGCATCAGGAAGGTGCCCTCTAGTTCCGCAGTTGGTAACGGTCGGCTTAGAAGAGGACGTTGAAGGAAACACTTGCTTTCTGAAGACACAAGCCTTTTCCATTCTCCGCGTGTAGTCTGGAGGAAACTGCCCTAAAACCAATTCATCAACCAGAGACTCTGGACCATGGAACTCTAAACTGCCAGCTCGATATCTGAGGGTAGAAACACTTTCATATCTGTGTGGAAGGGCAGGCAAGTGGCCAGGATTCGGATGAGAGAACCTCATGCGTGGACATTGTAACTTAGAGCGAACAACAAATGTGCTCCCGTGAGAAGCCTGCTGGCCGCGAAGTGTTGAAGCGTCAGGATGAAGCCCTCTCATTCCCACCGTAGAAGAAATGTCTGCCTCAGGCACGTCTCCGCGACACCCTGGATCCTTCAATCCTATACCCTGCTAGCCTCTGTGGGTTGAAGTCTCAGAAAAGGGCAGGATCGGGCCCTCGGGGAAAGAGTTCTGTGTAGATAGCCTCTTTCGGCAACCAACGTGGTTCTTCAAAGGGGGAAGCCTTGTAGGAAGTATGTGTTGCCGTGTCAGGACAATGCCATCTCCGCCCATCGTCGAAAGTTGACTGTGGAGGACGACACGATCCAGGACCATCTGGATTCCGGAAGAGAAAGCGATTTCTAGTGTAGGTATGGAAAGAGAGGCAAGGGGCCAGTCCCCGTCTGCGAGATCCAAGTCCGTGGAGAGTACAACTTCGGAGGCACAACAAGTTTCTCCCCAAAGGGAAGTTTCAAGCTCTGGGGTGGGCAAGCTTCGGCGGGTTTCCATATCCTTGCCTCTGAGAATCAAGGCTGTGGAGATGGTCACATCCCGGGAGCATCTACTTTCTGGAGATCCAAACTGTGGGCACGGAGGTGGCACGCGAGACGAAAGGGGCGTGTCCCTGTCAGGGAGAACACAGTCCGTGGAGACGGCCACTTTCGTGAGCATCTCGTTCCCTCAAGCCGGAATTATCCTGGCCTATATTGATGAGAAGTAGCAGAATTCCTCAACCTCTGCTCTGCCTAAATAGACTGTGGGCAATGCCACTTTCCCTAACACCGTGTCTCCAGAAGAGAATTGCCATGTCCAGTTCAAAAGCGGGGAGGTCTAGGAGAGGGACCACGGCCTCACGCTGAGAAACGGGCCTGGGGACATGCACCATTCAGGGAACGACAATGCTCCCAAACGAGGAGCATTCTAGCACGCATGGGTTGTGGCCTCCTAAACATGCCCCATCCTTGCCTCTGTGAAACGAGTCTCTGGGCATTGCACGTGTCCCGACAGTGGAAGTTCTCACCTGCCAGAATCTTTGGAGCACGATTGTCTAGATGCACGGTCAAAGTGCCATGCCCTTCGGTCAGGTAATGAACCCTGCGAATAAAGCACGTTTCAGACAAGAACACGACACTCTCAAACACACGCCTCAGAGCAGATCCGTGTGTTTTCACCGGAGGAAATGCCGTTTCCACCGTTGGGCGAAGGAATGCTGGAGAGGAGGCCATTTCGGCAACATCGTAGATTTTCACGCCATAAAAATCCAAGCTTCCGTGTGTGCAACGATCACGAGAGGGCCATCGAATTTCCCGGGAGATACCAGACGCTAGAGGATCCGGTGTCCACTCACATCTTGTTTTCCGAAGAGAAAACGCATTTCTCATAGTTGTGTGGAAGTCTAGGGAAGGGGGCTTGTCCTTAAGATGAGAAACAAGACTGTGGAGAGTGCAACTTTCAGAGCACACCAAGCATCTCTTTTGGGAAGCCTGGTTGCCCCTGTGCCTTGTGGCATCCGAATGGTGCCTAACCTTCCCTCAGTGAATACACTCTCTTGGGAATACAGCGTTCAAGTCAACACTTGCTTCCTGAAGATACAAAGATTTCCAAGGCAGGTGTTTGATCAGGAGGAAACATGCCTACACGGACCTCTGGAAAACAAGATGTGGGAATGGTCATCGTCACGGCCATCTGGATGGGGGGAGATAGATCCATCTTGAATTCTGTGTGCGGAAGCATAGGCAAGGGTCTAGGACCCTATCCTGAGATACAAGTCTCTGGAGAAGAGAATGTTCAGCACACCGCAGCTGTCCTGCCGGAGATGTGTTCTAGCATGGGTGTGTGCAAGCATCGGGAGAGTTCCATCCCCTTCCGTCTGCGAGACAAGCCTGTGGAGATGGCCCTTTGGCCATAACATTTGGGTCCAGATTTCCAATCGAGTTCCAGGAGAGGTGCGGAAGGATAGGCCAGGTAACAAGTCCCCCAGTGTTCCAGTAACAATTCTGGGGAAGCACAGGTGCCAGGAAACACAAGTTCCTTCAGAGGAGATGCTTTCTAGTACTTACGTCCAGAAGTCTCTGTACATAGCCTACCCTTGCTTGTGGGAGGCCAGTTGGGTGGAATGCGAATTCCACTACCATCTTGTTTGCACAAGAGAGAAATCGAATCATTCCAATATATGCGCTGGAGCCTAGTGTACCGGGGCGATGTCCTGACGCTTTGAGAGAAGAGTGTGGAGCAGGCATCGTTGAGGAATCCACAAGTTTCTCAAGCGAGGAGCCTTCTAGCATTGCCGGGGTGAAGCGACCGAAACATGCACGAACCTTCCCTCTGTGAATAGGCTCTAGGGAATGCCAATTTCCCCTCAGAGGAAGATTGTCCCGGTGGGAAGCTCTCTAGCCTGTTGGTCTGCAGGCCCGCGGACAAGGCCACATATACTTCGCTAAGGAAAACTCTCTGTGAAGAAAGATAGGTTCAGTGAAGGAACCACACGTCCCACCAAACCCACTGAAACACACGGAGACGTTTTGGCATCAGGAAAGGCTTTATCCTTGCCCTGGATAGAAGGCTTTTGGGAGTACCTGTGCTGCCCCGGCGTTGGATTGCCAAGGAGCCCCTTCCTACCTTATAGGTGTGGGAGTGGGCAATGTCCTTCGACGTGGAGACAAGTCTGTGAAGCAAGCACCGTTCGGGGAACCACCAGACTCTCGAGCGAGAAGCATTCCAGCCTGCATGTCCTCAGGCTCCCGAAACACGGGCTCTCTTTGCGTCTCTGAATAAATCTTTGGGGAATGCAACGTTCCTTCACAGGAAGCATGTCCCAGCGGGACAATTTGTGGTATGTTTCTCTAGAAGTACGGGGATGGGTGGTCGCATTCAGGAGCTGCCGTGGCCTTGGCCGGGAGAAACAATTCTGTGGAGAAGGCGACTTCGTCCCCAGTGTGCTTTTCCAAGAAGAAGCTTCCTTAGGCTAAAAGCGTGGAAGCATCACTGTAATGCCACCTTCTTCCGTCTGAGCAGCAGGACGGTAGGCAACCCTACTTTCCAAGAACATAGGGTTTCCAGAAGGAAAAAGCGATCTCTGAGAGACGTTTCCAAGGACAGAGATGGCGAGTCGTACTGGCCTTTAGAAACAAGTGTGTGGAGAATGCCCCTTTCAGAGGACCACCATTTCTCCTGCGAGAAGCCTTCTACAATGTATGTGTGGAGGCATCAGGCGGGTGCCGGGTCCATCCCTCAGGGAAAACACTCTGTCGAGAACAATGTTCCAGGAACGTCTTGCTTACAGAACGTCGAAGATTTCTCCAGGTCCTTGTGTGATGCGGAGGAGTCTGCCCTAATGGGATCTCTGAGAAACAAGGCCGCGGAGACTGGAAACCTTCCCTGCCACCTGGATATACGAAGACGGAAACCATTGCACGTCGATGTGTGGAAGTAGAGGCCAGGGGCCTTGACCTGATGCCCGGGAAGGCGTCTGTGCGGAATTCAACATGGAGCGAACAACCGAAATCTTCCCGTGTAGAGTCCTGTAGCATGGACGTGTACAAGCATCTGGAGCGGGCCCTCTTCTTCCCTCGGAGATACGAGCCCGTGGCGAATGCCACGTCGAGTTCACGTCCTTTCTCATGCGTTCTCTGCCATTTCCAGTGTCGGCCGTGAAGGATAGGCAAAGGGAAAAGTCCCCGTATCGGAGTCCCCAGGATGTGGGGAAAGCAGCTCCCAGGAAACCCAAGTTCCCCCCAGTGAGACGCTTTCTCACACACAGGTATGGGCGCATTCGAATGTGCGATAGACTTCCTTCGGGGAAGGCGATGTTCCATGAATTTCGTGTTTCCAGGAGAGAAAGCTGATGTCCAGGACATGTGTGCAAGTCTTGAGATGCGGCAAGGTCCTTAGGGCGAGCTTCGAGTCTGTGGATCAAGCCCCTTTCGGATAACCACAAGTTTGTCAAGTGTGAATCATTCTGGCTTCCATGTGTGGAACAATCGAAACACGCCCTCTCCCTCTGTCTGTGAAGCAGTCTCTGGGGAATGCCACTTTCCCGTCAGAGGAAGTTGGTTTCCGTGAGGAGCATTCTACCATCTTTCGCCAGAGGCACGCGGAAAGTGCGTCAGACGTCGTGGAACGCAAGCCTGGGAATAAAGCAAGATACACCGTGGAACACGACCCTTCAAACGAAACCATTCTCATGGATGTGTGTGTTCTCAGACTAGAGTAATGCCGTGTCCTTGGCTTGGAGAAAGACTTCTGTGGAGGATGCAGTTCCAGCGACACTGTGGCTGTTCCACCGAGAAGCTTCCGAGCCTCTCAGTGTGGAGGCATCCCGAGAGTGCCCCAGTCTTCTGTTTGAGAAAAAGAGTGTGAAGAAAAGCGCTGCCCGCTAACATCTTGATGCCAGAAGCGAAAGCGATTTCTCCTATAGGTGTAGAAATAGAGGACAGGTGGTTTGTCCTTAGGCATGGAATCCAGATGGCAGAGACTGCATTTTTCAGAACCGCATAATTGTCTGCGGCATGAAGGATACCGGCACGTCTATGGGGCAGCATCAGGAAGGTGCCCTCTAGTTCCGCAGTTGGTAACGGTCGGCTTAGAAGAGGACGTTGAAGGAAACACTTGCTTTCTGAAGACACAAGCCTTTTCCATTCTCCGCGTGTAGTCTGGAGGAAACTGCCCTAAAACCAATTCATCAACCACAGACTCTGGACCATGGAACTCTAAACTGCCAGCTCGATATCTGAGGGTAGAAACACTTTCATATCTGTGTGGAAGGGCAGGCAAGTGGCCAGGATTCGGATGAGAGAACCTCATGCGTGGACATTGTAACTTAGAGCGAACAGCAGATGTGCTCCCGTGAGAAGCCTGCTGGCCGGGAAGTGTTGACGCGTCAGGATGAAACCCTCTCATTCCCACCGTGGAAGAAATGTCTGCCTCAGGCACGTCTCCGCGACACCCTGGATCCTTCAATCCTATACCCTGCTAGCCTCTGTGGGTTGAAGTCTCAGAAACGGGCAGGATCGGGCCCTCGGGGAAAGAGTTCTGTGTAGATAGCCTCTTTCGGCAACCAACGTGGTTCTTCAAAGGGGGAAGCCTTGTAGGAAGTATGTGTTGCCGTGTCAGGACAATGCCATCTCCGCCCATCGTCGAAAGTTGACTGTGGAGGACGACACGTTCCAGGACCATCTGGATTCCGGAAGAGAAAACGATTTCTAGTGTAGGTATGGAAAGAGAGGCAAGGGGCCAGTCCCCGTCTGCGAGATCCAAGTCCGTGGAGAGTACAACTACGGAGCCACAACAAGTTTCTCCCCAAAGGGAAGTTTCAAGCTCTGGGGTGGGCAAGCTTCGGCGGGGTTCCATATCCTTGCCTCTGAGAATCAAGGCTGTGGAGATGGTCACTTCCCGGGAGCATCTATTTCTGGAGATCCAAACTGTGGGCACGGAGGTGGCACGCGAGACTAAGGGGCGTGTCCCTGTCAGGGAGAACACAGTCCGTGGAGACGGCCACTTTCCTGAGCATCTCGTTCCCTCAAGCTGGAAGTATCCTGGCCTATATTGATGAGAAGTAGCAGAATTCCTCAACCTCTGCTCTGCCTAAATAGACTGTGGGCAATGCCAGTTTCCCTAACACCGTGTCTCCAGAAGAGAATTGCCATGTCCAGTTCAAAAGCGGGGAGGTCTAGGAGAGGGACCACGGCCTCACGCTGGGAAACGGGCCTGGGGACATGCACCATTCAGGGAACGACAATGCTCCCCAAAGAGGAGCATTCTAGCACGCATGGGTTGTGGCCTCCTAAACATGCCCCATCCTTGACTCTGTGAAACGAGTCTCTGGGCATCGCACGTGTCCCGAAAGTGGAAGTTCTCTCCTGCCAGAATCTTTGGAGCACGTTTGTCTAGATGCACGGCCAAAGTGCCATGCCCTTCGGTCAGGTAATGAACCCTGCGAATAAAGCCCGTTTCAGACAAGAACACGACACTCCCAAACACACGCCTCAGAGCAGATCCGTGTGTTTTCACCGGAGGAAATGCCGTTTCCACCGTTGGGCGAAGGAATGCTGGGGAGGAGGCCATTTCGGCAACATCGTAGATTTTCACGCCATAAAAATCCAAGCCTCCGTGTGTGCAACGATCACGAGAGGGCCATCGAATTTCCCGGGAGATACCAGACGCTGGAGGATCTGGTGTCCACTCAAATTTTGTTTTCCGAAGAGAAAACGCATTTCTCATAGTTGTGTGGAAGTCTAGGGAAGGGGGCTTGTCCTTAAGATGAGAAACAAGACTGTGGAGAGTGCAACTTTCTGAGCACCCCAAGCATCTCTTTTGGGAACCCTGGTTGCCCCTGTGCCTTGTGGCATCCGAAAGGTGCCTAACCTTCCCTCAGTGAATACACTCTCTTGGGAATACAGCGTTCAAGTCAACACTTGCTTCCTGAAGATACAAAGCTTTTCAAGGCAGGTGTTTGATCAGGAGGAAACATGCCTACACGGACCTCGGGAAAACAAGACGTGGGAATGGTCATCGTCACGGCCATCTGGATGCGGGGAGATAGATCCATCTTCAATTCTGTGTGCGGAAGCATAGGCAAGGGCCTAGGACCCTATCCTGAGAAACAAGTCTCTGGAGAAGAGAATGTTCAGCACACCGCAGCTGTCCTGCCGGAGATGTGTTCTAGCATGGGTGTGTGCAAGCATCGGGAGAGTTCCATCCCCTTCCGTCTGCGAGACAAGCCTGTGGAGATGGCCCCTTGGCCATAACATTTGGGTCCAGATTTCCAATCGAGTTCCAGGAGAGGTGCGGAAGGATAGGCCAGGTAAGAAGTCCCCCAGTGTTCCAGTAACAATTCTGGGGAAGCACAGGTGCCAGGAAACACAAGTTCCTTCAGAGGAGATGCTTTCTAGTACTTACGTCCAGAAGTCTCTGTACATAGCCTACCCTTGCTTGTGGGAGGCCAGTTGGGTGGAATGCGAATTCCACTACCATCTTGTTTGCACAAGAGAGAAATCGAATCATTCCAATATATGCGCTGGAGCCTAGTGTACCGGGGCGATGTCCTGACGCTTTGAGAGAAGAGTGTGGAGCAGGCATCGTTGAGGAATCCACAAGTTTCTCAAGCGAGGAGCCTTCTAGCATTGCCGGGGTGAAGCGACCGAAACATGCACGAACCTTCCCTCTGTGAATAGGCTCTAGGGAATGCCAATTTCCCCTCAGAGGAAGATTGTCCCGGTGGGAAGCTCTCTAGCCTGTTGGTCTGCAGGCCCGCGGACAAGGCCACATATACTTCGCTAAGGAAAACTCTCTGTGAAGAAAGATAGGTTCAGTGAAGGAACCACACGTCCCACCAAACCCACTGAAACACACGGAGACGTTTTGGCATCAGGAAAGGCTTTATCCTTGCCCTGGATAGAATGCTTTTGGGAGTACCTGTGCTGCCCCGGCGTTGGATTGCCAAGGAGCCCCTTCCTACCTTATAGGTGTGGGAGTGGGCAATGTCCTTCGACGTGGAGACAAGTCTGTGAAGCAAGCACCGTTCGGGGAACCACCAGACTCTCGAGCGAGAAGCATTCCAGCCTGCATGTCCTCAGGCTCCCGAAACACGGGCTCTCTTTGCGTCTCTGAATAAATCTTTGGGGAATGCAACGTTCCTTCACAGGAAGCATGTCCCAGCGGGACATTTTGTGGTATGTTTCTCTAGAAGTACGGGGATGGGTGGTCGCATTCAGGAGCTGCCGTGGCCTTGGCCGGGAGAAACAATTCTGTGGAGAAGGCGACTTCGTCCCCAGTGTGCTTTTCCAAGAAGAAGCTTCCTTAGGCTAAAAGCGTGGAAGCATCACTGTAATGCCACCTTCTTCCGTCTGAGCAGCAGGACGGTAGGCAACCCTACTTTCCAAGAACATAGGGTTTCCAGAAGGAAAAAGCGATCTCTGAGAGACGTTTCCAAGGACAGAGATGGCGGGTCGTACTGGCCTTTAGAAACAAGTGTGTGGAGAATGCCCCTTTCAGAGGACCACCATTTCTCCTGCGAGAAGCCTTCTACAATGTATGTGTGGAGGCATCAGGCGGGTGCCGGGTCCATCCCTCAGGGAAAACACTCTGTCGAGAACAATGTTCCAGGAACGTCTTGCTTACAGAACGTCGAAGATTTCTCCAGGTCCTTGTGTGATGCGGAGGAGTCTGCCCTAATGGGATCTCTGAGAAACAAGGCTGCGGAGACTGGAAACCTTCCCTGCCACCTGGATATACGAAGACGGAAACAATTGCACGTCGATGTGTGGAAGTAGAGGCCAGGGGCCTTGACCTGATGCCCGGGAAGGCGTCTGTGCGGAATTCAACATGGAGCGAACAACCGAAATCTTCCCGTGTAGAGTCCTGTAGCATGGACGTGTACAAGCATCTGGAGCGGGCCCTCTTCTTCCCTCGGAGATACGAGCCCGTGGCGAATGCCACGTCGAGTTCACGTCCTTTCTCATGCGTTCTCTGCCATTTCCAGTGTCGGCCGTGAAGGATAGGCAAAGGGAAAAGTCCCCGTATCGGAGTCCCCAGGATGTGGGGAAAGCAGCTCCCAGGAAACCCAAGTTCCCCCCAGTGAGACGCTTTCTCACACACAGGTATGGGCGCATTCGAATGTGCGATATACTTCCTTCGGGGAAGGCGATGTTCCATGAATTTCGTGTTTCCAGGAGAGAAAGCTGATGTCCAGGACATGTGTGCATGTCTTGAGATGCGGCAAGGTACTTAGGGCGAGCTTCGAGTCTGTGGATCAAGCCCCTTTCGGATAACCACAAGTTTGTCAAGTGTGAATCATTCTGGCTTCCATGTGTGGAACAATCGAAACACTCCCTCTCCCTCTGTCTGTGAAGCAGTCTCTGGGGAATGCCACTTTCCCGTCAGAGGAAGTTGGTTTCCGTGAGGAGCATTCTACCATCTTTCGCCAGAGGCACGCGGAAAGTGCGTCAGACGTCGCGGAACGCAAGCCTGGGAATAAAGCAAGATTCACCGTGGAACACGACCCTTCAAACGAAACCATTCTCATGGATGTGTGTGTTCTCAGACTAGAGTAATGCCGTGTCCTTGGCTTGGAGAAAGACTTCTGTGGGGGATGCAGTTCCAGCGACACTGTGGCTGTTCCACCGAGAAGCTTCCGAGCCTCTATGTGTGGAGGCATCCCGACAGTGCCCCAATCTTCTGTTTGAGAAAAAGAGTGTGAAGAAAAGCGCTGCCCGCTAACATCTTGATGCCAGAAGCGAAAGCGATTTCTCCTATAGGTGTAGAAATAGAGGACAGGTGGTTTGTCCTTAGGCATGGAATCCAGATGGCAGAGAGTGCATTTTTCAGAACCGCATAATTATCTGCGGCATGAAGGATACCGGCACGTCTGTGGGGCAGCATCAGGAAGGTGCCCTCTAGTTCCGCAGTTGGTAACGGTCGGCTTAGAAGCGGACGTTGATGGAAACACTTGATTTCTGAAGACACAAGCCTTTTCCATTCTCCGCGTGTAGTCTGGAGGAAACTGCCCTAAAACCAATTCATCAACCAGAGACTCTGGACCATGGAACTCTAAACTGCCAGCTCGATATCTGAGGGTAGAAACACTTTCATATCTGTGTGGAAGGGCAGGCAAGTGGCCAGGATTCGGATGAGAGAACCTCATGCGTGGACATTGTAACTTAGAGCGAACAACAAATGTGCTCCCGTGAGAAGCCTGCTGGCCGGGAAGTCTTGACGCGTCAGGATGAAACAGTCTCATTCCCACCGTGGAAGAAATGTCTGCCTCAGGCACGTCTCCGCGACACCCTGAATCCTTCAATCCTATACCCTGCTAGCCTCTGTGGGTTGAAGTCTCAGAAAAGGGCAGGATCGGGCCCTCGGCGAAAGAGTTCTGTGTAGATAGCCTCTTTCGGCAACCAACGTGGTTCTTCAAAGGGGGAAGCCTTGTAGGAAGTATGTGTTGCCGTGTCAGGACAATGCCATCTCCGCCCATCGTCGAAAGTTGACTGTGGAGGACGACACGATCCAGGACCATCTGGATTCCGGAAGAGAAAGCGATTTCTAGTGTAGGTATGGAAAGAGAGGCAAGGGGCCAGTCCCCGTCTGCGAGATCCAAGTCCGTGGAGAGTACAACTTCGGAGGCACAACAAGTTTCTCCCCAAAGGGAAGTTTCAAGCTCTGGGGTGGGCAAGCTTCGGCGGGTTTCCATATCCTTGCCTCTGAGAATCAAGGCTGTGGAGATGGTCACATCCCGGGAGCATCTACTTTCTGGAGATCCAAACTGTGGGCACGGAGGTGGCACGCGAGACGAAAGGGGCGTGTCCCTGTCAGGGAGAACACAGTCCGTGGAGACGGCCACTTTCGTGAGCATCTCGTTCCCTCAAGCCGGAATTATCCTGGCCTATATTGATGAGAAGTAGCAGAATTCCTCAACCTCTGCTCTGCCTAAATAGACTGTGGGCAATGCCACTTTCCCTAACACCGTGTCTCCAGAAGAGAATTGCCATGTCCAGTTCAAAAGCGGGGAGGTCTAGGAGAGGGACCACGGCCTCACGCTGAGAAACGGGCCTGGGGACATGCACCATTCAGGGAACGACAATGCTCCCAAACGAGGAGCATTCTAGCACGCATGGGTTGTGGCCTCCTAAACATGCCCCATCCTTGCCTCTGTGAAACGAGTCTCTGGGCATTGCACGTGTCCCGACAGTGGAAGTTCTCACCTGCCAGAATCTTTGGAGCACGATTGTCTAGATGCACGGTCAAAGTGCCATGCCCTTCGGTCAGGTAATGAACCCTGCGAATAAAGCACGTTTCAGACAAGAACACGACACTCTCAAACACACGCCTCAGAGCAGATCCGTGTGTTTTCACCGGAGGAAATGCCGTTTCCACCGTTGGGCGAAGGAATGCTGGAGAGGAGGCCATTTCGGCAACATCGTAGATTTTCACGCCATAAAAATCCAAGCTTCCGTGTGTGCAACGATCACGAGAGGGCCATCGAATTTCCCGGGAGATACCAGACGCTAGAGGATCCGGTGTCCACTCACATCTTGTTTTCCGAAGAGAAAACGCATTTCTCATAGTTGTGTGGAAGTCTAGGGAAGGGGGCTTGTCCTTAAGATGAGAAACAAGACTGTGGAGAGTGCAACTTTCAGAGCACACCAAGCATCTCTTTTGGGAAGCCTGGTTGCCCCTGTGCCTTGTGGCATCCGAATGGTGCCTAACCTTCCCTCAGTGAATACACTCTCTTGGGAATACAGCGTTCAAGTCAACACTTGCTTCCTGAAGATACAAAGATTTCCAAGGCAGGTGTTTGATCAGGAGGAAACATGCCTACACGGACCTCTGGAAAACAAGATGTGGGAATGGTCATCGTCACGGCCATCTGGATGGGGGGAGATAGATCCATCTTGAATTCTGTGTGCGGAAGCATAGGCAAGGGTCTAGGACCCTATCCTGAGATACAAGTCTCTGGAGAAGAGAATGTTCAGCACACCGCAGCTGTCCTGCCGGAGATGTGTTCTAGCATGGGTGTGTGCAAGCATCGGGAGAGTTCCATCCCCTTCCGTCTGCGAGACAAGCCTGTGGAGATGGCCCTTTGGCCATAACATTTGGGTCCAGATTTCCAATCGAGTTCCAGGAGAGGTGCGGAAGGATAGGCCAGGTAACAAGTCCCCCAGTGTTCCAGTAACAATTCTGGGGAAGCACAGGTGCCAGGAAACACAAGTTCCTTCAGAGGAGATGCTTTCTAGTACTTACGTCCAGAAGTCTCTGTACATAGCCTACCCTTGCTTGTGGGAGGCCAGTTGGGTGGAATGCGAATTCCACTACCATCTTGTTTGCACAAGAGAGAAATCGAATCATTCCAATATATGCGCTGGAGCCTAGTGTACCGGGGCGATGTCCTGACGCTTTGAGAGAAGAGTGTGGAGCAGGCATCGTTGAGGAATCCACAAGTTTCTCAAGCGAGGAGCCTTCTAGCATTGCCGGGGTGAAGCGACCGAAACATGCACGAACCTTCCCTCTGTGAATAGGCTCTAGGGAATGCCAATTTCCCCTCAGAGGAAGATTGTCCCGGTGGGAAGCTCTCTAGCCTGTTGGTCTGCAGGCCCGCGGACAAGGCCACATATACTTCGCTAAGGAAAACTCTCTGTGAAGAAAGATAGGTTCAGTGAAGGAACCACACGTCCCACCAAACCCACTGAAACACACGGAGACGTTTTGGCATCAGGAAAGGCTTTATCCTTGCCCTGGATAGAAGGCTTTTGGGAGTACCTGTGCTGCCCCGGCGTTGGATTGCCAAGGAGCCCCTTCCTACCTTATAGGTGTGGGAGTGGGCAATGTCCTTCGACGTGGAGACAAGTCTGTGAAGCAAGCACCGTTCGGGGAACCACCAGACTCTCGAGCGAGAAGCATTCCAGCCTGCATGTCCTCAGGCTCCCGAAACACGGGCTCTCTTTGCGTCTCTGAATAAATCTTTGGGGAATGCAACGTTCCTTCACAGGAAGCATGTCCCAGCGGGACAATTTGTGGTATGTTTCTCTAGAAGTACGGGGATGGGTGGTCGCATTCAGGAGCTGCCGTGGCCTTGGCCGGGAGAAACAATTCTGTGGAGAAGGCGACTTCGTCCCCAGTGTGCTTTTCCAAGAAGAAGCTTCCTTAGGCTAAAAGCGTGGAAGCATCACTGTAATGCCACCTTCTTCCGTCTGAGCAGCAGGACGGTAGGCAACCCTACTTTCCAAGAACATAGGGTTTCCAGAAGGAAAAAGCGATCTCTGAGAGACGTTTCCAAGGACAGAGATGGCGAGTCGTACTGGCCTTTAGAAACAAGTGTGTGGAGAATGCCCCTTTCAGAGGACCACCATTTCTCCTGCGAGAAGCCTTCTACAATGTATGTGTGGAGGCATCAGGCGGGTGCCGGGTCCATCCCTCAGGGAAAACACTCTGTCGAGAACAATGTTCCAGGAACGTCTTGCTTACAGAACGTCGAAGATTTCTCCAGGTCCTTGTGTGATGCGGAGGAGTCTGCCCTAATGGGATCTCTGAGAAACAAGGCCGCGGAGACTGGAAACCTTCCCTGCCACCTGGATATACGAAGACGGAAACCATTGCACGTCGATGTGTGGAAGTAGAGGCCAGGGGCCTTGACCTGATGCCCGGGAAGGCGTCTGTGCGGAATTCAACATGGAGCGAACAACCGAAATCTTCCCGTGTAGAGTCCTGTAGCATGGACGTGTACAAGCATCTGGAGCGGGCCCTCTTCTTCCCTCGGAGATACGAGCCCGTGGCGAATGCCACGTCGAGTTCACGTCCTTTCTCATGCGTTCTCTGCCATTTCCAGTGTCGGCCGTGAAGGATAGGCAAAGGGAAAAGTCCCCGTATCGGAGTCCCCAGGATGTGGGGAAAGCAGCTCCCAGGAAACCCAAGTTCCCCCCAGTGAGACGCTTTCTCACACACAGGTATGGGCGCATTCGAATGTGCGATAGACTTCCTTCGGGGAAGGCGATGTTCCATGAATTTCGTGTTTCCAGGAGAGAAAGCTGATGTCCAGGACATGTGTGCAAGTCTTGAGATGCGGCAAGGTCCTTAGGGCGAGCTTCGAGTCTGTGGATCAAGCCCCTTTCGGATAACCACAAGTTTGTCAAGTGTGAATCATTCTGGCTTCCATGTGTGGAACAATCGAAACACGCCCTCTCCCTCTGTCTGTGAAGCAGTCTCTGGGGAATGCCACTTTCCCGTCAGAGGAAGTTGGTTTCCGTGAGGAGCATTCTACCATCTTTCGCCAGAGGCACGCGGAAAGTGCGTCAGACGTCGTGGAACGCAAGCCTGGGAATAAAGCAAGATACACCGTGGAACACGACCCTTCAAACGAAACCATTCTCATGGATGTGTGTGTTCTCAGACTAGAGTAATGCCGTGTCCTTGGCTTGGAGAAAGACTTCTGTGGAGGATGCAGTTCCAGCGACACTGTGGCTGTTCCACCGAGAAGCTTCCGAGCCTCTCAGTGTGGAGGCATCCCGAGAGTGCCCCAGTCTTCTGTTTGAGAAAAAGAGTGTGAAGAAAAGCGCTGCCCGCTAACATCTTGATGCCAGAAGCGAAAGCGATTTCTCCTATAGGTGTAGAAATAGAGGACAGGTGGTTTGTCCTTAGGCATGGAATCCAGATGGCAGAGACTGCATTTTTCAGAACCGCATAATTGTCTGCGGCATGAAGGATACCGGCACGTCTATGGGGCAGCATCAGGAAGGTGCCCTCTAGTTCCGCAGTTGGTAACGGTCGGCTTAGAAGAGGACGTTGAAGGAAACACTTGCTTTCTGAAGACACAAGCCTTTTCCATTCTCCGCGTGTAGTCTGGAGGAAACTGCCCTAAAACCAATTCATCAACCACAGACTCTGGACCATGGAACTCTAAACTGCCAGCTCGATATCTGAGGGTAGAAACACTTTCATATCTGTGTGGAAGGGCAGGCAAGTGGCCAGGATTCGGATGAGAGAACCTCATGCGTGGACATTGTAACTTAGAGCGAACAGCAGATGTGCTCCCGTGAGAAGCCTGCTGGCCGGGAAGTGTTGACGCGTCAGGATGAAACCCTCTCATTCCCACCGTGGAAGAAATGTCTGCCTCAGGCACGTCTCCGCGACACCCTGGATCCTTCAATCCTATACCCTGCTAGCCTCTGTGGGTTGAAGTCTCAGAAACGGGCAGGATCGGGCCCTCGGGGAAAGAGTTCTGTGTAGATAGCCTCTTTCGGCAACCAACGTGGTTCTTCAAAGGGGGAAGCCTTGTAGGAAGTATGTGTTGCCGTGTCAGGACAATGCCATCTCCGCCCATCGTCGAAAGTTGACTGTGGAGGACGACACGTTCCAGGACCATCTGGATTCCGGAAGAGAAAACGATTTCTAGTGTAGGTATGGAAAGAGAGGCAAGGGGCCAGTCCCCGTCTGCGAGATCCAAGTCCGTGGAGAGTACAACTACGGAGCCACAACAAGTTTCTCCCCAAAGGGAAGTTTCAAGCTCTGGGGTGGGCAAGCTTCGGCGGGGTTCCATATCCTTGCCTCTGAGAATCAAGGCTGTGGAGATGGTCACTTCCCGGGAGCATCTATTTCTGGAGATCCAAACTGTGGGCACGGAGGTGGCACGCGAGACTAAGGGGCGTGTCCCTGTCAGGGAGAACACAGTCCGTGGAGACGGCCACTTTCCTGAGCATCTCGTTCCCTCAAGCTGGAAGTATCCTGGCCTATATTGATGAGAAGTAGCAGAATTCCTCAACCTCTGCTCTGCCTAAATAGACTGTGGGCAATGCCAGTTTCCCTAACACCGTGTCTCCAGAAGAGAATTGCCATGTCCAGTTCAAAAGCGGGGAGGTCTAGGAGAGGGACCACGGCCTCACGCTGGGAAACGGGCCTGGGGACATGCACCATTCAGGGAACGACAATGCTCCCCAAAGAGGAGCATTCTAGCACGCATGGGTTGTGGCCTCCTAAACATGCCCCATCCTTGACTCTGTGAAACGAGTCTCTGGGCATCGCACGTGTCCCGAAAGTGGAAGTTCTCTCCTGCCAGAATCTTTGGAGCACGTTTGTCTAGATGCACGGCCAAAGTGCCATGCCCTTCGGTCAGGTAATGAACCCTGCGAATAAAGCCCGTTTCAGACAAGAACACGACACTCCCAAACACACGCCTCAGAGCAGATCCGTGTGTTTTCACCGGAGGAAATGCCGTTTCCACCGTTGGGCGAAGGAATGCTGGGGAGGAGGCCATTTCGGCAACATCGTAGATTTTCACGCCATAAAAATCCAAGCCTCCGTGTGTGCAACGATCACGAGAGGGCCATCGAATTTCCCGGGAGATACCAGACGCTGGAGGATCTGGTGTCCACTCAAATTTTGTTTTCCGAAGAGAAAACGCATTTCTCATAGTTGTGTGGAAGTCTAGGGAAGGGGGCTTGTCCTTAAGATGAGAAACAAGACTGTGGAGAGTGCAACTTTCTGAGCACCCCAAGCATCTCTTTTGGGAACCCTGGTTGCCCCTGTGCCTTGTGGCATCCGAAAGGTGCCTAACCTTCCCTCAGTGAATACACTCTCTTGGGAATACAGCGTTCAAGTCAACACTTGCTTCCTGAAGATACAAAGCTTTTCAAGGCAGGTGTTTGATCAGGAGGAAACATGCCTACACGGACCTCGGGAAAACAAGACGTGGGAATGGTCATCGTCACGGCCATCTGGATGCGGGGAGATAGATCCATCTTCAATTCTGTGTGCGGAAGCATAGGCAAGGGCCTAGGACCCTATCCTGAGAAACAAGTCTCTGGAGAAGAGAATGTTCAGCACACCGCAGCTGTCCTGCCGGAGATGTGTTCTAGCATGGGTGTGTGCAAGCATCGGGAGAGTTCCATCCCCTTCCGTCTGCGAGACAAGCCTGTGGAGATGGCCCCTTGGCCATAACATTTGGGTCCAGATTTCCAATCGAGTTCCAGGAGAGGTGCGGAAGGATAGGCCAGGTAAGAAGTCCCCCAGTGTTCCAGTAACAATTCTGGGGAAGCACAGGTGCCAGGAAACACAAGTTCCTTCAGAGGAGATGCTTTCTAGTACTTACGTCCAGAAGTCTCTGTACATAGCCTACCCTTGCTTGTGGGAGGCCAGTTGGGTGGAATGCGAATTCCACTACCATCTTGTTTGCACAAGAGAGAAATCGAATCATTCCAATATATGCGCTGGAGCCTAGTGTACCGGGGCGATGTCCTGACGCTTTGAGAGAAGAGTGTGGAGCAGGCATCGTTGAGGAATCCACAAGTTTCTCAAGCGAGGAGCCTTCTAGCATTGCCGGGGTGAAGCGACCGAAACATGCACGAACCTTCCCTCTGTGAATAGGCTCTAGGGAATGCCAATTTCCCCTCAGAGGAAGATTGTCCCGGTGGGAAGCTCTCTAGCCTGTTGGTCTGCAGGCCCGCGGACAAGGCCACATATACTTCGCTAAGGAAAACTCTCTGTGAAGAAAGATAGGTTCAGTGAAGGAACCACACGTCCCACCAAACCCACTGAAACACACGGAGACGTTTTGGCATCAGGAAAGGCTTTATCCTTGCCCTGGATAGAATGCTTTTGGGAGTACCTGTGCTGCCCCGGCGTTGGATTGCCAAGGAGCCCCTTCCTACCTTATAGGTGTGGGAGTGGGCAATGTCCTTCGACGTGGAGACAAGTCTGTGAAGCAAGCACCGTTCGGGGAACCACCAGACTCTCGAGCGAGAAGCATTCCAGCCTGCATGTCCTCAGGCTCCCGAAACACGGGCTCTCTTTGCGTCTCTGAATAAATCTTTGGGGAATGCAACGTTCCTTCACAGGAAGCATGTCCCAGCGGGACATTTTGTGGTATGTTTCTCTAGAAGTACGGGGATGGGTGGTCGCATTCAGGAGCTGCCGTGGCCTTGGCCGGGAGAAACAATTCTGTGGAGAAGGCGACTTCGTCCCCAGTGTGCTTTTCCAAGAAGAAGCTTCCTTAGGCTAAAAGCGTGGAAGCATCACTGTAATGCCACCTTCTTCCGTCTGAGCAGCAGGACGGTAGGCAACCCTACTTTCCAAGAACATAGGGTTTCCAGAAGGAAAAAGCGATCTCTGAGAGACGTTTCCAAGGACAGAGATGGCGGGTCGTACTGGCCTTTAGAAACAAGTGTGTGGAGAATGCCCCTTTCAGAGGACCACCATTTCTCCTGCGAGAAGCCTTCTACAATGTATGTGTGGAGGCATCAGGCGGGTGCCGGGTCCATCCCTCAGGGAAAACACTCTGTCGAGAACAATGTTCCAGGAACGTCTTGCTTACAGAACGTCGAAGATTTCTCCAGGTCCTTGTGTGATGCGGAGGAGTCTGCCCTAATGGGATCTCTGAGAAACAAGGCTGCGGAGACTGGAAACCTTCCCTGCCACCTGGATATACGAAGACGGAAACAATTGCACGTCGATGTGTGGAAGTAGAGGCCAGGGGCCTTGACCTGATGCCCGGGAAGGCGTCTGTGCGGAATTCAACATGGAGCGAACAACCGAAATCTTCCCGTGTAGAGTCCTGTAGCATGGACGTGTACAAGCATCTGGAGCGGGCCCTCTTCTTCCCTCGGAGATACGAGCCCGTGGCGAATGCCACGTCGAGTTCACGTCCTTTCTCATGCGTTCTCTGCCATTTCCAGTGTCGGCCGTGAAGGATAGGCAAAGGGAAAAGTCCCCGTATCGGAGTCCCCAGGATGTGGGGAAAGCAGCTCCCAGGAAACCCAAGTTCCCCCCAGTGAGACGCTTTCTCACACACAGGTATGGGCGCATTCGAATGTGCGATATACTTCCTTCGGGGAAGGCGATGTTCCATGAATTTCGTGTTTCCAGGAGAGAAAGCTGATGTCCAGGACATGTGTGCATGTCTTGAGATGCGGCAAGGTACTTAGGGCGAGCTTCGAGTCTGTGGATCAAGCCCCTTTCGGATAACCACAAGTTTGTCAAGTGTGAATCATTCTGGCTTCCATGTGTGGAACAATCGAAACACTCCCTCTCCCTCTGTCTGTGAAGCAGTCTCTGGGGAATGCCACTTTCCCGTCAGAGGAAGTTGGTTTCCGTGAGGAGCATTCTACCATCTTTCGCCAGAGGCACGCGGAAAGTGCGTCAGACGTCGCGGAACGCAAGCCTGGGAATAAAGCAAGATTCACCGTGGAACACGACCCTTCAAACGAAACCATTCTCATGGATGTGTGTGTTCTCAGACTAGAGTAATGCCGTGTCCTTGGCTTGGAGAAAGACTTCTGTGGGGGATGCAGTTCCAGCGACACTGTGGCTGTTCCACCGAGAAGCTTCCGAGCCTCTATGTGTGGAGGCATCCCGACAGTGCCCCAATCTTCTGTTTGAGAAAAAGAGTGTGAAGAAAAGCGCTGCCCGCTAACATCTTGATGCCAGAAGCGAAAGCGATTTCTCCTATAGGTGTAGAAATAGAGGACAGGTGGTTTGTCCTTAGGCATGGAATCCAGATGGCAGAGAGTGCATTTTTCAGAACCGCATAATTATCTGCGGCATGAAGGATACCGGCACGTCTGTGGGGCAGCATCAGGAAGGTGCCCTCTAGTTCCGCAGTTGGTAACGGTCGGCTTAGAAGCGGACGTTGATGGAAACACTTGATTTCTGAAGACACAAGCCTTTTCCATTCTCCGCGTGTAGTCTGGAGGAAACTGCCCTAAAACCAATTCATCAACCAGAGACTCTGGACCATGGAACTCTAAACTGCCAGCTCGATATCTGAGGGTAGAAACACTTTCATATCTGTGTGGAAGGGCAGGCAAGTGGCCAGGATTCGGATGAGAGAACCTCATGCGTGGACATTGTAACTTAGAGCGAACAACAAATGTGCTCCCGTGAGAAGCCTGCTGGCCGGGAAGTCTTGACGCGTCAGGATGAAACAGTCTCATTCCCACCGTGGAAGAAATGTCTGCCTCAGGCACGTCTCCGCGACACCCTGAATCCTTCAATCCTATACCCTGCTAGCCTCTGTGGGTTGAAGTCTCAGAAAAGGGCAGGATCGGGCCCTCGGCGAAAGAGTTCTGTGTAGATAGCCTCTTTCGGCAACCAACGTGGTTCTTCAAAGGGGGAAGCCTTGTAGGAAGTATGTGTTGCCGTGTCAGGACAATGCCATCTCCGCCCATCGTCGAAAGTTGACTGTGGAGGACGACACGTTCCAGGACCATCTGGATTCCGGAAGAGAAAGCGATTTCTAGTGTAGGTATGGAAAGAGAGGCAAGGGGCCAGTCCCCGTCTGCGAGATCCAAGTCCGTGGAGAGTACAACTTCGGAGGCACAACAAGTTTCTCCCCAAAGGGAAGTTTCAAGCTCTGGGGTGGGCAAGCTTCGGCGGGTTTCCATATCCTTGCCTCTGAGAATCAAGGCTGTGGAGATGGTCACATCCCGGGAGCATCTACTTTCTGGAGATCCAAACTGTGGGCACGGAGGTGGCACGCGAGACGAAAGGGGCGTGTCCCTGTCAGGGAGAACACAGTCCGTGGAGACGGCCACTTTCGTGAGCATCTCGTTCCCTCAAGCCGGAATTATCCTGGCCTATATTGATGAGAAGTAGCAGAATTCCTCAACCTCTGCTCTGCCTAAATAGACTGTGGGCAATGCCACTTTCCCTAACACCGTGTCTCCAGAAGAGAATTGCCATGTCCAGTTCAAAAGCGGGGAGGTCTAGGAGAGGGACCACGGCCTCACGCTGAGAAACGGGCCTGGGGACATGCACCATTCAGGGAACGACAATGCTCCCAAACGAGGAGCATTCTAGCACGCATGGGTTGTGGCCTCCTAAACATGCCCCATCCTTGCCTCTGTGAAACGAGTCTCTGGGCATTGCACGTGTCCCGACAGTGGAAGTTCTCACCTGCCAGAATCTTTGGAGCACGATTGTCTAGATGCACGGTCAAAGTGCCATGCCCTTCGGTCAGGTAATGAACCCTGCGAATAAAGCACGTTTCAGACAAGAACACGACACTCTCAAACACACGCCTCAGAGCAGATCCGTGTGTTTTCACCGGAGGAAATGCCGTTTCCACCGTTGGGCGAAGGAATGCTGGAGAGGAGGCCATTTCGGCAACATCGTAGATTTTCACGCCATAAAAATCCAAGCTTCCGTGTGTGCAACGATCACGAGAGGGCCATCGAATTTCCCGGGAGATACCAGACGCTAGAGGATCCGGTGTCCACTCACATCTTGTTTTCCGAAGAGAAAACGCATTTCTCATAGTTGTGTGGAAGTCTAGGGAAGGGGGCTTGTCCTTAAGATGAGAAACAAGACTGTGGAGAGTGCAACTTTCAGAGCACACCAAGCATCTCTTTTGGGAAGCCTGGTTGCCCCTGTGCCTTGTGGCATCCGAATGGTGCCTAACCTTCCCTCAGTGAATACACTCTCTTGGGAATACAGCGTTCAAGTCAACACTTGCTTCCTGAAGATACAAAGATTTCCAAGGCAGGTGTTTGATCAGGAGGAAACATGCCTACACGGACCTCTGGAAAACAAGATGTGGGAATGGTCATCGTCACGGCCATCTGGATGGGGGGAGATAGATCCATCTTGAATTCTGTGTGCGGAAGCATAGGCAAGGGTCTAGGACCCTATCCTGAGATACAAGTCTCTGGAGAAGAGAATGTTCAGCACACCGCAGCTGTCCTGCCGGAGATGTGTTCTAGCATGGGTGTGTGCAAGCATCGGGAGAGTTCCATCCCCTTCCGTCTGCGAGACAAGCCTGTGGAGATGGCCCTTTGGCCATAACATTTGGGTCCAGATTTCCAATCGAGTTCCAGGAGAGGTGCGGAAGGATAGGCCAGGTAACAAGTCCCCCAGTGTTCCAGTAACAATTCTGGGGAAGCACAGGTGCCAGGAAACACAAGTTCCTTCAGAGGAGATGCTTTCTAGTACTTACGTCCAGAAGTCTCTGTACATAGCCTACCCTTGCTTGTGGGAGGCCAGTTGGGTGGAATGCGAATTCCACTACCATCTTGTTTGCACAAGAGAGAAATCGAATCATTCCAATATATGCGCTGGAGCCTAGTGTACCGGGGCGATGTCCTGACGCTTTGAGAGAAGAGTGTGGAGCAGGCATCGTTGAGGAATCCACAAGTTTCTCAAGCGAGGAGCCTTCTAGCATTGCCGGGGTGAAGCGACCGAAACATGCACGAACCTTCCCTCTGTGAATAGGCTCTAGGGAATGCCAATTTCCCCTCAGAGGAAGATTGTCCCGGTGGGAAGCTCTCTAGCCTGTTGGTCTGCAGGCCCGCGGACAAGGCCACATATACTTCGCTAAGGAAAACTCTCTGTGAAGAAAGATAGGTTCAGTGAAGGAACCACACGTCCCACCAAACCCACTGAAACACACGGAGACGTTTTGGCATCAGGAAAGGCTTTATCCTTGCCCTGGATAGAAGGCTTTTGGGAGTACCTGTGCTGCCCCGGCGTTGGATTGCCAAGGAGCCCCTTCCTACCTTATAGGTGTGGGAGTGGGCAATGTCCTTCGACGTGGAGACAAGTCTGTGAAGCAAGCACCGTTCGGGGAACCACCAGACTCTCGAGCGAGAAGCATTCCAGCCTGCATGTCCTCAGGCTCCCGAAACACGGGCTCTCTTTGCGTCTCTGAATAAATCTTTGGGGAATGCAACGTTCCTTCACAGGAAGCATGTCCCAGCGGGACAATTTGTGGTATGTTTCTCTAGAAGTACGGGGATGGGTGGTCGCATTCAGGAGCTGCCGTGGCCTTGGCCGGGAGAAACAATTCTGTGGAGAAGGCGACTTCGTCCCCAGTGTGCTTTTCCAAGAAGAAGCTTCCTTAGGCTAAAAGCGTGGAAGCATCACTGTAATGCCACCTTCTTCCGTCTGAGCAGCAGGACGGTAGGCAACCCTACTTTCCAAGAACATAGGGTTTCCAGAAGGAAAAAGCGATCTCTGAGAGACGTTTCCAAGGACAGAGATGGCGAGTCGTACTGGCCTTTAGAAACAAGTGTGTGGAGAATGCCCCTTTCAGAGGACCACCATTTCTCCTGCGAGAAGCCTTCTACAATGTATGTGTGGAGGCATCAGGCGGGTGCCGGGTCCATCCCTCAGGGAAAACACTCTGTCGAGAACAATGTTCCAGGAACGTCTTGCTTACAGAACGTCGAAGATTTCTCCAGGTCCTTGTGTGATGCGGAGGAGTCTGCCCTAATGGGATCTCTGAGAAACAAGGCCGCGGAGACTGGAAACCTTCCCTGCCACCTGGATATACGAAGACGGAAACCATTGCACGTCGATGTGTGGAAGTAGAGGCCAGGGGCCTTGACCTGATGCCCGGGAAGGCGTCTGTGCGGAATTCAACATGGAGCGAACAACCGAAATCTTCCCGTGTAGAGTCCTGTAGCATGGACGTGTACAAGCATCTGGAGCGGGCCCTCTTCTTCCCTCGGAGATACGAGCCCGTGGCGAATGCCACGTCGAGTTCACGTCCTTTCTCATGCGTTCTCTGCCATTTCCAGTGTCGGCCGTGAAGGATAGGCAAAGGGAAAAGTCCCCGTATCGGAGTCCCCAGGATGTGGGGAAAGCAGCTCCCAGGAAACCCAAGTTCCCCCCAGTGAGACGCTTTCTCACACACAGGTATGGGCGCATTCGAATGTGCGATAGACTTCCTTCGGGGAAGGCGATGTTCCATGAATTTCGTGTTTCCAGGAGAGAAAGCTGATGTCCAGGACATGTGTGCAAGTCTTGAGATGCGGCAAGGTCCTTAGGGCGAGCTTCGAGTCTGTGGATCAAGCCCCTTTCGGATAACCACAAGTTTGTCAAGTGTGAATCATTCTGGCTTCCATGTGTGGAACAATCGAAACACGCCCTCTCCCTCTGTCTGTGAAGCAGTCTCTGGGGAATGCCACTTTCCCGTCAGAGGAAGTTGGTTTCCGTGAGGAGCATTCTACCATCTTTCGCCAGAGGCACGCGGAAAGTGCGTCAGACGTCGTGGAACGCAAGCCTGGGAATAAAGCAAGATACACCGTGGAACACGACCCTTCAAACGAAACCATTCTCATGGATGTGTGTGTTCTCAGACTAGAGTAATGCCGTGTCCTTGGCTTGGAGAAAGACTTCTGTGGAGGATGCAGTTCCAGCGACACTGTGGCTGTTCCACCGAGAAGCTTCCGAGCCTCTCAGTGTGGAGGCATCCCGAGAGTGCCCCAGTCTTCTGTTTGAGAAAAAGAGTGTGAAGAAAAGCGCTGCCCGCTAACATCTTGATGCCAGAAGCGAAAGCGATTTCTCCTATAGGTGTAGAAATAGAGGACAGGTGGTTTGTCCTTAGGCATGGAATCCAGATGGCAGAGACTGCATTTTTCAGAACCGCATAATTGTCTGCGGCATGAAGGATACCGGCACGTCTATGGGGCAGCATCAGGAAGGTGCCCTCTAGTTCCGCAGTTGGTAACGGTCGGCTTAGAAGAGGACGTTGAAGGAAACACTTGCTTTCTGAAGACACAAGCCTTTTCCATTCTCCGCGTGTAGTCTGGAGGAAACTGCCCTAAAACCAATTCATCAACCACAGACTCTGGACCATGGAACTCTAAACTGCCAGCTCGATATCTGAGGGTAGAAACACTTTCATATCTGTGTGGAAGGGCAGGCAAGTGGCCAGGATTCGGATGAGAGAACCTCATGCGTGGACATTGTAACTTAGAGCGAACAGCAGATGTGCTCCCGTGAGAAGCCTGCTGGCCGGGAAGTGTTGACGCGTCAGGATGAAACCCTCTCATTCCCACCGTGGAAGAAATGTCTGCCTCAGGCACGTCTCCGCGACACCCTGGATCCTTCAATCCTATACCCTGCTAGCCTCTGTGGGTTGAAGTCTCAGAAACGGGCAGGATCGGGCCCTCGGGGAAAGAGTTCTGTGTAGATAGCCTCTTTCGGCAACCAACGTGGTTCTTCAAAGGGGGAAGCCTTGTAGGAAGTATGTGTTGCCGTGTCAGGACAATGCCATCTCCGCCCATCGTCGAAAGTTGACTGTGGAGGACGACACGTTCCAGGACCATCTGGATTCCGGAAGAGAAAACGATTTCTAGTGTAGGTATGGAAAGAGAGGCAAGGGGCCAGTCCCCGTCTGCGAGATCCAAGTCCGTGGAGAGTACAACTACGGAGCCACAACAAGTTTCTCCCCAAAGGGAAGTTTCAAGCTCTGGGGTGGGCAAGCTTCGGCGGGGTTCCATATCCTTGCCTCTGAGAATCAAGGCTGTGGAGATGGTCACTTCCCGGGAGCATCTATTTCTGGAGATCCAAACTGTGGGCACGGAGGTGGCACGCGAGACTAAGGGGCGTGTCCCTGTCAGGGAGAACACAGTCCGTGGAGACGGCCACTTTCCTGAGCATCTCGTTCCCTCAAGCTGGAAGTATCCTGGCCTATATTGATGAGAAGTAGCAGAATTCCTCAACCTCTGCTCTGCCTAAATAGACTGTGGGCAATGCCAGTTTCCCTAACACCGTGTCTCCAGAAGAGAATTGCCATGTCCAGTTCAAAAGCGGGGAGGTCTAGGAGAGGGACCACGGCCTCACGCTGGGAAACGGGCCTGGGGACATGCACCATTCAGGGAACGACAATGCTCCCCAAAGAGGAGCATTCTAGCACGCATGGGTTGTGGCCTCCTAAACATGCCCCATCCTTGACTCTGTGAAACGAGTCTCTGGGCATCGCACGTGTCCCGAAAGTGGAAGTTCTCTCCTGCCAGAATCTTTGGAGCACGTTTGTCTAGATGCACGGCCAAAGTGCCATGCCCTTCGGTCAGGTAATGAACCCTGCGAATAAAGCCCGTTTCAGACAAGAACACGACACTCCCAAACACACGCCTCAGAGCAGATCCGTGTGTTTTCACCGGAGGAAATGCCGTTTCCACCGTTGGGCGAAGGAATGCTGGGGAGGAGGCCATTTCGGCAACATCGTAGATTTTCACGCCATAAAAATCCAAGCCTCCGTGTGTGCAACGATCACGAGAGGGCCATCGAATTTCCCGGGAGATACCAGACGCTGGAGGATCTGGTGTCCACTCAAATTTTGTTTTCCGAAGAGAAAACGCATTTCTCATAGTTGTGTGGAAGTCTAGGGAAGGGGGCTTGTCCTTAAGATGAGAAACAAGACTGTGGAGAGTGCAACTTTCTGAGCACCCCAAGCATCTCTTTTGGGAACCCTGGTTGCCCCTGTGCCTTGTGGCATCCGAAAGGTGCCTAACCTTCCCTCAGTGAATACACTCTCTTGGGAATACAGCGTTCAAGTCAACACTTGCTTCCTGAAGATACAAAGCTTTTCAAGGCAGGTGTTTGATCAGGAGGAAACATGCCTACACGGACCTCGGGAAAACAAGACGTGGGAATGGTCATCGTCACGGCCATCTGGATGCGGGGAGATAGATCCATCTTCAATTCTGTGTGCGGAAGCATAGGCAAGGGCCTAGGACCCTATCCTGAGAAACAAGTCTCTGGAGAAGAGAATGTTCAGCACACCGCAGCTGTCCTGCCGGAGATGTGTTCTAGCATGGGTGTGTGCAAGCATCGGGAGAGTTCCATCCCCTTCCGTCTGCGAGACAAGCCTGTGGAGATGGCCCCTTGGCCATAACATTTGGGTCCAGATTTCCAATCGAGTTCCAGGAGAGGTGCGGAAGGATAGGCCAGGTAAGAAGTCCCCCAGTGTTCCAGTAACAATTCTGGGGAAGCACAGGTGCCAGGAAACACAAGTTCCTTCAGAGGAGATGCTTTCTAGTACTTACGTCCAGAAGTCTCTGTACATAGCCTACCCTTGCTTGTGGGAGACCAGTTGGGTGGAATGCGAATTCCACTACCATCTTGTTTGCACAAGAGAGAAATCGAATCATTCCAATATATGCGCTGGAGCCTAGTGTACCGGGGCGATGTCCTGACGCTTTGAGAGAAGAGTGTGGAGCAGGCATCGTTGAGGAATCCACAAGTTTCTCAAGCGAGGAGCCTTCTAGCATTGCCGGGGTGAAGCGACCGAAACATGCACGAACCTTCCCTCTGTGAATAGGCTCTAGGGAATGCCAATTTCCCCTCAGAGGAAGATTGTCCCGGTGGGAAGCTCTCTAGCCTGTTGGTCTGCAGGCCCGCGGACAAGGCCACATATACTTCGCTAAGGAAAACTCTCTGTGAAGAAAGATAGGTTCAGTGAAGGAACCACACGTCCCACCAAACCCACTGAAACACACGGAGACGTTTTGGCATCAGGAAAGGCTTTATCCTTGCCCTGGATAGAATGCTTTTGGGAGTACCTGTGCTGCCCCGGCGTTGGATTGCCAAGGAGCCCCTTCCTACCTTATAGGTGTGGGAGTGGGCAATGTCCTTCGACGTGGAGACAAGTCTGTGAAGCAAGCACCGTTCGGGGAACCACCAGACTCTCGAGCGAGAAGCATTCCAGCCTGCATGTCCTCAGGCTCCCGAAACACGGGCTCTCTTTGCGTCTCTGAATAAATCTTTGGGGAATGCAACGTTCCTTCACAGGAAGCATGTCCCAGCGGGACATTTTGTGGTATGTTTCTCTAGAAGTACGGGGATGGGTGGTCGCATTCAGGAGCTGCCGTGGCCTTGGCCGGGAGAAACAATTCTGTGGAGAAGGCGACTTCGTCCCCAGTGTGCTTTTCCAAGAAGAAGCTTCCTTAGGCTAAAAGCGTGGAAGCATCACTGTAATGCCACCTTCTTCCGTCTGAGCAGCAGGACGGTAGGCAACCCTACTTTCCAAGAACATAGGGTTTCCAGAAGGAAAAAGCGATCTCTGAGAGACGTTTCCAAGGACAGAGATGGCGGGTCGTACTGGCCTTTAGAAACAAGTGTGTGGAGAATGCCCCTTTCAGAGGACCACCATTTCTCCTGCGAGAAGCCTTCTACAATGTATGTGTGGAGGCATCAGGCGGGTGCCGGGTCCATCCCTCAGGGAAAACACTCTGTCGAGAACAATGTTCCAGGAACGTCTTGCTTACAGAACGTCGAAGATTTCTCCAGGTCCTTGTGTGATGCGGAGGAGTCTGCCCTAATGGGATCTCTGAGAAACAAGGCTGCGGAGACTGGAAACCTTCCCTGCCACCTGGATATACGAAGACGGAAACAATTGCACGTCGATGTGTGGAAGTAGAGGCCAGGGGCCTTGACCTGATGCCCGGGAAGGCGTCTGTGCGGAATTCAACATGGAGCGAACAACCGAAATCTTCCCGTGTAGAGTCCTGTAGCATGGACGTGTACAAGCATCTGGAGCGGGCCCTCTTCTTCCCTCGGAGATACGAGCCCGTGGCGAATGCCACGTCGAGTTCACGTCCTTTCTCATGCGTTCTCTGCCATTTCCAGTGTCGGCCGTGAAGGATAGGCAAAGGGAAAAGTCCCCGTATCGGAGTCCCCAGGATGTGGGGAAAGCAGCTCCCAGGAAACCCAAGTTCCCCCCAGTGAGACGCTTTCTCACACACAGGTATGGGCGCATTCGAATGTGCGATATACTTCCTTCGGGGAAGGCGATGTTCCATGAATTTCGTGTTTCCAGGAGAGAAAGCTGATGTCCAGGACATGTGTGCATGTCTTGAGATGCGGCAAGGTACTTAGGGCGAGCTTCGAGTCTGTGGATCAAGCCCCTTTCGGATAACCACAAGTTTGTCAAGTGTGAATCATTCTGGCTTCCATGTGTGGAACAATCGAAACACTCCCTCTCCCTCTGTCTGTGAAGCAGTCTCTGGGGAATGCCACTTTCCCGTCAGAGGAAGTTGGTTTCCGTGAGGAGCATTCTACCATCTTTCGCCAGAGGCACGCGGAAAGTGCGTCAGACGTCGCGGAACGCAAGCCTGGGAATAAAGCAAGATTCACCGTGGAACACGACCCTTCAAACGAAACCATTCTCATGGATGTGTGTGTTCTCAGACTAGAGTAATGCCGTGTCCTTGGCTTGGAGAAAGACTTCTGTGGGGGATGCAGTTCCAGCGACACTGTGGCTGTTCCACCGAGAAGCTTCCGAGCCTCTATGTGTGGAGGCATCCCGACAGTGCCCCAATCTTCTGTTTGAGAAAAAGAGTGTGAAGAAAAGCGCTGCCCGCTAACATCTTGATGCCAGAAGCGAAAGCGATTTCTCCTATAGGTGTAGAAATAGAGGACAGGTGGTTTGTCCTTAGGCATGGAATCCAGATGGCAGAGAGTGCATTTTTCAGAACCGCATAATTATCTGCGGCATGAAGGATACCGGCACGTCTGTGGGGCAGCATCAGGAAGGTGCCCTCTAGTTCCGCAGTTGGTAACGGTCGGCTTAGAAGCGGACGTTGATGGAAACACTTGATTTCTGAAGACACAAGCCTTTTCCATTCTCCGCGTGTAGTCTGGAGGAAACTGCCCTAAAACCAATTCATCAACCAGAGACTCTGGACCATGGAACTCTAAACTGCCAGCTCGATATCTGAGGGTAGAAACACTTTCATATCTGTGTGGAAGGGCAGGCAAGTGGCCAGGATTCGGATGAGAGAACCTCATGCGTGGACATTGTAACTTAGAGCGAACAACAAATGTGCTCCCGTGAGAAGCCTGCTGGCCGGGAAGTCTTGACGCGTCAGGATGAAACAGTCTCATTCCCACCGTGGAAGAAATGTCTGCCTCAGGCACGTCTCCGCGACACCCTGAATCCTTCAATCCTATACCCTGCTAGCCTCTGTGGGTTGAAGTCTCAGAAAAGGGCAGGATCGGGCCCTCGGCGAAAGAGTTCTGTGTAGATAGCCTCTTTCGGCAACCAACGTGGTTCTTCAAAGGGGGAAGCCTTGTAGGAAGTATGTGTTGCCGTGTCAGGACAATGCCATCTCCGCCCATCGTCGAAAGTTGACTGTGGAGGACGACACGTTCCAGGACCATCTGGATTCCGGAAGAGAAAGCGATTTCTAGTGTAGGTATGGAAAGAGAGGCAAGGGGCCAGTCCCCGTCTGCGAGATCCAAGTCCGTGGAGAGTACAACTTCGGAGGCACAACAAGTTTCTCCCCAAAAGGAAGTTTCAAGCTCTGGGGTGGGCAAGCTTCGGCGGGGTTCCATATCCTTGCCTCTGAGAATCAAGGCTGTGGAGATGGTCACTTCCCGGGAGCATCTACTTTCTGGAGATCCAAAGTGTGGGCACGGAGGTGGCCCGCGAGACGAAAGGGGCGTGTCCCTGTCAGGGAGAACACAGTCCGTGGAGACGGCCACTTTCGTGAGCATCTCGTTCCCTCAAGCCGGAAGTATCCTGGCCTATATTGATGAGAAGTAGCAGAATTCCTCAACCTCTGCTCTGCCTAAATAGACTGTGGGCAATGCCACTTTCCCTAACACCGTGTCTCCAGAAGAGAATTGCCATGTCCAGTTCAAAAGCGGGGAGGTCTATGAGAGGGACCCCGGCCTCACGCTGAGAAACGGGCCTGGGGACATGCTCCATTCAGGGTACGACAATGCTCCCCAAAGAGGAGCATTCTAGCACGCATGGGTTGTGGCCTCCTAAACATGCCCCATCCTTGCCTCTGAGAAACGAGTCTCTGGGCATCGCACGTGTCCCGAAAGTGGAAATTCTCTCCTGCCAGAATCTTTGGAGCACGTTTGTCTAGATGCACGGCCAAAGTGCCATGCCCTTCGGTCAGGTAAAGAACCCTGCGAATAAAGTACGTTTCAGATAAGAACACGACACTCTCAAACACACGCCTCAGAGCAGATCCGTGTGTTTTCACCGGAGGAAATGCCGTTTCCACCGTTGGGCGAAGGAATGCTGGGGAGGAGGCCATTTCGGTAACATCGTAGATTTTCACGCCATAAAAATCCAAGCCTCCGTGTGTGCAACGATCACGAGAGGGCCATCGAATTTCCCGGGAGATACCAGACGCTGGAGGATCCGGTGTCCACTCACATCTTGTTTTCCGAAGAGAAAACGCATTTCTCATAGTTGTGTGGAAGTCTAGGGAAGGGGGCTTGTCCTTAAGATGAGAAACAAGACTGTGGAGAGTGCAACTTTCTGAGCACCCCAAGCACCTCTTTTGGGAACCCTGGTTGCCCCTGTGCCTTGTGGCATCCGAAAGGTGCCTAACCCTCCCTCAGTGAATACACTCTCTTTGGAATACAGCGTTTAAGTCAACACTTGCTTCCTGAAGATACAAAGCTTTTCAAGGCAGGTGTTTGATCAGGAGGAAACATGCCTACACGGACCTCTGGAAAACAAGACTTGGAAATGGTCATCGTCACGGCCATCTGGATGCGGGGAGATAGATCCATCTTCAATTCTGTGTGCGGAAGCATAGGCAAGGGCCTAGGACCCTATCCTGAGAAACAAGTCTCTGGAGAAGAGAATGTTCAGCACACCGCAGCTGTCCTGCCGGAGATGTGTTCTAGCATGGGTGTGTGCAAGCATCGGGAGAGTTCCATCCCCTTCCGTCTGCGAGACAAGCCTGTGGAGATGGCCCCTTGGCAATAAGATTTGGGTCCAGATCTCCAATCGAGTTCCAGGAGAGGTGCGGAAGAATAGGCCAGGTAACAAGTCCCCCAGTGTTCCAGTAACAATTCTGGGGAAGCACAGGTGCCAGGAAACACAAGTTCCTTCAGAGGAGATGCTTTCTAGTACTTACGTCCAGAAGTCTCTGTACATAGCCTACCCTTGCTTGTGGGAGTCAAGTTGGGTGGAATGCGAATTCCACTACCATCTTGTTTGCACAAGAGAGAAATCGAATCATTCCAATATATGCGCTGGAGCCTAGTGTACCGGGGCGATGTCGTGACGCTTTGAGAGAAGAGTGTGGAGCAGGCATCGTTGAGGAATCCACAAGTTTCTCAAGCGAGGAGCCTTCTAGCATTGCCGGGGTGAAGCGACCGAAACATGCACGAACCTTCCCTCTGTGAATAGGCTCTAGGGAATGCCAATTTCCCCTCAGAGAAAGATTGTCCCGGTGGGAAGCTCTCTAGCCTGTTGGTCTGCAGGCCCGCGGACAAGGCCACATATACTTCGCTAAGGAAAACTCTCTGTGAAGAAAGATAGGTTCAGTGAAGGAACCACACGTCCCACCAAACCCACTGAAACACACGGAGACGTTTTGGCATCAGGAAAGGCTTTATCCTTGCCCTGGATAGAAGGCTTTTGGGAGTACCTGTGCTGCCCCGGCGTTGGATTGCCAAGGAGCCCCTTCCTACCTTATAGGTGTGGGAGTGGGCAATGTCCTTCGACGTGGAGACAAGTCTGTGAAGCAAGCACCGTTCGGGGAACCACCAGACTCTCGAGCGAGAAGCATTCCAGCCTGCATGTCCTCAGGCTCCCGAAACACGGGCTCTCTTTGCGTCTCTGAATAAATCTTTGGGGAATGCAACGTTCCTTCACAGGAAGCATGTCCCAGCGGGACATTTTGTGGTATGTTTCTCTAGAAGTACGGGGATGGGTGGTCGCATTCAGGAGCTGCCGTGGCCTTGGCCGGGAGAAACAATTCTGTGGAGAAGGCGACTTCGTCCCCAGTGTGCTTTTCCAAGAAGAAGCTTCCTTAGGCTAAAAGCGTGGAGGCATCCCTGTAATGCCACCTTCTTCCGTCTGAGCAGCAGGACGGTAGGCAACCCTACTTTCCAAGAACATAGGGTTTCCAGAAGGAAAAAGCGATCTCTGAGAGACGTTTCCAAGGACAGAGATGGCGGGTCGTACTGGCCTTTAGAAACAAGTGTGTGGAGAATGCCCCTTTCAGAGGACCACCATTTCTCCTGCGAGAAGCCTTCTACAATGTATGTGTGGAGGCATCAGGCGGGTGCCGGGTCCATCCCTCAGGGAAAACACTCTGTCGAGAACAATGTTCCAGGAACGTCTTGCCCTCAGAACGTCGAAGATTTCTCCAGGTCCTTGTGTGATGCGGAGGAGTCTGCCCTAATGGGATCTCTGAGAAACAAGGCTGCGGAGACTGGAAACCTTCCCTGCCACCTGGATATCCGAAGACGGAAACCATTTCACGTCGATGTGTGGAAGTAGAGGCCAGGGGCCTTGACCTGATGCCCGGGAAGCCGTCTGTGCGAATTCAACATGGAGCGAACAACCGAAATCTTCCCGTGTAGAGTCCTGTAGCATGGACGTGTACAAGCATCTGGAGCGGGCCCTCTCCTTCCCTCGTAGATATGAGCCCGTGGCGAATGCCACGTCGAGTTCACGTCCTTTCTCATGCGTTCTCTGCCATTTCCAGCGTCGGCCGTGAAGGATAGGCAAAGGGAAAAGTCCCCGTATCGGAGACCCCAGGATGTGGGGAAAGCAGCTCCCAGGACACCCAAGTTCCCCCAAATGAGATGCTTTCTCACACACAGGTATGGGCGCATTCGAATGTGCGATATACTTCCTTCGGGGAAAGCGATGTTCCATGAATTTCGTGTTTCCAGGAGAGAAAGCTGATGTCCAGGACATGTGTGCAAGTCTTGAGATGCGGCAAGGTCCTTAGGGCGAGCTTCGAGTGTGTGGATCAAGTCCCTTTCGGATAACCACAAGTTTGTCAAGTGTGAATCATTCTGGATTCCATGTGTGGAACAATCGAAACACGCCCTCTCCCTCTGTCTGTGAAGCAGTCTCTGGGGAATGCCACTTTCCCGTCAGAGGAAGATGGTTTCCGTGAGGAGCATTCAACCATCTTTCGCCAGAGGCACGCGGAAAGTGCGTCAGACGTCGCGGAACGCAAGCCTGGGAATAAAGCAAGATTCACCGTGGAACACGACCCTTCAAACGAAACCATTCTCATGGATGTGTGTGTTCTCAGACTAGAGTAATGCCGTGTCCTTGGCTTGGAGAAAGACTTCTGTGGAGGATGCAGTTCCAGCGACACTGTGGCTGTTCCACCGAGAAGCTTCCGAGCCTCTCAGTGTGGAGGCATCCCGAGAGTGCCCCAGTCTTCTGTTTGAGAAAAAGAGTGTGAAGAAAAGCGCTGCCCGCTAACATCTTGATGCCAGAAGCGAAAGCGATTTCTCCTATAGGTGTAGAAATAGAGGACAGGTGGTTTGTCCTTAGGCATGGAATCCAGATGGCAGAGACTGCATTTTTCAGAACCGCATAATTGTCTGCGGCATGAAGGATACCGGCACGTCTATGGGGCAGCATCAGGAAGGTGCCCTCTAGTTCCGCAGTTGGTAACGGTCGGCTTAGAAGAGGACGTTGAAGGAAACACTTGCTTTCTGAAGACACAAGCCTTTTCAATTCTCCGCGTGTAGTCTGGAGGAAACTGCCCTAAAACCAATTCATCAACCACAGACTCTGGACCATGGAACTCTAAACTGCCAGCTCGATATCTGAGGGTAGAAACACTTTCATATCTGTGTGGAAGGGCAGGCAAGTGGCCAGGATTCGGATGAGAGAACCTCATGCGTGGACATTGTAACTTAGAGCGAACAGCAGATGTGCTCCCGTGAGAAGCCTGCTGGCCGGGAAGTGTTGACGCGTCAGGATGAAACCCTCTCATTCCCACCGTGGAAGAAATGTCTGCCTCAGGCACGTCTCCGCGACACCCTGGATCCTTCAATCCTATACCCTGCTAGCCTCTGTGGGTTGAAGTCTCAGAAAAGGGCAGGATCGGGCCCTCGGGGAAAGAGTTCTGTGTAGATAGCCTCTTTCGGCAACCAACGTGGTTCTTCAAAGGGGGAAGCCTTGTAGGAAGTATGTGTTGCCGTGTCAGGACAATGCCATCTCCGCCCATCGTCGAAAGTTGACTGTGGAGGACGACACGTTCCAGGACCATCTGGATTCCGGATGAGAAAACGATTTCTAGTGTAGGTATGGAAAGAGAGGCAAGGGGCCAGTCCCCGTCTGCGAGATCCAAGTCCGTGGAGAGTACAACTACGGAGCCACAACAAGTTTCTCCCCAAAGGGAAGTTTCAAGCTCTGGGGTGGGCAAGCTTCGGCGGGGTTCCATATCCTTGCCTCTGAGAATCAAGGCTGTGGAGATGGTCACTTCCCGGGAGCATCTACTTTCTGGAGATCCAAACTGTGGGCACGGAGGTGGCACGCGAGACTAAGGGGCTTGTCCCTGTCAGGGAGAACACAGTCCGTGGAGACGGCCACTTTCGTGAGCATCTCGTTCCCTCAAGCCGGAAGTATCCTGGCCTATATTGATGAGAAGTAGCAGAATTCCTCAACCTCTGCTCTGCCTAAATAGACTGTGAGCAATGCCAGTTTCCCTAACACCGTGTCTCCAGAAGAGAATTGCCATGTCCAGTTCAAAAGCGGGGAGGTCTAGGAGAGGGACCACGGCCTCACGCTGGGAAACGGGCCTGGGGACATGCACCATTCAGGGAACGACAATGCTCCCCAAAGAGGAGCATTCTAGCACGCATGGGTTGTGGCCTCCTAAACATGCCCCATCCTTGCCTCTGTGAAACGAGTCTCTGGGCATCGCACGTGTCCCGAAAGTGGAAGTTCTCTCCTGCCAGAATCTTTGGAGCACGTTTGTCTAGATGCACGGCCAAAGTGCCATGCCCTTCGGTCAGGTAATGAACCCTGCGAATAAAGCACGTTTCAGACAAGAGCACGACACTCTCAAACACACGCCTCAGAGCAGATCCGTGTGTTTTCACCGGAGAAAATGCCGTTTCCACCGTTGGGCGACGAATGCTGGGGAGGATGCCTTTCGGCAACATCGTAGATTTTCACGCCATAAAAATCCAAGCATCCGTGTGTGCAACGATCACGAGAGGGCCATCGAATTTCCCGGGAGATACCAGACGCTGGAGGATCCGGTGTCCACTCACATCTTGTTTTCCCAAGAGAAAAGCCATTTCTCATAGTTGTGTGGAAGTCTAGGGAAGGGGGCTTGTCCTTAAGATGAGAAACAAGACTGTGGAGAGGGCAACTTTCAGCGCACCCCAAGCATCTCTTTTGGGAAGCCTGGTTGCCCCTGTGCCTTGTGGCATCCGAAAGGTGCCTAACCTTCCCTCAGTGAATACACTCTCTTGGGAATACAGCGTTCAAGTCAACACTTGCTTCCTGAAGATACAAAGCTTTTCAAGGCAGGTGTTTGATCAGGAGGAAACATGCCTACACGGACCTCGGGAAAACAAGACGTGGGAATGGTCATCGTCACGGCCATCTGGATGCGGGGAGATAGATCCATCTTCAATTCTGTGTTCGGAAGCATAGGCAAGGGCCTAGGACCCTATCCTGAGAAACAAGTCTCTGGAGAAGAGAATGTTCAGCACACCGCAGCTGTCCTGCCGGAGATGTGTTCTAGCATGGGTGTGTGCAAGCATCGGGAGAGTTCCATCCCCTTCCGTCTGCGAGACAAGCCTGTGGAGATGGCCCCTTGGCAATAACATTTGGGTCCAGATTTCCAATCGAGTTCCAGGAGAGGTGCGGAAGGATAGGCCAGGTAACAAGTCCCCCAGTGTTCCAGTAACAACTCTGGGGAAGCACAGGTGCCAGGAAACACAAGTTCCTTCAGAGGAGATGCTTTCTAGTACTTACGTCCAGAAGTCTCTGTACATAGCCTACCCTTGCTTGTGGGAGGCAAGTTGGGTGGAATGCGAATTCCACTACCATCTTGTTTGCACAAGAGAGAAATCGAATCATTCCAATATATGCGCTGGAGCCTAGTGTACCGGGGCGATGTCCTGACGCTTTGAGAGAAGAGTGTGGAGCAGGCATCGTTGAGGAATCCACAAGTTTCTCAAGCGAGGAGCCTTCTAGCATTGCCGGGGTGAAGCGACCGAAATATGCACGAACCTTCCCTCTGTGAATAGGCTCGAGGGAATGCCAATTTCCCCACAGAGGAAGATTGTCCCGGTGGGAAGCTCTCTAGCCTGTTGGTCTGCAGGCCCGCGGAGAAGGCCACATATACTTCGCTAAGGAAAACTCTCTGTGAAGAAAGATAGGTTCAGTGAAGGAACCACACGTCCCACCAAACCCACTGAAACACACGGAGATGTTTTGGCATCAGGAAAGGCTTTATCCTTGCCCTGGATAGAATGCTTTTGGGAGTACCTGTGCTGCCCCGGCGTTGGATTGCAAAGGAGCCCCTTCCTACCTTATAGGTGTTGGAGTGGGCAATGTCCTTCCACGTGGAGACAAGTCTGTGAAACAAGCACCGTTCGGGGAACCACCAGAGTCTCGAGCGAGAAGCATTCCAGCCTGCATGTCCTGAGGCTCCCGAAACACGGGCTCTCTTTGCGTCTCTGAATAAATCTCTGGGGAATGAAACGTTCCTTCACAGGAAGCATGTCCCCGCGAGACATTTTGTGGTATGTTTCTCTAGAAGTACGGGGATGGGTGGTCGCATTCAGGAGCTGCCGTGGCCTTGGCCAGGAGAAACAATTCTGTGGAGAAGGCGACTTCATCCCCAGTGTGCTTTTCCAAGAAGAAGCTTCCTTAGGCTAAAAGCGTGGAAGCATCACTGTAATGCCACCTTCTTCCCTCTGAGCAGCAGGACGGTAGGCAAACCTACTTTCCAAGAACATGGGGTTTCCAGAAGGAAAAAGCGATCTCTGAGAGACGTTTCCAAGGGCAGAGATGGCGAGTCGTACTGGCCTTTAGAAACAAGTGTGTGGAGAATGCCCCTTTCAGAGGACCAACATTTCTCCTGCGAGAAGCCTTCTACAATGTATGTGTGGAGGCATCAGGCGGGTGCCGGGTCCATCCCTCAGGGAAAACACTCTGTCGAGAACAAGGTTCCAGGAACGTCTTGCTTACAGAACTTCGAAGATTTCTCCAGGTCCTTGTGTTATGCGGAGGAGTCTGCCCTAATGGGATCTCTGAGAAACAAGGCCGCGGAGACTGGAAACCTTCCCTGCCACCTGGATATACGAAGACGGAAACCATTGCACGTCGATGTGTGGAAGTAGCGGCCAGGGGCCTTGACCTGATGCCCGGGAAGGCGTCTGTGCGGAATTCAACATGGAGCGAACAACCGAAATCTTCCCGTGTAGAGTCCTGTAGCATGGACGTGTACAAGCATCTGGAGCGGGCCCTCTTCTTCCCTCGGAGATACGAGCCCGTGGCGAATGCCACGTCGAGTTCACGTCCTTTCTCATGCGTTCTCTGCCATTTCCAGTGTCGGCCGTGAAGGATAGGCAAAGGGAAAAGTCCCCGTATCGGAGTCCCCAGGATGTGGGGAAAGCAGCTCCCAGGAAACCCAAGTTCCCCCCAGTGAGACGCTTTCTCACACACAGGTATGGGCGCATTCGAATGTGCGATAGACTTCCTTCGGGGAAGGCGATGTTCCCTGAATTTCGTGTTTCCAAGAGAGAAAGCTGATGTCCATGACATGTGTGCAAGTCTTGAGATGCGGAAAGGTCCTTAGGGCGAGCTTCGAGTCTGTGGATCAAGCCCCTTTCGGAGAACCACAAGTTTGTCAAGTGTGAATCATTCTGGCTTCCATGTGTGGAACAATCGAAACACGCCCTCTCCCTCTGTCTGTGAAGCAGTCTCTGGGGAATGCCACTTTCCCGTCAGAGGAAGTTGGTTCCCGTGAGGAGCATTCTACCATCTTTCGCCAGAGGCACGCGGAAAGTGCGTCAGACGTCGCGGAACGCAAGCCTGGGAATAAAGCAAGATTCACCGTGGAACACGACCCTTCAAACGAAACCATTCTCATGGATGTGTGTGTTCTCAGACTAGAGTAATGCCGTGTCCTTGGCTTGGAGAAAGACTTCTGTGGAAGATGCAGTTCCAGCGACCCTGTGGCTGTTCCACCGAGAAGCTTCCGAGCCTCTATGTGTGGAGGCATCCCTAGAGTGCCCCAGTCTTCTGTTTGAGAAAAAGAGTGTGAAGAAAAGCGCTGCCCGCTAACATCTTGATGCCAGAAGCGAAAGCGATTTCTCCTATAGGTGTAGAAATAGAGGACAGGTGGTTTGTCCTTAGGCATGGAATCAGGATGTCAGAGACTGCATTTTTCAGAACCGCATAATTGTCTGCGGCATGAAGGATACCGGCACGTCTGTGGGGCAGCATCAGGAAGGTGCCCTCTAGTTCCGCAGTTGGTAACGGTCGGCTTAGAAGAGGACGTTGAAGGAAACACTTGCTTTCTGAAGACACAAGCCTTTTCCATTCTCCGCGTGTAGTCTGGAGGAAACTGCCCTAAAACCAATTCATCAACCAGAGACTCTGGACCATGGAACTCTAAACTGCCAGCTCGATATCTGAGGGTAGAAACACTTTCATATCTGTGTGGAAGGGCAGGCAAGTGGCCAGGATTCGGAGGAGAGAACCTCATGCGTGGACATTGTAACTTAGAGCGAACAACAAATGTGCTTCCGTGAGAAGCCTGCTGGCCGCGAAGTGTTGAAGCGTCAGGATGAAGCCCTCTCATTCCCACCGTGGAAGAAATGTCTGCCTCAGGCACGTCTCCGCGACACCCTGGATCCTTCAATCCTATACCCTGCTAGCCTCTGTGGGTTGAAGTCTCAGAAAAGGGCAGGATCGGGCCCTCGGGGAAAGAGTTCTGTGTAGATAGCCTCTTTCGGCAACCAACGTGGTTCTTCAAAGGGGGAAGCCTTGTAGGAAGTATGTGTTGCCGTGTCAGGACAATGCCATCTCCGCCCATCGTCGAAAGTTGACTGTGGAGGACGACACGATCCAGGACCATCTGGATTCCGGAAGAGAAAGCGATTTCTAGTGTAGGTATGGAAAGAGAGGCAAGGGGCCAGTCCCCGTCTGCGAGATCCAAGTCCGTGGAGAGTACAACTTCGGAGGCACAACAAGTTTCTCCCCAAAGGGAAGTTTCAAGCTCTGGGGTGGGCAAGCTTCGGCGGGTTTCCATATCCTTGCCTCTGAGAATCAAGCCTGTGGAGATGGTCACATCCCGGGAGCATCTACTCCCTGGAGATCCAAACTGTGGGCACGGAGGTGGCACGCGAGACGAAAGGGGCGTGTCCCTGTCAGGGAGAACACAGACCGTGGAGACGGCCACTTTCGTGAGCATCTCGTTCCCTCAAGCCGGAATTATCCTGGCCTATATTGATGAGAAGTAGCAGAATTCCTCAACCTCCGCTCTGCCAAATAGACTGTGGGCAATGCCACTTTCCCTAACACCGTGTCTCCAGAAGAGAATTGCCATGTCCAGTTCAAAAGCGGGGAGGTCTAGGAGAGGGACCACGGCCTCACGCTGAGAAACGGGCCTGGGGACATGCACCATTCAGGGAACGACAATGCTCCCAAACGAGGAGCATTCTAGCACGCATGGGTTGTGGCCTCCTAAACATGCCCCATCCTTGCCTCTGTGAAACGAGTCTCTGGGCATTGCACGTGTCCCGACAGTGGAAGTTCTCTCCTGCCAGAATCTTTGGAGTACGATTGTCTAGATGCACGGTCAAAGTGCCATGCCCTTCGGTCAGGTAATGAACCCTGCGAATAAAGCACGTTTCAGACAAGAACACGACACTCTCAAACACACGCCTCAGAGCAGATCCGTGTGTTTTCACCGGAGGAAATGCCGTTTCCACCGTTGGGCGAAGGAATGCTGGAGAGGAGGCCATTTCGGCAACATCGTAGATTTTCACGCCATAAAAATCCAAGCCTCCGTGTGTGCAACGATCACGAGAGGGCCATCGAATTTCCCGGGAGATACCAGACGCTAGAGGATCCGGTGTCCACTCACATCTTGTTTTCCGAAGAGAAAACGCATTTCTCATTGTTGTGTGGAAGTCTAGGGAAGGGGGCTTGTCCTTAAGATGAGAAACAAGACTGTGAAGAGTGCAACTTTCAGAGCACACCAAGCATCTCTTTTGGGAAGCCTGGTTGCCCCTGTGCCTTGTGGCATCCGAAAGGTGCCTAACCTTCCCTCAGTGAATACACTCTCTTGGGAATACAGCGTTCAAGTCAACTCTTGCTTCCTGAAGATACAAAGATTTCCAAGGCAGGTGTTTGATCAGGAGGAAACATGCCTACACGGACCTCTGGAAAACAAGATGTGGGAATGGTCATCGTCACGGCCATCTGGATGGGGGGAGATAGATCCATCTTGAATTCTGTGTGCGGAAGCATAGGCAAGGGTCTAGGACCCTATCCTGAGATACAAGTCTCTGGAGAAGAGAATGTTCAGCACACCGCAGCTGTCCTGCCGGAGATGTGTTCTAGCATGGGTGTGTGCAAGCATCGGGAGAGTTCCATCCCCTTCCGTCTGCGAGACAAGCCTGTGGAGATGGCCCTTTGGCCATAACATTTGGGTCCAGATTTCCAATCGAGTTCCAGGAGAGGTGCGGAAGGATAGGCCTGGTAACAAGTCCCCCAGTGTTCCAGTAACAATTCTGGGGAAGCACAGGTGCCAGGAAACACAAGTTCCTTCAGAGGAGATGCTTTCTAATACATACGTCCAGAAGTCTCTGTACTTAGCCTACCCTTGCTTGTGGGAGGCAAGTTGGGTGGAATGCGAATTTCACTACCATCTTGTTTGCACAACAGAGAAATCGAATCATTCCAATATATGCGCTGGAGCCTAGTGTACCGGGGCGATGTCCTGACGCTTTGAGAGAAGAGTGTGGAGCAGGCATCGTTGAGGAATCCACAAGTTTCTCAAGCGAGGAGCCTTCTAGCATTGCCGGGGTGAAGCGACCAAAACATGCACGAACCTTCCCTCTGTGAATAGGCTCGAGGGAATGCCAATTTCCCCACAGAGGAAGATTGTCCCGGTGGGAAGCTCTCTAGCCTGTTGGTCTGCAGGGCCGCGGAGAAGGCCACATATACTTCGTTAAGGAAAACTCTCTGTGAAGAAAGATAGGTTCAGTGAAGGAACCACACGTCCCACCAAACCCACTGAAACCCACGGAGACGTTTTGGCATCAGGAAAGGCTTTATCCTTGCCTGGATAGAATGCTTTTGGGAGTACCTGTGCTGCCCCGGCGTTGGATTGCCAAGGAGCCCCTTCCTACCTTATAGGTGTGGGAGTGGGCAATGTCCTTCGACGTGGAGACAAGTCTGTGAAGCAAGCACCTTTCGGGGAACCACCAGACTCTCGAGCGAGAAGCATTCCAGCTTGCATGTCCTGAGGCTCCCGAAACACGGGCTCTCTTTGCGTCTCTGAATAAATCTCTGGGGAATGCAACGTTCCTTCACAGGAAGCATGTCCCCGCGAGACATTTTGTGGTATGTTTCTCTAGAAGTACGGGGATGGGTGGTCGCATTCAGGAGCTGCCGTGGCCTTGGCGGGGAGAAACAATTCTGTGGAGAAGGCGACTTCGTCCCCAGTGTGCTTTTCCAAGAAGAAGCTTCCTTAGGCCAAAAGCGTGGAAGCATCACTGTAATGCCACCTTCTTCCGTCTGAGCAGCAGGACGGTAGGCAACCCTACTTTCCAAGAACGTGGGGTTTCCAGAAGGAAAAAGCGATCTCTGAGAGACGTTTCCAAGGACAGAGATGGCGGGTCGTACTGGCCTTTAGAAACAAGTGTGTGGAGAATGCCCCTTTCAGAGGACCACCATTTCTCCTGCGAGAAGCCTTCTACAATGTATGTGTGGAGGCATCAGGCGGGTGCCGGGTCCATCCCTCAGGGAAAACACTCTGTCGAGAACAATGTTCCAGGAACGTCTTGCTTACAGAACGTCGAAGATTTCTCCAGGTCCTTGTGTGATGCGGAGGAGTCTGCCCTAATGGGATCTCTGAGAAACAAGGCTGCGGAGACTGGAAACCTTCCCTGCCACCTGGATATCCGAAGACGGAAACCATTGCACGTCGATGTGTGGAAGTAGAGGCCAGGGGCCTTGACCTGATGCCCGGGAAGGCGTCTGTGCGGAATTCAACATGGAGCGAACAACCGAAATCTTCCCGTGTAGAGTCCTGTAGCATGAACGTGTACAAGCATCTGGAGCGGGCCCTCTCCTTCCCTCGTAGATACGAGCCCGTGGCGAATGCCACGTCGAGTTCACGTCCTTTCTCATGCGTTCTCTGCCATTTCCAGTGTCGGCCGTGAAGGATAGGCAAAGGAAAAGTCCCCGTATCGGAGTCCCCAGGATGTGGGGAAAGCAGCTCCCAGGAAACCCAAGTTCCCCCCAGTGAGACGCTTTCTCACACACAGGTATGGGCGCATTCGAATGTGCTATATACTTCCTTCGGGGAAGGCGATGTTCCATGAATTTCGTGTTTCCAGGAGAGAAAGCTGATGTCCAGGACATGTGTCCAAATCTTGAGATGCGGCAAGGTCCTTAGGGCGAGCTTCGAGTGTGTGGATCAAGCCCCTTTCGGATAACCACAAGTTTGTCAAGTGTGAATCATTCTGGCTTCCATGTGTGGAACAATCGAAACACGCCCTCTCCCTCTGTCTGTGAAGCAGTCTCTGGGGAATGCCACTTTCCCGTCAGAGGAAGTTGGTTCCCGTGAGGAGCATTCTACCATCTTTCGCCAGAGGCACGCGGAAAGTGCGTCAGACGTCGCGGAACGCAAGCCTGGGAATAAAGCAAGATTCACCGTGGAACACGACCCTTCAAACGAAACCATTCTCATGGATGTCTGTGTTCTCAGACTAGAGTAATGCCGTGTCCTTGGCTTGGAGAAAGACTGTGGAGGATGAAGTTCCAGCGACACTGTGGCTGTTCCACCGAGAAGCTTCCGAGTCTCTATGTGTGGAGGCATCCCTAGAGTGCCCCAGTCTTCTGTTTGAGAAAAAGAGTGTGAAGAAAAGCGCTGCCCGCTAACATCTTGATGCCAGAAGCGAAAGCGATTTCTCCTATAGGTGTAGAAATAGAGGACAGGTGGTTTGTCCTTAGGCATGGAATCCAGATGGCAGAGACTGCATTTTTCAGAACCGCATAATTGTCTGCGGCATGAAGGATACCGGCACGTCTGTGAGGCAGCATCAGGAAGGTGCCCTCTAGTTCCGCAGTTGGTAACGGTCGGCTTAGAAGAGGACGTTGAAGGAAACACTTGCTTTCTGAAGACACAAGCCTTTTCCATTCTCCGCGTGTAGTCTGGAGGAAACTGCCCTAAAACCAATTCATCAACCAGAGACTCTGGACCATGGAACTCTAAACTGCCAGCTCGATATCTGAGGGTAGAAACACTTTCATATCTGTGTGGAAGGGCAGGCAAGTGGCCAGGATTCGGAGGAGAGAACCTCATGCGTGGACATTGTAACTTAGAGCGAACAACAAATGTGCTCCCGTGAGAAGCCTGCTGGCCGGGAAGTGTTGATGCGTCAGGATGAAACCCTCTCATTCCCACCGTGGAAGAAATGTCTGCCTCAGTCACGTCTCCGCGACACCCTGGATCCTTCAATCCTATACCCTGCTAGCCTCTGTGGGTTGAAGTCTCAGAAAAGGGCAGGATCGGGCCCTCGGGGAAAGAGTTCTGTGTAGATAGCCTCTTTCGGCAACCAACGTGGTTCTTCAAAGGGGGAAGCCTTGTAGGAAGTATGTGTTGCCGTGTCAGGACAATGCCATCTCCGCCCATCGTCGAAAGTTGACTGTGGAGGACGACACGTTCCAGGACCATCTGGATTCCGGAAGAGAAAGCGATTTCTAGTGTAGGTATGGAAAGAGAGGCAAGGGGCCAGTCCCCGTCTGCGAGATCCAAGTCCGTGGAGAGTACAACTTCGGAGGCACAACAAGTTTCTCCCGAAAGGGAAGTTTCAAGCTCTGGGGTGGGCAAGCTTCGGCGGGGTTCCATATCCTTGCCTCTGAGAATCAAGGCTGTGGAGATGGTCACTTCCCGGGAGCATCTACTTTCTGGAGATCCAAACTGTGGGCACGGAGGTGGCACGCGAGACTAAGGGGCGTGTCCCTCTCAGGGAGAACACAGTCCGTGGAGACGGCCACTTTCCTGAGCATCTCGTTCCCTCAAGCCGGAAGTATCCTGGCCTATATTGATGAGAAGTAGCAGAATTCCTCAACCTCTGCGCTGCCTAAATAGACTGTGGGCAATGCCATTTTCCCTAACACCGTGTCTCCAGAAGAGAATTGCCATGTCCAGTCCAGAAGCGGGGAGGTTTAGGAGAGGGACCACGGCCTCACGCTGAGAAACGGGCCTGGGGACATGCACCATTCAGGGAACGACAATGCTCCCCAACGAGGAGCATTCTAGCACGCATGGGTTGTGGCCTCCTAAACATGCCCCATCCTTGCCTCTGTGAAACGAGTCTCTGGGCATCGCACGTGCCCGAAAGTGGAAGTTCTCTCCTGCCAGAATCTTTGGAGCACGTTTGTCTAGATGCACGGCCAAAGTGCCATGCCCTTCGGTCAGGTAATGAACCCTGCGAATAAAGCACGTTTCAGACAAGAACACGACACTCTCAAACACACGCCTCAGAGCAGATCCGTGTGTTTTCACCGGAAGAAATGCCGTTTCCACCGTTGGGCGAAGGAATGTTGGAGAGGAGGCCATTTCGGCAACATCGTAGATTTTCACGCCATAAAAATCCAAGCCTCCGTGTGTGCAACGATCACGAGAGGGCCATCGAATTTCCCGGGAGATACCAGACGCTGGAGGATCCGGTGTCCACTCACATCTTGTTTTCCCAAGAGAAAAGCCATTTCTCATAGTTGTGTGGAAGTCTAGGGAAGGGGGCTTGTCCTTAAGATGAGAAACAAGACTGTGGAGAGTGCAACTTTCAGCGCACCCCAAGCATCTCTTTTGGGAAGCCTGGTTGCCCCTGTGCCTTGTGGCATCCGAAAGGTGCCTAACCTTCCCTCAGTGAATACACTCTCTTGGGAATACAGCGTTCAAGTCAACACATGCTTCCTGAAGATACAAAGCTTTTCCAAGGCAGGTGTTTGATCAGGAGGAAACATGCCTACACGGACCTCTGGAAAACAAGACGTGTGAATGGTCATAGTCACGGCCATCTGGATGCGGGGAGATAGATCCATCTTCAATTCTGTGTGCGGAAGCATAGGCAAGGGTCTAGGACCCTATCCTGAGAAACAAGTCTCTGGAGAAGAGAATGTTCAGCACACCGCAGCTGTCTTGCCGGAGATGTGTTCTAGCATGGGTGTGTGCAAGCATCGGGAGAGTTCCATCCCCTTCCGTCTGCGAGACAAGCCTGTGGAGATGGCCCCTTGGCAATAACATTTGGGTCCAGATCTCCAATCCAGTTCCAGGAGAGGTGCGGAAGGATAGGCCAGGTAACAAGTCCCCCAGTGTTCCAGTAACAATTCTGGGGAAGCACAGGTGCCAGGAAACACAAGTTCCTTCAGAGGAGATGCTTTCTAATACATACGTCCAGAAGTCTCTGTACATAGCCTACCATTGCTTGTGGGAGGCAAGTTGGGTGGAATGCGAATTCCACTACCATCTTGTTTGCACAGGAGAGAAATCGAATCATTCCAATATATGCGCTGGAGCCTAGTGTACCGGGGCGATGTCCTGACGTTTTGAGAGAAGAGTGTGGAGCAGGCATCGTTGAGGAATCCACAAGTTTCTCAAGCGAGGAGCCTTCTAGCATTGCCGGGGTGAAGCGACCGAAACATGCACGAACCTTCCCTCTGTGAATAGGCTCGAGGGAATGCCAATTTCACCACAGAGGAAGATTGTCCCGGTGGGAAGCTCTCTAGCCTGTTGGTCTGCAGGCCCGCGGAGAAGGCCACATATACTTCGCTAAGGAAAACTCTCTGTGAAGAAAGATAGGTTCAGTGAAGGAACCACACGTCCCACCAAACCCACTGAAACACACGGAGACGTTTTGGCATCAGGAAAGGCTTTATCCTTGCCCTGGATAGAATGCTTTTGGGAGTATCTGTGCTGCCCCGGCGTTGGATTGCAAAGGAGCCCCTTCCTACTTATAGGTGTGGGAGTGGGCAATGTCCTTCGACGTGGAGACAAGTCTGTGAAGCAAGCACCTTTCGGGGAACCACCAGAGTCTCGAGCGAGAAGCATTGCAGCCTGCAAGTCCTGAGGCTCCCGAAACACGGGCTCTCTTTGCGTCTCTGAATAAATCTCTGGGGAATGCAACGTTCCTTCACAGGAAGCATGTCCCCGCGAGACATTTTGTGGTATGTTTCTCTAGAAGTACGGGGATGGGTGGTCGCATTCAGGAGCTGCCGTGGCCTTGGCCGGTAGAAACAATTCTGTGGAGAAGGCGACTTCATCCCAAGTGTGCTTTTCCAAGAAGAAGCTTCCTTAGGCTAAAAGCGTGGAAGCATCACTGTAATGCCACCTTCTTCCCTCTGAGCAGCAGGACGGTAGGCAAACCTACTTTCCAAGAACATGGGGTTTCCAGAAGGAAAAAGCGATCTCTGAGAGACGTTTCCAAGGGCAGAGAATGCGGGTCGTACTGGCCTTTAGAAACAAGTGTGTGGAGAATGCCCCTTTCAGAGGACCACCATTTCTCCTGCGAGAAGCCTTCTACAATGTATGTGTGGAGGCATCAGGCGGGTGCCGGGTCCATCCCTCAGGGAAAACACTCTGTCGAGAACAAGGTTCCAGGAACGTCTTGCTTACAGAACTTCGAAGAATTCTCCAGGTCCTTGTGTTATGCGGAGGAGTCTGCCCTAATGGGATCTCTGAGAAACAAGCCCGCGGAGACTGGAAACGTTCCCTGCCACCTGGATATCCGAAGACGGAAACCATTGCACGTCGATGTGTGGAAGTAGAGGCCAGGAGCCTTGACCTGATGCCCGGGAAGGCGTCTGTGTGGAATTCAACATGGAGCGAACAACCGAAAACTTCCCGTGTAGAGTCCTGTAGCATGGACGTGTACAAGCATCTGGAGCGGGCCCTCTTCTTCCCTCGGAGATACGAGCCCGTGGCGAATGCCACGTCGAGTTCACGTCCTTTCTCATGCGTTCTCTGCCATTTCCAGTGTCGGCCGTGAAGGATAGGCAAAGGGAAAAGTCCCCGTATCGGAGTCCCCAGGATGTGGGGAAAGCAGCTCCCAGGAAACCCAAGTTCCCCCCAGTGAGACGCTTTCTCACACACAGGTATGGGCGCATTCGAATGTGCGATATACTTCCTTCGGGGAAGGCGATCTTCCATGAATTTCGTGTTTCCAAGAGAGAAAGCTGATGTCCAGGACATGTGTGCAAGTCTTGAGATGCAGCAAGGTCCTTAGGGCGAGCTTCGAGTCTGTGGATCAAGCCCCTTTCGGATAACCACAAGTTTGTCAAGTGTGAATCATTCTGGCTTCCATGTGTGGAACAAACGAAATACGCCCTCTCCCTCTGTCTGTGAAGCAATCTCTGGGGAATGCCACTTTCCCGTCAGAGGAAGTTGGTTCCCGTGAGGAGCATTCTACCATCTTTCGCCAGAGGCACGCGGAAATTGCGTCAGACGTCGCGGAACGCAAGCCTGGGAATAAAGCAAGATTCACCGTGGAACACGACCCTTCAAACGAAACCATTCTCATGGATGTGTGTGTTCTCAGACTAGAGTAATGCCGTGTCTTTGGCTTGGAGAAACACTTCTGTGGAAGATGCAGTTCCAGCGACACTGTGGCTGTTCCACCGAGAAGCTTCCGAGCCTCTATGTGTGGAGGCATCCCGAGAGCGCCCCAGTCTTCTGTTTGAGAAAAAGAGTGTGAAGAAAAGCGCTGCCCGCTAACATCTTGATGCCAGAAGCGAAAGCGATTTCTCCTATAGGTGTAGAAATAGAGGACAGGTGGTTTGTCCTTAGGCGTGGAATCAGGATGGCAGAGACTGCATTTTTCAGAACCGCATAATTGTCTGCGGCATGAAGGATACCGGCACGTCTGTGGGGCAGCATCAGGAAGGTGCCCTCTAGTTCCGCAGTTGGTAACGGTCGGCTTAGAAGAGGACGTTGAAGGAAACACTTGCTTTCTGAAGACACAAGCCTTTTCCATTCTCCGCGTGTAGTCTGGAGGAAACTGCCCTTAAACCAATTCATCAACCAGAGACTCTGGACCATGGAACTCTAAACTGCCAGCTCGATATCTGAGGGTAGAAACACTTTCATATCTGTGGGGAAGGTCAGGCAAGTGGCCAGGATTCGGATGAGAGAACCTCATGCGTGGACATTGTAAATTAGAGCGAACAACAAATGTGCTCCCGTGAGAAGCCTGCTGGCCGGGAAGTGTTGAAGCGTCAGGATGAAGCCTTCTCATTCCCACCGTGGAAGAAATGTCTGCCTCAGTCACGTCTCCGCGACACCCTGGATCCTTCAATCCTATACCCTGCTAGCCTCTGTGGGTTGAAGTCTCAGAAAAGGGCAGGATCGGGCCCTCGGGGAAAGAGTTCTGTGTAGATAGCCTCTTTCGGCAACCAACGTGGTTCTTCAAAGGGGGAAGCCTTGTAGGAAGTATGTGTTGCCGTGTCAGGACAATGCCATCTCCGCCCATCGTCGAAAGTTGACTGTGGAGGACGACACGTTCCAGGACCATCTGGATTCCGGAAGAGAAAGCGATTTCTAGTGTAGGTATGGAAAGAGAGGCAAGGGGCCAGTCCCCGTCTGCGAGATCCAAGTCCGTGGAGAGTACAACTTCGGAGGCACAACAAGTTTCTCCCCAAAGGGAAGTTTCAAGCTCTGGGGTGGGCAAGCTTCGGCGGGGTTCCATATCCTTGCCTCTGAGAATCAAGGCTGTGGAGATGGTCACTTCCCGGGAGAATCTACTCTCTGGAGATCCAAACTGTGGGGACCGAGGTGGCACACGAGACTAAGGGGCGTGTCCCTGTCAGGGAGAAGACAGTCCGTGGAGACGGCCACTTTCGTGAGCATCTCGTTCCCTCAAGCCGGAAGTATCTTGGCCTATATTGATGAGAAGTAGCAGGAGAATTCCTCAAACTCTGCTCTGCCTAAATAGACTGTGGGCAATGCCACTTTCCCTAACACCGTGTCTCCAGAAGAGAACTGCCATGTCCAGTCCAAAAGCGGGGAGGTCTAGGAGAGGGACCACGGCCTCACGCTGAGAAACGGGCCTGGGGACATGCACCATTCAGGGAACGACAATGCTCTCCAACGAGGAGCATTCTAGCACGCATGGGTTGAGGCCTCCTAAACATGCCCCATCCTTGCCTCTGTGAAACGAGTCTCTGGGCATTGCACGTGTCCCGAAAGTGGAAGTTCTCCCCTGCCAGAATCTTTGGAGCACGTTTGTCTAGATGCACGGCCAAAGTGCCATGCCCTTCGGTCAGGTAATGAACCCTGCGAATAAAGCACGTTTCAGACAAGAACACGACACTTCCAAACACACGACTCAGAGCAGATCCGTGTGTTTTCCCCGGAGGAAATGCCGTTTCCACCGTTGGGCGAAGGAATGCTGGGGAGGAGGCCATTTCGGCAACATCGTAGATTTTCACGCCATAAAAATCCAAGCCTCCGTGTGTGCAACGATCACGAGAGGGCATTCGAATTTCCCGGGAGATACCGGACGCTGAAGGATCCGGTGTCCACTCACATCTTGTTTTCCGAAGAGAAAAGCCATTCCTCATAGTTGTGTGGAAGTCTAGGGAAGGGGGCTTGTCCATAAGATGAGAAACAAGACTGTGGAGAGTGCAACTTTCAGAGCACCCCAAGCATCTCTTTTGGGAAGCCTGGTTGCCCCTGTGCCTTGTGGCATCCGAAAGGTGCCTAACCTTCCCTCAGTGAATACACTCTCTTGGGAATACAGCGTTCAAGTCAACACATGCTTCCTGAAGATACAAAGCTTTTCAAAGGCAGGTGTTTGATCAGGAGGAAACATGCCTACACGGACCTCTGGAAAACAAGACGTGGGAATGGTCATCGTCACGGCCATCTGGATGCGGGGAGATAGATCCATCTTCAATTCTTTGTGCGGAAGCATAGGCAAGGGTCTAGGACCCTATCCTGCGAAACAAGTCTCTGGAGAAGAGAATGTTCAGCACACCGCAGCTGTCCTGCCGGAGATGTGTTCTAGCATGGGTGTGTGCAAGCATCGGGAGAGATCCATCCCCTTCCGTCTGCGACACAAGCCTGTGGAGATGGCCCCTTGGCAATAACATTTGGGTCCAGATTTCCAATCGAGTTCCAGGAGAGGTGCGGAAGGATAGGCCAGGTAACAAGTCCCCCAGTGTTCCAGTAACAATTCTGGGGAAGCACAGGTGCCAGGAAACACAAGTTCCTTCAGAGGAGATGCTTTCTAATACATACGTCCAGAAGTCTCTGTACATAGCCTACCCTTGCTTGTGGGAGTCAAGTTGGGTGGAATGCGAATTCCACTACCATCTTGTTTGCACAAGAGAGAAATCGAATCATTCCAATATATGCGCTGGAGCCTAGTGTACCGGGGCGATGTCCTGACGCTTTGAGAGAAGAGTGTGGAGCAGGCATCGTTGAGGAATCCACAAGTTTCTCAAGCGAGGAGCCTTCTAGCATTGCCGGGTGAAGCGAACGAAACATGCACGAACCTTCCCTCTGTGAATAGGCTCGAGGGAATGCCAATTTCCCCACAGAGGAAGATTGTCCCGGTGGGAAGCTCTCTACCCTGTTGGTCTGCAGGCCCGCGGAGAAGGCCACATATACTTCGCTAAGGAAAACTCTCTGTGAAGAAAGATAGGTTCAGTTAAGGAACCACACGTCCCACCAAACCCACTGAAACACACGGAGACGTTTTGGCATCAGGAAAGGCTTTATCCTTGCCTGGGTAGAATGCTTTTGGGAGTACCTGTGGTGCCCCGGCGTTGGATTGCCAAGGAGCCCCTTCCTACCTTATAGGTGTGGGAGTGGGCAATGTCCTTCGACGTGGAGACAAGTCTGTGAAGCAAGCACCTTTCGGGGAACCACCAGACTCTCGAGCGAGAAGCATTCCAGCCTGCATGTCCTGAGGCTCCCGAAACACGGGCTCTCTTTGCGTCTCTGAATAAATCTCTGGGGAATGCAACGTTCCTTCACAGGAAGCATGTCCCAGCGGGACATTTTGTGGTATGTTTCTCTAGAAGTACGGGGATGGGTGGTCGCATTCAGGAGCTGCCGTGTCCTTGGCCGGGAGAAACAATTCTGTGGAGAAGGCGACTTCGTCCCCAGTGTGCTTTTCCAAGAAGAAGCTTCCTTAGGCCAAAAGCGCGGAAGCATCACTGTAATGCCACCTTCTTCCGTCTGAGCAGCAGGACGGTAGGCAACCCTACTTTCCAAGAACGTGGGGTTTCCAGAAGGAAAAAGCGATCTCTGAGAGACGTTTCCAAGGACAGAGATGGCGGGTCGTACTGGCCTTTAGAAACAAGTGTGTGGAGAATGCCCCTTTCAGAGGACCACCATTTCTCCTGCGAGAAGCCTTCTACAATGTATGTGTGGAGGCATCAGGCGGGTGCCGGGTCCATCCCTCAGGGAAAACACTCTGTCGAGAACAATGTTCCAGGAACGTCTTGCTTACAGAACGTCGAAGATTTCTCCAGGTCCTTGTGTGATGCGGAGGAGTCTGCCCTAATGGGATCTCTGAGAAACAAGGCTGCGGAGACTGGAAACCTTCCCTGCCACCTGGATATCCGAAGACGGAAACCATTGCACGTCGATGTGTGGAAGTAGAGGCCAGGGGCCTTGACCTGATGCCCGGGAAGGCGTCTGTGCGGAATTCAACATGGAGCGAACAACCGAAATCTTCCCGTGTAGAGTCCTGTAGCATGGACGTGTACAAGCATCTGGAGCGGGCCCTCTCCTTCCCTCGGAGATACGAGCCCGTGGCGAATGCCACGTCGAGTTTACGTCCTTTCTCATGCGTTCTCTGCCATTTCCAGCGTCGGCCGTGAAGGATAGGCAAAGGGAAAAGTCCCCGTATCGGAGACCCCACGATGTGGGGAAAGCAGCTCCCAGGAAACCCAAGTTCCCCCAAATGAGATGCTTTCTCACACACAGGTATGGGCGCATTCGAATGTGCGATATACTTCCTTCGGGGAAAGCGATGTTCCATGAATTTCGTGTTTCCAGGAGAGAAAGCTGATGTCCAGGATATGTGTGCAAGTCTTGAGATGCGGCAAGGTCCTTAGGGCGAGCTTCGAGTGTGTGGATCAAGCCCCTTTCGGATAACCACAATTTTGTAAAGTGTGAATCATTCTGGCTTCCATGTGTGGAACAATCGAAACACGCCCTCTCCCTCTGTCTGTGAAGCAGTCTCTGGGGAATGCCACTTTCCCGTCAGAGGAAGTTGGTTTTCGTGAGGAGCATTCTACCATCTTTCGCCAGAGGCACGCGGAAAGTGCGTCAGACGTCGCGGAACGCAAGCCTGGGAATACAGCAAGATTCACCGTGGAACACGACCCTTCAAACGAAACCATTCTCATGGATGTGTGTGTTCTCAGACTAGAGTAATGCCGTGTCCTTGGCTTGGAGAAAGACTTCTGTGGAGGATGCAGTTCCAGCGACACTGTGGCTGTTCCACCGAGAAGCTTCCGAGCCTCTATGTGTGGAGGCATCCCGAGAGTGCCCCAGTCTTCTGTTTGAGAAAAAGAGTGTGAAGAAAAGCGCTGCCCACTAACATCCTGATGCCAGAAGCGAAAGCGATTTCTCCTATAGGTGTAGAAATAGAGGACAGGTGGTTTGTCCTTAGGCATGGAATCCAGATGGCAGAGACTGCATTTTTCAGAACCGCATAATTGTCTGCGGCATGAAGGATACCGGCACGTCTGTGGGGCAGCATCAGGAAGGTGCCCTCTAGTTCCGCAGTTGGTAACGGTCGGCTTAGAAGAGGACGTTGAAGGAAACACTTGCTTTCTGAAGACACAAGCCTTTTCCATTCTCCGCGTGTAGTCTGGAGGAAACTGCCCTAAAACCAATTCATCAACCAGAGACTCTGGACCATGGAACTCTAAACTGCCAGCTCGATATCTGAGGGTAGAAACACTTTCATATCTGTGTGGAAGGGCAGGCAAGTGGCCAGGATTCGGATGAGAGGACCTCATGCGTGGACATTGTAACTTAGAGCGAACAACAAATGTGCTCCCGTGAGAAGCCTGCTGGCCGGGAAGTGTTGACGCGTCAGGATGAAACCCTCTCATTCCCACCGTGGAAGAAATGTCTGCCTCAGGCACGTCTCCGCGACACCCTGGATCCTTCAATCCTATACCCTGCTAGCCTCTGTGGGTTGAAGTCTCAGAAAAGGGCAGGATCGGGCCCTCGGCGAAAGAGTTCTGTGTAGATAGCCTCTTTCGGCAACCAACGTGGTTCTTCAAAGGGGGAAGCCTTGTAGGAAGTATGTGTTGCCGTGTCAGGACAATGCCATCTCCGCCCATCGTCGAAAGTTGACTGTGGAGGACGACACGTTCCAGGACCATCTGGATTCCGGAAGAGAAAGCGATTTCTAGTGTAGGTATGGAAAGAGAGGCAAGGGGCCAGTCCCCGTCTGCGAGATCCAAGTCCGTGGAGAGTACAACTTCGGAGGCACAACAAGTTTCTCCCCAAAGGGAAGTTTCAAGCTCTGGGGTGGGCAAGCTTCGGCGGGGTTCCATATCCTTGCCTCTGAGAATCAAGGCTGTGGAGATGGTCACTTCCCGGGAGCATCTACTTTCTGGAGATCCAAACTGTGGGCACGGAGGTGGCACGCGAGACTAAGGGGCGTGTACCTGTCAGGGAGAACACAGTCCGTGGAGACGGCCACTTTCGTGAGCATCTCGTTCCCTCAAGCCGGAAGTATCCTGGCCTATATTGATGAGAAGTAGCAGAATTCCTCAACCTCTGCTCTGCCTAAATAGACTGTGGGCAATGCCAGTTTCCCTAACACCGTGTCTCCAGAAGAGATTTGCCATGTCCAGTTCAAAAGCGGGGAGGTCTAGGAGAGGGACCACGGCCTCACGCTGAGAAACGGGCCTGGGGACATGCACCATTCAGGGAACGACAATGCTCCCCAAAGAGGAGCATTCTAGCACGCATGGGTTGTGGCCTAGTAAACATGCCCCATCCTTGCCTCTGTGAAACGAGTCTCTGGGCATCGCACGTGTCCCGAAAGTGGAAGTTCTCTCCTGCCAGAATCTTTGGAGCACGTTTGTCTAGATGCACGGCCAAAGTGCCATGCCCTTCGGTCAGGTAATGAACCCTGCGAATAAAGCACGTTCAGACAAGAACACGACACTCTCAAACACACGCCTCAGAGCAGATCCGTGTGTTTTCACCGGAGGAAATGCCGTTTCCACCCTTGGGCGACGAATGCTGGGGAGGAGGCCATTTCGGCAACATCGTAGATTTTCACGCCATAAAAATCCAAGCCTCCGTGTGTGCAACGATCACGAGAGGGCCATCGAATTTCCCGGGAGATACCAGACGCTGGAGGATCCGGTGTCCACTCACATCTTGCTTTCCGAAGAGAAAAGCCATTTCTCATAGTTGTGTGGAAGTCTAGGGAAGGGGGCTTGTCCTTAAGATGAGAAACAAGACTGTGGAGAGTGCAACTTTCAGCGCACCCCAAGCATCTCTTTTGGGAAGCCTGGTTGCCCCTGTGCATTGTGGCATCCGAAAGGTGCCTAACCTTCCCTCAGTGAATACACTCTCTTGGGAATACAGCGTTCAAGTCAACACTTGCTTCCTGAAGATACAAAGCTTTTCCAAAGCAGGTGTTTGATCAGGAGGAAACATGCCTACACGGACCTCTGGAAAACAAGACGTGGGAATGGTCATAGTCACGGTCATCTGGATGCGGGGAGATAGATCCATCTTCAATTCTGTGTTCGGAAGCATAGGCAAGGGCCTAGGACCCTATCCTGACAAACAAGTCTCTGGAGAAGAGAATGTTCAGCACACCGCAGCTGTCCTGCCGGAGATGTGTTCTAGCATGGGTGTGTGCAAGCATCGGGAGAGTTCCATCCCCTTCCGTCTGCGAGACAAGCCTGTGGAGTTGGCCCCTTGGCCATAACATTTGGGTCCAGATCTCCAATCCAGTTCCAGGAGAGGTGCGGAAGGATAGGCCAGGTAACAAGTCCCCCAGTGTTCCAGTAACAATTCTGGGGAAGCACAGGTGCCAGGAAACACAAGTTCCTTCAGAGGAGATGCTTTCTAGTACTTACGTCCAGAAGTCTCTGTACATAGCCTACCCTTGCTTGTGGGAGGCAAGTTGGGTGGAATGCGAATTCCACTACCATCTTGTTTGCACAAGAGAGAAATCGAATCATTCCAATATATGCGCTGGAGCCTAGTGTACCGGGGCGATGTCCTGACGCTTTGAGAGAAGAGTGTGGAGCAGGCATCGTTGAGGAATCCACAAGTTTCTCAAGCGAGGAGCCTTCTAGCATTGCCGGGGTGAAGCGACCGAAACATGCACGAACCTTCCCTCTGTGAATAGGCTCTAGGGAATGCCAATTTCCCCTCAGAGGAAGATTGTCCCGGTGGGAAGCTCTCTAGCCTGTTGGTCTGCAGGCCCGCGGACAAGGCCACATATACTTCGCTAAGGAAAACTCTCTGTGAAGAAAGATAGGTTCAGTGAAGGAAACACACGTCCCACCAAACCCACTGAAACACACGGAGACGTTTTGGCATCAGGAAAGGCTTTATCCTTGCCCTGGATAGAATGCTTTTGGGAGTACCTGTGCTGCCCCGGCGTTGGATTGCCAAGGAGCCCCTTCCTACCTTATAGGTGTGGGAGTGGGCAATGTCCTTCCACGTGGAGACAAGTCTGTGAAGCAAGCACCGTTCGGGGAACCACCAGACTCTCGAGCGAGAAGCATTCCAGCCTGCATGTCCTGAGGCTCCCGAAACACGGGCTCTCTTTGCGTCTCTGAATAAATCTCTGGGGAATGCAACGTTCCTTCACAGGAAGCATGTCCCAGCGGGACATTTTGTGGTATGTTTCTCTAGAAGTACGGGGATGGGTGGTCGCATTCAGGAGCTGCCGTGGCCTGGGCCGGGAGAAACAATTCTGTGGAGAAGGCGACTTCGTCCCCAGTGTGCTTTTCCAAGAAGAAGCTTCCTTAGGCTAAAAGCGTGGAAGCATCACTGTAATGCCACCTTCTTCCGTCTGAGCAGCAGGACGGTAGTCAACCCTACTTTCCAAGAACATGGGGTTTCCAGAAGGAAAAAGCGATCTCTGAGAGACGTTTCGAAGGACAGAGATGGCGGGTCGTACTGGCCTTTAGAAACAAGTGTGTGGAGAATGCCCCTTTCAGAGGACCACCATTTCTCCTGCGAGAAGCCTTCTACAATGTATGTGTGGAGGCATCAGGCGGGTGCCGGGTCCATCCCTCAGGGAAAACACTCTGTCGAGAACAATGTTCCAGGAACGTCTTGCTTACAGAACGTCGAAGATTTCTCCAGCTCCTTGTGTGATGCGGAGGAGTCTGCCGTAATGGGATCTCTGAGAAACAAGGCTGCGGAGACTGGAAACCTTCCCTGCCACCTGGATATCCGAAGACGGAAACCATTTCACGTCGATGTGTGGAAGTAGAGGCCAGGGGCCTTGACCTGATGCCCGGGAAGCCGTCTGTGCGAATTCAACATGGAGCGAACAACCGAAATCTTCCCGTGTAGAGTCCTGTAGCATGGACGTGTACAAGCATCTGGAGCGGGCCCTCTCCTTCCCTCGTAGATACGAGCCCGTGGCGAATGCCACGTCGAGTTCACGTCCTTTCTCATGCGTTCTCTGCCATTTCCAGCGTCGGCCGTGAAGGATAGGCAAAGGGAAAAGTCCCCGTATCGGAGACCCCAGGATGTGGGGAAAGCAGCTCCCAGGAAACCCAAGTTCCCCCAAATGAGATGCTTTCTCACACACAGGTATGGGCGCATTCGAATGTGCGATATACTTCCTTCGGGGAAAGCGATGTTCCATGAATTTCGTGTTTCCAGGAGAGAAAGCTGATGTCCAGGACATGTGTGCAAGTCTTGAGATGGGGCAAGGTCCTTAGGGCGAGCTTCGAGTGTGTGGATCAAGCCCCTTTCGGATAACCACAAGTTTGTCAAGTGTGAATCATTCTGGCTTCCATGTGTGGAACAATCGAAACACGCCCTCTCCCTCTGTCTGTGAAGCAGTCTCTGGGGAATGCCACTTTCCCGTCAGAGGAAGTTGGTTCCCGTGAGGAGCATTCTACAATCTTTCGCCAGAGGCACGCGGAAAGTGCGTCAGACGTCGCGGAACGCAAGCCTGGGAATAAAGCAAGATTCACCGTGGAACACGACCCTTCAAACGAAACCATTCTCATGGATGTGTGTGTTCTCAGACTAGAGTAATGCCGTGTCCTTGGCTTGGAGAAAGACTTCTGTGGAGGATGCAGTTCCAGCGACACCGTGGCTGTTCCACCGAGAAGCTTCCGAGCCTCTATGTGTGGAGGCATCCCGAGAGTGCCCCAGTCTTCTGTTTGAGAAAAAGAGTGTGAAGAAAAGCGCTGCCCACTAACATCTTGATGCCAGAAGCGAAAGCGATTTCTCCTATAGGTGTAGAAATAGAGGACAGGTGGTTTGTCCTTAGGCATGGAATCCAGATGGCAGAGACTGCATTTTTCAGAACCGCATAATTGTCTGCGGCATGAAGGATACCGGCACGTCTGTGGGGCAGCATCAGGAAGGTGCCCTCTAGTTCCGCAGTTGGTAACGGTCGGCTTAGAAGAGGACGTTGAAGGAAACACTTGCTTTCTGAAGACACAAGCCTTTTCCATTCTCCGCGTGTAGTCTGGAGGAAACTGCCCTAAAACCAATTCATCAACCAGAGACTCTGGACCATGGAACTCTAAACTGCCAGCTCGATATCTGAGGGTAGAAACACTTTCATATCTGTGTGGAAGGGCAGGCAAGTGGCCAGGATTCGGATGAGAGAACCTCATGCGTGGACATTGTAACCTAGAGCGAACAACAAATGTGCTCCCGTGAGAAGCCTGCTGGCCGCGAAGTGTTGACGCGTCAGGATGAAACCCTCTCATTCCCACCGTGGAAGAAATGTCTGCCTCAGGCACGTCTCCGCGACACCCTGGATCCTTCAATCCTATACACTGCTAGCCTCTGTGGGTTGAAGTCTCAGAAAAGGGCAGGATCGGGCCCTCGGCGAAAGAGTTCTGTGTAGATAGCCTCTTTCGGCAACCAACGTGGTTCTTCAAAGGGGGAAGCCTTGTAGGAAGTATGTGTTGCCGTGTCAGGACAATGCCATCTCCGCCCATCGTCGAAAGTTGACTGTGGAGGACGACACGTTCCAGGACCATCTGGATTCCGGAAGAGAAAGCGATTTCAGTGTAGGTATGGAAAGAGAGGCAAGGGGCCAGTCCCCGTCTGCGAGATCCAAGTCCGTGGAGAGTACAACTTCGAAGGCACAACAAGTTTCTCCCCAAAGGGAAGTTTCAAGCTCTGGGGTGGGCAAGCTTCGGCGGGGTTCCATATCCTTGCCTCTGAGAATCAAGGCTGTGGAGATGGTCACTTCCCGGGAGCATCTACTTTCTGGAGATCCAAAGTGTGGGCACGGAGGTGGCCCGCGAGACGAAAGGGGCGTGTCCCTGTCAGGGAGAACACAGTCCGTGGAGACGGCCACTTTCGTGAGCATCTCGTTCCCTCAAGCCGGAAGTATCCTGGCCTATATTAATGAGAAGTAGCAGAATTCCTCAACCTCTGCTCTGCCTAAATAAACTGTGGGCAATGCCACTTTCCCTAACACCGTGTCTCCAGAAGAGATTTGCCATGTCCAGTTCAAAAGCGGGGAGGTCTAGGAGAGGGACCACGGCCTCACGCTGAGAAACGGGCCTGGGGACATGCACCATTCAGGGAACGACAATGCTCCCCAAAGAGGAGCATTCTAGCACGCATGGGTTGTGGCCTAGTAAACATGCCCCATCCTTGCCTCTGTGAAACGAGTCTCTGGGCATCGCACGTGTCCCGAAAGTGGAAGTTCTCTCCTGCCAGAATCTTTGGAGCACGTTTGTCTAGATGCACGGCCAAAGTGCCATGCCCTTCGGTCAGGTAATGAACCCTGCGAATAAAGCACGTTTCAGACAAGAACACGACACTCTCAAACACACGCCTCAGAGCAGATCCGTGTGTTTTCACCGGAGGAAATGCCGTTTCCACCGTTGGGCGACGAATGCTGGGGAGGAGGCCATTTCGGCAACATCGTAGATTTTCACGCCATAAAAATCCAAGGATCCGTGTGTGCAACGATCACGAGAGGGCCATCGAATTTCCCGGGAGATACCAGACGCTGGAGGATCCGGTGTCCACTCACATCTTGTTTTCCGAAGAGAAAAGCCATTTCTCATAGTTGTGTGGAAGTCTAGGGAAGGGGGCTTGTCCTTAAGATGAGAAACAAGACTGTGGAGAGTGCAACTTTCAGCGCACCCCACATCTCTTTTGGGAAGCCTGGTTGCCCCTGTGCGTTGTGGCATCCGAAAGGTGCCTAACCTTCCCTCAGTGAATACACTCTCTTGGGAATACAGCGTTCAAGTCAACACTTGCTTCCTGAAGATACAAAGCTTTTCCAAAGCAGGTGTTTGATCAGGAGGAAACATGCCTACACGGACCTCTGGAAAACAAGACGTGGGAATGGTCATAGTCACGGCCATCTGGATGCGGGGAGATAGATCCATCTTCAATTCTGTGTGCGGAAGCATAGGCAAGGGCCTAGGACCCTATCCTGAGAAACATGTCTCTGGAGAAGAGAATGTTCAGCACACCGCAGCTGTCCTGCCGGAGATGTGTTCTAGCATGGGTGTGTGCAAGCATCGGGAGAGTTCCATCCCCTTCCGTCTGCGAGACAAGCCTGTGGAGATGGCCCCTTGGCCATAACATTTGGGTCCAGATTTCCAATCGAGTTCCAGGAGAGGTGCGGAAGGATAGGCCAGGTAACAAGTCCCCCAGTGTTCCAGTAACAATTCTGGGGAAGCACAGGTGCCAGGAAACACAAGTTCCTTCAGAGGAGATGCTTTCTAGTACTTACGTCCAGAAGTCTCTGTACATAGCCTACCCTTGCTTGTGGGAGGCAAGTTGGGTGGAATGCGAATTCCACTACCATCTTGTTTGCACAAGAGAGAAATCGAATCATTCCAATATATGCGCTGGAGCCTAGTGTACCGGGGCGATGTCCTGACGCTTTGAGAGAAGAGTGTGGAGCAGGCATCGTTGAGGAATCCACAGTTTCTCAAGCGAGGAGCCTTCTAGCATTGCCGGGGTGAAGCGACCGAAACATGCACGAACCTTCCCTCTGTGAATAGGCTCTAGGGAATGCCAATTTCCCCTCAGAGGAAGATTGTCCCGGTGGGAAGCTCTCTAGCCTGTTGGTCTGCAGGCCCGCGGTCAAGGCCACATATACTTCGCTAAGGAAAACTCTCTGTGAAGAAAGATAGGTTCAGTGAAGGAACCACACGTCCCACCAAACCCACTGAAACACACGGAGACGTTTTGGCATCAGGAAAGGCTTTATCCTTGCCCTGGATAGAATGCTTTTGGGAGTACCTGTGCTGCCCCGGCGTTGGATTGCCAAGGAGCCCCTTCCTACCTTATAGGTGTGGGAGTGGGCAATGTCCTTCGACGTGGAGACAAGTCTGTGAAGCAAGCACCGTTCGGGGAACCACCAGACTCTCGAGCGAGAAGCATTCCAGCCTGCATGTCCTGAGGCTCCCGAAACACGGGCTCTCTTTGCGTCTCTGAATAAATCTCTGGGGAATGCAACGTTCCTTCACAGGAAGCATGTCCCAGCGGGACATTTTGTGGTATGTTTCTCTAGAAGTACGGGGATGGGTGGTCGCATTCAGGAGCTGCCGTGGCCTTGGCCGGGAGAAACAATTCTGTGGAGAAGGCGACTTCGTCCCCAGTGTGCTTTTCCAAGAAGAAGCTTCCTTAGGCTAAAACCGTGGAAGCATCACTGTAATGCCACCTTCTTCCGTCTGAGCAGCAGGACGGTAGGCAACCCTACTTTCCAAGAACATGGGGTTTCCAGAAGGAAAAAGCGATCTCTGAGAGACGTTTCGAAGGACAGAGATGGCGGGTCGTACTGGCCTTTAGAAACAAGTGTGTGGAGAATGCCCCTTTCAGAGGACCACCATTTCTCCTGCGAGAAGCCTTCTACAATGTATGTGTGGAGGCATCAGGCGGGTGCCGGGTCCATCCCTCAGGGAAAACACTCTGTCGAGAACAATGTTCCAGGAACGTCTTGCTTACAGAACGTCGAAGATTTCTCCAGGTCCTTGTGTGATGCGGAGGAGTCTGCCCTAATGGGATCTCTGAGAAACAAGGCTGCGGAGACTGGAAACCTTCCCTGCCACCTGGATATCCGAAGACCCAAACCATTTCACGTCGATGTGTGGAAGTAGAGGCCAGGGGCCTTGACCTGATGCCCGGGAAGCCGTCTGTGCGAATTCAACATGGAGCGAACAACCGAAATCTTCCCGTGTAGAGTCCTGTAGCATGGACGTGTACAAGCATCTGGAGCATGCCCTCTCCTTCCCTCGTAGATACGAGCCCGTGGCGAATGCCACGTCGAGTTCACGTCCTTTCTCATGCGTTCTCTGCCATTTCCAGTGTCGGCCGTGAAGGATAGGCAAAGGGAGAAGTCCCCGTATCGGAGACCCCAGGATGTGGGGAAAGCAGCTCCCAGGAAACCCAAGTTCCCCCAAATGAGATGCTTTCTCACACACAGGTATGGGCGCATTCGAATGTGCGATATACTTCCTTCGGGGAAAGCGATGTTCCATGAATTTCGTGTTTCCAGGAGAGAAAGCTGATGTCCAGGACATGTGTGCAAGTCTTGAGATGGGGCAAAGTCCTTAGGGCGAGCTTCGAGTGTGTGGATCAAGTCCCTTTCGGATAACCACAAGTTTGTCAAGTGTGAATCATTCTGGCTTCCATGTGTGGAACAATCGAAACACGCCCTCTCCCTCTGTCTGTGAAGCAGTCTCTGGGGAATGCCACTTTCCCGTCAGAGGAAGTTGGTTCCCGTGAGGAGCATTCTACCATCTTTCGCCAGAGGCACGCGGAAAGTGCGTCAGACGTCGCGGAACGCAAGCCTGGGAATAAAGCAAGATTCACCGTGGAACACGACCCTTCAAACGAAACCATTCTCATGGATGTGTGTGTTCTCAGACTAGAGTAATGCCGTGTCCTTGGCTTGGAGAAAGACTTCTGTGGAGGATGCAGTTCCAGCGACACTGTGGCTGTTCCACCGAGAAGCTTCCGAGCCTCTATGTGTGGAGGCATCCCGAGAGTGCCCCAGTCTTCTGTTTGAGAAAAAGAGTGTGAAGAAAAGCGCTGCCCACTAACATCTTGATGCCAGAAGCGAAAGCGATTTCTCCTATAGGTGTAGAAATAGAGGACAGGTGGTTTGTCCTTAGGCATGGAATCCAGATGGCAGAGACTGCATTTTTCAGAACCGCATAATTGTCTGCGGCATGAAGGATACCGGCACGTCTGTGGGGCAGCATCAGGAAGGTGCCCTCTAGTTCCGCAGTTGGTAACGGTCGGCTTAGAAGAGGACGTTGAAGGAAACACTTGCTTTCTGAAGACACAAGCCTTTTCCATTCTCCGCGTGTAGTCTGGAGGAAACTGCCCTAAAACCAATTCATCAACCAGAGACTCTGGACCATGGAACTCTAAACTGCCAGCTCGATATCTGAGGGTAGAAACACTTTCATATCTGTGTGGAAGGGCAGGCAAGTGGCCAGGATTCGGATGAGAGAACCTCATGCGTGGACATTGTAACTTAGAGCGAACAACAAATGTGCTCCCGTGAGAAGCCTGCTGGCCGGGAAGTGTTGACGCGTCAGGATGAAACCCTCTCATTCCCACCGTGGAAGAAATGTCTGCCTCAGGCACGTCTCCGCGACACCCTGGATCCTTCAATCCTATACCCTGCTAGCCTCTGTGGGTTGAAGTCTCAGAAAAGGGCAGGATCGGGCCCTCGGCGAAAGAGTTCTGTGTAGATAGCCTCTTTCGGCAACCAACGTGGTTCTTCAAAGGGGGAAGCCTTGTAGGAAGTATGTGTTGCCGTGTCAGGACAATGCCATCTCCGCCCATCGTCGAAAGTTGACTGTGGAGGACGACACGTTCCAGGACCATCTGGATTCCGGAAGAGAAAGCGATTTCTAGTGTAGGTATGGAAAGAGAGGCAAGGGGCCAGTCCCCGTCTGCGAGATCCAAGTCCGTGGAGAGTACAACTTCGGAGGCACAACAAGTTTCTCCCCAAAGGGAAGTTTCAAGCTCTGGGGTGGGCAAGCTTCGGCGGGGTTCCATATCCTTGCCTCTGAGAATCAAGGCTGTGGAGATGGTCACTTCCCGGGAGCATCTACTTTCTGGAGATCCAAACTGTGGGCACGGAGGTGGCACGCGAGACGAAAGGGGCGTGTCCCTGTCAGGGAGAACACAGTCCGTGGAGACGGCCACTTTCGTGAGCATCTCGTTCCCTCAAGCCGGAAGTATCCTGGCCTATATTGATGAGAAGTAGCAGAATTCCTCAACCTCTGCTCTGCCTAAATAGACTGTGGGCAATGCCAGTTTCCCTAACACCGCGTCTCCAGAAGAGAATTGCCATGTCCAGTTCAAAAGCGGGGAGGTCTAGGAGAGGGACCACGGCCTCACGCTGAGAAACGGGCCTGGGGACATGCACCATTCAGGGAACGACAATGCTCCCCAAAGAGGAGCATTCTAGCACGCATGGGTTGTGGCCTCCTAAACATGCCCCATCCTTGCCTCTGTGAAACGAGTCTCTGGGCATCGCACGTGTCCCGAAAGTGGAAGTTCTCTCCTGCCAGAATCTTTGGAGCACGTTTGTCTAGATGCACGGCCAAAGTGCCATGCCCTTCGGTCAGGTAATGAACCCTGCGAATAAAGCACGTTTCAGACAAGAACACGACACTCTCAAACACACGCCTCAGAGCAGATCCGTGTGTTTTCACCGGAGGAAATGCCGTTTCCACCGTTGGGCGAAGGAATGCTGGAGAGGAGGCCATTTCGGCAACATCGTAGATTTTCACGCCATAAAAATTCAAGCCTCCGTGTGTGCAACGATCACGAGAGGGCCATCGAATTTCCCGGGAGATACCAGACGCTGGAGGATCCTGTGTCCACTCACATCTTGTTTTCCGAAGAGAAAACGCATTTCTCATAGTTGTGTGGAAGTCTAGGGAAGGGGGCTTGTCCTTAAGATGAGAAACAAGACTGTGGAGAGTGCAACTTTCAGAGCACACCAAGCATCTCTTTTGGGAAGCCTGGTTGCCCCTGTGCCTTGTGGCATCCGAAAGGTGCCTAACCTTCCCTCAGTGAATACACTCTCTTGGGAATACAGCGTTCAAGTCAACACTTGCTTCCTGAAGATACAATGATTTCAAAGGCAGGTGTTTGATCAGGAGGAAACATGCCTACACGGACCTCTGGAAAACAAGATGTGGGAATGGTCATCGTCACGGCCATCTGGATGCGGGGAGATAGATCCATCTTCAATTCTGTGTGCGGAAGCATAGGCAAGGGTCTAGGACCCTATCCTGAGAAACATGTCTCTGGAGAAGAGAATGTTCAGCACACCGCAGCTGTCCTGCCGGAGATGTGTTCTAGCATGGGTGTGTGCAAGCATCGGGAGAGTTCCATCCCCTTCCGTCTGCGAGACAAGCCTGTGGAGATGGCCCCTTGGCCATAACATTTGGGTCCAGATTTCCAATCGAGTTCCAGGAGAGGTGCGGAAGGATAGGCCAGGTAACAAGTCCCCCAGTGTTCCAGTAACAATTCTGGGGAAGCACAGGTGCCAGGAAACACAAGTTCCTTCAGAGGAGATGCTTTCTAGTACTTACGTCCAGAAGTCTCTGTACATAGCCTACCCTTGCTTGTGGGAGGCAAGTTGGGTGGAATGCGAATTCCACTACCATCTTGTTTGCACAAGAGAGAAATCGAATCATTCCAATATATGCGCTGGAGCCTAGTGTACCGGGGCGATGTCCTGACGCTTTGAGAGAAGAGTGTGGAGCAGGCATCGTTGAGGAATCCACAAGTTTCTCAAGCGAGGAGCCTTCTAGCATTGCCGGGGTGAAGCCACCGAAACATGCACGAACCTTCCCTCTGTGAATAGGCTCTAGGGAATGCCAATTTCCCCTCAGAGGAAGATTGTCCCGGTGGGAAGCTCTCTAGCCTGTTGTTCTGCAGACCCGCGGACAAGGCCACATATACTTCGCTAAGGAAAACTCTCTGTGAAGAAAGATAGGTTCAGTGAAGGAACCACACGTCCCACCAAACCCACTGAAACACACGGAGACGTTTTGGCATCAGGAAAGGCTTTATCCTTGCCTTGGATAGAATGCTTTTGGGAGTACCTGTGCTGCCCCGGCGTTGGATTGCCAAGGAGCCCCTTCCTACCTTATAGGTGTGGGAGTGGGCAATGTCCTTCGACGTGGAGACAAGTCTGTGAAGCAAGCACCGTTCGGGGAACCACCAGACTCTCGAGCGAGAAGCATTCCAGCCTGCATGTCCTGAGGCTCCCGAAACACGGGCTCTCTTTGCGTCTCTGAATAAATCTCTGGGGAATGCAACGTTCCTTCACAGGAAGCATGTCCCAGCGGGACATTTTGTGGTATGTTTCTCTAGAAGTACGGGGATGGGTGGTCGCATTCAGGAGCTGCCGTGGCCTTGGCCGGGAGAAACAATTCTGTGGAGAAGGCGACTTCGTCCCCAGTGTGCTTTTCCAAGAAGAAGCTTCCTTAGGCTAAAACCGTGGAAGCATCACTGTAATGCCACCTTCTTCCGTCTGAGCAGCAGGACGGTAGGCAACCCTACTTTCCAAGAACATGGGGTTTCCAGAAGGAAAAAGCGATCTCTGAGAGACGTTTCGAAGGACAGAGATGGCGGGTCGTACTGGCCTTTAGAAACAAGTGTGTGGAGAATGCCCCTTTCAGAGGACCACCATTTCTCCTGCGAGAAGCCTTCTACAATGTATGTGTGGAGGCATCAGGCGGGTGCCGGGTCCATCCCTCAGGGAAAACACTCTGTCGAGAACAATGTTCCAGGAACGTCTTGCTTACAGAACGTCGAAGATTTCTCCAGGTCCTTGTGTGATGCGGAGGAGTCTGCCCTAATGGGATCTCTGAGAAACAAGGCTGCGGAGACTGGAAACCTTCCCTGCCACCTGGATATCCGAAGACCCAAACCATTTCACGTCGATGTGTGGAAGTAGAGGCCAGGGGCCTTGACCTGATGCCCGGGAAGCCGTCTGTGCGAATTCAACATGGAGCGAACAACCGAAATCTTCCCGTGTAGAGTCCTGTAGCATGGACGTGTACAAGCATCTGGAGCGGGCCCTCTCCTTCCCTCGTAGATACGAGCCCGTGGCGAATGCCACGTCGAGTTCACGTCCTTTCTCATGCGTTCTCTGCCATTTCCAGTGTCGGCCGTGAAGGATAGGCAAAGGGAGAAGTCCCCGTATCGGAGACCCCAGGATGTGGGGAAAGCAGCTCCCAGGAAACCCAAGTTCCCCCAAATGAGATGCTTTCTCACACACAGGTATGGGCGCATTCGAATGTGCGATATACTTCCTTCGGGGAAAGCGATGTTCCATGAATTTCGTGTTTCCAGGAGAGAAAGCTGATGTCCAGGACATGTGTGCAAGTCTTGAGATGGGGCAAAGTCCTTAGGGCGAGCTTCGAGTGTGTGGATCAAGTCCCTTTCGGATAACCACAAGTTTGTCAAGTGTGAATCATTCTGGCTTCCATGTGTGGAACAATCGAAACACGCCCTCTCCCTCTGTCTGTGAAGCAGTCTCTGGGGAATGCCACTTTCCCGTCAGAGGAAGTTGGTTCCCGTGAGGAGCATTCTACCATCTTTCGCCAGAGGCACGCGGAAAGTGCGTCAGACGTCGCGGAACGCAAGCCTGGGAATAAAGCAAGATTCACCGTGGAACACGACCCTTCAAACGAAACCATTCTCATGGATGTGTGTGTTCTCAGACTAGAGTAATGCCGTGTCCTTGGCTTGGAGAAAGACTTCTGTGGAGGATGCAGTTCCAGCGACACTGTGGCTGTTCCACCGAGAAGCTTCCGAGCCTCTATGTGTGGAGGCATCCCGAGAGTGCCCCAGTCTTCTGTTTGAGAAAAAGAGTGTGAAGAAAAGCGCTGCCCACTAACATCTTGATGCCAGAAGCGAAAGCGATTTCTCCTATAGGTGTAGAAATAGAGGACAGGTGGTTTGTCCTTAGGCATGGAATCCAGATGGCAGAGACTGCATTTTTCAGAACCGCATAATTGTCTGCGGCATGAAGGATACCGGCACGTCTGTGGGGCAGCATCAGGAAGGTGCCCTCTAGTTCCGCAGTTGGTAACGGTCGGCTTAGAAGAGGACGTTGAAGGAAACACTTGCTTTCTGAAGACACAAGCCTTTTCCATTCTCCGCGTGTAGTCTGGAGGAAACTGCCCTAAAACCAATTCATCAACCAGAGACTCTGGACCATGGAACTCTAAACTGCCAGCTCGATATCTGAGGGTAGAAACACTTTCATATCTGTGTGGAAGGGCAGGCAAGTGGCCAGGATTCGGATGAGAGAACCTCATGCGTGGACATTGTAACTTAGAGCGAACAACAAATGTGCTCCCGTGAGAAGCCTGCTGGCCGGGAAGTGTTGACGCGTCAGGATGAAACCCTCTCATTCCCACCGTGGAAGAAATGTCTGCCTCAGGCACGTCTCCGCGACACCCTGGATCCTTCAATCCTATACCCTGCTAGCCTCTGTGGGTTGAAGTCTCAGAAAAGGGCAGGATCGGGCCCTCGGCGAAAGAGTTCTGTGTAGATAGCCTCTTTCGGCAACCAACGTGGTTCTTCAAAGGGGGAAGCCTTGTAGGAAGTATGTGTTGCCGTGTCAGGACAATGCCATCTCCGCCCATCGTCGAAAGTTGACTGTGGAGGACGACACGTTCCAGGACCATCTGGATTCCGGAAGAGAAAGCGATTTCTAGTGTAGGTATGGAAAGAGAGGCAAGGGGCCAGTCCCCGTCTGCGAGATCCAAGTCCGTGGAGAGTACAACTTCGGAGGCACAACAAGTTTCTCCCCAAAGGGAAGTTTCAAGCTCTGGGGTGGGCAAGCTTCGGCGGGGTTCCATATCCTTGCCTCTGAGAATCAAGGCTGTGGAGATGGTCACTTCCCGGGAGCATCTACTTTCTGGAGATCCAAACTGTGGGCACGGAGGTGGCACGCGAGACGAAAGGGGCGTGTCCCTGTCAGGGAGAACACAGTCCGTGGAGACGGCCACTTTCGTGAGCATCTCGTTCCCTCAAGCCGGAAGTATCCTGGCCTATATTGATGAGAAGTAGCAGAATTCCTCAACCTCTGCTCTGCCTAAATAGACTGTGGGCAATGCCAGTTTCCCTAACACCACGGCTCCAGAAGAGAATTGCCATGTCCAGTTCAAAAGCGGGGAGGTCTAGGAGAGAGACCACGGCCTCACGCTGAGAAACGGGCCTGGGGACATGCACCATTCAGGGAACGACAATGCTCCCCAAAGAGGAGCATTCTAGCACGCATGGGTTGTGGCCTCCTAAACATGCCCCATCCTTGCCTCTGTGAAACGAGTCTCTGGGCATCGCACGTGTCCCGAAAGTGGAAGTTCTCTCCTGCCAGAATCTTTGGAGCACGTTTGTCTAGATGCACGGCCAAAGTGCCATGCCCTTCGGTCAGGTAATGAACCCTGCGAATAAAGCACGTTTCAGACCAGAACACGACACTCTCAAACACACGCCTCAGAGCAGATCCGTGTGTTTTCACCGGAGGAAATGCCGTTTCCACCGTTGGGCGAAGGAATGCTGGAGAGGAGGCCATTTCGGCAACATCGTAGATTTTCACGCCATAAAAATTCAAGCCTCCGTGTGTGCAACGATCACGAGAGGGCCATCGAATTTCCCGGGAGATACCAGACGCTGGAGGATCCTGTGTCCACTCACATCTTGTTTTCCGAAGAGAAAACGCATTTCTCATAGTTGTGTGGAAGTCTAGGGAAGGGGGCTTGTCCTTAAGATGAGAAACAAGACTGTGGAGAGTGCAACTTTCAGAGCACACCAAGCATCTCTTTTGGGAAGCCTGGTTGCCCCTGTGCCTTGTGGCATCCGAAAGGTGCCTAACCTTCCCTCAGTGAATACACTCTCTTGGGAATACAGCGTTCAAGTCAACACTTGCTTCCTGAAGATACAATGATTTCAAAGGCAGGTGTTTGATCAGGAGGAAACATGCCTACACGGACCTCTGGAAAACAAGATGTGGGAATGGTCATCGTCACGGCCATCTGGATGCGGGGAGATAGATCCATCTTCAATTCTGTGTGCGGAAGCATAGGCAAGGGTCTAGGACCCTATCCTGAGAAACATGTCTCTGGAGAAGAGAATGTTCAGCACACCGCAGCTGTCCTGCCGGAGATGTGTTCTAGCATGGGTGTGTGCAAGCATCGGGAGAGTTCCATCCCCTTCCGTCTGCGAGACAAGCCTGTGGAGATGGCCCCTTGGCCATAACATTTGGGTCCAGATTTCCAATCGAGTTCCAGGAGAGGTGCGGAAGGATAGGCCAGGTAACAAGTCCCCCAGTGTTCCAGTAACAATTCTGGGGAAGCACAGGTGCCAGGAAACACAAGTTCCTTCAGAGGAGATGCTTTCTAGTACTTACGTCCAGAAGTCTCTGTACATAGCCTACCCTTGCTTGTGGGAGGCAAGTTGGGTGGAATGCGAATTCCACTACCATCTTGTTTGCACAAGAGAGAAATCGAATCATTCCAATATATGCGCTGGAGCCTAGTGTACCGGGGCGATGTCCTGACGCTTTGAGAGAAGAGTGTGGAGCAGGCATCGTTGAGGAATCCACAAGTTTCTCAAGCGAGGAGCCTTCTAGCATTGCCGGGGTGAAGCCACCGAAACATGCACGAACCTTCCCTCTGTGAATAGGCTCTAGGGAATGCCAATTTCCCCTCAGAGGAAGATTGTCCCGGTGGGAAGCTCTCTAGCCTGTTGGTCTGCAGGCCCGCGGACAAGGCCACATATACTTCGCTAAGGAAAACTCTCTGTGAAGAAAGATAGGTTCAGTGAAGGAACCACACGTCCCACCAAACCCACTGAAACACACGGAGACGTTTTGGCATCAGGAAAGGCTTTATCCTTGCCCTGGATAGAATGCTTTTGGGAGTACCTGTGCTGCCCCGGCGTTGGATTGCCAAGGAGCCCCTTCCTACCTTATAGGTGTGGGAGTGGGCAATGTCCTTCGACGTGGAGACAAGTCTGTGAAGCAAGCACCGTTCGGGGAACCACCAGACTCTCGAGCGAGAAGCATTCCAGCCTGCATGTCCTGAGGCTCCCGAAACACGGGCTCTCTTTGCGTCTCTGAATAAATCTCTGGGGAATGCAACGTTCCTTCACAGGAAGCATGTCCCAGCGGGACATTTTGTGGTATGTTTCTCTAGAAGTACGGGGATGGGCGGTCGCATTCAGGAGCTGCCGTGGCCTTGGCCGGGAGAAACAATTCTGTGGAGAAGGCGACTTCGTCCCCAGTGTGCTTTTCCAAGAAGAAGCTTCCTTAGGCTAAAACCGTGGAAGCATCACTGTAATGCCACCTTCTTCCGTCTGAGCAGCAGGACGGTAGGCAACCCTACTTTCCAAGAACATGGGGTTTCCAGAAGGAAAAAGCGATCTCTGAGAGACGTTTCGAAGGACAGAGATGGCGGGTCGTACTGGCCTTTAGAAACAAGTGTGTGGAGAATGCCCCTTTCAGAGGACCACCATTTCTCCTGCGAGAAGCCTTCTACAATGTATGTGTGGAGGCATCAGGCGGGTGCCGGGTCCATCCCTCAGGGAAAACACTCTGTCGAGAACAATGTTCCAGGAACGTCTTGCTTACAGAACGTCGAAGATTTCTCCAGGTCCTTGTGTGATGCGGAGGAGTCTGCCCTAATGGGATCTCTGAGAAACAAGGCTGCGGAGACTGGAAACCTTCCCTGCCACCTGGATATCCGAAGACCCAAACCATTTCACGTCGATGTGTGGAAGTAGAGGCCAGGGGCCTTGACCTGATGCCCGGGAAGCCGTCTGTGCGAATTCAACATGGAGCGAACAACCGAAATCTTCCCGTGTAGAGTCCTGTAGCATGGACGTGTACAAGCATCTGGAGCGGGCCCTCTCCTTCCCTCGTAGATACGAGCCCGTGGCGAATGCCACGTCGAGTTCACGTCCTTTCTCATGCGTTCTCTGCCATTTCCAGTGTCGGCCGTGAAGGATAGGCAAAGGGAGAAGTCCCCGTATCGGAGACCCCAGGATGTGGGGAAAGCAGCTCCCAGGAAACCCAAGTTCCCCCAAATGAGATGCTTTCTCACACACAGGTATGGGCGCATTCGAATGTGCGATATACTTCCTTCGGGGAAAGCGATGTTCCATGAATTTCGTGTTTCCAGGAGAGAAAGCTGATGTCCAGGACATGTGTGCAAGTCTTGAGATGGGGCAAAGGCCTTAGGGCGAGCTTCGAGTGTGTGGATCAAGTCCCTTTCGGATAACCACAAGTTTGTCAAGTGTGAATCATTCTGGCTTCCATGTGTGGAACAATCGAAACACGCCCTCTCCCTCTGTCTGTGAAGCAGTCTCTGGGGAATGCCACTTTCCCGTCAGAGGAAGTTGGTTCCCGTGAGGAGCATTCTACCATCTTTTGCCAGAGGCACGCGGAAAGTGCGTCAGACGTCGCGGAACGCAAGCCTGGGAATAAAGCAAGATTCACCGTGGAACACGACCCTTCAAACGAAACCATTCTCATGGATGTGTGTGTTCTCAGACTAGAGTAATGCCGTGTCCTTGGCTTGGAGAAAGACTTCTGTGGAGGATGCAGTTCCAGCGACACTGTGGCTGTTCCACCGAGAAGCTTCCGAGCCTCTATGTGTGGAGGCATCCCGAGAGTGCCCCAGTCTTCTGTTTGAGAAAAAGAGTGTGAAGAAAAGCGCTGCCCACTAACATCTTGATGCCAGAAGCGAAAGCGATTTCTCCTATAGGTGTAGAAATAGAGGACAGGTGGTTTGTCCTTAGGCATGGAATCCAGATGGCAGAGACTGCATTTTTCAGAACCGCATAATTGTCTGCGGCATGAAGGATACCGGCACGTCTGTGGGGCAGCATCAGGAAGGTGCCCTCTCGTTCCGCAGTTGGTAACGGTCGGCTTAGAAGAGGACGTTGAAGGAAACACTTGCTTTCTGAAGACACAAGCCTTTTCCATTCTCCGCGTGTAGTCTGGAGGAAACTGCCCTAAAACCAATTCATCAACCAGAGACTCTGGACCATGGAACTCTAAACTGCCAGCTCGATATCTGAGGGTAGAAACACTTTCATATCTGTGTGGAAGGGCAGGCAAGTGGCCAGGATTCGGATGAGAGAACCTCATGCGTGGACATTGTAACTTAGAGCGAACAACAAATGTGCTCCCGTGAGAAGCCTGCTGGCCGGGAAGTCTTGAAGCGTCAGGATGAAACCCTCTCATTCCCACCGTGGAAGAAATGTCTGCCTCAGGCACGTCTCCGCGACACCCTGGATCCTTCAATCCTATACCCTGCTAGCCTCTGTGGGTTGAAGTCTCAGAAAAGGGCAGGATCGGGCCCTCGGCGAAAGAGTTCTGTGTAGATAGCCTCTTTCGGCAACCAACGTGGTTCTTCAAAGGGGGAAGCCTTGTAGGAAGTATGTGTTGCCGTGTCAGGACAATGCCATCTCCGCCCATCGTCGAAAGTTGACTGTGGAGGACGACACGTTCCAGGACCATCTGGATTCCGGAAGAGAAAGCGATTTCTAGTGTAGGTATGGAAAGAGAGGCAAGGGGCCAGTCCCCGTCTGCGAGATCCAAGTCCGTGGAGAGTACAACTTCGGAGGCACAACAAGTTTCTCCCCAAAGGGAAGTTTCAAGCTCTGGGGTGGGCAAGCTTCGGCGGGGTTCCATATCCTTGCCTCTGAGAATCAAGGCTGTGGAGATGGTCACTTCCCGGGAGCATCTACTTTCTGGAGCTCCAAACTGTGGGCACGGAGGTGGCACGCGAGACGAAAGTGGCGTGTCCCTGTCAGGGAGAACACAGTCCGTGGAGACGGCCACTTTCGTGAGCATCTCGTTCCCTCAAGCCGGAAGTATCCTGGCCTATATTGATGAGAAGTAGCAGAATTCCTCAACCTCTGCTCTGCCTAAATAGACTGTGGGCAATGCCAGTTTCCCTAACACCGCGTCTCCAGAAGAGAATTGCCATGTCCAGTTCAAAAGCGGGGAGGTCTAGGAGAGAGACCACGGCCTCACGCTGAGAAACGGGCCTGGGGACATGCACCATTCAGGGAACGACAATGCTCCCCAAAGAGGAGCATTCTAGCACGCATGGGTTGTGGCCTCCTAAACATGCCCCATCCTTGCCTCTGTGAAACGAGTCTCTGGGCATCGCACGTGTCCCGAAAGTGGAAGTTCTCTCCTGCCAGAATCTTTGGAGCACGTTTGTCTAGATGCAAGGCCAAAGTGCCATGCCCTTCGGTCAGGTAATGAACCCTGCGAATAAAGCACGTTTCAGACAAGAACACGACACTCTCAAACACACGCCTCAGAGCAGATCCGTGTGTTTTCACCGGAGGAAATGCCGTTTCCACCGTTGGGCGAAGGAATGCTGGAGAGGAGGCCATTTCGGCAACATCTTAGATTTTCACGCCATAAAAATTCAAGCCTCCGTGTGTGCAACGATCACGAGAGGGCCATCGAATTTCCCGGGAGATACCAGACGCTGGAGGATCCTGTGTCCACTCACATCTTGTTTTCCGAAGAGAAAACGCATTTCTCATAGTTGTGTGGAAGTCTAGGGAAGGGGGCTTGTCCTTAAGATGAGAAACAAGACTGTGGAGAGTGCAACTTTCAGAGCACACCAAGCATCTCTTTTGGGAAGCCTGGTTGCCCCTGTGCCTTGTGGCATCCGAAAGGTGCCTAACCTTCCCTCAGTGAATACACTCTCTTGGGAATACAGCGTTCAAGTCAACACTTGCTTCCTGAAGATACAATGATTTCAAAGGCAGGTGTTTGATCAGGAGGAAACATGCCTACACGGACCTCTGGAAAACAAGATGTGGGAATGGTCATCGTCACGGCCATCTGGATGCGGGGAGATAGATCCATTTTCAATTCTGTGTGCGGAAGCATAGGCAAGGGTCTAGGACCCTATCCTGAGAAACATGTCTCTGGAGAAGAGAATGTTCAGCACACCGCAGCTGTCCTGCCGGAGATGTGTTCTAGCATGGGTGTGTGCAAGCATCGGGAGAGTTCCATCCCCTTCCGTCTGCGAGACAAGCCTGTGGAGATGGCCCCTTGGCCATAACATTTGGGTCCAGATTTCCAATCGAGTTCCAGGAGAGGTGCGGAAGGATAGGCCAGGTAACAAGTCCCCCAGTGTTCCAGTAACAATTCTGGGGAAGCACAGGTGCCAGGAAACACAAGTTCCTTCAGAGGAGATGCTTTCTAGTACTTACGTCCAGAAGTCTCTGTACATAGCCTACCCTTGCTTGTGGGAGGCAAGTTGGGTGGAATGCGAATTCCACTACCATCTTGTTTGCACAAGAGAGAAATCGAATCATTCCAATATATGCGCTGGAGCCTAGTGTACCGGGGCGATGTCCTGACGCTTTGAGAGAAGAGTGTGGAGCAGGCATCGTTGAGGAATCCACAAGTTTCTCAAGCGAGGAGCCTTCTAGCATTGCCGGGGTGAAGCGACCGAAACATGCACGAACCTTCCCTCTGTGAATAGGCTCTAGGGAATGCCAATTTCCCCTCAGAGGAAGATTGTCCCGGTGGGAAGCTCTCTAGCCTGTTGGTCTGCAGGCCCGCGGTCAAGGCCACATATTCTTCGCTAAGGAAAACTCTCTGTGAAGAAAGATAGGTTCAGTGAAGGAACCACACGTCCCACCAAACCCACTGAAACACACGGAGACGTTTTGGCATCAGGAAAGGCTTTATCCTTGCCCTGGATAGAATGCTTTTGGGAGTACCTGTGCTGCCCCGGCGTTGGATTGCCAAGGAGCCCCTTCCTACCTTATAGGTGTGGGAGTGGGCAATGTCCTTCGACGTGGAGACAAGTCTGTGAAGCAAGCACCGTTCGGGGAACCACCAGACTCTCGAGCGAGAAGCATTCCAGCCTGCATGTCCTGAGGCTCCCGAAACACGGGCTCTCTTTGCGTCTCTGAATAAATCTCTGGGGAATGCAACGTTCCTTCACAGGAAGCATGTCCCCGCGAGACATTTTGTGGTATGTTTCTCTAGAAGTACGGGGATGGGTGGTCGCATTCAGGAGCTGCCGTGGCCTTGGCCGGTAGAAATAATTCTGTGGAGAAGGCGACTTCATCCCCAGTGTGCTTTTCCAAGAAGAAGCTTCCTTAGGCTCAAAGCGTGGAAGCATCACTGTAATACCACCTTCTTCCCTCTGAGCAGCAGGACGGTAGGCAAACCTACTTTCCAAGAACATGGGGTTTCCAGAAGGAAAAAGCGATCTCTGAGAGACGTTTCCAAGGGCAGAGATGGCGAGTCGTACTGGCCTTTAGAAACAAGTGTGTGGAGAATGCCCCTTTCAGAGGACCACCATTTCTCCTGCGAGAAGCCTTCTACAATGTATGTGTGGAGGCATCAGGCGGGTGCCGGGTCCAACCCTCAGGGAAAACACTCTGTCGAGAACAATGTTCCAGGAACGTCTTGCTTACAGAACGTCGAAGATTTCTCCAGGTCCTAGTGTTATGCGGAGGAGTCTGCCCTAATGGGATCTCTGAGAAACAAGGCTGCGGAGACTGGAAACCTTCCCTGCCACCTGGATATACGAAGACGGAAACCATTTCACGTCGATGTGTGGAAGTAGAGGCCAGGGGCCTTGACCTGATGCCCGGGAAGGCGTCTGTGCGGAATTCAACATGGAGCGAACAACCGAAATCTTCCCGTGTAGAGTCCTGTAGCATGGACGTGTACAAGCATCTGGAGCGGGCCCTCTCCTTCCCTCGGAGATACGAGCCCGTGGCGAATGCCACGTCGAGTTCACGTCCTTTCTCATGCGTTCTCTGCCAATTCCAGTGTCGGCCGTGAAGGATAGGCAAAGGGAAAAGTCCCCGTATCGGAGTCCCCAGGATGTGGGGAAAGCAGCTCCCAGGAAACCCAAGTTCCCCCCAGTGAGACGCTTTCTCACACACAGGTATGGGCGCATTCGAATGTGCGATATACTTCCTTCGGGGAAGGCGATGTTCCATGAATTTCGTGTTTCCAAGAGAGAAAGCTGATGTCCAGGACATGTGTGCAAGTCTTGAGATGCGGCAAGGTCCTTAGGGCGAGCTTCGAGTCTGTGGATCAAGCCCCTTTCGGGAACCACAAGTTTGTCAAGTGTGAATCATTCTGGCTTCCATGTGTGGAACAATCGAAACACGCCCTCTCCCTCTGTCTGTGAAGCAGTCTCTGGGGAATGCCACTTTCCCGTCAGAGGAAGTTGGTTTCCGTGAGGAGCATTCTACCATCTTTCGCCAGAGGCACGCGGAAAGTGCGTCAGACGTCGCGGAACGCAAGCCTGGGAATAAAGCAAGATTCACCGTGGAACACGACCCTTCAAACGAAACCATTCTCATGGATGTGTGTGTTCTCAGACTAGAGTAATGCCGTGTCCTTGGCTTGGAGAAAGACTTCTGTGGAGGATGCAGTTCCAGCGACACTGTGGCTGTTCCACCGAGAAGCTTCCGAGCCTCTATGTGTGGAGGCATCCCGAGAGTGCCCCAGTCTTCTGTTTGAGAAAAAGAGTGTGAGGAAAAGCGCTGCCCACTAACATCTTGATGCCAGAAGCGAAAGCGATTTCTCCTATAGGTGTAGAAATAGAGGACAGGTGGTTTGTCCTTAGGCATGGAATCCAGATGTCAGAGACTGCATTTTTCAGAACCGCATAATTGTCTGCGGCATGAAGGATACCGGCACGTCTGTGGGGCAGCATCAGGAAGGTGCCCTCTAGTTCCGCAGTTGGTAACGGTCGGCTTAGAAGAGGACGTTGAAGGAAACACTTGCTTTCTGAAGACACAAGCCTTTTCCATTCTCCGCGTGTAGTCTGGAGGAAACTGCCCTAAAACCAATTCATCAACCAGAGACTCTGGACCATGGAACTCTAAACTGCCAGCTCGATATCTGAGGGTAGAAACACTTTCATATCTGTGTGGAAGGGCAGGCAAGTGGCCAGGATTCGGATGAGAGAACCTCATGCGTGGACATTGTAACTTAGAGCGAACAACAAATGTGCTCCCGTGAGAAGCCTGCTGGCCGGGAAGTGTTGACGCGTCAGGATGAAACCCTCTCATTCCCACCGTGGAAGAAATGTCTGCCTCAGGCACATCTCCGCGACACCCTGGATCCTTCAATCCTATACCCTGCTAGCCTCTGTGGGTTGAAGTCTCAGAAAAGGGCAGGTTCGGGCCCTCGGCGAAAGAGTTCTGTGTAGATAGCCTCTTTCGGCAACCAACGTGGTTCTTCAAAGGGGGAAGCCTTGTAGGAAGTATGTGTTGCCGTGTCAGGACAATGCCATCTCCGCCCATCGTTGAAAGTTGACTGTGGAGGACGACACGTTCCAGGACCATCTGGATTCCGGAAGAGAAAGCGATTTCTAGTGTAGGTATGGAAAGAGAGGCAAGGGGCCAGTCCCCGTCTGCGAGATCCAAGTCCGTGGAGAGTACAACTTCGGAGGCACAACGAGTTTCTCCCCAAAGGGAAGTTTCAAGCTCTGGGGTGGGCAAGCTTCGGCGGGGTTCCATATCCTTGCCTCTGAGAATCAAGGCTGTGGAGATGGTCACTTCCCGGGAGCATCTACTTTCTGGAGCTCCAAACTGTGGGCACGGAGGTGCCACGCGAGACGAAAGTGGCGTGTCCCTGTCAGGGAGAACAGAGTCCGTGGAGACGGCCACTTTCGTGAGCATCTCGTTCCCTCAAGCCGGAAGTATCCTGGCCTATATTGATGAGAAGTAGCAGAATTCCTCAACCTCTGCTCTGCCTAAATAGACTGTGGGCAATGCCAGTTTCCCTAACACCGCGTCTCCAGAAGAGAATTGCCATGTCCAGTTCAAAAGCGGGGAGGTCTAGGAGAGGGACCACGGCCTCACGCTGAGAAACGGGCCTGGGGACATGCACCATTCAGGGAACGACAATGCTCCCCAAAGAGGAGCATTCTAGCACGCATGGGTTGTGGCCTAGTAAACATGCCCCATCCTTGGCTCTGTGAAACGAGTCTCTGGGCATCGCACGTGTCCCGAAAGTGGAAGTTCTCTCCTGCCAGAATCTTTGGAGCACGTTTGTCTAGATGCAAGGCCAAAGTGCCATGCCCTTCGGTCAGGTAATGAACCCTGCGAATAAAGCACGTTTCAGAAAAGAACACGACACTCTCAAACACACGCCTCAGAGCAGATCCGTGTGTTTTCACCGGAGGAAATGCCGTTTCCACCGTTGGGCGAAGGAATGCTGGAGAGGAGGCCATTTCGGCAACATCGTAGATTTTCACGCCATAAAAATTCAAGCCTCCGTGTGTGCAACGATCACGAGAGGGCCATCGAATTTCCCGGGAGATACCAGACGCTGGAGGATCCTGTGTCCACTCACATCTTGTTTTCCGAAGAGAAAACGCATTTCTCATAGTTGTGTGGAAGTCTAGGGAAGGGGGCTTGTCCTTAAGATGAGAAACAAGACTGTGGAGAGTGCAACTTTCAGAGCACACCAAGCATCTCTTTTGGGAAGCCTGGTTGCCCCTGTGCCTTGTGGCATCCGAAAGGTGCCTAACCTTCCCTCAGTGAATACACTCTCTTGGGAATACAGCGTTCAAGTCAACACTTGCTTCCTGAAGATACAATGATTTCAAAGGCAGGTGTTTGATCAGGAGGAAACATGCCTACACGGACCTCTGGAAAACAAGATGTGGGAATGGTCATCGTCACGGCCATCTGGATGTGGGGAGATAGATCCATCTTCAATTCTGTGTGCGGAAGCATAGGCAAGGGTCTAGGACCCTATCCTGAGAAACATGTCTCTGGAGAAGAGAATGTTCAGCACACCGCAGCTGTCCTGCCGGAGATGTGTTCTAGCATGGGTGTGTGCAAGCATCGGGAGAGTTCCATCCCCTTCCGTCTGCGAGACAAGCCTGTGGAGATGGCCCCTTGGCCATAACATTTGGGTCCAGATTTCCAATCGAGTTCCAGGAGAGGTGCGGAAGGATAGGCCAGGTAACAAGTCCCCCAGTGTTCCAGTAACAATTCTGGGGAAGCACAGGTGCCAGGAAACACAAGTTCCTTCAGAGGAGATGCTTTCTAGTACTTACGTCCAGAAGTCTCTGTACATAGCCTACCCTTGCTTGTGGGAGGCAAGTTGGGTGGAATGCGAATTCCACTACCATCTTGTTTGCACAAGAGGGAAATCGAATCATTCCAATATATGCGCTGGAGCCTAGTGTACCGGGGCGATGTCCTGACGCTTTGAGAGAAGAGTGTGGAGCAGGCATCGTTGAGGAATCCACAAGTTTCTCAAGCGAGGAGCCTTCTAGCATTGCCGGGGTGAAGCCACCGAAACATGCACGAACCTTCCCTCTGTGAATAGGCTCTAGGGAATGCCAATTTCCCCTCAGAGGAAGATTGTCCCGGTGGGAAGCTCTCTAGCCTGTTGGTCTGCAGGCCCGCGGACAAGGCCACATATACTTCGCTAAGGAAAACTCTCTGTGAAGAAAGATAGGTTCAGTGAAGGAACCACACGTCCGACCAAACCCACTGAAACACACGGAGATGTTTTGGCATCAGGAAAGGCTTTATCCTTGCCCTGGATAGAATGCTTTTGGGAGTACCTGTGCTGCCCCGGCGTTGGATTGCCAAGGAGCCCCTTCCTACCTTATAGGTGTGGGAGTGGGCAATGTCCTTCGACGTGGAGACAAGTCTGTGAAGCAAGCACCGTTCGGGGAACCACCAGACTCTCGAGCGCGAAGCATTCCAGCCTGCATGTCCTGAGGCTCCCGGAACACGGGCTCTCTTTGCGTCTCTGAATAAATCTCTGGGGAATGCAACGTTCCTTCACAGGAAGCATGTCCCAGCGGGACATTTTGTGGTATGTTTCTCTAGAATTACGGGGATGGGTGGTCGCATTCAGGAGCTGCCGTGGCCTTGGCCGGGAGAAACAATTCTGTGGAGAAGGCGACTTCGTCCCCAGTGTGCTTTTCCAAGAAGAAGCTTCCTTAGGCTAAAACCGTGGAAGCATCACTGTAATGCCACCTTCTTCCGTCTGAGCAGCAGGACGGTAGGCAACCCTACTTTCCAAGAACATGGGGTTTCCAGAAGGAAAAAGCGATCTCTGAGAGACGTTTCGAAGGACAGAGATGGCGGGTCGTACTGGCCTTTAGAAACAAGTGTGTGGAGAATGCCCCTTTCAGAGGACCACCATTTCTCCTGCGAGAAGCCTTCTACAATGTATGTGTGGAGGCATCAGGCGGGTGCCGGGTCCATCCCTCAGGGAAAACACTCTGTCGAGAACAATGTTCCAGGAACGTCTTGCTTACAGAACGTCGAAGATTTCTCCAGGTCCTTGTGTGATGCGGAGGAGTCTGCCCTAATGGGATCTCTGAGAAACAAGGCTGCGGAGACTGGAAACCTTCCCTGCCACCTGGATATCCGAAGACGGAAACCATTTCACGTCGATGTGTGGAAGTAGAGGCCAGGGGCCTTGACCTGATGCCCGGGAAGCCGTCTGTGCGAATTCAACATGGAGCGAACAACCGAAATCTTCCCGTGTAGAGTCCTGTAGCATGGACGTGTACAAGCATCTGGAGCGGGCCCTCTCCTTCCCTCGTAGATACGAGCCCGTGGCGAATGCCACGTCGAGTTCACGTCCTTTCTCATGCGTTCTCTGCCATTTCCAGTGTCGGCCGTGAAGGATAGGCAAAGGGAGAAGTCCCCGTATCGGAGACCCCAGGATGTGGGGAAAGCAGCTCCCAGGAAACCCAAGTTCCCCCAAATGAGATGCTTTCTCACACACAGGTATGGGCGCATTCGAATGTGCGATATACTTCCTTCGGGGAAAGCGATGTTCCATGAATTTCGTGTTTCCAGGAGAGAAAGCTGATGTCCAGGACATGTGTGCAAGTCTTGAGATGGGGCAAAGTCCTTAGGGCGAGCTTCGAGTGTGTGGATCAAGTCCCTTTCGGATAACCACAAGTTTGTCAAGTGTGAATCATTCTGGCTTCCATGTGTGGAACAATCGAAACACGCCCTCTCCCTCTGTCTGTGAAGCAGTCTCTGGGGAATGCCACTTTCCCGTCAGAGGAAGTTGGTTCCCGTGAGGAGCATTCTACCATCTTTCGCCAGAGGCACGCGGAAAGTGCGTCAGACGTCGCGGAACGCAAGCCTGGGAATAAAGCAAGATTCACCGTGGAACACGACCCTTCAAACGAAACCATTCTCATGGATGTGTGTGTTCTCAGACTAGAGTAATGCCGTGTCCTTGGCTTGGAGAAAGACTTCTGTGGAGGATGCAGTTCCAGCGACACTGTGGCTGTTCCACCGAGAAGCTTCCGAGCCTCTATGTGTGGAGGCATCCCGAGAGTGCCCCAGTCTTCTGTTTGAGAAAAAGAGTGTGAAGAAAAGCGCTGCCCACTAACATCTTGATGCCAGAAGCGAAAGCGATTTCTCCTATAGGTGTAGAAATAGAGGACAGGTGGTTTGTCCTTAGGCATGGAATCCAGATGGCAGAGACTGCATTTTTCAGAACCGCATAATTGTCTGCGGCATGAAGGATACCGGCACGTCTGTGGGGCAGCATCAGGAAGGTGCCCTCTAGTTCCGCAGTTGGTAACGGTCGGCTTAGAAGAGGACGTTGAAGGAAACACTTGCTTTCTGAAGACACAAGCCTTTTCCATTCTCCGCGTGTAGTCTGGAGGAAACTGCCCTAAAACCAATTCATCAACCAGAGACTCTGGACCATGGAACTCTAAACTGCCAGCTCGATATCTGAGGGTAGAAACACTTTCATATCTGTGTGGAAGGGCAGGCAAGTGGCCAGGATTCGGATGAGAGAACCTCATGCGTGGACATTGTAACTTAGAGCGAACAACAAATGTGCTCCCGTGAGAAGCCTGCTGGCCGGGAAGTGTTGACGCGTCAGGATGAAACCCTCTCATTCCCACCGTGGAAGAAATGTCTGCCTCAGGCACGTCTCCGCGACACCCTGGATCCTTCAATCCTATACCCTGCTAGCCTCTGTGGGTTGAAGTCTCAGAAAAGGGCAGGATCGGGCCCTCGGCGAAAGAGTTCTGTGTAGATAGCCTCTTTCGGCAACCAACGTGGTTCTTCAAAGGGGGAAGCCTTGTAGGAATTATGTGTTGCCGTGTCAGGACAATGCCATCTCCGCCCATCGTCGAAAGTTGACTGTGGAGGACGACACGTTCCAGGACCATCTGGATTCCGGAAGAGAAAGCGATTTCTAGTGTAGGTATGGAAAGGGAGGCAAGGGGCCAGTCCCCGTCTGCGAGATCCAAGTCCGTGGAGAGTACAACTTCGGAGGCACAACAAGTTTCTCCCCAAAGGGAAGTTTCAAGCTCTGGGGTGGGCAAGCTTCGGCGGGGTTCCATATCCTTGCCTCTGAGAATCAAGGCTGTGGAGATGGTCACTTCCCGGGAGCATCTACTTTCTGGAGCTCCAAACTGTGGGCACGGAGGTGGCACGCGAGACGAAAGGGGCGTGTCCCTGTCAGGGAGAACACAGTCCGTGGAGACGGCCACTTTCGTGAGCATCTCGTTCCCTCAAGCCGGAAGTATCCTGGCCTATATTGATGAGAAGTAGCAGAATTCCTCAACCTCTGCTCTGCCTAAATAGACTGTGGGCAATGCCAGTTTCCCTAACACCGCGTCTCCAGAAGAGAATTGCCATGTCCAGTTCAAAAGCGGGGAGGTCTAGGAGAGGGACCACGGCCTCACGCTGAGAAACGGGCCTGGGGACATGCACCATTCAGGGAACGACAATGCTCCCCAAAGAGGAGCATTCTAGCACGCATGGGTTGTGGCCTCCTAAACATGCCCCATCCTTGCCTCTGTGAAACGAGTCTCTGGGCATCGCACGTGTCCCGAAAGTGGAAGTTCTCTCCTGCCAGAATCTTTGGAGCACGTTTGTCTAGATGCACGGCCAAAGTGCCATGCCCTTCGGTCAGGTAATGAACCCTGCGAATAAAGCACGTTTCAGACCAGAACACGACACTCTCAAACACACGCCTCAGAGCAGATCCGTGTGTTTTCACCGGAGGAAATGCCGTTTCCACCGTTGGGCGAAGGAATGCTGGAGAGGAGGCCATTTCGGCAACATCGTAGATTTTCACGCCATAAAAATTCAAGCCTCCGTGTGTGCAACGATCACGAGAGGGCCATCGAATTTCCCGGGAGATACCAGACGCTGGAGGATCCTGTGTCCACTCACATCTTGTTTTCCGAAGAGAAAACGCATTTCTCATAGTTGTGTGGAAGTCTAGGGAAGGGGGCTTGTCCTTAAGATGAGAAACAAGACTGTGGAGAGTGCAACTTTCAGAGCACACCAAGCATCTCTTTTGGGAAGCCTGGTTGCCCCTGTGCCTTGTGGCATCCGAAAGGTGCCTAACCTTCCCTCAGTGAATACACTCTCTTGGGAATACAGCGTTCAAGTCAACACTTGCTTCCTGAAGATACAATGATTTCAAAGGCAGGTGTTTGATCAGGAGGAAACATGCCTACACGGACCTCTGGAAAACAAGATGTGGGAATGGTCATCGTCACGGCCATCTGGATGCGGGGAGATAGATCCATCTTCAATTCTGTGTGCGGAAGCATAGGCAAGGGTCTAGGACCCTATCCTGAGAAACATGTCTCTGGAGAAGAGAATGTTCAGCACACCGCAGCTGTCCTGCCGGAGATGTGTTCTAGCATGGGTGTGTGCAAGCATCGGGAGAGTTCCATCCCCTTCCGTCTGCGAGACAAGCCTGTGGAGATGGCCCCTTGGCCATAACATTTGGGTCCAGATTTCCAATCGAGTTCCAGGAGAGGTGCGGAAGGATAGGCCAGGTAACAAGTCCCCCAGTGTTCCAGTAACAATTCTGGGGAAGCACAGGTGCCAGGAAACACAAGTTCCTTCAGAGGAGATGCTTTCTAGTACTTACGTCCAGAAGTCTCTGTACATAGCCTACCCTTGCTTGTGGGAGGCAAGTTGGGTGGAATGCGAATTCCACTACCATCTTGTTTGCACAAGAGAGAAATCGAATCATTCCAATATATGCGCTGGAGCCTAGTGTACCGGGGCGATGTCCTGACGCTTTGAGAGAAGAGTGTGGAGCAGGCATCGTTGAGGAATCCACAAGTTTCTCAAGCGAGGAGCCTTCTAGCATTGCCGGGGTGAAGCCACCGAAACATGCACGAACCTTCCCTCTGTGAATAGGCTCTAGGGAATGCCAATTTCCCCTCAGAGGAAGATTGTCCCGGTGGGAAGCTCTCTAGCCTGTTGGTCTGCAGGCCCGCGGACAAGGCCACATATACTTCGCTAAGGAAAACTCTCTGTGAAGAAAGATAGGTTCAGTGAAGGAACCACACGTCCCACCAAACCCACTGAAACACACGGAGACGTTTTGGCATCAGGAAAGGCTTTATCCTTGCCCTGGATAGAATGCTTTTGGGAGTACCTGTGCTGCCCCGGCGTTGGATTGCCAAGGAGCCCCTTCCTACCTTATAGGTGTGGGAGTGGGCAATGTCCTTCGACGTGGAGACAAGTCTGTGAAGCAAGCACCGTTCGGGGAACCACCAGACTCTCGAGCGAGAAGCATTCCAGCCTGCATGTCCTGAGGCTCCCGAAACACGGGCTCTCTTTGCGTCTCTGAATAAATCTCTGGGGAATGCAACGTTCCTTCACAGGAAGCATGTCCCAGCGGGACATTTTGTGGTATGTTTCTCTAGAAGTACGGGGATGGGCGGTCGCATTCAGGAGCTGCCGTGGCCTTGGCCGGGAGAAACAATTCTGTGGAGAAGGCGACTTCGTCCCCAGTGTGCTTTTCCAAGAAGAAGCTTCCTTAGGCTAAAACCGTGGAAGCATCACTGTAATGCCACCTTCTTCCGTCTGAGCAGCAGGACGGTAGGCAACCCTACTTTCCAAGAACATGGGGTTTCCAGAAGGAAAAAGCGATCTCTGAGAGACGTTTCGAAGGACAGAGATGGCGGGTCGTACTGGCCTTTAGAAACAAGTGTGTGGAGAATGCCCCTTTCAGAGGACCACCATTTCTCCTGCGAGAAGCCTTCTACAATGTATGTGTGGAGGCATCAGGCGGGTGCCGGGTCCATCCCTCAGGGAAAACACTCTGTCGAGAACAATGTTCCAGGAACGTCTTGCTTACAGAACGTCGAAGATTTCTCCAGGTCCTTGTGTGATGCGGAGGAGTCTGCCCTAATGGGATCTCTGAGAAACAAGGCTGCGGAGACTGGAAACCTTCCCTGCCACCTGGATATCCGAAGACCCAAACCATTTCACGTCGATGTGTGGAAGTAGAGGCCAGGGGCCTTGACCTGATGCCCGGGAAGCCGTCTGTGCGAATTCAACATGGAGCGAACAACCGAAATCTTCCCGTGTAGAGTCCTGTAGCATGGACGTGTACAAGCATCTGGAGCGGGCCCTCTCCTTCCCTCGTAGATACGAGCCCGTGGCGAATGCCACGTCGAGTTCACGTCCTTTCTCATGCGTTCTCTGCCATTTCCAGTGTCGGCCGTGAAGGATAGGCAAAGGGAGAAGTCCCCGTATCGGAGACCCCAGGATGTGGGGAAAGCAGCTCCCAGGAAACCCAAGTTCCCCCAAATGAGATGCTTTCTCACACACAGGTATGGGCGCATTCGAATGTGCGATATACTTCCTTCGGGGAAAGCGATGTTCCATGAATTTCGTGTTTCCAGGAGAGAAAGCTGATGTCCAGGACATGTGTGCAAGTCTTGAGATGGGGCAAAGGCCTTAGGGCGAGCTTCGAGTGTGTGGATCAAGTCCCTTTCGGATAACCACAAGTTTGTCAAGTGTGAATCATTCTGGCTTCCATGTGTGGAACAATCGAAACACGCCCTCTCCCTCTGTCTGTGAAGCAGTCTCTGGGGAATGCCACTTTCCCGTCAGAGGAAGTTGGTTCCCGTGAGGAGCATTCTACCATCTTTTGCCAGAGGCACGCGGAAAGTGCGTCAGACGTCGCGGAACGCAAGCCTGGGAATAAAGCAAGATTCACCGTGGAACACGACCCTTCAAACGAAACCATTCTCATGGATGTGTGTGTTCTCAGACTAGAGTAATGCCGTGTCCTTGGCTTGGAGAAAGACTTCTGTGGAGGATGCAGTTCCAGCGACACTGTGGCTGTTCCACCGAGAAGCTTCCGAGCCTCTATGTGTGGAGGCATCCCGAGAGTGCCCCAGTCTTCTGTTTGAGAAAAAGAGTGTGAAGAAAAGCGCTGCCCACTAACATCTTGATGCCAGAAGCGAAAGCGATTTCTCCTATAGGTGTAGAAATAGAGGACAGGTGGTTTGTCCTTAGGCATGGAATCCAGATGGCAGAGACTGCATTTTTCAGAACCGCATAATTGTCTGCGGCATGAAGGATACCGGCACGTCTGTGGGGCAGCATCAGGAAGGTGCCCTCTCGTTCCGCAGTTGGTAACGGTCGGCTTAGAAGAGGACGTTGAAGGAAACACTTGCTTTCTGAAGACACAAGCCTTTTCCATTCTCCGCGTGTAGTCTGGAGGAAACTGCCCTAAAACCAATTCATCAACCAGAGACTCTGGACCATGGAACTCTAAACTGCCAGCTCGATATCTGAGGGTAGAAACACTTTCATATCTGTGTGGAAGGGCAGGCAAGTGGCCAGGATTCGGATGAGAGAACCTCATGCGTGGACATTGTAACTTAGAGCGAACAACAAATGTGCTCCCGTGAGAAGCCTGCTGGCCGGGAAGTCTTGAAGCGTCAGGATGAAACCCTCTCATTCCCACCGTGGAAGAAATGTCTGCCTCAGGCACGTCTCCGCGACACCCTGGATCCTTCAATCCTATACCCTGCTAGCCTCTGTGGGTTGAAGTCTCAGAAAAGGGCAGGATCGGGCCCTCGGCGAAAGAGTTCTGTGTAGATAGCCTCTTTCGGCAACCAACGTGGTTCTTCAAAGGGGGAAGCCTTGTAGGAAGTATGTGTTGCCGTGTCAGGACAATGCCATCTCCGCCCATCGTCGAAAGTTGACTGTGGAGGACGACACGTTCCAGGACCATCTGGATTCCGGAAGAGAAAGCGATTTCTAGTGTAGGTATGGAAAGAGAGGCAAGGGGCCAGTCCCCGTCTGCGAGATCCAAGTCCGTGGAGAGTACAACTTCGGAGGCACAACAAGTTTCTCCCCAAAGGGAAGTTTCAAGCTCTGGGGTGGGCAAGCTTCGGCGGGGTTCCATATCCTTGCCTCTGAGAATCAAGGCTGTGGAGATGGTCACTTCCCGGGAGCATCTACTTTCTGGAGCTCCAAACTGTGGGCACGGAGGTGGCACGCGAGACGAAAGTGGCGTGTCCCTGTCAGGGAGAACACAGTCCGTGGAGACGGCCACTTTCGTGAGCATCTCGTTCCCTCAAGCCGGAAGTATCCTGGCCTATATTGATGAGAAGTAGCAGAATTCCTCAACCTCTGCTCTGCCTAAATAGACTGTGGGCAATGCCAGTTTCCCTAACACCGCGTCTCCAGAAGAGAATTGCCATGTCCAGTTCAAAAGCGGGGAGGTCTAGGAGAGAGACCACGGCCTCACGCTGAGAAACGGGCCTGGGGACATGCACCATTCAGGGAACGACAATGCTCCCCAAAGAGGAGCATTCTAGCACGCATGGGTTGTGGCCTCCTAAACATGCCCCATCCTTGCCTCTGTGAAACGAGTCTCTGGGCATCGCACGTGTCCCGAAAGTGGAAGTTCTCTCCTGCCAGAATCTTTGGAGCACGTTTGTCTAGATGCAAGGCCAAAGTGCCATGCCCTTCGGTCAGGTAATGAACCCTGCGAATAAAGCACGTTTCAGACAAGAACACGACACTCTCAAACACACGCCTCAGAGCAGATCCGTGTGTTTTCACCGGAGGAAATGCCGTTTCCACCGTTGGGCGAAGGAATGCTGGAGAGGAGGCCATTTCGGCAACATCTTAGATTTTCACGCCATAAAAATTCAAGCCTCCGTGTGTGCAACGATCACGAGAGGGCCATCGAATTTCCCGGGAGATACCAGACGCTGGAGGATCCTGTGTCCACTCACATCTTGTTTTCCGAAGAGAAAACGCATTTCTCATAGTTGTGTGGAAGTCTAGGGAAGGGGGCTTGTCCTTAAGATGAGAAACAAGACTGTGGAGAGTGCAACTTTCAGAGCACACCAAGCATCTCTTTTGGGAAGCCTGGTTGCCCCTGTGCCTTGTGGCATCCGAAAGGTGCCTAACCTTCCCTCAGTGAATACACTCTCTTGGGAATACAGCGTTCAAGTCAACACTTGCTTCCTGAAGATACAATGATTTCAAAGGCAGGTGTTTGATCAGGAGGAAACATGCCTACACGGACCTCTGGAAAACAAGATGTGGGAATGGTCATCGTCACGGCCATCTGGATGCGGGGAGATAGATCCATTTTCAATTCTGTGTGCGGAAGCATAGGCAAGGGTCTAGGACCCTATCCTGAGAAACATGTCTCTGGAGAAGAGAATGTTCAGCACACCGCAGCTGTCCTGCCGGAGATGTGTTCTAGCATGGGTGTGTGCAAGCATCGGGAGAGTTCCATCCCCTTCCGTCTGCGAGACAAGCCTGTGGAGATGGCCCCTTGGCCATAACATTTGGGTCCAGATTTCCAATCGAGTTCCAGGAGAGGTGCGGAAGGATAGGCCAGGTAACAAGTCCCCCAGTGTTCCAGTAACAATTCTGGGGAAGCACAGGTGCCAGGAAACACAAGTTCCTTCAGAGGAGATGCTTTCTAGTACTTACGTCCAGAAGTCTCTGTACATAGCCTACCCTTGCTTGTGGGAGGCAAGTTGGGTGGAATGCGAATTCCACTACCATCTTGTTTGCACAAGAGAGAAATCGAATCATTCCAATATATGCGCTGGAGCCTAGTGTACCGGGGCGATGTCCTGACGCTTTGAGAGAAGAGTGTGGAGCAGGCATCGTTGAGGAATCCACAAGTTTCTCAAGCGAGGAGCCTTCTAGCATTGCCGGGGTGAAGCGACCGAAACATGCACGAACCTTCCCTCTGTGAATAGGCTCTAGGGAATGCCAATTTCCCCTCAGAGGAAGATTGTCCCGGTGGGAAGCTCTCTAGCCTGTTGGTCTGCAGGCCCGCGGTCAAGGCCACATATTCTTCGCTAAGGAAAACTCTCTGTGAAGAAAGATAGGTTCAGTGAAGGAACCACACGTCCCACCAAACCCACTGAAACACACGGAGACGTTTTGGCATCAGGAAAGGCTTTATCCTTGCCCTGGATAGAATGCTTTTGGGAGTACCTGTGCTGCCCCGGCGTTGGATTGCCAAGGAGCCCCTTCCTACCTTATAGGTGTGGGAGTGGGCAATGTCCTTCGACGTGGAGACAAGTCTGTGAAGCAAGCACCGTTCGGGGAACCACCAGACTCTCGAGCGAGAAGCATTCCAGCCTGCATGTCCTGAGGCTCCCGAAACACGGGCTCTCTTTGCGTCTCTGAATAAATCTCTGGGGAATGCAACGTTCCTTCACAGGAAGCATGTCCCCGCGAGACATTTTGTGGTATGTTTCTCTAGAAGTACGGGGATGGGTGGTCGCATTCAGGAGCTGCCGTGGCCTTGGCCGGTAGAAATAATTCTGTGGAGAAGGCGACTTCATCCCCAGTGTGCTTTTCCAAGAAGAAGCTTCCTTAGGCTCAAAGCGTGGAAGCATCACTGTAATACCACCTTCTTCCCTCTGAGCAGCAGGACGGTAGGCAAACCTACTTTCCAAGAACATGGGGTTTCCAGAAGGAAAAAGCGATCTCTGAGAGACGTTTCCAAGGGCAGAGATGGCGAGTCGTACTGGCCTTTAGAAACAAGTGTGTGGAGAATGCCCCTTTCAGAGGACCACCATTTCTCCTGCGAGAAGCCTTCTACAATGTATGTGTGGAGGCATCAGGCGGGTGCCGGGTCCAACCCTCAGGGAAAACACTCTGTCGAGAACAATGTTCCAGGAACGTCTTGCTTACAGAACGTCGAAGATTTCTCCAGGTCCTAGTGTTATGCGGAGGAGTCTGCCCTAATGGGATCTCTGAGAAACAAGGCTGCGGAGACTGGAAACCTTCCCTGCCACCTGGATATACGAAGACGGAAACCATTTCACGTCGATGTGTGGAAGTAGAGGCCAGGGGCCTTGACCTGATGCCCGGGAAGGCGTCTGTGCGGAATTCAACATGGAGCGAACAACCGAAATCTTCCCGTGTAGAGTCCTGTAGCATGGACGTGTACAAGCATCTGGAGCGGGCCCTCTCCTTCCCTCGGAGATACGAGCCCGTGGCGAATGCCACGTCGAGTTCACGTCCTTTCTCATGCGTTCTCTGCCAATTCCAGTGTCGGCCGTGAAGGATAGGCAAAGGGAAAAGTCCCCGTATCGGAGTCCCCAGGATGTGGGGAAAGCAGCTCCCAGGAAACCCAAGTTCCCCCCAGTGAGACGCTTTCTCACACACAGGTATGGGCGCATTCGAATGTGCGATATACTTCCTTCGGGGAAGGCGATGTTCCATGAATTTCGTGTTTCCAAGAGAGAAAGCTGATGTCCAGGACATGTGTGCAAGTCTTGAGATGCGGCAAGGTCCTTAGGGCGAGCTTCGAGTCTGTGGATCAAGCCCCTTTCGGGAACCACAAGTTTGTCAAGTGTGAATCATTCTGGCTTCCATGTGTGGAACAATCGAAACACGCCCTCTCCCTCTGTCTGTGAAGCAGTCTCTGGGGAATGCCACTTTCCCGTCAGAGGAAGTTGGTTTCCGTGAGGAGCATTCTACCATCTTTCGCCAGAGGCACGCGGAAAGTGCGTCAGACGTCGCGGAACGCAAGCCTGGGAATAAAGCAAGATTCACCGTGGAACACGACCCTTCAAACGAAACCATTCTCATGGATGTGTGTGTTCTCAGACTAGAGTAATGCCGTGTCCTTGGCTTGGAGAAAGACTTCTGTGGAGGATGCAGTTCCAGCGACACTGTGGCTGTTCCACCGAGAAGCTTCCGAGCCTCTATGTGTGGAGGCATCCCGAGAGTGCCCCAGTCTTCTGTTTGAGAAAAAGAGTGTGAGGAAAAGCGCTGCCCACTAACATCTTGATGCCAGAAGCGAAAGCGATTTCTCCTATAGGTGTAGAAATAGAGGACAGGTGGTTTGTCCTTAGGCATGGAATCCAGATGTCAGAGACTGCATTTTTCAGAACCGCATAATTGTCTGCGGCATGAAGGATACCGGCACGTCTGTGGGGCAGCATCAGGAAGGTGCCCTCTAGTTCCGCAGTTGGTAACGGTCGGCTTAGAAGAGGACGTTGAAGGAAACACTTGCTTTCTGAAGACACAAGCCTTTTCCATTCTCCGCGTGTAGTCTGGAGGAAACTGCCCTAAAACCAATTCATCAACCAGAGACTCTGGACCATGGAACTCTAAACTGCCAGCTCGATATCTGAGGGTAGAAACACTTTCATATCTGTGTGGAAGGGCAGGCAAGTGGCCAGGATTCGGATGAGAGAACCTCATGCGTGGACATTGTAACTTAGAGCGAACAACAAATGTGCTCCCGTGAGAAGCCTGCTGGCCGGGAAGTGTTGACGCGTCAGGATGAAACCCTCTCATTCCCACCGTGGAAGAAATGTCTGCCTCAGGCACATCTCCGCGACACCCTGGATCCTTCAATCCTATACCCTGCTAGCCTCTGTGGGTTGAAGTCTCAGAAAAGGGCAGGTTCGGGCCCTCGGCGAAAGAGTTCTGTGTAGATAGCCTCTTTCGGCAACCAACGTGGTTCTTCAAAGGGGGAAGCCTTGTAGGAAGTATGTGTTGCCGTGTCAGGACAATGCCATCTCCGCCCATCGTTGAAAGTTGACTGTGGAGGACGACACGTTCCAGGACCATCTGGATTCCGGAAGAGAAAGCGATTTCTAGTGTAGGTATGGAAAGAGAGGCAAGGGGCCAGTCCCCGTCTGCGAGATCCAAGTCCGTGGAGAGTACAACTTCGGAGGCACAACGAGTTTCTCCCCAAAGGGAAGTTTCAAGCTCTGGGGTGGGCAAGCTTCGGCGGGGTTCCATATCCTTGCCTCTGAGAATCAAGGCTGTGGAGATGGTCACTTCCCGGGAGCATCTACTTTCTGGAGCTCCAAACTGTGGGCACGGAGGTGCCACGCGAGACGAAAGTGGCGTGTCCCTGTCAGGGAGAACAGAGTCCGTGGAGACGGCCACTTTCGTGAGCATCTCGTTCCCTCAAGCCGGAAGTATCCTGGCCTATATTGATGAGAAGTAGCAGAATTCCTCAACCTCTGCTCTGCCTAAATAGACTGTGGGCAATGCCAGTTTCCCTAACACCGCGTCTCCAGAAGAGAATTGCCATGTCCAGTTCAAAAGCGGGGAGGTCTAGGAGAGGGACCACGGCCTCACGCTGAGAAACGGGCCTGGGGACATGCACCATTCAGGGAACGACAATGCTCCCCAAAGAGGAGCATTCTAGCACGCATGGGTTGTGGCCTAGTAAACATGCCCCATCCTTGGCTCTGTGAAACGAGTCTCTGGGCATCGCACGTGTCCCGAAAGTGGAAGTTCTCTCCTGCCAGAATCTTTGGAGCACGTTTGTCTAGATGCAAGGCCAAAGTGCCATGCCCTTCGGTCAGGTAATGAACCCTGCGAATAAAGCACGTTTCAGAAAAGAACACGACACTCTCAAACACACGCCTCAGAGCAGATCCGTGTGTTTTCACCGGAGGAAATGCCGTTTCCACCGTTGGGCGAAGGAATGCTGGAGAGGAGGCCATTTCGGCAACATCGTAGATTTTCACGCCATAAAAATTCAAGCCTCCGTGTGTGCAACGATCACGAGAGGGCCATCGAATTTCCCGGGAGATACCAGACGCTGGAGGATCCTGTGTCCACTCACATCTTGTTTTCCGAAGAGAAAACGCATTTCTCATAGTTGTGTGGAAGTCTAGGGAAGGGGGCTTGTCCTTAAGATGAGAAACAAGACTGTGGAGAGTGCAACTTTCAGAGCACACCAAGCATCTCTTTTGGGAAGCCTGGTTGCCCCTGTGCCTTGTGGCATCCGAAAGGTGCCTAACCTTCCCTCAGTGAATACACTCTCTTGGGAATACAGCGTTCAAGTCAACACTTGCTTCCTGAAGATACAATGATTTCAAAGGCAGGTGTTTGATCAGGAGGAAACATGCCTACACGGACCTCTGGAAAACAAGATGTGGGAATGGTCATCGTCACGGCCATCTGGATGTGGGGAGATAGATCCATCTTCAATTCTGTGTGCGGAAGCATAGGCAAGGGTCTAGGACCCTATCCTGAGAAACATGTCTCTGGAGAAGAGAATGTTCAGCACACCGCAGCTGTCCTGCCGGAGATGTGTTCTAGCATGGGTGTGTGCAAGCATCGGGAGAGTTCCATCCCCTTCCGTCTGCGAGACAAGCCTGTGGAGATGGCCCCTTGGCCATAACATTTGGGTCCAGATTTCCAATCGAGTTCCAGGAGAGGTGCGGAAGGATAGGCCAGGTAACAAGTCCCCCAGTGTTCCAGTAACAATTCTGGGGAAGCACAGGTGCCAGGAAACACAAGTTCCTTCAGAGGAGATGCTTTCTAGTACTTACGTCCAGAAGTCTCTGTACATAGCCTACCCTTGCTTGTGGGAGGCAAGTTGGGTGGAATGCGAATTCCACTACCATCTTGTTTGCACAAGAGGGAAATCGAATCATTCCAATATATGCGCTGGAGCCTAGTGTACCGGGGCGATGTCCTGACGCTTTGAGAGAAGAGTGTGGAGCAGGCATCGTTGAGGAATCCACAAGTTTCTCAAGCGAGGAGCCTTCTAGCATTGCCGGGGTGAAGCCACCGAAACATGCACGAACCTTCCCTCTGTGAATAGGCTCTAGGGAATGCCAATTTCCCCTCAGAGGAAGATTGTCCCGGTGGGAAGCTCTCTAGCCTGTTGGTCTGCAGGCCCGCGGACAAGGCCACATATACTTCGCTAAGGAAAACTCTCTGTGAAGAAAGATAGGTTCAGTGAAGGAACCACACGTCCGACCAAACCCACTGAAACACACGGAGATGTTTTGGCATCAGGAAAGGCTTTATCCTTGCCCTGGATAGAATGCTTTTGGGAGTACCTGTGCTGCCCCGGCGTTGGATTGCCAAGGAGCCCCTTCCTACCTTATAGGTGTGGGAGTGGGCAATGTCCTTCGACGTGGAGACAAGTCTGTGAAGCAAGCACCGTTCGGGGAACCACCAGACTCTCGAGCGCGAAGCATTCCAGCCTGCATGTCCTGAGGCTCCCGGAACACGGGCTCTCTTTGCGTCTCTGAATAAATCTCTGGGGAATGCAACGTTCCTTCACAGGAAGCATGTCCCAGCGGGACATTTTGTGGTATGTTTCTCTAGAATTACGGGGATGGGTGGTCGCATTCAGGAGCTGCCGTGGCCTTGGCCGGGAGAAACAATTCTGTGGAGAAGGCGACTTCGTCCCCAGTGTGCTTTTCCAAGAAGAAGCTTCCTTAGGCTAAAACCGTGGAAGCATCACTGTAATGCCACCTTCTTCCGTCTGAGCAGCAGGACGGTAGGCAACCCTACTTTCCAAGAACATGGGGTTTCCAGAAGGAAAAAGCGATCTCTGAGAGACGTTTCGAAGGACAGAGATGGCGGGTCGTACTGGCCTTTAGAAACAAGTGTGTGGAGAATGCCCCTTTCAGAGGACCACCATTTCTCCTGCGAGAAGCCTTCTACAATGTATGTGTGGAGGCATCAGGCGGGTGCCGGGTCCATCCCTCAGGGAAAACACTCTGTCGAGAACAATGTTCCAGGAACGTCTTGCTTACAGAACGTCGAAGATTTCTCCAGGTCCTTGTGTGATGCGGAGGAGTCTGCCCTAATGGGATCTCTGAGAAACAAGGCTGCGGAGACTGGAAACCTTCCCTGCCACCTGGATATCCGAAGACGGAAACCATTTCACGTCGATGTGTGGAAGTAGAGGCCAGGGGCCTTGACCTGATGCCCGGGAAGCCGTCTGTGCGAATTCAACATGGAGCGAACAACCGAAATCTTCCCGTGTAGAGTCCTGTAGCATGGACGTGTACAAGCATCTGGAGCGGGCCCTCTCCTTCCCTCGTAGATACGAGCCCGTGGCGAATGCCACGTCGAGTTCACGTCCTTTCTCATGCGTTCTCTGCCATTTCCAGTGTCGGCCGTGAAGGATAGGCAAAGGGAGAAGTCCCCGTATCGGAGACCCCAGGATGTGGGGAAAGCAGCTCCCAGGAAACCCAAGTTCCCCCAAATGAGATGCTTTCTCACACACAGGTATGGGCGCATTCGAATGTGCGATATACTTCCTTCGGGGAAAGCGATGTTCCATGAATTTCGTGTTTCCAGGAGAGAAAGCTGATGTCCAGGACATGTGTGCAAGTCTTGAGATGGGGCAAAGTCCTTAGGGCGAGCTTCGAGTGTGTGGATCAAGTCCCTTTCGGATAACCACAAGTTTGTCAAGTGTGAATCATTCTGGCTTCCATGTGTGGAACAATCGAAACACGCCCTCTCCCTCTGTCTGTGAAGCAGTCTCTGGGGAATGCCACTTTCCCGTCAGAGGAAGTTGGTTCCCGTGAGGAGCATTCTACCATCTTTCGCCAGAGGCACGCGGAAAGTGCGTCAGACGTCGCGGAACGCAAGCCTGGGAATAAAGCAAGATTCACCGTGGAACACGACCCTTCAAACGAAACCATTCTCATGGATGTGTGTGTTCTCAGACTAGAGTAATGCCGTGTCCTTGGCTTGGAGAAAGACTTCTGTGGAGGATGCAGTTCCAGCGACACTGTGGCTGTTCCACCGAGAAGCTTCCGAGCCTCTATGTGTGGAGGCATCCCGAGAGTGCCCCAGTCTTCTGTTTGAGAAAAAGAGTGTGAAGAAAAGCGCTGCCCACTAACATCTTGATGCCAGAAGCGAAAGCGATTTCTCCTATAGGTGTAGAAATAGAGGACAGGTGGTTTGTCCTTAGGCATGGAATCCAGATGGCAGAGACTGCATTTTTCAGAACCGCATAATTGTCTGCGGCATGAAGGATACCGGCACGTCTGTGGGGCAGCATCAGGAAGGTGCCCTCTAGTTCCGCAGTTGGTAACGGTCGGCTTAGAAGAGGACGTTGAAGGAAACACTTGCTTTCTGAAGACACAAGCCTTTTCCATTCTCCGCGTGTAGTCTGGAGGAAACTGCCCTAAAACCAATTCATCAACCAGAGACTCTGGACCATGGAACTCTAAACTGCCAGCTCGATATCTGAGGGTAGAAACACTTTCATATCTGTGTGGAAGGGCAGGCAAGTGGCCAGGATTCGGATGAGAGAACCTCATGCGTGGACATTGTAACTTAGAGCGAACAACAAATGTGCTCCCGTGAGAAGCCTGCTGGCCGGGAAGTGTTGACGCGTCAGGATGAAACCCTCTCATTCCCACCGTGGAAGAAATGTCTGCCTCAGGCACGTCTCCGCGACACCCTGGATCCTTCAATCCTATACCCTGCTAGCCTCTGTGGGTTGAAGTCTCAGAAAAGGGCAGGATCGGGCCCTCGGCGAAAGAGTTCTGTGTAGATAGCCTCTTTCGGCAACCAACGTGGTTCTTCAAAGGGGGAAGCCTTGTAGGAATTATGTGTTGCCGTGTCAGGACAATGCCATCTCCGCCCATCGTCGAAAGTTGACTGTGGAGGACGACACGTTCCAGGACCATCTGGATTCCGGAAGAGAAAGCGATTTCTAGTGTAGGTATGGAAAGGGAGGCAAGGGGCCAGTCCCCGTCTGCGAGATCCAAGTCCGTGGAGAGTACAACTTCGGAGGCACAACAAGTTTCTCCCCAAAGGGAAGTTTCAAGCTCTGGGGTGGGCAAGCTTCGGCGGGGTTCCATATCCTTGCCTCTGAGAATCAAGGCTGTGGAGATGGTCACTTCCCGGGAGCATCTACTTTCTGGAGCTCCAAACTGTGGGCACGGAGGTGGCACGCGAGACGAAAGGGGCGTGTCCCTGTCAGGGAGAACACAGTCCGTGGAGACGGCCACTTTCGTGAGCATCTCGTTCCCTCAAGCCGGAAGTATCCTGGCCTATATTGATGAGAAGTAGCAGAATTCCTCAACCTCTGCTCTGCCTAAATAGACTGTGGGCAATGCCAGTTTCCCTAACACCGCGTCTCCAGAAGAGAATTGCCATGTCCAGTTCAAAAGCGGGGAGGTCTAGGAGAGGGACCACGGCCTCACGCTGAGAAACGGGCCTGGGGACATGCACCATTCAGGGAACGACAATGCTCCCCAAAGAGGAGCATTCTAGCACGCATGGGTTGTGGCCTCCTAAACATGCCCCATCCTTGCCTCTGTGAAACGAGTCTCTGGGCATCGCACGTGTCCCGAAAGTGGAAGTTCTCTCCTGCCAGAATCTTTGGAGCACGTTTGTCTAGATGCACGGCCAAAGTGCCATGCCCTTCGGTCAGGTAATGAACCCTGCGAATAAAGCACGTTTCAGACAAGAACACGACACTCTCAAACACACGCCTCAGAGCAGATCCGTGTGTTTTCACCGGAGGAAATGCCGTTTCCACCGTTGGGCGAAGGAATGCTGGAGAGGAGGCCATTTCGGCAACATCGTAGATTTTCACGCCATAAAAATTCAAGCCTCCGTGTGTGCAACGATCACGAGAGGGCCATCGAATTTCCCGGGAGATACCAGACGCTGGAGGATCCTGTGTCCACTCACATCTTGTTTTCCGAAGAGAAAACGCATTTCTCATAGTTGTGTGGAAGTCTAGGGAAGGGGGCTTGTCCTTAAGATGAGAAACAAGACTGTGGAGAGTGCAACTTTCAGAGCACACCAAGCATCTCTTTTGGGAAGCCTGGTTGCCCCTGTGCCTTGTGGCATCCGAAAGGTGCCTAACCTTCCCTCAGTGAATACACTCTCTTGGGAATACAGCGTTCAAGTCAACACTTGCTTCCTGAAGATACAATGATTTCAAAGGCAGGTGTTTGATCAGGAGGAAACATGCCTACACGGACCTCTGGAAAACAAGATGTGGGAATGGTCATCGTCACGGCCATCTGGATGCGGGGAGATAGATCCATCTTCAATTCTGTGTGCGGAAGCATAGGCAAGGGTCTAGGACCCTATCCTGAGAAACATGTCTCTGGAGAAGAGAATGTTCAGCACACCGCAGCTGTCCTGCCGGAGATGTGTTCTAGCATGGGTGTGTGCAAGCATCGGGAGAGTTCCATCCCCTTCCGTCTGCGAGACAAGCCTGTGGAGATGGCCCCTTGGCCATAACATTTGGGTCCAGATTTCCAATCGAGTTCCAGGAGAGGTGCGGAAGGATAGGCCAGGTAACAAGTCCCCCAGTGTTCCAGTAACAATTCTGGGGAAGCACAGGTGCCAGGAAACACAAGTTCCTTCAGAGGAGATGCTTTCTAGTACTTACGTCCAGAAGTCTCTGTACATAGCCTACCCTTGCTTGTGGGAGGCAAGTTGGGTGGAATGCGAATTCCACTACCATCTTGTTTGCACAAGAGAGAAATCGAATCAGTCCAATATATGCGCTGGAGCCTAGTGTACCGGGGCGATGTCCTGACGCTTTGAGAGAAGAGTGTGGAGCAGGCATCGTTGAGGAATCCACAAGTTTCTCAAGCGAGGAGCCTTCTAGCATTGCCGGGGTGAAGCCACCGAAACATGCACGAACCTTCCCTCTGTGAATAGGCTCTAGGGAATGCCAATTTCCCCTCAGAGGAAGATTGTCCCGGTGGGAAGCTCTCTAGCCTGTTGGTCTGCAGGCCCGCGGACAAGGCCACATATACTTCGCTAAGGAAAACTCTCTGTGAAGAAAGATAGGTTCAGTGAAGGAACCACACGTCCCACCAAACCCACTGAAACACACGGAGACGTTTTGGCATCAGGAAAGGCTTTATCCTTGCCCTGGATAGAATGCTTTTGGGAGTACCTGTGCTGCCCCGGCGTTGGATTGCCAAGGAGCCCCTTCCTACCTTATAGGTGTGGGAGTGGGCAATGTCCTTCGACGTGGAGACAAGTCTGTGAAGCAAGCACCGTTCGGGGAACCACCAGACTCTCGAGCGAGAAGCATTCCAGCCTGCATGTCCTGAGGCTCCCGAAACACGGGCTCTCTTTGCGTCTCTGAATAAATCTCTGGGGAATGCAACGTTCCTTCACAGGAAGCATGTCCCAGCGGGACATTTGTGGTATGTTTCTCTAGAAGTACGGGGATGGGCGGTCGCATTCAGGAGCTGCCGTGGCCTTGGCCGGGAGAAACAATTCTGTGGAGAAGGCGACTTCGTCCCCAGTGTGCTTTTCCAAGAAGAAGCTTCCTTAGGCTAAAACCGTGGAAGCATCACTGTAATGCCACCTTCTTCCGTCTGAGCAGCAGGACGGTAGGCAACCCTACTTTCCAAGAACATGGGGTTTCCAGAAGGAAAAAGCGATCTCTGAGAGACGTTTCGAAGGACAGAGATGGCGGGTCGTACTGGCCTTTAGAAACAAGTGTGTGGAGAATGCCCCTTTCAGAGGACCACCATTTCTCCTGCGAGAAGCCTTCTACAATGTATGTGTGGAGGCATCAGGCGGGTGCCGGGTCCATCCCTCAGGGAAAACACTCTGTCGAGAACAATGTTCCAGGAACGTCTTGCTTACAGAACGTCGAAGATTTCTCCAGGTCCTTGTGTGATGCGGAGGAGTCTGCCCTAATGGGATCTCTGAGAAACAAGGCTGCGGAGACTGGAAACCTTCCCTGCCACCTGGATATCCGAAGACGGAAACCATTTCACGTCGATGTGTGGAAGTAGAGGCCAGGGGCCTTGACCTGATGCCCGGGAAGCCGTCTGTGCGAATTCAACATGGAGCGAACAACCGAAATCTTCCCGTGTAGAGTCCTGTAGCATGGACGTGTACAAGCATCTGGAGCGGGCCCTCTCCTTCCCTCGTAGATACGAGCCCGTGGCGAATGCCACGTCGAGTTCACGTCCTTTCTCATGCGTTCTCTGCCATTTCCAGCGTCGGCCGTGAAGGATAGGCAAAGGGAAAAGTCCCCGTATCGGAGACCCCAGGATGTGGGGAAAGCAGCTCCCAGGACACCCAAGTTCCCCCAAATGAGATGCTTTCTCACACACAGGTATGGGCGCATTCGAATGTGCGATATACTTCCTTCGGGGAAAGCGATGTTCCATGAATTTCGTGTTTCCAGGAGAGAAAGCTGATGTCCAGGACATGTGTGCAAGTCTTGAGATGCGGCAAGGTCCTTAGGGCGAGCTTCGAGTGTGTGGATCAAGTCCCTTTCGGATAACCACAAGTTTGTCAAGTGTGAATCATTCTGGATTCCATGTGTGGAACAATCGAAACACGCCCTCTCCCTCTGTCTGTGAAGCAGTCTCTGGGGAATGCCACTTTCCCGTCAGAGGAAGATGGTTTCCGTGAGGAGCATTCAACCATCTTTCGCCAGAGGCACGCGGAAAGTGCGTCAGACGTCGCGGAACGCAAGCCTGGGAATAAAGCAAGATTCACCGTGGAACACGACCCTTCAAACGAAACCATTCTCATGGATGTGTGTGTTCTCAGACTAGAGTAATGCCGTGTCCTTGGCTTGGAGAAAGACTTCTGTGGAGGATGCAGTTCCAGCGACACTGTGGCTGTTCCACCGAGAAGCTTCCGAGCCTCTCAGTGTGGAGGCATCCCGAGAGTGCCCCAGTCTTCTGTTTGAGAAAAAGAGTGTGAAGAAAAGCGCTGCCCGCTAACATCTTGATGCCAGAAGCGAAAGCGATTTCTCCTATAGGTGTAGAAATAGAGGACAGGTGGTTTGTCCTTAGGCATGGAATCCAGATGGCAGAGACTGCATTTTTCAGAACCGCATAATTGTCTGCGGCATGAAGGATACCGGCACGTCTATGGGGCAGCATCAGGAAGGTGCCCTCTAGTTCCGCAGTTGGTAACGGTCGGCTTAGAAGAGGACGTTGAAGGAAACACTTGCTTTCTGAAGACACAAGCCTTTTCAATTCTCCGCGTGTAGTCTGGAGGAAACTGCCCTAAAACCAATTCATCAACCACAGACTCTGGACCATGGAACTCTAAACTGCCAGCTCGATATCTGAGGGTAGAAACACTTTCATATCTGTGTGGAAGGGCAGGCAAGTGGCCAGGATTCGGATGAGAGAACCTCATGCGTGGACATTGTAACTTAGAGCGAACAGCAAATGTGCTCCCGTGAGAAGCCTGCTGGCCGGGAAGTGTTGACGCGTCAGGATGAAACCCTCTCATTCCCACCGTGGAAGAAATGTCTGCCTCAGGCACGTCTCCGCGACACCCTGGATCCTTCAATCCTATACCCTGCTAGCCTCTGTGGGTTGAAGTCTCAGAAAAGGGCAGGATCGGGCCCTCGGGGAAAGAGTTCTGTGTAGATAGCCTCTTTCGGCAACCAACGTGGTTCTTCAAAGGGGGAAGCCTTGTAGGAAGTATGTGTTGCCGTGTCAGGACAATGCCATCTCCGCCCATCGTCGAAAGTTGACTGTGGAGGACGACACGTTCCAGGACCATCTGGATTCCGGATGAGAAAACGATTTCTAGTGTAGGTATGGAAAGAGAGGCAAGGGGCCAGTCCCCGTCTGCGAGATCCAAGTCCGTGGAGAGTACAACTACGGAGCCACAACAAGTTTCTCCCCAAAGGGAAGTTTCAAGCTCTGGGGTGGGCAAGCTTCGGCGGGGTTCCATATCCTTGCCTCTGAGAATCAAGGCTGTGGAGATGGTCACTTCCCGGGAGCATCTACTTTCTGGAGATCCAAACTGTGGGCACGGAGGTGGCACGCGAGACTAAGGGGCTTGTCCCTGTCAGGGAGAACACAGTCCGTGGAGACGGCCACTTTCGTGAGCATCTCGTTCCCTCAAGCCGGAAGTATCCTGGCCTATATTGATGAGAAGTAGCAGAATTCCTCAACCTCTGCTCTGCCTAAATAGACTGTGGGCAATGCCAGTTTCCCTAACACCGTGTCTCCAGAAGAGAATTGCCATGTCCAGTTCAAAAGCGGGGAGGTCTAGGAGAGGGACCACGGCCTCACGCTGGGAAACGGGCCTGGGGACATGCACCATTCAGGGAACGACAATGCTCCCCAAAGAGGAGCATTCTAGCACGCATGGGTTGTGGCCTCCTAAACATGCCCCATCCTTGCCTCTGTGAAACGAGTCTCTGGGCATCGCACGTGTCCCGAAAGTGGAAGTTCTCTCCTGCCAGAATCTTTGGAGCACGTTTGTCTAGATGCACGGCCAAAGTGCCATGCCCTTCGGTCAGGTAATGAACCCTGCGAATAAAGCACGTTTCAGACAAGAGCACGACATTCTCAAACACACGCCTCAGAGCAGATCCGTGTGTTTTCACCGGAGAAAATGCCGTTTCCACCGTTGGGCGACGAATGCTGGGGAGGATGCCTTTCGGCAACATCGTAGATTTTCACGCCATAAAAATCCAAGCATCCGTGTGTGCAACGATCACGAGAGGGCCATCGAATTTCCCGGGAGATACCAGACGCTGGAGGATCCGGTGTCCACTCACATCTTGTTTTCCGAAGAGAAAAGCCATTTCTCATAGTTGTGTGGAAGTCTAGGGAAGGGGGCTTGTCCTTAAGATGAGAAACAAGACTGTGGAGAGTGCAACTTTCAGCGCACCCCAAGCATCTCTTTTGGGAAGCCTGGTTGCCCCTGTGCATTGTGGCATCCGAAAGGTGCCTAACCTTCCCTCAGTGAATACACTCTCTTGGGAATACAGCGTTCAAGTCAACACTTGCTTCCTGAAGATACAAAGCTTTTCCAAAGCAGGTGTTTGATCAGGAGGAAACATGCCTACACGGACCTCTGGAAAACAAGACGTGGGAATGGTCATAGTCACGGTCATCTGGATGCGGGGAGATAGATCCATCTTCAATTCTGTGTTCGGAAGCATAGGCAAGGTTGTAGGACCCTATCCTGAGAAACAAGTCTCTGGAGAAGAGAATGTTCAGCACACCGCAGCTGTCCTGCCGGAGATGTGTTCTAGCATGGGTATGTGCAAGCATCGGGAGAGTTCCATCCCCTTCCGTCTGCGAGACAAGCCTGTGGAGATGGACCCTTGGCAATAACATTTGGGTCCAGATTTCCAATCCAGTTCCAGGAGAGGTGCGGAAGGATAGGCCAGGTAACAAGTCCCCCAGTGTTCCAGTAACAATTCTGGGGAAGCACAGGTGCCAGGAAACACAAGTTCCTTCCGAGGAGATGCTTTCTAATACATACGTCCAGAAGTCTCTGTACATAGTCTACCCTTGCTTGTGGGAGGCAAGTTGGGTGGAATGCGAATTCCACTACCATCTTGTTTGCACAGGAGAGAAATCGAATCATTCCAATATATGCGCTGGAGCCTAGTGTACCGGGGCGATGTCCTGACGCTTTGAGAGAAGAGTGTGGAGCAGGCATCGTTGAGGAATCCACAAGTTTCTCAAGCGAGGAGCCTTCTAGCATTGCCGGGGTGAAGCGACCGCAATATGCACGAACCTTCCCTCTGTGAATAGGCTCGAGGGAATGCCAATTTCCCCACAGAGGAAGATTGTCCCGGTGGGAAGCTCTCTAGCCTGTTGGTCTGCAGGCCCGCGGAGAAGGCCACATATACTTCGCTAAGGAAAACTCTCTGTGAAGAAAGATAGGTTCAGTGAAGGAACCACACGTCCCACCAAACCCACTGAAACACACGGAGATGTTTTGGCATCAGGAAAGGCTTTATCCTTGCCCTGGATAGAATGCTTTTTGGAGTACCTGTGCTGCCCCGGCGTTGGATTGCAAAGGAGCCCCTTCCTACCTTATAGGTGTGGGAGTGGGCAATGTCCTTCCACGTGGAGACAAGTCTGTGAAGCAAGCACCGTTCGGGGAACCACCAGAGTCTCGAGCGAGAAGCATTCCAGCCTGCATGTCCTGAGGCTCCCGAAACACGGGCTCTCTTTGCGTCTCTGAATAAATCTCTGGGGAATGAAACGTTCCTTCACAGGAAGCATGTCCCCGCGAGACATTTTGTGGTATGTTTCTCTAGAAGTACGGGGATGGGTGGTCGCATTCAGGAGCTGCCGTGGCCTTGGCCAGGAGAAACAATTCTGTGGAGAAGGCGACTTCATCCCCAGTGTGCTTTTCCAAGAAGAAGCTTCCTTAGGCTAAAAGCGTGGAAGCATCACTGTAATGCCACCTTCTTCCCTCTGAGCAGCAGGACGGTAGGCAAACCTACTTTCCAAGAACATGGGGTTTCCAGAAGGAAAAAGCGATCTCTGAGAGACGTTTCCAAGGGCAGAGATGGCGAGTCGTACTGGCCTTTAGAAACAAGTGTTTGGAGAATGCCCCTTTCAGAGGACCAACATTTCTCCTGCGAGAAGCCTTCTACAATGTATGTGTGGAGGCATCAGGCGGGTGCCGGGTCCATCCCTCAGGGAAAACACTCTGTCGAGAACAAGGTTCCAGGAACGTCTTGCTTACAGAACTTCGAAGATTTCTCCAGGTCCTTGTGTTATGCGGAGGAGTCTGCCCTAATGGGATCTCTGAGAAGCAAGGCCGCGGAGACTGGAAACCTTCCCTGCCACCTGGATATACGAAGACGGAAACCATTGCACGTCGATGTGTGGAAGTAGAGGCCAGGGGCCTTGACCTGATGCCCGGGAAGGCGTCTGTGCGGAATTCAACATGGAGCGAACAACCGAAATCTTCCCGTGTAGAGTCCTGTAGCATGGACGTGTACAAGCATCTGGAGCGGGCCGTCTTCTTCCCTCGGAGATACGAGCCCGTGGCGAATGCCACGTCGAGTTCACGTCCTTTCTCATGCGTTCTCTGCCATTTCCAGTGTCGGCCGTGAAGGATAGGCAAAGGGAAAAGTCCCCGTATCGGAGTCCCCAGGATGTGGGGAAAGCAGCTCCCAGGAAACCCAAGTTCCCCCCAGTGAGACGCTTTCTCACACACAGGTATGGGCGCATTCGAATGTGCGATAGACTTCCTTCGGGGAAGGCGATGTTCCATGAATTTCGTGTTTCCAAGAGAGAAAGCTGATGTCCATGACATGTGTGCAAGTCTTGAGATGCGGCAAGGTCCTTAGGGCGAGCTTCGAGTCTGTGGATCAAGCCCCTTTCGGAGAACCACAAGTTTGTCAAGTGTGAATCATTCTGGCTTCCATGTGTGGAACAATCGAAACACGCCCTCTCCCTCTGTCTGTGAAGCAGTCTCTGGGGAATGCCACTTTCCCGTCAGAGGAAGTTGGTTCCCGTGAGGAGCATTCTACCATCTTTCGCCAGAGGCACGCGGAAAGTGCGTCAGACGTCGCGGAACGCAAGCCTGGGAATAAAGCAAGATTCACCGTGGAACACGACCCTTCAAACGAAACCATTCTCATGGATGTGTGTGTTCTCAGACTAGAGTAATGCCGTGTCCTTGGCTTGGAGAAAGACTTCTGTGGAAGATGCAGTTCCAGCGACACTGTGGCTGTTCCACCGAGAAGCTTCCGAGCCTCTACGTGTGGAGGCATCCCTAGAGTGCCCCAGTCTTCTGTTTGAGAAAAAGAGTGTGAAGAAAAGCGCTGCCCGCTAACATCTTGATGCCAGAAGCGAAAGCGATTTCTCCTATAGGTGTAGAAATAGAGGACAGGTGGTTTGTCCTTAGGCATGGAATCAGGATGGCAGAGACTGCATTTTTCAGAACCGCATAATTGTCTGCGGCATGAAGGATACCGGCACGTCTGTGGGGCAGCATCAGGAAGGTGCCCTCCAGTTCCGCAGTTGGTAACGGTCGGCTTAGAAGAGGACGTTGAAGGAAACACTTGCTTTCTGAAGACACAAGCCTTTTCCATTCTCCGCGTGTAGTCTGGAGGAAACTGCCCTAAAACCAATTCATCAACCAGAGACTCTGGACCATGGAACTCTAAACTGCCACCTCGATATCTGAGGGTAGAAACACTTTCATATCTGTGTGGAAGGGCAGGCAAGTGGCCAGGATTCGGAGGAGAGAACCTCATGCGTGGAATTTGTAACTTAGAGCGAACAACAAATGTGCTCCCGTGAGAAGCCTGCTGGCCGCGAAGTGTTGACGCGTCAGGATGAAGCCCTCTCATTCCCACCGTGGAAGAAATGTCTGCCTCAGGCACGTCTCCGCGACACCCTGGATCCTTCAATCCTATACCCTGCTAGCCTCTGTGGGTTGAAGTCTCAGAAAAGGGCAGGATCGGGCCCTCGGGGAAAGAGTTCTGTGTAGATAGCCTCTTTCGGCAACCAACGTGGTTCTTCAAAGGGGGAAGCCTTGTAGGAAGTATGTGTTGCCGTGTCAGGACAATGCCATCTCCGCCCATCGTCGAAAGTTGACTGTGGAGGACGACACGATCCAGGACCATCTGGATTCCGGAAGAGAAAGCGATTTCTAGTGTAGGTATGGAAAGAGAGGCAAGGGGCCAGTCCCCGTCTGCGAGATCCAAGTCCGTGGACAGTACAACTTCGGAGGCACAACAAGTTTCTCCCCAAAGGGAAGTTTCAAGCTCTGGGGTGGGCAAGCTTCGGCGGGGTTCCATATCCTTGCCTCTGAGAATCAAGGCTGTGGAGATGGTCACATCCCGGGAGCATCTACTTTCTGGAGATCCAAACTGTGGGCACGGAGGTGGCACGCGAGACGAAAGGGGCGTGTCCCTGTCAGGGAGAACACAGTCCGTGGAGACGGCCACTTTCGTGAGCATCTCGTTCCCTCAAGCCGGAATTATCCTGGCCTATATTGATGAGAAGTAGCAGAATTCCTCAACCTCCGCTCTGCCTAAATAGACTGTGGGCAATGCCACTTTCCCTAACACCGTGTCTCCAGAAGAGATTTGCCATGTCCAGTTCAAAAGCGGGGAGGTCTAGGAGAGGGACCACGGCCTCACGCTGAGAAACGGGCCTGGGGAAATGCACCATTCAGGGAACGACAATGCTCCCAAACGAGGAGCATTCTAGCACGCATGGGTTGTGGCCTCCTAAACATGCCCCATCCTTGCCTCTGTGAAACGAGTCTCTGGGCATTGCACGTGTCCCGACAGTGGAAGTTCTCTCCTGCCAGAATCTTTGGAGCACGATTGTCTAGATGCACGGTCAAAGTGCCATGCCCTTCGGTCAGGTAATGAACCCTGCGAATAAAGCACGTTTCAGACAAGAACACGACACTCTCAAACACACGCCTCAGAGCAGATCCGTGTGTTTTCACCGGAGGAAATGCCGTTTCCACCGTTGGGCGAAGGAATGCTGGAGAGGAGGCCATTTCGGCAACATCGTAGATTTTCACGCCATAAAAATCCAAGCTTCCGTGTGTGCAACGATCACGAGAGGGCCATCGAATTTCCCGGGAGATACCAGACGCTAGAGGATCCGGTGTCCACTCACATCTTGTTTTCCGAAGGGAAAACGCATTTCTCATAGTTGTGTGGAAGTCTAGGGAAGGGGGCTTGTCCTTAAGATGAGAAACAAGACTGTGGAGAGTGCAACTTTCAGAGCACACCAAGCATCTCTTTTGGGAAGCCTGGTTGCCCCTGTGCCTTGTGGCATCCGAAAGGTGCCTAACCTTCCCTCAGGGAATACACTCTCTTGGGAATACAGCGTTCAAGTCAACACTTGCTTCCTGAAGATACAAAGATTTCCAAGGCAGGTGTTTGATCAGGAGGAAACATGCCTACACGGACCTCTGGAAAACAAGATGTGGGAATGGTCATCGTCACGGCCATCTGGATGGGGGGAGATAGATCCATCTTGAATTCTGTGTGCGGAAGCATAGGCAAGGGTCTAGGACCCTATCCTGAGATACAAGTCTCTGGAGAAGAGAATGTTCAGCACACCGCAGCTGTCCTGCCGGAGATGTGTTCTAGCATGGGTGTGTGCAAGCATCGGGAGAGTTCCATCCCCTTCCGTCTGCGAGACAAGCCTGTGGAGATGGCCCTTTGGCCATAACATTTGGGTCCAGATTTCCAATCGAGTTCCAGGAGAGGTGCGGAAGGATAGGCCAGGTAACAAGTCCCCCAGTGTTCCAGTAACAATTCTGGGGAAGCACAGGTGCCAGGAAACACAAGTTCCTTCAGAGGAGATGCTTTCTAATACATACGTCCAGAATTCTCTGTACTTAGCCTACCCTTGCTTGTGGGAGGCAAGTTGGGTGGAATGCGAATTCCACTACCATCTTGTTTGCACAAGAGAGAAATCGAATCATTCCAATATATGCGCTGGAGCCTAGTGTACCGGGGCGATGTCCTGACGCTTTGAGAGAAGAGTGTGGAGCAGGCATCGTTGAGGAATCCACAAGTTTCTCAAGCGAAGAGCCTTCTAGCATTGCCGGGGTGAAGCGACCGAAACATGCACGAACCTTCCCTCTGTCAATAGGCTCGAGGGAATGCCAATTTCCCCACCGAGGAAGATTGTCCCGGTGGGAAGCTCTCTAGCCTGTTGGTCTGCAGGCCCGCGGAGAAGGCCACATATACTTCGCTAAGGAAAACTCTCTGTGAAGAAATATAGGTTCAGTGAAGGAACCACACGTCCCACCAAACACACTGAAACACACGGAGACGTTTTGGCATCAGGAAAGGCTTTATCCTTGCCCTGGATAGAATGCTTTTGGGAGTACCTGTGCTGCCCCGGCGTTGGATTGCCAAGGAGCCCCTTCCTACCTTATAGGTGTGGGAGTGGGCAATGTCCTTCGACGTGGAGACAAGTCTGTGAAGCAAGCACCTTTCGGGGAACCACCAGACTCTCGAGCGAGAAGCATTCCAGCTTGCATGTCCTGAGGCTCCCGAAACACGGGCTCTCTTTGCGTCTCTGAATAAATCTCTGGGGAATGCAACGTTCCTTCACAGGAAGCATGTCCCCGCGAGACATTTTGTGGTATGTTTCTCTAGAAGTACGGGGATGGGTGGTCGCATTCAGGAGCTGCCGTGGCCTTGGCGGGGAGAAACAATTCTGTGGAGAAGGCGACTTCGTCCCCAGTGTGCTTTTCCAAGAAGAAGCTTCCTTAGGCCAAAAGCGTGGAAGCATCACTGTAATGCCACCTTCTTCCGTCTGAGCAGCAGGACGGTAGGCAACCCTACTTTCCAAGAACGTGGGGTTTCCAGAAGGAAAAAGCGATGTCTGAGAGACGTTTCCAAGGACAGAGATGGCGGGTCGTACTGGCCTTTAGAAACAAGTGTGTGGAGAATGCCCCTTTCAGAGGACCACCATTTCTCCTGCGAGAAGCCTTCTACAATGTATGTGTGGAGGCATCAGGCGGGTGCCGGGTCCATCCCTCAGGGAAAACACTCTGTCGAGAACAATGTTCCAGGAACGTCTTGCTTACAGAACGTCGAAGATTTCTCCAGGTCCTTGTGTGATGCGGAGGAGTCTGCCCTAATGGGATCTCTGAGAAACAAGGCTGCGGAGACTGGAAACCTTCCCTGCCACCTGGATATCCGAAGACGGAAACCATTGCACGTCGATGTGTGGAAGTAGAGGCCAGGGGCCTTGACCTGATGCCCGGGAAGGCGTCTGTGCGGAATTCAACATGGAGCGAACAACCGAAATCTTCCCGTGTAGAGTCCTGTAGCATGGACGTGTACAAGCATCTGGAGCGGGCCCTCTCCTTCCCTCGTAGATACGAGCCCGTGGCGAATGCCACGTCGAGTTCACGTCCTTTCTCATGCGTTCTCTGCCATTTCCAGTGTCGGCCGTGAAGGATAGGCAAAGGAAAAGTCCCCGTATCGGAGTCCCCAGGATGTGGGGAAAGCAGCTCCCAGGAACCCCAAGTTCCCCCCAGTGAGACGCTTTCTCACACACAGGTATGGGCGCATTCGAATGTGCTATATACTTCCTTCGGGGAAGGCGATGTTCCATGAATTTCGTGTTTCCAGGAGAGAAAGCTGATGTCCAGGACATGTGTCCAAATCTTGAGATGCGGCAAGGTCCTTAGGGCGAGCTTCGAGTGTGTGGATCAAGCCCCTTTCGGATAACCACAAGTTTGTCAAGTGTGAATCATTCTGGCTTCCATGTGTGGAACAATCGAAACACGCCCTCTCCCTCTCTCTGTGAAGCAGTCTCTGGGGAATGCCACTTTCCCGTCAGAGGAAGTTGGTTCCCGTGAGGAGCATTCTACCATCTTTCGCCAGAGGCACGCGGAAAGTGCGTCAGACGTCGCGGAACGCAGCCTGGGAATAAAGCAAGATTCACCGTGGAACACGACCCTTCAAACGAAACCATTCTCATGGATGTGTGTGTTCTCAGACTAGTGTAATGCCGTGTCCTTGGCTTGGAGAAAGACTGTGGAGGATGAAGTTCCAGCGACACTGTGGCTGTTCCACCGAGAAGCTTCCGAGTCTCTATGTGTGGAGGCATCCCGAGAGTGCCCCAGTCTTCTGTTTGAGAAAAAGAGTGTGAAGAAAAGCGCTGCCCGCTAACATCTTGATGCCAGAAGCGAAAGCGATTTCTCCTATAGGTGTAGAAATAGAGGACAGGTGGTTTGTCCTTAGGCATGGAATCCAGATGGCAGAGACTGCATTTTTCAGAACCGCATAATTTTCTGCGGCATGAAGGATACCGGCACGTCTGTGGGGCAGCATCAGGAAGGTGCCCTCTAGTTCCGCAGTTGGTAACGGTCGGCTTAGAAGAGGACGTTGAAGGAAACACTTGCTTTCTGAAGACACAAGCCTTTTCCATTCTCCGCGTGTAGTCTGGAGGAAACTGCCCTAAAACCAATTCATCAACCAGAGACTCTGGACCATGGAACTCTAAACTGCCAGCTCGATATCTGAGGGTAGAAACACTTTCATATCTGTGTGGAAGGGCAGGCAAGTGGCCAGGATTCGGAGGAGAGAACCTCATGCGTGGACATTGTAACTTAGAGCGAACAACAAATGTGCTCCCGTGAGAAGCCTGCTGGCCGGGAAGTGTTGACGCGTCAGGATGAAACCCTCTCATTCCCACCGTGGAAGAAATGTCTGCCTCAGGCACGTCTCCGCGACACCCTGGATCCTTCAATCCTATACCCTGCTAGCCTCTGTGGGTTGAAGTCTCAGAAAAGGGCAGGATCGGGCCCTCGGCGAAAGAGTTCTGTGTAGATAGCCTCTTTCGGCAACCAACGTGGTTCTTCAAAGGGGGAAGCCTTGTAGGAAGTATGTGTTGCCGTGTCAGGACAATGCCATCTCCGCCCATCGTCGAAAGTTGGCTGTGGAGGACGACACGTTCCAGGACCATCTGGATTCCGGAAGAGAAAGCGATTTCTAGTGTAGGTATGGAAAGAGAGGCAAGGGGCCAGTCCCCGTCTGCGAGATCCAAGTCCGTGGAGAGTACAACTTCGGAGGCACAACAAGTTTCTCCCCAAAGGGAAGTTTCAAGCTCTGGGGTGGGCAAGCTTCGGCGGGGTTCCATATCCTTGCCTCTGAGAATCAAGGCTGTGGAGATGGTCACTTCCCGGGAGCATCTACTTTCTGGAGATCCAAACTGTGGGCACGGAGGTGGCACGCGAGACTAAGGGGCGTGTCCCTGTCAGGGAGAACACAGTCCGTGGAGACGGCCACTTTCGTGAGCATCTCGTTCCCTCAAGCCGGAAGTATCCTGGCCTATATTGATGAGAAGTAGCAGAATTCCTCAACCTCTGCTCTGCCTAAATAGACTGTGGGCAATGCCAGTTTCCCTAACACCGTGTCTCCAGAAGAGAATTGCCATGTCCAGTTCAAAAGCGGGGAGGTCTAGGAGAGGGACCACGGCCTCACGCTGGGAAACAGGCCTGGGGATATGCACCATTCAGGGAACGACAATGCTCCCCAAAGAGGAGCATTCTCGCACGCATGGGTTGTGGCCTCCTAAACATGCCCCATCCTTGCCTCTGTGAAACGAGTCTCTGGGCATCGCACGGGTCCCGAAAGTGGAAGTTCTCTCCTGCCAGAATCTTTGGAGCACGTTTGTCTAGATGCACGGCCAAAGTGCCATGCCCTTCGGTCAGGTAATGAACCCTGCGAATAAAGCACGTTTCAGACAAGAACACGACACTCCCAAACACACGCCTCAGAGCAGATGCGTGTGTTTTCACCGGAGGAAATGCCGTTTCCACCGTTGGGCGAAGGAATGCTGGGGAGGAGGCCATTTCGGCAACATCGTAGATTTTCACGCCATAAAAATCCAAGCCTCCGTGTGTGCAACGATCACGAGAGGGCCATCAAATTTCCCGGGAGATACCAGACGCTGGAGGATCTGGTGTCCACTCACATCTTGTTTTCCGAAGAGAAAACGCATTTCTCGTAGTTGTGTGGAAGTCTAGGGAAGGGGGCTTCTCCTTAAGATTAGAAACAAGACTGTGGAGAGTGCAACTTTCTGAGCACCCCAAGCATCTCTTTTGGGAACCCTGGTTGCCCCTGTGCCTTGTGGCATCCGAAAGGTGCCTAACCTTCCCTCAGTGAATACACTCTCTTGGGAATACAGCGTTCAAGTCAACACTTGCTTCCTGAAGATACAAAGCTTTTCAAGGCAGGTGTTTGATCAGGAGGAAACATGCCTACACGGACCTCGGGAAAACAAGACGTGGGAATGGTCATCGTCACGGCCATCTGGATGCGGGGAGATAGATCCATCTTCAATTCTGTGTTCGGAAGCATAGGCAAGGGCCTAGGACCCTATCCTGAGAAACAAGTCTCTGGAGAAGAGAATGTTCAGCACACCGCAGCTGTCCTGCCGGAGATGTGTTCTAGCATGGGTGTGTGCAAGCATCGGGAGAGTTCCATCCCCTTCCGTCTGCGAGACAAGCCTGTGGAGATGGCCCCTTGGCAATACCATTTGGGTCCAGATTTCCAATCGAGTTCCAGGAGAGGTGCGGAAGGATAGGCCAGGTAACAAGTCCCCCAGTGTTCCAGTAACAATTCTGGGGAAGCACAGGTGCCAGGAAACACAAGTTCCTTCAGAGGAGATGCTTTCTAGTACTTACGTCCAGAAGTCTCTGTACATAGCCTACCCTTGCTTGTGGGAGGCAAGTTGGGTGGAATGCGAATTCCACTACCATCTTGTTTGCACAAGAGAGAAATCGAATCATTCCAATATATGCGCTGGAGCCTAGTGTACCGGGGCGATGTCCTGACGCTTTGAGAGAAGAGTGTGGAGCAGGCATCGTTGAGGAATCCACAAGTTTCTCAAGCGAGGAGCCTTCTAGCATTGCCGGGGTGAAGCGACCGAAATATGCACGAACCTTCCCTCTGTGAATAGGCTCGAGGGAATGCCAATTTCCCCACAGAGGAAGATTGTCCCGGTGGGAAGCTCTCTAGCCTGTTGGTCTGCAGGCCCGCGGAGAAGGCCACATATACTTCGCTAAGGAAAACTCTCTGTGAAGAAAGATAGGTTCAGTGAAGGAACCACACGTCCCACCAAACCCACTGAAACACACGGAGATGTTTTGGCATCAGGAAAGGCTTTATCCTTGCCCTGGATAGAATGCTTTTGGGAGTACCTGTGCTGCCCCGGCGTTGGATTGCAAAGGAGCCCCTTCCTACCTTATAGGTGTTGGAGTGGGCAATGTCCTTCCACGTGGAGACAAGTCTGTGAAACAAGCACCGTTCGGGGAACCACCAGAGTCTCGAGCGAGAAGCATTCCAGCCTGCATGTCCTGAGGCTCCCGAAACACGGGCTCTCTTTGCGTCTCTGAATAAATCTCTGGGGAATGAAACGTTCCTTCACAGGAAGCATGTCCCCGCGAGACATTTTGTGGTATGTTTCTCTAGAAGTACGGGGATGGGTGGTCGCATTCAGGAGCTGCCGTGGCCTTGGCCAGGAGAAACAATTCTGTGGAGAAGGCGACTTCATCCCCAGTGTGCTTTTCCAAGAAGAAGCTTCCTTAGGCTAAAAGCGTGGAAGCATCACTGTAATGCCACCTTCTTCCCTCTGAGCAGCAGGACGGTAGGCAAACCTACTTTCCAAGAACATGGGGTTTCCAGAAGGAAAAAGCGATCTCTGAGAGACGTTTCCAAGGGCAGAGATGGCGAGTCGTACTGGCCTTTAGAAACAAGTGTGTGGAGAATGCCCCTTTCAGAGGACCAACATTTCTCCTGCGAGAAGCCTTCTACAATGTATGTGTGGAGGCATCAGGCGGGTGCCGGGTCCATCCCTCAGGGAAAACACTCTGTCGAGAACAAGGTTCCAGGAACGTCTTGCTTACAGAACTTCGAAGATTTCTCCAGGTCCTTGTGTTATGCGGAGGAGTCTGCCCTAATGGGATCTCTGAGAAACAAGGCCGCGGAGACTGGAAACCTTCCCTGCCACCTGGATATACGAAGACGGAAACCATTGCACGTCGATGTGTGGAAGTAGCGGCCAGGGGCCTTGACCTGATGCCCGGGAAGGCGTCTGTGCGGAATTCAACATGGAGCGAACAACCGAAATCTTCCCGTGTAGAGTCCTGTAGCATGGACGTGTACAAGCATCTGGAGCGGGCCCTCTTCTTCCCTCGGAGATACGAGCCCGTGGCGAATGCCACGTCGAGTTCACGTCCTTTCTCATGCGTTCTCTGCCATTTCCAGTGTCGGCCGTGAAGGATAGGCAAAGGGAAAAGTCCCCGTATCGGAGTCCCCAGGATGTGGGGAAAGCAGCTCCCAGGAAACCCAAGTTCCCCCCAGTGAGACGCTTTCTCACACACAGGTATGGGCGCATTCGAATGTGCGATAGACTTCCTTCGGGGAAAGCGATGTTCCATGAATTTCGTGTTTCCAGGAGAGAAAGCTGATGTCCAGGACATGTGTGCAAGTCTTGAGATGCGGCAAGGTCCTTAGGGCGAGCTTCGAGTGTGTGGATCAAGCCCCTTTCGGATAACCACAAGTTTGTAAAGTGTGAATCATTCTGGCTTCCATGTGTGGAACAATCGAAACACGCCCTCTCCCTCTGTCTGTGAAGCAGTCTCTGGGGAATGCCACTTTCCCGTCAGAGGAAGTTGGTTTCCGTGAGGAGCATTCTACCATCTTTCGCCAGAGGCACGCGGAAAGTGCGTCAGACGTCGCGGAACGCAAGCCTGGGAATACAGCAAGATTCACCGTGGAACACGACCCTTCAAACGAAACCATTCTCATGGATGTGTGTGTTCTCAGACTAGAGTAATGCCGTGTCCTTGGCTTGGAGAAAGACTTCTGTGGAGGATGCAGTTCCAGCGACACTGTGGCTGTTCCACCGAGAAGCTTCCGAGCCTCTATGTGTGGAGGCATCCCGAGAGTGCCCCAGTCTTCTGTTTGAGAAAAAGAGTGTGAAGAAAAGCGCTGCCCACTAACATCTTGATGCCAGAAGCGAAAGCGATTTCTCCTATAGGTGTAGAAATAGAGGACAGGTGGTTTGTCCTTAGGCATGGAATCCAGATGGCAGAGACTGCATTTTTCAGAACCGCATAATTGTCTGCGGCATGAAGGATACCGGCACGTCTGTGGGGCAGCATCAGGAAGGTGCCCTCTAGTTCCGCAGTTGGTAACGGTCGGCTTAGAAGAGGACGTTGAAGGAAACACTTGCTTTCTGAAGACACAAGCCTTTTCCATTCTCCGCGTGTAGTCTGGAGGAAACTGCCCTAAAACCAATTCATCAACCAGAGACTCTGGACCATGGAACTCTAAACTGCCAGCTCGATATCTGAGGGTAGAAACACTTTCATATCTGTGTGGAAGGGCAGGCAAGTGGCCAGGATTCGGATGAGAGGACCTCATGCGTGGACATTGTAACTTAGAGCGAACAACAAATGTGCTCCCGTGAGAAGCCTGCTGGCCGGGAAGTGTTGACGCGTCAGGATGAAACCCTCTCATTCCCACCGTGGAAGAAATGTCTGCCTCAGGCACGTCTCCGCGACACCCTGGATCCTTCAATCCTATACCCTGCTAGCCTCTGTGGGTTGAAGTCTCAGAAAAGGGCAGGTTCGGGCCCTCGGCGAAAGAGTTCTGTGTAGATAGCCTCTTTCGGCAACCAACGTGGTTCTTCAAAGGGGGAAGCCTTGTAGGAAGTATGTGTTGCCGTGTCAGGACAATGCCATCTCCGCCCATCGTCGAAAGTTGACTGTGGAGGACGACACGTTCCAGGACCATCTGGATTCCGGAAGAGAAAGCGATTTCTAGTGTAGGTATGGAAAGAGAGGCAAGGGGCCAGTCCCCGTCTGCGAGATCCAAGTCCGTGGAGAGTACAACTTCGGAGGCACAACAAGTTTCTCCCCAAAGGGAAGTTTCAAGCTCTGGGGTGGGCAAGCTTCGGCGGGGTTCCATATCCTTGCCTCTGAGAATCAAGGCTGTGGAGATGGTCACTTCCCGGGAGCATCTACTTTCTGGAGATCCAAACTGTGGGCACGGAGGTGGCACGCGAGACTAAGGGGCGTGTACCTGTCAGGGAGAACACAGTCCGTGGAGACGGCCACTTTCGTGAGCATCTCGTTCCCTCAAGCCGGAAGTATCCTGGCCTATATTGATGAGAAGTAGCAGAATTCCTCAACCTCTGCTCTGCCTAAATAGACTGTGGGCAATGCCAGTTTCCCTAACACCGTGTCTCCAGAAGAGATTTGCCATGTCCAGTTCAAAAGCGGGGAGGTCTAGGAGAGGGACCACGGCCTCACGCTGAGAAACGGGCCTGGGGACATGCACCATTCAGGGAACGACAATGCTCCCCAAAGAGGAGCATTCTAGCACGCATGGGTTGTGGCCTAGTAAACATGCCCCATCCTTGCCTCTGTGAAACGAGTCTCTGGGCGTCGCACGTGTCCCGAAAGTGGAAGTTCTCTCCTGCCAGAATCTTTGGAGCACGTTTGTCTAGATGCACGGCCAAAGTGCCATGCCCTTCGGTCAGGTAATGAACCCTGCGAATAAAGCACGTTCAGACAAGAACACGACACTCTCAAACACACGCCTCAGAGCAGATCCGTGTGTTTTCACCGGAGGAAATGCCGTTTCCACCCTTGGGCGACGAATGCTGGGGAGGAGGCCATTTCGGCAACATCGTAGATTTTCACGCCATAAAAATCCAAGCCTCCGTGTGTGCAACGATCACGAGAGGGCCATCGAATTTCCCGGGAGATACCAGACGCTGGAGGATCCGGTGTCCACTCACATCTTGCTTTCCGAAGAGAAAAGCCATTTCTCATAGTTGTGTGGAAGTCTAGGGAAGGGGGCTTGTCCTTAAGATGAGAAACAAGACTGTGGAGAGTGCAACTTTCAGCGCACCCCAAGCATCTCTTTTGGGAAGCCTGGTTGCCCCTGTGCATTGTGGCATCCGAAAGGTGCCTAACCTTCCCTCAGTGAATACACTCTCTTGGGAATACAGCGTTCAAGTCAACACTTGCTTCCTGAAGATACAAAGCTTTTCCAAAGCAGGTGTTTGATCAGGAGGAAACATGCCTACACGGACCTCTGGAAAACAAGACGTGGGAATGGTCATAGTCACGGTCATCTGGATGCGGGGAGATAGATCCATCTTCAATTCTGTGTTCGGAAGCATAGGCAAGGGCCTAGGACCCTATCCTGACAAACAAGTCTCTGGAGAAGAGAATGTTCAGCACACCGCAGCTGTCCTGCCGGAGATGTGTTCTAGCATGGGTGTGTGCAAGCATCGGGAGAGTTCCATCCCCTTCCGTCTGCGAGACAAGCCTGTGGAGTTGGCCCCTTGGCCATAACATTTGGGTCCAGATCTCCAATCCAGTTCCAGGAGAGGTGCGGAAGGATAGGCCAGGTAACAAGTCCCCCAGTGTTCCAGTAACAATTCTGGGGAAGCACAGGTGCCAGGAAACACAAGTTCCTTCAGAGGAGATGCTTTCTAGTACTTACGTCCAGAAGTCTCTGTACATAGCCTACCCTTGCTTGTGGGAGGCAAGTTGGGTGGAATGCGAATTCCACTACCATCTTGTTTGCACAAGAGAGAAATCGAATCATTCCAATATATGCGCTGGAGCCTAGTGTACCGGGGCGATGTCCTGACGCTTTGAGAGAAGAGTGTGGAGCAGGCATCGTTGAGGAATCCACAAGTTTCTCAAGCGAGGAGCCTTCTAGCATTGCCGGGGTGAAGCGACCGAAACATGCACGAACCTTCCCTCTGTGAATAGGCTCTAGGGAATGCCAATTTCCCCTCAGAGGAAGATTGTCCCGGTGGGAAGCTCTCTAGCCTGTTGGTCTGCAGGCCCGCGGACAAGGCCACATATACTTCGCTAAGGAAAACTCTCTGTGAAGAAAGATAGGTTCAGTGAAGGAAACACACGTCCCACCAAACCCACTGAAACACACGGAGACGTTTTGGCATCAGGAAAGGCTTTATCCTTGCCCTGGATAGAATGCTTTTGGGAGTACCTGTGCTGCCCCGGCGTTGGATTGCCAAGGAGCCCCTTCCTACCTTATAGGTGTGGGAGTGGGCAATGTCCTTCCACGTGGAGACAAGTCTGTGAAGCAAGCACCGTTCGGGGAACCACCAGACTCTCGAGCGAGAAGCATTCCAGCCTGCATGTCCTGAGGCTCCCGAAACACGGGCTCTCTTTGCGTCTCTGAATAAATCTCTGGGGAATGCAACGTTCCTTCACAGGAAGCATGTCCCAGCGGGACATTTTTTGGTATGTTTCTCTAGAAGTACGGGGATGGGTGGTCGCATTCAGGAGCTGCCGTGGCCTGGGCCGGGAGAAACAATTCTGTGGAGAAGGCGACTTCGTCCCCAGTGTGCTTTTCCAAGAAGAAGCTTCCTTAGGCTAAAAGCGTGGAAGCATCACTGTAATGCCACCTTCTTCCGTCTGAGCAGCAGGACGGTAGGCAACCCTACTTTCCAAGAACATGGGGTTTCCAGAAGGAAAAAGCGATCTCTGAGAGACGTTTCGAAGGACAGAGATGGCGGGTCGTACTGGCCTTTAGAAACAAGTGTGTGGAGAATGCCCCTTTCAGAGGACCACCATTTCTCCTGCGAGAAGCCTTCTACAATGTATGTGTGGAGGCATCAGGCGGGTGCCGGGTCCATCCCTCAGGGAAAACACTCTGTCGAGAACAATGTTCCAGGAACGTCTTGCTTACAGAACGTCGAAGATTTCTCCAGGTCCTTGTGTGATGCGGAGGAGTCTGCCGTAATGGGATCTCTGAGAAACAAGGCTGCGGAGACTGGAAACCTTCCCTGCCACCTGGATATCCGAAGACGGAAACCATTTCACGTCGATGTGTGGAAGTAGAGGCCAGGGGCCTTGACCTGATGCCCGGGAAGCCGTCTGTGCGAATTCAACATGGAGCGAACAACCGAAATCTTCCCGTGTAGAGTCCTGTAGCATGGACGTGTACAAGCATCTGGAGCGGGCCCTCTCCTTCCCTCGTAGATACGAGCCCGTGGCGAATGCCACGTCGAGTTCACGTCCTTTCTCATGCGTTCTCTGCCATTTCCAGCGTCGGCCGTGAAGGATAGGCAAAGGGAAAAGTCCCCGTATCGGAGACCCCAGGATGTGGGGAAAGCAGCTCCCAGGAAACCCAAGTTCCCCCAAATGAGATGCTTTCTCACACACAGGTATGGGCGCATTCGAATGTGCGATATACTTCCTTCGGGGAAAGCGATGTTCCATGAATTTCGTGTTTCCAGGAGAGAAAGCTGATGTCCAGGACATGTGTGCAAGTCTTGAGATGGGGCAAGGTCCTTAGGGCGAGCTTCGAGTGTGTGGATCAAGCCCCTTTCGGATAACCACAAGTTTGTCAAGTGTGAATCATTCTGGCTTCCATGTGTGGAACAATCGAAACACGCCCTCTCCCTCTGTCTGTGAAGCAGTCTCTGGGGAATGCCACTTTCCCGTCAGAGGAAGTTGGTTCCCGTGAGGAGCATTCTACAATCTTTCGCCAGAGGCACGCGGAAAGTGCGTCAGACGTCGCGGAACGCAAGCCTGGGAATAAAGCAAGATTCACCGTGGAACACGACCCTTCAAACGAAACCATTCTCATGGATGTGTGTGTTCTCAGACTAGAGTAATGCCGTGTCCTTGGCTTGGAGAAAGACTTCTGTGGAGGATGCAGTTCCAGCTACACTGTGGCTGTTCCACCGAGAAGCTTCCGAGCCTCTATGTGTGGAGGCATCCCGAGAGTGCCCCAGTCTTCTGTTTGAGAAAAAGAGTGTGAAGAAAAGCGCTGCCCACTAACATCTTGATGCCAGAAGCGAAAGCGATTTCTCCTATAGGTGTAGAAATAGAGGACAGGTGGTTTGTCCTTAGGCATGGAATCCAGATGGCAGAGACTGCATTTTTCAGAACCGCATAATTGTCTGCGGCATGAAGGATACCGGCACGTCTGTGGGGCAGCATCAGGAAGGTGCCCTCTAGTTCCGCAGTTGGTAACGGTCGGCTTAGAAGAGGACGTTGAAGGAAACACTTGCTTTCTGAAGACACAAGCCTTTTCCATTCTCCGCGTGTAGTCTGGAGGAAACTGCCCTAAAACCAATTCATCAACCAGAGACTCTGGACCATGGAACTCTAAACTGCCAGCTCGATATCTGAGGGTAGAAACACTTTCATATCTGTGTGGAAGGGCAGGCAAGTGGCCAGGATTCGGATGAGAGAACCTCATGCGTGGACATTGTAACCTAGAGCGAACAACAAATGTGCTCCCGTGAGAAGCCTGCTGGCCGCGAAGTGTTGACGCGTCAGGATGAAACCCTCTCATTCCCACCGTGGAAGAAATGTCTGCCTCAGGCACGTCTCCGCGACACCCTGGATCCTTCAATCCTATACCCTGCTAGCCTCTGTGGGTTGAAGTCTCAGAAAAGGGCAGGATCGGGCCCTCGGCGAAAGAGTTCTGTGTAGATAGCCTCTTTCGGCAACCAACGTGGTTCTTCAAAGGGGGAAGCCTTGTAGGAAGTATGTGTTGCCGTGTCAGGACAATGCCATCTCCGCCCATCGTCGAAAGTTGACTGTGGAGGACGACACGTTCCAGGACCATCTGGATTCCGGAAGAGAAAGCGATTTCAGTGTAGGTATGGAAAGAGAGGCAAGGGGCCAGTCCCCGTCTGCGAGATCCAAGTCCGTGGAGAGTACAACTTCGAAGGCACAACAAGTTTCTCCCCAAAGGGAAGTTTCAAGCTCTGGGGTGGGCAAGCTTCGGCGGGGTTCCATATCCTTGCCTCTGAGAATCAAGGCTGTGGAGATGGTCACTTCCCGGGAGCATCTACTTTCTGGAGATCCAAAGTGTGGGCACGGAGGTGGCCCGCGAGACGAAAGGGGCGTGTCCCTGTCAGGGAGAACACAGTCCGTGGAGACGGCCACTTTCGTGAGCATCTCGTTCCCTCAAGCCGGAAGTATCCTGGCCTATATTAATGAGAAGTAGCAGAATTCCTCAACCTCTGCTCTGCCTAAATAGACTGTGGGCAATGCCACTTTCCCTAACACCGTGTCTCCAGAAGAGATTTGCCATGTCCAGTTCAAAAGCGGGGAGGTCTAGGAGAGGGACCACGGCCTCACGCTGAGAAACGGGCCTGGGGACATGCACCATTCAGGGAACGACAATGCTCCCCAAAGAGGAGCATTCTAGCACGCATGGGTTGTGGCCTAGTAAACATGCCCCATCCTTGCCTCTGTGAAACGAGTCTCTGGGCATCGCACGTGTCCCGAAAGTGGAAGTTCTCTCCTGCCAGAATCTTTGGAGCACGTTTGTCTAGATGCACGGCCAAAGTGCCATGCCCTTCGGTCAGGTAATGAACCCTGCGAATAAAGCACGTTTCAGACAAGAACAAGACACTCTCAAACACACGCCTCAGAGCAGATCCGTGTGTTTTCACCGGAGGAAATGCCGTTTCCACCGTTGGGCGACGAATGCTGGGTAGGAGGCCATTTCGGCAACATCGTAGATTTTCACGCCATAAAAATCCAAGGATCCGTGTGTGCAACGATCACGAGAGGGCCATCGAATTTCCCGGGAGATACCAGACGCTGGAGGATCCGGTGTCCACTCACATCTTGTTTTCCGAAGAGAAAAGCCATTTCTCATAGTTGTGTGGAAGTCTAGGGAAGGGGGCTTGTCCTTAAGATGAGAAACAAGACTGTGGAGAGTGCAACTTTCAGCGCACCCCACATCTCTTTTGGGAAGCCTGGTTGCCCCTGTGCGTTGTGGCATCCGAAAGGTGCCTAACCTTCCCTCAGTGAATACACTCTCTTGGGAATACAGCGTTCAAGTCAACACTTGCTTCCTGAAGATACAAAGCTTTTCCAAAGCAGGTGTTTGATCAGGAGGAAACATGCCTACACGGACCTCTGGAAAACAAGACGTGGGAATGGTCATAGTCACGGCCATCTGGATGCGGGGAGATAGATCCATCTTCAATTCTGTGTGCGGAAGCATAGGCAAGGGTCTAGGACCCTATCCTGAGAAACATGTCTCTGGAGAAGAGAATGTTCAGCACACCGCAGCTGTCCTGCCGGAGATGTGTTCTAGCATGGGTGTGTGCAAGCATCGGGAGAGTTCCATCCCCTTCCGTCTGCGAGACAAGCCTGTGGAGATGGCCCCTTGGCCATAACATTTGGGTCCAGATTTCCAATCGAGTTCCAGGAGAGGTGCGGAAGGATAGGCCAGGTAACAAGTCCCCCAGTGTTCCAGTAACAATTCTGGGGAAGCACAGGTGCCAGGAAACACAAGTTCCTTCAGAGGAGATGCTTTCTAGTACTTACGTCCAGAAGTCTCTGTACATAGCCTACCCTTGCTTGTGGGAGGCAAGTTGGGTGGAATGCGAATTCCACTACCATCTTGTTTGCACAAGAGAGAAATCGAATCATTCCAATATATGCGCTGGAGCCTAGTGTACCGGGGCGATGTCCTGACGCTTTGAGAGAAGAGTGTGGAGCAGGCATCGTTGAGGAATCCACAAGTTTCTCAAGCGAGGAGCCTTCTAGCATTGCCGGGGTGAAGCGACCGAAACATGCACGAACCTTCCCTCTGTGAATAGGCTCTAGGGAATGCCAATTTCCCCTCAGAGGAAGATTGTCCCGGTGGGAAGCTCTCTAGCCTGTTGGTCTGCAGGCCCGCGGTCAAGGCCACATATACTTCGCTAAGGAAAACTCTCTGTGAAGAAAGATAGGTTCAGTGAAGGAACCACACGTCCCACCAAACCCACTGAAACACACGGAGACGTTTTGGCATCAGGAAAGGCTTTATCCTTGCCCTGGATAGAATGCTTTTGGGAGTACCTGTGCTGCCCCGGCGTTGGATTGCCAAGGAGCCCCTTCCTACCTTATAGGTGTGGGAGTGGGCAATGTCCTTCGACGTGGAGACAAGTCTGTGAAGCAAGCACCGTTCGGGGAACCACCAGACTCTCGAGCGAGAAGCATTCCAGCCTGCATGTCCTGAGGCTCCCGAAACACGGGCTCTCTTTGCGTCTCTGAATAAATCTCTGGGGAATGCAACGTTCCTTCACAGGAAGCATGTCCCAGCGGGACATTTTGTGGTATGTTTCTCTAGAAGTACGGGGATGGGTGGTCGCATTCAGGAGCTGCCGTGGCCTTGGCCGGGAGAAACAATTCTGTGGAGAAGGCGACTTCGTCCCCAGTGTGCTTTTCCAAGAAGAAGCTTCCTTAGGCTAAAACCGTGGAAGCATCACTGTAATGCCACCTTCCTCCGTCTGAGCAGCAGGACGGTAGGCAACCCTACTTTCCAAGAACATGGGGTTTCCAGAAGGAAAAAGCGATCTCTGAGAGACGTTTCGAAGGACAGAGATGGCGGGTCGTACTGGCCTTTAGAAACAAGTGTGTGGAGAATGCCCCTTTCAGAGGACCACCATTTCTCCTGCGAGAAGCCTTCTACAATGTATGTGTGGAGGCATCAGGCGGGTGCCGGGTCCATCCCTCAGGGAAAACACTCTGTCGAGAACAATGTTCCAGGAACGTCTTGCTTACAGAACGTCGAAGATTTCTCCAGGTCCTTGTGTGATGCGGAGGAGTCTGCCCTAATGGGATCTCTGAGAAACAAGGCTGCGGAGACTGGAAACCTTCCCTGCCACCTGGATATCCGAAGACCCAAACCATTTCACGTCGATGTGTGGAAGTAGAGGCCAGGGGCCTTGACCTGATGCCCGGGAAGCCGTCTGTGCGAATTCAACATGGAGCGAACAACCGAAATCTTCCCGTGTAGAGTCCTGTAGCATGGACGTGTACAAGCATCTGGAGCGGGCCCTCTCCTTCCCTCGTAGATACGAGCCCGTGGCGAATGCCACGTCGAGTTCACGTCCTTTCTCATGCGTTCTCTGCCATTTCCAGTGTCGGCCGTGAAGGATAGGCAAAGGGAGAAGTCCCCGTATCGGAGACCCCAGGATGTGGGGAAAGCAGCTCCCAGGAAACCCAAGTTCCCCCAAATGAGATGCTTTCTCACACACAGGTATGGGCGCATTCGAATGTGCGATATACTTCCTTCGGGGAAAGCGATGTTCCATGAATTTCGTGTTTCCAGGAGAGAAAGCTGATGTCCAGGACATGTGTGCAAGTCTTGAGATGGGGCAAAGTCCTTAGGGCGAGCTTCGAGTGTGTGGATCAAGTCCCTTTCGGATAACCACAAGTTTGTCAAGTGTGAATCATTCTGGCTTCCATGTGTGGAACAATCGAAACACGCCCTCTCCCTCTGTCTGTGAAGCAGTCTCTGGGGAATGCCACTTTCCCGTCAGAGGAAGTTGGTTCCCGTGAGGAGCATTCTACCATCTTTCGCCAGAGGCACGCGGAAAGTGCGTCAGACGTCGCGGAACGCAAGCCTGGGAATAAAGCAAGATTCACCGTGGAACACGACCCTTCAAACGAAACCATTCTCATGGATGTGTGTGTTCTCAGACTAGAGTAATGCCGTGTCCTTGGCTTGGAGAAAGACTTCTGTGGAGGATGCAGTTCCAGCGACACTGTGGCTGTTCCACCGAGAAGCTTCCGAGCCTCTATGTGTGGAGGCATCCCGAGAGTGCCCCAGTCTTCTGTTTGAGAAAAAGAGTGTGAAGAAAAGCGCTGCCCACTAACATCTTGATGCCAGAAGCGAAAGCGATTTCTCCTATAGGTGTAGAAATAGAGGACAGGTGGTTTTTCCTTAGGCATGGAATCCAGATGGCAGAGACTGCATTTTTCAGAACCGCATAATTGTCTGCGGCATGAAGGATACCGGCACGTCTGTGGGGCAGCATCAGGAAGGTGCCCTCTCGTTCCGCAGTTGGTAACGGTCGGCTTAGAAGAGGACGTTGAAGGAAACACTTGCTTTCTGAAGACACAAGCCTTTTCCATTCTCCGCGTGTAGTCTGGAGGAAACTGCCCTAAAACCAATTCATCAACCAGAGACTCTGGACCATGGAACTCTAAACTGCCAGCTCGATATCTGAGGGTAGAAACACTTTCATATCTGTGTGGAAGGGCAGGCAAGTGGCCAGGATTCGGATGAGAGAACCTCATGCGTGGACATTGTAACTTAGAGCGAACAACAAATGTGCTCCCGTGAGAAGCCTGCTGGCCGGGAAGTCTTGAAGCGTCAGGATGAAACCCTCTCATTCCCACCGTGGAAGAAATGTCTGCCTCAGGCACGTCTCCGCGACACCCTGGATTCTTCAATCCTATACCCTGCTAGCCTCTGTGGGTTGAAGTCTCAGAAAAGGGCAGGATCGGGCCCTCGGCGAAAGAGTTCTGTGTAGATAGCCTCTTTCGGCAACCAACGTGGTTCTTCAAAGGGGGAAGCCTTGTAGGAAGTATGTGTTGCCGTGTCAGGACAATGCCATCTCCGCCCATCGTCGAAAGTTGACTGTGGAGGACGACACGTTCCAGGACCATCTGGATTCCGGAAGAGAAAGCGATTTCTAGTGTAGGTATGGAAAGAGAGGCAAGGGGCCAGTCCCCGTCTGCGAGATCCAAGTCCGTGGAGAGTACAACTTCGGAGGCACAACAAGTTTCTCCCCAAAGGGAAGTTTCAAGCTCTGGGGTGGGCAAGCTTCGGCGGGGTTCCATATCCTTGCCTCTGAGAATCAAGGCTGTGGAGATGGTCACTTCCCGGGAGCATCTACTTTCTGGAGATCCAAAGTGTGGGCACGGAGGTGGCCCGCGAGACGAAAGTGGCGTGTCCCTGTCAGGGAGAACACAGTCCGTGGAGACGGCCACTTTCGTGAGCATCTCGTTCCCTCAAGCCGGAAGTATCCTGGCCTATATTGATGAGAAGTAGCAGAATTCCTCAACCTCTGCTCTGCCTAAATAGACTGTGGGCAATGCCAGTTTCCCTAACACCGCGTCTCCAGAAGAGAATTGCCATGTCCAGTTCAAAAGCGGGGAGGTCTAGGAGAGGGACCACGGCCTCACGCTGAGAAACGGGCCTGGGGACATGCACCATTCAGGGAACGACAATGCTCCCCAAAGAGGAGCATTCTAGCACGCATGGGTTGTGGCCTCCTAAACATGCCCCATCCTTGCCTCTGAGAAACGAGTCTCTGGGCATCGCACGTGTCCCGAAAGTGGAAATTCTCTCCTGCCAGAATCTTTGGAGCACGTTTGTCTAGATGCACGGCCAAAGTGCCATGCCCTTCGGTCAGGTAAAGAACCCTGCGAATAAAGCACGTTTCAGACAAGAACACGACACTCTCAAACACACGCCTCAGAGCAGATCCGTGTGTTTTCACCGGAGGAAATGCCGTTTCCACCGTTGGGCGAAGGAATGCTGGGGAGGAGGCCATTTCGGTAACATCGTAGATTTTCACGCCATAAAAATCCAAGCCTCCGTGTGTGCAACGATCACGAGAGGGCCATCGAATTTCCCGGGAGATACCAGACGCTGGAGGATCCGGTGTCCACTCACATCTTGTTTTCCGAAGAGAAAACGCATTTCTCATAGTTGTGTGGAAGTCTAGGGAAGGGGGCTTGTCCTTAAGATGAGAAACACGACTGTGGAGAGTGCAACTTTCTGAGCACCGCAAGCATCTCTTTTGGGAACCCTGGTTGCCCCTGTGCCTTGTGGCATCCGAAAGGTGCCTAACGTTCCCTCAGTGAATACACTCTCTTTGGAATACAGCGTTTAAATCAACACTTGCTTCCTGAAGATACAAAGCTTTTCAAGGCAGGTGTTTGATCAGGAGGAAACATGCCTACACGGACCTCTGGAAAACAAGACGTGGAAATGGTCATCGTCACGGCCATCTGGATGCGGGGAGATAGATCCATCTTCAATTCTGTGTGCGGAAGCATAGGCAAGGGCCTAGGACCCTATCCTGAGAAACAAGTCTCTGGAGAAGAGAATGTTCAGCACACCGCAGCTGTCCTGCCGGAGATGTGTTCTAGCATGGGTGTGTGCAAGCATCGGGAGAGTTCCATCCCCTTCCGTCTGCGAGACAAGCCTGTGGAGATGGCCCCTTGGCCATAACATTTGGGTCCAGATTTCCAATCGAGTTCCAGGAGAGGTGCGGAAGGATAGGCCAGGTAACAAGTCCCCCAGTGTTCCAGTAACAATTCTGGGGAAGCACAGGTGCCAGGAAACACAAGTTCCTTCAGTGGAGATGCTTTCTAGTACTTACGTCCAGAAGTCTCTGTACATAGCCTACCCTTGCTTGTGGGAGGCAAGTTGGGTGGAATGCGAATTCCACTACCATCTTGTTTGCACAAGAGAGAAATCGAATCATTCCAATATATGCGCTGGAGCCTAGTGTACCGGGGCGATGTCCTGACGCTTTGAGAGAAGAGTGTGGAGCAGGCATCGTTGAGGAATCCACAAGTTTCTCAAGCGAGGAGCCTTCTAGCATTGCCGGGGTGAAGCGACCGAAACATGCACGAACCTTCCCTCTGTGAATAGGCTCGAGGGAATGCCAATTTCCCCTCAGAGGAAGATTGTCCCGGTGGGAAGCTCTCTATCCTGTTGGTCTGCAGGCCCGCGGACAAGGCCACATATACTTCGCTAAGGAAAACTCTCTGTGAAGAAAGATAGGTTCAGTGAAGGAACCACACGTCCCACCAATCCCACTGAAACACACGGAGACGTTTTGGCATCAGGAAAGGCTTTATCCTTGCCCTGGATAGAAGGCTTTTGGGAGTACCTGTGCTGCCCCGGCGTTGGATTGCCAAGGAGCCCCTTCCTACCTTATAGGTGTGGGAGTGGGCAATGTCCTTCGACGTGGAGACAAGTCTGTGAAGCAAGCACCGTTCGGGGAACCACCAGACTCTCGAGCGAGAAGCATTCCAGCCTGCATGTCGTCAGGCTCCCGAAACACGGGCTCTCTTTGCGTCTCTGAATAAATCTTTGGGGAATGCAACGTTCCTTCACAGGAAGCATGTCCCAGCGGGACATTTTGTGGTATGTTTCTCTAGAAGTACGGGGATGGGTGGTCGCATTCAGGAGCTGCCGTGGCCTTGGCCGGGAGAAACAATTCTGTGGAGAAGGCGACTTCGTCCCCAGTGTGCTTTTCCAAGAAGAAGCTTCCTTTGGCTAAAAGCGTGGAAGCATCACTGTAATGCCACCTTCTTCCGTCTGAGCAGCAAGACGGTAGGCAACCCTACTTTCCAAGAACATAGGGTTTCCAGAAGGAAAAAGCGATCTCTGAGAGACGTTTCCAAGGACAGAGATGGCGGGTCGTACTGGCCTTTAGAAACAAGTGTGTGGAGAATGCCCCTTTCAGAGGACCACCATTTCTCCTGCGAGAAGTCTTCTACAATGTATGTGTGGAGGCATCAGGCGGGTGCCGGGTCCATCCCTCAGGGAAAACACTCTGTCGAGAACAATGTTCCAGGAACGTCTTGCTTACAGAACGTCGAAGATTTCTCCAGGTCCTTGTGTGATGCGGAGGAGTCTGCCCTAATGGGATCTCTGAGAAACAAGGCCGCGGAGACTGGAAACCTTCCCTGCCACCTGGATATACGAAGACGGAAACCATTGCACGTCGATGTGTGGAAGTAGAGGCCAGGGGCCTTGACCTGATGCCCGGGAAGGCGTCTGTGCGGAATTCAACATGGAGCGAACAACCGAAATCTTCCCGTGTAGAGTCCTGTAGCATGGACGTGTACAAGCCTCTGGAGCGGGCCCTCTTCTTCCCTCGGAGATACGAGCCCGTGGCGAATGCCACGTCGTGTTCACGTCCTTTCTCATGCGTTCTCTGCCATTTCCAGTGTCGGCGGTGAAGGATAGGCAAAGGGAAAAGTCCCCGTATCGGAGTCCCCAGGATGTGGGGAAAGCAGCTCCCAGGAAACCCAAGTTCCCCCCAGTGAGACGCTTTCTCACACACAGGTATGGGCGCATTCGAATGTGCGATATACTTCCTTCGGGGAAGGCGATGTTCCATGAATTTCGTGTTTCCAGGAGAGAAAGCTGATGTCCAGGACATGTGTGCAAGTCTTGAGATGCGGCAAGGTCCTTAGGGCGAGCTTCGAGTCTGTGGATCAAGCCCCTTTTGGATAACCACAAGTTTGTCAAGTGTGAATCATTCTGGCTTCCATGTGTGGAACAATCGAAACACGCCCTCTCCCTCTGTCTGTGAAGCAGTCTCTGGGGAATGCCACTTTCCCGTCAGAGGAAGTTGGTTTCCGTGAGGAGCATTCTACCATCTTTCGCCAGAGGCACGCGGAAAGTGCGTCAGACGTCGCGGAACGCAAGCCTGGGAATAAAGCAAGATTCACCGTGGAACACGACCCTTCAAACGAAACCATTCTCATGGATGTGTGTGTTCTCAGACTAGAGTAATGCCGTGTCCTTGGCTTGGAGAAAGACTTCTGTGGAGGATGCAGTTCCAGCGACACTGTGGCTGTTCCACCGAGAAGCTTCCGAGCCTCTATGTGTGGAGGCATCCCGAGAGTGCCCCAGTCTTCTGTTTGAGAAAAAGAGTGTGAAGAAAAGCGCTGCCCACTAACATCTTGATGCCAGAAGCGAAAGCGATTTCTCCTATAGGTGTAGAAATAGAGGACAGGTGGTTTGTCCTTAGGCATGGAATCCAGATGGCAGAGACTGCATTTTTCAGAACCGCATAATTGTCTGCGGCATGAAGGATACCGGCACGTCTGTGGGGCAGCATCAGGAAGGTGCCCTCTAGTTCCGCAGTTGGTAACGGTCGGCTTAGAAGAGGACGTTGAAGGAAACACTTGCTTTCTGAAGACACAAGCCTTTTCCATTCTCCGCGTGTAGTCTGGAGGAAACTGCCCTAAAACCAATTCATCAACCAGAGACTCTGGACCATGGAACTCTAAACTGCCAGCTCGATATCTGAGGGTAGAAACACTTTCATATCTGTGTGGAAGGGCAGGCAAGTGGCCAGGATTCGGATGAGAGAACCTCATGCGTGGACATTGTAACTTAGAGCGAACAACAAATGTGCTCCCGTGAGAAGCCTGCTGGCCGGGAAGTGTTGACGCGTCAGGATGAAACCCTCTCATTCCCACCGTGGAAGAAATGTCTGCCTCAGGCACGTCTCCGCGACACCCTGGATCCTTCAATCCTATACCCTGCTAGCCTCTGTGGGTTGAAGTCTCAGAAAAGGGCAGGATCGGGCCCTCGGCGAAAGAGTTCTGTGTAGATAGCCTCTTTCGGCAATCAACGTGGTTCTTCAAAGGGGGAAGCCTTCTGGGAAGTATGTGTTGCCGTGTCAGGACAATGCCATCTCCGCCCATTGTCGAAAGTTGACTGTGGAGGACGACACGTTCCAGGACCATCTGGATTCCGGAAGAGAAGGCGATTTCTAGTGTAGGTATGGAAAGAGAGGCAAGGGGCCAGTCCCCGTCTGCGAGATCCAAGTCCGTGGAGAGTACAACTTCGGAGGCACAACAAGTTTCTCCCCAAAGGGAAGTTTCAAGCTCTGGGGTGGGCAAGCTTCGGCGGGGTTCCATATCCTTGCCTCTGAGAATCAAGGCTGTGGAGATGGTCACTTCCCGGGAGCATCTACTTTCTGGAGATCCAAAGTGTGGGCACGGAGGTGGCCCGCGAGACGAAAGTGGCGTGTCCCTGTCAGGGAGAACACAGTCCGTGGAGACGGCCACTTTCGTGAGCATCTCGTTCCCTCAAGCCGGAAGTATCCTGGCCTATATTGATGAGAAGTAGCAGAATTCCTCAACCTCTGCTCTGCCTAAATAGACTGTGGGCAATGCCAGTTTCCCTAACACCACGTCTCCAGAAGAGAATTGCCATGTCCAGTTCAAAAGCGGGGAGGTCTAGGAGAGGGACCACGGCCTCACGCTGAGAAACGGGCCTGGGGACATGCACCATTCAGGGAACGACAATGCTCCCCAAAGAGGAGCATTCTAGCACGCATGGGTTGTGGCCTCCTAAACATGCCCCATCCTTGCCTCTGAGAAACGAGTCTCTGGGCATCGCACGTGTCCCGAAAGTGGAAATTCTCTCCTGCCAGAATCTTTGGAGCACGTTTGTCTAGATGCACGGCCAAAGTGCCATGCCCTTCGGTCAGGTAAAGAACCCTGCGAATAAAGCACGTTTCAGACAAGAACACGACACTCTCAAACACACGCCTCAGAGCAGATCCGTGTGTTTTCACCAGAGGAAATGCCGTTTCCACCGTTGGGCGAAGGAATGCTGGGGAGGAGGCCATTTCGGTAACATCGTAGATTTTCACGCCATAAAAATCCAAGCCTCCGTGTGTGCAACGATCACGAGAGGGCCATCGAATTTCCCGGGAGATACCAGACGCTGGAGGATCCGGTGTCCACTCACATCTTGTTTTCCGAAGAGAAAACGCATTTCTCATAGTTGTGTGGAAGTCTAGGGAAGGGGGCTTGTCCTTAAGATGAGAAACACGACTGTGGAGAGTGCAACTTTCTGAGCACCGCAAGCATCTCTTTTGGGAAGCCTGGTTGCCCCTGTGCTTTGTGGCATCCGAAAGGTGCCTAACCTTCCCTCAGTGAATACACTCTCTTTGGAATACAGCGTTTAAGTCAACACTTGCTTCCTGAAGATACAAAGCTTTTCAAGGCAGGTGTTTGATCAGGAGGAAACATGCCTACACGGACCTCTGGAAAACAAGACGTGGAAATGGTCATCGTCACGGCCATCTGGATGCGGGGAGATAGATCCATCTTCAATTCTGTGTGCGGAAGCATAGGCAAGGGCCTAGGACCCTATCCTGAGAAACAAGTCTCTGGAGAAGAGAATGTTCAGCACACCGCAGCTGTCCTGCCGGAGATGTGTTCTAGCATGGGTGTGTGCAAGCATCGGGAGAGTTCCATCCCCTTCCGTCTGCGAGACAAGCTTGTGGAGATGGCCCCTTGGCAATAAGATTTGGGTCCAGATCTCTAATCGAGTTCCAGGAGAGGTGCGGAAGAATAGGCCAGGTAACAAGTCCCCCAGTGTTCCAGTAACAATTCTGGGGAAGCACAGGTGCCAGGAAACACAAGTTCCTTCAGTGGAGATGCTTTCTAGTACTTACGTCCAGAAGTCTCTGTACATAGCCTACCCTTGCTTGTGGGAGGCAAGTTGGGTGGAATGCGAATTCCACTACCATCTTGTTTGCACAAGAGAGAAATCGAATCATTCCAATATATGCGCTGGAGCCTAGTGTACCGGGGCGATGTCCTGACGCTTTGAGAGAAGAGTGTGGAGCAGGCATCGTTGAGGAATTCACAAGTTTCTCAAGCGAGGAGCCTTCTAGCATTGCCGGGGTGAAGCGACCGAAACATGCACGAACCTTCCCTCTGTGAATAGGCTCGAGGGAATGCCAATTTCCCCTCAGAGGAAGATTGTCCCGGTGGGAAGCTCTCTATCCTGTTGGTCTGCAGGCCCGCGGACAAGGCCACATATACTTCGCTAAGGAAAACTCTCTGTGAAGAAAGATAGGTTCAGTGAAGGAACCACACGTCCCACCAATCCCACTGAAACACACGGAGACGTTTTGGCATCAGGAAAGGCTTTATCCTTGCCCTGGATAGAAGGCTTTTGGGAGTACCTGTGCTGCCCCGGCGTTGGATTGCCAAGGAGCCCCTTCCTACCTTATAGGTGTGGGAGTGGGCAATGTCCTTCGACGTGGAGACAAGTCTGTGAAGCAAGCACCGTTCGGGGAACCACCAGACTCTCGAGCGAGAAGCATTCCAGCCTGCATGTCGTCAGGCTCCCGAAACACGGGCTCTCTTTGCGTCTCTGAATAAATCTTTGGGGAATGCAACGTTCCTTCACAGGAAGCATGTCCCAGCGGGACATTTTGTGGTATGTTTCTCTAGAAGTACGGGGATGGGTGGTCGCATTCAGGAGCTGCCGTGGCCTTGGCCGGGAGAAACAATTCTGTGGAGAAGGCGACTTCGTCCCCAGTGTGCTTTTCCAAGAAGAAGCTTCCTTTGGCTAAAAGCGTGGAAGCATCACTGTAATGCCACCTTCTTCCGTCTGAGCAGCAAGACGGTAGGCAACCCTACTTTCCAAGAACATAGGGTTTCCAGAAGGAAAAAGCGATCTCTGAGAGACGTTTCCAAGGACAGAGATGGCGGGTCGTACTGGCCTTTAGAAACAAGTGTGTGGAGAATGCCCCTTTCAGAGGACCACCATTTCTCCTGCGAGAAGTCTTCTACAATGTATGTGTGGAGGCATCAGGCGGGTGCCGGGTCCATCCCTCAGGGAAAACACTCTGTCGAGAACAATGTTCCAGGAACGTCTTGCTTACAGAACGTCGAAGATTTCTCCAGGTCCTTGTGTGATGCGGAGGAGTCTGCCCTAATGGGATCTCTGAGAAACAAGGCCGCGGAGACTGGAAACCTTCCCTGCCACCTGGATATACGAAGACGGAAACCATTGCACGTCGATGTGTGGAAGTAGAGGCCAGGGGCCTTGACCTGATGCCCGGGAAGGCGTCTGTGCGGAATTCAACATGGAGCGAACAACCGAAATCTTCCCGTGTAGAGTCCTGTAGCATGGACGTGTACAAGCATCTGGAGCGGGCCCTCTTCTTCCCTCGGAGATACGAGCCCGTGGCGAATGCCACGTCGTGTTCACGTCCTTTCTCATGCGTTCTCTGCCATTTCCAGTGTCGGCGGTGAAGGATAGGCAAAGGGAAAAGTCCCCGTATCGGAGTCCCCAGGATGTGGGGAAAGCAGCTCCCAGGAAACCCAAGTTCCCCCCAGTGAGACGCTTTCTCACACACAGGTATGGGCGCATTCGAATGTGCGATATACTTCCTTCGGGGAAGGCGATGTTCCATGAATTTCGTGTTTCCAGGAGAGAAAGCTGATGTCCAGGACATGTGTGCAAGTCTTGAGATGCGGCAAGGTCCTTAGGGCGAGCTTCGAGTCTGTGGATCAAGCCCCTTTCGGATAACCACAAGTTTGTCAAGTGTGAATCATTCTGGCTTCCATGTGTGGAACAATCGAAACACGCCCTCTCCCTCTGTCTGTGAAGCAGTCTCTGGGGAATGCCACTTTCCCGTCAGAGGAAGTTGGTTACCGTGAGGAGCATTCTACCATCTTTCGCCAGAGGCACGCGGAAAGTGCGTCAGACGTCGCGGAACGCAAGCCTGGGAATAAAGCAAGATTCACCGTGGAACACGACCCTTCAAACGAAACCATTCTCATGGATGTGTGTGTTCTCAGACTAGAGTAATGCCGTGTCCTTGGCTTGGAGAAAGACTTCTGTGGAGGATGCAGTTCCAGCGACACTGTGGCTGTTCCACCGAGAAGCTTCCGAGCCTCTATGTGTGGAGGCATCCCGAGAGTGCCCCAGTCTTCTGTTTGAGAAAAAGAGTGTGAAGAAAAGCGCTGCCCACTAACATCTTGATGCCAGAAGCGAAAGCGATTTCTCCTATAGGTGTAGAAATAGAGGACAGGTGGTTTGTCCTTAGGCATGGAATCCAGATGGCAGAGACTGCATTTTTCAGAACCGCATAATTGTCTGCGGCATGAAGGATACCGGCACGTCTGTGGGGCAGCATCAGGAAGGTGCCCTCTAGTTCCGCAGTTGGTAACGGTCGGCTTAGAAGAGGACGTTGAAGGAAACACTTGCTTTCTGAAGACACAAGCCTTTTCCATTCTCCGCGTGTAGTCTGGAGGAAACTGCCCTAAAACCAATTCATCAACCAGAGACTCTGGACCATGGAACTCTAAACTGCCAGCTCGATATCTGAGGGTAGAAACACTTTCATATCTGTGTGGAAGGGCAGGCAAGTGGCCAGGATTCGGATGAGAGAACCTCATGCGTGGACATTGTAACTTAGAGCGAACAACAAATGTGCTCCCGTGAGAAGCCTGCTGGCCGGGAAGTGTTGACGCGTCAGGATGAAACCCTCTCATTCCCACCGTGGAAGAAATGTCTGCCTCAGGCACGTCTCCGCGACACCCTGGATCCTTCAATCCTATACCCTGCTAGCCTCTGTGGGTTGAAGTCTCAGAAAAGGGCAGGATCGGGCCCTCGGCGAAAGAGTTCTGTGTAGATAGCCTCTTTCGGCAATCAACGTGGTTCTTCAAAGGGGGAAGCCTTCTGGGAAGTATGTGTTGCCGTGTCAGGACAATGCCATCTCCGCCCATTGTCGAAAGTTGACTGTGGAGGACGACACGTTCCAGGACCATCTGGATTCCGGAAGAGAAGGCGATTTCTAGTGTAGGTATGGAAAGAGAGGCAAGGGGCCAGTCCCCGTCTGCGAGATCCAAGTCCGTGGAGAGTACAACTTCGGAGGCACAACAAGTTTCTCCCCAAAGGGAAGTTTCAAGCTCTGGGGTGGGCAAGCTTCGGCGGGGTTCCATATCCTTGCCTCTGAGAATCAAGGCTGTGGAGATTGTCACTTCCCGGGAGCATCTACTTTCTGGAGATCCAAACTGTGGGCACGGAGGTGGCACGCGAGACTAAGGGGCGTGTACCTGTCAGGGAGAACACAGTCCGTGGAGACGGCCACTTTCGTGACCATCTCGTTCCCTCAAGCCGGAAGTATCCTGGCCTATATTGATGAGAAGTAGCAGAATTCCTCAACCTCTGCTCTGCCTAAATAGACTCTGGGCAATGCCACTTTCCCTAACACCGTGTCTCCAGAAGAGAATTGCCATGTCCAGTTCAAAAGCGGGGAGGTCTAGGAGAGGGACCACGGCCTCACGCTGAGAAACGGGCCTGGGTACATGCACCATTCAGGGAACGACAATGCTCCCCAACGAGGAGCATTCTAGCACGCATGGGTTGTGGCCTCCTAAACATGCCCCATCCTTGCCTCTGTGAAACGAGTCACTGGGCATTGCACGTGTCCCGACAGTGGAAGTTCTCTCCTGCCAGAATCTTTGGAGCACGTTTGTCTAGATGCACGGCCAAAGTGCCATGACCTTCGGTCAGGTAATGAACCCTGCGAATAAAGCACGTTTCAGACAAGAACACGACACTCTCAAACACACGCCTCAGAGCAGATCCGTGTGTTTTCACCGGAGGAAATGCCGTTTCCACCGTTGGACGAAGGAATGCTGGGGAGGAGGTCATTTCGGCAACATCGTAGATTTTCACGCCATAAAAATCCAAGCCTCCGTGTGTGCAACGATCACGAGAGGGCCATCGAATTTCCCGGGAGATACCAGACGCTGGAGGATCCGGTGTCCACTCACATCTTGTTTTCCGAAGAGAAAACGCATTTCTCATAGTTGTGTGGAAGTCTAGGGAAGGGGGCTTGTCCTTAAGATGAGAAACAAGACTGTGGAGAGTGCAACTTTCAGAGCACCCCAAGCATCTCTTTTGGGAAGCCTGGTTGCCCCTGTGCCTTGTGGCATCCGAAAGGTGCCTAACCTTCCCTCAGTGAATACACTCTCTTGGGAATACAGCGTTCAAGTCAACACTTGCTTCCTGAAGATACAAAGCTTTTCCAAGGCAGGTGTTTGATCAGGAGGAAACATGCCTACACGGACCTCTGGAAAACAAGACGTGGGAATGGTCATCGTCACGGCCATCTGGATGCGGGGAGATAGATCCATCTTCAATTCTTTGTGCGGAAGCATAGGCAAGGGTCTAGGACCCTATCCTGCGAAACAAGTCTCTGGAGAAGAGAATGTTCAGCACACCGCAGCTGTCCTGCCGGAGATGTGTTCTAGCATGGGTGTGTGCAAGCATCGGGAGAGTTCCATCCCCTTCCGTCTGCGACACAAGCCTGTGGAGATGGCCCCTTGGCAATAACATTTGGGTCCAGATTTCCAATCGAGTTCCAGGAGAGGTGCGGAAGGATAGGCCAGGTAACAAGTCCCCCAGTGTTCCAGTAACAATTCTGGGGAAGCACAGGTGCCAGGAAACACAAGTTCCTTCAGAGGAGATGCTTTCTAATACATACGTCCAGAAGTCTCTGTACATAGCCTACCCTTGCTTGTGGGAGTCAAGTTGGGTGGAATGCGAATTCCACTACCATCTTGTTTGCACAAGAGAGAAATCGAATCATTGCAATATATGCGCTGGAGCCTAGTGTACCGGGGCGATGTCCTGACGCTTTGAGAGAAGAGTGTGGAGCAGGCATCGTTGAGGAATCCACAAGTTTCTCAAGCGAGGAGCCTTCTAGCATTGCCGGGGTGAAGCGAACGAAACATGCACGAACCTTCCCTCTGTGAATAGGCTCGAGGGAATGCCAATTTCCCCACAGAGGAAGATTGTCCCGGTGGGAAGCTCTCTAGCCTGTTGGTCTGCAGGCCCGCGGAGAAGGCCACATATACTTCGCTAAGGAAAACTCTCTGTGAAGAAAGATAGGTTCAGTGAAGGAACCACACGTCCCACCAAACCCACTGAAACACACGGAGACGTTTTGGCATCAGGAAAGGCTTTATCCTTGCCTGGGTAGAATGCTTTTGGGAATACCTGTGGTGCCCCGGCTTTGGATTGCCAAGGAGCCCCTTCCTACCTTATAGGTGTGGGAGTGGGCAATGTCCTTCGACGTGGAGACAAGTCTGTGAAGCAAGCACCTTTCGGGGAACCACCAGACTCTCGAGCGAGAAGCATTCCAGCTTGCATGTCCTGAGGCTCCCGAAACACGGGCTCTCTTTGCGTCTCTGAATTAATCTCTGGGGAATGCAACGTTCCTTCACAGGAAGCATGTCCCAGCGGGACATTCTGTGGTATGTTTCTCTAGAAGTACGGGGATGGGTGGTCGCATTCAGGAGCTGCCGTGGCCTTGGCCGGGAGAAACAATTCTGTGGAGAAGGCGACTTCGTCCCCAGTGTGCTTTTCCAAGAAGAAGCTTCCTTAGGCCAAAAGCGTGGAAGCATCACTGTAATGCCACCTTCTTCCGTCTTAGCAGCAGGACGGTAGGCAACTCTACTTTCCAAGAACGTGGGGTTTCCAGAAGGAAAAAGCGATCTCTGAGAGACGTTTCCAAGGACAGAGATGGCGGGTCGTACTGGCCTTTAGAAACAAGAGTGGAGAATGCCCCTTTCAGAGGACCACCATTTCTCCTGCGAGAAGCCTTCTACAATGTATGTGTGGAGGCATCAGGCGGGTGCCGGGTCCATCCCTCAGGGAAAACACTCTGTCGAGAACAATGTTCCAGGAACTTCTTGCTTACAGAACGTCGAAGATTTCTCCAGGTCCTTGTGTGATGCGGAGGAGTCTGCCCTAATGGGATCTCTGAGAAACAAGGCTGCGGAGACTGGAAACCTTCCCTGCCACCTGGATATCCGAAGACGGAAACCATTGCACGTCGATGTGTGGAAGTAGAGGCCAGGGGCCTTGACCTGATGCCCGGGAAGGCGTCTGTGCGGAATTCAACATGGAGCGAACAACCGAAATCTTCCCGTGTAGAGTCCTGTAGCATGGAAGTGTACAAGCATCTGGAGCGGGCCCTCTCCTTCCCTCGGAGATACGAGCCCGTGGCGAATGCCACGTCGAGTTCACGTCCTTTCTCATGCGTTCTCTGCCATTTCCAGCGTCGGCCGTGAAGGATAGGCAAAGGGAAAAGTCCCCGTATCGGAGTCCCCAGGATGTGGGGAAAGCAGCTCCCAGGAAACCCAAGTTCCCCCCAGTGAGACGCTTTCTCACACACAGGTATGGGCGCATTCGAATGTGCGATATACTTCCTTCGGGGAAGGCGATGTTCCATGAATTTCGTGTTTCCAGGAGAGAAAGCTGATGTCCAGGATATGTGTGCAAGTCTTGAGATGCGGCAAGGTCCTTAGGGCGAGGTTCGAGTGTGTGGATCAAGCCCCTTTCGGATAACCACAAGTTTGTAAAGGGTGAATCATTCTGGCTTCCATGTGTGGAACAATCGAAACACGCCCTCTCCCTCTGTCTGTGAAGCAGTCTCTGGGGAATGCCACTTTCCCGTCAAAGGAAGTTGGTTCCCGTGAGGAGCATTCTACCATCTTTCGCCAGAGGCACGCGGAAAGTGCGTCAGACGTCGCGGAACTCAAGCCTGGGAATAAAGCAAGATTCACCGTGGAACACGACCCTTCAAACGAAACCATTCTCATGGATGTGTGTGTTCTCAGACTAGAGTAATGCCGTGTCCTTAGCTTGGAGAATAACTTCTGTGGAGGATGCAGTTCCAGCGACACTGTGGCTGTTCCACCGAGAAGCTTCCGAGCCTCTATGTGTGGAGGCATCCCGAGAGTGCCCCAGTCTTCTGTTTTAGAAAAAGAGTGTGAAGAAAAGCGCTGCCCGCTAACATCTTGATGCCAGAAGCGAAAGCGATTTCTCCTATAGGTGTAGAAATAGAGGACAGGTGGTTTGTCCTTAGGCATGGAATCCAGATGGCAGAGAGTGCATTTTTCAGAACCGCATAATTGTCTGCGGCATGAAGGATACCGGAACGTCTGTGGGGCAGCATCAGGAAGGTGCCCTCTAGTTCCGCAGTTGGTAACGGTCGGCTTAGAAGAAGACGTTGAAGGAAACACTTGCTTTCTGAAGACACAAGCCTTTTCCATTCTCCGCGTGTAGTCTGGAGGAAACTGCCCTAAAACCAATTCATCAACCAGAGACTCTGGACCATGGAACTCTAAACTGCCAGCTCGATATCTGAGGGTAGAAACACTTTCATATCTGTGTGGAAGGGCAGGCAAGTGGCCAGGATTCGGATGAGAGAACCTCATGCGTGGACATTGTAACTTAGAGCGAACAACAAATGTGCTCCCGTGAGAAGCCTGCTGGCCCGGAAGTGTTGACGCGTCAGGATGAAACCCTCTCATTCCCACCGTGGAAGAAATGTCTGCCTCAGGCACGTCTCCGCGACACCCTGGATCCTTCAATCCTATACCCTGCTAGCCTCTGTGGGTTGAAGTCTCAGAAAAGGGCAGGATCGGGCCTCGGCGAAAGAGTTCTGTGTAGATAGCCTCTTTCGGCAACCAACGTGGTTCTTCAAAGGGGGAAGCCTTGTAGGAAGTATGTGTTGCCGTGTCAGGACAATGCCATCTCCGCCCATCGTCGAAAGTTGACTGTGGAGGACGACACGTTCCAGGACCATCTGGATTCCGGAAGAGAAAGCGATTTCTAGTGTAGGTATGGAAAGAGAGGCAAGGGGCCAGTCCCCGTCTGCGAGATCCAAGTCCGTGGAGAGTACAACTTCGGAGGCACAACAAGTTTCTCCCCAAAGGGAAGTTTCAAGCTCTGGGGTGGGCAAGCTTCGGCGGGGTTCCATATCCTTGCCTCTGAGAATCAAGGCTGTGGAGATGGTCACTTCCCGGGAGCATCTACTTTCTGGAGATCCAAACTGTGGGCACGGAGGTGGCACGCGAGACTAAGGGGCGTGTTCCTGTCAGGGAGAACACAGTCCGTGGAGACGGCCACTTTCGTGAGCATCTCGTTCCCTCAAGCCGGAAGTATCCTGGCCTATATTGATGAGAAGTAGCAGAATTCCTCAACCTCTGCTCTGCCTAAATAGACTGTGGGCAATGACACTTTCCCTAACACCGTGTCTCCAGAAGAGAATTGCCATGTCCAGTTCAAAAGCGGGGAGGTCTAGGAGAGGGACCACGGCCTCACGCTGAGAAACGGGCCTGGGGACATGCACCATTCAGGGTACGACAATGCTCCACAAAGAGGAGCATTCTAGCACGCATGGGTTGTGGCCTCCTAAACATGCCCCATCCTTGCCTCTGTGAAACGAGTCTCTGGGCATCGCACGCGTCCCGAAAGTGGAAGTTCTCTCCTGCCAGAATCTTTGGAGCACGTTTGTCTAGATGCACGGCCAAAGTGCCATGCCCTTCGGTCAGGTAATGAACCCTGCGAATAAAGCACGTTTCAGACAAGAACACGACACTCTCAAACACACGCCTCAGAGCAGATCCGTGTGTTTTCACCGGAGGAAATGCCGTTTCCACCGTTGGGCGAAGGAATGCTGGGGAGGAGGCCATTTCGGCAACATCGTAGATTTTCACGCCATAAAAATCCAAGCCTCCGTGTGTGCAACGATCACGAGAGGGCCATCGAATTTCCCGGGAGATACCAGACGCTGGAGGATCTGGTGTCCACTCACATCTTGTTTTCCGAAGAGAAAAGCCATTTCTCATAGTTGTGTGGAAGTCTAGGGAAGGGGGCTTGTCCTTAAGATGAGAAACAAGACTGTGGAGAGTGCAACTTTCTGAGCACCCCAAGCATCTCTTTTGGGAACCCTGGTTGCCCCTGTGCCTTGTGGCATCCGAAAGGTGCCTAAACTTCCCTCAGTGAATACACTCTCTTGGGAATACAGCGTTCAAGTCAACACTTGCTTCCTGAAGATACAAAGCTTTTCAAGGCAGGTGTTTGATCAGGAGGAAACATGCCTACACGGACCTCGGGAAAACAAGACGTGGGAATGGTCATCGTCACGGCCATCTGGATGCGGGGAGATAGATCCATCTTCAATTCTGTGTTCGGAAGCATAGGCAAGGGCCTAGGACCCTATCCTGAGAAAAAAGTCTCTGGAGAAGAGAATGTTCAGCACACCGCAGCTGTCCTGCCGGAGATGTGTTCTAGCATGGGTGTGTGCAAGCATCGGGAGAGTTCCATCCCCTTCCGTCTGCGAGACAAGCCTGTGGAGATGGCCCCTTGGCAATAACATTTGGGTCCAGATTTCCAATCGAGTTCCAGGAGAGGTGCGGAAGGATAGGCCAGGTAACAAGTCCCCCAGTGTTCCAGTAACAATTCTGGGGAAGCACAGGTGCCAGGAAACACAATTTCCTTCAGAGGAGATGCTTTCTAGTACTTACGTCCAGAAGTCTCTGTACATAGCCTACCCTTGCTTGTGGGAGGCAAGTTGGGTGGAATGCGAATTCCACTACCATCTTGTTTGCACAAGAGAGAAATCGAATCATTCCAATATATGCGCTGGAGCCTAGTGTACCGGGGCGATGTCCTGACGCTTTGAGAGAAGAGTGTGGAGGCAGGCATCGTTGAGGAATCCACAAGTTTCTCAAGCGAGGAGCCTTCTAGCATTGCCGGGGTGAAGCGACCGAAACATGCACGAACCTTCCCTCTGTGAATAGGCTCTAGGGAATGCCAATTTCCCCTCAGAGGAAGATTGTCCCGGTGGGAAGCTCTCTAGCCTGTTGGTCTGCAGGCCCGCGGACAAGGCCACATATACTTCGCTAAGGAAAACTCTCTGTGAAGAAAGATAGGTTCAGTGAAGGAACCACACGTCCCACCAAACCCACTGAAACACACGGAGACGTTTTGGCATCAGGAAAGGCTTTATCCTTGCCCTGGATAGAATGCTTTTGGGAGTAGCTGTGCTGCCCCGGCTTTGGATTGCCAAGGAGCCCCTTCCTACCTTATAGGTGTGCGAGTGGGCAATGTCCTTCGACGTGGAGACAAGTCTGTGAAGCAAGCACCGTTCGGGGAACCACCAGACTCTCGAGCGAGAAGCATTCCAGCCTGCATGTCCTGAGGCTCCCGGAACACGGGCTTTCTTTGCGTCTCTGAATAAATCTCTGGGGAATGCAACGTTCCTTCACAGGAAGCATGTCCCAGCGGGACATTTTGTGGTATGTTTCTCTAGAAGTACGGGGATGGGTGGTCGCATTCAGGAGCTGCCGTGGCCTTGGCCGGTAGAAACAATTCTGTGGAGAAGGCGACTTCGTCCTCAGTGTGCTTTTCCAAGAAGAAGCTTCCTTAGGCTAAAAGCGTGGAAGCATCACTGTAATGCCATCTTCTTCCCTCTGAGCAGCAGGACGGTAGGCAAACCTACTTTCCAAGAACATGGGGTTTCCAGAAGGAAAAAGCGATCTCTGAGAGACGTTTCCAAGGGCAGAGATGGCGAGTCGTACTGGCCTTTAGAAACAAGTGTGTGGAGAATGCCCCTTTCAGAGGACCAACATTTCTCCTGCGAGAAGCCTTCTACAATGTATGTGTGGAGGCATCAGGCGGGTGCCGGGTCCATCCCTCAGGGAAAACACTCTGTCGAGAACAAGGTTCCAGGAACGTCTTGCTTACAGAACTTCGAAGATTTCTCCAGGTCCTTGTGTTATGCGGAGGAGTCTGCCCTAATGGGATCTCTGAGAAACAAGGCCGCGGAGACTGGAAACCTTCCCTGCCACCTGGATATACGAAGACGGAAACCATTGCACGTCGATGTGTGGAAGTAGCGGCCAGGGGCCTTGACCTGATGCCCGGGAAGGCGTCTGTGCGGAATTCAACATGGAGCGAACAACCGAAATCTTCCCGTGTAGAGTCCTGTAGCATGGACGTGTACAAGCATCTGGAGCGGGCCCTCTTCTTCCCTCGGAGATACGAGCCCGTGGCGAATGCCACGTCGAGTTCACGTCCTTTCTCATGCGTTCTCTGCCATTTCCAGTGTCGGCCGTGAAGGATAGGCAAAGGGAAAAGTCCCCGTATCGGAGTCCCCAGGATGTGGGGAAAGCAGCTCCCAGGAAACCCAAGTTCCCCCCAGTGAGACGCTTTCTCACACACAGGTATGGGCGCATTCGAATGTGCGATATACTTCCTTCGTGGAAGGCGATGTTCCATGAATTTCGTGTTTCCAAGAGAGAAAGCTGATGTCCATGACATGTGTGCAAGTCTTGAGATGCGGCAAGGTCCTTAGGGCGAGCTTCGAGTCTGTGGATCAAGCCCCTTTCGGAGAACCACAAGTTTGTCAAGTGTGAATCATTCTGGCTTCCATGTGTGGAACAATCGAAACACGCCCTCTCCCTCTGTCTGTGAAGCAGTCTCTGGGGAATGCCACTTTCCCGTCAGAGGAAGTTGGTTTCCGTGAGGAGCATTCTACCATCTTTCGCCAGAGGCACGCGGAAAGTGCGTCAGACGTCGCGGAACGCAAGCCTGGGAATAAAGCAAGATTCACCGTGGAACACGACCCTTCAAACGAAACCATTCTCATGGATGTGTGTGTTCTCAGACTAGAGTAATGCCGTGTCCTTGGCTTGGAGAAAGACTTCTGTGGAAGATGCAGTTCCAGCGACACTGTGGCTGTTCCACCGAGAAGCTTCCGAGTTCTATGTGTGGAGGCATCCCTAGAGTGCCCCAGTCTTCTGTTTGAGAAAAAGAGTGTGAAGAAAAGCGCTGCCCGCTAACATCTTGATGCCAGAAGCGAAAGCGATTTCTCCTATAGGTGTAGAAATAGAGGACAGGTGGTTTGTCCTTAGGCATGGAATCAGGATGGCAGAGACTGCATTTTTCAGAACCGCATAATTGTCTGCGGCATGAAGGATACCGGCACGTCTGTGGGGCAGCATCAGGAAGGTGCCCTCTAGTTCCGCAGTTGGTAACGGTCGGCTTAGAAGAGGACGTTGAAGGAAACTCTTGTTTCTGAAGACACAAGCCTTTTCCATTCTCCGCGTGTAGTCTGGAGGAAACTGCCCTAAAACCAATTCATCAACCAGAGACTCTGGACCATGGAACTCTAATCTGCCAGCTCGATATCTGAGGGTAGAAACACTTTCATATCTGTGTGGAAGGGCAGGCAAGTGGCCAGGATTCGGATGAGAGAACCTCATGCGTGGACATTGTAACTTAGAGCGAACAACAAATGTGCTCCCGTGAGAAGCCTGCTGGCCGCGAAGTGTTGAAGCGTCAGGATGAAGCCCTCTCATTCCCACCGTGGAAGAAATGTCTGCCTCAGGCACGTCTCCGCGACACCCTGGATCCTTCAATCCTATACCCTGCTAGCCTCTGTGGGTTGAAGTCTCAGAAAAGGGCAGGATCGGGCCCTCGGGGAAAGAGTTCTGTGTAGATAGCCTCTTTCGGCAACCAACGTGGTTCTTCAAAGGGGGAAGCCTTGTAGGAAGTATGTGTTGCCGTGTCAGGACAATGCCATCTCCGCCCATCGTCGAAAGTTGACTGTGGAGGACGACACGATCCAGGACCATCTGGATTCCGGAAGAGAAAGCGATTTCTAGTGTAGGTATGGAAAGAGAGGCAAGGGGCCAGTCCCCGTCTGCGAGATCCAAGTCCGTGGAGAGTACAACTTCGGAGGCACAACAAGTTTCTCCCCAAAGGGAAGTTTCAAGCTCTGGGGTGGGCAAGCTTCGGCAGGTTTCCATATCCTTGCCTCTGAGAATCAAGGCTGTGGAGATGGTCACATCCCGGGAGCATCTACTTTCTGGAGATCCAAACTGTGGGCACGGAGGTGGCACGCGAGACGAAAGGGGCGTGTCCCTGTCAGGGAGAACACAGTCCGTGGAGACGGCCACTTTCGTGAGCATCTCGTTCCCTCAAGCCGGAATTATCCTGGCCTATATTGATGAGAAGTAGCAGAATTCCTCAACCTCTGCTCTGCCTAAATAGACTGTGGGCAATGCCACTTTCCCTAACACCGTGTCTCCAGAAGAGAATTGCCATGTCCAGTTCAAAAGCGGGGAGGTCTAGGAGAGGGACCACGGCCTCACGCTGAGAAACGGGCCTGGGGACATGCACCATTCAGGGAACGACAATGCTCCCAAACGAGGAGCATTCTAGCACGCATGGGTTGTGGCCTCCTAAACATGCCCCATCCTTGCCTCTGTGAAACGAGTCTCTGGGCATTGCACGTGTCCCGACAGTGGAAGTTCTCTCCTGCCAGAATCTTTGGAGCACGATTGTCTAGATGCACGGTCAAAGTGCCATGCCCTTCGGTCAGGTAATGAACCCTGCGAATAAAGCACGTTTCAGACAAGAACACGACACTCTCAAACACACGCCTCAGAGCAGATCCGTGTGTTTTCACCGGAGGAAATGCCGTTTCCACCGTTGGGCGAAGGAATGCTGGGGAGGAGGCCATTTCGGCAACATCGTAGATTTTCACGCCATAAAAATCCAAGCTTCCGTGTGTGCAACGATCACGAGAGGGCCATCGAATTTCCCGGGAGATACCAGACGCTAGAGGATCCGGTGTCCACTCACATCTTGTTTTCCGAAGAGAAAACGCATTTCTCATAGTTGTGTGGAAGTCTAGGGAAGGGGGCTTGTCCTTAAGATGAGAAACAAGACTGTGGAGAGTGCAACTTTCAGAGCACACCAAGCATCTCTTTTGGGAAGCCTGGTTGCCCCTGTGCCTTGTGGCATCCGAATGGTGCCTAACCTTCCCTCAGTGAATACACTCTCTTGGGAATACAGCGTTCAAGTCAACACTTGCTTCCTGAAGATACAAAGATTTCCAAGGCAGGTGTTTGATCAGGAGGAAACATGCCTACACGGACCTCTGGAAAACAAGATGTGGGAATGGTCATCGTCACGGCCATCTGGATGGGGGGAGATAGATCCATCTTGAATTCTGTGTGCGGAAGCATAGGCAAGGGTCTAGGACCCTATCCTGAGATACAAGTCTCTGGAGAAGAGAATGTTCAGCACACCGCAGCTGTCCTGCCGGAGATGTGTTCTAGCATGGGTGTGTGCAAGCATCGGGAGAGTTCCATCCCCTTCCGTCTGCGAGACAAGCCTGTGGAGATGGCCCTTTGGCCATAACATTTGGGTCCAGATTTCCAATCGAGTTCCAGGAGAGGTGCGGAAGGATAGGCCAGGTAACAAGTCCCCCAGTGTTCCAGTAACAATTCTGGGGAAGCACAGGTGCCAGGAAACACAAGTTCCTTCAGAGGAGATGCTTTCTAGTACTTACGTCCAGAAGTCTCTGTACATAGCCTACCCTTGCTTGTGGGAGGCCAGTTGGGTGGAATGCGAATTCCACTACCATCTTGTTTGCACAAGAGAGAAATCGAATCATTCCAATATATGCGCTGGAGCCTAGTGTACCGGGGCGATTTCCTGACGCTTTGAGAGAAGAGTGTGGAGCAGGCATCGTTGAGGAATCCACAAGTTTCTCAAGCGAGGAGCCTTCTAGCATTGCCGGGGTGAAGCGACCGAAACATGCACGAACCTTCCCTCTGTGAATAGGCTCTAGGGAATGCCAATTTCCCCTCAGAGGAAGATTGTCCCGGTGGGAAGCTCTCTAGCCTGTTGGTCTGCAGGCCCGCGGACAAGGCCACATATACTTCGCTAAGGAAAACTCTCTGTGAAGAAAGATAGGTTCAGTGAAGGAACCACACGTCCCACCAAACCCACTGAAACACACGGAGACGTTTTGGCATCAGGAAAGGCTTTATCCTTGCCCTGGATAGAAGGCTTTTGGGAGTACCTGTGCTGCCCCGGCGTTGGATTGCCAAGGAGCCCCTTCCTACCTTATAGGTGTGGGAGTGGGCAATGTCCTTCGACGTGGAGACAAGTCTGTGAAGCAAGCACCGTTCGGGGAACCACCAGACTCTCGAGCGAGAAGCATTCCAGCCTGCATGTCCTCAGGCTCCCGAAACACGGGCTCTCTTTGCGTCTCTGAATAAATCTTTGGGGAATGCAACGTTCCTTCACAGGAAGCATGTCCCAGCGGGACAATTTGTGGTATGTTTCTCTAGAAGTACGGGGATGGGTGGTCGCATTCAGGAGCTGCCGTGGCCTTGGCCGGGAGAAACAATTCTGTGGAGAAGGCGACTTCGTCCCCAGTGTGCTTTTCCAAGAAGAAGGTTCCTTAGGCTAAAAGCGTGGAAGCATCACTGTAATGCCACCTTCTTCCGTCTGAGCAGCAGGACGGTAGGCAACCCTACTTTCCAAGAACATAGGGTTTCCAGAAGGAAAAAGCGATCTCTGAGAGACGTTTCCAAGGACAGAGATGGCGAGTCGTACTGGCCTTTAGAAACAAGTGTGTGGAGAATGCCCCTTTCAGAGGACCACCATTTCTCCTGCGAGAAGCCTTCTACAATGTATGTGTGGAGGCATCAGGCGGGTGCCGGGTCCATCCCTCAGGGAAAACACTCTGTCGAGAACAATGTTCCAGGAACGTCTTGCTTACAGAACGTCGAAGATTTCTCCAGGTCCTTGTGTGATGCGGAGGAGTCTGCCCTAATGGGATCTCTGAGAAACAAGGCTGCGGAGACTGGAAACCTTCCCTGCCACCTGGATATACGAAGACGGAAACCATTGCACGTCGATGTGTGGAAGTAGAGGCCAGGGGCCTTGACCTGATGCCCGGGAAGGCGTCTGTGCGTTATTCAACATGGAGCGAACAACCGAAATCTTCCCGTGTAGAGTCCTGTAGCATGGACGTGTACAAGCATCTGGAGCGGGCCCTCTTCTTCCCTCGGAGATACGAGCCCGTGGCGAATGCCACGTCGAGTTCACGTCCTTTCTCATGCGTTCTCTGCCATTTCCAGTGTCGGCCGTGAAGGATAGGCAAAGGGAAAAGTCCCCGTATCGGAGTCCCCAGGATGTGGGGAAAGCAGCTCCCAGGAAACCCAAGTTCCCCCCAGTGAGACGCTTTCTCACACACAGGTATGGGCGCATTCGAATGTGCGATATACTTCCTTCGGGGAAGGCGATGTTCCATGAATTTCGTGTTTCCAGGAGAGAAAGCTGATGTCCAGGACATGTGTGCAAGTCTTGAGATGCGGCAAGGTCCTTAGGGCGAGCTTCGAGTCTGTGGATCAAGCCCCTTTCGGATAACCACAAGTTTGTCAAGTGTGAATCATTCTGGCTTCCATGTGTGGAACAATCGAAACACGCCCTCTCCCTCTGTCTGTGAAGCAGTCTCTGGGGAATGCCACTTTCCCGTCAGAGGAAGTTGGTTTCCGTGAGGAGCATTCTACCATCTTTCGCCAGAGGCACGCGGAAAGTGCGTCAGACGTCGCGGAACGCAAGCCTGGGAATAAAGCAAGATTCACCGTGGAACACGACCCTTCAAACGAAACCATTCTCATGGATGTGTGTGTTCTCAGACTAGAGTAATGCCGTGTCCTTGGCTTGGAGAAAGACTTCTGTGGAGGATGCAGTTCCAGCGACACTGTGGCTGTTCCACCGAGAAGCTTCCGAGCCTCTCAGTGTGGAGGCATCCCGAGAGTGCCCCAGTCTTCTGTTTGAGAAAAAGAGTGTGAAGAAAAGCGCTGCCCGCTAACATCTTGATGCCAGAAGCGAAAGCGATTTCTCCTATAGGTGTAGAAATAGAGGACAGGTGGTTTGTCCTTAGGCATGGAATCCAGATGGCAGAGACTGCATTTTTCAGAACCGCATAATTGTCTGCGGCATGAAGGATACCGGCACGTCTGTGGGGCAGCATCAGGAAGGTGCCCTCTAGTTCCGCAGTTGGTAACGGTCGGCTTAGAAGAGGACGTTGAAGGAAACACTTGCTTTCTGAAGACACAAGCCTTTTCCATTCTCCGCGTGTAGTCTGGAGGAAACTGCCCTAAAACCAATTCATCAACCAGAGACTCTGGACCATGGAACTCTAAACTGCCAGCTCGATATCTGAGGGTAGAAACACTTTCATATCTGTGTGGAAGGGCAGGCAAGTGGCCAGGATTCGGATGAGAGAACCTCATGCGTGGACATTGTAACTTAGAGCGAACAACAAATGTGCTCCCGTGAGAAGCCTGCTGGCCGGGAAGTGTTGACGCGTCAGGATGAAACCCTCTCATTCCCACCGTGGAAGAAATGTCTGCCTCAGGCACGTCTCCGCGACACCCTGGATCCTTCAATCCTATACCCTGCTAGCCTCTGTGGGTTGAAGTCTCAGAAAAGGGCAGGATCGGGCCCTCGGCGAAAGAGTTCTGTGTAGATAGCCTCTTTCGGCAATCAACGTGGTTCTTCAAAGGGGGAAGCCTTCTGGGAAGTATGTGTTGCCGTGTCAGGACAATGCCATCTCCGCCCATTGTCGAAAGTTGACTGTGGAGGACGACACGTTCCAGGACCATCTGGATTCCGGAAGAGAAAGCGATTTCTAGTGTAGGTATGGAAAGAGAGGCAAGGGGCCAGTCCACGTCTGCGAGATCCAAGTCCGTGGAGAGTACAACTTCGGAGGCACAACAAGTTTCTCCCCAAAGGGAAGTTTCAAGCTCTGGGGTGGGCAAGCTTCGGCGGGGTTCCATATCCTTGCCTCTGAGAATCAAGGCTGTGGAGATGGTCACTTCCCGGGAGCATCTACTTTCTGGAGATCCAAACTGTGGGCACGGAGGTGGCACGCGAGACTAAGGGGCGTGTACCTGTCAGGGAGAACACAGTCCGTGGAGACGGCCACTTTCGTGACCATCTCGTTCCCTCAAGCCGGAAGTATCCTGGCCTATATTGATGAGAAGTAGCAGAATTCCTCAACCTCTGCTCTGCCTAAATAGACTCTGGGCAATGCCACTTTCCCTAACACCGTGTCTCCAGAAGAGAATTGCCATGTCCAGTTCAAAAGCGGGGAGGTCTAGGAGAGGGACCACGGGCTCACGCTGAGAAACGGGCCTGGGTACATGCACCATTCAGGGAACGACAATGCTCCCCAACGAGGAGCATTCTAGCACGCATGGGTTGTGGCCTCCTAAACATCCCCCATCCTTGCCTCTGTGAAACGAGTCACTGGGCATTGCACGTGTCCCGACAGTGGAAGTTCTCTCCTGCCAGAATCTTTGGAGCACGTTTGTCTAGATGCACGGCCAAAGTGCCATGACCTTCGGTCAGGTAATGAACCCTGCGAATAAAGCACGTTTCAGACAAGAACACGACACTCTCAAACACACGCCTCAGAGCAGATCCGTGTGTTTTCACCGGAGGAAATGCCGTTTCCACCGTTGGACGAAGGAATGCTGGGGAGGAGGTCATTTCGGCAACATCGTAGATTTTCACGCCATAAAAATCCAAGCCTCCGTGTGTGCAACGATCACGAGAGGGCCATCGAATTTCCCGGGAGATACCAGACGCTGGAGGATCCGGTGTCCACTCACATCTTGTTTTCCGAAGAGAAAACGCATTTCTCATAGTTGTGTGGAAGTCTAGGGAAGGGGGCTTGTCCTTAAGATGAGAAACAAGACTGTGGAGAGTGCAACTTTCAGAGCACCCCAAGCATCTCTTTTGGGAAGCCTGGTTGCCCCTGTGCCTTGTGGCATCCGAAAGGTGCCTAACCTTCCCTCAGTGAATACACTCTCTTGGGAATACAGCGTTCAAGTCAACACTTGCTTCCTGAAGATACAAAGCTTTTCCAAGGCAGGTGTTTGATCAGGAGGAAACATGCCTACACGGACCTCTGGAAAACAAGACGTGGGAATGGTCATCGTCACGGCCATCTGGATGCGGGGAGATAGATCCATCTTCAATTCTGTGTGCGGAAGCATAGGCAAGGGTCTAGGACCCTATCCTGCGAAACAAGTCTCTGGAGAAGAGAATGTTCAGCACACCGCAGCTGTCCTGCCGGAGATGTGTTCTAGCATGGGTGTGTGCAAGCATCGGGAGAGTTCCATCCCCTTCCGTCTGCGACACAAGCCTGTGGAGATGGCCCCTTGGCAATAACATTTGGGTCCAGATTTCCAATCGAGTTCCAGGAGAGGTGCGGAAGGATAGGCCAGGTAACAAGTCCCCCAGTGTTCCAGTAACAATTCTGGGGAAGCACAGGTGCCAGGAAACACAAGTTCCTTCAGAGGAGATGCTTTCTAATACATACGTCCAGAAGTCTCTGTACATAGCCTACCCTTGCTTGTGGGAGTCAAGTTGGGTGGAATGCGAATTCCACTACCATCTTGTTTGCACAAGAGAGAAATCGAATCATTGCAATATATGCGCTGGAGCCTAGTGTACCGGGGCGATGTCCTGACGCTTTGAGAGAAGAGTGTGGAGCAGGCATCGTTGAGGAATCCACAAGTTTCTCAAGCGAGGAGCCTTCTAGCATTGCCGGGGTGAAGCGAACGAAACATGCACGAACCTTCCCTCTGTGAATAGGCTCGAGGGAATGCCAATTTCCCCACAGAGGAAGATTGTCCCGGTGGGAAGCTCTCTAGCCTGTTGGTCTGCAGGCCCGCGGAGAAGGCCACATATACTTCGCTAAGGAAAACTCTCTGTGAAGAAAGATAGGTTCAGTGAAGGAACCACACGTCCCACCAAACCCACTGAAACACACGGAGACGTTTTGGCATCAGGAAAGGCTTTATCCTTGCCTGGGTAGAATGCTTTTGGGAGTACCTGTGGTGCCCCGGCTTTGGATTGCCAAGGAGCCCCTTCCTACCTTATAGGTGTGGGAGTGGGCAATGTCCTTCGACGTGGAGACAAGTCTGTGAAGCAAGCACCTTTCGGGGAACCACCAGACTCTCGAGCGAGAAGCATTCCAGCTTGCATGTCCTGAGGCTCCCGAAACACGGGCTCTCTTTGCGTCTCTGAATAAATCTCTGGGGAATGCAACGTTCCTTCACAGGAAGCATGTCCCAGCGGGACATTTTGTGGTATGTTTCTCTAGAAGTACGGGGATGGGTGGTCGCATTCAGGAGCTGCCGTGGCCTTGGCCGGGAGAAACAATTCTGTGGAGAAGGCGACTTCGTCCCCAGTGTGCTTTTCCAAGAAGAAGCTTCCTTAGGCCAAAAGCGTGGAAGCATCACTGTAATGCCACCTTCTTCCGTCTGAGCAGCAGGACGGTAGGCAACCCTACTTTCCAAGAACGTGGGGTTTCCAGAAGGAAAAAGCGATCTCTGAGAGACGTTTCCAAGGACAGAGATGGCGGGTCGTACTGGCCTTTAGAAACAAGTGTGTGGAGAATGCCCCTTTCAGAGGACCACCATTTCTCCTGCGAGAAGCCTTCTACAATGTATGTGTGGAGGCATCAGGCGGGTGCCGGGTCCATCCCTCAGGGAAAACACTCTGTCGAGAACAATGTTCCAGGAACGTCTTGCTTACAGAACGTCGAAGATTTCTCCAGGTCCTTGTGTGATGCGGAGGAGTCTGCCCTAATGGGATCTCTGAGAAACAAGGCTGCGGAGACTGGAAACCTTCCCTGCCACCTGGATATCCGAAGACGGAAACCATTGCACGTCGATGTGTGGAAGTAGAGGCCAGGGGCCTTGACCTGATGCCCGGGAAGGCGTCTGTGCGGAATTCAACATGGAGCGAACAACCGAAATCTTCCCGTGTAGAGTCCTGTAGCATGGAAGTGTACAAGCATCTGGAGCGGGCCCTCTCCTTCCCTCGGAGATACGAGCCCGTGGCGAATGCCACGTCGAGTTCACGTCCTTTCTCATGCGTTCTCTGCCATTTCCAGCGTCGGCCGTGAAGGATAGGCAAAGGGAAAAGTCCCCGTATCGGAGTCCCCAGGATGTGGGGAAAGCAGCTCCCAGGAAACCCAAGTTCCCCCCAGTGAGACGCTTTCTCACACACAGGTATGGGCGCATTCGAATGTGCGATATACTTCCTTCGGGGAAGGCGATGTTCCATGAATTTCGTGTTTCCAGGAGAGAAAGCTGATGTCCAGGATATGTGTGCAAGTCTTGAGATGCGGCAAGGTCCTTAGGGCGAGGTTCGAGTGTGTGGATCAAGCCCCTTTCGGATAACCACAAGTTTGTAAAGTGTGAATCATTCTGGCTTCCATGTGTGGAACAATCGAAACACGCCCTCTCCCTCTGTCTGTGAAGCAGTCTCTGGGGAATGCCACTTTCCCGTCAAAGGAAGTTGGTTCCCGTGAGGAGCATTCTACCATCTTTCGCCAGAGGCACGCGGAAAGTGCGTCAGACGTCGCGGAACTCAAGCCTGGGAATAAAGCAAGATTCACCGTGGAACACGACCCTTCAAACGAAACCATTCTCATGGATGTGTGTTTTCTCAGACTAGAGTAATGCCGTGTCCTTAGCTTGGAGAATAACTTCTGTGGAGGATGCAGTTCCAGCGACACTGTGGCTGTTCCACCGAGAAGCTTCCGAGCCTCTATGTGTGGAGGCATCCCGAGAGTGCCCCAGTCTTCTGTTTTAGAAATAGAGTGTGAAGAAAAGCGCTGCCCGCTAACATCTTGATGCCAGAAGCGAAAGCGATTTCTCCTATAGGTGTAGAAATAGAGGACAGGTGGTTTGTCCTTAGGCATGGAATCCAGATGGCAGAGAGTGCATTTTTCAGAACCGCATAATTGTCTGCGGCATGAAGGATACCGGCACGTCTGTGGGGCAGCATCAGGAAGGTGCCCTCTAGTTCCGCAGTTGGTAACGGTCGGCTTAGAAGAAGACGTTGAAGGAAACACTTGCTTTCTGAAGACACAAGCCTTTTCCATTCTCCGCGTGTAGTCTGGAGGAAACTGCCCTAAAACCAATTCATCAACCAGAGACTCTGGACCATGGAACTCTAAACTGCCAGCTCGATATCTGAGGGTAGAAACACTTTCATATCTGTGTGGAAGGGCAGGCAAGTGGCCAGGATTCGGATGAGAGAACCTCATGCGTGGACATTGTAACTTAGAGCGAACAACAAATGTGCTCCCGTGAGAAGCCTGCTGGCCCGGAAGTGTTGACGCGTCAGGATGAAACCCTCTCATTCCCACCGTGGAAGAAATGTCTGCCTCAGGCACGTCTCCGCGACACCCTGGATCCTTCAATCCTATACCCTGCTAGCCTCTGTGGGTTGAAGTCTCAGAAAAGGGCAGGATCGGGCCCTCGGCGAAAGAGTTCTGTGTAGATAGCCTCTTTCGGCAACCAACGTGGTTCTTCAAAGGGGGAAGCCTTGTAGGAAGTATGTGTTGCCGTGTCAGGACAATGCCATCTCCGCCCATCGTCGAAAGTTGACTGTGGAGGACGACACGTTCCAGGACCATCTGGATTCCGGAAGAGAAAGCGATTTCTAGTGTAGGTATGGAAAGAGAGGCAAGGGGCCAGTCCCCGTCTGCGAGATCCAAGTCCGTGGAGAGTACAACTTCGGAGGCACAACAAGTTTCTCCCCAAAGGGAAGTTTCAAGCTCTGGGGTGGGCAAGCTTCGGCGGGGTTCCATATCCTTGCCTCTGCGAATCAAGGCTGTGGAGATGGTCACTTCCCGGGAGCATCTACTTTCTGGAGATCCAAACTGTGGGCACGGAGGTGGCACGCGAGACTAAGGGGCGTGTTCCTGTCAGGGAGAACACAGTCCGTGGAGACGGCCACTTTCGTGAGCATCTCGTTCCCTCAAGCCGGAAGTATCCTGGCCTATATTGATGAGAAGTAGCAGAATTCCTCAACCTCTGCTCTGCCTAAATAGACTGTGGGCAATGACACTTTCCCTAACACCGTGTCTCCAGAAGAGAATTGCCATGTCCAGTTCAAAAGCGGGGAGGTCTAGGAGAGGGACCACGGCCTCACGCTGAGAAACGGGCCTGGGGACATGCACCATTCAGGGTACGACAATGCTCCCCAAAGAGGAGCATTCTAGCACGCATGGGTTGTGGCCTCCTAAACATGCCCCATCCTTGCCTCTGTGAAACGAGTCTCTGGGCATCGCACGCGTCCCGAAAGTGGAAGTTCTCTCCTGCCAGAATTTTTGGAGCACGTTTGTCTAGATGCACGGCCAAAGTGCCATGCCCTTCGGTCAGGTAATGAACCCTGCGAATAAAGCACGTTTCAGACAAGAACACGACACTCTCAAACACACGCCTCAGAGCAGATCCGTGTGTTTTCACCGGAGGAAATGCCGTTTCCACCGTTGGGCGAAGGAATGCTGGAGAGGAGGCCATTTCGGCAACATCGTAGATTTTCACGCCATAAAAATTCAAGCCTCCGTGTGTGCAACGATCACGAGAGGGCCATCGAATTTCCCGGGAGATACCAGACGCTGGAGGATCCTGTGTCCACTCACATCTTGTTTTCCGAAGAGAAAACGCATTTCTCATAGTTGTGTGGAAGTCTAGGGAAGGGGGCTTGTCCTTAAGATGAGAAACAAGACTGTGGAGAGTGCAACTTTCAGAGCACACCAAGCATCTCTTTTGGGAAGCCTGGTTGCCCCTGTGCCTTGTGGCATCCGAAAGGTGCCTAACCTTCCCTCAGTGAATACACTCTCTTGGGAATACAGCGTTCAAGTCAACACTTGCTTCCTGAAGATACAATGATTTCAAAGGCAGGTGTTTGATCAGGAGGAAACATGCCTACACGGACCTCTGGAAAACAAGATGTGGGAATGGTCATCGTCACGGCCATCTGGATGCGGGGAGATAGATCCATCTTCAATTCTGTGTGCGGAAGCATAGGCAAGGGTCTAGGACCCTATCCTGAGAAACATGTCTCTGGAGAAGAGAATGTTCAGCACACCGCAGCTGTCCTGCCGGAGATGTGTTCTAGCATGGGTGTGTGCAAGCATCGGGAGAGTTCCATCCCCTTCCGTCTGCGAGACAAGCCTGTGGAGATGGCCCCTTGGCCATAACATTTGGGTCCAGATTTCCAATCGAGTTCCAGGAGAGGTGCGGAAGGATAGGCCAGGTAACAAGTCCCCCAGTGTTCCAGTAACAATTCTGGGGAAGCACAGGTGCCAGGAAACACAAGTTCCTTCAGAGGAGATGCTTTCTAGTACTTACGTCCAGAAGTCTCTGTACATAGCCTACCCTTGCTTGTGGGAGGCAAGTTGGGTGGAATGCGAATTCCACTACCATCTTGTTTGCACAAGAGAGAAATCGAATCATTCCAATATATGCGCTGGAGCCTAGTGTACCGGGGCGATGTCCTGACGCTTTGAGAGAAGAGTGTGGAGCAGGCATCGTTGAGGAATCCACAAGTTTCTCAAGCGAGGAGCCTTCTAGCATTGCCGGGGTGAAGCGACCGAAACATGCACGAACCTTCCCTCTGTGAATAGGCTCTAGGGAATGCCAATTTCCCCTCAGAGGAAGATTGTCCCGGTGGGAAGCTCTCTAGCCTGTTGGTCTGCAGGCCCGCGGTCAAGGCCACATATACTTCGCTAAGGAAAACTCTCTGTGAAGAAAGATAGGTTCAGTGAAGGAACCACACGTCCCACCAAACCCACTGAAACACACGGAGACGTTTTGGCATCAGGAAAGGCTTTATCCTTGCCCTGGATAGAATGCTTTTGGGAGTACCTGTGCTGCCCCGGCGTTGGATTGCCAAGGAGCCCCTTCCTACCTTATAGGTGTGGGAGTGGGCAATGTCCTTCGACGTGGAGACAAGTCTGTGAAGCAAGCACCGTTCGGGGAACCACCAGACTCTCGAGCGAGAAGCATTCCAGCCTGCATGTCCTGAGGCTCCCGAAACACGGGCTCTCTTTGCGTCTCTGAATAAATCTCTGGGGAATGCAACGTTCCTTCACAGGAAGCATGTCCCCGCGAGACATTTTGTGGTATGTTTCTCTAGAAGTACGGGGATGGGTGGTCGCATTCAGGAGCTGCCGTGGCCTTGGCCGGTAGAAACAATTCTGTGGAGAAGGCGACTTCAGCCCCAGTGTGCTTTTCCAAGAAGAAGCTTCCTTAGGCTAAAAGCGTGGAAGCATCACTGTAATGCCACCTTCTTCCCTCTGAGCAGCAGGACGGTAGGCAAACCTACTTTCCAAGAACATGGGGTTTCCAGAAGGAAAAAGCGATCTCTGAGAGACGTTTCCAAGGGCAGAGATGGCGAGTCGTACTGGCCTTTAGAAACAAGTGTGTGGAGAATGCCCCTTTCAGAGGACCACCATTTCTCCTGCGAGAAGCCTTCTACAATGTATGTGTGGAGGCATCAGGCGGGTGCCGGGTCCAACCCTCAGGGAAAACACTCTGTCGAGAACAATGTTCCAGGAACGTCTTGCTTACAGAACGTCGAAGATTTCTCCAGGTCCTTGTGTTATGCGGAGGAGTCTGCCCTAATGGGATCTCTGAGAAACAAGGCTGCGGAGACTGGAAACCTTCCCTGCCACCTGGATATACGAAGACGGAAACCATTTCACGTCGATGTGTGGAAGTAGAGGCCAGGGGCCTTGACCTGATGCCCGGGAAGGCGTCTGTGCGGAATTCAACATGGAGCGAACAACCGAAATCTTCCCGTGTAGAGTCCTGTAGCATGGACGTGTACAAGCATCTGGAGCGGGCCCTCTCCTTCCCTCGGAGATACGAGCCCGTGGCGAATGCCACGTCGAGTTCACGTCCTTTCTCATGCGTTCTCTGCCAATTCCAGTGTCGGCCGTGAAGGATAGGCAAAGGGAAAAGTCCCCGTATCGGAGTCCCCAGGATGTGGGGAAAGCAGCTCCCAGGAAACCCAAGTTCCCCCCAGTGAGACGCTTTCTCACACACAGGTATGGGCGCATTCGAATGTGCGATATACTTCCTTCGGGGAAGGCGATGTTCCATGAATTTCGTGTTTCCAAGAGAGAAAGCTGATGTCCAGGACATGTGTGCAAGTCTTGAGATGCGGCAAGGTCCTTAGGGCGAGCTTCGAGTCTGTGGATCAAGCCCCTTTCGGGAACCACAAGTTTGTCAAGTGTGAATCATTCTGGCTTCCATGTGTGGAACAATCGAAACACGCCCTCTCCCTCTGTCTGTGAAGCAGTCTCTGGGGAATGCCACTTTCCCGTCAGAGGAAGTTGGTTTCCGTGAGGAGCATTCTACCATCTTTCGCCAGAGGCACGCGGAAAGTGCGTCAGACGTCGCGGAACGCAAGCCTGGGAATAAAGCAAGATTCACCGTGGAACACGACCCTTCAAACGAAACCATTCTCATGGATGTGTGTGTTCTCAGACTAGAGTAATGCCGTGTCCTTGGCTTGGAGAAAGACTTCTGTGGAGGATGCAGTTCCAGCGACACTGTGGCTGTTCCACCGAGAAGCTTCCGAGCCTCTATGTGTGGAGGCATCCCGAGAGTGCCCCAGTCTTCTGTTTGAGAAAAAGAGTGTGAGGAAAAGCGCTGCCCACTAACATCTTGATGCCAGAAGCGAAAGCGATTTCTCCTATAGGTGTAGAAATAGAGGACAGGTGGTTTGTCCTTAGGCATGGAATCCAGATGTCAGAGACTGCATTTTTCAGAACCGCATAATTGTCTGCGGCATGAAGGATACCGGCACGTCTGTGGGGCAGCATCAGGAAGGTGCCCTCTAGTTCCGCAGTTGGTAACGGTCGGCTTAGAAGAGGACGTTGAAGGAAACACTTGCTTTCTGAAGACACAAGCCTTTTCCATTCTCCGCGTGTAGTCTGGAGGAAACTGCCCTAAAACCAATTCATCAACCAGAGACTCTGGACCATGGAACTCTAAACTGCCAGCTCGATATCTGAGGGTAGAAACACTTTCATATCTGTGTGGAAGGGCAGGCAAGTGGCCAGGATTCGGATGAGAGAACCTCATGCGTGGACATTGTAACTTAGAGCGAACAACAAATGTGCTCCCGTGAGAAGCCTGCTGGCCGGGAAGTGTTGACGCGTCAGGATGAAACCCTCTCATTCCCACCGTGGAAGAAATGTCTGCCTCAGGCACATCTCCGCGACACCCTGGATCCTTCAATCCTATACCCTGCTAGCCTCTGTGGGTTGAAGTCTCAGAAAAGGGCAGGATCGGGCCCTCGGCGAAAGAGTTCTGTGTAGATAGCCTCTTTCGGCAACCAACGTGGTTCTTCAAAGGGGGAAGCCTTGTAGGAAGTATGTGTTGCCGTGTCAGGACAATGCCATCTCCGCCCATCGTTGAAAGTTGACTGTGGAGGACGACACGTTCCAGGACCATCTGGATTCCGGAAGAGAAAGCGATTTCTAGTGTAGGTATGGAAAGAGAGGCAAGGGGCCAGTCCCCGTCTGCGAGATCCAAGTCCGTGGAGAGTACAACTTCGGAGGCACAACGAGTTTCTCCCCAAAGGGAAGTTTCAAGCTCTGGGGTGGGCAAGCTTCGGCGGGGTTCCATATCCTTGCCTCTGAGAATCAAGGCTGTGGAGATGGTCACTTCCCGGGAGCATCTACTTTCTGGAGCTCCAAACTGTGGGCACGGAGGTGCCACGCGAGACGAAAGTGGCGTGTCCCTGTCAGGGAGAACAGAGTCCGTGGAGACGGCCACTTTCGTGAGCATCTCGTTCCCTCAAGCCGGAAGTATCCTGGCCTATATTGATGAGAAGTAGCAGAATTCCTCAACCTCTGCTCTGCCTAAATAGACTGTGGGCAATGCCAGTTTCCCTAACACCGCGTCTCCAGAAGAGAATTGCCATGTCCAGTTCAAAAGCGGGGAGGTCTAGGAGAGGGACCACGGCCTCACGCTGAGAAACGGGCCTGGGGACATGCACCATTCAGGGAACGACAATGCTCCCCAAAGAGGAGCATTCTAGCACGCATGGGTTGTGGCCTCCTAAACATGCCCCATCCTTGCCTCTGTGAAACGAGTCTCTGGGCATCGCACGTGTCCCGAAAGTGGAAGTTCTCTCCTGCCAGAATCTTTGGAGCACGTTTGTCTAGATGCACGGCCAAAGTGCCATGCCCTTCGGTCAGGTAATGAACCCTGCGAATAAAGCACGTTTCAGACAAGAACACGACACTCTCAAACACACGCCTCAGAGCAGATCCGTGTGTTTTCACCGGAGGAAATGCCGTTTCCACCGTTGGGCGAAGGAATGCTGGAGAGGAGGCCATTTCGGCAACATCGTAGATTTTCACGCCATAAAAATTCAAGCCTCCGTGTGTGCAACGATCACGAGAGGGCCATCGAATTTCCCGGGAGATACCAGACGCTGGAGGATCCTGTGTCCACTCACATCTTGTTTTCCGAAGAGAAAACGCATTTCTCATAGTTGTGTGGAAGTCTAGGGAAGGGGGCTTGTCCTTAAGATGAGAAACAAGACTGTGGAGAGTGCAACTTTCAGAGCACACCAAGCATCTCTTTTGGGAAGCCTGGTTGCCCCTGTGCCTTGTGGCATCCGAAAGGTGCCTAACCTTCCCTCAGTGAATACACTCTCTTGGGAATACAGCGTTCAAGTCAACACTTGCTTCCTGAAGATACAATGATTTCAAAGGCAGGTGTTTGATCAGGAGGAAACATGCCTACACGGACCTCTGGAAAACAAGATGTGGGAATGGTCATCGTCACGGCCATCTGGATGCGGGGAGATAGATCCATCTTCAATTCTGTGTGCGGAAGCATAGGCAAGGGTCTAGGACCCTATCCTGAGAAACATGTCTCTGGAGAAGAGAATGTTCAGCACACCGCAGCTGTCCTGCCGGAGATGTGTTCTAGCATGGGTGTGTGCAAGCATCGGGAGAGTTCCATCCCCTTCCGTCTGCGAGACAAGCCTGTGGAGATGGCCCCTTGGCCATAACATTTGGGTCCAGATTTCCAATCGAGTTCCAGGAGAGGTGCGGAAGGATAGGCCAGGTAACAAGTCCCCCAGTGTTCCAGTAACAATTCTGGGGAAGCACAGGTGCCAGGAAACACAAGTTCCTTCAGAGGAGATGCTTTCTAGTACTTACGTCCAGAAGTCTCTGTACATAGCCTACCCTTGCTTGTGGGAGGCAAGTTGGGTGGAATGCGAATTCCACTACCATCTTGTTTGCACAAGAGAGAAATCGAATCATTCCAATATATGCGCTGGAGCCTAGTGTACCGGGGCGATGTCCTGACGCTTTGAGAGAAGAGTGTGGAGCAGGCATCGTTGAGGAATCCACAAGTTTCTCAAGCGAGGAGCCTTCTAGCATTGCCGGGGTGAAGCCACCGAAACATGCACGAACCTTCCCTCTGTGAATAGGCTCTAGGGAATGCCAATTTCCCCTCAGAGGAAGATTGTCCCGGTGGGAAGCTCTCTAGCCTGTTGGTCTGCAGGCCCGCGGACAAGGCCACATATACTTCGCTAAGGAAAACTCTCTGTGAAGAAAGATAGGTTCAGTGAAGGAACCACACGTCCCACCAAACCCACTGAAACACACGGAGACGTTTTGGCATCAGGAAAGGCTTTATCCTTGCCCTGGATAGAATGCTTTTGGGAGTACCTGTGCTGCCCCGGCGTTGGATTGCCAAGGAGCCCCTTCCTACCTTATAGGTGTGGGAGTGGGCAATGTCCTTCGACGTGGAGACAAGTCTGTGAAGCAAGCACCGTTCGGGGAACCACCAGACTCTCGAGCGAGAAGCATTCCAGCCTGCATGTCCTGAGGCTCCCGAAACACGGGCTCTCTTTGCGTCTCTGAATAAATCTCTGGGGAATGCAACGTTCCTTCACAGGAAGCATGTCCCAGCGGGACATTTTGTGGTATGTTTCTCTAGAAGTACGGGGATGGGTGGTCGCATTCAGGAGCTGCCGTGGCCTTGGCCGGGAGAAACAATTCTGTGGAGAAGGCGACTTCGTCCCCAGTGTGCTTTTCCAAGAAGAAGCTTCCTTAGGCTAAAACCGTGGAAGCATCACTGTAATGCCACCTTCTTCCGTCTGAGCAGCAGGACGGTAGGCAACCCTACTTTCCAAGAACATGGGGTTTCCAGAAGGAAAAAGCGATCTCTGAGAGACGTTTCGAAGGACAGAGATGGCGGGTCGTACTGGCCTTTAGAAACAAGTGTGTGGAGAATGCCCCTTTCAGAGGACCACCATTTCTCCTGCGAGAAGCCTTCTACAATGTATGTGTGGAGGCATCAGGCGGGTGCCGGGTCCATCCCTCAGGGAAAACACTCTGTCGAGAACAATGTTCCAGGAACGTCTTGCTTACAGAACGTCGAAGATTTCTCCAGGTCCTTGTGTGATGCGGAGGAGTCTGCCCTAATGGGATCTCTGAGAAACAAGGCTGCGGAGACTGGAAACCTTCCCTGCCACCTGGATATCCGAAGACGGAAACCATTTCACGTCGATGTGTGGAAGTAGAGGCCAGGGGCCTTGACCTGATGCCCGGGAAGCCGTCTGTGCGAATTCAACATGGAGCGAACAACCGAAATCTTCCCGTGTAGAGTCCTGTAGCATGGACGTGTACAAGCATCTGGAGCGGGCCCTCTCCTTCCCTCGTAGATACGAGCCCGTGGCGAATGCCACGTCGAGTTCACGTCCTTTCTCATGCGTTCTCTGCCATTTCCAGTGTCGGCCGTGAAGGATAGGCAAAGGGAGAAGTCCCCGTATCGGAGAACCCAGGATGTGGGGAAAGCAGCTCCCAGGAAACCCAAGTTCCCCCAAATGAGATGCTTTCTCACACACAGGTATGGGCGCATTCGAATGTGCGATATACTTCCTTCGGGGAAAGCGATGTTCCATGAATTTCGTGTTTCCAGGAGAGAAAGCTGATGTCCAGGACATGTGTGCAAGTCTTGAGATGGGGCAAAGTCCTTAGGGCGAGCTTCGAGTGTGTGGATCAAGTCCCTTTCGGATAACCACAAGTTTGTCAAGTGTGAATCATTCTGGCTTCCATGTGTGGAACAATCGAAACACGCCCTCTCCCTCTGTCTGTGAAGCAGTCTCTGGGGAATGCCACTTTCCCGTCAGAGGAAGTTGGTTCCCGTGAGGAGCATTCTACCATCTTTCGCCAGAGGCACGCGGAAAGTGCGTCAGACGTCGCGGAACGCAAGCCTGGGAATAAAGCAAGATTCACCGTGGAACACGACCCTTCAAACGAAACCATTCTCATGGATGTGTGTGTTCTCAGACTAGAGTAATGCCGTGTCCTTGGCTTGGAGAAAGACTTCTGTGGAGGATGCAGTTCCAGCGACACTGTGGCTGTTCCACCGAGAAGCTTCCGAGCCTCTATGTGTGGAGGCATCCCGAGAGTGCCCCAGTCTTCTGTTTGAGAAAAAGAGTGTGAAGAAAAGCGCTGCCCACTAACATCTTGATGCCAGAAGCGAAAGCGATTTCTCCTATAGGTGTAGAAATAGAGGACAGGTGGTTTGTCCTTAGGCATGGAATCCAGATGGCAGAGACTGCATTTTTCAGAACCGCATAATTGTCTGCGGCATGAAGGATACCGGCACGTCTGTGGGGCAGCATCAGGAAGGTGCCCTCTCGTTCCGCAGTTGGTAACGGTCGGCTTAGAAGAGGACGTTGAAGGAAACACTTGCTTTCTGAAGACACAAGCCTTTTCCATTCTCCGCGTGTAGTCTGGAGGAAACTGCCCTAAAACCAATTCATCAACCAGAGACTCTGGACCATGGAACTCTAAACTGCCAGCTCGATATCTGAGGGTAGAAACACTTTCATATCTGTGTGGAAGGGCAGGCAAGTGGCCAGGATTCGGATGAGAGAACCTCATGCGTGGACATTGTAACTTAGAGCGAACAACAAATGTGCTCCCGTGAGAAGCCTGCTGGCCGGGAAGTCTTGAAGCGTCAGGATGAAACCCTCTCATTCCCACCGTGGAAGAAATGTCTGCCTCAGGCACGTCTCCGCGACACCCTGGATCCTTCAATCCTATACCCTGCTAGCCTCTGTGGGTTGAAGTCTCAGAAAAGGGCAGGATCGGGCCCTCGGCGAAAGAGTTCTGTGTAGATAGCCTCTTTCGGCAACCAACGTGGTTCTTCAAAGGGGGAAGCCTTGTAGGAAGTATGTGTTGCCGTGTCAGGACAATGCCATCTCCGCCCATCGTCGAAAGTTGACTGTGGAGGACGACACGTTCCAGGACCATCTGGATTCCGGAAGAGAAAGCGATTTCTAGTGTAGGTATGGAAAGAGAGGCAAGGGGCCAGTCCCCGTCTGCGAGATCCAAGTCCGTGGAGAGTACAACTTCGGAGGCACAACAAGTTTCTCCCCAAAGGGAAGTTTCAAGCTCTGGGGTGGGCAAGCTTCGGCGGGGTTCCATATCCTTGCCTCTGAGAATCAAGGCTGTGGAGATGGTCACTTCCCGGGAGCATCTACTTTCTGGAGCTCCAAACTGTGGTCACGGAGGTGGCACGCGAGACGAAAGTGGCGTGTCCCTGTCAGGGAGAACAGAGTCCGTGGAGACGGCCACTTTCGTGAGCATCTCGTTCCCTCAAGCCGGAAGTATCCTGGCCTATATTGATGAGAAGTAGCAGAATTCCTCAACCTCTGCTCTGCCTAAATAGACTGTGGGCAATGCCAGTTTCCCTAACACCGCGTCTCCAGAAGAGAATTGCCATGTCCAGTTCAAAAGCGGGGAGGTCTAGGAGAGAGACCACGGCCTCACGCTGAGAAACGGGCCTGGGGACATGCACCATTCAGGGAACGACAATGCTCCCCAAAGAGGAGCATTCTAGCACGCATGGGTTGTGGCCTCCTAAACATGCCCCATCCTTGCCTCTGTGAAACGAGTCTCTGGGCATCGCACGTGTCCCGAAAGTGGAAGTTCTCTCCTGCCAGAATCTTTGGAGCACGTTTGTCTAGATGCACGGCCAAAGTGCCATGCCCTTCGGTCAGGTAATGAACCCTGCGAATAAAGCACGTTTCAGACAAGAACACGACACTCTCAAACACACGCCTCAGAGCAGATCCGTGTGTTTTCACCGGAGGAAATGCCGTTTCCACCGTTGGGCGAAGGAATGCTGGAGAGGAGGCCATTTCGGCAACATCGTAGATTTTCACGCCATAAAAATTCAAGCCTCCGTGTGTGCAACGATCACGAGAGGGCCATCGAATTTCCCGGGAGATACCAGACGCTGGAGGATCCTGTGTCCACTCACATCTTGTTTTCCGAAGAGAAAACGCATTTCTCATAGTTGTGTGGAAGTCTAGGGAAGGGGGCTTGTCCTTAAGATGAGAAACAAGACTGTGGAGAGTGCAACTTTCAGAGCACACCAAGCATCTCTTTTGGGAAGCCTGGTTGCCCCTGTGCCTTGTGGCATCCGAAAGGTGCCTAACCTTCCCTCAGTGAATACACTCTCTTGGGAATACAGCGTTCAAGTCAACACTTGCTTCCTGAAGATACAATGATTTCAAAGGCAGGTGTTTGATCAGGAGGAAACATGCCTACACGGACCTCTGGAAAACAAGATGTGGGAATGGTCATCGTCACGGCCATCTGGATGCGGGGAGATAGATCCATCTTCAATTCTGTGTGCGGAAGCATAGGCAAGGGTCTAGGACCCTATCCTGAGAAACATGTCTCTGGAGAAGAGAATGTTCAGCACACCGCAGCTGTCCTGCCGGAGATGTGTTCTAGCATGGGTGTGTGCAAGCATCGGGAGAGTTCCATCCCCTTCCGTCTGCGAGACAAGCCTGTGGAGATGGCCCCTTGGCCATAACATTTGGGTCCAGATTTCCAATCGAGTTCCAGGAGAGGTGCGGAAGGATAGGCCAGGTAACAAGTCCCCCAGTGTTCCAGTAACAATTCTGGGGAAGCACAGGTGCCAGGAAACACAAGTTCCTTCAGAGGAGATGCTTTCTAGTACTTACGTCCAGAAGTCTCTGTACATAGCCTACCCTTGCTTGTGGGAGGCAAGTTGGGTGGAATGCGAATTCCACTACCATCTTGTTTGCACAAGAGAGAAATCGAATCATTCCAATATATGCGCTGGAGCCTAGTGTACCGGGGCGATGTCCTGACGCTTTGAGAGAAGAGTGTGGAGCAGGCATCGTTGAGGAATCCACAAGTTTCTCAAGCGAGGAGCCTTCTAGCATTGCCGGGGTGAAGCCACCGAAACATGCACGAACCTTCCCTCTGTGAATAGGCTCTAGGGAATGCCAATTTCCCCTCAGAGGAAGATTGTCCCGGTGGGAAGCTCTCTAGCCTGTTGGTCTGCAGGCCCGCGGTCAAGGCCACATATACTTCGCTAAGGAAAACTCTCTGTGAAGAAAGATAGGTTCAGTGAAGGAACCACACGTCCCACCAAACCCACTGAAACACACGGAGACGTTTTGGCATCAGGAAAGGCTTTATCCTTGCCCTGGATAGAATGCTTTTGGGAGTACCTGTGCTGCCCCGGCGTTGGATTGCCAAGGAGCCCCTTCCTACCTTATAGGTGTGGGAGTGGGCAATGTCCTTCGACGTGGAGACAAGTCTGTGAAGCAAGCACCGTTCGGGGAACCACCAGACTCTCGAGCGAGAAGCATTCCAGCCTGCATGTCCTGAGGCTCCCGAAACACGGGCTCTCTTTGCGTCTCTGAATAAATCTCTGGGGAATGCAACGTTCCTTCACAGGAAGCATGTCCCCGCGAGACATTTTGTGGTATGTTTCTCTAGAAGTACGGGGATGGGTGGTCGCATTCAGGAGCTGCCGTGGCCTTGGCCGGTAGAAACAATTCTGTGGAGAAGGCGACTTCATCCCCAGTGTGCTTTTCCAAGAAGAAGCTTCCTTAGGCTAAAAGCGTGGAAGCATCACTGTAATGCCACCTTCTTCCCTCTGAGCAGCAGGACGGTAGGCAAACCTACTTTCCAAGAACATGGGGTTTCCAGAAGGAAAAAGCGATCTCTGAGAGACGTTTCCAAGGGCAGAGATGGCGAGTCGTACTGGCCTTTAGAAACAAGTGTGTGGAGAATGCCCCTTTCAGAGGACCACCATTTCTCCTGCGAGAAGCCTTCTACAATGTATGTGTGGAGGCATCAGGCGGGTGCCGGGTCCAACCCTCAGGGAAAACACTCTGTCGAGAACAATGTTCCAGGAACGTCTTGCTTACAGAACGTCGAAGATTTCTCCAGGTCCTTGTGTTATGCGGAGGAGTCTGCCCTAATGGGATCTCTGAGAAACAAGGCTGCGGAGACTGGAAACCTTCCCTGCCACCTGGATATACGAAGACGGAAACCATTTCACGTCGATGTGTGGAAGTAGAGGCCAGGGGCCTTGACCTGATGCCCGGGAAGGCGTCTGTGCGGAATTCAACATGGAGCGAACAACCGAAATCTTCCCGTGTAGAGTCCTGTAGCATGGACGTGTACAAGCATCTGGAGCGGGCCCTCTCCTTCCCTCGGAGATACGAGCCCGTGGCGAATGCCACGTCGAGTTCACGTCCTTTCTCATGCGTTCTCTGCCAATTCCAGTGTCGGCCGTGAAGGATAGGCAAAGGGAAAAGTCCCCGTATCGGAGTCCCCAGGATGTGGGGAAAGCAGCTCCCAGGAAACCCAAGTTCCCCCCAGTGAGACGCTTTCTCACACACAGGTATGGGCGCATTCGAATGTGCGATATACTTCCTTCGGGGAAGGCGATGTTCCATGAATTTCGTGTTTCCAAGAGAGAAAGCTGATGTCCAGGACATGTGTGCAAGTCTTGAGATGCGGCAAGGTCCTTAGGGCGAGCTTCGAGTCTGTGGATCAAGCCCCTTTCGGGAACCACAAGTTTGTCAAGTGTGAATCATTCTGGCTTCCATGTGTGGAACAATCGAAACACGCCCTCTCCCTCTGTCTGTGAAGCAGTCTCTGGGGAATGCCACTTTCCCGTCAGAGGAAGTTGGTTTCCGTGAGGAGCATTCTACCATCTTTCGCCAGAGGCACGCGGAAAGTGCGTCAGACGTCGCGGAACGCAAGCCTGGGAATAAAGCAAGATTCACCGTGGAACACGACCCTTCAAACGAAACCATTCTCATGGATGTGTGTGTTCTCAGACTAGAGTAATGCCGTGTCCTTGGCTTGGAGAAAGACTTCTGTGGAGGATGCAGTTCCAGCGACACTGTGGCTGTTCCACCGAGAAGCTTCCGAGCCTCTATGTGTGGAGGCATCCCGAGAGTGCCCCAGTCTTCTGTTTGAGAAAAAGAGTGTGAGGAAAAGCGCTGCCCACTAACATCTTGATGCCAGAAGCGAAAGCGATTTCTCCTATAGGTGTAGAAATAGAGGACAGGTGGTTTGTCCTTAGGCATGGAATCCAGATGTCAGAGACTGCATTTTTCAGAACCGCATAATTGTCTGCGGCATGAAGGATACCGGCACGTCTGTGGGGCAGCATCAGGAAGGTGCCCTCTAGTTCCGCAGTTGGTAACGGTCGGCTTAGAAGAGGACGTTGAAGGAAACACTTGCTTTCTGAAGACACAAGCCTTTTCCATTCTCCGCGTGTAGTCTGGAGGAAACTGCCCTAAAACCAATTCATCAACCAGAGACTCTGGACCATGGAACTCTAAACTGCCAGCTCGATATCTGAGGGTAGAAACACTTTCATATCTGTGTGGAAGGGCAGGCAAGTGGCCAGGATTCGGATGAGAGAACCTCATGCGTGGACATTGTAACTTAGAGCGAACAACAAATGTGCTCCCGTGAGAAGCCTGCTGGCCGGGAAGTGTTGACGCGTCAGGATGAAACCCTCTCATTCCCACCGTGGAAGAAATGTCTGCCTCAGGCACATCTCCGCGACACCCTGGATCCTTCAATCCTATACCCTGCTAGCCTCTGTGGGTTGAAGTCTCAGAAAAGGGCAGGATCGGGCCCTCGGCGAAAGAGTTCTGTGTAGATAGCCTCTTTCGGCAACCAACGTGGTTCTTCAAAGGGGGAAGCCTTGTAGGAAGTATGTGTTGCCGTGTCAGGACAATGCCATCTCCGCCCATCGTTGAAAGTTGACTGTGGAGGACGACACGTTCCAGGACCATCTGGATTCCGGAAGAGAAAGCGATTTCTAGTGTAGGTATGGAAAGAGAGGCAAGGGGCCAGTCCCCGTCTGCGAGATCCAAGTCCGTGGAGAGTACAACTTCGGAGGCACAACGAGTTTCTCCCCAAAGGGAAGTTTCAAGCTCTGGGGTGGGCAAGCTTCGGCGGGGTTCCATATCCTTGCCTCTGAGAATCAAGGCTGTGGAGATGGTCACTTCACGGGAGCATCTACTTTCTGGAGCTCCAAACTGTGGGCACGGAGGTGCCACGCGAGACGAAAGTGGCGTGTCCCTGTCAGGGAGAACAGAGTCCGTGGAGACGGCCACTTTCGTGAGCATCTCGTTCCCTCAAGCCGGAAGTATCCTGGCCTATATTGATGAGAAGTAGCAGAATTCCTCAACCTCTGCTCTGCCTAAATAGACTGTGGGCAATGCCAGTTTCCCTAACACCGCGTCTCCAGAAGAGAATTGCCATGTCCAGTTCAAAAGCGGGGAGGTCTAGGAGAGGGACCACGGCCTCACGCTGAGAAACGGGCCTGGGGACATGCACCATTCAGGGAACGACAATGCTCCCCAAAGAGGAGCATTCTAGCACGCATGGGTTGTGGCCTAGTAAACATGCCCCATCCTTGGCTCTGTGAAACGAGTCTCTGGGCATCGCACGTGTCCCGAAAGTGGAAGTTCTCTCCTGCCAGAATCTTTGGAGCACGTTTGTCTAGATGCAAGGCCAAAGTGCCATGCCCTTCGGTCAGGTAATGAACCCTGCGAATAAAGCACGTTTCAGAAAAGAACACGACACTCTCAAACACACGCCTCAGAGCAGATCCGTGTGTTTTCACCGGAGGAAATGCCGTTTCCACCGTTGGGCGAAGGAATGCTGGAGAGGAGGCCATTTCGGCAACATCGTAGATTTTCACGCCATAAAAATTCAAGCCTCCGTGTGTGCAACGATCACGAGAGGGCCATCGAATTTCCCGGGAGATACCAGACGCTGGAGGATCCTGTGTCCACTCACATCTTGTTTTCCGAAGAGAAAACGCATTTCTCATAGTTGTGTGGAAGTCTAGGGAAGGGGGCTTTTCCTTAAGATGAGAAACAAGACTGTGGAGAGTGCAACTTTCAGAGCACACCAAGCATCTCTTTTGGGAAGCCTGGTTGCCCCTGTGCCTTGTGGCATCCGAAAGGTGCCTAACCTTCCCTCAGTGAATACACTCTCTTGGGAATACAGCGTTCAAGTCAACACTTGCTTCCTGAAGATACAATGATTTCAAAGGCAGGTGTTTGATCAGGAGGAAACATGCCTACACGGACCTCTGGAAAACAAGATGTGGGAATGGTCATCGTCACGGCCATCTGGATGCGGGGAGATAGATCCATCTTCAATTCTGTGTGCGGAAGCATAGGCAAGGGTCTAGGACCCTATCCTGAGAAACATGTCTCTGGAGAAGAGAATGTTCAGCACACCGCAGCTGTCCTGCCGGAGATGTGTTCTAGCATGGGTGTGTGCAAGCATCGGGAGAGTTCCATCCCCTTCCGTCTGCGAGACAAGCCTGTGGAGATGGCCCCTTGGCCATAACATTTGGGTCCAGATTTCCAATCGAGTTCCAGGAGAGGTGCGAAAGGATAGGCCAGGTAACAAGTCCCCCAGTGTTCCAGTAACAATTCTGGGGAAGCACAGGTGCCAGGAAACACAAGTTCCTTCAGAGGAGATGCTTTCTAGTACTTACGTCCAGAAGTCTCTGTACATAGCCTACCCTTGCTTGTGGGAGGCAAGTTGGGTGGAATGCGAATTCCACTACCATCTTGTTTGCACAAGAGAGAAATCGAATCATTCCAATATATGCGCTGGAGCCTAGTGTACCGGGGCGATGTCCTGACGCTTTGAGAGAAGAGTGTGGAGCAGGCATCGTTGAGGAATCCACAAGTTTCTCAAGCGAGGAGCCTTCTAGCATTGCCGGGGTGAAGCCACCGAAACATGCACGAACCTTCCCTCTGTGAATAGGCTCTAGGGAATGCCAATTTCCCCTCAGAGGAAGATTGTCCCGGTGGGAAGCTCTCTAGCCTGTTGGTCTGCAGGCCCGCGGACAAGGCCACATATACTTCGCTAAGGAAAACTCTCTGTGAAGAAAGATAGGTTCAGTGAAGGAACCACACGTCCCACCAAACCCACTGAAACACACGGAGACGTTTTGGCATCAGGAAAGGCTTTATCCTTGCCCTGGATAGAATGCTTTTGGGAGTACCTGTGCTGCCCCGGCGTTGGATTGCCAAGGAGCCCCTTCCTACCTTATAGGTGTGGGAGTGGGCAATGTCCTTCGACGTGGAGACAAGTCTGTGAAGCAAGCACCGTTCGGGGAACCACCAGACTCTCGAGCGCGAAGCATTCCAGCCTGCATGTCCTGAGGCTCCCGGAACACGGGCTCTCTTTGCGTCTCTGAATAAATCTCTGGGGAATGCAACGTTCCTTCACAGGAAGCATGTCCCAGCGGGACATTTTGTGGTATGTTTCTCTAGAATTACGGGGATGGGTGGTCGCATTCAGGAGCTGCCGTGGCCTTGGCCGGGAGAAACAATTCTGTGGAGAAGGCGACTTCGTCCCAAGTGTGCTTTTCCAAGAAGAAGCTTCCTTAGGCTAAAACCGTGGAAGCATCACTGTAATGCCACCTTCTTCCGTCTGAGCAGCAGGACGGTAGGCAACCCTACTTTCCAAGAACATGGGGTTTCCAGAAGGAAAAAGCGATCTCTGAGAGACGTTTCCAAGGACAGAGATGGCGGGTCGTACTGGCCTTTAGAAACAAGTGTGTGGAGAATGCCCCTTTCAGAGGACCACCATTTCTCCTGCGAGAAGCCTTCTACAATGTATGTGTGGAGGCATCAGGCGGGTGCCGGGTCCATCCCTCAGGGAAAACACTCTGTCGAGAACAATGTTCCAGGAACGTCTTGCTTACAGAACGTCGAAGATTTCTCCAGGTCCTTGTGTGATGCGGAGGAGTCTGCCCTAATGGGATCTCTGAGAAACAAGGCTGCGGAGACTGGAAACCTTCCCTGCCACCTGGATATCCGAAGACGGAAAACATTTCACGTCGATGTGTGGAAGTAGAGGCCAGGGGCCTTGACCTGATGCCCGGGAAGCCGTCTGTGCGAATTCAACATGGAGCGAACAACCGAAATCTTCCCGTGTAGAGTCCTGTAGCATGGACGTGTACAAGCATCTGGAGCGGGCCCTCTCCTTCCCTCGTAGATACGAGCCCGTGGCGAATGCCACGTCGAGTTCACGTCCTTTCTCATGCGTTCTCTGCCATTTCCAGCGTCGGCCGTGAAGGATAGGCAAAGGGAAAAGTCCCCGTATCGGAGACCCCAGGATGTGGGGAAAGCAGCTCCCAGGAAACCCAAGTTCCCCCAAATGAGATGCTTTCTCACACACAGGTATGGGCGCATTCGAATGTGCGATATACTTCCTTCGGGGAAAGCGATGTTCCATGAATTTCGTGTTTCCAGGAGAGAAAGCTGATGTCCAGGACATGTGTGCAAGTCTTGAGATGGGGCAAGGTCCTTAGGGCGAGCTTCGAGTGTGTGGATCAAGTCCCTTTCGGATAACCACAAGTTTGTCAAGTGTGAATCATTCTGGCTTCCATGGGTGGAACAATCGAAACACGCCCTCTCCCTCTGTCTGTGAAGCAGTCTCTGGGGAATGCCACTTTCCCGTCAGAGGAAGTTGGTTCCCGTGAGGAGCATTCTACCATCTTTCGCCAGAGGCACGCGGAAAGTGCGTCAGACGTCGCGGAACGCAAGCCTGGGAATAAAGCAAGATTCACCGTGGAACACGACCCTTCAAACGAAACCATTCTCATGGGTGTGTGTGTTCTCAGACTAGAGTAATGCCGTGTCCTTGGCTTGGAGAAAGACTTCTGTGGAGGATGCAGTTCCAGCGACACTGTGGCTGTTCCACCGAGAAGCTTCCGAGCCTCTATGTGTGGAGGCATCCCGAGAGTGCCCCAGTCTTCTGTTTGAGAAAAAGAGTGTGAAGAAAAGCGCTGCCCACTAACATCTTGATGCCAGAAGCGAAAGCGATTTCTCCTATAGGTGTAGAAATAGAGGACAGGTGGTTTGTCCTTAGGCATGGAATCCAGATGGCAGAGACTGCATTTTTCAGAACCGCATAATTGTCTGCGGCATGAAGGATACCGGCACGTCTGTGGGGCAGCATCAGGAAGGTGCCCTCTAGTTCCGCAGTTGGTAACGGTCGGCTTAGAAGAGGACGTTGAAGGAAACACTTGCTTTCTGAAGACACAAGCCTTTTCCATTCTCCGCGTGTAGTCTGGAGGAAACTGCCCTAAAACCAATTCATCAACCAGAGACTCTGGACCATGGAACTCTAAACTGCCAGCTCGATATCTGAGGGTAGAAACACTTTCATATCTGTGTGGAAGGGCAGGCAAGTGGCCAGGATTCGGAAGAGAGAACCTCATGCGTGGACATTGTAACTTAGAGCGAACAACAAATGTGCTCCCGTGAGAAGCCTGCTGGCCGGGAAGTGTTGACGCGTCAGGATGAAACCCTCTCATTCCCACCGTGGAAGAAATGTCTGCCTCAGGCACGTCTCCGCGACACCCTGGATTCTTCAATCCTATACCCTGCTAGCCTCTGTGGGTTGAAGTCTCAGAAAAGGGCAGGATCGGGCCCTCGGCGAAAGAGTTCTGTGTAGATAGCCTCTTTCGGCAACCAACGTGGTTCTTCAAAGGGGGAAGCCTTGTAGGAAGTATGTGTTGCCGTGTCAGGACAATGCCATCTCCGCCCATCGTCGAAAGTTGACTGTGGAGGACGACACGTTCCAGGACCATCTGGATTCCGGAAGAGAAAGCGATTTCTAGTGTAGGTATGGAAAGAGAGGCAAGGGGCCAGTCCCCGTCTGCGAGATCCAAGTCCGTGGAGAGTACAACTTCGGAGGCACAACAAGTTTCTCCCCAAAGGGAAGTTTCAAGCTCTGGGGTGGGCAAGCTTCGGCGGGGTTCCATATCCTTGCCTCTGAGAATCAAGGCTGTGGAGATGGTCACTTCCCGGGAGCATCTACTTTCTGGAGCTCCAAACTGTGGGCACGGAGGTGGCACGCGAGACGAAAGTGGCGTGTCCCTGTCAGGGAGAACAGAGTCCGTGGAGACGGCCACTTTCGTGAGCATCTCGTTCCCTCAAGCCGGAAGTATCCTGGCCTATATTGATGAGAAGTAGCAGAATTCCTCAACCTCTGCTCTGCCTAAATAGACTGTGGGCAATGCCAGTTTCCCTAACACCGCGTCTCCAGAAGAGAATTGCCATGTCCAGTTCAAAAGCGGGGAGGTCTAGGAGAGGGACCACGGCCTCACGCTGAGAAACGGGCCTGGGGACATGCACCATTCAGGGAACGACAATGCTCCCCAAAGAGGAGCATTCTAGCACGCATGGGTTGTGGCCTAGTAAACATGCCCCATCCTTGCCTCTGTGAAACGAGTCTCTGGGCATCGCACGTGTCCCGAAAGTGGAAGTTCTCTCCTGCCAGAATCTTTGGAGCACGTTTGTCTAGATGCACGGCCAAAGTGCCATGCCCTTCGGTCAGGTAATGAACCCTGCGAATAAAGCACGTTTCAGACAAGAACACGACACTCTCAAACACACGCCTCAGAGCAGATCCGTGTGTTTTCACCGGAGGAAATGCCGTTTCCACCGTTGGGCGAAGGAATGCTGGAGAGGAGGCCATTTCGGCAACATCGTAGATTTTCACGCCATAAAAATTCAAGCCTCCGTGTGTGCAACGATCACGAGAGGGCCATCGAATTTCCCGGGAGATACCAGACGCTGGAGGATCCTGTGTCCACTCACATCTTGTTTTCCGAAGAGAAAACGCATTTCTCATAGTTGTGTGGAAGTCTAGGGAAGGGGGCTTGTCCTTAAGATGAGAAACAAGACTGTGGAGAGTGCAACTTTCAGAGCACACCAAGCATCTCTTTTGGGAAGCCTGGTTGCCCCTGTGCCTTGTGGCATCCGAAAGGTGCCTAACCTTCCCTCAGTGAATACACTCTCTTGGGAATACAGCGTTCAAGTCAACACTTGCTTCCTGAAGATACAATGATTTCAAAGGCAGGTGTTTGATCAGGAGGAAACATGCCTACACGGACCTCTGGAAAACAAGATGTGGGAATGGTCATCGTCACGGCCATCTGGATGCGGGGAGATAGATCCATCTTCAATTCTGTGTGCGGAAGCATAGGCAAGGGTCTAGGACCCTATCCTGAGAAACATGTCTCTGGAGAAGAGAATGTTCAGCACACCGCAGCTGTCCTGCCGGAGATGTGTTCTAGCATGGGTGTGTGCAAGCATCGGGAGAGTTCCATCCCCTTCCGTCTGCGAGACAAGCCTGTGGAGATGGCCCCTTGGCCATAACATTTGGGTCCAGATTTCCAATCGAGTTCCAGGAGAGGTGCGGAAGGATAGGCCAGGTAACAAGTCCCCCAGTGTTCCAGTAACAATTCTGGGGAAGCACAGGTGCCAGGAAACACAAGTTCCTTCAGAGGAGATGCTTTCTAGTACTTACGTCCAGAAGTCTCTGTACATAGCCTACCCTTGCTTGTGGGAGGCAAGTTGGGTGGAATGCGAATTCCACTACCATCTTGTTTGCACAAGAGAGAAATCGAATCATTCCAATATATGCGCTGGAGCCTAGTGTACCGGGGCGATGTCCTGACGCTTTGAGAGAAGAGTGTGGGGCAGGCATCGTTGAGGAATCCACAAGTTTCTCAAGCGAGGAGCCTTCTAGCATTGCCGGGGTGAAGCGACCGAAACATGCACGAACCTTCCCTCTGTGAATAGGCTCTAGGGAATGCCAATTTCCCCTCAGAGGAAGATTGTCCCGGTGGGAAGCTCTCTAGCCTGTTGGTCTGCAGGCCCGCGGACAAGGCCACATATACTTCGCTAAGGAAAACTCTCTGTGAAGAAAGATAGGTTCAGTGAAGGAACCACACGTCCCACCAAACCCACTGAAACACACGGAGACGTTTTGGCATCAGGAAAGGCTTTATCCTTGCCCTGGATAGAATGCTTTTGGGAGTACCTGTGCTGCCCCGGCGTTGGATTGCCAAGGAGCCCCTTCCTACCTTATAGGTGTGGGAGTGGGCAATGTCCTTCGACGTGGAGACAAGTCTGTGAAGCAAGCACCGTTCGGGGAACCACCAGACTCTCGAGCGAGAAGCATTCCAGCCTGCATGTCCTGAGGCTCCCGAAACACGGGCTCTCTTTGCGTCTCTGAATAAATCTCTGGGGAATGCAACGTTCCTTCACAGGAAGCATGTCCCAGCGGGACATTTTGTGGTATGTTTCCCTAGAAGTACGGGGATGGGTGGTCGCATTCAGGAGCTGCCGTGGCCTTGGCCGGGAGAAACAATTCTGTGGAGAAGGCGACTTCGTCCCAAGTGTGCTTTTCCAAGAAGAAGCTTCCTTAGGCTAAAACCGTGGAAGCATCACTGTAATGCCACCTTCTTCCGTCTGAGCAGCAGGACGGTAGGCAACCCTACTTTCCAAGAACATGGGGTTTCCAGAAGGAAAAAGCGATCTCTGAGAGACGTTTCCAAGGACAGAGATGGCGGGTCGTACTGGCCTTTAGAAACAAGTGTGTGGAGAATGCCCCTTTCAGAGGACCACCATTTCTCCTGCGAGAAGCCTTCTACAATGTATGTGTGGAGGCATCAGGCGGGTGCCGGGTCCATCCCTCAGGGAAAACACTCTGTCGAGAACAATGTTCCAGGAACGTCTTGCTTACAGAACGTCGAAGATTTCTCCAGGTCCTTGTGTGATGCGGAGGAGTCTGCCCTAATGGGATCTCTGAGAAACAAGGCTGCGGAGACTGGAAACCTTCCCTGCCACCTGGATATCCGAAGACGGAAAACATTTCACGTCGATGTGTGGAAGTAGAGGCCAGGGGCCTTGACCTGATGCCCGGGAAGCCGTCTGTGCGAATTCAACATGGAGCGAACAACCGAAATCTTCCCGTGTAGAGTCCTGTAGCATGGACGTGTACAAGCATCTGGAGCGGGCCCTCTCCTTCCCTCGTAGATACGAGCCCGTGGCGAATGCCACGTCGAGTTCACGTCCTTTCTCATGCGTTCTCTGCCATTTCCAGCGTCGGCCGTGAAGGATAGGCAAAGGGAAAAGTCCCCGTATCGGAGACCCCAGGATGTGGGGAAAGCAGCTCCCAGGAAACCCAAGTTCCCCCAAATGAGATGCTTTCTCACACACAGGTATGGGCGCATTCGAATGTGCGATATACTTCCTTCGGGGAAAGCGATGTTCCATGAATTTCGTGTTTCCAGGAGAGAAAGCTGATGTCCAGGACATGTGTGCAAGTCTTGAGATGGGGCAAGGTCCTTAGGGCGAGCTTCGAGTGTGTGGATCAAGTCCCTTTCGGATAACCACAAGTTTGTCAAGTGTGAATCATTCTGGCTTCCATGTGTGGAACAATCGAAACACGCCCTCTCCCTCTGTCTGTGAAGCAGTCTCTGGGGAATGCCACTTTCCCGTCAGAGGAAGTTGGTTCCCGTGAGGAGCATTCTACCATCTTTCGCCAGAGGCACGCGGAAAGTGCGTCAGACGTCGCGGAACTCAAGCCTGGGAATAAAGCAAGATTCACCGTGGAACACGACCCTTCAAACGAAACCATTCTCATGGATGTGTGTGTTCTCAGACTAGAGTAATGCCGTGTCCTTGGCTTGGAGAAAGACTTCTGTGGAGGATGCAGTTCCAGCGACACTGTGGCTGTTCCACCGAGAAGCTTCCGAGCCTCTATGTGTGGAGGCATCCCGAGAGTGCCCCAGTCTTCTGTTTGAGAAAAAGAGTGTGAAGAAAAGCGCTGCCCACTAACATCTTGATGCCAGAAGCGAAAGCGATTTCTCCTATAGGTGTAGAAATAGAGGACAGGTGGTTTGTCCTTAGGCATGGAATCCAGATGGCAGAGACTGCATTTTTCAGAACCGCATAATTGTCTGCGGCATGAAGGATACCGGCACGTCTGTGGGGCAGCATCAGGAAGGTGCCCTCTAGTTCCGCAGTTGGTAACGGTCGGCTTAGAAGAGGACGTTGAAGGAAACACTTGCTTTGTGAAGACACAAGCCTTTTCCATTCTCCGCGTGTAGTCTGGAGGAAACTGCCCTAAAACCAATTCATCAACCAGAGACTCTGGACCATGGAACTCTAAACTGCCAGCTCGATATCTGAGGGTAGAAACACTTTCATATCTGTGTGGAAGGGCAGGCAAGTGGCCAGGATTCGGATGAGAGAACCTCATGCGTGGACATTGTAACTTAGAGCGAACAACAAATGTGCTCCCGTGAGAAGCCTGCTGGCCGGGAAGTGTTGACGCGTCAGGATGAAACCCTCTCATTCCCACCGTGGAAGAAATGTCTGCCTCAGGCACGTCTCCGCGACACCCTGGATCCTTCAATCCTATACCCTGCTAGCCTCTGTGGGTTGAAGTCTCAGAAAAGGGCAGGATCGGGCCCTCGGCGAAAGAGTTCTGTGTAGATAGCCTCTTTCGGCAACCAACGTGGTTCTTCAAAGGGGGAAGCCTTGTAGGAAGTATGTGTTGCCGTGTCAGGACAATGCCATCTCCGCCCATCGTCGAAAGTTGACTGTGGAGGACGACACGTTCCAGGACCATCTGGATTCCGGAAGAGAAAGCGATTTCTAGTGTAGGTATGGAAAGAGAGGCAAGGGGCCAGTCCCCGTCTGCGAGATCCAAGTCCGTGGAGAGTACAACTTCGGAGGCACAACAAGTTTCTCCCCAAAGGGAAGTTTCAAGCTCTGGGGTGGGCAAGCTTCGGCGGGGTTCCATATCCTTGCCTCTGAGAATCAAGGCTGTGGAGATGGTCACTTCCCGGGAGCATCTACTTTCTGGAGCTCCAAACTGTGGGCACGGAGGTGGCACGCGAGACGAAAGTGGCGTGTCCCTGTCAGGGAGAACAGAGTCCGTGGAGACGGCCACTTTCGTGAGCATCTCGTTCCCTCAAGCCGGAAGTATCCTGGCCTATATTGATGAGAAGTAGCAGAATTCCTCAACCTCTGCTCTGCCTAAATAGACTGTGGGCAATGCCAGTTTCCCTAACACCGCGTCTCCAGAAGAGAATTGCCATGTCCAGTTCAAAAGCGGGGAGGTCTAGGAGAGGGACCACGGCCTCACGCTGAGAAACGGGCCTGGGGACATGCACCATTCAGGGAACGACAATGCTCCCCAAAGAGGAGCATTCTAGCACGCATGGGTTGTGGCCTACTAAACATGCCCCATCCTTGCCTCTGTGAAACGAGTCTCTGGGCATCGCACGTGTCCCGAAAGTGGAAGTTCTCTCCTGCCAGAATCTTTGGAGCACGTTTGTCTAGATGCACGGCCAAAGTGCCATGCCCTTCGGTCAGGTAATGAACCCTGCGAATAAAGCACGTTTCAGACAAGAACACGACACTCTCAAACACACGCCTCAGAGCAGATCCGTGTGTTTTCACCGGAGGAAATGCCGTTTCCACCGTTGGGCGAAGGAATGCTGGAGAGGAGGCCATTTCGGCAACATCGTAGATTTTCACGCCATAAAAATTCAAGCCTCCGTGTGTGCAACGATCACGAGAGGGCCATCGAATTTCCCGGGAGATACCAGACGCTGGAGGATCCTGTGTCCACTCACATCTTGTTTTCCGAAGAGAAAACGCATTTCTCATAGTTGTGTGGAAGTCTAGGGAAGGGGGCTTGTCCTTAAGATGAGAAACAAGACTGTGGAGAGTGCAACTTTCAGAGCACACCAAGCATCTCTTTTGGGAAGCCTGGTTGCCCCTGTGCCTTGTGGCATCCGAAAGGTGCCTAACCTTCCCTCAGTGAATACACTCTCTTGGGAATACAGCGTTCAAGTCAACACTTGCTTCCTGAAGATACAATGATTTCAAAGGCAGGTGTTTGATCAGGAGGAAACATGCCTACACGGACCTCTGGAAAACAAGATGTGGGAATGGTCATCGTCACGGCCATCTGGATGCGGGGAGATAGATCCATCTTCAATTCTGTGTGCGGAAGCATAGGCAAGGGTCTAGGACCCTATCCTGAGAAACATGTCTCTGGAGAAGAGAATGTTCAGCACACCGCAGCTGTCCTGCCGGAGATGTGTTCTAGCATGGGTGTGTGCAAGCATCGGGAGAGTTCCATCCCCTTCCGTCTGCGAGACAAGCCTGTGGAGATGGCCCCTTGGCCATAACATTTGGGTCCAGATTTCCAATCGAGTTCCAGGAGAGGTGCGGAAGGATAGGCCAGGTAACAAGTCCCCCAGTGTTCCAGTAACAATTCTGGGGAAGCACAGGTGCCAGGAAACACAAGTTCCTTCAGAGGAGATGCTTTCTAGTACTTACGTCCAGAAGTCTCTGTACATAGCCTACCCTTGCTTGTGGGAGGCAAGTTGGGTGGAATGCGAATTCCACTACCATCTTGTTTGCACAAGAGAGAAATCGAATCATTCCAATATATGCGCTGGAGCCTAGTGTACCGGGGCGATGTCCTGACGCTTTGAGAGAAGAGTGTGGAGCAGGCATCGTTGAGGAATCCACAAGTTTCTCAAGCGAGGAGCCTTCTAGCATTGCCGGGGTGAAGCGACCGAAACATGCACGAACCTTCCCTCTGTGAATAGGCTCTAGGGAATGCCAATTTCCCCTCAGAGGAAGATTGTCCCGGTGGGAAGCTCTCTAGCCTGTTGGTCTGCAGGCCCGCGGAGAAGGCCACATATACTTCGCTAAGGAAAACTCTCTGTGAAGAAAGATAGGTTCAGTGAAGGAACCACACGTCCCACCAAACCCACTGAAACACACGGAGACGTTTTGGCATCAGGAAAGGCTTTATCCTTGCCCTGGATAGAATGCTTTTGGGAGTACCTGTGCTGCCCCGGCGTTGGATTGCAAAGGAGCCCCTTCCTACCTTATAGGTGTGGGAGTGGGCAATGTCCTTCCACGTGGAGACAAGTCTGTGAAGCAAGCACCGTTCGGGGAACCACCAGAGCCTCGAGCGAGAAGCATTCCAGCCTGCATGTCCTGAGGCTCCCGAAACACGGGCTCTCTTTGCGTCTCTGAATAAATCTCTGGGGAATGCTACGTTCCTTCACAGGAAGCATGTCCCCGCGAGACATTTTGTGGTATGTTTCTCTAGAAGTACGGGGATGGGTGGTCGCATTCAGGAGCTGCCGTGGCCTTGGCCGGTAGAAACAAATCTGTGGAGAAGGCGACTTCATCCCCAGTGTGCTTTTCCAAGAAGAAGCTTCCTTAGGCTAAAAGCGTGGAAGCATCACTGTAATGCCACCTTCTTCCGTCTGAGCAGCAGGACGGTAGGAAAACCTACTTTCCAAGATCATGGGGTTTCCAGAAGGAAAAAGCGATCTCTGAGAGACGTTTCCAAGGGCAGAGATGGCGAGTCGTACTGGCCTTTAGAAACAAGTGTGTGGAGAATGCCCCTTTCAGAGGACCACCATTTCTCCTGCGAGAAGCCTTCTACAATGTATGTGTGGAGGCATCAGGCGGGTGCCGGGTCCATCCCTCAGGGAAAACACTCTGTCGAGAACAATGTTCCAGGAACGTCTTGCTTACAGAACTTCGAAGATTTCTCCAGGTCCTTGTGTTATGCGGAGGAGTCTGCCCTAATGGGATCTCTGAGAAACAAGGCCGCGGAGACTGGAAACCTTCCCTGCCACCTGGATATACGAAGACGGAAAACATTGCACGTCGATGTGTGGAAGTAGAGGCCAGGGGCCTTGACCTGATGCCCGGGAAGGCGTCTGTGCGGAATTCAACATGGAGCGAACAACCGAAATCTTCCCGTGTAGAGTCCTGTAGCATGGACGTGTACAAGCATCTGGAGCGGGCCCTCTTCTTCCCTCGGAGATACGAGCCCGTGGCGAATGCCACGTCGAGTGCACGTCCTTTCTCATGCGTTCTCTGCCATTTCCAGTGTCGGCCGTGAAGGATAGGCAAAAGGAAAAGTCCTCGTATCGGAGTCCCCAGGATGTGGGGAAAGCAGCTCCCAGGAAACCCAAGTTCCCCCCAGTGAGACGCTTTCTCACACACAGGTATGGTCGCATTCGAATGTGCGATATACTTCCTTCGGGGAAGGCGATGTTCCATGAATTTCGTGTTTCCAGGAGAGAAAGCTGATGTCCAGGACATGTGTGCAAGTCTTGAGATGCGGCAAGGTCCTTAGGGCGAGCTTCGAGTCTGTGGATCAAGCCCCTTTCGGATAACCACAAGTTTGTCAAGTGTGAATCATTCTGGCTTCCATGTGTGGAACAATCGAAACACGCCCTCTCCCTCTGTCTGTGAAGCAGTCTCTGGGGAATGCCACTTTCCCGTCAGAGGAAGTTGGTTTCCGTGAGGAGCATTCTACCATCTTTCGCCAGAGGCACGCGGAAAGTGCGTCAGACGTCGCGGAACGCAAGCCTGGGAATAAAGCAAGATTCACCGTGGAACACGACCCTTCAAACGAAACCATTCTCATGGATGTGTGTGTTCTCAGACTAGAGTAATGCCGTGTCCTTGGCTTGGAGAATAACTTCTCTGGAGGATGCAGTTCCAGCGACACTGTGGCTGTTCCACCGAGAAGCTTCCGAGCCTCTATGTGTGGAGGCATCCCGAGAGTGCCCCAGTCTTCTGTTTGAGAAAAAGAGTGTGAAGAAAAGCGCTGCCCGCTAACATCTTGATGCCAGAAGCGAAAGCGATTTCTCCTATAGGTGTAGAAATAGAGGACAGGTGGTTTGTCCTTAGGCATGGAATCCAGATGGCAGAGACTGCATTTTTCAGAACCGCATAATTGTCTGCGGCATGAAGGATACCGGCACGTCTGTGGGGCAGCATCAGGAAGGTGCCCTCTAGTTCCGCAGTTGGTAACGGTCGGCTTAGAAGAGGACGTTGAAGGAAACACTTGCTTTCTGAAGACACAAGCCTTTTCCATTCTCCGCGTGTAGTCTGGAGGAAACTGCCCTAAAACCAATTCATCAACCAGAGACTCTGGACCATGGAACTCTAAACTGCCAGCTCGATATCTGAGGGTAGAAACACTTTCATATCTGTGTGGAAGGGCAGGCAAGTGGCCAGGATTCGGATGAGAGAACCTCATGCGTGGACATTGTAACTTAGAGCGAACAACAAATGTGCTCCCGTGAGAAGCCTGCTGGCCGGGAAGTGTTGACGCGTCAGGATGAAACCCTCTCATTCCCACCGTGGAAGAAATGTCTGCCTCAGGCACGTCTCCGCGACACCCTGGATCCTTCAATCCTATACCCTGCTAGCCTCTGTGGGTTGAAGTCTCAGAAAAGGGCAGGATCGGGCCCTCGGCGAAAGAGTTCTGTGTAGATAGCCTCTTTCGGCAACCAACGTGGTTCTTCAAAGGGGGAAGCCTTGTAGGAAGTATGTGTTGCCGTGTCAGGACAATGCCATCTCCGCCCATCGTCGAAAGTTGACTGTGGAGGACGACACGTTCCAGGACCATCTGGATTCCGGAAGAGAAAGCGATTTCTAGTGTAGGTATGGAAAGAGAGGCAAGGGGCCAGTCCCCATCTGCGAGATCCAAGTCCGTGGAGAGTACAACTTCGGAGGCACAACAAGTTTCTCCCCAAAGGGAAGTTTCAAGCTCTGGGGTGGGCAAGCTTCGGCGGGGTTCCATATCCTTGCCTCTGAGAATCAAGGCTGTGGAGATGGTCACTTCCCGGGAGCATCTACTTTCTGGAGATCCAAACTGTGGGCACGGAGGTGGCACGCGAGACTAAGGGGCGTGTCCCTGTCAGGGAGAACACAGTCCGTGGAGACGGCCACTTTCGTGAGCATCTCGTTCCCTCAAGCCGGAAGTATCCTGGCCTATATTGATGAGAAGTAGCAGAATTCCTCAACCTCTGCTCTGCCTAAATAGACTGTGGGCAATGCCACTTTCCCTAACACCGTGTCTCCAGAAGAGAATTGCCATGTCCAGTTCAAAAGCGGGGAGGTCTAGGAGAGGGACCACGGCCTCACGCTGGGAAACGGGCCTGGGGACATGCACCATTCAGGGAACGACAATGCTCCCCAAAGAGGAGCATTCTAGCACGCATGGGTTGTGGCCTCCTAAACATGCCCCATCCTTGCCTCTGTGAAACGAGTCTCTGGGCATCGCACGTGTCCCGAAAGTGGAAGTTCTCTCCTGCCAGAATCTTTGGAGCACGTTTGTCTAGATGCACGGCCAAAGTGCCATGCCCTTCGGTCAGGTAATGAAGCCTGCGAATAAAGCACGTTTCAGACAAGAACACGACACTCCCAAACACACGCCTCAGAGCAGATCCGTGTGTTTTCACCGAAGGAAATGCCGTTTCCACCGTTGGGCGAAGGAATGCTGGGGAGGAGGCCATTTCGGCAACATCGTAGATTTTCACTCCATAACAATCCAAGCCTCCGTGTGTGCAACGATCACGAGAGGGCCATCGAATTTCCCGGGAGATACCAGACGCTGGAGGATCTGGTGTCCACTCACATCTTGTTTTCCGAAGAGAAAAGCCATTTCTCATAGTTGTGTGGAAGTCTAGGGAAGGGGGCTTGTCCTTAAGATGAGAAACAAGACTGTGGAGAGTGCAACTTTCAGCGCACCCCAAGCATCTCTTTTGGGGAGCCTGGTTGCCCCTGTGCATTGTGGCATCCGAAAGGTGCCTAACCTTCCCACAGTGAATACACTCTCTTGGGAATACAGCGTTCAAGTCCACACTTGCTTCCTGAAGATACAAAGCTTTTCCAAAGCAGGTGTTTGATCAGGAGGAAACATGCCTACACGGACCTCTGGAAAACAAGACGTGGGAATGGTCATAGTCACGGCCATCTGGATGCGGGGAGATAGATCCATCTTCAATTCTGTGTTCGGAAGCATAGGCAAGGGCCTAGGACCCTATCCTGAGAAACAAGTCTCTGGAGAAGAGAATGTTCAGCACACCGCAGCTGTCCTGCCGGAGATGTGTTCTAGCATGGGTGTGTGCAAGCATCGGGAGAGTTCCATCCCCTTCCGTCTGCGAGACAAGCCTGTGGAGTTGGCCCCTTGGCCATAACATTTGGGTCCAGATCTCCAATCCAGTTCCAGGAGAGGTGCGGAAGGATAGGCCAGGTAACAAGTCCCCCAGTGTTCCAGTAACAATTCTGGGGAAGCACAGGTGCCAGGAAACACAAGTTCCTTCAGAGGAGATGCTTTCTAGTACTTACGTCCAGAAGTCTCTGTACATAGCCTACCCTTGCTTGTGGGAGGCAAGTTGGGTGGAATGCGAATTCCACTACCATCTTGTTTGCACAAGAGAGAAATCGAATCATTCCAATATATGCGCTGGAGCCTAGTGTACCGGGGCGATGTCCTGACGCTTTGAGAGAAGAGTGTGGAGCAGGCATCGTTGAGGAATCCACAAGTTTCTCAAGCGAGGAGCCTTCTAGCATTGCCGGGGTGAAGCGACCGAAACATGCACGAACCTTCCCTCTGTGAATAGGCTCTAGGGAATGCCAATTTCCCCTCAGAGGAAGATTGTCCCGGTGGGAAGCTCTCTAGCCTGTTGGTCTGCAGGCCCGCGGACAAGGCCACATATACTTCGCTAAGGAAAACTCTCTGTGAAGAAAGATAGGTTCAGTGAAGGAACCACACGTCCCACCAAACCCACTGAAACACACGGAGACGTTTTGGCATCAGGAAAGGCTTTATCCTTGCCCTGGATAGAATGCTTTTGGGAGTACCTGTGCTGCCCCGGCGTTGGATTGCCAAGGAGCCCCTTCCTACCTTATAGGTGTGGGAGTGGGCAATGTCCTTCCACGTGGAGACAAGTCTGTGAAGCAAGCACCGTTCGGGGAACCACCAGACTCTCGAGCGAGAAGCATTCCAGCCTGCATGTCCTGAGGCTCCCGAAACACGGGCTCTCTTTGCGTCTCTGAATAAATCTCTGGGGAATGCAACGTTCCTTCACAGGAAGCATGTCCCAGCGGGACATTTTGTGGTATGTTTCTCTAGAAGTACGGGGATGGGTGGTCGCATTCAGGAGCTGCCGTGGCCTGGGCCGGGAGAAACAATTCTGTGGAGAAGGCGACTTCGTCCCCAGTGTGCTTTTCCAAGAAGAAGCTTCCTTAGGCTAAAAGCGTGGAAGCATCACTGTAATGCCACCTTCTTCCGTCTGAGCAGCAGGACGGTAGGCAACCCTACTTTCCAAGAACATGGGGTTTCCAGAAGGAAAAAGCGATCTCTGAGAGACGTTTCGAAGGACAGAGATGGCGGGTCGTACTGGCCTTTAGAAACAAGTGTGTGGAGAATGCCCCTTTCAGAGGACCACCATTTCTCCTGCGAGAAGCCTTCTACAATGTATGTTTGGAGGCATCAGGCGGGTGCCGGGTCCATCCCTCAGGGAAAACACTCTGTCGAGAACAATGTTCCAGGAACGTCTTGCTTACAGAACGTCGAAGATTTCTCCAGGTCCTTGTGTGATGCGGAGGAGTCTGCCGTAATGGGATCTCTGAGAAACAAGGCTGCGGAGACTGGAAACCTTCCCTGCCACCTGGATATCCGAAGACGGAAACCATTTCACGTCGATGTGTGGAAGTAGAGGCCAGGGGCCTTGACCTGATGCCCGGGAAGCCGTCTGTGCGAATTCAACATGGAGCGAACAACCGAAATCTTCCCGTGTAGAGTCCTGTAGCATGGACGTGTACAAGCATCTGGAGCGGGCCCTCTCCTTCCCTCGTAGATACGAGCCCGTGGCGAATGCCACGTCGAGTTCACGTCCTTTCTCATGCGTTCTCTGCCATTTCCAGCGTCGGCCGTGAAGGATAGGCAAAGGGAAAAGTCCCCGTATCGGAGACCCCAGGATGTGGGGAAAGCAGCTCCCAGGAAACCCAAGTTCCCCCAAATGAGATGCTTTCTCACACACAGGTATGGGCGCATTCGAATATGCGATATACTTCCTTCGGGGAAAGCGATGTTCCATGAATTTCGTGTTTCCAGGAGAGAAAGCTGATGTCCAGGACATGTGTGCAAGTCTTGAGATGGGGCAAGGTCCTTAGGGCGAGCTTCGAGTGTGTGGATCAAGCCCCTTTCGGATAACCACAAGTTTGTCAAGTGTGAATCATTCTGGCTTCCATGTGTGGAACAATCGAAACACGCCCTCTCCCTCTGTCTGTGAAGCAGTCTCTGGGGAATGCCACTTTCCCGTCAGAGGAAGTTGGTTTCCGTGAGGAGCATTCTACAATCTTTCGCCAGAGGCACGCGGAAAGTGCGTCAGACGTCGCGGAACGCAAGCCTGGGAATAAAGCAAGATTCACCGTGGAACACGACCCTTCAAACGAAACCATTCTCATGGATGTGTGTGTTCTCAGACTAGAGTAATGCCGTGTCCTTGGCTTGGAGAAAGACTTCTGTGGAGGATGCAGTTCCAGCGACACTGTGGCTGTTCCACCGAGAAGCTTCCGAGCCTCTATGTGTGGAGGCATCCCGAGAGTGCCCCAGTCTTCTGTTTGAGAAAAAGAGTGTGAAGAAAAGCGCTGCCCACTAACATCTTGATGCCAGAAGCGAAAGCGATTTCTCCTATAGGTGTAGAAATAGAGGACAGGTGGTTTGTCCTTAGGCATGGAATCCAGATGGCAGAGACTGCATTTTTCAGAACCGCATAATTGTCTGCGGCATGAAGGATACCGGCACGTCTGTGGGGCAGCATCAGGAAGGTGCCCTCTAGTTCCGCAGTTGGTAACGGTCGGCTTAGAAGAGGACGTTGAAGGAAACACTTGCTTTCTGAAGACACAAGCCTTTTCCATTCTCCGCGTGTAGTCTGGAGGAAACTGCCCTAAAACCAATTCATCAACCAGAGACTCTGGACCATGGAACTCTAAACTGCCAGCTCGATATCTGAGGGTAGAAACACTTTCATATCTGTGTGGAAGGGCAGGCAAGTGGCCAGGATTCGGATGAGAGAACCTCATGCGTGGACATTGTAACTTAGAGCGAACAACAAATGTGCTCCCGTGAGAAGCCTGCTGGCCGGGAAGTGTTGACGCGTCAGGATGAAACCCTCTCATTCCCACCGTGGAAGAAATGTCTGCCTCAGGCACATCTCCGCGACACCCTGGATCCTTCAATCCTATACCCTGCTAGCCTCTGTGGGTTGAAGTCTCAGAAAAGGGCAGGATCGGGCCCTCGGCGAAAGAGTTCTGTGTAGATAGCCTCTTTCGGCAACCAACGTGGTTCTTCAAAGGGGGAAGCCTTGTAGGAAGTATGTGTTGCCGTGTCAGGACAATGCCATCTCCGCCCATCGTCGAAAGTTGACTGTGGAGGACGACACGTTCCAGGACCATCTGGATTCCGGAAGAGAAAGCGATTTCTAGTGTAGGTATGGAAAGAGAGGCAAGGGGCCAGTCCCCGTCTGCGAGATCCAAGTCCGTGGAGAGTACAACTTCGGAGGCACAACAAGTTTCTCCCCAAAGGGAAGTTTCAAGCTCTGGGGTGGGCAAGCTTCGGCGGGGTTCCATATCCTTGCCTCTGAGAATCAAGGCTGTGGAGATGGTCACTTCCCGGGAGCATCTACTTTCTGGAGATCCAAACTGTGGGCACGGAGGTGGCACGCGAGACTAAGGGGCGTGTCCCTGTCAGGGAGAACAGAGTCCGTGGAGACGGCCACTTTCGTGAGCATCTCGTTCCCTCAAGCCGGAAGTATCCTGGCCTATATTGATGAGAAGTAGCAGAATTCCTCAACCTCTGCTCTGCCTAAATAGACTGTGGGCAATGCCACTTTCCCTAACACCGTGTCTCCAGAAGAGAATTGCCATGTCCAGTTCAAAAGCGGGGAGGTCTAGGAGAGGGACCACGGCCTCACGCTGGGAAACGGGCCTGGGGACATGCACCATTCAGGGAACGACAATGCTCCCCAAAGAGGAGCATTCTAGCACGCATGGGTTGTGGCCTCCTAAACATGCCCCATCCTTGCCTCTGTGAAACGAGTCTCTGGGCATCGCACGTGTCCCGAAAGTGGAAGTTCTCTCCTGCCAGAATCTTTGGAGCACGTTTTTCTAGATGCACGGCCAAAGTGCCATGCCCTTCGGTCAGGTAATGAACCCTGCGAATAAAGCACGTTTCAGACAAGAACACGACACTCCCAAACACACGCCTCAGAGCAGATCCGTGTGTTTTCACCGAAGGAAATGCCGTTTCCACCGTTGGGCGAAGGAATGCTGGGGAGGAGGCCATTTCGGCAACATCGTAGATTTTCACGCCATAAAAATCCAAGCCTCCGTGTGTGCAACGATCACGAGAGGGCCATCGAATTTCCCGGGAGATACCAGACGCTGGAGGATCTGGTGTCCACTCACATCTTGTTTTCCGAAGAGAAAACGCATTTCTCATAGTTGTGTGGAAGTCTAGGGAAGGGGGCTTGTCCTTAAGATGAGAAAAAGACTGTGGAGAGTGCAACTTTCTGAGCACCCCAAGCATCTCTTTTGGGAACCCTGGTTGCCCCTGTGCCTTGTGGCATCCGAAAGGTGCCTAACCTTCCCTCAGTGAATACACTCTCTTGGGAATACAGCGTTCAAGTCAACACTTGCTTCCTGAAGATACAAAGCTTTTCAAGGCAGGTGTTTGATCAGGAGGAAACATGCCTACACGGACCTCGGGAAAACAAGACGTGGGAATGGTCATCGTCACGGCCATCTGGATGCGGGGAGATAGATCCATCTTCAATTCTGTGTTCGGAAGCATAGGCAAGGGCCTAGGACCCTATCCTGAGAAACAAGTCTCTGGAGAAGAGAATGTTCAGCACACCGCAGCTGTCCTGCCGGAGATGTGTTCTAGCATGGGTGTGTGCAAGCATCGGGAGAGTTCCATCCCCTTCCGTCTGCGAGACAAGCCTGTGGAGATGGCCCCTTGGCCATAACATTTGGGTCCAGATTTCCAATCGAGTTCCAGGAGAGGTGCGGAAGGATAGGCCAGGTAACAAGTCCCCCAGTGTTCCAGTAACAATTCTGGGGAAGCACAGGTGCCAGGAAACACAAGTTCCTTCAGAGGAGATGCTTTCTAGTACTTACGTCCAGAAGTCTCTGTACATAGCCTACCCTTGCTTGTGGGAGGCAAGTTGGGTGGAATGCGAATTCCACTACCATCTTGTTTGCACAAGAGAGAAATCGAATCATTCCAATATATGCGCTGGAGGCTAGTGTACCGGGGCGATGTCCTGACGCTTTGAGAGAAGAGTGTGGAGGCAGGCATCGTTGAGGAATCCACAAGTTTCTCAAGCGAGGAGCCTTCTAGCATTGCCGGGGTGAAGCGACCGAAACATGCACGAACCTTCCCTCTGTGAATAGGCTCTAGGGAATGCCAATTTCCCCTCAGAGGAAGATTGTCCCGGTGGGAAGCTCTCTAGCCTGTTGGTCTGCAGGCCCGCGGACAAGGCCACATATACTTCGCTAAGGAAAACTCTCTGTGAAGAAAGATAGGTTCAGTGAAGGAACCACACGTCCCACCAAACCCACTGAAACACACGGAGAGGTTTTGGCATCAGGAAAGGCTTTATCCTTGCCCTGGATAGAATGCTTTTGGGAGTACCTGTGCTGCCCCGGCGTTGGATTGCCAAGGAGCCCCTTCCTACCTTATAGGTGTGGGAGTGGGCAATGTCCTTCGACGTGGAGACAAGTCTGTGAAGCAAGCACCGTTCGGGGAACCACCAGACTCTCGAGCGAGAAGCATTCCAGCCTGCATGTCCTGAGGCTCCCGGAACACGGGCTCTCTTTGCGTCTCTGAATAAATCTCTGGGGAATGCAACGTTCCTTCACAGGAAGCATGTCCCAGCGGGACATTTTGTGGTATGTTTCTCTAGAAGTACGGGGATGGGTGGTCGCATTCAGGAGCTGCCTTGGCCTTGGCCGGGAGAAACAATTCTGTGGAGAAGGCGACTTCGTCCCCAGTGTGCTTTTCCAAGAAGAAGCTTCCTTAGGCTAAAAGCGTGGAAGCATCACTGTAATGCCACCTTCTTCCGTCTGAGCAGCAGGACGGTAGGCAACCCTACTTTCCAAGAACGTGGGGTTTCCAGAAGGAAAAAGCGATCTCTGAGAGACGTTTCGAAGGACAGAGATGGCGGGTCGTACTGGCCTTTAGAAACAAGTGTGTGGAGAATGCCCCTTTCAGAGGACCACCATTTCTCCTGCGAGAAGCCTTCTACAATGTATGTGTGGAGGCATCAGGCGGGTGCCGGGTCCATCCCTCAGGGAAAACACTCTGTCGAGAACAATGTTCCAGGAACGTCTTGCTTACAGAACGTCGAAGATTTCTCCAGGTCCTTGTGTGATGCGGAGGAGTCTGCCCTAATGGGATCTCTGAGAAACAAGGCTGCGGAGACTGGAAACCTTCCCTGCCACCTGGATATCCGAAGACGGAAACCATTTCACGTCGATGTGTGGAAGTAGAGGCCAGGGGCCTTGACCTGATGCCCGGGAAGCCGTCTGTGCGAATTCAACATGGAGCGAACAACCGAAATCTTCCCGTGTAGAGTCCTGTAGCATGGACGTGTACAAGCATCTGGAGCGGGCCCTCTCCTTCCCTCGTAGATACGAGCCCGTGGCGAATGCCACGTCGAGTTCACGTCCTTTCTCATGCGTTCTCTGCCATTTCCAGCGTCGGCCGTGAAGGATAGGCAAAGGGAAAAGTCCCCGTATCGGAGACCCCAGGATGTGGGGAAAGCAGCTCCCAGGAAACCCAAGTTCCCCCAAATGAGATGCTTTCTCACACACAGGTATGGGCGCATTCGAATGTGCGATATACTTCCTTCGGGGAAAGCGATGTTCCATGAATTTCGTGTTTCCAGGAGAGAAAGCTGATGTCCAGGACATGTGTGCAAGTCTTGAGATGGGGCAAGGTCCTTAGGGCGAGCTTCGAGTGTGTGGATCAAGTCCCTTTCGGATAACCACAAGTTTGTCAAGTGTGAATCATTCTGGCTTCCATGTGTGGAACAATCGAAACACGCCCTCTCCCTCTGTCTGTGAAGCAGTCTCTGGGGAATGCCACTTTCCCGTCAGAGGAAGTTGGTTCCCGTGAGGAGCATTCTACCATCTTTCGCCAGAGGCACGCGGAAAGTGCGTCAGACGTCGCGGAACGCAAGCCTGGGAATAAAGCAAGATTCACCGTGGAACACGACCCTTCAAACGAAACCATTCTCATGGATGTGTGTGTTCTCAGACTAGAGTAATGCCGTGTCCTTGGCTTGGAGAAAGACTTCTGTGGAGGATGCAGTTCCAGCGACACTGTGGCTGTTCCACCGAGAAGCTTCCGAGCCTCTATGTGTGGAGGCATCCCGAGAGTGCCCCAGTCTTCTGTTTGAGAAAAAGAGTGTGAAGAAAAGCGCTGCCCACTAACATCTTGATGCCAGAAGCGAAAGCGATTTCTCCTATAGGTGTAGAAATAGAGGACAGGTGGTTTGTCCTTAGGCATGGAATCCAGATGGCAGAGACTGCATTTTTCAGAACCGCATAATTGTCTGCGGCATGAAGGATACCGGCACGTCTGTGGGGCAGCATCAGGAAGGTGCCCTCTAGTTCCGCAGTTGGTAACGGTCGGCTTAGAAGAGGACGTTGAAGGAAACACTTGCTTTGTGAAGACACAAGCCTTTTCCATTCTCCGCGTGTAGTCTGGAGGAAACTGCCCTAAAACCAATTCATCAACCAGAGACTCTGGACCATGGAACTCTAAACTGCCAGCTCGATATCTGAGGGTAGAAACACTTTCATATCTGTGTGGAAGGGCAGGCAAGTGGCCAGGATTCGGATGAGAGAACCTCATGCGTGGACATTGTAACTTAGAGCGAACAACAAATGTGCTCCCGTGAGAAGCCTGCTGGCCGGGAAGTGTTGACGCGTCAGGATGAAACCCTCTCATTCCCACCGTGGAAGAAATGTCTGCCTCAGGCACGTCTCCGCGACACCCTGGATCCTTCAATCCTATACCCTGCTAGCCTCTGTGGGTTGAAGTCTCAGAAAAGGGCAGGATCGGGCCCTCGGCGAAAGAGTTCTGTGTAGATAGCCTCTTTCGGCAACCAACGTGGTTCTTCAAAGGGGGAAGCCTTGTAGGAAGTATGTGTTGCCGTGTCAGGACAATGCCATCTCCGCCCATCGTCGAAAGTTGACTGTGGAGGACGACACGTTCCAGGACCATCTGGATTCCGGAAGAGAAAGCGATTTCTAGTGTAGGTATGGAAAGAGAGGCAAGGGGCCAGTCCCCGTCTGCGAGATCCAAGTCCGTGGAGAGTACAACTTCGGAGGCACAACAAGTTTCTCCCCAAAGGGAAGTTTCAAGCTCTGGGGTGGGCAAGCTTCGGCGGGGTTCCATATCCTTGCCTCTGAGAATCAAGGCTGTGGAGATGGTCACTTCCCGGGAGCATCTACTTTCTGGAGATCCAAAGTGTGGGCACGGAGGTGGCCCGCGAGACGAAAGTGGGGTGTCCCTGTCAGGGAGAACACAGTCCGTGGAGACGGCCACTTTCGTGAGCATCTCGTTCCCTCAAGCCGGAAGTATCCTGGCCTATATTGATGAGAAGTAGCAGAATTCCTCAACCTCTGCTCTGCCTAAATAGACTGTGGGCAATGCCACTTTCCCTAACACCGTGTCTCCAGAAGAGATTTGCCATGTCCAGTTCAAAAGCGGGGAGGTCTAGGAGAGGGACCACGGCCTCACGCTGAGAAACGGGCCTGGGGACATGCACCATTCAGGGAACGACAATGCTCCCCAAAGAGGAGCATTCTAGCACGCATGGGTTGTGGCCTAGTAAACATGCCCCATCCTTGCCTCTGTGAAACGAGTCTCTGGGCATCGCACGTGTCCCGAAAGTGGAAGTTCTCTCCTGCCAGAATCTTTGGAGCACGTTTGTCTAGATGCAAGGCCAAAGTGCCATGCCCTTCGGTCAGGTAATGAACCCTGCGAATAAAGCACGTTTCAGACAAGAACACGACACTCTCAAACACACGCCTCAGAGCAGATCCGTGTGTTTTCACCGGAGGAAATGCCGTTTCCACCGTTGGGCGACGAATGGTGGGGAGGAGGCCATTTCGGCAACATCGTAGATTTTCACGCCATAAAAATCCAAGCCTCCGTGTGTGCAACGATCACGAAGGGGCCATCGAATTTCCCGGGAGATACCAGACGCTGGAGGATCCGGTGTCCACTCACATCTTGTTTTCCGAAGAGAAAAGCCATTTCTCATAGTTGTGTGGAAGTCTAGGGAAGGGGGCTTGTCCTTAAGATGAGAAACAAGACTGTGGAGAGTGCAACTTTCAGCGCACCCCAAGCATCTCTTTTGGGAAGCCTGGTTGCCCCTGTGCATTGTGGCATCCGAAAGGTGCCTAACCTTCCCTCAGTGAATACACTCTCTTGGGAATACAGCGTTCAAGTCAACACTTGCTTCCTGAAGATACAAAGCTTTTCCAAAGCAGGTGTTTGATCAGGAGGAAACATGCCTACACGGACCTCTGGAAAACAAGACGTGGGAATGTTCATAGTCACGGCCATCTGGATGCGGGGAGATAGATCCATCTTCAATTCTGTGTGCGGAAGCATAGGCAAGGGCCTAGGACCCTATCCTGAGAAACAAGTCTCTGGAGAAGAGAATGTTCAGCACACCGCAGCTGTCCTGCCGGAGATGTGTTCTAGCATGGGTGTGTGCAAGCATCGGGAGAGTTCCATCCCCTTCCGTCTGCGAGACAAGCCTGTGGAGATGGCCCCTTGGCAATAGCATTTGTGTCCAGATCTCCAATCCAGTTCCAGGAGATGTGCGGAAGGATAGGCCAGGTAACAAGTCCCCCAGTGTTCCAGTAACAATTCTGGGGAAGCACAGGTGCCAGGAAACACAAGTTCCTTCAGAGGAGATGCTTTCTAATACATACGTCCAGTAGTCTCTGTACATAGCCTACCCTTGCTTGTGGGAGGCAAGTTGGGTGGAATGCGAATTCCACTACCATCTTGTTTGCACAGGAGAGAAATCGAATCATTCCAATATATGCGCTGGAGCCTAGTGTACCGGGGCGATGTCCTGACGCTTTGAGAGAAGAGTGTGGAGCAGGCATCGTTGAGGAATCCACAAGTTTCTCAAGCGAGGAGCCTTCTAGCATTGCCGGGGTGAAGCGACCGAAACATGCACGAACCTTCCCTCTGTGAATAGGCTCGAGGGAATGCCAATTTCCCCACAGAGGAAGATTTTCCCGGTGGGAAGCTCTCTAGCCTGTTGGTCTGCAGGCCCGCGGAGAAGGCCACATATACTTCGCTAAGGAAAACTCTCTGTGAAGAAAGATAGGTTCAGTGAAGGAACCACACGTCCCACCAAACCCACTGAAACACACGGAGACGTTTTGGCATCAGGAAAGGCTTTATCCTTGCCCTGGATAGAATGCTTTTGGGAGTACCTGTGCTGCCCCGGCGTTGGATTGCAAAGGAGCCCCTTCCTACCTTATAGGTGTGGGAGTGGGCAATGTCCTTCCACGTGGAGACAAGTCTGTGAAGCAAGCACCGTTCGGGGAACCACCAGAGCCTCGAGCGAGAAGCATTCCAGCCTGCATGTCCTGAGGCTCCCGAAACACGGGCTCTCTTTGCGTCTCTGAATAAATCTCTGGGGAATGCTACGTTCCTTCACAGGAAGTATGTCCCCGCGAGACATTTTGTGGTATGTTTCTCTAGAAGTACGGGGATGGGTGGTCGCATTCAGGAGCTGCCGTGGCCTTGGCCGGTAGAAACAAATCTGTGGAGAAGGCGACTTCATCCCCAGTGTGCTTTTCCAAGAAGAAGCTTCCTTAGGCTAAAAGCGTGGAAGCATCACTGTAATGCCACCTTCTTCCGTCTGAGCAGCAGGACGGTAGGAAAACCTACTTTCCAAGAACATGGGGTTTCCAGAAGGAAAAAGCGATCTCTGAGAGACGTTTCCAAGGGCAGAGATGGCGAGTCGTACTGGCCTTTAGAAACAAGTGTGTGGAGAATGCCCCTTTCAGAGGACCACCATTTCTCCTGCGAGAAGCCTTCTACAATGTATGTGTGGAGGCATCAGGCGGGTGCCGGGTCCATCCCTCAGGGAAAACACTCTGTCGAGAACAATGTTCCAGGAACGTCTTGCTTACAGAACTTCGAAGATTTCTCCAGGTCCTTGTGTTATGCGGAGGAGTCTGCCCTAATGGGATCTCTGAGAAACAAGGCCGCGGAGACTGGAAACCTTCCCTGCCACCTGGATATACGAAGACGGAAAACATTGCACGTCGATGTGTGGAAGTAGAGGCCAGGGGCCTTGACCTGATGCCCGGGAAGGCGTCTGTGCGGAATTCAACATGGAGCGAACAACCGAAATCTTCCCGTGTAGAGTCCTGTAGCATGGACGTGTACAAGCATCTGGAGCGGGCCCTCTTCTTCCCTCGGAGATACGAGCCCGTGGCGAATGCCACGTCGAGTGCACGTCCTTTCTCATGCGTTCTCTGCCATTTCCAGTGTCGGCCGTGAAGGATAGGCAAAGGGAAAAGTCCTCGTATCGGAGTCCCCAGGATGTGGGGAAAGCAGCTCCCAGGAAACCCAAGTTCCCCCCAGTGAGACGCTTTCTCACACACAGGTATGGGCGCATTCGAATGTGCGATATACTTCCTTCGGGGAAGGCGATGTTCCATGAATTTCGTGTTTCCAGGAGAGAAAGCTGATGTCCAGGACATGTGTGCAAGTCTTGAGATGCGGCAAGGTCCTTAGGGCGAGCTTCGAGTCTGTGGATCAAGCCCCTTTCGGATAACCACAAGTTTGTCAAGTGTGAATCATTCTGGCTTCCATGTGTGGAACAATCGAAACACGCCCTCTCCCTCTGTCTGTGAAGCAGTCTCTGGGGAATGCCACTTTCCCGTCAGAGGAAGTTGGTTTCCGTGAGGAGCATTCTACCATCTTTCGCCAGAGGCACGCGGAAAGTGCGTCAGACGTCGCGGAACGCAAGCCTGGGAATAAAGCAAGATTCACCGTGGAACACGACCCTTCAAACGAAACCATTCTCATGGATGTGTGTGTTCTCAGACTAGAGTAATGCCGTGTCCTTGGCTTGGAGAATAACTTCTCTGGAGGATGCAGTTCCAGCGACACTGTGGCTGTTCCACCGAGAAGCTTCCGAGCCTCTATGTGTGGAGGCATCCCGAGAGTGCCCCAGTCTTCTGTTTGAGAAAAAGAGTGTGAAGAAAACCGCTGCCCGCTAACATCTTGATGCTAGAAGCGAAAGCGATTTCTCCTATAGGTGTAGAAATAGAGGACAGGTGGTTTGTCCTTAGGCATGGAATCCAGATGGCAGAGACTGCATTTTTCAGAACCGCATAATTGTCTGCGGCATGAAGGATACCGGCACGTCTGTGGGGCAGCATCAGGAAGGTGCCCTCTAGTTCCGCAGTTGGTAACGGTCGGCTTAGAAGAGGACGTTGAAGGAAACACTTGCTTTCTGAAGACACAAGCCTTTTCCATTCTCCGCGTGTAGTCTGGAGGAAACTGCCCTAAAACCAATTCATCAACCAGAGACTCTGGACCATGGAACTCTAAACTGCCAGCTCGATATCTGAGGGTAGAAACACTTTCATATCTGTGTGGAAGGGCAGGCAAGTGGCCATGATTCGGATGAGAGAACCTCATGCGTGGACATTGTAACTTAGAGCGAACAACAAATGTGCTCCCGTGAGAAGCCTGCTGGCCGGGAAGTGTTGACGCGTCAGGATGAAACCCTCTCATTCCCACCGTGGAAGAAATGTCTGCCTCAGGCACATCTCCGCGACACCCTGGATCCTTCAATCCTATACCCTGCTAGCCTCTGTGGGTTGAAGTCTCAGAAAAGGGCAGGATCGGGCCCTCGGCGAAAGAGTTCTGTGTAGATAGCCTCTTTCGGCAACCAACGTGGTTCTTCAAAGGGGGAAGCCTTGTAGGAAGTATGTGTTGCCGTGTCAGGACAATGCCATCTCCGCCCATCGTCGAAAGTTGACTGTGGAGGACGACACGTTCCAGGACCATCTGGATTCCGGAAGAGAAAGCGATTTCTAGTGTAGGTATGGAAAGAGAGGCAAGGGGCCAGTCCCCGTCTGCGAGATCCAAGTCCGTGGAGAGTACAACTTCGGAGGCACAACAAGTTTCTCCCCAAAGGGAAGTTTCAAGCTCTGGGGTGGGCAAGCTTCGGCGGGGTTCCATATCCTTGCCTCTGAGAATCAAGGCTGTGGAGATGGTCACTTCCCGGGAGCATCTACTTTCTGGAGATCCAAACTGTGGGCACGGAGGTGGCACGCGAGACTAAGGGGCGTGTCCCTGTCAGGGAGAACAGAGTCCGTGGAGACGGCCACTTTCGTGAGCATCTCGTTCCCTCAAGCCGGAAGTATCCTGGCCTATATTGATGAGAAGTAGCAGAATTCCTCAACCTCTGCTCTGCCTAAATAGACTGTGGGCAATGCCACTTTCCCTAACACCGTGTCTCCAGAAGAGAATTGCCATGTCCAGTTCAAAAGCGGGGAGGTCTAGGAGAGGGACCACGGCCTCACGCTGGGAAACGGGCCTGGGGACATGCACCATTCAGGGAACGACAATGCTCCCCAAAGAGGAGCATTCTAGCACGCATGGGTTGTGGCCTCCTAAACATGCCCCATCCTTGCCTCTGTGAAACGAGTCTCTGGGCATCGCACGTGTCCCGAAAGTGGAAGTTCTCTCCTGCCAGAATCTTTGGAGCACGTTTGTCTAGATGCACGGCCAAAGTGCCATGCCCTTCGGTCAGGTAATGAACCCTGCGAATAAAGCACGTTTCAGACAAGAACACGACACTCCCAAACACACGCCTCAGAGCAGATCCGTGTGTTTTCACCGAAGGAAATGCCGTTTCCACCGTTGGGCGAAGGAATGCTGGGGAGGAGGCCATTTCGGCAACATCGTAGATTTTCACGCCATAAAAATCCAAGCCTCCGTGTGTGCAACGATCACGAGAGGGCCATCGAATTTCCCGGGAGATACCAGACGCTGGAGGATCTGGTGTCCACTCACATCTTGTTTTCCGAAGAGAAAACGCATTTCTCATAGTTGTGTGGAAGTCTAGGGAAGGGGGCTTGTCCTTAAGATGAGAAAAAGACTGTGGAGAGTGCAACTTTCTGAGCACCCCAAGCATCTCTTTTGGGAACCCTGGTTGCCCCTGTGCCTTGTGGCATCCGAAAGGTGCCTAACCTTCCCTCAGTGAATACACTCTCTTGGGAATACAGCGTTCAAGTCAACACTTGCTTCCTGAAGATACAAAGCTTTTCAAGGCAGGTGTTTGATCAGGAGGAAACATGCCTACACGGACCTCGGGAAAACAAGACGTGGGAATGGTCATCGTCACGGCCATCTGGATGCGGGGAGATAGATCCATCTTCAATTCTGTGTTCGGAAGCATAGGCAAGGGCCTAGGACCCTATCCTGAGAAACAAGTCTCTGGAGAAGAGAATGTTCAGCACACCGCAGCTGTCCTGCCGGAGATGTGTTCTAGCATGGGTGTGTGGAAGCATCGGGAGAGTTCCATCCCCTTCCGTCTGCGAGACAAGCCTGTGGAGATGGCCCCTTGGCCATAACATTTGGGTCCAGATTTCCAATCGAGTTCCAGGAGAGGTGCGGAAGGATAGGCCAGGTAACAAGTCCCCCAGTGTTCCAGTAACAATTCTGGGGAAGCACAGGTGCCAGGAAACACAAGTTCCTTCAGAGGAGATGCTTTCTAGTACTTACGTCCAGAAGTCTCTGTACATAGCCTACCCTTGCTTGTGGGAGGCAAGTTGGGTGGAATGCGAATTCCACTACCATCTTGTTTGCACAAGAGAGAAATCGAATCATTCCAATATATGCGCTGGAGGCTAGTGTACCGGGGCGATGTCCTGACGCTTTGAGAGAAGAGTGTGGAGGCAGGCATCGTTGAGGAATCCACAAGTTTCTCAAGCGAGGAGCCTTCTAGCATTGCCGGGGTGAAGCGACCGAAACATGCACGAAACTTCCCTCTGTGAATAGGCTCTAGGGAATGCCAATTTCCCCTCAGAGGAAGATTGTCCCGGTGGGAAGCTCTCTAGCCTGTTGGTCTGCAGGCCCGCGGACAAGGCCACATATACTTCGCTAAGGAAAACTCTCTGTGAAGAAAGATAGGTTCAGTGAAGGAACCACACGTCCCACCAAACCCACTGAAACACACGGAGAGGTTTTGGCATCAGGAAAGGCTTTATCCTTGCCCTGGATAGAATGCTTTTGGGAGTACCTGTGCTGCCCCGGCGTTGGATTGCCAAGGAGCCCCTTCCTACCTTATAGGTGTGGGAGTGGGCAATGTCCTTCGACGTGGAGACAAGTCTGTGAAGCAAGCACCGTTCGGGGAACCACCAGACTCTCGAGCGAGAAGCATTCCAGCCTGCATGTCCTGAGGCTCCCGGAACACGGGCTCTCTTTGCGTCTCTGAATAAATCTCTGGGGAATGCAACGTTCCTTCACAGGAAGCATGTCCCAGCGGGACATTTTGTGGTATGTTTCTCTAGAAGTACGGGGATGGGTGGTCGCATTCAGGAGCTGCCGTGGCCTGGGCCGGGAGAAACAATTCTGTGGAGAAGGCGACTTCGTCCCCAGTGTGCTTTTCCAAGAAGAAGCTTCCTTAGGCTAAAAGCGTGGAAGCATCACTGTAATGCCACCTTCTTCCGTCTGAGCAGCAGGACGGTAGGCAACCCTACTTTCCAAGAACATGGGGTTTCCAGAAGGAAAAAGCGATCTCTGAGAGACGTTTCGAAGGACAGAGATGGCGGGTCGTACTGGCCTTTAGAAACAAGTGTGTGGAGAATGCCCCTTTCAGAGGACCACCATTTCTCCTGCGAGAAGCCTTCTACAATGTATGTTTGGAGGCATCAGGCGGGTGCCGGGTCCATCCCTCAGGGAAAACACTCTGTCGAGAACAATGTTCCAGGAACGTCTTGCTTACAGAACGTCGAAGATTTCTCCAGGTCCTTGTGTGATGCGGAGGAGTCTGCCGTAATGGGATCTCTGAGAAACAAGGCTGCGGAGACTGGAAACCTTCCCTGCCACCTGGATATCCGAAGACGGAAACCATTTCACGTCGATGTGTGGAAGTAGAGGCCAGGGGCCTTGACCTGATGCCCGGGAAGCCGTCTGTGCGAATTCAACATGGAGCGAACAACCGAAATCTTCCCGTGTAGAGTCCTGTAGCATGGACGTGTACAAGCATCTGGAGCGGGCCCTCTCCTTCCCTCGTAGATACGAGCCCGTGGCGAATGCCACGTCGAGTTCACGTCCTTTCTCATGCGTTCTCTGCCATTTCCAGCGTCGGCCGTGAAGGATAGGCAAAGGGAAAAGTCCCCGTATCGGAGACCCCAGGATGTGGGGAAAGCAGCTCCCAGGAAACCCAAGTTCCCCCAAATGAGATGCTTTCTCACACACAGGTATGGGCGCATTCGAATATGCGATATACTTCCTTCGGGGAAAGCGATGTTCCATGAATTTCGTGTTTCCAGGAGAGAAAGCTGATGTCCAGGACATGTGTGCAAGTCTTGAGATGGGGCAAGGTCCTTAGGGCGAGCTTCGAGTGTGTGGATCAAGCCCCTTTCGGATAACCACAAGTTTGTCAAGTGTGAATCATTCTGGCTTCCATGTGTGGAACAATCGAAACACGCCCTCTCCCTCTGTCTGTGAAGCAGTCTCTGGGGAATGCCACTTTCCCGTCAGAGGAAGTTGGTTTCCGTGAGGAGCATTCTACAATCTTTCGCCAGAGGCACGCGGAAAGTGCGTCAGACGTCGCGGAACGCAAGCCTGGGAATAAAGCAAGATTCACCGTGGAACACGACCCTTCAAACGAAACCATTCTCATGGATGTGTGTGTTCTCAGACTAGAGTAATGCCGTGTCCTTGGCTTGGAGAAAGACTTCTGTGGAGGATGCAGTTCCAGCGACACTGTGGCTGTTCCACCGAGAAGCTTCCGAGCCTCTATGTGTGGAGGCATCCCGAGAGTGCCCCAGTCTTCTGTTTGAGAAAAAGAGTGTGAAGAAAAGCGCTGCCCACTAACATCTTGATGCCAGAAGCGAAAGCGATTTCTCCTATAGGTGTAGAAATAGAGGACAGGTGGTTTGTCCTTAGGCATGGAATCCAGATGGCAGAGACTGCATTTTTCAGAACCGCATAATTGTCTGCGGCATGAAGGATACCGGCACGTCTGTGGGGCAGCATCAGGAAGGTGCCCTCTAGTTCCGCAGTTGGTAACGGTCGGCTTAGAAGAGGACGTTGAAGGAAACACTTGCTTTCTGAAGACACAAGCCTTTTCCATTCTCCGCGTGTAGTCTGGAGGAAACTGCCCTAAAACCAATTCATCAACCAGAGACTCTGGACCATGGAACTCTAAACTGCCAGCTCGATATCTGAGGGTAGAAACACTTTCATATCTGTGTGGAAGGGCAGGCAAGTGGCCAGGATTCGGATGAGAGAACCTCATGCGTGGACATTGTAACTTAGAGCGAACAACAAATGTGCTCCCGTGAGAAGCCTGCTGGCCGGGAAGTGTTGACGCGTCAGGATGAAACCCTCTCATTCCCACCGTGGAAGAAATGTCTGCCTCAGGCACATCTCCGCGACACCCTGGATCCTTCAATCCTATACCCTGCTAGCCTCTGTGGGTTGAAGTCTCAGAAAAGGGCAGGATCGGGCCCTCGGCGAAAGAGTTCTGTGTAGATAGCCTCTTTCGGCAACCAACGTGGTTCTTCAAAGGGGGAAGCCTTGTAGGAAGTATGTGTTGCCGTGTCAGGACAATGCCATCTCCGCCCATCGTCGAAAGTTGACTGTGGAGGACGACACGTTCCAGGACCATCTGGATTCCGGAAGAGAAAGCGATTTCTAGTGTAGGTATGGAAAGAGAGGCAAGGGGCCAGTCCCCGTCTGCGAGATCCAAGTCCGTGGAGAGTACAACTTCGGAGGCACAACAAGTTTCTCCCCAAAGGGAAGTTTCAAGCTCTGGGGTGGGCAAGCTTCGGCGGGGTTCCATATCCTTGCCTCTGAGAATCAAGGCTGTGGAGATGGTCACTTCCCGGGAGCATCTACTTTCTGGAGATCCAAACTGTGGGCACGGAGGTGGCACGCGAGACTAAGGGGCGTGTCCCTGTCAGGGAGAACAGAGTCCGTGGAGACGGCCACTTTCGTGAGCATCTCGTTCCCTCAAGCCGGAAGTATCCTGGCCTATATTGATGAGAAGTAGCAGAATTCCTCAACCTCTGCTCTGCCTAAATAGACTGTGGGCAATGCCACTTTCCCTAACACCGTGTCTCCAGAAGAGAATTGCCATGTCCAGTTCAAAAGCGGGGAGGTCTAGGAGAGGGACCACGGCCTCACGCTGGGAAACGGGCCTGGGGACATGCACCATTCAGGGAACGACAATGCTCCCCAAAGAGGAGCATTCTAGCACGCATGGGTTGTGGCCTCCTAAACATGCCCCATCCTTGCCTCTGTGAAACGAGTCTCTGGGCATCGCACGTGTCCCGAAAGTGGAAGTTCTCTCCTGCCAGAATCTTTGGAGCACGTTTGTCTAGATGCACGGCCAAAGTGCCATGCCCTTCGGTCAGGTAATGAACCCTGCGAATAAAGCACGTTTCAGACAAGAACACGACACTCCCAAACACACGCCTCAGAGCAGATCCGTGTGTTTTCACCGAAGGAAATGCCGTTTCCACCGTTGGGCGAAGGAATGCTGGGGAGGAGGCCATTTCGGCAACATCGTAGATTTTCACGCCATAAAAATCCAAGCCTCCGTGTGTGCAACGATCACGAGAGGGCCATCGAATTTCCCGGGAGATACCAGACGCTGGAGGATCTGGTGTCCACTCACATCTTGTTTTCCGAAGAGAAAACGCATTTCTCATAGTTGTGTGGAAGTCTAGGGAAGGGGGCTTGTCCTTAAGATGAGAAAAAGACTGTGGAGAGTGCAACTTTCTGAGCACCCCAAGCATCTCTTTTGGGAACCCTGGTTGCCCCTGTGCCTTGTGGCATCCGAAAGGTGCCTAACCTTCCCTCAGTGAATACACTCTCTTGGGAATACAGCGTTCAAGTCAACACTTGCTTCCTGAAGATACAAAGCTTTTCAAGGCAGGTGTTTGATCAGGAGGAAACATGCCTACACGGACCTCGGGAAAACAAGACGTGGGAATGGTCATCGTCACGGCCATCTGGATGCGGGGAGATAGATCCATCTTCAATTCTGTGTTCGGAAGCATAGGCAAGGGCCTAGGACCCTATCCTGAGAAACAAGTCTCTGGAGAAGAGAATGTTCAGCACACCGCAGCTGTCCTGCCGGAGATGTGTTCTAGCATGGGTGTGTGCAAGCATCGGGAGAGTTCCATCCCCTTCCGTCTGCGAGACAAGCCTGTGGAGATGGCCCCTTGGCCATAACATTTGGGTCCAGATTTCCAATCGAGTTCCAGGAGAGGTGCGGAAGGATAGGCCAGGTAACAAGTCCCCCAGTGTTCCAGTAACAATTCTGGGGAAGCACAGGTGCCAGGAAACACAAGTTCCTTCAGAGGAGATGCTTTCTAGTACTTACGTCCAGAAGTCTCTGTACATAGCCTACCCTTGCTTGTGGGAGGCAAGTTGGGTGGAATGCGAATTCCACTACCATCTTGTTTGCACAAGAGAGAAATCGAATCATTCCAATATATGCGCTGGAGGCTAGTGTACCGGGGCGATGTCCTGACGCTTTGAGAGAAGAGTGTGGAGGCAGGCATCGTTGAGGAATCCACAAGTTTCTCAAGCGAGGAGCCTTCTAGCATTGCCGGGGTGAAGCGACCGAAACATGCACGAACCTTCCCTCTGTGAATAGGCTCTAGGGAATGCCAATTTCCCCTCAGAGGAAGATTGTCCCGGTGGGAAGCTCTCTAGCCTGTTGGTCTGCAGGCCCGCGGACAAGGCCACATATACTTCGCTAAGGAAAACTCTCTGTGAAGAAAGATAGGTTCAGTGAAGGAACCACACGTCCCACCAAACCCACTGAAACACACGGAGAGGTTTTGGCATCAGGAAAGGCTTTATCCTTGCCCTGGATAGAATGCTTTTGGGAGTACCTGTGCTGCCCCGGCGTTGGATTGCCAAGGAGCCCCTTCCTACCTTATAGGTGTGGGAGTGGGCAATGTCCTTCGACGTGGAGACAAGTCTGTGAAGCAAGCACCGTTCGGGGAACCACCAGACTCTCGAGCGAGAAGCATTCCAGCCTGCATGTCCTGAGGCTCCCGGAACACGGGCTCTCTTTGCGTCTCTGAATAAATCTCTGGGGAATGCAACGTTCCTTCACAGGAAGCATGTCCCAGCGGGACATTTTGTGGTATGTTTCTCTAGAAGTACGGGGATGGGTGGTCGCATTCAGGAGCTGCCTTGGCCTTGGCCGGGAGAAACAATTCTGTGGAGAAGGCGACTTCGTCCCCAGTGTGCTTTTCCAAGAAGAAGCTTCCTTAGGCTAAAAGCGTGGAAGCATCACTGTAATGCCACCTTCTTCCGTCTGAGCAGCAGGACGGTAGGCAACCCTACTTTCCAAGAACGTGGGGTTTCCAGAAGGAAAAAGCGATCTCTGAGAGACGTTTCGAAGGACAGAGATGGCGGGTCGTACTGGCCTTTAGAAACAAGTGTGTGGAGAATGCCCCTTTCAGAGGACCACCATTTCTCCTGCGAGAAGCCTTCTACAATGTATGTGTGGAGGCATCAGGCGGGTGCCGGGTCCATCCCTCAGGGAAAACACTCTGTCGAGAACAATGTTCCAGGAACGTCTTGCTTACAGAACGTCGAAGATTTCTCCAGGTCCTTGTGTGATGCGGAGGAGTCTGCCCTAATGGGATCTCTGAGAAACAAGGCTGCGGAGACTGGAAACCTTCCCTGCCACCTGGATATCCGAAGACGGAAACCATTTCACGTCGATGTGTGGAAGTAGAGGCCAGGGGCCTTGACCTGATGCCCGGGAAGCCGTCTGTGCGAATTCAACATGGAGCGAACAACCGAAATCTTCCCGTGTAGAGTCCTGTAGCATGGACGTGTACAAGCATCTGGAGCGGGCCCTCTCCTTCCCTCGTAGATACGAGCCCGTGGCGAATGCCACGTCGAGTTCACGTCCTTTCTCATGCGTTCTCTGCCATTTCCAGCGTCGGCCGTGAAGGATAGGCAAAGGGAAAAGTCCCCGTATCGGAGACCCCAGGATGTGGGGAAAGCAGCTCCCAGGAAACCCAAGTTCCCCCAAATGAGATGCTTTCTCACACACAGGTATGGGCGCATTCGAATGTGCGATATACTTCCTTCGGGGAAAGCGATGTTCCATGAATTTCGTGTTTCCAGGAGAGAAAGCTGATGTCCAGGACATGTGTGCAAGTCTTGAGATGGGGCAAGGTCCTTAGGGCGAGCTTCGAGTGTGTGGATCAAGTCCCTTTCGGATAACCACAAGTTTGTCAAGTGTGAATCATTCTGGCTTCCATGTGTGGAACAATCGAAACACGCCCTCTCCCTCTGTCTGTGAAGCAGTCTCTGGGGAATGCCACTTTCCCGTCAGAGGAAGTTGGTTCCCGTGAGGAGCATTCTACCATCTTTCGCCAGAGGCACGCGGAAAGTGCGTCAGACGTCGCGGAACGCAAGCCTGGGAATAAAGCAAGATTCACCGTGGAACACGACCCTTCAAACGAAACCATTCTCATGGATGTGTGTGTTCTCAGACTAGAGTAATGCCGTGTCCTTGGCTTGGAGAAAGACTTCTGTGGAGGATGCAGTTCCAGCGACACTGTGGCTGTTCCACCGAGAAGCTTCCGAGCCTCTATGTGTGGAGGCATCCCGAGAGTGCCCCAGTCTTCTGTTTGAGAAAAAGAGTGTGAAGAAAAGCGCTGCCCACTAACATCTTGATGCCAGAAGCGAAAGCGATTTCTCCTATAGGTGTAGAAATAGAGGACAGGTGGTTTGTCCTTAGGCATGGAATCCAGATGGCAGAGACTGCATTTTTCAGAACCGCATAATTGTCTGCGGCATGAAGGATACCGGCACGTCTGTGGGGCAGCATCAGGAAGGTGCCCTCTAGTTCCGCAGTTGGTAACGGTCGGCTTAGAAGAGGACGTTGAAGGAAACACTTGCTTTGTGAAGACACAAGCCTTTTCCATTCTCCGCGTGTAGTCTGGAGGAAACTGCCCTAAAACCAATTCATCAACCAGAGACTCTGGACCATGGAACTCTAAACTGCCAGCTCGATATCTGAGGGTAGAAACACTTTCATATCTGTGTGGAAGGGCAGGCAAGTGGCCAGGATTCGGATGAGAGAACCTCATGCGTGGACATTGTAACTTAGAGCGAACAACAAATGTGCTCCCGTGAGAAGCCTGCTGGCCGGGAAGTGTTGACGCGTCAGGATGAAACCCTCTCATTCCCACCGTGGAAGAAATGTCTGCCTCAGGCACGTCTCCGCGACACCCTGGATCCTTCAATCCTATACCCTGCTAGCCTCTGTGGGTTGAAGTCTCAGAAAAGGGCAGGATCGGGCCCTCGGCGAAAGAGTTCTGTGTAGATAGCCTCTTTCGGCAACCAACGTGGTTCTTCAAAGGGGGAAGCCTTGTAGGAAGTATGTGTTGCCGTGTCAGGACAATGCCATCTCCGCCCATCGTCGAAAGTTGACTGTGGAGGACGACACGTTCCAGGACCATCTGGATTCCGGAAGAGAAAGCGATTTCTAGTGTAGGTATGGAAAGAGAGGCAAGGGGCCAGTCCCCGTCTGCGAGATCCAAGTCCGTGGAGAGTACAACTTCGGAGGCACAACAAGTTTCTCCCCAAAGGGAAGTTTCAAGCTCTGGGGTGGGCAAGCTTCGGCGGGGTTCCATATCCTTGCCTCTGAGAATCAAGGCTGTGGAGATGGTCACTTCCCGGGAGCATCTACTTTCTGGAGATCCAAAGTGTGGGCACGGAGGTGGCCCGCGAGACGAAAGTGGGGTGTCCCTGTCAGGGAGAACACAGTCCGTGGAGACGGCCACTTTCGTGAGCATCTCGTTCCCTCAAGCCGGAAGTATCCTGGCCTATATTGATGAGAAGTAGCAGAATTCCTCAACCTCTGCTCTGCCTAAATAGACTGTGGGCAATGCCACTTTCCCTAACACCGTGTCTCCAGAAGAGATTTGCCATGTCCAGTTCAAAAGCGGGGAGGTCTAGGAGAGGGACCACGGCCTCACGCTGAGAAACGGGCCTGGGGACATGCACCATTCAGGGAACGACAATGCTCCCCAAAGAGGAGCATTCTAGCACGCATGGGTTGTGGCCTAGTAAACATGCCCCATCCTTGCCTCTGTGAAACGAGTCTCTGGGCATCGCACGTGTCCCGAAAGTGGAAGTTCTCTCCTGCCAGAATCTTTGGAGCACGTTTGTCTAGATGCAAGGCCAAAGTGCCATGCCCTTCGGTCAGGTAATGAACCCTGCGAATAAAGCACGTTTCAGACAAGAACACGACACTCTCAAACACACGCCTCAGAGCAGATCCGTGTGTTTTCACCGGAGGAAATGCCGTTTCCACCGTTGGGCGACGAATGGTGGGGAGGAGGCCATTTCGGCAACATCGTAGATTTTCACGCCATAAAAATCCAAGCCTCCGTGTGTGCAACGATCACGAAGGGGCCATCGAATTTCCCGGGAGATACCAGACGCTGGAGGATCCGGTGTCCACTCACATCTTGTTTTCCGAAGAGAAAAGCCATTTCTCATAGTTGTGTGGAAGTCTAGGGAAGGGGGCTTGTCCTTAAGATGAGAAACAAGACTGTGGAGAGTGCAACTTTCAGCGCACCCCAAGCATCTCTTTTGGGAAGCCTGGTTGCCCCTGTGCATTGTGGCATCCGAAAGGTGCCTAACCTTCCCTCAGTGAATACACTCTCTTGGGAATACAGCGTTCAAGTCAACACTTGCTTCCTGAAGATACAAAGCTTTTCCAAAGCAGGTGTTTGATCAGGAGGAAACATGCCTACACGGACCTCTGGAAAACAAGACGTGGGAATGGTCATAGTCACGGCCATCTGGATGCGGGGAGATAGATCCATCTTCAATTCTGTGTGCGGAAGCATAGGCAAGGGCCTAGGACCATATCCTGAGAAACAAGTCTCTGGAGAAGAGAATGTTCAGCACACCGCAGCTGTCCTGCCGGAGATGTGTTCTAGCATGGGTGTGTGCAAGCATCGGGAGAGTTCCATCCCCTTCCGTCTGCGAGACAAGCCTGTGGAGATGGCCCCTTGGCAATAGCATTTGTGTCCAGATCTCCAATCCAGTTCCAGGAGATGTGCGGAAGGATAGGCCAGGTAACAAGTCCCCCAGTGTTCCAGTAACAATTCTGGGGAAGCACAGGTGCCAGGAAACACAAGTTCCTTCAGAGGAGATGCTTTCTAATACATACGTCCAGTAGTCTCTGTACATAGCCTACCCTTGCTTGTGGGAGGCAAGTTGGGTGGAATGCGAATTCCACTACCATCTTGTTTGCACAGGAGAGAAATCGAATCATTCCAATATATGCGCTGGAGCCTAGTGTACCGGGGCGATGTCCTGACGCTTTGAGAGAAGAGTGTGGAGCAGGCATCGTTGAGGAATCCACAAGTTTCTCAAGCGAGGAGCCTTCTAGCATTGCCGGGGTGAAGCGACCGAAACATGCACGAACCTTCCCTCTGTGAATAGGCTCGAGGGAATGCCAATTTCCCCACAGAGGAAGATTTTCCCGGTGGGAAGCTCTCTAGCCTGTTGGTCTGCAGGCCCGCGGAGAAGGCCACATATACTTCGCTAAGGAAAACTCTCTGTGAAGAAAGATAGGTTCAGTGAAGGAACCACACGTCCCACCAAACCCACTGAAACACACGGAGACGTTTTGGCATCAGGAAAGGCTTTATCCTTGCCCTGGATAGAATGCTTTTGGGAGTACCTGTGCTGCCCCGGCGTTGGATTGCAAAGGAGCCCCTTCCTACCTTATAGGTGTGGGAGTGGGCAATGTCCTTCCACGTGGAGACAAGTCTGTGAAGCAAGCACCGTTCGGGGAACCACCAGAGCCTCGAGCGAGAAGCATTCCAGCCTGCATGTCCTGAGGCTCCCGAAACACGGGCTCTCTTTGCGTCTCTGAATAAATCTCTGGGGAATGCTACGTTCCTTCACAGGAAGTATGTCCCCGCGAGACATTTTGTGGTATGTTTCTCTAGAAGTACGGGGATGGGTGGTCGCATTCAGGAGCTGCCGTGGCCTTGGCCGGTAGAAACAAATCTGTGGAGAAGGCGACTTCATCCCCAGTGTGCTTTTCCAAGAAGAAGCTTCCTTAGGCTAAAAGCGTGGAAGCATCACTGTAATGCCACCTTCTTCCGTCTGAGCAGCAGGACGGTAGGAAAACCTACTTTCCAAGAACATGGGGTTTCCAGAAGGAAAAAGCGATCTCTGAGAGACGTTTCCAAGGGCAGAGATGGCGAGTCGTACTGGCCTTTAGAAACAAGTGTGTGGAGAATGCCCCTTTCAGAGGACCACCATTTCTCCTGTGAGAAGCCTTCTACAATGTATGTGTGGAGGCATCAGGCGGGTGCCGGGTCCATCCCTCAGGGAAAACACTCTGTCGAGAACAATGTTCCAGGAACGTCTTGCTTACAGAACTTCGAAGATTTCTCCAGGTCCTTGTGTTATGCGGAGGAGTCTGCCCTAATGGGATCTCTGAGAAACAAGGCTGCGGAGACTGGAAACCTTCCCTGCCACCTGGATATACGAAGACGGAAAACATTGCACGTCGATGTGTGGAAGTAGAGGCCAGGGGCCTTGACCTGATGCCCGGGAAGGCGTCTGTGCGGAATTCAACATGGAGCGAACAACCGAAATCTTCCCGTGTAGAGTCCTGTAGCATGGACGTGTACAAGCATCTGGAGCGGGCCCTCTTCTTCCCTCGGAGATACGAGCCCGTGGCGAATGCCACGTCGAGTGCACGTCCTTTCTCATGCGTTCTCTGCCATTTCCAGTGTCGGCCGTGAAGGATAGGCAAAGGGAAAAGTCCTCGTATCGGAGTCCCCAGGATGTGGGGAAAGCAGCTCCCAGGAAACCCAAGTTCCCCCCAGTGAGACGCTTTCTCACACACAGGTATGGGCGCATTCGAATGTGCGATATACTTCCTTCGGGGAAGGCGATGTTCCATGAATTTCGTGTTTCCAGGAGAGAAAGCTGATGTCCAGGACATGTGTGCAAGTCTTGAGATGCGGCAAGGTCCTTAGGGCGAGCTTCGAGTCTGTGGATCAAGCCCCTTTCGGATAACCACAAGTTTGTCAAGTGTGAATCATTCTGGCTTCCATGTGTGGAACAATCGAAACACGCCCTCTCCCTCTGTCTGTGAAGCAGTCTCTGGGGAATGCCACTTTCCCGTCAGAGGAAGTTGGTTTCCGTGAGGAGCATTCTACCATCTTTCGCCAGAGGCACGCGGAAAGTGCGTCAGACGTCGCGGAACGCAAGCCTGGGAATAAAGCAAGATTCACCGTGGAACACGACCCTTCAAACGAAACCATTCTCATGGATGTGTGTGTTCTCAGACTAGAGTAATGCCGTGTCCTTGGCTTGGAGAATAACTTCTCTGGAGGATGCAGTTCCAGCGACACTGTGGCTGTTCCACCGAGAAGCTTCCGAGCCTCTATGTGTGGAGGCATCCCGAGAGTGCCCCAGTCTTCTGTTTGAGAAAAAGAGTGTGAAGAAAACCGCTGCCCGCTAACATCTTGATGCTAGAAGCGAAAGCGATTTCTCCTATAGGTGTAGAAATAGAGGACAGGTGGTTTGTCCTTAGGCATGGAATCCAGATGGCAGAGACTGCATTTTTCAGAACCGCATAATTGTCTGCGGCATGAAGGATACCGGCACGTCTGTGGGGCAGCATCAGGAAGGTGCCCTCTAGTTCCGCAGTTGGTAACGGTCGGCTTAGAAGAGGACGTTGAAGGAAACACTTGCTTTCTGAAGACACAAGCCTTTTCCATTCTCCGCGTGTAGTCTGGAGGAAACTGCCCTAAAACCAATTCATCAACCAGAGACTCTGGACCATGGAACTCTAAACTGCCAGCTCGATATCTGAGGGTAGAAACACTTTCATATCTGTGTGGAAGGGCAGGCAAGTGGCCAGGATTCGGATGAGAGAACCTCATGCGTGGACATTGTAACTTAGAGCGAACAACAAATGTGCTCCCGTGAGAAGCCTGCTGGCCGGGAAGTGTTGACGCGTCAGGATGAAACCCTCTCATTCCCACCGTGGAAGAAATGTCTGCCTCAGGCACATCTCCGCGACACCCTGGATCCTTCAATCCTATACCCTGCTAGCCTCTGTGGGTTGAAGTCTCAGAAAAGGGCAGGATCGGGCCCTCGGCGAAAGAGTTCTGTGTAGATAGCCTCTTTCGGCAACCAACGTGGTTCTTCAAAGGGGGAAGCCTTGTAGGAAGTATGTGTTGCCGTGTCAGGACAATGCCATCTCCGCCCATCGTCGAAAGTTGACTGTGGAGGACGACACGTTCCAGGACCATCTGGATTCCGGAAGAGAAAGCGATTTCTAGTGTAGGTATGGAAAGAGAGGCAAGGGGCCAGTCCCCGTCTGCGAGATCCAAGTCCGTGGAGAGTACAACTTCGGAGGCACAACAAGTTTCTCCCCAAAGGGAAGTTTCAAGCTCTGGGGTGGGCAAGCTTCGGCGGGGTTCCATATCCTTGCCTCTGAGAATCAAGGCTGTGGAGATGGTCACTTCCCGGGAGCATCTACTTTCTGGAGATCCAAACTGTGGGCACGGAGGTGGCACGCGAGACTAAGGGGCGTGTCCCTGTCAGGGAGAACAGAGTCCGTGGAGACGGCCACTTTCGTGAGCATCTCGTTCCCTCAAGCCGGAAGTATCCTGGCCTATATTGATGAGAAGTAGCAGAATTCCTCAACCTCTGCTCTGCCTAAATAGACTGTGGGCAATGCCACTTTCCCTAACACCGTGTCTCCAGAAGAGAATTGCCATGTCCAGTTCAAAAGCGGGGAGGTCTAGGAGAGGGACCACGGCCTCACGCTGGGAAACGGGCCTGGGGACATGCACCATTCAGGGAACGACAATGCTCCCCAAAGAGGAGCATTCTAGCACGCATGGGTTGTGGCCTCCTAAACATGCCCCATCCTTGCCTCTGTGAAACGAGTCTCTGGGCATCGCACGTGTCCCGAAAGTGGAAGTTCTCTCCTGCCAGAATCTTTGGAGCACGTTTGTCTAGATGCACGGCCAAAGTGCCATGCCCTTCGGTCAGGTAATGAACCCTGCGAATAAAGCACGTTTCAGACAAGAACACGACACTCCCAAACACACGCCTCAGAGCAGATCCGTGTGTTTTCACCGAAGGAAATGCCGTTTCCACCGTTGGGCGAAGGAATGCTGGGGAGGAGGCCATTTCGGCAACATCGTAGATTTTCACGCCATAAAAATCCAAGCCTCCGTGTGTGCAACGATCACGAGAGGGCCATCGAATTTCCCGGGAGATACCAGACGCTGGAGGATCTGGTGTCCACTCACATCTTGTTTTCCGAAGAGAAAACGCATTTCTCATAGTTGTGTGGAAGTCTAGGGAAGGGGGCTTGTCCTTAAGATGAGAAAAAGACTGTGGAGAGTGCAACTTTCTGAGCACCCCAAGCATCTCTTTTGGGAACCCTGGTTGCCCCTGTGCCTTGTGGCATCCGAAAGGTGCCTAACCTTCCCTCAGTGAATACACTCTCTTGGGAATACAGCGTTCAAGTCAACACTTGCTTCCTGAAGATACAAAGCTTTTCAAGGCAGGTGTTTGATCAGGAGGAAACATGCCTACACGGACCTCGGGAAAACAAGACGTGGGAATGGTCATCGTCACGGCCATCTGGATGCGGGGAGATAGATCCATCTTCAATTCTGTGTTCGGAAGCATAGGCAAGGGCCTAGGACCCTATCCTGAGAAACAAGTCTCTGGAGAAGAGAATGTTCAGCACACCGCAGCTGTCCTGCCGGAGATGTGTTCTAGCATGGGTGTGTGGAAGCATCGGGAGAGTTCCATCCCCTTCCGTCTGCGAGACAAGCCTGTGGAGATGGCCCCTTGGCCATAACATTTGGGTCCAGATTTCCAATCGAGTTCCAGGAGAGGTGCGGAAGGATAGGCCAGGTAACAAGTCCCCCAGTGTTCCAGTAACAATTCTGGGGAAGCACAGGTGCCAGGAAACACAAGTTCCTTCAGAGGAGATGCTTTCTAGTACTTACGTCCAGAAGTCTCTGTACATAGCCTACCCTTGCTTGTGGGAGGCAAGTTGGGTGGAATGCGAATTCCACTACCATCTTGTTTGCACAAGAGAGAAATCGAATCATTCCAATATATGCGCTGGAGGCTAGTGTACCGGGGCGATGTCCTGACGCTTTGAGAGAAGAGTGTGGAGGCAGGCATCGTTGAGGAATCCACAAGTTTCTCAAGCGAGGAGCCTTCTAGCATTGCCGGGGTGAAGCGACCGAAACATGCACGAAACTTCCCTCTGTGAATAGGCTCTAGGGAATGCCAATTTCCCCTCAGAGGAAGATTGTCCCGGTGGGAAGCTCTCTAGCCTGTTGGTCTGCAGGCCCGCGGACAAGGCCACATATACTTCGCTAAGGAAAACTCTCTGTGAAGAAAGATAGGTTCAGTGAAGGAACCACACGTCCCACCAAACCCACTGAAACACACGGAGAGGTTTTGGCATCAGGAAAGGCTTTATCCTTGCCCTGGATAGAATGCTTTTGGGAGTACCTGTGCTGCCCCGGCGTTGGATTGCCAAGGAGCCCCTTCCTACCTTATAGGTGTGGGAGTGGGCAATGTCCTTCGACGTGGAGACAAGTCTGTGAAGCAAGCACCGTTCGGGGAACCACCAGACTCTCGAGCGAGAAGCATTCCAGCCTGCATGTCCTGAGGCTCCCGGAACACGGGCTCTCTTTGCGTCTCTGAATAAATCTCTGGGGAATGCAACGTTCCTTCACAGGAAGCATGTCCCAGCGGGACATTTTGTGGTATGTTTCTCTAGAAGTACGGGGATGGGTGGTCGCATTCAGGAGCTGCCGTGGCCTTGGCCGGGAGAAACAATTCTGTGGAGAAGGCGACTTCGTCCCCAGTGTGCTTTTCCAAGAAGAAGCTTCCTTAGGCTAAAAGCGTGGAAGCATCACTGTAATGCCACCTTCTTCCGTCTAAGCAGCAGGACGGTAGGCAACCCTACTTTCCAAGAACGTGGGGTTTCCAGAAGGAAAAAGCGATCTCTGAGAGACGTTTCGAAGGACAGAGATGGCGGGTCGTACTGGCCTTTAGAAACAAGTGTGTGGAGAATGCCCCTTTCAGAGGACCACCATTTCTCCTGCGAGAAGCCTTCTACAATGTATGTTTGGAGGCATCAGGCGGGTGCCGGGTCCATCCCTCAGGGAAAACACTCTGTCGAGAACAATGTTCCAGGAACGTCTTGCTTACAGAACGTCGAAGATTTCTCCAGGTCCTTGTGTGATGCGGAGGAGTCTGCCCTAATGGGATCTCTGAGAAACAAGGCTGCGGAGACTGGAAACCTTCCCTGCCACATGGATATCCGAAGACGGAAACCATTTCACGTCGATGTGTGGAAGTGGAGGCCAGGGGCCTTGACCTGATGCCCGGGAAGCCGTCTGTGCGAATTCAACATGGAGCGAACAACCGAAATCTTCCCGTGTAGAGTCCTGTAGCATGGACGTGTACAATCATCTGGAGCGGGCCCTCTCCTTCCCTCGTAGATACGAGCCCGTGGCGAATGCCACGTCGAGTTCACGTCCTTTCTCATGCGTTCTCTGCCATTTCCAGCGTCGGCCGTGAAGGATAGGCAAAGGGAAACGTCCCCGTATCGGAGACCCCAGGATGTGGGGAAAGCAGCTCCCAGGAAACCCAAGTTCCCCCAAATGAGATGCTTTCTCACACACAGGTATGGGCGCATTCGAATGTGAGATATACTTCCTGCGGGGAAAGCGATGTTCCATGAATTTCGTGTTTCCAGGAGAGAAAGCTGATGTCCAGGACATGTGTGCAAGTCTTGAGATGGGGCAAGGTCCTTAGGGCGAGCTTCGAGTGTGTGGATCAAGCCCCTTTCGGATAACCACAAGTTTGTCAAGTGTGAATCATTCTGGCTTCCATGTGTGGAACAATCGAAACACGCCCTCTCCCTCTGTCTGTGAAGCAGTCTCTGGGGAATGCCACTTTCCCGTCAGAGGAAGTTGGTTTCCGTGAGGAGCATTCTACAATCTTTCGCCAGAGGCACGCGGAAAGTGCGTCAGACGTCGCGGAACGCAAGCCTGGGAATAAAGCAAGATTCACCGTGGAACACGACCCTTCAAACGAAACCATTCTCATGGATGTGTGTGTTCTCAGACTAGAGTAATGCCGTGTCCTTGGCTTGGAGAAAGACTTCTGTGGAGGATGCAGTTCCAGCGACACTGTGGATGTTCCACCGAGAAGCTTCCGAGCCTCTATGTGTGGAGGCATCCCGAGAGTGCCCCAGTCTTCTGTTTGAGAAGAAGAGTGTGAAGAAAAGCGCTGCCCACTAACATCTTGATGCCAGAAGCGAAAGCGATTTCTCCTATAGGTGTAGAAATAGAGGACAGGTGGTTTGTCCTTAGGCATGGAATCCAGATGGCAGAGACTGCATTTTTCAGAACCGCATAATTGTCTGCGGCATGAAGGATACCGGCACGTCTGTGGGGCAGCATCGGGAAGGTGCCCTCTAGTTCCGCAGTTGGTAACGGTCGGCTTAGAAGAGGACGTTGAAGGAAACACTTTCTTTCTGAAGACACAAGCCTTTTCCATTCTCCGCGTGTAGTCTGGAGGAAACTGCCCTAAAACCAATTCATCAACCAGAGACTCTGGACCATGGAACTCTAAACTGCCAGCTCGATATCTGAGGGTAGAAACACTTTCATATCTGTGTGGAAGGGCAGGCAAGTGGCCATGATTCGGATGAGAGAACCTCATGCGTGGACATTGTAACTTAGAGCGAACAACAAATGTGCTCCCGTGAGAAGCCTGCTGGCCGGGAAGTGTTGACGCGTCAGGATGAAACCCTCTCATTCCCACCGTGGAAGAAATGTCAGCCTCAGGCACGTCTCCGCGACACCCTGGATCCTTCAATCCTATACCCTGCTAGCCTCTGTGGGTTGAAGTCTCAGAAAAGGGCAGGATCGGGCCCTCGGCGAAAGAGTTCTGTGTAGATAGCCTCTTTCGGCAACCAACGTGGTTCTTCAAAGGGGGAAGCCTTGTAGGAAGTATGTGTTGCCGTGTCAGGACAATGCCATCTCCGCCCATCGTCGAAAGTTGACTGTGGAGGACGATACGTTCCAGGACCATCTGGATTCCGGAAGAGAAAGCGATTTCTAGTGTAGGTATGGAAAGAGAGGCAAGGGGCCAGTCCCCGTCTGCGAGATCCAAGTCCGTGGAGAGTACAACTTCGGAGGCACAACAAGTTTCTCCCCAAAGGGAAGTTTCAAGCTCTGGGGTGGGCAAGCTTCGGCGGGGTTCCATATCCTTGCCTCTGAGAATCAAGGCTGTGGAGATGGTCACTTCCCGGGAGCATCTACTTTCTGGAGATCCAAAGTGTGGGCACGGAGGTGGCCCGCGAGACGAAAGTGGCGTGTCCCTGTCAGGGAGAACACAGTCCGTGGAGACGGCCACTTTCGTGAGCATCTCGTTCCCTCAAGCCGGAAGTATCCTGGCCTATATTGATGAGAAGTAGCAGAATTCCTCAACCTCTGCTCTGCCTAAATAGACTGTGGGCAATGCCACTTTCCCTAACACCGTGTCTCCAGAAGAGATTTGCCATGTCCAGTTCAAAAGCGGGGAGGTCTAGGAGAGGGACCACGGCCTCACGCTGAGAAACGGGCCTGGGGACATGCACCATTCAGGGAACGACAATGCTCCCCAAAGAGGAGCATTCTAGCACGCATGGGTTGTGGCCTACTAAACATGCCCCATCCTTGCCTCTGTGAAACGAGTCTCTGGGCATCGCACGTGTCCCGAAAGTGGAAGTTCTCTCCTGCCAGAATCTTTGGAGCACGTTTGTCTAGATGCACGGCCAAAGTGCCATGCCCTTCGGTCAGGTAATGAACCCTGCGAATAAAGCACGTTTCAGACAAGAACACGAAACTCTCAAACACACGCCTCAGAGCAGATCCGTGTGTTTTCACCGGAGGAAATGCCGTTTCCACCGTTGGGCGAAGGAATGCTGGAGAGGAGGCCATTTCGGCAACATCGTAGATTTTCACGCCATAAAAATTCAAGCCTCCGTGTGTGCAACGATCACGAGAGGGCCATCGAATTTCCCGGGAGATACCAGACGCTAGAGGATCCTGTGTCCACTCACATCTTGTTTTCCGAAGAGAAAACGCATTTCTCATAGTTGTGTGGAAGTCTAGGGAAGGGGGCTTGTCCTTAAGATGAGAAACAAGACTGTGGAGAGTGCAACTTTCAGAGCACACCAAGCATCTCTTTTGGGAAGCCTGGTTGCCCCTGTGCCTTGTGGCATCCGAAAGGTGCCTAACCTTCCCTCAGTGAATACACTCTCTTGGGAATACAGCGTTCAAGTCAACACTTGCTTCCTGAAGATACAATGATTTCAAAGGCAGGTGTTTGATCAGGAGGAAACATGCCTACACGGACCTCTGGAAAAGAAGATGTGGGAATGGTCATCGTCACGGCCATCTGGATGCGGGGAGATAGATCCATCTTCAATTCTGTGTGCGGAAGCATAGGCAAGGGTCTAGGACCCTATCCTGAGAAACATGTCTCTGGAGAAGAGAATGTTCAGCACACCGCAGCTGTCCTGCCGGAGATGTGTTCTAGCATGGGTGTGTGCAAGCATCGGGAGAGTTCCATCCCCTTCCGTCTGCGAGACAAGCCTGTGGAGATGGCCCCTTGGCCATAACATTTGGGTCCAGATTTCCAATCGAGTTCCAGGAGAGGTGCGGAAGGATAGGCCAGGTAACAAGTCCCCTAGTGTTCCAGTAACAATTCTGGGGAAGCCCAGGTGCCAGGAAACACAAGTTCCTTCAGAGGAGATGCTTTCTAGTACTTACGTCCAGAAGTCTCTGTACATAGCCTACCCTTGCTTGTGGGAGGCAAGTTGGGTGGAATGCGAATTCCACTACCATCTTGTTTGCACAAGAGAGAAATCGAATCATTCCAATATATGCGCTGGAGCCTAGTGTACCGGGGCGATGTCCTGACGCTTTGAGAGAAGAGTGTGGAGCAGGCATCGTTGAGGAATCCACAAGTTTCTCAAGCGAGGAGCCTTCTAGCATTGCCGGGGTGAAGCGACCGAAACATGCACGAACCTTCCCTCTGTGAATAGGCTCTAGGGAATGCCAATTTCCCCTCAGAGGAAGATTGTCCCGGTGGGAAGCTCTCTAGCCTGTTGGTCTGCAGGCCCGCGGACAAGGCCACATATACTTCGCTAAGGAAAACTCTCTGTGAAGAAAGATAGGTTCAGTGAAGGAACCACACGTCCCACCAAACCCACTGAAACACACGGAGACGTTTTGGCATCAGGAAAGGCTTTATCCTTGCCCTGGATAGAATGCTTTTGGGAGTACCTGTGCTGCCCCGGCGTTGGATTGCCAAGGAGCCCCTTCCTACCTTATAGGTGTGGGAGTGGGCAATGTCCTTCGACGTGGAGACAAGTCTGTGAAGCAAGCACCGTTCGGGGAACCACCAGACTCTCGAGCGAGAAGCATTCCAGCCTGCATGTCCTGAGGCTCCCGAAACACGGGCTCTCTTTGCGTCTCTGAATAAATCTCTGGGGAATGCAACGTTCCTTCACAGGAAGCATGTCCCAGCGGGACATTTTGTGGTATGTTTCTCTAGAAGTACGGGGATGGGTGGTCGCATTCAGGAGCTGCCGTGGCCTTGGCCGGGAGAAACAATTCTGTGGAGAAGGCGACTTCGTCCCAAGTGTGCTTTTCCAAGAAGAAGCTTCCTTAGGCCAAAAGCGTGGAAGCATCACTGTAATGCCACCTTCTTCCGTCTGAGCAGCAGGACGGTAGGCAACCCTACTTTCCAAGAACATGGGGTTTCCAGAAGGAAAAAGCGATCTCTGAGAGACGTTTCCAAGGACAGAGATGGCGGGTCGTACTGGCCTTTAGAAACAAGTGTGTGGAGAATGCCCCTTTCAGAGGACCACCATTTCTCCTGCGAGAAGCCTTCTACAATGTATGTGTGGAGGCATCAGGCGGGTGCCGGGTCCATCCCTCAGGGAAAACACTCTGTCGAGAACAATGTTCCAGGAACGTCTTGCTTACAGAACTTCGAAGATTTCTCCAGGTCCTTGTGTGATGCGGAGGAGTCTGCCCTAATGGGATCTCTGAGAAACAAGGCTGCGGAGACTGGAAACCTTCCCTGCCACCTGGATATCCGAAGACGGAAACCATTTCACGTCGATGTGTGGAAGTAGAGGCCAGGGGCCTTGACCTGATGCCCGGGAAGCCGTCTGTGCGAATTCAACATGGAGCGAACAACCGAAATCTTCCCGTGTAGAGTCCTGTAGCATGGACGTGTACAAGCATCTGGAGCGGGCCCTCTCCTTCCCTCGTAGATACGAGCCCGTGGCGAATGCCACGTCGAGTTCACGTCCTTTCTCATGCGTTCTCTGCCATTTCCAGCGTCGGCCGTGAAGGATAGGCAAAGGGAAAAGTCCCCGTATCGGAGACCCCAGGATGTGGGGAAAGCAGCTCCCAGGAAACCCAAGTTCCCCCAAATGAGATGCTTTCTCACACAAAGGTATGGGCGCATTCGAATGTGCGATATACTTCCTTCGGGGAAAGCGATGTTCCATGAATTTCGTGTTTCCAGGAGAGAAAGCTGATGTCCAGGACATGTGTGCAAGTCTTGAGATGGGGCAAGGTCCTTAGGGCGAGCTTCGAGTGTGTGGATCAAGTCCCTTTCGGATAACCACAAGTTTGTCAAGTGTGAATCATTCTGGCTTCCATGTGTGGAACAATCGAAACACGCCCTCTCCCTCTGTCTGTGAAGCAGTCTCTGGGGAATGCCACTTTCCCGTCAGAGGAAGTTGGTTTCCGTGAGGAGCATTCTACAATCTTTCGCCAGAGGCACGCGGAAAGTGCGTCAGACGTCGCGGAACGCAAGCCTGGGAATAAAGCAAGATTCACCGTGGAACACGACCCTTCAAACGAAACCATTCTCATGGATGTGTGTGTTCTCAGACTAGAGTAATGCCGTGTCCTTGGCTTGGAGAAAGACTTCTGTGGAGGATGCAGTTCCAGCGACACTGTGGCTGTTCCACCGAGAAGCTTCCGAGCCTCTATGTGTGGAGGCATCCCGAGAGTGCCCCAGTCTTCTGTTTGAGAAAAAGAGTGTGAAGAAAAGCGCTGCCCACTAACATCTTGATGCCAGAAGCGAAAGCGATTTCTCCTATAGGTGTAGAAATAGAGGACAGGTGGTTTGTCCTTAGGCATGGAATCCAGATGGCAGAGACTGCATTTTTCAGAACCGCATAATTGTCTGCGGCATGAAGGATACCGGCACGTCTGTGGGGCAGCATCAGGAAGGTGCCCTCTAGTTCCGCAGTTGGTAACGGTCGGCTTAGAAGAGGACGTTGAAGGAAACACTTGCTTTCTGAAGACACAAGCCTTTTCCATTCTCCGCGTGTAGTCTGGAGGAAACTGCCCTAAAACCAATTCATCAACCAGAGACTCTGGACCATGGAACTCTAAACTGCCAGCTCGATATCTGAGGGTAGAAACACTTTCATATCTGTGTGGAAGGGCAGGCAAGTGGCCAGGATTCGGATGAGAGAACCTCATGCGTGGACATTGTAACTTAGAGCGAACAACAAATGTGCTCCCGTGAGAAGCCTGCTGGCCGGGAAGTGTTGACGCGTCAGGATGAAACCCTCTCATTCCCACCGTGGAAGAAATGTCTGCCTCAGGCACGTCTCCGCGACACCCTGGATCCTTCAATCCTATACCCTGCTAGCCTCTGTGGGTTGAAGTCTCAGAAAAGGGCAGGATCGGGCCCTCGGGGAAAGAGTTCTGTGTAGATAGCCTCTTTCGGCAACCAACGTGGTTCTTCAAAGGGGGAAGCCTTGTAGGAAGTATGTGTTGCCGTGTCAGGACAATGCCATCTCCGCCCATCGTCGAAAGTTGACTGTGGAGGACGACACGTTCCAGGACCATCTGGATTCCGGAAGAGAAAGCGATTTCTAGTGTAGGTATGGAAAGAGAGGCAAGGGGCCAGTCCCCGTCTGCGAGATCCAAGTCCGTGGAGAGTACAACTTCGGAGGCACAACAAGTTTCTCCCCAAAGGGAAGTTTCAAGCTCTGGGGTGGGCAAGCTTCGGCGGGGTTCCATATCCTTGCCTCTGAGAATCAAGGCTGTGGAGATGGTCACTTCCCGGGAGCATCTACTTTCTGGAGATCCAAAGTGTGGGCACGGAGGTGGCCCGCGAGACGAAAGTGGCGTGTCCCTGTCAGGGAGAACACAGTCCGTGGAGACGGCCACTTTCGTGAGCATCTCGTTCCCTCAAGCCGGAAGTATCCTGGCCTATATTGATGAGAAGTAGCAGAATTCCTCAACCTCTGCTCTGCCTAAATAGACTGTGGGCAATGCCAGTTTCCCTAACACCGCGTCTCCAGAAGAGAATTGCCATGTCCAGTTCAAAAGCGGGGAGGTCTAGGAGAGGGACCACGGCCTCACGCTGAGAAACGGGCCTGGGGACATGCACCATTCAGGGAACGACAATGCTCCCCAAAGAGGAGCATTCTAGCACGCATGGGTTGTGGCCTCCTAAACATGCCCCATCCTTGCCTCTGAGAAACGAGTCTCTGGGCATCGCACGTGTCCCGAAAGTGGAAATTCTCTCCTGCCAGAATCTTTGGAGCACGTTTGTCTAGATGCACGGCCAAAGTGCCATGCCCTTCGGTCAGGTAAAGAACCCTGCGAATAAAGCACGTTTCAGACAAGAACACGACACTCTCAAACACACGCCTCAGAGCAGATCCGTGTGTTTTCACCGGAGGAAATGCCGTTTCCACCGTTGGGCGAAGGAATGCTGGGGAGGAGGCCATTTCGGTAACATCGTAGATTTTCACGCCATAAAAATCCAAGCCTCCGTGTGTGCAACGATCACGAGAGGGCCATCGAATTTCCCGGGAGATACCAGACGCTGGAGGATCCGGTGTCCACTCACATCTTGTTTTCCGAAGAGAAAACGCATTTCTCATAGTTGTGTGGAAGTCTAGGGAAGGGGGCTTGTCCTTAAGATGAGAAACACGACTGTGGAGAGTGCAACTTTCTGAGCACCGCAAGCATCTCTTTTGGGAACCCTGGTTGCCCCTGTGCCTTGTGGCATCCGAAAGGTGCCTAACGTTCCCTCAGTGAATACACTCTCTTTGGAATACAGCGTTTAAATCAACACTTGCTTCCTGAAGATACAAAGCTTTTCAAGGCAGGTGTTTGATCAGGAGGAAACATGCCTACACGGACCTCTGGAAAACAAGACGTGGAAATGGTCATCGTCACGGCCATCTGGATGCGGGGAGATAGATCCATCTTCAATTCTGTGTGCGGAAGCATAGGCAAGGGCCTAGGACCCTATCCTGAGAAACAAGTCTCTGGAGAAGAGAATGTTCAGCACACCGCAGCTGTCCTGCCGGAGATGTGTTCTAGCATGGGTGTGTGCAAGCATCGGGAGAGTTCCATCCCCTTCCGTCTGCGAGACAAGCTTGTGGAGATGGCCCCTTGGCAATAAGATTTGGGTCCAGATCTCTAATCGAGTTCCAGGAGAGGTGCGGAAGAATAGGCCAGGTAACAAGTCCCCCAGTGTTCCAGTAACAATTCTGGGGAAGCACAGGTGCCAGGAAACACAAGTTCCTTCAGTGGAGATGCTTTCTAGTACTTACGTCCAGAAGTCTCTGTACATAGCCTACCCTTGCTTGTGGGAGGCAAGTTGGGTGGAATGCGAATTCCACTACCATCTTGTTTGCACAAGAGAGAAATCGAATCATTCCAATATATGCGCTGGAGCCTAGTGTACCGGGGCGATGTCCTGACGCTTTGAGAGAAGAGTGTGGAGCAGGCATCGTTGAGGAATCCACAAGTTTCTCAAGCGAGGAGCCTTCTAGCATTGCCGGGGTGAAGCGACCGAAACATGCACGAACCTTCCCTCTGTGAATAGGCTCGAGGGAATGCCAATTTCCCCTCAGAGGAAGATTGTCCCGGTGGGAAGCTCTCTATCCTGTTGGTCTGCAGGCCCGCGGACAAGGCCACATATACTTCGCTAAGGAAAACTCTCTGTGAAGAAAGATAGGTTCAGTGAAGGAACCACACGTCCCACCAATCCCACTGAAACACACGGAGACGTTTTGGCATCAGGAAAGGCTTTATCATTGCCCTGGATAGAAGGCTTTTGGGAGTACCTGTGCTGCCCCGGCGTTGGATTGCCAAGGAGCCCCTTCCTACCTTATAGGTGTGGGAGTGGGCAATGTCCTTCGACGTGGAGACAAGTCTGTGAAGCAAGCACCGTTCGGGGAACCACCAGACTCTCGAGCGAGAAGCATTCCAGCCTGCATGTCGTCAGGCTCCCGAAACACGGGCTCTCTTTGCGTCTCTGAATAAATCTTTGGGGAATGCAACGTTCCTTCACAGGAAGCATGTCCCAGCGGGACATTTTGTGGTATGTTTCTCTAGAAGTACGGGGATGGGTGGTCGCATTCAGGAGCTGCCGTGGCCTTGGCCGGGAGAAACAATTCTGTGGAGAAGGCGACTTCGTCCCCAGTGTGCTTTTCCAAGAAGAAGCTTCCTTTGGCTAAAAGCGTGGAAGCATCACTGTAATGCCACCTTCTTCCGTCTGAGCAGCAAGACGGTAGGCAACCCTACTTTCCAAGAACATAGGGTTTCCAGAAGGAAAAAGCGATCTCTGAGAGACGTTTCCAAGGACAGAGATGGCGGGTCGTACTGGCCTTTAGAAACAAGTGTGTGGAGAATGCCCCTTTCAGAGGACCACCATTTCTCCTGCGAGAAGTCTTCTACAATGTATGTGTGGAGGCATCAGGCGGGTGCCGGGTCCATCCCTCAGGGAAAACACTCTGTCGAGAACAATGTTCCAGGAACGTCTTGCTTACAGAACGTCGAAGATTTCTCCAGGTCCTTGTGTGATGCGGAGGAGTCTGCCCTAATGGGATCTCTGAGAAACAAGGCCGCGGAGACTGGAAACCTTCCCTGCCACCTGGATATACGAAGACGGAAACCATTGCACGTCGATGTGTGGAAGTAGAGGCCAGGGGCCTTGACCTGATGCCCGGGAAGGCGTCTGTGCGGAATTCAACATGGAGCGAACAACCGAAATCTTCCCGTGTAGAGTCCTGTAGCATGGACGTGTACAAGCATCTGGAGCGGGCCCTCTTCTTCCCTCGGAGATACGAGCCCGTGGCGAATGCCACGTCGTGTTCACGTCCTTTCTCATGCGTTCTCTGCCATTTCCAGTGTCGGCGGTGAAGGATAGGCAAAGGGAAAAGTCCCCGTATCGGAGTCCCCAGGATGTGGGGAAAGCAGCTCCCAGGAAACCCAAGTTCCCCCCAGTGAGACGCTTTCTCACACACAGGTATGGGCGCATTCGAATGTGCGATATACTTCCTTCGGGGAAGGCGATGTTCCATGAATTTCGTGTTTCCAGGAGAGAAAGCTGATGTCCAGGACATGTGTGCAAGTCTTGAGATGCGGCAAGGTCCTTAGGGCGAGCTTCGAGTCTGTGGATCAAGCCCCTTTTGGATAACCACAAGTTTGTCAAGTGTGAATCATTCTGGCTTCCATGTGTGGAACAATCGAAACACGCCCTCTCCCTCTGTCTGTGAAGCAGTCTCTGGGGAATGCCACTTTCCCGTCAGAGGAAGTTGGTTCCCGTGAGGAGCATTCTACCATCTTTCGCCAGAGGCACGCGGAAAGTGCGTCAGACGTCGCGGAACGCAAGCCTGGGAATAAAGCAAGATTCACCGTGGAACACGACCCTTCAAACGAAACCATTCTCATGGATGTGTGTGTTCTCAGACTAGAGTAATGCCGTGTCCTTGGCTTGGAGAAAGACTTCTGTGGAGGATGCAGTTCCAGCGACACTGTGGCTGTTCCACCGAGAAGCTTCCGAGCCTCTATGTGTGGAGGCATCCCGAGAGTGCCCCAGTCTTCTGTTTGAGAAAAAGAGTGTGAAGAAAAGCGCTGCCCACTAACATCTTGATGCCAGAAGCGAAAGCGATTTCTCCTATAGGTGTAGAAATAGAGGACAGGTGGTTTGTCCTTAGGCATGGAATCCAGATGGCAGAGACTGCATTTTTCAGAACCGCATAATTGTCTGCGGCATGAAGGATACCGGCACGTCTGTGGGGCAGCATCAGGAAGGTGCCCTCTAGTTCCGCAGTTGGTAACGGTCGGCTTAGAAGAGGACGTTGAAGGAAACACTTGCTTTGTGAAGACACAAGCCTTTTCCATTCTCCGCGTGTAGTCTGGAGGAAACTGCCCTAAAACCAATTCATCAACCAGAGACTCTGGACCATGGAACTCTAAACTGCCAGCTCGATATCTGAGGGTAGAAACACTTTCATATCTGTGTGGAAGGGCAGGCAAGTGGCCAGGATTCGGATGAGAGAACCTCATGCGTGGACATTGTAACTTAGAGCGAACAACAAATGTGCTCCCGTGAGAAGCCTGCTGGCCGGGAAGTGTTGACGCGTCAGGATGAAACCCTCTCATTCCCACCGTGGAAGAAATGTCTGCCTCAGGCACGTCTCCGCGACACCCTGGATCCTTCAATCCTATACCCTGCTAGCCTCTGTGGGTTGAAGTCTCAGAAAAGGGCAGGTTCGGGCCCTCGGCGAAAGAGTTCTGTGTAGATAGCCTCTTTCGGCAACCAACGTGGTTCTTCAAAGGGGGAAGCCTTGTAGGAAGTATGTGTTGCCGTGTCAGGACAATGCCATCTCCGCCCATTGTCGAAAGTTGACTGTGGAGGACGACACGTTCCAGGACCATCTGGATTCCGGAAGAGAAGGCGATTTCTAGTGTAGGTATGGAAAGAGAGGCAAGGGGCCAGTCCCCGTCTGCGAGATCCAAGTCCGTGGAGAGTACAACTTCGGAGGCACAACAAGTTTCTCCCCAAAGGGAAGTTTCAAGCTCTGGGGTGGGCAAGCTTCGGCGGGGTTCCATATCCTTGCCTCTGAGAATCAAGGCTGTGGAGATGGTCACTTCCCGGGAGCATCTACTTTCTGGAGATCCAAACTGTGGGCACGGAGGTGGCACGCGAGACTAAGGGGCGTGTACCTGTCAGGGAGAACACAGTCCGTGGAGACGGCCACTTTCGTGACCATCTCGTTCCCTCAAGCCGGAAGTATCCTGGCCTATATTGATGAGAAGTACCAGAATTCCTCAACCTCTGCTCTGCCTAAATAGACTCTGGGCAATGCCACTTTCCCTAACACCGTGTCTCCAGAAGAGAATTGCCATGTCCAGTTCAAAAGCGGGGAGGTCTAGGAGAGGGACCACGGCCTCACGCTGAGAAACGGGCCTGGGTACATGCACCATTCAGGGAACGACAATGCTCCCCAACGAGGAGCATTCTAGCACGCATGGGTTGTGGCCTCCTAAACATGCCCCATCCTTGCCTCTGTGAAACGAGTCACTGGGCATTGCACGTGTCCCGACACTGGAAGTTCTCTCCTGCCAGAATCTTTGGAGCACGTTTGTCTAGATGCACGGCCAAAGTGCCATGACCTTCGGTCAGGTAATGAACCCTGCGAATAAAGCACGTTTCAGACAAGAACACGACACTCTCAAACACACGCCTCAGAGCAGATCCGTGTGTTTTCACCGGAGGAAATGCCGTTTCCACCGTTGGACGAAGGAATGCTGGGGAGGAGGTCATTTCGGCAACATCGTAGATTTTCACGCCATAAAAATCCAAGCCTCCGTGTGTGCAACGATCACGAGAGGGCCATCGAATTTCCCGGGAGATACCAGACGCTGGAGGATCCGGTGTCCACTCACATCTTGTTTTCCGAAGAGAAAACGCATTTCTCATAGTTGTGTGGAAGTCTAGGGAAGGGGGCTTGTCCTTAAGATGAGAAACAAGACTGTGGAGAGTGCAACTTTCAGAGCACCCCAAGCATCTCTTTTGGGAAGCCTGGTTGCCCCTGTGCCTTGTGGCATCCGAAAGGTGCCTAACCTTCCCTCAGTGAATACACTCTCTTGGGAATACAGCGTTCAAGTCAACACTTGCTTCCTGAAGATACAAAGCTTTTCCAAGGCAGGTGTTTGATCAGGAGGAAACATGCCTACACGGACCTCTGGAAAACAAGACGTGGGAATGGTCATCGTCACGGCCATCTGGATGCGGGGAGATAGATCCATCTTCAATTCTTTGTGCGGAAGCATAGGCAAGGGTCTAGGACCCTATCCTGCGAAACAAGTCTCTGGAGAAGAGAATGTTCAGCACACCGCAGCTGTCCTGCCGGAGATGTGTTCTAGCATGGGTGTGTGCAAGCATCGGGAGAGTTCCATCCCCTTCCGTCTGCGACACAAGCCTGTGGAGATGGCCCCTTGGCAATAACATTTGGGTCCAGATTTCCAATCGAGTTCCAGGAGAGGTGCGGAAGGATAGGCCAGGTAACAAGTCCCCCAGTGTTCCAGTAACAATTCTGGGGAAGCACAGGTGCCAGGAAACACAAGTTCCTTCAGAGGAGATGCTTTCTAATACATACGTCCAGAAGTCTCTGTACATAGCCTACCCTTGCTTGTGGGAGTCAAGTTGGGTGGAATGCGAATTCCACTACCATCTTGTTTGCACAAGAGAGAAATCGAATCATTGCAATATATGCGCTGGAGCCTAGTGTACCGGGGCGATGTCCTGACGCTTTGAGAGAAGAGTGTGGAGCAGGCATCGTTGAGGAATCCACAAGTTTCTCAAGCGAGGAGCCTTCTAGCATTGCCGGGGTGAAGCGAACGAAACATGCACGAACCTTCCCTCTGTGAATAGGCTCGAGGGAATGCCAATTTCCCCACAGAAGAAGATTGTCCCGGTGGGAAGCTCTCTAGCCTGTTGTTCTGCAGGCCCGCGGAGAAGGCCACATATACTTCGCTAAGGAAAACTCTCTGTGAAGAAAGATAGGTTCAGTGAAGGAACCACACGTCCCACCAAACCCACTGAAACACACGGAGACGTTTTGGCATCAGGAAAGGCTTTATCCTTGCCTGGGTAGAATGCTTTTGGGAGTACCTGTGGTGCCCCGGCTTTGGATTGCCAAGGAGCCCCTTCCTACCTTATAGGTGTGGGAGTGGGCAATGTCCTTCGACGTGGAGACAAGTCTGTGAAGCAAGCACCTTTCGGGGAACCACCAGACTCTCGAGCGAGAAGCATTCCAGCTTGCATGTCCTGAGGCTCCCGAAACACGGGCTCTCTTTGCGTCTCTGAATAAATCTCTGGGGAATGCAACGTTCCTTCACAGGAAGCATGTCCCAGCGGGACATTCTGTGGTATGTTTCTCTAGAAGTACGGGGATGGGTGGTCGCATTCAGGAGCTGCCGTGGCCTTGGCCGGGAGAAACAATTCTGTGGAGAAGGCGACTTCGTCCCCAGTGTGCTTTTCCAAGAAGAAGCTTCCTTAGGCCAAAAGCGTGGAAGCATCACTGTAATGCCACCTTCTTCCGTCTGAGCAGCAGGACGGTAGGCAACTCTACTTTCCAAGAACGTGGGGTTTCCAGAAGGAAAAAGCGATCTCTGAGAGACGTTTCCAAGGACAGAGATGGCGGGTCGTACTGGCCTTTAGAAACAAGTGTGTGGAGAATGCCCCTTTCAGAGGACCACCATTTCTCCTGCGAGAAGCCTTCTACAATGTATGTGTGGAGGCATCAGGCGGGTGCCGGGTCCATCCCTCAGGGAAAACACTCTGTCGAGAACAATGTTCCAGGAACTTCTTGCTTACAGAACGTCGAAGATTTCTCCAGGTCCTTGTGTGATGCGGAGGAGTCTGCCCTAATGGGATCTCTGAGAAACAAGGCTGCGGAGACTGGAAACCTTCCCTGCCACCTGGATATCCGAAGACGGAAACCATTGCACGTCGATGTGTGGAAGTAGAGGCCAGGGGCCTTGACCTGATGCCCGGGAAGGCGTCTGTGCGGAATTCAACATGGAGCGAACAACCGAAATCTTCCCGTGTAGAGTCCTGTAGCATGGAAGTGTACAAGCATCTGGAGCGGGCCCTCTCCTTCCCTCGGAGATACGAGCCCGTGGCGAATGCCACGTCGAGTTCACGTCCTTTCTCATGCGTTCTCTGCCATTTCCAGCGTCGGCCGTGAAGGATAGGCAAAGGGAAAAGTCCCCGTATCGGAGTCCCCAGGATGTGGGGAAAGCAGCTCCCAGGAAACCCAAGTTCCCCCCAGTGAGACGCTTTCTCACACACAGGTATGGGCGCATTCGAATGTGCGATATACTTCCTTCGGGGAAAGCGATGTTCCATGAATTTCGTGTTTCCAGGAGAGAAAGCTGATGTCCAGGACATGTGTGCAAGTCTTGAGATGGGGCAAGGTCCTTAGGGCGAGCTTCGAGTGTGTGGATCAAGTCCCTTTCGGATAACCACAAGTTTGTCAAGTGTGAATCATTCTGGCTTCCATGTGTGGAACAATCGAAACACGCCCTCTCCCTCTGTCTGTGAAGCAGTCTCTGGGGAATGCCACTTTCCCGTCAGAGGAAGTTGGTTTCCGTGAGGAGCATTCTACAATCTTTCGCCAGAGGCACGCGGAAAGTGCGTCAGACGTCGCGGAACGCAAGCCTGGGAATAAAGCAAGATTCACCGTGGAACACGACCCTTCAAACGAAACCATTCTCATGGATGTGTGTGTTCTCAGACTAGAGTAATGCCGTGTCCTTGGCTTGGAGAAAGACTTCTGTGGAGGATGCAGTTCCAGCGACACTGTGGATGTTCCACCGAGAAGCTTCCGAGCCTCTATGTGTGGAGGCATCCCGAGAGTGCCCCAGTCTTCTGTTTGAGAAAAAGAGTGTGAAGAAAAGCGCTGCCCACTAACATCTTGATGCCAGAAGCGAAAGCGATTTCTCCTATAGGTGTAGAAATAGAGGACAGGTGGTTTGTCCTTAGGCATGGAATCCAGATGGCAGAGACTGCATTTTTCAGAACCGCATAATTGTCTGCGGCATGAAGGATACCGGCACGTCTGTGGGGCAGCATCAGGAAGGTGCCCTCTAGTTCCGCAGTTGGTAACGGTCGGCTTAGAAGAGGACGTTGAAGGAAACACTTGCTTTCTGAAGACACAAGCCTTTTCCATTCTCCGCGTGTAGTCTGGAGGAAACTGCCCTAAAACCAATTCATCAACCAGAGACTCTGGACCATGGAACTCTAAACTGCCAGCTCGATATCTGAGGGTAGAAACACTTTCATATCTGTGTGGAAGGGCAGGCAAGTGGCCAGGATTCGGATGAGAGAACCTCATGCGTGGACATTGTAACTTAGAGCGAACAACAAATGTGCTCCCGTGAGAAGCCTGCTGGCCGGGAAGTGTTGACGCGTCAGGATGAAACCCTCTCATTCCCACCGTGGAAGAAATGTCTGCCTCAGGCACGTCTCCGCGACACCCTGGATCCTTCAATCCTATACCCTGCTAGCCTCTGTGGGTTGAAGTCTCAGAAAAGGGCAGGATCGGGCCCTCGGCGAAAGAGTTCTGTGTAGATAGCCTCTTTCGGCAACCAACGTGGTTCTTCAAAGGGGGAAGCCTTGTAGGAAGTATGTGTTGCCGTGTCAGGACAATGCCATCTCCGCCCATCGTCGAAAGTTGACTGTGGAGGACGACACGTTCCAGGACCATCTGGATTCCGGAAGAGAAAGCGATTTCTAGTGTAGGTATGGAAAGAGAGGCAAGGGGCCAGTCCCCGTCTGCGAGATCCAAGTCCGTGGAGAGTACAACTTCGGAGGCACAACAAGTTTCTCCCCAAAGGGAAGTTTCAAGCTCTGGGGTGGGCAAGCTTCGGCGGGGTTCCATATCCTTGCCTCTGAGAATCAAGGCTGTGGAGATGGTCACTTCCCGGGAGCATCTACTTTCTGGAGATCCAAAGTGTGGGCACGGAGGGGGCCCGCGAGACGAAAGTGGCGTGTCCCTGTCAGGGAGAACACAGTCCGTGGAGACGGCCACTTTCGTGAGCATCTCGTTCCCTCAAGCCGGAAGTATCCTGGCCTATATTGATGAGAAGTAGCAGAATTCCTCAACCTCTGCTCTGCCGAAATATACTGTGGGCAATGCCAGTTTCCCTAACACCACGTCTCCAGAAGAGAATTGCCATGTCCAGTTCAAAAGCGGGGAGGTCTAGGAGAGGGACCACGGCCTCACGCTGAGAAACGGGCCTGGGGACATGCACCATTCAGGGAACGACAATGCTCCCCAAAGAGGAGCATTCTAGCACGCATGGGTTGTGGCCTCCTAAACATGCCCCATCCTTGCCTCTGAGAAACGAGTCTCTGGGCATCGCACGTGTCCCGAAAGTGGAAATTCTCTCCTGCCAGAATCTTTGGAGCACGTTTGTCTAGATGCACGGCCAAAGTGCCATGCCCTTCGGTCAGGTAAAGAACCCTGCGAATAAAGCACGTTTCAGACAAGAACACGACACTCTCAAACACACGCCTCAGAGCAGATCCGTGTGTTTTCACCGGAGGAAATGCCGTTTCCACCGTTGGGCGAAGGAATGCTGGGGAGGAGGCCATTTCGGTAACATCGTAGATTTTCACGCCATAAAAATCCAAGCCTCCGTGTGTGCAACGATCACGAGAGGGCCATCGAATTTCCCGGGAGATACCAGACGCTGGAGGATCCGGTGTCCACTCACATCTTGTTTTCCGAAGAGAAAACGCATTTCTCATAGTTGTGTGGAAGTCTAGGGAAGGGGGCTTGTCCTTAAGATGAGAAACACGACTGTGGAGAGTGCAACTTTCTGAGCACCGCAAGCATCTCTTTTGGGAAGCCTGGTTGCCCCTGTGCTTTGTGGCATCCGAAAGGTGCCTAACCTTCCCTCAGTGAATACACTCTCTTTGGAATACAGCGTTTAAGTCAACACTTGCTTCCTGAAGATACAAAGCTTTTCAAGGCAGGTGTTTGATCAGGAGGAAACATGCCTACACGGACCTCTGGAAAACAAGACGTGGAAATGGTCATCGTCACGGCCATCTGGATGCGGGGAGATAGATCCATCTTCAATTCTGTGTGCGGAAGCATAGGCAAGGGCCTAGGACCCTATCCTGAGAAACAAGTCTCTGGAGAAGAGAATGTTCAGCACACCGCAGCTGTCCTGCCGGAGATGTGTTCTAGCATGGGTGTGTGCAAGCATCGGGAGAGTTCCATCCCCTTCCGTCTGCGAGACAAGCTTGTGGAGATGGCCCCTTGGCAATAAGATTTGGGTCCAGATCTCTAATCGAGTTCCAGGAGAGGTGCGGAAGAATAGGCCAGGTAACAAGTCCCCCAGTGTTCCAGTAACAATTCTGGGGAAGCACAGGTGCCAGGAAACACAAGTTCCTTCAGTGGAGATGCTTTCTAGTACTTACGTCCAGAAGTCTCTGTACATAGCCTACCCTTGCTTGTGGGAGGCAAGTTGGGTGGAATGCGAATTCCACTACCATCTTGTTTGCACAAGAGAGAAATCGAATCATTCCAATATATGCGCTGGAGCCTAGTGTACCGGGGCGATGTCCTGACGCTTTGAGAGAAGAGTGTGGAGCAGGCATCGTTGAGGAATTCACAAGTTTCTCAAGCGAGGAGCCTTCTAGCATTGCCGGGGTGAAGCGACCGAAACATGCACGAACCTTCCCTCTGTGAATAGGCTCGAGGGAATGCCAATTTCCCCTCAGAGGAAGATTGTCCCGGTGGGAAGCTCTCTATCCTGTTGGTCTGCAGGCCCGCGGACAAGGCCACATATACTTCGCTAAGGAAAACTCTCTGTGAAGAAAGATAGGTTCAGTGAAGGAACCACACGTCCCACCAATCCCACTGAAACACACGGAGACGTTTTGGCATCAGGAAAGGCTTTATCCTTGCCCTGGATAGAAGGCTTTTGGGAGTACCTGTGCTGCCCCGGCGTTGGATTGCCAAGGAGCCCCTTCCTACCTTATAGGTGTGGGAGTGGGCAATGTCCTTCGACGTGGAGACAAGTCTGTGAAGCAAGCACCGTTCGGGGAACCACCAGACTCTCGAGCGAGAAGCATTCCAGCCTGCATGTCGTCAGGCTCCCGAAACACGGGCTCTCTTTGCGTCTCTGAATAAATCTTTGGGGAATGCAACGTTCCTTCACAGGAAGCATGTCCCAGCGGGACATTTTGTGGTATGTTTCTCTAGAAGTACGGGGATGGGTGGTCGCATTCAGGAGCTGCCGTGGCCTTGGCCGGGAGAAACAATTCTGTGGAGAAGGCGACTTCGTCCCCAGTGTGCTTTTCCAAGAAGAAGCTTCCTTTGGCTAAAAGCGTGGAAGCATCACTGTAATGCCACCTTCTTCCGTCTGAGCAGCAAGACGGTAGGCAACCCTACTTTCCAAGAACATAGGGTTTCCAGAAGGAAAAAGCGATCTCTGAGAGACGTTTCCAAGGACAGAGATGGCGGGTCGTACTGGCCTTTAGAAACAAGTGTGTGGAGAATGCCCCTTTCAGAGGACCACCATTTCTCCTGCGAGAAGTCTTCTACAATGTATGTGTGGAGGCATCAGGCGGGTGCCGGGTCCATCCCTCAGGGAAAACACTCTGTCGAGAACAATGTTCCAGGAACGTCTTGCTTACAGAACGTCGAAGATTTCTCCAGGTCCTTGTGTGATGCGGAGGAGTCTGCCCTAATGGGATCTCTGAGAAACAAGGCCGCGGAGACTGGAAACCTTCCCTGCCACCTGGATATACGAAGACGGAAACCATTGCACGTCGATGTGTGGAAGTAGAGGCCAGGGGCCTTGACCTGATGCCCGGGAAGGCGTCTGTGCGGAATTCAACATGGAGCGAACAACCGAAATCTTCCCGTGTAGAGTCCTGTAGCATGGACGTGTACAAGCATCTGGAGCGGGCCCTCTTCTTCCCTCGGAGATACGAGCCCGTGGCGAATGCCACGTCGTGTTCACGTCCTTTCTCATGCGTTCTCTGCCATTTCCAGTGTCGGCGGTGAAGGATAGGCAAAGGGAAAAGTCCCCGTATCGGAGTCCCCAGGATGTGGGGAAAGCAGCTCCCAGGAAACCCAAGTTCCCCCCAGTGAGACGCTTTCTCACACACAGGTATGGGCGCATTCGAATGTGCGATATACTTCCTTCGGGGAAGGCGATGTTCCATGAATTTCGTGTTTCCAGGAGAGAAAGCTGATGTCCAGGACATGTGTGCAAGTCTTGAGATGCGGCAAGGTCCTTAGGGCGAGCTTCGAGTCTGTGGATCAAGCCCTTTTCGGATAACCACAAGTTTGTCAAGTGTGAATCATTCTGGCTTCCATGTGTGGAACAATCGAAACACGCCCTCTCCCTCTGTCTGTGAAGCAGTCTCTGGGGAATGCCACTTTCCCGTCAGAGGAAGTTGGTTACCGTGAGGAGCATTCTACCATCTTTCGCCAGAGGCACGCGGAAAGTGCGTCAGACGTCGCGGAACGCAAGCCTGGGAATAAAGCAAGATTCACCGTGGAACACGACCCTTCAAACGAAACCATTCTCATGGATGTGTGTGTTCTCAGACTAGAGTAATGCCGTGTCCTTGGCTTGGAGAAAGACTTCTGTGGAGGATGCAGTTCCAGCGACACTGTGGCTGTTCCACCGAGAAGCTTCCGAGCCTCTATGTGTGGAGGCATCCCGAGAGTGCCCCAGTCTTCTGTTTGAGAAAAAGAGTGTGAAGAAAAGCGCTGCCCACTAACATCTTGATGCCAGAAGCGAAAGCGATTTCTCCTATAGGTGTAGAAATAGAGGACAGGTGGTTTGTCCTTAGGCATGGAATCCAGATGGCAGAGACTGCATTTTTCAGAACCGCATAATTGTCTGCGGCATGAAGGATACCGGCACGTCTGTGGGGCAGCATCAGGAAGGTGCCCTCTAGTTCCGCAGTTGGTAACGGTCGGCTTAGAAGAGGACGTTGAAGGAAACACTTGCTTTCTGAAGACACAAGCCTTTTCCATTCTCCGCGTGTAGTCTGGAGGAAACTGCCCTAAAACCAATTCATCAACCAGAGACTCTGGACCATGGAACTCTAAACTGCCAGCTCGATATCTGAAGGTAGAAACACTTTCATATCTGTGTGGAAGGGCAGGCAAGTGGCCAGGATTCGGATGAGAGAACCTCATGCGTGGACATTGTAACTTAGAGCGAACAACAAATGTGCTCCCGTGAGAAGCCTGCTGGCCGGGAAGTGTTGACGCGTCAGGATGAAACCCTCTCATTCCCACCGTGGAAGAAATGTCTGCCTCAGGCACGTCTCCGCGACACCCTGGATCCTTCAATCCTATACCCTGCTAGCCTCTGTGGGTTGAAGTCTCAGAAAAGGGCAGGATCGGGCCCTCGGCGAAAGAGTTCTGTGTAGATAGCCTCTTTCGGCAATCAACGTGGTTCTTCAAAGGGGGAAGCCTTCTGGGAAGTATGTGTTGCCGTGTCAGGACAATGCCATCTCCGCCCATTGTCGAAAGTTGACTGTGGAGGACGACACGTTCCAGGACCATCTGGATTCCGGAAGAGAAGGCGATTTCTAGTGTAGGTATGGAAAGAGAGGCAAGGGGCCAGTCCCCGTCTGCGAGATCCAAGTCCGTGGAGAGTACAACTTCGGAGGCACAACAAGTTTCTCCCCAAAGGGAAGTTTCAAGCTCTGGGGTGGGCAAGCTTCGGCGGGGTTCCATATCCTTGCCTCTGAGAATCAAGGCTGTGGAGATTGTCACTTCCCGGGAGCATCTACTTTCTGGAGATCCAAACTGTGGGCACGGAGGTGGCACGCGAGACTAAGGGGCGTGTACCTGTCAGGGAGAACACAGTCCGTGGAGACGGCCACTTTCGTGACCATCTCGTTCCCTCAAGCCGGAAGTATCCTGGCCTATATTGATGAGAAGTAGCAGAATTCCTCAACCACTGCTCTGCCTAAATAGACTCTGGGCAATGCCACTTTCCCTAACACCGTGTCTCCAGAAGAGAATTGCCATGTCCAGTTCAAAAGCGGGGAGGTCTAGGAGAGGGACCACGGCCTCACGCTGAGAAACGGGCCTGGGTACATGCACCATTCAGGGAACGACAATGCTCCCCAACGAGGAGCATTCTAGCACGCATGGGTTGTGGCCTCCTAAACATGCCCCATCCTTGCCTCTGTGAAACGAGTCACTGGGCATTGCACGTGTCCCGACAGTGGAAGTTCTCTCCTGCCAGAATCTTTGGAGCACGTTTGTCTAGATGCACGGCCAAAGTGCCATGACCTTCGGTCAGGTAATGAACCCTGCGAATAAAGCACGTTTCAGACAAGAACACGACACTCTCAAACACACGCCTCAGAGCAGATCCGTGTGTTTTCACCGGAGGAAATGCCGTTTCCACCGTTGGACGAAGGAATGCTGGGGAGGAGGTCATTTCGGCAACATCGTAGATTTTCACGCCATAAAAATCCAAGCCTCCGTGTGTGCAACGATCACGAGAGGGCCATCGAATTTCCCGGGAGATACCAGACGCTGGAGGATCCGGTGTCCACTCACATCTTGTTTTCCGAAGAGAAAACGCATTTCTCATAGTTGTGTGGAAGTCTAGGGAAGGGGGCTTGTCCTTAAGATGAGAAACAAGACTGTGGAGAGTGCAACTTTCAGAGCACCCCAAGCATCTCTTTTGGGAAGCCTGGTTGCCCCTGTGCCTTGTGGCATCCGAAAGGTGCCTAACCTTCCCTCAGTGAATACACTCTCTTGGGAATACAGCGTTCAAGTCAACACTTGCTTCCTGAAGATACAAAGCTTTTCCAAGGCAGGTGTTTGATCAGGAGGAAACATGCCTACACGGACCTCTGGAAAACAAGACGTGGGAATGGTCATCGTCACGGCCATCTGGATGCGGGGAGATAGATCCATCTTCAATTCTTTGTGCGGAAGCATAGGCAAGGGTCTAGGACCCTATCCTGCGAAACAAGTCTCTGGAGAAGAGAATGTTCAGCACACCGCAGCTGTCCTGCCGGAGATGTGTTCTAGCATGGGTGTGTGCAAGCATCGGGAGAGTTCCATCCCCTTCCGTCTGCGACACAAGCCTGTGGAGATGGCCCCTTGGCAATAACATTTGGGTCCAGATTTCCAATCGAGTTCCAGGAGAGGTGCGGAAGGATAGGCCAGGTAACAAGTCCCCCAGTGTTCCAGTAACAATTCTGGGGAAGCACAGGTGCCAGGAAACACAAGTTCCTTCAGAGGAGATGCTTTCTAATACATACGTCCAGAAGTCTCTGTACATAGCCTACCCTTGCTTGTGGGAGTCAAGTTGGGTGGAATGCGAATTCCACTACCATCTTGTTTGCACAAGAGAGAAATCGAATCATTGCAATATATGCGCTGGAGCCTAGTGTACCGGGGCGATGTCCTGACGCTTTGAGAGAAGAGTGTGGAGCAGGCATCGTTGAGGAATCCACAAGTTTCTCAAGCGAGGAGCCTTCTAGCATTGCCGGGGTGAAGCGAACGAAACATGCACGAACCTTCCCTCTGTGAATAGGCTCGAGGGAATGCCAATTTCCCCACAGAGGAAGATTGTCCCGGTGGGAAGCTCTCTAGCCTGTTGGTCTGCAGGCCCGCGGAGAAGGCCACATATACTTCGCTAAGGAAAACTCTCTGTGAAGAAAGATAGGTTCAGTGAAGGAACCACACGTCCCACCAAACCCACTGAAACACACGGAGACGTTTTGGCATCAGGAAAGGCTTTATCCTTGCCTGGGTAGAATGCTTTTGGGAATACCTGTGGTGCCCCGGCTTTGGATTGCCAAGGAGCCCCTTCCTACCTTATAGGTGTGGGAGTGGGCAATGTCCTTCGACGTGGAGACAAGTCTGTGAAGCAAGCACCTTTCGGGGAACCACCAGACTCTCGAGCGAGAAGCATTCCAGCTTGCATGTCCTGAGGCTCCCGAAACACGGGCTCTCTTTGCGTCTCTGAATTAATCTCTGGGGAATGCAACGTTCCTTCACAGGAAGCATGTCCCAGCGGGACATTCTGTGGTATGTTTCTCTAGAAGTACGGGGATGGGTGGTCGCATTCAGGAGCTGCCGTGGCCTTGGCCGGGAGAAACAATTCTGTGGAGAAGGCGACTTCGTCCCCAGTGTGCTTTTCCAAGAAGAAGCTTCCTTAGGCCAAAAGCGTGGAAGCATCACTGTAATGCCACCTTCTTCCGTCTTAGCAGCAGGACGGTAGGCAACTCTACTTTCCAAGAACGTGGGGTTTCCAGAAGGAAAAAGCGATCTCTGAGAGACGTTTCCAAGGACAGAGATGGCGGGTCGTACTGGCCTTTAGAAACAAGAGTGGAGAATGCCCCTTTCAGAGGACCACCATTTCTCCTGCGAGAAGCCTTCTACAATGTATGTGTGGAGGCATCAGGCGGGTGCCGGGTCCATCCCTCAGGGAAAACACTCTGTCGAGAACAATGTTCCAGGAACTTCTTGCTTACAGAACGTCGAAGATTTCTCCAGGTCCTTGTGTGATGCGGAGGAGTCTGCCCTAATGGGATCTCTGAGAAACAAGGCTGCGGAGACTGGAAACCTTCCCTGCCACCTGGATATCCGAAGACGGAAACCATTGCACGTCGATGTGTGGAAGTAGAGGCCAGGGGCCTTGACCTGATGCCCGGGAAGGCGTCTGTGCGGAATTCAACATGGAGCGAACAACCGAAATCTTCCCGTGTAGAGTCCTGTAGCATGGAAGTGTACAAGCATCTGGAGCGGGCCCTCTCCTTCCCTCGGAGATACGAGCCCGTGGCGAATGCCACGTCGAGTTCACGTCCTTTCTCATGCGTTCTCTGCCATTTCCAGCGTCGGCCGTGAAGGATAGGCAAAGGGAAAAGTCCCCGTATCGGAGTCCCCAGGATGTGGGGAAAGCAGCTCCCAGGAAACCCAAGTTCCCCCCAGTGAGACGCTTTCTCACACACAGGTATGGGCGCATTCGAATGTGCGATATACTTCCTTCGGGGAAGGCGATGTTCCATGAATTTCGTGTTTCCAGGAGAGAAAGCTGATGTCCAGGATATGTGTGCAAGTCTTGAGATGCGGCAAGGTCCTTAGGGCGAGGTTCGAGTGTGTGGATCAAGCCCCTTTCGGATAACCACAAGTTTGTAAAGGGTGAATCATTCTGGCTTCCATGTGTGGAACAATCGAAACACGCCCTCTCCCTCTGTCTGTGAAGCAGTCTCTGGGGAATGCCACTTTCCCGTCAAAGGAAGTTGGTTCCCGTGAGGAGCATTCTACCATCTTTCGCCAGAGGCACGCGGAAAGTGCGTCAGACGTCGCGGAACTCAAGCCTGGGAATAAAGCAAGATTCACCGTGGAACACGACCCTTCAAACGAAACCATTCTCATGGATGTGTGTGTTCTCAGACTAGAGTAATGCCGTGTCCTTAGCTTGGAGAATAACTTCTGTGGAGGATGCAGTTCCAGCGACACTGTGGCTGTTCCACCGAGAAGCTTCCGAGCCTCTATGTGTGGAGGCATCCCGAGAGAGCCCCAGTCTTCTGTTTTAGAAAAAGAGTGTGAAGAAAAGCGCTGCCCGCTAACATCTTGATGCCAGAAGCGAAAGCGATTTCTCCTATAGGTGTAGAAATAGAGGACAGGTGGTTTGTCCTTAGGCATGGAATCCAGATGGCAGAGAGTGCATTTTTCAGAACCGCATAATTGTCTGTGGCATGAAGGATACCGGAACGTCTGTGGGGCAGCATCAGGAAGGTGCCCTCTAGTTCCGCAGTGGGTAACGGTCGGCTTAGAAGAAGACGTTGAAGGAAACACTTGCTTTCTGAAGACACAAGCCTTTTCCATTCTCCGCGTGTAGTCTGGAGGAAACTGCCCTAAAACCAATTCATCAACCAGAGACTCTGGACCATGGAACTCTAAACTGCCAGCTCGATATCTGAGGGTAGAAACACTTTCATATCTGTGTGGAAGGGCAGGCAAGTGGCCAGGATTCGGATGAGAGAACCTCATGCGTGGACATTGTAACTTAGAGCGAACAACAAATGTGCTCCCGTGAGAAGCCTGCTGGCCCGGAAGTGTTGACGCGTCAGGATGAAACCCTCTCATTCCCACCGTGGAAGAAATGTCTGCCTCAGGCACGTCTCCGCGACACCCTGGATCCTTCAATCCTATACCCTGCTAGCCTCTGTGGGTTGAAGTCTCAGAAAAGGGCAGGATCGGGCCTCGGCGAAAGAGTTCTGTGTAGATAGCCTCTTTCGGCAACCAACGTGGTTCTTCAAAGGGGGAAGCCTTGTAGGAAGTATGTGTTGCCGTGTCAGGACAATGCCATCTCCGCCCATCGTCGAAAGTTGACTGTGGAGGACGACACGTTCCAGGACCATCTGGATTCCGGAAGAGAAAGCGATTTCTAGTGTAGGTATGGAAAGAGAGGCAAGGGGCCAGTCCCCGTCTGCGAGATCCAAGTCCGTGGAGAGTACAACTTCGGAGGCACAACAAGTTTCTCCCCAAAGGGAAGTTTCAAGCTCTGGGGTGGGCAAGCTTCGGCGGGGTTCCATATCCTTGCCTCTGAGAATCAAGGCTGTGGAGATGGTCACTTCCCGGGAGCATCTACTTTCTGGAGATCCAAACTGTGGGCACGGAGGTGGCACGCGAGACTAAGGGGCGTGTTCCTGTCAGGGAGAACACAGTCCGTGGAGACGGCCACTTTCGTGAGCATCTCGTTCCCTCAAGCCGGAAGTATCCTGGCCTATATTGATGAGAAGTAGCAGAATTCCTCAACCTCTGCTCTGCCTAAATAGACTGTGGGCAATGACACTTTCCCTAACACCGTGTCTCCAGAAGAGAATTGCCATGTCCAGTTCAAAAGCGGGGAGGTCTAGGAGAGGGACCACGGCCTCACGCTGAGAAACGGGCCTGGGGACATTCACCATTCAGGGTACGACAATGCTCCCCAAAGAGGAGCATTCTAGCACGCATGGGTTGTGGCCTCCTAAACATGCCCCATCCTTGCCTCTGTGAAACGAGTCTCTGGGCATCGCACGCGTCCCGAAAGTGGAAGTTCTCTCCTGCCAGAATCTTTGGAGCACGTTTGTCTAGATGCACGGCCAAAGTGCCATGCCCTTCGGTCAGGTAATGAACCCTGCGAATAAAGCACGTTTCAGACAAGAACACGACACTCTCAAACACACGCCTCAGAGCAGATCCGTGTGTTTTCACCGGAGGAAATGCCGTTTCCACCGTTGGGCGAAGGAATGCTGGGGAGGAGGCCATTTCGGCAACATCGTAGATTTTCACGCCATAAAAATCCAAGCCTCCGTGTGTGCAACGATCACGAGAGGGCCATCGAATTTCCCGGGAGATACCAGACGCTGGAGGATCTGGTGTCCACTCACATCTTGTTTTCCGAAGAGAAAAGCCATTTCTCATAGTTGTGTGGAAGTCTAGGGAAGGGGGCTTGTCCTTAAGATGAGAAACAAGACTGTGGAGAGTGCAACTTTCTGAGCACCCCAAGCATCTCTTTTGGGAACCCTGGTTGCCCCTGTGCCTTGTGGCATCCGAAAGGTGCCTAAACTTCCCTCAGTGAATACACTCTCTTGGGAATACAGCGTTCAAGTCAACACTTGCTTCCTGAAGATACAAAGCTTTTCAAGGCAGGTGTTTGATCAGGAGGAAACATGCCTACACGGACCTCGGGAAAACAAGACGTGGGAATGGTCATCGTCACGGCCATCTGGATGCGGGGAGATAGATCCATCTTCAATTCTGTGTTCGGAAGCATAGGCAAGGGCCTAGGACCCTATCCTGAGAAAAAAGTCTCTGGAGAAGAGAATGTTCAGCACACCGCAGCTGTCCTGCCGGAGATGTGTTCTAGCATGGGTGTGTGCAAGCATCGGGAGAGTTCCATCCCCTTCCGTCTGCGAGACAAGCCTGTGGAGATGGCCCCTTGGCAATAACATTTGGGTCCAGATTTCCAATCGAGTTCCAGGAGAGGTGCGGAAGGATAGGCCAGGTAACAAGTCCCCCAGTGTTCCAGTAACAATTCTGGGGAAGCACAGGTGCCAGGAAACACAATTTCCTTCAGAGGAGATGCTTTCTAGTACTTACGTCCAGAAGTCTCTGTACATAGCCTACCCTTGCTTGTGGGAGGCAAGTTGGGTGGAATGCGAATTCCACTACCATCTTGTTTGCACAAGAGAGAAATCGAATCATTCCAATATATGCGCTGGAGCCTAGTGTACCGGGGCGATGTCCTGACGCTTTGAGAGAAGAGTGTGGAGGCAGGCATCGTTGAGGAATCCACAAGTTTCTCAAGCGAGGAGCCTTCTAGCATTGCCGGGGTGAAGCGACCGAAACATGCACGAACCTTCCCTCTGTGAATAGGCTCTAGGGAATGCCAATTTCCCCTCAGAGGAAGATTGTCCCGGTGGGAAGCTCTCTAGCCTGTTGGTCTGCAGGCCCGCGGACAAGGCCACATATACTTCGCTAAGGAAAACTCTCTGTGAAGAAAGATAGGTTCAGTGAAGGAACCACACGTCCCACCAAACCCACTGAAACACACGGAGACGTTTTGGCATCAGGAAAGGCTTTATCCTTGCCCTGGATAGAATGCTTTTGGGAGTACCTGTGCTGCCCCGGCTTTGGATTGCCAAGGAGCCCCTTCCTACCTTATAGGTGTGCGAGTGGGCAATGTCCTTCGACGTGGAGACAAGTCTGTGAAGCAAGCACCGTTCGGGGAACCACCAGACTCTCGAGCGAGAAGCATTCCAGCCTGCATGTCCTGAGGCTCCCGGAACACGGGCTCTCTTTGCGTCTCTGAATAAATCTCTGGGGAATGCAACGTTCCTTCACAGGAAGCATGTCCCAGCGGGACATTTTGTGGTATGTTTCTCTAGAAGTACGGGGATGGGTGGTCGCATTCAGGAGCTGCCGTGGCCTTGGCCGGTAGAAACAATTCTGTGGAGAAGGCGACTTCGTCCTCAGTGTGCTTTTCCAAGAAGAAGCTTCCTTAGGCTAAAAGCGTGGAAGCATCACTGTAATGCCACCTTCTTCCCTCTGAGCAGCAGGACGGTAGGCAAACCTACTTTCCAAGAACATGGGGTTTCCAGAAGGAAAAAGCGATCTCTGAGAGACGTTTCCAAGGGCAGAGATGGCGAGTCGTACTGGCCTTTAGAAACAAGTGTGTGGAGAATGCCCCTTTCAGAGGACCAACATTTCTCCTGCGAGAAGCCTTCTACAATGTATGTGTGGAGGCATCAGGCGGGTGCCGGGTCCATCCCTCAGGGAAAACACTCTGTCGAGAACAAGGTTCCAGGAACGTCTTGCTTACAGAACGTCGAAGATTTCTCCAGGTCCTTGTGTTATGCGGAGGAGTCTGCCCTAATGGGATCTCTGAGAAACAAGGCCGCGGAGACTGGAAACCTTCCCTGCCACCTGGATATACGAAGACGGAAACCATTGCACGTCGATGTGTGGAAGTAGCGGCCAGGGGCCTTGACCTGATGCCCGGGAAGGCGTCTGTGCGGAATTCAACATGGAGCGAACAACCGAAATCTTCCCGTGTAGAGTCCTGTAGCATGGACGTGTACAAGCATCTGGAGCGGGCCCTCTTCTTCCCTCGGAGATACGAGCCCGTGGCGAATGCCACGTCGAGTTCACGTCCTTTCTCATGCGTTCTCTGCCATTTCCAGTGTCGGCCGTGAAGGATAGGCAAAGGGAAAAGTCCCCGTATCGGAGTCCCCAGGATGTGGGGAAAGCAGCTCCCAGGAAACCCAAGTTCCCCCCAGTGAGACGCTTTCTCACACACAGGTATGGGCGCATTCGAATGTGCGATATACTTCCTTCGTGGAAGGCGATGTTCCATGAATTTCGTGTTTCCAAGAGAGAAAGCTGATGTCCATGACATGTGTGCAAGTCTTGAGATGCGGCAAGGTCCTTAGGGCGAGCTTCGAGTCTGTGGATCAAGCCCCTTTCGGAGAACCACAAGTTTGTCAAGTGTGAATCATTCTGGCTTCCATGTGTGGAACAATCGAAACACGCCCTCTCCCTCTGTCTGTGAAGCAGTCTCTGGGGAATGCCACTTTCCCGTCAGAGGAAGTTGGTTTCCGTGAGGAGCATTCTACCATCTTTCGCCAGAGGCACGCGGAAAGTGCGTCAGACGTCGCGGAACGCAAGCCTGGGAATAAAGCAAGATTCACCGTGGAACACGACCCTTCAAACGAAACCATTCTCATGGATGTGTGTGTTCTCAGACTAGAGTAATGCCGTGTCCTTGGCTTGGAGAAAGACTTCTGTGGAAGATGCAGTTCCAGCGACACTGTGGCTGTTCCACCGAGAAGCTTCCGAGTTCTATGTGTGGAGGCATCCCTAGAGTGCCCCAGTCTTCTGTTTGAGAAAAAGAGTGTGAAGAAAAGCGCTGCCCGCTAACATCTTGATGCCAGAAGCGAAAGCGATTTCTCCTATAGGTGTAGAAATAGAGGACAGGTGGTTTGTCCTTAGGCATGGAATCAGGATGGCAGAGACTGCATTTTTCAGAACCGCATAATTGTCTGCGGCATGAAGGATACCGGCACGTCTGTGGGGCAGCATCAGGAAGGTGCCCTCTAGTTCCGCAGTTGGTAACGGTCGGCTTAGAAGAGGACGTTGAAGGAAACTCTTGTTTCTGAAGACACAAGCCTTTTCCATTCTCCGCGTGTAGTCTGGAGGAAACTGCCCTAAAACCAATTCATCAACCAGAGACTCTGGACCATGGAACTCTAATCTGCCAGCTCGATATCTGAGGGTAGAAACACTTTCATATCTGTGTGGAAGGGCAGGCAAGTGGCCAGGATTCGGATGAGAGAACCTCATGCGTGGACATTGTAACTTAGAGCGAACAACAAATGTGCTCCCGTGAGAAGCCTGCTGGCCGCGAAGTGTTGAAGCGTCAGGATGAAGCCCTCTCATTCCCACCGTGGAAGAAATGTCTGCCTCAGGCACGTCTCCGCGACACCCTGGATCCTTCAATCCTATACCCTGCTAGCCTCTGTGGGTTGAAGTCTCAGAAAAGGGCAGGATCGGGCCCTCGGGGAAAGAGTTCTGTGTAGATAGCCTCTTTCGGCAACCAACGTGGTTCTTCAAAGGGGGAAGCCTTGTAGGAAGTATGTGTTGCCGTGTCAGGACAATGCCATCTCCGCCCATCGTCGAAAGTTGACTGTGGAGGACGACACGATCCAGGACCATCTGGATTCCGGAAGAGAAAGCGATTTCTAGTGTAGGTATGGAAAGAGAGGCAAGGGGCCAGTCCCCGTCTGCGAGATCCAAGTCCGTGGAGAGTACAACTTCGGAGGCACAACAAGTTTCTCCCCAAAGGGAAGTTTCAAGCTCTGGGGTGGGCAAGCTTCGGCAGGTTTCCATATCCTTGCCTCTGAGAATCAAGGCTGTGGAGATGGTCACATCCCGGGAGCATCTACTTTCTGGAGATCCAAACTGTGGGCACGGAGGTGGCACGCGAGACGAAAGGGGCGTGTCCCTGTCAGGGAGAACACAGTCCGTGGAGACGGCCACTTTCGTGAGCATCTCGTTCCCTCAAGCCGGAATTATCCTGGCCTATATTGATGAGAAGTAGCAGAATTCCTCAACCTCTGCTCTGCCTAAATAGACTGTGGGCAATGCCACTTTCCCTAACACCGTGTCTCCAGAAGAGAATTGCCATGTCCAGTTCAAAAGCGGGGAGGTCTAGGAGAGGGACCACGGCCTCACGCTGAGAAACGGGCCTGGGGACATGCACCATTCAGGGAACGACAATGCTCCCAAACGAGGAGCATTCTAGCACGCATGGGTTGTGGCCTCCTAAACATGCCCCATCCTTGCCTCTGTGAAACGAGTCTCTGGGCATTGCACGTGTCCCGACAGTGGAAGTTCTCTCCTGCCAGAATCTTTGGAGCACGATTGTCTAGATGCACGGTCAAAGTGCCATGCCCTTCGGTCAGGTAATGAACCCTGCGAATAAAGCACGTTTCAGACAAGAACACGACACTCTCAAACACACGCCTCAGAGCAGATCCGTGTGTTTTCACCGGAGGAAATGCCGTTTCCACCGTTGGGCGAAGGAATGCTGGAGAGGAGGCCATTTCGGCAACATCGTAGATTTTCACGCCATAAAAATCCAAGCTTCCGTGTGTGCAACGATCACGAGAGGGCCATCGAATTTCCCGGGAGATACCAGACGCTAGAGGATCCGGTGTCCACTCACATCTTGTTTTCCGAAGAGAAAACGCATTTCTCATAGTTGTGTGGAAGTCTAGGGAAGGGGGCTTGTCCTTAAGATGAGAAACAAGACTGTGGAGAGTGCAACTTTCAGAGCACACCAAGCATCTCTTTTGGGAAGCCTGGTTGCCCCTGTGCCTTGTGGCATCCGAATGGTGCCTAACCTTCCCTCAGTGAATACACTCTCTTGGGAATACAGCGTTCAAGTCAACACTTGCTTCCTGAAGATACAAAGATTTCCAAGGCAGGTGTTTGATCAGGAGGAAACATGCCTACACGGACCTCTGGAAAACAAGATGTGGGAATGGTCATCGTCACGGCCATCTGGATGGGGGGAGATAGATCCATCTTGAATTCTGTGTGCGGAAGCATAGGCAAGGGTCTAGGACCCTATCCTGAGATACAAGTCTCTGGAGAAGAGAATGTTCAGCACACCGCAGCTGTCCTGCCGGAGATGTGTTCTAGCATGGGTGTGTGCAAGCATCGGGAGAGTTCCATCCCCTTCCGTCTGCGAGACAAGCCTGTGGAGATGGCCCTTTGGCCATAACATTTGGGTCCAGATTTCCAATCGAGTTCCAGGAGAGGTGCGGAAGGATAGGCCAGGTAACAAGTCCCCCAGTGTTCCAGTAACAATTCTGGGGAAGCACAGGTGCCAGGAAACACAAGTTCCTTCAGAGGAGATGCTTTCTAGTACTTACGTCCAGAAGTCTCTGTACATAGCCTACCCTTGCTTGTGGGAGGCCAGTTGGGTGGAATGCGAATTCCACTACCATCTTGTTTGCACAAGAGAGAAATCGAATCATTCCAATATATGCGCTGGAGCCTAGTGTACCGGGGCGATGTCCTGACGCTTTGAGAGAAGAGTGTGGAGCAGGCATCGTTGAGGAATCCACAAGTTTCTCAAGCGAGGAGCCTTCTAGCATTGCCGGGGTGAAGCGACCGAAACATGCACGAACCTTCCCTCTGTGAATAGGCTCTAGGGAATGCCAATTTCCCCTCAGAGGAAGATTGTCCCGGTGGGAAGCTCTCTAGCCTGTTGGTCTGCAGGCCCGCGGACAAGGCCACATATACTTCGCTAAGGAAAACTCTCTGTGAAGAAAGATAGGTTCAGTGAAGGAACCACACGTCCCACCAAACCCACTGAAACACACGGAGACGTTTTGGCATCAGGAAAGGCTTTATCCTTGCCCTGGATAGAAGGCTTTTGGGAGTACCTGTGCTGCCCCGGCGTTGGATTGCCAAGGAGCCCCTTCCTACCTTATAGGTGTGGGAGTGGGCAATGTCCTTCGACGTGGAGACAAGTCTGTGAAGCAAGCACCGTTCGGGGAACCACCAGACTCTCGAGCGAGAAGCATTCCAGCCTGCATGTCCTCAGGCTCCCGAAACACGGGCTCTCTTTGCGTCTCTGAATAAATCTTTGGGGAATGCAACGTTCCTTCACAGGAAGCATGTCCCAGCGGGACAATTTGTGGTATGTTTCTCTAGAAGTACGGGGATGGGTGGTCGCATTCAGGAGCTGCCGTGGCCTTGGCCGGGAGAAACAATTCTGTGGAGAAGGCGACTTCGTCCCCAGTGTGCTTTTCCAAGAAGAAGCTTCCTTAGGCTAAAACCGTGGAAGCATCACTGTAATGCCACCTTCTTCCGTCTGAGCAGCAGGACGGTAGGCAACCCTACTTTCCAAGAACATAGGGTTTCCAGAAGGAAAAAGCGATCTCTGAGAGATGTTTCCAAGGACAGAGATGGCGAGTCGTACTGGCCTTTAGAAACAAGTGTGTGGAGAATGCCCCTTTCAGAGGACCACCATTTCTCCTGCGAGAAGCCTTCTACAATGTATGTGTGGAGGCATCAGGCGGGTGCCGGGTCCATCCCTCAGGGAAAACACTCTGTCGAGAACAATGTTCCAGGAACGTCTTGCTTACAGAACGTCGAAGATTTCTCCAGGTCCTTGTGTGATGCGGAGGAGTCTGCCCTAATGGGATCTCTGAGAAACAAGGCTGCGGAGACTGGAAACCTTCCCTGCCACCTGGATATACGAAGACGGAAACCATTGCACGTCGATGTGTGGAAGTAGAGGCCAGGGGCCTTGACCTGATGCCCGGGAAGGCGTCTGTGCGTTATTCAACATGGAGCGAACAACCGAAATCTCCCGTGTAGAGTCCTGTAGCATGGACGTGTACAAACATCTGGAGCGGGCCCTCTTCTTCCCTCGGAGATACGAGCCCGTGGCGAATGCCACGTCGAGTTCACGTCCTTTCTCATGCGTTCTCTGCCATTTCCAGTGTCGGCTGTGAAGGATAGGCAAAGGGAAAAGTCCCCGTATCGGAGTCCCCAGGATGTGGGGAAAGCAGCTCCCAGGAAACCCAAGTTCCCCCCAGTGAGACGCTTTCTCACACACAGGTATGGGCGCATTCGAATGTGCGATATACTTCCTTCGGGGAAGGCGATGTTCCATGAATTTCGTGTTTCCAGGAGAGAAAGCTGATGTCCAGGACATGTGTGCAAGTCTTGAGATGCGGCAAGGTCCTTAGGGCGAGCTTCGAGTCTGTGGATCAAGCCCCTTTCGGATAACCACAAGTTTGTCAAGTGTGAATCATTCTGGCTTCCATGTGTGGAACAATCGAAACACGCCCTCTCCCTCTGTCTGTGAAGCAGTCTCTGGGGAATGCCACTTTCCCGTCAGAGGAAGTTGGTTTCCGTGAGGAGCATTCTACCATCTTTCGCCAGAGGCACGCGGAAAGTGCGTCAGACGTCGCGGAACGCAAGCCTGGGAATAAAGCAAGATTCACCGTGGAACACGACCCTTCAAATGAAACCATTCTCATGGATGTGTGTGTTCTCAGACTAGAGTAATGCCGTGTCCTTGGCTTGGAGAAAGACTTCTGTGGAGGATGCAGTTCCAGCGACACTGTGGCTGTTCCACCGAGAAGCTTCCGAGCCTCTCAGTGTGGAGGCATCCCGAGAGTGCCCCAGTCTTCTGTTTGAGAAAAAGAGTGTGAAGAAAAGCGCTGCCCGCTAACATCTTGATGCCAGAAGCGAAAGCGATTTCTCCTATAGGTGTAGAAATAGAGGACAGGTGGTTTGTCCTTAGGCATGGAATCCAGATGGCAGAGACTGCATTTTTCAGAACCGCATAATTGTCTGCGGCATGAAGGATACCGGCACGTCTGTGGGGCAGCATCAGGAAGGTGCCCTCTAGTTCCGCAGTTGGTAACGGTCGGCTTAGAAGAGGACGTTGAAGGAAACACTTGCTTTCTGAAGACACAAGCCTTTTCCATTCTCCGCGTGTAGTCTGGAGGAAACTGCCCTAAAACCAATTCATCAACCAGAGACTCTGGACCATGGAACTCTAAACTGCCAGCTCGATATCTGAGGGTAGAAACACTTTCATATCTGTGTGGAAGGGCAGGCAAGTGGCCAGGATTCGGATGAGAGAACCTCATGCGTGGACATTGTAACTTAGAGCGAACAACAAATGTGCTCCCGTGAGAAGCCTGCTGGCCGGGAAGTGTTGACGCGTCAGGATGAAACCCTCTCATTCCCACCGTGGAAGAAATGTCTGCCTCAGGCACGTCTCCGCGACACCCTGGATCCTTCAATCCTATACCCTGCTAGCCTCTGTGGGTTGAAGTCTCAGAAAAGGGCAGGATCGGGCCCTCGGCGAAAGAGTTCTGTGTAGATAGCCTCTTTCGGCAATCAACGTGGTTCTTCAAAGGGGGAAGCCTTCTGGGAAGTATGTGTTGCCGTGTCAGGACAATGCCATCTCCGCCCATTGTCGAAAGTTGACTGTGGAGGACGACACGTTCCAGGACCATCTGGATTCCGGAAGAGAAAGCGATTTCTAGTGTAGGTATGGAAAGAGAGGCAAGGGGCCAGTCCCCGTCTGCGAGATCCAAGTCCGTGGAGAGTACAACTTCGGAGGCACAACAAGTTTCTCCCCAAAGGGAAGTTTCAAGCTCTGGGGTGGGCAAGCTTCGGCGGGGTTCCATATCCTTGCCTCTGAGAATCAAGGCTGTGGAGATGGTCACTTCCCGGGAGCATCTACTTTCTGGAGATCCAAACTGTGGGCACGGAGGTGGCACGCGAGACTAAGGGGCGTGTACCTGTCAGGGAGAACACAGTCCGTGGAGACGGCCACTTTCGTGACCATCTCGTTCCCTCAAGCCGGAAGTATCCTGGCCTATATTGATGAGAAGTAGCAGAATTCCTCAACCTCTGCTCTGCCTAAATAGACTCTGGGCAATGCCACTTTCCCTAACACCGTGTCTCCAGAAGAGAATTGCCATGTCCAGTTCAAAAGCGGGGAGGTCTAGGAGAGGGACCACGGCCTCACGCTGAGAAACGGGCCTGGGTACATGCACCATTCAGGGAACGACAATGCTCCCCAACGAGGAGCATTCTAGCACGCATGGGTTGTGGCCTCGTAAACATCCCCCATCCTTGCCTCTGTGAAACGAGTCACTGGGCATTGCACGTGTCCCGACAGTGGAAGTTCTCTCCTGCCAGAATCTTTGGAGCACGTTTGTCTAGATGCACGGCCAAAGTGCCATGACCTTCGGTCAGGTAATGAACCCTGCGAATAAAGCACGTTTCAGACAAGAACACGACACTCTCAAACACACGCCTCAGAGCAGATCCGTGTGTTTTCACCGGAGGAAATGCCGTTTCCACCGTTGGACGAAGGAATGCTGGGGAGGAGGTCATTTCGGCAACATCGTAGATTTTCACGCCATAAAAATCCAAGCCTCCGTGTGTGCAACGATCACGAGAGGGCCATCGAATTTCCCGGGAGATACCAGACGCTGGAGGATCCGGTGTCCACTCACATCTAGTTTTCCGAAGAGAAAACGCATTTCTCATAGTTGTGTGGAAGTCTAGGGAAGGGGGCTTGTCCTTAAGATGAGAAACAAGACTGTGGAGAGTGCAACTTTCAGAGCACCCCAAGCATCTCTTTTGGGAAGCCTGGTTGCCCCTGTGCCTTGTGGCATCCGAAAGGTGCCTAACCTTCCCTCAGTGAATACACTCTCTTGGGAATACAGCGTTCAAGTCAACACTTGCTTCCTGAAGATACAAAGCTTTTCCAAGGCAGGTGTTTGATCAGGAGGAAACATGCCTACACGGACCTCTGGAAAACAAGACGTGGGAATGGTCATCGTCACGGCCATCTGGATGCGGGGAGATAGATTCATCTTCAATTCTTTGTGCGGAAGCATAGGCAAGGGTCTAGGACCCTATCCTGCGAAACAAGTCTCTGGAGAAGAGAATGTTCAGCACACCGCAGCTGTCCTGCCGGAGATGTGTTCTAGCATGGGTGTGTGCAAGCATCGGGAGAGTTCCATCCCCTTCCGTCTGCGACACAAGCCTGTGGAGATGGCCCCTTGGCAATAACATTTGGGTCCAGATTTCCAATCGAGTTCCAGGAGAGGTGCGGAAGGATAGGCCAGGTAACAAGTCCCCCAGTGTTCCAGTAACAATTCTGGGGAAGCACAGGTGCCAGGAAACACAAGTTCCTTCAGAGGAGATGCTTTCTAATACATACGTCCAGAAGTCTCTGTACATAGCCTACCCTTGCTTGTGGGAGTCAAGTTGGGTGGAATGCGAATTCCACTACCATCTTGTTTGCACAAGAGAGAAATCGAATCATTGCAATATATGCGCTGGAGCCTAGTGTACCGGGGCGATGTCCTGACGCTTTGAGAGAAGAGTGTGGAGCAGGCATCGTTGAGGAATCCACAAGTTTCTCAAGCGAGGAGCCTTCTAGCACTGCCGGGGTGAAGCGAACGAAACATGCACGAACCTTCCCTCTGTGAATAGGCTCGAGGGAATGCCAATTTCCCCACAGAGGAAGATTGTCCCGGTGGGAAGCTCTCTAGCCTGTTGGTCTGCAGGCCCGCGGAGAAGGCCACATATACTTCGCTAAGGAAAACTCTCTGTGAAGAAAGATAGGTTCAGTGAAGGAACCACACGTCCCACCAAACCCACTGAAACACACGGAGACGTTTTGGCATCAGGAAAGGCTTTATCCTTGCCTGGGTAGAATGCTTTTGGGAGTACCTGTGGTGCCCCGGCTTTGGATTGCCAAGGAGCCCCTTCCTACCTTATAGGTGTGGGAGTGGGCAATGTCCTTCGACGTGGAGACAAGTCTGTGAAGCAAGCACCTTTCGGGGAACCACCAGACTCTCGAGCGAGAAGCATTCCAGCTTGCATGTCCTGAGGCTCCCGAAACACGGGCTCTCTTTGCGTCTCTGAATAAATCTCTGGGGAATGCAACGTTCCTTCACAGGAAGCATGTCCCAGCGGGACATTTTGTGGTATGTTTCTCTAGAAGTACGGGGATGGGTGGTCGCATTCAGGAGCTGCCGTGGCCTTGGCCGGGAGAAACAATTCTGTGGAGAAGGCGACTTCGTCCCCAGTGTGCTTTTCCAAGAAGAAGCTTCCTTAGGCCAAAAGCGTGGAAGCATCACTGTAATGCCACCTTCTTCCGTCTGAGCAGCAGGACGGTAGGCAACCCTACTTTCCAAGAACGTGGGGTTTCCAGAAGGAAAAAGCGATCTCTGAGAGACGTTTCCAAGGACAGAGATGGCGGGTCGTACTGGCCTTTAGAAACAAGTGTGTGGAGAATGCCCCTTTCAGAGGACCACCATTTCTCCTGCGAGAAGCCTTCTACAATGTATGTGTGGAGGCATCAGGCGGGTGCCGGGTCCATCCCTCAGGGAAAACACTCTGTCGAGAACAATGTTCCAGGAACGTCTTGCTTACAGAACGTCGAAGATTTCTCCAGGTCCTTGTGTGATGCGGAGGAGTCTGCCCTAATGGGATCTCTGAGAAACAAGGCTGCGGAGACTGGAAACCTTCCCTGCCACCTGGATATCCGAAGACGGAAACCATTGCACGTCGATGTGTGGAAGTAGAGGCCAGGGGCCTTGACCTGATGCCCGGGAAGGCGTCTGTGCGGAATTCAACATGGAGCGAACAACCGAAATCTTCCCGTGTAGAGTCCTGTAGCATGGAAGTGTACAAGCATCTGGAGCGGGCCCTCTCCTTCCCTCGGAGATACGAGCCCGTGGCGAATGCCACGTCGAGTTCACGTCCTTTCTCATGCGTTCTCTGCCATTTCCAGCGTCGGCCGTGAAGGATAGGCAAAGGGAAAAATCCCCGTATCGGAGTCCCCAGGATGTGGGGAAAGCAGCTCCCAGGAAACCCAAGTTCCCCCCAGTGAGACGCTTTCTCACACACAGGTATGGGCGCATTCGAATGTGCGATATACTTCCTTCGGGGAAGGCGATGTTCCATGAATTTCGTGTTTCCAGGAGAGAAAGCTGATGTCCAGGATATGTGTGCAAGTCTTGAGATGCGGCAAGGTCCTTAGGGCGAGGTTCGAGTGTGTGGATCAAGCCCCTTTCGGATAACCACAAGTTTGTAAAGTGTGAATCATTCTGGCTTCCATGTGTGGAACAATCGAAACACGCCCTCTCCCTCTGTCTGTGAAGCAGTCTCTGGGGAATGCCACTTTCCCGTCAAAGGAAGTTGGTTCCCGTGAGGAGCATTCTACCATCTTTCGCCAGAGGCACGCGGAAAGTGCGTCAGACGTCGCGGAACTCAAGCCTGGGAATAAAGCAAGATTCACCGTGGAACACGACCCTTCAAACGAAACCATTCTCATGGATGTGTGTGTTCTCAGACTAGAGTAATGCCGTGTCCTTAGCTTGGAGAATAACTTCTGTGGAGGATGCAGTTCCAGCGACACTGTGGCTGTTCCACCGAGAAGCTTCCGAGCCTCTATGTGTGGAGGCATCCCGAGAGTGCCCCAGTCTTCTGTTTTAGAAAAAGAGTGTGAAGAAAAGCGCTGCCCGCTAACATCTTGATGCCAGAAGCGAAAGCGATTTCTCCTATAGGTGTAGAAATAGAGGACAGGTGGTTTGTCCTTAGGCATGGAATCCAGATGGCAGAGAGTGCATTTTTCAGAACCGCATAATTGTCTGCGGCATGAAGGATACCGGCACGTCTGTGGGGCAGCATCAGGAAGGTGCCCTCTAGTTCCGCAGTTGGTAACGGTCGGCTTAGAAGAAGACGTTGAAGGAAACACTTGCTTTCTGAAGACACAAGCCTTTTCCATTCTCCGCGTGTAGTCTGGAGGAAACTGCCCTAAAACCAATTCATCAACCAGAGACTCTGGACCATGGAACTCTAAACTGCCAGCTCGATATCTGAGGGTAGAAACACTTTCATATCTGTGTGGAAGGGCAGGCAAGTGGCCAGGATTCGGATGAGAGAACCTCATGCGTGGACATTGTAACTTAGAGCGAACAACAAATGTGCTCCCGTGAGAAGCCTGCTGGCCCGGAAGTGTTGACGCGTCAGGATGAAACCCTCTCATTCCCACCGTGGAAGAAATGTCTGCCTCAGGCACGTCTCCGCGACACCCTGGATCCTTCAATCCTATACCCTGCTAGCCTCTGTGGGTTGAAGTCTCAGAAAAGGGCAGGATCGGGCCCTCGGCGAAAGAGTTCTGTGTAGATAGCCTCTTTCGGCAACCAACGTGGTTCTTCAAAGGGGGAAGCCTTGTAGGAAGTATGTGTTGCCGTGTCAGGACAATGCCATCTCCGCCCATCGTCGAAAGTTGACTGTGGAGGACGACACATTCCAGGACCATCTGGATTCCGGAAGAGAAAGCGATTTCTAGTGTAGGTATGGAAAGAGAGGCAAGGGGCCAGTCCCCGTCTGCGAGATCCAAGTCCGTGGAGATTACAACTTCGGAGGCACAACAAGTTTCTCCCCAAAGGGAAGTTTCAAGCTCTGGGGTGGGCAAGCTTCGGCGGGGTTCCATATCCTTGCCTCTGAGAATCAAGGCTGTGGAGATGGTCACTTCCCGGGAGCATCTATTTCTGGAGATCCAAACTGTGGGCACGGAGGTGGCACGCGAGACTAAGGGGCGTGTTCCTGTCAGGGAGAACACAGTCCGTGGAGACGGCCACTTTCGTGAGCATCTCGTTCCCTCAAGCCGGAAGTATCCTGGCCTATATTGATGAGAAGTAGCAGAATTCCTCAACCTCTGCTCTGCCTAAATAGACTGTGGGCAATGACACTTTCCCTAACACCGTGTCTCCAGAAGAGAATTGCCATGTCCAGTTCAAAAGCGGGGAGGTCTAGGAGAGGGACCACGGCCTCACGCTGAGAAACGGGCCTGGGGACATGCACCATTCAGGGTACGACAATGCTCCCCAAAGAGGAGCATTCTAGCACGCATGGGTTGTGGCCTCCTAAACATGCCCCATCCTTGCCTCTGTGAAACGAGTCTCTGGGCATCGCACGTGTCCCGAAAGTGGAAGTTCTCTCCTGCCAGAATCTTTGGAGCACGTTTGTCTAGATGCACGGCCAAAGTGCCATGCCCTTCGGTCAGGTAATGAACCCTGCGAATAAAGCACGTTTCAGACAAGAACACGACACTCTCAAACACACGCCTCAGAGCAGATCCGTGTGTTTTCACCGGAGGAAATGCCGTTTCCACCGTTGGGCGAAGGAATGCTGGGGAGGAGGCCATTTCGGCAACATCGTAGATTTTCACGCCATAAAAATCCAAGCCTCCGTGTGTGCAACGATCACGAGAGGGCCATCGAATTTCCCGGGAGATACCAGACGCTGGAGGATCTGGTGTCCACTCACATCTTGTTTTCCGAAGAGAAAAGCCATTTCTCATAGTTGTGTGGAAGTCTAGGGAAGGGGGCTTGTCCTTAAGATGAGAAACAAGACTGTGGAGAGTGCAACTTTCTGAGCACCCCAAGCATCTCTTTTGGGAACCCTGGTTGCCCCTGTGCCTTGTGGCATCCGAAAGGTGCCTAAACTTCCCTCAGTGAATACACTCTCTTGGGAATACAGCGTTCAAGTCAACACTTGCTTCCTGAAGATACAAAGCTTTTCAAGGCAGGTGTTTGATCAGGAGGAAACATGCCTACACGGACCTCGGGAAAACAAGACGTGGGAATGGTCATCATCACGGCCATCTGGATGCGGGGAGATAGATCCATCTTCAATTCTGTGTTCGGAAGCATAGGCAAGGGCCTAGGACCCTATCCTGAGAAAAAAGTCTCTGGAGAAGAGAATGTTCAGCACACCGCAGCTGTCCTGCCGGAGATGTGTTCTAGCATGGGTGTGTGCAAGCATCGGGAGAGTTCCATCCCCTTCCGTCTGCGAGACAAGCCTGTGGAGATGGCCCCTTGGCAATAACATTTGGGTCCAGATTTCCAATCGAGTTCCAGGAGAGGTGCGGAAGGATAGGCCAGGTAACAAGTCCCCCAGTGTTCCAGTAACAATTCTGGGGAAGCACAGGTGCCAGGAAACACAATTTCCTTCAGAGGAGATGCTTTCTAGTACTTACGTCCAGAAGTCTCTGTACATAGCCTACCCTTGCTTGTGGGAGGCAAGTTGGGTGGAATGCGAATTCCACTACCATCTTGTTTGCACAAGAGAGAAATCGAATCATTCCAATATATGCGCTGGAGCCTAGTGTACCGGGGCGATGTCCTGACGCTTTGAGAGAAGAGTGTGGAGGCAGGCATCGTTGAGGAATCCACAAGTTTCTCAAGCGAGGAGCCTTCTAGCATTGCCGGGGTGAAGCGACCGAAACATGCACGAACCTTCCCTCTGTGAATAGGCTCTAGGGAATGCCAATTTCCCCTCAGAGGAAGATTGTCCCGGTGGGAAGCTCTCTAGCCTGTTGGTCTGCAGGCCCGCGGACAAGGCCACATATACTTCGCTAAGGAAAACTCTCTGTGAAGAAAGATAGGTTCAGTGAAGGAACCACACGTCCCACCAAACCCACTGAAACACACGGAGACGTTTTGGCATCAGGAAAGGCTTTATCCTTGCCCTGGATAGAATGCTTTTGGGAGTACCTGTGCTGCCCCGGCGTTGGATTGCCAAGGAGCCCCTTCCTACCTTATAGGTGTGCGAGTGGGCAATGTCCTTCGACGTGGAGACAAGTCTGTGAAGCAAGCACCGTTCGGGGAACCACCAGACTCTCGAGCGAGAAGCATTCCAGCCTGCATGTCCTGAGGCTCCCGGAACACGGGCTCTCTTTGCGTCTCTGAATAAATCTCTGGGGAATGCAACGTTCCTTCACAGGAAGCATGTCCCAGCGGGAAATTTTGTGGTATGTTTCTCTAGAAGTACGGGGATGGGTGGTCGCATTCAGGAGCTGCCGTGGCCTTGGCCGGTAGAAACAATTCTGTGGAGAAGGCGACTTCGTCCTCAGTGTGCTTTTCCAAGAAGAAGCTTCCTTAGGCTAAAAGGGTGGAAGCATCACTGTAATGCCACCTTCTTCCCTCTGAGCAGCAGGACGGTAGGCAAACCTACTTTCCAAGAACATGGGGTTTCCAGAAGGAAAAAGCGATCTCTGAGAGACGTTTCCAAGGGCAGAGATGGCGAGTCGTACTGGCCTTTAGAAACAAGTGTGTGGAGAATGCCCATTTCAGAGGACCAACATTTCTCCTGCGAGAAGCCTTCTACAATGTATGTGTGGAGGCATCAGGCGGGTGCCGGGTCCATCCCTCAGGGAAAACACTCTGTCGAGAACAAGGTTCCAGGAACGTCTTGGTTACAGAACTTGGAAGATTTCTCCAGGTCCTTGTGTTATGCGGAGGAGTCTGCCCTAATGGGATCTCTGAGAAACAAGGCCGCGGAGACTGGAAACCTTCCCTGCCACCTGGATATACGAAGACGGAAACCATTGCACGTCGATGTGTGGAAGTAGCGGCCAGGGGCCTTGACCTGATGCCCGGGAAGGCGTCTGTGCGGAATTCAACATGGAGCGAACAACCGAAATCTTCCCGTGTAGAGTCCTGTAGCATGGACGTGTACAAGCATCTGGAGCGGGCCCTCTTCTTCCCTCGGAGATACGAGCCCGTGGCGAATGCCACGTCGAGTTCACGTCCTTTCTCATGCGTTCTCTGCCATTTCCAGTGTCGGCCGTGAAGGATAGGCAAAGGGAAAAGTCCCCGTATCGGAGTCCCCAGGATGTGGGGAAAGCAGCTCCCAGGAAACCCAAGTTCCCCCCAGTGAGACGCTTTCTCACACACAGGTATGGGCGCATTCGAATGTGCGATATACTTCCTTCGTGGAAGGCGATGTTCCATGAATTTCGTGTTTCCAAGAGAGAAAGCTGATGTCCATGACATGTGTGCAAGTCTTGAGATGCGGCAAGGTCCTTAGGGCGAGCTTCGAGTCTGTGGATCAAGCCCCTTTCGGAGAACCACAAGTTTGTCAAGTGTGAATCATTCTGGCTTCCATGTGTGGAACAATCGAAACACGCCCTCTCCCTCTGTCTGTGAAGCAGTCTCTGGGGAATGCCACTTTCCCGTCAGAGGAAGTTGGTTCCCGTGAGGAGCATTCTACCATCTTTCGCCAGAGGCACGCGGAAAGTGCGTCAGACGTCGCGGAACGCAAGCCTGGGAATAAAGCAAGATTCACCGTGGAACACGACCCTTCAAACGAAACCATTCTCATGGATGTGTGTGTTCTCAGACTAGAGTAATGCCGTGTCCTTGGCTTGGAGAAAGACTTCTGTGGAAGATGCAGTTCCAGCGACACTGTGGCTGTTCCACCGAGAAGCTTCCGAGTTCTATGTGTGGAGGCATCCCTAGAGTGCCCCAGTCTTCTGTTTGAGAAAAAGAGTGTGAAGAAAAGCGCTGCCCGCTAACATCTTGATGCCAGAAGCGAAAGCGATTTCTCCTATAGGTGTAGAAATAGAGGACAGGTGGTTTGTCCTTAGGCATGGAATCAGGATGGCAGAGACTGCATTTTTCAGAACCGCATAATTGTCTGCGGCATGAAGGATACCGGCACGTCTGTGGGGCAGCATCAGGAAGGTGCCCTCTAGTTCCGCAGTTGGTAACGGTCGGCTTAGAAGAGGACGTTGAAGGAAACACTTGCTTTCTGAAGACACAAGCCTTTTCCATTCTCCGCGTGTAGTCTGGAGGAAACTGCCCTAAAACCAATTCATCAACCAGAGACTCTGGACCATGGAACTCTAAACTGCCAGCTCGATATCTGAGGGTAGAAACACTTTCATATCTGTGTGGAAGGGCAGGCAAGTGGCCAGGATTCGGATGAGAGAACCTCATGCGTGGACATTGTAACTTAGAGCGAACAACAAATGTGCTCCCGTGAGAAGCCTGCTGGCCGCGAAGTGTTGAAGCGTCAGGATGAAGCCCTCTCATTCCCACCGTGGAAGAAATGTCTGCCTCAGGCACGTCTCCGCGACACCCTGGATCCTTCAATCCTATACCCTGCTAGCCTCTGTGGGTTGAAGTCTCAGAAAAGGGCAGGATCGGGCCCTCGGGGAAAGAGTTCTGTGTAGATAGCCTCTTTCGGCAACCAACGTGGTTCTTCAAAGGGGGAAGCCTTGTAGGAAGTATGTGTTGCCGTGTCAGGACAATGCCATCTCCGCCCATCGTCGAAAGTTGACTGTGGAGGACGACACGATCCAGGACCATCTGGATTCCGGAAGAGAAAGCGATTTCTAGTGTAGGTATGGAAAGAGAGGCAAGGGGCCAGTCCCCGTCTGCGAGATCCAAGTCCGTGGAGAGTACAACTTCGGAGGCACAACAAGTTTCTCCCCAAAGGGAAGTTTCAAGCTCTGGGGTGGGCAAGCTTCGGCGGGTTTCCATATCCTTGCCTCTGAGAATCAAGGCTGTGGAGATGGTCACATCCCGGGAGCATCTACTTTCTGGAGATCCAAACTGTGGGCACGGAGGTGGCACGCGAGACGAAAGGGGCGTGTCCCTGTCAGGGAGAACACAGTCCGTGGAGACGGCCACTTTCGTGAGCATCTCGTTCCTTCAAGCCGGAATTATCCTGGCCTATATTGATGAGAAGTAGCAGAATTCCTCAACCTCTGCTCTGCCTAAATAGACTGTGGGCAATGCCACTTTCCCTAACACCGTGTCTCCAGAAGAGAATTGCCATGTCCAGTTCAAAAGCGGGGAGGTCTAGGAGAGGGACCACGGCCTCACGCTGAGAAACGGGCCTGGGGACATGCACCATTCAGGGAACGACAATGCTCCCAAACGAGGAGCATTCTAGCACGCATGGGTTGTGGCCTCCTAAACATGCCCCATCCTTGCCTCTGTGAAACGAGTCTCTGGGCATTGCACGTGTCCCGACAGTGGAAGTTCTCTCCTGCCAGAATCTTTGGAGCACGATTGTCTAGATGCACGGTCAAAGTGCCATGCCCTTCGGTCAGGTAATGAACCCTGCGAATAAAGCACGTTTCAGACAAGAACACGACACTCTCAAACACACGCCTCAGAGCAGATCCGTGTGTTTTCACCGGAGGAAATGCCGTTTCCACCGTTGGGCGAAGGAATGCTGGAGAGGAGGCCATTTCGGCAACATCGTAGATTTTCACGCCATAAAAATCCAAGCTTCCGTGTGTGCAACGATCACGAGAGGGCCATCGAATTTCCCGGGAGATACCAGACGCTAGAGGATCCGGTGTCCACTCACATCTTGTTTTCCGAAGAGAAAACGCATTTCTCATAGTTGTGTGGAAGTCTAGGGAAGGGGGCTTGTCCTTAAGATGAGAAACAAGACTGTGGAGAGTGCAACTTTCAGAGCACACCAAGCATCTCTTTTGGGAAGCCTGGTTGCCCCTGTGCCTTGTGGCATCCGAATGGTGCCTAACCTTCCCTCAGTGAATACACTCTCTTGGGAATACAGCGTTCAAGTCAACACTTGCTTCCTGAAGATACAAAGATTTCCAAGGCAGGTGTTTGATCAGGAGGAAACATGCCTACACGGACCTCTGGAAAACAAGATGTGGGAATGGTCATCGTCACGGCCATCTGGATGGGGGGAGATAAATCCATCTTGAATTCTGTGTGCGGAAGCATAGGCAAGGGTCTAGGACCCTATCCTGAGATACAAGTCTCTGGAGAAGAGAATGTTCAGCACACCGCAGCTGTCCTGCCGGAGATGTGTTCTAGCATGGGTGTGTGCAAGCATCGGGAGAGTTCCATCCCCTTCCGTCTGCGAGACAAGCCTGTGGAGATGGCCCTTTGGCCATAACATTTGGGTCCAGATTTCCAATCGAGTTCCAGGAGAGGTGCGGAAGGATAGGCCAGGTAACAAGTCCCCCAGTGTTCCAGTAACAATTCTGGGGAAGCACAGGTGCCAGGAAACACAAGTTCCTTCAGAGGAGATGCTTTCTAGTACTTACGTCCAGAAGTCTCTGTACATAGCCTACCCTTGCTTGTGGGAGGCCAGTTGGGTGGAATGCGAATTCCACTACCATCTTGTTTGCACAAGAGAGAAATCGAATCATTCCAATATATGCGCTGGAGCCTAGTGTACCGGGGCGATGTCCTGACGCTTTGAGAGAAGAGTGTGGAGCAGGCATCGTTGAGGAATCCACAAGTTTCTCAAGCGAGGAGCCTTCTAGCATTGCCGGGGTGAAGCGACGGAAACATGCACGAACCTTCCCTCTGTGAATAGGCTCTAGGGAATGCCAATTTCCCCTCAGAGGAAGATTGTCCCGGTGGGAAGCTCTCTAGCCTGTTGGTCTGCAGGCCCGCGGACAAGGCCACATATACTTCGCTAAGGAAAACTCTCTGTGAAGAAAGATAGGTTCAGTGAAGGAACCACACGTCCCACCAAACCCACTGAAACACACGGAGACGTTTTGGCATCAGGAAAGGCTTTATCCTTGCCCTGGATAGAAGGCTTTTGGGAGTACTTGTGCTGCCCCGGCGTTGGATTGCCAAGGAGCCCCTTCCTACCTTATAGGTGTGGGAGTGGGCAATGTCCTTCGACGTGGAGACAAGTCTGTGAAGCAAGCACCGTTCGGGGAACCACCAGACTCTCGAGCGAGAAGCATTCCAGCCTGCATGTCCTCAGGCTCCCGAAACACGGGCTCTCTTTGCGTCTCTGAATAAATCTTTGGGGAATGCAACGTTCCTTCACAGGAAGCATGTCCCAGCGGGACAATTTGTGGTATGTTTCTCTAGAAGTACGGGGATGGGTGGTCGCATTCAGGAGCTGCCGTGGCCTTGGCCGGGAGAAACAATTCTGTGGAGAAGGCGACTTCGTCCCCAGTGTGCTTTTCCAAGAAGAAGCTTCCTTAGGCTAAAAGCGTGGAAGCATCACTGTAATGCCACCTTCTTCCGTCTGAGCAGCAGGACGGTAGGCAACCCTACTTTCCAAGAACATGGGGTTTCCAGAAGGAAAAAGCGATCTCTGAGAGACGTTTCCAAGGACAGAGATGGCGAGTCGTACTGGCCTTTAGAAACAAGTGTGTGGAGAATGCCCCTTTCAGAGGACCACCATTTCTCCTGCGAGAAGCCTTCTACAATGTATGTGTGGAGGCATCAGGCGGGTGCCGGGTCCATCCCTCAGGGAAAACACTCTGTCGAGAACAATGTTCCAGGAACGTCTTGCTTACAGAACGTCGAAGATTTCTCCAGGTCCTTGTGTGATGCGGAGGAGTCTGCCCTAATGGGATCTCTGAGAAACAAGGCTGCGGAGACTGGAAACCTTCCCTGCCACCTGGATATACGAAGACGGAAACCATTGCACGTCGATGTGTGGAAGTAGAGGCCAGGGGCCTTGACCTGATGCCCGGGAAGGCGTCTGTGCGGAATTCAACATGGAGCGAACAACCGAAATCTTCCCGTGTAGAGTCCTGTAGCATGGACGTGTACAAGCATCTGGAGCGGGCCCTCTTCTTCCCTCGGAGATACGAGCCCGTGGCGAATGCCACGTCGAGTTCACGTCCTTTCTCATGCGTTCTCTGCCATTTCCAGTGTCGGCCGTGAAGGATAGGCAAAGGGAAAAGTCCCCGTATCGGAGTCCCCAGGATGTGGGGAAAGCAGCTCCCAGGAAACCCAAGTTCCCCCCAGTGAGACGCTTTCTCACACACAGGTATGGGCGCATTCGAATGTGCGATATACTTCCTTCGGGGAAGGCGATGTTCCATGAATTTCGTGTTTCCAGGAGAGAAAGCTGATGTCCAGGACATGTGTGCAAGTCTTGAGATGCGGCAAGGTCCTTAGGGCGAGCTTCGAGTCTGTGGATCAAGCCCCTTTCGGATAACCACAAGTTTGTCAAGTGTGAATCATTCTGGCTTCCATGTGTGGAACAATCGAAACACGCCCTCTCCCTCTGTCTGTGAAGCAGTCTCTGGGGAATGCCACTTTCCCGTCAGAGGAAGTTGGTTTCCGTGAGGAGCATTCTACCATCTTTCGCCAGAGGCACGCGGAAAGTGCGTCAGACGTCGCGGAACGCAAGCCTGGGAATAAAGCAAGATTCACCGTGGAACACGACCCTTCAAACGAAACCATTCTCATGGATGTGTGTGTTCTCAGACTAGAGTAATGCCGTGTCCTTGGCTTGGAGAAAGACTTCTGTGGAGGATGCAGTTCCAGCGACACTGTGGCTGTTCCACCGAGAAGCTTCCGAGCCTCTCAGTGTGGAGGCATCCCGAGAGTGCCCCAGTCTTCTGTTTGAGAAAAAGAGTGTGAAGAAAAGCGCTGCCCGCTAACATCTTGATGCCAGAAGCGAAAGCGATTTCTCCTATAGGTGTAGAAATAGAGGACAGGTGGTTTGTCCTTAGGCATGGAATCCAGATGGCAGAGACTGCATTTTTCAGAACCGCATAATTGTCTGCGGCATGAAGGATACCGGCACGTCTATGGGGCAGCATCAGGAAGGTGCCCTCTAGTTCCGCAGTTGGTAACGGTCGGCTTAGAAGAGGACGTTGAAGGAAACACTTGCTTTCTGAAGACACAAGCCTTTTCAATTCTCCGCGTGTAGTCTGGAGGAAACTGCCCTAAAACCAATTCATCAACCACAGACTCTGGACCATGGAACTCTAAACTGCCAGCTCGATATCTGAGGGTAGAAACACTTTCATATCTGTGTGGAAGGGCAGGCAAGTGGCCAGGATTCGGATGAGAGAACCTCATGCGTGGACATTGTAACTTAGAGCGAACAGCAGATGTGCTCCCGTGAGAAGCCTGCTGGCCGGGAAGTGTTGACGCGTCAGGATGAAACCCACTCATTCCCACCGTGGAAGAAATGTCTGCCTCAGGCACGTCTCCGCGACACCCTGGATCCTTCAATCCTATACCCTGCTAGCCTCTGTGGGTTGAAGTCTCAGAAAAGGGCAGGATCGGGCCCTCGGGGAAAGAGTTCTGTGTAGATAGCCTCTTTCGGCAACCAACGTGGTTCTTCAAAGGGGGAAGCCTTGTAGGAAGTATGTGTTGCCGTGTCAGGACAATGCCATCTCCGCCCATCGTCGAAAGTTGACTGTGGAGGACGACACGTTCCAGGACCATCTGGATTCCGGAAGAGAAAACGATTTCTAGTGTAGGTATGGAAAGAGAGGCAAGGGGCCAGTCCCCGTCTGCGAGATCCAAGTCCGTGGAGAGTACAACTACGGAGCCACAACAAGTTTCTCCCCAAAGGGAAGTTTCAAGCTCTGGGGTGGGCAAGCTTCGGCGGGGTTCCATATCCTTGCCTCTGAGAATCAAGGCTGTGGAGATGGTCACTTCCCGGGAGCATCTACTTTCTGGAGATCCAAACTGTGGGCACGGAGGTGGCACGCGAGGCTAAGGGGCGTGTCCCTGTCAGGGAGAACACAGTCCGTGGAGACGGCCACTTTCGTGAGCATCTCGTTCCCTCAAGCCGGAAGTATCCTGGCCTATATTGATGAGAAGTAGCAGAATTCCTCAACCTCCGCTCTGCCTAAATAGACTGTGGGCAATGCCACTTTCCCTAACACCGTGTCTCCAGAAGAGATTTGCCATGTCCAGTTCAAAAGCGGGGAGGTCTAGGAGAGGGACCACGGCCTCACGCTGAGAAACGGGCCTGGGGACATGCACCATTCAGGGAACGACAATGCTCCCAAACGAGGAGCATTCTAGCACGCATGGGTTGTGGCCTCCTAAACATGCCCCATCCTTGCCTCTGTGAAACGAGTCTCTGGGCATTGCACGTGTCCCGACAGTGGAAGTTCTCTCCTGCCAGAATCTTTGGAGCACGATTGTCTAGATGCACGGGCAAAGTGCCATGCCCTTCGGTCAGGTAATGAACCCTGCGAATAAAGCACGTTTCAGACAAGAACACGACACTCCCAAACACACGCCTCAGAGCAGATCCGTGTGTTTTCACCGGAGGAAATGCCGTTTCCACCGTTGGGCGAAGGAATGCTGCGGAGGAGGCCATTTCGGCAACATCGTAGATTTTCACGCCATAAAAATCCAAGCCTCCGTGTGTGCAACGATCACGAGAGGGCCATCGAATTTCCCGGGAGATACCAGACGCTGGAGGATCTGGTGTCCACTCACATTTTGTTTTCCGAAGAGAAAACGCATTTCTCATAGTTGTGTGGAAGTCTAGGGAAGGGGGCTTGTCCTTAAGATGAGAAACAAGACTGTGGAGAGTGCAACTTTCTGAGCACCCCAAGCATCTCTTTTGGGAACCCTGGTTGCCCCTGTGCCTTGTGGCATCCGAAAGGTGCCTAACCTTCCCTCAGTGAATACACTCTCTTGGGAATACAGCGTTCAAGTCAACACTTGCTTCCTGAAGATACAAAGCTTTTCAAGGCAGGTGTTTGATCAGGAGGAAACATGCCTACACGGACCTCGGGAAAACAAGACGTGGGAATGGTCATCGTCACGGCCATCTGGATGCGGGGAGATAGATCCATCTTCAATTCTGTGTGCGGAAGCATAGGCAAGGGCCTAGGACCCTATCCTGAGAAACAAGTCTCTGGAGAAGAGAATGTTCAGCACACCGCAGCTGTCCTGCCGGAGATGTGTTCTAGCATGGGTGTGTGCAAGCATCGGGAGAGTTCCATCCCCTTCCGTCTGCGAGACAAGCCTGTGGAGATGGCCCCTTGGCAATAACATTTGGGTCCAGATTTCCAATCGAGTTCCAGGAGAGGTGCGGAAGGATAGGCCAGGTAACAAGTCCCCCAGTGTTCCAGTAACAATTCTGGGGAAGCACAGGTGCCAGGAAACACAAGTTCCTTCAGAGGAGATGCTTTCTAGTACTTACGTCCAGAAGTCTCTGTACATAGCCTACCCTTGCTTGTGGGAGGCAAGTTGGGTGGAATGCGAATTCCACTACCATCTTGTTTGCACAAGAGAGAAATCGAATCATTCCAATATATGCGCTGGAGCCTAGTGTACCGGGGCGATGTCCTGACGCTTTGAGAGAAGAGTGTGGAGGCAGGCATCGTTGAGGAATCCACAAGTTTCTCAAGCGAGGAGCCTTCTAGCATTGCCGGGGTGAAGCGACCGAAACATGCACGAACCTTCCCTCTGTGAATAGGCTCTAGGGAATGCCAATTTCCCCTCAGAGGAAGATTGTCCCGGTGGGAAGCTCTCTAGCCTGTTGGTCTGCAGGCCCGCGGACAAGGCCACATATACTTCGCTAAGGAAAACTCTCTGTGAAGAAAGATAGGTTCAGTGAAGGAACCACACGTCCCACCAAACCCACTGAAACACACGGAGATGTTTTGGCATCAGGAAAGGCTTTATCCTTGCCCTGGATAGAAGGCTTTTGGGAGTACCTGTGCTGCCCCGGCGGTGGATTGCCAAGGAGCCCCTTCCTACCTTATAGGTGTGGGAGTGGGCAATGTCCTTCGACGTGGAGACAAGTCTGTGAAGCAAGCACCGTTCGGGGAACCACCAGACTCTCGAGCGAGAAGCATTCCAGCCTGCATGTCCTGAGGCTCCCGGAACACGGGCTCTCTTTGCGTCTCTGAATAAATCTCTGGGGAATGCAACGTTCCTTCACAGGAAGCATGTCCCAGCGGGACATTTTGTGGTATGTTTCCCTAGAAGTACGGGGATGGGTGGTCGCATTCAGGAGCTGCCGTGGCCTTGGCCGGTAGAAACAATTCTGTGGAGAAGGCGACTTCGTCCTCAGTGTGCTTTTCCAAGAAGAAGCTTCCTTAGGCTAAAAGCGTGGAAGCATCACTGTAATGCCACCTTCTTCCGTGTGAGCAGCAGGACGGTAGGCAACCCTACTTTCCAAGAACATGGGGTTTCCAGAAGGAAAAAGCGATCTCTGAGAGACGTTTCCAAGGACAGAGATGGCGGGTCGTACTGGCCTTTAGAAACAAGTGTGTGGAGAATGCCCCTTTCAGAGGACCACCATTTCTCCTGCGAGAAGCCTTCTACAATGTATGTGTGGAGGCATCAGGCGGGTGCCGGGTCCATCCCTCAGGGAAAACACTCTGTCGAGAACAATGTTCCAGGAACGTCTTGCCCTCAGAACGTCGAAGATTTCTCCAGGTCCTTGTGTGATGCGGAGGAGTCTGCCCTAATGGGATCTCTGAGAAACAAGGCTGCGGAGACTGGAAACCTTCCCTGCCACCTGGATATACGAAGACGGAAACCATTGCACGTCGATGTGTGGAAGTAGAGGCCAGGGGCCTTGACCTGATGCCCGGGAAGCCGTCTGTGCGAATTCAACATGGAGCGAACAACCGAAATCTTCCCGTGTAGAGTCCTGTAGCATGGACGTGTACAAGCATCTGGAGCGGGCCCTCTCCTTCCCTCGTAGATACGAGGCCGTGGCGAATGCCACGTCGAGTTCACGTCCTTTCTCATGCGTTCTCTGCCATTTCCAGCGTCGGCCGTGAAGGATAGGCAAAGGGAAAAGTCCCCGTATCGGAGACCCCAGGATGTGGGGAAAGCAGCTCCCAGGAAACCCAAGTTCCCCCAAATGAGATGCTTTCTCACACACAGGTATGGGCGCATTCGAATGTGCGATAGACTTCCTTCGGGGAAGGCGATGTTCCATGAATTTCGTGTTTCCAAGAGAGAAAGCTGATGTCCATGACATGTGTGCAAGTCTTGAGATGCGGCAAGGTCCTTAGGGCGAGCTTCGAGTCTGTGGATCAAGCCCCTTTCGGAGAACCACAAGTTTGTCAAGTGTGAATCATTCTGGATTCCATGTGTGGAACAATCGAAACACGCCCTCTCCCTCTGTCTGTGAAGCAGTCTCTGGGGAATGCCACTTTCCCGTCAGAGGAAGATGGTTTCCGTGAGGAGCATTCAACCATCTTTCGCCAGAGGCACGCGGAAAGTGCGTCAGACGTCGCGGAACGCAAGCCTGGGAATAAAGCAAGATTCACCGTGGAACACGACCCTTCAAACGAAACCATTCTCATGGATGTGTGTGTTCTCAGACTAGAGTAATGCCGTGTCCTTGGCTTGGAGAAAGACTTCTGTGGAGGATGCAGTTCCAGCGACACTGTGGCTGTTCCACCGAGAAGCTTCCGAGCCTCTCAGTGTGGAGGCATCCCGAGAGTGCCCCAGTCTTCTGTTTGAGAAAAAGAGTGTGAAGAAAAGCGCTGCCCGCTAACATCTTGATGCCAGAAGCGAAAGCGATTTCTCCTATAGGTGTAGAAATAGAGGACAGGTGGTTTGTCCTTAGGCATGGAATCAGGATGGCAGAGACTGCATTTTTCAGAACCGCATAATTGTCTGCGGCATGAAGGATACCGGCACGTCTCTGGGGCAGCATCAGGAAGGTGCCCTCTAGTTCCGCAGTTGGTAACGGTCGGCTTAGAAGAGGACGTTGAAGGAAACACTTGCTTTCTGAAGACACAAGCCTTTTCCATTCTCCGCGTGTAGTCTGGAGGAAACTGCCCTAAAACCAATTCATCAACCAGAGACTCTGGACCATGGAACTCTAAACTGCCACCTCGATATCTGAGGGTAGAAACACTTTCATATCTGTGTGGAAGGGCAGGCAAGTGGCCAGGATTCGGAGGAGAGAACCTCATGCGTGGACATTGTAACTTAGAGCGAACAACAAATGTGCTCCCGTGAGAAGCCTGCTGGCCGCGAAGTGTTGACGCGTCAGGATGAAACCCTCTCATTCCCACCGTGGAAGAAATGTCTGCCTCAGGCACGTCTCCGCGACACCCTGGATCCTTCAATCCTATACCCTGCTAGCCTCTGTGGGTTGAAGTCTCAGAAAAGGGCAGGATCGGGCCCTCGGGGAAAGAGTTCTGTGTAGATAGCCTCTTTCGGCAACCAACGTGGTTCTTCAAAGGGGGAAGCCTTGTAGGAAGTATGTGTTGCCGTGTCAGGACAATGCCATCTCCGCCCATCGTCGAAAGTTGACTGTGGAGGACGACACGATCCAGGACCATCTGGATTCCGGAAGAGAAAGCGATTTCTAGTGTAGGTATGGAAAGAGAGGCAAGGGGCCAGTCCCCGTCTGCGAGATCCAAGTCCGTGGAGAGTACAACTTCGGAGGCACAACAAGTTTCTCCCCAAAGGGAAGTTTCAAGCTCTGGGGTGGGCAAGCTTCGGCGGGGTTCCATATCCTTGCCTCTGAGAATCAAGGCTGTGGAGATGGTCACATCCCGGGAGCATCTACTTTCTGGAGATCCAAACTGTGGGCACGGAGGTGGCACGCGAGACGAAAGGGGCGTGTCCCTGTCAGGGAGAACACAGTCCGTGGAGACGGCCACTTTCGTGAGCATCTCGTTCCCTCAAGCCGGAATTATCCTGGCCTATATTGATGAGAAGTAGCAGAATTCCTCAACCTCCGCTCTGCCTAAATAGACTGTGGGCAATGCCACTTTCCCTAACACCGTGTCTCCAGAAGAGATTTGCCATGTCCAGTTCAAAAGCGGGGAGGTCTAGGAGAGGGACCACGGCCTCACGCTGAGAAACGGGCCTGGGGACATGCACCATTCAGGGAAAGACAATGCTCCCAAACGAGGAGCATTCTAGCACGCATGGGTTGTGGCCTCCTAAACATGCCCCATCCTTGCCTCTGTGAAACGAGTCTCTGGGCATTGCACGTGTCCCGACAGTGGAAGTTCTCTCCTGCCAGAATCTTTGGAGCACGATTGTCTAGATGCACGGTCAAAGTGCCATGCCCTTCGGTCAGGTAATGAACCCTGCGAATAAAGCACGTTTCAGACAAGAACACGACACTCTCAAACACACGCCTCAGAGCAGATCCGTGTGTTTTCACCGGAGGAAATGCCGTTTCCACCGTTGGGCGAAGGAATGCTGGAGAGGAGGCCATTTCGGCAACATCGTAGATTTTCACGCCATAAAAATCCAAGCTTCCGTGTGTGCAACGATCACGAGAGGGCCATCGAATTTCCCGGGAGATACCAGACGCTGGAGGATCCGGTGTCCACACACATCTTGTTTTCCGAAGGGAAAACGCATTTCTCATAGTTGTGTGGAAGTCTAGGGAAGGGGGCTTGTCCTTAAGATGAGAAACAAGACTGTGGAGAGTGCAACTTTCAGAGCACACCAAGCATCTCTTTTGGGAAGCCTGGTTGCCCCTGTGCCTTGTGGCATCCGAAAGGTGCCTAACCTTCCCTCAGGGAATACACTCTCTTGGGAATACAGCGTTCAAGTCAACACTTGCTTCCTGAAGATACAAAGATTTCCAAGGCAGGTGTTTGATCAGGAGGAAACATGCCTACACGGACCTCTGGAAAACAAGATGTGGGAATGGTCATCGTCACGGCCATCTGGATGGGGGGAGATAGATCCATCTTGAATTCTGTGTGCGGAAGCATAGGCAAGGGTCTAGGACCCTATCCTGAGATACAAGTCTCTGGAGAAGAGAATGTTCAGCACACCGCAGCTGTCCTGCCGGAGATGTGTTCTAGCATGGGTGTGTGCAAGCATCGGGAGAGTTCCATCCCCTTCCGTCTGCGAGACAAGCCTGTGGAGATGGCCCTTTGGCCATAACATTTGGGTCCAGATTTCCAATCGAGTTCCAGGAGAGGTGCGGAAGGATAGGCCAGGTAACAAGTCCCCCAGTGTTCCAGTAACAATTCTGGGGAAGCACAGGTGCCAGGAAACACAAGTTCCTTCAGAGGAGATGCTTTCTAATACATACGTCCAGAATTCTCTGTACTTAGCCTACCCTTGCTTGTGGGAGGCAAGTTGGGTGGAATGCGAATTCCACTACCATCTTGTTTGCACAGGAGAGAAATCGAATCATTCCAATATATGCGCTGGAGCCTAGTGTACCGGGGCGATGTCCTGACGCTTTGAGAGAAGAGTGTGGAGCAGGCATCGTTGAGGAATCCACAAGTTTCTCAAGCGAGGAGCCTTCTAGCATTGCCGGGGTGAAGCGACCGAAACATGCACGAACCTTCCCTCTGTGAATAGGCTCGAGGGAATGCCAATTTCCCCACCGAGGAAGATTGTCCCGGTGGGAAGCTCTCTAGCCTGTTGGTCTGCAGGCCCGCGGAGAAGGCCACATATACTTCGCTAAGGAAAACTCTCTGTGAAGAAATATAGGTTCAGTGAAGGAACCACACGTCCCACCAAACCCACTGAAACACACGGAGACGTTTTGGCATCAGGAAAGGCTTTATCCTTGCCGGGATAGAATGCTTTTGGGAGTACCTGTGCTGCCCCGGCGTTGGATTGCCAAGGAGCCCCTTCCTACCTTATAGGTGTGGGAGTGGGCAATGTCCTTCGACGTGGAGACAAGTCTGTGAAGCAAGCACCTTTCGGGGAACCACCAGACTCTCGAGCGAGAAGCATTCCAGCTTGCATGTCCTGAGGCTCCCGAAACACGGGCTCTCTTTGCGTCTCTGAATAAATCTCTGGGGAATGCAACGTTCCTTCACAGGAAGCATGTCCCCGCGAGACATTTTGTGGTATGTTTCTCTAGAAGTACGGGGATGGGTGGTCGCATTCAGGAGCTGCCGTGGGCTTGGCGGGGAGAAACAATTCTGTGGAGAAGGCGACTTCGTCCCCAGTGTGCTTTTCCAAGAAGAAGCTTCCTTAGGCCAAAAGCGTGGAAGCATCACTGTAATGCCACCTTCTTCCGTCTGAGCAGCAGGACGGTAGGCAACCCTACTTTCCAAGAACGTGGGGTTTCCAGAAGGAAAAAGCGATGTCTGAGAGACGTTTCCAAGGACAGAGATGGCGGGTCGTACTGGCCTTTAGAAACAAGTGTGTGGAGAATGCCCCTTTCAGAGGACCACCATTTCTCCTGCGAGAAGCCTTCTACAATGTATGTGTGGAGGCATCAGGCGGGTGCCGGGTCCATCCCTCAGGGAAAACACTCTGTCGAGAACAATGATCCTGGAACGTCTTGCTTACAGAACGTCGAAGATTTCTCCAGGTCCTTGTGTGATGCGGAGGAGTCTGCCCTAATGGGATCTCTGAGAAACAAGGCTGCGGAGACTGGAAACCTTCCCTGCCACCTGGATATCCGAAGACGGAAACCATTGCACGTCGATGTGTGGAAGTAGAGGCCAGGGGCCTTGACCTGATGCCCGGGAAGGCGTCTGTGCGGAATTCAACATGGAGCGAACAACCGAAATCTTCCCGTGTAGAGTCCTGTGGCATGAACGTGTACAAGCATCTGGAGCGGGCCCTCTCCTTCCCTCGTAGATACGAGCCCGTGGCGAATGCCACGTCGAGTTCACGTCCTTTCTCATGCGTTCTCTGCCATTTCCAGTGTCGGCCGTGAAGGATAGGCAAAGGAAAAGTCCCCGTATCGGAGTCCCCAGGATGTGGGGAAAGCAGCTCCCAGGAAACCCAAGTTCCCCCCAGTGAGACGCTTTCTCACACACAGGTATGGGCGCATTCGAATGTGCTATATACTTCCTTCGGGGAAGGCGATGTTCCATGAATTTCGTGTTTCCAGGAGAGAAAGCTGATGTCCAGGACATGTGTCCAAATCTTGAGATGCGGCAAGGTCCTTAGGGCGAGCTTCGAGTGTGTGGATCAAGCCCCTTTCGGATAACCACAAGTTTGTCAAGTGTGAATCATTCTGGCTTCCATGTGTGGAACAATCGAAACACGCCCTCTCCCTCTGTCTGTGAAGCAGTCTCTGGGGAATGCCACTTTCCCGTCAGAGGAAGTTGGTTCCCGTGAGGAGCATTCTACCATCTTTCGCCAGAGGCACGCGGAAAGTGCGTCAGACGTCGCGGAACGCAGCCTGGGAATAAAGCAAGATTCACCGTGGAACACGACCCTTCAAACGAAACCATTCTCATGGATGTGTGTGTTCTCAGACTAGTGTAATGCCGTGTCCTTGGCTTGGAGAAAGACTGTGGAGGATGAAGTTCCAGCGACACTGTGGCTGTTCCACCGAGAAGCTTCCGAGTCTCTATGTGTGGAGGCATCCCGAGAGTGCCCCAGTCTTCTGTTTGAGAAAAAGAGTGTGAAGAAAAGCGCTGCCCGCTAACATCTTGATGCCAGAAGCGAAAGCGATTTCTCCTATAGGTGTAGAAATAGAGGACAGGTGGTTTGTCCTTAGGCATGGAATCCAGATGGCAGAGACTGCATTTTTCAGAACCGCATAATTGTCTGCGGCATGAAGGATACCGGCACGTCTGTGGGGCAGCATCAGGAAGGTGCCCTCTAGTTCCGCAGTTGGTAACGGTCGGCTTAGAAGAGGACGTTGAAGGAAACACTTGCTTTCTGAAGACACAAGCCTTTTCCATTCTCCGCGTGTAGTCTGGAGGAAACTGCCCTAAAACCAATTCATCAACCAGAGACTCTGGACCATGGAACTCTAAACTGCCAGCTCGATATCTGAGGGTAGAAACACTTTCATATCTGTGTGGAAGGGCAGGCAAGTGGCCAGGATTCGGAGGAGAGAACCTCATGCGTGGACATTGTAACTTAGAGCGAACAACAAATGTGCTCCCGTGAGAAGCCTGCTGGCCGGGAAGTGTTGACGCGTCAGGATGAAACCCTCTCATTCCCACCGTGGAAGAAATGTCTGCCTCAGGCACGTCTCCGCGACACCCTGGATCCTTCAATCCTATACCCTGCTAGCCTCTGTGGGTTGAAGTCTCAGAAAAGGGCAGGATCGGGCCCTCGGCGAAAGAGTTCTGTGTAGATAGCCTCTTTCGGCAACCAACGTGGTTCTTCAAAGGGGGAAGCCTTGTAGGAAGTATGTGTTGCCGTGTCAGGACAATGCCATCTCCGCCCATCGTCGAAAGTTGGCTGTGGAGGACGACACGTTCCAGGACCATCTGGATTCCGGAAGAGAAAGCGATTTCTAGTGTAGGTATGGAAAGAGAGGCAAGGGGCCAGTCCCCGTCTGCGAGATCCAAGTCCGTGGAGAGTACAACTTCGGAGGCACAACAAGTTTCTCCCCAAAGGGAAGTTTCAAGCTCTGGGGTGGGCAAGCTTCGGCGGGGTTCCATATCCTTGCCTCTGAGAATCAAGGCTGTGGAGATGGTCACTTCCCGGGAGCATCTACTTTCTGGAGATCCAAACTGTGGGCACGGAGGTGGCACGCGAGACTAAGGGGCGTGTCCCTGTCAGGGAGAACACAGTCCGTGGAGACGGCCACTTTCGTGAGCATCTCGTTCCCTCAAGCCGGAAGTATCCTGGCCTATATTGATGAGAAGTAGCAGAATTCCTCAACCTCTGCTCTGCCTAAATAGACTGTGGGCAATGCCAGTTTCCCTAACACCGTGTCTCCAGAAGAGAATTGCCATGTCCAGTTCAAAAGCGGGGAGGTCTAGGAGAGGGACCACGGCCTCACGCTGGGAAACGGGCCTGGGGACATGCACCATTCAGGGAACGACAATGCTCCCCAAAGAGGAGCATTCTCGCACGCATGGGTTGTGTCCTCCTAAACATGCCCCATCCTTGCCTCTGTGAAACGAGTCTCTGGGCATCGCACGGGTCCCGAAAGTGGAAGTTCTCTCCTGCCAGAATCTTTGGAGCACGTTTGTCTAGATGCACGGCCAAAGTGCCATGCCCTTCGGTCAGGTAATGAACCCTGCGAATAAAGCACGTTTCAGACAAGAACACGACACTCCCAAACACACGCCTCAGAGCAGATGCGTGTGTTTTCACCGGAGGAAATGCCGTTTCCACCGTTGGGCGAAGGAATGCTGGGGAGGAGGCCATTTCGGCAACATCGTAGATTTTCACGCCATAAAAATCCAAGCCTCCGTGTGTGCAACGATCACGAGAGGGCCATCGAATTTCCCGGGAGATACCAGACGCTGGAGGATCTGGTGTCCACTCACATCTTGTTTTCCGAAGAGAAAACGCATTTCTCATAGTTGTGTGGAAGTCTAGGAAAGGGGGCTTGTCCTTAAGATTAGAAACAAGACTGTGGAGAGTGCAACTTTCTGAGCACCCCAAGCATCTCTTTTGGGAACCCTGGTTACCCCTGTGCCTTGTGGCATCCGAAAGGTGCCTAACCTTCCCTCAGTGAATACACTCTCTTGGGAATACAGCGTTCAAGTCAACACTTGCTTCCTGAAGATACAAAGCTTTTCAAGGCAGGTGTTTGATCAGGAGGAAACATGCCTACACGGACCTCGGGAAAACAAGACGTGGGAATGGTCATCGTCACGGCCATCTGGATGCGGGGAGATAGATCCATCTTCAATTCTGTGTGCGGAAGCATAGGCAAGGGCCTAGGACCCTATCCTGAGAAACAAGTCTCTGGAGAAGAGAATGTTCAGCACACCGCAGCTGTCCTGCCGGAGATGTGTTCTAGCATGGGTGTGTGCAAGCATCGGGAGAGTTCCATCCCCTTCCGTCTGCGAGACAAGCCTGTGGAGATGGCCCCTTGGCAATAACATTTGGGTCCAGATTTCCAATCGAGTTCCAGGAGAGGTGCGGAAGGATAGGCCAGGTAACAAGTCCCCCAGTGTTCCAGTAACAATTCTGGGGAAGCACAGGTGCCAGGAAACACAAGTTCCTTCAGAGGAGATGCTTTCTAGTACTTACGTCCAGAAGTCTCTGTACATAGCCTACCCTTGCTTGTGGGAGGCAAGTTGGGTGGAATGCGAATTCCACTACCATCTTGTTTGCACAAGAGAGAAATCGAATCATTCCAATATATGCGCTGGAGCCTAGTGTACCGGGGCGATGTCCTGACGCTTTGAGAGAAGAGTGTGGAGCAGGCATCGTTGAGGAATCCACAAGTTTCTCAAGCGAGGAGCCTTCTAGCATTGCCGGGGTGAAGCGACCGAAATATGCACGAACCTTCCCTCTGTGAATAGGCTCGAGGGAATGCCAATTTACCCACAGAGGAAGATTGTCCCGGTGGGAAGCTCTCTAGCCTGTTGGTCTGCAGGCCCGCGGAGAAGGCCACATATACTTCGCTAAGGAAAACTCTCTGTGAAGAAAGATAGGTTCAGTGAAGGAACCACACGTCCCACCAAACCCACTGAAACACACGGAGATGTTTTGGCATCAGGAAAGGCTTTATCCTTGCCCTGGATAGAATGCTTTTGGGAGTACCTGTGCTGCCCCGGCGTTGGATTGCAAAGGAGCCCCTTCCTACCTTATAGGTGTTGGAGTGGGCAATGTCCTTCCACGTGGAGACAAGTCTGTGAAACAAGCACCGTTCGGGGAACCACCAGAGTCTCGAGCGAGAAGCATTCCAGCCTGCATGTCCTGAGGCTCCCGAAACACGGGCTCTCTTTGCGTCTCTGAATAAATCTCTGGGGAATGAAACGTTCCTTCACAGGAAGCATGTCCCCGCGAGACATTTTGTGGTATGTTTCTCTAGAAGTACGGGGATGGGTGGTCGCATTCAGGAGCTGCCGTGGCCTTGGCCAGGAGAAACAATTCTGTGGAGAAGGCGACTTCATCCCCAGTGTGCTTTTCCAAGAAGAAGCTTCCTTAGGCTAAAAGCGTGGAAGCATCACTGTAATGCCACCTTCTTCCCTCTGAGCAGCAGGACGGTAGGCAAACCTACTTTCCAAGAACATGGGGTTTCCAGAAGGAAAAAGCGATCTCTGAGAGACGTTTCCAAGGGCAGAGATGGCGAGTCGTACTGGCCTTTAGAAACAAGTGTGTGGAGAATGCCCCTTTCAGAGGACCAACATTTCTCCTGCGAGAAGCCTTCTACAATGTATGTGTGGAGGCATCAGGCGGGTGCCGGGTCCATCCCTCAGGGAAAACACTCTGTCGAGAACAAGGTTCCAGGAACGTCTTGCTTACAGAACTTCGAAGATTTCTCCAGGTCCTTGTGTTATGCGGAGGAGTCTGCCCTAATGGGATCTCTGAGAAACAAGGCCGCGGAGACTGGAAACCTTCCCTGCCACCTGGATATACGAAGACGGAAACCATTGCACGTCGATGTGTGGAAGTAGCGGCCAGGGGCCTTGACCTGATGCCCGGGAAGGCGTCTGTGCGGAATTCAACATGGAGCGAACAACCGAAATCTTCCCGTGTAGAGTCCTGTAGCATGGACGTGTACAAGCATCTGGAGCGGGCCCTCTTCTTCCCTCGGAGATACGAGCCCGTGGCGAATGCCACGTCGAGTTCACGTCCTTTCTCATGCGTTCTCTGCCATTTCCAGTGTCGGTCGTGAAGGATAGGCAAAGGGAAAAGTCCCCGTATCGGAGTCCCCAGGATGTGGGGAAAGCAGCTCCCAGGAAACCCAAGTTCCCCCCAGTGAGACGCTTTCTCACACACAGGTATGGGCGCATTCGAATGTGCGATAGACTTCCTTCGGGGAAGGCGATGTTCCCTGAATTTCGTGTTTCCAAGAGAGAAAGCTGATGTCCATGACATGTGTGCAAGTCTTGAGATGCGGCAAGGTCCTTAGGGCGAGCTTCGAGTCTGTGGATCAAGCCCCTTTCGGAGAACCACAAGTTTGTCAAGTGTGAATCATTCTGGCTTCCATGTGTGGAACAATCGAAACACGCCCTCTCCCTCTGTCTGTGAAGCAGTCTCTGGGGAATGCCACTTTCCCGTCAGAGGAAGTTGGTTCCCGTGAGGAGCATTCTACCATCTTTCGCCAGAGGCACGCGGAAAGTGCGTCAGACGTCGCGGAACGCAAGCCTGGGAATAAAGCAAGATTCACAGTGGAACACGACCCTTCAAACGAAACCATTCTCATGGATGTGTGTGTTCTCAGACTAGAGTAATGCCGTGTCCTTGGCTTGGAGAAAGACTTCTGTGGAAGATGCAGTTCCAGCGACCCTGTGGCTGTTCCACCGAGAAGCTTCCGAGCCTCTATGTGTGGAGGCATCCCTAGAGTGCCCCAGTCTTCTGTTTGAGAAAAAGAGTGTGAAGAAAAGCGCTGCCCGCTAACATCTTGATGCCAGAAGCGAAAGCGATTTCTCCTATAGGTGTAGAAATAGAGGACAGGTGGTTTGTCCTTAGGCATGGAATCAGGATGGCAGAGACTGCATTTTTCAGAACCGCATAATTGTCTGCGGCATGAAGGATACCGGCACGTCTGTGGGGCAGCATCAGGAAGGTGCCCTCTAGTTCCGCAGTTGGTAACGGTCGGCTTAGAAGAGGACGTTGAAGGAAACACTTGCTTTCTGAAGACACAAGCCTTTTCCATTCTCCGCGTGTAGTCTGGAGGAAACTGCCCTAAAACCAATTCATCAACCAGAGACTCTGGACCATGGAACTCTAAACTGCCAGCTCGATATCTGAGGGTAGAAACACTTTCATATCTGTGTGGAAGGGCAGGCAAGTGGCCAGGATTCGGAGGAGAGAACCTCATGCGTGGACATTGTAACTTAGAGCGAACAACAAATGTGCTCCCGTGAGAAGCCTGCTGTCCGCGAAGTGTTGAAGCGTCAGGATGAAGCCCTCTCATTCCCACCGTGGAAGAAATGTCTGCCTCAGGCACGTCTCCGCGACACCCTGGATCCTTCAATCCTATACCCTGCTAGCCTCTGTGGGTTGAAGTCTCAGAAAAGGGCAGGATCGGGCCCTCGGGGAAAGAGTTCTGTGTAGATAGCCTCTTTCGGCAACCAACGTGGTTCTTCAAAGGGGGAAGCCTTGTAGGAAGTATGTGTTGCCGTGTCAGGACAATGCCATCTCCGCCCATCGTCGAAAGTTGACTGTGGAGGACGACACGATCCAGGACCATCTGGATTCCGGAAGAGAAAGCGATTTCTAGTGTAGGTATGGAAAGAGAGGCAAGGGGCCAGTCCCCGTCTGCGAGATCCAAGTCCGTGGAGAGTACAACTTCGGAGGCACAACAAGTTTCTCCCCAAAGGGAAGTTTCAAGCTCTGGGGTGGGCAAGCTTCGGCGGGTTTCCATATCCTTGCCTCTGAGAATCAAGGCTGTGGAGATGGTCACATCCCGGGAGCATCTACTCCCTGGAGATCCAAACTGTGGGCACGGAGGTGGCACGCGAGACGAAAGGGGCGTGTCCCTGTCAGGGAGAACACAGACCGTGGAGACGGCCACTTTCGTGAGCATCTCGTTCCCTCAAGCCGGAATTATCCTGGCCTATATTGATGAGAAGTAGCAGAATTCCTCAACCTCCGCTCTGCCAAATAGACTGTGGGCAATGCCACTTTCCCTAACACCGTGTCTCCAGAAGAGAATTGCCATGTCCAGTTCAAAAGCGGGGAGGTCTAGGAGAGGGACCACGGCCTCACGCTGAGAAACGGGCCTGGGGACATGCACCATTCAGGGAACGACAATGCTCCCAAACGAGGAGCATTCTAGCACGCATGGGTTGTGGCCTCCTAAACATGCCCCATCCTTGCCTCTGTGAAACGAGTCTCTGGGCATTGCACGTGTCCCGACAGTGGAAGTTCTCTCCTGCCAGAATCTTTGGAGCACGATTGTCTAGATGCACGGTCAAAGTGCCATGCCCTTCGGTCAGGTAATGAACCCTGCGAATAAAGCACGTTTCAGACAAGAACACGACACTCTCAAACACACGCCTCAGAGCAGATCCGTGTGTTTTCACCGGAGGAAATGCCGTTTCCACCGTTGGGCGAAGGAATGCTGGAGAGGAGGCCATTTCGGCAACATCGTAGATTTTCACGCCATAAAAATCCAAGCCTCCGTGTGTGCAACGATCACGAGAGGGCCATCGAATTTCCCGGGAGATACCAGACGCTAGAGGATCCGGTGTCCACTCACATCTTGTTTTCCGAAGAGAAAACGCATTTCTCATTGTTGTGTGGAAGTCTAGGGAAGGGGGCTTGTCCTTAAGATGAGAAACAAGACTGTGAAGAGTGCAACTTTCAGAGCACACCAAGCATCTCTTTTGGGAAGCCTGGTTGCCCCTGTGCCTTGTGGCATCCGAAAGGTGCCTAACCTTCCCTCAGTGAATACACTCTCTTGGGAATACAGCGTTCAAGTCAACACTTGCTTCCTGAAGATACAAAGATTTCCAAGGCAGGTGTTTGATCAGGAGGAAACATGCCTACACGGACCTCTGGAAAACAAGATGTGGGAATGGTCATCGTCACGGCCATCTGGATGGGGGGAGATAGATCCATCTTGAATTCTGGGTGCGGAAGCATAGGCAAGGGTCTAGGACCCTATCCTGAGATACAAGTCTCTGGAGAAGAGAATGTTCAGCACACCGCAGCTGTCCTGCCGGAGATGTGTTCTAGCATGGGTGTGTGCAAGCATCGGGAGAGTTCCATCCCCTTCCGTCTGCGAGACAAGACTGTGGAGATGGCCCTTTGGCCATAACATTTGGGTCCAGATTTCCAATCGAGTTCCAGGAGAGGTGCGGAAGGATAGGCCAGGTAACAAGTCCCCCAGTGTTCCAGTAACAATTCTGGGGAAGCACAGGTGCCAGGAAACACAAGTTCCTTCAGAGGAGATGCTTTCTAATACATACGTCCAGAAGTCTCTGTACTTAGCCTACCCTTGCTTGTGGGAGGCAAGTTGGGTGGAATGCGAATTCCACTACCATCTTGTTTGCACAAGAGAGAAATCGAATCATTCCAATATATGCGCTGGAGGCTAGTGTACCGGGGCGATGTCCTGACGCTTTGAGAGAAGAGTGTGGAGCAGGCATCGTTGAGGAATCCACAAGTTTCTCAAGCGAGGAGCCTTCTAGCATTGCCGGGGTGAAGCGACCAAAACATGCACGAACCTTCCCTCTGTGAATAGGCTCGAGGGAATGCCAATTTCCCCACAGAGGAAGATTGTCCCGGTGGGAAGCTCTCTAGCCTGTTGGTCTGCAGGGCCGCGGAGAAGGCCACATATACTTCGTTAAGGAAAACTCTCTGTGAAGAAAGATAGGTTCAGTGAAGGAACCACACGTCCCACCAAACCCACTGAAACCCACGGAGACGTTTTGGCATCAGGAAAGGCTTTATCCTTGCCTGGATAGAATGCTTTTGGGAGTACCTGTGCTGCCCCGGCGTTGGATTGCCAAGGAGCCCCTTCCTACCTTATAGGTGTGGGAGTGGGCAATGTCCTTCGACGTGGAGACAAGTCTGTGAAGCAAGCACCTTTCGCGGAACCACCAGACTCTCGAGCGAGAAGCATTCCAGCTTGCATGTCCTGAGGCTCCCGAAACACGGGCTCTCTTTGCGTCTCTGAATAAATCTCTGGGGAATGCAACGTTCCTTCACAGGAAGCATGTCCCCGCGAGACATTTTGTGGTATGTTTCTCTAGAAGTACGGGGATGGGTGGTCGCATTCAGGAGCTGCCGTGGCCTTGGCGGGGAGAAACAATTCTGTGGAGAAGGCGACTTCGTCCCCAGTGTGCTTTTCCAAGAAGAAGCTTCCTTAGGCCAAAAGCGTGGAAGCATCACTGTAATGCCACCTTCTTCCGTCTGAGCAGCAGGACGGTAGGCAACCCTACTTTCCAAGAACGTGGGGTTTCCAGAAGGAAAAAGCGATCTCTGAGAGACGTTTCCAAGGACAGAGATGGCGGGTCGTACTGGCCTTTAGAAACAAGTGTGTGGAGAATGCCCCTTTCAGAGGACCACCATTTCTCCTGCGAGAAGCCTTCTACAATGTATGTGTGGAGGCATCAGGCGGGTGCCGGGTCCATCCCTCAGGGAAAACACTCTGTCGAGAACAATGTTCCAGGAACGTCTTGCTTACAGAACGTCGAAGATTTCTCCAGGTCCTTGTGTGATGCGGAGGAGTCTGCCCTAATGGGATCTCTGAGAAACAAGGCTGCGGAGACTGGAAACCTTCCCTGCCACCTGGATATCCGAAGACGGAAACCATTGCACGTCGATGTGTGGAAGTAGAGGCCAGGGGCCTTGACCTGATGCCCGGGAAGGCGTCTGTGCGGAATTCAACATGGAGCGAACAACCGAAATCTTCCCGTGTAGAGTCCTGTAGCATGAACGTGTACAAGCATCTGGAGCGGGCCCTCTCCTTCCCTCGTAGATACGAGCCCGTGGCGAATGCCACGTCGAGTTCACGTCCTTTCTCATGCGTTCTCTGCCATTTCCAGTGTCGGCCGTGAAGGATAGGCAAAGGAAAAGTCCCCGTATCGGAGTCCCCAGGATGTGGGGAAAGCAGCTCCCAGGAAACCCAAGTTCCCCCCAGTGAGACGCTTTCTCACACACAGGTATGGGCGCATTCGAATGTGCTATATACTTCCTTCGGGGAAGGCGATGTTCCATGAATTTCGTGTTTCCAGGAGAGAAAGCTGATGTCCAGGACATGTGTCCAAATCTTGAGATGCGGCAAGGTCCTTAGGGCGAGCTTCGAGTGTGTGGATCAAGCCCCTTTCGGATAACCACAAGTTTGTCAAGTGTGAATCATTCTGGCTTCCATGTGTGGAACAATCGAAACACGCCCTCTCCCTCTGTCTGTGAAGCAGTCTCTGAGGAATGCCACTTTCCCGTCAGAGGAAGTTGGTTCCCGTGAGGAGCATTCTACCATCTTTCGCCAGAGGCACGCGGAAAGTGCGTCAGACGTCGCGGAACGCAAGCCTGGGAATAAAGCAAGATTCACCGTGGAACACGACCCTTCAAACGAAACCATTCTCATGGATGTGTGTGTTCTCAGACTAGAGTAATGCCGTGTCCTTGGCTTGGAGAAAGACTGTGGAGGATGAAGTTCCAGCGACACTGTGGCTGTTCCACCGAGAAGCTTCCGAGTCTCTATGTGTGGAGGCATCCCTAGAGTGCCCCAGTCTTCTGTTTGAGAAAAAGAGTGTGAAGAAAAGCGCTGCCCGCTAACATCTTGATGCCAGAAGCGAAAGCGATTTCTCCTATAGGTGTAGAAATAGAGGACAGGTGGTTTGTCCTTAGGCATGGAATCCAGATGGCAGAGACTGCATTTTTCAGAACCGCATAAATGTCTGCGGCATGAAGGATACCGGCACGTCTGTGAGGCAGCATCAGGAAGGTGCCCTCTAGTTCCGCAGTTGGTAACGGTCGGCTTAGAAGAGGACGTTGAAGGAAACACTTGCTTTCTGAAGACACAAGCCTTTTCCATTCTCCGCGTGTAGTCTGGAAGAAACTGCCCTAAAACCAATTCATCAACCAGAGACTCTGGACCATGGAACTCTAAACTGCCAGCTCGATATCTGAGGGTAGAAACACTTTCATATCTGTGTGGAAGGGCAGGCAAGTGGCCAGGATTCGGAGGAGAGAACCTCATGCGTGGACATTGTAACTTAGAGCGAACAACAAATGTGCTCCCGTGAGAAGCCTGCTGGCCGGGAAGTGTTGATGCGTCAGGATGAAACCCTCTCATTCCCACCGTGGAAGAAATGTCTGCCTCAGTCACGTCTCCGCGACACCCTGGATCCTTCAATCCTATACCCTGCTAGCCTCTGTGGGTTGAAGTCTCAGAAAAGGGCAGGATCGGGCCCTCGGGGAAAGAGTTCTGTGTAGATAGCCTCTTTCGGCAACCAACGTGGTTCTTCAAAGGGGGAAGCCTTGTAGGAAGTATGTGTTGCCGTGTCAGGACAATGCCATCTCCGCCCATCGTCGAAAGTTGACTGTGGAGGACGACACGTTCCAGGACCATCTGGATTCCGGAAGAGAAAGCGATTTCTAGTGTAGGTATGGAAAGAGAGGCAAGGGGCCAGTCCCCGTCTGCGAGATCCAAGTCCGTGGAGAGTACAACTTCGGAGGCACAACAAGTTTCTCCCGAAAGGGAAGTTTCAAGCTCTGGGGTGGGCAAGCTTCGGCGGGGTTCCATATCCTTGCCTCTGAGAATCAAGGCTGTGGAGATGGTCACTTCCCGGGAGCATCTACTTTCTGGAGATCCAAACTGTGGGCACGGAGGTGGCACGCGAGACTAAGGGGCGTGTCCCTCTCAGGGAGAACACAGTCCGTGGAGACGGCCACTTTCCTGAGCATCTCGTTCCCTCAAGCCGGAAGTATCCTGGCCTATATTGATGAGAAGTAGCAGAATTCCTCAACCTCTGCGCTGCCTAAATAGACTGTGGGCAATGCCATTTTCCCTAACACCGTGTCTCCAGAAGAGAATTGCCATGTCCAGTCCAGAAGCGGGGAGGTTTAGGAGAGGGACCACGGCCTCACGCTGAGAAACGGGCCTGGGGACATGCACCATTCAGGGAACGACAATGCTCCCCAACGAGGAGCATTCTAGCACGCATGGGTTGTGGCCTCCTAAACATGCCCCATCCTTGCCTCTGTGAAACGAGTCTCTGGGCATCGCACGTGCCCGAAAGTGGAAGTTCTCTCCTGCCAGAATCTTTGGAGCACGTTTGTCTAGATGCACGGCCAAAGTGCCATGCCCTTCGGTCAGGTAATGAACCCTGCGAATAAAGCACGTTTCAGACAAGAACACGACACTCTCAAACACACGCCTCAGAGCAGATCCGTGTGTTTTCACCGGAAGAAATGCCGTTTCCACCGTTGGGCGAAGGAATGTTGGAGAGGAGGCCATTTCGGCAACATCGTAGATTTTCACGCCATAAAAATCCAAGCCTCCGTGTGTGCAACGATCACGAGAGGGCCATCGAATTTCCCGGGAGATACCAGACGCTGGAGGATCCGGTGTCCACTCACATCTTGTTTTCCCAAGAGAAAAGCCATTTCTCATAGTTGTGTGGAAGTCTAGGGAAGGGGGCTTGTCCTTAAGATGAGAAACAAGACTGTGGAGAGTGCAACTTTCAGCGCACCCCAAGCATCTCTTTTGGGAAGCCTGGTTGCCCCTGTGCCTTGTGGCATCCGAAAGGTGCCTAACCTTCCCTCAGTGAATACACTCTCTTGGGAATACAGCGTTCAAGTCAACACTTGCTTCCTGAAGATACAAAGCTTTTCCAAGGCAGGTGTTTGATCAGGAGGAAACATGCCTACACGGACCTCTGGAAAACAAGACGTGTGAATGGTCATAGTCACGGCCATCTGGATGCGGGGAGATAGTTCCATCTTCAATTCTGTGTGCGGAAGCATAGGCAAGGGTCTAGGACCCTATCCTGAGAAACAAGTCTCTGGAGAAGAGAATGTTCAGCACACCGCAGCTGTCTTGCCGGAGATGTGTTCTAGCATGGGTGTGTGCAAGCATCGGGAGAGTTCCATCCCCTTCCGTCTGCGAGACAAGCCTGTGGAGATGGCCCCTTGGCAATAACATTTGGGTCCAGATCTCCAATCCAGTTCCAGGAGAGGTGCGGAAGGATAGGCCAGGTAACAAGTCCCCCAGTGTTCCAGTAACAATTCTGGGGAAGCACAGGTGCCAGGAAACACAAGTTCCTTCAGAGGAGATGCTTTCTAATACATACGTCCAGAAGTCTCTGTACATAGCCTACCATTGCTTGTGGGAGGCAAGTTGGGTGGAATGCGAATTCCACTACCATCTTGTTTGCACAGGAGAGAAATCGAATCATTCCAATATATGCGCTGGAGCCTAGTGTACCGGGGCGATGTCCTGACGCTTTGAGAGAAGAGTGTGGAGCAGGCATCGTTGAGGAATCCACAAGTTTCTCAAGCGAGGAGCCTTCTAGCATTGCCGGGGTGAAGCGACCGAAACATGCACGAACCTTCCCTCTGTGAATAGGCTCGAGGGAATGCCAATTTCCCCACCGAGGAAGATTGTCCCGGTGGGAAGCTCTCTAGCCTGTTGGTCTGCAGGCCCGCGGAGAAGGCCACATATACTTCGCTAAGGAAAACTCTCTGTGAAGAAATATAGGTTCAGTGAAGGAACCACACGTCCCACCAAACCCACTGAAACACACGGAGACGTTTTGGCATCAGGAAAGGCTTTATCCTTGCCTGGATAGAATGCTTTTGGGAGTACCTGTGCTGCCCCGGCGTTGGATTGCCAAGGAGCCCCTTCCTACCTTATAGGTGTGGGAGTGGGCAATGTCCTTCGACGTGGAGACAAGTCTGTGAAGCAAGCACCTTTCGGGGAACCACCAGACTCTCGAGCGAGAAGCATTCCAGCTTGCATGTCCTGAGGCTCCCGAAACACGGGCTCTCTTTGCGTCTCTGAATAAATCTCTGGGGAATGCAACGTTCCTTCACAGGAAGCATGTCCCCGCGAGACATTTTGTGGTATGTTTCTCTAGAAGTACGGGGATGGGTGGTCGCATTCAGGAGCTGCCCTGGCCTTGGCGGGGAGAAACAATTCTGTGGAGAAGGCGACTTCGTCCCCAGTGTGCTTTTCCAAGAAGAAGCTTCCTTAGGCCAAAAGCGTGGAAGCATCACTGTAATGCCACCTTCTTCCGTCTGAGCAGCAGGACGGTAGGCAACCCTACTTTCCAAGAACGTGGGGTTTCCAGAAGGAAAAAGCGATGTCTGAGAGACGTTTCCAAGGACAGAGATGGCGGGTCGTACTGGCCTTTAGAAACAAGTGTGTGGAGAATGCCCCTTTCAGAGGACCACCATTTCTCCTGCGAGAAGCCTTCTACAATGTATGTGTGGAGGCATCAGGCGGGTGCCGGGTCCATCCCTCAGGGAAAACACTCTGTCGAGAACAATGATCCTGGAACGTCTTGCTTACAGAACGTCGAAGATTTCTCCAGGTCCTTGTGTGATGCGGAGGAGTCTGCCCTAATGGGATCTCTGAGAAACAAGGCTGCGGAGACTGGAAACCTTCCCTGCCACCTGGATATCCGAAGACGGAAACCATTGCACGTCGATGTGTGGAAGTAGAGGCCAGGGGCCTTGACCTGATGCCCGGGAAGGCGTCTGTGCGGAATTCAACATGGAGCGAACAAACGAAATCTTCCCGTGTAGAGTCCTGTAGCATGAACGTGTACAAGCATCTGGAGCGGGCCCTCTCCTTCCCTCGTAGATACGAGCCCGTGGCGAATGCCACGTCGAGTTCACGTCCTTTCTCATGCGTTCTCTGCCATTTCCAGTGTCGGCCGTGAAGGATAGGCAAAGGAAAAGTCCCCGTATCGGAGTCCCCAGGATGTGGGGAAAGCAGCTCCCAGGAAACCCAAGTTCCCCCCAGTGAGACGCTTTCTCACACACAGGTATGGGCGCATTCGAATGTGCTATATACTTCCTTCGGGGAAGGCGATGTTCCATGAATTTCGTGTTTCCAGGAGAGAAAGCTGATGTCCAGGACATGTGTCCAAATCTTGAGATGCGGCAAGGTCCTTAGGGCGAGCTTCGAGTGTGTGGATCAAGCCCCTTTCGGATAACCACAAGTTTGTCAAGTGTGAATCATTCTGGCTTCCATGTGTGGAACAATCGAAACACGCCCTCTCCCTCTGTCTGTGAAGCAGTCTCTGGGGAATGCCACTTTCCCGTCAGAGGAAGTTGGTTCCCGTGAGGAGCATTCTACCATCTTTCGCCAGAGGCACGCGGAAAGTGCGTCAGACGTCGCGGAACGCAGCCTGGGAATAAAGCAAGATTCACCGTGGAACACGACCCTTCAAACGAAACCATTCTCATGGATGTGTGTGTTCTCAGACTAGTGTAATGCCGTGTCCTTGGCTTGGAGAAAGACTGTGGAGGATGAAGTTCCAGCGACACTGTGGCTGTTCCACCGAGAAGCTTCCGAGTCTCTATGTGTGGAGGCATCCCGAGAGTGCCCCAGTCTTCTGTTTGAGAAAAAGAGTGTGAAGAAAAGCGCTGCCCGCTAACATCTTGATGCCAGAAGCGAAAGCGATTTCTCCTATAGGTGTAGAAATAGAGGACAGGTGGTTTGTCCTTAGGCATGGAATCCAGATGGCAGAGACTGCATTTTTCAGAACCGCATAATTGTCTGCGGCATGAAGGATACCGGCACGTCTGTGGGGCAGCATCAGGAAGGTGCCCTCTAGTTCCGCAGTTGGTAACGGTCGGCTTAGAAGAGGACGTTGAAGGAAACACTTGCTTTCTGAAGACACAAGCCTTTTCCATTCTCCGCGTGTAGTCTGGAGGAAACTGCCCTAAAACCAATTCATCAACCAGAGACTCTGGACCATGGAACTCTAAACTGCCAGCTCGATATCTGAGGGTAGAAACACTTTCATATCTGTGTGGAAGGGCAGGCAAGTGGCCAGGATTCGGAGGAGAGAACCTCATGCGTGGACATTGTAACTTAGAGCGAACAACAAATGTGCTCCCGTGAGAAGCCTGCTGGCCGGGAAGTGTTGACGCGTCAGGATGAAACCCTCTCATTCCCACCGTGGAAGAAATGTCTGCCTCAGGCACGTCTCCGCGACACCCTGGATCCTTCAATCCTATACCCTGCTAGCCTCTGTGGGTTGAAGTCTCAGAAAAGGGCAGGATCGGGCCCTCGGCGAAAGAGTTCTGTGTAGATAGCCTCTTTCGGCAACCAACGTGGTTCTTCAAAGGGGGAAGCCTTGTAGGAAGTATGTGTTGCCGTGTCAGGACAATGCCATCTCCGCCCATCGTCGAAAGTTGGCTGTGGAGGACGACACGTTCCAGGACCATCTGGATTCCGGAAGAGAAAGCGATTTCTAGTGTAGGTATGGAAAGAGAGGCAAGGGGCCAGTCCCCGTCTGCGAGATCCAAGTCCGTGGAGAGTACAACTTCGGAGGCACAACAAGTTTCTCCCCAAAGGGAAGTTTCAAGCTCTGGGGTGGGCAAGCTTCGGCGGGGTTCCATATCCTTGCCTCTGAGAATCAAGGCTGTGGAGATGGTCACTTCCCGGGAGCATCTACTTTCTGGAGATCCAAACTGTGGGCACGGAGGTGGCACGCGAGACTAAGGGGCGTGTCCCTGTCAGGGAGAACACAGTCCGTGGAGACGGCCACTTTCGTGAGCATCTCGTTCCCTCAAGCCGGAAGTATCCTGGCCTATATTGATGAGAAGTAGCAGAATTCCTCAACCTCTGCTCTGCCTAAATAGACTGTGGGCAATGCCAGTTTCCCTAACACCGCGTCTCCAGAAGAGAATTGCCATGTCCAGTTCAAAAGCGGGGAGGTCTAGGAGAGGGACCACGGCCTCACGCTGGGAAACGGGCCTGGGGACATGCACCATTCAGGGAACGACAATGCTCCCCAAAGAGGAGCATTCTCGCACGCATGGGTTGTGGCCTCCTAAACATGCCCCATCCTTGCCTCTGTGAAACGAGTCTCTGGGCATCGCACGGGTCCCGAAAGTGGAAGTTCTCTCCTGCCAGAATCTTTGGAGCACGTTTGTCTAGATGCACGGCCAAAGTGCCATGCCCTTCGGTCAGGTAATGAACCCTGCGAATAAAGCACGTTTCAGACAAGAACACGACACTCCCAAACACACGCCTCAGAGCAGATGCGTGTGTTTTCACCGGAGGAAATGCCGTTTCCACCGTTGGGCGAAGGAATGCTGGGGAGGAGGCCATTTCGGCAACATCGTAGATTTTCACGCCATAAAAATCCAAGCCTCCGTGTGTGCAACGATCACGAGAGGGCCATCGAATTTCCCGGGAGATACCAGACGCTGGAGGATCTGGTGTCCACTCACATCTTGTTTTCCGAAGAGAAAACGCATTTCTCATAGTTGTGTGGAAGTCTAGGGAAGGGGGCTTGTCCTTAAGATGAGAAACAAGACTGTGGAGAGTGCAACTTTCTGAGCACCCCAAGCATCTCTTTTGGGAACCCTGGTTGCCCCTGTGCCTTGTGGCATCCGAAAGGTGCCTAACCTTCCCTCAGTGAATACACTCTCTTGGGAATACAGCGTTCAAGTCAACACTTGCTTCCTGAAGATACAAAGCTTTTCAAGGCAGGTGTTTGATCAGGAGGAAACATGCCTACACGGACCTCGGGAAAACAAGACGTGGGAATGGTCATCGTCACGGCCATCTGGATGCGGGGAGATAGATCCATCTTCAATTCTGTGTTCGGAAGCATAGGCAAGGGCCTAGGACCCTATCCTGAGAAACAAGTCTCTGGAGAAGAGAATGTTCAGCACACCGCAGCTGTCCTGCCGGAGATGTGTTCTAGCATGGGTGTGTGCAAGCATCGGGAGAGTTCCATCCCCTTCCGTCTGCGAGACAAGCCTGTGGAGATGGCCCCTTGGCAATAACATTTGGGTCCAGATTTCCAATCGAGTTCCAGGAGAGGTGCGGAAGGATAGGCCAGGTAACAAGTCCCCCAGTGTTCCAGTAACAATTCTGGGGAAGCACAGGTGCCAGGAAACACAAGTTCCTTCAGAGGAGATGCTTTCTAGTACTTACGTCCAGAAGTCTCTGTACATAGCCTACCCTTGCTTGTGGGAGGCAAGTTGGGTGGAATGCGAATTCCACTACCATCTTGTTTGCACAAGAGAGAAATCGAATCATTCCAATATATGCGCTGGAGCCTAGTGTACCGGGGCGATGTCCTGACGCTTTGAGAGAAGAGTGTGGAGCAGGCATCGTTGAGGAATCCACAAGTTTCTCAAGCGAGGAGCCTTCTAGCATTGCCGGGGTGAAGCGACCGAAATATGCACGAACCTTCCCTCTGTGAATAGGCTCGAGGGAATGCCAATTTCCCCACAGAGGAAGATTGTCCCGGTGGGAAGCTCTCTAGCCTGTTGGTCTGCAGGCCCGCGGAGAAGGCCACATATACTTCGCTAAGGAAAACTCTCTGTGAAGAAAGATAGGTTCAGTGAAGGAACCACACGTCCCACCAAACCCACTGAAACACACGGAGATGTTTTGGCATCAGGAAAGGCTTTATCCTTGCCCTGGATAGAATGCTTTTGGGAGTACCTGTGCTTCCCCGGCGTTGGATTGCAAAGGAGCCCCTTCCTATTTATAGGTGTTGGAGTGGGCAATGTCCTTCCACGTGGAGACAAGTCTGTGAAACAAGCACCGTTCGGGGAACCACCAGAGTCTCGAGCGAGAAGCATTCCAGCCTGCATGTTGAGGCTCCCGAAACACGGGCTCTCTTTGCGTCTCTGAATAAATCTCTGGGGAATGAAACGTTCCTTCACAGGAAGCATGTCCCCGCGAGACATTTTGTGGTATGTTTCTCTAGAAGTACGGGGATGGGTGGTCGCATTCAGGAGCTGCCGTGGCCTTGGCCAGGAGAAACAATTCTGTGGAGAAGGCGACTTCATCCCCAGTGTGCTTTTCCAAGAAGAAGCTTCCTTAGGCTAAAAGCGTGGAAGCATCACTGTAATGCCACCTTCTTCCCTCTGAGCAGCAGGACGGTAGGCAAACCTACTTTCCAAGAACATGGGGTTTCCAGAAGGAAAAAGCGATCTCTGAGAGACGTTTCCAAGGGCAGAGATGGCGAGTCGTACTGCCCTTTAGAAACAAGTGTGTGGAGAATGCCCCTTTCAGAGGACCAACATTTCTCCTGCGAGAAGCCTTCTACAATGTATGTGTGGAGGCATCAGGCGGGTGCCGGGTCCATCCCTCAGGGAAAACACTCTGTCGAGAACAAGGTTCCAGGAACGTCTTGCTTACAGAACTTCGAAGATTTCTCCAGGTCCTTGTGTTATGCGGAGGAGTCTGCCCTAATGGGATCTCTGAGAAACAAGGCCGCGGAGACTGGAAACCTTCCCTGCCACCTGGATATACGAAGACGGAAACCATTGCACGTCGATGTGTGGAAGTAGCGGCCAGGGGCCTTGACCTGATGCCCGGGAAGGCGTCTGTGCGGAATTCAACATGGAGCGAACAACCGAAATCTTCCCGTGTAGAGTCCTGTAGCATGGACGTGTACAAGCATCTGGAGCGGGCCCTCTTCTTCCCTCGGAGATACGAGCCCGTGGCGAATGCCACGTCGAGTTCACGTCCTTTCTCATGCGTTCTCTGCCATTTCCAGTGTCGGCCGTGAAGGATAGGCAAAGGGAAAAGTCCCCGTATCGGAGTCCCCAGGATGTGGGGAAAGCAGCTCCCAGGAAACCCAAGTTCCCCCCAGTGAGACGCTTTCTCACACACAGGTATGGGCGCATTCGAATGTGCGATAGACTTCCTTCGGGGAAGGCGATGTTCCCTGAATTTCGTGTTTCCAAGAGAGAAAGCTGATGTCCATGACATGTGTGCAAGTCTTGAGATGCGGCAAGGTCCTTAGGGCGAGCTTCGAGTCTGTGGATCAAGCCCCTTTCGGAGAACCACAAGTTTGTCAAGTGTGAATCATTCTGGCTTCCATGTGTGGAACAATCGAAACACGCCCTCTCCCTCTGTCTGTGAAGCAGTCTCTGGGGAATGCCACTTTCCCGTCAGAGGAAGTTGGTTCCCGTGAGGAGCATTCTACCATCTTTCGCCAGAGGCACGCGGAAAGTGCGTCAGACGTCGCGGAACGCAAGCCTGGGAATAAAGCAAGATTCACCGTGGAACACGACCCTTCAAACGAAACCATTCTCATGGATGTGTGTGTTCTCAGACTAGAGTAATGCCGTGTCCTTGGCTTGGAGAAAGACTTCTGTGGAAGATGCAGTTCCAGCGACCCTGTGGCTGTTCCACCGAGAAGCTTCCGAGCCTCTATGTGTGGAGGCATCCCTAGAGTGCCCCAGTCTTCTGTTTGAGAAAAAGAGTGTGAAGAAAAGCGCTGCCCGCTAACATCTTGATGCCAGAAGCGAAAGCGATTTCTCCTATAGGTGTAGAAATAGAGGACAGGTGGTTTGTCCTTAGGCATGGAATCAGGATGGCAGAGACTGCATTTTTCAGAACCGCTAAATTGTCTGCGGCATGAAGGATACCGGCACGTCTGTGGGGCAGCATCAGGAAGGTGCCCTCTAGTTCCGCAGTTGGTAACGGTCGGCTTAGAAGAGGACGTTGAAGGAAACACTTGCTTTCTGAAGACACAAGCCTTTTCCATTCTCCGCGTGTAGTCTGGAGGAAACTGCCCTAAAACCAATTCATCAACCAGAGACTCTGGACCATGGAACTCTAAACTGCCAGCTCGATATCTGAGGGTAGAAACACTTTCATATCTGTGTGGAAGGGCAGGCAAGTGGCCAGGATTCGGAGGAGAGAACCTCATGCGTGGACATTGTAACTTAGAGCGAACAACAAATGTGCTCCCGTGAGAAGCCTGCTGGCCGCGAAGTGTTGAAGCGTCAGGATGAAGCCCTCTCATTCCCACCGTGGAAGAAATGTCTGCCTCAGGCACGTCTCCGCGACACCCTGGATCCTTCAATCCTATACCCTGCTAGCCTCTGTGGGTTGAAGTCTCAGAAAAGGGCAGGATCGGGCCCTCGGGGAAAGAGTTCTGTGTAGATAGCCTCTTTCGGCAACCAACGTGGTTCTTCAAAGGGGGAAGCCTTGTAGGAAGTATGTGTTGCCGTGTCAGGACAATGCCATCTCCGCCCATCGTCGAAAGTTGACTGTGGAGGACGACACGATCCAGGACCATCTGGATTCCGGAAGAGAAAGCGATTTCTAGTGTAGGTATGGAAAGAGAGGCAAGGGGCCAGTCCCCGTCTGCGAGATCCAAGTCCGTGGAGAGTACAACTTCGGAGGCACAACAAGTTTCTCCCCAAAGGGAAGTTTCAAGCTCTGGGGTGGGCAAGCTTCGGCGGGGTTCCATATCCTTGCCTCTGAGAATCAAGGCTGTGGAGATGGTCACTTCCCGGGAGCATCTACTTTCTGGAGATCCAAACTGTGGGCACGGAGGTGGCACGCGAGACTAAGGGGCGTGTCCCTGTCAGGGAGAACACAGTCCGTGGAGACGGCCACTTTCGTGAGCATCTCGTTCCCTCAAGCCGGAAGTATCCTGGCCTATATTGATGAGAAGTAGCAGAATTCCTCAACCTCTGCTCTGCCTAAATAGACTGTGGGCAATGCCAGTTTCCCTAACACCGCGTCTCCAGAAGAGAATTGCCATGTCCAGTTCAAAAGCGGGGAGGTCTAGGAGAGGGACCACGGCCTCACGCTGGGAAACGGGCCTGGGGACATGCACCATTCAGGGAACGACAATGCTCCCCAAAGAGGAGCATTCTCGCACGCATGGGTTGTGGCCTCCTAAACATGCCCCATCCTTGCCTCTGTGAAACGAGTCTCTGGGCATCGCACGGGTCCCGAAAGTGGAAGTTCTCTCCTGCCAGAATCTTTGGAGCACGTTTGTCTAGATGCACGGCCAAAGTGCCATGCCCTTCGGTCAGGTAATGAACCCTGCGAATAAAGCACGTTTCAGACAAGAACACGACACTCCCAAACACACGCCTCAGAGCAGATGCGTGTGTTTTCACCGGAGGAAATGCCGTTTCCACCGTTGGGCGAAGGAATGCTGGGGAGGAGGCCATTTCGGCAACATCGTAGATTTTCACGCCATAAAAATCCAAGCCTCCGTGTGTGCAACGATCACGAGAGGGCCATCGAATTTCCCGGGAGATACCAGACGCTGGAGGATCTGGTGTCCACTCACATCTTGTTTTCCGAAGAGAAAACGCATTTCTCATAGTTGTGTGGAAGTCTAGGGAAGGGGGCTTGTCCTTAAGATGAGAAACAAGACTGTGGAGAGTGCAACTTTCTGAGCACCCCAAGCATCTCTTTTGGGAACCCTGGTTGCCCCTGTGCCTTGTGGCATCCGAAAGGTGCCTAACCTTCCCTCAGTGAATACACTCTCTTGGGAATACAGCGTTCAAGTCAACACTTGCTTCCTGAAGATACAAAGCTTTTCAAGGCAGGTGTTTGATCAGGAGGAAACATGCCTACACGGACCTCGGGAAAACAAGACGTGGGAATGGTCATCGTCACGGCCATCTGGATGCGGGGAGATAGATCCATCTTCAATTCTGTGTTCGGAAGCATAGGCAAGGGCCTAGGACCCTATCCTGAGAAACAAGTCTCTGGAGAAGAGAATGTTCAGCACACCGCAGCTGTCCTGCCGGAGATGTGTTCTAGCATGGGTGTGTGCAAGCATCGGGAGAGTTCCATCCCCTTCCGTCTGCGAGACAAGCCTGTGGAGATGGCCCCTTGGCAATAACATTTGGGTCCAGATTTCCAATCGAGTTCCAGGAGAGGTGCGGAAGGATAGGCCAGGTAACAAGTCCCCCAGTGTTCCAGTAACAATTCTGGGGAAGCACAGGTGCCAGGAAACACAAGTTCCTTCAGAGGAGATGCTTTCTAGTACTTACGTCCAGAAGTCTCTGTACATAGCCTACCCTTGCTTGTGGGAGGCAAGTTGGGTGGAATGCGAATTCCACTACCATCTTGTTTGCACAAGAGAGAAATCGAATCATTCCAATATATGCGCTGGAGCCTAGTGTACCGGGGCGATGTCCTGACGCTTTGAGAGAAGAGTGTGGAGCAGGCATCGTTGAGGAATCCACAAGTTTCTCAAGCGAGGAGCCTTCTAGCATTGCCGGGGTGAAGCGACCGAAATATGCACGAACCTTCCCTCTGTGAATAGGCTCGAGGGAATGCCAATTTCCCCACAGAGGAAGATTGTCCCGGTGGGAAGCTCTCTAGCCTGTTGGTCTGCAGGCCCGCGGAGAAGGCCACATATACTTCGCTAAGGAAAACTCTCTGTGAAGAAAGATAGGTTCAGTGAAGGAACCACACGTCCCACCAAACCCACTGAAACACACGGAGATGTTTTGGCATCAGGAAAGGCTTTATCCTTGCCCTGGATAGAATGCTTTTGGGAGTACCTGTGCTTCCCCGGCGTTGGATTGCAAAGGAGCCCCTTCCTATCTTATAGGTGTTGGAGTGGGCAATGTCCTTCCACGTGGAGACAAGTCTGTGAAACAAGCACCGTTCGGGGAACCACCAGAGTCTCGAGCGAGAAGCATTCCAGCCTGCATGTTGAGGCTCCCGAAACACGGGCTCTCTTTGCGTCTCTGAATAAATCTCTGGGGAATGAAACGTTCCTTCACAGGAAGCATGTCCCCGCGAGACATTTTGTGGTATGTTTCTCTAGAAGTACGGGGATGGGTGGTCGCATTCAGGAGCTGCCGTGGCCTTGGCCAGGAGAAACAATTCTGTGGAGAAGGCGACTTCATCCCCAGTGTGCTTTTCCAAGAAGAAGCTTCCTTAGGCTAAAAGCGTGGAAGCATCACTGTAATGCCACCTTCTTCCCTCTGAGCAGCAGGACGGTAGGCAAACCTACTTTCCAAGAACATGGGGTTTCCAGAAGGAAAAAGCGATCTCTGAGAGACGTTTCCAAGGGCAGAGATGGCGAGTCGTACTGGCCTTTAGAAACAAGTGTGTGGAGAATGCCCCTTTCAGAGGACCAACATTTCTCCTGCGAGAAGCCTTCTACAATGTATGTGTGGAGGCATCAGGCGGGTGCCGGGTCCATCCCTCAGGGAAAACACTCTGTCGAGAACAAGGTTCCAGGAACGTCTTGCTTACAGAACTTCGAAGATTTCTCCAGGTCCTTGTGTTATGCGGAGGAGTCTGCCCTAATGGGATCTCTGAGAAACAAGGCCGCGGAGACTGGAAACCTTCCCTGCCACCTGGATATACGAAGACGGAAACCATTGCACGTCGATGTGTGGAAGTAGCGGCCAGGGGCCTTGACCTGATGCCCGGGAAGGCGTCTGTGCGGAATTCAACATGGAGCGAACAACCGAAATCTTCCCGTGTAGAGTCCTGTAGCATGGACGTGTACAAGCATCTGGAGCGGGCCCTCTTCTTCCCTCGGAGATACGAGCCCGTGGCGAATGCCACGTCGAGTTCACGTCCTTTCTCATGCGTTCTCTGCCATTTCCAGTGTCGGCCGTGAAGGATAGGCAAAGGGAAAAGTCCCCGTATCGGAGTCCCCAGGATGTGGGGAAAGCAGCTCCCAGGAAACCCAAGTTCCCCCCAGTGAGACGCTTTCTCACACACAGGTATGGGCGCATTCGAATGTGCGATAGACTTCCTTCGGGGAAGGCGATGTTCCCTGAATTTCGTGTTTCCAAGAGAGAAAGCTGATGTCCATGACATGTGTGCAAGTCTTGAGATGCGGCAAGGTCCTTAGGGCGAGCTTCGAGTCTGTGGATCAAGCCCCTTTCGGAGAACCACAAGTTTGTCAAGTGTGAATCATTCTGGCTTCCATGTGTGGAACAATCGAAACACGCCCTCTCCCTCTGTCTGTGAAGCAGTCTCTGGGGAATGCCACTTTCCCGTCAGAGGAAGTTGGTTCCCGTGAGGAGCATTCTACCATCTTTCGCCAGAGGCACGCGGAAAGTGCGTCAGACGTCGCGGAACGCAAGCCTGGGAATAAAGCAAGATTCACCGTGGAACACGACCCTTCAAACGAAACCATTCTCATGGATGTGTGTGTTCTCAGACTAGAGTAATGCCGTGTCCTTGGCTTGGAGAAAGACTTCTGTGGAAGATGCAGTTCCAGCGACCCTGTGGCTGTTCCACCGAGAAGCTTCCGAGCCTCTATGTGTGGAGGCATCCCTAGAGTGCCCCAGTCTTCTGTTTGAGAAAAAGAGTGTGAAGAAAAGCGCTGCCCGCTAACATCTTGATGCCAGAAGCGAAAGCGATTTCTCCTATAGGTGTAGAAATAGAGGACAGGTGGTTTGTCCTTAGGCATGGAATCAGGATGGCAGAGACTGCATTTTTCAGAACCGCTAAATTGTCTGCGGCATGAAGGATACCGGCACGTCTGTGGGGCAGCATCAGGAAGGTGCCCTCTAGTTCCGCAGTTGGTAACGGTCGGCTTAGAAGAGGACGTTGAAGGAAACACTTGCTTTCTGAAGACACAAGCCTTTTCCATTCTCCGCGTGTAGTCTGGAGGAAACTGCCCTAAAACCAATTCATCAACCAGAGACTCTGGACCATGGAACTCTAAACTGCCAGCTCGATATCTGAGGGTAGAAACACTTTCATATCTGTGTGGAAGGGCAGGCAAGTGGCCAGGATTCGGAGGAGAGAACCTCATGCGTGGACATTGTAACTTAGAGCGAACAACAAATGTGCTCCCGTGAGAAGCCTGCTGGCCGCGAAGTGTTGAAGCGTCAGGATGAAGCCCTCTCATTCCCACCGTGGAAGAAATGTCTGCCTCAGGCACGTCTCCGCGACACCCTGGATCCTTCAATCCTATACCCTGCTAGCCTCTGTGGGTTGAAGTCTCAGAAAAGGGCAGGATCGGGCCCTCGGGGAAAGAGTTCTGTGTAGATAGCCTCTTTCGGCAACCAACGTGGTTCTTCAAAGGGGGAAGCCTTGTAGGAAGTATGTGTTGCCGTGTCAGGACAATGCCATCTCCGCCCATCGTCGAAAGTTGACTGTGGAGGACGACACGATCCAGGACCATCTGGATTCCGGAAGAGAAAGCGATTTCTAGTGTAGGTATGGAAAGAGAGGCAAGGGGCCAGTCCCCGTCTGCGAGATCCAAGTCCGTGGAGAGTACAACTTCGGAGGCACAACAAGTTTCTCCCCAAAGGGAAGTTTCAAGCTCTGGGGTGGGCAAGCTTCGGCGGGGTTCCATATCCTTGCCTCTGAGAATCAAGGCTGTGGAGATGGTCACTTCCCGGGAGCATCTACTTTCTGGAGATCCAAACTGTGGGCACGGAGGTGGCACGCGAGACTAAGGGGCGTGTCCCTGTCAGGGAGAACACAGTCCGTGGAGACGGCCACTTTCGTGAGCATCTCGTTCCCTCAAGCCGGAAGTATCCTGGCCTATATTGATGAGAAGTAGCAGAATTCCTCAACCTCTGCTCTGCCTAAATAGACTGTGGGCAATGCCAGTTTCCCTAACACCGCGTCTCCAGAAGAGAATTGCCATGTCCAGTTCAAAAGCGGGGAGGTCTAGGAGAGGGACCACGGCCTCACGCTGGGAAACGGGCCTGGGGACATGCACCATTCAGGGAACGACAATGCTCCCCAAAGAGGAGCATTCTCGCACGCATGGGTTGTGGCCTCCTAAACATGCCCCATCCTTGCCTCTGTGAAACGAGTCTCTGGGCATCGCACGGGTCCCGAAAGTGGAAGTTCTCTCCTGCCAGAATCTTTGGAGCACGTTTGTCTAGATGCACGGCCAAAGTGCCATGCCCTTCGGTCAGGTAATGAACCCTGCGAATAAAGCACGTTTCAGACAAGAACACGACACTCCCAAACACACGCCTCAGAGCAGATGCGTGTGTTTTCACCGGAGGAAATGCCGTTTCCACCGTTGGGCGAAGGAATGCTGGGGAGGAGGCCATTTCGGCAACATCGTAGATTTTCACGCCATAAAAATCCAAGCCTCCGTGTGTGCAACGATCACGAGAGGGCCATCGAATTTCCCGGGAGATACCAGACGCTGGAGGATCTGGTGTCCACTCACATCTTGTTTTCCGAAGAGAAAACGCATTTCTCATAGTTGTGTGGAAGTCTAGGGAAGGGGGCTTGTCCTTAAGATGAGAAACAAGACTGTGGAGAGTGCAACTTTCTGAGCACCCCAAGCATCTCTTTTGGGAACCCTGGTTGCCCCTGTGCCTTGTGGCATCCGAAAGGTGCCTAACCTTCCCTCAGTGAATACACTCTCTTGGGAATACAGCGTTCAAGTCAACACTTGCTTCCTGAAGATACAAAGCTTTTCAAGGCAGGTGTTTGATCAGGAGGAAACATGCCTACACGGACCTCGGGAAAACAAGACGTGGGAATGGTCATCGTCACGGCCATCTGGATGCGGGGAGATAGATCCATCTTCAATTCTGTGTTCGGAAGCATAGGCAAGGGCCTAGGACCCTATCCTGAGAAACAAGTCTCTGGAGAAGAGAATGTTCAGCACACCGCAGCTGTCCTGCCGGAGATGTGTTCTAGCATGGGTGTGTGCAAGCATCGGGAGAGTTCCATCCCCTTCCGTCTGCGAGACAAGCCTGTGGAGATGGCCCCTTGGCAATAACATTTGGGTCCAGATTTCCAATCGAGTTCCAGGAGAGGTGTGGAAGGATAGGCCAGGTAACAAGTCCCCCAGTGTTCCAGTAACAATTCTGGGGAAGCACAGGTGCCAGGAAACACAAGTTCCTTCAGAGGAGATGCTTTCTAGTACTTACGTCCAGAAGTCTCTGTACATAGCCTACCCTTGCTTGTGGGAGGCAAGTTGGGTGGAATGCGAATTCCACTACCATCTTGTTTGCACAAGAGAGAAATCGAATCATTCCAATATATGCGCTGGAGCCTAGTGTACCGGGGCGATGTCCTGACGCTTTGAGAGAAGAGTGTGGAGCAGGCATCGTTGAGGAATCCACAAGTTTCTCAAGCGAGGAGCCTTCTAGCATTGCCGGGGTGAAGCGACCGAAATATGCACGAACCTTCCCTCTGTGAATAGGCTCGAGGGAATGCCAATTTCCCCACAGAGGAAGATTGTCCCGGTGGGAAGCTCTCTAGCCTGTTGGTCTGCAGGCCCGCGGAGAAGGCCACATATACTTCGCTAAGGAAAACTCTCTGTGAAGAAAGATAGGTTCAGTGAAGGAACCACACGTCCCACCAAACCCACTGAAACACACGGAGATGTTTTGGCATCAGGAAAGGCTTTATCCTTGCCCTGGATAGAATGCTTTTGGGAGTACCTGTGCTTCCCCGGCGTTGGATTGCAAAGGAGCCCCTTCCTATCTTATAGGTGTTGGAGTGGGCAATGTCCTTCCACGTGGAGACAAGTCTGTGAAACAAGCACCGTTCGGGGAACCACCAGAGTCTCGAGCGAGAAGCATTCCAGCCTGCATGTTGAGGCTCCCGAAACACGGGCTCTCTTTGCGTCTCTGAATAAATCTCTGGGGAATGAAACGTTCCTTCACAGGAAGCATGTCCCCGCGAGACATTTTGTGGTATGTTTCTCTAGAAGTACGGGGATGGGTGGTCGCATTCAGGAGCTGCCGTGGCCTTGGCCAGGAGAAACAATTCTGTGGAGAAGGCGACTTCATCCCCAGTGTGCTTTTCCAAGAAGAAGCTTCCTTAGGCTAAAAGCGTGGAAGCATCACTGTAATGCCACCTTCTTCCCTCTGAGCAGCAGGACGGTAGGCAAACCTACTTTCCAAGAACATGGGGTTTCCAGAAGGAAAAAGCGATCTCTGAGAGACGTTTCCAAGGGCAGAGATGGCGAGTCGTACTGGCCTTTAGAAACAAGTGTGTGGAGAATGCCCCTTTCAGAGGACCAACATTTCTCCTGCGAGAAGCCTTCTACAATGTATGTGTGGAGGCATCAGGCGGGTGCCGGGTCCATCCCTCAGGGAAAACACTCTGTCGAGAACAAGGTTCCAGGAACGTCTTGCTTACAGAACTTCGAAGATTTCTCCAGGTCCTTGTGTTATGCGGAGGAGTCTGCCCTAATGGGATCTCTGAGAAACAAGGCCGCGGAGACTGGAAACCTTCCCTGCCACCTGGATATACGAAGACGGAAACCATTGCACGTCGATGTGTGGAAGTAGCGGCCAGGGGCCTTGACCTGATGCCCGGGAAGGCGTCTGTGCGGAATTCAACATGGAGCGAACAACCGAAATCTTCCCGTGTAGAGTCCTGTAGCATGGACGTGTACAAGCATCTGGAGCGGGCCCTCTTCTTCCCTCGGAGATACGAGCCCGTGGCGAATGCCACGTCGAGTTCACGTCCTTTCTCATGCGTTCTCTGCCATTTCCAGTGTCGGCCGTGAAGGATAGGCAAAGGGAAAAGTCCCCGTATCGGAGTCCCCAGGATGTGGGGAAAGCAGCTCCCAGGAAACCCAAGTTCCCCCCAGTGAGACGCTTTCTCACACACAGGTATGGGCGCATTCGAATGTGCGATAGACTTCCTTCGGGGAAGGCGATGTTCCCTGAATTTCGTGTTTCCAAGAGAGAAAGCTGATGTCCATGACATGTGTGCAAGTCTTGAGATGCGGCAAGGTCCTTAGGGCGAGCTTCGAGTCTGTGGATCAAGCCCCTTTCGGAGAACCACAAGTTTGTCAAGTGTGAATCATTCTGGCTTCCATGTGTGGAACAATCGAAACACGCCCTCTCCCTCTGTCTGTGAAGCAGTCTCTGGGGAATGCCACTTTCCCGTCAGAGGAAGTTGGTTCCCGTGAGGAGCATTCTACCATCTTTCGCCAGAGGCACGCGGAAAGTGCGTCAGACGTCGCGGAACGCAAGCCTGGGAATAAAGCAAGATTCACCGTGGAACACGACCCTTCAAACGAAACCATTCTCATGGATGTGTGTGTTCTCAGACTAGAGTAATGCCGTGTCCTTGGCTTGGAGAAAGACTTCTGTGGAAGATGCAGTTCCAGCGACCCTGTGGCTGTTCCACCGAGAAGCTTCCGAGCCTCTATGTGTGGAGGCATCCCTAGAGTGCCCCAGTCTTCTGTTTGAGAAAAAGAGTGTGAAGAAAAGCGCTGCCCGCTAACATCTTGATGCCAGAAGCGAAAGCGATTTCTCCTATAGGTGTAGAAATAGAGGACAGGTGGTTTGTCCTTAGGCATGGAATCAGGATGGCAGAGACTGCATTTTTCAGAACCGCTAAATTGTCTGCGGCATGAAGGATACCGGCACGTCTGTGGGGCAGCATCAGGAAGGTGCCCTCTAGTTCCGCAGTTGGTAACGGTCGGCTTAGAAGAGGACGTTGAAGGAAACACTTGCTTTCTGAAGACACAAGCCTTTTCCATTCTCCGCGTGTAGTCTGGAGGAAACTGCCCTAAAACCAATTCATCAACCAGAGACTCTGGACCATGGAACTCTAAACTGCCAGCTCGATATCTGAGGGTAGAAACACTTTCATATCTGTGTGGAAGGGCAGGCAAGTGGCCAGGATTCGGAGGAGAGAACCTCATGCGTGGACATTGTAACTTAGAGCGAACAACAAATGTGCTCCCGTGAGAAGCCTGCTGGCCGCGAAGTGTTGAAGCGTCAGGATGAAGCCCTCTCATTCCCACCGTGGAAGAAATGTCTGCCTCAGGCACGTCTCCGCGACACCCTGGATCCTTCAATCCTATACCCTGCTAGCCTCTGTGGGTTGAAGTCTCAGAAAAGGGCAGGATCGGGCCCTCGGGGAAAGAGTTCTGTGTAGATAGCCTCTTTCGGCAACCAACGTGGTTCTTCAAAGGGGGAAGCCTTGTAGGAAGTATGTGTTGCCGTGTCAGGACAATGCCATCTCCGCCCATCGTCGAAAGTTGACTGTGGAGGACGACACGATCCAGGACCATCTGGATTCCGGAAGAGAAAGCGATTTCTAGTGTAGGTATGGAAAGAGAGGCAAGGGGCCAGTCCCCGTCTGCGAGATCCAAGTCCGTGGAGAGTACAACTTCGGAGGCACAACAAGTTTCTCCCCAAAGGGAAGTTTCAAGCTCTGGGGTGGGCAAGCTTCGGCGGGTTTCCATATCCTTGCCTCTGAGAATCAAGGCTGTGGAGATGGTCACATCCCGGGAGCATCTACTCCCTGGAGATCCAAACTGTGGGCACGGAGGTGGCACGCGAGACGAAAGGGGCGTGTCCCTGTCAGGGAGAACACAGACCGTGGAGACGGCCACTTTCGTGAGCATCTCGTTCCCTCAAGCCGGAATTATCCTGGCCTATATTGATGAGAAGTAGCAGAATTCCTCAACCTCCGCTCTGCCAAATAGACTGTGGGCAATGCCACTTTCCCTAACACCGTGTCTCCAGAAGAGAATTGCCATGTCCAGTTCAAAAGCGGGGAGGTCTAGGAGAGGGACCACGGCCTCACGCTGAGAAACGGGCCTGGGGACATGCACCATTCAGGGAACGAGAATGCTCCCAAACGAGGAGCATTCTAGCACGCATGGGTTGTGGCCTCCTAAACATGCCCCATCCTTGCCTCTGTGAAACAAGTCTCTGGGCATTGCACGTGTCCCGACAGTGGAAGTTCTCTCCTGCCAGAATCTTTGGAGCACGATTGTCTAGATGCACGGTCAAAGTGCCATGCCCTTCGGTCAGGTAATGAACCCTGCGAATAAAGCACGTTTCAGACAAGAACACGACACTCTCAAACACACGCCTCAGAGCAGATCCGTGTGTTTTCACCGGAGGAAATGCCGTTTCCACCGTTGGGCGAAGGAATGCTGGAGAGGAGGCCATTTCGGCAACATCGTAGATTTTCACGCCATAAAAATCCAAGCCTCCGTGTGTGCAACGATCACGAGAGGGCCATCGAATTTCCCGGGAGATACCAGACGCTAGAGGATCCGGTGTCCACTCACATCTTGTTTTCCGAAGAGAAAACGCATTTCTCATTGTTGTGTGGAAGTCTAGGGAAGGGGGCTTGTCCTTAAGATGAGAAACAAGACTGTGAAGAGTGCAACTTTCAGAGCACACCAAGCATCTCTTTTGGGAAGCCTGGTTGCCCCTGTGCCTTGTGGCATCCGAAAGGTGCCTAACCTTCCCTCAGTGAATACACTCTCTTGGGAATACAGCGTTCAAGTCAACACTTGCTTCCTGAAGATACAAAGATTTCCAAGGCAGGTGTTTGATCAGGAGGAAACATGCCTACACGGACCTCTGGAAAACAAGATGTGGGAATGGTCATCGTCACGGCCATCTGGATGGGGGGAGATAGATCCATCTTGAATTCTGGGTGCGGAAGCATAGGCAAGGGTCTAGGACCCTATCCTGAGATACAAGTCTCTGGAGAAGAGAATGTTCAGCACACCGCAGCTGTCCTGCCGGAGATGTGTTCTAGCATGGGTGTGTGCAAGCATCGGGAGAGTTCCATCCCCTTCCGTCTGCGAGACAAGCCTGTGGAGATGGCCCTTTGGCCATAACATTTGGGTCCAGATTTCCAATCGAGTTCCAGGAGAGGTGCGGAAGGATAGGCCAGGTAACAAGTCCCCCAGTGTTCCAGTAACAATTCTGGGGAAGCACAGGTGCCAGGAAACACAAGTTCCTTCAGAGGAGATGCTTTCTAATACATACGTCCAGAAGTCTCTGTACTTAGCCTACCCTTGCTTGTGGGAGGCAAGTTGGGTGGAATGCGAATTCCACTACCATCTTGTTTGCACAAGAGAGAAATCGAATCATTCCAATATATGCGCTGGAGCCTAGTGTACCGGGGCGATGTCCTGACGCTTTGAGAGAAGAGTGTGGAGCAGGCATCGTTGAGGAATCCACAAGTTTCTCAAGCGAGGAGCCTTCTAGCATTGCCGGGGTGAAGCGACCAAAACATGCACGAACCTTCCCTCTGTGAATAGGCTCGAGGGAATGCCAATTTCCCCACAGAGGAAGATTGTCCCGGTGGGAAGCTCTCTAGCCTGTTGGTCTGCAGGGCCGCGGAGAAGGCCACATATACTTCGTTAAGGAAAACTCTCTGTGAAGAAAGATAGGTTCAGTGAAGGAACCACACGTCCCACCAAACCCACTGAAACCCACGGAGACGTTTTGGCATCAGGAAAGGCTTTATCCTTGCCTGGATAGAATGCTTTTGGGAGTACCTGTGCTGCCCCGGCGTTGGATTGCCAAGGAGCCCCTTCCTACCTTATAGGTGTGGGAGTGGGCAATGTCCTTCGACGTGGAGACAAGTCTGTGAAGCAAGCACCGTTCGGGGAACCACCAGATTCTCGAGCGAGAAGCATTCCAGCCTGCATGTCCTGAGGCTCCCGAAACACGGGCTCTCTTTGCGTCTCTGAATAAATCTCTGGGGAATGCAACGTTCCTTCACAGGAAGCATGTCCCCGCGAGACATTTTGTGGTATGTTTCTCTAGAAGTACGGGGATGGGTGGTCGCATTCAGGAGCTGCCGTGGCCTTGGCGGGGAGAAACAATTCTGTGGAGAAGGCGACTTCGTCCCCAGTGTGCTTTTCCAAGAAGAAGCTTCCTTAGGCCAAAAGCGTGGAAGCATCACTGTAATGCCACCTTCTTCCGTCTGAGCAGCAGGACGGTAGGCAACCCTACTTTCCAAGAACGTGGGGTTTCCAGAAGGAAAAAGCGATCTCTGAGAGACGTTTCCAAGGACAGAGATGGCGGGTCGTACTGGCCTTTAGAAACAAGTGTGTGGAGAATGCCCCTTTCAGAGGACCACCATTTCTCCTGCGAGAAGCCTTCTACAATGTATGTGTGGAGGCATCAGGCGGGTGCCGGGTCCATCCCTCAGGGAAAACACTCTGTCGAGAACAATGTTCCAGGAACGTCTTGCTTACAGAACGTCGAAGATTTCTCCAGGTCCTTGTGTGATGCGGAGGAGTCTGCCCTAATGGGATCTCTGAGAAACAAGGCTGCGGAGACTGGAAACCTTCCCTGCCACCTGGATATCCGAAGACGGAAACCATTGCACGTCGATGTGTGGAAGTAGAGGCCAGGGGCCTTGACCTGATGCCCGGGAAGGCGTCTGTGCGGAATTCAACATGGAGCGAACAACCGAAATCTTCCCGTGTAGAGTCCTGTAGCATGAACGTGTACAAGCATCTGGAGCGGGCCCTCTCCTTCCCTCGTAGATACGAGCCCGTGGCGAATGCCACGTCGAGTTCACGTCCTTTCTCATGCGTTCTCTGCCATTTCCAGTGTCGGCCGTGAAGGATAGGCAAAGGAAAAGTCCCCGTATCGGAGTCCCCAGGATGTGGGGAAAGCAGCTCCCAGGAAACCCAAGTTCCCCCCAGTGAGACGCTTTCTCACACACAGGTATGGGCGCATTCGAATGTGCTATATACTTCCTTCGGGGAAGGCGATGTTCCATGAATTTCGTGTTTCCAGGAGAGAAAGCTGATGTCCAGGACATGTGTCCAAATCTTGAGATGCGGCAAGGTCCTTAGGGCGAGCTTCGAGTGTGTGGATCAAGCCCCTTTCGGATAACCACAAGTTTGTCAAGTGTGAATCATTCTGGCTTCCATGTGTGGAACAATCGAAACACGCCCTCTCCCTCTGTCTGTGAAGCAGTCTCTGGGGAATGCCACTTTCCCGTCAGAGGAAGTTGGTTCCCGTGAGGAGCATTCTACCATCTTTCGCCAGAGGCACGCGGAAAGTGCGTCAGACGTCGCGGAACGCAAGCCTGGGAATAAAGCAAGATTCACCGTGGAACACGACCCTTCAAACGAAACCATTCTCATGGATGTGTGTGTTCTCAGACTAGAGTAATGCCGTGTCCTTGGCTTGGAGAAAGACTGTGGAGGATGAAGTTCCAGCGACACTGTGGCTGTTCCACCGAGAAGCTTCCGAGTCTCTATGTGTGGAGGCATCCCTAGAGTGCCCCAGTCTTCTGTTTGAGAAAAAGAGTGTGAAGAAAAGCGCTGCCCGCTAACATCTTGATGCCAGAAGCGAAAGCGATTTCTCCTATAGGTGTAGAAATAGAGGACAGGTGGTTTGTCCTTAGGCATGGAATCCAGATGGCAGAGACTGCATTTTTCAGAACCGCATAAATGTCTGCGGCATGAAGGATACCGGCACGTCTGTGAGGCAGCATCAGGAAGGTGCCCTCTAGTTCCGCAGTTGGTAACGGTCGGCTTAGAAGAGGACGTTGAAGGAAACACTTGCTTTCTGAAGACACAAGCCTTTTCCATTCTCCGCGTGTAGTCTGGAGGAAACTGCCCTAAAACCAATTCATCAACCAGAGACTCTGGACCATGGAACTCTAAACTGCCAGCTCGATATCTGAGGGTAGAAACACTTTCATATCTGTGTGGAAGGGCAGGCAAGTGGCCAGGATTCGGAGGAGAGAACCTCATGCGTGGACATTGTAACTTAGAGCGAACAACAAATGTGCTCCCGTGAGAAGCCTGCTGGCCGGGAAGTGTTGATGCGTCAGGATGAAACCCTCTCATTCCCACCGTGGAAGAAATGTCTGCCTCAGTCACGTCTCCGCGACACCCTGGATCCTTCAATCCTATACCCTGCTAGCCTCTGTGGGTTGAAGTCTCAGAAAAGGGCAGGATCGGGCCCTCGGGGAAAGAGTTCTGTGTAGATAGCCTCTTTCGGCAACCAACGTGGTTCTTCAAAGGGGGAAGCCTTGTAGGAAGTATGTGTTGCCGTGTCAGGACAATGCCATCTCCGCCCATCGTCGAAAGTTGACTGTGGAGGACGACACGTTCCAGGACCATCTGGATTCCGGAAGAGAAAGCGATTTCTAGTGTAGGTATGGAAAGAGAGGCAAGGGGCCAGTCCCCGTCTGCGAGATCCAAGTCCGTGGAGAGTACAACTTCGGAGGCACAACAAGTTTCTCCCGAAAGGGAAGTTTCAAGCTCTGGGGTGGGCAAGCTTCGGCGGGGTTCCATATCCTTGCCTCTGAGAATCAAGGCTGTGGAGATGGTCACTTCCCGGGAGCATCTACTTTCTGGAGATCCAAACTGTGGGCACGGAGGTGGCACGCGAGACTAAGGGGCGTGTCCCTCTCAGGGAGAACACAGTCCGTGGAGACGGCCACTTTCCTGAGCATCTCGTTCCCTCAAGCCGGAAGTATCCTGGCCTATATTGATGAGAAGTAGCAGAATTCCTCAACCTCTGCGCTGCCTAAATAGACTGTGGGCAATGCCATTTTCCCTAACACCGTGTCTCCAGAAGAGAATTGCCATGTCCAGTCCAGAAGCGGGGAGGTTTAGGAGAGGGACCACGGCCTCACGCTGAGAAACGGGCCTGGGGACATGCACCATTCAGGGAACGACAATGCTCCCCAACGAGGAGCATTCTAGCACGCATGGGTTGTGGCCTCCTAAACATGCCCCATCCTTGCCTCTGTGAAACGAGTCTCTGGGCATCGCACGTGCCCGAAAGTGGAAGTTCTCTCCTGCCAGAATCTTTGGAGCACGTTTGTCTAGATGCACGGCCAAAGTGCCATGCCCTTCGGTCAGGTAATGAACCCTGCGAATAAAGCACGTTTCAGACAAGAACACGACACTCTCAAACACACGCCTCAGAGCAGATCCGTGTGTTTTCACCGGAAGAAATGCCGTTTCCACCGTTGGGCGAAGGAATGTTGGAGAGGAGGCCATTTCGGCAACATCGTAGATTTTCACGCCATAAAAATCCAAGCCTCCGTGTGTGCAACGATCACGAGAGGGCCATCGAATTTCCCGGGAGATACCAGACGCTGGAGGATCCGGTGTCCACTCACATCTTGTTTTCCCAAGAGAAAAGCCATTTCTCATAGTTGTGTGGAAGTCTAGGGAAGGGGGCTTGTCCTTAAGATGAGAAACAAGACTGTGGAGAGTGCAACTTTCAGCGCACCCCAAGCATCTCTTTTGGGAAGCCTGGTTGCCCCTGTGCCTTGTGGCATCCGAAAGGTGCCTAACCTTCCCTCAGTGAATACACTCTCTTGGGAATACAGCGTTCAAGTCAACACTTGCTTCCTGAAGATACAAAGCTTTTCCAAGGCAGGTGTTTGATCAGGAGGAAACATGCCTACACGGACCTCTGGAAAACAAGACGTGTGAATGGTCATAGTCACGGCCATCTGGATGCGGGGAGATAGATCCATCTTCAATTCTGTGTGCGGAAGCATAGGCAAGGGTCTAGGACCCTATCCTGAGAAACAAGTCTCTGGAGAAGAGAATGTTCAGCACACCGCAGCTGTCTTGCCGGAGATGTGTTCTAGCATGGGTGTGTGCAAGCATCGGGAGAGTTCCATCCCCTTCCGTCTGCGAGACAAGCCTGTGGAGATGGCCCCTTGGCAATAACATTTGGGTCCAGATCTCCAATCCAGTTCCAGGAGAGGTGCGGAAGGATAGGCCAGGTAACAAGTCCCCCAGTGTTCCAGTAACAATTCTGGGGAAGCACAGGTGCCAGGAAACACAAGTTCCTTCAGAGGAGATGCTTTCTAATACATACGTCCAGAAGTCTCTGTACATAGCCTACCATTGCTTGTGGGAGGCAAGTTGGGTGGAATGCGAATTCCACTACCATCTTGTTTGCACAGGAGAGAAATCGAATCATTCCAATATATGCGCTGGAGCCTAGTGTACCGGGGCGATGTCCTGACGTTTTGAGAGAAGAGTGTGGAGCAGGCATCGTTGAGGAATCCACAAGTTTCTCAAGCGAGGAGCCTTCTAGCATTGCCGGGGTGAAGCGACCGAAACATGCACGAACCTTCCCTCTGTGAATAGGCTCGAGGGAATGCCAATTTCACCACAGAGGAAGATTGTCCCGGTGGGAAGCTCTCTAGCCTGTTGGTCTGCAGGCCCGCGGAGAAGGCCACATATACTTCGCTAAGGAAAACTCTCTGTGAAGAAAGATAGGTTCAGTGAAGGAACCACACGTCCCACCAAACCCACTGAAACACACGGAGACGTTTTGGCATCAGGAAAGGCTTTATCCTTGCCCTGGATAGAATGCTTTTGGGAGTACCTGTGCTGCCTCGGCGTTGGATTGCAAAGGAGCCCCTTCCTACTTATAGGTGTGGGAGTGGGCAATGTCCTTCGACGTGGAGACAAGTCTGTGAAGCAAGCACCTTTCGGGGAACCACCAGAGTCTCGAGCGAGAAGCATTGCAGCCTGCAAGTCCTGAGGCTCCCGAAACACGGGCTCTCTTTGCGTCTCTGAATAAATCTCTGGGGAATGCAACGTTCCTTCACAGGAAGCATGTCCCCGCGAGACATTTTGTGGTATGTTTCTCTAGAAGTACGGGGATGGGTGGTCGCATTCAGGAGCTGCCGTGGCCTTGGCCGGTAGAAACAATTCTGTGGAGAAGGCGACTTCATCCCAAGTGTGCTTTTCCAAGAAGAAGCTTCCTTAGGCTAAAAGCGTGGAAGCATCACTGTAATGCCACCTTCTTCCCTCTGAGCAGCAGGACGGTAGGCAAACCTACTTTCCAAGAACATGGGGTTTCCAGAAGGAAAAAGCGATCTCTGAGAGACGTTTCCAAGGGCAGAGATGGCGGGTCGTACTGGCCTTTAGAAACAAGTGTGTGGAGAATGCCCCTTTCAGAGGACCACCATTTCTCCTGCGAGAAGCCTTCTACAATGTATGTGTGGAGGCATCAGGCGGGTGCCGGGTCCATCCCTCAGGGAAAACACTCTGTCGAGAACAAGGTTCCAGGAACGTCTTGCTTACAGAACTTCGAAGAATTCTCCAGGTCCTTGTGTTATGCGGAGGAGTCTGCCCTAATGGGATCTCTGAGAAACAAGCCCGCGGAGACTGGAAACCTTCCCTGCCACCTGGATATCCGAAGACGGAAACCATTGCACGTCGATGTGTGGAAGTAGAGGCCAGGAGCCTTGACCTGATGCCCGGGAAGGCGTCTGTGTGGAATTCAACATGGAGCGAACAACCGAAAACTTCCCGTGTAGAGTCCTGTAGCATGGACGTGTACAAGCATCTGGAGCGGGCCCTCTTCTTCCCTCGGAGATACGAGCCCGTGGCGAATGCCACGTCGAGTTCACGTCCTTTCTCATGCGTTCTCTGCCATTTCCAGTGTCGGCCGTGAAGGATAGGCAAAGGGAAAAGTCCCCGTATCGGAGTCCCCAGGATGTGGGGAAAGCAGCTCCCAGGAAACCCAAGTTCCCCCCAGTGAGACGCTTTCTCACACACAGGTATGGGCGCATTCGAATGTGCGATATACTTCCTTCGGGGAAGGCGATCTTCCATGAATTTCGTGTTTCCAAGAGAGAAAGCTGATGTCCAGGACATGTGTGCAAGTCTTGAGATGCGGCAAGGTCCTTAGGGCGAGCTTCGAGTCTGTGGATCAAGCCCCTTTCGGATAACCACAAGTTTGTCAAGTGTGAATCATTCTGGCTTCCATGTGTGGAACAATCGAAATACGCCCTCTCCCTCTGTCTGTGAAGCAATCTCTGGGGAATGCCACTTTCCCGTCAGAGGAAGTTGGTTCCCGTGAGGAGCATTCTACCATCTTTCGCCAGAGGCACGCGGAAATTGCGTCAGACGTCGCGGAACGCAAGCCTGGGAATAAAGCAAGATTCACCGTGGAACACGACCCTTCAAACGAAACCATTCTCATGGATGTGTGTGTTCTCAGACTAGAGTAATGCCGTGTCTTTGGCTTGGAGAAACACTTCTGTGGAAGATGCAGTTCCAGCGACACTGTGGCTGTTCCACCGAGAAGCTTCCGAGCCTCTATGTGTGGAGGCATCCCGAGAGCGCCCCAGTCTTCTGTTTGAGAAAAAGAGTGTGAAGAAAAGCGCTGCCCGCTAACATCTTGATGCCAGAAGCGAAAGCGATTTCTCCTATAGGTGTAGAAATAGAGGACAGGTGGTTTGTCCTTAGGCGTGGAATCAGGATGGCAGAGACTGCATTTTTCAGAACCGCATAATTGTCTGCGGCATGAAGGATACCGGCACGTCTGTGGGGCAGCATCAGGAAGGTGCCCTCTAGTTCCGCAGTTGGTAACGGTCGGCTTAGAAGAGGACGTTGAAGGAAACACTTGCTTTCTGAAGACACAAGCCTTTTCCATTCTCCGCGTGTAGTCTGGAGGAAACTGCCCTAAAACCAATTCATCAACCAGAGACTCTGGACCATGGAACTCTAAACTGCCAGCTCGATATCTGAGGGTAGAAACACTTTCATATCTGTGGGGAAGGTCAGGCAAGTGGCCAGGATTCGGATGAGAGAACCTCATGCGTGGACATTGTAAATTAGAGCGAACAACAAATGTGCTCCCGTGAGAAGCCTGCTGGCCGGGAAGTGTTGAAGCGTCAGGATGAAGCCTTCTCATTCCCACCGTGGAAGAAATGTCTGCCTCAGTCACGTCTCCGCGACACCCTGGATCCTTCAATCCTATACCCTGCTAGCCTCTGTGGGTTGAAGTCTCAGAAAAGGGCAGGATCGGGCCCTCGGGGAAAGAGTTCTGTGTAGATAGCCTCTTTCGGCAACCAACGTGGTTCTTCAAAGGGGGAAGCCTTGTAGGAAGTATGTGTTGCCGTGTCAGGACAATGCCATCTCCGCCCATCGTCGAAAGTTGACTGTGGAGGACGACACGTTCCAGGACCATCTGGATTCCGGAAGAGAAAGCGATTTCTAGTGTAGGTATGGAAAGAGAGGCAAGGGGCCAGTCCCCGTCTGCGAGATCCAAGTCCGTGGAGAGTACAACTTCGGAGGCACAACAAGTTTCTCCCGAAAGGGAAGTTTCAAGCTCTGGGGTGGGCAAGCTTCGGCGGGGTTCCATATCCTTGCCTCTGAGAATCAAGGCTGTGGAGATGGTCACTTCCCGGGAGAATCTACTCTCTGGAGATCCAAACTGTGGAGAGCGAGGTGGCACACGAGACTAAGGGGCGTGTCCCTGTCAGGGAGAAGACAGTCCGTGGAGACGGCCACTTTCATGAGCATCTCGTTCCCTCAAGCCGGAAGTATCTTGGCCTATATTGATGAGAAGTAGCAGGAGAATTCCTCAAACTCTGCTCTGCCTAAATAGACTGTGGGCAATGCCACTTTCCCTAACACCGTGTCTCCAGAAGAGAACTGCCATGTCCAGTCCAAAAGCGGGGAGGTCTAGGAGAGGGACCACGGCCTCACGCTGAGAAACGGGCCTGGGGACATGCACCATTCAGGGAACGACAATGCTCTCCAACGAGGAGCATTCTAGCACGCATGGGTTGAGGCCTCCTAAACATGCCCCATCCTTGCCTCTGTGAAACGAGTCTCTGGGCATTGCACGTGTCCCGAAAGTGGAAGTTCTCCCCTGCCAGAATCTTTGGAGCACGTTTGTCTAGATGCACGGCCAAAGTGCCATGCCCTTCGGTCAGGTAATGAACCCTGCGAATAAAGCACGTTTCAGACAAGAACACGACACTTCCAAACACACGCCTCAGAGCAGATCCGTGTGTTTTCCCCGGAGGAAATGCCGTTTCCACCGTTGGGCGAAGGAATGCTGGGGAGGAGGCCATTTCGGCAACATCGTAGATTTTCACGCCATAAAAATCCAAGCCTCCGTGTGTGCAACGATCACGAGAGGGCATTCGAATTTCCCGGGAGATACCGGACGCTGAAGGATCCGGTGTCCACTCACATCTTGTTTTCCGAAGAGAAAAGCCATTTCTCATAGTTGTGTGGAAGTCTAGGGAAGGGGGCTTGTCCATAAGATGAGAAACAAGACTGTGGAGAGTGCAACTTTCAGAGCACCCCAAGCATCTCTTTTGGGAAGCCTGGTTGCCCCTGTGCCTTGTGGCATCCGAAAGGTGCCTAACCTTCCCTCAGTGAATACACTCTCTTGGGAATACAGCGTTCAAGTCAACACATGCTTCCTGAAGATACAAAGCTTTTCCAAGGCAGGTGTTTGATCAGGAGGAAACATGCCTACACGGACCTCTGGAAAACAAGACGTGGGAATGGTCATCGTCACGGCCATCTGGATGCGGGGAGATAGATCCACCTTCAATTCTTTGTGCGGAAGCATAGGCAAGGGTCTAGGACCCTATCCTGCGAAACAAGTCTCTGGAGAAGAGAATGTTCAGCACACCGCAGCTGTCCTGCCGGAGATGTGTTCTAGCATGGGTGTGTGCAAGCATCGGGAGAGATCCATCCCCTTCCGTCTGCGACACAAGCCTGTGGAGATGGCCCCTTGGCCATAACATTTGGGTCCAGATCTCCAATCGAGTTCCAGGAGAGGTGCGGAAGGATAGGCCAGGTAACAAGTCCCCCAGTGTTCCAGTAACAATTCTGGGGAAGCACAGGTGCCAGGAAACACAAGTTCCTTCAGAGGAGATGCTTTCTAATACATACGTCCAGAAGTCTCTGTACATAGCCTACCCTTGCTTGTGGGAGTCAAGTTGGGTGGAATGCGAATTCCACTACCATCTTGTTTGCACAAGAGAGAAATCGAATCATTCCAATATATGCGCTGGAGCCTAGTGTACCGGGGCGATGTCCTGACGCTTTGAGAGAAGAGTGTGGAGCAGGCATCGTTGAGGAATCCACAAGTTTCTCAAGCGAGGAGCCTTCTAGCATTGCCGGGTGAAGCGAACGAAACATGCACGAACCTTCCCTCTGTGAATAGGCTCGAGGGAATGCCAATTTCCCCACAGAGGAAGATTGTCCCGGTGGGAAGCTCTCTACCCTGTTGGTCTGCAGGCCCGCGGAGAAGGCCACATATACTTCGCTAAGGAAAACTCTCTGTGAAGAAAGATAGGTTCAGTTAAGGAACCACACGTCCCACCAAACCCACTGAAACACACGGAGACGTTTTGGCATCAGGAAAGGCTTTATCCTTGCCTGGGTAGAATGCTTTTGGGAGTACCTGTGGTGCCCCGGCGTTGGATTGCCAAGGAGCCCCTTCCTACCTTATAGGTGTGGGAGTGGGCAATGTCCTTCGACGTGGAAACAAGTCTGTGAAGCAAGCACCTTTCGGGGAACCACCAGACTCTCGAGCGAGAAGCATTCCAGCCTGCATGTCCTGAGGCTCCCGAAACACGGGCTCTCTTTGCGTCTCTGAATAAATCTCTGGGGAATGCAACGTTCCTTCACAGGAAGCATGTCCCAGCGGGACATTTTGTGGTATGTTTCTCTAGAAGTACGGGGATGGGTGGTCGCATTCAGGAGCTGCCGTGGCCTTGGCCGGGAGAAACAATTCTGTGGAGAAGGCGACTTCGTCCCCAGTGTGCTTTTCCAAGAAGAAGCTTCCTTAGGCCAAAAGCGCGGAAGCATCACTGTAATGCCACCTTCTTCCGTGTGAGCAGCAGGACGGTAGGCAACCCTACTTTCCAAGAACGTGGGGTTTCCAGAAGGAAAAAGCGATCTCTGAGAGACGTTTCCAAGGACAGAGATGGCGGGTCGTACTGGCCTTTAGAAACAAGTGTGTGGAGAATGCCCCTTTCAGAGGACCACCATTTCTCCTGCGAGAAGCCTTCTACAATGTATGTGTGGAGGCATCAGGCGGGTGCCGGGTCCATCCCTCAGGGAAAACACTCTGTCGAGAACAATGTTCCAGGAACGTCTTGCTTACAGAACGTCGAAGATTTCTCCAGGTCCTTGTGTGATGCGGAGGAGTCTGCCCTAATGGGATCTCTGAGAAACAAGGCTGCGGAGACTGGAAACCTTCCCTGCCACCTGGATATCCGAAGACGGAAACCATTGCACGTCGATGTGTGGAAGTAGAGGCCAGGGGCCTTGACCTGATGCCCGGGAAGGCGTCTGTGCGGAATTCAACATGGAGCGAACAACCGAAATCTTCCCGTGTAGAGTCCTGTAGCATGGACGTGTACAAGCATCTGGAGCGGGCCCTCTCCTTCCCTCGGAGATACGAGCCCGTGGCGAATGCCACGTCGAGTTCACGTCCTTTCTCATGCGTTCTCTGCCATTTCCAGCGTCGGCCGTGAAGGATAGCCAAAGGGAAAAGTCCCCGTATCGGAGACCCCACGATGTGGGGAAAGCAGCTCCCAGGAAACCCAAGTTCCCCCAAATGAGATGCTTTCTCACACACAGGTATGGGCGCATTCGAATGTGCGATATACATCCTTCGGGGAAAGCGATGTTCCATGAATTTCGTGTTTCCAGGAGAGAAAGCTGATGTCCAGGATATGTGTGCAAGTCTTGAGATGGGGCAAGGTCCTTAGGGCGTGCTTCGAGTGTGTGGATCAAGCCCCTTTCGGATAACCACAAGTTTGTCAAGTGTGAATCATTCTGGCTTCCATGTGTGGAACAATCGAAACACGCCCTCTCCCTCTGTCTGTGAAGTAGTCTCTGGGGAATGCCACTTTCCCGTCAGAGGAAGTTGGTTTCCGTGAGGAGCATTCTACCATCTTTCGCCAGAGGCACGCGGAAAGTGCGTCAGACGTCGCGGAACGCAAGCCTGGGAATACAGCAAGATTCACCGTGGAACACGACCCTTCAAACGAAACCATTCTCATGGATGTGTGTGTTCTCAGACTAGAGTAATGCCGTGTCCTTGGCTTGGAGAAAGACTTCTGTGGAGGATGCAGTTCCAGCGACACTGTGGCTGTTCCACCGAGAAGCTTCCGAGCCTCTATGTGTGGAGGCATCCCGAGAGTGCCCCAGTCTTCTGTTTGAGAAAAAGAGTGTGAAGAAAAGCGCTGCCCACTAACATCTTGATGCCAGAAGCGAAAGCGATTTCTCCTATAGGTGTAGAAATAGAGGACAGGTGGTTTGTCCTTAGGCATGGAATCCAGATGGCAGAGACTGCATTTTTCAGAACCGCATAATTGTCTGCGGCATGAAGGATACCGGCACGTCTGTGGGGCAGCATCAGGAAGGTGCCCTCTAGTTCCGCAGTTGGTAACGGTCGGCTTAGAAGAGGACGTTGAAGGAAACACTTGCTTTCTGAAGACACAAGCCTTTTCCATTCTCCGCGTGTAGTCTGGAGGAAACTGCCCTAAAACCAATTCATCAACCAGAGACTCTGGACCATGGAACTCTAAACTGCCAGCTCGATATCTGAGGGTAGAAACACTTTCATATCTGTGTGGAAGGGCAGGCAAGTGGCCAGGATTCGGATGAGAGAACCTCATGCGTGGACATTGTAACTTAGAGCGAACAACAAATGTGCTCCCGTGAGAAGCCTGCTGGCCGCGAAGTGTTGACGCGTCAGGATGAAACCCTCTCATTCCCACCGTGGAAGAAATGTCTGCCTCAGGCACGTCTCCGCGACACCCTGGATCCTTCAATCCTATACCCTGCTAGCCTCTGTGGGTTGAAGTCTCAGAAAAGGGCAGGATCGGGCCCTCGGCGAAAGAGTTCTGTGTAGATAGCCTCTTTCGGCAACCAACGTGGTTCTTCAAAGGGGGAAGCCTTGTAGGAAGTATGTGTTGCCGTGTCAGGACAATGCCATCTCCGCCCATCGTCGAAAGTTGACTGTGGAGGACGACACGTTCCAGGACCATCTGGATTCCGGAAGAGAAAGCGATTTCTAGTGTAGGTATGGAAAGAGAGGCAAGGGGCCAGTCCCCGTCTGCGAGATCCAAGTCCGTGGAGAGTACAACTTCGGAGGCACAACAAGTTTCTCCCCAAAGGGAAGTTTCAAGCTCTGGGGTGGGCAAGCTTCGGCGGGGTTCCATATCCTTGCCTCTGAGAATCAAGGCTCTGGAGATGGTCACTTCCCGGGAGCATCTACTTTCTGGAGATCCAAACTGTGGGCACGGAGGTGGCCCGCGAGACGAAAGTGGCGTGTCCCTGTCAGGGAGAACACAGTCCGTGGAGACGGCCACTTTCGTGAGCATCTCGTTCCCTCAAGCCGGAAGTATCCTGGCCTATATTAATGAGAAGTAGCAGAATTCCTCAACCTCTGCTCTGCCTAAATAGACTGTGGGCAATGCCACTTTCCCTAACACCGTGTCTCCAGAAGAGATTTGCCATGTCCAGTTCAAAAGCGGGGAGGTCTAGGAGAGGGACCACGGCCTCACGCTGAGAAACGGGCCTGGGGACATGCACCATTCAGGGAACGACAATGCTCCCCAAAGAGGAGCATTCTAGCACGCATGGGTTGTGGCCTAGTAAACATGCCCCATCCTTGCCTCTGTGAAACGAGTCTCTGGGCATCGCACGTGTCCCGAAAGTGGAAGTTCTCTCCTGCCAGAATCTTTGGAGCACGTTTGTCTAGATGCACGGCCAAAGTGCCATGCCCTTCGGTCAGGTAATGAACCCTGCGAATAAAGCACGTTTCAGACAAGAACACGACACTCTCAAACACACGCCTCAGAGCAGATCCGTGTGTTTTCACCGGAGGAAATGCCGTTTCCACCGTTGGGCGACGAATGCTGGGGAGGAGGCCATTTCGGCAACATCGTAGATTTTCACGCCATAAAAATCCAAGCATCCGTGTGTGCAACGATCACGAGAGGGCCATCGAATTTCCCGGGAGATACCAGACGCTGGAGGATCCGGTGTCCACTCACATCTTGTTTTCCGAAGAGAAAAGCCATTTCTCATAGTTGTGTGGAAGTCTAGGGAAGGGGGCTTGTCCTTAAGATGAGAAACAAGACTGTGGAGAGTGCAACTTTCAGCGCACCCCACATCTCTTTTGGGAAGCCTGGTTGCCCCTGTGCGTTGTGGCATCCGAAAGGTGCCTAACCTTCCCTCAGTGAATACACTCTCTTGGGAATACAGCGTTCAAGTCAACACTTGCTTCCTGAAGATACAAAGCTTTTCCAAAGCAGGTGTTTGATCAGGAGGAAACATGCCTACACGGACCTCTGGAAAACAAGACGTGGGAATGGTCATAGTCACGGCCATCTGGATGCGGGGAGATAGATCCATCTTCAATTCTGTGTGCGGAAGCATAGGCAAGGGTCTAGGACCCTATCCTGAGAAACATGTCTCTGGAGAAGAGAATGTTCAGCACACCGCAGCTGTCCTGCCGGAGATGTGTTCTAGCATGGGTGTGTGCAAGCATCGGGAGAGTTCCATCCCCTTCCGTCTGCGAGACAAGCCTGTGGAGATGGCCCCTTGGCCATAACATTTGGGTCCAGATTTCCAATCGAGTTCCAGGAGAGGTGCGGAAGGATAGGCCAGGTAACAAGTCCCCCAGTGTTCCAGTAACAATTCTGGGGAAGCACAGGTGCCAGGAAACACAAGTTCCTTCAGAGGAGATGCTTTCTAGTACTTACGTCCAGAAGTCTCTGTACATAGCCTACCCTTGCTTGTGGGAGGCAAGTTGGGTGGAATGCGAATTCCACTACCATCTTGTTTGCACAAGAGAGAAATCGAATCATTCCAATATATGCGCTGGAGCCTAGTGTACCGGGGCGATGTCCTGACGCTTTGAGAGAAGAGTGTGGAGCAGGCATCGTTGAGGAATCCACAAGTTTCTCAAGCGAGGAGCCTTCTAGCATTGCCGGGGTGAAGCGACCGAAACATGCACGAACCTTCCCTCTGTGAATAGGCTCTAGGGAATGCCAATTTCCCCTCAGAGGAAGATTGTCCCGGTGGGAAGCTCTCTAGCCTGTTGGTCTGCAGGCCCGCGGACAAGGCCACATATACTTCGCTAAGGAAAACTCTCTGTGAAGAAAGATAGGTTCAGTGAAGGAACCACACGTCCCACCAAACCCACTGAAACACACGGAGACGTTTTGGCATCAGGAAAGGCTTTATCCTTGCCCTGGATAGAATGCTTTTGGGAGTACCTGTGCTGCCCCGGCGTTGGATTGCCAAGGAGCCCCTTCCTACCTTATAGGTGTGGGAGTGGGCAATGTCCTTCGACGTGGAGACAAGTCTGTGAAGCAAGCACCGTTCGGGGAACCACCAGACTCTCGAGCGAGAAGCATTCCAGCCTGCATGTCCTGAGGCTCCCGAAACACGGGCTCTCTTTGCGTCTCTGAATAAATCTCTGGGGAATGCAACGTTCCTTCACAGGAAGCATGTCCCAGCGGGACATTTTGTGGTATGTTTCTCTAGAAGTACGGGGATGGGTGGTCGCATTCAGGAGCTGCCGTGGCCTTGGCCGGGAGAAACAATTCTGTGGAGAAGGCGACTTCGTCCCCAGTGTGCTTTTCCAAGAAGAAGCTTCCTTAGGCTAAAACCGTGGAAGCATCACTGTAATGCCACCTTCTTCCGTCTGAGCAGCAGGACGGTAGGCAACCCTACTTTCCAAGAACATGGGGTTTCCAGAAGGAAAAAGCGATCTCTGAGAGACGTTTCGAAGGACAGAGATGGCGGGTCGTACTGGCCTTTAGAAACAAGTGTGTGGAGAATGCCCCTTTCAGAGGACCACCATTTCTCCTGCGAGAAGCCTTCTACAATGTATGTGTGGAGGCATCAGGCGGGTGCCGGGTCCATCCCTCAGGGAAAACACTCTGTCGAGAACAATGTTCCAGGAACGTCTTGCTTACAGAACGTCGAAGATTTCTCCAGGTCCTTGTGTGATGCGGAGGAGTCTGCCCTAATGGGATCTCTGAGAAACAAGGCTGCGGAGACTGGAAACCTTCCCTGCCACCTGGATATCCGAAGACGGAAACCATTTCACGTCGATGTGTGGAAGTAGAGGCCAGGGGCCTTGACCTGATGCCCGGGAAGCCGTCTGTGCGAATTCAACATGGAGCGAACAACCGAAATCTTCCCGTGTAGAGTCCTGTAGCATGGACGTGTACAAGCATCTGGAGCGGGCCCTCTCCTTCCCTCGTAGATACGAGCCCGTGGCGAATGCCACGTCGAGTTCACGTCCTTTCTCATGCGTTCTCTGCCATTTCCAGCGTCGGCCGTGAAGGATAGGCAAAGGGAGAAGTCCCCGTATCGGAGACCCCAGGATGTGGGGAAAGCAGCTCCCAGGAAACCCAAGTTCCCCCAAATGAGATGCTTTCTCACACACAGGTATGGGCGCATTCGAATGTGCGATATACTTCCTTCGGGGAAAGCGATGTTCCATGAATTTCGTGTTTCCAGGAGAGAAAGCTGATGTCCAGGACATGTGTGCAAGTCTTGAGATGGGGCAAAGTCCTTAGGGCGAGCTTCGAGTGTGTGGATCAAGTCCCTTTCGGATAACCACAAGTTTGTCAAGTGGGAATCATTCTGGCTTCCATGTGTGGAACAATCGAAACACGCCCTCTCCCTCTGTCTGTGAAGCAGTCTCTGGGGAATGCCACTTTCCCGTCAGAGGAAGTTGGTTCCCGTGAGGAGCATTCTACCATCTTTCGCCAGAGGCACGCGGAAAGTGCGTCAGACGTCGCGGAACGCAAGCCTGGGAATAAAGCAAGATTCACCGTGGAACACGACCCTTCAAACGAAACCATTCTCATGGATGTGTGTGTTCTCAGACTAGAGTAATGCCGTGTCCTTGGCTTGGAGAAAGACTTCTGTGGAGGATGCAGTTCCAGCGACACTGTGGCTGTTCCACCGAGAAGCTTCCGAGCCTCTATGTGTGGAGGCATCCCGAGAGTGCCCCAGTCTTCTGTTTGAGAAAAAGAGTGTGAAGAAAAGCGCTGCCCACTAACATCTTGATGCCAGAAGCGAAAGCGATTTCTCCTATAGGTGTAGAAATAGAGGACAGGTGGTTTGTCCTTAGGCATGGAATCCAGATGGCAGAGACTGCATTTTTCAGAACCGCATAATTGTCTGCGGCATGAAGGATACCGGCACGTCTGTGGGGCAGCATCAGGAAGGTGCCCTCTAGTTCCGCAGTTGGTAACGGTCGGCTTAGAAGAGGACGTTGAAGGAAACACTTGCTTTCTGAAGACACAACCCTTTTCCATTCTCCGCGTGTAGTCTGGAGGAAACTGCCCTAAAACCAATTCATCAACCAGAGACTCTGGACCATGGAACTCTAAACTGCCAGCTCGATATCTGAGGGTAGAAACACTTTCATATCTGTGTGGAAGGGCAGGCAAGTGGCCAGGATTCGGATGAGAGAACCTCATGCGTGGACATTGTAACTTAGAGCGAACAACAAATGTGCTCCCGTGAGAAGCCTGCTGGCCGGGAAGTCTTGAAGCGTCAGGATGAAACCCTCTCATTCCCACCGTGGAAGAAATGTCTGCCTCAGGCACGTCTCCGCGACACCCTGGATTCTTCAATCCTATACCCTGCTAGCCTCTGTGGGTTGAAGTCTCAGAAAAGGGCAGGATCGGGCCCTCGGCGAAAGAGTTCTGTGTAGATAGCCTCTTTCGGCAACCAACGTGGTTCTTCAAAGGGGGAAGCCTTGTAGGAAGTATGTGTTGCCGTGTCAGGACAATGCCATCTCCGCCCATCGTCGAAAGTTGACTGTGGAGGACGACACGTTCCAGGACCATTTGGATTCCGGAAGAGAAAGCGATTTCTAGTGTAGGTATGGAAAGAGAGGCAAGGGGCCAGTCCCCGTCTGCGAGATCCAAGTCCGTGGAGAGTACAACTTCGGAGGCACAACAAGTTTCTCCCCAAAGGGAAGTTTCAAGCTCTGGGGTGGGCAAGCTTCGGCGGGGTTCCATATCCTTGCCTCTGAGAATCAAGGCTGTGGAGATGGTCACTTCCCGGGAGCATCTACTTTCTGGAGATCCAAACTGTGGGCACGGAGGTGGCACGCGAGACGAAAGGGGCGTGTCCCTGTCAGGGAGAACACAGTCCGTGGAGACGGCCACTTTCGTGAGCATCTCGTTCCCTCAAGCCGGAAGTATCCTGGCCTATATTGATGAGAAGTAGCAGAATTCCTCAACCTCTGCTCTGCCTAAATAGACTGTGGGCAATGCCAGTTTCCATAACACCGCGTCTCCAGAAGAGAATTGCCATGTCCAGTTCAAAAGCGGGGAGGTCTAGGAGAGGGACCACGGCCTCACGCTGAGAAACGGGCCTGGGGACATGCACCATTCAGGGAACGACAATGCTCCCCAAAGAGGAGCATTCTAGCACGCATGGGTTGTGGCCTCCTAAACATGCCCCATCCTTGCCTCTGTGAAACGAGTCTCTGGGCATCGCACGTGTCCCGAAAGTGGAAGTTCTCTCCTGCCAGAATCTTTGGAGCACGTTTGTCTAGATGCACGGCCAAAGTGCCATGCCCTTCGGTCAGGTAATGAACCCTGCGAATAAAGCACGTTTCAGACAAGAACACGACACTCTCAAACACACGCCTCAGAGCAGATCCGTGTGTTTTCACCGGAGGAAATGCCGTTTCCACCGTTGGGCGAAGGAATGCTGGAGAGGAGGCCATTTCGGCAACATCGTAGATTTTCACGCCATAAAAATTCAAGCCTCCGTGTGTGCAACGATCACGAGAGGGCCATCGAATTTCCCGGGAGATACCAGACGCTGGAGGATCCTGTGTCCACTCACATCTTGTTTTCCGAAGAGAAAACGCATTTCTCATAGTTGTGTGGAAGTCTAGGGAAGGGGGCTTGTCCTTAAGATGAGAAACAAGACTGTGGAGAGTGCAACTTTCAGAGCACACCAAGCATCTCTTTTGGGAAGCCTGGTTGCCCCTGTGCCTTGTGGCATCCGAAAGGTGCCTAACCTTCCCTCAGTGAATACACTCTCTTGGGAATACAGCGTTCAAGTCAACACTTGCTTCCTGAAGATACAATGATTTCAAAGGCAGGTGTTTGATCAGGAGGAAACATGCCTACACGGACCTCTGGAAAACAAGATGTGGGAATGGTCATCGTCACGGCCATCTGGATGCGGGGAGATAGATCCATCTTCAATTCTGTGTGCGGAAGCATAGGCAAGGGTCTAGGACCCTATCCTGAGAAACATGTCTCTGGAGAAGAGAATGTTCAGCACACCGCAGCTGTCCTGCCGGAGATGTGTTCTAGCATGGGTGTGTGCAAGCATCGGGAGAGTTCCATCCCCTTCCGTCTGCGAGACAAGCCTGTGGAGATGGCCCCTTGGCCATAACATTTGGGTCCAGATTTCCAATCGAGTTCCAGGAGAGGTGCGGAAGGATAGGCCAGGTAACAAGTCCCCCAGTGTTCCAGTAACAATTCTGGGGAAGCACAGGTGCCAGGAAACACAAGTTCCTTCAGAGGAGATGCTTTCTAGTACTTACGTCCAGAAGTCTCTGTACATAGCCTACCCTTGCTTGTGGGAGGCAAGTTGGGTGGAATGCGAATTCCACTACCATCTTGTTTGCACAAGAGAGAAATCGAATCATTCCAATATATGCGCTGGAGCCTAGTGTACCGGGGCGATGTCCTGACGCTTTGAGAGAAGAGTGTGGAGCAGGCATCGTTGAGGAATCCACAAGTTTCTCAAGCGAGGAGCCTTCTAGCATTGCCGGGGTGAAGCGACCGAAACATGCACGAACCTTCCCTCTGTGAATAGGCTCTAGGGAATGCCAATTTCCCCTCAGAGGAAGATTGTCCCGGTGGGAAGCTCTCTAGCCTGTTGGTCTGCAGGCCCGCGGTCAAGGCCACATATACTTCGCTAAGGAAAACTCTCTGTGAAGAAAGATAGGTTCAGTGAAGGAACCACACGTCCCACCAAACCCACTGAAACACACGGAGACGTTTTGGCATCAGGAAAGGCTTTATCCTTGCCCTGGATAGAATGCTTTTGGGAGTACCTGTGCTGCCCCGGCGTTGGATTGCCAAGGAGCCCCTTCCTACCTTATAGGTGTGGGAGTGGGCAATGTCCTTCGACGTGGAGACAAGTCTGTGAAGCAAGCACCGTTCGGGGAACCACCAGACTCTCGAGCGAGAAGCATTCCAGCCTGCATGTCCTGAGGCTCCCGAAACACGGGCTCTCTTTGCGTCTCTGAATAAATCTCTGGGGAATGCAACGTTCCTTCACAGGAAGCATGTCCCAGCGGGACATTTTGTGGTATGTTTCTCTAGAAGTACGAGGATGGGTGGTCGCATTCAGGAGCTGCCGTGGCCTTGGCCGGGAGAAACAATTCTGTGGAGAAGGCGACTTCGTCCCCAGTGTGCTTTTCCAAGAAGAAGCTTCCTTAGGCTAAAACCGTGGAAGCATCACTGTAATGCCACCTTCTTCCGTCTGAGCAGCAGGACGGTAGGCAACCCTACTTTCCAAGAACATGGGGTTTCCAGAAGGAAAAAGCGATCTCTGAGAGACGTTTCCAAGGACAGAGATGGCGGGTCGTACTGGCCTTTAGAAACAAGTGTGTGGAGAATGCCCCTTTCAGAGGACCACCATTTCTCCTGCGAGAAGCCTTCTACAATGTATGTGTGGAGGCATCAGGCGGGTGCCGGGTCCATCCCTCAGGGAAAACACTCTGTCGAGAACAATGTTCCAGGAACGTCTTGCTTACAGAACGTCGAAGATTTCTCCAGGTCCTTGTGTGATGCGGAGGAGTCTGCCCTAATGGGATCTCTGAGAAACAAGGCTGCGGAGACTGGAAACCTTCCCTGCCACCTGGATATCCGAAGACCCAAACCATTTCACGTCGATGTGTGGAAGTAGAGGCCAGGGGCCTTGACCTGATGCCCGGGAAGCCGTCTGTGCGAATTCAACATGGAGCGAACAACCGAAATCTTCCCGTGTAGAGTCCTGTAGCATGGACGTGTACAAGCATCTGGAGCGGGCCCTCTCCTTCCCTCGTAGATACGAGCCCGTGGCGAATGCCACGTCGAGTTCACGTCCTTTCTCATGCGTTCTCTGCCATTTCCAGTGTCGGCCGTGAAGGATAGGCAAAGGGAGAAGTCCCCGTATCGGAGACCCCAGGATGTGGGGAAAGCAGCTCCCAGGAAACCCAAGTTCCCCCAAATGAGATGCTTTCTCACACACAGGTATGGGCGCATTCGAATGTGCGATATACTTCCTTCGGGGAAAGCGATGTTCCATGAATTTCGTGTTTCCAGGAGAGAAAGCTGATGTCCAGGACATGTGTGCAAGTCTTGAGATGGGGCAAAGTCCTTAGGGCGAGCTTCGAGTGTGTGGATCAAGTCCCTTTCGGATAACCACAAGTTTGTCAAGTGTGAATCATTCTGGCTTCCATGTGTGGAACAATCGAAACACGCCCTCTCCCTCTGTCTGTGAAGCAGTCTCTGGGGAATGCCACTTTCCCGTCAGAGGAAGTTGGTTCCCGTGAGGAGCATTCTACCATCTTTCGCCAGAGGCACGCGGAAAGTGCGTCAGACGTCGCGGAACGCAAGCCTGGGAATAAAGCAAGATTCACCGTGGAACACGACCCTTCAAACGAAACCATTCTCATGGATGTGTGTGTTCTCAGACTAGAGTAATGCCGTGTCCTTGGCTTGGAGAAAGACTTCTGTGGAGGATGCAGTTCCAGCGACACTGTGGCTGTTCCACCGAGAAGCTTCCGAGCCTCTATGTGTGGAGGCATCCCGAGAGTGCCCCAGTCTTCTGTTTGAGAAAAAGAGTGTGAAGAAAAGCGCTGCCCACTAACATCTTGATGCCAGAAGCGAAAGCGATTTCTCCTATAGGTGTAGAAATAGAGGACAGGTGGTTTGTCCTTAGGCATGGAATCCAGATGGCAGAGACTGCATTTTTCAGAACCGCATAATTGTCTGCGGCATGAAGGATACCGGCACGTCTGTGGGGCAGCATCAGGAAGGTGCCCTCTAGTTCCGCAGTTGGTAACGGTCGGCTTAGAAGAGGACGTTGAAGGAAACACTTGCTTTCTGAAGACACAAGCCTTTTCCATTCTCCGCGTGTAGTCTGGAGGAAACTGCCCTAAAACCAATTCATCAACCAGAGACTCTGGACCATGGAACTCTAAACTGCCAGCTCGATATCTGAGGGTAGAAACACTTTCATATCTGTGTGGAAGGGCAGGCAAGTGGCCAGGATTCGGATGAGAGAACCTCATGCGTGGACATTGTAACTTAGAGCGAACAACAAATGTGCTCCCGTGAGAAGCCTGCTGGCCGGGAAGTGTTGACGCGTCAGGATGAAACCCTCTCATTCCCACCGTGGAAGAAATGTCTGCCTCAGGCACGTCTCCGCGACACCCTGGATCCTTCAATCCTATACCCTGCTAGCCTCTGTGGGTTGAAGTCTCAGAAAAGGGCAGGATCGGGCCCTCGGCGAAAGAGTTCTGTGTAGATAGCCTCTTTCGGCAACCAACGTGGTTCTTCAAAGGGGGAAGCCTTGTAGGAAGTATGTGTTGCCGTGTCAGGACAATGCCATCTTCGCCCATCGTCGAAAGTTGACTGTGGAGGACGACACGTTCCAGGACCATCTGGATTCCGGAAGAGAAAGCGATTTCTAGTGTAGGTATGGAAAGAGAGGCAAGGGGCCAGTCCCCGTCTGCGAGATCCAAGTCCGTGGAGAGTACAACTTCGGAGGCACAACAAGTTTCTCCCCAAAGGGAAGTTTCAAGCTCTGGGGTGGGCAAGCTTCGGCGGGGTTCCATATCCTTGCCTCTGAGAATCAAGGCTGTGGAGATGGTCACTTCCCGGGAGCATCTACTTTCTGGAGATCCAAACTGTGGGCACGGAGGTGGCACGCGAGACGAAAGGGGCGTGTCCCTGTCAGGGAGAACACAGTCCGTGGAGACGGCCACTTTCGTGAGCATCTCGTTCCCTCAAGCCGGAAGTATCCTGGCCTATATTGATGAGAAGTAGCAGAATTCCTCAACCTCTGCTCTGCCTAAATAGACTGTGGGCAATGCCAGTTTCCCTAACACCGCGTCTCCAGAAGAGAATTGCCATGTCCAGTTCAAAAGCGGGGAGGTCTAGGAGAGGGACCACGGCCTCACGCTGAGAAACGGGCCTGGGGACATGCACCATTCAGGGAACGACAATGCTCCCCAAAGAGGAGCATTCTAGCACGCATGGGTTGTGGCCTCCTAAACATGCCCCATCCTTGCCTCTGTGAAACGAGTCTCTGGGCATCGCACGTGTCCCGAAAGTGGAAGTTCTCTCCTGCCAGAATCTTTGGAGCACGTTTGTCTAGATGCACGGCCAAAGTGCCATGCCCTTCGGTCAGGTAATGAACCCTGCGAATAAAGCACGTTTCAGACAAGAACACGACACTCTCAAACACACGCCTCAGAGCAGATCCGTGTGTTTTCACCGGAGGAAATGCCGTTTCCACCGTTGGGCGAAGGAATGCTGGAGAGGAGGCCATTTCGGCAACATCGTAGATTTTCACGCCATAAAAATTCAAGCCTCCGTGTGTGCAACGATCACGAGAGGGCCATCGAATTTCCCGGGAGATACCAGACGCTGGAGGATCCTGTGTCCACTCACATCTTGTTTTCCGAAGAGAAAACGCATTTCTCATAGTTGTGTGGAAGTCTAGGGAAGGGGGCTTGTCCTTAAGATGAGAAACAAGACTGTGGAGAGTGCAACTTTCAGAGCACACCAAGCATCTCTTTTGGGAAGCCTGGTTGCCCCTGTGCCTTGTGGCATCCGAAAGGTGCCTAACCTTCCTTCAGTGAATACACTCTCTTGGGAATACAGCGTTCAAGTCAACACTTGCTTCCTGAAGATACAATGATTTCAAAGGCAGGTGTTTGATCAGGAGGAAACATGCCTACACGGACCTCTGGAAAACAAGATGTGGGAATGGTCATCGTCACGGCCATCTGGATGCGGGGAGATAGATCCATCTTCAATTCTGTGTGCGGAAGCATAGGCAAGGGTCTAGGACCCTATCCTGAGAAACATGTCTCTGGAGAAGAGAATGTTCAGCACACCGCAGCTGTCCTGCCGGAGATGTGTTCTAGCATGGGTGTGTGCAAGCATCGGGAGAGTTCCATCCCCTTCCGTCTGCGAGACAAGCCTGTGGAGATGGCCCCTTGGCCATAACATTTGGGTCCAGATTTCCAATCGAGTTCCAGGAGAGGTGCGGAAGGATAGGCCAGGTAACAAGTCCCCCAGTGTTCCAGTAACAATTCTGGGGAAGCACAGGTGCCAGGAAACACAAGTTCCTTCAGAGGAGATGCTTTCTAGTACTTACGTCCAGAAGTCTCTGTACATAGCCTACCCTTGCTTGTGGGAGGCAAGTTGGGTGGAATGCGAATTCCACTACCATCTTGTTTGCACAAGAGAGAAATCGAATCATTCCAATATATGCGCTGGAGCCTAGTGTACCGGGGCGATGTCCTGACGCTTTGAGAGAAGAGTGTGGAGCAGGCATCGTTGAGGAATCCACAAGTTTCTCAAGCGAGGAGCCTTCTAGCATTGCCGGGGTGAAGCCACCGAAACATGCACGAACCTTCCCTCTGTGAATAGGCTCTAGGGAATGCCAATTTCCCCTCAGAGGAAGATTGTCCCGGTGGGAAGCTCTCTAGCCTGTTGGTCTGCAGGCCCGCGGACAAGGCCACATATACTTCGCTAAGGAAAACTCTCTGTGAAGAAAGATAGGTTCAGTGAAGGAACCACACGTCCCACCAAACCCACTGAAACACACGGAGACGTTTTGGCATCAGGAAAGGCTTTATCCTTGCCCTGGATAGAATGCTTTTGGGAGTACCTGTGCTGCCCCGGCGTTGGATTGCCAAGGAGCCCCTTCCTACCTTATAGGTGTGGGAGTGGGCAATGTCCTTCGACGTGGAGACAAGTCTGTGAAGCAAGCACCGTTCGGGGAACCACCAGACTCTCGAGCGAGAAGCATTCCAGCCTGCATGTCCTGAGGCTCCCGAAACACGGGCTCTCTTTGCGTCTCTGAATAAATCTCTGGGGAATGCAACGTTCCTTCACAGGAAGCATGTCCCAGCGGGACATTTTGTGGTATGTTTCTCTAGAAGTACGGGGATGGGTGGTCGCATTCAGGAGCTGCCGTGGCCTTGGCCGGGAGAAACAATTCTGTGGAGAAGGCGACTTCGTCCCCAGTGTGCTTTTCCAAGAAGAAGCTTCCTTAGGCTAAAACTGTGGAAGCATCACTGTAATGCCACCTTCTTCCGTCTGAGCAGCAGGACGGTAGGCAACCCTACTTTCCAAGAACATGGGGTTTCCAGAAGGAAAAAGCGATCTCTGAGAGACGTTTCGAAGGACAGAGATGGCGGGTCGTACTGGCCTTTAGAAACAAGTGTGTGGAGAATGCCCCTTTCAGAGGACCACCATTTCTCCTGCGAGAAGCCTTCTACAATGTATGTGTGGAGGCATCAGGCGGGTGCCGGGTCCATCCCTCAGGGAAAACACTCTGTCGAGAACAATGTTCCAGGAACGTCTTGCTTACAGAACGTCGAAGATTTCTCCAGGTCCTTGTGTGATGCGGAGGAGTCTGCCCTAATGGGATCTCTGAGAAACAAGGCTGCGGAGACTGGAAACCTTCCCTGCCACCTGGATATCCGAAGACCCAAACCATTTCACGTCGATGTGTGGAAGTAGAGGCCTGGGGCCTTGACCTGATGCCCGGGAAGCCGTCTGTGCGAATTCAACATGGAGCGAACAACCGAAATCTTCCCGTGTAGAGTCCTGTAGCATGGACGTGTACAAGCATCTGGAGCGGGCCCTCTCCTTCCCTCGTAGATACGAGCCCGTGGCGAATGCCACGTCGAGTTCACGTCCTTTCTCATGCGTTCTCTGCCATTTCCAGTGTCGGCCGTGAAGGATAGGCAAAGGGAGAAGTCCCCGTATCGGAGACCCCAGGATGTGGGGAAAGCAGCTCCCAGGAAACCCAAGTTCCCCCAAATGAGATGCTTTCTCACACACAGGTATGGGCGCATTCGAATGTGCGATATACTTCCTTCGGGGAAAGCGATGTTCCATGAATTTCGTGTTTCCAGGAGAGAAAGCTGATGTCCAGGACATGTGTGCAAGTCTTGAGATGGGGCAAGGTCCTTAGGGCGAGCTTCGAGTCTGTGGATCAAGTCCCTTTCGGATAACCACAAGTTTGTCAAGTGTGAATCATTCTGGCTTCCATGTGTGGAACAATCGAAACACGCCCTCTCCCTCTGTCTGTGAAGCAGTCTCTGGGGAATGCCACTTTCCCGTCAGAGGAAGTTGGTTCCCGTGAGGAGCATTCTACCATCTTTCGCCAGAGGCACGCGGAAAGTGCGTCAGACGTCGCGGAACGCAAGCCTGGGAATAAAGCAAGATTCACCGTGGAACACGACCCTTCAAACGAAACCATTCTCATGGATGTGTGTGTTCTCAGACTAGAGTAATGCCGTGTCCTTGGCTTGGAGAAAGACTTCTGTGGAGGATGCAGTTCCAGCGACACTGTGGCTGTTCCACCGAGAAGCTTCCGAGCCTCTATGTGTGGAGGCATCCCGAGAGTGCCCCAGTCTTCTGTTTGAGAAAAAGAGTGTGAAGAAAAGCGCTGCCCACTAACATCTTGATGCCAGAAGCGAAAGCGATTTCTCCTATAGGTGTAGAAATAGAGGACAGGTGGTTTGTCCTTAGGCATGGAATCCAGATGGCAGAGACTGCATTTTTCAGAACCGCATAATTGTCTGCGGCATGAAGGATACCGGCACGTCTGTGGGGCAGCATCAGGAAGGTGCCCTCTAGTTCCGCAGTTGGTAACGGTCGGCTTAGAAGAGGACGTTGAAGGAAACACTTGCTTTCTGAAGACACAAGCCTTTTCCATTCTCCGCGTGTAGTCTGGAGGAAACTGCCCTAAAACCAATTCATCAACCAGAGACTCTGGACCATGGAACTCTAAACTGCCAGCTCGATATCTGAGGGTAGAAACACTTTCATATCTGTGTGGAAGGGCAGGCAAGTGGCCAGGATTCGGATGAGAGAACCTCATGCGTGGACATTGTAACTTAGAGCGAACAACAAATGTGCTCCCGTGAGAAGCCTGCTGGCCGGGAAGTGTTGACGCGTCAGGATGAAACCCTCTCATTCCCACCGTGGAAGAAATGTCTGCCTCAGGCACGTCTCCGCGACACCCTGGATCCTTCAATCCTATACCCTGCTAGCCTCTGTGGGTTGAAGTCTCAGAAAAGGGCAGGATCGGGCCCTCGGCGAAAGAGTTCTGTGTAGATAGCCTCTTTCGGCAACCAACGTCGTTCTTCAAAGGGGGAAGCCTTGTAGGAAGTATGTGTTGCCGTGTCAGGACAATGCCATCTCCGCCCATCGTCGAAAGTTGACTGTGGAGGACGACACGTTCCAGGACCATCTGGATTCCGGAAGAGAAAGCGATTTCTAGTGTAGGTATGGAAAGAGAGGCAAGGGGCCAGTCCCCGTCTGCGAGATCCAAGTCCGTGGAGAGTACAACTTCGGAGGCACAACAAGTTTCTCCCCAAAGGGAAGTTTCAAGCTCTGGGGTGGGCAAGCTTCGGCGGGGTTCCATATCCTTGCCTCTGAGAATCAAGGCTGTGGAGATGGTCACTTCCCGGGAGCATCTACTTTCTGGAGATCCAAACTGTGGGCACGGAGGTGGCACGCGAGACGAAAGGGGCGTGTCCCTGTCAGGGAGAACACAGTCCGTGGAGACGGCCACTTTCGTGAGCATCTCGTTCCCTCAAGCCGGAAGTATCCTGGCCTATATTGATGAGAAGTAGCAGAATTCCTCAACCTCTGCTCTGCCTAAATAGACTGTGGGCAATGCCAGTTTCCCTAACACCGCGTCTCCAGAAGAGAATTGCCATGTCCAGTTCAAAAGCGGGGAGGTCTAGGAGAGGGACCACGGCCTCACGCTGAGAAACGGGCCTGGGGACATGCACCATTCAGGGAACGACAATGCTCCCCAAAGAGGAGCATTCTAGCACGCATGGGTTGTGGCCTCCTAAACATGCCCCATCCTTGCCTCTGTGAAACGAGTCTCTGGGCATCGCACGTGTCCCGAAAGTGGAAGTTCTCTCCTGCCAGAATCTTTGGAGCACGTTTGTCTAGATGCACGGCCAAAGTGCCATGCCCTTCGGTCAGGTAATGAACCCTGCGAATAAAGCACGTTTCAGACAAGAACACGACACTCTCAAACACACGCCTCAGAGCAGATCCGTGTGTTTTCACCGGAGGAAATGCCGTTTCCACCGTTGGGCGAAGGAATGCTGGAGAGGAGGCCATTTCGGCAACATCGTAGATTTTCACGCCATAAAAATTCAAGCCTCCGTGTGTGCAACGATCACGAGAGGGCCATCGAATTTCCCGGGAGATACCAGACGCTGGAGGATCCTGTGTCCACTCACATCTTGTTTTCCGAAGAGAAAACGCATTTCTCATAGTTGTGTGGAAGTCTAGGGAAGGGGGCTTGTCCTTAAGATGAGAAACAAGACTGTGGAGAGTGCAACTTTCAGAGCACACCAAGCATCTCTTTTGGGAAGCCTGGTTGCCCCTGTGCCTTGTGGCATCCGAAAGGTGCCTAACCTTCCCTCAGTGAATACACTCTCTTGGGAATACAGCGTTCAAGTCAACACTTGCTTCCTGAAGATACAATGATTTCAAAGGCAGGTGTTTGATCAGGAGGAAACATGCCTACACGGACCTCTGGAAAACAAGATGTGGGAATGGTCATCGTCACGGCCATCTGGATGCGGGGAGATAGATCCATCTTCAATTCTGTGTGCGGAAGCATAGGCAAGGGTCTAGGACCCTATCCTGAGAAACATGTCTCTGGAGAAGAGAATGTTCAGCACACCGCAGCTGTCCTGCCGGAGATGTGTTCTAGCATGGGTGTGTGCAAGCATCGGGAGAGTTCCATCCCCTTCCGTCTGCGAGACAAGCCTGTGGAGATGGCCCCTTGGCCATAACATTTGGGTCCAGATTTCCAATCGAGTTCCAGGAGAGGTGCGGAAGGATAGGCCAGGTAACAAGTCCCCCAGTGTTCCAGTAACAATTCTGAGGAAGCACAGGTGCCAGGAAACACAAGTTCCTTCAGAGGAGATGCTTTCTAGTACTTACGTCCAGAAGTCTCTGTACATAGCCTACCCTTGCTTGTGGGAGGCAAGTTGGGTGGAATGCGAATTCCACTACCATCTTGTTTGCACAAGAGAGAAATCGAATCATTCCAATATATGCGCTGGAGCCTAGTGTACCGGGGCGATGTCCTGACGCTTTGAGAGAAGAGTGTGGAGCAGGCATCGTTGAGGAATCCACAAGTTTCTCAAGCGAGGAGCCTTCTAGCATTGCCGGGGTGAAGCCACCGAAACATGCACGAACCTTCCCTCTGTGAATAGGCTCTAGGGAATGCCAATTTCCCCTCAGAGGAAGATTGTCCCGGTGGGAAGCTCTCTAGCCTGTTGGTCTGCAGGCCCGCGGACAAGGCCACATATACTTCGCTAAGGAAAACTCTCTGTGAAGAAAGATAGGTTCAGTGAAGGAACCACACGTCCCACCAAACCCACTGAAACACACGGAGACGTTTTGGCATCAGGAAAGGCTTTATCCTTGCCCTGGATAGAATGCTTTTGGGAGTACCTGTGCTGCCCCGGCGTTGGATTGCCAAGGAGCCCCTTCCTACCTTATAGGTGTGGGAGTGGGCAATGTCCTTCGACGTGGAGACAAGTCTGTGAAGCAAGCACCGTTCGGGGAACCACCAGACTCTCGAGCGAGAAGCATTCCAGCCTGCATGTCCTGAGGCTCCCGAAACACGGGCTCTCTTTGCGTCTCTGAATAAATCTCTGGGGAATGCAACGTTCCTTCACAGGAAGCATGTCCCAGCGGGACATTTTGTGGTATGTTTCTCTAGAAGTACGGGGATGGGTGGTCGCATTCAGGAGCTGCCGTGGCCTTGGCCGGGAGAAACAATTCTGTGGAGAAGGCGACTTCGTCCCCAGTGTGCTTTTCCAAGAAGAAGCTTCCTTAGGCTAAAACCGTGGAAGCATCACTGTAATGCCACCTTCTTCCGTCTGAGCAGCAGGACGGTAGGCAACCCTACTTTCCAAGAACATGGGGTTTCCAGAAGGAAAAAGCGATCTCTGAGAGACGTTTCGAAGGACAGAGATGGCGGGTCGTACTGGCCTTTAGAAACAAGTGTGTGGAGAATGCCCCTTTCAGAGGACCACCATTTCTCCTGCGAGAAGCCTTCTACAATGTATGTGTGGAGGCATCAGGCGGGTGCCGGGTCCATCCCTCAGGGAAAACACTCTGTCGAGAACAATGTTCCAGGAACGTCTTGCTTACAGAACGTCGAAGATTTCTCCAGGTCCTTGTGTGATGCGGAGGAGTCTGCCCTAATGGGATCTCTGAGAAACAAGGCTGCGGAGACTGGAAACCTTCCCTGCCACCTGGATATCCGAAGACGGAAACCATTTCACGTCGATGTGTGGAAGTAGAGGCCAGGGGCCTTGACCTGATGCCCGGGAAGCCGTCTGTACGAATTCAACATGGAGCGAACAATCGAAATCTTCCCGTGTAGAGTCCTGTAGCATGGACGTGTACAAGCATCTGGAGCGGGCCCTCTCCTTCCCTCGTAGATACGAGCCCGTGGCGAATGCCACGTCGAGTTCACGTCCTTTCTCATGCGTTCTCTGCCATTTCCAGTGTCGGCCGTGAAGGATAGGCAAAGGGAGAAGTCCCCGTATCGGAGACCCCAGGATGTGGGGAAAGCAGCTCCCAGGAAACCCAAGTTCCCCCAAATGAGATGCTTTCTCACACACAGGTATGGGCGCATTCGAATGTGCGATATACTTCCTTCGGGGAAAGCGATGTTCCATGAATTTCGTGTTTCCAGGAGAGAAAGCTGATGTCCAGGACATGTGTGCAAGTCTTGAGATGGGGCAAAGTCCTTAGGGCGAGCTTCGAGTGTGTGGATCAAGTCCCTTTCGGATAACCACAAGTTTGTCAAGTGTGAATCATTCTGGCTTCCATGTGTGGAACAATCGAAACACGCCCTCTCCCTCTGTCTGTGAAGCAGTCTCTGGGGAATGCCACTTTCCCGTCAGAGGAAGTTGGTTCCCGTGAGGAGCATTCTACCATCTTTCGCCAGAGGCACGCGGAAAGTGCGTCAGACATCGCGGAACGCAAGCCTGGGAATAAAGCAAGATTCACCGTGGAACACGACCCTTCAAACGAAACCATTCTCATGGATGTGTGTGTTCTCAGACTAGAGTAATGCCGTGTCCTTGGCTTGGAGAAAGACTTCTGTGGAGGATGCAGTTCCAGCGACACTGTGGCTGTTCCACCGAGAAGCTTCCGAGCCTCTATGTGTGGAGGCATCCCGAGAGTGCCCCAGTCTTCTGTTTGAGAAAAAGAGTGTGAAGAAAAGCGCTGCCCACTAACATCTTGATGCCAGAAGCGAAAGCGATTTCTCCTATAGGTGTAGAAATAGAGGACAGGTGGTTTGTCCTTAGGCATGGAATCCAGATGGCAGAGACTGCATTTTTCAGAACCGCATAATTGTCTGCGGCATGAAGGATACCGGCACGTCTGTGGGGCAGCATCAGGAAGGTGCCCTCTCGTTCCGCAGTTGGTAACGGTCGGCTTAGAAGAGGACGTTGAAGGAAACACTTGCTTTCTGAAGACACAAGCCTTTTCCATTCTCCGCGTGTAGTCTGGAGGAAACTGCCCTAAAACCAATTCATCAACCAGAGACTCTGGACCATGGAACTCTAAACTGCCAGCTCGATATCTGAGGGTAGAAACACTTTCATATCTGTGTGGAAGGGCAGGCAAGTGGCCAGGATTCGGATGAGAGAACCTCATGCGTGGACATTGTAACTTAGAGCGAACAACAAATGTGCTCCCGTGAGAAGCCTGCTGGCCGGGAAGTCTTGAAGCGTCAGGATGAAACCCTCTCATTCCCACCGTGGAAGAAATGTCTGCCTCAGGCACGTCTCCGCGACACCCTGGATTCTTCAATCCTATACCCTGCTAGCCTCTGTGGGTTGAAGTCTCAGAAAAGGGCAGGATCGGGCCCTCGGCGAAAGAGTTCTGTGTAGATAGCCTCTTTCGGCAACCAACGTGGTTCTTCAAAGGGGGAAGCCTTGTAGGAAGTATGTGTTGCCGTGTCAGGACAATGCCATCTCCGCCCATCGTCGAAAGTTGACTGTGGAGGACGACACGTTCCAGGACCATCTGGATTCCGGAAGAGAAAGCGATTTCTAGTGTAGTTATGGAAAGAGAGGCAAGGGGCCAGTCCCCGTCTGCGAGATCCAAGTCCGTGGAGAGTACAACTTCGGAGGCACAACAAGTTTCTCCCCAAAGGGAAGTTTCAAGCTCTGGGGTGGGCAAGCTTCGGCGGGGTTCCATATCCTTGCCTCTGAGAATCAAGGCTGTGGAGATGGTCAATTCCCGGGAGCATCTACTTTCTGGAGATCCAAACTGTGGGCACGGAGGTGGCACGCGAGACGAAAGGGGCGTGTCCCTGTCAGGGAGAACACAGTCCGTGGAGACGGCCACTTTCGTGAGCATCTCGTTCCCTCAAGCCGGAAGTATCCTGGCCTATATTGATGAGAAGTAGCAGAATTCCTCAACCTCTGCTCTGCCTAAATAGACTGTGGGCAATGCCAGTTTCCCTAACACCGCGTCTCCAGAAGAGAATTGCCATGTCCAGTTCAAAAGCGGGGAGGTCTAGGAGAGGGACCACGGCCTCACGCTGAGAAACGGGCCTGGGGACATGCACCATTCAGGGAACGACAATGCTCCCCAAAGAGGAGCATTCTAGCACGCATGGGTTGTGGCCTCCTAAACATGCCCCATCCTTGCCTCTGTGAAACGAGTCTCTGGGCATCGCACGTGTCCCGAAAGTGGAAGTTCTCTCCTGCCAGAATCTTTGGAGCACGTTTGTCTAGATGCACGGCCAAAGTGCCATGCCCTTCGGTCAGGTAATGAACCCTGCGAATAAAGCACGTTTCAGACAAGAACACGACACTCTCAAACACACGCCTCAGAGCAGATCCGTGTGTTTTCACCGGAGGAAATGCCGTTTCCACCGTTGGGCGAAGGAATGCTGGAGAGGAGGCCATTTCGGCAACATCGTAGATTTTCACGCCATAAAAATTCAAGCCTCCGTGTGTGCAACGATCACGAGAGGGCCATCGAATTTCCCGGGAGATACCAGACGCTGGAGGATCCTGTGTCCACTCACATCTTGTTTTCCGAAGAGAAAACGCATTTCTCATAGTTGTGTGGAAGTCTAGGGAAGGGGGCTTGTCCTTAAGATGAGAAACAAGACTGTGGAGAGTGCAACTTTCAGAGCACACCAAGCATCTCTTTTGGGAAGCCTGGTTGCCCCTGTGCCTTGTGGCATCCGAAAGGTGCCTAACCTTCCTTCAGTGAATACACTCTCTTGGGAATACAGCGTTCAAGTCAACACTTGCTTCCTGAAGATACAATGATTTCAAAGGCAGGTGTTTGATCAGGAGGAAACATGCCTACACGGACCTCTGGAAAACAAGACGTGGGAATGGTCATCGTCACGGCCATCTGGATGCGGGGAGATAGATCCATCTTCAATTCTGTGTGCGGAAGCATAGGCAAGGGTCTAGGACCCTATCCTGAGAAACATGTCTCTGGAGAAGAGAATGTTCAGCACACCGCAGCTGTCCTGCCGGAGATGTGTTCTAGCATGGGTGTGTGCAAGCATCGGGAGAGTTCCATCCCCTTCCGTCTGCGAGACAAGCCTGTGGAGATGGCCCCTTGGCCATAACATTTGGGTCCAGATTTCCAATCGAGTTCCAGGAGAGGTGCGGAAGGATAGGCCAGGTAACAAGTCCCCCAGTGTTCCAGTAACAATTCTGGGGAAGCACAGGTGCCAGGAAACACAAGTTCCTTCAGAGGAGATGCTTTCTAGTACTTACGTCCAGAAGTCTCTGTACATAGCCTACCCTTGCTTGTGGGAGGCAAGTTGGGTGGAATGCGAATTCCACTACCATCTTGTTTGCACAAGAGAGAAATCGAATCATTCCAATATATGCGCTGGAGCCTAGTGTACCGGGGCGATGTCCTGACGCTTTGAGAGAAGAGTGTGGAGCAGGCATCGTTGAGGAATCCACAAGTTTCTCAAGCGAGGAGCCTTCTAGCATTGCCGGGGTGAAGCCACCGAAACATGCACGAACCTTCCCTCTGTGAATAGGCTCTAGGGAATGCCAATTTCCCCTCAGAGGAAGATTGTCCCGGTGGGAAGCTCTCTAGCCTGTTGGTCTGCAGGCCCGCGGACAAGGCCACATATACTTCGCTAAGGAAAACTCTCTGTGAAGAAAGATAGGTTCAGTGAAGGAACCACACGTCCCACCAAACCCACTGAAACACACGGAGACGTTTTGGCATCAGGAAAGGCTTTATCCTTGCCCTGGATAGAATGCTTTTGGGAGTACCTGTGCTGCCCCGGCGTTGGATTGCCAAGGAGCCCCTTCCTACCTTATAGGTGTGGGAGTGGGCAATGTCCTTCGACGTGGAGACAAGTCTGTGAAGCAAGCACCGTTCGGGGAACCACCAGACTCTCGAGCGAGAAGCATTCCAGCCTGCATGTCCTGAGGCTCCCGAAACACGGGCTCTCTTTGCGTCTCTGAATAAATCTCTGGGGAATGCAACGTTCCTTCACAGGAAGCATGTCCCAGCGGGACATTTTGTGGTATGTTTCTCTAGAAGTACGGGGATGGGTGGTCGCATTCAGGAGCTGCCGTGGCCTTGGCCGGGAGAAACAATTCTGTGGAGAAGGCGACTTCGTCCCCAGTGTGCTTTTCCAAGAAGAAGCTTCCTTAGGCTAAAACTGTGGAAGCATCACTGTAATGCCACCTTCTTCCGTCTGAGCAGCAGGACGGTAGGCAACCCTACTTTCCAAGAACATGGGGTTTCCAGAAGGAAAAAGCGATCTCTGAGAGACGTTTCGAAGGACAGAGATGGCGGGTCGTACTGGCCTTTAGAAACAAGTGTGTGGAGAATGCCCCTTTCAGAGGACCACCATTTCTCCTGCGAGAAGCCTTCTACAATGTATGTGTGGAGGCATCAGGCGGGTGCCGGGTCCATCCCTCAGGGAAAACACTCTGTCGAGAACAATGTTCCAGGAACGTCTTGCTTACAGAACGTCGAAGATTTCTCCAGGTCCTTGTGTGATGCGGAGGAGTCTGCCCTAATGGGATCTCTGAGAAACAAGGCTGCGGAGACTGGAAACCTTCCCTGCCACCTGGATATCCGAAGACCCAAACCATTTCACGTCGATGTGTGGAAGTAGATGCCTGGGGCCTTGACCTGATGCCCGGGAAGCCGTCTGTGCGAATTCAACATGGAGCGAACAACCGAAATCTTCCCGTGTAGAGTCCTGTAGCATGGACGTGTACAAGCATCTGGAGCGGGCCCTCTCCTTCCCTCGTAGATACGAGCCCGTGGCGAATGCCACGTCGAGTTCACGTCCTTTCTCATGCGTTCTCTGCCATTTCCAGTGTCGGCCGTGAAGGATAGGCAAAGGGAGAAGTCCCCGTATCGGAGACCCCAGGATGTGGGGAAAGCAGCTCCCAGGAAACCCAAGTTCCCCCAAATGAGATGCTTTCTCACACACAGGTATGGGCGCATTCGAATGTGCGATATACTTCCTTCGGGGAAAGCGATGTTCCATGAATTTCGTGTTTCCAGGAGAGAAAGCTGATGTCCAGGACATGTGTGCAAGTCTTGAGATGGGGCAAGGTCCTTAGGGCGAGCTTCGAGTCTGTGGATCAAGTCCCTTTCGGATAACCACAAGTTTGTCAAGTGTGAATCATTCTGGCTTCCATGTGTGGAACAATCGAAACACGCCCTCTCCCTCTGTCTGTGAAGCAGTCTCTGGGGAATGCCACTTTCCCGTCAGAGGAAGTTGGTTCCCGTGAGGAGCATTCTACCATCTTTCGCCAGAGGCACGCGGAAAGTGCGTCAGACGTCGCGGAACGCAAGCCTGGGAATAAAGCAAGATTCACCGTGGAACACGACCCTTCAAACGAAACCATTCTCATGGATGTGTGTGTTCTCAGACTAGAGTAATGCCGTGTCCTTGGCTTGGAGAAAGACTTCTGTGGAGGATGCAGTTCCAGCGACACTGTGGCTGTTCCACCGAGAAGCTTCCGAGCCTCTATGTGTGGAGGCATCCCGAGAGTGCCCCAGTCTTCTGTTTGAGAAAAAGAGTGTGAAGAAAAGCGCTGCCCACTAACATCTTGATGCCAGAAGCGAAAGCGATTTCTCCTATAGGTGTAGAAATAGAGGACAGGTGGTTTGTCCTTAGGCATGGAATCCAGATGGCAGAGACTGCATTTTTCAGAACCGCATAATTGTCTGCGGCATGAAGGATACCGGCACGTCTGTGGGGCAGCATCAGGAAGGTGCCCTCTAGTTCCGCAGTTGGTAACGGTCGGCTTAGAAGAGGACGTTGAAGGAAACACTTGCTTTCTGAAGACACAAGCCTTTTCCATTCTCCGCGTGTAGTCTGGAGGAAACTGCCCTAAAACCAATTCATCAACCAGAGACTCTGGACCATGGAACTCTAAACTGCCAGCTCGATATCTGAGGGTAGAAACACTTTCATATCTGTGTGGAAGGGCAGGCAAGTGGCCAGGATTCGGATGAGAGAACCTCATGCGTGGACATTGTAACTTAGAGCGAACAACAAATGTGCTCCCGTGAGAAGCCTGCTGGCCGGGAAGTGTTGACGCGTCAGGATGAAACCCTCTCATTCCCACCGTGGAAGAAATGTCTGCCTCAGGCACGTCTCCGCGACACCCTGGATCCTTCAATCCTATACCCTGCTAGCCTCTGTGGGTTGAAGTCTCAGAAAAGGGCAGGATCGGGCCCTCGGCGAAAGAGTTCTGTGTAGATAGCCTCTTTCGGCAACCAACGTCGTTCTTCAAAGGGGGAAGCCTTGTAGGAAGTATGTGTTGCCGTGTCAGGACAATGCCATCTCCGCCCATCGTCGAAAGTTGACTGTGGAGGACGACACGTTCCAGGACCATCTGGATTCCGGAAGAGAAAGCGATTTCTAGTGTAGGTATGGAAAGAGAGGCAAGGGGCCAGTCCCCGTCTGCGAGATCCAAGTCCGTGGAGAGTACAACTTCGGAGGCACAACAAGTTTCTCCCCAAAGGGAAGTTTCAAGCTCTGGGGTGGGCAAGCTTCGGCGGGGTTCCATATCCTTGCCTCTGAGAATCAAGGCTGTGGAGATGGTCACTTCCCGGGAGCATCTACTTTCTGGAGATCCAAACTGTGGGCACGGAGGTGGCACGCGAGACGAAAGGTGCGTGTCCCTGTCAGGGAGAACACAGTCCGTGGAGACGGCCACTTTCGTGAGCATCTCGTTCCCTCAAGCCGGAAGTATCCTGGCCTATATTGATGAGAAGTAGCAGAATTCCTCAACCTCTGCTCTGCCTAAATAGACTGTGGGCAATGCCAGTTTCCCTAACACCGCGTCTCCAGAAGAGAATTGCCATGTCCAGTTCAAAAGCGGGGAGGTCTAGGAGAGGGACCACGGCCTCACGCTGAGAAACGGGCCTGGGGACATGCACCATTCAGGGAACGACAATGCTCCCCAAAGAGGAGCATTCTAGCACGCATGGGTTGTGGCCTCCTAAACATGCCCCATCCTTGCCTCTGTGAAACGAGTCTCTGGGCATCGCACGTGTCCCGAAAGTGGAAGTTCTCTCCTGCCAGAATCTTTGGAGCACGTTTGTCTAGATGCACGGCCAAAGTGCCATGCCCTTCGGTCAGGTAATGAACCCTGCGAATAAAGCACGTTTCAGACAAGAACACGACACTCTCAAACACACGCCTCAGAGCAGATCCGTGTGTTTTCACCGGAGGAAATGCCGTTTCCACCGTTGGGCGAAGGAATGCTGGAGAGGAGGCCATTTCGGCAACATCGTAGATTTTCACGCCATAAAAATTCAAGCCTCCGTGTGTGCAACGATCACGAGAGGGCCATCGAATTTCCCGGGAGATACCAGACGCTGGAGGATCCTGTGTCCACTCACATCTTGTTTTCCGAAGAGAAAACGCATTTCTCATAGTTGTGTGGAAGTCTAGGGAAGGGGGCTTGTCCTTAAGATGAGAAACAAGACTGTGGAGAGTGCAACTTTCAGAGCACACCAAGCATCTCTTTTGGGAAGCCTGGTTGCCCCTGTGCCTTGTGGCATCCGAAAGGTGCCTAACCTTCCCTCAGTGAATACACTCTCTTGGGAATACAGCGTTCAAGTCAACACTTGCTTCCTGAAGATACAATGATTTCAAAGGCAGGTGTTTGATCAGGAGGAAACATGCCTACACGGACCTCTGGAAAACAAGATGTGGGAATGGTCATCGTCACGGCCATCTGGATGCGGGGAGATAGATCCATCTTCAATTCTGTGTGCGGAAGCATAGGCAAGGGTCTAGGACCCTATCCTGAGAAACATGTCTCTGGAGAAGAGAATGTTCAGCACACCGCAGCTGTCCTGCCGGAGATGTGTTCTAGCATGGGTGTGTGCAAGCATCGGGAGAGTTCCATCCCCTTCCGTCTGCGAGACAAGCCTGTGGAGATGGCCCCTTGGCCATAACATTTGGGTCCAGATTTCCAATCGAGTTCCAGGAGAGGTGCGGAAGGATAGGCCAGGTAACAAGTCCCCCAGTGTTCCAGTAACAATTCTGGGGAAGCACAGGTGCCAGGAAACACAAGTTCCTTCAGAGGAGATGCTTTCTAGTACTTACGTCCAGAAGTCTCTGTACATAGCCTACCCTTGCTTGTGGGAGGCAAGTTGGGTGGAATGCGAATTCCACTACCATCTTGTTTGCACAAGAGAGAAATCGAATCATTCCAATATATGCGCTGGAGCCTAGTGTACCGGGGCGATGTCCTGACGCTTTGAGAGAAGAGTGTGGAGCAGGCATCGTTGAGGAATCCACAAGTTTCTCAAGCGAGGAGCCTTCTAGCATTGCCGGGGTGAAGCCACCGAAACATGCACGAACCTTCCCTCTGTGAATAGGCTCTAGGGAATGCCAATTTCCCCTCAGAGGAAGATTGTCCCGGTGGGAAGCTCTCTAGCCTGTTGGTCTGCAGGCCCGCGGACAAGGCCACATATACTTCGCTAAGGAAAACTCTCTGTGAAGAAAGATAGGTTCAGTGAAGGAACCACACGTCCCACCAAACCCACTGAAACACACGGAGACGTTTTGGCATCAGGAAAGGCTTTATCCTTGCCCTGGATAGAATGCTTTTGGGAGTACCTGTGCTGCCCCGGCGTTGGATTGCCAAGGAGCCCCTTCCTACCTTATAGGTGTGGGAGTGGGCAATGTCCTTCGACGTGGAGACAAGTCTGTGAAGCAAGCACCGTTCGGGGAACCACCAGACTCTCGAGCGAGAAGCATTCCAGCCTGCATGTCCTGAGGCTCCCGAAACACGGGCTCTCTTTGCGTCTCTGAATAAATCTCTGGGGAATGCAACGTTCCTTCACAGGAAGCATGTCCCAGCGGGACATTTTGTGGTATGTTTCTCTAGAAGTACGGGGATGGGTGGTCGCATTCAGGAGCTGCCGTGGCCTTGGCCGGGAGAAACAATTCTGTGGAGAAGGCGACTTCGTCCCCAGTGTGCTTTTCCAAGAAGAAGCTTCCTTAGGCTAAAACCGTGGAAGCATCACTGTAATGCCACCTTCTTCCGTCTGAGCAGCAGGACGGTAGGCAACCCTACTTTCCAAGAACATGGGGTTTCCAGAAGGAAAAAGCGATCTCTGAGAGACGTTTCGAAGGACAGAGATGGCGGGTCGTACTGGCCTTTAGAAACAAGTGTGTGGAGAATGCCCCTTTAAGAGGACCACCATTTCTCCTGCGAGAAGCCTTCTACAATGTATGTGTGGAGGCATCAGGCGGGTGCCGGGTCCATCCCTCAGGGAAAACACTCTGTCGAGAACAATGTTCCAGGAACGTCTTGCTTACAGAACGTCGAAGATTTCTCCAGGTCCTTGTGTGATGCGGAGGAGTCTGCCCTAATGGGATCTCTGAGAAACAAGGCTGCGGAGACTGGAAACCTTCCCTGCCACCTGGATATCCGAAGACGGAAACCATTTCACGTCGATGTGTGGAAGTAGAGGCCAGGGGCCTTGACCTGATGCCCGGGAAGCCGTCTGTACGAATTCAACATGGAGCGAACAATCGAAATCTTCCCGTGTAGAGTCCTGTAGCATGGAAGTGTACAAGCATCTGGAGCGGGCCCTCTCCTTCCCTCGTAGATACGAGCCCGTGGCGAATGCCACGTCGAGTTCACGTCCTTTCTCATGCGTTCTCTGCCATTTCCAGTGTCGGCCGTGAAGGATAGGCAAAGGGAGAAGTCCCCGTATCGGAGACCCCAGGATGTGGGGAAAGCAGCTCCCAGGAAACCCAAGTTCCCCCAAATGAGATGCTTTCTCACACACAGGTATGGGCGCATTCGAATGTGCGATATACTTCCTTCGGGGAAAGCGATGTTCCATGAATTTCGTGTTTCCAGGAGAGAAAGCTGATGTCCAGGACATGTGTGCAAGTCTTGAGATGGGGCAAAGTCCTTAGGGCGAGCTTCGAGTGTGTGGATCAAGTCCCTTTCGGATAACCACAAGTTTGTCAAGTGTGAATCATTCTGGCTTCCATGTGTGGAACAATCGAAACACGCCCTCTCCCTCTGTCTGTGAAGCAGTCTCTGGGGAATGCCACTTTCCCGTCAGAGGAAGTTGGTTCCCGTGAGGAGCATTCTACCATCTTTCGCCAGAGGCACGCGGAAAGTGCGTCAGACATCGCGGAACGCAAGCCTGGGAATAAAGCAAGATTCACCGTGGAACACGACCCTTCAAACGAAACCATTCTCATGGATGTGTGTGTTCTCAGACTAGAGTAATGCCGTGTCCTTGGCTTGGAGAAAGACTTCTGTGGAGGATGCAGTTCCAGCGACACTGTGGCTGTTCCACCGAGAAGCTTCCGAGCCTCTATGTGTGGAGGCATCCCGAGAGTGCCCCAGTCTTCTGTTTGAGAAAAAGAGTGTGAAGAAAAGCGCTGCCCACTAACATCTTGATGCCAGAAGCGAAAGCGATTTCTCCTATAGGTGTAGAAATAGAGGACAGGTGGTTTGTCCTTAGGCATGGAATCCAGATGGCAGAGACTGCATTTTTCAGAACCGCATAATTGTCTGCGGCATGAAGGATACCGGCACGTCTGTGGGGCAGCATCAGGAAGGTGCCCTCTCGTTCCGCAGTTGGTAACGGTCGGCTTAGAAGAGGACGTTGAAGGAAACACTTGCTTTCTGAAGACACAAGCCTTTTCCATTCTCCGCGTGTAGTCTGGAGGAAACTGCCCTAAAACCAATTCATCAACCAGAGACTCTGGACCATGGAACTCTAAACTGCCAGCTCGATATCTGAGGGTAGAAACACTTTCATATCTGTGTGGAAGGGCAGGCAAGTGGCCAGGATTCGGATGAGAGAACCTCATGCGTGGACATTGTAACTTAGAGCGAACAACAAATGTGCTCCCGTGAGAAGCCTGCTGGCCGGGAAGTCTTGAAGCGTCAGGATGAAACCCTCTCATTCCCACCGTGGAAGAAATGTCTGCCTCAGGCACGTCTCCGCGACACCCTGGATTCTTCAATCCTATACCCTGCTAGCCTCTGTGGGTTGAAGTCTCAGAAAAGGGCAGGATCGGGCCCTCGGCGAAAGAGTTCTGTGTAGATAGCCTCTTTCGGCAACCAACGTGGTTCTTCAAAGGGGGAAGCCTTGTAGGAAGTATGTGTTGCCGTGTCAGGACAATGCCATCTCCGCCCATCGTCGAAAGTTGACTGTGGAGGACGACACGTTCCAGGACCATCTGGATTCCGGAAGAGAAAGCGATTTCTAGTGTAGTTATGGAAAGAGAGGCAAGGGGCCAGTCCCCGTCTGCGAGATCCAAGTCCGTGGAGAGTACAACTTCGGAGGCACAACAAGTTTCTCCCCAAAGGGAAGTTTCAAGCTCTGGGGTGGGCAAGCTTCGGCGGGGTTCCATATCCTTGCCTCTGAGAATCAAGGCTGTGGAGATGGTCACTTCCCGGGAGCATCTACTTTCTGGAGATCCAAACTGTGGGCACGGAGGTGGCACGCGAGACGAAAGGGGCGTGTCCCTGTCAGGGAGAACACAGTCCGTGGAGACGGCCACTTTCGTGAGCATCTCGTTCCCTCAAGCCGGAAGTATCCTGGCCTATATTGATGAGAAGTAGCAGAATTCCTCAACCTCTGCTCTGCCTAAATAGACTGTGGGCAATGCCAGTTTCCATAACACCGCGTCTCCAGAAGAGAATTGCCATGTCCAGTTCAAAAGCGGGGAGGTCTAGGAGAGGGACCACGGCCTCACGCTGAGAAACGGGCCTGGGGACATGCACCATTCAGGGAACGACAATGCTCCCCAAAGAGGAGCATTCTAGCACGCATGGGTTGTGGCCTACTAAACATGCCCCATCCTTGCCTCTGTGAAACGAGTCTCTGGGCATCGCACGTGTCCCGAAAGTGGAAGTTCTCTCCTGCCAGAATCTTTGGAGCACGTTTGTCTAGATGCACGGCCAAAGTGCCATGCCCTTCGGTCAGGTAATGAACCCTGCGAATAAAGCACGTTTCAGACAAGAACACGACACTCTCAAACACACGCCTCAGAGCAGATCCGTGTGTTTTCACCGGAGGAAATGCCGTTTCCACCGTTGGGCGAAGGAATGCTGGAGAGGAGGCCATTTCGGCAACATCGTAGATTTTCACGCCATAAAAATTCAAGCCTCCGTGTGTGCAACGATCACGAGAGGGCCATCGAATTTCCCGGGAGATACCAGACGCTGGAGGATCCTGTGTCCACTCACATCTTGTTTTCCGAAGAGAAAACGCATTTCTCATAGTTGTGTGGAAGTCTAGGGAAGGGGGCTTGTCCTTAAGATGAGAAACAAGACTGTGGAGAGTGCAACTTTCAGAGCACACCAAGCATCTCTTTTGGGAAGCCTGGTTGCCCCTGTGCCTTGTGGCATCCGAAAGTTGCCTAACCTTCCCTCAGTGAATACACTCTCTTGGGAATACAGCGTTCAAGTCAACACTTGCTTCCTGAAGATACAATGATTTCAAAGGCAGGTGTTTGATCAGGAGGAAACATGCCTACACGGACCTCTGGAAAACAAGATGTGGGAATGGTCATCGTCACGGCCATCTGGATGCGGGGAGATAGATCCATCTTCAATTCTGTGTGCGGAAGCATAGGCAAGGGTCTAGGACCCTATCCTGAGAAACATGTCTCTGGAGAAGAGAATGTTCAGCACACCGCAGCTGTCCTGCCGGAGATGTGTTCTAGCATGGGTGTGTGCAAGCATCGGGAGAGTTCCATCCCCTTCCGTCTGCGAGACAAGCCTGTGGAGATGGCCCCTTGGCCATAACATTTGGGTCCAGATTTCCAATCGAGTTCCAGGAGAGGTGCGGAAGGATAGGCCAGGTAACAAGTCCCCCAGTGTTCCAGTAACAATTCTGGGGAAGCACAGGTGCCAGGAAACACAAGTTCCTTCAGAGGAGATGCTTTCTAGTACTTACGTCCAGAAGTCTCTGTACATAGCCTACCCTTGCTTGTGGGAGGCAAGTTGGGTGGAATGCGAATTCCACTACCATCTTGTTTGCACAAGAGAGAAATCGAATCATTCCAATATATGCGCTGGAGCCTAGTGTACCGGGGCGATGTCCTGACGCTTTGAGAGAAGAGTGTGGAGCAGGCATCGTTGAGGAATCCACAAGTTTCTCAAGCGAGGAGCCTTCTAGCATTGCCGGGGTGAAGCGACCGAAACATGCACGAACCTTCCCTCTGTGAATAGGCTCTAGGGAATGCCAATTTCCCCTCAGAGGAAGATTGTCCCGGTGGGAAGCTCTCTAGCCTGTTGGTCTGCAGGCCCGCGGTCAAGGCCACATATACTTCGCTAAGGAAAACTCTCTGTGAAGAAAGATAGGTTCAGTGAAGGAACCACACGTCCCACCAAACCCACTGAAACACACGGAGACGTTTTGGCATCAGGAAAGGCTTTATCCTTGCCCTGGATAGAATGCTTTTGGGAGTACCTGTGCTGCCCCGGCGTTGGATTGCCAAGGAGCCCCTTCCTACCTTATAGGTGTGGGAGTGGGCAATGTCCTTCGACGTGGAGACAAGTCTGTGAAGCAAGCACCGTTCGGGGAACCACCAGACTCTCGAGCGAGAAGCATTCCAGCCTGCATGTCCTGAGGCTCCCGAAACACGGGCTCTCTTTGCGTCTCTGAATAAATCTCTGGGGAATGCAACGTTCCTTCACAGGAAGCATGTCCCAGCGGGACATTTTGTGGTATGTTTCTCTAGAAGTACGGGGATGGGTGGTCGCATTCAGGAGCTGCCGTGGCCTTGGCCGGGAGAAACAATTCTGTGGAGAAGGCGACTTCGTCCCCAGTGTGCTTTTCCAAGAAGAAGCTTCCTTAGGCTAAAACTGTGGAAGCATCACTGTAATGCCACCTTCTTCCGTCTGAGCAGCAGGACGGTAGGCAACCCTACTTTCCAAGAACATGGGGTTTCCAGAAGGAAAAAGCGATCTCTGAGAGACGTTTCGAAGGACAGAGATGGCGGGTCGTACTGGCCTTTAGAAACAAGTGTGTGGAGAATGCCCCTTTCAGAGGACCACCATTTCTCCTGCGAGAAGCCTTCTACAATGTATGTGTGGAGGCATCAGGCGGGTGCCGGGTCCATCCCTCAGGGAAAACACTCTGTCGAGAACAATGTTCCAGGAACGTCTTGCTTACAGAACGTCGAAGATTTCTCCAGGTCCTTGTGTGATGCGGAGGAGTCTGCCCTAATGGGATCTCTGAGAAACAAGGCTGCGGAGACTGGAAACCTTCCCTGCCACCTGGATATCCGAAGACCCAAACCATTTCACGTCGATGTGTGGAAGTAGAGGCCAGGGGCCTTGACCTGATGCCCGGGAAGCCGTCTGTGCGAATTCAACATGGAGCGAACAACCGAAATCTTCCCGTGTAGAGTCCTGTAGCATGGACGTGTACAAGCATCTGGAGCGGGCCCTCTCCTTCCCTCGTAGATACGAGCCCGTGGCGAATGCCACGTCGAGTTCACGTCCTTTCTCATGCGTTCTCTGCCATTTCCAGTGTCGGCCGTGAAGGATAGGCAAAGGGAGAAGTCCCCGTATCGGAGACCCCAGGATGTGGGGAAAGCAGCTCCCAGGAAACCCAAGTTCCCCCAAATGAGATGCTTTCTCACACACAGGTATGGGCGCATTCGAATGTGCGATATACTTCCTTCGGGGAAAGCGATGTTCCATGAATTTCGTGTTTCCAGGAGAGAAAGCTGATGTCCAGGACATGTGTGCAAGTCTTGAGATGGGGCAAAGTCCTTAGGGCGAGCTTCGAGTGTGTGGATCAAGTCCCTTTCGGATAACCACAAGTTTGTCAAGTGTGAATCATTCTGGCTTCCATGTGTGGAACAATCGAAACACGCCCTCTCCCTCTGTCTGTGAAGCAGTCTCTGGGGAATGCCACTTTCCCGTCAGAGGAAGTTGGTTTCCGTGAGGAGCATTCTACAATCTTTCGCCAGAGGCACGCGGAAAGTGCGTCAGACGTCGCGGAACGCAAGCCTGGGAATAAAGCAAGATTCACCGTGGAACACGACCCTTCAAACGAAACCATTCTCATGGATGTGTGTGTTCTCAGACTAGAGTAATGCCGTGTCCTTGGCTTGGAGAAAGACTTCTGTGGAGGATGCAGTTCCAGCGACACTGTGGCTGTTCCACCGAGAAGCTTCCGAGCCTCTATGTGTGGAGGCATCCCGAGAGTGCCCCAGTCTTCTGTTTGAGAAAAAGAGTGTGAAGAAAAGCGCTGCCCACTAACATCTTGATGCCAGAAGCGAAAGCGATTTCTCCTATAGGTGTAGAAATAGAGGACAGGTGGTTTGTCCTTAGGCATGGAATCCAGATGGCAGAGACTGCATTTTTCAGAACCGCATAATTGTCTGCGGCATGAAGGATACCGGCACGTCTGTGGGGCAGCATCAGGAAGGTGCCCTCTCGTTCCGCAGTTGGTAACGGTCGGCTTAGAAGAGGACGTTGAAGGAAACACTTGCTTTCTGAAGACACAAGCCTTTTCCATTCTCCGCGTGTAGTCTGGAGGAAACTGCCCTAAAACCAATTCATCAACCAGAGACTCTGGACCATGGAACTCTAAACTGCCAGCTCGATATCTGAGGGTAGAAACACTTTCATATCTGTGTGGAAGGGCAGGCAAGTGGCCAGGATTCGGATGAGAGAACCTCATGCGTGGACATTGTAACTTAGAGCGAACAACAAATGTGCTCCCGTGAGAAGCCTGCTGGCCGGGAAGTGTTGACGCGTCAGGATGAAACCCTCTCATTCCCACCGTGGAAGAAATGTCTGCCTCAGGCACGTCTCCGCGACACCCTGGATCCTTCAATCCTATACCCTGCTAGCCTCTGTGGGTTGAAGTCTCAGAAAAGGGCAGGATCGGGCCCTCGGCGAAAGAGTTCTGTGTAGATAGCCTCTTTCGGCAACCAACGTGGTTCTTCAAAGGGGGAAGCCTTGTAGGAAGTATGTGTTGCCGTGTCAGGACAATGCCATCTCCGCCCATCGTCGAAAGTTGACTGTGGAGGACGACACGTTCCAGGACCATCTGGATTCCGGAAGAGAAAGCGATTTCTAGTGTAGGTATGGAAAGAGAGGCAAGGGGCCAGTCCCCGTCTGCGAGATCCAAGTCCGTGGAGAGTACAACTTCGGAGGCACAACAAGTTTCTCCCCAAAGGGAAGTTTCAAGCTCTGGGGTGGGCAAGCTTCGGCGGGGTTCCATATCCTTGCCTCTGAGAATCAAGGCTGTGGAGATGGTCACTTCCCGGGAGCATCTACTTTCTGGAGCTCCAAACTGTGGGCACGGAGGTGGCACGCGAGACGAAAGTGGCGTGTCCCTGTCAGGGAGAACAGAGTCCGTGGAGACGGCCACTTTCGTGAGCATCTCGTTCCCTCAAGCCGGAAGTATCCTGGCCTATATTGATGAGAAGTAGCAGAATTCCTCAAGCTCTGCTCTGCCTAAATAGACTGTGGGCAATGCCAGTTTCCCTAACACCGCGTCTCCAGAAGAGAATTGCCATGTCCAGTTCAAAAGCGGGGAGGTCTAGGAGAGAGACCACGGCCTCACGCTGAGAAACGGGCCTGGGGACATGCACCATTCAGGGAACGACAATGCTCCCCAAAGAGGAGCATTCTAGCACGCATGGGTTGTGGCCTCCTAAACATGCCCCATCCTTGCCTCTGTGAAACGAGTCTCTGGGCATCGCACGTGTCCCGAAAGTGGAAGTTCTCTCCTGCCAGAATCTTTGGAGCACGTTTGTCTAGATGCACGGCCAAAGTGCCATGCCCTTCGGTCAGGTAATGAACCCTGCGAATAAAGCACGTTTCAGACAAGAACACGACACTCTCAAACACACGCCTCAGAGCAGATCCGTGTGTTTTCACCGGAGGAAATGCCGTTTCCACCGTTGGGCGAAGGAATGCTGGAGAGGAGGCCATTTCGGCAACATCGTAGATTTTCACGCCATAAAAATTCAAGCCTCCGTGTGTGCAACGATCACGAGAGGGCCATCGAATTTCCCGGGAGATACCAGACGCTGGAGGATCCTGTGTCCACTCACATCTTGTTTTCCGAAGAGAAAACGCATTTCTCATAGTTGTGTGGAAGTCTAGGGAAGGGGGCTTTTCCTTAAGATGAGAAACAAGACTGTGGAGAGTGCAACTTTCAGAGCACACCAAGCATCTCTTTTGGGAAGCCTGGTTGCCCCTGTGCCTTGTGGCATCCGAAAGGTGCCTAACCTTCCCTCAGTGAATACACTCTCTTGGGAATACAGCGTTCAAGTCAACACTTGCTTCCTGAAGATACAATGATTTCAAAGGCAGGTGTTTGATCAGGAGGAAACATGCCTACACGGACCTCTGGAAAACAAGATGTGGGAATGGTCATCGTCACGGCCATCTGGATGCGGGGAGATAGATCCATCTTCAATTCTGTGTGCGGAAGCATAGGCAAGGGTCTAGGACCCTATCCTGAGAAACATGTCTCTGGAGAAGAGAATGTTCAGCACACCGCAGCTGTCCTGCCGGAGATGTGTTCTAGCATGGGTGTGTGCAAGCATCGGGAGAGTTCCATCCCCTTCCGTCTGCGAGACAAGCCTGTGGAGATGGCCCCTTGGCCATAACATTTGGGTCCAGATTTCCAATCGAGTTCCAGGAGAGGTGCGGAAGGATAGGCCAGGTAACAAGTCCCCCAGTGTTCCAGTAACAATTCTGGGGAAGCACAGGTGCCAGGAAACACAAGTTCCTTCAGAGGAGATGCTTTCTAGTACTTACGTCCAGAAGTCTCTGTACATAGCCTACCCTTGCTTGTGGGAGGCAAGTTGGGTGGAATGCGAATTCCACTACCATCTTGTTTGCACAAGAGAGAAATCGAATCATTCCAATATATGCGCTGGAGCCTAGTGTACCGGGGCGATGTCCTGACGCTTTGAGAGAAGAGTGTGGGGCAGGCATCGTTGAGGAATCCACAAGTTTCTCAAGCGAGGAGCCTTCTAGCATTGCCGGGGTGAAGCGACCGAAACATGCACGAACCTTCCCTCTGTGAATAGGCTCTAGGGAATGCCAATTTCCCCTCAGAGGAAGATTGTCCCGGTGGGAAGCTCTCTAGCCTTTTGGTCTGCAGGCCCGCGGACAAGGCCACATATACTTCGCTAAGGAAAACTCTCTGTGAAGAAAGATAGGTTCAGTGAAGGAACCACACGTCCCACCAAACCCACTGAAACACACGGAGACGTTTTGGCATCAGGAAAGGCTTTATCCTTGCCCTGGATAGAATGCTTTTGGGAGTACCTGTGCTGCCCCGGCGTTGGATTGCCAAGGAGCCCCTTCCTACCTTATAGGTGTGGGAGTGGGCAATGTCCTTCGACGTGGAGACAAGTCTGTGAAGCAAGCACCGTTCGGGGAACCACCAGACTCTCGAGCGAGAAGCATTCCAGCCTGCATGTCCTGAGGCTCCCGAAACACGGGCTCTCTTTGCGTCTCTGAATAAATCTCTGGGGAATGCAACGTTCCTTCACAGGAAGCATGTCCCAGCGGGACATTTTGTGGTATGTTTCCCTAGAAGTACGGGGATGGGTGGTCGCATTCAGGAGCTGCCGTGGCCTTGGCCGGGAGAAACAATTCTGTGGAGAAGGCGACTTCGTCCCAAGTGTGCTTTTCCAAGAAGAAGCTTCCTTAGGCTAAAACCGTGGAAGCATCACTGTAATGCCACCTTCTTCCGTCTGAGCAGCAGGACGGTAGGCAACCCTACTTTCCAAGAACATGGGGTTTCCAGAAGGAAAAAGCGATCTCTGAGAGACGTTTCCAAGGACAGAGATGGCGGGTCGTACTGGCCTTTAGAAACAAGTGTGTGGAGAATGCCCCTTTCAGAGGACCACCATTTCTCCTGCGAGAAGCCTTCTACAATGTATGTGTGGAGGCATCAGGCGGGTGCCGGGTCCATCCCTCAGGGAAAACACTCTGTCGAGAACAATGTTCCAGGAACGTCTTGCTTACAGAACGTCGAAGATTTCTCCAGGTCCTTGTGTGATGCGGAGGAGTCTGCCCTAATGGGATCTCTGAGAAACAAGGCTGCGGAGACTGGAAACCTTCCCTGCCACCTGGATATCCGAAGACGGAAACCATTTCACGTCGATGTGTGGAAGTAGAGGCCAGGGGCCTTGACCTGATGCCCGGGAAGCCGTCTGTGCGAATTCAACATGGAGCGAACAACCGAAATCTTCCCGTGTAGAGTCCTGTAGCATGGACGTGTACAAGCATCTGGAGCGGGCCCTCTCCTTCCCTCGTAGATACGAGCCCGTGGCGAATGCCACGTCGAGTTCACGTCCTTTCTCATGCGTTCTCTGCCATTTCCAGCGTCGGCCGTGAAGGATAGGCAAAGGGAGAAGTCCCCGTATCGGAGACCCCAGGATGTGGGGAAAGCAGCTCCCAGGAAACCCAAGTTCCCCCAAATGAGATGCTTTCTCACACACAGGTATGGGCGCATTCGAATGTGCGATATACTTCCTTCGGGGAAAGCGATGTTCCATGAATTTCGTGTTTCCAGGAGAGAAAGCTGATGTCCAGGACATGTGTGCAAGTCTTGAGATGGGGCAAGGTCCTTAGGGCGAGCTTCGAGTCTGTGGATCAAGTCCCTTTCGGATAACCACAAGTTTGTCAAGTGTGAATCATTCTGGCTTCCATGTGTGGAACAATCGAAACACGCCCTCTCCCTCTGTCTGTGAAGCAGTCTCTGGGGAATGCCACTTTCCCGTCAGAGGAAGTTGGTTCCCGTGAGGAGCATTCTACCATCTTTCGCCAGAGGCACGCGGAAAGTGCGTCAGACGTCGCGGAACGCAAGCCTGGGAATAAAGCAAGATTCACCGTGGAACACGACCCTTCAAACGAAACCATTCTCATGGATGTGTGTGTTCTCAGACTAGAGTAATGCCGTGTCCTTGGCTTGGAGAAAGACTTCTGTGGAGGATGCAGTTCCAGCGACACTGTGGCTGTTCCACCGAGAAGCTTCCGAGCCTCTATGTGTGGAGGCATCCCGAGAGTGCCCCAGTCTTCTGTTTGAGAAAAAGAGTGTGAAGAAAAGCGCTGCCCACTAACATCTTGATGCCAGAAGCGAAAGCGATTTCTCCTATAGGTGTAGAAATAGAGGACAGGTGGTTTGTCCTTAGGCATGGAATCCAGATGGCAGAGACTGCATTTTTCAGAACCGCATAATTGTCTGCGGCATGAAGGATACCGGCACGTCTGTGGGGCAGCATCAGGAAGGTGCCCTCTCGTTCCGCAGTTGGTAACGGTCGGCTTAGAAGAGGACGTTGAAGGAAACACTTGCTTTCTGAAGACACAAGCCTTTTCCATTCTCCGCGTGTAGTCTGGAGGAAACTGCCCTAAAACCAATTCATCAACCAGAGACTCTGGACCATGGAACTCTAAACTGCCAGCTCGATATCTGAGGGTAGAAACACTTTCATATCTGTGTGGAAGGGCAGGCAAGTGGCCAGGATTCGGATGAGAGAACCTCATGCGTGGACATTGTAACTTAGAGCGAACAACAAATGTGCTCCCGTGAGAAGCCTGCTGGCCGGGAAGTGTTGACGCGTCAGGATGAAACCCTCTCATTCCCACCGTGGAAGAAATGTCTGCCTCAGGCACGTCTCCGCGACACCCTGGATCCTTCAATCCTATACCCTGCTAGCCTCTGTGGGTTGAAGTCTCAGAAAAGGGCAGGATCGGGCCCTCGGCGAAAGAGTTCTGTGTAGATAGCCTCTTTCGGCAACCAACGTGGTTCTTCAAAGGGGGAAGCCTTGTAGGAAGTATGTGTTGCCGTGTCAGGACAATGCCATCTCCGCCCATCGTCGAAAGTTGACTGTGGAGGACGACACGTTCCAGGACCATCTGGATTCCGGAAGAGAAAGCGATTTCTAGTGTAGGTATGGAAAGAGAGGCAAGGGGCCAGTCCCCGTCTGCGAGATCCAAGTCCGTGGAGAGTACAACTTCGGAGGCACAACAAGTTTCTCCCCAAAGGGAAGTTTCAAGCTCTGGGGTGGGCAAGCTTCGGCGGGGTTCCATATCCTTGCCTCTGAGAATCAAGGCTGTGGAGATGGTCACTTCCCGGGAGCATCTACTTTCTGGAGATCCAAACTGTGGGCACGGAGGTGGCACGCGAGACTAAGGGGCGTGTACCTGTCAGAGAGAACACAGTCCGTGGAGACGGCCACTTTCGTGAGCATCTCGTTCCCTCAAGCCGGAAGTATCCTGGCCTATATTGATGAGAAGTAGCAGAATTCCTCAACCTCTGCTCTGCCTAAATAGACTGTGGGCAATGCCAGTTTCCCTAACACCGTGTCTCCAGAAGAGATTTGCCATGTCCAGTTCAAAAGCGGGGAGGTCTAGGAGAGGGACCACGGCCTCACGCTGAGAAACGGGCCTGGGGACATGCACCATTCGGGGAACGACAATGCTCCCCAAAGAGGAGCATTCTAGCACGCATGGGTTGTGGCCTAGTAAACATGCCCCATCCTTGCCTCTGTGAAACGAGTCTCTGGGCATCGCACGTGTCCCGAAAGTGGAAGTTCTCTCCTGCCAGAATCTTTGGAGCACGTTTGTCTAGATGCACGGCCAAAGTGCCATGCCCTTCGGTCAGGTAATGAACCCTGCGAATAAAGCACGTTTCAGAAAAGAACACGACACTCTCAAACACACGCCTCAGAGCAGATCCGTGTGTTTTCACCGGAGGAAATGCCGTTTCCACCGTTGGGCGAAGGAATGCTGGAGAGGAGGCCATTTCGGCAACATCGTAGATTTTCACGCCATAAAAATTCAAGCCTCCGTGTGTGCAACGATCACGAGAGGGCCATCGAATTTCCCGGGAGATACCAGACGCTGGAGGATCCTGTATCCACTCACATCTTGTTTTCCGAAGAGAAAACGCATTTCTCATAGTTGTGTGGAAGTCTAGGGAAGGGGGCTTGTCCTTAAGATGAGAAACAAGACTGTGGAGAGTGCAACTTTCAGAGCACACCAAGCATCTCTTTTGGGAAGCCTGGTTGCCCCTGTGCCTTGTGGCATCCGAAAGGTGCCTAACCTTCCCTCAGTGAATACACTCTCTTGGGAATACAGCGTTCAAGTCAACACTTGCTTCCTGAAGATACAATGATTTCAAAGGCAGGTGTTTGATCAGGAGGAAACATGCCTACACGGACCTCTGGAAAACAAGATGTGGGAATGGTCATCGTCACGGCCATCTGGATGTGGGGAGATAGATCCATCTTCAATTCTGTGTGCGGAAGCATAGGCAAGGGTCTAGGACCCTATCCTGAGAAACATGTCTCTGGAGAAGAGAATGTTCAGCACACCGCAGCTGTCCTGCCGGAGATGTGTTCTAGCATGGGTGTGTGCAAGCATCGGGAGAGTTCCATCCCCTTCCGTCTGCGAGACAAGCCTGTGGAGATGGCCCCTTGGCCATAACATTTGGGTCCAGATTTCCAATCGAGTTCCAGGAGAGGTGCGGAAGGATAGGCCAGGTAACAAGTCCCCCAGTGTTCCAGTAACAATTCTGGGGAAGCACAGGTGCCAGGAAACACAAGTTCCTTCAGAGGAAATGCTTTCTAGTACTTACGTCCAGAAGTCTCTGTACATAGCCTACCCTTGCTTGTGGGAGGCAAGTTGGGTGGAATGCGAATTCCACTACCATCTTGTTTGCACAAGAGAGAAATCGAATCATTCCAATATATGCGCTGGAGCCTAGTGTACCGGGGCGATGTCCTGACGCTTTGAGAGAAGAGTGTGGAGCAGGCATCGTTGAGGAATCCACAAGTTTCTCAAGCGAGGAGCCTTCTAGCATTGCCGGGGTGAAGCGACCGAAACATGCACGAACCTTCCCTCTGTGAATAGGCTCTAGGGAATGCCAATTTCCCCTCAGAGGAAGATTGTCCCGGTGGGAAGCTCTCTAGCCTGTTGGTCTGCAGGCCCGCGGACAAGGCCACATATACTTCGCTAAGGAAAACTCTCTGTGAAGAAAGATAGGTTCAGTGAAGGAACCACACGTCCCACCAAACCCACTGAAACACACGGAGACGTTTTGGCATCAGGAAAGGCTTTATCCTTGCCCTGGATAGAATGCTTTTGGGAGTACCTGTGCTGCCCCGGCGTTGGATTGCCAAGGAGCCCCTTCCTACCTTATAGGTGTGGGAGTGGGCAATGTCCTTCGACGTGGAGACAAGTCTGTGAAGCAAGCACCGTTCGGGGAACCACCAGACTCTCGAGCGAGAAGCATTCCAGCCTGCATGTCCTGAGGCTCCCGAAACACGGGCTCTCTTTGCGTCTCTGAATAAATCTCTGGGGAATGCAACGTTCCTTCACAGGAAGCATGTCCCAGCGGGACATTTTGTGGTATGTTTCCCTAGAAGTACGGGGATGGGTGGTCGCATTCAGGAGCTGCCGTGGCCTTGGCCGGGAGAAACAATTCTGTGGAGAAGGCGACTTCGTCCCAAGTGTGCTTTTCCAAGAAGAAGCTTCCTTAGGCTAAAACCGTGGAAGCATCACTGTAATGCCACCTTCTTCCGTCTGAGCAGCAGGACGGTAGGCAACCCTACTTTCCAAGAACATGGGGTTTCCAGAAGGAAAAAGCGATCTCTGAGAGACGTTTCCAAGGACAGAGATGGCGGGTCGTACTGGCCTTTAGAAACAAGTGTGTGGAGAATGCCCCTTTCAGAGGACCACCATTTCTCCTGCGAGAAGCCTTCTACAATGTATGTGTGGAGGCATCAGGCGGGTGCCGGGTCCATCCCTCAGGGAAAACACTCTGTCGAGAACAATGTTCCAGGAACGTCTTGCTTACAGAACGTCGAAGATTTCTCCAGGTCCTTGTGTGATGCGGAGGAGTCTGCCCTAATGGGATCTCTGAGAAACAAGGCTGCGGAGACTGGAAACCTTCCCTGCCACCTGGATATCCGAAGACGGAAACCATTTCACGTCGATGTGTGGAAGTAGAGGCCAGGGGCCTTGACCTGATGCCCGGGAAGCCGTCTGTGCGAATTCAACATGGAGCGAACAACCGAAATCTTCCCGTGTAGAGTCCTGTAGCATGGACGTGTACAAGCATCTGGAGCGGGCCCTCTCCTTCCCTCGTAGATACGAGCCCGTGGCGAATGCCACGTCGAGTTCACGTCCTTTCTCATGCGTTCTCTGCCATTTCCAGCGTCGGCCGTGAAGGATAGGCAAAGGGAAAAGTCCCCGTATCGGAGACCCCAGGATGTGGGGAAAGCAGCTCCCAGGAAACCCAAGTTCCCCCAAATGAGATGCTTTCTCACACACAGGTATGGGCGCATTCGAATGTGCGATATACTTCCTTCGGGGAAAGCGATGTTCCATGAATTTCGTGTTTCCAGGAGAGAAAGCTGATGTCCAGGACATGTGTGCAAGTCTTGAGATGGGGCAAGGTCCTTAGGGCGAGCTTCGAGTGTGTGGATCAAGTCCCTTTCGGATAACCACAAGTTTGTCAAGTGTGAATCATTCTGGCTTCCATGTGTGGAACAATCGAAACACGCCCTCTCCCTCTGTCTGTGAAGCAGTCTCTGGGGAATGCCACTTTCCCGTCAGAGGAAGTTGGTTCCCGTGAGGAGCATTCTACCATCTTTCGCCAGAGGCACGCGGAAAGTGCGTCAGACGTCGCGGAACGCAAGTCTGGGAATAAAGCAAGATTCACCGTGGAACACGACCCTTCAAACGAAACCATTCTCATGGATGTGTGTGTTCTCAGACTAGAGTAATGCCGTGTCCTTGGCTTGGAGAAAGACTTCTGTGGAGGATGCAGTTCCAGCGACACTGTGGCTGTTCCACCGAGAAGCTTCCGAGCCTCTATGTGTGGAGGCATCCCGAGAGTGCCCCAGTCTTCTGTTTGAGAAAAAGAGTGTGAAGAAAAGCGCTGCCCACTAACATCTTGATGCCAGAAGCGAAAGCGATTTCTCCTATATGTGTAGAAATAGAGGACAGGTGGTTTGTCCTTAGGCATGGAATCCAGATGGCAGAGACTGCATTTTTCAGAACCGCATAATTGTCTGCGGCATGAAGGATACCGGCACGTCTGTGGGGCAGCATCAGGAAGGTGCCCTCTAGTTCCGCAGTTGGTAACGGTCGGCTTAGAAGAGGACGTTGAAGGAAACACTTGCTTTGTGAAGACACAAGCCTTTTCCATTCTCCGCGTGTAGTCTGGAGGAAACTGCCCTAAAACCAATTCATCAACCAGAGACTCTGGACCATGGAACTCTAAACTGCCAGCTCGATATCTGAGGGTAGAAACACTTTCATATCTGTGTGGAAGGGCAGGCAAGTGGCCAGGATTCGGATGAGAGAACCTCATGCGTGGACATTGTAACTTAGAGCGAACAACAAATGTGCTCCCGTGAGAAGCCTGCTGGCCGGGAAGTGTTGACGCGTCAGGATGAAACCCTCTCATTCCCACCGTGGAAGAAATGTCTGCCTCAGGCACGTCTCCGCGACACCCTGGATCCTTCAATCCTATACCCTGCTAGCCTCTGTGGGTTGAAGTCTCAGAAAAGGGCAGGATCGGGCCCTCGGCGAAAGAGTTCTGTGTAGATAGCCTCTTTCGGCAACCAACGTGGTTCTTCAAAGGGGGAAGCCTTGTAGGAAGTATGTGTTGCCATGTCAGGACAATGCCATCTCCGCCCATCGTCGAAAGTTGACTGTGGAGGACGACACGTTCCAGGACCATCTGGATTCCGGAAGAGAAAGCGATTTCTAGTGTAGGTATGGAAAGAGAGGCAAGGGGCCAGTCCCCGTCTGCGAGATCCAAGTCCGTGGAGAGTACAACTTCGGAGGCACAACAAGTTTCTCCCCAAAGGGAAGTTTCAAGCTCTGGGGTGGGCAAGCTTCGGCGGGGTTCCATATCCTTGCCTCTGAGAATCAAGGCTGTGGAGATGGTCACTTCCCGGGAGCATCTACTTTCTGGAGCTCCAAACTGTGGGCACGGAGGTGGCACGCGAGACGAAAGTGGCGTGTCCCTGTCAGGGAGAACAGAGTCCGTGGAGACGGCCACTTTCGTGAGCATCTCGTTCCCTCAAGCCGGAAGTATCCTGGCCTATATTGATGAGAAGTAGCAGAATTCCTCAACCTCTGCTCTGCCTAAATAGACTGTGGGCAATGCCAGTTTCCCTAACACCGCGTCTCCAGAAGAGAATTGCCATGTCCAGTTCAAAAGCGGGGAGGTCTAGGAGAGGGACCACGGCCTCACGCTGAGAAACGGGCCTGGGGACATGCACCATTCAGGGAACGACAATGCTCCCCAAAGAGGAGCATTCTAGCACGCATGGGTTGTGGCCTACTAAACATGCCCCATCCTTGCCTCTGTGAAACGAGTCTCTGGGCATCGCACGTGTCCCGAAAGTGGAAGTTCTCTCCTGCCAGAATCTTTGGAGCACGTTTGTCTAGATGCACGGCCAAAGTGCCATGCCCTTCGGTCAGGTAATGAACCCTGCGAATAAAGCACGTTTCAGACAAGAACACGACACTCTCAAACACACGCCTCAGAGCAGATCCGTGTGTTTTCACCGGAGGAAATGCCGTTTCCACCGTTGGGCGAAGGAATGCTGGAGAGGAGGCCATTTCGGCAACATCGTAGATTTTCACGCCATAAAAATTCAAGCCTCCGTGTGTGCAACGATCACGAGAGGGCCATCGAATTTCCCGGGAGATACCAGACGCTGGAGGATCCTGTGTCCACTCACATCTTGTTTTCCGAAGAGAAAACGCATTTCTCATAGTTGTGTGGAAGTCTAGGGAAGGGGGCTTGTCCTTAAGATGAGAAACAAGACTGTGGAGAGTGCAACTTTCAGAGCACACCAAGCATCTCTTTTGGGAAGCCTGGTTGCCCCTGTGCCTTGTGGCATCCGAAAGGTGCCTAACCTTCCCTCAGTGAATACACTCTCTTGGGAATACAGCGTTCAAGTCAACACTTGCTTCCTGAAGATACAAAGCTTTTCCAAAGCAGGTGTTTGATCAGGAGGAAACATGCCTACACGGACCTCTGGAAAACAAGATGTGGGAATGGTCATCGTCACGGCCATCTGGATGCGGGGAGATAGATCCATCTTCAATTCTGTGTGCGGAAGCATAGGCAAGGGTCTAGGACCCTATCCTGAGAAACATGTCTCTGGAGAAGAGAATGTTCAGCACACCGCAGCTGTCCTGCCGGAGATGTGTTCTAGCATGGGTGTGTGCAAGCATCGGGAGAGTTCCATCCCCTTCCGTCTGCGAGACAAGCCTGTGGAGATGGCCCCTTGGCCATAACATTTGGGTCCAGATTTCCAATCGAGTTCCAGGAGAGGTGCGGAAGGATAGGCCAGGTAACAAGTCCCCCAGTGTTCCAGTAACAATTCTGGGGAAGCACAGGTGCCAGGAAACACAAGTTCCTTCAGAGGAGATGCTTTCTAGTACTTACGTCCAGAAGTCTCTGTACATAGCCTACCCTTGCTTGTGGGAGGCAAGTTGGGTGGAATGCGAATTCCACTACCATCTTGTTTGCACAAGAGAGAAATCGAATCATTCCAATATATGCGCTGGAGCCTAGTGTACCGGGGCGATGTCCTGACGCTTTGAGAGAAGAGTGTGGAGCAGGCATCGTTGAGGAATCCACAAGTTTCTCAAGCGAGGAGCCTTCTAGCATTGCCGGGGTGAAGCGACCGAAACATGCACGAACCTTCCCTCTGTGAATAGGCTCTAGGGAATGCCAATTTCCCCTCAGAGGAAGATTGTCCCGGTGGGAAGCTCTCTAGCCTGTTGGTCTGCAGGCCCGCGGACAAGGCCACATATACTTCGCTAAGGAAAACTCTCTGTGAAGAAAGATAGGTTCAGTGAAGGAACCACACGTCCCACCAAACCCACTGAAACACACGGAGACGTTTTGGCATCAGGAAAGGATTTATCCTTGCCCTGGATAGAATGCTTTTGGGAGTACCTGTGCTGCCCCGGCGTTGGATTGCAAAGGAGCCCCTTCCTACCTTATAGGTGTGGGAGTGGGCAATGTCCTTCGACGTGGAGACAAGTCTGTGAAGCAAGCACCGTTCGGGGAACCACCAGACTCTCGAGCGAGAAGCATTCCAGCCTGCATGTCCTGAGGCTCCCGGAACACGGGCTCTCTTTGCGTCTCTGAATAAATCTCTGGGGAATGCAACGTTCCTTCACAGGAAGCATGTCCCAGCGGGACATTTTGTGGTATGTTTCCCTAGAAGTACGGGGATGGGTGGTCGCATTCAGGAGCTGCCGTGGCCTTGGCCGGGAGAAACAATTCTGTGGAGAAGGCGACTTCGTCCCAAGTGTGCTTTTACAAGAAGAAGCTTCCTTAGGCTAAAACCGTGGAAGCATCACTGTAATGCCACCTTCTTCCGTCTGAGCAGCAGGACGGTAGGCAACCCTACTTTCCAAGAACATGGGGTTTCCAGAAGGAAAAAGCGATCTCTGAGAGACGTTTCCAAGGACAGAGATGGCGGGTCGTACTGGCCTTTAGAAACAAGTGTGTGGAGAATGCCCCTTTCAGAGGACCACCATTTCTCCTGCGAGAAGCCTTCTACAATGTATGTGTGGAGGCATCAGGCGGGTGCCGGGTCCATCCCTCAGGGAAAACACTCTGTCGAGAACAATGTTCCAGGAACGTCTTGCTTACAGAACGTCGAAGATTTCTCCAGGTCCTTGTGTGATGCGGAGGAGTCTGCCCTAATGGGATCTCTGAGAAACAAGGCTGCGGAGACTGGAAACCTTCCCTGCCACCTGGATATCCGAAGACGGAAACCATTTCACGTCGATGTGTGGAAGTAGAGGCCAGGGGCCTTGACCTGATGCCCGGGAAGCCGTCTGTGCGAATTCAACATGGAGCGAACAACCGAAATCTTCCCGTGTAGAGTCCTGTAGCATGGACGTGTACAAGCATCTGGAGCGGGCCCTCTCCTTCCCTCGTAGATACGAGCCCGTGGCGAATGCCACGTCGAGTTCACGTCCTTTCTCATGCGTTCTCTGCCATTTCCAGCGTCGGCCGTGAAGGATAGGCAAAGGGAAAAGTCCCCGTATCGGAGACCCCAGGATGTGGGGAAAGCAGCTCCCAGGAAACCCAAGTTCCCCCAAATGAGATGCTTTCTCACACACAGGTATGGGCGCATTCGAATGTGCGATATACTTCCTTCGGGGAAAGCGATGTTCCATGAATTTCGTGTTTCCAGGAGAGAAAGCTGATGTCCAGGACATGTGTGCAAGTCTTGAGATGGGGCAAGGTCCTTAGGGCGAGCTTCGAGTGTGTGGATCAAGTCCCTTTCGGATAACCACAAGTTTGTCAAGTGTGAATCATTCTGGCTTCCATGTGTGGAACAATCGAAACACGCCCTCTCCCTCTGTCTGTGAAGCAGTCTCTGGGGAATGCCACTTTCCCGTCAGAGGAAGTTGGTTTCCGTGAGGAGCATTCTACAATCTTTCGCCAGAGGCACGCGGAAAGTGCGTCAGACGTCGCGGAACGCAAGCCTGGGAATAAAGCAAGATTCACCGTGGAACACGACCCTTCAAACGAAACCATTCTCATGGATGTGTGTGTTCTCAGACTAGAGTAATGCCGTGTCCTTGGCTTGGAGAAAGACTTCTGTGGAGGATGCAGTTCCAGCGACACTGTGGCTGTTCCACCGAGAAGCTTCCGAGCCTCTATGTGTGGAGGCATCCCGAGAGTGCCCCAGTCTTCTGTTTGAGAAAAAGAGTGTGAAGAAAAGCGCTGCCCACTAACATCTTGATGCCAGAAGCGAAAGCGATTTCTCCTATAGGTGTAGAAATAGAGGACAGGTGGTTTGTCCTTAGGCATGGAATCCAGATGGCAGAGACTGCATTTTTCAGAACCGCATAATTGTCTGCGGCATGAAGGATACCGGCACGTCTGTGGGGCAGCATCAGGAAGGTGCCCTCTAGTTCCGCAGTTGGTAACGGTCGGCTTAGAAGAGGACGTTGAAGGAAACACTTGCTTTCTGAAGACACAAGCCTTTTCCATTCTCCGCGTGTAGTCTGGAGGAAACTGCCCTAAAACCAATTCATCAACCAGAGACTCTGGACCATGGAACTCTAAACTGCCAGCTCGATATCTGAGGGTAGAAACACTTTCATATCTGTGTGGAAGGGCAGGCAAGTGGCCAGGATTCGGATGAGAGAACCTCATGCGTGGACATTGTAACTTAGAGCGAACAACAAATGTGCTCCCGTGAGAAGCCTGCTGGCCGGGAAGTGTTGACGCGTCAGGATGAAACCCTCTCATTCCCACCGTGGAAGAAATGTCTGCCTCAGGCACGTCTCCGCGACACCCTGGATCCTTCAATCCTATACCCTGCTAGCCTCTGTGGGTTGAAGTCTCAGAAAAGGGCAGGATCGGGCCCTCGGCGAAAGAGTTCTGTGTAGATAGCCTCTTTCGGCAACCAACGTGGTTCTTCAAAGGGGGAAGCCTTGTAGGAAGTATGTGTTGCCGTGTCAGGACAATGCCATCTCCGCCCATCGTCGAAAGTTGACTGTGGAGGACGACACGTTCCAGGACCATCTGGATTCCGGAAGAGAAAGCGATTTCTAGTGTAGGTATGGAAAGAGAGGCAAGGGGCCAGTCCCCGTCTGCGAGATCCAAGTCCGTGGAGAGTACAAATTCGGAGGCACAACAAGTTTCTCCCCAAAGGGAAGTTTCAAGCTCTGGGGTGGGCAAGCTTCGGCGGGGTTCCATATCCTTGCCTCTGAGAATCAAGCATGTGGAGATGGTCACTTCCCGGGAGCATCTACATTCTGGAGATCCAAAGTGTGGGAACGGAGGTGGCCCGCGAGACGAAAGTGGGGTGTCCCTGTCAGGGAGAACACAGTCCGTGGAGACGGCCACTTTCGTGAGCATCTCGTTCCCTCAAGCCGGAAGTATCCTGGCCTATATTGATGAGAAGTAGCAGAATTCCTCAACCTCTGCTCTGCCTAAATAGACTGTGGGCAATGCCACTTTCCCTAACACCGTGTCTCCAGAAGAGATTTGCCATGTCCAGTTCAAAAGCGGGGAGGTCTAGGAGAGGGACCACGGCCTCACGCTGAGAAACGGGCCTGGGGACATGCACCATTCAGGGAACGACAATGCTCCCCAAAGAGGAGCATTCTAGCACGCATGGGTTGTGGCCTAGTAAACATGCCCCATCCTTGCCTCTGTGAAACGAGTCTCTGGGCATCGCACGTGTCCCGAAAGTGGAAGTTCTCTCCTGCCAGAATCTTTGGAGCACGTTTGTCTAGATGCAAGGCCAAAGTGCCATGCCCTTCGGTCAGGTAATGAACCCTGCGAATAAAGCACGTTTCAGACAAGAACACGACACTCTCAAACACACGCCTCAGAGCAGATCCGTGTGTTTTCACCGGAGGAAATGCCGTTTCCACCGTTGGGCGAAGGAATGCTGGAGAGGAGGCCATTTCGGCAACATCGTAGATTTTCACGCCATAAAAATCCAAGCCTCCGTGTGTGCAACGATCACGAAGGGGCCATCGAATTTCCCGGGAGATACCAGACGCTGGAGGATCCGGTGTCCACTCACATCTTGTTTTCCGAAGAGAAAACGCATTTCTCATAGTTGTGTGGAAGTCTAGGGAAGGGGGCTTGTCCTTAAGATGAGAAACAAGACTGTGGAGAGTGCAACTTTCAGAGCACCCCAAGCATCTCTTTTGGGAAGCCTGGTTGCCCCTGTGCCTTGTGGCATCCGAAAGGTGCCTAACCTTCCCTCAGTGAATACACTCTCTTGGGAATACAGCGTTCAAGTCAACACTTGCTTCCTGAAGATACAAAGCTTTTCCAAGGCAGGTGTTTGATCAGGAGGAAACATGCCTACACGGACCTCTGGAAAACAAGACGTGGGAATGGTCATCGTCACGGCCATCTGGATGCGGGGAGATAGATCCATCTTCAATTCTTTGTGCGGAAGCATAGGCAAGGGTCTAGGACCCTATCCTGCGAAACAAGTCTCTGGAGAAGAGAATGTTCAGCACACCGCAGCTGTCCTGCCGGAGATGTGTTCTAGCATGGGTGTGTGCAAGCATCGGGAGAGTTCCATCCCCTTCCGTCTGCGACACAAGCCTGTAGAGATGGCCCCTTGGCAATAACATTTGGGTCCAGATTTCCAATCGAGTTCCAGGAGAGGTGCGGAAGGATAGGCCAGGTAACAAGTCCCCCAGTGTTCCAGTAACAATTCTGGGGAAGCACAGGTGCCAGGAAACACAAGTTCCTTCAGAGGAGATGCTTTCTAATACATACGTCCAGAAGTCTCTGTACATAGCCTACCCTTGCTTGTGGGAGTCAAGTTGGGTGGAATGCGAATTCCACTACCATCTTGTTTGCACAAGAGAGAAATCGAATCATTGCAATATATGCGCTGGAGCCTAGTGTACCGGGGCGATGTCCTGACGCTTTGAGAGAAGAGTGTGGAGCAGGCATCGTTGAGGAATCCACAAGTTTCTCAAGCGAGGAGCCTTCTAGCATTGCCGGGGTGAAGCGAACGAAACATGCACGAACCTTCCCTCTGTGAATAGGCTCGAGGGAATGCCAATTTCCCCACAGAGGAAGATTGTCCCGGTGGGAAGCTCTCTAGCCTGTTGGTCTGCAGGCCCGCGGAGAAGGCCACATATACTTCGCTAAGGAAAACTCTCTGTGAAGAAAGATAGGTTCAGTGAAGGAACCACACGTCCCACCAAACCCACTGAAACACACGGAGACGTTTTGGCATCAGGAAAGGCTTTATCCTTGCCTGGGTAGAATGCTTTTGGGAGTACCTGTGGTGCCCCGGCTTTGGATTGCCAAGGAGCCCCTTCCTACCTTATAGGTGTGGGAGTGGGCAATGTCCTTCGACGTGGAGACAAGTCTGTGAAGCAAGCACCTTTCGGGGAACCACCAGACTCTCGAGCGAGAAGCATTCCAGCCTGCATGTCCTGAGGCTCCCGAAACACGGGCTCTCTTTGCGTCTCTGAATAAATCTCTGGGGAATGCAACGTTCCTTCACAGGAAGCATGTCCCAGCGGGACATTTTGTGGTATGTTTCTCTAGAAGTACGGGGATGGGTGGTCGCATTCAGGAGCTGCCGTGGCCTTGGCCGGGAGAAACAATTCTGTGGAGAAGGCGACTTCGTCCCCAGTGTGCTTTTCCAAGAAGAAGCTTCCTTAGGCCAAAAGCGTGGAAGCATCACTGTAATGCCACCTTCTTCCGTCTGAGCAGCAGGACGGTAGGCAACCCTACTTTCCAAGAACGTGGGGTTTCCAGAAGGAAAAAGCGATCTCTGAGAGACGTTTCCAAGGACAGAGATGGCGGGTCGTACTGGCCTTTAGAAACAAGTGTGTGGAGAATGCCCCTTTCAGAGGACCACCATTTCTCCTGCGAGAAGCCTTCTACAATGTATGTGTGGAGGCATCAGGCGGGTGCCGGGTCCATCCCTCAGGGAAAACACTCTGTCGAGAACAATGTTCCAGGAACGTCTTGCTTACAGAACGTCGAAGATTTCTCCAGGTCCTTGTGTGATGCGGAGGAGTCTGCCCTAATGGGATCTCTGAGAAACAAGGCTGCGGAGACTGGAAACCTTCCCTGCCACCTGGATATCCGAAGACGGAAACCATTGCACGTCGATGTGTGGAAGTAGAGGCCAGGGGCCTTGACCTGATGCCCGGGAAGGCGTCTGTGCGGAATTCAACATGGAGCGAACAACCGAAATCTTCCCGTGTAGAGTCCTGTAGCATGGAAGTGTACAAGCATCTGGAGCGGGCCCTCTCCTTCCCTCGGAGATACGAGCCCGTGGCGAATGCCACGTCGAGTTCACGTCCTTTCTCATGCGTTCTCTGCCATTTCCAGCGTCGGCCGTGAAGGATAGGCAAAGGGAAAAGTCCCCGTATCGGAGTCCCCAGGATGTGGGGAAAGCAGCTCCCAGGAAACCCAAGTTCCCCCCAGTGAGACGCTTTCTCACACACAGGTATGGGCGCATTCGAATGTGCGATATACTTCCTTCGGGGAAGGCGATGTTCCATGAATTTCGTGTTTCCAGGAGAGAAAGCTGATGTCCAGGATATGTGTGCAAGTCTTGAGATGCGGCAAGGTCCTTAGGGCGAGGTTCGAGTGTGTGGATCAAGCCCCTTTCGGATAACCACAAGTTTGTAAAGTGTGAATCATTCTGGCTTCCATGTGTGGAACAATCGAAACACGCCCTCTCCCTCTGTCTGTGAAGCAGTCTCTGGGGAATGCCACTTTCCCGTCAAAGGAAGTTGGTTCCCGTGAGGAGCATTCTACCATCTTTCGGCAGATGCACGCGGAAAGTGCGTCAGACGTCGCGGAACTCAAGCCTGGGAATAAAGCAAGATTCACCGTGGAACACGACCCTTCAAACGAAACCATTCTCATGGATGTGTGTGTTCTCAGACTAGAGTAATGCCGTGTCCTTAGCTTGGAGAATAACTTCTGTGGAGGATGCAGTTCCAGCGACACTGTGGCTGTTCCACCGAGAAGCTTCCGAGCCTCTATGTGTGGAGGCATCCCGAGAGTGCCCCAGTCTTCTGTTTTAGAAAAAGAGTGTGAAGAAAAGCGCTGCCCGCTAACATCTTGATGCCAGAAGCGAAAGCGATTTCTCCTATAGGTGTAGAAATAGAGGACAGGTGGTTTGTCCTTAGGCATGGAATCCAGATGGCAGAGAGTGCATTTTTCAGAACCGCATAATTGTCTGCGGCATGAAGGATACCGGCACGTCTGTGGGGCAGCATCAGGAAGGTGCCCTCTAGTTCCGCAGTTGGTAACGGTCGGCTTAGAAGAAGACGTTGAAGGAAACACTTGCTTTCTGAAGACACAAGCCTTTTCCATTCTCCGCGTGTAGTCTGGAGGAAACTGCCCTAAAACCAATTCATCAACCAGAGACTCTGGACCATGGAACTCTAAACTGCCAGCTCGATATCTGAGGGTAGAAACACTTTCATATCTGTGTGGAAGGGCAGGCAAGTGGCCAGGATTCGGATGAGAGAACCTCATGCGTGGACATTGTAACTTAGAGCGAACAACAAATGTGCTCCCGTGAGAAGCCTGCTGGCCCGGAAGTGTTGACGCGTCAGGATGAAACCCTCTCATTCCCACCGTGGAAGAAATGTCTGCCTCAGGCACGTCTCCGCGACACCCTGGATCCTTCAATCCTATACCCTGCTAGCCTCTGTGGGTTGAAGTCTCAGAAAAGGGCAGGATCGGGCCCTCGGCGAAAGAGTTCTGTGTAGATAGCCTCTTTCGGCAACCAACGTGGTTCTTCAAAGGGGGAAGCCTTGTAGGAAGTATGTGTTGCCGTGTCAGGACAATGCCATCTCCGCCCATCGTCGAAAGTTGACTGTGGAGGACGACACGTTCCAGGACCATCTGGATTCCGGAAGAGAAAGCGATTTCTAGTGTAGGTATGGAAAGAGAGGCAAGGGGCCAGTCCCCGTCTGCGAGATCCAAGTCCGTGGAGATTACAACTTCGGAGGCACAACAAGTTTCTCCCCAAAGGGAAGTTTCAAGCTCTGGGGTGGGCAAGCTTCGGCGGGGTTCCATATCCTTGCCTCTGAGAATCAAGGCTGTGGAGATGGTCACTTCCCGGGAGCATCTATTTCTGGAGATCCAAACTGTGGGCACGGAGGTGGCACGCGAGACTAAGGGGCGTGTTCCTGTCAGGGAGAACACAGTCCGTGGAGACGGCCACTTTCGTGAGCATCTCGTTCCCTCAAGCCGGAAGTATCCTGGCCTATATTGATGAGAAGTAGCAGAATTCCTCAACCTCTGCTCTGCCTAAATAGACTGTGGGCAATGACACTTTCCCTAACACCGTGTCTCCAGAAGAGAATTGCCATGTCCAGTTCAAAAGCGGGGAGGTCTAGGAGAGGGACCACGGCCTCACGCTGAGAAACGGGCCTGGGGACATGCACCATTCAGGGTACGACAATGCTCCCCAAAGAGGAGCATTCTAGCACGCATGGGTTGTGGCCTCCTAAACATGCCCCATCCTTGCCTCTGTGAAACGAGTCTCTGGGCATCGCGCGTGTCCCGAAAGTGGAAGTTCTCTCCTGCCAGAATCTTTGGAGCACGTTTGTCTAGATGCACGGCCAAAGTGCCATGCCCTTCGGTCAGGTAATGAACCCTGCGAATAAAGCACGTTTCAGACAAGAACACGACACTCTCAAACACACGCCTCAGAGCAGATCCGTGTGTTTTCACCGGAGGAAATGCCGTTTCCACCGTTGGGCGAAGGAATGCTGGGGAGGAGGCCATTTCGGCAACATCGTAGATTTTCACGCCATAAAAATCCAAGCCTCCGTGTGTGCAACGATCACGAGAGGGCCATCGAATTTCCCGGGAGATACCAGACGCTGGAGGATCTGGTGTCCACTCACATCTTGTTTTCCGAAGAGAAAAGCCATTTCTCATAGTTGTGTGGAAGTCTAGGGAAGGGGGCTTGTCCTTAAGATGAGAAACAAGACTGTGGAGAGTGCAACTTTCTGAGCACCCCAAGCATCTCTTTTGGGAACCCTGGTTGCCCCTGTGCCTTGTGGCATCCGAAAGGTGCCTAAACTTCCCTCAGTGAATACACTCTCTTGGGAATACAGCGTTCAAGTCAACACTTGCTTCCTGAAGATACAAAGCTTTTCAAGGCAGGTGTTTGATCAGGAGGAAACATGCCTACACGGACCTCGGGAAAACAAGACGTGGGAATGGTCATCGTCACGGCCATCTGGATGCGGGGAGATAGATCCATCTTCAATTCTGTGTTCGGAAGCATAGGCAAGGGCCTAGGACCCTATCCTGAGAAAAAAGTCTCTGGAGAAGAGAATGTTCAGCACACCGCAGCTGTCCTGCCGGAGATGTGTTCTAGCATGGGTGTGTGCAAGCATCGGGAGAGTTCCATCCCCTTCCGTCTGCGAGACAAGCCTGTGGAGATGGCCCCTTGGCTATAACATTTGGGTCCAGATTTCCAATCGAGTTCCAGGAGAGGTGCGGAAGGATAGGCCAGGTAACAAGTCCCCCAGTGTTCCAGTAACAATTCTGGGGAAGCACAGGTGCCAGGAAACACAATTTCCTTCAGAGGAGATGCTTTCTAGTACTTACGTCCAGAAGTCTCTGTACATAGCCTACCCTTGCTTGTGGGAGGCAAGTTGGGTGGAATGCGAATTCCACTACCATCTTGTTTGCACAAGAGAGAAATCGAATCATTCCAATATATGCGCTGGAGCCTAGTGTACCGGGGCGATGTCCTGACGCTTTGAGAGAAGAGTGTGGAGGCAGGCATCGTTGAGGAATCCACAAGTTTCTCAAGCGAGGAGCCTTCTAGCATTGCCGGGGTGAAGCGACCGAAACATGCACGAACCTTCCCTCTGTGAATAGGCTCTAGGGAATGCCAATTTCCCCTCAGAGGAAGATTGTCCCGGTGGGAAGCTCTCTAGCCTGTTGGTCTGCAGGCCCGCGGACAAGGCCACATATACTTCGCTAAGGAAAACTCTCTGTGAAGAAAGATAGGTTCAGTGAAGGAACCACACGTCCCACCAAACCCACTGAAACACACGGAGACGTTTTGGCATCAGGAAAGGCTTTATCCTTGCCCTGGATAGAATGCTTTTGGGAGTACCTGTGCTGCCCCGGCGTTGGATTGCCAAGGAGCCCCTTCCTACCTTATAGGTGTGCGAGTGGGCAATGTCCTTCGACGTGGAGACAAGTCTGTGAAGCAAGCACCGTTCGGGGAACCACCAGACTCTCGAGCGAGAAGCATTCCAGCCTGCATGTCCTGAGGCTCCCGGAACACGGGCTCTCTTTGCGTCTCTGAATAAATCTCTGGGGAATGCAACGTTCCTTCACAGGAAGCATGTCCCAGCGGGACATTTTGTGGTATGTTTCTCTAGAAGTACGGGGATGGGTGGTCGCATTCAGGAGCTGCCGTGGCCTTGGCCGGTAGAAACAATTCTGTGGAGAAGGCGACTTCGTCCTCAGTGTGCTTTTCCAAGAAGAAGCTTCCTTAGGCTAAAAGGGTGGAAGCATCACTGTAATGCCACCTTCTTCCCTCTGAGCAGCAGGACGGTAGGCAAACCTACTTTCCAAGAACATGGGGTTTCCAGAAGGAAAAAGCGATCTCTGAGAGACGTTTCCAAGGGCAGAGATGGCGAGTCGTACTGGCCTTTAGAAACAAGTGTGTGGAGAATGCCCCTTTCAGAGGACCAACATTTCTCCTGCGAGAAGCCTTCTACAATGTATGTGTGGAGGCATCAGGCGGGTGCCGGGTCCATCCCTCAGGGAAAACACTCTGTCGAGAACAAGGTTCCAGGAACGTCTTGCTTACAGAACTTCGAAGATTTCTCCAGGTCCTTGTGTTATGCGGAGGAGTCTGCCCTAATGGGATCTCTGAGAAACAAGGCCGCGGAGACTGGAAACCTTCCCTGCCACCTGGATATACGAAGACGGAAACCATTGCACGTCGATGTGTGGAAGTAGCGGCCAGGGGCCTTGACCTGATGCCCGGGAAGGCGTCTGTGCGGAATTCAACATGGAGCGAACAACCGAAATCTTCCCGTGTAGAGTCCTGTAGCATGGACGTGTACAAGCATCTGGAGCGGGCCCTCTTCTTCCCTCGGAGATACGAGCCCGTGGCGAATGCCACGTCGAGTTCACGTCCTTTCTCATGCGTTCTCTGCCATTTCCAGTGTCGGCCGTGAAGGATAGGCAAAGGGAAAAGTCCCCGTATCGGAGTCCCCAGGATGTGGGGAAAGCAGCTCCCAGGAAACCCAAGTTCCCCCCAGTGAGACGCTTTCTCACACACAGGTATGGGCGCATTCGAATGTGCGATATACTTCCTTCGTGGAAGGCGATGTTCCATGAATTTCGTGTTTCCAAGAGAGAAAGCTGATGTCCATGACATGTGTGCAAGTCTTGAGATGCGGCAAGGTCCTTAGGGCGAGCTTCGAGTCTGTGGATCAAGCCCCTTTCGGAGAACCACAAGTTTGTCAAGTGTGAATCATTCTGGCTTCCATGTGTGGAACAATCGAAACACGCCCTCTCCCTCTGTCTGTGAAGCAGTCTCTGGGGAATGCCACTTTCCCGTCAGAGGAAGTTGGTTCCCGTGAGGAGCATTCTACCATCTTTCGCCAGAGGCACGCGGAAAGTGCGTCAGACGTCGCGGAACGCAAGCCTGGGAATAAAGCAAGATTCACCGTGGAACACGACCCTTCAAACGAAACCATTCTCATGGATGTGTGTGTTCTCAGACTAGAGTAATGCCGTGTCCTTGGCTTGGAGAAAGACTTCTGTGGAAGATGCAGTTCCAGCGACACTGTGGCTGTTCCACCGAGAAGCTTCCGAGTTCTATGTGTGGAGGCATCCCTAGAGTGCCCCAGTCTTCTGTTTGAGAAAAAGAGTGTGAAGAAAAGCGCTGCCCGCTAACATCTTGATGCCAGAAGCGAAAGCGATTTCTCCTATAGGTGTAGAAATAGAGGACAGCTGGTTTGTCCTTAGGCATGGAATCAGGATGGCAGAGACTGCATTTTTCAGAACCGCATAATTGTCTGCGGCATGAAGGATACCGGCACGTCTGTGGGGCAGCATCAGGAAGGTGCCCTCTAGTTCCGCAGTTGGTAACGGTCGGCTTAGAAGAGGACGTTGAAGGAAACACTTGCTTTCTGAAGACACAAGCCTTTTCCATTCTCCGCGTGTAGTCTGGAGGAAACTGCCCTAAACCCAATTCATCAACCAGAGACTCTGGACCATGGAACTCTAAACTGCCAGCTCGATATCTGAGGGTAGAAACACTTTCATATCTGTGTGGAAGGGCAGGCAAGTGGCCAGGATTCGGATGAGAGAACCTCATGCGTGGACATTGTAACTTAGAGCGAACAACAAATGTGCTCCCGTGAGAAGCCTGCTGGCCGCGAAGTGTTGAAGCGTCAGGATGAAGCCCTCTCATTCCCACCGTGGAAGAAATGTCTGCCTCAGGCACGTCTCCGCGACACCCTGGATCCTTCAATCCTATACCCTGCTAGCCTCTGTGGGTTGAAGTCTCAGAAAAGGGCAGGATCGGGCCCTCGGGGAAAGAGTTCTGTGTAGATAGCCTCTTTCGGCAACCAACGTGGTTCTTCAAAGGGGGAAGCCTTGTAGGAAGTATGTGTTGCCGTGTCAGGACAATGCCATCTCCGCCCATCGTCGAAAGTTGACTGTGGAGGACGACACGATCCAGGACCATCTGGATTCCGGAAGAGAAAGCGATTTCTAGTGTAGGTATGGAAAGAGAGGCAAGGGGCCAGTCCCCGTCTGCGAGATCCAAGTCCGTGGAGAGTACAACTTCGGAGGCACAACAAGTTTCTCCCCAAAGGGAAGTTTCAAGCTCTGGGGTGGGCAAGCTTCGGCGGGTTTCCATATCTTTGCCTCTGAGAATCAAGGCTGTGGAGATGGTCACATCCCGGGAGCATCTACTTTCTGGAGATCCAAACTGTGGGCACGGAGGTGGCACGCGAGACGAAAGGGGCGTGTCCCTGTCAGGGAGAACACAGTCCGTGGAGACGGCCACTTTCGTGAGCATCTCGTTCCCTCAAGCCGGAATTATCCTGGCCTATATTGATGAGAAGTAGCAGAATTCCTCAACCTCTGCTCTGCCTAAATAGACTGTGGGCAATGCCACTTTCCCTAACACCGTGTCTCCAGAAGAGAATTGCCATGTCCAGTTCAAAAGCGGGGAGGTCTAGGAGAGGGACCACGGCCTCACGCTGAGAAACGGGCCTGGGGACATGCACCATTCAGGGAACGACAATGCTCCCAAACGAGGAGCATTCTAGCACGCATGGGTTGTGGCCTCCTAAACATGCCCCATCCTTGCCTCTGTGAAACGAGTCTCTGGGCATTGCACGTGTCCCGACAGTGGAAGTTCTCTCCTGCCAGAATCTTTGGAGCACGATTGTCTAGATGCACGGTCAAAGTGCCATGCCCTTCGGTCAGGTAATGAACCCTGCGAATAAAGCACGTTTCAGACAAGAACACGACACTCTCAAACACACGCCTCAGAGCAGATCCGTGTGTTTTCACCGGAGGAAATGCCGTTTCCACCGTTGGGCGAAGGAATGCTGGAGAGGAGGCCATTTCGGCAACATCGTAGATTTTCACGCCATAAAAATCCAAGCCTCCGTGTGTGCAACGATCACGAGAGGGCCATCGAATTTCCCGGGAGATACCAGACGCTAGAGGATCCGGTGTCCACTCACATCTTGTTTTCCGAAGAGAAAACGCATTTCTCATAGTTGTGTGGAAGTCTAGGGAAGGGGGCTTGTCCTTAAGATGAGAAACAAGACTGTGGAGAGTGCAACTTTCAGAGCACACCAAGCATCTCTTTTGGGAAGCCTGGTTGCCCCTGTGCCTTGTGGCATCCGAAAGGTGCCTAACCTTCCCTCAGTGAATACACTCTCTTGGGAATACAGCGTTCAAGTCAACACTTGCTTCCTGAAGATACAAAGATTTCCAAGGCAGGTGTTTGATCAGGAGGAAACATGCCTACACGGACCTCTGGAAAACAAGATGTGGGAATGGTCATCGTCACGGCCATCTGGATGCGGGGAGATAGATCCATCTTCAATTCTGTGTGCGGAAGCATAGGCAAGGGTCTAGGACCCTATCCTGAGATACAAGTCTCTGGAGAAGAGAATGTTCAGCACACCTCAGCTGTCCTGCCGGAGATGTGTTCTAGCATGGTGTGTGCAATCATTGGGAGAGTTCCATCCCCTTCCGTCTGCGAGACAAGCCTGTGGAGATGGCCCCTTGGCCATAACATTTGGGTCCAGATTTCCAATCCAGTTCCAGGAGAGGTGCGGAAGGATAGGCCAGGTAACAAGTCCCCCAGTGTTCCAGTAACAATTCCGGGGAAGCACAGGTGCCAAGAAACACAAGTTCCTTCAGAGGAGATGCTTTCTAATACATACGTCCAGAAGTCTCTGTACATAGCCTACCCTTGCTTGTGGGAGGCAAGTTGGGTGGAATGCGAATTCCACTACCATCTTGTTTGCACAAGAGAGAAATCGAATCATTCCAATATATGCGCTGGAGCCTAGTGTACCGGGGCGATGTCCTGACGCTTTGAGAGAAGAGTGTGGAGCAGGCATCGTTGAGGAATCCACAAGTTTCTCAAGCGAGGAGCCTTCTAGCATTGCCGGGGTGAAGCGAACGAAACATGCACGAACCTTCCCTCTGTGAATAGGCTCGAGGGAATGCCAATTTCCCCACAGAGGAAGATTGTCCCGGTGGGAAGCTCTCTAGCCTGTTGGTCTGCAGGCCCGCGGAGAAGGCCACATATACTTCGCTAAGGAAAACTCTCTGTGAAGAAAGATAGGTTCAGTGAAGGAACCACACGTCCCACCAAACCCACTGAAACACAAGGAGACGTTTTGGCATCAGGAAAGGCTTTATCCTTGCCTGGGTAGAATGCTTTTGGCAGTACCTGTGCTGCCCCGGCGTTGGATTGCCAAGGAGCCCCTTCCTACCTTATAGGTGTGGGAGTGGGCAATGTCCTTCGACGTGGAGACAAGTGTGTGAAGCAAGCACCTTTCGGGGAACTACCAGACTCTCGAGCGAGAAGCATTCCAGCTTGCATGTCCTGAGGCTCCCGAAACACGGGCTCTCTTTGCGTCTCTGAATAAATCTCTGGGGAATGCAACGTTCCTTCACAGGAAGCATGTCCCAGCGGGACATTTTGTGGTATGTTTCTCTAGAGGTACGGGGATGGGTGGTCGCATTCAGGAGCTGCCGTGGCCTTGGCCGGGAGAAACAATTCTGTGGAGAAGTCGACTTTGTCCCCAGTGTGCTTTTCCAAGAAGAAGCTTCCTTAGGCCAAAACCGTGGAAGCATCACTGTAATGCCACCTTCTTCCGTCTGAGCAGCAGGACGGTAGGCAACCCTACTTTCCAAGAACGTGGGGTTTCCAGAAGGAAAAAGCGATCTCTGAGAGACGTTTCCAAGGACAGAGATGGCGGGTCGTACTGGCCTTTAGAAACAAGTGTGTGGAGAATGCCCCTTTCAGAGGACCACCATTTCTCCTGCGAGAAGCCTTCTACAATGTATGTGTGGAGGCATCAGGCGGGTGCCGGGTCCATCCCTCAGGGAAAACACTCTGTCGAGAACAATGTTCCAGGAACGTCTTGCTTACAGAACGTCGAAGATTTCTCCAGGTCCTTGTGTGATGCGGAGGAGTCTGCCCTAATGGGATCTCTGAGAAACAAGGCTGCGGAGACTGGAAACCTTCCCTGCCACCTGGATATCCGAAGACGGAAACCATTGCACGTCGATGTGTGGAAGTAGAGGCCAGGGGCCTTGACCTGATGCCCGGGAAGGCGTCTGTGCGTTATTCAACATGGAGCGAACAACCGAAATCTTCCCGTGTAGAGTCCTGTAGCATGGACGTGTACAAGCATCTGGAGCGGGCCCTCTTCTTCCCTCGGAGATACGAGCCCGTGGCGAATGCCACGTCGAGTTCACGTCCTTTCTCATGCGTTCTCTGCCATTTCCAGTGTCGGCCGTGAAGGATAGGCAAAGGGAAAAGTCCCCGTATCGGAGTCCCCAGGATGTGGGGAAAGCAGCTCCCAGGAAACCCAAGTTCCCCCCAGTGAGACGCTTTCTCACACACAGGTATGGGCGCATTCGAATGTGCGATATACTTCCTTCGGGGAAGGCGATGTTCCATGAATTTCGTGTTTCCAGGAGAGAAAGCTGATGTCCAGGACATGTGTGCAAGTCTTGAGATGCGGCAAGGTCCTTAGGGCGAGCTTCGAGTCTGTGGATCAAGCCCCTTTCGGATAACCACAAGTTTGTCAAGTGTGAATCATTCTGGCTTCCATGTGTGGAACAATCGAAACACGCCCTCTCCCTCTGTCTGTGAAGCAGTCTCTGGGGAATGCCACTTTCCCGTCAGAGGAAGTTGGTTTCCGTGAGGAGCATTCTACCATCTTTCGCCAGAGGCACGCGGAAAGTGCGTCAGACGTCGCGGAACGCAAGCCTGGGAATAAAGCAAGATTCACCGTGGAACACGACCCTTCAAACGAAACCATTCTCATGGATGTGTGTGTTCTCAGACTAGAGTAATGCCGTGTCCTTGGCTTGGAGAAAGACTTCTGTGGAGGATGCAGTTCCAGCGACACTGTGGCTGTTCCACCGAGAAGCTTCCGAGCCTCTCAGTGTGGAGGCATCCCGAGAGTGCCCCAGTCTTCTGTTTGAGAAAAAGAGTGTGAAGAAAAGCGCTGCCCGCTAACATCTTGATGCCAGAAGCGAAAGCGATTTCTCCTATAGGTGTAGAAATAGAGGACAGGTGGTTTGTCCTTAGGCATGGAATCCAGATGGCAGAGACTGCATTTTTCAGAACCGCATAATTGTCTGCGGCATGAAGGATACCGGCACGTCTGTGGGGCAGCATCAGGAAGGTGCCCTCTAGTTCCGCAGTTGGTAACGGTCGGCTTAGAAGAGGACGTTGAAGGAAACACTTGCTTTCTGAAGACACAAGCCTTTTCCATTCTCCGCGTGTAGTCTGGAGGAAACTGCCCTAAAACCAATTCATCAACCAGAGACTCTGGACCATGGAACTCTAAACTGCCAGCTCGATATCTGAGGGTAGAAACACTTTCATATCTGTGTGGAAGGGCAGGCAAGTGGCCAGGATTCGGATGAGAGAACCTCATGCGTGGACATTGTAACTTAGAGCGAACAACAAATGTGCTCCCGTGAGAAGCCTGCTGGCCGGGAAGTGTTGACGCGTCAGGATGAAACCCTCTCATTCCCACCGTGGAAGAAATGTCTGCCTCAGGCACGTCTCCGCGACACCCTGGATCCTTCAATCCTATACCCTGCTAGCCTCTGTGGGTTGAAGTCTCAGAAAAGGGCAGGATCGGGCCCTCGGCGAAAGAGTTCTGTGTAGATAGCCTCTTTCGGCAACCTACGTGGTTCTTCAAAGGGGGAAGCCTTGTAGGAAGTATGTGTTGCCGTGTCAGGACAATGCCATCTCCGCCCATCGTCGAAAGTTGACTGTGGAGGACGACACGTTCCAGGACCATCTGGATTCCGGAAGAGAAAGCGATTTCTAGTGTAGGTATGGAAAGAGAGGCAAGGGGCCAGTCCCCGTCTGCGAGATCCAAGTCCGTGGAGAGTACAACTTCGGAGGCACAACAAGTTTCTCCCCAAAGGGAAGTTTCAAGCTCTGGGATGCGCAAGCTTCGGCGGGGTTCCATATCCTTGCCTCTGAGAATCAAGGCTGTGGAGATGGTCACTTCCCGGGAGCATCTACTTTCTGGAGATCCAAACTGTGGGCACGGAGGTGGCACGCGAGACTAAGGGGCGTGTACCTGTCAGGGAGAACACAGTCCGTGGAGACGGCCACTTTCCTGAGCATCTCGTTCCCTCAAGCCGGAAGTATCCTGGCCTATATTGATGAGAAGTAGCAGAATTCCTCAACCTCTGCTCTGCCTAAATAGACTGTGGGCAATGCCAGTTTCCCTAACACCGTGTCTCCAGAAGAGAATTGCCATGTCCAGTCCAGAAGCGGGGAGGTCTAGGAGAGGGACCACGGCCTCACGCTGAGAAACGGGCCTGGGGACATGCACCATTCAGGGAACGACAATGCTCCCCAACGAGGAGTATTCTAGCACGCATGGGTTGTGGCCTCCTAAACATGCCCCATCCTTGCCTCTGTGAAACGAGTCTCTGGGCATCGCACGTGTCCCGAAAGTGGAAGTTCTCTCCTGCCAGAATCTTTGGAGCACGTTTGTCTAGATGCACGGCCAAAGTGCCATGCCCTTCGGTCAGGTAATGAACCCTGCGAATAAAGCACGTTTCAGACAAGAACACGACACTCTCAAACACACGCCTCAGAGCAGATCCGTGTGTTTTCACCGGAAGAAATGCCGTTTCCACCGTTGGGCGAAGGAATGTTGGAGAGGAGGCCATTTCGGCAACATCGTAGATTTTCACGCCATAAAAATCCAAGCCTCCGTGTGTGCAACGATCACGAGAGGGCCATCGAATTTCCCGGGAGATACCAGACGCTGGAGGATCCGGTGTCCACTCACATCTTGTTTTCCGAAGAGAAAACGCATTTCTCATAGTTGTGTGGAAGTCTAGGGAAGCGGGCTTGTCCTTAAGATGAGAAACAAGACTGTGGAGAGTGGAACTTTCAAGGCACACCAAGCATCTCTTTTGGGAAGCCTGGTTGCCCCTGTGCCTTGTGGCATCCGAAAGGTGCCTAACCTTCCCTCAGTGAATACACTCTCTTGGGAATACAGCGTTCAAGTCAACACTTGCTTCCTGAAGATACAAAGATTTCCAAGGCAGGTGTTTGATCAGGAGGAAACATGCCTACACGGACCTCTGGAAAACAAGATGTGGGAATGGTCATCGTCACGGCCATCTGGATGCGGGGAGATAGATCCATCTTCAATTCTGTGTGCGGAAGCATAGGCAAGGGTCTAGGACCCTATCCTGAGATACAAGTCTCTGGAGAAGAGAATGTTCAGCACACCTCAGCTGTCCTGCCGGAGATGTGTTCTAGCATGGTGTGTGCAATCATTGGGAGAGTTCCATCCCCTTCCGTCTGCGAGACAAGCCTGTGGAGATGGCCCCTTGGCCATAACATTTGGGTCCAGATTTCCAAACCAGTTCCAGGAGAGGTGCGGAAGGATAGGCCAGGTAACAAGTCCCCCAGTGTTCCAGTAACAATTCCGGGGAAGCACAGGTGCCAGGAAACACAAGTTCCTTCAGAGGAGATGCTTTCTAATATATACGTCCAGAAGTCTCTGTACATAGCCTACCCTTGCTTGTGGGAGGCAAGTTGGGTGGAATGCGAATTCCACTACCATCTTGTTTGCACAAGAGAGAAATCGAATCATTCCAATATATGCGCTGGAGCCTAGTGTACCGGGGCGATGTCCTGACGCTTTGAGAGAAGAGTGTGGAGCAGGCATCGTTGAGGAATCCACAAGTTTCTCAAGCGAGGAGCCTTCTAGCATTGCCGGGGTGAAGCGAACGAAACATGCACGAACCTTCCCTCTGTGAATAGGCTCGAGGGAATGCCAATTTCCCCACAGAGGAAGATTGTCCCGGTGGGAAGCTCTCTAGCCTGTTGGTCTGCAGGCCCGCGGAGAAGGCCACATATACTTCGCTAAGGAAAACTCTCTGTGAAGAAAGATAGGTTCAGTGAAGGAACCACACGTCCCACCAAACCCACTGAAACACAAGGAGACGTTTTGGCATCAGGAAAGGCTTTATCCTTGCCTGGGTAGAATGCTTTTGGCAGTACCTGTGCTGCCCCGGCGTTGGATTGCCAAGGAGCCCCTTCCTACCTTATAGGTGTGGGAGTGGGCAATGTCCTTCGACGTGGAGACAAGTGTGTGAAGCAAGCACCTTTCGGGGAACTACCAGACTCTCGAGCGAGAAGCATTCCAGCTTGCATGTCCTGAGGCTCCCGAAACACGGGCTCTCTTTGCGTCTCTGAATAAATCTCTGGGGAATGCAACGTTCCTTCACAGGAAGCATGTCCCAGCGGGACATTTTGTGGTATGTTTCTCTAGAAGTACGGGGATGGGTGGTCGCATTCAGGAGCTGCCGTGGCCTTGGCCGGGAGAAACAATTCTGTGGAGAAGTCGACTTCGTCCCCAGTGTGCATTTCCAAGAAGAAGCTTCCTTAGGCCAAAACCGTGGAAGCATCACTGTAATGCCACCTTCTTCCGTCTGAGCAGCAGGACGGTAGGCAACCCTACTTTCCAAGAACGTGGGGTTTCCAGAAGGAAAAAGCGATCTCTGAGAGACGTTTCCAAGGACAGAGATGGCGGGTCGTACTGGCCTTTAAAAACAAGTGTGTGGAGAATGCCCCTTTCAGAGGACCACCATTTCTCCTGCGAGAAGCCTTCTACAATGTATGTGTGGAGGCATCAGGCGGGTGCCGGGTCCATCCCTCAGGGAAAACACTCTGTCGAGAACAATGTTCCAGGAACGTCTTGCTTACAGAACGTCGAAGATTTCTCCAGGTCCTTGTGTGATGCGGAGGAGTCTGCCCTAATGGGATCTCTGAGAAACAAGGCTGCGGAGACTGGAAACCTTCCCTGCCACCTGGATATCCGAAGACGGAAACCATTGCACGTCGATGTGTGGAAGTAGAGGCCAGGGGCCTTGACCTGATGCCCGGGAAGGCGTCTGTGCGGAATTCAACATGGAGCGAACAACCGAAATCTTCCCGTGTAGAGTCCTGTAGCATGGAAGTGTACAAGCATCTGGAGCGGGCCCTCTCCTTCCCTCGGAGATACGAGCCCGTGGCGAATGCCACGTCGAGTTCACCTCATTTCTCATGCGTTCTCTGCCATTTCCAGCGTCGGCCGTGAAGGATAGGCAAAGGGAAAAGTCCCCGTATCGGAGTCCCCAGGATGTGGGGAAAGCAGCTCCCAGGAAACCCAAGTTACCCCCAGTGAGACGCTTTCTCACACACAGGTATGGGCGCATTCGAATGTGCGATATACTTCCTTCGGGGAAGGCGATGTTCCATGAATTTCGTGTTTCCAGGAGAGAAAGCTGATGTCCAGGATATGTGTGCAAGTCTTGAGATGCGGCAAGGTCCTTAGGGCGAGCTTCGAGTGTGTGGATCAAGCCCCTTTCTGATAACCACAAGTTTGTAAAGTGTGAATCATTCTGGCTTCCATGTGTGGAACAATCGAAACACGCCCTCTCCCTCTGTCTGTGAAGCAGTCTCTGGGGAATGCCACTTTCCCGTCAGAGGAAGTTGGTTCCCGTGAGGAGCATTCTACCATCTTTCGCCAGAGGCACGCGGAAAGTGCGTCAGACGTCGCGGAACGCAAGCCTGGGAATAAAGCAAGATTCACCGTGGAACACGACCCTTCAAACGAAACCATTCTCATGGATGTGTGTGTTCTCAGACTAGAGTAATGCCGTGTCCTTGGCTTGGAGAAAGACTTCTGTGGAGGATGCAGTTCCAGCGACACTGTGGCTGTTCCACCGAGAAGCTTCCGAGCCTCTATGTGTGGAGGCATCCCGAGAGTGCCCCAGTCTTCTGTTTGAGAAAAAGAGTGTGAAGAAAAGCGCTGCCCGCTAACATCTTGATGCCAGAAGCGAAAGCGATTTCTCCTATAGGTGTAGAAATAGAGGACAGGTGGTTTGTCCTTAGGCATGGAATCCAGATGGCAGAGACTGCATTTTTCAGAACCGCATAATTGTCTGCGGCATGAAGGATACCGGCACGTCTGTGGGGCAGCATCAGGAAGGTGCCCTCTAGTTCCGCAGTTGGTAACGGTCGGCTTAGAAGAGGACGTTGAAGGAAACACTTGCTTTCTGAAGACACAAGCCTTTTCCATTCTCCGCGTGTAGTCTGGAGGAAACTGCCCTAAAACCAATTCATCAACCAGAGACTCTGGACCATGGAACTCTAAACTGCCAGCTCGATATCTGAGGGTAGAAACACTTTCATATCTGTGTGGAAGGGCAGGCAAGTGGCCAGGATTCGGATGAGAGAACCTCATGCGTGGACATTGTAACTTAGAGCGAACAACAAATGTGCTCCCGTGAGAAGCCTGCTGGCCGGGAAGTGTTGACGCGTCAGGATGAAACCCTCTCATTCCCACCGTGGAAGAAATGTCTGCCTCAGGCACGTCTCCGCGACACCCTGGATCCTTCAATCCTATACCCTGCTAGCCTCTGTGGGTTGAAGTCTCAGAAAAGGGCAGGATCGGGCCCTCGGCGAAAGAGTTCTGTGTAGATAGCCTCTTTCGGCAACCAACGTGGTTCTTCAAAGGGGGAAGCCTTGTAGGAAGTATGTGTTGCCGTGTCAGGACAATGCCATCTCCGCCCATCGTCGAAAGTTGACTGTGGAGGACGACACGTTCCAGGACCATCTGGATTCCGGAAGAGAAAGCGATTTCTAGTGTAGGTATGGAAAGAGAGGCAAGGGGCCAGTCCCCGTCTGCGAGATCCAAGTCCGTGGAGAGTACAAATTCGGAGGCACAACAAGTTTCTCCCCAAAGGGAAGTTTCAAGCTCTGGGGTGGGCAAGCTTCGGCGGGGTTCCATATCCTTGCCTCTGAGAATCAAGGCTGTGGAGATGGTCACTTCCCGGGAGCATCTACTTTCTGGAGATCCAAACTGTGGGCACGGAGGTGGCACGCGAGACTAAGGGGCGTGTCCCTGTCAGGGAGAACACAGTCCGTGGAGACGGCCACTTTCCTGAGCATCTCGTTCCCTCAAGCCGGAAGTATCCTGGCCTATATTGATGAGAAGTAGCAGAATTCCTCAACCTCTGCGCTGCCTAAATTGACTGTGGGCAATGCCACTTTCCCTAACACCGTGTCTCCAGAAGAGAATTGCCATGTCCAGTTCAAAAGCGGGGAGGTCTAGGAGAGGGACCACGGCCTCACGCTGAGAAACGGGCCTGGGGACATGCACCATTCAGGGAACGACAATGCTCCCCAACGAGGAGCATTCTAGCACGCATGGGTTGAGGCCTCCTAAACATGCCCCATCCTTGCCTCTGTGAAACGAGTCACTGGGCATTGCACGTGTCCCGACAGTGGAAGTTCTCTCCTGCCAGAATCTTTGGAGCACGTTTGTCTAGATGCACGGCCAAAGTGCCATGCCCTTCGGTCAGGTAATGAACCCTGCGAATAAAGCACGTTTCAGACAAGAACACGACACTCTCAAACACACGCCTCAGAGCAGATCCGTGTGTTTTCACCGGAGGAAATGCCGTTTCCACCGTTGGGCGAAGGAATGCTGGGGAGGAGGCCATTTCGGCAACATCGTAGATTTTCACGCCATAAAAATCCAAGCCTCCGTGTGTGCAACGATCACGAGAGGGCCATCGAATTTCCCGGGAGATACCAGACGCTGGAGGATCCGGTGTCCACTCACATCTTGTTTTACGAAGAGAAAAGCCATTTCTCATAGTTGTGTGGAAGTCTAGGAAAGGGGGATTGTCCTTAAGATGAGAAACAAGACTGTGGAGAATGCAACTTTCAGCGCAACCCAAGCATCTCTTTTGGGAAGCCTGGTTGCCCCTGTGCCTTGTGGCATCCGAAAGGTGCCTAACCTTCCCTCAGTGAATACACTCTCTTGGGAATACAGCGTTCAAGTCAACACTTGCTTCCTGAAGATACAAAGCTTTTCCAAGGCAGGTGTTTCATCAGGAGGAAACATGCCTACACGGACCTCTGGAAAACAAGACGTGTGAATGGTCATAGTCACGGCCATCTGGATGCGGGGAGATAGATCCATCTTCCATTCTGTGTGCGGAAGCATAGGCAAGGGCCTAGGACCCTATCCTGAGAAACAAGTCTCTGGAGAAGAGAATGTTCAGCACACCGCAGCTGTCCTGCCGGAGATGTGTTCTAGCATGGGTGTGTGCAAGCATCGGGAGAGTTCCATCCCCTTCCGTCTGCGAGCCAAGCCTCTGGAGATGGCCCCTTGGCAATAACATTTGGGTCCAGATTTCCAATCCAGTTCCAGGAGAGGTGCGGAAGGATAGGCCAGGTAACAAGTCCCCCAGTGTTCCAGTAACAATTCTGGGGAAGCACAGGTGCCAGGAAACACAAGTTCCTTCAGAGGAGATGCTTTCTAATACATACGTCCAGAAGTCTCTGTACATAGCCTACCATTGCTTGTGGGAGGCAAGTTGGGTGGAATGCGAATTCCACTACCATCTTGTTTGCACAGGAGAGAAATCGAATCATTCCAATATATGCGCTGGAGCCTAGTGTACCGGGGCGATGTCCTGACGTTTTGAGAGAAGAGTGTGGAGCAGGCATCGTTGAGGAATCCACAAGTTTCTCAAGCGAGGAGCCTTCTAGCATTGCCGGGGTGAAGCGACCGAAACATGCACGAACCTTCCCTCTGTGAATAGGCTCGAGGGAATGCCAATTTCACCACAGAGGAAGATTGTCCCGGTGGGAAGCTCTCTAGCCTGTTGGTCTGCAGGCCCGCGGAGAAGGCCACATATACTTCGCTAAGGAAAACTCTGTGAAGAAAGATAGGTTCAGTGAAGGAAGCACACGTCCCACCAAACCCACTGAAACACACGGAGACGTTTTGGCATCAGGAAAGGCTTTATCCTTGCCCTGGATAGAATGCTTTTGGGAGTATCTGTGCTGCCCCGGCGTTGGATTGCAAAGGAGCCCCTTCCTACTTATAGGTGTGGGAGTGGGCAATGTCCTTCGACGTGGAGACAAGTCTGTGAAGCAAGCACATTTCGGGGAACCACCAGAGTCTCGAGCGAGAAGCATTGCAGCCTGCAAGTCCTGAGGCTCCCGAAACACGGGCTCTCTTTGCGTCTCTGAATAAATCTCTGGGGAATGCAACGTTCCTTCACAGGAAGCATGTCCCCGCGAGACATTTTGTGGTATGTTTCTCTAGAAGTACGGGGATGGGTGGTCGCATTCAGGAGCTGCCGTGGCCTTGGCCGGTAGAAACAATTCTGTGGAGAAGGCGACTTCATCCCAAGTGTGCTTTTCCAAGAAGAAGCTTCCTTAGGCTAAAAGCGTGGAAGCATCACTGTAATGCCACCTTCTTCCCTCTGAGCAGCAGGACGGTAGGCAAACCTACTTTCCAAGAACATGGGGTTTCCAGAAGGAAAAAGCGATCTCTGAGAGACGTTTCCAAGGTCAGAGATGGCGGGTCGTACTGGCCTTTAGAAACAAGTGTGTGGAGAATGCCCCTTTCAGAGGACCACCATTTCTCCTGCGAGAAGCCTTCTACAATGTATGTGTGGAGGCATCAGGCGGGTGCCGGGTCCATCCCTCAGGGAAAACACTCTGTCGAGAACAAGGTTCCAGGAACGTCTTGCTTACAGAACTTCGAAGAATTCTCCAGGTCCTTGTGTTATGCGGAGGAGTCTGCCCTAATGGGATCTCTGAGAAACAAGCCCGCGGAGACTGGAAACCTTCCCTGCCACCTGGATATCCGAAGACGGAAACCATTGCACGTCGATGTGTGGAAGTAGAGGCCAGGAGCCTTGACCTGATGCCCGGGAAGGCGTCTGTGCGGAATTCAACATGGAGCGAACAACCGAAAACTTCCCGTGTAGAGTCCTGTAGCATGGACGTGTACAAGCATCTGGAGCGGGCCCTCTTCTTCCCTCGGAGATACGAGCCCGTGGCGAATGCCACGTCGAGTTCACGTCCTTTCTCATGCGTTCTCTGCCATTTCCAGTGTCGGCCGTGAAGGATAGGCAAAGGGAAATGTCCCCGTATCGGAGTCCCCAGGATGTGGGGAAAGCAGCTCCCAGGAAACCCAAGTTCCCCCCAGTGAGACGCTTTCTCACACACAGGTATGGGCGCATTCGAATGTGCGATATACTTCCTTCGGGGAAGGCGATCTTCCATGAATTTCGTGTTTCCAAGAGAGAAAGCTGATGTCCAGGACATGTGTGCAAGTCTTGAGATGCGGCAAGGTCCTTAGGGCGAGCTTCGAGTCTGTGGATCAAGCCCCTTTCGGATAACCACAAGTTTGTCAAGTGTGAATCATTCTGGCTTCCATGTGTGGAACAATCGAAACACGCCCTCTCCCTCTGTCTGTGAAGCAATCTCTGGGGAATGCCACTTTCCCGTCAGAGGAAGTTGGTTCCCGTGTGGAGCATTCTACCATCTTTCGCCAGAGGCACGCGGAAATTGCGTCAGACGTCGCGGAACGCAAGCCTGGGAATAAAGCAAGATTCACCGTGGAACACGACCCTTCAAACGAAACCATTCTCATGGATGTGTGTGTTCTCAGACTAGAGTAATGCCGTGTCTTTGGCTTGGAGAAACACTTCTGTGGAAGATGCAGTTCCAGCGACACTGTGGCTGTTCCACCGAGAAGCTTCCGAGCCTCTATGTGTGGAGGCATCCCGAGAGCGCCCCAGTCTTCTGTTTGAGAAAAAGAGTGTGAAGAAAAGCGCTGCCCGCTAACATCTTGATGCCAGAAGCGAAAGCGATTTCTCCTATAGGTGTAGAAATAGAGGACAGGTGGTTTGTCCTTAGGCATGGAATCAGGATGGCAGAGACTGCATTTTTCAGAACCGCATAATTGTCTGCGGCATGAAGGATACCGGCACGTCTGTGGGGCAGCATCAGGAAGGTGCCCTCTAGTTCCGCAGTTGGTAACGGTCGGCTTAGAAGAGGACGTTGAAGGAAACACTTGCTTTCTGAAGACACAAGCCTTTTCCATTCTCCGCGTGTAGTCTGGAGGAAACTGCCCTAAAACCAATTCATCAACCAGAGACTCTGGACCATGGAACTCTAAACTGCCACCTCGATATCTGAGGGTAGAAACACTTTCATATCTGTGGGGAAGGTCAGGCAAGTGGCCAGGATTCGGATGAGAGAACCTCATGCGTGGACATTGTAAATTAGAGCGAAGAACAAATGTGCTCCCGTGAGAAGCCTGCTGGCCGGGAAGTGTTGACGCGTCAGGATGAAACCCTCTCATTCCCACCGTGGAAGAAATGTCTGCCTCAGGCACGTCTCCGCGACACCCTGGATCCTTCAATCCTATACCCTGCTAGCCTCTGTGGGTTGAAGTCTCAGAAAAGGGCAGGATCGGGCCCTCGGGGAAAGAGTTCTGTGTAGATAGCCTCTTTCGGCAACCAACGTGGTTCTTCAAAGGGGGAAGCCTTGTAGGAAGTATGTGTTGCCGTGTCAGGACAATGCCATCTCCGCCCATCGTCGAAAGTTGACTGTGGAGGACGATACGTTCCAGGACCATCTGGATTCCGGAAGAGAAAGCGATTTCTAGTGTAGGTATGGAAAGAGAGGCAAGGTGCCAGTCCCCGTCTGGGAGATCCAAGTCCGTGGAGAGTACAACTCGGAGCCACAACAAGTTTCTCCCGAAAGGGAAGTTTCAAGCTCTGGGATGGGCAAGCTTCGGCGGGTTTCCATATCCTTGCCTCTGAGAATCAAGGCTGTGGAGATGGTCACTTCCCGGGAGCATCTACTTTCTGGAGATACAAACTGTGGGCACGGAGGTGGCACGCGAGACTAAGGGGCGTGTCCCTGTCAGGGAGAACACAGTCCGTGGAGACGGCCACTTTCCTGAGCATCTCGTTCCCTCAAGCCGGAAGTATCCTGGCCTATATTGATGAGAAGTAGCAGAATTCCTCAACCTCTGCTCTGCCTAAATAGACTGTGGGCAATGCCAGTTTCCCTAACACCGTGTCTCCAGAAGAGAATTGCCATGTCCAGTCCAGAAGCGGGGAGGTCTAGGAGAGGGACCACGGCCTCACGCTGAGAAACGGGCCTGGGGACATGCACCATTCAGGGAACGACAATGCTCCCCAACGAGGAGCATTCTAGCACGCATGGGTTGTGGCCTCCTAAACATGCCCCATCCTTGCCTCTGTGAAACGAGTCTCTGGGCATCGCACGTGTCCCGAAAGTGGAAGTTCTCTCCTGCCAGATTCTTTGGAGCACGTTTGTCTAGATGCACGGCCAAAGTGCCATGCCCTTCGGTCAGGTAATGAACCCTGCGAATAAAGCACGATTCAGACAAGAACACGACACTCTCAAACACACGCCTCAGAGCAGATCCGTGTGTTTTCACCGGAAGAAATGCCGTTTCCACCGTTGGGCGAAGGAATGTTGGAGAGGAGGCCATTTCGGCAACATCGTAGATTTTCACGCCATAAAAATCCAAGCCTCCGTGTGTGCAACGATCACGAGAGGGCCATCGAATTTCCCGGGAGATACCAGACGCTGGAGGATCCGGTGTCCACTCACATCTTGTTTTCCGAAGAGAAAACGCATTTCTCATAGTTGTGTGGAAGTCTAGGGAAGGGGGCTTGTCCTTAAGATGAGAAACAAGACTGTGGAGAGTGGAACTTTCAAGGCACACCAAGCATCTCTTTTGGGAAGCCTGGTTGCCCCTGTGCCTTGTGGCATCCGAAAGGTGCCTAACCTTCCCTCAGTGAATACACTCTCTTGGGAATACAGCGTTCAAGTCAACACTTGCTTCCTGAAGATACAAAGATTTCCAAGGCAGGTGTTTGATCAGGAGGAAACATGCCTACACGGACCTCTGGAAAACAAGATGTGGGAATGGTCATCGTCACGGCCATCTGGATGCGGGGAGATAGATCCATCTTCAATTCTGTGTGCGGAAGCATAGGCAAGGGTCTAGGACCCTATCCTGAGATACAAGTCTCTGGAGAAGAGAATGTTCAGCACACCGCAGCTGTCCTGCCGGAGATGTGTTCTAGCATGGGTGTGTGCAATCATCGGGAGAGTTCCATCCCCTTCCGTCTGCGAGACAAGCCTGTGGAGATGGCCCCTTGGCCATAACATTTGGGTCCAGATTTCCAATCCAGTTCCAGGAGAGGTGCGGAAGGATAGGCCAGGTAACAAGTCCCCCAGTGTTCCAGTAACAATTCTGGGGAAGCACAGGTGCCAGGAAACACAAGTTCCTTCAGAGGAGATGCTTTCTAATACATACGTCCAGAGGTCTCTGTACATAGCCTAAGGTTGCTTGTGGGAGGCAAGTTGGGTGGAATGCGAATTCCACTACCATCTTGTTTTCACAAGAGAGAAATCGAATCATTCCAATATATGCGCTGGAGCCTAGTGTACCGGGGCGATGTCCTGACGCTTTGAGAGAAGAGTGTGGAGCAGGCATCGTTGAGGAATCCACAAGTTTCTCAAGCGAGGAGCCTTCTAGAATTGCCGGGGTGAAGCGACCGAAACATGCACGAACCTTCCCTCTGTGAATAGGTTCGAGGGAATGCCAATTTCCCCACAGAGGAAGATTGTCCCGGTGGGAAGCTCTCTAGCCTGTTGGTCTGCAGGCCCGCGGAGAAGGCCACATATACTTCGCTAAGGAAAACTCTCTGTGAAGAAAGATAGGTTCAGTGAAGGAACCACACGTCCCACCAAAGCCACTGAAACACACGGAGACGTTTTGGCATCAGGAAAGGCTTTATCCTTGCCTGGATAGAATGCTTTTGGGAGTACCTGTGCTGCCCCGGCGTTGGATTGCCAAGGAGCCCCTTCCTACCTTATAGGTGTGGGAGTGGGCAATGTCCTTCGACGTGGAGACAAGTCTGTGAAGCAAGCACCGTTCGGGGAACCACCAGATTCTCGAGCGAGGAGCATTCCAGCCTGCAAGTCCTGAGGCTCCCGAAACACGGGCTCTCTTTGCGTCTCTGAATAAATCTCTAGGGAATGCAACGTTCCTTCACAGGAAGCATGTCCCCGCGAGACATTTTGTGGTATGTTTCTCTAGAAGTACGGGGATGGGTGGTCGCATTCAGGAGCTGCCGTGGCCTTGGCCGGGAGAAACAATTCTGTGGAGAAGGCGACTTCGTCCCCAGTGTGCTTTTCCAAGAAGAAGCTTCCTTAGGCCAAGAGCGTGGAAGCATCACTGTAATGCCACCTTCTTCCGTCTGAGCAGCAGGACGGTAGGCAACCCTACTTTCCAAGAACGTGGGGTTTCCAGAAGGAAAATCGATCTCTGAGAGACGTTTCCAAGGACAGAGATGGCGGGTCGTACTGGCCTTTAGAATCAAGGGTGTGGAGAATGCCCCTTTCAGAGGACCACCATTTCTCCTGCGAGAAGCCTTCTACAATGTATGTGTGGAGGCATCAGGCGGGTGCCGGGTCCATCCCTCAGGGAAAACACTCTGTCGAGAACAATGTTCCAGGAACGTCTTGCTTACAGAACGTCGAAGATTTCTCCAGGTCCTTGTGTGATGCGGAGGAGTCTGACCTAATGGGATCTCTGAGAAACAAGGCTGCGGAGACTGGAAACCTTCCCTGCCACCTGGATATCCGAAGACGGAAACCCTTTCACGTCGATGTGTGGAAGTAGAGGCCAGGGGCCTTGACCTGATGCCCGGGAAGGCGTCTGTGCGGAATTCAACATGGAGCGAACAACCGAAATCTTCCCGTGTAGAGTCCTGTAGCATGGACGTGTACAAGCATCTGGAGCGGGCCCTCTCCTTCCCTCGGAGATACGAGCCCGTGGCGAATGCCACGTCGAGTTCATGTCTTTTCTCATGCGTTCTCTGCCATTTCCAGCGTCGGCCGTGAAGGATAGGCAAAGGGAAAAGTCCCCGTATCGGAGTCCCCAGGATGTGGGGAAAGCAGCTCCCAGGAAACCCAAGTTCCCCCCAGTGAGACGCTTTCTCACACACAGGTATGGGCGCATTCGAATGTGCGATAGACTTCCTTCGGGGAAGGCGATGTTCCATGAATTTCGTGTTTCCAGGAGAGAAAGCTGATGTCCAGGACATGTGTGCAAGTCTTGAGATGCGGCAAGGTGTTTAGGGCGAGCTTCGAGTGTGTGGATCAAGCCCCTTTCGGATAACCACAAGTTTGTCAAGTGTGAATCATTCTGGCTTCCATGTGTGGAACAATCGAAACACGCCCTCTCCCTCTGTCTGTGAAGCAGTCTCTGGGTAATGCCACTTTCCCGTCAGAGGAAGTTGGTTCCCGTGTGGAGCATTCTACCATCTTTCGCCAGAGGCACGCGGAAAGTGCGTCAGACGTCGCGGAACGCAAGCCTGGGAATAAAGCAAGATTCACCGTGGAACACGACCCTTCAAACGAAACCATTCTAATGAATGTGTGTGTTCTCAGACTAGAGTAATGCCGTGTCCTTGGCTTGGAGAAAGACTTCTGTGGAGGATGCAGTTCCAGCGACACTGTGGCTGTTCCACCGAGAAGCTTCCGAGTCTCTATGTGTGGAGGCATCCCGAGAGTGCCCCAGTCTTCTGTTTGAGAAAAAGAGTGTGAAGAAAAGCGCTGCCCACTAATATCTTGATGCCAGAAGCGAAAGCGATTTCTCCTATAGGTGTAGAAAGAGAGGACAGGTGGTTTGTCCTTAGGCATGGAATCCAGATGGCAGAGACTGCATTTTTCAGAACCGCATAATTGTCTGCGGCATGAAGGATACCGGCACGTCTGTGGGGCAGCATCAGGAAGGTGCCCTCTAGTTCCGCAGTTGGTAACAGTCGGCTTAGAAGAGGACGTTGAAGGAAACACTTGCTTTCTGAAGACACAAGCCTTTTCCATTCTCCGCGTGCAGTCTGGAGGAAACTGCCCTAAAACCAATTCATCAACCAGAGACTCTGGACCATGGAACTCTAAACTGCCACCTCGATATCTGAGGGTAGAAAGACTTTCATATCTGTGTGGAAGGGCAGGCAAGTGGCCAGGATTCGGAGGAGAGAACCTCATGCGTGGACATTGTAACTTAGAGCGAACAACAAATGTGCTCCCGTGAGAAGCCTGCTGGCCGGGAAGTGTTGAAGCGTCAGGATGAAGCCCTCTCATTCCCACCGTGGAAGAAATGTCTGCCTCAGGCAAGTTTCCGCGACACCCCGGATCCTTCAATCCTATACCCTGCTAGCCTCTGTGGGTTGAAGTCTCAGAAAAGGGCAGGATCGGGTCCTCGGGGAAAGAGTTCTGTGTAGATAGCCTCTTTCGGCAAACAACGTGGTTCTTCAAGGGGGGAAGCCTTGTACGAAGTATGTGTTGCCGTGTCAGGACAATGCCATCTCCGCCCATCGTCGAAGGATGACTGTGGAGCACGACACGTTCCAGGACCATCTGGATTCCGGAAGAGAAAGCGATTTCTACTGTAGGTATGGAAAGAGAGGCAAGGTGCCAGTCCCCGTCTGGGAGATCCAAGTCCGTGGAGAGTACAACTTCGGAGCCACAACAAGTTTCTCCCCAAAGAAAGTTTCAAGCTCTGGGGTGGGGAAGCTTCGGCGGGGTTCCATATCCTTGCCTTTGAAAATCAAGGCTGTGGAGTTGGGCAATTCCCGGGAGCATCAACTTTCTGAAGATCCAAACTGTGGGCACGGAGGTGGCACGCGAGCCTAAGGGGCGTGTCCCTGTCAGGGAGAAGACAGTCCGTGGAGACGGCCACTTTCGTGAGCATCTCGTTCCCTCAAGCCGGAAGTATCCTGGCCTATATTGATGAGAAGTAGCAGGAGAATTCCTCAACCTCTGCTCTGCCTAAATAGAGTGTGGGCAATGCCACTTTCCCTAACACCGTGTCTCCAGAAGAGAATTGCCATGTCCTGTCCAAAAGCGGGGAGGTCTAGGAGAGGGACCACGGCCTCACGCTGATAAACGGGCCTGGGGACATGCACCATTCAGGGAACGACAATGCTCTCCAACGAGGAGCATTCTAGCACGCATGGGTTGAGGCCTCCTAAACATGCCCCATCCTTGCCTCTGAGAAACGAGTCTCTGGGCATTGCTCGTGTCCCGAAAGTGGAAGTTCTCTCATGCCAGAATCTTTGGAGCACGTTTGTCTAAATGCACGGCCAAAGTGCCATGCCCTTCGGTCAGGTAATGAACCCTGCGAATAAAGCACGTTTCAGACAAGAACACGACACTTCCAAACACACGCCTCAGAGCAGATCCGTGTGTTTTCCCCGGAGGAAATGCCGTTTCCAACGTTGGGCGAAGGAATGCTGGGGAGGAGGCCATTTCAGCAACATCGTAGATTTTCACGCCATAAAAATCCAAGCCTCCGTGTGTGCAACGATCACGAGAGGGCCATCGAATTTCCCGGGAGATACCAGACGCTGGAGGATCTGGTGTCCACTCACATCTTGTTTTCCGAAGAGAAAACGCATTTCTCATAGTTGTGTGGAAGTCTAGGGAAGGGGGCTTGTCCTTAAGATGAGAAACAAGACTGTGGAGAGTGCAACTTTCAGAGCACACCAAGCATCTCTTTTGGGAAGCCTGGTTGCCCCTGTGCCTTGTGGCATCCGAAAGGTGCCTAACCTTCCCTCAGTGAATACACTCTCTGTGGAATACAGCGTTCAAGTCAACACTTGCATCCTGAAGATACAAAGATTTCCAAGGCAGGTGTTTGATCAGGAGGAAACAGGCCTACACGGACCTCTGGAAAACAAGACGTGGGAATGGTCATCGTCACGGCCATCTGGATGCGGGGACATAGATCCATCTACAATTCTGTGTGCCGAAGCATAGGCAAGGGTCTAGGACCCTATCCTGAGAAACAAGTCTCTGGAGAAGAGAATGTTCAGCACACCGCAGCTGTTCTGCCGGAGATGTGTTCTAGCATGGGTGTGTGCAAGCATCGGGAGAGTTCCATCTCCTTCCGTCTGCGAGACAAGCCTGTGGAGATGGCCCTTTGGCAATAACATTTGGGTCCAGATTTCCAATCGAATTCCAGGAGAGGTGCGGAAGGATAGGCCAGGTAACAAGTCCCCCAGTGTTCCAGTAACAATTCTGGGGAAGCACAGGTGCCAGGAACCACAAGTTCCTTCAGAGGAGATGCTTTCTAATACATACGTCCAGAAGTCTCTGTACATAGCCTACCCTTGCTTGTGGGAGGCAAGTTGGGTGGAATGGGAATTCCACTACCATCTTGTTTGCACAAGAGAGAAATCGAATCATTCCAATATATGCGCTGGAGCCTAGTGTACCGGGGCGATGTCCTTACGCTTTGAGAGCAGAGTGTGGAGCAGGCATCGTTGAGGAATCCACAAGTTTCTCAAGCGAGGAGCCTTCTAGCATTGCCGGGGTGAAACGACCGAAACATGCACGACCCTTCCCTCACTGAATAGGCTCTAGGGAATGCCAATTTCCCCTCAGAGGAAGATTGTCCCGGTGCGAAGCTCTCTAGCGTGTTGGTCTGGAGGCCAGCGGAGAGGGCCACATATACTTCGCTAAAGAAAGCTATCTGTGAAGAAAGACAGGGTCAGTGAGGGAACCACACGTCCCACCAAACCCACTGAAACACACGGAGACGTTTTAGCCTGAGGAAAGGCCTTATCCTTGCCTTGGAGAGAATGCATTTGGGAGTACCTGTGCTGCCCCGGCGTTGGTTTGCAAAGGAGCACCTTCCTACCTGATATGTGTGGGAGTGGGCCATATCCTTACACTTGGAGACAAGTCTGTGGAGCAAGCACCGTTCGGGAACCACCAAGGCCTCGAGCGAGAAGCATTCCGGCCTCCATGTTCTGAAACTCCCGAAACCCGGGCTCTCTAGGCGTCTCAGAATAAATCTCTGGGGAATGCAACGTTCCCTCAGAGGAAGCATGTCCCAGCGAGACATTTTGTGGCACGTTTCTCTAGAGGTACGGGGATGTGTGGTCCCATTCAGGAGGTGCGGTGTCCTCGGCCGGGAGAAACAATTCTGTGGAGAAGGCGACTTCGGCCCCAATGTGCTTTTTCAAGAAATAGCTTCCTTCGGCGAAAAGCGTGGAAGTATCACTGTAATGCCACCTTCTTCGCTCTGAGCAGCAGGACGGTAGGCAACCCTACTTTCCAAGCACATCTGGTTTCCAGAATGAAAAAGCCATCTCTAAGAGACGTTTCCAAGGACAGAGTTGGCGGGTCGTACTGTCCCTCAGAAACAAATGTGTGGAGAATGCCCCTTTCAGAGAACGACCATTTCTCCTGCGAGAAGCCTTCTACAATGTATGTTTGGAGGCATCAGGCGGGTGTCGTGTCCATCCCTCAGTGAAAACACTGTGTCGAGAACCATGTGCCAGGTACGTATTGCTTACAGCAGGTAGCAGTTTTCTCCAGGACCTTGTGTAATGCGGAGGAGTCGGCCCTAATGGGATCTCTGAGAAACAAGGCTGCGGAGACTGGAAACTTTCCCTGCCAACTGGATATCCGAAGACGGAATCCATTTCACGTCCATGTGCGGAAGGAGACGCCAGGGGCCTTGACCTGATGCCCAGAAAGGCGTCTGTGCGTAATACAACGTGGAGCGAACAACCAGAATCTTCCCGTGTAGAGTCCTGTAGCATGGACGTGTACAAGCATCTGGAGCGGGCCCTCTCGTTCCCTCGGAGATACGAGCCCGTGGCGAATGCCACGTCGAGGTCACGTCGTTTGTCAAGAGTTCTCTGCCATTTCCAGTATCGGCCTTGAAGGATAGGCAAAGGGAAATGTCCCCGTATCGGAGTCCCCAGGATGTGGAGAAAGCAGCTGCCAGGAAACCCAAGTGCCCCCGAACGAGACGCCTTCTCACACACAGGTATGGACGCCTTGAAATGTGCGATATACTTCCTTCGGAGAAGGCGACCTTCCATGAATATCGTGTTTTCAGGAGAGAAAGCTGATGTCCAGGACGTGTGTGCAAGTCTTGGGAAGGGGCAAGGTCCTTAGGGCGAGCAGAGAATCTGTGGAGCAGGCCCCTTTCGGATAACCACAAGTTTCTCAAGTGTGAATCATTCTGGCTTGCATGTGTGGAGGCCATCGAAACACGCCCTCTCCCTCGGTCTTTGAAGCAGTCTCTGGAGAATTCCACTTTCCCGTCAGAGGAAGTTGGTTCCCGTGAGGAGCATTCTAACATCATTCGCGAGAGGCGCGCGGAAAGTGCCTTAGACGTCGCGGAACGCAAGCCTGGGAATAAAGCAAGATCCACCGTGCAACACGACCCTTCAAACGAAACCATTCTAACGGATGTATGGGTTCTAACACTAGGGTAATGCCGTGTCCTTGGCTTGGAGAAAGTCTTCTGTGGAGGATGCAGTGCAGCGACACTGGCTGTTCCACCGAGAAGCTTCCGAGCCTCTCTGTGTGGAGGCATCCCTAGAGTGCGCCAGTCTTCCGTTTGAGGAAAAAGACTGTGAAGAAAAGCGCTGCCCGCTAACATCTTGATGCCAGAAGAGAAAGCGATTTCTCCTAGAGGTGTAGAAATAGAGGACGGGTGGTTTGTCCTTAGCCATGGAATCCAGATGGCAGTGACTGCAATTTTCAGAGCCGCACAATTGTCCCGGCATGAAGCCTAGCGGCAAGTCTGTGGGGCAGCATCAGGAAGGTGCCCTCTAGTTCCGCTGTTGGTAACGGTCTGCTTAGAAGAGGACGTTGAAGGAAACACTTGCTTTTTGAAGACACAAGCCTTTTCCATTATCCGAGTGTAGCCTCGAGGAAACTGCCCAAAAACAATTTCATCAACCAGAGCCTGTGGCCCATGGAACTCTAACCTGCCAGCTGGATATCTGAGGGTAGAAACACTTTCATATCTGTGTGTGGAAGGGCAGGCAAGTGGCCAGGATTCGGATGAGAGGAACTCATGCGTGGACATTGTAACTTAGAGCGACCATCAAATGAGCTCCTGTGAGAGGCCTGCAGGCCGGGAAGTGTTCAAGCGTCAGGATGAAGCCCAATCATTCCCACCGTGGAAGAAGTGTCTGCCTCAGGCACGTCTCAGCGACACCCTGGATCCTTCAATCCTATACCCTGCTAGCCTCTGTGTGTTGAAGTCTCAGGAAAGGGCAATATCAGGCCCTGGGGAAAGAGTTGGGTGGAGATAGCCACTTTCGGCCACCAACGTGGTTCCTCAAAGGGGGAAGTCTTCTAGGAAGTATGTGTTGCCGTGTCAGGACAATGCCATCTCCGCCCATCGCCGAAAGATGACTGTGGAGGAAGGCACGTTCCAGGAACCTCTGGATTCCAGAAGAGAAAGCGATTTCTAGTGTACGTATGAAAAGACAGGCAAGGAGCCAGTCCCTGTCTGCGAGATCCAAGTCTGTGGAGAGTACAACTTCCGAGCCACAACAAGTTTCTCCCCAAAGGAAACTTTCTAGCCCTGGGGTGGGCAAGCTTCGGCGGGGTTCCATATCCTTGCCTCTGAGAATCAGGCCTGTGGAGAAGGTCACTTCCCGGGATCATCTACTTTCTGGAGGTCCAAAGTGTGGGCACGGAGGTGGAAGGCGGGACTAAGGGGCGTGTCCCTGTCAGGGAGAAAGCAGTCCCTGGAGACGGCCACTTTCGTGAGCAACTCGTTCCCTCAAGCCAGAAGCATCCTGGCCTCTATTGATGAGAAGTAGCAGGATAATTCCTCAACCTCGGCCCTGCGAAATAGACTGTGGGCAATGCCACTTTCCACAAACACCGTGTCTCCAGAAGAGAATTGCCATGTCCAATCCAACAGCGGGTAGGCCTAGGAGAGGGGCCACGGCCTCACGCTGTGAAACGGGGTTGGGGACCTGCACCATTCAGAGAACCACAAGGCTCTCCAACGAGAAGCCTTCTAGCACGCATGGGTTGAGGCCTCCTAAACATGCCCCATTCTTCCCTCTGTGAAAGGAGCCTCTGGGCATTGCAACTGTCCCGTAAGTGGAAGTCCTCTCCTGCCAGAATCTTTGGAGCACGTTTGTCTAGAGGCACGGCCAGAGTGCCATGCCCTTCGCTCAGATCATGAGGCCTGCGAATAAAGCACGTTTCCGTGAAGAACACGACACTTGCAAACAAACGCCTCGGAGCCGATCCGTGTGTTTTCACATGAGGAAATGCCGTATCCTCCGTTGGGCGAAGGAATGCTGGGGAGGAGGCCATTTCGGCAACATCGTAGTTTTTCAAGCCATAAAAATCCAAGCCTCGGTGTGTGCCACGATCACGAGAGGGCCATCGAATTTCCCGGGAGATAGGAGACGATGGAGGATCCGGTGTGCACTCACATCTTGTTTTCCCAAGAGAAAAGCCATTTCGCATAGTTGTGTGGAAGTATAGGGAAGGGGGCTTGTCCTTAGGATGAGAAACAAGACCGTGGAGAGTGCCATTTTCAGAGCACCCCAAGCATCTCTTTTGAGAAGCCTGGTTGCCCCAGTGCCTTGTCGCATCCGAAAAGTGCCTAACCTTCCGTCATTGAAAACACTCTCTTTGGAATACAGCGTTCAAGTCCCCTCTTGCTTCCTGAAGATACAAAGCTTTTCCAAGGCAGGTGTTTGATCAGGAGGAAACATCCCTACACGGATCTCTGGAAAACAAGACGTGGGAATGGTCATCGTCACGGCCATCTGAATGCCGGAAGATTGATCCATCTTCATTCCTGTGTGCGGAAGCATAGGCAAGGGCCTAGGACCCTATCTTTAGAAACAAGTCTCTGGAGACGACAATGTTCAGCACACCGCAGGTGTCCTGCCGGAGAGGTGTTCTAGCATGGGTGTGTGCAAGCATCGGAGTGTTCCATCTCCTTCCGTTTGCGAGACAAGACTGCGGAGAAGGCCACTTGGCGATAACATTTGGTTTCCAGATTTCCAAACGAGTTCCAGGATAGGTGCGGGACAATAGGCCATGTAACATGTCCCCCAGGGTTCCAGTAACAGTTCTGGGGAAGCACAGGTCCCAGGAAACACAAGTTCTTTCCGAGGAGATGCTTTCTAATACATAGGTCCAGAAGTCTCTGTACATTGCCTACCCTTGCTTGTGGGAGGGAAGTTGGGTGGAATGCGAATTCCACTACCATCTTGTTTCCACAAGAGGGAAATCGATTCATTCCAATATATGCCCTGGAGCCTAGGGGAAAGGGCGATGTCCTGACGCTTTGAGGGAAGAGTGTGGAACAGGCATCGTTGAGGAAACCACAAGTTTCTCAGCGAGGAGCCTTCTAGCATTGCCTGGGTGAAACGACGGAAACATGCACGACCCTTCCCTCAGTGAATAGGCTCTAGGGAATGCCAATTTCCTCTCAGAGGAAGATTGTCCCGGTGCGAAGCTCTCTAGCGTGTTGGTCTGGAGGCCAGCGGAGAGGGCCACATATACTTCACTAAAGAAAGCTATCTGTGAAGAAAGACAGGGTCAGTGAGGGAACCACACGTCCCACCAAACCCACTGAAACACACGGAGACGTTTTAGCCTGAGGAAAGGCCTTATGCTTGCCTTGGAGAGAATGCATTTGGCAGTACCTGTGCTGCCCCGGCGTTGGTTTGCAAAGGAGCACCTTCCTACCTGATATGTGTGGGAGTGGGCCATGTCCTTACCCTTGGAGACAAGTCTGTGGAGCAAGCACCGTTCGGGGAACCACCAAGGCCTCGAGCGAGAAGCATTCCGGCCTCCATGTTCTGAAACTCCCGAAACCCGGGCTCTCTTGGCGTCTCAGAATAAATCTGTGGGGAATGCAAAGTTCCCTCAGAGGAAGCATGTCCCAGCGAGACATTTTGTGGCACGTTTCTCTAGAGGTACGGGGATGTGTGGTCGCATTCAGGAGTTGCGGTGTCCTCGGCCGGGAGAAACAATTCTGTGGAGAAGGCGACTTCGGCCCCAATGTGCTTTTTCAAGAAAGAAGCTTCCTTCGGCGAAAAGCGTGGAAGAATCACTGTAATGCCACCTTCTTCGCTCTGAGCAGCAGGACGGTAAGCAACCCTACTTTCCAAGCACATCTGCTTTCCAGAATGAAAAAGCCATCTCTAAGAGACGTTTCCAAGGACAGAGTTGGCGGGTCGTACTGTCCCTCAGAAACAAATGTGTGGAGAATGCCCCTTTCAGAGAACCACCATTTCTCCTGCGAGAAGCCTTCTACAATGTATGTTTGGAGGCATGAGGCGGGTGTCGTGTCCATCCCTCAGTGAAAACACTGTGTCGAGAACCATGTGCCAGGTACGTATTGCTTAGAGCAGGTAGCAGTTTTCTCCAGGACGTTGTGTAATGCGGAGGAGTCGGCCCTAATGGGATCTCTGAGAAACAAGGCTGCGGAGACTGAAACTTTCCCTGCCAAATGGATATCCGAAGACGGAATCCATTTCACGTCGATGTGCGAAAGTAGACGCCAGGGGCCTTGACCTGATGCTCAAAAAGGCGTCTCTGCGTAATACAACGTGGAGCGAACAACCGGAATCTTCCCGTGTGGAGTCCTGTAGCATGGACGTGTACAAGCATCTGGAGCGGGCCCTCTCGTTCCCTCGGAGATACGAGCCCGTGGCGAATGCCACGTCGAGGTCACGTCGTTTGTCAAGAGTCCTCTGCCATTTCCAGTATCGGCCTTGAAGGATAGGCAAAGGGAAATGTCCCCGTATCGGAGTCCCCAGGATGTGGAGAAAGCAGCTGCCAGGAAACCCAAGTGCCCCCGAACGAGACGCCTTCTCACACACAGGTAAGGACGCCTTGAAATGTGCGATATACTTCCTTCGGAGAAGGCGACCTTCCATGAATATCGTGTTTTCAGGAGAGAAAGCTGATGTCCAGGACGTGTGTGCAAGTCTTGGGAAGGGGCAAGGTCCTTAGGGCGAGCAGAGAATCTGTGGAGCAAGCCCCTTTCGGATAACCACAAGTTTCTCAAGTGTGAATCATTCTGGCTTGCATGTGTGGAGGCCATCGAAACACGCCCTCTCCCTCGGTCTGTGAAGCAGTCTCTGGAGAATTCCACTTTCCCGTCAGAGGAAGTTGGTTCCCGTGAGGAGCATTCTACCATCTTTCGCGAGAGGCGCGCGGAAAGTGCCTTAGACGTCGCGGAACGCAAGCCTGGGAATCAAGCAAGATCCACCGTGCAACACGACCCTTCCAACGAAACCATTCTAACGGATGTATGGGTTCTAATACGAGGGTAATGCCGTGTCCTTGGCTTGGAGAAAGTCTTCTGTGGAGGATGCAGTGCAGCGACACTGTGGCTGTTCCACCGAGAAGCTTCCGAGCCTCTCTGTGTGGAGGCATCCCTAGAGTGCGCCAGTCTTCCGTTTGAGGAAAAAGAGTGTGAAGAAAAGGGCTGCCCGCTAACATCTTGATGCCAGAAGAGAAAGCGATTTCTCCTAGAGGTGTAGAAATAGAGGACGGGTGGTTTGTCCTTAGCCATGGAATCCAGATGGCAGTGACTGCAATTTTCAGAGCCGCACAATTGTCCCGGCATGAAGCCTAGCGGCACGTCTGTGGGGCAGCATCAGGAAGGTGCCCTCTAGTTCCGCTGTTGGTAACGGTCTGCTTAGAAGAGGACGTTGAAGGAAACACTTGCTTTTTGAAGACACAAGCCTTTTCCATTATCCGAGTGTAGCCTCGAGGAAACTGCCCAAAAACAATTTCATCAACCAGAGCCTGTGGCCCATGGAACTCTAACCTGCCAGCTGGATATCTGGGGGTAGAAACACTTTCATATCTGTGTGTGGAAGGGCAGGCAAGTGGCCAGGATTCGGATGAGAGGAACTCATGCGTGGACATTGTAACTTAGAGCGAACATCAAATGAGCTCCTGTGAGAAGCCTGCAGGCCGGGAAGTGTTGAAGCGTCAGGATGAAGCCCAATCATTCCCACCGTGGAAGAAGTGTCTGCCGCAGGCACGTCTCAGCGACACCCTGGATCCTTCAATCGTATAGCCTGCTAGCCTCTGTGTGTTGAAGTCTCAGGAAAGGGCAATATCAGGCCCTGGGGAAAGAGTTGGGTGGAGATAGCCACTTTCGGCCACCAACGTGGTTCCTCAAAGGGGGAAGGCTTCTAGGAAGTATGTGTTGCCGTGTCAGGACAATGCCATCTCCGCCCATCGCCGAAAGATGACTGTGGAGGAAGGCACGTCCCAGGAACCTCTGGATTCCAGAAGAGAAAGCGATTTCTAGTGTAGGTATGAAAAGAGAGGCAAGGAGCCAGTCCCTGTCTGCGAGATCCAAGTCCGTGGAGAGTACAACTTCCGAGCCACAACAAGTTTCTCCCCAAAGGAAATATTCTAGCCCTGGGGTGGGCAAGCTTCGGCGGGGTTCCATATCCTTGCCTCTGAGAATCAGGCCTGTGGAGAAGGTCACTTCCCGGGAGCATCTACTTTCTGGAGGTCCAAAGTGTGGGCACGGAGGTGGAAGACGGGACTAAGGGGCGTGTCCCTGTCAGGGAGAAAGCAGTCCCTGGAGACGGCCACTTTCGTGAGCAACTCGTTCCCTCAAGCCAGAAGCATCCTGGCCTCTATTGATGAGAAGTAGCAGGATAATTCCTCAACCTCCGCCCTGCGAAATAGACTCTGGGCAATGCCACTTTCCACAAACACCGTGTCTCCAGAAGAGAATTGCCATGTCCAATCCAAAAGCGGGTAGGCCTAGGAGAGGGGCCACGGCCTCACGCTGTGAAAAGGGGTTGGGAACCTGCACCATTCAGAGAACCACAAGGCTGTCCAACTAGAAGCCTTCTAGCACGCATGGGTTGAGGCCTCCTAAACATGCCCCATTCTTCCCTCTGTGAAAGGAGCCTCTGGGCAATGCAACTGTCCCGTAAGTAGAAGTCCTCTCCTGCCAGAATCTTTGGAGCACGTTTGTCTAGAGGCATGGCCAAACTGCCATGCCCTTCGCTCCGATCATGAGGCCTGCGAATGAAGCACGTTTCCGTGAAGAACACGACACTTCCAAACAAACGCCTCGGAGCAGATCCGTGTGTTTTCACATGAGGAAATGCCGTATCATCCGTTGGGCGAAGGAATGCTGGGGAGGAGGCCATTTCGGCAACATCGTAGTTTTTCACGCCATAAAAATCCAAACCTCGGTTTGTGCCACGATCACGAGAGGGCCATCGAATTTCCCGGAAGATACGCGACGATGGAGGATCCGGTGTGCACTCACATCTTGTTTTCCCAAGAGAAAAGCCCTTCCTCATAGTTATGTGGAAGTATAGGGAAGGGGGCTTGTCCTTAGGATGAGAAACAAGACCGTGGAGAGTGCCACTTTCAGAGCACCCCAAGCATCTCTTTTGAGAAGCCTGGTTGCCCCAGTGCCTTGTCGCATCCGAAAAGTGCCTAACCTTCCGTCATTGAAAACACTCTCTTTGGAATACAGCGTTCAAGTCCCCTCTTGCTTCCTGAAGATACAAAGCTTTTCCAAGGCAGGGGTTTGATCAGGAGGAAACATCCCTACACGGATCTCCGGAAAACAAGACGTGGGAATGGTCATCGTCACGGCCATCTGAATGCCGGAAGATTGATCCATCTTCATTCCTGTGTCCGGAAGCATAGGCAAGGGCCTAGGACCCTATCTTTAGAAACAAGTCTCTGGAGACGAGAATGTTCAGCACACCGCAGGTGTCCTGCCGGAGAGGTGTTCTTGCATGGGTGTGTGCAAGCATCGGGAGAGTTCCATCTGCTTCCGTCTGCGAGACAAGCCTGTGGAGAAGGCAACTTGGCAATAACATTTGGTTTCCAGATTTCCAAACGAGTTCCAGGAGAGGTGCGGGACGATAGGCCAGGTAACATGTCCCCCAGGGTTCCAGTAACAGTTCTGGGGAAGCACAGGTCCCAGGAAACACAAGTTCTTTCCGAGGAGATGCTTTCTAATACATAGGTCCAGAAGTCTCTGTACATTGCCTACCCTTGCTTGTGGGAGGGAAGTTGGGTGGAATGCGAATTCCACTACCATCTTGTTTCCACAAGAGGGAAAACGATTCATTCCAATATATGCGCTGGAGCCTAGGGGAAAGGGGCGATGTCCTGACGCTTTGAGGGAAGAGTGTGGAACAGGCATCGTTGAGGAAACCACAAGTTTCTCAAGCGAGGAGCCTTCTAGCATTGCCGGGGTGAAACGACCGAAACATGCACGACCCTTCCCTCAATGAATAGGCTCTAGGGAATGCCAATTTCCCCTCAGAGGAAGATTGTCCCGGTGCGAAGCACTCTAGCGTGTTGGTCTGGAGGCCAGCGGAGAGGGCCACATATACTTCGCTAAAGAAAGCTATCTGTGAAGAAAGACAGGGTCAGTGAGGGAACCACACGTCCCACCAAACCCACTGAAACACACGGAGACGTTTTAGCCTGAGGAAAGGCCTTATGCTTGCCTTGGAGAGAATGCATTTGGGAGTACCTGTGCTGCCCGGGCGTTGGTTTGCAAAGGAGCAACTTCCTACCTGATATGTGTGGGAGTGGGCCATGTCCTTACCCTTGGAGACAAGTCTGTGGAGCAAGCACCGTTCGGGGAACCACCAAGGCCTCGAGCGAGAAGCATTCCGGCCTCCATGTTCTGAAACTCCCGAAACCCGGGCTCTCTTGGCGTCTCAGAATAAATCTCTGGGGAATGCAACGTTCCCTCAGAGGAAGCATGTCCCAGCGAGACATTTTGTGGCACGTTTCTCTAGAGGTACGGGGATGTGTGGTCGCATTCAGGAGGTGCGGTGTCCTCGGCCGGGAGAAACAATTCTGTGGAGAAGGCGACTTCGGCCCCAATGTGCTTTTTCAAGAAAGAAGCTTCCTTCGGCGAAAGGCGTGGAAGAATCACTGTAATGCCACCTTCTTCGCTCTGAGCAGCAGGACGGTAGGCAACCCTACTTTCCAAGCACATCTGCTTTCCAGAATGAAAAAGCCATCTCTAAGAGACGTTTCCAAGGACAGAGTTGGCGGGTCGTACTGTCCCTCAGAAACAAATGTGTGGAGAATGCCCCTTTCAGAGGACCACCATTTCTCCTGCGAGAAGCCTTCTACAATGTATGTTTGGAGGCATCAGGCGGGTGTCGTGTCAATCCCTCATTGAAAACACTGTGTCGAGAACCATGTGAAAGGTACGTATTGCTTACAGCAGGTAGCAGTTTTCTCCAGGACCTTGTGTAATGCGGAGGAGTCGGCCCTAATGGGATCTCTGAGAAACAAGGTTGCGGAGACTGGAAACTTTCCCTGCCAACTGGATATCCGAAGACGGAATCCATTTCACGTCGATGTGCGGAAGTAGACGCCAGGGGCCTTGACCTGATGCCCAGAAAGGCGTCTGTGCGTAATACACCGTGGAGCGAACAACCGGAATCTTCCCGTGTAGAGTCCTGTAGCATGGACGTGTACAAGCATCTGGAGCGGGCCCTCTCGTTCCCTCGGAGATACGAGCCCGTGGCGAATGCCACGTCGAGGTCACGTTGTGTCTCAAGAGTTCTCTGCCATTTCCAGTATCGGCCTTGTAGTATAGGCAAAGGGAAATGTCCCCGTATCGGAGTCCCCAGGATGTGGAGAAAGCAGCTGCCGGGAGACCCAAGTGCCCCCGAACGAGACGCCTTCTCACACACAGGTATGGACGCCTTGGAATGTGCGATATACTTCCTTCGGAGAAGGCGACCTTCCATGAATATCGTGTTTTCAGGAGAGAAAGCTGATGTCCAGGACGTGTGTGCAAGTCTTGGGAAGGGGCAAGGTCCTTAGGGCGAGCAGAGAATCTGTGGAGCAAGCCCCTTTCGGATAACCACAAGTTTCTCAAGTGTGAATCATTCTGGCTTGCATGTGTGGAGGCCATCGAAACACGCCCTCTCCCTCGGTCTGTGAAGCAGTCTCTGGAGAATTCCACTTTCCCGTCAGAGGAAGTTGGTTCCCGTGAGGAGCATTCTACCATCTTTCGCGAGAGGCGCGCGGAAAGTGCCTTAGACGTCACGGAACGCAAGCCTGGGAATAAAGCAAGATCCACCGTGCAACACGACCCTTCCAACGAAAGCATTCTAACGGATGTATGGGTTCTAACACTAGGGTAATGCCGTGTCCTTGGCTTGGAGAAAGTCTTCTGTGGAGGATGCAGTGCAGCGACACTGTGGCTGTTCCACCGAGAAGCTTCCGAGCCTCTCTGTGTGGAGGCATCCCTAGAGTGCGCCAGTCTTCCGTTTGAGGAAAAAGAGTGTGAAGAAAAGCGCTGCCCGCTAACATCTTGATGCCAGAAGAGAAAGCGATTTCTCCTAGAGGTGTAGAAATAGAGGACGGGTGGTTTGTCCTTAGCCATGGAATCCAGATGGCAGTGACTGCAATTTTCAGAGCCGCACAATTGTCCCGGCATGAAGCCTAGCGGCACGTCTGTGGGGCAGCATCAGGAAGGTGCCCTCTAGTTCCGCTGTTGGTAACGGTCTGCTTAGAAGAGGACGTTGAAGGAAACACTTGCTTTTTGAAGACACAAGCCTTTTCCATTATCCCAGTGTAGCCTCGAGGAAACTGCCCAAAAACAATTTCATCAACCAGAGGTTGTGGCCCAAGGAACTCTAACCTGCCAGCTGGATATCTGAGGGTAGAAACACTTTCATATCTGTGTGTGGAAGGGCAGGCAAGTGGCCAGGATTCGGATGAGAGGAACTCATGCGTGGACATTGTAACTTAGAGCGAACATCAAATGAGCTCCTGTGAGAAGCCTGCAGGCCGGGAAGTGTTGAAGCGTCAGGATGAAGCCCAATCATTCCCACCGTGGAAGAAGTGTCTGCCGCAGGCACGTCTCAGCGACACCCTGGATCCTTCAATCGTATAGCCTGCTAGCCTCTGTGTGTTGAAGTCTCAGGAAAGGGCAATATCAGGCCCTGGGGAAAGAGTTGGGTGGAGATAGCCACTTTCCGCCACCAACGTGGTTCCTCAAAGGGGGAAGGCTTCTAGGAAGTATGTGTTGCCGTGTCAGGACAATGCCATCTCCGCCCATCACCGAAAGATGACTGTGGAGGAAGGCACGTTCCAGGAACCTCTGGATTCCAGAAGAGAAAGCGATTTCTAGTGTAGGTATGAAAAGACAGGCAAGGAGCCAGTCCCTGTCTGCGAGATCCAAGTCCGTGGAGAGTACAACTTCCGAGCCACAACAAGTTTCTCCCCAAAGGAAACTTTCTAGCCCTGGGGTGGGCAAGCTTCGGCGGGGTTCCATATCCTTGCCTCTGAGAATCAGGCCTGTGGAGAAGGTCACTTCCCGGGAGCATCTACTTTCTGGAGATCCAAAGTGTGGGCACGGAGGTGGAAGGCGGGACTAAGGGGCGTGTCCCTGTCAGGGAGAAAGCAGTCCCTGGAGACGGCCACCTTCGTGAGCAACTCGTTCCCTCAAGCCAGAAGCATCCTGGCCTCTATTGATGAGAAGTAGAAGGATAATTCCTCAAGCTCGGCCCTGCGAAATAGACTGTGGGCAATGCCACTTCCCACAAACACCGTGTCTCCAGAAGAGAATTGCCATTTCCAATCCAAAAGCGGGGAGGCCAAGAGAGGGGCCACGTCCTCACGCTGTGAAACGGGGTTGGGGACCTGCACCATTCAGAGAACCACAAGGCTCTCCAACGAGAAGCCTACTAGCACGCATGGGTTGAGGCCTCCTAAACATGCCCCATTCTTCCCTCTGTGAAAGGAGCCTCTGGGCAATGCAACTGTCCCGTAAGTGGAAGTCCTCTCCTGCCAGAATCTTTGCAGCACGTTTGTCTAGAGGCACGGCCAAAGTGCCATGCCCTTCGCTCAGATCATGAGGCCTGCGAATAAAGCACGTTTCCGTGAAGAACACGACACTTCCAAACAAACGCCTCGGAGCAGATCCGTGTGTTTTCACATGAGGAAATGCCGTATCCTCCGTTGGGCGAAGGAATGCTGGGGAGGAGGCCATTTCGGCAACATCGTAGTTTTTCACGCCATAAAAATCCAAGCCTCGGTGTGTGCCACGATCACGAGAGGGCCATCGAATTACCCGGGAGATAGGAGACGATGGAGGATCCGGTGTGCACTCACATCTTGTTTTCCCAAGAGAAAAGCCATTTCTCATAGTTGTGTGGAAGTATAGGGAAGGGGACTTGTCCTTAGGATGAGAAACAAGACCGTGGAGAGTGCCACTTTCAGAGCACCCCAAGCATCTCTTTTGAGAAGCCTGGTAGCCCCAGTGCCTTGTCGCATCCGAAAAGTGCCTAACCTTCCCTCATTGAAAACACTCTCTTTGGAATACAGCGTTCAAGTCCCCTCTTGCTTCCTGAAGATACAAAGCTTTTCCAAGGCAGGTGTTTGATCAGGAGGAAACATCCCTACACGGATCTCTGGAAAACAAGACGTGGGAATGGTCATCGTCACGGCCATCTGAATGCCGGGAGATAGATCCATTTTCATTCCTGTGTGCGGAAGCATAGGCCAGGGCCTAGGCCCTATCTTTCGAAACAAGTCTCTGGAGACGAGAATGTTCACCACACCGCAGGTGTCCTGCGGGAGAGGTGTTCTAGCATGGGTGTGTGCAAGCATCGGGAGAGTTCCATCTCCTTCCATCTGCGAGACAAGCCTGTGGAGAAGGCCACTTGGCGATAACATTTGGTTTCCAGATTTCCAAACGAGTTCCAGGAGAGGTGCGGGACGATAGGCCAGGTAACATGTCCCCCAGGGTTCCAGTAACAGTTCTGGGGAAGCACAGGTCCCAGGAAACACAAGTTCTTTCCGAGGAGATGCTTTCTAATACCTAGGTCCAGAAGTCTCTGTACATTGCCTACCCTTGCCTGTGGGAGGGAAGTTGGGTGGAATGCGAATTCCACTACCATCTTGTTTCCACAAGAGGGAAATCGATTCATTCCAATATATGCGCTAGAGCCTAGGGGAAAGGGGCGATGTCCTGGCGCTTTGAGGGAAGAGTGTGGAACAGGCATCGTTGAGGAAACCACAAGTTTCTCAAGCGAGAAGCCTTCTAGCATTGCCGGAGTGAAACGGCCGAAACATGCACGACCCTTCCCTCAGTGAATAGGCTCTAGGGAATGCCAATTTCCCCTCAGAGGAAGATTGTCCCGGTGCGAACCTCTCTAGCGTGTTGGTCTGGAGGGCAGCGGAGAGGGCCACTTATACTTCGCTAAAGAAACTATCTGTGAAGAAAGACAGGGTCAGTGGGGAACCACACGTCCCACCAAACCCACTGAAACACACGGAGACCTTTTAGCCTGAGGAAAGGCCTTATCCTTGCCTTGGAGAGAATGCATTTGGGAGTACCTGTGCTGCCCCGGCGTTGGTTTGCAAAGGAGCACCTTCCTACCTTATATGTGTGGGAGTGGGCCATGTCCTTACACTTGGAGACAAGTCTGTGGAGCAAGCACCGTTCGGGGAACCACCAAGGCCTCGAGCGAGAAGCATTCCCGCCTCCATGTTCTGAAACTCCCGAAACCCGGGCTCTCTTGGCGTGTCAGAATAAATCTCTGGGGAATGCAACGTTCCCTCAGAGGAAGCATGTCCCAGCGAGACATTTTGTGGTACGTTTCTCTAGAGGTACGGGGATGTGTGGTCGCATTCAGGAGCTGCCGTGTCCTCGGCCGGGAGAAACAATTCTGTGGAGAAGGCGACTTCGGCCCCAATGTGCTTTTCCAAGAAAGAAGCTTCCTTCGGCGAAAAGCGTGGAAGAATTACTGTAATGCCACCTTCTTCGCTCTGAGCAGCAGGACGGTAGGCAACCCTACTTTCCAAGCACATCTGGTTTCCAGAATGAAAAAGCCATCTCTAAGAGACGTTTCCAAGGACAGAGTTGGCGGGTCGTACTGTCCCTCAGAAACAAATGTGTGGAGAATGCCCCTTTCAGAGAACCACCATTTCTCCTGCGAGAAGCCTTCTACAATGTATGTTTGGAGGCATCAGGCGGGTGTCGTGTCCATCCCTCAGTGAAAACACTGTGTCGAGAACCATGTGCCAGGTACGTATTGCTTACAGCAGGTAGCAGTTTTCTCCAGGACCTTGTGTAATGCGGAGGAGTCGGCCCTAATTGGATTTCTGAGAAACAAGGCTGCGGAGACTGGAAACTTTCCCTGCCAACTGGATATCCGAAGACGGAATCCATTTCACGTCGATGTGCGAAAGTAGACGCCAGGGGCCTTGACCTGATGCCCAAAAAGGCGTCTGTGCGTAATACAACGTGGAGCGAACAACCGGAATCTTCCCGTGTGGAGTCATATACCATGGACGTGTACAAGCATCTGGAGCGGGCCCTATCGTTCCCTCGGAGATACGAGCCCGTGGCGAAAGCCACGTCGAGGTCACGTCGTTTGTCAAGAGTTCTCTGCCATTTCCATTATCGGCCTTGAAGGATCGGCATAGGGAAATGTCCCCGTATCGGAGTCCCCAGGATGTGGAGAAAGCAGCTGCCGGGAGACCCAAGTGCCACCGAACGAGACGCCTTCTCACACACAGGTATGGACGCCTTGGAATGTGCGATATACTTCCTTCGGAGAAGGCGACCTTCCATGAATATCGTGTTTTCAGGAGAGAAAGCTGATGTCCAGGACGTGTGTGCAAGTCTTGGGAAGGGGCAAGGTCCTTCGGGCGAGCAGAGAATCTGTGGAGCAAGCCCCTTTCGGATAACCACAAGTTTCTCAAGTGTGAATCATTCTGGCTTGCATGTGTGGAGGCCATCGAAACACGCCCTCTCCCTCGGTCTGTGAAGCAGTCTCTGGAGAATTCCACTTTCCCGTCAGAGGAAGTTGGTTCCCGTGAGGAGCATTCTACCATCTTTCGCGAGAGGCGCGCGGAAATTGCCTTAGACGTCGCGGAACGCAAGCCTGGGAATAAAGCAAGATCCACCGTGCAACACGACCCTTCCAACGAAAGCATTCCAACGGATGTATGGGTTCTAACACTAGGGTAATGCCGTCTCCTTGGCTTGGACAAAGTCTTCTGTGGAGGATGCAGTGCAGCGACACTGTGGCTGTTCCACCGAGAAGCTTCCGAGCCTCTCTGTGTGGAGGCATCCCTAGAGTGCGCCAGTCTTCCGTTTGAGGAAAAAGAGTGTGAAGAAAAGCGCTGCCCGCTAACATCTTGATGCCAGAAGAGAAAGCGATTTCTCCTAGAGGTGTAGAAATAGAGGACGGGTGGTTTGTCCTTAGCCATGGAATCCAGATGGCAGTGACTGCAATTTTCAGACCCGCACAATTGTCCCAGCATGAAGCCTAGCGGCACGTCTGTGGGGCAGCATCAGGAAGGTGCCCTCTAGTTCCGCTGTTGGTAACGGTCTGCTTAGAAGAGGACGTTGAAGGAAACCCATGCTTTTTGAAGACACAAGCCTTTTCCATTATCCGAGTGTAGCCTCAAGCCTTTTCTATTATCCGAGTGTAGCCTCGAGGAAACTGCCCAAAAACAATTTCATCAACCAGAGCCTGGGGCCCATGGAACTCTAACCTGCCAGCTGGATATCTGAGGGTAGAAACCCTTTCATATCTGTGTGTGGAAGGGCAGGCAAGTGGCCAGGATTCGGATGAGAGGAACTCATGCGTGGACATTGTAACTTAGAGCGAACATCAAATGAGCTCCTGTGAGAAGCCTGCAGGCCGGGAAGTGTTGAAGCGTCAGGATGAAGCCCAATCATTCCCACCGTGGAAGAAGTGTCTGCCGCAGGCACGTCTCAGCGACACCCTGGATCCTTCAATCCTATACCCTGCTAGCCTCTGTGTGTTGAAGTCTCAGGAATGGGCAATATCAGGCCCTGGGGAAAGAGTTGGGTGGAGATAGCCACTTTCGGCCACCAACGTGGTTCCTCAAAGGGGGAAGGCTTCTAGGAAGTATGTGTTGCCGTGTCAGGACAATGCCATCTCCGCCCATCGCCGAAAGATGACTGTGGAGGAAGGCACGTTCCAGGAACCTCTGGATTCCAGAAGAGAAAGCGATTTCTAGTGTAGGTATGAAAAGACAGGCAAGGAGCCAGTCCCTGTCTGCGAGATCCAAGTCCGTGGAGAGTACAACTTCCGAGCCACAACAAGTTTCCCCCCAAAGGAAATATTCTAGCCCTGGGGTGGGCAAGCTTCGGCGGGGTTCCATATCCTTGCCTCTGAGAATCAGGCCTGTGGAGAAGGTCACTTCCCGGGAGCATCTACTTTCTGGAGGTCCAAAGTGTGGGCACGGAGGTGGAAGACGGGACTAAGGGGCGTGTCCCTGTCAGGGAGTAAGCAGTCCCTGGAGACGGACACTTTCGTGAGCAACTCGTTCCCTCAAGCCAGAAGCATCCTGGCCTCTATTGATGAGAAGTAGCAGGATAACTCCTCAACCTCCGCCCTGCGAAATAGACTCTGGGCAATGCCACTTCCCACAAACACCGTGTCTCCAGAAGAGAATTGCCATGTCCAATCCAAAAGCGGGTAGGCCTAGGAGAGGGGCCACGGCCTCACGCTGTGAAAAGGGGTTGGGGACCTGCACCATTCAGAGAACCACAAGGCTGTCCAACTAGAAGCCTTCTAGCACGCATGGGTTGAGGCCTCCTAAACATGCCCCATTCTTCCCTCTGTGAAAGGAGCCTCTGGGCAATGCAACTGTCCCGTAAGTAGAAGTCCTCTCCTCCCAGAATCTTTGGAGCACGTTTGTCTAGAGGCACGGCCAAAGTGCCATGCCCTTCGCTCAGATCATGAGGCCTGCGAATAAAGCACGTTTCCGTGAAGAACACGACACTTCCAAACAAACGCCTCGGAGCAGATCCATGTGTTTTCACATGAGGAAATGCCGTATCCTCCGTTGGGCGAAGGAATGCTGGGGAGGAGGCCATTTCGGCAACATCGTAGTTTTTCACGCCATAAAAATCCAAGCCTCGGTGTGTGCCACGATCACGAGAGGGCCATCGAATTTCCCGGGAGATACGCGACGATGGAGGATCCAGTGTGCACTCACATCTTGTTTTCCCAAGAGAAAAGCCATTTCTCATAGATATGTGGAAGTATAGGGAAGGGGGCTTGTCCTTAGGGTGAGAAACAAGACCGTGGAGAGTGCCACTTTCAGAGCACCCCAAGCATCTCTTTTGAGAAGCCTGGTTGCCCCAGTGCCTTGTCGCATCCGAAAAGTGACTAACCTTCCCTCATTGAAAACACTCTCTTTGGAATACAGCGTTCAAGTCCCCTCTTGCTTCCTGAAGATACAAAGCTTTTCCAAGGCAGGTGTTTGATCAGGAGGAAACATCCCTACACGGATCTCCGGAAAACAAGACGTGGGAATGGTCATCGTCACGGCCATCTGAATGCCGGAAGATTGATCCATCTTCATTCCTGTGTGCGGAAGCATAGGCAAGGGCCTAGGACCCTATCTTAGAAACAAGTCTCTGGAGACGAGAATGTTCAGCACACCGCAGGTGTCCTGCCGGAGAGGTGTTCTAGCATGGGTGTGTGCAAGCATCGGGAGAGTTCCATCTCCTTCCGTCTGCGAGACAAGCCTGCGGAGAAGGCCACTTGGCGATAACATTTGGTTTCCAGATTTCCAAACGAGTTCCAGGAGAGGTGCGGGACGATAGGCCAGGTAACATGTCCCCCAGGGTTCCAGTAACAGTTCTGGGGAAGCACAGGTCCCAGGAAACACAAGTTCTTTCCGAGGAGATGCTTTCTAATACATAGGTCCAGAAGTCTCTGTACATTGCCTACCCTTGCTTGTGGGAGGGAAGTTGGGTGGAATGCGAATTCCACTACCATCTTGTTTCCACAAGAGGGAAATCGATTCATTCCAATATATGCGCTGGAGCCTAGGGGAAAGGGGCGATGTCCTGACGCTTTGAGGGAAGAGTGTGGAACAGGCATCGTTGAGGAAACCACAAGTTTCTCAAGCGAGGAGCCTTCTAGCATTGCCGGGTGAAACGACCGAAACATGCACGACCCTTCCCTCAGTGAATAGGCTCTAGGGAATGCCAATTTCCCCTCAGAGGAAGATTTTCCCGGTGCGAAGATCTCTAGCGTGTTGGTCTGGAGGCCAGCGGAGAGGGCCACATATACTTCGCTAAAGAAAGCTATCTGTGAAGAAAGACAGGGTCAGTGAGGGAACCACACGTCCCATCAAACCTACTGAAACACACGGAGACGTTTTAGCCTGAGGAAAGGCCTTATCCTTGCCTTGGAGAGAATGCATTTGGGAGTACCTGTGCTGCCCCGGCGTTGGTTTGCAAAGGAGCACCTTCCTACCTTATATGTGTGGGAGTGGGCCATGTCCTTACATTTGGAGACAAGTCTGTGGAGCAAGCACCGTTCGGGGAACCACCAAGGCCTCGAGCGAGAAGCATTTCGGCGTCCATGTTCTGAAACTCCCGAAACCCGGGCTCTCTTGGCGTCTCAGAATAAATCTCTGGGGAATGCAACGTTCCCTCAGAGGAAGCATGTCCCAGCGAGACATTTTGTGGCACGTTTCTCTAGAGGTACGGGGATGTGTGGTCGCATTCAGGAGGTGCGCTGTCCTTGGCCGGGAGAAACAATTCTGTGGAGAAGGCGACTTCGGCCCCAATGTGCTTTTTAAAGAAAGAAGCTTCCTTCGGCGAAAAGCGTGGAAGTATCCCTGTAATGCCACCTTCTTCGCTCTGAGCAGCAGGACGGTAGGCAACCCTACTTTCCAAGCACATCTGGTTTCCAGAATGAAAAAGCCATCTCTAAGAGACGTTTCCAAGGACAGAGTTGGCGGGTCGTACTGTCCCTCAGAAACAAATGTGTGGAGAATGCCCCTTTCAGAGGACCACCATTTCTCCTGCGAGAAGCCTTCTACAATGTATGTTTGGAGGCATCAGGCGGGTGTCGTGTCCATCCCTCAGTGAAAACACTGTGTCGAGAACCATGTGCCAGGTACGTATTGCTTACAGCAGGTAGCAGTTTTCTCCAGGACCTTGTGTAATGCGGAGGAGTCGGCCCTAATGGGATCTCTGAGAAACAAGGTTGCGGAGACTGGAAACTTTCCCTGCCAACTGGATATCCGAAGACGGAATCCATTTCACGTCGATGTGCGGAAGTAGACGCCAGGGGCCTTGACCTGATGCCCAGAAAGGCGTCTGTGCGTAATACAACGTGGAGCGAACAACCGGAATCTTCCCGTGTAGAGTCCTGTAGCATGGACGTGTACAAGCATCTGGAGCGGGCCCTCTCGTTCCCTCGGAGATACGAGCCCGTGGCGAATGCCACGTCGAGGTCACGTCGTTTCTCAAGAGTACTCTGCCATTTCCAGTATCGGCCTTGAAGGATAGGCAAAGGGAAATGTCCCCGTATCGGAGTCCCCAGGATGTGGAGAAAGCAGCTGCCGGGAGACCCAAGTGCCCCCGAACGAGACGCCTTCTCACACACAGTTATGGACGCCTTGGAATGTGCGCTGTACTTCCTTCGGAGAAGGCGACCTTCCATGAATATCGTGTTTTCAGGAGAGAAAGCTGATGTCCAGGACGTGTGTGCAAGTCTTGGGAAGGGGCAAGGTCCTTCGGGCGAGCAGAGAATCTGTGGAGCAAGGCCCTTTCGGATAACCACAAGTTTCTCAAGTGTGAATCATTCTGGCTTGCATGTGTGGAGGCCATCGAAACACGCCCTCTCCCTCGGTCTGTGAAGCAGTCTCTGGAGAATTCCACTTTCCCGTCAGAGGAAGTTGGTTCCCGTGAGGAGCATTCTACCATCTTTCGCGAGAGGCGCGCGGAAAGGGCCTTAGACGTCGCGGAACGCAAGCCTGGGAATCAAGCAAGATCCACCGTGCAACACGACCCTTCCTACGAAACCATTCTAACGGATGTATGGGTTCTAACACTAGGGTAATGCCATGTCCTTGGCTTGGAGAAAGTCTTCTGTGGAGGATGCAGTGCAGCGACACTGTGGCTGTTCCACCGAGAAGCTTCCGAGCCTCTCTGTGTGGAGGCATCCCTAGAGTGCGCCAGTCTTCCGTTTGAGGAAAAAGAGTGTGAAGAAAAGCGCTGCCCGCTAACATCTTGATGCCAGAAGAGAAAGCGATTTCTCCTAGAGGTGTAGAAATAGAGGACGGGTGGTTTGTCCTTAGCCATGGAATCCAGATGGCAGTGACTGCAATTTTCAGAGCCGCTCAATTGTCCCGGCATAAAGCCTAGCGGCACGTCTGTGGGGCAGCATCAGGAAGGTGCCCTCTAGTTCCGCTGTTGGTAACGGTCTGCTTAGAAGAGGACGTTGAAGGAAACACTTGCTTTTTGAAGACACAAGCCTTTTCCATTTTCCGAGTGTAGCCTCGAGGAAACTGCCCAAAAACAATTTCATCAACCAGAGACTGTGGCCCATGGAACTCTAACCTGCCAGCTGGATATCTGAGGGTAGAAACACTTTCATATCTGTGTGTGGAAGGGCAGGCAAGTGGTCAGGATTCAGATGAGAGGAACTCATGCGTGGACATTGTAACTTAGAGCGAACATCAAATGAGCTCCTGTGAGAAGCCTGCAGGCCGGGAAGAGTTGAAGCCTCAGGATGAAGCCCAATCATTCCCACCGTGGAAGAAGTGTCTGCCTCAGGGACGACTCAGCGACACCCTGGATCCTTCAATCCTATACCCTGCTAGCCTCTGTGTGTTGAAGTCTCAGGAAAGGGCAATATCAGGCCCTGGGGAAAGAGTTGGGTGGAGATAGCCACTTTCGGCCACCAACGTGGTTCCTCAAAGGAGGAAGGCTTCTAGGAAGTATGTGTGGCCGTGTCAGGACAATGCCATCTCCGCCCATCGCCGAAAGATGACTGTGGAGGAAGGCACGTTCCAGGAACCTCTGGATTCCAGAAGAGAAAGCGATTTCTAGTGTAGGTATGAAAAGACAGGCAAGGAGCCAGTCCCTGTCTGGGAGATCCAAGTCCGTAGAGAGTACAACTTCTGAGCCACAACAAGTTTCTCCCCAAAGGAAATCTTCTAGCCCTGGGGTGGGCAAGCTTCAGCGGGGTTCCATATCCTTGCCTCTGAGAATCAGGCCTGTGGAGAAGGTCACTTCCCGGGAGCATCTACTTTCTGGAGACCCAAAGTGTGGGCTGGAGGTGGAAGACGGGACTAAGGGGCGTGTCCCTCTCAGGGAGAAAGCAGTCCCTGGAGACGGACACTTTCGTGAGCAACTCGTTCCCTCAAGCCAGAAGCATCCTGGCCTCTATTGATGAGAAGTAGCAGGATAATTCCTCAACCTCCGCCCTGCGAAATAGACTGTGGGCAATGCCACTTCCCACAAACACCGTGTCTCCAGAAGAGAATTGCCATGTCCAATCCAAAAGCGGGTAGGCCTAGGAGAGGGGCCACGGCCTCACGCTGTGAAAAGGGGTTGGGGACCTGCACCATTCAGAGAACCACAAGGCTGTCCAACTAGAAGCCTTCTAGCACGCATGGGTTGAGGCCTCCTAAACATGCCCCATTCTTCCCTCTGTGAAAGGAGCCTCTGGGCAATGCAACTGTCCCGTAAGTGGAAGTCCTCTCCTGCCGGAATCTTTGGAGCACGTTTGTCTAGAGGCACGGCCAAAGTGCCATGCCCTTCGCTCAGATCATGAGGCCTGCGAATAAAGCACGTTTCCGTGAAGAACACGACACTTCCAAACAAACGCCTCGGAGCAGATCCGTGTGTTTTCACATGAGGAAATGCCGTATCCTCCGTTGGGCGAAGGAATGCTGGGGAGGAGGCCATTTCGGCAACATCGTAGTTTTTCACGCCATAAAAAGCCCAGCCTCGGTGTGTGCCACGATCACGAGAGGGCCATCGAATTTCCCGGGAGATACGCGACGATGGAGGATCCGGTGTGCACTCACATCTTGTTTTCCCAAGAGAAAAGCCATTTCTCATAGTTGTGTGGAAGTATAGGGAAGGGGGCTTGTCCTTAGGATGAGAAACAAGACCGTGGAGAGTGCCACTTTCAGAGCACCCCAAGCATCTCTTTTGAGAAGCCTGGTTGCCCCAGTGCCTTGTCGCATCCGAAAAGTGCCTAACCTTCCCTCATTGAAAACACTCTCTTTGGAATACAGCGTTCAAGTCCCCTCTTGCTTCCTGAAGATACAAAGCTTTTCCAAGGCAGGGGTTTGATCAGGAGGAAACATCCCTACACGGATCTCTGGAAAACAAGACGTGGGAATGGTCATCGTCACGGCCATCTGAATGCCGGAAGATAGATCCATCTTCATTCCTGTGTGCGGAAGCATAGGCAAGGGCCTAGGACCCTATCTTTAGAAACAAGTCTCTGGAGACGAGAATGTTCAGCACACTGCAGGTGTCCTGCCGGAGAGGTGTTCTAGCATGGGTGTGTGCAAGCATCGGGAGAGTTCCATCTCCTTCCGTCTGCGAGACAAGCCTGCGGAGAAGGCCACTTGGCGATAACATTTGGTTTCCAGATTTCCAAACGAGTTCCAGGAGAGGTGCGGGACGATAGGCCAGGTAACATATCCCCCAGGGTTCCAGTAACAGTTCTGGGGAAGCACAGGTCCCAGGAAACACAAGTTCCTTCCGAGGAGATGCTTTCTAATAGATAGGTCCAGAAGTCTCTGTACATTGCCTACCCTTGCTTGTGGGAGGGAAGTTGGGTGGAATGCGAATTCCACTACCATCTTGTTTCCACAAGAGGGAAATCGATTCATTCCAATATATGCGCTGGAGCCTAGGGGAAAGGGGCGATGTCCTGACGCTTTGAGGGAAGAGTGTGGAACAGGCATCGTTGAGGGAACCACAAGTTTCTCAAGCGAGGAGCCTTCTAGCATTGCCGGGGTGAAACGACGGAAACATGCACGACCCTTCCCTCAGTGAATAGGCTCTAGGGAATGCCAATTTCTCCTCAGAGGAACATTGTCCCGGTGCGAAGCTCTCTAGCGTGTTGGTCTGGAGGCCAGCGGAGAGGGCCACATATACTTCGCTAAAGAAAGCTATCTGTGAAGAAAGACAGGGTCAGTGAGGGAACCACACGTCCCACCAAACCCACTGTAACACACGGAGACGTTTTAGCCTGAGGAAAGGCCTTATCCTTGCCTTGGAGAGAATGCATTTGGGAATACCTGTGCTGCCCCGGCGTTGGTTTGCAAAGGAGCACCTTCCTAACTGATATGTGTGGGAGTGGGCCATGTCCTTACACTTGGAGACAAGTCTGTGGAGCAAGCACCGTTCGGGGAACCACCAAGGCCTCGAGCGAGAAGCATTCCGGCCTCCATGTTCTGAAACTCCCGAAACCCGGGCTCTCTTGGCGTCTCAGAATAAATCTCTGGGGAATGCAACGTTCCCTCAGAGGAAGCATGTCCCAGCGAGACATTTTGTGGCACGTTTCTCTAGAGGTACGTGGATGTGTGGTCGCATTCAGGAGGTGCGGTGTCCTCGGCCGGGAGGAACAATTCTGTGGAGAAGGCGACTTCGGCCCCAATGTGCTTTTTCAAGAAAGAAGCTTCCTTCGGCGAAAAGCGTGGAAGAATCACTGTAATGCCACCTTCTTCGCTCTGAGCAGCAGGACGGTAGGCAACCCTACATTCCAAGCACACCTGCTTTCCAGAATGAAAAAGCCATCTCTAAGAGACGTTTCCAAGGACAGAGTTGGCGGGTCGTACTGTCCCTCAGAAACAAATGTGTGGAGAATGCCCCTTTCAGAGGACCACCATTTCTCCTGCAAAAAGCCTTCTACAATGTATGTTTGGAGGCATGAGGCGGGTGTCGTGTCCATCCCTCAGTGAAAACACTGTGTCGAGAACCATGTGCCAGGTACGTATTGCTTACAGCAGGTAGCAGTTTTCTCCAGGACCTTGTGTAATGCGGAGGAGTCGGCCCTAATGGGATCTCTGAGAAACAAGGCTGCGGAGACTGGAAACTTTCCCTGCCAACTGGATATCCGAAGACGGAATCCATTTCACGTCGATGTGCGAAAGTAGACGCCAGGGGCCTTGACCTGATGTTCAAAATGGCGTCTGTGCGTAATACAACGTGGAGCGAACAACCGGAATCTTCCCGTGTGGAGTCCTGTAGCATGGATGTGTACAAGCATCTGGAGCGGGCCCTCTCGTTCCCTCGGAGATACGAGCCCGTGGCGAATGCCACGTCGAGGTCACGTCGTTTGTCAAGAGTTCTCTGCCATTTCCAGTATCGGCCTTGAAGGATAGGCAAAGGGAAATGTCCCCGTATCGGAGTCCCCAGGATGTGGAGAAAGCAGCTGCCAGGAAACCCATGTGCCCCCGAACGAGACGCTTTCTCACACACAGGTATGGACGCCTTGAAATGTGCGATATACTTCCTTCGGAGAAGGCGTCCTTCCATGAATATTGTGTTTTCAGGAGAGAAAGCTGATGTCCAGGACGTGTGTGCAAGTCTTGGGAAGGGGCAAGGTCCTTCGGGCGAGCAGAGAATCTGTGGAGCAAGCCCCTTTCGGATAACCACAAGTTTCTCAAGTGTGAATCATTCTGGCTTGCATGTGTGGAGGCCATCGAAACACGCCCTCTCCCTCGGTCTGTGAAGCAGTCTCTGGAGAATTCCACTTTCCCGTCAGAGGAAGTTGGTTCCCGTGAGGAGCATTCTACCATCTTTCGCGAGAGGCGCGCGGAAAGTGCCTTAGAAGTCGCGGAACGCAAGCCTGGGAATAAAGCAAGATCCACCGTGCAACACGACCCTTCCAACGAAAGCATTCTAACGGATGTATGGGTTCTAACACTAGGGTAATGCCGTCTCCTTGGCTTGGACAAAGTCTTCTGTGCAGGATGCAGTGCAGCGACACTGTGGCTGTTCCACCGAGAAGCTTCCGAGCCTCTCTGTGTGGAGGCATCCCTAGAGTGCGCCAGTCTTCCGTTTGAGGAAAAAGAGTGTGAAGAAAAGCGCTGCCCGCTAACATCTTGATGCCAGAAGAGAAAGCGATTTCTCCTAGAGGTGTAGAAATAGAGGACGGGTGGTTTGTCCTTAGCCATGGAATCCAGATGGCAGTGACTGCAATTTTCAGAGCCGCACAATTGTCCCGGCATGAAGCCTAGCGGCACGTCTGTGGGGCAGCATCAGGAAGGTGCCCTCTAGTTCCGCTGTTGGTAACGGTCTGCTTAGAAGAGGACGTTGAAGGAAACACTTGCTTTTTGAAGACACAAGCCTTTTCCATTATCCGAGTGTAGCCTCGAGGAAACTGCCCAAAACAAATTCATCAACCAGAGCCTGTGGCCCATGGAACTCTAACCTGCCAGCTGGATATCTGAGGGTAGAAACACTTTCATATCTGTGTGTGGAAGGGCAGGCAAGTGGCCAGGATTCGGATGAGAGGAACTCATGCGTGGACATTGTAACTTAGAGCGAACATCAAATGAGCTCCTGTGAGAAGCCTGCAGGCCGGGAAGTGTTGAAGCGTCAGGATGAAGCCCAATCATTCCCACCGTGGAAGAAGTGTCTGCCTCAGGCACGACTCAGCGACACCCTGGATCCTTCAATCCTATACCCTGCTAGCCTCTGTGTGTTGAACTCTCAGGAAAGTGCAATATCAGGCCCTGGGGAAAGAGTTGGGTGGAGATAGCCACTTTCGGCCACCAACGTGGTTCCTCAAAGGGGGAAGGCTTCTAGGAAGTATGTGTTGCCGTGTCAGGACAATGCCATCTCCGCCCATCGCCGAAAGATGACTGTGGAGGAAGGCACGTTCCAGGAACCTCTGGATTCCAGAAGAGAAAGCGATTTCTAGTGTAGGTATGAAAAGACAGGCAAGGAGCCAGTCCCTGTCTGCGAGATCCAAGTCCGTGGAGAGTACAACTTCCGAGCCACAACAAGTTTCCCCCCAAAGGAAATATTCTAGCCCTGGGGTGGGCAAGCTTCGGCGGGGTTCCATATCCTTGCCTCTGAGAATCAGGCCTGTGGAGAAGGTCACTTCCCGGGAGCATCTACTTTCTGGAGGTCCAAAGTGTGGGCACGGAGGTGGAAGACGGGACTAAGGGGCGTGTCCCTGTCAGGGAGTAAGCAGTCCCTGGAGACGGACACTTTCGTGAGCAACTCGTTCCCTCAAGCCAGAAGCATCCTGGCCTCTATTGATGAGAAGTAGCAGGATAACTCCTCAACCTCCGCCCTGCGAAATAGACTCTGGGCAATGCCACTTCCCACAAACACCGTGTCTCCAGAAGAGAATTGCCATGTCCAATCCAAAAGCGGGTAGGCCTAGGAGAGGGGCCACGGCCTCACGCTGTGAAAAGGGGTTGGGGACCTGCACCATTCAGAGAACCACAAGGCTGTCCAACTAGAAGCCTTCTAGCACGCATGGGTTGAGGCCTCCTAAACATGCCCCATTCTTCCCTCTGTGAAAGGAGCCTCTGGGCAATGCAACTGTCCCGTAAGTAGAAGTCCTCTCCTCCCAGAATCTTTGGAGCACGTTTGTCTAGAGGCACGGCCAAAGTGCCATGCCCTTCGCTCAGATCATGAGGCCTGCGAATAAAGCACGTTTCCGTGAAGAACACGACACTTCCAAACAAACGCCTCGGAGCAGATCCGTGTGTTTTCACATGAGGAAATGCCGTATCCTCCGTTGGGCGAAGGAATGCTGGGGAGGAGGCCATTTCGGCAACATCGTAGTTTTTCACGCCATAAAAATCCAAGCCTCGGTGTGTGCCACGATCACGAGAGGGCCATCGAATTTCCCGGGAGATACGCGACGATGGAGGATCCAGTGTGCACTCACATCTTGTTTTCCCAAGAGAAAAGCCATTTCTCCTAGATATGTGGAAGTATAGGGAAGGGGGCTTGTCCTTAGGGTGAGAAACAAGACCGTGGAGAGTGCCACTTTCAGAGCACCCCAAGCATCTCTTTTGAGAAGCCTGGTTGCCCCAGTGCCTTGTCGCATCCGAAAAGTGACTAACCTTCCCTCATTGAAAACACTCTCTTTGGAATACAGCGTTCAAGTCCCCTCTTGCTTCCTGAAGATACAAAGCTTTTCCAAGGCAGGTGTTTGATCAGGAGGAAACATCCCTACACGGATCTCCGGAAAACAAGACGTGGGAATGGTCATCGTCATGGCCATCTGAATGCCGGAAGATTGATCCATCTTCATTCCTGTGTGCGGAAGCATAGGCAAGGGCCTAGGACCCTATCTTAGAAACAAGTCTCTGGAGACGAGAATGTTCAGCACACCGCTGGTGTCCTGCCGGAGAGGTGTTTTAGCATGGGTGTGTGCAAGCATCGGGAGAGTTCCATCTCCTTCCGTCTGCGAGACAAGCCTGCGGAGAAGGCCACTTGGCGATAACATTTGGTTTCCAGATTTCCAAACGAGTTCCAGGAGAGGTGCGGGACGATAGGCCAGGTAACATGTCCCCCAGGGTTCCAGTAACAGTTCTGGGGAAGCACAGGTCCCAGGAAACACAAGTTCTTTCCGAGGAGATGCTTTCTAATACATAGGTCCAGAAGTCTCTGTACATTGCCTACCCTTGCTTGTGGGAGGCAAGTTGGGTGGAATGCGAATTCCACTACCATCTTGTTTCCACAAGAGGGAAATCGATTCATTCCAATATATGCGCTGGAGCCTAGGGGAAAGGGGCGATGTCCTGACGCTTTGAGGGAAGAGTGTGGAACAGGCATCGTTGAGGAAACCACAAGTTTCTCAAGCGAGGAGCCTTCTAGCATTGCCGGGTGAAACGACCGAAACATGCACGACCCTTCCCTCAGTGAATAGGCTCTAGGGAATGCCAATTTCCCCTCAGAGGAAGATTTTCCCGGTGCGAAGATCTCTAGCGTGTTGGTCTGGAGGCCAGCGGAGAGGGCCACATATACTTCGCTAAAGAAAGCTATCTGTGAAGAAAGACAGGGTCAGTGAGGGAACCACACGTCCCATCAAACCTACTGAAACACACGGAGACGTTTTAGCCTGAGGAAAGGCCTTATCCTTGCCTTGGAGAGAATGCATTTGGGAGTACCTGTGCTGCCCCGGCGTTGGTTTGCAAAGGAGCACCTTCCTACCTTATATGTGTGGGAGTGGGCCATGTCCTTACATTTGGAGACAAGTCTGTGGAGCAAGCACCGTTCGGGGAACCACCAAGGCCTCGAGCGAGAAGCATTTCGGCCTCCATGTTCTGAAACTCCCGAAACCCGGGCTCTCTTGGCGTCTCAGAATAAATCTCTGGGGAATGCAACGTTCCCTCAGAGGAAGCATGTCCCAGCGAGACATTTTGTGGCACGTTTCTCTAGAGGTACGGGGATGTGTGGTCGCATTCAGGAGGTGCGCTGTCCTCGGCCGGGAGAAACAATTCTGTGGAGAAGGCGACTTCGGCCCCAATGTGCTTTTTCAAGAAAGAAGCTTCCTTCGGCGAAAAGCGTGGAAGTATCCCTGTAATGCCACCTTCTTCGCTCTGAGCAGCAGGACGGTAGGCAACCCTACTTTCCAAGCACATCTGGTTTCCAGAATGAAAAAGCCATCTCTAAGAGACGTTTCCAAGGACAGAGTTGGCGGGTCGTACTGTCCCTCAGAAACAAATGTGTGGAGAATGCCCCTTTCAGAGGACCACCATTTCTCCTGCGAAAAGCCTTCTACAATGTATGTTTGGAGGCATGAGGCGGGTGTCGTGTCCATCCCTCAGTGAAAACACTGTGTCGAGAACCATGTGCCAGGTACGTATTGCTTACAGCAGGTAGCAGTTTTCTCCAGGACCTTGTGTAATGCGGAGGAGTCGGCCCTAATGGGATCTCTGAGAAACAAGGCTGCGGAGACTGGAAACTTTCCCTGCCAACTGGATATCCGAAGACGGAATCCATTTCACGTCGATGTGCGAAAGTAGACGCCAGGGGCCTTGACCTGATGATCAAAATGGCGTCTGTGCGTAATACAACGTGGAGCGAACAACCGGAATCTTCCCGTGTGGAGTCCTGTAGCATGGATGTGTACAAGCATCTGGAGCGGGCCCTCTCGTTCCCTCGGAGATACGAGCCCGTGGCGAATGCCACGTCGAGGTCACGTCGTTTCTCAAGAGTTCTCTGCCATTTCCAGTATCGGCCTTGAAGGATAGGCAAAGGGAAATGTCCCCGTATCGGAGTCCCCAGGATGTGGAGAAAGCAGCTGCCGGGAGACCCAAGTGCCCCCGAACGAGACGCCTTCTCACACACAGTTATGGACGCCTTGGAATGTGCGATGTACTTCCTTCGGAGAAGGCGACCTCCATGAATATCGTGTTTTCAGGAGAGAAAGCTGATGTCCAGGACGTGTGTGCAAGTCTTGGGAAGGGGCAAGGTCCTTAGGGCGAGCAGAGAATCTGTGGAGCAAGCCCCTTTCGGATAACCACAAGTTTCTCAAGTGTGAATCATTCTGGCTTGCATGTGTGGAGGCCATCGAAACACGCCCTCTCCCTCGGTCTGTGAAGCAGTCTCTGGAGAATTCCACTTTCCCGTCAGAGGAAGTTGGTTCCCGTGAGGAGCATTCTACCATCTTTCGCGAGAGGCGCGCGGAAAGGGCCTTAGACGTCGCGGGACGCAAGCCTGGGAATCAAGCAAGATCCACCGTGCAACACGACCCTTCCAACGAAACCATTCTAACGGATGTATGGGTTCTAACACTAGGGTAATGCCGTGTCCTTGGCTTGGAGAAAGTCTTCTGTGGAGGATGCAGTGCAGCGACACTGTGGCTGTTCCACCGAGAAGCTTCCGAGCCTCTCTGTGTGGAGGCATCCCTAGAGTGCGCCAGTCTTCCGTTGAGGAAAAAGAGTGTGAAGAAAAGCGCTGCCCGCTAACATCTTGATGCCAGAAGAGAAAGCGATTTCTCCTAGAGGTGTAGAAATAGAGGACGGGTGGTTTGTCCTTAGCCATGGAATCCAGATGGCAGTGACTGCAATTTTCAGAGCCGCACAATTGTCCCGGCATGAAGCCAAGCGGCACGTCTGTGGGGCAGCATCAGGAAGGTGCCCTCTAGTTCCGCTGTTGGTAACGGTCTGCTTAGAAGAGGACGTTGAAGGAAACACTTGCTTTTTGAAGACACAAGCCTTTTCCATTTTCCGAGTGTAGCCTCGAGGAAACTGCCCAAAAACAATTTCATCAACCAGAGACTGTGGCCCATGGAACTCTAACCTGCCAGCTGGATATCTGAGGGTAGAAACACTTTCATATCTGTGTGTGGAAGGGCAGGCAAGTGGCCAGGATTCAGATGAGAGGAACTCATGCGTGGACATTGTAACTTAGAGCGAACATCAAATGAGCTCCTGTGAGAAGCCTGCAGGCCGGGAAGAGTTGAAGCCTCAGGATGAAGCCCAATCATTCCCACCGTGGAAGAAGTGTCTGCCTCAGGCACGACTCAGCGACACCCTGGATCCTTCAATCCTATACCCTGCTAGCCTCTGTGTGTTGAAGTCTCAGGAATGGGCAATATCAGGCCCTGGGGAAAGAGTTGTGTGGAGATAGCCACTTTCGGCCACCAACGTGGTTCCTCAAAGGAGGAAGGCTTCTAGGAAGTATGTGTGGCCGTGTCAGGACAATGCCATCTCCGCCCATCGCCGAAAGATGACTGTGGAGGAAGGCACGTTCCAGGAACCTCTGGATTCCAGAAGAGAAAGCGATTTCTAGTGTAGGTATGAAAAGACAGGCAAGGAGCCAGTCCCTGTCTGGGAGATCCAAGTCCGTAGAGAGTACAACTTCTGAGCCACAACAAGTTTCTCCCCAAAGGAAATCTTCTAGCCCTGGGGTGGGCAAGCTTCGGCGGGGTTCCATATCCTTGCCTCTGAGAATCAGGCCTGTGGAGAAGGTCACTTCCCGGGAGCATCTACTTTCTGGAGACGCAAAGTGTGGGCACGGAGGTGGAAGACGGGACTAAGGGGCGTGTCCCTCTCAGGGAGAAAGCAGTCCCTGGAGACGGACACTTTCGTGAGCAACTCGTTCCCTCAAGCCAGAAGCATCCTGGCCTCTATTGATGAGAAGTAGCAGGATAATTCCTCAACCTCCGCCCTGCGAAATAGACTGTGGGCAATGCCACTTCCCACAAACACCGTGTCTCCAGAAGAGAATTGCCATGTCCAATCCAAAAGCGGGTAGGCCTAGGAGAGGGGCCACGGCCTCACGCTGTGAAAAGGGGTTGGGGACCTGCACCATTCAGAGAACCACAAGGCTGTCCAACTAGAAGCCTTCTAGCACGCATGGGTTGAGGCCTCCTAAACATGCCCCATTCTTCCCTCTGTGAAAGGAGCCTCTGGGCAATGCAACTGTCCCGTAAGGGGAAGTCCTCTCCTGCCAGAATCTTTGGAGCACGTTTGTCTAGAGGCACGGCCAAAGTGCCATGCCCTTCGCTCAGATCATGAGGCCTGCGAATAAAGCACGTTTCCGTGAAGAACACGACACTTCCAAACAAACGCCTCGGAGCAGATCCGTGTGTTTTCACATGAGGAAATGCCGTATCCTCCGTTGGGCGAAGGAATGCTGGGGAGGAGGCCATTTCGGCAACATCGTAGTTTTTCACGCCATAAAAATCCCAGCCTCGGTGTGTGCCACGATCACGAGAGGGCCATCGAATTTCCCGGGAGATACGCGACGATGGAGGATCCGGTGTGCACTCACATCTTGTTTTCCCAAGAGAAAAGCCATTTCTCATAGTTGTGTGGAAGTATAGGGAAGGGGGCTTGTCCTTAGGATGAGAAACAAGACCGTGGAGAGTGCCACTTTCAGAGCACCCCAAGCATCTCTTTTGAGAAGCCTGGTTGCCCCAGTGCCATGTCGCATCCGAAAAGTGCCTAACCTTCCCTCATTGAAAACACTCTCTTTGGAATACAGCGTTCAAGTCCCCTCTTGCTTCCTGAAGATACAAAGCTTTTCCAAGGCAGGGGTTTGATCAGGAGGAAACATCCCTACACGGATCTCTGGAAAACAAGACGTGGGAATGGTCATCGTCACGGCCATCTGAATGCCGGAAGATAGATCCATCTTCATTCCTGTGTGCGGAAGCATAGGCAAGGGCCTAGGACCCTATCTTTAGAAACAAGTCTCTGGAGACGAGAATGTTCAGCACACTGCAGGTGTCCTGCCGGAGAGGTGTTCTAGCATGGGTGTGTGCAAGCATCGGGAGAGTTCCATCTCCTTCCGTCTGCGAGACAAGCCTGCGGAGAAGGCCACTTGGCGATAACATTTGGTTTCCAGATTTCCAAACGAGTTCCAGGAGAGGTGCGGGACGATAGGCCAGGTAACATATCCCCCAGGGTTCCAGTAACAGTTCTGGGGAAGCACAGGTCCCAGGAAACACAAGTTCCTTCCGAGGAGATGCTTTCTAATACATAGGTCCAGAAGTCTCTGTACATTGCCTACCCTTGCTTGTGGGAGGGAAGTTGGGTGGAATGCGAATTCCACTACCATCTTGTTTCCACAAGAGGGAAATCGATTCATTCCAATATATGCGCTGGAGCCTAGGGGAAAGGGGCGATGTCCTGACGCTTTGAGGGAAGAGTGTGGAACAGGCATCGTTGAGGGAACCACAAGTTTCTCAAGCGAGGAGCCTTCTAGCATTGCCGGGGTGAAACGACGGAACCATGCACGACCCTTCCCTCAGTGAATAGGCTCTAGGGAATGCCAATTTCCCCTCAGAGGAAGATTGTCCCGGTGCGAAGCTCTCTAGCGTGTTGGTCTGGAGGCCAGCGGAGAGGGCCACATATACTTCGCTAAAGAAAGCTATCTGTGAAGAAAGACAGGGTCAGTGAGGGAACCACACGTCCCACCAAACCCACTGTAACACACGGAGACGTTTTAGCCTGAGGAAAGGCCTTATCCTTGCCTTGGAGAGAATGCATTTGGGAATACCTGTGCTGCCCCGGCGTTGGTTTGCAAAGGAGCACCTTCCTAACTGATATGTGTGGGAGTGGGCCATGTCCTTACACTTGGAGACAAGTCTGTGGAGCAAGCACCGTTCGGGGAACCACCAAGGCCTCGAGCGAGAAGCATTCCGGCCTCCATGTTCTGAAACTCCCGAAACCCGGGCTCTCTTGGCGTCTCAGAATAAATCTCTGGGGAATGCAACGTTCCCTCAGAGGAAGCATGTCCCAGCGAGACATTTTGTGGCACGTTTCTCTAGAGGTACGTGGATGTGTGGTCGCATTCAGGAGGTGCGGTGTCCTTGGCCGGGAGGAACAATTCTGTGGAGAAGGCGACTTCGGCCCCAATGTGCTTTTTCAAGAAAGAAGCTTCCTTCGGCGAAAAGCGTGGAAGAATCACTGTAATGCCACCTTCTTCGCTCTGAGCAGCAGGACGGTAGGCAACCCTACATTCCAAGCACACCTGCTTTCCAGAATGAAAAAGCCATCTCTAAGAGACGTTTCCAAGGACAGAGTTGGCGTGTCGTACTGTCCCTCAGAAACAAATGTGTGGAGAATGCCCCTTTCAGAGGACCACCATTTCTCCTGCAAAAAGCCTTCTACAATGTATGTTTGGAGGCATGAGGCGGGTGTCGTGTCCATCCCTCAGTGAAAACACTGTGTCGAGAACCATGTGCCAGGTACGTATTGCTTACAGCAGGTAGCAGTTTTCTCCAGGACCTTGTGTAATGCGGAGGAGTCGGCCCTAATGGGATCTCTGAGAAACAAGGCTGCGGAGACTGGAAACTTTCCCTGCCAACTGGATATCCGAAGACGGAATCCATTTCACGTCGATGTGCGAAAGTAGACGCCAGGGGCCTTGACCTGATGTTCAAAATGGCGTCTGTGCGTAATACAACGTGGAGCGAACAACCGGAATCTTCCCGTGTGGAGTCCTGTAGCATGGATGTGTACAAGCATCTGGAGCGGGCCCTCTCGTTCCCTCGGAGATACGAGCCCGTGGCGAATGCCACGTCGAGGTCACGTCGTTTGTCAAGAGTTCTCTGCCATTTCCAGTATCGGCCTTGAAGGATAGGCAAAGGGAAATGTCCCCGTATCGGAGTCCCCAGGATGTGGAGAAAGCAGCTGCCAGGAAACCCATGTGCCCCCGAACGAGACGCTTTCTCACACACAGGTATGGACGCCTTGAAATGTGCGATATACTTCCTTCGGAGAAGGCGTCCTTCCATGAATATTGTGTTTTCAGGAGAGAAAGCTGATGTCCAGGACGTGTGTGCAAGTCTTGGGAAGGGGCAAGGTCCTTCGGGCGAGCAGAGAATCTGTGGAGCAAGCCCCTTTCGGATAACCACAAGTTTCTCAAGTGTGAATCATTCTGGCTTGCATGTGTGGAGGCCATCGAAACACGCCCTCTCCCTCGGTCTGTGAAGCAGTCTCTGGAGAATTCCACTTTCCCGTCAGAGGAAGTTGGTTCCCGTGAGGAGCATTCTACCATCTTTCGCGAGAGGCGCGCGGAAAGTGCCTTAGAAGTCGCGGAACGCAAGCCTGGGAATAAAGCAAGATCCACCGTGCAACACGACCCTTCCAACGAAAGCATTCTAACGGATGTATGGGTTCTAACACTAGGGTAATGCCGTCTCCTTGGCTTGGACAAAGTCTTCTGTGCAGGATGCAGTGCAGCGACACTGTGGCTGTTCCACCGAGAAGCTTCCGAGCCTCTCTGTGTGGAGGCATCCCTAGAGTGCGCCAGTCTTCCGTTTGAGGAAAAAGAGTGTGAAGAAAAGCGCTGCCCGCTAACATCTTGATGCCAGAAGAGAAAGCGATTTCTCCTAGAGGTGTAGAAATAGAGGACGGGTGGTTTGTCCTTAGCCATGGAATCCAGATGGCAGTGACTGCAATTTTCAGAGCCGCACAATTGTCCCGGCATGAAGCCTAGCGGCACGTCTGTGGGGCAGCATCAGGAAGGTGCCCTCTAGTTCCGCTGTTGGTAACGGTCTGCTTAGAAGAGGACGTTGAAGGAAACACTTGCTTTTTGAAGACACAAGCCTTTTCCATTATCCGAGTGTAGCCTCGAGGAAACTGCCCAAAAACAAATTCATCAACCAGAGCCTGTGGCCCATGGAACTCTAACCTGCCAGCTGGATATCTGAGGGTAGAAACACTTTCATATCTGTGTGTGGAAGGGCAGGCAAGTGGCCAGGATTCGGATGAGAGGAACTCATGCGTGGACATTGTAACTTAGAGCGAACATCAAATGAGCTCCTGTGAGAAGCCTGCAGGCCGGGAAGTGTTGAAGCGTCAGGATGAAGCCCAATCATTCCCACCGTGGAAGAAGTGTCTGCCTCAGGCACGACTCAGCGACACCCTGGATCCTTCAATCCTATACCCTGCTAGCCTCTGTGTGTTGAACTCTCAGGAAAGGGCAATATCAGGCCCTGGGGAAAGAGTTGGGTGGAGATAGCCACTTTCGGCCACCAACGTGGTTCCTCAAAGGGGGAAGGCTTCTAGGAAGTATGTGTTGCCGTGTCAGGACAATGCCATCTCCGCCCATCGCCGAAAGATGACTGTGGAGGAAGGCACGTTCCAGGAACCTCTGGATTCCAGAAGAGAAAGCGATTTCTAGTGTAGGTATGAAAAGACAGGCAAGGAGCCAGTCCCTGTCTGGGAGATCCAAGTCCGTGGAGAGTACAACTTCCGAGCCACAACAAGTTTCTCCCCAAAGGAAATATTCTAGCCCTGGGGTGGGCAAGCTTCGGCGGGGTTCCATATCCTTGCCTCTGAGAATCAGGCCTGTGGAGAAGGTCACTTCCCGGGAGCATCTACTTTCTGGAGGTCCAAAGTGTGGGCACGGAAGTGGAAGACGGGACTAAGGGGCGTGTCCCTGTCAGGGAGTAAGCAGTCCCTGGAGACGGACACTTTCGTGAGCAACTCGTTCCCTCAAGCCAGAAGCATCCTGGCCTCTATTGATGAGAAGTAGCAGGATAATTCCTCAACCTCCGCCCTGCGAAATAGACTGTGGGCAATGCCACTTCCCACAAACACCGTGTCTCCAGAAGAGAATTGCCATGTCCAATCCAAAAGCGGGTAGGCCTAGGAGAGGGGCCACGGCCTCACGCTGTGAAAAGGGGTTGGGGACCTGCACCATTCAGAGAACCACAAGGCTGTCCAACTAGAAGCCTTCTAGCACGCATGGGTTGAGGCCTCCTAAACATGCCCCATTCTTCCCTCTGTGAAAGGAGCCTCTGGGCAATGCAACTGTCCCGTAAGGGGAAGTCCTCTCCTGCCAGAATCTTTGGAGCACGTTTGTCTAGAGGCACGGCCAAAGTGCCATGCCCTTCGCTCAGATCATGAGGCCTGCGAATAAAGCACGTTTCCGTGAAGAACACGACACTTCCAAACAAACGCCTCGGAGCAGATCCGTGTGTTTTCACATGAGGAAATGCCGTATCCTCCGTTGGGCGAAGGAATGCTGGGGAGGAGGCCATTTCGGCAACATCGTAGTTTTTCACGCCATAAAAATCCCAGCCTCGGTGTGTGCCACGATCACGAGAGGGCCATCGAATTTCCCGGGAGATACGCGACGATGGAGGATCCGGTGTGCACTCACATCTTGTTTTCCCAAGAGAAAAGCCATTTCTCATAGTTGTGTGGAAGTATAGGGAAGGGGGCTTGTCCTTAGGATGAGAAACAAGACCGTGGAGAGTGCCACTTTCAGAGCACCCCAAGCATCTCTTTTGAGAAGCCTGGTTGCCCCAGTGCCATGTCGCATCCGAAAAGTGCCTAACCTTCCCTCATTGAAAACACTCTCTTTGGAATACAGCGTTCAAGTCCCCTCTTGCTTCCTGAAGATACAAAGCTTTTCCAAGGCAGGGGTTTGATCAGGAGGAAACATCCCTACACGGATCTCTGGAAAACAAGACGTGGGAATGGTCATCGTCACGGCCATCTGAATGCCGGAAGATAGATCCATCTTCATTCCTGTGTGCGGAAGCATAGGCAAGGGCCTAGGACCCTATCTTTAGAAACAAGTCTCTGGAGACGAGAATGTTCAGCACACTGCAGGTGTCCTGCCGGAGAGGTGTTCTAGCATGGGTGTGTGCAAGCATCGGGAGAGTTCCATCTCCTTCCGTCTGCGAGACAAGCCTGCGGAGAAGGCCACTTGGCGATAACATTTGGTTTCCAGATTTCCAAACGAGTTCCAGGAGAGGTGCGGGACGATAGGCCAGGTAACATATCCCCCAGGGTTCCAGTAACAGTTCTGGGGAAGCACAGGTCCCAGGAAACACAAGTTCCTTCCGAGGAGATGCTTTCTAATACATAGGTCCAGAAGTCTCTGTACATTGCCTACCCTTGCTTGTGGGAGGGAAGTTGGGTGGAATGCGAATTCCACTACCATCTTGTTTCCACAAGAGGGAAATCGATTCATTCCAATATATGCGCTGGAGCCTAGGGGAAAGGGGCGATGTCCTGACGCTTTGAGGGAAGAGTGTGGAACAGGCATCGTTGAGGGAACCACAAGTTTCTCAAGCGAGGAGCCTTCTAGCATTGCCGGGGTGAAACGACGGAACCATGCACGACCCTTCCCTCAGTGAATAGGCTCTAGGGAATGCCAATTTCCCCTCAGAGGAAGATTGTCCCGGTGCGAAGCTCTCTAGCGTGTTGGTCTGGAGGCCAGCGGAGAGGGCCACATATACTTCGCTAAAGAAAGCTATCTGTGAAGAAAGACAGGGTCAGTGAGGGAACCACACGTCCCACCAAACCCACTGTAACACACGGAGACGTTTTAGCCTGAGGAAAGGCCTTATCCTTGCCTTGGAGAGAATGCATTTGGGAATACCTGTGCTGCCCCGGCGTTGGTTTGCAAAGGAGCACCTTCCTAACTGATATGTGTGGGAGTGGGCCATGTCCTTACACTTGGAGACAAGTCTGTGGAGCAAGCACCGTTCGGGGAACCACCAAGGCCTCGAGCGAGAAGCATTCCGGCCTCCATGTTCTGAAACTCCCGAAACCCGGGCTCTCTTGGCGTCTCAGAATAAATCTCTGGGGAATGCAACGTTCCCTCAGAGGAAGCATGTCCCAGCGAGACATTTTGTGGCACGTTTCTCTAGAGGTACGTGGATGTGTGGTCGCATTCAGGAGGTGCGGTGTCCTTGGCCGGGAGGAACAATTCTGTGGAGAAGGCGACTTCGGCCCCAATGTGCTTTTTCAAGAAAGAAGCTTCCTTCGGCGAAAAGCGTGGAAGAATCACTGTAATGCCACCTTCTTCGCTCTGAGCAGCAGGACGGTAGGCAACCCTACATTCCAAGCACACCTGCTTTCCAGAATGAAAAAGCCATCTCTAAGAGACGTTTCCAAGGACAGAGTTGGCGTGTCGTACTGTCCCTCAGAAACAAATGTGTGGAGAATGCCCCTTTCAGAGGACCACCATTTCTCCTGCAAAAAGCCTTCTACAATGTATGTTTGGAGGCATGAGGCGGGTGTCGTGTCCATCCCTCAGTGAAAACACTGTGTCGAGAACCATGTGCCAGGTACGTATTGCTTACAGCAGGTAGCAGTTTTCTCCAGGACCTTGTGTAATGCGGAGGAGTCGGCCCTAATGGGATCTCTGAGAAACAAGGCTGCGGAGACTGGAAACTTTCCCTGCCAACTGGATATCCGAAGACGGAATCCATTTCACGTCGATGTGCGAAAGTAGACGCCAGGGGCCTTGACCTGATGTTCAAAATGGCGTCTGTGCGTAATACAACGTGGAGCGAACAACCGGAATCTTCCCGTGTGGAGTCCTGTAGCATGGATGTGTACAAGCATCTGGAGCGGGCCCTCTCGTTCCCTCGGAGATACGAGCCCGTGGCGAATGCCACGTCGAGGTCACGTCGTTTGTCAAGAGTTCTCTGCCATTTCCAGTATCGGCCTTGAAGGATAGGCAAAGGGAAATGTCCCCGTATCGGAGTCCCCAGGATGTGGAGAAAGCAGCTGCCAGGAAACCCATGTGCCCCCGAACGAGACGCTTTCTCACACACAGGTATGGACGCCTTGAAATGTGCGATATACTTCCTTCGGAGAAGGCGTCCTTCCATGAATATTGTGTTTTCAGGAGAGAAAGCTGATGTCCAGGACGTGTGTGCAAGTCTTGGGAAGGGGCAAGGTCCTTCGGGCGAGCAGAGAATCTGTGGAGCAAGCCCCTTTCGGATAACCACAAGTTTCTCAAGTGTGAATCATTCTGGCTTGCATGTGTGGAGGCCATCGAAACACGCCCTCTCCCTCGGTCTGTGAAGCAGTCTCTGGAGAATTCCACTTTCCCGTCAGAGGAAGTTGGTTCCCGTGAGGAGCATTCTACCATCTTTCGCGAGAGGCGCGCGGAAAGTGCCTTAGAAGTCGCGGAACGCAAGCCTGGGAATAAAGCAAGATCCACCGTGCAACACGACCCTTCCAACGAAAGCATTCTAACGGATGTATGGGTTCTAACACTAGGGTAATGCCGTCTCCTTGGCTTGGACAAAGTCTTCTGTGCAGGATGCAGTGCAGCGACACTGTGGCTGTTCCACCGAGAAGCTTCCGAGCCTCTCTGTGTGGAGGCATCCCTAGAGTGCGCCAGTCTTCCGTTTGAGGAAAAAGAGTGTGAAGAAAAGCGCTGCCCGCTAACATCTTGATGCCAGAAGAGAAAGCGATTTCTCCTAGAGGTGTAGAAATAGAGGACGGGTGGTTTGTCCTTAGCCATGGAATCCAGATGGCAGTGACTGCAATTTTCAGAGCCGCACAATTGTCCCGGCATGAAGCCTAGCGGCACGTCTGTGGGGCAGCATCAGGAAGGTGCCCTCTAGTTCCGCTGTTGGTAACGGTCTGCTTAGAAGAGGACGTTGAAGGAAACACTTGCTTTTTGAAGACACAAGCCTTTTCCATTATCCGAGTGTAGCCTCGAGGAAACTGCCCAAAAACAAATTCATCAACCAGAGCCTGTGGCCCATGGAACTCTAACCTGCCAGCTGGATATCTGAGGGTAGAAACACTTTCATATCTGTGTGTGGAAGGGCAGGCAAGTGGCCAGGATTCGGATGAGAGGAACTCATGCGTGGACATTGTAACTTAGAGCGAACATCAAATGAGCTCCTGTGAGAAGCCTGCAGGCCGGGAAGTGTTGAAGCGTCAGGATGAAGCCCAATCATTCCCACCGTGGAAGAAGTGTCTGCCTCAGGCACGACTCAGCGACACCCTGGATCCTTCAATCCTATACCCTGCTAGCCTCTGTGTGTTGAACTCTCAGGAAAGGGCAATATCAGGCCCTGGGGAAAGAGTTGGGTGGAGATAGCCACTTTCGGCCACCAACGTGGTTCCTCAAAGGGGGAAGGCTTCTAGGAAGTATGTGTTGCCGTGTCAGGACAATGCCATCTCCGCCCATCGCCGAAAGATGACTGTGGAGGAAGGCACGTTCCAGGAACCTCTGGATTCCAGAAGAGAAAGCGATTTCTAGTGTAGGTATGAAAAGACAGGCAAGGAGCCAGTCCCTGTCTGGGAGATCCAAGTCCGTGGAGAGTACAACTTCCGAGCCACAACAAGTTTCTCCCCAAAGGAAATATTCTAGCCCTGGGGTGGGCAAGCTTCGGCGGGGTTCCATATCCTTGCCTCTGAGAATCAGGCCTGTGGAGAAGGTCACTTCCCGGGAGCATCTACTTTCTGGAGGTCCAAAGTGTGGGCACGGAAGTGGAAGACGGGACTAAGGGGCGTGTCCCTGTCAGGGAGTAAGCAGTCCCTGGAGACGGACACTTTCGTGAGCAACTCGTTCCCTCAAGCCAGAAGCATCCTGGCCTCTATTGATGAGAAGTAGCAGGATAATTCCTCAACCTCCGCCCTGCGAAATAGACTGTGGGCAATGCCACTTCCCACAAACACCGTGTCTCCAGAAGAGAATTGCCATGTCCAATCCAAAAGCGGGTAGGCCTAGGAGAGGGGCCACGGCCTCACGCTGTGAAAAGGGGTTGGGGACCTGCACCATTCAGAGAACCACAAGGCTGTCCAACTAGAAGCCTTCTAGCACGCATGGGTTGAGGCCTCCTAAACATGCCCCATTCTTCCCTCTGTGAAAGGAGCCTCTGGGCAATGCAACTGTCCCGTAAGGGGAAGTCCTCTCCTGCCAGAATCTTTGGAGCACGTTTGTCTAGAGGCACGGCCAAAGTGCCATGCCCTTCGCTCAGATCATGAGGCCTGCGAATAAAGCACGTTTCCGTGAAGAACACGACACTTCCAAACAAACGCCTCGGAGCAGATCCGTGTGTTTTCACATGAGGAAATGCCGTATCCTCCGTTGGGCGAAGGAATGCTGGGGAGGAGGCCATTTCGGCAACATCGTAGTTTTTCACGCCATAAAAATCCCAGCCTCGGTGTGTGCCACGATCACGAGAGGGCCATCGAATTTCCCGGGAGATACGCGACGATGGAGGATCCGGTGTGCACTCACATCTTGTTTTCCCAAGAGAAAAGCCATTTCTCATAGTTGTGTGGAAGTATAGGGAAGGGGGCTTGTCCTTAGGATGAGAAACAAGACCGTGGAGAGTGCCACTTTCAGAGCACCCCAAGCATCTCTTTTGAGAAGCCTGGTTGCCCCAGTGCCATGTCGCATCCGAAAAGTGCCTAACCTTCCCTCATTGAAAACACTCTCTTTGGAATACAGCGTTCAAGTCCCCTCTTGCTTCCTGAAGATACAAAGCTTTTCCAAGGCAGGGGTTTGATCAGGAGGAAACATCCCTACACGGATCTCTGGAAAACAAGACGTGGGAATGGTCATCGTCACGGCCATCTGAATGCCGGAAGATAGATCCATCTTCATTCCTGTGTGCGGAAGCATAGGCAAGGGCCTAGGACCCTATCTTTAGAAACAAGTCTCTGGAGACGAGAATGTTCAGCACACTGCAGGTGTCCTGCCGGAGAGGTGTTCTAGCATGGGTGTGTGCAAGCATCGGGAGAGTTCCATCTCCTTCCGTCTGCGAGACAAGCCTGCGGAGAAGGCCACTTGGCGATAACATTTGGTTTCCAGATTTCCAAACGAGTTCCAGGAGAGGTGCGGGACGATAGGCCAGGTAACATATCCCCCAGGGTTCCAGTAACAGTTCTGGGGAAGCACAGGTCCCAGGAAACACAAGTTCCTTCCGAGGAGATGCTTTCTAATACATAGGTCCAGAAGTCTCTGTACATTGCCTACCCTTGCTTGTGGGAGGGAAGTTGGGTGGAATGCGAATTCCACTACCATCTTGTTTCCACAAGAGGGAAATCGATTCATTCCAATATATGCGCTGGAGCCTAGGGGAAAGGGGCGATGTCCTGACGCTTTGAGGGAAGAGTGTGGAACAGGCATCGTTGAGGGAACCACAAGTTTCTCAAGCGAGGAGCCTTCTAGCATTGCCGGGGTGAAACGACGGAACCATGCACGACCCTTCCCTCAGTGAATAGGCTCTAGGGAATGCCAATTTCCCCTCAGAGGAAGATTGTCCCGGTGCGAAGCTCTCTAGCGTGTTGGTCTGGAGGCCAGCGGAGAGGGCCACATATACTTCGCTAAAGAAAGCTATCTGTGAAGAAAGACAGGGTCAGTGAGGGAACCACACGTCCCACCAAACCCACTGTAACACACGGAGACGTTTTAGCCTGAGGAAAGGCCTTATCCTTGCCTTGGAGAGAATGCATTTGGGAATACCTGTGCTGCCCCGGCGTTGGTTTGCAAAGGAGCACCTTCCTAACTGATATGTGTGGGAGTGGGCCATGTCCTTACACTTGGAGACAAGTCTGTGGAGCAAGCACCGTTCGGGGAACCACCAAGGCCTCGAGCGAGAAGCATTCCGGCCTCCATGTTCTGAAACTCCCGAAACCCGGGCTCTCTTGGCGTCTCAGAATAAATCTCTGGGGAATGCAACGTTCCCTCAGAGGAAGCATGTCCCAGCGAGACATTTTGTGGCACGTTTCTCTAGAGGTACGTGGATGTGTGGTCGCATTCAGGAGGTGCGGTGTCCTTGGCCGGGAGGAACAATTCTGTGGAGAAGGCGACTTCGGCCCCAATGTGCTTTTTCAAGAAAGAAGCTTCCTTCGGCGAAAAGCGTGGAAGAATCACTGTAATGCCACCTTCTTCGCTCTGAGCAGCAGGACGGTAGGCAACCCTACATTCCAAGCACACCTGCTTTCCAGAATGAAAAAGCCATCTCTAAGAGACGTTTCCAAGGACAGAGTTGGCGTGTCGTACTGTCCCTCAGAAACAAATGTGTGGAGAATGCCCCTTTCAGAGGACCACCATTTCTCCTGCAAAAAGCCTTCTACAATGTATGTTTGGAGGCATGAGGCGGGTGTCGTGTCCATCCCTCAGTGAAAACACTGTGTCGAGAACCATGTGCCAGGTACGTATTGCTTACAGCAGGTAGCAGTTTTCTCCAGGACCTTGTGTAATGCGGAGGAGTCGGCCCTAATGGGATCTCTGAGAAACAAGGCTGCGGAGACTGGAAACTTTCCCTGCCAACTGGATATCCGAAGACGGAATCCATTTCACGTCGATGTGCGAAAGTAGACGCCAGGGGCCTTGACCTGATGTTCAAAATGGCGTCTGTGCGTAATACAACGTGGAGCGAACAACCGGAATCTTCCCGTGTGGAGTCCTGTAGCATGGATGTGTACAAGCATCTGGAGCGGGCCCTCTCGTTCCCTCGGAGATACGAGCCCGTGGCGAATGCCACGTCGAGGTCACGTCGTTTGTCAAGAGTTCTCTGCCATTTCCAGTATCGGCCTTGAAGGATAGGCAAAGGGAAATGTCCCCGTATCGGAGTCCCCAGGATGTGGAGAAAGCAGCTGCCAGGAAACCCATGTGCCCCCGAACGAGACGCTTTCTCACACACAGGTATGGACGCCTTGAAATGTGCGATATACTTCCTTCGGAGAAGGCGTCCTTCCATGAATATTGTGTTTTCAGGAGAGAAAGCTGATGTCCAGGACGTGTGTGCAAGTCTTGGGAAGGGGCAAGGTCCTTCGGGCGAGCAGAGAATCTGTGGAGCAAGCCCCTTTCGGATAACCACAAGTTTCTCAAGTGTGAATCATTCTGGCTTGCATGTGTGGAGGCCATCGAAACACGCCCTCTCCCTCGGTCTGTGAAGCAGTCTCTGGAGAATTCCACTTTCCCGTCAGAGGAAGTTGGTTCCCGTGAGGAGCATTCTACCATCTTTCGCGAGAGGCGCGCGGAAAGTGCCTTAGAAGTCGCGGAACGCAAGCCTGGGAATAAAGCAAGATCCACCGTGCAACACGACCCTTCCAACGAAAGCATTCTAACGGATGTATGGGTTCTAACACTAGGGTAATGCCGTCTCCTTGGCTTGGACAAAGTCTTCTGTGCAGGATGCAGTGCAGCGACACTGTGGCTGTTCCACCGAGAAGCTTCCGAGCCTCTCTGTGTGGAGGCATCCCTAGAGTGCGCCAGTCTTCCGTTTGAGGAAAAAGAGTGTGAAGAAAAGCGCTGCCCGCTAACATCTTGATGCCAGAAGAGAAAGCGATTTCTCCTAGAGGTGTAGAAATAGAGGACGGGTGGTTTGTCCTTAGCCATGGAATCCAGATGGCAGTGACTGCAATTTTCAGAGCCGCACAATTGTCCCGGCATGAAGCCTAGCGGCACGTCTGTGGGGCAGCATCAGGAAGGTGCCCTCTAGTTCCGCTGTTGGTAACGGTCTGCTTAGAAGAGGACGTTGAAGGAAACACTTGCTTTTTGAAGACACAAGCCTTTTCCATTATCCGAGTGTAGCCTCGAGGAAACTGCCCAAAAACAAATTCATCAACCAGAGCCTGTGGCCCATGGAACTCTAACCTGCCAGCTGGATATCTGAGGGTAGAAACACTTTCATATCTGTGTGTGGAAGGGCAGGCAAGTGGCCAGGATTCGGATGAGAGGAACTCATGCGTGGACATTGTAACTTAGAGCGAACATCAAATGAGCTCCTGTGAGAAGCCTGCAGGCCGGGAAGTGTTGAAGCGTCAGGATGAAGCCCAATCATTCCCACCGTGGAAGAAGTGTCTGCCTCAGGCACGACTCAGCGACACCCTGGATCCTTCAATCCTATACCCTGCTAGCCTCTGTGTGTTGAACTCTCAGGAAAGGGCAATATCAGGCCCTGGGGAAAGAGTTGGGTGGAGATAGCCACTTTCGGCCACCAACGTGGTTCCTCAAAGGGGGAAGGCTTCTAGGAAGTATGTGTTGCCGTGTCAGGACAATGCCATCTCCGCCCATCGCCGAAAGATGACTGTGGAGGAAGGCACGTTCCAGGAACCTCTGGATTCCAGAAGAGAAAGCGATTTCTAGTGTAGGTATGAAAAGACAGGCAAGGAGCCAGTCCCTGTCTGGGAGATCCAAGTCCGTGGAGAGTACAACTTCCGAGCCACAACAAGTTTCTCCCCAAAGGAAATATTCTAGCCCTGGGGTGGGCAAGCTTCGGCGGGGTTCCATATCCTTGCCTCTGAGAATCAGGCCTGTGGAGAAGGTCACTTCCCGGGAGCATCTACTTTCTGGAGGTCCAAAGTGTGGGCACGGAAGTGGAAGACGGGACTAAGGGGCGTGTCCCTGTCAGGGAGTAAGCAGTCCCTGGAGACGGACACTTTCGTGAGCAACTCGTTCCCTCAAGCCAGAAGCATCCTGGCCTCTATTGATGAGAAGTAGCAGGATAATTCCTCAACCTCCGCCCTGCTAAATAGACTCTGGGCAATGCCACCTCCCACAAACACCGTGTCTCCAGAAGAGAATTGCCATGTCTAATCCAAAAGCGGGTAGGCCTAGGAGAGGGGCCACGGCCTCACGCTGTGAAAAGGGGTTGGGGACCTGCACCATTCAGAGAACCACAAGGCTGTCCAAATAGAAGCTTTCTAGCACGCATGGGTTGAGGCCTCCTAAACATGCCCCATTCTTCCCTCTGTGAAAGGAGCCTCTGGGCAATGCACCTGTCCCGTAAGTGGAAGTCCTCTCCTGCCAGAATCTTTGGAGCACGTTTGTCTAGAGGCACGGCCAAAGTGCCATGCCCTTCGCTCAGATCATGAGGCCTGCGAATAAAGCACGTTTCCGTGAAGAACACGACACTTCCAAACAAACGCCTCGGAGCAGATCCGTGTGTTTTCACATGAGGAAATGCCGTATCCTCCGTTGGGCGAAGGAATGCTGGGGAGGAGGCCATTTCGGCAACATCGTAGTTTTTCACGCCATAAAAAGCCCAGCCTCGGTGTGTGCCACGATCACGAGAGGGCCATCGAATTTCCCGGGAGATACGCGACGATGGAGGATCCGGTGTGCACTCACATCTTGTTTTCCCAAGAGAAAAGCCATTTCTCATAGTTGTGTGGAAGTATAGGGAAGGGGGCTTGTCCTTAGGATGAGAAACAAGACCGTGGAGAGTGCCACTTTCAGAGCACCCCAAGCATCTCTTTTGAGAAGCCTGGTTGCCCCAGTGCCTTGTCGCATCCGAAAAGTGCCTAACCTTCCCTCATTGAAAACACTCTCTTTGGAATACAGCGTTCAAGTCCCCTCTTGCTTCCTGAAGATACAAAGCTTTTCCAAGGCAGGGGTTTGATCAGGAGGAAACATCCCTACACGGATCTCTGGAAAACAAGACGTGGGAATGGTCATCGTCACGGCCATCTGAATGCCGGAAGATAGATCCATCTTCATTCCTGTGTGCGGAAGCATAGGCAAGGGCCTAGGACCCTATCTTTAGAAACAAGTCTCTGGAGACGAGAAAGTTCAGCACACTGCAGGTGTCCTGCCGGAGAGGTGTTCTAGCATGGGTGTGTGCAAGCATCGGGAGAGTTCCATCTCCTTCCGTCTGCGAGACAAGCCTGCGGAGAAGGCCACTTGGCGATAACATTTGGTTTCCAGATTTCCAAACGAGTTCCAGGAGAGGTGCGGGACGATAGGCCAGGTAACATATCCCCCAGGGTTCCAGTAACAGTTCTGGGGAAGCACAGGTCCCAGGAAACACAAGTTCCTTCCGAGGAGATGCTTTCTAATAGATAGGTCCAGAAGTCTCTGTACATTGCCTACCCTTGCTTGTGGGAGGGAAGTTGGGTGGAATGCGAATTCCACTACCATCTTGTTTCCACAAGAGGGAAATCGATTCATTCCAATATATGCGCTGGAGCCTAGGGGAAAGGGGCGATGTCCTGACGCTTTGAGGGAAGAGTGTGGAACAGGCATCGTTGAGGGAACCACAAGTTTCTCAAGCGAGGAGCCTTCTAGCATTGCCGGGGTGAAACGACGGAAACATGCACGACCCTTCCCTCAGTGAATAGGCTCTAGGGAATGCCAATTTCCCCTCAGAGGAACATTGTCCCGGTGCGAAGCTCTCTAGCGTGTTGGTCTGGAGGCCAGCGGAGAGGGCCACATATACTTCGCTAAAGAAAGCTATCTGTGAAGAAAGACAGGGTCAGTGAGGGAACCACACGTCCCACCAAACCCACTGTAACACACGGAGACGTTTTAGCCTGAGGAAAGGCCTTATCCTTGCCTTGGAGAGAATGCATTTGGGAATACCTGTGCTGCCCCGGCGTTGGTTTGCAAAGGAGCACCTTCCTAACTGATATGTGTGGGAGTGGGCCATGTCCTTACACTTGGAGACAAGTCTGTGGAGCAAGCACCGTTCGGGGAACCACCAAGGCCTCGAGCGAGAAGCATTCCGGCCTCCATGTTCTGAAACTCCCGAAACCCGGGCTCTCTTGGCGTCTCAGAATAAATCTCTGGGGAATGCAACGTTCCCTCAGAGGAAGCATGTCCCAGCGAGACATTTTGTGGCACGTTTCTCTAGAGGTACGTGGATGTGTGGTCGCATTCAGGAGGTGCGGTGTCCTCGGCCGGGAGGAACAATTCTGTGGAGAAGGCGACTTCGGCCCCAATGTGCTTTTTCAAGAAAGAAGCTTCCTTCGGCGAAAAGCGTGGAAGAATCACTGTAATGCCACCTTCTTCGCTCTGAGCAGCAAGACGGTAGGCAACCCTACATTCCAAGCACACCTGCTTTCCAGAATGAAAAAGCCATCTCTAAGAGACGTTTCCAAGGACAGAGTTGGCGGGTCGTACTGTCCCTCAGAAACAAATGTGTGGAGAATGCCCCTTTCAGAGGACCACCATTTCTCCTGCAAAAAGCCTTCTACAATGTATGTTTGGAGGCATGAGGCGGGTGTCGTGTCCATCCCTCAGTGAAAACACTGTGTCGAGAACCATGTGCCAGGTACGTATTGCTTACAGCAGGTAGCAGTTTTCTCCAGGACCTTGTGTAATGCGGAGGAGTCGGCCCTAATGGGATCTCTGAGAAACAAGGCTGCGGAGACTGGAAACTTTCCCTGCCAACTGGATATCCGAAGACGGAATCCATTTCACGTCGATGTGCGAAAGTAGACGCCAGGGGCCTTGACCTGATGTTCAAAATGGCGTCTGTGCGTAATACAACGTGGAGCGAACAACCGGAATCTTCCCGTGTGGAGTCCTGTAGCATGGATGTGTACAAGCATCTGGAGCGGGCCCTCTCGTTCCCTCGGAGATACGAGCCCGTGGCGAATGCCACGTCGAGGTCACGTCGTTTGTCAAGAGTTCTCTGCCATTTCCAGTATCGGCCTTGAAGGATAGGCAAAGGGAAATGTCCCCGTATCGGAGTCCCCAGGATGTGGAGAAAGCAGCTGCCAGGAAACCCATGTGCCCCCGAACGAGACGCTTTCTCACACACAGGTATGGACGCCTTGAAGTGTGCGATATACTTCCTTCGGAGAAGGCGTCCTTCCATGAATATTGTGTTTTCAGGAGAGAAAGCTGATGTCCAGGACGTGTGTGCAAGTCTTGGGAAGGGGCAAGGTCCTTCGGGCGAGCAGAGAATCTGTGGAGCAAGCCCCTTTCGGATAACCACAAGTTTCTCAAGTGTGAATCATTCTGGCTTGCATGTGTGGAGGCCATCGAAACACGCCCTCTCCCTCGGTCTGTGAAGCAGTCTCTGGAGAATTCCACTTTCCCGTCAGAGGAAGTTGGTTCCCGTGAGGAGCATTCTACCATCTTTCGCGAGAGGCGCGCGGAAAGTGCCTTAGAAGTCGCGGAACGCAAGCCTGGGAATAAAGCAAGATCCACCGTGCAACACGACCCTTCCAACGAAAGCATTCTAACGGATGTATGGGTTCTAACACTAGGGTAATGCCGTCTCCTTGGCTTGGACAAAGTCTTCTGTGCAGGATGCAGTGCAGCGACACTGTGGCTGTTCCACCGAGAAGCTTCCGAGCCTCTCTGTGTGGAGGCATCCCTAGAGTGCGCCAGTCTTCCGTTTGAGGAAAAAGAGTGTGAAGAAAAGCGCTGCCCGCTAACATCTTGATGCCAGAAGAGAAAGCGATTTCTCCTAGAGGTGTAGAAATAGAGGACGGGTGGTTTGTCCTTAGCCATGGAATCCAGATGGCAGTGACTGCAATTTTCAGAGCCGCACAATTGTCCCGGCATGAAGCCTAGCGGCACGTCTGTGGGGCAGCATCAGGAAGGTGCCCTCTAGTTCCGCTGTTGGTAACGGTCTGCTTAGAAGAGGACGTTGAAGGAAACACTTGCTTTTTGAAGACACAAGCCTTTTCCATTATCCGAGTGTAGCCTCGAGGAAACTGCCCAAAACAAATTCATCAACCAGAGCCTGTGGCCCATGGAACTCTAACCTGCCAGCTGGATATCTGAGGGTAGAAACACTTTCATATCTGTGTGTGGAAGGGCAGGCAAGTGGCCAGGATTCGGATGAGAGGAACTCATGCGTGGACATTGTAACTTAGAGCGAACATCAAATGAGCTCCTGTGAGAAGCCTGCAGGCCGGGAAGTGTTGAAGCGTCAGGATGAAGCCCAATCATTCCCACCGTGGAAGAAGTGTCTGCCTCAGGCACGACTCAGCGACACCCTGGATCCTTCAATCCTATACCCTGCTAGCCTCTGTGTGTTGAACTCTCAGGAAAGGGCAATATCAGGCCCTGGGGAAAGAGTTGGGTGGAGATAGCCACTTTCGGCCACCAACGTGGTTCCTCAAAGGGGGAAGGCTTCTAGGAAGTATGTGTTGCCGTGTCAGGACAATGCCATCTCCGCCCATCGCCGAAAGATGACTGTGGAGGAAGGCACGTTCCAGGAACCTCTGGATGCCAGAAGAGAAAGCGATTTCTAGTGTACGTATGAAAAGACAGGCAAGGAGCCAGTCCCTGTCTGGGAGATCCAAGTCCGTGGAGAGTACAACTTCCGAGCCACAACAAGTTTCTCCCCAAAGGAAATCTTCTAGCCCTGGGGTGGGCAAGCTTCGGCGGTGTTCCATATCCTTGCCTCTGAGAATCAGGCCTGTGGAGAAGGTCACTTCCCGGGAGCATCTACTTTCTGGAGGTCCAAAGTGTGGGCACGGAAGTGGAAGACGGGACTAAGGGGCGTGTCCCTGTCAGGGAGTAAGCAGTCCCTGGAGACGGACACTTTCGTGAGCAACTCGTTCCCTCAAGCCAGAAGCATCCTGGCCTCTATTGATGAGAAGTAGCAGGATAATTCCTCAACCTCCGCCCTGCTAAATAGACTCTGGGCAATGCCACCTCCCACAAACACCGTGTCTCCAGAAGAGAATTGCCATGTCTAATCCAAAAGCGGGTAGGCCTAGGAGAGGGGCTACGGCCTCACGCTGTGAAAAGGGGTTGGGGACCTGCACCATTCAGAGAACCACAAGGCTGTCCAAATAGAAGCTTTCTAGCACGCATGGGTTGAGGCCTCCTAAACATGCCCCATTCTTCCCTCTGTGAAAGGAGCCTCTGGGCAATGCAACTGTCCCGTAAGTAGAAGTCCTCTCCTGCCAGAATCTTTGGAGCACGTTTGTCTAGAGGCACGGCCAAAGTGCCATGCCCTTCGCTCAGATCATGAGGCCTGCGAATAAAGCACGTTTCCGTGAAGAACACGACACTTCCAAACAAACGCCTCGGAGCAGATCCGTGTGTTTTCACATGAGGAAATGCCGTATCCTCCGTTGGGCGAAGGAATGCTGGGGAAGAGGCCATTTCGGCAACATCGTAGTTTTTCACGCCATAAAAATCCCAGCCTCGGTGTGTGCCACGATCACGAGAGGGCCATCGAATTTCCCGGGAGATACGCGACAATGGAGGATCCGGTGTGCACTCACATCTTGTGTTCCCAAGAGAAAAGCCATTTCTCATAGTTATGTGGAAGTATAGGGAAGGGGGCTTGTCCTTAGGATGAGAAACAAGACCGTGGAGAGTGCCACTTTCAGAGCACCCCAAGCATCTCTTTTGAGAAGCCTCGTTGCCCCAGTGCCTTGTCGCATCCGAAAAGTGACTAACCTTCCCTCATTGAAAACACTCTCTTTGGAATACAGCGTTCAAGTCCCCTCTTGCTTCCTGAAGAGACAAAGCTTTTCCAAGGCAGGGGTTTGATCAGGAGGAAACATCCCTACACGGATCTCTGGAAAACAAGACGTGGGAATGGTCATCGTCACGGCCATCCGAATGCCGGAAGATAGATCCATCTTCATTCCTGTGTGCGGAAGCATAGGCAAGGGCCTAGGACCCTATCTTTAGAAACAAGTCTCTGGAGACGAGAATGTTCAGCACACTGCAGGTGTCCTGCCGGAGAGGTGTTCTAGCATGGGTGTGTGCAAGCATCGGGAGAGTTCCATCTCCTTCCGTCTGCGAGACAAGCCTGCGGAGAAGGCCACTTGGCGATAACATTTGGTTTCCAGATTTCCAAACGAGTTCCAGGAGAGGTGCGGGACGATAGGCCAGGTAACATATCCCCCAGGGTTCCAGTAACAGTTCTGGGGAAGCACAGGTCCCAGGAAACACAAGTTCCTTCCGAGGAGATGCTTTCTAATACATAGGTCCAGAAGTCTCTGTACATTGCCTACCCTTGCTTGTGGGAGGGAAGTTGGGTGGAATGCGAATTCCACTACCATCTTGTTTCCACAAGAGGGAAATCGATTCATTCCAATATATGCGCTGGAGCCTAGGGGAAAGCGGCGATGTCCTGACGCTTTGAGGGAAGAGTGTGGAACAGGCATCGTTGAGGAAACCACAAGTTTCTCAAGCGAGGAGCCTTCTAGCATTGCCGGGGTGAAACGACCGAAACATGCACGACCCTTCCCTCAGTGAATAGGCTCTAGGGAATGCCAATTTCCCCTCAGAGGAAGATTGTCCCGGTGCGAAGCTCTCTAGCGTGTTGGTCTGGAGGCCAGCGGAGAGGGCCCCATATACTTCGCTAAAGAAAGCTATCTGTGAAGAAAGACAGGGTCAGTGAGGGAACCACACGTCCCACCAAACCCACTGAAACACACGGAGACGTTTTAGCCTGAGAAAAGGCCTTATGCTTGCCTTGGAGAGAATGCATTTGGGAGTACCTGTGCTGCCCCGGCGTTGGTTTGCAAAGGAGCACCTTCCTACCTGATATGTGTGGGAGTGGGCCATGTCCTTACCCTTGGAGAGAAGTCTGTGGAGCAAGCACCGTTCGGGGAACCACCAAGGCCTCGAGCGAGAAGCATTCCGGCCTCCATGTTCTGAAACTCCCGAAACCCGGGCTCTCTTGGCGTCTCAGAATAAATCTCTGGGGAATGCAACGTTCCCTCAGAGGAAGCATGTCCCAGCGAGACATTTTGTGGCACGTTTCTCTAGAGGTACGGGGATGTGTGGTCGCATTCAGGAGGTGCGCTGTCCTCGGCCGGGAGAAACAATTCTGTGGAGAAGGCGACTTCGGCCCCAATGTGCTTTTTCAAGAAAGAAGCTTCCTTCGGCGAAAAGCGTGGAAGAATCTCTGCAATGCCACCTTCTTCGCTCTGAGCAGCAGGACGGTAGGCAACCCTACTTTCCAAGCACATCTGGTTTCCAGAATGAAAAAGCCATCTCTAAGAGACGTTTCCAAGGACAGAGTTGGCGGGTCGTACTGTCCCTCAGAAACAAATGTGTGGAGAATGCCCCTTTCAGAGGACCACCATTTCTCCTGCGAGAAGCCTTCTACAATGTATGTTTGGAGGCATCAGGCGGGTGTCGTGTCCATCCCTCAGTGAAAACACTGTGTCGAGAACCATGTGCCAGGTACGTATTGCTTACAGCAGGTAGCAGTTTTCTCCAGGACCTTGTGTAATGCGGAGGAGTCGGCCCTAATGGGATCTCTGAGAAACAAGGTTGCGGAGACTGGAAACTTTCCCTGCCAACTGGATATCCGAAGACGGAATCCATTTCACGTCGATGTGCGGAAGTAGACGCCAGGGGCCTTGACCTGATGCCCAGAAAGGCGTCTGTGCGTAATACAACGTGGAGCGAACAACCGGAATCTTCCCGTGTAGAGTCCTGTAGCATGGACGTGTACAAGCATCTGGAGCGGGCCCTCTCGTTCCCTCGGAGATACGAGCCCGTGGCGAATGCCACGTCGAGGTCACGTCGTTTCTCAAGAGTTCTCTGCCATTTCCAGTATCGGCCTTGAAGGATAGGCAAAGGGAAATGTCCCCGTATCGGAGTCCCCAGGATGTGGAGAAAGCAGCTGCCGGGAGACCCAAGTGCCCCCGAACGAGACGCCTTCTCACACACAGTTATGGACGCCTTGGAATGTGCGATGTACTTCCTTCGGAGAAGGCGACCTTCCATGAATATCGTGTTTTCAGGAGAGAAAGCTGATGTCCAGGACGTGTGTGCAAGTCTTGGGAAGGGGCAAGGTCCTTAGGGCGAGCAGAGAATCTGTGGAGCAAGCCCCTTTCGGATAACCACAAGTTTCTCAAGTGTGAATCATTCTGGCTTGCATGTGTGGAGGCCATCGAAACACGCCCTCTCCCTCGGTCTGTGAAGCAGTCTCTGGAGAATTCCACTTTCCCGTCAGAGGAAGTTGGTTCCTGTGAGGAGCATTCTACCATCTTTCGCGAGAGGCGCGCGGAAAGGGCCTTAGACGTCGCGGAACGCAAGCCTGGGAATCAAGCAAGATCCACCGTGCAACACGACCCTTCCAACGAAACCATTCTAACGGATGTATGGGTTCTAACACTAGGGTAATGCCGTGTCCTTGGCTTGGAGAAAGTCTTCTGTGGAGGATGCAGTGCAGCGACACTGTGGCTGTTCCACCGAGAAGCTTCCGAGCCTCTCTGTGTGGAGGCATCCCTAGAGTGCGCCAGTCTTCCGTTTGAGGAAAAAGTGTGTGAAGAAAAGCGCTGCCCGCTAACATCTTGATGCCAGAAGAGAAAGCGATTTCTCCTAGAGGTGTAGAAATAGAGGACGGGTGGTTTGTCCTTAGCCATGGAATCCAGATGGCAGTGACTGCAATTTTCAGAGCCGCACAATTGTCCCGGCATGAAGCCAAGCGGCACGTCTGTGGGGCAGCATCAGGAAGGTGCCCTCTAGTTCCGCTGTTGGTAACGGTCTGCTTAGAAGAGGACGTTGAAGGAAACACTTGCTTTTTGAAGACACAAGCCTTTTCCATTTTCCGAGTGTAGCCTCGAGGAAACTGCCCAAAAACAATGTCATCAACCAGAGACTGTGGCCCATGGAACTCTAACCTGCCAGCTGGATATCTGAGGGTAGAAACACTTTCATATCTGTGTGTGGAAGGGCAGGCAAGTGGCCAGGATTCAGATGAGAGGAACTCATGCGTGGACATTGTAACTTAGAGCGAACATCAAATGAGCTCCTGTGAGAAGCCTGCAGGCCGGGAAGAGTTGAAGCCTCAGGATGAAGCCCAATCATTCCCACCGTGGAAGAAGTGTCTGCCTCAGGCACGACTCAGCGACACCCTGGATCCTTCAATCCTATACCCTGCTAGCCTCTGTGTGTTGAAGTCTCAGGAAAGGGCAATATCAGGCCCTGGGGAAAGAGTTGGGTGGAGATAGCCACTTTCGGCCACCAACGTGGTTCCTCAAAGGAGGAAGGCTTCTAGGAAGTATGTGTGGCCGTGTCAGGACAATGCCATCTCCGCCCATCGCCGAAAGATGACTGTGGAGGAAGGCACGTTCCAGGAACCTCTGGATTCCAGAAGAGAAAGCGATTTCTAGTGTAGGTATGAAAAGACAGGCAAGGAGCCAGTCCCTGTCTGGGAGATCCAAGTCCGTAGAGAGTACAACTTCTGAGCCACAACAAGTTTCTCCCCAAAGGAAATCTTCTAGCCCTGGGGTGGGCAAGCTTCAGCGGGGTTCCATATCCTTGCCTCTGAGAATCAGGCCTGTGGAGAAGGTCACTTCCCGGGAGCATCTACTTTCTGGAGACCCAAAGTGTGGGCACGGAGGTGGAAGACGGGACTAAGGGGCGTGTCCCTCTCAGGGAGAAAGCAGTCCCTGGAGACGGACACTTTCGTGAGCAACTCGTACCCTCAAGCCAGAAGCATCCTGGCCTCTATTGATGAGAAGTAGCAGGATAATTCCTCAACCTCCGCCCTGCGAAATAGACTGTGGGCAATGCCACTTCCCACAAACACCGTGTCTCCAGAAGAGAATTGCCATGTCCAATCCAAAAGCGGGTAGGCCTAGGAGAGGGGCCACGGCCTCACGCTGTGAAAAGGGGTTGGGGACCTGCACCATTCAGAGAACCACAAGGCTGTCCAACTAGAAGCCTTCTAGCACGCATGGGTTGAGGCCTCCTATACATGCCCCATTCTTCCCTCTGTGAAAGGAGCCTCTGGGCAATGCAACTGTCCCGTAAGTGGAAGTCCTCTCCTGCCAGAATCTTTGGAGCAAGTTTGTCTAGAGGCACGGCCAAAGTGCCATGCCCTTCGCTCAGATCATGAGGCCTGCGAATAAAGCACGTTTCCGTGAAGAACACGACACTTCCAAACAAACGCCTCGGAGCAGATCCGTGTGTTTTCACATGAGGAAATGCCGTATCCTCCGTTGGGCGAAGGAATGCTGGGGAGGAGGCCATTTCGGCAACATCGTAGTTTTTCACGCCATAAAAATCCCAGCCTCGGTGTGTGCCACGATCACGAGAGGGCCATCGAATTTCCCGGGAGATACGCGACGATGGAGGATCCGGTGTGCACTCACATCTTGTTTTCCCAAGAGAAAAGCCATTTCTCATAGTTATGTGGAAGTATAGGGAAGGGGGCTTGTCCTTAGGATGAGAAACAAGACCGTGGAGAGTGCCACTTTCAGAGCACCCCAAGCATCTCTTTTGAGAAGCCTGGTTGCCCCAGTGCCTTGTCGCATCCGAAAAGTGCCTAACCTTCCCTCATTGAAAACACTCTCTTTGGAATACAGCGTTCAAGTCCCCTCTTGCTTCCTGAAGATACAAAGCTTTTCCAAGGCAGGGGTTTGATCAGGAGGAAACATCCCTACACGGATCTCTGGAAAACAAGACGTGGGAATGGTCATCGTCACGGCCATCTGAATGCCGGAAGATAGATCCATCTTCATTCCTGTGTGCGGAAGCATAGGCAAGGGCCTAGGACCCTATCTTTAGAAACAAGTCTCTGGAGACGAGAATGTTCAGCACACTGCAGGTGTCCTGCCGGAGAGGTGTTCTAGCATGGGTGTGTGCAAGCATCGGGAGAGTTCCATCTCCTTCCGTCTGCGAGACAAGCCTGCGGAGAAGGCCACTTGGCGATAACATTTGGTTTCCAGATTTCCAAACGAGTTCCAGGAGAGGTGCGGGACGATAGGCCAGGTAACATATCCCCCAGGGTTCCAGTAACAGTTCTGGGGAAGCACAGGTCCCAGGAAACACAAGTTCCTTCCGAGGAGATGCTTTCTAATACATAGGTCCAGAAGTCTCTGTACATTGCCTACCCTTGCTTGTGGGAGGGAAGTTGGGTGGAATGCGAATTCCACTACCATCTTGTTTCCACAAGAGGGAAATCGATTCATTCCAATATATGCGCTGGAGCCTAGGGGAAAGGGGCGATGTCCTGACGCTTTGAGGGAAGAGTGTGGAACAGGCATCGTTGAGGGAACCACAAGTTTCTCAAGCGAGGAGCCTTCTAGCATTGCCGGGGTGAAACGACGGAAACATGCACGACCCTTCCCTCAGTGAATAGGCTCTAGGGAATGCCAATTTCCCCTCAGAGGAACATTGTCCCGGTGCGAAGCTCTCTAGCGTGTTGGTCTGGAGGCCAGCGGAGAGGGCCACATATACTTCGCTAAAGAAAGCTATCTGTGAAGAAAGACAGGGTCAGTGAGGGAACCACACGTCCCACCAAACCCACTGTAACACACGGAGACGTTTTAGCCTGAGGAAAGGCCTTATCCTTGCCTTGGAGAGAATGCATTTGGGAATACCTGTGCTGCCCCGGCGTTGGTTTGCAAAGGAGCACCTTCCTAACTGATATGTGTGGGAGTGGGCCATGTCCTTACACTTGGAGACAAGTCTGTGGAGCAAGCACCGTTCGGGGAACCACCAAGGCCTCGAGCGAGAAGCATTCCGGCCTCCATGTTCTGAAACTCCCGAAACCCGGGCTCTCTTGGCGTCTCAGAATAAATCTCTGGGGAATGCAACGTTCCCTCAGAGGAAGCATGTCCCAGCGAGACATTTTGTGGCACGTTTCTCTAGAGGTACGTGGATGTGTGGTCGCATTCAGGAGGTGCGGTGTCCTCGGCCGGGAGGAACAATTCTGTGGAGAAGGCGACTTCGGCCCCAATGTGCTTTTTCAAGAAAGAAGCTTCCTTCGGCGAAAAGCGTGGAAGAATCACTGTAATGCCACCTTCTTCGCTCTGAGCAGCAGGACGGTAGGCAACCCTACATTCCAAGCACACCTGCTTTCCAGAATGAAAAAGCCATCTCTAAGAGACGTTTCCAAGGACAGAGTTGGCGTGTCGTACTGTCCCTCAGAAACAAATGTGTGGAGAATGCCCCTTTCAGAGGACCACCATTTCTCCTGCAAAAAGCCTTCTACAATGTATGTTTGGAGGCATGAGGCGGGTGTCGTGTCCATCCCTCAGTGAAAACACTGTGTCGAGAACCATGTGCCAGGTACGTATTGCTTACAGCAGGTAGCAGTTTTCTCCAGGACCTTGTGTAATGCGGAGGAGTCGGCCCTAATGGGATCTCTGAGAAACAAGGCTGCGGAGACTGGAAACTTTCCCTGCCAACTGGATATCCGAAGACGGAATCCATTTCACGTCGATGTGCGAAAGTAGACGCCAGGGGCCTTGACCTGATGTTCAAAATGGCGTCTGTGCGTAATACAACGTGGAGCGAACAACCGGAATCTTCCCGTGTGGAGTCCTGTAGCATGGATGTGTACAAGCATCTGGAGCGGGCCCTCTCGTTCCCTCGGAGATACGAGCCCGTGGCGAATGCCACGTCGAGGTCACGTCGTTTGTCCAGAGTTCTCTGCCATTTCCAGTATCGGCCTTGAAGGATAGGCAAAGGGAAATGTCCCCGTATCGGAGTCCCCAGGATGTGGAGAAAGCAGCTGCCAGGAAACCCATGTGCCCCCGAACGAGACGCTTTCTCACACACAGGTATGGACGCCTTGAAATGTGCGATATACTTCCTTCGGAGAAGGCGTCCTTCCATGAATATTGTGTTTTCAGGAGAGAAAGCTGATGTCCAGGACGTGTGTGCAAGTCTTGGGAAGGGGCAAGGTCCTTCGGGCGAGCAGAGAATCTGTGGAGCAAGCCCCTTTCGGATAACCACAAGTTTCTCAAGTGTGAATCATTCTGGCTTGCATGTGTGGAGGCCATCGAAACACGCCCTCTCCCTCGGTCTGTGAAGCAGTCTCTGGAGAATTCCACTTTCCCGTCAGAGGAAGTTGGTTCCCGTGAGGAGCATTCTACCATCTTTCGCGAGAGGCGCGCGGAAAGTGCCTTAGAAGTCGCGGAACGCAAGCCTGGGAATAAAGCAAGATCCACCGTGCAACACGACCCTTCCAACGAAAGCATTCTAACGGATGTATGGGTTCTAACACTAGGGTAATGCCGTCTCCTTGGCTTGGACAAAGTCTTCTGTGCAGGATGCAGTGCAGCGACACTGTGGCTGTTCCACCGAGAAGCTTCCGAGCCTCTCTGTGTGGAGGCATCCCTAGAGTGCGCCAGTCTTCCGTTTGAGGAAAAAGAGTGTGAAGAAAAGCGCTGCCCGCTAACATCTTGATGCCAGAAGAGAAAGCGATTTCTCCTAGAGGTGTAGAAATAGAGGACGGGTGGTTTGTCCTTAGCCATGGAATCCAGATGGCAGTGACTGCAATTTTCAGAGCCGCACAATTGTCCCGGCATGAAGCCTAGCGGCACGTCTGTGGGGCAGCATCAGGAAGGTGCCCTCTAGTTCCGCTGTTGGTAACGGTCTGCTTAGAAGAGGACGTTGAAGGAAACACTTGCTTTTTGAAGACACAAGCCTTTTCCATTATCCGAGTGTAGCCTCGAGGAAACTGCCCAAAAACAAATTCATCAACCAGAGCCTGTGGCCCATGGAACTCTAACCTGCCAGCTGGATATCTGAGGGTAGAAACACTTTCATATCTGTGTGTGGAAGGGCAGGCAAGTGGCCAGGATTCGGATGAGAGGAACTCATGCGTGGACATTGTAACTTAGAGCGAACATCAAATGAGCTCCTGTGAGAAGCCTGCAGGCCGGGAAGTGTTGAAGCGTCAGGATGAAGCCCAATCATTCCCACCGTGGAAGAAGTGTCTGCCTCAGGCACGACTCAGCGACACCCTGGATCCTTCAATCCTATACCCTGCTAGCCTCTGTGTGTTGAACTCTCAGGAAAGGGCAATATCAGGCCCTGGGGAAAGAGTTGGGTGGAGATAGCCACTTTCGGCCACCAACGTGGTTCCTCAAAGGGGGAAGGCTTCTAGGAAGTATGTGTTGCCGTGTCAGGACAATGCCATCTCCGCCCATCGCCGAAAGATGACTGTGGAGGAAGGCACGTTCCAGGAACCTCTGGATTCCAGAAGAGAAAGCGATTTCTAGTGTAGGTATGAAAAGACAGGCAAGGAGCCAGTCCCTGTCTGGGAGATCCAAGTCCGTGGAGAGTACAACTTCCGAGCCACAACAAGTTTCTCCCATAAGGAAATATTCTAGCCCTGGGGTGGGCAAGCTTCGGCGGGGTTCCATATCCTTGCCTCTGAGAATCAGGCCTGTGGAGAAGGTCACTTCCCGGGAGCATCTACTTTCTGGAGGTCCAAAGTGTGGGCACGGAACTGGAAGACGGGACTAAGGGGCGTGTCCCTGTCAGGGAGTAAGCAGTCCCTGGAGACGGACACTTTCGTGAGCAACTCGTTCCCTCAAGCCAGAAGCATCCTGGCCTCTATTGATGAGAAGTAGCAGGATAATTCCTCAACCTCCGCCCTGCTAAATAGACTCTGGGCAATGCCACCTCCCACAAACACCGTGTCTCCAGAAGAGAATTGCCATGTCTAATCCAAAAGCGGGTAGGCCTAGGAGAGGGGCCACGGCCTCACGCTGTGAAAAGGGGTTGGGGACCTGCACCATTCAGAGAACCACAAGGCTGTCCAAATAGAAGCTTTCTAGCACGCATGGGTTGAGGCCTCCTAAACATGCCCCATTCTTCCCTCTGTGAAATGAGCCTCTGGGCAATGCACCTGTCCCGTAAGTGGAAGTCCTCTCCTGCCAGAATCTTTGGAGCACGTTTGTCTAGAGGCACGGCCAAAGTGCCATGCCCTTCGCTCAGATCATGAGGCCTGCGAATAAAGCACGTTTCCGTGAAGAACACGACACTTCCAAACAAACGCCTCGGAGCAGATCCGTGTGTTTTCACATGAGGAAATGCCGTATCCTCCGTTGGGCGAAGGAATGCTGGGGAGGAGGCCATTTCGGCAACATCGTAGTTTTTCACGCCATAAAAAGCCCAGCCTCGGTGTGTGCCACGATCACGAGAGGGCCATCGAATTTCCCGGGAGATACGCGACGATGGAGGATCCGGTGTGCACTCACATCTTGTTTTCCCAAGAGAAAAGCCATTTCTCATAGTTGTGTGGAAGTATAGGGAAGGGGGCTTGTCCTTAGGATGAGAAACAAGACCGTGGAGAGTGCCACTTTCAGAGCACCCCAAGCATCTCTTTTGAGAAGCCTGGTTGCCCCAGTGCCTTGTCGCATCCGAAAAGTGCCTAACCTTCCCTCATTGAAAACACTCTCTTTGGAATACAGCGTTCAAGTCCCCTCTTGCTTCCTGAAGATACAAAGCTTTTCCAAGGCAGGGGTTTGATCAGGAGGAAACATCCCTACACGGATCTCTGGAAAACAAGACGTGGGAATGGTCATCGTCACGGCCATCTGAATGCCGGAAGATAGATCCATCTTCATTCCTGTGTGCGGAAGCATAGGCAAGGGCCTAGGACCCTATCTTTAGAAACAAGTCTCTGGAGACGAGAAAGTTCAGCACACTGCAGGTGTCCTGCCGGAGAGGTGTTCTAGCATGGGTGTGTGCAAGCATCGGGAGAGTTCCATCTCCTTCCGTCTGCGAGACAAGCCTGCGGAGAAGGCCACTTGGCGATAACATTTGGTTTCCAGATTTCCAAACGAGTTCCAGGAGAGGTGCGGGACGATAGGCCAGGTAACATATCCCCCAGGGTTCCAGTAACAGTTCTGGGGAAGCACAGGTCCCAGGAAACACAAGTTCCTTCCGAGGAGATGCTTTCTAATAGATAGGTCCAGAAGTCTCTGTACATTGCCTACCCTTGCTTGTGGGAGGGAAGTTGGGTGGAATGCGAATTCCACTACCATCTTGTTTCCACAAGAGGGAAATCGATTCATTCCAATATATGCGCTGGAGCCTAGGGGAAAGGGGCGATGTCCTGACGCTTTGAGGGAAGAGTGTGGAACAGGCATCGTTGAGGGAACCACAAGTTTCTCAAGCGAGGAGCCTTCTAGCATTGCCGGGGTGAAACGACGGAAACATGCACGACCCTTCCCTCAGTGAATAGGCTCTAGGGAATGCCAATTTCCCCTCAGAGGAAGATTGTCCCGGTGCGAAGCTCTCTAGCGTGTTGGTCTGGAGGCCAGCGGAGAGGGCCACATATACTTCGCTAAAGAAAGCTATCTGTGAAGAAAGACAGGGTCAGTGAGGGAACCACACGTCCCACCAAACCCACTGTAACACACGGAGACGTTTTAGCCTGAGGAAAGGCCTTATCCTTGCCTTGGAGAGAATGCATTTGGGAATACCTGTGCTGCCCCGGCGTTGGTTTGCAAAGGAGCACCTTCCTAACTGATATGTGTGGGAGTGGGCCATGTCCTTACACTTGGAGACAAGTCTGTGGAGCAAGCACCGTTCGGGGAACCACCAAGGCCTCGAGCGAGAAGCATTCCGGCCTCCATGTTCTGAAACTCCCGAAACCCGGGCTCTCTTGGCGTCTCAGAATAAATCTCTGGGGAATGCAACGTTCCCTCAGAGGAAGCATGTCCCAGCGAGACATTTTGTGGCACGTTTCTCTAGAGGTACGTGGATGTGTGGTCGCATTCAGGAGGTGCGGTGTCCTCGGCCGGGAGGAACAATTCTGTGGAGAAGGCGACTTCGGCCCCAATGTGCTTTTTCAAGAAAGAAGCTTCCTTCGGCGAAAAGCGTGGAAGAATCACTGTAATGCCACCTTCTTCGCTCTGAGCAGCAGGACGGTAGGCAACCCTACATTCCAAGCACACCTGCTTTCCAGAATGAAAAAGCCATCTCTAAGAGACGTTTCCAAGGACAGAGTTGGCGGGTCGTACTGTCCCTCAGAAACAAATGTGTGGAGAATGCCCCTTTCAGAGGACCACCATTTCTCCTGCAAAAAGCCTTCTACAATGTATGTTTGGAGGCATGAGGCGGGTGTCGTGTCCATCCCTCAGTGAAAACACTGTGTCGAGAACCATGTGCCAGGTACGTATTGCTTACAGCAGGTAGCAGTTTTCTCCAGGACCTTGTGTAATGCGGAGGAGTCGGCCCTAATGGGATCTCTGAGAAACAAGGCTGCGGAGACTGGAAACTTTCCCTGCCAACTGGATATCCGAAGACGGAATCCATTTCACGTCGATGTGCGAAAGTAGACGCCAGGGGCCTTGACCTGATGTTCAAAATGGCGTCTGTGCGTAATACAACGTGGAGCGAACAACCGGAATCTTCCCGTGTGGAGTCCTGTAGCATGGATGTGTACAAGCATCTGGAGCGGGCCCTCTCGTTCCCTCGGAGATACGAGCCCGTGGCGAATGCCACGTCGAGGTCACGTCGTTTCTCAAGAGTTCTCTGCCATTTCCAGTATCGGCCTTGAAGGATAGGCAAAGGGAAATGTCCCCGTATCGGAGTCCCCAGGATGTGGAGAAAGCAGCTGCCAGGAAACCCATGTGCCCCCGAACGAGACGCTTTCTCACACACAGGTATGGACGCCTTGAAATGTGCGATATACTTCCTTCGGAGAAGGCGTCCTTCCATGAATATTGTGTTTTCAGGAGAGAAAGCTGATGTCCAGGACGTGTGTGCAAGTCTTGGGAAGGGGCAAGGTCCTTCGGGCGAGCAGAGAATCTGTGGAGCAAGCCCCTTTCGGATAACCACAAGTTTCTCAAGTGTGAATCATTCTGGCTTGCATGTGTGGAGGCCATCGAAACACGCCCTCTCCCTCGGTCTGTGAAGCAGTCTCTGGAGAATTCCACTTTCCCGTCAGAGGAAGTTGGTTCCCGTGAGGAGCATTCTACCATCTTTCGCGAGAGGCGCGCGGAAAGTGCCTTAGAAGTCGCGGAACGCAAGCCTGGGAATAAAGCAAGATCCACCGTGCAACACGACCCTTCCAACGAAAGCATTCTAACGGATGTATGGGTTCTAACACTAGGGTAATGCCGTCTCCTTGGCTTGGACAAAGTCTTCTGTGCAGGATGCAGTGCAGCGACACTGTGGCTGTTCCACCGAGAAGCTTCCGAGCCTCTCTGTGTGGAGGCATCCCTAGAGTGCGCCAGTCTTCCGTTTGAGGAAAAAGAGTGTGAAGAAAAGCGCTGCCCGCTAACATCTTGATGCCAGAAGAGAAAGCGATTTCTCCTAGAGGTGTAGAAATAGAGGACGGGTGGTTTGTCCTTAGCCATGGAATCCAGATGGCAGTGACTGCAATTTTCAGAGCCGCACAATTGTCCCGGCATGAAGCCTAGCGGCACGTCTGTGGGGCAGCATCAGGAAGGTGCCCTCTAGTTCCGCTGTTGGTAACGGTCTGCTTAGAAGAGGACGTTGAAGGAAACACTTGCTTTTTGAAGACACAAGCCTTTTCCATTATCCGAGTGTAGCCTCGAGGAAACTGCCCAAAAACAAATTCATCAACCAGAGCCTGTGGCCCATGGAACTCTAACCTGCCAGCTGGATATCTGAGGGTAGAAACACTTTCATATCTGTGTGTGGAAGGGCAGGCAAGTGGCCAGGATTCGGATGAGAGGAACTCATGCGTGGACATTGTAACTTAGAGCGAACATCAAATGAGCTTCTGTGAGAAGCCTGCAGGCCGGGAAGTGTTGAAGCGTCAGGATGAAGCCCAATCATTCCCACCGTGGAAGAAGTGTCTGCCTCAGGCACGACTCAGCGACACCCTGGATCCTTCAATCCTATACCCTGCTAGCCTCTGTGTGTTGAACTCTCAGGAAAGTGCAATATCAGGCCCTGGGGAAAGAGTTGGGTGGAGATAGCCACTTTCGGCCACCAACGTGGTTCCTCAAAGGGGGAAGGCTTCTAGGAAGTATGTGTTGCCGTGTCAGGACAATGCCATCTCCGCCCATCGCCGAAAGATGACTGTGGAGGAAGGCACGTTCCAGGAACCTCTGGATTCCAGAAGAGAAAGCGATTTCTAGTGTAGGTATGAAAAGACAGGCAAGGAGCCAGTCCCTGTCTGCGAGATCCAAGTCCGTGGAGAGTACAACTTCCGAGCCACAACAAGTTTCCCCCCAAAGGAAATATTCTAGCCCTGGGGTGGGCAAGCTTCGGCGGGGTTCCATATCCTTGCCTCTGAGAATCAGGCCTGTGGAGAAGGTCACTTCCCGGGAGCATCTACTTTCTGGAGGTCCAAAGTGTGGGCACGGAGGTGGAAGACGGGACTAAGGGGCGTGTCCCTGTCAGGGAGTAAGCAGTCCCTGGAGACGGACACTTTCGTGAGCAACTCGTTCCCTCAAGCCAGAAGCATCCTGGCCTCTATTGATGAGAAGTAGCAGGATAACTCCTCAACCTCCGCCCTGCGAAATAGACTCTGGGCAATGCCACTTCCCACAAACACCGTGTCTCCAGAAGAGAATTGCCATGTCCAATCCAAAAGCGGGTAGGCCTAGGAGAGGGGCCACGGCCTCACGCTGTGAAAAGGGGTTGGGGACCTGCACCATTCAGAGAACCACAAGGCTGTCCAACTAGAAGCCTTCTAGCACGCATGGGTTGAGGCCTCCTAAACATGCCCCATTCTTCCCTCTGTGAAAGGAGCCTCTGGGCAATGCAACTGTCCCGTAAGTAGAAGTCCTCTCCTCCCAGAATCTTTGGAGCACGTTTGTCTAGAGGCACGGCCAAAGTGCCATGCCCTTCGCTCAGATCATGAGGCCTGCGAATAAAGCACGTTTCCGTGAAGAACACGACACTTCCAAACAAACGCCTCGGAGCAGATCCGTGTGTTTTCACATGAGGAAATGCCGTATCCTCCGTTGGGCGAAGGAATGCTGGGGAGGAGGCCATTTCGGCAACATCGTAGTTTTTCACGCCATAAAAATCCAAGCCTCGGTGTGTGCCACGATCACGAGAGGGCCATCGAATTTCCCGGGAGATACGCGACGATGGAGGATCCAGTGTGCACTCACATCTTGTTTTCCCAAGAGAAAAGCCATTTCTCATAGATATGTGGAAGTATAGGGAAGGGGGCTTGTCCTTAGGGTGAGAAACAAGACCGTGGAGAGTGCCACTTTCAGAGCACCCCAAGCATCTCTTTTGAGAAGCCTGGTTGCCCCAGTGCCTTGTCGCATCCGAAAAGTGACTAACCTTCCCTCATTGAAAACACTCTCTTTGGAATACAGCGTTCAAGTCCCCTCTTGCTTCCTGAAGATACAAAGCTTTTCCAAGGCAGGTGTTTGATCAGGAGGAAACATCCCTACACGGATCTCCGGAAAACAAGACGTGGGAATGGTCATCGTCACGGCCATCTGAATGCCGGAAGATTGATCCATCTTCATTCCTGTGTGCGGAAGCATAGGCAAGGGCCTAGGACCCTATCTTAGAAACAAGTCTCTGGAGACGAGAATGTTCAGCACACCGCAGGTGTCCTGCCGGAGAGGTGTTCTAGCATGGGTGTGTGCAAGCATCGGGAGAGTTCCATCTCCTTCCGTCTGCGAGACAAGCCTGCGGAGAAGGCCACTTGGCGATAACATTTGGTTTCCAGATTTCCAAACGAGTTCCAGGAGAGGTGCGGGACGATAGGCCAGGTAACATGTCCCCCAGGGTTCCAGTAACAGTTCTGGGGAAGCACAGGTCCCAGGAAACACAAGTTCTTTCCGAGGAGATGCTTTCTAATACATAGGTCCAGAAGTCTCTGTACATTGCCTACCCTTGCTTGTGGGAGGGAAGTTGGGTGGAATGCGAATTCCACTACCATCTTGTTTCCACAAGAGGGAAATCGATTCATTCCAATATATGCGCTGGAGCCTAGGGGAAAGGGGCGATGTCCTGACGCTTTGAGGGAAGAGTGTGGAACAGGCATCGTTGAGGAAACCACAAGTTTCTCAAGCGAGGAGCCTTCTAGCATTGCCGGGGTGAAACGACCGAAACATGCACGACCCTTCCCTCAGTGAATAGGCTCTAGGGAATGCCAATTTCCCCTCAGAGGAAGATTGTCCCGGTGCGAAGCTCTCTAGCGTGTTGGTCTGGAGGCCAGCGGAGAGGGCCCCATATACTTCGCTAAAGAAAGCTATCTGTGAAGAAAGACAGGGTCAGTGAGGGAACCACACGTCCCACCAAACCCACTGAAACACACGGAGACGTTTTAGCCTGAGAAAAGGCCTTATGCTTGCCTTGGAGAGAATGCATTTGGGAGTACCTGTGCTGCCCCGGCGTTGGTTTGCAAAGGAGCACCTTCCTACCTGATATGTGTGGGAGTGGGCCATGTCCTTACCCTTGGAGACAAGTCTGTGGAGCAAGCACCGTTCGGGGAACCACCAAGGCCTCGAGCGAGAAGCATTCCGGCCTCCATGTTCTGAAACTCCCGAAACCCGGGCTCTCTTGGCGTCTCAGAATAAATCTCTGGGGAATGCAACGTTCCCTCAGAGGAAGCATGTCCCAGCGAGACATTTTGTGGCACGTTTCTCTAGAGGTACGGGGATGTGTGGTCGCATTCAGGAGGTGCGCTGTCCTCGGCCGGGAGAAACAATTCTGTGGAGAAGGCGACTTCGGCCCCAATGTGCTTTTTCAAGAAAGAAGCTTCCTTCGGCGAAAAGCGTGGAAGAATCTCTGCAATGCCACCTTCTTCGCTCTGAGCAGCAGGACGGTAGGCAACCCTACTTTCCAAGCACATCTGGTTTCCAGAATGAAAAAGCCATCTCTAAGAGACGTTTCCAAGGACAGAGTTGGCGGGTCGTACTGTCCCTCAGAAACAAATGTGTGGAGAATGCCCCTTTCAGAGGACCACCATTTCTCCTGCGAGAAGCCTTCTACAATGTATGTTTGGAGGCATCAGGCGGGTGTCGTGTCCATCCCTCAGTGAAAACACTGTGTCGAGAACCATGTGCCAGGTACGTATTGCTTACAGCAGGTAGCAGTTTTCTCCAGGACCTTGTGTAATGCGGAGGAGTCGGCCCTAATGGGATCTCTGAGAAACAAGGTTGCGGAGACTGGAAACTTTCCCTGCCAACTGGATATCCGAAGACGGAATCCATTTCACGTCGATGTGCGGAAGTAGACGCCAGGGGCCTTGACCTGATGCCCAGAAAGGCGTCTGTGCGTAATACAACGTGGAGCGAACAACCGGAATCTTCCCGTGTAGAGTCCTGTAGCATGGACGTGTACAAGCATCTGGAGCGGGCCCTCTCGTTCCCTCGGAGATACGAGCCCGTGGCGAATGCCACGTCGAGGTCACGTCGTTTCTCAAGAGTTCTCTGCCATTTCCAGTATCGGCCTTGAAGGATAGGCAAAGGGAAATGTCCCCGTATCGGAGTCCCCAGGATGTGGAGAAAGCAGCTGCCGGGAGACCCAAGTGCCCCCGAACGAGACGCCTTCTCACACACAGTTATGGACGCCTTGGAATGTGCGATGTACTTCCTTCGGAGAAGGCGACCTTCCATGAATATCGTGTTTTCAGGAGAGAAAGCTGATGTCCAGGACGTGTGTGCAAGTCTTGGGAAGGGGCAAGGTCCTTAGGGCGAGCAGAGAATCTGTGGAGCAAGCCCCTTTCGGATAACCACAAGTTTCTCAAGTGTGAATCATTCTGGCTTGCATGTGTGGAGGCCATCGAAACACGCCCTCTCCCTCGGTCTGTGAAGCAGTCTCTGGAGAATTCCACTTTCCCGTCAGAGGAAGTTGGTTCCCGTGAGGAGCATTCTACCATCTTTCGCGAGAGGCGCGCGGAAAGGGCCTTAGACGTCGCGGAACGCAAGCCTGGGAATCAAGCAAGAACCACCGTGCAACACGACCCTTCCAACGAAACCATTCTAACGGATGTATGGGTTCTAACACTAGGGTAATGCCGTGTCCTTGGCTTGGAGAAAGTCTTCTGTGGAGGATGCAGTGCAGCGACACTGTGGCTGTTCCACCGAGAAGCTTCCGAGCCTCTCTGTGTGGAGGCATCCCTAGAGTGCGCCAGTCTTCCGTTTGAGGAAAAAGTGTGTGAAGAAAAGCGCTGCCCGCTAACATCTTGATGCCAGAAGAGAAAGCGATTTCTCCTAGAGGTGTAGAAATAGAGGACGGGTGGTTTGTCCTTAGCCATGGAATCTAGATGGCAGTGACTGCAATTTTCAGAGCCGCACAATTGTCCCGGCATGAAGCCAAGCGGCACGTCTGTGGGGCAGCATCAGGAAGGTGCCCTCTAGTTCCGCTGTTGGTAACGGTCTGCTTAGAAGAGGACGTTGAAGGAAACACTTGCTTTTTGAAGACACAAGCCTTTTCCATTTTCCGAGTGTAGCCTCGAGGAAACTGCCCAAAAACAATGTCATCAACCAGAGACTGTGGCCCATGGAACTCTAACCTGCCAGCTGGATATCTGAGGGTAGAAACACTTTCATATCTGTGTGTGGAAGGGCAGGCAAGTGGCCAGGATTCAGATGAGAGGAACTCATGCGTGGACATTGTAACTTAGAGCGAACATCAAATGAGCTCCTGTGAGAAGCCTGCAGGCCGGGAAGAGTTGAAGCCTCAGGATGAAGCCCAATCATTCCCACCGTGGAAGAAGTGTCTGCCTCAGGCACGACTCAGCGACACCCTGGATCCTTCAATCCTATACCCTGCTAGCCTCTGTGTGTTGAAGTCTCAGGAAAGGGCAATATCAGGCCCTGGGGAAAGAGTTGGGTGGAGATAGCCACTTTCGGCCACCAACGTGGTTCCTCAAAGGAGGAAGGCTTCTAGGAAGTATGTGTGGCCGTGTCAGGACAATGCCATCTCCGCCCATCGCCGAAAGATGACTGTGGAGGAAGGCACGTTCCAGGAACCTCTGGATTCCAGAAGAGAAAGCGATTTCTAGTGTAGGTATGAAAAGACAGGCAAGGAGCCAGTCCCTGTCTGGGAGATCCAAGTCCGTAGAGAGTACAACTTCTGAGCCACAACAAGTTTCTCCCCAAAGGAAATCTTCTAGCCCTGGGGTGGGCAAGCTTCAGCGGGGTTCCATATCCTTGCCTCTGAGAATCAGGCCTGTGGAGAAGGTCACTTCCCGGGAGCATCTACTTTCTGGAGACCCAAAGTGTGGGCACGGAGGTGGAAGACGGGACTAAGGGGCGTGTCCCTCTCAGGGAGAAAGCAGTCCCTGGAGACGGACACTTTCGTGAGCAACTCGTACCCTCAAGCCAGAAGCATCCTGGCCTCTATTGATGAGAAGTAGCAGGATAATTCCTCAACCTCCGCCCTGCGAAATAGACTGTGGGCAATGCCACTTCCCACAAACACCGTGTCTCCAGAAGAGAATTGCCATGTCCAATCCAAAAGCGGGTAGGCCTAGGAGAGGGGCCACGGCCTCACGCTGTGAAAAGGGGTTGGGGACCTGCACCATTCAGAGAACCACAAGGCTGTCCAACTAGAAGCCTTCTAGCACGCATGGGTTGAGGCCTCCTATACATGCCCCATTCTTCCCTCTGTGAAAGGAGCCTCTGGGCAATGCAACTGTCCCGTAAGTGGAAGTCCTCTCCTGCCAGAATCTTTGGAGCAAGTTTGTCTAGAGGCACGGCCAAAGTGCCATGCCCTTCGCTCAGATCATGAGGCCTGCGAATAAAGCACGTTTCCGTGAAGAACACGACACTTCCAAACAAACGCCTCGGAGCAGATCCGTGTGTTTTCACATGAGGAAATGCCGTATCCTCCGTTGGGCGAAGGAATGCTGGGGAGGAGGCCATTTCGGCAACATCGTAGTTTTTCACGCCATAAAAATCCCAGCCTCGGTGTGTGCCACGATCACGAGAGGGCCATCGAATTTCCCGGGAGATACGCGACGATGGAGGATCCGGTGTGCACTCACATCTTGTTTTCCCAAGAGAAAAGCCATTTCTCATAGTTATGTGGAAGTATAGGGAAGGGGGCTTGTCCTTAGGATGAGAAACAAGACCGTGGAGAGTGCCACTTTCAGAGCACCCCAAGCATCTCTTTTGAGAAGCCTCGTTGCCCCAGTGCCTTGTCGCATCCGAAAAGTGCCTAACCTTCCCTCATTGAAAACACTCTCTTTGGAATACAGCGTTCAAGTCCCCTCTTGCTTCCTGAAGATACAAAGCTTTTCCAAGGCAGGGGTTTGATCAGGAGGAAACATCCCTACACGGATCTCTGGAAAACAAGACGTGGGAATGGTCATCGTCACGGCCATCTGAATGCCGGAATATAGATCCATCTTCATTCCTGTGTGCGGAAGCATAGGCAAGGGCCTAGGACCCTATCTTTAGAAACAAGTCTCTGGAGACGAGAATGTTCAGCACACTGCAGGTGTCCTGCCGGAGAGGTGTTCTAGCATGGGTGTGTGCAAGCATCGGGAGAGTTCCATCTCCTTCCGTCTGCGAGACAAGCCTGCGGAGAAGGCTCCTTGGCGATAACATTTGGTTTCCAGATTTCCAAACGAGTTCCAGGAGAGGTGCGGGACGATAGGCCAGGTAACATATCTCACAGGGTTCCAGTAACAGTTCTGGGGAAGCACAGGACCCAGGAAACACAAGTTCCTTCCGAGGAGATGCTTTCTAATACATAGTTCCAGAAGTCTCTGTACATTGCCTACCCTTGCTTGTGGGAGGGAAGTTGGGTGGAATGCGAATTCCACTACCATCTTGTTTCCACAAGAGGGAAATCGATTCATTCCAATATATGCGCTGGAGCCTAGGGGAAAGGGGCGATGTCCTGACGCTTTGAGGGAAGAGTGTGGAACAGGCATCGTTGAGGAAACCACAAGTTTCTCAAGCGAGGAGCCTTCTAGCATTGCCGGGTGAAACGACCGAAACATGCACGACCCTTCCCTCAGTGAATAGGCTCTAGGGAATGCCAATTTCCCCTCAGAGGAAGATTGTCCCGGTGCGAAGATCTCTAGCGTGTTGGTCTGGAGGCCAGCGGAGAGGGCCACATATACTTCGCTAAAGAAAGCTATCTGTGAAGAAAGACAGGGTCAGTGAGGGAACCACACGTCCCATCAAACCTACTGAAACACACGGAGACGTTTTAGCCTGAGGAAAGGCCTTATCCAGGCCTTGGAGAGAATGCATTTGGGATTACCTGTGCTGCCCCGGCGTTGGTTTGCAAAGGAGCACCTTCCTACCTTATATGTGTGGGAGTGGGCCATGTCCTTACATTTGGAGACAAGTCTGTGGAGCAAGCACCGTTCGGGGAACCACCAAGGCCTCGAGCGAGAAGCATTCCGGCCTCCATGTTCTGAAACTCCCGAAACCCGGGCTCTCTTGGCGTCTCAGAATAAATCTCTGGGGAATGCAACGTTCCCTCAGAGGAAGCATGTCCCAGCGAGACATTTTGTGGCACGTTTCTCTAGAGGTACGGGGATGTGTGGTCGCATTCAGGAGGTGCGCTGTCCTCGGCCGGGAGAAACAATTCTGTGGAGAAGGCGACTTCGGCCCCAATGTGCTTTTTAAAGAAAGAAGCTTCCTTTGGCGAAAAGCGTGGAAGTATCACTGTAATGCCACCTTCTTCGCTCTGAGCAGCAGGACGGTAGGCAACCCTACTTTCCAAGCACATCTGGTTTCCAGAATGAAAAAGCCATCTCTAAGAGACGTTTCCAAGGACAGAGTTGGCGGGTCGTACTGTCCCTCAGAAACAAATGTGTGGAGAATGCCCCTTTCAGAGGACCACCATTTCTCCTGCGAGAAGCCTTCTACAATGTATGTTTGGAGGCATCAGGCGGGTGTCGTGTCCATCCCTCAGTGAAAACACTGTGTCGAGAACCATGTGCCAGGTACGTATTGCTTACAGCAGGTAGCAGTTTTCTCCAGGACCTTGTGTAATGCGGAGGAGTCGGCCCTAATGGGATCTCTGAGAAACAAGGTTGCGGAGACTGGAAACTTTCCCTGCCAACTGGATATCCGAAGACGGAATCCATTTCACGTCGATGTGCGGAAGTAGACGCCAGGGGCCTTGACCTGATGCCCAGAAAGGCGTCTGTGCGTAATACAACGTGGAGCGAACAACCGGAATCTTCCCGTGTAGAGTCCTGTAGCATGGACGTGTACAAGCATCTGGAGCGGGCCCTCTCGTTCCCTCGGAGATACGAGCCCGTGGCGAATGCCACGTCGAGGTCACGTCGTTTCTCAAGAGTTCTCTGCCATTTCCAGTATCGGCCTTGAAGGATAGGCAAAGGGAAATGTCCCCGTATCGGAGTCCCCAGGATGTGGAGAAAGCAGCTGCCGGGAGACCCAAGTGCCCCCGAACGAGACGCCTTCTCACACACAGTTATGGACGCCTTGGAATGTGCGATGTACTTCCTTCGGAGAAGGCGACCTTCCATGAATATCGTGTTTTCAGGAGAGAAAGCTGATGTCCAGGACGTGTGTGCAAGTCTTGGGAAGGGGCAAGGTCCTTAGGGCGAGCAGAGAATCTGTGGAGCAAGCCCCTTTCGGATAACCACAAGTTTCTCAAGTGTGAATCATTCTGGCTTGCATGTGTGGAGGCCATCGAAACACGCCCTCTCCCTCGGTCTGTGAAGCAGTCTCTGGAGAATTCCACTTTCCCGTCAGAGGAAGTTGGTTCCCGTGAGGAGCATTCTACCATCTTTCGCGAGAGGCGCGCGGAAAGGGCCTTAGACGTCGCGGAACGCAAGCCTGGGAATCAAGCAAGAACCACCGTGCAACACGACCCTTCCAACGAAACCATTCTAACGGATGTATGGGTTCTAACACTAGGGTAATGCCGTGTCCTTGGCTTGGAGAAAGTCTTCTGTGGAGGATGCAGTGCAGCGACACTGTGGCTGTTCCACCGAGAAGCTTCCGAGCCTCTCTGTGTGGAGGCATCCCTAGAGTGCGCCAGTCTTCCGTTTGAGGAAAAAGTGTGTGAAGAAAAGCGCTGCCCGCTAACATCTTGATGCCAGAAGAGAAAGCGATTTCTCCTAGAGGTGTAGAAATAGAGGACGGGTGGTTTGTCCTTAGCCATGGAATCTAGATGGCAGTGACTGCAATTTTCAGAGCCGCACAATTGTCCCGGCATGAAGCCAAGCGGCACGTCTGTGGGGCAGCATCAGGAAGGTGCCCTCTAGTTCCGCTGTTGGTAACGGTCTGCTTAGAAGAGGACGTTGAAGGAAACACTTGCTTTTTGAAGACACAAGCCTTTTCCATTTTCCGAGTGTAGCCTCGAGGAAACTGCCCAAAAACAATGTCATCAAACAGAGACTGTGGCCCATGGAACTCTAACCTGCCAGCTGGATATCTGAGGGTAGAAACACTTTCATATCTGTGTGTGGAAGGGCAGGCAAGTGGCCAGGATTCAGATGAGAGGAACTCATGCGTGGACATTGTAACTTAGAGCGAACATCAAATGAGCTCCTGTGAGAAGCCTGCAGGCCGGGAAGAGTTGAAGCCTCAGGATGAAGCCCAATCATTCCCACCGTGGAAGAAGTGTCTGCCTCAGGCACGACTCAGCGACACCCTGGATCCTTCAATCCTATACCCTGCTAGCCTCTGTGTGTTGAAGTCTCAGGAAAGGGCAATATCAGGCCCTGGGGAAAGAGTTGGGTGGAGATAGCCACTTTCGGCCACCAACGTGGTTCCTCAAAGGAGGAAGGCTTCTAGGAAGTATGTGTGGCCGTGTCAGGACAATGCCATCTCCGCCCATCGCCGAAAGATGACTGTGGAGGAAGGCACGTTCCAGGAACCTCTGGATTCCAGAAGAGAAAGCGATTTCTAGTGTAGGTATGAAAAGACAGGCAAGGAGCCAGTCCCTGTCTGGGAGATCCAAGTCCGTAGAGAGTACAACTTCTGAGCCACAACAAGTTTCTCCCCAAAGGAAATCTTCTAGCCCTGGGGTGGGCAAGCTTCAGCGGGGTTCCATATCCTTGCCTCTGAGAATCAGGCCTGTGGAGAAGGTCACTTCCCGGGAGCATCTACTTTCTGGAGACCCAAAGTGTGGGCACGGAGGTGGAAGACGGGACTAAGGGGCGTGTCCCTCTCAGGGAGAAAGCAGTCCCTGGAGACGGACACTTTCGTGAGCAACTCGTACCCTCAAGCCAGAAGCATCCTGGCCTCTATTGATGAGAAGTAGCAGGATAATTCCTCAACCTCCGCCCTGCGAAATAGACTGTGGGCAATGCCACTTCCCACAAACACCGTGTCTCCAGAAGAGAATTGCCATGTCCAATCCAAAAGCGGGTAGGCCTAGGAGAGGGGCCACGGCCTCACGCTGTGAAAAGGGGTTGGGGACCTGCACCATTCAGAGAACCACAAGGCTGTCCAACTAGAAGCCTTCTAGCACGCATGGGTTGAGGCCTCCTATACATGCCCCATTCTTCCCTCTGTGAAAGGAGCCTCTGGGCAATGCAACTGTCCCGTAAGTGGAAGTCCTCTCCTGCCAGAATCTTTGGAGCAAGTTTGTCTAGAGGCACGGCCAAAGTGCCATGCCCTTCGCTCAGATCATGAGGCCTGCGAATAAAGCACGTTTCCGTGAAGAACACGACACTTCCAAACAAACGCCTCGGAGCAGATCCGTGTGTTTTCACATGAGGAAATGCCGTATCCTCCGTTGGGCGAAGGAATGCTGGGGAGGAGGCCATTTCGGCAACATCGTAGTTTTTCACGCCATAAAAATCCCAGCCTCGGTGTGTGCCACGATCACGAGAGGGCCATCGAATTTCCCGGGAGATACGCGACGATGGAGGATCCGGTGTGCACTCACATCTTGTTTTCCCAAGAGAAAAGCCATTTCTCATAGTTATGTGGAAGTATAGGGAAGGGGGCTTGTCCTTAGGATGAGAAACAAGACCGTGGAGAGTGCCACTTTCAGAGCACCCCAAGCATCTCTTTTGAGAAGCCTCGTTGCCCCAGTGCCTTGTCGCATCCGAAAAGTGCCTAACCTTCCCTCATTGAAAACACTCTCTTTGGAATACAGCGTTCAAGTCCCCTCTTGCTTCCTGAAGATACAAAGCTTTTCCAAGGCAGGGGTTTGATCAGGAGGAAACATCCCTACACGGATCTCTGGAAAACAAGACGTGGGAATGGTCATCGTCACGGCCATCTGAATGCCGGAATATAGATCCATCTTCATTCCTGTGTGCGGAAGCATAGGCAAGGGCCTAGGACCCTATCTTTAGAAACAAGTCTCTGGAGACGAGAATGTTCAGCACACTGCAGGTGTCCTGCCGGAGAGGTGTTCTAGCATGGGTGTGTGCAAGCATCGGGAGAGTTCCATCTCCTTCCGTCTGCGAGACAAGCCTGCGGAGAAGGCTCCTTGGCGATAACATTTGGTTTCCAGATTTCCAAACGAGTTCCAGGAGAGGTGCGGGACGATAGGCCAGGTAACATATCTCACAGGGTTCCAGTAACAGTTCTGGGGAAGCACAGGACCCAGGAAACACAAGTTCCTTCCGAGGAGATGCTTTCTAATACATAGTTCCAGAAGTCTCTGTACATTGCCTACCCTTGCTTGTGGGAGGGAAGTTGGGTGGAATGCGAATTCCACTACCATCTTGTTTCCACAAGAGGGAAATCGATTCATTCCAATATATGCGCTGGAGCCTAGGGGAAAGGGGCGATGTCCTGACGCTTTGAGGGAAGAGTGTGGAACAGGCATCGTTGAGGAAACCACAAGTTTCTCAAGCGAGGAGCCTTCTAGCATTGCCGGGGTGAAACGACCGAAACATGCACGACCCTTCCCTCAGTGAATAGGCTCTAGGGAATGCCAATTTCCCCTCAGAGGAAGATTGTCCCGGTGCGAAGCTCTCTAGCGTGTTGGTCTGGAGGCCAGCGGAGAGGGCCCCATATACTTCGCTAAAGAAAGCTATCTGTGAAGAGAGACAGGGTCAGTGAGGGAACCACACGTCCCACCAAACCCACTGAAACACACGGAGACGTTTTAGCCTGAGGAAAGGCCTTATGCTTGCCTTGGAGAGAATGCATTTGGGAGTACCTGTGCTGCCCCGGCGTTGGTTTGCAAAGGAGCACCTTCCTACCTGATATGTGTGGGAGTGGGCCATGTCCTTACACATGGAGACAAGTCTGTGGAGCAAGCACCGTTCGGGGAACCACCAAGGCCTCGAACGAGAAGCATTCCGGCCTCCATGTTCTGAAACTCCCGAAACCCGGGCTCTCTTGGCGTCTCAGAATAAATCTCTGGGGAATGCAACGTTCCCTCAGAGGAAGCATGTCCCAGCGAGACATTTTGTGGCACGTTTCTCTAGAGTTACGGGGATGTGTGGTCGCATTCAGGAGGTGCGCTGTCCTCGGCCGGGAGAAACAATTCTGTGGAGAAGGCGACTTCGGCCCCAATGTGCTTTTTCAAGAAAGAAGCTTCCTTCGGCGAAAAGCGTGGAAGAATCACTGTAATGCCACCTTCTTCGCTCTGAGCAGCAGGACGGTAGGCAACCCTACTTTCCAAGCACATCTGGTTTCCAGAATGAAAAAGCCATCTCTAAGAGACGTTTCCAAGGACAGAGTTGGCGGGTCGTACTGTCCCTCAGAAACAAATGTGTGGAGAATGCCCCTTTCAGAGGACCACCATTTCTCCTGCGAAAAGCCTTCTACAATGTATGTTTGGAGGCATGAGGCGGGTGTCGTGTCCATCCCTCAGTGAAAACACTGTGTCGAGAACCATGTGCCAGGTACGTATTGCTTACAGCAGGTAGCAGTTTTCTCCAGGACCTTGTGTAATGCGGAGGAGTCGGCCCTAATGGGATCTCTGAGAAACAAGCCTGCGGAGACTGGAAACTTTCCCTGCCAACTGGATATCCGAAGACGGAATCCATTTCACGTCGATGTGCGAAAGTAGACGCCAGGGGCCTTGACCTGATGATCAAAATGGCGTCTGTGCGTAATACAACGTGGAGCGAACAACCGGAATCTTCCCGTGTGGAGTCCTGTAGCATGGATGTGTACAAGCATCTGGAGCGGGCCCTCTCGTTCCCTCGGAGATACGAGCCCGTGGCGAATGCCACGTCGAGGTCACGTCGTTTCTCAAGAGTTCTCTGCCATTTCCAGTATCGGCCTTGAAGGATAGGCAAAGGGAAATGTCCCCGTATCGGAGTCCCCAGGATGTGGAGAAAGCAGCTGCCGGGAGACCCAAGTGCCCCCGAACGAGACGCCTTCTCACACACAGTTATGGACGCCTTGGAATGTGCGATGTACTTCCTTCGGAGAAGGCGACCTTCCATGAATATCGTGTTTTCAGGAGAGAAAGCTGATGTCCAGGACGTGTGTGCAAGTCTTGGGAAGGGGCAAGGTCCTTAGGGCGAGCAGAGAATCTGTGGAGCAAGCCCCTTTCGGATAACCACAAGTTTCTCAAGTGTGAATCATTCTGGCTTGCATGTGTGGAGGCCATCGAAACACGCCCTCTCCCTCGGTCTGTGAAGCAGTCTCTGGAGAATTCCACTTTCCCGTCAGAGGAAGTTGGTTCCCGTGAGGAGCATTCAACCATCGTTCGCGAGAGGCGCGCGGAAAGGGCCTTAGACGTCGCGGAACGCAAGCCTGGGAATCAAGCAAGATCCACCGTGCAACACGACCCTTCCAACGAAACCATTCTAACGGATGTATGGGTTCTAACACTAGGGTAATGCCGTGTCCTTGGCTTGGAGAAAGTCTTCTGTGGAGGATGCAGTGCAGCGACACTGTGGCTGTTCCACCGAGAAGCTTCCGAGCCTCTCTGTGTGGAGGCATCCCTAGAGTGCGCCAGTCTTCCGTTGAGGAAAAAGAGTGTGAAGAAAAGCGCTGCCCGCTAACATCTTGATGCCAGAAGAGAAAGCGATTTCTCCTAGAGGTGTAGAAATAGAGGACGGGTGGTTTGTCCTTAGCCATGGAATCCAGATGGCAGTGACTGCAATTTTCAGAGCCGCACAATTGTCCCGGCATGAAGCCAAGCGGCACGTCTGTGGGGCAGCATCAGGAAGGTGCCCTCTAGTTCCGCTGTTGGTAACGGTCTGCTTAGAAGAGGACGTTGAAGGAAACACTTGCTTTTTGAAGACACAAGCCTTTTCCATTTTCCGAGTGTAGCCTCGAGGAAACTGCCCAAAAACAATTTCATCAACCAGAGACTGTGGCCCATGGAACTCTAACCTGCCAGCTGGATATCTGAGGGTAGAAACACTTTCATATCTGTGTGTGGAAGGGCAGGCAAGTGGCCAGGATTCAGATGAGAGGAACTCATGCGTGGACATTGTAACTTAGAGCGAACATCAAATGAGCTCCTGTGAGAAGCCTGCAGGCCGGGAAGAGTTGAAGCCTCAGGATGAAGCCCAATCATTCCCACCGTGGAAGAAGTGTCTGCCTCAGGCACGTCTCAGCGAAACCCTGGATCCTTCAATCCTATAGCCTGCTAGCCTCTGTGTGTTGAAGTCTCAGGAAAGGGCAATATCAGGCCCTGGGGAAAGAGTTGGGTGGAGATAGCCACTTTCGGCCACCAACGTGGTTCCTCAAAGGGGGAAGGCTTCTAGGAAGTATGTGTTGCCGTGTCAGGACAATGCCATCTCCGCCCATCGCCGAAAGATGACTGTGGAGGAAGGCACGTTCCAGGAACCTCTGGATTCCAGGAGAGAAAGCGATTTCTAGTGTAGGTATGAAAAGACAGGCAAGGAGCCAGTCCCTGTCTGCGAGATCCAAGTCCGTGGAGAGTACAACTTCCGAGCCACAACAAGTTTCTCCCCAAAGGAAACTTTCTAGCCCTGGGGAGGGCAAGCTTCGGCGGTGTTCCATATCCTTGCCTCTGAGAATCAGGCCTGTGGAGAAGGTCACTTCCCGGGAGCATCTACTTTCTGGAGATCCAAAGTGTGGGCACGGAGGTGGAAGGCGGGACAAAGGGGCGTGTCCCTGTCAGGGAGAAAGCAGTCCCTGGAGACGGCCACTTTCGTGAGCAACTCGTTCCCTCAAGCCAGAAGCATCCTGGCCTCTATTGATGAGAAGTAGCAGGATAATTCCTCAACCTCGGCCCTGCGAAATAGACTGTGGGCAATGCCACTTCCCACAAACACCGTGTCTCCAGAAGAGAATTGCCATGTCCAATCCAAAAGCGGGGAGGCCTAGGAGAGGGGCCACGGCCTCACGCTGTGAAACGGGGTTGGGGACCTGCACCATTCAGAGAACCACAAGGCTCTCCAACGAGAAGCCTTCTAGCACGCATGGGTTGAGGCCTCCTAAACATGCCCCATTCTTCCCTCTGTGAAAGGAGCCTCTGGGCATTGCAACTGTCCCGTAAGTGGAAGTCCTCTCCTACCAGAATCTTTGGAGCACGTTTGTCTAGAGGCACGGCCAAAGTGCCATGCCCTTCGCTCAGATCATGAGGCCTGCGAATAAAGCTCGTTTCCGTGAAGAACACGACACTTCCAAACAAACGCCTCGGAGCAGATCCGTGTGTTTTCACATGAGGAAATGCCGTATCCTCCGTTGGGCGAAGGAATGCTGGGGAGAAGGCAATTTCGGCAACATCGTAATTTTTCACGCTATAAAAATCCAAGACTAGGTGTGTGCCACGATCACGAGAGGGCCATCGGATTTACCGGGAGATACGAGACGATGGAGGATCCGGTGTGCACTCACATCTTGTTTTCCCAAGAGAAAAGCCATTTCTCATAGTTGTGTGGAAGTATAGGAAAGGGGGCTTGTCCTTAGGATGAGAAACAAGACCGTGGAGAGTGCCACTTTCAGAGCACCCCAAGCATCTCTTTTGAGAAGCCTGGTTGCCCCAGTGCCTTGTCGCATCCGAAAAGTGCCTAACCTTCCCTCATTGAAAACACTCTCTTTGGAATACAGCGTTCAAGTCCCCTCTTGCTTCCTGAAGATACAAAGCTTTTCCAAGGCAGGTGTTTGATCAGGAGGAAACATCCCTACACGGATCTCCGGAAAACAAGACGTGGGAATGGTCATCGTCACGGCCATCTGAATGCCGGGAGATAGATCCATTTTCATTCCTGTGTGCGGAAGCATAGGCAAGGGCCTAGACCCTATCTTTAGAAACAAGTCTCTGGAGACGAGAATGTTCAGCACACCGCAGGTGTCCTGCCGGAGAGGTGTTCTAGCATGGGTGTGTGCAAGCATCGGGAGAGTTCCATCTCCTTCCGTCTGCGAGACAAGCCTGTGGAGAAGGCCACTTGGCGATAACATTTGGTTTCCAAATTTCCAAACGAGTTCCAGGAGAGGTGCGGGACGATAGGCCAGGTAACATGTCCCCCAGGGTTCCAGTAACAGTTCTGGGGAAGCACAGGTCCCAAGAAACACAAGTTCTTTCCGAGGAGATGCTTTCTAATACATAGGTCCAGAAGTCTCTGTACATTGCCTACCCTTGCTTGTGGGAGGGAAGTTGGGTGGAATGCGAATTCCACTACCATCTTGTTTCCACAAGAGGGAAATCGATTCATTCCAATATATGCGCTGGAGCCTAGGGGAAAGGGGCGATGTCCTGCCGCTTTGAGGGAAGAGTGTGGAACAGGCATCGTTGAGGAAACCACAAGTTTCTCAAGCGAGGAGCCTTCTAGCATTGCCGGGTGAAACGACCGAAACATGCACGACCCTTCCCTCAGGGAATAGGCTCTAGGGAATGCCAATTTCCCCTCAGAGGAAGATTGTCCCGGTGCGAAGATCTCTAGCGTGTTGGTCTGGAGGCCAGCGGAGAGGGCCACATATACTTCGCTAAAGAAAGCTATCTGTGAAGAAAGACAGGGTCAGTGAGGGAACCACACGTCCCATCAAACCTACTGAAACACACGGAGACGTTTTAGCCTGAGGAAAGGCCTTATCCTTGCCTTGGAGAGAATGCATTTGGGAGTACCTGTGCTGCCCCGGCGTTGGTTTGCAAAGGAGCACCTTCCTACCTTATATGTGTGGGAGTGGGCCATGTCCTTACATTTGGAGACAAGTCTGTGGAGCAAGCACCGTTCGGGGAACCACCAAGGCCTCGAGCGAGAAGCATTCCGGCCTCCATGTTCTGAAACTCCCGAAACCCGGGCTCTCTTGGCGTCTCAGAATAAATCTCTGGGGAATGCAACGTTCCCTCAGAGGAAGCATGTCCCAGCGAGACATTTTGTGGCACGTTTCTCTAGAGGTACGGGGATGTGTGGTCGCATTCAGGAGGTGCGCTGTCCTCGGCCGGGAGGAACAATTCTGTGGAGAAGGCGACTTCGGCCCCAATGTGCTTTTTAAAGAAAGAAGCTTCCTTTGGCGAAAAGCGTGGAAGTATCACTGTAATGCCACCTTCTTCGCTCTGAGCAGCAGGACGGTAGGCAACCCTACTTTCCAAGCACATCTGGTTTCCAGAATGAAAAAGCCATCTCTAAGAGACGTTTCCAAGGACAGAGTTGGCGGGTCGTACTGTCCCTCAGAAACAAATGTGTGGAGAATGCCCCTTTCAGAGGACCACCATTTCTCCTGCGAGAAGCCTTCTACAATGTATGTTTGGAGGCATCAGGCGGGTGTCGTGTCCATCCCTCAGTGAAAACACTGTGTCGAGAACCATGTGCCAGGTACGTATTGCTTACAGCAGGTAGCAGTTTTCTCCAGGACCTTGTGTAATGCGGAGGAGTCGGCCCTAATGGGATCTCTGAGACACAAGGTTGCGGAGACTGGAAACTTTCCCTGCCAACTGGATATCCGAAGACGGAATCCATTTCACGTCGATGTGCGGAAGTAGACGCCAGGGGCCTTGACCTGATGCCCAGAAAGGCGTCTGTGCGTAATACAACGTGGAGCGAACAACCGGAATCTTCCCGTGTAGAGTCCTGTAGCATGGACGAGTACAAGCATCTGGAGCGGGCCCTCTCGTTCCCTCGGAGATACGAGCCCGTGGCGAATGCCACGTCGAGGTCACGTCGTTTCTCAAGAGTTCTCTGCCATTTCCAGTATCGGCCTTGAGGGATAGGCAAAGGGAAATGTCCCCGTATCGGAGTCCCCAGGATGTGGAGAAAGCAGCTGCCGGGAGACCCAAGTGCCCCCGAACGAGACGCCTTCTCACACACAGTTATGGACGCCTTGGAATGTGCGATATACTTCCTTCGGAGAAGGCGACCTTCCATGACTATCGTGTTTTCAGGAGAGAAAGCTGATGTCCAGGACGTGTGTGCAAGTCTTGGGAAGGGGCAAGGTCCTTAGGGCGAGCAGAGAATCTGTGGAGCAAGCCCCTTTCGGATAACCACAAGTTTCTCAAGTGTGAATCATTCTGGCTTGCATGTGTGGAGGCCATCGAAACACGCCCTCTCCCTCGGTCTGTGAAGCAGTCTCTGGAGAATTCCACTTTCCCGTCAGAGGAAGTTGGTTCCCGTGAGGAGCATTCTACCATCTTTCGCGAGAGGCGCGCGGAAAGGGCCTTAGACGTCGCGGAACGCAAGCCTGGGAATCAAGCAAGATCCACCGTGCAACACGACCCTTCCAACGAAACCATTCTAACGGATGTATGGGTTCTAACACTAGGGTAATGCCGTGTCCTTGGCTTGGAGAAAGTCTTCTGTGGAGGATGCAGTGCAGCGACACTGTGGCTGTTCCACCGAGAAGCTTCCGAGCCTCTCTGTGTGGAGGCATCCCTAGAGTGCGCCAGTCTTCCGTTTGAGGAAAAAGAGTGTGAAGAAAAGCGCTGCCCGCTAACATCTTGATGCCAGAAGAGAAAGCGATTTCTCCTAGAGGTGTAGAAATAGAGGACGGGTGGTTTGTCCTTAGCCATGGAATCCAGATGGCAGTGACTGCAATTTTCAGAGCCGCACAATTGTCCCGGCATGAAGCCTAGCGGCACGTCTGTGGGGCAGCATCAGGAAGGTGCCCTCTAGTTCCGCTGTTGGTAACGGTCTGCTTAGAAGAGGACGTTGAAGGAAACACTTGCTTTTTGAAGACACAAGCCTTTTCCATTATCCGAGTGTAGCCTCAAGCCTTTTCCATTATCCGAGTGTAGCCTCGAGGAAACTGCCCAAAAACAATTTCATCAACCAGAGCCTGGGGCCCATGGAACTCTAACCTGCCAGCTGGATATCTGAGGGTAGAAACACTTTCATATCTGTGTGTGGAAGGGCAGGCAAGTGGCCAGGATTCGGATGAGAGGAACTCATGCGTGGACATTGTAACTTAGAGCGAACATCAAATGAGCTCCTGTGAGAAGCCTGCAGGCCGGGAAGTGTTGAAGCGTCAGGATGAAGCCCAATCATTCCCACCGTGGAAGAAGTGTCTGCCGCAGGCACGTCTCAGCGACACCCTGGATCCTTCAATCCTATACCCTGCTAGCCTCTGTGTGTTGAAGTCTCAGGAATGGGCAATATCAGGCCCTGGGGAAAGAGTTGGGTGGAGATAGCCACTTTCGGCCACCAACGTGGTTCCTCAAAGGGGGAAGGCTTCTAGGAAGTATGTGTTGCCGTGTCAGGACAATGCCATCTCCGCCCATCGCCGAAAGATGACTGTGGAGGAAGGCACGTTCCAGGAACCTCTGGATTCCAGAAGAGAAAGCGATTTCTAGTGTAGGTATGAAAAGACAGGCAAGGAGCCAGTCCCTGTCTGCGAGATCCAAGTCCGTGGAGAGTACAACTTCCGAGCCACAACAAGTTTCCCCCCAAAGGAAATATTCTAGCCCTGGGGTGGGCAAGCTTCGGCGGGGTTCCATATCCTTGCCTCTGAGAATCAGGCCTGTGGAGAAGGTCACTTCCCGGGAGCATCTACTTTCTGGAGGTCCAAAGTGTGGGCACGGAGGTGGAAGACGGGACTAAGGGGCGTGTCCCTGTCAGGGAGTAAGCAGTCCCTGGAGACGGACACTTTCGTGAGCAACTCGTTCCCTCAAGCCAGAAGCATCCTGGCCTCTATTGATGAGAAGTAGCAGGATAACTCCTCAACCTCCGCCCTGCGAAATAGACTCTGGGCAATGCCACTTCCCACAAACACCGTGTCTCCAGAAGAGAATTGCCATGTCCAATCCAAAAGCGGGTAGGCCTAGGAGAGGGGCCACGGCCTCACGCTGTGAAAAGGGGTTGGGGACCTGCACCATTCAGAGAACCACAAGGCTGTCCAACTAGAAGCCTTCTAGCACGCATGGGTTGAGGCCTCCTAAACATGCCCCATTCTTCCCTCTGTGAAAGGAGCCTCTGGGCAATGCAACTGTCCCGTAAGTAGAAGTCCTCTCCTCCCAGAATCTTTGGAGCACGTTTGTCTAGAGGCACGGCCAAAGTGCCATGCCCTTCGCTCAGATCATGAGGCCTGCGAATAAAGCACGTTTCCGTGAAGAACACGACACTTCCAAACAAACGCCTCGGAGCAGATCCGTGTGTTTTCACATGAGGAAATGCCGTATCCTCCGTTGGGCGAAGGAATGCTGGGGAGGAGGCCATTTCGGCAACATCGTAGTTTTTCACGCCATAAAAATCCAAGCCTCGGTGTGTGCCACGATCACGAGAGGGCCATCGAATTTCCCGGGAGATACGCGACGATGGAGGATCCGGTGTGCACTCACATCTTGTTTTCCCAAGAGAAAAGCCATTTCTCATAGATATGTGGAAGTATAGGGAAGGGGGCTTGTCCTTAGGATGAGAAACAAGACCGTGGAGAGTGCCACTTTCAGAGCACCCCAAGCATCTCTTTTGAGAAGCCTGGTTGCCCCAGTGCCTTGTCGCATCCGAAAAGTGACTAACCTTCCCTCATTGAAAACACTCTCTTTGGAATACAGCGTTCAAGTCCCCTCTTGCTTCCTGAAGATACAAAGCTTTTCCAAGGCAGGTGTTTGATCAGGAGGAAACATCCCTACACGGATCTCCGGAAAACAAGACGTGGGAATGGTCATCGTCACGGCCATCTGAATGCCGGAAGATTGATCCATCTTCATTCCTGTGTGCGGAAGCATAGGCAAGGGCCTAGGACCCTATCTTAGAAACAAGTCTCTGGAGACCAGAATGTTCAGCACACCGCAGGTGTCCTGCCGGAGAGGTGTTCTAGCATGGGTGTGTGCAAGCATCGGGAGAGTTCCATCTCCTTCCGTCTGCGAGACAAGCCTGCGGAGAAGGCCACTTGGCGATAACATTTGGTTTCCAGATTTCCAAACGAGTTCCAGGAGAGGTGCGGGACGATAGGCCAGGTAACATGTCCCCCAGGGTTCCAGTAGCAGTTCTGGGGAAGCACAGGTCCCAGGAAACACAAGTTCTTTCCGAGGAGATGCTTTCTAATACATAGGTCCAGAAGTCTCTGTACATTGCCTACCCTTGCTTGTGGGAGGGAAGTTGGGTGGAATGCGAATTCCACTACCATCTTGTTTCCACAAGAGGGAAATCGATTCATTCCAATATATGCGCTGGAGCCTAGGGGAAAGGGGCGATGTCCTGACGCTTTGAGGGAAGAGTGTGGAACAGGCATCGTTGAGGAAACCACAAGTTTCTCAAGCGAGGAGCCTTCTAGCATTGCCGGGTGAAACGACCGAAACATGCACGACCCTTCCCTCAGTGAATAGGCTCTAGGGAATGCCAATTTCCCCTCAGAGGAAGATTGTCCCGGTGCGAAGATCTCTAGCGTGTTGGTCTGGAGGCCAGCGGAGAGGGCCACATATACTTCGCTAAAGAAAGCTATCTGTGAAGAAAGACAGGGTCAGTGAGGGAACCACACGTCCCATCAAACCTACTGAAACACACGGAGACGTTTTAGCCTGAGGAAAGGCCTTATCCTTGCCTTGGAGAGAATGCATTTGGGATTACCTGTGCTGCCCCGGCGTTGGTTTGCAAAGGAGCACCTTCCTACCTTATATGTGTGGGAGTGGGCCATGTCCTTACATTTGGAGACAAGTCTGTGGAGCAAGCACCGTTCGGGGAACCACCAAGGCCTCGAGCGAGAAGCATTCCGGCCTCCATGTTCTGAAACTCCCGAAACCCGGGCTCTCTTGGCGTCTCAGAATAAATCTCTGGGGAATGCAACGTTCCCTCAGAGGAAGCATGTCCCAGCGAGACATTTTGTGGCACGTTTCTCTAGAGGTACGGGGATGTGTGGTCGCATTCAGGAGGTGCGCTGTCCTCGGCCGGGAGAAACAATTCTGTGGAGAAGGCGACTTCGGCCCCAATGTGCTTTTTAAAGAAAGAAGCTTCCTTTGGCGAAAAGCGTGGAAGTATCACTGTAATGCCACCTTCTTCGCTCTGAGCAGCAGGACGGTAGGCAACCCTACTTTCCAAGCACATCTGGTTTCCAGAATGAAAAAGCCATCTCTAAGAGACGTTTCCAAGGACAGAGTTGGCGGGTCGTACTGTCCCTCAGAAACAAATGTGTGGAGAATGCCCCTTTCAGAGGACCACCATTTCTCCTGCGAGAAGCCTTCTACAATGTATGTTTGGAGGCATCAGGCGGGTGTCGTGTCCATCCCTCAGTGAAAACACTGTGTCGAGTACCATGTGCCAGGTACGTATTGCTTACAGCAGGTAGCAGTTTTCTCCAGGACCTTGTGTAATGCGGAGGAGTCGGCCCTAATGGGATCTCTGAGACACAAGGTTGCGGAGACTGGAAACTTTCCCTGCCAACTGGATATCCGAAGACGGAATCCATTTCACGTCGATGTGCGGAAGTAGACGCCAGGGGCCTTGACCTGATGCCCAGAAAGGCGTCTGTGCGTAATACAACGTGGAGCGAACAACCGGAATCTTCCCGTGTAGAGTCCTGTAGCATGGACGAGTACAAGCATCTGGAGCGGGCCCTCTCGTTCCCTCGGAGATACGAGCCCGTGGCGAATGCCACGTCGAGGTCACGTCGTTTCTCAAGAGTTCTCTGCCATTTCCAGTATCGGCCTTGAAGGATAGGCAAAGGGAAATGTCCCCGTATCGGAGTCCCCAGGATGTGGAGAAAGCAGCTGCCGGGAGACCCAAGTGCCCCCGAACGAGACGCCTTCTCACACACAGTTATGGACGCCTTGGAATGTGCGATATACTTCCTTCGGAGAAGGCGACCTTCCATGACTATCGTGTTTTCAGGAGAGAAAGCTGATGTCCAGGACGTGTGTGCAAGTCTTGGGAAGGGGCAAGGTCCTTAGGGCGAGCAGAGAATCTGTGGAGCAAGCCCCTTTCGGATAACCACAAGTTTCTCAAGTGTGAATCATTCTGGCTTGCATGGGTGGAGGCCATCGAAACACGCCCTCTCCCTCGGTCTGTGAAGCAGTCTCTGGAGAATTCCACTTTCCCGTCAGAGGAAGTTGGTTCCCGTGAGGAGCATTCTACCATCTTTCGCGAGAGGCGCGCGGAAAGGGCCTTAGACGTCGCGGAACGCAAGCCTGGGAATCAAGCAAGATCCACCGTGCAACACGACCCTTCCAACGAAACCATTCTAACGGATGTATGGGTTCTAACACTAGGGTAATGCCGTGTCCTTGGCTTGGAGAAAGTCTTCTGTGGAGGATGCAGTGCAGCGACACTGTGGCTGTTCCACCGAGAAGCTTCCGAGCCTCTCTGTGTGGAGGCATCCCTAGAGTGCGCCAGTCTTCCGTTTGAGGAAAAAGAGTGTGAAGAAAAGCGCTGCCCGCTAACATCTTGATGCCAGAAGAGAAAGCGATTTCTCCTAGAGGTGTAGAAATAGAGGACGGGTGGTTTGTCCTTAGCCATGGAATCCAGATGGCAGTGACTGCAATTTTCAGAGCCGCACAATTGTCCCGGCATGAAGCCTAGCGGCACGTCTGTGGGGCAGCATCAGGAAGGTGCCCTCTAGTTCCGCTGTTGGTAACGGTCTGCTTAGAAGAGGACGTTGAAGGAAACACTTGCTTTTTGAAGACACAAGCCTTTTCCATTATCCGAGTGTAGCCTCAAGCCTTTTCCATTATCCGAGTGTAGCCTCGAGGAAACTGCCCAAAAACAATTTCATCAACCAGAGCCTGGGGCCCATGGAACTCTAACCTGCCAGCTGGATATCTGAGGGTAGAAACACTTTCATATCTGTGTGTGGAAGGGCAGGCAAGTGGCCAGGATTCGGATGAGAGGAACTCATGCGTGGACATTGTAACTTAGAGCGAACATCAAATGAGCTCCTGTGAGAAGCCTGCAGGCCGGGAAGTGTTGAAGCGTCAGGATGAAGCCCAATCATTCCCACCGTGGAAGAAGTGTCTGCCGCAGGCACGTCTCAGCGACACCCTGGATCCTTCAATCCTATACCCTGCTAGCCTCTGTGTGTTGAAGTCTCAGGAATGGGCAATATCAGGCCCTGGGGAAAGAGTTGGGTGGAGATAGCCACTTTCGGCCACCAACGTGGTTCCTCAAAGGGGGAAGGCTTCTAGGAAGTATGTGTTGCCGTGTCAGGACAATGCCATCTCCGCCCATCGCCGAAAGATGACTGTGGAGGAAGGCACGTTCCAGGAACCTCTGGATTCCAGAAGAGAAAGCGATTTCTAGTGTAGGTATGAAAAGACAGGCAAGGAGCCAGTCCCTGTCTGCGAGATCCAAGTCCGTGGAGAGTACAACTTCCGAGCCACAACAAGTTTCCCCCCAAAGGAAATATTCTAGCCCTGGGGTGGGCAAGCTTCGGCGGGGTTCCATATCCTTGCCTCTGAGAATCAGGCCTGTGGAGAAGGTCACTTCCCGGGAGCATCTACTTTCTGGAGGTCCAAAGTGTGGGCACGGAGGTGGAAGACGGGACTAAGGGGCGTGTCCCTGTCAGGGAGTAAGCAGTCCCTGGAGACGGACACTTTCGTGAGCAACTCGTTCCCTCAAGCCAGAAGCATCCTGGCCTCTATTGATGAGAAGTAGCAGGATAACTCCTCAACCTCCGCCCTGCGAAATAGACTCTGGGCAATGCCACTTCCCACAAACACCGTGTCTCCAGAAGAGAATTGCCATGTCCAATCCAAAAGCGGGTAGGCCTAGGAGAGGGGCCACGGCCTCACGCTGTGAAAAGGGGTTGGGGACCTGCACCATTCAGAGAACCACAAGGCTGTCCAACTAGAAGCCTTCTAGCACGCATGGGTTGAGGCCTCCTAAACATGCCCCATTCTTCCCTCTGTGAAAGGAGCCTCTGGGCAATGCAACTGTCCCGTAAGTAGAAGTCCTCTCCTCCCAGAATCTTTGGAGCACGTTTGTCTAGAGGCACGGCCAAAGTGCCATGCCCTTCGCTCAGATCATGAGGCCTGCGAATAAAGCACGTTTCCGTGAAGAACACGACACTTCCAAACAAACGCCTCGGAGCAGATCCGTGTGTTTTCACATGAGGAAATGCCGTATCCTCCGTTGGGCGAAGGAATGCTGGGGAGGAGGCCATTTCGGCAACATCGTAGTTTTTCACGCCATAAAAATCCAAGCCTCGGTGTGTGCCACGATCACGAGAGGGCCATCGAATTTCCCGGGAGATACGCGACGATGGAGGATCCGGTGTGCACTCACATCTTGTTTTCCCAAGAGAAAAGCCATTTCTCATAGATATGTGGAAGTATAGGGAAGGGGGCTTGTCCTTAGGATGAGAAACAAGACCGTGGAGAGTGCCACTTTCAGAGCACCCCAAGCATCTCTTTTGAGAAGCCTGGTTGCCCCAGTGCCTTGTCGCATCCGAAAAGTGACTAACCTTCCCTCATTGAAAACACTCTCTTTGGAATACAGCGTTCAAGTCCCCTCTTGCTTCCTGAAGATACAAAGCTTTTCCAAGGCAGGTGTTTGATCAGGAGGAAACATCCCTACACGGATCTCCGGAAAACAAGACGTGGGAATGGTCATCGTCACGGCCATCTGAATGCCGGAAGATTGATCCATCTTCATTCCTGTGTGCGGAAGCATAGGCAAGGGCCTAGGACCCTATCTTAGAAACAAGTCTCTGGAGACGAGAATGTTCAGCACACCGCAGGTGTCCTGCCGGAGAGGTGTTCTAGCATGAGTGTGTGCAAGCATCGGGAGAGTTCCATCTCCTTCCGTCTGCGAGACAAGCCTGCGGAGAAGGCCACTTGGCGATAACATTTGGTTTCCAGATTTCCAAACGAGTTCCAGCAGAGGTGCGGGACGATAGGCCAGGTAACATGTCCCCCAGGGTTCCAGTAACAGTTCTGGGGAAGCACAGGTCCCAGGAAACACAAGTTCTTTCCGAGGAGATGCTTTCTAATACATAGGTCCAGAAGTCTCTGTACATTGCCTACCCTTGCTTGTGGGAGGGAAGTTGGGTGGAATGCGAATTCCACTACCATCTTGTTTCCACAAGAGGGAAATCGATTCATTCCAATATATGCGCTGGAGCCTAGGGGAAAGGGGCGATGTCCTGACGCTTTGAGGGAAGAGTGTGGAACAGGCATCGTTGAGGAAACCACAAGTTTCTCAAGCGAGGAGCCTTCTAGCATTGCCGGGGTGAAACGACCGAAACATGCACGACCCTTCCCTCAGTGAATAGGCTCTAGGGAATGCCAATTTCCCCTCAGAGGAAGATTGTCCCGGTGCGAAGCTCTCTAGCGTGTTGGTCTGGAGGCCAGCGGAGAGGGCCACATATACTTCGCTAAAGAAAGCTATCTGTGAAGAAAGACAGGGTCAGTGAGGGAACCACACGTCCCACCAAACCCACTGAAACACACGGAGACGTTTTAGCCTGAGAAAAGGCCTTATGCTTGCCTTGGAGAGAATGCATTTGGGAGTACCTGTGGTGCCCCGGCGTTGGTTTGCAAAGGAGCACCTTCCTACCTGATATGTGTGGGAGTGGGCCATGTCCTTACCCTTGGAGACAAGTCTGTGGAGCAAGCACCGTTCGGGGAACCACCAAGGCCTCGAGCGAGAAGCATTCCGGCCTCCATGTTCTGAAACTCCCGAAACCCGGGCTCTCTTGGCGTCTCAGAATAAATCTCTGGGGAATGCAACGTTCCCTCAGAGGAAGCATGTCCCAGCGAGACATTTTGTGGCACGTTTCTCTAGAGTTACGGGGATGTGTGGTCGCATTCAGGAGGTGCGCTGTCCTCGGCCGGGAGAAACAATTCTGTGGAGAAGGCGACTTCGGCCCCAATGTGCTTTTTCAAGAAAGAAGCTTCCTTCGGCGAAAAGCGTGGAAGAATCACTGTAATGCCACCTTCTTCGCTCTGAGCAGCAGGACGGTAGGCAACCCTACTTTCCAAGCACATCTGGTTTCCAGAATGAAAAAGCCATCTCTAAGAGACGTTTCCAAGGACAGAGTTGGCGGGTCGTACTGTCCCTCAGAAACAAATGTGTGGAGAATGCCCCTTTCAGAGGACCACCATTTCTCCTGCGAAAAGCCTTCTACAATGTATGTTTGGAGGCATGAGGCGGGTGTCGTGTCCATCCCTCAGTGAAAACACTGTGTCGAGAACCATGTGCCAGGTACGTATTGCTTACAGCAGGTAGCAGTTTTCTCCAGGACCTTGTGTAATGCGGAGGAGTCGGCCCTAATGGGATCTCTGAGAAACAAGCCTGCGGAGACTGGAAACTTTCCCTGCCAACTGGATATCCGAAGACGGAATCCATTTCACGTCGATGTGCGAAAGTAGACGCCAGGGGCCTTGACCTGATGATCAAAATGGCGTCTGTGCGTAATACAACGTGGAGCGAACAACCGGAATCTTCCCGTGTGGAGTCCTGTAGCATGGATGTGTACAAGCATCTGGAGCGGGCCCTCTCGTTCCCTCGGAGATACGAGCCCGTGGCGAATGCCACGTCGAGGTCACGTCGTTTCTCAAGAGTTCTCTGCCATTTCCAGTATCGGCCTTGAAGGATAGGCAAAGGGAAATGTCCCCGTATCGGAGTCCCCAGGATGTGGAGAAAGCAGCTGCCGGGAGACCCAAGTGCCCCCGAACGAGACGCCTTCTCACACACAGTTATGGACGCCTTGGAATGTGCGATGTACTTCCTTCGGAGAAGGCGACCTTCCATGAATATCGTGTTTTCAGGAGAGAAAGCTGATGTCCAGGACGTGTGTGCAAGTCTTGGGAAGGGGCAAGGTCCTTAGGGCGAGCAGAGAATCTGTGGAGCAAGCCCCTTTCGGATAACCACAAGTTTCTCAAGTGTGAATCATTCTGGCTTGCATGTGTGGAGGCCATCGAAACACGCCCTCTCCCTCGGTCTGTGAAGCAGTCTCTGGAGAATTCCACTTTCCCGTCAGAGGAAGTTGGTTCCCGTGAGGAGCATTCTACCATCGTTCGCGAGAGGCGCGCGGAAAGGGCCTTAGACGTCGCGGAACGCAAGCCTGGGAATCAAGCAAGATCCACCGTGCAACACGACCCTTCCAACGAAACCATTCTAACGGATGTATGGGTTCTAACACTAGGGTAATGCCGTGTCCTTGGCTTGGAGAAAGTCTTCTGTGGAGGATGCAGTGCAGCGACACTGTGGCTGTTCCACCGAGAAGCTTCCGAGCCTCTCTGTGTGGAGGCATCCCTAGAGTGCGCCAGTCTTCCGTTGAGGAAAAAGAGTGTGAAGAAAAGCGCTGCCCGCTAACATCTTGATGCCAGAAGAGAAAGCGATTTCTCCTAGAGGTGTAGAAATAGAGGACGGGTGGTTTGTCCTTAGCCATGGAATCCAGATGGCAGTGACTGCAATTTTCAGAGCCGCACAATTGTCCCGGCATGAAGCCAAGCGGCACGTCTGTGGGGCAGCATCAGGAAGGTGCCCTCTAGTTCCGCTGTTGGTAACGGTCTGCTTAGAAGAGGACGTTGAAGGAAACACTTGCTTTTTGAAGACACAAGCCTTTTCCATTTTCCGAGTGTAGCCTCGAGGAAACTGCCCAAAAACAATTTCATCAACCAGAGACTGTGGCCCATGGAACTCTAACCTGCCAGCTGGATATCTGAGGGTAGAAACACTTTCATATCTGTGTGTGGAAGGGCAGGCAAGTGGCCAGGATTCAGATGAGAGGAACTCATGCGTGGACATTGTAACTTAGAGCGAACATCAAATGAGCTCCTGTGAGAAGCCTGCAGGCCGGGAAGAGTTGAAGCCTCAGGATGAAGCCCAATCATTCCCACCGTGGAAGAAGTGTCTGCCTCAGGCACGTCTCAGCGAAACCCTGGATCCTTCAATCCTATAGCCTGCTAGCCTCTGTGTGTTGAAGTCTCAGGAAAGGGCAATATCAGGCCCTGGGGAAAGAGTTGGGTGGAGATAGCCACTTTCGGCCACCAACGTGGTTCCTCAAAGGGGGAAGGCTTCTAGGAAGTATGTGTTGCCGTGTCAGGACAATGCCATCTCCGCCCATCGCCGAAAGATGACTGTGGAGGAAGGCACGTTCCAGGAACCTCTGGATTCCAGGAGAGAAAGCGATTTCTAGTGTAGGTATGAAAAGACAGGCAAGGAGCCAGTCCCTGTCTGCGAGATCCAAGTCCGTGGAGAGTACAACTTCCGAGCCACAACAAGTTTCTCCCCAAAGGAAACTTTCTAGCCCTGGGGAGGGCAAGCTTCGGCGGTGTTCCATATCCTTGCCTCTGAGAATCAGGCCTGTGGAGAAGGTCACTTCCCGGGAGCATCTACTTTCTGGAGATCCAAAGTGTGGGCACGGAGGTGGAAGGCGGGACAAAGGGGCGTGTCCCTGTCAGGGAGAAAGCAGTCCCTGGAGACGGCCACTTTCGTGAGCAACTCGTTCCCTCAAGCCAGAAGCATCCTGGCCTCTATTGATGAGAAGTAGCAGGATAATTCCTCAACCTCGGCCCTGCGAAATAGACTGTGGGCAATGCCACTTCCCACAAACACCGTGTCTCCAGAAGAGAATTGCCATGTCCAATCCAAAAGCGGGGAGGCCTAGGAGAGGGGCCACGGCCTCACGCTGTGAAACGGGGTTGGGGACCTGCACCATTCAGAGAACCACAAGGCTCTCCAACGAGAAGCCTTCTAGCACGCATGGGTTGAGGCCTCCTAAACATGCCCCATTCTTCCCTCTGTGAAAGGAGCCTCTGGGCATTGCAACTGTCCCGTAAGTGGAAGTCCTCTCCTCCCAGAATCTTTGGAGCACGTTTGTCTAGAGGCACGGCCAAAGTGCCATGCCCTTCGCTCAGATCATGAGGCCTGCGAATAAAGCTCGTTTCCGTGAAGAACACGACACTTCCAAACAAACGCCTCGGAGCAGATCCGTGTGTTTTCACATGAGGAAATGCCGTATCCTCCGTTGGGCGAAGGAATGCTGGGGAGAAGGCAATTTCGGCAACATCGTAATTTTTCACGCTATAAAAATCCAAGACTAGGTGTGTGCCACGATCACGAGAGGGCCATCGGATTTACCGGGAGATACGAGACGATGGAGGATCCGGTGTGCACTCACATCTTGTTTTCCCAAGAGAAAAGCCATTTCTCATAGTTGTGTGGAAGTATAGGAAAGGGGGCTTGTCCTTAGGATGAGAAACAAGACCGTGGAGAGTGCCACTTTCAGAGCACCCCAAGCATCTCTTTTGAGAAGCCTGGTTGCCCCAGTGCCTTGTCGCATCCGAAAAGTGCCTAACCTTCCCTCATTGAAAACACTCTCTTTGGAATACAGCGTTCAAGTCCCCTCTTGCTTCCTGAAGATACAAAGCTTTTCCAAGGCAGGTGTTTGATCAGGAGGAAACATCCCTACACGGATCTCCGGAAAACAAGACGTGGGAATGGTCATCGTCACGGCCATCTGAATGCCGGGAGATAGATCCATTTTCATTCCTGTGTGCGGAAGCATAGGCAAGGGCCTAGACCCTATCTTTAGAAACAAGTCTCTGGAGACGAGAATGTTCAGCACACCGCAGGTGTCCTGCCGGAGAGGTGTTCTAGCATGGGTGTGTGCAAGCATCGGGAGAGTTCCATCTCCTTCCGTCTGCGAGACAAGCCTGTGGAGAAGGCCACTTGGCGATAACATTGGGTTTCCAAATTTCCAAACGAGTTCCAGGAGAGGTGCGGGACGATAGGCCAGGTAACATGTCCCCCAGGGTTCCAGTAACAGTTCTGGGGAAGCACAGGTCCCAAGAAACACAAGTTCTTTCCGAGGAGATGCTTTCTAATACATAGGTCCAGAAGTCTCTGTACATTGCCTACCCTTGCTTGTGGGAGGGAAGTTGGGTGGAATGCGAATTCCACTACCATCTTGTTTCCACAAGAGGGAAATCGATTCATTCCAATATATGCGCTGGAGCCTAGGGGAAAGGGGCGATGTCCTGCCGCTTTGAGGGAAGAGTGTGGAACAGGCATCGTTGAGGAAACCACAAGTTTCTCAAGCGAGGAGCCTTCTAGCATTGCCGGGTGAAACGACCGAAACATGCACGACCCTTCCCTCAGGGAATAGGCTCTAGGGAATGCCAATTTCCCCTCAGAGGAAGATTGTCCCGGTGCGAAGATCTCTAGCGTGTTGGTCTGGAGGCCAGCGGAGAGGGCCACATATACTTCGCTAAAGAAAGCTATCTGTGAAGAAAGACAGGGTCAGTGAGGGAACCACACGTCCCATCAAACCTACTGAAACACACGGAGACGTTTTAGCCTGAGGAAAGGCCTTATACTTGCCTTGGAGAGAATGCATTTGGGAGTACCTGTGCTGCCCCGGCGTTGGTTTGCAAAGGAGCACCTTCCTACCTTATATGTGTGGGAGTGGGCCATGTCCTTACATTTGGAGACAAGTCTGTGGAGCAAGCACCGTTCGGGGAACCACCAAGGCCTCGAGCGAGAAGCATTCCGGCCTCCATGTTCTGAAACTCCCGAAACCCGGGCTCTCTTGGCGTCTCAGAATAAATCTCTGGGGAATGCAACGTTCCCTCAGAGGAAGCATGTCCCAGCGAGACATTTTGTGGCACGTTTCTCTAGAGGTACGGGGATGTGTGGTCGCATTCAGGAGGTGCGCTGTCCTCGGCCGGGAGGAACAATTCTGTGGAGAAGGCGACTTCGGCCCCAATGTGCTTTTTAAAGAAAGAAGCTTCCTTTGGCGAAAAGCGTGGAAGTATCACTGTAATGCCACCTTCTTCGCTCTGAGCAGCAGGACGGTAGGCAACCCTACTTTCCAAGCACATCTGGTTTCCAGAATGAAAAAGCCATCTCTAAGAGACGTTTCCAAGGACAGAGTTGGCGGGTCGTACTGTCCCTCAGAAACAAATGTGTGGAGAATGCCCCTTTCAGAGGACCACCATTTCTCCTGCGAGAAGCCTTCTACAATGTATGTTTGGAGGCATCAGGCGGGTGTCGTGTCCATCCCTCAGTGAAAACACTGTGTCGAGAACCATGTGCCAGGTACGTATTGCTTACAGCAGGTAGCAGTTTTCTCCAGGACCTTGTGTAATGCGGAGGAGTCGGCCCTAATGGGATCTCTGAGAAACAAGGTTGCGGAGACTGGAAACTTTCCCTGCCAACTGGATATCCGAAGACGGAATCCATTTCACGTCGATGTGCGGAAGTAGACGCCAGGGGCCTTGACCTGATGCCCAGAAAGGCGTCTGTGCGTAATACAACGTGGAGCGAACAACCGGAATCTTCCCGTGTAGAGTCCTGTAGCATGGACGAGTACAAGCATCTGGAGCGGGCCCTCTCGTTCCCTCGGAGATACGAGCCCGTGGCGAATGCCACGTCGAGGTCACGTCGTTTCTCAAGAGTTCTCTGCCATTTCCAGTATCGGCCTTGAAGGATAGGCACAGGGAAATGTCCCCGTATCGGAGTCCCCAGGATGTGGAGAAAGCAGCTGCCGGGAGACCCAAGTGCCCCCGAACGAGACGCCTTCTCACACACAGTTATGGACGCCTTGGAATGTGCGATATACTTCCTTCGGAGAAGGCGACCTTCCATGACTATCGTGTTTTCAGGAGAGAAAGCTGATGTCCAGGACGTGTGTGCAAGTCTTGGGAAGGGGCAAGGTCCTTAGGGCGAGCAGAGAATCTGTGGAGCAAGCCCCTTTCGGATAACCACAAGTTTCTCAAGTGTGAATCATTCTGGCTTGCATGTGTGGAGGCCATCGAAACACGCCCTCTCCCTCGGTCTGTGAAGCAGTCTCTGGAGAATTCCACTTTCCCGTCAGAGGAAGTTGGTTCCCGTGAGGAGCATTCTACCATCTTTCGCGAGAGGCGCGCGGAAAGGGCCTTAGACGTCGCGGAACGCAAGCCTGGGAATCAAGCAAGATCCACCGTGCAACACGACCCTTCCAACGAAACCATTCTAACGGATGTATGGGTTCTAACACTAGGGTAATGCCGTGTCCTTGGCTTGGAGAAAGTCTTCTGTGGAGGATGCAGTGCAGCGACACTGTGGCTGTTCCACCGAGAAGCTTCCGAGCCTCTCTGTGTGGAGGCATCCCTAGAGTGCGCCAGTCTTCCGTTTGAGGAAAAAGAGTGTGAAGAAAAGCGCTGCCCGCTAACATCTTGATGCCAGAAGAGAAAGCGATTTCTCCTAGAGGTGTAGAAATAGAGGACGGGTGGTTTGTCCTTAGCCATGGAATCCAGATGGCAGTGACTGCAATTTTCAGAGCCGCACAATTGTCCCGGCATGAAGCCTAGCGGCACGTCTGTGGGGCAGCATCAGGAAGGTGCCCTCTAGTTCCGCTGTTGGTAACGGTCTGCTTAGAAGAGGACGTTGAAGGAAACACTTGCTTTTTGAAGACACAAGCCTTTTCCATTATCCGAGTGTAGCCTCAAGCCTTTTCCATTATCCGAGTGTAGCCTCGAGGAAACTGCCCAAAAACAATTTCATCAACCAGAGCCTGGGGCCCATGGAACTCTAACCTGCCAGCTGGATATCTGAGGGTAGAAACACTTTCATATCTGTGTGTGGAAGGGCAGGCAAGTGGCCAGGATTCGGATGAGAGGAACTCATGCGTGGACATTGTAACTTAGAGCGAACATCAAATGAGCTCCTGTGAGAAGCCTGCAGGCCGGGAAGTGTTGAAGCGTCAGGATGAAGCCCAATCATTCCCACCGTGGAAGAAGTGTCTGCCGCAGGCACGTCTCAGCGACACCCTGGATCCTTCAATCCTATACCCTGCTAGCCTCTGTGTGTTGAAGTCTCAGGAATGGGCAATATCAGGCCCTGGGGAAAGAGTTGGGTGGAGATAGCCACTTTCGGCCACCAACGTGGTTCCTCAAAGGGGGAAGGCTTCTAGGAAGTATGTGTTGCCGTGTCAGGACAATGCCATCTCCGCCCATCGCCGAAAGATGACTGTGGAGGAAGGCACGTTCCAGGAACCTCTGGATTCCAGAAGAGAAAGCGATTTCTAATGTAGGTATGAAAAGACAGGCAAGGAGCCAGTCCCTGTCTGCGAGATCCAAGTCCGTGGAGAGTACAACTTCCGAGCCACAACAAGTTTCCCCCCAAAGGAAATATTCTAGCCCTGGGGTGGGCAAGCTTCGGCGGGGTTCCATATCCTTGCCTCTGAGAATCAGGCCTGTGGAGAAGGTCACTTCCCGGGAGCATCTACTTTCTGGAGGTCCAAAGTGTGGGCACGGAGGTGGAAGACGGGACTAAGGGGCGTGTCCCTGTCAGGGAGTAAGCAGTCCCTGGAGACGGACACTTTCGTGAGCAACTCGTTCCCTCAAGCCAGAAGCATCCTGGCCTCTATTGATGAGAAGTAGCAGGATAACTCCTCAACCTCCGCCCTGCGAAATAGACTCTGGGCAATGCCACTTCCCACAAACACCGTGTCTCCAGAAGAGAATTGCCATGTCCAATCCAAAAGCGGGTAGGCCTAGGAGAGGGGCCACGGCCTCACGCTGTGAAAAGGGGTTGGGGACCTGCACCATTCAGAGAACCACAAGGCTGTCCAACTAGAAGCCTTCTAGCACGCATGGGTTGAGGCCTCCTAAACATGCCCCATTCTTCCCTCTGTGAAAGGAGCCTCTGGGCAATGCAACTGTCCCGTAAGTAGAAGTCCTCTCCTCCCAGAATCTTTGGAGCACGTTTGTCTAGAGGCACGGCCAAAGTGCCATGCCCTTCGCTCAGATCATGAGGCCTGCGAATAAAGCACGTTTCCGTGAAGAACACGACACTTCCAAACAAACGCCTCGGAGCAGATCCGTGTGTTTTCACATGAGGAAATGCCGTATCCTCCGTTGGGCGAAGGAATGCTGGGGAGGAGGCCATTTCGGCAACATCGTAGTTTTTCACGCCATAAAAATCCAAGCCTCGGTGTGTGCCACGATCACGAGAGGGCCATCGAATTTCCCGGGAGATACGCGACGATGGAGGATCCGGTGTGCACTCACATCTTGTTTTCCCAAGAGAAAAGCCATTTCTCATAGATATGTGGAAGTATAGGGAAGGGGGCTTGTCCTTAGGATGAGAAACAAGACCGTGGAGAGTGCCACTTTCAGAGCACCCCAAGCATCTCTTTTGAGAAGCCTGGTTGCCCCAGTGCCTTGTCGCATCCGAAAAGTGACTAACCTTCCCTCATTGAAAACACTCTCTTTGGAATACAGCGTTCAAGTCCCCTCTTGCTTCCTGAAGATACAAAGCTTTTCCAAGGCAGGTGTTTGATCAGGAGGAAACATCCCTACACGGATCTCCGGAAAACAAGACGTGGGAATGGTCATCGTCACGGCCATCTGAATGCCGGAAGATTGATCCATCTTCATTCCTGTGTGCGGAAGCATAGGCAAGGGCCTAGGACCCTATCTTAGAAACAAGTCTCTGGAGACGAGAATGTTCAGCACACCGCAGGTGTCCTGCCGGAGAGGTGTTTTAGCATGGGTGTGTGCAAGCATCGGGAGAGTTCCATCTCCTTCCGTCTGCGAGACAAGCCTGCGGAGAAGGCCACTTGGCGATAACATTTGGTTTCCAGATTTCCAAACGAGTTCCAGGAGAGGTGCGGGACGATAGGCCAGGTAACATGTCCCCCAGGGTTCCAGTAACAGTTCTGGGGAAGCACAGGTCCCAGGAAACACAAGTTCTTTCCGAGGAGATGCTTTCTAATACATAGGTCCAGAAGTCTCTGTACATTGCCTACCCTTGCTTGTGGGAGGGAAGTTGGGTGGAATGCGAATTCCACTACCATCTTGTTTCCACAAGAGGGAAATCGATTCATTCCAATATATGCGCTGGAGCCTAGGGGAAAGGGGCGATGTCCTGACGCTTTGAGGGAAGAGTGTGGAACAGGCATCGTTGAGGAAACCACAAGTTTCTCAAGCGAGGAGCCTTCTAGCATTGCCGGGTGAAACGACCGAAACATGCACGACCCTTCCCTCAGTGAATAGGCTCTAGGGAATGCCAATTTCCCCTCAGAGGAAGATTGTCCCGGTGCGAAGATCTCTAGCGTGTTGGTCTGGAGGCCAGCGGAGAGGGCCACATATACTTCGCTAAAGAAAGCTATCTGTGAAGAAAGACAGGGTCAGTGAGGGAACCACACGTCCCATCAAACCTACTGAAACACACGGAGACGTTTTAGCCTGAGGAAAGGCCTTATCCTTGCCTTGGAGAGAATGCATTTGGGATTACCTGTGCTGCCCCGGCGTTGGTTTGCAAAGGAGCACCTTCCTACCTTATATGTGTGGGAGTGGGCCATGTCCTTACATTTGGAGACAAGTCTGTGGAGCAAGCACCGTTCGGGGAACCACCAAGGCCTCGAGCGAGAAGCATTCCGGCCTCCATGTTCTGAAACTCCCGAAACCCGGGCTCTCTTGGCGTCTCAGAATAAATCTCTGGGGAATGCAACGTTCCCTCAGAGGAAGCATGTCCCAGCGAGACATTTTGTGGCACGTTTCTCTAGAGGTACGGGGATGTGTGGTCGCATTCAGGAGGTGCGCTGTCCTCGGCCGGGAGAAACAATTCTGTGGAGAAGGCGACTTCGGCCCCAATGTGCTTTTTAAAGAAAGAAGCTTCCTTTGGCGAAAAGCGTGGAAGTATCACTGTAATGCCACCTTCTTCGCTCTGAGCAGCAGGACGGTAGGCAACCCTACTTTCCAAGCACATCTGGTTTCCAGAATGAAAAAGCCATCTCTAAGAGACGTTTCCAAGGACAGAGTTGGCGGGTCGTACTGTCCCTCAGAAACAAATGTGTGGAGAATGCCCCTTTCAGAGGACCACCATTTCTCCTGCGAGAAGCCTTCTACAATGTATGTTTGGAGGCATCAGGCGGGTGTCGTGTCCATCCCTCAGTGAAAACACTGTGTCGAGTACCATGTGCCAGGTACGTATTGCTTACAGCAGGTAGCAGTTTTCTCCAGGACCTTGTGTAATGCGGAGGAGTCGGCCCTAATGGGATCTCTGAGACACAAGGTTGCGGAGACTGGAAACTTTCCCTGCCAACTGGATATCCGAAGACGGAATCCATTTCACGTCGATGTGCGGAAGTAGACGCCAGGGGCCTTGACCTGATGCCCAGAAAGGCGTCTGTGCGTAATACAACGTGGAGCGAACAACCGGAATCTTCCCGTGTAGAGTCCTGTAGCATGGACGAGTACAAGCATCTGGAGCGGGCCCTCTCGTTCCCTCGGAGATACGAGCCCGTGGCGAATGCCACGTCGAGGTCACGTCGTTTCTCAAGAGTTCTCTGCCATTTCCAGTATCGGCCTTGAAGGATAGGCAAAGGGAAATGTCCCCGTATCGGAGTCCCCAGGATGTGGAGAAAGCAGCTGCCGGGAGACCCAAGTGCCCCCGAACGAGACGCCTTCTCACACACAGTTATGGACGCCTTGGAATGTGCGATATACTTCCTTCGGAGAAGGCGACCTTCCATGACTATCGTGTTTTCAGGAGAGAAAGCTGATGTCCAGGACGTGTGTGCAAGTCTTGGGAAGGGGCAAGGTCCTTAGGGCGAGCAGAGAATCTGTGGAGCAAGCCCCTTTCGGATAACCACAAGTTTCTCAAGTGTGAATCATTCTGGCTTGCATGTGTGGAGGCCATCGAAACACGCCCTCTCCCTCGGTCTGTGAAGCAGTCTCTGGAGAATTCCACTTTCCCGTCAGAGGAAGTTGGTTCCCGTGAGGAGCATTCTACCATCTTTCGCGAGAGGCGCGCGGAAAGGGCCTTAGACGTCGCGGAACGCAAGCCTGGGAATCAAGCAAGATCCACCGTGCAACACGACCCTTCCAACGAAACCATTCTAACGGATGTATGGGTTCTAACACTAGGGTAATGCCGTGTCCTTGGCTTGGAGAAAGTCTTCTGTGGAGGATGCAGTGCAGCGACACTGTGGCTGTTCCACCGAGAAGCTTCCGAGCCTCTCTGTGTGGAGGCATCCCTAGAGTGCGCCAGTCTTCCGTTTGAGGAAAAAGAGTGTGAAGAAAAGCGCTGCCCGCTAACATCTTGATGCCAGAAGAGAAAGCGATTTCTCCTAGAGGTGTAGAAATAGAGGACGGGTGGTTTGTCCTTAGCCATGGAATCCAGATGGCAGTGACTGCAATTTTCAGAGCCGCACAATTGTCCCGGCATGAAGCCTAGCGGCACGTCTGTGGGGCAGCATCAGGAAGGTGCCCTCTAGTTCCGCTGTTGGTAACGGTCTGCTTAGAAGAGGACGTTGAAGGAAACACTTGCTTTTTGAAGACACAAGCCTTTTCCATTATCCGAGTGTAGCCTCAAGCCTTTTCCATTATCCGAGTGTAGCCTCGAGGAAACTGCCCAAAAACAATTTCATCAACCAGAGCCTGGGGCCCATGGAACTCTAAACTGCCAGCTGGATATCTGAGGGTAGAAACACTTTCATATCTGTGTGTGGAAGGGCAGGCAAGTGGCCAGGATTCGGATGAGAGGAACTCATGCGTGGACATTGTAACTTAGAGCGAACATCAAATGAGCTCCTGTGAGAAGCCTGCAGGCCGGGAAGTGTTGAAGCGTCAGGATGAAGCCCAATCATTCCCACCGTGGAAGAAGTGTCTGCCGCAGGCACGTCTCAGCGACACCCTGGATCCTTCAATCCTATACCCTGCTAGCCTCTGTGTGTTGAAGTCTCAGGAATGGGCAATATCAGGCCCTGGGGAAAGAGTTGGGTGGAGATAGCCACTTTCGGCCACCAACGTGGTTCCTCAAAGGGGGAAGGCTTCTAGGAAGTATGTGTTGCCGTGTCAGGACAATGCCATCTCCGCCCATCGCCGAAAGATGACTGTGGAGGAAGGCACGTTCCAGGAACCTCTGGATTCCAGAAGAGAAAGCGATTTCTAGTGTAGGTATGAAAAGACAGGCAAGGAGCCAGTCCCTGTCTGCGAGATCCAAGTCCGTGGAGAGTACAACTTCCGAGCCACAACAAGTTTCCCCCCAAAGGAAATATTCTAGCCCTGGGGTGGGCAAGCTTCGGCGGGGTTCCATATCCTTGCCTCTGAGAATCAGGCCTGTGGAGAAGGTCACTTCCCGGGAGCATCTACTTTCTGGAGGTCCAAAGTGTGGGCACGGAGGTGGAAGACGGGACTAAGGGGCGTGTCCCTGTCAGGGAGTAAGCAGTCCCTGGAGACGGACACTTTCGTGAGCAACTCGTTCCCTCAAGCCAGAAGCATCCTGGCCTCTATTGATGAGAAGTAGCAGGATAACTCCTCAACCTCCGCCCTGCGAAATAGACTCTGGGCAATGCCACTTCCCACAAACACCGTGTCTCCAGAAGAGAATTGCCATGTCCAATCCAAAAGCGGGTAGGCCTAGGAGAGGGGCCACGGCCTCACGCTGTGAAAAGGGGTTGGGGACCTGCACCATTCAGAGAACCACAAGGCTGTCCAACTAGAAGCCTTCTAGCACGCATGGGTTGAGGCCTCCTAAACATGCCCCATTCTTCCCTCTGTGAAAGGAGCCTCTGGGCAATGCAACTGTCCCGTAAGTAGAAGTCCTCTCCTCCCAGAATCTTTGGAGCACGTTTGTCTAGAGGCACGGCCAAAGTGCCATGCCCTTCGCTCAGATCATGAGGCCTGCGAATAAAGCACGTTTCCGTGAAGAACACGACACTTCCAAACAAACGCCTCGGAGCAGATCCGTGTGTTTTCACATGAGGAAATGCCGTATCCTCCGTTGGGCGAAGGAATGCTGGGGAGGAGGCCATTTCGGCAACATCGTAGTTTTTCACGCCATAAAAATCCAAGCCTCGGTGTGTGCCACGATCACGAGAGGGCCATCGAATTTCCCGGGAGATACGCGACGATGGAGGATCCGGTGTGCACTCACATCTTGTTTTCCCAAGAGAAAAGCCATTTCTCATAGATATGTGGAAGTATAGGGAAGGGGGCTTGTCCTTAGGATGAGAAACAAGACCGTGGAGAGTGCCACTTTCAGAGCACCCCAAGCATCTCTTTTGAGAAGCCTGGTTGCCCCAGTGCCTTGTCGCATCCGAAAAGTGACTAACCTTCCCTCATTGAAAACACTCTCTTTGGAATACAGCGTTCAAGTCCCCTCTTGCTTCCTGAAGATACAAAGCTTTTCCAAGGCAGGTGTTTGATCAGGAGGAAACATCCCTACACGGATCTCCGGAAAACAAGACGTGGGAATGGTCATCGTCACGGCCATCTGAATGCCGGAAGATTGATCCATCTTCATTCCTGTGTGCGGAAGCATAGGCAAGGGCCTAGGACCCTATCTTAGAAACAAGTCTCTGGAGACGAGAATGTTCAGCACACCGCAGGTGTCCTGCCGGAGAGGTGTTTTAGCATGGGTGTGTGCAAGCATCGGGAGAGTTCCATCTCCTTCCGTCTGCGAGACAAGCCTGCGGAGAAGGCCACTTGGCGATAACATTTGGTTTCCAGATTTCCAAACGAGTTCCAGGAGAGGTGCGGGACGATAGGCCAGGTAACATGTCCCCCAGGGTTCCAGTAACAGTTCTGGGGAAGCACAGGTCCCAGGAAACACAAGTTCTTTCCGAGGAGATGCTTTCTAATACATAGGTCCAGAAGTCTCTGTACATTGCCTACCCTTGCTTGTGGGAGGGAAGTTGGGTGGAATGCGAATTCCACTACCATCTTGTTTCCACAAGAGGGAAATCGATTCATTCCAATATATGCGCTGGAGCCTAGGGGAAAGGGGCGATGTCCTGACGCTTTGAGGGAAGAGTGTGGAACAGGCATCGTTGAGGAAACCACAAGTTTCTCAAGCGAGGAGCCTTCTAGCATTGCCGGGTGAAACGACCGAAACATGCACGACCCTTCCCTCAGTGAATAGGCTCTAGGGAATGCCAATTTCCCCTCAGAGGAAGATTGTCCCGGTGCGAAGATCTCTAGCGTGTTGGTCTGGAGGCCAGCGGAGAGGGCCACATATACTTCGCTAAAGAAAGCTATCTGTGAAGAAAGACAGGGTCAGTGAGGGAACCACACGTCCCATCAAACCTACTGAAACACACGGAGACGTTTTAGCCTGAGGAAAGGCCTTATCCTTGCCTTGGAGAGAATGCATTTGGGATTACCTGTGCTGCCCCGGCGTTGGTTTGCAAAGGAGCACCTTCCTACCTTATATGTGTGGGAGTGGGCCATGTCCTTACATTTGGAGACAAGTCTGTGGAGCAAGCACCGTTCGGGGAACCACCAAGGCCTCGAGCGAGAAGCATTCCGGCCTCCATGTTCTGAAACTCCCGAAACCCGGGCTCTCTTGGCGTCTCAGAATAAATCTCTGGGGAATGCAACGTTCCCTCAGAGGAAGCATGTCCCAGCGAGACATTTTGTGGCACGTTTCTCTAGAGGTACGGGGATGTGTGGTCGCATTCAGGAGGTGCGCTGTCCTCGGCCGGGAGAAACAATTCTGTGGAGAAGGCGACTTCGGCCCCAATGTGCTTTTTAAAGAAAGAAGCTTCCTTTGGCGAAAAGCGTGGAAGTATCACTGTAATGCCACCTTCTTCGCTCTGAGCAGCAGGACGGTAGGCAACCCTACTTTCCAAGCACATCTGGTTTCCAGAATGAAAAAGCCATCTCTAAGAGACGTTTCCAAGGACAGAGTTGGCGGGTCGTACTGTCCCTCAGAAACAAATGTGTGGAGAATGCCCTTTTCAGAGGACCACCATTTCTCCTGCGAGAAGCCTTCTACAATGTATGTTTGGAGGCATCAGGCGGGTGTCGTGTCCATCCCTCAGTGAAAACACTGTGTCGAGTACCATGTGCCAGGTACGTATTGCTTACAGCAGGTAGCAGTTTTCTCCAGGACCTTGTGTAATGCGGAGGAGTCGGCCCTAATGGGATCTCTGAGAAACAAGGTTGCGGAGACTGGAAACTTTCCCTGCCAACTGGATATCCGAAGACGGAATCCATTTCACGTCGATGTGCGGAAGTAGACGCCAGGGGCCTTGACCTGATGCCCAGAAAGGCGTCTGTGCGTAATACAACGTGGAGCGAACAACCGGAATCTTCCCGTGTAGAGTCCTGTAGCATGGACGAGTACAAGCATCTGGAGCGGGCCCTCTCGTTCCCTCGGAGATACGAGCCCGTGGCGAATGCCACGTCGAGGTCACGTCGTTTCTCAAGAGTTCTCTGCCATTTCCAGTATCGGCCTTGAAGGATAGGCAAAGGGAAATGTCCCCGTATCGGAGTCCCCAGGATGTGGAGAAAGCAGCTGCCGGTAGACCCAAGTGCCCCCGAACGAGACGCCTTCTCACACACAGTTATGGACGCCTTGGAATGTGCGATATACTTCCTTCGGAGAAGGCGACCTTCCATGACTATCGTGTTTTCAGGAGAGAAAGCTGATGTCCAGGACGTGTGTGCAAGTCTTGGGAAGGGGCAAGGTCCTTAGGGCGAGCAGAGAATCTGTGGAGCAAGCCCCTTTCGGATAACCACAAGTTTCTCAAGTGTGAATCATTCTGGCTTGCATGTGTGGAGGCCATCGAAACACGCCCTCTCCCTCGGTCTGTGAAGCAGTCTCTGGAGAATTCCACTTTCCCGTCAGAGGAAGTTGGTTCCCGTGAGGAGCATTCTACCATCTTTCGCGAGAGGCGCGCGGAAAGGGCCTTAGACGTCGCGGAACGCAAGCCTGGGAATCAAGCAAGATCCACCGTGCAACACGACCCTTCCAACGAAACCATTCTAACGGATGTATGGGTTCTAACACTAGGGTAATGCCGTGTCCTTGGCTTGGAGAAAGTCTTCTGTGGAGGATGCAGTGCAGCGACACTGTGGCTGTTCCACCGAGAAGCTTCCGAGCCTCTCTGTGTGGAGGCATCCCTAGAGTGCGCCAGTCTTCCGTTTGAGGAAAAAGAGTGTGAAGAAAAGCGCTGCCCGCTAACATCTTGATGCCAGAAGAGAAAGCGATTTCTCCTAGAGGTGTAGAAATAGAGGACGGGTGGTTTGTCCTTAGCCATGGAATCCAGATGGCAGTGACTGCAATTTTCAGAGCCGCACAATTGTCCCGGCATGAAGCCTAGCGGCACGTCTGTGGGGCAGCATCAGGAAGGTGCCCTCTAGTTCCGCTGTTGGTAACGGTCTGCTTAGAAGAGGACGTTGAAGGAAACACTTGCTTTTTGAAGACACAAGCCTTTTCCATTATCCGAGTGTAGCCTCAAGCCTTTTCCATTATCCGAGTGTAGCCTCGAGGAAACTGCCCAAAAACAATTTCATCAACCAGAGCCTGGGGCCCATGGAACTCTAACCTGCCAGCTGGATATCTGAGGGTAGAAACCCTTTCATATCTGTGTGTGGAAGGGCAGGCAAGTGGCCAGGATTCGGATGAGAGGAACTCATGCGTGGACATTGTAACTTAGAGCGAACATCAAATGAGCTCCTGTGAGAAGCCTGCAGGCCGGGAAGTGTTGAAGCGTCAGGATGAAGCCCAATCATTCCCACCGTGGAAGAAGTGTCTGCCGCAGGCACGTCTCAGCGACACCCTGGATCCTTCAATCCTATACCCTGCTAGCCTCTGTGTGTTGAAGTCTCAGGAATGGGCAATATCAGGCCCTGGGGAAAGAGTTGGGTGGAGATAGCCACTTTCGGCCACCAACGTGGTTCCTCAAAGGGGGAAGGCTTCTAGGAAGTATGTGTTGCCGTGTCAGGACAATGCCATCTCCGCCCATCGCCGAAAGATGACTGTGGAGGAAGGCACGTTCCAGGAACCTCTGGATTCCAGAAGAGAAAGCGATTTCTAGTGTAGGTATGAAAAGACAGGAAAGGAGCCAGTCCCTGTCTGCGAGATCCAAGTCCGTGGAGAGTACAACTTCCGAGCCACAACAAGTTTCCCCCCAAAGGAAATATTCTAGCCCTGGGGTGGGCAAGCTTCGGCGGGGTTCCATATCCTTGCCTCTGAGAATCAGGCCTGTGGAGAAGGTCACTTCCCGGGAGCATCTACTTTCTGGAGGTCCAAAGTGTGGGCACGGAGGTGGAAGACGGGACTAAGGGGCGTGTCCCTGTCAGGGAGTAAGCAGTCCCTGGAGACGGACACTTTCGTGAGCAACTCGTTCCCTCAAGCCAGAAGCATCCTGGCCTCTATTGATGAGAAGTAGCAGGATAACTCCTCAACCTCCGCCCTGCGAAATAGACTCTGGGCAATGCCACTTCCCACAAACACCGTGTCTCCAGAAGAGAATTGCCATGTCCAATCCAAAAGCGGGTAGGCCTAGGAGAGGGGCCACGGCCTCACGCTGTGAAAAGGGGTTGGGGACCTGCACCATTCAGAGAACCACAAGGCTGTCCAACTAGAAGCCTTCTAGCACGCATGGGTTGAGGCCTCCTAAACATGCCCCATTCTTCCCTCTGTGAAAGGAGCCTCTGGGCAATGCAACTGTCCCGTAAGTAGAAGTCCTCTCCTCCCAGAATCTTTGGAGCACGTTTGTCTAGAGGCACGGCCAAAGTGCCATGCCCTTCGCTCAGATCATGAGGCCTGCGAATAAAGCACGTTTCCGTGAAGAACACGACACTTCCAAACAAACGCCTCGGAGCAGATCCGTGTGTTTTCACATGAGGAAATGCCGTATCCTCCGTTGGGCGAAGGAATGCTGGGGAGGAGGCCATTTCGGCAACATCGTAGTTTTTCACGCCATAAAAATCCAAGCCTCGGTGTGTGCCACGATCACGAGAGGGCCATCGAATTTCCCGGGAGATACGCGACGATGGAGGATCCGGTGTGCACTCACATCTTGTTTTCCCAAGAGAAAAGCCATTTCTCATAGATATGTGGAAGTATAGGGAAGGGGGCTTGTCCTTAGGATGAGAAACAAGACCGTGGAGAGTGCCACTTTCAGAGCACCCCAAGCATCTCTTTTGAGAAGCCTGGTTGCCCCAGTGCCTTGTCGCATCCGAAAAGTGACTAACCTTCCCTCATTGAAAACACTCTCTTTGGAATACAGCGTTCAAGTCCCCTCTTGCTTCCTGAAGATACAAAGCTTTTCCAAGGCAGGTGTTTGATCAGGAGGAAACATCCCTACACGGATCTCCGGAAAACAAGACGTGGGAATGGTCATCGTCACGGCCATCTGAATGCCGGAAGATTGATCCATCTTCATTCCTGTGTGCGGAAGCATAGGCAAGGGCCTAGGACCCTATCTTAGAAACAAGTCTCTGGAGACGAGAATGTTCAGCACACCGCAGGTGTCCTGCCGGAGAGGTGTTCTAGCATGGGTGTGTGCAAGCATCGGGAGAGTTCCATCTCCTTCCGTCTGCGAGACAAGCCTGCGGAGAAGGCCACTTGGCGATAACATTTGGTTTCCAGATTTCCAAACGAGTTCCAGGAGAGGTGCGGGACGATAGGCCAGGTAACATGTCCCCCAGGGTTCCAGTAGCAGTTCTGGGGAAGCACAGGTCCCAGGAAACACAAGTTCTTTCCGAGGAGATGCTTTCTAATACATAGGTCCAGAAGTCTCTGTACATTGCCTACCCTTGCTTGTGGGAGGGAAGTTGGGTGGAATGCGAATTCCACTACCATCTTGTTTCCACAAGAGGGAAATCGATTCATTCCAATATATGCGCTGGAGCCTAGGGGAAAGGGGCGATGTCCTGACGCTTTGAGGGAAGAGTGTGGAACAGGCATCGTTGAGGAAACCACAAGTTTCTCAAGCGAGGAGCCTTCTAGCATTGCCGGGTGAAACGACCGAAACATGCACGACCCTTCCCTCAGTGAATAGGCTCTAGGGAATGCCAATTTCCCCTCAGAGGAAGATTGTCCCGGTGCGAAGATCTCTAGCGTGTTGGTCTGGAGGCCAGCGGAGAGGGCCACATATACTTCGCTAAAGAAAGCTATCTGTGAAGAAAGACAGGGTCAGTGAGGGAACCACACGTCCCATCAAACCTACTGAAACACACGGAGACGTTTTAGCCTGAGGAAAGGCCTTATCCAGGCCTTGGAGAGAATGCATTTGGGATTACCTGTGCTGCCCCGGCGTTGGTTTGCAAAGGAGCACCTTCCTACCTTATATGTGTGGGAGTGGGCCATGTCCTTACATTTGGAGACAAGTCTGTGGAGCAAGCACCGTTCGGGGAACCACCAAGGCCTCGAGCGAGAAGCATTCCGGCCTCCATGTTCTGAAACTCCCGAAACCCGGGCTCTCTTGGCGTCTCAGAATAAATCTCTGGGGAATGCAACGTTCCCTCAGAGGAAGCATGTCCCAGCGAGACATTTTGTGGCACGTTTCTCTAGAGGTACGGGGATGTGTGGTCGCATTCAGGAGGTGCGCTGTCCTCGGCCGGGAGAAACAATTCTGTGGAGAAGGCGACTTCGGCCCCAATGTGCTTTTTAAAGAAAGAAGCTTCCTTTGGCGAAAAGCGTGGAAGTATCACTGTAATGCCACCTTCTTCGCTCTGAGCAGCAGGACGGTAGGCAACCCTACTTTCCAAGCACATCTGGTTTCCAGAATGAAAAAGCCATCTCTAAGAGACGTTTCCAAGGACAGAGTTGGCGGGTCGTACTGTCCCTCAGAAACAAATGTGTGGAGAATGCCCCTTTCAGAGGACCACCATTTCTCCTGCGAGAAGCCTTCTACAATGTATGTTTGGAGGCATCAGGCGGGTGTCGTGTCCATCCCTCAGTGAAAACACTGTGTCGAGAACCATGTGCCAGGTACGTATTGCTTACAGCAGGTAGCAGTTTTCTCCAGGACCTTGTGTAATGCGGAGGAGTCGGCCCTAATGGGATCTCTGAGAAACAAGGTTGCGGAGACTGGAAACTTTCCCTGCCAACTGGATATCCGAAGACGGAATCCATTTCACGTCGATGTGCGGAAGTAGACGCCAGGGGCCTTGACCTGATGCCCAGAAAGGCGTCTGTGCGTAATACAACGTGGAGCGAACAACCGGAATCTTCCCGTGTAGAGTCCTGTAGCATGGACGTGTACAAGCATCTGGAGCGGGCCCTCTCGTTCCCTCGGAGATACGAGCCCGTGGCGAATGCCACGTCGAGGTCACGTCGTTTCTCAAGAGTTCTCTGCCATTTCCAGTATCGGCCTTGAAGGATAGGCAAAGGGAAATGTCCCCGTATCGGAGTCCCCAGGATGTGGAGAAAGCAGCTGCCGGGAGACCCAAGTGCCCCCGAACGAGACGCCTTCTCACACACAGTTATGGACGCCTTGGAATGTGCGATGTACTTCCTTCGGAGAAGGCGACCTTCCATGAATATCGTGTTTTCAGGAGAGAAAGCTGATGTCCAGGACGTGTGTGCAAGTCTTGGGAAGGGGCAAGGTCCTTAGGGCGAGCAGAGAATCTGTGGAGCAAGCCCCTTTCGGATAACCACAAGTTTCTCAAGTGTGAATCATTCTGGCTTGCATGTGTGGAGGCCATCGAAACACGCCCTCTCCCTCGGTCTGTGAAGCAGTCTCTGGAGAATTCCACTTTCCCGTCAGAGGAAGTTGGTTCCCGTGAGGAGCATTCTACCATCTTTCGCGAGAGGCGCGCGGAAAGGGCCTTAGACGTCGCGGAACGCAAGCCTGGGAATCAAGCAAGAACCACCGTGCAACACGACCCTTCCAACGAAACCATTCTAACGGATGTATGGGTTCTAACACTAGGGTAATGCCGTGTCCTTGGCTTGGAGAAAGTCTTCTGTGGAGGATGCAGTGCAGCGACACTGTGGCTGTTCCACCGAGAAGCTTCCGAGCCTCTCTGTGTGGAGGCATCCCTAGACTGCGCCAGTCTTCCGTTTGAGGAAAAAGTGTGTGAAGAAAAGCGCTGCCCGCTAACATCTTGATGCCAGAAGAGAAAGCGATTTCTCCTAGAGGTGTAGAAATAGAGGACGGGTGGTTTGTCCTTAGCCATGGAATCTAGATGGCAGTGACTGCAATTTTCAGAGCCGCACAATTGTCCCGGCATGAAGCCAAGCGGCACGTCTGTGGGGCAGCATCAGGAAGGTGCCCTCTAGTTCCGCTGTTGGTAACGGTCTGCTTAGAAGAGGACGTTGAAGGAAACACTTGCTTTTTGAAGACACAAGCCTTTTCCATTTTCCGAGTGTAGCCTCGAGGAAACTGCCCAAAAACAATGTCATCAACCAGAGACTGTGGCCCATGGAACTCTAACCTGCCAGCTGGATATCTGAGGGTAGAAACACTTTCATATCTGTGTGTGGAAGGGCAGGCAAGTGGCCAGGATTCAGATGAGAGGAACTCATGCGTGGACATTGTAACTTAGAGCGAACATCAAATGAGCTCCTGTGAGAAGCCTGCAGGCCGGGAAGAGTTGAAGCCTCAGGATGAAGCCCAATCATTCCCACCGTGGAAGAAGTGTCTGCCTCAGGCACGACTCAGCGACACCCTGGATCCTTCAATCCTATACCCTGCTAGCCTCTGTGTGTTGAAGTCTCAGGAAAGGGCAATATCAGGCCCTGGGGAAAGAGTTGGGTGGAGATAGCCACTTTCGGCCACCAACGTGGTTCCTCAAAGGAGGAAGGCTTCTAGGAAGTATGTGTGGCCGTGTCAGGACAATGCCATCTCCGCCCATCGCCGAAAGATGACTGTGGAGGAAGGCACGTTCCAGGAACCTCTGGATTCCAGAAGAGAAAGCGATTTCTAGTGTAGGTATGAAAAGACAGGCAAGGAGCCAGTCCCTGTCTGGGAGATCCAAGTCCGTAGAGAGTACAACTTCTGAGCCACAACAAGTTTCTCCCCAAAGGAAATCTTCTAGCCCTGGGGTGGGCAAGCTTCAGCGGGGTTCCATATCCTTGCCTCTGAGAATCAGGCCTGTGGAGAAGGTCACTTCCCGGGAGCATCTACTTTCTGGAGACCCAAAGTGTGGGCACGGAGGTGGAAGACGGGACTAAGGGGCGTGTCCCTCTCAGGGAGAAAGCAGTCCCTGGAGACGGACACTTTCGTGAGCAACTCGTACCCTCAAGCCAGAAGCATCCTGGCCTCTATTGATGAGAAGTAGCAGGATAATTCCTCAACCTCCGCCCTGCGAAATAGACTGTGGGCAATGCCACTTCCCACAAACACCGTGTCTCCAGAAGAGAATTGCCATGTCCAATCCAAAAGCGGGTAGGCCTAGGAGAGGGGCCACGGCCTCACGCTGTGAAAAGGGGTTGGGGACCTGCACCATTCAGAGAACCACAAGGCTGTCCAACTAGAAGCCTTCTAGCACGCATGGGTTGAGGCCTCCTATACATGCCCCATTCTTCCCTCTGTGAAAGGAGCCTCTGGGCAATGCAACTGTCCCGTAAGTGGAAGTCCTCTCCTGCCAGAATCTTTGGAGCAAATTTGTCTAGAGGCACGGCCAAAGTGCCATGCCCTTCGCTCAGATCATGAGGCCTGCGAATAAAGCACGTTTCCGTGAAGAACACGACACTTCCAAACAAACGCCTCGGAGCAGATCCGTGTGTTTTCACATGAGGAAATGCCGTATCCTCCGTTGGGCGAAGGAATGCTGGGGAGGAGGCCATTTCGGCAACATCGTAGTTTTTCACGCCATAAAAATCCCAGCCTCGGTGTGTGCCACGATCACGAGAGGGCCATCGAATTTCCCGGGAGATACGCGACGATGGAGGATCCGGTGTGCACTCACATCTTGTTTTCCCAAGAGAAAAGCCATTTCTCATAGTTATGTGGAAGTATAGGGAAGGGGGCTTGTCCTTAGGATGAGAAACAAGACCGTGGAGAGTGCCACTTTCAGAGCACCCCAAGCATCTCTTTTGAGAAGCCTCGTTGCCCCAGTGCCTTGTCGCATCCGAAAAGTGCCTAACCTTCCCTCATTGAAAACACTCTCTTTGGAATACAGCGTTCAAGTCCCCTCTTGCTTCCTGAAGATACAAAGCTTTTCCAAGGCAGGGGTTTGATCAGGAGGAAACATCCCTACACGGATCTCTGGAAAACAAGACGTGGGAATGGTCATCGTCACGGCCATCTGAATGCCGGAATATAGATCCATCTTCATTCCTGTGTGCGGAAGCATAGGCAAGGGCCTAGGACCCTATCTTTAGAAACAAGTCTCTGGAGACGAGAATGTTCAGCACACTGCAGGTGTCCTGCCGGAGAGGTGTTCTAGCATGGGTGTGTGCAAGCATCGGGAGAGTTCCATCTCCTTCCGTCTGCGAGACAAGCCTGCGGAGAAGGCTCCTTGGCGATAACATTTGGTTTCCAGATTTCCAAACGAGTTCCAGGAGAGGTGCGGGACGATAGGCCAGGTAACATATCTCACAGGGTTCCAGTAACAGTTCTGGGGAAGCACAGGACCCAGGAAACACAAGTTCCTTCCGAGGAGATGCTTTCTAATACATAGTTCCAGAAGTCTCTGTACATTGCCTACCCTTGCTTGTGGGAGGGAAGTTGGGTGGAATGCGAATTCCACTACCATCTTGTTTCCACAAGAGGGAAATCGATTCATTCCAATATATGCGCTGGAGCCTAGGGGAAAGGGGCGATGTCCTGACGCTTTGAGGGAAGAGTGTGGAACAGGCATCGTTGAGGAAACCACAAGTTTCTCAAGCGAGGAGCCTTCTAGCATTGCCGGGGTGAAACGACCGAAACATGCACGACCCTTCCCTCAGTGAATAGGCTCTAGGGAATGCCAATTTCCCCTCAGAGGAAGATTGTCCCGGTGCGAAGCTCTCTAGCGTGTTGGTCTGGAGGCCAGCGGAGAGGGCCCCATATACTTCGCTAAAGAAAGCTATCTGTGAAGAGAGACAGGGTCAGTGAGGGAACCACACGTCCCACCAAACCCACTGAAACACACGGAGACGTTTTAGCCTGAGGAAAGGCCTTATGCTTGCCTTGGAGAGAATGCATTTGGGAGTACCTGTGCTGCCCCGGCGTTGGTTTGCAAAGGAGCACCTTCCTACCTGATATGTGTGGGAGTGGGCCATGTCCTTACACATGGAGACAAGTCTGTGGAGCAAGCACCGTTCGGGGAACCACCAAGGCCTCGAGCGAGAAGCATTCCGGCCTCCATGTTCTGAAACTCCCGAAACCCGGGCTCTCTTGGCGTCTCAGAATAAATCTCTGGGGAATGCAACGTTCCCTCAGAGGAAGCATGTCCCAGCGAGACATTTTGTGGCACGTTTCTCTAGAGTTACGGGGATGTGTGGTCGCATTCAGGAGGTGCGCTGTCCTCGGCCGGGAGAAACAATTCTGTGGAGAAGGCGACTTCGGCCCCAATGTGCTTTTTCAAGAAAGAAGCTTCCTTCGGCGAAAAGCGTGGAAGAATCACTGTAATGCCACCTTCTTCGCTCTGAGCAGCAGGACGGTAGGCAACCCTACTTTCCAAGCACATCTGGTTTCCAGAATGAAAAAGCCATCTCTAAGAGACGTTTCCAAGGACAGAGTTGGCGGGTCGTACTGTCCCTCAGAAACAAATGTGTGGAGAATGCCCCTTTCAGAGGACCACCATTTCTCCTGCGAAAAGCCTTCTACAATGTATGTTTGGAGGCATGAGGCGGGTGTCGTGTCCATCCCTCAGTGAAAACACTGTGTCGAGAACCATGTGCCAGGTACGTATTGCTTACAGCAGGTAGCAGTTTTCTCCAGGACCTTGTGTAATGCGGAGGAGTCGGCCCTAATGGGATCTCTGAGAAACAAGCCTGCGGAGACTGGAAACTTTCCCTGCCAACTGGATATCCGAAGACGGAATCCATTTCACGTCGATGTGCGAAAGTAGACGCCAGGGGCCTTGACCTGATGATCAAAATGGCGTCTGTGCGTAATACAACGTGGAGCGAACAACCGGAATCTTCCCGTGTGGAGTCCTGTAGCATGGATGTGTACAAGCATCTGGAGCGGGCCCTCTCGTTCCCTCGGAGATACGAGCCCGTGGCGAATGCCACGTCGAGGTCACGTCGTTTCTCAAGAGTTCTCTGCCATTTCCAGTATCGGCCTTGAAGGATAGGCAAAGGGAAATGTCCCCGTATCGGAGTCCCCAGGATGTGGAGAAAGCAGCTGCCGGGAGACCCAAGTGCCCCCGAACGAGACGCCTTCTCACACACAGTTATGGACGCCTTGGAATGTGCGATGTACTTCCTTCGGAGAAGGCGACCTTCCATGAATATCGTGTTTTCAGGAGAGAAAGCTGATGTCCAGGACGTGTGTGCAAGTCTTGGGAAGGGGCAAGGTCCTTAGGGCGAGCAGAGAATCTGTGGAGCAAGCCCCTTTCGGATAACCACAAGTTTCTCAAGTGTGAATCATTCTGGCTTGCATGTGTGGAGGCCATCGAAACACGCCCTCTCCCTCGGTCTGTGAAGCAGTCTCTGGAGAATTCCACTTTCCCGTCAGAGGAAGTTGGTTCCCGTGAGGAGCATTCTACCATCGTTCGCGAGAGGCGCGCGGAAAGGGCCTTAGACGTCGCGGAACGCAAGCCTGGGAATCAAGCAAGATCCACCGTGCAACACGACCCTTCCAACGAAACCATTCTAACGGATGTATGGGTTCTAACACTAGGGTAATGCCGTGTCCTTGGCTTGGAGAAAGTCTTCTGTGGAGGATGCAGTGCAGCGACACTGTGGCTGTTCCACCGAGAAGCTTCCGAGCCTCTCTGTGTGGAGGCATCCCTAGAGTGCGCCAGTCTTCCGTTGAGGAAAAAGAGTGTGAAGAAAAGCGCTGCCCGCTAACATCTTGATGCCAGAAGAGAAAGCGATTTCTCCTAGAGGTGTAGAAATAGAGGACGGGTGGTTTGTCCTTAGCCATGGAATCCAGATGGCAGTGACTGCAATTTTCAGAGCCGCACAATTGTCCCGGCATGAAGCCAAGCGGCACGTCTGTGGGGCAGCATCAGGAAGGTGCCCTCTAGTTCCGCTGTTGGTAACGGTCTGCTTAGAAGAGGACGTTGAAGGAAACACTTGCTTTTTGAAGACACAAGCCTTTTCCATTTTCCGAGTGTAGCCTCGAGGAAACTGCCCAAAAACAATTTCATCAACCAGAGACTGTGGCCCATGGAACTCTAACCTGCCAGCTGGATATCTGAGGGTAGAAACACTTTCATATCTGTGTGTGGAAGGGCAGGCAAGTGGCCAGGATTCAGATGAGAGGAACTCATGCGTGGACATTGTAACTTAGAGCGAACATCAAATGAGCTCCTGTGAGAAGCCTGCAGGCCGGGAAGAGTTGAAGCCTCAGGATGAAGCCCAATCATTCCCACCGTGGAAGAAGTGTCTGCCTCAGGCACGTCTCAGCGAAACCCTGGATCCTTCAATCCTATAGCCTGCTAGCCTCTGTGTGTTGAAGTCTCAGGAAAGGGCAATATCAGGCCCTGGGGAAAGAGTTGGGTGGAGATAGCCACTTTCGGCCACCAACGTGGTTCCTCAAAGGGGGAAGGCTTCTAGGAAGTATGTGTTGCCGTGTCAGGACAATGCCATCTCCGCCCATCGCCGAAAGATGACTGTGGAGGAAGGCACGTTCCAGGAACCTCTGGATTCCAGGAGAGAAAGCGATTTCTAGTGTAGGTATGAAAAGACAGGCAAGGAGCCAGTCCCTGTCTGCGAGATCCAAGTCCGTGGAGAGTACAACTTCCGAGCCACAACAAGTTTCTCCCCAAAGGAAACTTTCTAGCCCTGGGGAGGGCAAGCTTCGGCGGTGTTCCATATCCTTGCCTCTGAGAATCAGGCCTGTGGAGAAGGTCACTTCCCGGGAGCATCTACTTTCTGGAGATCCAAAGTGTGGGCACGGAGGTGGAAGGCGGGACAAAGGGGCGTGTCCCTGTCAGGGAGAAAGCAGTCCCTGGAGACGGCCACTTTCGTGAGCAACTCGTTCCCTCAAGCCAGAAGCATCCTGGCCTCTATTGATGAGAAGTAGCAGGATAATTCCTCAACCTCGGCCCTGCGAAATAGACTGTGGGCAATGCCACTTCCCACAAACACCGTGTCTCCAGAAGAGAATTGCCATGTCCAATCCAAAAGCGGGGAGGCCTAGGAGAGGGGCCACGGCCTCACGCTGTGAAACGGGGTTGGGGACCTGCACCATTCAGAGAACCACAAGGCTCTCCAACGAGAAGCCTTCTAGCACGCATGGGTTGAGGCCTCCTAAACATGCCCCATTCTTCCCTCTGTGAAAGGAGCCTCTGGGCATTGCAACTGTCCCGTAAGTGGAAGTCCTCTCCTACCAGAATCTTTGGAGCACGTTTGTCTAGAGGCACGGCCAAAGTGCCATGCCCTTCGCTCAGATCATGAGGCCTGCGAATAAAGCTCGTTTCCGTGAAGAACACGACACTTCCAAACAAACGCCTCGGAGCAGATCCGTGTGTTTTCACATGAGGAAATGCCGTATCCTCCGTTGGGCGAAGGAATGCTGGGGAGAAGGCAATTTCGGCAACATCGTAATTTTTCACGCTATAAAAATCCAAGACTAGGTGTGTGCCACGATCACGAGAGGGCCATCGGATTTACCGGGAGATACGAGACGATGGAGGATCCGGTGTGCACTCACATCTTGTTTTCCCAAGAGAAAAGCCATTTCTCATAGTTGTGTGGAAGTATAGGAAAGGGGGCTTGTCCTTAGGATGAGAAACAAGACCGTGGAGAGTGCCACTTTCAGAGCACCCCAAGCATCTCTTTTGAGAAGCCTGGTTGCCCCAGTGCCTTGTCGCATCCGAAAAGTGCCTAACCTTCCCTCATTGAAAACACTCTCTTTGGAATACAGCGTTCAAGTCCCCTCTTGCTTCCTGAAGATACAAAGCTTTTCCAAGGCAGGTGTTTGATCAGGAGGAAACATCCCTACACGGATCTCCGGAAAACAAGACGTGGGAATGGTCATCGTCACGGCCATCTGAATGCCGGGAGATAGATCCATTTTCATTCCTGTGTGCGGAAGCATAGGCAAGGGCCTAGACCCTATCTTTAGAAACAAGTCTCTGGAGACGAGAATGTTCAGCACACCGCAGGTGTCCTGCCGGAGAGGTGTTCTAGCATGGGTGTGTGCAAGCATCGGGAGAGTTCCATCTCCTTCCGTCTGCGAGACAAGCCTGTGGAGAAGGCCACTTGGCGATAACATTGGGTTTCCAAATTTCCAAACGAGTTCCAGGAGAGGTGCGGGACGATAGGCCAGGTAACATGTCCCCCAGGGTTCCAGTAACAGTTCTGGGGAAGCACAGGTCCCAAGAAACACAAGTTCTTTCCGAGGAGATGCTTTCTAATACATAGGTCCAGAAGTCTCTGTACATTGCCTACCCTTGCTTGTGGGAGGGAAGTTGGGTGGAATGCGAATTCCACTACCATCTTGTTTCCACAAGAGGGAAATCGATTCATTCCAATATATGCGCTGGAGCCTAGGGGAAAGGGGCGATGTCCTGCCGCTTTGAGGGAAGAGTGTGGAACAGGCATCGTTGAGGAAACCACAAGTTTCTCAAGCGAGGAGCCTTCTAGCATTGCCGGGTGAAACGACCGAAACATGCACGACCCTTCCCTCAGGGAATAGGCTCTAGGGAATGCCAATTTCCCCTCAGAGGAAGATTGTCCCGGTGCGAAGATCTCTAGCGTGTTGGTCTGGAGGCCAGCGGAGAGGGCCACATATACTTCGCTAAAGAAAGCTATCTGTGAAGAAAGACAGGGTCAGTGAGGGAACCACACGTCCCATCAAACCTACTGAAACACACGGAGACGTTTTAGCCTGAGGAAAGGCCTTATCCTTGCCTTGGAGAGAATGCATTTGGGAGTACCTGTGCTGCCCCGGCGTTGGTTTGCAAAGGAGCACCTTCCTACCTTATATGTGTGGGAGTGGGCCATGTCCTTACATTTGGAGACAAGTCTGTGGAGCAAGCACCGTTCGGGGAACCACCAAGGCCTCGAGCGAGAAGCATTCCGGCCTCCATGTTCTGAAACTCCCGAAACCCGGGCTCTCTTGGCGTCTCAGAATAAATCTCTGGGGAATGCAACGTTCCCTCAGAGGAAGCATGTCCCAGCGAGACATTTTGTGGCACGTTTCTCTAGAGGTACGGGGATGTGTGGTCGCATTCAGGAGGTGCGCTGTCCTCGGCCGGGAGGAACAATTCTGTGGAGAAGGCGACTTCGGCCCCAATGTGCTTTTTAAAGAAAGAAGCTTCCTTTGGCGAAAAGCGTGGAAGTATCACTGTAATGCCACCTTCTTCGCTCTGAGCAGCAGGACGGTAGGCAACCCTACTTTCCAAGCACATCTGGTTTCCAGAATGAAAAAGCCATCTCTAAGAGACGTTTCCAAGGACAGAGTTGGCGGGTCGTACTGTCCCTCAGAAACAAATGTGTGGAGAATGCCCCTTTCAGAGGACCACCATTTCTCCTGCGAGAAGCCTTCTACAATGTATGTTTGGAGGCATCAGGCGGGTGTCGTGTCCATCCCTCAGTGAAAACACTGTGTCGAGAACCATGTGCCAGGTACGTATTGCTTACAGCAGGTAGCAGTTTTCTCCAGGACCTTGTGTAATGCGGAGGAGTCGGCCCTAATGGGATCTCTGAGAAACAAGGTTGCGGAGACTGGAAACTTTCCCTGCCAACTGGATATCCGAAGACGGAATCCATTTCACGTCGATGTGCGGAAGTAGACGCCAGGGGCCTTGACCTGATGCCCAGAAAGGCGTCTGTGCGTAATACAACGTGGAGCGAACAACCGGAATCTTCCCGTGTAGAGTCCTGTAGCATGGACGAGTACAAGCATCTGGAGCGGGCCCTCTCGTTCCCTCGGAGATACGAGCCCGTGGCGAATGCCACGTCGAGGTCACGTCGTTTCTCAAGAGTTCTCTGCCATTTCCAGTATCGGCCTTGAAGGATAGGCACAGGGAAATGTCCCCGTATCGGAGTCCCCAGGATGTGGAGAAAGCAGCTGCCGGGAGACCCAAGTGCCCCCGAACGAGACGCCTTCTCACACACAGTTATGGACGCCTTGGAATGTGCGATATACTTCCTTCGGAGAAGGCGACCTTCCATGACTATCGTGTTTTCAGGAGAGAAAGCTGATGTCCAGGACGTGTGTGCAAGTCTTGGGAAGGGGCAAGGTCCTTAGGGCGAGCAGAGAATCTGTGGAGCAAGCCCCTTTCGGATAACCACAAGTTTCTCAAGTGTGAATCATTCTGGCTTGCATGTGTGGAGGCCATCGAAACACGCCCTCTCCCTCGGTCTGTGAAGCAGTCTCTGGAGAATTCCACTATCCCGTCAGAGGAAGTTGGTTCCCGTGAGGAGCATTCTACCATCTTTCGCGAGAGGCGCGCGGAAAGGGCCTTAGACGTCGCGGAACGCAAGCCTGGGAATCAAGCAAGATCCACCGTGCAACACGACCCTTCCAACGAAACCATTCTAACGGATGTATGGGTTCTAACACTAGGGTAATGCCGTGTCCTTGGCTTGGAGAAAGTCTTCTGTGGAGGATGCAGTGCAGCGACACTGTGGCTGTTCCACCGAGAAGCTTCCGAGCCTCTCTGTGTGGAGGCATCCCTAGAGTGCGCCAGTCTTCCGTTTGAGGAAAAAGAGTGTGAAGAAAAGCGCTGCCCGCTAACATCTTGATGCCAGAAGAGAAAGCGATTTCTCCTAGAGGTGTAGAAATAGAGGACGGGTGGTTTGTCCTTAGCCATGGAATCCAGATGGCAGTGACTGCAATTTTCAGAGCCGCACAATTGTCCCGGCATGAAGCCTAGCGGCACGTCTGTGGGGCAGCATCAGGAAGGTGCCCTCTAGTTCCGCTGTTGGTAACGGTCTGCTTAGAAGAGGACGTTGAAGGAAACACTTGCTTTTTGAAGACACAAGCCTTTTCCATTATCCGAGTGTAGCCTCAAGCCTTTTCCATTATCCGAGTGTAGCCTCGAGGAAACTGCCCAAAAACAATTTCATCAACCAGAGCCTGGGGCCCATGGAACTCTAACCTGCCAGCTGGATATCTGAGGGTAGAAACACTTTCATATCTGTGTGTGGAAGGGCAGGCAAGTGGCCAGGATTCGGATGAGAGGAACTCATGCGTGGACATTGTAACTTAGAGCGAACATCAAATGAGCTCCTGTGAGAAGCCTGCAGGCCGGGAAGTGTTGAAGCGTCAGGATGAAGCCCAATCATTCCCACCGTGGAAGAAGTGTCTGCCGCAGGCACGTCTAAGCGACAGCCTGGATCCTTCAATCCTATACCCTGCTAGCCTCTGTGTGTTGAAGTCTCAGGAATGGGCAATATCAGGCCCTGGGGAAAGAGTTGGGTGGAGATAGCCACTTTCGGCCACCAACGTGGTTCCTCAAAGGGGGAAGGCTTCTAGGAAGTATGTGTTGCCGTGTCAGGACAATGCCATCTCCGCCCATCGCCGAAAGATGACTGTGGAGGAAGGCACGTTCCAGGAACCTCTGGATTCCAGAAGAGAAAGCGATTTCTAATGTAGGTATGAAAAGACAGGCAAGGAGCCAGTCCCTGTCTGCGAGATCCAAGTCCGTGGAGAGTACAACTTCCGAGCCACAACAAGTTTCCCCCCAAAGGAAATATTCTAGCCCTGGGGTGGGCAAGCTTCGGCGGGGTTCCATATCCTTGCCTCTGAGAATCAGGCCTGTGGAGAAGGTCACTTCCCGGGAGCATCTACTTTCTGGAGGTCCAAAGTGTGGGCACGGAGGTGGAAGACGGGACTAAGGGGCGTGTCCCTGTCAGGGAGTAAGCAGTCCCTGGAGACGGACACTTTCGTGAGCAACTCGTTCCCTCAAGCCAGAAGCATCCTGGCCTCTATTGATGAGAAGTAGCAGGATAACTCCTCAACCTCCGCCCTGCGAAATAGACTCTGGGCAATGCCACTTCCCACAAACACCGTGTCTCCAGAAGAGAATTGCCATGTCCAATCCAAAAGCGGGTAGGCCTAGGAGAGGGGCCACGGCCTCACGCTGTGAAAAGGGGTTGGGGACCTGCACCATTCAGAGAACCACAAGGCTGTCCAACTAGAAGCCTTCTAGCACGCATGGGTTGAGGCCTCCTAAACATGCCCCATTCTTCCCTCTGTGAAAGGAGCCTCTGGGCAATGCAACTGTCCCGTAAGTAGAAGTCCTCTCCTCCCAGAATCTTTGGAGCACGTTTGTCTAGAGGCACGGCCAAAGTGCCATGCCCTTCGCTCAGATCATGAGGCCTGCGAATAAAGCACGTTTCCGTGAAGAACACGACACTTCCAAACAAACGCCTCGGAGCAGATCCGTGTGTTTTCACATGAGGAAATGCCGTATCCTCCGTTGGGCGAAGGAATGCTGGGGAGGAGGCCATTTCGGCAACATCGTAGTTTTTCACGCCATAAAAATCCAAGCCTCGGTGTGTGCCACGATCACGAGAGGGCCATCGAATTTCCCGGGAGATACGCGACGATGGAGGATCCGGTGTGCACTCACATCTTGTTTTCCCAAGAGAAAAGCCATTTCTCATAGATATGTGGAAGTATAGGGAAGGGGGCTTGTCCTTAGGATGAGAAACAAGACCGTGGAGAGTGCCACTTTCAGAGCACCCCAAGCATCTCTTTTGAGAAGCCTGGTTGCCCCAGTGCCTTGTCGCATCCGAAAAGTGACTAACCTTCCCTCATTGAAAACACTCTCTTTGGAATACAGCGTTCAAGTCCCCTCTTGCTTCCTGAAGATACAAAGCTTTTCCAAGGCAGGTGTTTGATCAGGAGGAAACATCCCTACACGGATCTCCGGAAAACAAGACGTGGGAATGGTCATCGTCACGGCCATCTGAATGCCGGAAGATTGATCCATCTTCATTCCTGTGTGCGGAAGCATAGGCAAGGGCCTAGGACCCTATCTTAGAAACAAGTCTCTGGAGACGAGAATGTTCAGCACACCGCAGGTGTCCTGCCGGAGAGGTGTTTTAGCATGGGTGTGTGCAAGCATCGGGAGAGTTCCATCTCCTTCCGTCTGCGAGACAAGCCTGCGGAGAAGGCCACTTGGCGATAACATTTGGTTTCCAGATTTCCAAACGAGTTCCAGGAGAGGTGCGGGACGATAGGCCAGGTAACATGTCCCCCAGGGTTCCAGTAACAGTTCTGGGGAAGCACAGGTCCCAGGAAACACAAGTTCTTTCCGAGGAGATGCTTTCTAATACATAGGTCCAGAAGTCTCTGTACATTGCCTACCCTTGCTTGTGGGAGGGAAGTTGGGTGGAATGCGAATTCCACTACCATCTTGTTTCCACAAGAGGGAAATCGATTCATTCCAATATATGCGCTGGAGCCTAGGGGAAAGGGGCGATGTCCTGACGCTTTGAGGGAAGAGTGTGGAACAGGCATCGTTGAGGAAACCACAAGTTTCTCAAGCGAGGAGCCTTCTAGCATTGCCGGGTGAAACGACCGAAACATGCACGACCCTTCCCTCAGTGAATAGGCTCTAGGGAATGCCAATTTCCCCTCAGAGGAAGATTGTCCCGGTGCGAAGATCTCTAGCGTGTTGGTCTGGAGGCCAGCGGAGAGGGCCACATATACTTCGCTAAAGAAAGCTATCTGTGAAGAAAGACAGGGTCAGTGAGGGAACCACACGTCCCATCAAACCTACTGAAACACACGGAGACGTTTTAGCCTGAGGAAAGGCCTTATCCTTGCCTTGGAGAGAATGCATTTGGGATTACCTGTGCTGCCCCGGCGTTGGTTTGCAAAGGAGCACCTTCCTACCTTATATGTGTGGGAGTGGGCCATGTCCTTACATTTGGAGACAAGTCTGTGGAGCAAGCACCGTTCGGGGAACCACCAAGGCCTCGAGCGAGAAGCATTCCGGCCTCCATGTTCTGAAACTCCCGAAACCCGGGCTCTCTTGGCGTCTCAGAATAAATCTCTGGGGAATGCAACGTTCCCTCAGAGGAAGCATGTCCCAGCGAGACATTTTGTGGCACGTTTCTCTAGAGGTACGGGGATGTGTGGTCGCATTCAGGAGGTGCGCTGTCCTCGGCCGGGAGAAACAATTCTGTGGAGAAGGCGACTTCGGCCCCAATGTGCTTTTTAAAGAAAGAAGCTTCCTTTGGCGAAAAGCGTGGAAGTATCACTGTAATGCCACCTTCTTCGCTCTGAGCAGCAGGACGGTAGGCAACCCTACTTTCCAAGCACATCTGGTTTCCAGAATGAAAAAGCCATCTCTAAGAGACGTTTCCAAGGACAGAGTTGGCGGGTCGTACTGTCCCTCAGAAACAAATGTGTGGAGAATGCCCCTTTCAGAGGACCACCATTTCTCCTGCGAGAAGCCTTCTACAATGTATGTTTGGAGGCATCAGGCGGGTGTCGTGTCCATCCCTCAGTGAAAACACTGTGTCGAGTACCATGTGCCAGGTACGTATTGCTTACAGCAGGTAGCAGTTTTCTCCAGGACCTTGTGTAATGCGGAGGAGTCGGCCCTAATGGGATCTCTGAGACACAAGGTTGCGGAGACTGGAAACTTTCCCTGCCAACTGGATATCCGAAGACGGAATCCATTTCACGTCGATGTGCGGAAGTAGACGCCAGGGGCCTTGACCTGATGCCCAGAAAGGCGTCTGTGCGTAATACAACGTGGAGCGAACAACCGGAATCTTCCCGTGTAGAGTCCTGTAGCATGGACGAGTACAAGCATCTGGAGCGGGCCCTCTCGTTCCCTCGGAGATACGAGCCCGTGGCGAATGCCACGTCGAGGTCACGTCGTTTCTCAAGAGTTCTCTGCCATTTCCAGTATCGGCCTTGAAGGATAGGCAAAGGGAAATGTCCCCGTATCGGAGTCCCCAGGATGTGGAGAAAGCAGCTGCCGGGAGACCCAAGTGCCCCCGAACGAGACGCCTTCTCACACACAGTTATGGACGCCTTGGAATGTGCGATATACTTCCTTCGGAGAAGGCGACCTTCCATGACTATCGTGTTTTCAGGAGAGAAAGCTGATGTCCAGGACGTGTGTGCAAGTCTTGGGAAGGGGCAAGGTCCTTAGGGCGAGCAGAGAATCTGTGGAGCAAGCCCCTTTCGGATAACCACAAGTTTCTCAAGTGTGAATCATTCTGGCTTGCATGTGTGGAGGCCATCGAAACACGCCCTCTCCCTCGGTCTGTGAAGCAGTCTCTGGAGAATTCCACTTTCCCGTCAGAGGAAGTTGGTTCCCGTGAGGAGCATTCTACCATCTTTCGCGAGAGGCGCGCGGAAAGGGCCTTAGACGTCGCGGAACGCAAGCCTGGGAATCAAGCAAGATCCACCGTGCAACACGACCCTTCCAACGAAACCATTCTAACGGATGTATGGGTTCTAACACTAGGGTAATGCCGTGTCCTTGGCTTGGAGAAAGTCTTCTGTGGAGGATGCAGTGCAGCGACACTGTGGCTGTTCCACCGAGAAGCTTCCGAGCCTCTCTGTGTGGAGGCATCCCTAGAGTGCGCCAGTCTTCCGTTTGAGGAAAAAGAGTGTGAAGAAAAGCGCTGCCCGCTAACATCTTGATGCCAGAAGAGAAAGCGATTTCTCCTAGAGGTGTAGAAATAGAGGACGGGTGGTTTGTCCTTAGCCATGGAATCCAGATGGCAGTGACTGCAATTTTCAGAGCCGCACAATTGTCCCGGCATGAAGCCTAGCGGCACGTCTGTGGGGCAGCATCAGGAAGGTGCCCTCTAGTTCCGCTGTTGGTAACGGTCTGCTTAGAAGAGGACGTTGAAGGAAACACTTGCTTTTTGAAGACACAAGCCTTTTCCATTATCCGAGTGTAGCCTCAAGCCTTTTCCATTATCCGAGTGTAGCCTCGAGGAAACTGCCCAAAAACAATTTCATCAACCAGAGCCTGGGGCCCATGGAACTCTAACCTGCCAGCTGGATATCTGAGGGTAGAAACCCTTTCATATCTGTGTGTGGAAGGGCAGGCAAGTGGCCAGGATTCGGATGAGAGGAACTCATGCGTGGACATTGTAACTTAGAGCGAACATCAAATGAGCTCCTGTGAGAAGCCTGCAGGCCGGGAAGTGTTGAAGCGTCAGGATGAAGCCCAATCATTCCCACCGTGGAAGAAGTGTCTGCCGCAGGCACGTCTCAGCGACACCCTGGATCCTTCAATCCTATACCCTGCTAGCCTCTGTGTGTTGAAGTCTCAGGAATGGGCAATATCAGGCCCTGGGGAAAGAGTTGGGTGGAGATAGCCACTTTCGGCCACCAACGTGGTTCCTCAAAGGGGGAAGGCTTCTAGGAAGTATGTGTTGCCGTGTCAGGACAATGCCATCTCCGCCCATCGCCGAAAGATGACTGTGGAGGAAGGCACGTTCCAGGAACCTCTGGATTCCAGAAGAGAAAGCGATTTCTAGTGTAGGTATGAAAAGACAGGCAAGGAGCCAGTCCCTGTCTGCGAGATCCAAGTCCGTGGAGAGTACAACTTCCGAGCCACAACAAGTTTCCCCCCAAAGGAAATATTCTAGCCCTGGGGTGGGCAAGCTTCGGCGGGGTTCCATATCCTTGCCTCTGAGAATCAGGCCTGTGGAGAAGGTCACTTCCCGGGAGCATCTACTTTCTGGAGGTCCAAAGTGTGGGCACGGAGGTGGAAGACGGGACTAAGGGGCGTGTCCCTGTCAGGGAGTAAGCAGTCCCTGGAGACGGACACTTTCGTGAGCAACTCGTTCCCTCAAGCCAGAAGCATCCTGGCCTCTATTGATGAGAAGTAGCAGGATAACTCCTCAACCTCCGCCCTGCGAAATAGACTCTGGGCAATGCCACTTCCCACAAACACCGTGTCTCCAGAAGAGAATTGCCATGTCCAATCCAAAAGCGGGTAGGCCTAGGAGAGGGGCCACGGCCTCACGCTGTGAAAAGGGGTTGGGGACCTGCACCATTCAGAGAACCACAAGGCTGTCCAACTAGAAGCCTTCTAGCACGCATGGGTTGAGGCCTCCTAAACATGCCCCATTCTTCCCTCTGTGAAAGGAGCCTCTGGGCAATGCAACTGTCCCGTAAGTAGAAGTCCTCTCCTCCCAGAATCTTTGGAGCACGTTTGTCTAGAGGCACGGCCAAAGTGCCATGCCCTTCGCTCAGATCATGAGGCCTGCGAATAAAGCACGTTTCCGTGAAGAACACGACACTTCCAAACAAACGCCTCGGAGCAGATCCGTGTGTTTTCACATGAGGAAATGCCGTATCCTCCGTTGGGCGAAGGAATGCTGGGGAGGAGGCCATTTCGGCAACATCGTAGTTTTTCACGCCATAAAAATCCAAGCCTCGGTGTGTGCCACGATCACGAGAGGGCCATCGAATTTCCCGGGAGATACGCGACGATGGAGGATCCGGTGTGCACTCACATCTTGTTTTCCCAAGAGAAAAGCCATTTCTCATAGATATGTGGAAGTATAGGGAAGGGGGCTTGTCCTTAGGATGAGAAACAAGACCGTGGAGAGTGCCACTTTCAGAGCACCCCAAGCATCTCTTTTGAGAAGCCTGGTTGCCCCAGTGCCTTGTCGCATCCGAAAAGTGACTAACCTTCCCTCATTGAAAACACTCTCTTTGGAATACAGCGTTCAAGTCCCCTCTTGCTTCCTGAAGATACAAAGCTTTTCCAAGGCAGGTGTTTGATCAGGAGGAAACATCCCTACACGGATCTCCGGAAAACAAGACGTGGGAATGGTCATCGTCACGGCCATCTGAATGCCGGAAGATTGATCCATCTTCATTCCTGTGTGCGGAAGCATAGGCAAGGGCCTAGGACCCTATCTTAGAAACAAGTCTCTGGAGACGAGAATGTTCAGCACACCGCAGGTGTCCTGCCGGAGAGGTGTTCTAGCATGGGTGTGTGCAAGCATCGGGAGAGTTCCATCTCCTTCCGTCTGCGAGACAAGCCTGCGGAGAAGGCCACTTGGCGATAACATTTGGTTTCCAGATTTCCAAACGAGTTCCAGGAGAGGTGCGGGACGATAGGCCAGGTAACATGTCCCCCAGGGTTCCAGTAGCAGTTCTGGGGAAGCACAGGTCCCAGGAAACACAAGTTCTTTCCGAGGAGATGCTTTCTAATACATAGGTCCAGAAGTCTCTGTACATTGCCTACCCTTGCTTGTGGGAGGGAAGTTGGGTGGAATGCGAATTCCACTACCATCTTGTTTCCACAAGAGGGAAATCGATTCATTCCAATATATGCGCTGGAGCCTAGGGGAAAGGGGCGATGTCCTGACGCTTTGAGGGAAGAGTGTGGAACAGGCATCGTTGAGGAAACCACAAGTTTCTCAAGCGAGGAGCCTTCTAGCATTGCCGGGTGAAACGACCGAAACATGCACGACCCTTCCCTCAGTGAATAGGCTCTAGGGAATGCCAATTTCCCCTCAGAGGAAGATTGTCCCGGTGCGAAGATCTCTAGCGTGTTGGTCTGGAGGCCAGCGGAGAGGGCCACATATACTTCGCTAAAGAAAGCTATCTGTGAAGAAAGACAGGGTCAGTGAGGGAACCACACGTCCCATCAAACCTACTGAAACACACGGAGACCTTTTAGCCTGAGGAAAGGCCTTATCCTTGCCTTGGAGAGAATGCATTTGGGATTACCTGTGCTGCCCCGGCGTTGGTTTGCAAAGGAGCACCTTCCTACCTTATATGTGTGGGAGTGGGCCATGTCCTTACATTTGGAGACAAGTCTGTGGAGCAAGCACCGTTCGGGGAACCACCAAGGCCTCGAGCGAGAAGCATTCCGGCCTCCATGTTCTGAAACTCCCGAAACCCGGGCTCTCTTGGCGTCTCAGAATAAATCTCTGGGGAATGCAACGTTCCCTCAGAGGAAGCATGTCCCAGCGAGACATTTTGTGGCACGTTTCTCTAGAGGTACGGGGATGTGTGGTCGCATTCAGGAGGTGCGCTGTCCTCGGCCGGGAGAAACAATTCTGTGGAGAAGGCGACTTCGGCCCCAATGTGCTTTTTAAAGAAAGAAGCTTCCTTTGGCGAAAAGCGTGGAAGTATCACTGTAATGCCACCTTCTTCGCTCTGAGCAGCAGGACGGTAGGCAACCCTACTTTCCAAGCACATCTGGTTTCCAGAATGAAAAAGCCATCTCTAAGAGACGTTTCCAAGGACAGAGTTGGCGGGTCGTACTGTCCCTCAGAAACAAATGTGTGGAGAATGCCCCTTTCAGAGGACCACCATTTCTCCTGCGAGAAGCCTTCTACAATGTATGTTTGGAGGCATCAGGCGGGTGTCGTGTCCATCCCTCAGTGAAAACACTGTGTCGAGAACCATGTGCCAGGTACGTATTGCTTACAGCAGGTAGCAGTTTTCTCCAGGACCTTGTGTAATGCGGAGGAGTCGGCCCTAATGGGATCTCTGAGAAACAAGGTTGCGGAGACTGGAAACTTTCCCTGCCAACTGGATATCCGAAGACGGAATCCATTTCACGTCGATGTGCGGAAGTAGACGCCAGGGGCCTTGACCTGATGCCCAGAAAGGCGTCTGTGCGTAATACAACGTGGAGCGAACAACCGGAATCTTCCCGTGTAGAGTCCTGTAGCATGGACGAGTACAAGCATCTGGAGCGGGCCCTCTCGTTCCCTCGGAGATACGAGCCCGTGGCGAATGCCACGTCGAGGTCACGTCGTTTCTCAAGAGTTCTCTGCCATTTCCAGTATCGGCCTTGAAGGATAGGCAAAGGGAAATGTCCCCGTATCGGAGTCCCCAGGATGTGGAGAAAGCAGCTGCCGGGAGACCCAAGTGCCCCCGAACGAGACGCCTTCTCACACACAGTTATGGACGCCTTGGAATGTGCGATATACTTCCTTCGGAGAAGGCGACCTTCCATGACTATCGTGTTTTCAGGAGAGAAAGCTGATGTCCAGGACGTGTGTGCAAGTCTTGGGAAGGGGCAAGGTCCTTAGGGCGAGCAGAGAATCTGTGGAGCAAGCCCCTTTCGGATAACCACAAGTTTCTCAAGTGTGAATCATTCTGGCTTGCATGTGTGGAGGCCATCGAAACACGCCCTCTCCCTCGGTCTGTGAAGCAGTCTCTGGAGAATTCCACTTTCCCGTCAGAGGAAGTTGGTTCCCGTGAGGAGCATTCTACCATCTTTCGCGAGAGGCGCGCGGAAAGGGCCTTAGACGTCGCGGAACGCAAGCCTGGGAATCAAGCAAGATCCACCGTGCAACACGACCCTTCCAACGAAACCATTCTAACGGATGTATGGGTTCTAACACTAGGGTAATGCCGTGTCCTTGGCTTGGAGAAAGTCTTCTGTGGAGGATGCAGTGCAGCGACACTGTGGCTGTTCCACCGAGAAGCTTCCGAGCCTCTCTGTGTGGAGGCATCCCTAGAGTGCGCCAGTCTTCCGTTTGAGGAAAAAGAGTGTGAAGAAAAGCGCTGCCCGCTAACATCTTGATGCCAGAAGAGAAAGCGATTTCTCCTAGAGGTGTAGAAATAGAGGACGGGTGGTTTGTCCTTAGCCATGGAATCCAGATGGCAGTGACTGCAATTTTCAGAGCCGCACAATTGTCCCGGCATGAAGCCTAGCGGCACGTCTGTGGGGCAGCATCAGGAAGGTGCCCTCTAGTTCCGCTGTTGGTAACGGTCTGCTTAGAAGAGGACGTTGAAGGAAACACTTGCTTTTTGAAGACACAAGCCTTTTCCATTATCCGAGTGTAGCCTCAAGCCTTTTCCATTATCCGAGTGTAGCCTCGAGGAAACTGCCCAAAAACAATTTCATCAACCAGAGCCTGGGGCCCATGGAACTCTAACCTGCCAGCTGGATATCTGAGGGTAGAAACACTTTCATATCTGTGTGTGGAAGGGCAGGCAAGTGGCCAGGATTCGGATGAGAGGAACTCATGCGTGGACATTGTAACTTAGAGCGAACATCAAATGAGCTCCTGTGAGAAGCCTGCAGGCCGGGAAGTGTTGAAGCGTCAGGATGAAGCCCAATCATTCCCACCGTGGAAGAAGTGTCTGCCGCAGGCACGTCTCAGCGACACCCTGGATCCTTCAATCCTATACCCTGCTAGCCTCTGTGTGTTGAAGTCTCAGGAATGGGCAATATCAGGCCCTGGGGAAAGAGTTGGGTGGAGATAGCCACTTTCGGCCACCAACGTGGTTCCTCAAAGGGGGAAGGCTTCTAGGAAGTATGTGTTGCCGTGTCAGGACAATGCCATCTCCGCCCATCGCCGAAAGATGACTGTGGAGGAAGGCACGTTCCAGGAACCTCTGGATTCCAGAAGAGAAAGCGATTTCTAGTGTAGGTATGAAAAGACAGGCAAGGAGCCAGTCCCTGTCTGCGAGATCCAAGTCCGTGGAGAGTACAACTTCCGAGCCACAACAAGTTTCCCCCCAAAGGAAATATTCTAGCCCTGGGGTGGGCAAGCTTCGGCGGGGTTCCATATCCTTGCCTCTGAGAATCAGGCCTGTGGAGAAGGTCACTTCCCGGGAGCATCTACTTTCTGGAGGTCCAAAGTGTGGGCACGGAGGTGGAAGACGGGACTAAGGGGCGTGTCCCTGTCAGGGAGTAAGCAGTCCCTGGAGACGGACACTTTCGTGAGCAACTCGTTCCCTCAAGCCAGAAGCATCCTGGCCTCTATTGATGAGAAGTAGCAGGATAACTCCTCAACCTCCGCCCTGCGAAATAGACTCTGGGCAATGCCACTTCCCACAAACACCGTGTCTCCAGAAGAGAATTGCCATGTCCAATCCAAAAGCGGGTAGGCCTAGGAGAGGGGCCACGGCCTCACGCTGTGAAAAGGGGTTGGGGACCTGCACCATTCAGAGAACCACAAGGCTGTCCAACTAGAAGCCTTCTAGCACGCATGGGTTGAGGCCTCCTAAACATGCCCCATTCTTCCCTCTGTGAAAGGAGCCTCTGGGCAATGCAACTGTCCCGTAAGTAGAAGTCCTCTCCTCCCAGAATCTTTGGAGCACGTTTGTCTAGAGGCACGGCCAAAGTGCCATGCCCTTCGCTCAGATCATGAGGCCTGCGAATAAAGCACGTTTCCGTGAAGAACACGACACTTCCAAACAAACGCCTCGGAGCAGATCCGTGTGTTTTCACATGAGGAAATGCCGTATCCTCCGTTGGGCGAAGGAATGCTGGGGAGGAGGCCATTTCGGCAACATCGTAGTTTTTCACGCCATAAAAATCCAAGCCTCGGTGTGTGCCACGATCACGAGAGGGCCATCGAATTTCCCGGGAGATACGCGACGATGGAGGATCCGGTGTGCACTCACATCTTGTTTTCCCAAGAGAAAAGCCATTTCTCATAGATATGTGGAAGTATAGGGAAGGGGGCTTGTCCTTAGGATGAGAAACAAGACCGTGGAGAGTGCCACTTTCAGAGCACCCCAAGCATCTCTTTTGAGAAGCCTGGTTGCCCCAGTGCCTTGTCGCATCCGAAAAGTGACTAACCTTCCCTCATTGAAAACACTCTCTTTGGAATACAGCGTTCAAGTCCCCTCTTGCTTCCTGAAGATACAAAGCTTTTCCAAGGCAGGTGTTTGATCAGGAGGAAACATCCCTACACGGATCTCCGGAAAACAAGACGTGGGAATGGTCATCGTCACGGCCATCTGAATGCCGGAAGATTGATCCATCTTCATTCCTGTGTGCGGAAGCATAGGCAAGGGCCTAGGACCCTATCTTAGAAACAAGTCTCTGGAGACGAGAATGTTCAGCACACCGCAGGTGTCCTGCCGGAGAGGTGTTCTAGCATGGGTGTGTGCAAGCATCGGGAGAGTTCCATCTCCTTCCGTCTGCGAGACAAGCCTGCGGAGAAGGCCACTTGGCGATAACATTTGGTTTCCAGATTTCCAAACGAGTTCCAGGAGAGGTGCGGGACGATAGGCCAGGTAACATGTCCCCCAGGGTTCCAGTAACAGTTCTGGGGAAGCACAGGTCCCAGGAAACACAAGTTCTTTCCGAGGAGATGCTTTCTAATACATAGGTCCAGAAGTCTCTGTACATTGCCTACCCTTGCTTGTGGGAGGGAAGTTGGGTGGAATGCGAATTCCACTACCATCTTGTTTCCACAAGAGGGAAATCGATTCATTCCAATATATGCGCTGGAGCCTAGGGGAAAGGGGCGATGTCCTGACGCTTTGAGGGAAGAGTGTGGAACAGGCATCGTTGAGGAAACCACAAGTTTCTCAAGCGAGGAGCCTTCTAGCATTGCCGGGTGAAACGACCGAAACATGCACGACCCTTCCCTCAGTGAATAGGCTCTAGGGAATGCCAATTTCCCCTCAGAGGAAGATTGTCCCGGTGCGAAGATCTCTAGCGTGTTGGTCTGGAGGCCAGCGGAGAGGGCCACATATACTTCGCTAAAGAAAGCTATCTGTGAAGAAAGACAGGGTCAGTGAGGGAACCACACGTCCCATCAAACCTACTGAAACACACGGAGACGTTTTAGCCTGAGGAAAGGCCTTATCCTTGCCTTGGAGAGAATGCATTTGGGATTACCTGTGCTGCCCCGGCGTTGGTTTGCAAAGGAGCACCTTCCTACCTTATATGTGTGGGAGTGGGCCATGTCCTTACATTTGGAGACAAGTCTGTGGAGCAAGCACCGTTCGGGGAACCACCAAGGCCTCGAGCGAGAAGCATTCCGGCCTCCATGTTCTGAAACTCCCGAAACCCGGGCTCTCTTGGCGTCTCAGAATAAATCTCTGGGGAATGCAACGTTCCCTCAGAGGAAGCATGTCCCAGCGAGACATTTTGTGGCACGTTTCTCTAGAGGTACGGGGATGTGTGGTCGCATTCAGGAGGTGCGCTGTCCTCGGCCGGGAGAAACAATTCTGTGGAGAAGGCGACTTCGGCCCCAATGTGCTTTTTAAAGAAAGAAGCTTCCTTTGGCGAAAAGCGTGGAAGTATCACTGTAATGCCACCTTCTTCGCTCTGAGCAGCAGGACGGTAGGCAACCCTACTTTCCAAGCACATCTGGTTTACAGAATGAAAAAGCCATCTCTAAGAGACGTTTCCAAGGACAGAGTTGGCGGGTCGTACTGTCCCTCAGAAACAAATGTGTGGAGAATGCCCCTTTCAGAGGACCACCATTTCTCCTGCGAGAAGCCTTCTACAATGTATGTTTGGAGGCATCAGGCGGGTGTCGTGTCCATCCCTCAGTGAAAACACTGTGTCGAGTACCATGTGCCAGGTACGTATTGCTTACAGCAGGTAGCAGTTTTCTCCAGGACCTTGTATAATGCGGAGGAGTCGGCCCTAATGGGATCTCTGAGAAACAAGGTTGCGGAGACTGGAAACTTTCCCTGCCAACTGGATATCCGAAGACGGAATCCATTTCACGTCGATGTGCGGAAGTAGACGCCAGGGGCCTTGACCTGATGCCCAGAAAGGCGTCTGTGCGTAATACAACGTGGAGCGAACAACCGGAATCTTCCCGTGTAGAGTCCTGTAGCATGGACGAGTACAAGCATCTGGAGCGGGCCCTCTCGTTCCCTCGGAGATACGAGCCCGTGGCGAATGCCACGTCGAGGTCACGTCGTTTCTCAAGAGTTCTCTGCCATTTCCAGTATCGGCCTTGAAGGATAGGCAAAGGGAAATGTCCCCGTATCGGAGTCCCCAGGATGTGGAGAAAGCAGCTGCCGGGAGACCCAAGTGCCCCCGAACGAGACGCCTTCTCACACACAGTTATGGACGCCTTGGAATGTGCGATATACTTCCTTCGGAGAAGGCGACCTTCCATGACTATCGTGTTTTCAGGAGAGAAAGCTGATGTCCAGGACGTGTGTGCAAGTCTTGGGAAGGGGCAAGGTCCTTAGGGCGAGCAGAGAATCTGTGGAGCAAGCCCCTTTCGGATAACCACAAGTTTCTCAAGTGTGAATCATTCTGGCTTGCATGTGTGGAGGCCATCGAAACACGCCCTCTCCCTCGGTCTGTGAAGCAGTCTCTGGAGAATTCCACTTTCCCGTCAGAGGAAGTTGGTTCCCGTGAGGAGCATTCTACCATCTTTCGCGAGAGGCGCGCGGAAAGGGCCTTAGACGTCGCGGAACGCAAGCCTGGGAATCAAGCAAGATCCACCGTGCAACACGACCCTTCCAACGAAACCATTCTAACGGATGTATGGGTTCTAACACTAGGGTAATGCCGTGTCCTTGGCTTGGAGAAAGTCTTCTGTGGAGGATGCAGTGCAGCGACACTGTGGCTGTTCCACCGAGAAGCTTCCGAGCCTCTCTGTGTGGAGGCATCCCTAGAGTGCGCCAGTCTTCCGTTTGAGGAAAAAGAGTGTGAAGAAAAGCGCTGCCCGCTAACATCTTGATGCCAGAAGAGAAAGCGATTTCTCCTAGAGGTGTAGAAATAGAGGACGGGTGGTTTGTCCTTAGCCATGGAATCCAGATGGCAGTGACTGCAATTTTCAGAGCCGCACAATTGTCCCGGCATGAAGCCTAGCGGCACGTCTGTGGGGCAGCATCAGGAAGGTGCCCTCTAGTTCCGCTGTTGGTAACGGTCTGCTTAGAAGAGGACGTTGAAGGAAACACTTGCTTTTTGAAGACACAAGCCTTTTCCATTATCCGAGTGTAGCCTCAAGCCTTTTCCATTATCCGAGTTTAGCCTCGAGGAAACTGCCCAAAAACAATTTCATCAACCAGAGCCTGGGGCCCATGGAACTCTAACCTGCCAGCTGGATATCTGAGGGTAGAAACACTTTCATATCTGTGTGTGGAAGGGCAGGCAAGTGGCCAGGATTCGGATGAGAGGAACTCATGCGTGGACATTGTAACTTAGAGCGAACATCAAATGAGCTCCTGTGAGAAGCCTGCAGGCCGGGAAGTGTTGAAGCGTCAGGATGAAGCCCAATCATTCCCACCGTGGAAGAAGTGTCTGCCGCAGGCACGTCTCAGCGACACCCTGGATCCTTCAATCCTATACCCTGCTAGCCTCTGTGTGTTGAAGTCTCAGGAATGGGCAATATCAGGCCCTGGGGAAAGAGTTGGGTGGAGATAGCCACTTTCGGCCACCAACGTGGTTCCTCAAAGGGGGAAGGCTTCTAGGAAGTATGTGTTGCCGTGTCAGGACAATGCCATCTCCGCCCATCGCCGAAAGATGACTGTGGAGGAAGGCACGTTCCAGGAACCTCTGGATTCCAGAAGAGAAAGCGATTTCTAGTGTAGGTATGAAAAGACAGGCAAGGAGCCAGTCCCTGTCTGCGAGATCCAAGTCCGTGGAGAGTACAACTTCCGAGCCACAACAAGTTTCCCCCCAAAGGAAATATTCTAGCCCTGGGGTGGGCAAGCTTCGGCGGGGTTCCATATCCTTGCCTCTGAGAATCAGGCCTGTGGAGAAGGTCACTTCCCGGGAGCATCTACTTTCTGGAGGTCCAAAGTGTGGGCACGGAGGTGGAAGACGGGACTAAGGGGCGTGTCCCTGTCAGGGAGTAAGCAGTCCCTGGAGACGGACACTTTCGTGAGCAACTCGTTCCCTCAAGCCAGAAGCATCCTGGCCTCTATTGATGAGAAGTAGCAGGATAACTCCTCAACCTCCGCCCTGCGAAATAGACTCTGGGCAATGCCACTTCCCACAAACACCGTGTCTCCAGAAGAGAATTGCCATGTCCAATCCAAAAGCGGGTAGGCCTAGGAGAGGGGCCACGGCCTCACGCTGTGAAAAGGGGTTGGGGACCTGCACCATTCAGAGAACCACAAGGCTGTCCAACTAGAAGCCTTCTAGCACGCATGGGTTGAGGCCTCCTAAACATGCCCCATTCTTCCCTCTGTGAAAGGAGCCTCTGGGCAATGCAACTGTCCCGTAAGTAGAAGTCCTCTCCTCCCAGAATCTTTGGAGCACGTTTGTCTAGAGGCACGGCCAAAGTGCCATGCCCTTCGCTCAGATCATGAGGCCTGCGAATAAAGCACGTTTCCGTGAAGAACACGACACTTCCAAACAAACGCCTCGGAGCAGATCCGTGTGTTTTCACATGAGGAAATGCCGTATCCTCCGTTGGGCGAAGGAATGCTGGGGAGGAGGCCATTTCGGCAACATCGTAGTTTTTCACGCCATAAAAATCCAAGCCTCGGTGTGTGCCACGATCACGAGAGGGCCATCGAATTTCCCGGGAGATACGCGACGATGGAGGATCCGGTGTGCACTCACATCTTGTTTTCCCAAGAGAAAAGCCATTTCTCATAGATATGTGGAAGTATAGGGAAGGGGGCTTGTCCTTAGGATGAGAAACAAGACCGTGGAGAGTGCCACTTTCAGAGCACCCCAAGCATCTCTTTTGAGAAGCCTGGTTGCCCCAGTGCCTTGTCGCATCCGAAAAGTGACTAACCTTCCCTCATTGAAAACACTCTCTTTGGAATACAGCGTTCAAGTCCCCTCTTGCTTCCTGAAGATACAAAGCTTTTCCAAGGCAGGTGTTTGATCAGGAGGAAACATCCCTACACGGATCTCCGGAAAACAAGACGTGGGAATGGTCATCGTCACGGCCATCTGAATGCCGGAAGATTGATCCATCTTCATTCCTGTGTGCGGAAGCATAGGCAAGGGCCTAGGACCCTATCTTAGAAACAAGTCTCTGGAGACGAGAATGTTCAGCACACCGCAGGTGTCCTGCCGGAGAGGTGTTTTAGCATGGGTGTGTGCAAGCATCGGGAGAGTTCCATCTCCTTCCGTCTGCGAGACAAGCCTGCGGAGAAGGCCACTTGGCGATAACATTTGGTTTCCAGATTTCCAAACGAGTTCCAGGAGAGGTGCGGGACGATAGGCCAGGTAACATGTCCCCCAGGGTTCCAGTAACAGTTCTGGGGAAGCACAGGTCCCAGGAAACACAAGTTCTTTCCGAGGAGATGCTTTCTAATACATAGGTCCAGAAGTCTCTGTACATTGCCTACCCTTGCTTGTGGGAGGGAAGTTGGGTGGAATGCGAATTCCACTACCATCTTGTTTCCACAAGAGGGAAATCGATTCATTCCAATATATGCGCTGGAGCCTAGGGGAAAGGGGCGATGTCCTGACGCTTTGAGGGAAGAGTGTGGAACAGGCATCGTTGAGGAAACCACAAGTTTCTCAAGCGAGGAGCCTTCTAGCATTGCCGGGTGAAACGACCGAAACATGCACGACCCTTCCCTCAGTGAATAGGCTCTAGGGAATGCCAATTTCCCCTCAGAGGAAGATTGTCCCGGTGCGAAGATCTCTAGCGTGTTGGTCTGGAGGCCAGCGGAGAGGGCCACATATACTTCGCTAAAGAAAGCTATCTGTGAAGAAAGACAGGGTCAGTGAGGGAACCACACGTCCCATCAAACCTACTGAAACACACGGAGACGTTTTAGCCTGAGGAAAGGCCTTATCCTTGCCTTGGAGAGAATGCATTTGGGATTACCTGTGCTGCCCCGGCGTTGGTTTGCAAAGGAGCACCTTCCTACCTTATATGTGTGGGAGTGGGCCATGTCCTTACATTTGGAGACAAGTCTGTGGAGCAAGCACCGTTCGGGGAACCACCAAGGCCTCGAGCGAGAAGCATTCCGGCCTCCATGTTCTGAAACTCCCGAAACCCGGGCTCTCTTGGCGTCTCAGAATAAATCTCTGGGGAATGCAACGTTCCCTCAGAGGAAGCATGTCCCAGCGAGACATTTTGTGGCACGTTTCTCTAGAGGTACGGGGATGTGTGGTCGCATTCAGGAGGTGCGCTGTCCTCGGCCGGGAGAAACAATTCTGTGGAGAAGGCGACTTCGGCCCCAATGTGCTTTTTAAAGAAAGAAGCTTCCTTTGGCGAAAAGCGTGGAAGTATCACTGTAATGCCACCTTCTTCGCTCTGAGCAGCAGGACGGTAGGCAACCCTACTTTCCAAGCACATCTGGTTTCCAGAATGAAAAAGCCATCTCTAAGAGACGTTTCCAAGGACAGAGTTGGCGGGTCGTACTGTCCCTCAGAAACAAATGTGTGGAGAATGCCCCTTTCAGAGGACCACCATTTCTCCTGCGAGAAGCCTTCTACAATGTATGTTTGGAGGCATCAGGCGGGTGTCGTGTCCATCCCTCAGTGAAAACACTGTGTCGAGAACCATGTGCCAGGTACGTATTGCTTACAGCAGGTAGCAGTTTTCTCCAGGACCTTGTGTAATGCGGAGGAGTCGGCCCTAATGGGATCTCTGAGACACAAGGTTGCGGAGACTGGAAACTTTCCCTGCCAACTGGATATCCGAAGACGGAATCCATTTCACGTCGATGTGCGGAAGTAGACGCCAGGGGCCTTGACCTGATGCCCAGAAAGGCGTCTGTGCGTAATACAACGTGGAGCGAACAACCGGAATCTTCCCGTGTAGAGTCCTGTAGCATGGACGAGTACAAGCATCTGGAGCGGGCCCTCTCGTTCCCTCGGAGATACGAGCCCGTGGCGAATGCCACGTCGAGGTCACGTCGTTTCTCAAGAGTTCTCTGCCATTTCCAGTATCGGCCTTGAAGGATAGGCAAAGGGAAATGTCCCCGTATCGGAGTCCCCAGGATGTGGAGAAAGCAGCTGCCGGGAGACCCAAGTGCCCCCGAACGAGACGCCTTCTCACACACAGTTATGGACGCCTTGGAATGTGCGATATACTTCCTTCGGAGAAGGCGACCTTCCATGACTATCGTGTTTTCAGGAGAGAAAGCTGATGTCCAGGACGTGTGTGCAAGTCTTGGGAAGGGGCAAGGTCCTTAGGGCGAGCAGAGAATCTGTGGAGCAAGCCCCTTTCGGATAACCACAAGTTTCTCAAGTGTGAATCATTCTGGCTTGCATGTGTGGAGGCCATCGAAACACGCCCTCTCCCTCGGTCTGTGAAGCAGTCTCTGGAGAATTCCACTTTCCCGTCAGAGGAAGTTGGTTCCCGTGAGGAGCATTCTACCATCTTTCGCGAGAGGCGCGCGGAAAGGGCCTTAGACGTCGCGGAACGCAAGCCTGGGAATCAAGCAAGATCCACCGTGCAACACGACCCTTCCAACGAAACCATTCTAACGGATGTATGGGTTCTAACACTAGGGTAATGCCGTGTCCTTGGCTTGGAGAAAGTCTTCTGTGGAGGATGCAGTGCAGCGACACTGTGGCTGTTCTACCGAGAAGCTTCCGAGCCTCTCTGTGTGGAGGCATCCCTAGAGTGCGCCAGTCTTCCGTTTGAGGAAAAAGAGTGTGAAGAAAAGCGCTGCCCGCTAACATCTTGATGCCAGAAGAGAAAGCGATTTCTCCTAGAGGTGTAGAAATAGAGGACGGGTGGTTTGTCCTTAGCCATGGAATCCAGATGGCAGTGACTGCAATTTTCAGAGCCGCACAATTGTCCCGGCATGAAGCCTAGCGGCACGTCTGTGGGGCAGCATCAGGAAGGTGCCCTCTAGTTCCGCTGTTGGTAACGGTCTGCTTAGAAGAGGACGTTGAAGGAAACACTTGCTTTTTGAAGACACAAGCCTTTTCCATTATCCGAGTGTAGCCTCAAGCCTTTTCCATTATCCGAGTTTAGCCTCGAGGAAACTGCCCAAAAACAATTTCATCAACCAGAGCCTGGGGCCCATGGAACTCTAACCTGCCAGCTGGATATCTGAGGGTAGAAACACTTTCATATCTGTGTGTGGAAGGGCAGGCAAGTGGCCAGGATTCGGATGAGAGGAACTCATGCGTGGACATTGTAACTTAGAGCGAACATCAAATGAGCTCCTGTGAGAAGCCTGCAGGCCGGGAAGTGTTGAAGCGTCAGGATGAAGCCCAATCATTCCCACCGTGGAAGAAGTGTCTGCCGCAGGCACGTCTCAGCGACACCCTGGATCCTTCAATCCTATACCCTGCTAGCCTCTGTGTGTTGAAGTCTCAGGAATGGGCAATATCAGGCCCTGGGGAAAGAGTTGGGTGGAGATAGCCACTTTCGGCCACCAACGTGGTTCCTCAAAGGGGGAAGGCTTCTAGGAAGTATGTGTTGCCGTGTCAGGACAATGCCATCTCCGCCCATCGCCGAAAGATGACTGTGGAGGAAGGCACGTTCCAGGAACCTCTGGATTCCAGAAGAGAAAGCGATTTCTAGTGTAGGTATGAAAAGACAGGCAAGGAGCCAGTCCCTGTCTGCGAGATCCAAGTCCGTGGAGAGTACAACTTCCGAGCCACAACAAGTTTCCCCCCAAAGGAAATATTCTAGCCCTGGGGTGGGCAAGCTTCGGCGGGGTTCCATATCCTTGCCTCTGAGAATCAGGCCTGTGGAGAAGGTCACTTCCCGGGAGCATCTACTTTCTGGAGGTCCAAAGTGTGGGCACGGAGGTGGAAGACGGGACTAAGGGGCGTGTCCCTGTCAGGGAGTAAGCAGTCCCTGGAGACGGACACTTTCGTGAGCAACTCGTTCCCTCAAGCCAGAAGCATCCTGGCCTCTATTGATGAGAAGTAGCAGGATAACTCCTCAACCTCCGCCCTGCGAAATAGACTCTGGGCAATGCCACTTCCCACAAACACCGTGTCTCCAGAAGAGAATTGCCATGTCCAATCCAAAAGCGGGTAGGCCTAGGAGAGGGGCCACGGCCTCACGCTGTGAAAAGGGGTTGGGGACCTGCACCATTCAGAGAACCACAAGGCTGTCCAACTAGAAGCCTTCTAGCACGCATGGGTTGAGGCCTCCTAAACATGCCCCATTCTTCCCTCTGTGAAAGGAGCCTCTGGGCAATGCAACTGTCCCGTAAGTAGAAGTCCTCTCCTCCCAGAATCTTTGGAGCACGTTTGTCTAGAGGCACGGCCAAAGTGCCATGCCCTTCGCTCAGATCATGAGGCCTGCGAATAAAGCACGTTTCCGTGAAGAACACGACACTTCCAAACAAACGCCTCGGAGCAGATCCGTGTGTTTTCACATGAGGAAATGCCGTATCCTCCGTTGGGCGAAGGAATGCTGGGGAGGAGGCCATTTCGGCAACATCGTAGTTTTTCACGCCATAAAAATCCAAGCCTCGGTGTGTGCCACGATCACGAGAGGGCCATCGAATTTCCCGGGAGATACGCGACGATGGAGGATCCGGTGTGCACTCACATCTTGTTTTCCCAAGAGAAAAGCCATTTCTCATAGATATGTGGAAGTATAGGGAAGGGGGCTTGTCCTTAGGATGAGAAACAAGACCGTGGAGAGTGCCACTTTCAGAGCACCCCAAGCATCTCTTTTGAGAAGCCTGGTTGCCCCAGTGCCTTGTCGCATCCGAAAAGTGACTAACCTTCCCTCATTGAAAACACTCTCTTTGGAATACAGCGTTCAAGTCCCCTCTTGCTTCCTGAAGATACAAAGCTTTTCCAAGGCAGGTGTTTGATCAGGAGGAAACATCCCTACACGGATCTCCGGAAAACAAGACGTGGGAATGGTCATCGTCACGGCCATCTGAATGCCGGAAGATTGATCCATCTTCATTCCTGTGTGCGGAAGCATAGGCAAGGGCCTAGGACCCTATCTTAGAAACAAGTCTCTGGAGACGAGAATGTTCAGCACACCGCAGGTGTCCTGCCGGAGAGGTGTTTTAGCATGGGTGTGTGCAAGCATCGGGAGAGTTCCATCTCCTTCCGTCTGCGAGACAAGCCTGCGGAGAAGGCCACTTGGCGATAACATTTGGTTTCCAGATTTCCAAACGAGTTCCAGGAGAGGTGCGGGACGATAGGCCAGGTAACATGTCCCCCAGGGTTCCAGTAACAGTTCTGGGGAAGCACAGGTCCCAGGAAACACAAGTTCTTTCCGAGGAGATGCTTTCTAATACATAGGTCCAGAAGTCTCTGTACATTGCCTACCCTTGCTTGTGGGAGGGAAGTTGGGTGGAATGCGAATTCCACTACCATCTTGTTTCCACAAGAGGGAAATCGATTCATTCCAATATATGCGCTGGAGCCTAGGGGAAAGGGGCGATGTCCTGACGCTTTGAGGGAAGAGTGTGGAACAGGCATCGTTGAGGAAACCACAAGTTTCTCAAGCGAGGAGCCTTCTAGCATTGCCGGGTGAAACGACCGAAACATGCACGACCCTTCCCTCAGTGAATAGGCTCTAGGGAATGCCAATTTCCCCTCAGAGGAAGATTGTCCCGGTGCGAAGATCTCTAGCGTGTTGGTCTGGAGGCCAGCGGAGAGGGCCACATATACTTCGCTAAAGAAAGCTATCTGTGAAGAAAGACAGGGTCAGTGAGGGAACCACACGTCCCATCAAACCTACTGAAACACACGGAGACGTTTTAGCCTGAGGAAAGGCCTTATCCTTGCCTTGGAGAGAATGCATTTGGGATTACCTGTGCTGCCCCGGCGTTGGTTTGCAAAGGAGCACCTTCCTACCTTATATGTGTGGGAGTGGGCCATGTCCTTATATTTGGAGACAAGTCTGTGGAGCAAGCACCGTTCGGGGAACCACCAAGGCCTCGAGCGAGAAGCATTCCGGCCTCCATGTTCTGAAACTCCCGAAACCCGGGCTCTCTTGGCGTCTCAGAATAAATCTCTGGGGAATGCAACGTTCCCTCAGAGGAAGCATGTCCCAGCGAGACATTTTGTGGCACGTTTCTCTAGAGGTACGGGGATGTGTGGTCGCATTCAGGAGGTGCGCTGTCCTCGGCCGGGAGAAACAATTCTGTGGAGAAGGCGACTTCGGCCCCAATGTGCTTTTTAAAGAAAGAAGCTTCCTTTGGCGAAAAGCGTGGAAGTATCACTGTAATGCCACCTTCTTCGCTCTGAGCAGCAGGACGGTAGGCAACCCTACTTTCCAAGCACATCTGGTTTCCAGAATGAAAAAGCCATCTCTAAGAGACGTTTCCAAGGACAGAGTTGGCGGGTCGTACTGTCCCTCAGAAACAAATGTGTGGAGAATGCCCCTTTCAGAGGACCACCATTTCTCCTGCGAGAAGCCTTCTACAATGTATGTTTGGAGGCATCAGGCGGGTGTCGTGTCCATCCCTCAGTGAAAACACTGTGTCGAGAACCATGTGCCAGGTACGTATTGCTTACAGCAGGTAGCAGTTTTCTCCAGGACCTTGTGTAATGCGGAGGAGTCGGCCCTAATGGGATCTCTGAGAAACAAGGTTGCGGAGACTGGAAACTTTCCCTGCCAACTGGATATCCGAAGACGGAATCCATTTCACGTCGATGTGCGGAAGTAGACGCCAGGGGCCTTGACCTGATGCCCAGAAAGGCGTCTGTGCGTAATACAACGTGGAGCGAACAACCGGAATCTTCCCGTGTAGAGTCCTGTAGCATGGACGAGTACAAGCATCTGGAGCGGGCCCTCTCGTTCCCTCGGAGATACGAGCCCGTGGCGAATGCCACGTCGAGGTCACGTCGTTTCTCAAGAGTTCTCTGCCATTTCCAGTATCGGCCTTGAAGGATAGGCAAAGGGAAATGTCCCCGTATCGGAGTCCCCAGGATGTGGAGAAAGCAGCTGCCGGGAGACCCAAGTGCCCCCGAACGAGACGCCTTCTCACACACAGTTATGGACGCCTTGGAATGTGCGATATACTTCCTTCGGAGAAGGCGACCTTCCATGACTATCGTGTTTTCAGGAGAGAAAGCTGATGTCCAGGACGTGTGTGCAAGTCTTGGGAAGGGGCAAGGTCCTTAGGGCGAGCAGAGAATCTGTGGAGCAAGCCCCTTTCGGATAACCACAAGTTTCTCAAGTGTGAATCATTCTGGCTTGCATGTGTGGAGGCCATCGAAACACGCCCTCTCCCTCGGTCTGTGAAGCAGTCTCTGGAGAATTCCACTTTCCCGTCAGAGGAAGTTGGTTCCCGTGAGGAGCATTCTACCATCTTTCGCGAGAGGCGCGCGGAAAGGGCCTTAGACGTCGCGGAACGCAAGCCTGGGAATCAAGCAAGATCCACCGTGCAACACGACCCTTCCAACGAAACCATTCTAACGGATGTATGGGTTCTAACACTAGGGTAATGCCGTGTCCTTGGCTTGGAGAAAGTCTTCTGTGGAGGATGCAGTGCAGCGACACTGTGGCTGTTCCACCGAGAAGCTTCCGAGCCTCTCTGTGTGGAGGCATCCCTAGAGTGCGCCAGTCTTCCGTTTGAGGAAAAAGAGTGTGAAGAAAAGCGCTGCCCGCTAACATCTTGATGCCAGAAGAGAAAGCGATTTCTCCTAGAGGTGTAGAAATAGAGGACGGGTGGTTTGTCCTTAGCCATGGAATCCAGATGGCAGTGACTGCAATTTTCAGAGCCGCACAATTGTCCCGGCATGAAGCCTAGCGGCACGTCTGTGGGGCAGCATCAGGAAGGTGCCCTCTAGTTCCGCTGTTGGTAACGGTCTGCTTAGAAGAGGACGTTGAAGGAAACACTTGCTTTTTGAAGACACAAGCCTTTTCCATTATCCGAGTGTAGCCTCAAGCCTTTTCCATTATCCGAGTGTAGCCTCGAGGAAACTGCCCAAAAACAATTTCATCAACCAGAGCCTGGGGCCCATGGAACTCTAACCTGCCAGCTGGATATCTGAGGGTAGAAACACTTTCATATCTGTGTGTGGAAGGGCAGGCAAGTGGCCAGGATTCGGATGAGAGGAACTCATGCGTGGACATTGTAACTTAGAGCGAACATCAAATGAGCTCCTGTGAGAAGCCTGCAGGCCGGGAAGTGTTGAAGCGTCAGGATGAAGCCCAATCATTCCCACCGTGGAAGAAGTGTCTGCCGCAGGCACGTCTCAGCGACACCCTGGATCCTTCAATCCTATACCCTGCTAGCCTCTGTGTGTTGAAGTCTCAGGAATGGGCAATATCAGGCCCTGGGGAAAGAGTTGGGTGGAGATAGCCACTTTCGGCCACCAACGTGGTTCCTCAAAGGGGGAAGGCTTCTAGGAAGTATGTGTTGCCGTGTCAGGACAATGCCATCTCCGCCCATCGCCGAAAGATGACTGTGGAGGAAGGCACGTTCCAGGAACCTCTGGATTCCAGAAGAGAAAGCGATTTCTAGTGTAGGTATGAAAAGACAGGCAAGGAGCCAGTCCCTGTCTGCGAGATCCAAGTCCGTGGAGAGTACAACTTCCGAGCCACAACAAGTTTCCCCCCAAAGGAAATATTCTAGCCCTGGGGTGGGCAAGCTTCGGCGGGGTTCCATATCCTTGCCTCTGAGAATCAGGCCTGTGGAGAAGGTCACTTCCCGGGAGCATCTACTTTCTGGAGGTCCAAAGTGTGGGCACGGAGGTGGAAGACGGGACTAAGGGGCGTGTCCCTGTCAGGGAGTAAGCAGTCCCTGGAGACGGACACTTTCGTGAGCAACTCGTTCCCTCAAGCCAGAAGCATCCTGGCCTCTATTGATGAGAAGTAGCAGGATAACTCCTCAACCTCCGCCCTGCGAAATAGACTCTGGGCAATGCCACTTCCCACAAACACCGTGTCTCCAGAAGAGAATTGCCATGTCCAATCCAAAAGCGGGTAGGCCTAGGAGAGGGGCCACGGCCTCACGCTGTGAAAAGGGGTTGGGGACCTGCACCATTCAGAGAACCACAAGGCTGTCCAACTAGAAGCCTTCTAGCACGCATGGGTTGAGGCCTCCTAAACATGCCCCATTCTTCCCTCTGTGAAAGGAGCCTCTGGGCAATGCAACTGTCCCGTAAGTAGAAGTCCTCTCCTCCCAGAATCTTTGGAGCACGTTTGTCTAGAGGCACGGCCAAAGTGCCATGCCCTTCGCTCAGATCATGAGGCCTGCGAATAAAGCACGTTTCCGTGAAGAACACGACACTTCCAAACAAACGCCTCGGAGCAGATCCGTGTGTTTTCACATGAGGAAATGCCGTATCCTCCGTTGGGCGAAGGAATGCTGGGGAGGAGGCCATTTCGGCAACATCGTAGTTTTTCACGCCATAAAAATCCAAGCCTCGGTGTGTGCCACGATCACGAGAGGGCCATCGAATTTCCCGGGAGATACGCGACGATGGAGGATCCGGTGTGCACTCACATCTTGTTTTCCCAAGAGAAAAGCCATTTCTCATAGATATGTGGAAGTATAGGGAAGGGGGCTTGTCCTTAGGATGAGAAACAAGACCGTGGAGAGTGCCACTTTCAGAGCACCCCAAGCATCTCTTTTGAGAAGCCTGGTTGCCCCAGTGCCTTGTCGCATCCGAAAAGTGACTAACCTTCCCTCATTGAAAACACTCTCTTTGGAATACAGCGTTCAAGTCCCCTCTTGCTTCCTGAAGATACAAAGCTTTTCCAAGGCAGGTGTTTGATCAGGAGGAAACATCCCTACACGGATCTCCGGAAAACAAGACGTGGGAATGGTCATCGTCACGGCCATCTGAATGCCGGAAGATTGATCCATCTTCATTCCTGTGTGCGGAAGCATAGGCAAGGGCCTAGGACCCTATCTTAGAAACAAGTCTCTGGAGACGAGAATGTTCAGCACACCGCAGGTGTCCTGCCGGAGAGGTGTTCTAGCATGGGTGTGTGCAAGCATCGGGAGAGTTCCATCTCCTTCCGTCTGCGAGACAAGCCTGCGGAGAAGGCCACTTGGCGATAACATTTGGTTTCCAGATTTCCAAACGAGTTCCAGGAGAGGTGCGGGACGATAGGCCAGGTAACATGTCCCCCAGGGTTCCAGTAACAGTTCTGGGGAAGCACAGGTCCCAGGAAACACAAGTTCTTTCCGAGGAGATGCTTTCTAATACATAGGTCCAGAAGTCTCTGTACATTGCCTACCCTTGCTTGTGGGAGGGAAGTTGGGTGGAATGCGAATTCCACTACCATCTTGTTTCCACAAGAGGGAAATCGATTCATTCCAATATATGCGCTGGAGCCTAGGGGAAAGGGGCGATGTCCTGACGCTTTGAGGGAAGAGTGTGGAACAGGCATCGTTGAGGAAACCACAAGTTTCTCAAGCGAGGAGCCTTCTAGCATTGCCGGGTGAAACGACCGAAACATGCACGACCCTTCCCTCAGTGAATAGGCTCTAGGGAATGCCAATTTCCCCTCAGAGGAAGATTGTCCCGGTGCGAAGATCTCTAGCGTGTTGGTCTGGAGGCCAGCGGAGAGGGCCACATATACTTCGCTAAAGAAAGCTATCTGTGAAGAAAGACAGGGTCAGTGAGGGAACCACACGTCCCATCAAACCTACTGAAACACACGGAGACGTTTTAGCCTGAGGAAAGGCCTTATCCTTGCCTTGGAGAGAATGCATTTGGGATTACCTGTGCTGCCCCGGCGTTGGTTTGCAAAGGAGCACCTTCCTACCTTATATGTGTGGGAGTGGGCCATGTCCTTACATTTGGAGACAAGTCTGTGGAGCAAGCACCGTTCGGGGAACCACCAAGGCCTCGAGCGAGAAGCATTCCGGCCTCCATGTTCTGAAACTCCCGAAACCCGGGCTCTCTTGGCGTCTCAGAATAAATCTCTGGGGAATGCAACGTTCCCTCAGAGGAAGCATGTCCCAGCGAGACATTTTGTGGCACGTTTCTCTAGAGGTACGGGGATGTGTGGTCGCATTCAGGAGGTGCGCTGTCCTCGGCCGGGAGAAACAATTCTGTGGAGAAGGCGACTTCGGCCCCAATGTGCTTTTTAAAGAAAGAAGCTTCCTTTGGCGAAAAGCGTGGAAGTATCACTGTAATGCCACCTTCTTCGCTCTGAGCAGCAGGACGGTAGGCAACCCTACTTTCCAAGCACATCTGGTTTACAGAATGAAAAAGCCATCTCTAAGAGACGTTTCCAAGGACAGAGTTGGCGGGTCGTACTGTCCCTCAGAAACAAATGTGTGGAGAATGCCCTTTTCAGAGGACCACCATTTCTCCTGCGAGAAGCCTTCTACAATGTATGTTTGGAGGCATCAGGCGGGTGTCGTGTCCATCCCTCAGTGAAAACACTGTGTCGAGTACCATGTGCCAGGTACGTATTGCTTACAGCAGGTAGCAGTTTTCTCCAGGACCTTGTGTAATGCGGAGGAGTCGGCCCTAATGGGATCTCTGAGAAACAAGGTTGCGGAGACTGGAAACTTTCCCTGCCAACTGGATATCCGAAGACGGAATCCATTTCACGTCGATGTGCGGAAGTAGACGCCAGGGGCCTTGACCTGATGCCCAGAAAGGCGTCTGTGCGTAATACAACGTGGAGCGAACAACCGGAATCTTCCCGTGTAGAGTCCTGTAGCATGGACGAGTACAAGCATCTGGAGCGGGCCCTCTCGTTCCCTCGGAGATACGAGCCCGTGGCGAATGCCACGTCGAGGTCACGTCGTTTCTCAAGAGTTCTCTGCCATTTCCAGTATCGGCCTTGAAGGATAGGCAAAGGGAAATGTCCCCGTATCGGAGTCCCCAGGATGTGGAGAAAGCAGCTGCCGGTAGACCCAAGTGCCCCCGAACGAGACGCCTTCTCACACACAGTTATGGACGCCTTGGAATGTGCGATATACTTCCTTCGGAGAAGGCGACCTTCCATGACTATCGTGTTTTCAGGAGAGAAAGCTGATGTCCAGGACGTGTGTGCAAGTCTTGGGAAGGGGCAAGGTCCTTAGGGCGAGCAGAGAATCTGTGGAGCAAGCCCCTTTCGGATAACCACAAGTTTCTCAAGTGTGAATCATTCTGGCTTGCATGTGTGGAGGCCATCGAAACACGCCCTCTCCCTCGGTCTGTGAAGCAGTCTCTGGAGAATTCCACTTTCCCGTCAGAGGAAGTTGGTTCCCGTGAGGAGCATTCTACCATCGTTCGCGAGAGGCGCGCGGAAAGGGCCTTAGACGTCGCGGAACGCAAGCCTGGGAATCAAGCAAGATCCACCGTGCAACACGACCCTTCCAACGAAACCATTCTAACGGATGTATGGGTTCTAACACTAGGGTAATGCCGTGTCCTTGGCTTGGAGAAAGTCTTCTGTGGAGGATGCAGTGCAGCGACACTGTGGCTGTTCCACCGAGAAGCTTCCGAGCCTCTCTGTGTGGAGGCATCCCTAGAGTGCGCCAGTCTTCCGTTGAGGAAAAAGAGTGTGAAGAAAAGCGCTGCCCGCTAACATCTTGATGCCAGAAGAGAAAGCGATTTCTCCTAGAGGTGTAGAAATAGAGGACGGGTGGTTTGTCCTTAGCCATGGAATCCAGATGGCAGTGACTGCAATTTTCAGAGCCGCACAATTGTCCCGGCATGAAGCCAAGCGGCACGTCTGTGGGGCAGCATCAGGAAGGTGCCCTCTAGTTCCGCTGTTGGTAACGGTCTGCTTAGAAGAGGACGTTGAAGGAAACACTTGCTTTTTGAAGACACAAGCCTTTTCCATTTTCCGAGTGTAGCCTCGAGGAAACTGCCCAAAAACAATTTCATCAACCAGAGACTGTGGCCCATGGAACTCTAACCTGCCAGCTGGATATCTGAGGGTAGAAACACTTTCATATCTGTGTGTGGAAGGGCAGGCAAGTGGCCAGGATTCAGATGAGAGGAACTCATGCGTGGACATTGTAACTTAGAGCGAACATCAAATGAGCTCCTGTGAGAAGCCTGCAGGCCGGGAAGAGTTGAAGCCTCAGGATGAAGCCCAATCATTCCCACCGTGGAAGAAGTGTCTGCCTCAGGCACGTCTCAGCGAAACCCTGGATCCTTCAATCCTATAGCCTGCTAGCCTCTGTGTGTTGAAGTCTCAGGAAAGGGCAATATCAGGCCCTGGGGAAAGAGTTGGGTGGAGATAGCCACTTTCGGCCACCAACGTGGTTCCTCAAAGGGGGAAGGCTTCTAGGAAGTATGTGTTGCCGTGTCAGGACAATGCCATCTCCGCCCATCGCCGAAAGATGACTGTGGAGGAAGGCACGTTCCAGGAACCTCTGGATTCCAGGAGAGAAAGCGATTTCTAGTGTAGGTATGAAAAGACAGGCAAGGAGCCAGTCCCTGTCTGCGAGATCCAAGTCCGTGGAGAGTACAACTTCCGAGCCACAACAAGTTTCTCCCCAAAGGAAACTTTCTAGCCCTGGGGAGGGCAAGCTTCGGCGGTGTTCCATATCCTTGCCTCTGAGAATCAGGCCTGTGGAGAAGGTCACTTCCCGGGAGCATCTACTTTCTGGAGATCCAAAGTGTGGGCACGGAGGTGGAAGGCGGGACAAAGGGGCGTGTCCCTGTCAGGGAGAAAGCAGTCCCTGGAGACGGCCACTTTCGTGAGCAACTCGTTCCCTCAAGCCAGAAGCATCCTGGCCTCTATTGATGAGAAGTAGCAGGATAATTCCTCAACCTCGGCCCTGCGAAATAGACTGTGGGCAATGCCACTTCCCACAAACACCGTGTCTCCAGAAGAGAATTGCCATGTCCAATCCAAAAGCGGGGAGGCCTAGGAGAGGGGCCACGGCCTCACGCTGTGAAACGGGGTTGGGGACCTGCACCATTCAGAGAACCACAAGGCTCTCCAACGAGAAGCCTTCTAGCACGCATGGGTTGAGGCCTCCTAAACATGCCCCATTCTTCCCTCTGTGAAAGGAGCCTCTGGGCATTGCAACTGTCCCGTAAGTGGAAGTCCTCTCCTACCAGAATCTTTGGAGCACGTTTGTCTAGAGGCACGGCCAAAGTGCCATGCCCTTCGCTCAGATCATGAGGCCTGCGAATAAAGCTCGTTTCCGTGAAGAACACGACACTTCCAAACAAACGCCTCGGAGCAGATCCGTGTGTTTTCACATGAGGAAATGCCGTATCCTCCGTTGGGCGAAGGAATGCTGGGGAGAAGGCAATTTCGGCAACATCGTAATTTTTCACGCTATAAAAATCCAAGACTAGGTGTGTGCCACGATCACGAGAGGGCCATCGGATTTACCGGGAGATACGAGACGATGGAGGATCCGGTGTGCACTCACATCTTGTTTTCCCAAGAGAAAAGCCATTTCTCATAGTTGTGTGGAAGTATAGGAAAGGGGGCTTGTCCTTAGGATGAGAAACAAGACCGTGGAGAGTGCCACTTTCAGAGCACCCCAAGCATCTCTTTTGAGAAGCCTGGTTGCCCCAGTGCCTTGTCGCATCCGAAAAGTGCCTAACCTTCCCTCATTGAAAACACTCTCTTTGGAATACAGCGTTCAAGTCCCCTCTTGCTTCCTGAAGATACAAAGCTTTTCCAAGGCAGGTGTTTGATCAGGAGGAAACATCCCTACACGGATCTCCGGAAAACAAGACGTGGGAATGGTCATCGTCACGGCCATCTGAATGCCGGGAGATAGATCCATTTTCATTCCTGTGTGCGGAAGCATAGGCAAGGGCCTAGACCCTATCTTTAGAAACAAGTCTCTGGAGACGAGAATGTTCAGCACACCGCAGGTGTCCTGCCGGAGAGGTGTTCTAGCATGGGTGTGTGCAAGCATCGGGAGAGTTCCATCTCCTTCCGTCTGCGAGACAAGCCTGTGGAGAAGGCCACTTGGCGATAACATTTGGTTTCCAAATTTCCAAACGAGTTCCAGGAGAGGTGCGGGACGATAGGCCAGGTAACATGTCCCCCAGGGTTCCAGTAACAGTTCTGGGGAAGCACAGGTCCCAAGAAACACAAGTTCTTTCCGAGGAGATGCTTTCTAATACATAGGTCCAGAAGTCTCTGTACATTGCCTACCCTTGCTTGTGGGAGGGAAGTTGGGTGGAATGCGAATTCCACTACCATCTTGTTTCCACAAGAGGGAAATCGATTCATTCCAATATATGCGCTGGAGCCTAGGGGAAAGGGGCGATGTCCTGCCGCTTTGAGGGAAGAGTGTGGAACAGGCATCGTTGAGGAAACCACAAGTTTCTCAAGCGAGGAGCCTTCTAGCATTGCCGGGTGAAACGACCGAAACATGCACGACCCTTCCCTCAGGGAATAGGCTCTAGGGAATGCCAATTTCCCCTCAGAGGAAGATTGTCCCGGTGCGAAGATCTCTAGCGTGTTGGTCTGGAGGCCAGCGGAGAGGGCCACATATACTTCGCTAAAGAAAGCTATCTGTGAAGAAAGACAGGGTCAGTGAGGGAACCACACGTCCCATCAAACCTACTGAAACACACGGAGACGTTTTAGCCTGAGGAAAGGCCTTATCCTTGCCTTGGAGAGAATGCATTTGGGAGTACCTGTGCTGCCCCGGCGTTGGTTTGCAAAGGAGCACCTTCCTACCTTATATGTGTGGGAGTGGGCCATGTCCTTACATTTGGAGACAAGTCTGTGGAGCAAGCACCGTTCGGGGAACCACCAAGGCCTCGAGCGAGAAGCATTCCGGCCTCCATGTTCTGAAACTCCCGAAACCCGGGCTCTCTTGGCGTCTCAGAATAAATCTCTGGGGAATGCAACGTTCCCTCAGAGGAAGCATGTCCCAGCGAGACATTTTGTGGCACGTTTCTCTAGAGGTACGGGGATGTGTGGTCGCATTCAGGAGGTGCGCTGTCCTCGGCCGGGAGGAACAATTCTGTGGAGAAGGCGACTTCGGCCCCAATGTGCTTTTTAAAGAAAGAAGCTTCCTTTGGCGAAAAGCGTGGAAGTATCACTGTAATGCCACCTTCTTCGCTCTGAGCAGCAGGACGGTAGGCAACCCTACTTTCCAAGCACATCTGGTTTCCAGAATGAAAAAGCCATCTCTAAGAGACGTTTCCAAGGACAGAGTTGGCGGGTCGTACTGTCCCTCAGAAACAAATGTGTGGAGAATGCCCCTTTCAGAGGACCACCATTTCTCCTGCGAGAAGCCTTCTACAATGTATGTTTGGAGGCATCAGGCGGGTGTCGTGTCCATCCCTCAGTGAAAACACTGTGTCGAGAACCATGTGCCAGGTACGTATTGCTTACAGCAGGTAGCAGTTTTCTCCAGGACCTTGTGTAATGCGGAGGAGTCGGCCCTAATGGGATCTCTGAGAAACAAGGTTGCGGAGACTGGAAACTTTCCCTGCCAACTGGATATCCGAAGACGGAATCCATTTCACGTCGATGTGCGGAAGTAGACGCCAGGGGCCTTGACCTGATGCCCAGAAAGGCGTCTGTGCGTAATACAACGTGGAGCGAACAACCGGAATCTTCCCGTGTAGAGTCCTGTAGCATGGACGAGTACAAGCATCTGGAGCGGGCCCTCTCGTTCCCTCGGAGATACGAGCCCGTGGCGAATGCCACGTCGAGGTCACGTCGTTTCTCAAGAGTTCTCTGCCATTTCCAGTATCGGCCTTGAAGGATAGGCACAGGGAAATGTCCCCGTATCGGAGTCCCCAGGATGTGGAGAAAGCAGCTGCCGGGAGACCCAAGTGCCCCCGAACGAGACGCCTTCTCACACACAGTTATGGACGCCTTGGAATGTGCGATATACTTCCTTCGGAGAAGGCGACCTTCCATGACTATCGTGTTTTCAGGAGAGAAAGCTGATGTCCAGGACGTGTGTGCAAGTCTTGGGAAGGGGCAAGGTCCTTAGGGCGAGCAGAGAATCTGTGGAGCAAGCCCCTTTCGGATAACCACAAGTTTCTCAAGTGTGAATCATTCTGGCTTGCATGTGTGGAGGCCATCGAAACACGCCCTCTCCCTCGGTCTGTGAAGCAGTCTCTGGAGAATTCCACTTTCCCGTCAGAGGAAGTTGGTTCCCGTGAGGAGCATTCTACCATCTTTCGCGAGAGGCGCGCGGAAAGGGCCTTAGACGTCGCGGAACGCAAGCCTGGGAATCAAGCAAGATCCACCGTGCAACACGACCCTTCCAACGAAACCATTCTAACGGATGTATGGGTTCTAACACTAGGGTAATGCCGTGTCCTTGGCTTGGAGAAAGTCTTCTGTGGAGGATGCAGTGCAGCGACACTGTGGCTGTTCCACCGAGAAGCTTCCGAGCCTCTCTGTGTGGAGGCATCCCTAGAGTGCGCCAGTCTTCCGTTTGAGGAAAAAGAGTGTGAAGAAAAGCGCTGCCCGCTAACATCTTGATGCCAGAAGAGAAAGCGATTTCTCCTAGAGGTGTAGAAATAGAGGACGGGTGGTTTGTCCTTAGCCATGGAATCCAGATGGCAGTGACTGCAATTTTCAGAGCCGCACAATTGTCCCGGCATGAAGCCTAGCGGCACGTCTGTGGGGCAGCATCAGGAAGGTGCCCTCTAGTTCCGCTGTTGGTAACGGTCTGCTTAGAAGAGGACGTTGAAGGAAACACTTGCTTTTTGAAGACACAAGCCTTTTCCATTATCCGAGTGTAGCCTCAAGCCTTTTCCATTATCCGAGTGTAGCCTCGAGGAAACTGCCCAAAAACAATTTCATCAACCAGAGCCTGGGGCCCATGGAACTCTAACCTGCCAGCTGGATATCTGAGGGTAGAAACACTTTCATATCTGTGTGTGGAAGGGCAGGCAAGTGGCCAGGATTCGGATGAGAGGAACTCATGCGTGGACATTGTAACTTAGAGCGAACATCAAATGAGCTCCTGTGAGAAGCCTGCAGGCCGGGAAGTGTTGAAGCGTCAGGATGAAGCCCAATCATTCCCACCGTGGAAGAAGTGTCTGCCGCAGGCACGTCTCAGCGACACCCTGGATCCTTCAATCCTATACCCTGCTAGCCTCTGTGTGTTGAAGTCTCAGGAATGGGCAATATCAGGCCCTGGGGAAAGTGTTGGGTGGAGATAGCCACTTTCGGCCACCAACGTGGTTCCTCAAAGGGGGAAGGCTTCTAGGAAGTATGTGTTGCCGTGTCAGGACAATGCCATCTCCGCCCATCGCCGAAAGATGACTGTGGAGGAAGGCACGTTCCAGGAACCTCTGGATTCCAGAAGAGAAAGCGATTTCTAGTGTAGGTATGAAAAGACAGGCAAGGAGCCAGTCCCTGTCTGCGAGATCCAAGTCCGTGGAGAGTACAACTTCCGAGCCACAACAAGTTTCCCCCCAAAGGAAATATTCTAGCCCTGGGGTGGGCAAGCTTCGGCGGGGTTCCATATCCTTGCCTCTGAGAATCAGGCCTGTGGAGAAGGTCACTTCCCGGGAGCATCTACTTTCTGGAGGTCCAAAGTGTGGGCACGGAGGTGGAAGACGGGACTAAGGGGCGTGTCCCTGTCAGGGAGTAAGCAGTCCCTGGAGACGGACACTTTCGTGAGCAACTCGTTCCCTCAAGCCAGAAGCATCCTGGCCTCTATTGATGAGAAGTAGCAGGATAACTCCTCAACCTCCGCCCTGCGAAATAGACTCTGGGCAATGCCACTTCCCACAAACACCGTGTCTCCAGAAGAGAATTGCCATGTCCAATCCAAAAGCGGGTAGGCCTAGGAGAGGGGCCACGGCCTCACGCTGTGAAAAGGGGTTGGGGACCTGCACCATTCAGAGAACCACAAGGCTGTCCAACTAGAAGCCTTCTAGCACGCATGGGTTGAGGCCTCCTAAACATGCCCCATTCTTCCCTCTGTGAAAGGAGCCTCTGGGCAATGCAACTGTCCCGTAAGTAGAAGTCCTCTCCTCCCAGAATCTTTGGAGCACGTTTGTCTAGAGGCACGGCCAAAGTGCCATGCCCTTCGCTCAGATCATGAGGCCTGCGAATAAAGCACGTTTCCGTGAAGAACACGACACTTCCAAACAAACGCCTCGGAGCAGATCCGTGTGTTTTCACATGAGGAAATGCCGTATCCTCCGTTGGGCGAAGGAATGCTGGGGAGGAGGCCATTTCGGCAACATCGTAGTTTTTCACGCCATAAAAATCCAAGCCTCGGTGTGTGCCACGATCACGAGAGGGCCATCGAATTTCCCGGGAGATACGCGACGATGGAGGATCCGGTGTGCACTCACATCTTGTTTTCCCAAGAGAAAAGCCATTTCTCATAGATATGTGGAAGTATAGGGAAGGGGGCTTGTCCTTAGGATGAGAAACAAGACCGTGGAGAGTGCCACTTTCAGAGCACCCCAAGCATCTCTTTTGAGAAGCCTGGTTGCCCCAGTGCCTTGTCGCATCCGAAAAGTGACTAACCTTCCCTCATTGAAAACACTCTCTTTGGAATACAGCGTTCAAGTCCCCTCTTGCTTCCTGAAGATACAAAGCTTTTCCAAGGCAGGTGTTTGATCAGGAGGAAACATCCCTACACGGATCTCCGGAAAACAAGACGTGGGAATGGTCATCGTCACGGCCATCTGAATGCCGGAAGATTGATCCATCTTCATTCCTGTGTGCGGAAGCATAGGCAAGGGCCTAGGACCCTATCTTAGAAACAAGTCTCTGGAGACGAGAATGTTCAGCACACCGCAGGTGTCCTGCCGGAGAGGTGTTTTAGCATGGGTGTGTGCAAGCATCGGGAGAGTTCCATCTCCTTCCGTCTGCGAGACAAGCCTGCGGAGAAGGCCACTTGGCGATAACATTTGGTTTCCAGATTTCCAAACGAGTTCCAGGAGAGGTGCGGGACGATAGGCCAGGTAACATGTCCCCCAGGGTTCCAGTAACAGTTCTGGGGAAGCACAGGTCCCAGGAAACACAAGTTCTTTCCGAGGAGATGCTTTCTAATACATAGGTCCAGAAGTCTCTGTACATTGCCTACCCTTGCTTGTGGGAGGGAAGTTGGGTGGAATGCGAATTCCACTACCATCTTGTTTCCACAAGAGGGAAATCGATTCATTCCAATATATGCGCTGGAGCCTAGGGGAAAGGGGCGATGTCCTGACGCTTTGAGGGAAGAGTGTGGAACAGGCATCGTTGAGGAAACCACAAGTTTCTCAAGCGAGGAGCCTTCTAGCATTGCCGGGTGAAACGACCGAAACATGCACGACCCTTCCCTCAGTGAATAGGCTCTAGGGAATGCCAATTTCCCCTCAGAGGAAGATTGTCCCGGTGCGAAGATCTCTAGCGTGTTGGTCTGGAGGCCAGCGGAGAGGGCCACATATACTTCGCTAAAGAAAGCTATCTGTGAAGAAAGACAGGGTCAGTGAGGGAACCACACGTCCCATCAAACCTACTGAAACACACGGAGACGTTTTAGCCTGAGGAAAGGCCTTATCCTTGCCTTGGAGAGAATGCATTTGGGATTACCTGTGCTGCCCCGGCGTTGGTTTGCAAAGGAGCACCTTCCTACCTTATATGTGTGGGAGTGGGCCATGTCCTTACATTTGGAGACAAGTCTGTGGAGCAAGCACCGTTCGGGGAACCACCAAGGCCTCGAGCGAGAAGCATTCCGGCCTCCATGTTCTGAAACTCCCGAAACCCGGGCTCTCTTGGCGTCTCAGAATAAATCTCTGGGGAATGCAACGTTCCCTCAGAGGAAGCATGTCCCAGCGAGACATTTTGTGGCACGTTTCTCTAGAGGTACGGGGATGTGTGGTCGCATTCAGGAGGTGCGCTGTCCTCGGCCGGGAGAAACAATTCTGTGGAGAAGGCGACTTCGGCCCCAATGTGCTTTTTAAAGAAAGAAGCTTCCTTTGGCGAAAAGCGTGGAAGTATCACTGTAATGCCACCTTCTTCGCTCTGAGCAGCAGGACGGTAGGCAACCCTACTTTCCAAGCACATCTGGTTTCCAGAATGAAAAAGCCATCTCTAAGAGACGTTTCCAAGGACAGAGTTGGCGGGTCGTACTGTCCCTCAGAAACAAATGTGTGGAGAATGCCCCTTTCAGAGGACCACCATTTCTCCTGCGAGAAGCCTTCTACAATGTATGTTTGGAGGCATCAGGCGGGTGTCGTGTCCATCCCTCAGTGAAAACACTGTGTCGAGTACCATGTGCCAGGTACGTATTGCTTACAGCAGGTAGCAGTTTTCTCCAGGACCTTGTGTAATGCGGAGGAGTCGGCCCTAATGGGATCTCTGAGACACAAGGTTGCGGAGACTGGAAACTTTCCCTGCCAACTGGATATCCGAAGACGGAATCCATTTCACGTCGATGTGCGGAAGTAGACGCCAGGGGCCTTGACCTGATGCCCAGAAAGGCGTCTGTGCGTAATACAACGTGGAGCGAACAACCGGAATCTTCCCGTGTAGAGTCCTGTAGCATGGACGAGTACAAGCATCTGGAGCGGGCCCTCTCGTTCCCTCGGTGATACGAGCCCGTGGCGAATGCCACGTCGAGGTCACGTCGTTTCTCAAGAGTTCTCTGCCATTTCCAGTATCGGCCTTGAAGGATAGGCAAAGGGAAATGTACCCGTATCGGAGTCCCCAGGATGTGGAGAAAGCAGCTGCCGGGAGACCCAAGTGCCCCCGAACGAGACGCCTTCTCACACACAGTTATGGACGCCTTGGAATGTGCGATATACTTCCTTCGGAGAAGGCGACCTTCCATGACTATCGTGTTTTCAGGAGAGAAAGCTGATGTCCAGGACGTGTGTGCAAGTCTTGGGAAGGGGCAAGGTCCTTAGGGCGAGCAGAGAATCTGTGGAGCAAGCCCCTTTCGGATAACCACAAGTTTCTCAAGTGTGAATCATTCTGGCTTGCATGTGTGGAGGCCATCGAAACACGCCCTCTCCCTCGGTCTGTGAAGCAGTCTCTGGAGAATTCCACTTTCCCGTCAGAGGAAGTTGGTTCCCGTGAGGAGCATTCTACCATCTTTCGCGAGAGGCGCGCGGAAAGGGCCTTAGACGTCGCGGAACGCAAGCCTGGGAATCAAGCAAGATCCACCGTGCAACACGACCCTTCCAACGAAACCATTCTAACGGATGTATGGGTTCTAACACTAGGGTAATGCCGTGTCCTTGGCTTGGAGAAAGTCTTCTGTGGAGGATGCAGTGCAGCGACACTGTGGCTGTTCCACCGAGAAGCTTCCGAGCCTCTCTGTGTGGAGGCATCCCTAGAGTGCGCCAGTCTTCCGTTTGAGGAAAAAGAGTGTGAAGAAAAGCGCTGCCCGCTAACATCTTGATGCCAGAAGAGAAAGCGATTTCTCCTAGAGGTGTAGAAATAGAGGACGGGTGGTTTGTCCTTAGCCATGGAATCCAGATGGCAGTGACTGCAATTTTCAGAGCCGCACAATTGTCCCGGCATGAAGCCTAGCGGCACGTCTGTGGGGCAGCATCAGGAAGGTGCCCTCTAGTTCCGCTGTTGGTAACGGTCTGCTTAGAAGAGGACGTTGAAGGAAACACTTGCTTTTTGAAGACACAAGCCTTTTCCATTATCCGAGTGTAGCCTCAAGCCTTTTCCATTATCCGAGTGTAGCCTCGAGGAAACTGCCCAAAAACAATTTCATCAACCAGAGCCTGGGGCCCATGGAACTCTAACCTGCCAGCTGGATATCTGAGGGTAGAAACCCTTTCATATCTGTGTGTGGAAGGGCAGGCAAGTGGCCAGGATTCGGATGAGAGGAACTCATGCGTGGACATTGTAACTTAGAGCGAACATCAAATGAGCTCCTGTGAGAAGCCTGCAGGCCGGGAAGTGTTGAAGCGTCAGGATGAAGCCCAATCATTCCCACCGTGGAAGAAGTGTCTGCCGCAGGCACGTCTCAGCGACACCCTGGATCCTTCAATCCTATACCCTGCTAGCCTCTGTGTGTTGAAGTCTCAGGAATGGGCAATATCAGGCCCTGGGGAAAGAGTTGGGTGGAGATAGCCACTTTCGGCCACCAACGTGGTTCCTCAAAGGGGGAAGGCTTCTAGGAAGTATGTGTTGCCGTGTCAGGACAATGCCATCTCCGCCCATCGCCGAAAGATGACTGTGGAGGAAGGCACGTTCCAGGAACCTCTGGATTCCAGAAGAGAAAGCGATTTCTAGTGTAGGTATGAAAAGACAGGCAAGGAGCCAGTCCCTGTCTGCGAGATCCAAGTCCGTGGAGAGTACAACTTCCGAGCCACAACAAGTTTCCCCCCAAAGGAAATATTCTAGCCCTGGGGTGGGCAAGCTTCGGCGGGGTTCCATATCCTTGCCTCTGAGAATCAGGCCTGTGGAGAAGGTCACTTCCCGGGAGCATCTACTTTCTGGAGGTCCAAAGTGTGGGCACGGAGGTGGAAGACGGGACTAAGGGGCGTGTCCCTGTCAGGGAGTAAGCAGTCCCTGGAGACGGACACTTTCGTGAGCAACTCGTTCCCTCAAGCCAGAAGCATCCTGGCCTCTATTGATGAGAAGTAGCAGGATAACTCCTCAACCTCCGCCCTGCGAAATAGACTCTGGGCAATGCCACTTCCCACAAACACCGTGTCTCCAGAAGAGAATTGCCATGTCCAATCCAAAAGCGGGTAGGCCTAGGAGAGGGGCCACGGCCTCACGCTGTGAAAAGGGGTTGGGGACCTGCACCATTCAGAGAACCACAAGGCTGTCCAACTAGAAGCCTTCTAGCACGCATGGGTTGAGGCCTCCTAAACATGCCCCATTCTTCCCTCTGTGAAAGGAGCCTCTGGGCAATGCAACTGTCCCGTAAGTAGAAGTCCTCTCCTCCCAGAATCTTTGGAGCACGTTTGTCTAGAGGCACGGCCAAAGTGCCATGCCCTTCGCTCAGATCATGAGGCCTGCGAATAAAGCACGTTTCCGTGAAGAACACGACACTTCCAAACAAACGCCTCGGAGCAGATCCGTGTGTTTTCACATGAGGAAATGCCGTATCCTCCGTTGGGCGAAGGAATGCTGGGGAGGAGGCCATTTCGGCAACATCGTAGTTTTTCACGCCATAAAAATCCAAGCCTCGGTGTGTGCCACGATCACGAGAGGGCCATCGAATTTCCCGGGAGATACGCGACGATGGAGGATCCGGTGTGCACTCACATCTTGTTTTCCCAAGAGAAAAGCCATTTCTCATAGATATGTGGAAGTATAGGGAAGGGGGCTTGTCCTTAGGATGAGAAACAAGACCGTGGAGAGTGCCACTTTCAGAGCACCCCAAGCATCTCTTTTGAGAAGCCTGGTTGCCCCAGTGCCTTGTCGCATCCGAAAAGTGACTAACCTTCCCTCATTGAAAACACTCTCTTTGGAATACAGCGTTCAAGTCCCCTCTTGCTTCCTGAAGATACAAAGCTTTTCCAAGGCAGGTGTTTGATCAGGAGGAAACATCCCTACACGGATCTCCGGAAAACAAGACGTGGGAATGGTCATCGTCACGGCCATCTGAATGCCGGAAGATTGATCCATCTTCATTCCTGTGTGCGGAAGCATAGGCAAGGGCCTAGGACCCTATCTTAGAAACAAGTCTCTGGAGACGAGAATGTTCAGCACACCGCAGGTGTCCTGCCGGAGAGGTGTTTTAGCATGGGTGTGTGCAAGCATCGGGAGAGTTCCATCTCCTTCCGTCTGCGAGACAAGCCTGCGGAGAAGGCCACTTGGCGATAACATTTGGTTTCCAGATTTCCAAACGAGTTCCAGGAGAGGTGCGGGACGATAGGCCAGGTAACATGTCCCCCAGGGTTCCAGTAACAGTTCTGGGGAAGCACAGGTCCCAGGAAACACAAGTTCTTTCCGAGGAGATGCTTTCTAATACATAGGTCCAGAAGTCTCTGTACATTGCCTACCCTTGCTTGTGGGAGGGAAGTTGGGTGGAATGCGAATTCCACTACCATCTTGTTTCCACAAGAGGGAAATCGATTCATTCCAATATATGCGCTGGAGCCTAGGGGAAAGGGGCGATGTCCTGACGCTTTGAGGGAAGAGTGTGGAACAGGCATCGTTGAGGAAACCACAAGTTTCTCAAGCGAGGAGCCTTCTAGCATTGCCGGGTGAAACGACCGAAACATGCACGACCCTTCCCTCAGTGAATAGGCTCTAGGGAATGCCAATTTCCCCTCAGAGGAAGATTGTCCCGGTGCGAAGATCTCTAGCGTGTTGGTCTGGAGGCCAGCGGAGAGGGCCACATATACTTCGCTAAAGAAAGCTATCTGTGAAGAAAGACAGGGTCAGTGAGGGAACCACACGTCCCATCAAACCTACTGAAACACACGGAGACGTTTTAGCCTGAGGAAAGGCCTTATCCTTGCCTTGGAGAGAATGCATTTGGGATTACCTGTGCTGCCCCGGCGTTGGTTTGCAAAGGAGCACCTTCCTACCTTATATGTGTGGGAGTGGGCCATGTCCTTACATTTGGAGACAAGTCTGTGGAGCAAGCACCGTTCGGGGAACCACCAAGGCCTCGAGCGAGAAGCATTCCGGCCTCCATGTTCTGAAACTCCCGAAACCCGGGCTCTCTTGGCGTCTCAGAATAAATCTCTGGGGAATGCAACGTTCCCTCAGAGGAAGCATGTCCCAGCGAGACATTTTGTGGCACGTTTCTCTAGAGGTACGGGGATGTGTGGTCGCATTCAGGAGGTGCGCTGTCCTCGGCCGGGAGAAACAATTCTGTGGAGAAGGCGACTTCGGCCCCAATGTGCTTTTTAAAGAAAGAAGCTTCCTTTGGCGAAAAGCGTGGAAGTATCACTGTAATGCCACCTTCTTCGCTCTGAGCAGCAGGACGGTAGGCAACCCTACTTTCCAAGCACATCTGGTTTCCAGAATGAAAAAGCCATCTCTAAGAGACGTTTCCAAGGACAGAGTTGGCGGGTCGTACTGTCCCTCAGAAACAAATGTGTGGAGAATGCCCTTTTCAGAGGACCACCATTTCTCCTGCGAGAAGCCTTCTACAATGTATGTTTGGAGGCATCAGGCGGGTGTCGTGTCCATCCCTCAGTGAAAACACTGTGTCGAGTACCATGTGCCAGGTACGTATTGCTTACAGCAGGTAGCAGTTTTCTCCAGGACCTTGTGTAATGCGGAGGAGTCGGCCCTAATGGGATCTCTGAGAAACAAGGTTGCGGAGACTGGAAACTTTCCCTGCCAACTGGATATCCGAAGACGGAATCCATTTCACGTCGATGTGCGGAAGTAGACGCCAGGGGCCTTGACCTGATGCCCAGAAAGGCGTCTGTGCGTAATACAACGTGGAGCGAACAACCGGAATCTTCCCGTGTAGAGTCCTGTAGCATGGACGAGTACAAGCATCTGGAGCGGGCCCTCTCGTTCCCTCGGAGATACGAGCCCGTGGCGAATGCCACGTCGAGGTCACGTCGTTTCTCAAGAGTTCTCTGCCATTTCCAGTATCGGCCTTGAAGGATAGGCAAAGGGAAATGTCCCCGTATCGGAGTCCCCAGGATGTGGAGAAAGCAGCTGCCGGGAGACCCAAGTGCCCCCGAACGAGACGCCTTCTCACACACAGTTATGGACGCCTTGGAATGTGCGATATACTTCCTTCGGAGAAGGCGACCTTCCATGACTATCGTGTTTTCAGGAGAGAAAGCTGATGTCCAGGACGTGTGTGCAAGTCTTGGGAAGGGGCAAGGTCCTTAGGGCGAGCAGAGAATCTGTGGAGCAAGCCCCTTTCGGATAACCACAAGTTTCTCAAGTGTGAATCATTCTGGCTTGCATGTGTGGAGGCCATCGAAACACGCCCTCTCCCTCGGTCTGTGAAGCAGTCTCTGGAGAATTCCACTTTCCCGTCAGAGGAAGTTGGTTCCCGTGAGGAGCATTCTACCATCTTTCGCGAGAGGCGCGCGGAAAGGGCCTTAGACGTCGCGGAACGCAAGCCTGGGAATCAAGCAAGATCCACCGTGCAACACGACCCTTCCAACGAAACCATTCTAACGGATGTATGGGTTCTAACACTAGGGTAATGCCGTGTCCTTGGCTTGGAGAAAGTCTTCTGTGGAGGATGCAGTGCAGCGACACTGTGGCTGTTCCACCGAGAAGCTTCCGAGCCTCTCTGTGTGGAGGCATCCCTAGAGTGCGCCAGTCTTCCGTTTGAGGAAAAAGAGTGTGAAGAAAAGCGCTGCCCGCTAACATCTTGATGCCAGAAGAGAAAGCGATTTCTCCTAGAGGTGTAGAAATAGAGGACGGGTGGTTTGTCCTTAGCCATGGAATCCAGATGGCAGTGACTGCAATTTTCAGAGCCGCACAATTGTCCCGGCATGAAGCCTAGCGGCACGTCTGTGGGGCAGCATCAGGAAGGTGCCCTCTAGTTCCGCTGTTGGTAACGGTCTGCTTAGAAGAGGACGTTGAAGGAAACACTTGCTTTTTGAAGACACAAGCCTTTTCCATTATCCGAGTGTAGCCTCAAGCCTTTTCCATTATCCGAGTGTAGCCTCGAGGAAACTGCCCAAAAACAATTTCATCAACCAGAGCCTGGGGCCCATGGAACTCTAACCTGCCAGCTGGATATCTGAGGGTAGAAACCCTTTCATATCTGTGTGTGGAAGGGCAGGCAAGTGGCCAGGATTCGGATGAGAGGAACTCATGCGTGGACATTGTAACTTAGAGCGAACATCAAATGAGCTCCTGTGAGAAGCCTGCAGGCCGGGAAGTGTTGAAGCGTCAGGATGAAGCCCAATCATTCCCACCGTGGAAGAAGTGTCTGCCGCAGGCACGTCTCAGCGACACCCTGGATCCTTCAATCCTATACCCTGCTAGCCTCTGTGTGTTGAAGTCTCAGGAATGGGCAATATCAGGCCCTGGGGAAAGAGTTGGGTGGAGATAGCCACTTTCGGCCACCAACGTGGTTCCTCAAAGGGGGAAGGCTTCTAGGAAGTATGTGTTGCCGTGTCAGGACAATGCCATCTCCGCCCATCGCCGAAAGATGACTGTGGAGGAAGGCACGTTCCAGGAACCTCTGGATTCCAGAAGAGAAAGCGATTTCTAGTGTAGGTATGAAAAGACAGGAAAGGAGCCAGTCCCTGTCTGCGAGATCCAAGTCCGTGGAGAGTACAACTTCCGAGCCACAACAAGTTTCCCCCCAAAGGAAATATTCTAGCCCTGGGGTGGGCAAGCTTCGGCGGGGTTCCATATCCTTGCCTCTGAGAATCAGGCCTGTGGAGAAGGTCACTTCCCGGGAGCATCTACTTTCTGGAGGTCCAAAGTGTGGGCACGGAGGTGGAAGACGGGACTAAGGGGCGTGTCCCTGTCAGGGAGTAAGCAGTCCCTGGAGACGGACACTTTCGTGAGCAACTCGTTCCCTCAAGCCAGAAGCATCCTGGCCTCTATTGATGAGAAGTAGCAGGATAACTCCTCAACCTCCGCCCTGCGAAATAGACTCTGGGCAATGCCACTTCCCACAAACACCGTGTCTCCAGAAGAGAATTGCCATGTCCAATCCAAAAGCGGGTAGGCCTAGGAGAGGGGCCACGGCCTCACGCTGTGAAAAGGGGTTGGGGACCTGCACCATTCAGAGAACCACAAGGCTGTCCAACTAGAAGCCTTCTAGCACGCATGGGTTGAGGCCTCCTAAACATGCCCCATTCTTCCCTCTGTGAAAGGAGCCTCTGGGCAATGCAACTGTCCCGTAAGTAGAAGTCCTCTCCTCCCAGAATCTTTGGAGCACGTTTGTCTAGAGGCACGGCCAAAGTGCCATGCCCTTCGCTCAGATCATGAGGCCTGCGAATAAAGCACGTTTCCGTGAAGAACACGACACTTCCAAACAAACGCCTCGGAGCAGATCCGTGTGTTTTCACATGAGGAAATGCCGTATCCTCCGTTGGGCGAAGGAATGCTGGGGAGGAGGCCATTTCGGCAACATCGTAGTTTTTCACGCCATAAAAATCCAAGCCTCGGTGTGTGCCACGATCACGAGAGGGCCATCGAATTTCCCGGGAGATACGCGACGATGGAGGATCCGGTGTGCACTCACATCTTGTTTTCCCAAGAGAAAAGCCATTTCTCATAGATATGTGGAAGTATAGGGAAGGGGGCTTGTCCTTAGGATGAGAAACAAGACCGTGGAGAGTGCCACTTTCAGAGCACCCCAAGCATCTCTTTTGAGAAGCCTGGTTGCCCCAGTGCCTTGTCGCATCCGAAAAGTGACTAACCTTCCCTCATTGAAAACACTCTCTTTGGAATACAGCGTTCAAGTCCCCTCTTGCTTCCTGAAGATACAAAGCTTTTCCAAGGCAGGTGTTTGATCAGGAGGAAACATCCCTACACGGATCTCCGGAAAACAAGACGTGGGAATGGTCATCGTCACGGCCATCTGAATGCCGGAAGATTGATCCATCTTCATTCCTGTGTGCGGAAGCATAGGCAAGGGCCTAGGACCCTATCTTAGAAACAAGTCTCTGGAGACGAGAATGTTCAGCACACCGCAGGTGTCCTGCCGGAGAGGTGTTCTAGCATGGGTGTGTGCAAGCATCGGGAGAGTTCCATCTCCTTCCGTCTGCGAGACAAGCCTGCGGAGAAGGCCACTTGGCGATAACATTTGGTTTCCAGATTTCCAAACGAGTTCCAGGAGAGGTGCGGGACGATAGGCCAGGTAACATGTCCCCCAGGGTTCCAGTAGCAGTTCTGGGGAAGCACAGGTCCCAGGAAACACAAGTTCTTTCCGAGGAGATGCTTTCTAATACATAGGTCCAGAAGTCTCTGTACATTGCCTACCCTTGCTTGTGGGAGGGAAGTTGGGTGGAATGCGAATTCCACTACCATCTTGTTTCCACAAGAGGGAAATCGATTCATTCCAATATATGCGCTGGAGCCTAGGGGAAAGGGGCGATGTCCTGACGCTTTGAGGGAAGAGTGTGGAACAGGCATCGTTGAGGAAACCACAAGTTTCTCAAGCGAGGAGCCTTCTAGCATTGCCGGGTGAAACGACCGAAACATGCACGACCCTTCCCTCAGTGAATAGGCTCTAGGGAATGCCAATTTCCCCTCAGAGGAAGATTGTCCCGGTGCGAAGATCTCTAGCGTGTTGGTCTGGAGGCCAGCGGAGAGGGCCACATATACTTCGCTAAAGAAAGCTATCTGTGAAGAAAGACAGGGTCAGTGAGGGAACCACACGTCCCATCAAACCTACTGAAACACACGGAGACCTTTTAGCCTGAGGAAAGGCCTTATCCTTGCCTTGGAGAGAATGCATTTGGGATTACCTGTGCTGCCCCGGCGTTGGTTTGCAAAGGAGCACCTTCCTACCTTATATGTGTGGGAGTGGGCCATGTCCTTACATTTGGAGACAAGTCTGTGGAGCAAGCACCGTTCGGGGAACCACCAAGGCCTCGAGCGAGAAGCATTCCGGCCTCCATGTTCTGAAACTCCCGAAACCCGGGCTCTCTTGGCGTCTCAGAATAAATCTCTGGGGAATGCAACGTTCCCTCAGAGGAAGCATGTCCCAGCGAGACATTTTGTGGCACGTTTCTCTAGAGGTACGGGGATGTGTGGTCGCATTCAGGAGGTGCGCTGTCCTCGGCCGGGAGAAACAATTCTGTGGAGAAGGCGACTTCGGCCCCAATGTGCTTTTTAAAGAAAGAAGCTTCCTTTGGCGAAAAGCGTGGAAGTATCACTGTAATGCCACCTTCTTCGCTCTGAGCAGCAGGACGGTAGGCAACCCTACTTTCCAAGCACATCTGGTTTCCAGAATGAAAAAGCCATCTCTAAGAGACGTTTCCAAGGACAGAGTTGGCGGGTCGTACTGTCCCTCAGAAACAAATGTGTGGAGAATGCCCCTTTCAGAGGACCACCATTTCTCCTGCGAGAAGCCTTCTACAATGTATGTTTGGAGGCATCAGGCGGGTGTCGTGTCCATCCCTCAGTGAAAACACTGTGTCGAGAACCATGTGCCAGGTACGTATTGCTTACAGCAGGTAGCAGTTTTCTCCAGGACCTTGTGTAATGCGGAGGAGTCGGCCCTAATGGGATCTCTGAGAAACAAGGTTGCGGAGACTGGAAACTTTCCCTGCCAACTGGATATCCGAAGACGGAATCCATTTCACGTCGATGTGCGGAAGTAGACGCCAGGGGCCTTGACCTGATGCCCAGAAAGGCGTCTGTGCGTAATACAACGTGGAGCGAACAACCGGAATCTTCCCGTGTAGAGTCCTGTAGCATGGACGAGTACAAGCATCTGGAGCGGGCCCTCTCGTTCCCTCGGAGATACGAGCCCGTGGCGAATGCCACGTCGAGGTCACGTCGTTTCTCAAGAGTTCTCTGCCATTTCCAGTATCGGCCTTGAAGGATAGGCAAAGGGAAATGTCCCCGTATCGGAGTCCCCAGGATGTGGAGAAAGCAGCTGCCGGGAGACCCAAGTGCCCCCGAACGAGACGCCTTCTCACACACAGTTATGGACGCCTTGGAATGTGCGATATACTTCCTTCGGAGAAGGCGACCTTCCATGACTATCGTGTTTTCAGGAGAGAAAGCTGATGTCCAGGACGTGTGTGCAAGTCTTGGGAAGGGGCAAGGTCCTTAGGGCGAGCAGAGAATCTGTGGAGCAAGCCCCTTTCGGATAACCACAAGTTTCTCAAGTGTGAATCATTCTGGCTTGCATGTGTGGAGGCCATCGAAACACGCCCTCTCCCTCGGTCTGTGAAGCAGTCTCTGGAGAATTCCACTTTCCCGTCAGAGGAAGTTGGTTCCCGTGAGGAGCATTCTACCATCTTTCGCGAGAGGCGCGCGGAAAGGGCCTTAGACGTCGCGGAACGCAAGCCTGGGAATCAAGCAAGATCCACCGTGCAACACGACCCTTCCAACGAAACCATTCTAACGGATGTATGGGTTCTAACACTAGGGTAATGCCGTGTCCTTGGCTTGGAGAAAGTCTTCTGTGGAGGATGCAGTGCAGCGACACTGTGGCTGTTCCACCGAGAAGCTTCCGAGCCTCTCTGTGTGGAGGCATCCCTAGAGTGCGCCAGTCTTCCGTTTGAGGAAAAAGAGTGTGAAGAAAAGCGCTGCCCGCTAACATCTTGATGCCAGAAGAGAAAGCGATTTCTCCTAGAGGTGTAGAAATAGAGGACGGGTGGTTTGTCCTTAGCCATGGAATCCAGATGGCAGTGACTGCAATTTTCAGAGCCGCACAATTGTCCCGGCATGAAGCCTAGCGGCACGTCTGTGGGGCAGCATCAGGAAGGTGCCCTCTAGTTCCGCTGTTGGTAACGGTCTGCTTAGAAGAGGACGTTGAAGGAAACACTTGCTTTTTGAAGACACAAGCCTTTTCCATTATCCGAGTGTAGCCTCAAGCCTTTTCCATTATCCGAGTGTAGCCTCGAGGAAACTGCCCAAAAACAATTTCATCAACCAGAGCCTGGGGCCCATGGAACTCTAACCTGCCAGCTGGATATCTGAGGGTAGAAACACTTTCATATCTGTGTGTGGAAGGGCAGGCAAGTGGCCAGGATTCGGATGAGAGGAACTCATGCGTGGACATTGTAACTTAGAGCGAACATCAAATGAGCTCCTGTGAGAAGCCTGCAGGCCGGGAAGTGTTGAAGCGTCAGGATGAAGCCCAATCATTCCCACCGTGGAAGAAGTGTCTGCCGCAGGCACGTCTCAGCGACACCCTGGATCCTTCAATCCTATACCCTGCTAGCCTCTGTGTGTTGAAGTCTCAGGAATGGGCAATATCAGGCCCTGGGGAAAGAGTTGGGTGGAGATAGCCACTTTCGGCCACCAACGTGGTTCCTCAAAGGGGGAAGGCTTCTAGGAAGTATGTGTTGCCGTGTCAGGACAATGCCATCTCCGCCCATCGCCGAAAGATGACTGTGGAGGAAGGCACGTTCCAGGAACCTCTGGATTCCAGAAGAGAAAGCGATTTCTAGTGTAGGTATGAAAAGACAGGCAAGGAGCCAGTCCCTGTCTGCGAGATCCAAGTCCGTGGAGAGTACAACTTCCGAGCCACAACAAGTTTCCCCCCAAAGGAAATATTCTAGCCCTGGGGTGGGCAAGCTTCGGCGGGGTTCCATATCCTTGCCTCTGAGAATCAGGCCTGTGGAGAAGGTCACTTCCCGGGAGCATCTACTTTCTGGAGGTCCAAAGTGTGGGCACGGAGGTGGAAGACGGGACTAAGGGGCGTGTCCCTGTCAGGGAGTAAGCAGTCCCTGGAGACGGACACTTTCGTGAGCAACTCGTTCCCTCAAGCCAGAAGCATCCTGGCCTCTATTGATGAGAAGTAGCAGGATAACTCCTCAACCTCCGCCCTGCGAAATAGACTCTGGGCAATGCCACTTCCCACAAACACCGTGTCTCCAGAAGAGAATTGCCATGTCCAATCCAAAAGCGGGTAGGCCTAGGAGAGGGGCCACGGCCTCACGCTGTGAAAAGGGGTTGGGGACCTGCACCATTCAGAGAACCACAAGGCTGTCCAACTAGAAGCCTTCTAGCACGCATGGGTTGAGGCCTCCTAAACATGCCCCATTCTTCCCTCTGTGAAAGGAGCCTCTGGGCAATGCAACTGTCCCGTAAGTAGAAGTCCTCTCCTCCCAGAATCTTTGGAGCACGTTTGTCTAGAGGCACGGCCAAAGTGCCATGCCCTTCGCTCAGATCATGAGGCCTGCGAATAAAGCACGTTTCCGTGAAGAACACGACACTTCCAAACAAACGCCTCGGAGCAGATCCGTGTGTTTTCACATGAGGAAATGCCGTATCCTCCGTTGGGCGAAGGAATGCTGGGGAGGAGGCCATTTCGGCAACATCGTAGTTTTTCACGCCATAAAAATCCAAGCCTCGGTGTGTGCCACGATCACGAGAGGGCCATCGAATTTCCCGGGAGATACGCGACGATGGAGGATCCGGTGTGCACTCACATCTTGTTTTCCCAAGAGAAAAGCCATTTCTCATAGATATGTGGAAGTATAGGGAAGGGGGCTTGTCCTTAGGATGAGAAACAAGACCGTGGAGAGTGCCACTTTCAGAGCACCCCAAGCATCTCTTTTGAGAAGCCTGGTTGCCCCAGTGCCTTGTCGCATCCGAAAAGTGACTAACCTTCCCTCATTGAAAACACTCTCTTTGGAATACAGCGTTCAAGTCCCCTCTTGCTTCCTGAAGATACAAAGCTTTTCCAAGGCAGGTGTTTGATCAGGAGGAAACATCCCTACACGGATCTCCGGAAAACAAGACGTGGGAATGGTCATCGTCACGGCCATCTGAATGCCGGAAGATTGATCCATCTTCATTCCTGTGTGCGGAAGCATAGGCAAGGGCCTAGGACCCTATCTTAGAAACAAGTCTCTGGAGACGAGAATGTTCAGCACACCGCAGGTGTCCTGCCGGAGAGGTGTTCTAGCATGGGTGTGTGCAAGCATCGGGAGAGTTCCATCTCCTTCCGTCTGCGAGACAAGCCTGCGGAGAAGGCCACTTGGCGATAACATTTGGTTTCCAGATTTCCAAACGAGTTCCAGGAGAGGTGCGGGACGATAGGCCAGGTAACATGTCCCCCAGGGTTCCAGTAACAGTTCTGGGGAAGCACAGGTCCCAGGAAACACAAGTTCTTTCCGAGGAGATGCTTTCTAATACATAGGTCCAGAAGTCTCTGTACATTGCCTACCCTTGCTTGTGGGAGGGAAGTTGGGTGGAATGCGAATTCCACTACCATCTTGTTTCCACAAGAGGGAAATCGATTCATTCCAATATATGCGCTGGAGCCTAGGGGAAAGGGGCGATGTCCTGACGCTTTGAGGGAAGAGTGTGGAACAGGCATCGTTGAGGAAACCACAAGTTTCTCAAGCGAGGAGCCTTCTAGCATTGCCGGGTGAAACGACCGAAACATGCACGACCCTTCCCTCAGTGAATAGGCTCTAGGGAATGCCAATTTCCCCTCAGAGGAAGATTGTCCCGGTGCGAAGATCTCTAGCGTGTTGGTCTGGAGGCCAGCGGAGAGGGCCACATATACTTCGCTAAAGAAAGCTATCTGTGAAGAAAGACAGGGTCAGTGAGGGAACCACACGTCCCATCAAACCTACTGAAACACACGGAGACGTTTTAGCCTGAGGAAAGGCCTTATCCTTGCCTTGGAGAGAATGCATTTGGGATTACCTGTGCTGCCCCGGCGTTGGTTTGCAAAGGAGCACCTTCCTACCTTATATGTGTGGGAGTGGGCCATGTCCTTACATTTGGAGACAAGTCTGTGGAGCAAGCACCGTTCGGGGAACCACCAAGGCCTCGAGCGAGAAGCATTCCGGCCTCCATGTTCTGAAACTCCCGAAACCCGGGCTCTCTTGGCGTCTCAGAATAAATCTCTGGGGAATGCAACGTTCCCTCAGAGGAAGCATGTCCCAGCGAGACATTTTGTGGCACGTTTCTCTAGAGGTACGGGGATGTGTGGTCGCATTCAGGAGGTGCGCTGTCCTCGGCCGGGAGAAACAATTCTGTGGAGAAGGCGACTTCGGCCCCAATGTGCTTTTTAAAGAAAGAAGCTTCCTTTGGCGAAAAGCGTGGAAGTATCACTGTAATGCCACCTTCTTCGCTCTGAGCAGCAGGACGGTAGGCAACCCTACTTTCCAAGCACATCTGGTTTACAGAATGAAAAAGCCATCTCTAAGAGACGTTTCCAAGGACAGAGTTGGCGGGTCGTACTGTCCCTCAGAAACAAATGTGTGGAGAATGCCCCTTTCAGAGGACCACCATTTCTCCTGCGAGAAGCCTTCTACAATGTATGTTTGGAGGCATCAGGCGGGTGTCGTGTCCATCCCTCAGTGAAAACACTGTGTCGAGTACCATGTGCCAGGTACGTATTGCTTACAGCAGGTAGCAGTTTTCTCCAGGACCTTGTATAATGCGGAGGAGTCGGCCCTAATGGGATCTCTGAGAAACAAGGTTGCGGAGACTGGAAACTTTCCCTGCCAACTGGATATCCGAAGACGGAATCCATTTCACGTCGATGTGCGGAAGTAGACGCCAGGGGCCTTGACCTGATGCCCAGAAAGGCGTCTGTGCGTAATACAACGTGGAGCGAACAACCGGAATCTTCCCGTGTAGAGTCCTGTAGCATGGACGAGTACAAGCATCTGGAGCGGGCCCTCTCGTTCCCTCGGAGATACGAGCCCGTGGCGAATGCCACGTCGAGGTCACGTCGTTTCTCAAGAGTTCTCTGCCATTTCCAGTATCGGCCTTGAAGGATAGGCAAAGGGAAATGTCCCCGTATCGGAGTCCCCAGGATGTGGAGAAAGCAGCTGCCGGGAGACCCAAGTGCCCCCGAACGAGACGCCTTCTCACACACAGTTATGGACGCCTTGGAATGTGCGATATACTTCCTTCGGAGAAGGCGACCTTCCATGACTATCGTGTTTTCAGGAGAGAAAGCTGATGTCCAGGACGTGTGTGCAAGTCTTGGGAAGGGGCAAGGTCCTTAGGGCGAGCAGAGAATCTGTGGAGCAAGCCCCTTTCGGATAACCACAAGTTTCTCAAGTGTGAATCATTCTGGCTTGCATGTGTGGAGGCCATCGAAACACGCCCTCTCCCTCGGTCTGTGAAGCAGTCTCTGGAGAATTCCACTTTCCCGTCAGAGGAAGTTGGTTCCCGTGAGGAGCATTCTACCATCTTTCGCGAGAGGCGCGCGGAAAGGGCCTTAGACGTCGCGGAACGCAAGCCTGGGAATCAAGCAAGATCCACCGTGCAGCACGACCCTTCCAACGAAACCATTCTAACGGATGTATGGGTTCTAACACTAGGGTAATGCCGTGTCCTTGGCTTGGAGAAAGTCTTCTGTGGAGGATGCAGTGCAGCGACACTGTGGCTGTTCCACCGAGAAGCTTCCGAGCCTCTCTGTGTGGAGGCATCCCTAGAGTGCGCCAGTCTTCCGTTTGAGGAAAAAGAGTGTGAAGAAAAGCGCTGCCCGCTAACATCTTGATGCCAGAAGAGAAAGCGATTTCTCCTAGAGGTGTAGAAATAGAGGACGGGTGGTTTGTCCTTAGCCATGGAATCCAGATGGCAGTGACTGCAATTTTCAGAGCCGCACAATTGTCCCGGCATGAAGCCTAGCGGCACGTCTGTGGGGCAGCATCAGGAAGGTGCCCTCTAGTTCCGCTGTTGGTAACGGTCTGCTTAGAAGAGGACGTTGAAGGAAACACTTGCTTTTTGAAGACACAAGCCTTTTCCATTATCCGAGTGTAGCCTCAAGCCTTTTCCATTATCCGAGTTTAGCCTCGAGGAAACTGCCCAAAAACAATTTCATCAACCAGAGCCTGGGGCCCATGGAACTCTAACCTGCCAGCTGGATATCTGAGGGTAGAAACACTTTCATATCTGTGTGTGGAAGGGCAGGCAAGTGGCCAGGATTCGGATGAGAGGAACTCATGCGTGGACATTGTAACTTAGAGCGAACATCAAATGAGCTCCTGTGAGAAGCCTGCAGGCCGGGAAGTGTTGAAGCGTCAGGATGAAGCCCAATCATTCCCACCGTGGAAGAAGTGTCTGCCGCAGGCACGTCTCAGCGACACCCTGGATCCTTCAATCCTATACCCTGCTAGCCTCTGTGTGTTGAAGTCTCAGGAATGGGCAATATCAGGCCCTGGGGAAAGAGTTGGGTGGAGATAGCCACTTTCGGCCACCAACGTGGTTCCTCAAAGGGGGAAGGCTTCTAGGAAGTATGTGTTGCCGTGTCAGGACAATGCCATCTCCGCCCATCGCCGAAAGATGACTGTGGAGGAAGGCACGTTCCAGGAACCTCTGGATTCCAGAAGAGAAAGCGATTTCTAGTGTAGGTATGAAAAGACAGGCAAGGAGCCAGTCCCTGTCTGCGAGATCCAAGTCCGTGGAGAGTACAACTTCCGAGCCACAACAAGTTTCCCCCCAAAGGAAATATTCTAGCCCTGGGGTGGGCAAGCTTCGGCGGGGTTCCATATCCTTGCCTCTGAGAATCAGGCCTGTGGAGAAGGTCACTTCCCGGGAGCATCTACTTTCTGGAGGTCCAAAGTGTGGGCACGGAGGTGGAAGACGGGACTAAGGGGCGTGTCCCTGTCAGGGAGTAAGCAGTCCCTGGAGACGGACACTTTCGTGAGCAACTCGTTCCCTCAAGCCAGAAGCATCCTGGCCTCTATTGATGAGAAGTAGCAGGATAACTCCTCAACCTCCGCCCTGCGAAATAGACTCTGGGCAATGCCACTTCCCACAAACACCGTGTCTCCAGAAGAGAATTGCCATGTCCAATCCAAAAGCGGGTAGGCCTAGGAGAGGGGCCACGGCCTCACGCTGTGAAAAGGGGTTGGGGACCTGCACCATTCAGAGAACCACAAGGCTGTCCAACTAGAAGCCTTCTAGCACGCATGGGTTGAGGCCTCCTAAACATGCCCCATTCTTCCCTCTGTGAAAGGAGCCTCTGGGCAATGCAACTGTCCCGTAAGTAGAAGTCCTCTCCTCCCAGAATCTTTGGAGCACGTTTGTCTAGAGGCACGGCCAAAGTGCCATGCCCTTCGCTCAGATCATGAGGCCTGCGAATAAAGCACGTTTCCGTGAAGAACACGACACTTCCAAACAAACGCCTCGGAGCAGATCCGTGTGTTTTCACATGAGGAAATGCCGTATCCTCCGTTGGGCGAAGGAATGCTGGGGAGGAGGCCATTTCGGCAACATCGTAGTTTTTCACGCCATAAAAATCCAAGCCTCGGTGTGTGCCACGATCACGAGAGGGCCATCGAATTTCCCGGGAGATACGCGACGATGGAGGATCCGGTGTGCACTCACATCTTGTTTTCCCAAGAGAAAAGCCATTTCTCATAGATATGTGGAAGTATAGGGAAGGGGGCTTGTCCTTAGGATGAGAAACAAGACCGTGGAGAGTGCCACTTTCAGAGCACCCCAAGCATCTCTTTTGAGAAGCCTGGTTGCCCCAGTGCCTTGTCGCATCCGAAAAGTGACTAACCTTCCCTCATTGAAAACACTCTCTTTGGAATACAGCGTTCAAGTCCCCTCTTGCTTCCTGAAGATACAAAGCTTTTCCAAGGCAGGTGTTTGATCAGGAGGAAACATCCCTACACGGATCTCCGGAAAACAAGACGTGGGAATGGTCATCGTCACGGCCATCTGAATGCCGGAAGATTGATCCATCTTCATTCCTGTGTGCGGAAGCATAGGCAAGGGCCTAGGACCCTATCTTAGAAACAAGTCTCTGGAGACGAGAATGTTCAGCACACCGCAGGTGTCCTGCCGGAGAGGTGTTCTAGCATGGGTGTGTGCAAGCATCGGGAGAGTTCCATCTCCTTCCGTCTGCGAGACAAGCCTGCGGAGAAGGCCACTTGGCGATAACATTTGGTTTCCAGATTTCCAAACGAGTTCCAGGAGAGGTGCGGGACGATAGGCCAGGTAACATGTCCCCCAGGGTTCCAGTAACAGTTCTGGGGAAGCACAGGTCCCAGGAAACACAAGTTCTTTCCGAGGAGATGCTTTCTAATACATAGGTCCAGAAGTCTCTGTACATTGCCTACCCTTGCTTGTGGGAGGGAAGTTGGGTGGAATGCGAATTCCACTACCATCTTGTTTCCACAAGAGGGAAATCGATTCATTCCAATATATGCGCTGGAGCCTAGGGGAAAGGGGCGATGTCCTGACGCTTTGAGGGAAGAGTGTGGAACAGGCATCGTTGAGGAAACCACAAGTTTCTCAAGCGAGGAGCCTTCTAGCATTGCCGGGTGAAACGACCGAAACATGCACGACCCTTCCCTCAGTGAATAGGCTCTAGGGAATGCCAATTTCCCCTCAGAGGAAGATTGTCCCGGTGCGAAGATCTCTAGCGTGTTGGTCTGGAGGCCAGCGGAGAGGGCCACATATACTTCGCTAAAGAAAGCTATCTGTGAAGAAAGACAGGGTCAGTGAGGGAACCACACGTCCCATCAAACCTACTGAAACACACGGAGACGTTTTAGCCTGAGGAAAGGCCTTATCCTTGCCTTGGAGAGAATGCATTTGGGATTACCTGTGCTGCCCCGGCGTTGGTTTGCAAAGGAGCACCTTCCTACCTTATATGTGTGGGAGTGGGCCATGTCCTTACATTTGGAGACAAGTCTGTGGAGCAAGCACCGTTCGGGGAACCACCAAGGCCTCGAGCGAGAAGCATTCCGGCCTCCATGTTCTGAAACTCCCGAAACCCGGGCTCTCTTGGCGTCTCAGAATAAATCTCTGGGGAATGCAACGTTCCCTCAGAGGAAGCATGTCCCAGCGAGACATTTTGTGGCACGTTTCTCTAGAGGTACGGGGATGTGTGGTCGCATTCAGGAGGTGCGCTGTCCTCGGCCGGGAGAAACAATTCTGTGGAGAAGGCGACTTCGGCCCCAATGTGCTTTTTAAAGAAAGAAGCTTCCTTTGGCGAAAAGCGTGGAAGTATCACTGTAATGCCACCTTCTTCGCTCTGAGCAGCAGGACGGTAGGCAACCCTACTTTCCAAGCACATCTGGTTTACAGAATGAAAAAGCCATCTCTAAGAGACGTTTCCAAGGACAGAGTTGGCGGGTCGTACTGTCCCTCAGAAACAAATGTGTGGAGAATGCCCCTTTCAGAGGACCACCATTTCTCCTGCGAGAAGCCTTCTACAATGTATGTTTGGAGGCATCAGGCGGGTGTCGTGTCCATCCCTCAGTGAAAACACTGTGTCGAGTACCATGTGCCAGGTACGTATTGCTTACAGCAGGTAGCAGTTTTCTCCAGGACCTTGTATAATGCGGAGGAGTCGGCCCTAATGGGATCTCTGAGAAACAAGGTTGCGGAGACTGGAAACTTTCCCTGCCAACTGGATATCCGAAGACGGAATCCATTTCACGTCGATGTGCGGAAGTAGACGCCAGGGGCCTTGACCTGATGCCCAGAAAGGCGTCTGTGCGTAATACAACGTGGAGCGAACAACCGGAATCTTCCCGTGTAGAGTCCTGTAGCATGGACGAGTACAAGCATCTGGAGCGGGCCCTCTCGTTCCCTCGGAGATACGAGCCCGTGGCGAATGCCACGTCGAGGTCACGTCGTTTCTCAAGAGTTCTCTGCCATTTCCAGTATCGGCCTTGAAGGATAGGCAAAGGGAAATGTCCCCGTATCGGAGTCCCCAGGATGTGGAGAAAGCAGCTGCCGGGAGACCCAAGTGCCCCCGAACGAGACGCCTTCTCACACACAGTTATGGACGCCTTGGAATGTGCGATATACTTCCTTCGGAGAAGGCGACCTTCCATGACTATCGTGTTTTCAGGAGAGAAAGCTGATGTCCAGGACGTGTGTGCAAGTCTTGGGAAGGGGCAAGGTCCTTAGGGCGAGCAGAGAATCTGTGGAGCAAGCCCCTTTCGGATAACCACAAGTTTCTCAAGTGTGAATCATTCTGGCTTGCATGTGTGGAGGCCATCGAAACACGCCCTCTCCCTCGGTCTGTGAAGCAGTCTCTGGAGAATTCCACTTTCCCGTCAGAGGAAGTTGGTTCCCGTGAGGAGCATTCTACCATCTTTCGCGAGAGGCGCGCGGAAAGGGCCTTAGACGTCGCGGAACGCAAGCCTGGGAATCAAGCAAGATCCACCGTGCAACACGACCCTTCCAACGAAACCATTCTAACGGATGTATGGGTTCTAACACTAGGGTAATGCCGTGTCCTTGGCTTGGAGAAAGTCTTCTGTGGAGGATGCAGTGCAGCGACACTGTGGCTGTTCCACCGAGAAGCTTCCGAGCCTCTCTGTGTGGAGGCATCCCTAGAGTGCGCCAGTCTTCCGTTTGAGGAAAAAGAGTGTGAAGAAAAGCGCTGCCCGCTAACATCTTGATGCCAGAAGAGAAAGCGATTTCTCCTAGAGGTGTAGAAATAGAGGACGGGTGGTTTGTCCTTAGCCATGGAATCCAGATGGCAGTGACTGCAATTTTCAGAGCCGCACAATTGTCCCGGCATGAAGCCTAGCGGCACGTCTGTGGGGCAGCATCAGGAAGGTGCCCTCTAGTTCCGCTGTTGGTAACGGTCTGCTTAGAAGAGGACGTTGAAGGAAACACTTGCTTTTTGAAGACACAAGCCTTTTCCATTATCCGAGTGTAGCCTCAAGCCTTTTCCATTATCCGAGTGTAGCCTCGAGGAAACTGCCCAAAAACAATTTCATCAACCAGAGCCTGGGGCCCATGGAACTCTAACCTGCCAGCTGGATATCTGAGGGTAGAAACACTTTCATATCTGTGTGTGGAAGGGCAGGCAAGTGGCCAGGATTCGGATGAGAGGAACTCATGCGTGGACATTGTAACTTAGAGCGAACATCAAATGAGCTCCTGTGAGAAGCCTGCAGGCCGGGAAGTGTTGAAGCGTCAGGATGAAGCCCAATCATTCCCACCGTGGAAGAAGTGTCTGCCGCAGGCACGTCTCAGCGACACCCTGGATCCTTCAATCCTATACCCTGCTAGCCTCTGTGTGTTGAAGTCTCAGGAATGGGCAATATCAGGCCCTGGGGAAAGAGTTGGGTGGAGATAGCCACTTTCGGCCACCAACGTGGTTCCTCAAAGGGGGAAGGCTTCTAGGAAGTATGTGTTGCCGTGTCAGGACAATGCCATCTCCGCCCATCGCCGAAAGATGACTGTGGAGGAAGGCACGTTCCAGGAACCTCTGGATTCCAGAAGAGAAAGCGATTTCTAGTGTAGGTATGAAAAGACAGGCAAGGAGCCAGTCCCTGTCTGCGAGATCCAAGTCCGTGGAGAGTACAACTTCCGAGCCACAACAAGTTTCCCCCCAAAGGAAATATTCTAGCCCTGGGGTGGGCAAGCTTCGGCGGGGTTCCATATCCTTGCCTCTGAGAATCAGGCCTGTGGAGAAGGTCACTTCCCGGGAGCATCTACTTTCTGGAGGTCCAAAGTGTGGGCACGGAGGTGGAAGACGGGACTAAGGGGCGTGTCCCTGTCAGGGAGTAAGCAGTCCCTGGAGACGGACACTTTCGTGAGCAACTCGTTCCCTCAAGCCAGAAGCATCCTGGCCTCTATTGATGAGAAGTAGCAGGATAACTCCTCAACCTCCGCCCTGCGAAATAGACTCTGGGCAATGCCACTTCCCACAAACACCGTGTCTCCAGAAGAGAATTGCCATGTCCAATCCAAAAGCGGGTAGGCCTAGGAGAGGGGCCACGGCCTCACGCTGTGAAAAGGGGTTGGGGACCTGCACCATTCAGAGAACCACAAGGCTGTCCAACTAGAAGCCTTCTAGCACGCATGGGTTGAGGCCTCCTAAACATGCCCCATTCTTCCCTCTGTGAAAGGAGCCTCTGGGCAATGCAACTGTCCCGTAAGTAGAAGTCCTCTCCTCCCAGAATCTTTGGAGCACGTTTGTCTAGAGGCACGGCCAAAGTGCCATGCCCTTCGCTCAGATCATGAGGCCTGCGAATAAAGCACGTTTCCGTGAAGAACACGACACTTCCAAACAAACGCCTCGGAGCAGATCCGTGTGTTTTCACATGAGGAAATGCCGTATCCTCCGTTGGGCGAAGGAATGCTGGGGAGGAGGCCATTTCGGCAACATCGTAGTTTTTCACGCCATAAAAATCCAAGCCTCGGTGTGTGCCACGATCACGAGAGGGCCATCGAATTTCCCGGGAGATACGCGACGATGGAGGATCCGGTGTGCACTCACATCTTGTTTTCCCAAGAGAAAAGCCATTTCTCATAGATATGTGGAAGTATAGGGAAGGGGGCTTGTCCTTAGGATGAGAAACAAGACCGTGGAGAGTGCCACTTTCAGAGCACCCCAAGCATCTCTTTTGAGAAGCCTGGTTGCCCCAGTGCCTTGTCGCATCCGAAAAGTGACTAACCTTCCCTCATTGAAAACACTCTCTTTGGAATACAGCGTTCAAGTCCCCTCTTGCTTCCTGAAGATACAAAGCTTTTCCAAGGCAGGTGTTTGATCAGGAGGAAACATCCCTACACGGATCTCCGGAAAACAAGACGTGGGAATGGTCATCGTCACGGCCATCTGAATGCCGGAAGATTGATCCATCTTCATTCCTGTGTGCGGAAGCATAGGCAAGGGCCTAGGACCCTATCTTAGAAAAAAGTCTCTGGAGACGAGAATGTTCAGCACACCGCAGGTGTCCTGCCGGAGAGGTGTTTTAGCATGGGTGTGTGCAAGCATCGGGAGAGTTCCATCTCCTTCCGTCTGCGAGACAAGCCTGCGGAGAAGGCCACTTGGCGATAACATTTGGTTTCCAGATTTCCAAACGAGTTCCAGGAGAGGTGCGGGACGATAGGCCAGGTAACATGTCCCCCAGGGTTCCAGTAACAGTTCTGGGGAAGCACAGGTCCCAGGAAACACAAGTTCTTTCCGAGGAGATGCTTTCTAATACATAGGTCCAGAAGTCTCTGTACATTGCCTACCCTTGCTTGTGGGAGGGAAGTTGGGTGGAATGCGAATTCCACTACCATCTTGTTTCCACAAGAGGGAAATCGATTCATTCCAATATATGCGCTGGAGCCTAGGGGAAAGGGGCGATGTCCTGACGCTTTGAGGGAAGAGTGTGGAACAGGCATCGTTGAGGAAACCACAAGTTTCTCAAGCGAGGAGCCTTCTAGCATTGCCGGGTGAAACGACCGAAACATGCACGACCCTTCCCTCAGTGAATAGGCTCTAGGGAATGCCAATTTCCCCTCAGAGGAAGATTGTCCCGGTGCGAAGATCTCTAGCGTGTTGGTCTGGAGGCCAGCGGAGAGGGCCACATATACTTCGCTAAAGAAAGCTATCTGTGAAGAAAGACAGGGTCAGTGAGGGAACCACACGTCCCATCAAACCTACTGAAACACACGGAGACGTTTTAGCCTGAGGAAAGGCCTTATCCTTGCCTTGGAGAGAATGCATTTGGGATTACCTGTGCTGCCCCGGCGTTGGTTTGCAAAGGAGCACCTTCCTACCTTATATGTGTGGGAGTGGGCCATGTCCTTACATTTGGAGACAAGTCTGTGGAGCAAGCACCGTTCGGGGAACCACCAAGGCCTCGAGCGAGAAGCATTCCGGCCTCCATGTTCTGAAACTCCCGAAACCCGGGCTCTCTTGGCGTCTCAGAATAAATCTCTGGGGAATGCAACGTTCCCTCAGAGGAAGCATGTCCCAGCGAGACATTTTGTGGCACGTTTCTCTAGAGGTACGGGGATGTGTGGTCGCATTCAGGAGGTGCGCTGTCCTCGGCCGGGAGAAACAATTCTGTGGAGAAGGCGACTTCGGCCCCAATGTGCTTTTTAAAGAAAGAAGCTTCCTTTGGCGAAAAGCGTGGAAGTATCACTGTAATGCCACCTTCTTCGCTCTGAGCAGCAGGACGGTAGGCAACCCTACTTTCCAAGCACATCTGGTTTACAGAATGAAAAAGCCATCTCTAAGAGACGTTTCCAAGGACAGAGTTGGCGGGTCGTACTGTCCCTCAGAAACAAATGTGTGGAGAATGCCCCTTTCAGAGGACCACCATTTCTCCTGCGAGAAGCCTTCTACAATGTATGTTTGGAGGCATCAGGCGGGTGTCGTGTCCATCCCTCAGTGAAAACACTGTGTCGAGTACCATGTGCCAGGTACGTATTGCTTACAGCAGGTAGCAGTTTTCTCCAGGACCTTGTGTAATGCGGAGGAGTCGGCCCTAATGGGATCTCTGAGAAACAAGGTTGCGGAGACTGGAAACTTTCCCTGCCAACTGGATATCCGAAGACGGAATCCATTTCACGTCGATGTGCGGAAGTAGACGCCAGGGGCCTTGACCTGATGCCCAGAAAGGCGTCTGTGCGTAATACAACGTGGAGCGAACAACCGGAATCTTCCCGTGTAGAGTCCTGTAGCATGGACGAGTACAAGCATCTGGAGCGGGCCCTCTCGTTCCCTCGGAGATACGAGCCCGTGGCGAATGCCACGTCGAGGTCACGTCGTTTCTCAAGAGTTCTCTGCCATTTCCAGTATCGGCCTTGAAGGATAGGCAAAGGGAAATGTCCCCGTATCGGAGTCCCCAGGATGTGGAGAAAGCAGCTGCCGGGAGACCCAAGTGCCCCCGAACGAGACGCCTTCTCACACACAGTTATGGACGCCTTGGAATGTGCGATATACTTCCTTCGGAGAAGGCGACCTTCCATGACTATCGTGTTTTCAGGAGAGAAAGCTGATGTCCAGGACGTGTGTGCAAGTCTTGGGAAGGGGCAAGGTCCTTAGGGCGAGCAGAGAATCTGTGGAGCAAGCCCCTTTCGGATAACCACAAGTTTCTCAAGTGTGAATCATTCTGGCTTGCATGTGTGGAGGCCATCGAAACACGCCCTCTCCCTCGGTCTGTGAAGCAGTCTCTGGAGAATTCCACTTTCCCGTCAGAGGAAGTTGGTTCCCGTGAGGAGCATTCTACCATCTTTCGCGAGAGGCGCGCGGAAAGGGCCTTAGACGTCGCGGAACGCAAGCCTGGGAATCAAGCAAGATCCACCGTGCAACACGACCCTTCCAACGAAACCATTCTAACGGATGTATGGGTTCTAACACTAGGGTAATGCCGTGTCCTTGGCTTGGAGAAAGTCTTCTGTGGAGGATGCAGTGCAGCGACACTGTGGCTGTTCCACCGAGAAGCTTCCGAGCCTCTCTGTGTGGAGGCATCCCTAGAGTGCGCCAGTCTTCCGTTTGAGGAAAAAGAGTGTGAAGAAAAGCGCTGCCCGCTAACATCTTGATGCCAGAAGAGAAAGCGATTTCTCCTAGAGGTGTAGAAATAGAGGACGGGTGGTTTGTCCTTAGCCATGGAATCCAGATGGCAGTGACTGCAATTTTCAGAGCCGCACAATTGTCCCGGCATGAAGCCTAGCGGCACGTCTGTGGGGCAGCATCAGGAAGGTGCCCTCTAGTTCCGCTGTTGGTAACGGTCTGCTTAGAAGAGGACGTTGAAGGAAACACTTGCTTTTTGAAGACACAAGCCTTTTCCATTATCCGAGTGTAGCCTCAAGCCTTTTCCATTATCCGAGTGTAGCCTCGAGGAAACTGCCCAAAAACAATTTCATCAACCAGAGCCTGGGGCCCATGGAACTCTAACCTGCCAGCTGGATATCTGAGGGTAGAAACACTTTCATATCTGTGTGTGGAAGGGCAGGCAAGTGGCCAGGATTCGGATGAGAGGAACTCATGCGTGGACATTGTAACTTAGAGCGAACATCAAATGAGCTCCTGTGAGAAGCCTGCAGGCCGGGAAGTGTTGAAGCGTCAGGATGAAGCCCAATCATTCCCACCGTGGAAGAAGTGTCTGCCGCAGGCACGTCTCAGCGACACCCTGGATCCTTCAATCCTATACCCTGCTAGCCTCTGTGTGTTGAAGTCTCAGGAATGGGCAATATCAGGCCCTGGGGAAAGAGTTGGGTGGAGATAGCCACTTTCGGCCACCAACGTGGTTCCTCAAAGGGGGAAGGCTTCTAGGAAGTATGTGTTGCCGTGTCAGGACAATGCCATCTCCGCCCATCGCCGAAAGATGACTGTGGAGGAAGGCACGTTCCAGGAACCTCTGGATTCCAGAAGAGAAAGCGATTTCTAGTGTAGGTATGAAAAGACAGGCAAGGAGCCAGTCCCTGTCTGCGAGATCCAAGTCCGTGGAGAGTACAACTTCCGAGCCACAACAAGTTTCCCCCCAAAGGAAATATTCTAGCCCTGGGGTGGGCAAGCTTCGGCGGGGTTCCATATCCTTGCCTCTGAGAATCAGGCCTGTGGAGAAGGTCACTTCCCGGGAGCATCTACTTTCTGGAGGTCCAAAGTGTGGGCACGGAGGTGGAAGACGGGACTAAGGGGCGTGTCCCTGTCAGGGAGTAAGCAGTCCCTGGAGACGGACACTTTCGTGAGCAACTCGTTCCCTCAAGCCAGAAGCATCCTGGCCTCTATTGATGAGAAGTAGCAGGATAACTCCTCAACCTCCGCCCTGCGAAATAGACTCTGGGCAATGCCACTTCCCACAAACACCGTGTCTCCAGAAGAGAATTGCCATGTCCAATCCAAAAGCGGGTAGGCCTAGGAGAGGGGCCACGGCCTCACGCTGTGAAAAGGGGTTGGGGACCTGCACCATTCAGAGAACCACAAGGCTGTCCAACTAGAAGCCTTCTAGCACGCATGGGTTGAGGCCTCCTAAACATGCCCCATTCTTCCCTCTGTGAAAGGAGCCTCTGGGCAATGCAACTGTCCCGTAAGTAGAAGTCCTCTCCTCCCAGAATCTTTGGAGCACGTTTGTCTAGAGGCACGGCCAAAGTGCCATGCCCTTCGCTCAGATCATGAGGCCTGCGAATAAAGCACGTTTCCGTGAAGAACACGACACTTCCAAACAAACGCCTCGGAGCAGATCCGTGTGTTTTCACATGAGGAAATGCCGTATCCTCCGTTGGGCGAAGGAATGCTGGGGAGGAGGCCATTTCGGCAACATCGTAGTTTTTCACGCCATAAAAATCCAAGCCTCGGTGTGTGCCACGATCACGAGAGGGCCATCGAATTTCCCGGGAGATACGCGACGATGGAGGATCCGGTGTGCACTCACATCTTGTTTTCCCAAGAGAAAAGCCATTTCTCATAGATATGTGGAAGTATAGGGAAGGGGGCTTGTCCTTAGGATGAGAAACAAGACCGTGGAGAGTGCCACTTTCAGAGCACCCCAAGCATCTCTTTTGAGAAGCCTGGTTGCCCCAGTGCCTTGTCGCATCCGAAAAGTGACTAACCTTCCCTCATTGAAAACACTCTCTTTGGAATACAGCGTTCAAGTCCCCTCTTGCTTCCTGAAGATACAAAGCTTTTCCAAGGCAGGTGTTTGATCAGGAGGAAACATCCCTACACGGATCTCCGGAAAACAAGACGTGGGAATGGTCATCGTCACGGCCATCTGAATGCCGGAAGATTGATCCATCTTCATTCCTGTGTGCGGAAGCATAGGCAAGGGCCTAGGACCCTATCTTAGAAACAAGTCTCTGGAGACGAGAATGTTCAGCACACCGCAGGTGTCCTGCCGGAGAGGTGTTTTAGCATGGGTGTGTGCAAGCATCGGGAGAGTTCCATCTCCTTCCGTCTGCGAGACAAGCCTGCGGAGAAGGCCACTTGGCGATAACATTTGGTTTCCAGATTTCCAAACGAGTTCCAGGAGAGGTGCGGGACGATAGGCCAGGTAACATGTCCCCCAGGGTTCCAGTAGCAGTTCTGGGGAAGCACAGGTCCCAGGAAACACAAGTTCTTTCCGAGGAGATGCTTTCTAATACATAGGTCCAGAAGTCTCTGTACATTGCCTACCCTTGCTTGTGGGAGGGAAGTTGGGTGGAATGCGAATTCCACTACCATCTTGTTTCCACAAGAGGGAAATCGATTCATTCCAATATATGCGCTGGAGCCTAGGGGAAAGGGGCGATGTCCTGACGCTTTGAGGGAAGAGTGTGGAACAGGCATCGTTGAGGAAACCACAAGTTTCTCAAGCGAGGAGCCTTCTAGCATTGCCGGGTGAAACGACCGAAACATGCACGACCCTTCCCTCAGTGAATAGGCTCTAGGGAATGCCAATTTCCCCTCAGAGGAAGATTGTCCCGGTGCGAAGATCTCTAGCGTGTTGGTCTGGAGGCCAGCGGAGAGGGCCACATATACTTCGCTAAAGAAAGCTATCTGTGAAGAAAGACAGGGTCAGTGAGGGAACCACACGTCCCATCAAACCTACTGAAACACACGGAGACGTTTTAGCCTGAGGAAAGGCCTTATCCTTGCCTTGGAGAGAATGCATTTGGGATTACCTGTGCTGCCCCGGCGTTGGTTTGCAAAGGAGCACCTTCCTACCTTATATGTGTGGGAGTGGGCCATGTCCTTACATTTGGAGACAAGTCTGTGGAGCAAGCACCGTTCGGGGAACCACCAAGGCCTCGAGCGAGAAGCATTCCGGCCTCCATGTTCTGAAACTCCCGAAACCCGGGCTCTCTTGGCGTCTCAGAATAAATCTCTGGGGAATGCAACGTTCCCTCAGAGGAAGCATGTCCCAGCGAGACATTTTGTGGCACGTTTCTCTAGAGGTACGGGGATGTGTGGTCGCATTCAGGAGGTGCGCTGTCCTCGGCCGGGAGAAACAATTCTGTGGAGAAGGCGACTTCGGCCCCAATGTGCTTTTTAAAGAAAGAAGCTTCCTTTGGCGAAAAGCGTGGAAGTATCACTGTAATGCCACCTTCTTCGCTCTGAGCAGCAGGACGGTAGGCAACCCTACTTTCCAAGCACATCTGGTTTCCAGAATGAAAAAGCCATCTCTAAGAGACGTTTCCAAGGACAGAGTTGGCGGGTCGTACTGTCCCTCAGAAACAAATGTGTGGAGAATGCCCCTTTCAGAGGACCACCATTTCTCCTGCGAGAAGCCTTCTACAATGTATGTTTGGAGGCATCAGGCGGGTGTCGTGTCCATCCCTCAGTGAAAACACTGTGTCGAGTACCATGTGCCAGGTACGTATTGCTTACAGCAGGTAGCAGTTTTCTCCAGGACCTTGTGTAATGCGGAGGAGTCGGCCCTAATGGGATCTCTGAGAAACAAGGTTGCGGAGACTGGAAACTTTCCCTGCCAACTGGATATCCGAAGACGGAATCCATTTCACGTCGATGTGCGGAAGTAGAGGCCAGGGGCCTTGACCTGATGCCCAGAAAGGCGTCTGTGCGTAATACAACGTGGAGCGAACAACCGGAATCTTCCCGTGTAGAGTCCTGTAGCATGGACGAGTACAAGCATCTGGAGCGGGCCCTCTCGTTCCCTCGGAGATACGAGCCCGTGGCGAATGCCACGTCGAGGTCACGTCGTTTCTCAAGAGTTCTCTGCCATTTCCAGTATCGGCCTTGAAGGATAGGCAAAGGGAAATGTCCCCGTATCGGAGTCCCCAGGATGTGGAGAAAGCAGCTGCCGGGAGACCCAAGTGCCCCCGAACGAGACGCCTTCTCACACACAGTTATGGACGCCTTGGAATGTGCGATATACTTCCTTCGGAGAAGGCGACCTTCCATGACTATCGTGTTTTCAGGAGAGAAAGCTGATGTCCAGGACGTGTGTGCAAGTCTTGGGAAGGGGCAAGGTCCTTAGGGCGAGCAGAGAATCTGTGGAGCAAGCCACTTTCGGATAACCACAAGTTTCTCAAGTGTGAATCATTCTGGCTTGCATGTGTGGAGGCCATCGAAACACGCCCTCTCCCTCGGTCTGTGAAGCAGTCTCTGGAGAATTCCACTTTCCCGTCAGAGGAAGTTGGTTCCCGTGAGGAGCATTCTACCATCTTTCGCGAGAGGCGCGCGGAAAGGGCCTTAGACGTCGCGGAACGCAAGCCTGGGAATCAAGCAAGATCCACCGTGCAACACGACCCTTCCAACGAAACCATTCTAACGGATGTATGGGTTCTAACACTAGGGTAATGCCGTGTCCTTGGCTTGGAGAAAGTCTTCTGTGGAGGATGCAGTGCAGCGACACTGTGGCTGTTCCACCGAGAAGCTTCCGAGCCTCTCTGTGTGGAGGCATCCCTAGAGTGCGCCAGTCTTCCGTTTGAGGAAAAAGAGTGTGAAGAAAAGCGCTGCCCGCTAACATCTTGATGCCAGAAGAGAAAGCGATTTCTCCTAGAGGTGTAGAAATAGAGGACGGGTGGTTTGTCCTTAGCCATGGAATCCAGATGGCAGTGACTGCAATTTTCAGAGCCGCACAATTGTCCCGGCATGAAGCCTAGCGGCACGTCTGTGGGGCAGCATCAGGAAGGTGCCCTCTAGTTCCGCTGTTGGTAACGGTCTGCTTAGAAGAGGACGTTGAAGGAAACACTTGCTTTTTGAAGACACAAGCCTTTTCCATTATCCGAGTGTAGCCTCAAGCCTTTTCCATTATCCGAGTGTAGCCTCGAGGAAACTGCCCAAAAACAATTTCATCAACCAGAGCCTGGGGCCCATGGAACTCTAACCTGCCAGCTGGATATCTGAGGGTAGAAACACTTTCATATCTGTGTGTGGAAGGGCAGGCAAGTGGCCAGGATTCGGATGAGAGGAACTCATGCGTGGACATTGTAACTTAGAGCGAACATCAAATGAGCTCCTGTGAGAAGCCTGCAGGCCGGGAAGTGTTGAAGCGTCAGGATGAAGCCCAATCATTCCCACCGTGGAAGAAGTGTCTGCCGCAGGCACGTCTCAGCGACACCCTGGATCCTTCAATCCTATACCCTGCTAGCCTCTGTGTGTTGAAGTCTCAGGAATGGGCAATATCAGGCCCTGGGGAAAGAGTTGGGTGGAGATAGCCACTTTCGGCCACCAACGTGGTTCCTCAAAGGGGGAAGGCTTCTAGGAAGTATGTGTTGCCGTGTCAGGACAATGCCATCTCCGCCCATCGCCGAAAGATGACTGTGGAGGAAGGCACGTTCCAGGAACCTCTGGATTCCAGAAGAGAAAGCGATTTCTAGTGTAGGTATGAAAAGACAGGCAAGGAGCCAGTCCCTGTCTGCGAGATCCAAGTCCGTGGAGAGTACAACTTCCGAGCCACAACAAGTTTCCCCCCAAAGGAAATATTCTAGCCCTGGGGTGGGCAAGCTTCGGCGGGGTTCCATATCCTTGCCTCTGAGAATCAGGCCTGTGGAGAAGGTCACTTCCCGGGAGCATCTACTTTCTGGAGGTCCAAAGTGTGGGCACGGAGGTGGAAGACGGGACTAAGGGGCGTGTCCCTGTCAGGGAGTAAGCAGTCCCTGGAGACGGACACTTTCGTGAGCAACTCGTTCCCTCAAGCCAGAAGCATCCTGGCCTCTATTGATGAGAAGTAGCAGGATAACTCCTCAACCTCCGCCCTGCGAAATAGAATCTGGGCAATGCCACTTCCCACAAACACCGTGTCTCCAGAAGAGAATTGCCATGTCCAATCCAAAAGCGGGTAGGCCTAGGAGAGGGGCCACGGCCTCACGCTGTGAAAAGGGGTTGGGGACCTGCACCATTCAGAGAACCACAAGGCTGTCCAACTAGAAGCCTTCTAGCACGCATGGGTTGAGGCCTCCTAAACATGCCCCATTCTTCCCTCTGTGAAAGGAGCCTCTGGGCAATGCAACTGTCCCGTAAGTAGAAGTCCTCTCCTCCCAGAATCTTTGGAGCACGTTTGTCTAGAGGCACGGCCAAAGTGCCATGCCCTTCGCTCAGATCATGAGGCCTGCGAATAAAGCACGTTTCCGTGAAGAACACGACACTTCCAAACAAACGCCTCGGAGCAGATCCGTGTGTTTTCACATGAGGAAATGCCGTATCCTCCGTTGGGCGAAGGAATGCTGGGGAGGAGGCCATTTCGGCAACATCGTAGTTTTTCACGCCATAAAAATCCAAGCCTCGGTGTGTGCCACGATCACGAGAGGGCCATCGAATTTCCCGGGAGATACGCGACGATGGAGGATCCGGTGTGCACTCACATCTTGTTTTCCCAAGAGAAAAGCCATTTCTCATAGATATGTGGAAGTATAGGGAAGGGGGCTTGTCCTTAGGATGAGAAACAAGACCGTGGAGAGTGCCACTTTCAGAGCACCCCAAGCATCTCTTTTGAGAAGCCTGGTTGCCCCAGTGCCTTGTCGCATCCGAAAAGTGACTAACCTTCCCTCATTGAAAACACTCTCTTTGGAATACAGCGTTCAAGTCCCCTCTTGCTTCCTGAAGATACAAAGCTTTTCCAAGGCAGGTGTTTGATCAGGAGGAAACATCCCTACACGGATCTCCGGAAAACAAGACGTGGGAATGGTCATCGTCACGGCCATCTGAATGCCGGAAGATTGATCCATCTTCATTCCTGTGTGCGGAAGCATAGGCAAGGGCCTAGGACCCTATCTTAGAAACAAGTCTCTGGAGACGAGAATGTTCAGCACACCGCAGGTGTCCTGCCGGAGAGGTGTTCTAGCATGGGTGTGTGCAAGCATCGGGAGAGTTCCATCTCCTTCCGTCTGCGAGACAAGCCTGCGGAGAAGGCCACTTGGCGATAACATTTGGTTTCCAGATTTCCAAACGAGTTCCAGGAGAGGTGCGGGACGATAGGCCAGGTAACATGTCCCCCAGGGTTCCAGTAACAGTTCTGGGGAAGCACAGGTCCCAGGAAACACAAGTTCTTTCCGAGGAGATGCTTTCTAATACATAGGTCCAGAAGTCTCTGTACATTGCCTACCCTTGCTTGTGGGAGGGAAGTTGGGTGGAATGCGAATTCCACTAACATCTTGTTTCCACAAGAGGGAAATCGATTCATTCCAATATATGCGCTGGAGCCTAGGGGAAAGGGGCGATGTCCTGACGCTTTGAGGGAAGAGTGTGGAACAGGCATCGTTGAGGAAACCACAAGTTTCTCAAGCGAGGAGCCTTCTAGCATTGCCGGGTGAAACGACCGAAACATGCACGACCCTTCCCTCAGTGAATAGGCTCTAGGGAATGCCAATTTCCCCTCAGAGGAAGATTGTCCCGGTGCGAAGATCTCTAGCGTGTTGGTCTGGAGGCCAGCGGAGAGGGCCACATATACTTCGCTAAAGAAAGCTATCTGTGAAGAAAGACAGGGTCAGTGAGGGAACCACACGTCCCATCAAACCTACTGAAACACACGGAGACGTTTTAGCCTGAGGAAAGGCCTTATCCTTGCCTTGGAGAGAATGCATTTGGGATTACCTGTGCTGCCCCGGCGTTGGTTTGCAAAGGAGCACCTTCCTACCTTATATGTGTGGGAGTGGGCCATGTCCTTACATTTGGAGACAAGTCTGTGGAGCAAGCACCGTTCGGGGAACCACCAAGGCCTCGAGCGAGAAGCATTTCGGCCTCCATGTTCTGAAACTCCCGAAACCCGGGCTCTCTTGGCGTCTCAGAATAAATCTCTGGGGAATGCAACGTTCCCTCAGAGGAAGCATGTCCCAGCGAGACATTTTGTGGCACGTTTCTCTAGAGGTACGGGGATGTGTGGTCGCATTCAGGAGGTGCGCTGTCCTCGGCCGGGAGAAACAATTCTGTGGAGAAGGCGACTTCGGCCCCAATGTGCTTTTTAAAGAAAGAAGCTTCCTTTGGCGAAAAGCGTGGAAGTATCACTGTAATGCCACCTTCTTCGCTCTGAGCAGCAGGACGGTAGGCAACCCTACTTTCCAAGCACATCTGGTTTCCAGAATGAAAAAGCCATCTCTAAGAGACGTTTCCAAGGACAGAGTTGGCGGGTCGTACTGTCCCTCAGAAACAAATGTGTGGAGAATGCCCCTTTCAGAGGACCACCATTTCTCCTGCGAGAAGCCTTCTACAATGTATGTTTGGAGGCATCAGGCGGGTGTCGTGTCCATCCCTCAGTGAAAACACTGTGTCGAGAACCATGTGCCAGGTACGTATTGCTTACAGCAGGTAGCAGTTTTCTCCAGGACCTTGTGTAATGCGGAGGAGTCGGCCCTAATGGGATCTCTGAGAAACAAGGTTGCGGAGACTGGAAACTTTCCCTGCCAACTGGATATCCGAAGACGGAATCCATTTCACGTCGATGTGCGGAAGTAGATGTCAGGGGCCTTGACCTGATGCCCAGAAAGGCGTCTGTGCGTAATACAACGTGGAGCGAACAACCGGAATCTTCCCGTGTAGAGTCCTGTACCATGGACGTGTACAAGCATCTGGAGCGGGCCCTCTCGTTCCCTCGGAGATACGAGCCCGTGGCGAATGCCACGTCGAGGTCACGTCGTTTCTCAAGAGTTCTCTGCCATTTCCAGTATCGGCCTTGAAGGATAGGCAAAGGGAAATGTCCCCGTATCGGAGTCCCCAGGATGTGGAGAAAGCAGCTGCCGGGAGACCCAAGTGCCCCCGAACGAGACGCCTTCTCACACACAGTTATGGACGCCTTGGAATGTGCGATATACTTCCTTCGGAGAAGGCGACCTTCCATGACTATCGTGTTTTCAGGAGAGAAAGCTGATGTCCAGGACGTGTGTGCAAGTCTTGGGAAGGGGCAAGGTCCTTAGGGCGAGCAGAGAATCTGTGGAGCAAGCCCCTTTCGGATAACCACAAGTTTCTCAAGTGTGAATCATTCTGTCTTGCATGTGTGGAGGCCATCGAAACACGCCCTCTCCCTCGGTCTGTGAAGCAGTCTCTGGAGAATTCCACTTTCCCGTCAGAGGAAGTTGGTTCCCGTGAGGAGCATTCTACCATCGTTCGCGAGAGGCGCGCGGAAAGGGCCTTAGACGTCGCGGAACGCAAGCCTGGGAATCAAGCAAGATCCACCGTGCAACACGACCCTTCCAACGAAACCATTCTAACGGATGTATGGGTTCTAACACTAGGGTAATGCCGTGTCCTTGGCTTGGAGAAAGTCTTCTGTGGATGATGCAGTGCAGCGACACTGTGGCTGTTCCACCGAGAAGCTTCCGAGCCTCTCTGTGTGGAGGCAACCCTAGAGTGCGCCAGTCTTCCGTTTGAGGAAAAAGAGTGTGAAGAAAAGCGCTGCCCGCTAACATCTTGATGCCAGAAGAGAAAGCGATTTCTCCTAGAGGTGTAGAAATAGAGGACGGGTGGTTTGTCCTTAGCCATGGAATCCAGATGGCAGTGACTGCAATTTTCAGAGCCGCACAATTGTCCCGGCATGAAGCCTAGCGGCACGTCTGTGGGGCAGCATCAGGAAGGTGCCCTCTAGTTCCGCTGTTGGTAACGGTCTGCTTAGAAGAGGACGTTGAAGGAAACACTTGCTTTTTGAAGACACAAGCCTTTTCCATTATCCGAGTGTAGCCTCGAGGAAACTGCCCAAAAACAATTTCATCAACCAGAGCCTGGGGCCCATGGAACTCTAACCTGCCAGCTGGATATCTGAGGGTAGAAACACTTTCATATCTGTGTGTGGAAGGGCAGGCAAGTGGCCAGGATTCGGATGAGAGGAACTCATGCGTGGACATTGTAACTTAGAGCGAACATCAAATGAGCTCCTGTGAGAAGCCTGCAGGCCGGGAAGTGTTGAAGCGTCAGGATGAAGCCCAATCATTCCCACCGTGGAAGAAGTGTCTGCCGCAGGCACGTCTCAGCGACACCCTGGATCCTTCAATCCTATACCCTGCTAGCCTCTGTGTGTTGAAGTCTCAGGAATGGGCAATATCAGGCCCTGGGGAAAGAGTTGGGTGGAGATAGCCACTTTCGGCCACCAACGTGGTTCCTCAAAGGGGGAAGGCTTCTAGGAAGTATGTGTTGCCGTGTCAGGACAATGCCATCTCCGCCCATCGCCGAAAGATGACTGTGGAGGAAGGCACGTTCCAGGAACCTCTGGATTCCAGAAGAGAAAGCGATTTCTAGTGTAGGTATGAAAAGACAGGCAAGGAGCCAGTCCCTGTCTGCGAGATCCAAGTCCGTGGAGAGTACAACTTCCGAGCCACAACAAGTTTCCCCCCAAAGGAAATATTCTAGCCCTGGGGTGGGCAAGCTTCGGCGGGGTTCCATATCCTTGCCTCTGAGAATCAGGCCTGTGGAGAAGGTCACTTCCCGGGAGCATCTACTTTCTGGAGGTCCAAAGTGTGGGCACGGAGGTGGAAGACGGGACTAAGGGGCGTGTCCCTGTCAGGGAGTAAGCAGTCCCTGGAGACGGACACTTTCGTGAGCAACTCGTTCCCTCAAGCCAGAAGCATCCTGGCCTCTATTGATGAGAAGTAGCAGGATAACTCCTCAACCTCCGCCCTGCGAAATAGACTCTGGGCAATGCCACTTCCCACAAACACCGTGTCTCCAGAAGAGAATTGCCATGTCCAATCCAAAAGCGGGTAGGCCTAGGAGAGGGGCCACGGCCTCACGCTGTGAAAAGGGGTTGGGGACCTGCACCATTCAGAGAACCACAAGGCTGTCCAACTAGAAGCCTTCTAGCACGCATGGGTTGAGGCCTCCTAAACATGCCCCATTCTTCCCTCTGTGAAAGGAGCCTCTGGGCAATGCCACTGTCCCGTAAGTAGAAGTCCTCTCCTCCCAGAATCTTTGGAGCACGTTTGTCTAGAGGCACGGCCAAAGTGCCATGCCCTTCGCTCAGATCATGAGGCCTGCGAATAAAGCACGTTTCCGTGAAGAACACGACACTTCCAAACAAACGCCTCGGAGCAGATCCGTGTGTTTTCACATGAGGAAATGCCGTATCCTCCGTTGGGCGAAGGAATGCTGGGGAGGAGGCCATTTCGGCAACATCGTAGTTTTTCACGCCATAAAAATCCAAGCCTCGGTGTGTGCCACGATCACGAGAGGGCCATCGAATTTCCCGGGAGATACGCGACGATGGAGGATCCGGTGTGCACTCACATCTTGTTTTCCCAAGAGAAAAGCCATTTCTCATAGATATGTGGAAGTATAGGGAAGGGGGCTTGTCCTTAGGATGAGAAACAAGACCGTGGAGAGTGCCACTTTCAGAGCACCCCAAGCATCTCTTTTGAGAAGCCTGGTTGCCCCAGTGCCTTGTCGCATCCGAAAAGTGACTAACCTTCCCTCATTGAAAACACTCTCTTTGGAATACAGCGTTCAAGTCCCCTCTTGCTTCCTGAAGATACAAAGCTTTTCCAAGGCAGGTGTTTGATCAGGAGGAAACATCCCTACACGGATCTCCGGAAAACAAGACGTGGGAATGGTCATCGTCACGGCCATCTGAATGCCGGAAGATTGATCCATCTTCATTCCTGTGTGCGGAAGCATAGGCAAGGGCCTAGGACCCTATCTTAGAAACAAGTCTCTGGAGACGAGAATGTTCAGCACACCGCAGGTGTCCTGCCGGAGAGGTGTTTTAGCATGGGTGTGTGCAAGCATCGGGAGAGTTCCATCTCCTTCCGTCTGCGAGACAAGCCTGCGGAGAAGGCCACTTGGCGATAACATTTGGTTTCCAGATTTCCAAACGAGTTCCAGGAGAGGTGCGGGACGATAGGCCAGGTAACATGTCCCCCAGGGTTCCAGTAACAGTTCTGGGGAAGCACAGGTCCCAGGAAACACAAGTTCTTTCCGAGGAGATGCTTTCTAATACATAGGTCCAGAAGTCTCTGTACATTGCCTACCCTTGCTTGTGGGAGGGAAGTTGGGTGGAATGCGAATTCCACTACCATCTTGTTTCCACAAGAGGGAAATCGATTCATTCCAATATATGCGCTGGAGCCTAGGGGAAAGGGGCGATGTCCTGACGCTTTGAGGGAAGAGTGTGGAACAGGCATCGTTGAGGAAACCACAAGTTTCTCAAGCGAGGAGCCTTCTAGCATTGCCGGGTGAAACGACCGAAACATGCACGACCCTTCCCTCAGTGAATAGGCTCTAGGGAATGCCAATTTCCCCTCAGAGGAAGATTGTCCCGGTGCGAAGATCTCTAGCGTGTTGGTCTGGAGGCCAGCGGAGAGGGCCACATATACTTCGCTAAAGAAAGCTATCTGTGAAGAAAGACAGGGTCAGTGAGGGAACCACACGTCCCATCAAACCTACTGAAACACACGGAGACGTTTTAGCCTGAGGAAAGGCCTTATCCTTGCCTTGGAGAGAATGCATTTGGGATTACCTGTGCTGCCCCGGCGTTGGTTTGCAAAGGAGCACCTTCCTACCTTATATGTGTGGGAGTGGGCCATGTCCTTACATTTGGAGACAAGTCTGTGGAGCAAGCACCGTTCGGGGAACCACCAAGGCCTCGAGCGAGAAGCATTCCGGCCTCCATGTTCTGAAACTCCCGAAACCCGGGCTCTCTTGGCGTCTCAGAATAAATCTCTGGGGAATGCAACGTTCCCTCAGAGGAAGCATGTCCCAGCGAGACATTTTGTGGCACGTTTCTCTAGAGGTACGGGGATGTGTGGTCGCATTCAGGAGGTGCGCTGTCCTCGGCCGGGAGAAACAATTCTGTGGAGAAGGCGACTTCGGCCCCAATGTGCTTTTTAAAGAAAGAAGCTTCCTTTGGCGAAAAGCGTGGAAGTATCACTGTAATGCCACCTTCTTCGCTCTGAGCAGCAGGACGGTAGGCAACCCTACTTTCCAAGCACATCTGGTTTCCAGAATGAAAAAGCCATCTCTAAGAGACGTTTCCAAGGACAGAGTTGGCGGGTCGTACTGTCCCTCAGAAACAAATGTGTGGAGAATGCCCCTTTCAGAGGACCACCATTTCTCCTGCGAGAAGCCTTCTACAATGTATGTTTGGAGGCATCAGGCGGGTGTCGTGTCCATCCCTCAGTGAAAACACTGTGTCGAGTACCATGTGCCAGGTACGTATTGCTTACAGCAGGTAGCAGTTTTCTCCAGGACCTTGTGTAATGCGGAGGAGTCGGCCCTAATGGGATCTCTGAGACACAAGGTTGCGGAGACTGGAAACTTTCCCTGCCAACTGGATATCCGAAGACGGAATCCATTTCACGTCGATGTGCGGAAGTAGACGCCAGGGGCCTTGACCTGATGCCCAGAAAGGCGTCTGTGCGTAATACAACGTGGAGCGAACAACCGGAATCTTCCCGTGTAGAGTCCTGTAGCATGGACGAGTACAAGCATCTGGAGCGGGCCCTCTCGTTCCCTCGGAGATACGAGCCCGTGGCGAATGCCACGTCGAGGTCACGTCGTTTCTCAAGAGTTCTCTGCCATTTCCAGTATCGGCCTTGAAGGATAGGTAAAGGGAAATGTCCCCGTATCGGAGTCCCCAGGATGTGGAGAAAGCAGCTGCCGGGAGACCCAAGTGCCCCCGAACGAGACGCCTTCTCACACACAGTTATGGACGCCTTGGAATGTGCGATATACTTCCTTCGGAGAAGGCGACCTTCCATGAATATCGTGTTTTCAGGAGAGAAAGCTGATGTCCAGGACGTGTGTGCAAGTCTTGGGAAGGGGCAAGGTCCTTAGGGCGAGCAGAGAATCTGTGGAGCAAGCCCCTTTCGGATAACCACAAGTTTCTCAAGTGTGAATCATTCTGGCTTGCATGTGTGGAGGCCATCGAAACACGCCCTCTCCCTCGGTCTGTGAAGCAGTCTCTGGAGAATTCCACTTTCCCGTCAGAGGAAGTTGGTTCCCGTGAGGAGCATTCTACCATCTTTCGCGAGAGGCGCGCGGAAAGGGCCTTAGACGTCGCGGAACGCAAGCCTGGGAATCAAGCAAGATCCACCGTGCAACACGACCCTTCCAACGAAACCATTCTAACGGATGTATGGGTTCTAACACTAGGGTAATGCCGTGTCCTTGGCTTGGAGAAAGTCTTCTGTGGAGGATGCAGTGCAGCGACACTGTGGCTGTTCCACCGAGAAGCTTCCGAGCCTCTCTGTGTGGAGGCACCCCTAGAGTGCGCCAGTCTTCCGTTTGAGGAAAAAGAGTGTGAAGAAAAGCGCTGCCCGCTAACATCTTGATGCCAGAAGAGAAAGCGATTTCTCCTAGAGGTGTAGAAATAGAGGACGGGTGGTTTGTCCTTAGCCATGGAATCCAGATGGCAGTGACTGCAATTTTCAGAGCCGCACAATTGTCCCGGCATGAAGCCTAGCGGCACGTCTGTGGGGCAGCATCAGGAAGGTGCCCTCTAGTTCCGCTGTTGGTAACGGTCTGCTTAGAAGAGGACGTTGAAGGAAACACTTGCTTTTTGAAGACACAAGCCTTTTCCATTATCCGAGTGTAGCCTCAAGCCTTTTCCATTATCCGAGTGTAGCCTCGAGGAAACTGCCCAAAAACAATTTCATCAACCAGAGCCTGGGGCCCATGGAACTCTAACCTGCCAGCTGGATATCTGAGGGTAGAAACACTTTCATATCTGTGTGTGGAAGGGCAGGCAAGTGGCCAGGATTCGGATGAGAGGAACTCATGCGTGGACATTGTAACTTAGAGCGAACATCAAATGAGCTCCTGTGAGAAGCCTGCAGGCCGGGAAGTGTTGAAGCGTCAGGATGAAGCCCAATCATTCCCACCGTGGAAGAAGTGTCTGCCGCAGGCACGTCTCAGCGACACCCTGGATCCTTCAATCCTATACCCTGCTAGCCTCTGTGTGTTGAAGTCTCAGGAATGGGCAATATCAGGCCCTGGGGAAAGAGTTGGGTGGAGATAGCCACTTTCGGCCACCAACGTGGTTCCTCAAAGGGGGAAGGCTTCTAGGAAGTATGTGTTGCCGTGTCAGGAGAATGCCATCTCCGCCCATCGCCGAAAGATGACTGTGGAGGAAGGCACGTTCCAGGAACCTCTGGATTCCAGAAGAGAAAGCGATTTCTAGTGTAGGTATGAAAAGACAGGCAAGGAGCCAGTCCCTGTCTGCGAGATCCAAGTCCGTGGAGAGTACAACTTCCGAGCCACAACAAGTTTCCCCCCAAAGGAAATATTCTAGCCCTGGGGTGGGCAAGCTTCGGCGGGGTTCCATATCCTTGCCTCTGAGAATCAGGCCTGTGGAGAAGGTCACTTCCCGGGAGCATCTACTTTCTGGAGGTCCAAAGTGTGGGCACGGAGGTGGAAGACGGGACTAAGGGGCGTGTCCCTGTCAGGGAGTAAGCAGTCCCTGGAGACGGACACTTTCGTGAGCAACTCGTTCCCTCAAGCCAGAAGCATCCTGGCCTCTATTGATGAGAAGTAGCAGGATAACTCCTCAACCTCCGCCCTGCGAAATAGACTCTGGGCAATGCCACTTCCCACAAACACCGTGTCTCCAGAAGAGAATTGCCATGTCCAATCCAAAAGCGGGTAGGCCTAGGAGAGGGGCCACGGCCTCACGCTGTGAAAAGGGGTTGGGGACCTGCACCATTCAGAGAACCACAAGGCTGTCCAACTAGAAGCCTTCTAGCACGCATGGGTTGAGGCCTCCTAAACATGCCCCATTCTTCCCTCTGTGAAAGGAGCCTCTGGGCAATGCAACTGTCCCGTAAGTAGAAGTCCTCTCCTCCCAGAATCTTTGGAGCACGTTTGTCTAGAGGCACGGCCAAAGTGCCATGCCCTTCGCTCAGATCATGAGGCCTGCGAATAAAGCACGTTTCCGTGAAGAACACGACACTTCCAAACAAACGCCTCGGAGCAGATCCGTGTGTTTTCACATGAGGAAATGCCGTATCCTCCGTTGGGCGAAGGAATGCTGGGGAGGAGGCCATTTCGGCAACATCGTAGTTTTTCACGCCATAAAAATCCAAGCCTCGGTGTGTGCCACGATCACGAGAGGGCCATCGAATTTCCCGGGAGATACGCGACGATGGAGGATCCGGTGTGCACTCACATCTTGTTTTCCCAAGAGAAAAGCCATTTCTCATAGATATGTGGAAGTATAGGGAAGGGGGCTTGTCCTTAGGATGAGAAACAAGACCGTGGAGAGTGCCACTTTCAGAGCACCCCAAGCATCTCTTTTGAGAAGCCTGGTTGCCCCAGTGCCTTGTCCCATCCGAAAAGTGACTAACCTTCCCTCATTGAAAACACTCTCTTTGGAATACAGCGTTCAAGTCCCCTCTTGCTTCCTGAAGATACAAAGCTTTTCCAAGGCAGGTGTTTGATCAGGAGGAAACATCCCTACACGGATCTCCGGAAAACAAGACGTGGGAATGGTCATCGTCACGGCCATCTGAATGCCGGAAGATTGATCCATCTTCATTCCTGTGTGCGGAAGCATAGGCAAGGGCCTAGGACCCTATCTTAGAAACAAGTCTCTGGAGACGAGAATGTTCAGCACACCGCAGGTGTCCTGCCGGAGAGGTGTTCTAGCATGGGTGTGTGCAAGCATCGGGAGAGTTCCATCTCCTTCCGTCTGCGAGACAAGCCTGCGGAGAAGGCCACTTGGCGATAACATTTGGTTTCCAGATTTCCAAACGAGTTCCAGGAGAGGTGCGGGACGATAGGCCAGGTAACATGTCCCCCAGGGTTCCAGTAACAGTTCTGGGGAAGCACAGGTCCCAGGAAACACAAGTTCTTTCCGAGGAGATGCTTTCTAATACATAGGTCCAGAAGTCTCTGTACATTGCCTACCCTTGCTTGTGGGAGGGAAGTTGGGTGGAATGCGAATTCCACTACCATCTTGTTTCCACAAGAGGGAAATCGATTCATTCCAATATATGCGCTGGAGCCTAGGGGAAAGGGGCGATGTCCTGACGCTTTGAGGGAAGAGTGTGGAACAGGCATCGTTGAGGAAACCACAAGTTTCTCAAGCGAGGAGCCTTCTAGCATTGCCGGGTGAAACGACCGAAACATGCACGACCCTTCCCTCAGTGAATAGGCTCTAGGGAATGCCAATTTCCCCTCAGAGGAAGATTGTCCCGGTGCGAAGATCTCTAGCGTGTTGGTCTGGAGGCCAGCGGAGAGGGCCACATATACTTCGCTAAAGAAAGCTATCTGTGAAGAAAGACAGGGTCAGTGAGGGAACCACACGTCCCATCAAACCTACTGAAACACACGGAGACGTTTTAGCCTGAGGAAAGGCCTTATCCTTGCCTTGGAGAGAATGCATTTGGGATTACCTGTGCTGCCCCGGCGTTGGTTTGCAAAGGAGCACCTTCCTACCTTATATGTGTGGGAGTGGGCCATGTCCTTACATTTGGAGACAAGTCTGTGGAGCAAGCACCGTTCGGGGAACCACCAAGGCCTCGAGCGAGAAGCATTCCGGCCTCCATGTTCTGAAACTCCCGAAACCCGGGCTCTCTTGGCGTCTCAGAATAAATCTCTGGGGAATGCAACGTTCCCTCAGAGGAAGCATGTCCCAGCGAGACATTTTGTGGCACGTTTCTCTAGAGGTACGGGGATGTGTGGTCGCATTCAGGAGGTGCGCTGTCCTCGGCCGGGAGAAACAATTCTGTGGAGAAGGCGACTTCGGCCCCAATGTGCTTTTTAAAGAAAGAAGCTTCCTTTGGCGAAAAGCGTGGAAGTATCACTGTAATGCCACCTTCTTCGCTCTGAGCAGCAGGACGGTAGGCAACCCTACTTTCCAAGCACATCTGGTTTCCAGAATGAAAAAGCCATCTCTAAGAGACGTTTCCAAGGACAGAGTTGGCGGGTCGTACTGTCCCTCAGAAACAAATGTGTGGAGAATGCCCCTTTCAGAGGACCACCATTTCTCCTGCGAGAAGCCTTCTACAATGTATGTTTGGAGGCATCAGGCGGGTGTCGTGTCCATCCCTCAGTGAAAACACTGTGTCGAGAACCATGTGCCAGGTACGTATTGCTTACAGCAGGTAGCAGTTTTCTCCAGGACCTTGTGTAATGCGGAGGAGTCGGCCCTAATGGGATCTCTGAGAAACAAGGTTGCGGAGACTGGAAACTTTCCCTGCCAACTGGATATCCGAAGACGGAATCCATTTCACGTCGATGTGCGGAAGTAGATGTCAGGGGCCTTGACCTGATGCCCAGAAAGGCGTCTGTGCGTAATACAACGTGGAGCGAACAACCGGAATCTTCCCGTGTAGAGTCCTGTACCATGGACGTGTACAAGCATCTGGAGCGGGCCCTCTCGTTCCCTCGGAGATACGAGCCCGTGGCGAATGCCACGTCGAGGTCACGTCGTTTCTCAAGAGTTCTCTGCCATTTCCAGTATCGGCCTTGAAGGATAGGCAAAGGGAAATGTCCCCGTATCGGAGTCCCCAGGATGTGGAGAAAGCAGCTGCCGGGAGACCCAAGTGCCCCCGAACGAGACGCCTTCTCACACACAGTTATGGACGCCTTGGAATGTGCGATATACTTCCTTCGGAGAAGGCGACCTTCCATGACTATCGTGTTTTCAGGAGAGAAAGCTGATGTCCAGGACGTGTGTGCAAGTCTTGGGAAGGGGCAAGGTCCTTAGGGCGAGCAGAGAATCTGTGGAGCAAGCCCCTTTCGGATAACCACAAGTTTCTCAAGTGTGAATCATTCTGGCTTCCATGTGTGGAGGCCATCGAAACACGCCCTCTCCCTCGGTCTGTGAAGCAGTCTCTGGAGAATTCCACTTTCCCGTCAGAGGAAGTTGGTTCCCGTGAGGAGCATTCTACCATCGTTCGCGAGAGGCGCGCGGAAAGGGCCTTAGACGTCGCGGAACGCAAGCCTGGGAATCAAGCAAGATCCACCGTGCAACACGACCCTTCCAACGAAACCATTCTAACGGATGTATGGGTTCTAACACTAGGGTAATGCCGTGTCCTTGGCTTGGAGAAAGTCTTCTGTGGAGGATGCAGTGCAGCGACACTGTGGCTGTTCCACCGAGAAGCTTCCGAGCCTCTCTGTGTGGAGGCAACCCTAGAGTGCGCCAGTCTTCCGTTTGAGGAAAAAGAGTGTGAAGAAAAGCGCTGCCCGCTAACATCTTGATGCCAGAAGAGAAAGCGATTTCTCCTAGAGGTGTAGAAATAGAGGACGGGTGGTTTGTCCTTAGCCATGGAATCCAGATGGCAGTGACTGCAATTTTCAGAGCCGCACAATTGTCCCGGCATGAAGCCTAGCGGCACGTCTGTGGGGCAGCATCAGGAAGGTGCCCTCTAGTTCCGCTGTTGGTAACGGTCTGCTTAGAAGAGGACGTTGAAGGAAACACTTGCTTTTTGAAGACACAAGCCTTTTCCATTATCCGAGTGTAGCCTCGAGGAAACTGCCCAAAAACAATTTCATCAACCAGAGCCTGGGGCCCATGGAACTCTAACCTGCCAGCTGGATATCTGAGGGTAGAAACACTTTCATATCTGTGTGTGGAAGGGCAGGCAAGTGGCCAGGATTCGGATGAGAGTAACTCATGCGTGGACATTGTAACTTAGAGCGAACATCAAATGAGCTCCTGTGAGAAGCCTGCAGGCCGGGAAGTGTTGAAGCGTCAGGATGAAGCCCAATCATTCCCACCGTGGAAGAAGTGTCTGCCGCAGGCACGTCTCAGCGACACCCTGGATCCTTCAATCCTATACCCTGCTAGCCTCTGTGTGTTGAAGTCTCAGGAATGGGCAATATCAGGCCCTGGGGAAAGAGTTGGGTGGAGATAGCCACTTTCGGCCACCAACGTGGTTCCTCAAATGGGGAAGGCTTCTAGGAAGTATGTGTTGCCGTGTCAGGACAATGCCATTTCCGCCCATCGCCGAAAGATGACTGTGGAGGAAGGCACGTTCCAGGAACCTCTGGATTCCAGAAGAGAAAGCGATTTCTAGTGTAGGTATGAAAAGACAGGCAAGGAGCCAGTCCCTGTCTGCGAGATCCAAGTCCGTGGAGAGTACAACTTCCGAGCCACAACAAGTTTCCCCCCAAAGGAAATATTCTAGCCCTGGGGTGGGCAAGCTTCGGCGGGGTTCCATATCCTTGCCTCTGAGAATCAGGCCTGTGGAGAAGGTCACTTCCCGGGAGCATCTACTTTCTGGAGGTCCAAAGTGTGGGCACGGAGGTGGAAGACGGGACTAAGGGGCGTGTCCCTGTCAGGGAGTAAGCAGTCCCTGGAGACGGACACTTTCGTGAGCAACTCGTTCCCTCAAGCCAGAAGCATCCTGGCCTCTATTGATGAGAAGTAGCAGGATAACTCCTCAACCTCCGCCCTGCGAAATAGACTCTGGGCAATGCCACTTCCCACAAACACCGTGTCTCCAGAAGAGAATTGCCATGTCCAATCCAAAAGCGGGTAGGCCTAGGAGAGGGGCCACGGCCTCACGCTGTGAAAAGGGGTTGGGGACCTGCACCATTCAGAGAACCACAAGGCTGTCCAACTAGAAGCCTTCTAGCACGCATGGGTTGAGGCCTCCTAAACATGCCCCATTCTTCCCTCTGTGAAAGGAGCCTCTGGGCAATGCCACTGTCCCGTAAGTAGAAGTCCTCTCCTCCCAGAATCTTTGGAGCACGTTTGTCTAGAGGCACGGCCAAAGTGCCATGCCCTTCGCTCAGATCATGAGGCCTGCGAATAAAGCACGTTTCCGTGAAGAACACGACACTTCCAAACAAACGCCTCGGAGCAGATCCGTGTGTTTTCACATGAGGAAATGCCGTATCCTCCGTTGGGCGAAGGAATGCTGGGGAGGAGGCCATTTCGGCAACATCGTAGTTTTTCACGCCATAAAAATCCAAGCCTCGGTGTGTGCCACGATCACGAGAGGGCCATCGAATTTCCCGGGAGATACGCGACGATGGAGGATCCGGTGTGCACTCACATCTTGTTTTCCCAAGAGAAAAGCCATTTCTCATAGATATGTGGAAGTATAGGGAAGGGGGCTTGTCCTTAGGGTGAGAAACAAGACCGTGGAGAGTGCCACTTTCAGAGCACCCCAAGCATCTCTTTTGAGAAGCCTGGTTGCCCCAGTGCCTTGTCGCATCCGAAAAGTGACTAACCTTCCCTCATTGAAAACACTCTCTTTGGAATACAGCGTTCAAGTCCCCTCTTGCTTCCTGAAGATACAAAGCTTTTCCAAGGCAGGTGTTTGATCAGGAGGAAACATCCCTACACGGATCTCCGGAAAACAAGACGTGGGAATGGTCATCGTCACGGCCATCTGAATGCCGGAAGATTGATCCATCTTCATTCCTGTGTGCGGAAGCATAGGCAAGGGCCTAGGACCCTATCTTAGAAACAAGTCTCTGGAGACGAGAATGTTCAGCACACCGCAGGTGTCCTGCCGGAGAGGTGTTCTAGCATGGGTGTGTGCAAGCATCGGGAGAGTTCCATCTCCTTCCGTCTGCGAGACAAGCCTGCGGAGAAGGCCACTTGGCGATAACATTTGGTTTCCAGATTTCCAAACGAGTTCCAGGAGAGGTGCGGGACGATAGGCCAGGTAACATGTCCCCCAGGGTTCCAGTAACAGTTCTGGGGAAGCACAGGTCCCAGGAAACACAAGTTCTTTCCGAGGAGATGCTTTCTAATACATAGGTCCAGAAGTCTCTGTACATTGCCTACCCTTGCTTGTGGGAGGGAAGTTGGGTGGAATGCGAATTCCACTACCATCTTGTTTCCACAAGAGGGAAATCGATTCATTCCAATATATGCGCTGGAGCCTAGGGGAAAGGGGCGATGTCCTGACGCTTTGAGGGAAGAGTGTGGAACAGGCATCGTTGAGGAAACCACAAGTTTCTCAAGCGAGGAGCCTTCTAGCATTGCCGGGTGAAACGACCGAAACATGCACGACCCTTCCCTCAGTGAATAGGCTCTAGGGAATGCCAATTTCCCCTCAGAGGAAGATTGTCCCGGTGCGAAGATCTCTAGCGTGTTGGTCTGGAGGCCAGCGGAGAGGGCCACATATACTTCGCTAAAGAAAGCTATCTGTGAAGAAAGACAGGGTCAGTGAGGGAACCACACGTCCCATCAAACCTACTGAAACACACGGAGACGTTTTAGCCTGAGGAAAGGCCTTATCCTTGCCTTGGAGAGAATGCATTTGGGATTACCTGTGCTGCCCCGGCGTTGGTTTGCAAAGGAGCACCTTCCTACCTTATATGTGTGGGAGTGGGCCATGTCCTTACATTTGGAGACAAGTCTGTGGAGCAAGCACCGTTCGGGGAACCACCAAGGCCTCGAGCGAGAAGCATTCCGGCCTCCATGTTCTGAAACTCCCGAAACCCGGGCTCTCTTGGCGTCTCAGAATAAATCTCTGGGGAATGCAACGTTCCCTCAGAGGAAGCATGTCCCAGCGAGACATTTTGTGGCACGTTTCTCTAGAGGTACGGGGATGTGTGGTCGCATTCAGGAGGTGCGCTGTCCTCGGCCGGGAGAAACAATTCTGTGGAGAAGGCGACTTCGGCCCCAATGTGCTTTTTAAAGAAAGAAGCTTCCTTTGGCGAAAAGCGTGGAAGTATCACTGTAATGCCACCTTCTTCGCTCTGAGCAGCAGGACGGTAGGCAACCCTACTTTCCAAGCACATCTGGTTTCCAGAATGAAAAAGCCATCTCTAAGAGACGTTTCCAAGGACAGAGTTGGCGGGTCGTACTGTCCCTCAGAAACAAATGTGTGGAGAATGCCCCTTTCAGAGGACCACCATTTCTCCTGCGAGAAGCCTTCTACAATGTATGTTTGGAGGCATCAGGCGGGTGTCGTGTCCATCCCTCAGTGAAAACACTGTGTCGAGAACCATGTGCCAGGTACGTATTGCTTACAGCAGGTAGCAGTTTTCTCCAGGACCTTGTGTAATGCGGAGGAGTCGGCCCTAATGGGATCTCTGAGAAACAAGGTTGCGGAGACTGGAAACTTTCCCTGCCAACTGGATATCCGAAGACGGAATCCATTTCACGTCGATGTGCGGAAGTAGATGTCAGGGGCCTTGACCTGATGCCCAGAAAGGCGTCTGTGCGTAATACAACGTGGAGCGAACAACCGGAATCTTCCCGTGTAGAGTCCTGTACCATGGACGTGTACAAGCATCTGGAGCGGGCCCTCTCGTTCCCTCGGAGATACGAGCCCGTGGCGAATGCCACGTCGAGGTCACGTCGTTTCTCAAGAGTTCTCTGCCATTTCCAGTATCGGCCTTGAAGGATAGGCAAAGGGAAATGTCCCCGTATCGGAGTCCCCAGGATGTGGAGAAAGCAGCTGCCGGGAGACCCAAGTGCCCCCGAACGAGACGCCTTCTCACACACAGTTATGGACGCCTTGGAATGTGCGATATACTTCCTTCGGAGAAGGCGACCTTCCATGACTATTGTGTTTTCAGGAGAGAAAGCTGATGTCCAGGACGTGTGTGCAAGTCTTGGGAAGGGGCAAGGTCCTTAGGGCGAGCAGAGAATCTGTGGAGCAAGCCCCTTTCGGATAACCACAAGTTTCTCAAGTGTGAATCATTCTGGCTTGCATGTGTGGAGGCCATCGAAACACGCCCTCTCCCTCGGTCTGTGAAGCAGTCTCTGGAGAATTCCACTTTCCCGTCAGAGGAAGTTGGTTCCCGTGAGGAGCATTCTACCATCGTTCGCGAGAGGCGCGCGGAAAGGGCCTTAGACGTCGCGGAACGCAAGCCTGGGAATCAAGCAAGATCCACCGTGCAACACGACCCTTCCAACGAAACCATTCTAACGGATGTATGGGTTCTAACACTAGGGTAATGCCGTGTCCTTGGCTTGGAGAAAGTCTTCTGTGGAGGATGCAGTGCAGCGACACTGTGGCTGTTCCACCGAGAAGCTTCCGAGCCTCTCTGTGTGGAGGCAACCCTAGAGTGCGCCAGTCTTCCGTTTGAGGAAAAAGAGTGTGAAGAAAAGCGCTGCCCGCTAACATCTTGATGCCAGAAGAGAAAGCGATTTCTCCTAGAGGTGTAGAAATAGAGGACGGGTGGTTTGTCCTTAGCCATGGAATCCAGATGGCAGTGACTGCAATTTTCAGAGCCGCACAATTGTCCCGGCATGAAGCCTAGCGGCACGTCTGTGGGGCAGCATCAGGAAGGTGCCCTCTAGTTCCGCTGTTGGTAACGGTCTGCTTAGAAGAGGACGTTGAAGGAAACACTTGCTTTTTGAAGACACAAGCCTTTTCCATTATCCGAGTGTAGCCTCGAGGAAACTGCCCAAAAACAATTTCATCAACCAGAGCCTGGGGCCCATGGAACTCTAACCTGCCAGCTGGATATCTGAGGGTAGAAACACTTTCATATCTGTGTGTGGAAGGGCAGGCAAGTGGTCAGGATTCGGATGAGAGGAACTCATGCGTGGACATTGTAACTTAGAGCGAACATCAAATGAGCTCCTGTGAGAAGCCTGCAGGCCGGGAAGTGTTGAAGCGTCAGGATGAAGCCCAATCATTCCCACCGTGGAAGAAGTGTCTGCCGCAGGCACGTCTCAGCGACACCCTGGATCCTTCAATCCTATACCCTGCTAGCCTCTGTGTGTTGAAGTCTCAGGAATGGGCAATATCAGGCCCTGGGGAAAGAGTTGGGTGGAGATAGCCACTTTCGGCCACCAACGTGGTTCCTCAAATGGGGAAGGCTTCTAGGAAGTATGTGTTGCCGTGTCAGGACAATGCCATTTCCGCCCATCGCCGAAAGATGACTGTGGAGGAAGGCACGTTCCAGGAACCTCTGGATTCCAGAAGAGAAAGCGATTTCTAGTGTAGGTATGAAAAGACAGGCAAGGAGCCAGTCCCTGTCTGCGAGATCCAAGTCCGTGGAGAGTACAACTTCCGAGCCACAACAAGTTTCCCCCCAAAGGAAATATTCTAGCCCTGGGGTGGGCAAGCTTCGGCGGGGTTCCATATCCTTGCCTCTGAGAATCAGGCCTGTGGAGAAGGTCACTTCCCGGGAGCATCTACTTTCTGGAGGTCCAAAGTGTGGGCACGGAGGTGGAAGACGGGACTAAGGGGCGTGTCCCTGTCAGGGAGTAAGCAGTCCCTGGAGACGGACACTTTCGTGAGCAACTCGTTCCCTCAAGCCAGAAGCATCCTGGCCTCTATTGATGAGAAGTAGCAGGATAACTCCTCAACCTCCGCCCTGCGAAATAGACTCTGGGCAATGCCACTTCCCACAAACACCGTGTCTCCAGAAGAGAATTGCCATGTCCAATCCAAAAGCGGGTAGGCCTAGGAGAGGGGCCACGGCCTCACGCTGTGAAAAGGGGTTGGGGACCTGCACCATTCAGAGAACCACAAGGCTGTCCAACTAGAAGCCTTCTAGCACGCATGGGTTGAGGCCTCCTAAACATGCCCCATTCTTCCCTCTGTGAAAGGAGCCTCTGGGCAATGCCACTGTCCCGTAAGTAGAAGTCCTCTCCTCCCAGAATCTTTGGAGCACGTTTGTCTAGAGGCACGGCCAAAGTGCCATGCCCTTCGCTCAGATCATGAGGCCTGCGAATAAAGCACGTTTCCGTGAAGAACACGACACTTCCAAACAAACGCCTCGGAGCAGATCCGTGTGTTTTCACATGAGGAAATGCCGTATCCTCCGTTGGGCGAAGGAATGCTGGGGAGGAGGCCATTTCGGCAACATCGTAGTTTTTCACGCCATAAAAATCCAAGCCTCGGTGTGTGCCACGATCACGAGAGGGCCATCGAATTTCCCGGGAGATACGCGACGATGGAGGATCCGGTGTGCACTCACATCTTGTTTTCCCAAGAGAAAAGCCATTTCTCATAGATATGTGGAAGTATAGGGAAGGGGGCTTGTCCTTAGGATGAGAAACAAGACCGTGGAGAGTGCCACTTTCAGAGCACCCCAAGCATCTCTTTTGAGAAGCCTGGTTGCCCCAGTGCCTTGTCGCATCCGAAAAGTGACTAACCTTCCCTCATTGAAAACACTCTCTTTGGAATACAGCGTTCAAGTCCCCTCTTGCTTCCTGAAGATACAAAGCTTTTCCAAGGCAGGTGTTTGATCAGGAGGAAACATCCCTACACGGATCTCCGGAAAACAAGACGTGGGAATGGTCATCGTCACGGCCATCTGAATGCCGGAAGATAGATCCATCTTCATTCCTGTGTGCGCAAGCATAGGCAAGGGCCTAGGACCCTATCTTAGAAACAAGTCTCTGGAGACGAGAATGTTCAGCACACCGCAGGTGTCCTGCCGGAGAGGTGTTCTAGCATGGGTGTGTGCAAGCATCGGGAGAGTTCCATCTCCTTCCGTCTGCGAGACAAGCCTGCGGAGAAGGCCACTTGGCGATAACATTTGGTTTCCAGATTTCCAAACGAGTTCCAGGAGAGGTGCGGGACGATAGGCCAGGTAACATGTCCCCCAGGGTTCCAGTAACAGTTCTGGGGAAGCACAGGTCCCAGGAAACACAAGTTCTTTCCGAGGAGATGCTTTCTAATACATAGGTCCAGAAGTCTCTGTACATTGCCTACCCTTGCTTGTGGGAGGGAAGTTGGGTGGAATGCGAATTCCACTACCATCTTGTTTCCACAAGAGGGAAATCGATTGATTCCAATATATGCGCTGGAGCATAGGGGAAAGGGGCGATGTCCTGCCGCTTTGAGGGAAGAGTGTGGAACAGGCATCGTTGAGGAAACCACAAGTTTCTCAAGCGAGGAGCCTTCTAGCATTGCCGGGTGAAACGACCGAAACATGCACGACCCTTCCCTCAGTGAATAGGCTCTAGGAAATGCCAATTTCCCCTCAGAGGAAGATTGTCCCGGTGCGAAGATCTCTAGCGTGTTGGTCTGGAGGCCAGCGGAGAGGGCCACATATACTTCGCTAAAGAAAGCTATCTGTGAAGAAAGACAGGGTCAGTGAGGGAACCACACGTCCCATCAAACCTACTGAAACACACGGAGACGTTTTAGCCTGAGGAAAGGCCTTATCCTTGCCTTGGAGAAAATGCATTTGGGAGTACCTGTGCTGCCCCGGCGTTGGTTTGCAAAGGAGCACCTTCCTACCTTATATGTGTGGGAGTGGGCCATGTCCTTACATTTGGAGACAAGTCTGTGGAGCAAGCACCGTTCGGGGAACCACCAAGGCCTCGAGCGAGAAGCATTCCGGCCTCCATGTTCTGAAACTCCCGAAACCCGGGCTCTCTTGGCGTCTCAGAATAAATCTCTGGGGAATGCAACGTTCCCTCAGAGGAAGCATGTCCCAGCGAGACATTTTGTGGCACGTTTCTCTAGAGGTACGGGGATGTGTGGTCGCATTCAGGAGGTGCGCTGTCCTCGGCCGGGAGAAACAATTCTGTGGAGAAGGCGACTTCGGCCCCAATGTGCTTTTTAAAGAAAGAAGCTTCCTTTGGCGAAAAGCGTGGAAGTATCACTGTAATGCCACCTTCTTCGCTCTGAGCAGCAGGACGGTAGGCAACCCTACTTTCCAAGCACATCTGGTTTCCAGAATGAAAAAGCCATCTCTAAGAGACGTTTCCAAGGACAGAGTTGGCGGGTCGTACTGTCCCTCAGAAACAAATGTGTGGAGAATGCCCCTTTCAGAGGACCACCATTTCTCCTGCGAGAAGCCTTCTACAATGTATGTTTGGAGGCATCAGGCGGGTGTCGTGTCCATCCCTCAGTGAAAACACTGTGTCGAGAACCATGTGCCAGGTACGTATTGCTTACAGCAGGTAGCAGTTTTCTCCAGGACCTTGTGTAATGCGGAGGAGTCGGCCCTAATGGGATCTCTGAGAAACAAGGTTGCGGAGACTGGAAACGTTCCCTGCCAACTGGATATCCGAAGACGGAATCCATTTCACGTCGATGTGCGGAAGTAGACGCCAGGGGCCTTGACCTGATGCCCAGAAAGGCGTCTGTGCGTAATACAACGTGGAGCGAACAACCGGAATCTTCCCGTGTAGAGTCCTGTAGCATGGACGAGTACAAGCATCTGGAGCGGGCCCTCTCGTTCCCTCGGAGATACGAGCCCGTGGCGAATGCCACGTCGAGGTCACGTCGTTTCTCAAGAGTTCTCTGCCATTTCCAGTATCGGCCTTGAGGGATAGGCAAAGGGAAATGTCCCCGTATCGGAGTCCCCAGGATGTGGAGAAAGCAGCTGCCGGGAGACCCAAGTGCCCCCGAACGAGACGCCTTCTCACACACAGTTATGGACGCCTTGGAATGTGCGATATACTTCCTTCGGAGAAGGCGACCTTCCATGACTATCGTGTTTTCAGGAGAGAAAGCTGATGTCCAGGACGTGTGTGCAAGTCTTGGGAAGGGGCAAGGTCCTTAGGGCGAGCAGAGAATCTGTGGAGCAAGCCCCTTTCGGATAACCACAAGTTTCTCAAGTGTGAATCATTCTGGCTTGCATGTGTGGAGGCCATCGAAACACGCCCTCTCCCTCGGTCTGTGAAGCAGTCTCTGGAGAATTCCACTTTCCCGTCAGAGGAAGTTGGTTCCCGTGAGGAGCATTCTACCATCTTTCGCGAGAGGCGCGCGGAAAGGGCCTTAGACGTCGCGGAACGCAAGCCTGGGAATCAAGCAAGATCCACCGTGCAACACGACCCTTCCAACGAAACCATTCTAACGGATGTATGGGTTCTAACACTAGGGTAATGCCGTGTCCTTGGCTTGGAGAAAGTCTTCTGTGGAGGATGCAGTGCAGCGACACTGTGGCTGTTCCACCGAGAAGCTTCCGAGCCTCTCTGTGTGGAGGCATCCCTAGAGTGCGCCAGTCTTCCGTTTGAGGAAAAAGAGTGTGAAGAAAAGCGCTGCCCGCTAACATCTTGATGCCAGAAGAGAAAGCGATTTCTCCTAGAGGTGTAGAAATAGAGGACGGGTGGTTTGTCCTTAGCCATGGAATCCAGATGGCAGTGACTGCAATTTTCAGAGCCGCACAATTGTCCCGGCATGAAGCCTAGCGGAACGTCTGTGGGGCAGCATCAGGAAGGTGCCCTCTAGTTCCGCTGTTGGTAACGGTCTGCTTAGAAGAGGACGTTGAAGGAAACACTTGCTTTTTGAAGACACAAGCCTTTTCCATTATCCGAGTGTAGCCTCAAGCCTTTTCCATTATCCGAGTGTAGCCTCGAGGAAACTGCCCAAAAACAATTTCATCACCCAGAGCCTGGGGCCCATGGAACTCTAACCTGCCAGCTGGATATCTGAGGGTAGAAACACTTTCATATCTGTGTGTGGAAGGGCAGGCAAGTGGCCAGGATTCGGATGAGAGGAACTCATGCGTGGACATTGTAACTTAGAGCGAACATCAAATGAGCTCCTGTGAGAAGCCTGCAGGCCGGGAAGTGTTGAAGCGTCAGGATGAAGCCCAATCATTCCCACCGTGGAAGAAGTGTCTGCCGCAGGCACGTCTCAGCGACACCCTGGATCCTTCAATCCTATACCCTGCTAGCCTCTGTGTGTTGAAGTCTCAGGAATGGGCAATATCAGGCCCTGGGGAAAGAGTTGGGTGGAGATAGCCACTTTCGGCCACCAACGTGGTTCCTCAAAGGGGGAAGGCTTCTAGGAAGTATGTGTTGCCGTGTCAGGACAATGCCATCTCCGCCCATCGCCGAAAGATGACTGTGGAGGAAGGCACGTTCCAGGAACCTCTGGATTCCAGAAGAGAAAGCGATTTCTAGTGTAGGTATGAAAAGACAGGCAAGGAGCCAGTCCCTGTCTGCGAGATCCAAGTCCGTGGAGAGTACAACTTCCGAGCCACAACAAGTTTCCCCCCAAAGGAAATATTCTAGCCCTGGGGTGGGCAAGCTTCGGCGGGGTTCCATATCCTTGTCTCTGAGAATCAGGCCTGTGGAGAAGGTCACTTCCCGGGAGCATCTACTTTCTGGAGGTCCAAAGTGTGGGCACGGAGGTGGAAGACGGGACTAAGGGGCGTGTCCCTGTCAGGGAGTAAGCAGTCCCTGGAGACGGACACTTTCGTGAGCAACTCGTTCCCTCAAGCCAGAAGCATCCTGGCCTCTATTGATGAGAAGTAGCAGGATAACTCCTCAACCTCCGCCCTGCGAAATAGACTCTGGGCAATGCCACTTCCCACAAACACCGTGTCTCCAGAAGAGAATTGCCATGTCCAATCCAAAAGCGGGTAGGCCTAGGAGAGGGGCCACGGCCTCACGCTGTGAAAAGGGGTTGGGGACCTGCACCATTCAGAGAACCACAAGGCTGTCCAACTAGAAGCCTTCTAGCACGCATGGGTTGAGGCCTCCTAAACATGCCCCATTCTTCCCTCTGTGAAAGGAGCCTCTGGGCAATGCCACTGTCCCGTAAGTAGAAGTCCTCTCCTCCCAGAATCTTTGGAGCACGTTTGTCTAGAGGCACGGCCAAAGTGCCATGCCCTTCGCTCAGATCATGAGGCCTGCGAATAAAGCACGTTTCCGTGAAGAACACGACACTTCCAAACAAACGCCTCGGAGCAGATCCGTGTGTTTTCACATGAGGAAATGCCGTATCCTCCGTTGGGCGAAGGAATGCTGGGGAGGAGGCCATTTCGGCAACATCGTAGTTTTTCACGCCATAAAAATCCAAGCCTCGGTGTGTGCCACGATCACGAGAGGGCCATCGAATTTCCCGGGAGATACGCGACGATGGAGGATCCAGTGTGCACTCACATCTTGTTTTCCCAAGAGAAAAGCCATTTCTCATAGATATGTGGAAGTATAGGGAAGGGGGCTTGTCCTTAGGGTGAGAAACAAGACCGTGGAGAGTGCCACTTTCAGAGCACCCCAAGCATCTCTTTTGAGAAGCCTGGTTGCCCCAGTGCCTTGTCGCATCCGAAAAGTGACTAACCTTCCCTCATTGAAAACACTCTCTTTGGAATACAGCGTTCAAGTCCCCTCTTGCTTCCTGAAGATAGAAAGCTTTTCCAAGGCAGGTGTTTGATCAGGAGGAAACATCCCTACACGGATCTCCGGAAAACAAGACGTGGGAATGGTCATCGTCACGGCCATCTGAATGCCGGAAGATTGATCCATCTTCATTCCTGTGTGCGGAAGCATAGGCAAGGGCCTAGGACCCTATCTTAGAAACAAGTCTCTGGAGACGAGAATGTTCAGCACACTGCAGGTGTCCTGCCGGAGAGGTGTTCTAGCATGGGTGTGTGCAAGCATCGGGAGAGTTCCATCTCCTTCCGTCTGCGAGACAAGCCTGCGGAGAAGGCCACTTGGCGATAACATTTGGTTTCCAGATTTCCAAACGAGTTCCAGGAGAGGTGCGGGACGATAGGCCAGGTAACATATCCCCCAGGGTTCCAGTAACAGTTCTGTGGAAGCACAGGTCCCAGGAAACACAAGTTCCTTCCGAGGAGATGCTTTCTAATACATAGGTCCAGAAGTCTCTGTACATTGCCTACCCTTGCTTGTGGGAGGGAAGTTGGGTGGAATGCGAATTCCACTACCATCTTGTTTCCACAAGAGGGAAATCGATTCATTCCAATATATGCGCTGGAGCCTAGGGGAAAGGGGCGATGTCCTGACGCTTTGAGGGAAGAGTGTGGAACAGGCATCGTTGAGGAAACCACAAGTTTTTCAAGCGAGGAGCCTTATAGCATTGCCGGGGTGAAACGATCGAAACATTCACGACCCTTCCCTCAGTGAATAGGCTCTAGGGAATGCCAATTTCCCCTCAGAGGAAGATTGTCCCGGTGCGAAGCTCTCTAGCGTGTTGGTCTGGAGGCCAGCGGAGAGGGCCACATATACTTCGCTAAAGAAAGCTATCTGTGAAGAAAGACAGGGTCAGTGAGGGAACCACTCGTCCCACCAAACCCACTGAAACACACGGAGACGATTTAGCCTGAGGAAAGGCCTTATGCTTGCCTTGGAGAGAATGCATTTGGGAGTACCTGTGCTGCCCCGGCGTTGGTTTGCAAAGGAGCACCTTCCTACCTGATATGTGTGGGAGTGGGCCATGTCCTTACCCTTGGAGACAAGTCTGTGGAGCAAGCACCGTTCGGGGAACCACCAAGGCCTCGAGCGAGAAGCATTCCGGCCTCCATGTTCTGAAACTCCCGAAACCCGGGCTCTCTTGGCGTCTCAGAATAAATCTCTGGGGAATGCAACGTTCCCTCAGAGGAAGCATGTCCCAGCGAGACATTTTGTGGCACGTTTCTCTAGAGGTACGGGGATGTGTGGTCGCATTCAGGAGGTGCGCTGTCCTCGGCCGGGAGAAACAATTCTGTGGAGAAGGCGACTTCGGCCCCAATGTGCTTTTTCAAGAAAGAAGCTTCCTTCGGCGAAAAGCGTGGAAGAATCACTGTAATGCCACCTTCTTCGCTCTGAGCAGCAGGACCGTAAGCAACCCTACTTTCCAAGCACATCTGCTTTCCAGAATGAAAAAGGCATCTCTAAGAGACGTTTCCAAGGACAGAGTTGGCGGGTCGTACTGTCCCTCAGAAACAAATGTGTGGAGAATGCCCCTTTCAGAGAACCACCATTTCTCCTGCGAGAAGCCTTCTACAATGTATGTTTGGAAGCATGAGGCGGGTGTCGTGTCCATCCCTCAGTGAAAACACTGTGTCGAGAACCATGTGCCAGGTACGTATTGCTTACAGCAGGTAGCAGTTTTCTCCAGGACCTTGTGTAATGCAGAGGAGTCGGCCCTAATGGGATCTCTGAGAAACAAGGCTGCGGAGACTGAAACTTTCCCTGCCAAATGGATATCCGAAGACGGAATCCATTTCACGTCGATGTGCGAAAGTAGACGCCAGGGGCCTTGACCTGATGCTCAAAAAGGCGTCTCTGCGTAATACAACGTGGAGCGAACAACCGGAATCTTCCCGTGTGGAGTCCTGTAGCATGGACGTGTACAAGCATCTGGAGCGGGCCCTCTCGTTCCCTCGGAGATACGAGCACGTGGCGAATGCCACGTCGAGGTCACGTCGTTTGTCAAGAGTCCTCTGCCATTTCCAGTATCGGCCTTGAAGGATAGGCAAAGGGAAATGTCCCCGTATCGGAGTCCCCAGGATGTGGAGAAAGCAGCTGCCAGGAAACCCAAGTGCCCCCGAACGAGACGCCTTCTCACACACAGGTATGGACGCCTTGAAATGTGCGATATACTTCCTTCGGAGAAGGCGACCTTCCATGACTATCGTGTTTTCAGGAGAGAAAGCTGATGTCCAGGACGTGTGTGCAAGTCTTGGGAAGGGGCAAGGTCCTTAGGGCGAGCAGAGAATCTGTGGAGCAAGCCCCTTTCGGATAACCACAAGTTTCTCAAGTGTGAATCATTCTGGCTTGCATGTGTGGAGGCCATCGAAACACGCCCTCTCCCTCGGTCTGTGAAGCAGTCTCTGGAGAATTCCACTTTCCCGTCAGAGGAAGTTGGTTCCCGTGAGGAGCATTCTACCATCTTTCGCGAGAGGCGCGCGGAAAGTGCCTTAGACGTCGCGGAACGCAAGCCTGGGAATCAAGCAAGATCCACCGTGCAACACGACCCTTCCAACGAAACCATTCTAACGGATGTATGGGTTCTAACACGAGGGTAATGCCGTGTCCTTGGCTTGGAGAAAGTCTTCTGTGGAGGATGCAGTGCAGCGACACTGTGGCTGTTCCACCGAGAAGCTTCCGAGCCTCTCTGTGTGGAGGCATCCCTAGAGTGCGCCAGTCTTCCGTTTGAGGAAAAAGAGTGTGAAGAAAAGCGCTGCCCGCTAACATCTTGATGCCAGAAGAGAAAGCGATTTCTCCTAGAGGTGTAGAAATAGAGGACGGGTGGTTTGTCCTTAGCCATGGAATCCAGATGGCAGTGACTGCAATTTTCAGAGCCGCACAATTGTCCCGGCATGAAGCCTAGCGGCACGTCTGTGGGGCAGCATCAGGAAGGTGCCCTCTAGTTCCGCTGTTGGTAACGGTCTGCTTAGAAGAGGACGTTGAAGGAAACACTTGCTTTTTGAAGACACAAGCCTTTTCCATTATCCGAGTGTAGCCTCGAGGAAACTGCCCAAAAACAATTTCATCAACAAGAGCCTGTGGCCCATGGAACTCTAACCTGCCAGCTGGATATCTGAGGGTAGAAACACTTTCATATCTGTGTGTGGAAGGGCAGGCAAGTGGCCAGGTTTCGGATGAGAGGAACTCATGCGTGGACATTGTAACATAAGCGAAGATCAAATGAGCTCCTGTGAGAAGCCTGCAGGCCGGGAAGTGTTGAAGCGTCAGGATGAAGCCCAATCATTCCCACCGTGGAAGAAGTGTCTGCCGCAGGCACGTCTCAGCGACACCCTGGATCCTTCAATCCTATACCCTGCTAGCCTCTGTGTGTTGAAGTCTCAGGAAAGGGCAATATCAGGCCCTGGGGAAAGAGTTGGGTGGAGATAGCCACTTTCGGCCACCAACGTGGTTCCTCAAAGGGGGAAGGCTTCTAGGAAGTATGTGTTGCCGTGTCAGGACAATGCCATCTCCGCCCATCGCCGAAAGATGACTGTGGAGGAAGGCACGTCCCAGGAACCTCTGGATTCCAGAAGAGAAAGCGATTTCTAGTGTAGGTATGTAAAGACAGGCAAGGAGCCAGTCCCTGTCTGCGAGATCCAAGTCCGTGGAGAGTACAACTTCCGAGCCACAACAAGTTTCTCCCCAAAGGAAATATTCTAGCCCTGGGGTGTGCAAGCTTCGGCGGGGTTCCATATCCTTGCCTCTGAGAATCAGGCCTGTGGAGAAGGTCACTTCCCGGGAGCATCTACTTTCTGGAGGTCCAAAGTGTGGGCACGGAGGTGGAAGACGGGACTAAGGGGCGTGTCCCTCTCAGGGAGAAAGCAGTCCCTGGAGACGGCCACTTTCGTGAGCAACTCGTTCCCTCAAGCCAGAAGCATCCTGGCCTCTATTGATGAGAAGTAGCAGGATAATTCCTCAACCTCCGCCCTGCGAAATAGACTCTGGGCAATGCCACTTCCCACAAACACCGTGTCTCCAGAAGAGAATTGCCATGTCCAATCCAAAAGCGGGTAGGCCTAGGAGAGGGGCCACGGCCTCACGCTGTGAAAAGTGGTTGGGGACCTGCACCATTCAGAGAACCACAAGGCTGTCCAACTAGAAGCCTTCTAGCACGCATGGGTTGAGGCCTCCTAAACATGCCCCATTCTTCCCTCTGTGAAAGGAGCCTCTGGGCAATGCAACTGTCCCGTAAGTAGAAGTCCTCTCCTCCCAGAATCTTTGGAGCACGTTTGTCTAGAGGCACGGCCAAAGTGCCATGCCCTTCGCTCAGATCATGAGGCCTGCGAATAAAGCACGTTTCCGTGAAGAACACGACACTTCCAAACAAACGCCTCGGAGCAGATCCGTGTGTTTTCACATGAGGAAATGCCGTATCCTCCGTTGGGCGAAGGAATGCTGGGGAGGAGGCCATTTCGGCAACATCGTAGTTTTTCACGCCATAAAAATCCAAGCCTCGGTGTGTGCCACGATCACGAGAGGGCCATCGAATTTCCCGGGAGATACGCGACGATGGAGGATCCGGTGTGCACTCACATCTTGTTTTCCCAAGAGAAAAGCCATTTCTCATAGATATGTGGAAGTATAGGGACGGGGGCTTGTCCATAGGATGAGAAACAAGACCGTGGAGAGTGCCACTTTCAGAGCACCCCAAGCATCTCTTTTGAGAAGCCTGGTTGCCCCAGTGCCTTGGCGCATCCGAAAAGTGACTAACCTTCCCTCATTGAAAACACTCTCTTTGGAATACAGCGTTCAATTCCCCTCTTGCTTCCTGAAGATACAAAGCTTTTCCAAGGCAGGTGTTTGATCAGGAGGAAACATCCCTACACGGATCTCCCGAAAACAAGACGTGGGAATGGTCATCGTCACGGCCATCTGAATGCCGGAAGATTGATCCATCTTCATTCCTGTGTGCGGAAGCATAGGCAAGGGCCTAGGACCCTATCTTAGAAACAAGTCTCTGGAGACGAGAATGTTCAGCACACCGCAGGTGTCCTGCCGGAGAGGTGTTCTAGCATGGGTGTGTGCAAGCATCGGGAGAGTTCCATCTCCTTCCATCTGCGAGACAAGCCTGCGGACAAGGCCACTTGGCGATAACATTTGGTTTCCAGATTTCCAAACGAGTTCCAGGAGAGGTGCGGGACGATAGGCCAGGTAACATGTCCCCCAGTGTTCCAGTAACAGTTCTGGGGAAGCACGGGTCCCAGGAAACACAAGTTCTTTCCGAGGAGATGCTTTCTAATACATAGGTCCAGAAGTCTCTGTACATTGCCTACCCTTGCTTGTGGGAGGGAAGTGGGTGGAATGCGAATTCCACTACCATCTTGTTTCCACAAGGGGGAAATCGATTCATTCCAATATAGGCGCTGGAGCCTAGGGGAAAGGGGCGATGTCCTGACGCTTTGAGGGAAGAGTGTGGAACAGGCATCGTTGAGGAAACCACAAGTTTCTCAAGCGAGGAGCCTTCTAGCATTGCCGGGTGAAACGACCGAAACATGCACGACCCTTCCCTCAGTGAATAGGCTCTAGGGAATGCCAATTTCCCCTCAGAGGAAGATTGTCCCGGTGTGAAGATCTCTAGCGTGTTGGTCTGGAGGCCAGCGGAGAGGGCCACATATACTTCGCTAAAGAAAGCTATCTGTGAAGAAAGACAGGGTCAGTGAGGGAACCACACGTCCCATCAAACCTACTGAAACACACGGAGACGTTTTAGCCTGAGGAAAGGCCTTATCCTTGCCTTGGAGAGAATGCATTTGGGATTACCTGTGCTGCCCCGGCGTTGGTTTGCAAAGGAGCACCTTCCTACCTTATATGTGTGGGAGTGGGCCATGTCCTTACATTTGGAGACAAGTCTGTGGAGCAAGCACCGTTCGGGGAACCACCAAGGCCTCGAGCGAGAAGCATTCCGGCCTCCATGTTCTGAAACTCCCGAAACCCGGGCTCTCTTGGCGTCTCAGAATAAATCTCTGGGGAATGCAACGTTCCCTCAGAGGAAGCATGTCCCAGCGAGACATTTTGTGGCACGTTTCTCTAGCGGTACGGGGATGTGTGGTCGCATTCAGGAGGTGCGCTGTCCTCGGCCGGGAGAAACAATTCTGTGGAGAAGGCGACTTCGGCCCCAATGTGCTTTTTAAAGAAAGAAGCTTCCTTTGGCGAAAAGCGTGGAAGTATCACTGTAATGCCACCTTCTTCGCTCTGAGCAGCAGGACGGTAGGCAACCCTACTTTCCAAGCACATCTGGTTTCCAGAATGAAAAAGCCATCTCTAAGAGACGTTTCCAAGGACAGAGTTGGCGGGTCGTACTGTCCCTCAGAAACAAATGTGTGGAGAATGCCCCTTTCAGAGGACCACCATTTCTCCTGCGAGAAGCCTTCTACAATGTATGTTTGGAGGCATCAGGCGGGTGTCGTGTCCATCCCTCAGTGAAAACACTGTGTCGAGAACCATGTGCCAGGTACGTATTGCTTACACCAGGTAGCAGTTTTCTCCAGGACCTTGTGTAATGCGGAGGAGTCGGCCCTAATGGGATCTCTGAGAAACAAGGTTGCGGAGACTGGAAACTTTCCCTGCCAACTGGATATCCGAAGACGGAATCCATTTCACGTCGATGTGCGGAAGTAGACGCCAGGGGCCTTGACCTGATGCCCAGAAAGGCGTCTGTGCGTAATACAACGTGGAGCGAACAACCGGAATCTTCCCGTGTAGAGTCCTGTAGCATGGACGAGTACAAGCATCTGGAGCGGGCCCTCTCGTTCCCTCGGAGATACGAGCCCGTGGCGAATGCCACGTCGAGGTCACGTCGTTTCTCAAGAGTTCTCTGCCATTTCCAGTATCGGCCTTGAAGGATAGGCAAAGGGAAATGTCCCCGTATCGGAGTCCCCAGGATGTGGAGAAAGCAGCTGCCGGGAGACCCAAGTGCCCCCGAACGAGACGCCTTCTCACACACAGTTATGGACGCCTTGGAATGTGCGATATACTTCCTTCGGAGAAGGCGACCTTCCATGAATATCGTGTTTTCAGGAGAGAAAGCTGATGTCCAGGACGTGTGTGCAAGTCTTGGGAAGGGGCAAGGTCCTTAGGGCGAGCAGAGAATCTGTGGAGCAAGCCCCTTTCGGATAACCACAAGTTTCTCAAGTGTGAATCATTCTGGCTTGCATGTGTGGACGCCATCGAAACACGCCCTCTCCCTCGGTCTGTGAAGCAGTCTCTGGAGAATTCCACTTTCCCGTCAGAGGAAGTTGGTTCCCGTGAGGAGCATTCTACCATCTTTCGCGAGAGGCGTGCGGAAAGGGCCTTAGACGTCGCGGAACGCAAGCCTGGGAATCAAGCAAGATCCACCGTGCAACACGACCCTTCCAACGAAACCATTCTAACGGATGTATGGGTTCTAACACTAGGGTAATGCCGTGTCCTTGGCTTGGAGAAAGTCTTCTGTGGAGGATGCAGTGCAGCGACACTGTGGCTGTTCCACCGAGAAGCTTCCGAGCCTCTCTGTGTGGAGGCATCCCTAGAGTGCGCCAGTCTTCCGTTTGAGGAAAAAGAGTGTGAAGAAAAGCGCTGCCCGCTAACATCTTGATGCCAGAAGAGAAAGCGATTTCTCCTAGAGGTGTAGAAATAGAGGACGGGTGGTTTGTCCTTAGCCATGGAATCCAGATGGCAGTGACTGCAATTTTCAGAGCCGCACAATTGTCCCGGCATGAAGCCTAGCGGCACGTCTGTGGGGCAGCATCAGGAAGGTGCCCTCTAGTTCCGCTGTTGGTAACGGTCTGCTTAGAAGAGGACGTTGAAGGAAACACTTGCTTTTTGAAGACACAAGCCTTTTCCATTATCCGAGTGTAGCCTCAAGCCTTTTCCATTATCCGAGTGTAGCCTCGAGGAAACTGCCCAAAAACAATTTCATCAACCAGAGCCTGTGGCCCATGGAACTCTAACCTGCCAGCTGGATATCTGAGGGTAGAAACACTTTCATATCTGTGTGTGGAAGGGCAGGCAAGTGGCCAGGATTCGGATGAGAGGAACTCATGCGTGGACATTGTAACTTAGAGCGAACATCAAATGAGCTCCTGTGAGAAGCCTGCAGGCCGGGAAGTGTTGAAGCGTCAGGATGAAGCCCAATCATTCCCACCGTGGAAGAAGTGTCTGCCGCAGGCACGTCTCAGCGACACCCTGGATCCTTCAATCCTATACCCTGCTAGCCTCTGTGTGTTGAAGTCTCAGGAATGGGCAATATCAGGCCCTGGGGAAAGAGTTGGGTGGAGATAGCCACTTTCGGCCACCAACGTGGTTCCTCAAAGGGGGAAGGCTTCTAGGAAGTATGTGTTGCCGTGTCAGGACAATGCCATCTCCGCCCATCGCCGAAAGATGACTGTGGAGGAAGGCACGTTCCAGGAACCTCTGGATTCCAGAAGAGAAAGCGATTTCTAGTGTAGGTATGAAAAGACAGGCAAGGAGCCAGTCCCTGTCTGCGAGATCCAAGTCCGTGGAGAGTACAACTTCCGAGCCACAACAAGTTTCCCCCCAAAGGAAATATTCTAGCCCTGGGGTGGGCAAGCTTCGGCGGGGTTCCATATCCTTGCCTCTGAGAATCAGGCCTGTGGAGAAGGTCACTTCCCGGGAGCATCTACTTTCTGGAGGTCCAAAGTGTGGGCACGGAGGTGGAAGACGGGACTAAGGGGCGTGTCCCTGTCAGGGAGTAAGCAGTCCCTGGAGACGGACACTTTCGTGAGCAACTCGTTCCCTCAAGCCAGAAGCATCCTGGCCTCTATTGATGAGAAGTAGCAGGATAACTCCTCAACCTCCGCCCTGCGAAATAGACTCTGGGCAATGCCACTTCCCACAAACAACGTGTCTCCAGAAGAGAATTGCCATGTCCAATCCAAAAGCGGGTAGGCCTAGGAGAGGGGCCACGGCCTCACGCTGTGAAAAGGGGTTGGGGACCTGCACCATTCAGAGAACCACAAGGCTGTCCAACTAGAAGCCTTCTAGCACGCATGGGTTGAGGCCTCCTAAACATGCCCCATTCTTCCCTCTGTGAAAGGAGCCTCTGGGCAATGCAACTGTCCCGTAAGTAGAAGTCCTCTCCTCCCAGAATCTTTGGAGCACGTTTGTCTAGAGGCACGGCCAAAGTGCCATGCCCTTCGCTCAGATCATGAGGCCTGCGAATAAAGCACGTTTCCATGAAGAACACGACACTTCCAAACAAACGCCTCGGAGCAGATCCATGTGTTTTCACATGAGGAAATGCCGTATCCTCCGTTGGGCGAAGGAATGCTGGGGAGGAGGCCATTTCGGCAACATCGTAGTTTTTCACGCCATAAAAATCCAAGCCTCGGTGTGTGCCACGATCACGAGAGGGCCATCGAATTTCCCGGGAGATACGCGACGATGGAGGATCCGGTGTGCACTCACATCTTGTTTTCCCAAGAGAAAAGCCATTTCTCATAGATATGTGGAAGTATAGGGAAGGGGGCTTGTCCTTAGGGTGAGAAACAAGACCGTGGAGAGTGCCACTTTCAGAGCACCCCAAGCATCTCTTTTGAGAAGCCTGGTTGCCCCAGTGCTTTGTCGCTTCCGAAAAGTGACTAACCTTCCCTCATTGAAAACACTCTCTTTGGAATACAGCGTTCAAGTCCCCTCTTGCTTCCTGAAGATACAAAGCTTTTCCAAGGCAGGTGTTTGATCAGGAGGAAACATCCCTACACGGATCTCCGGAAAACAAGACGTGGGAATGGTCATCGTCACGGCCATCTGAATGCCGGAAGATTGATCCATCTTCATTCCTGTGTGCGGAAGCATAGGCAAGGGCCTAGGACCCTATCTTAGAAACAAGTCTCTGGAGACGAGAATGTTCAGCACACTGCAGGTGTCCTGCCGGAGAGGTGTTCTAGCATGGGTGTGTGCAAGCATCGGGAGAGTTCCATCTCCTTCCGTCTGCGAGACAAGCCTGCGGAGAAGGCCACTTGGCGATAACATTTGGTTTCCAGATTTCCAAACGAGTTCCAGGAGAGGTGCGGGACGATAGGCTAGGTAACATATCCCCCAGGGTTCCAGTAACAGTTCTGGGGAAGCACAGGTCCCAGGAAACACAAGTTCCTTCCGAGGAGATGCTTTCTAATACATAGGTCCAGAAGTCTCTGTACATTGCCTACCCTTGCTTGTGGGAGGGAAGTTGGGTGGAATGCGAATTCCACTACCATCTTGTTTCCACAAGAGGGAAATCGATTCATTCCAATATATGCGCTGGAGCCTAGGGGAAAGGGGCGATGTCCTGACGCTTTGAGGGAAGAGTGTGGAACAGGCATCGTTGAGGAAACCACAAGTTTCTCAAGCGAGGAGCCTTATAGCATTGCCGGGGTGAAACGACCGAAACATGCACGACCCTTCCCTCAGTGAATAGGCTCTAGGGAATGCCAATTTCCCCTCAGAGGAAGATTGTCCCGGTGCGAAGCTCTCTAGCGTGTTGGTCTGGAGGCCAGCGGAGAGGGCCCCATATACTTCGCTAAAGAAAGCTATCTGTGAAGAAAGACAGGGTCAGTGAGGGAACCACTCGTCCCACCAAACCCACTGAAACACACGGAGACGATTTAGCCTGAGAAAAGGCCTTATGCTTGCCTTGGAGAGAATGCATTTGGGAGTACCTGTGCTGCCCCGGCGTTGGTTTGCAAAGGAGCACCTTCCTACCTGATATCTGTGGGAGTGGGCCATGTCCTTACCCTTGGAGACAAGTCTGTGGAGCAAGCACCGTTCGGGGAACCACCAAGGCCTCGAGCGAGAAGCATTCCGGCCTCCATGTTCTGAAACTCCCGAAACCCGGGCTCTCTTGGCGTCTCAGAATAAATCTCTGGGGAATGCAACGTTCCCTCAGAGGAAGCATGTCCCAGCGAGACATTTTGTGGCACGTTTCTCTAGAGGTACGGGGATGTGTGGTCGCATTCAGGAGGTGCGGTGTCCTCGGCCGGGAGAAACAATTCTGTGGAGAAGGCGACTTCGGCCCCAATGTGCTTTTTCAAGAAAGAAGCTTCCTTCGGCGAAAAGCGTGGAAGAATCACTGTAATGCCACCTTCTTCGCTCTGAGCAGCAGGACGGTAAGCAACCCTACTTTCCAAGCACATCTGCTTTCCAGAATGAAAAAGGCATCTCTAAGAGACGTTTCCAAGGACAGAGTTGGCGGGTCGTACTGTCCCTCAGAAACAAATGTGTGGAGAATGCCCCTTTCAGAGAACCACCATTTCTCCTGCGAGAAGCCTTCTACAATGTATGTTTGGAGGCATGAGGCGGGTGTCGTGTCCATCCCTCAGTGAAAACACTGTGTCGAGAACCATGTGCCAGGTACGTATTGCTTACAGCAGGTAGCAGTTTTCTCCAGGACCTTGTGTAATGCAGAGGAGTCGGCCCTAATGGGATCTCTGAGAAACAAGGCTGCGGAGACTGAAACTTTCCCTGCCAAATGGATATCCGAAGACGGAATCCATTTCACGTCGATGTGCGAAAGTAGACGCCAGGGGCCTTGACCTGATGCTCAAAAAGGCGTCTCTGCGTAATACAACGTGGAGCGAACAACCGGAATCTTCCCGTGTGGAGTCCTGTAGCATGGACGTGTACAAGCATCTGGAGCGGGCCCTCTCGTTCCCTCGGAGATACGAGCCCGTGGCGAATGCCACGTCGAGGTCACGTCGTTTGTCAAGAGTCCTCTGCCATTTCCAGTATCGGCCTTGAAGGATAGGCAAAGGGAAATGTCCCCGTATCGGAGTCCCCAGGATGTGGAGAAAGCAGCTGCCAGGAAACCCAAGTGCCCCTGAACGAGACGCCTTCTCACACACAGGTATGGACGCCTTGAAATGTGCGATATACTTCCTTCGGAGAAGGCGACCTTCCATGAATATCGTGTTTTCAGGAGAGAAAGCTGATGTCCAGGACGTGTGTGCAAGTCTTGGGAAGGGGCAAGGTCCTTAGGGCGAGCAGAGAATCTGTGGAGCAAGCCCCTTTCGGATAACCACAAGTTTCTCAAGTGTGAATCATTCTGGCTTGCATGTGTGGACGCCATCGAAACACGCCCTCTCCCTCGGTCTGTGAAGCAGTCTCTGGAGAATTCCACTTTCCCGTCAGAGGAAGTTGGTTCCCGTGAGGAGCATTCTACCATCTTTCGCGAGAGGCGCGCGGAAAGTGCCTTAGACGTCGCGGAACGCAAGCCTGGGAATCAAGCAAGATCCACCGTGCAACACGACCCTTCCAACGAAACCATTCTAACGGATGTATGGGTTCTAACACGAGGGTAATGCCGTGTCCTTGGCTTGGAGAAAGTCTTCTGTGGAGGATGCAGTGCAGCGACACTGTGGCTGTTCCACCGAGAAGCTTCCGAGCCTCTCTGTGTGGAGGCATCCCTAGAGTGCGCCAGTCTTCCGTTTGAGGAAAAAGAGTGTGAAGAAAAGCGCTGCCCGCTAACATCTTGATGCTAGAAGAGAAAGCGATTTCTCCTAGAGGTGTAGAAATAGAGGACGGGTGGTTTGTCCTTAGCCATGGAATCCAGATGGCAGTGACTGCAATTTTCAGAGCCGCACAATTGTCCCGGCATGAAGCCTAGCGGCACGTCTGTGGGGCAGCATCAGGAAGGTGCCCTCTAGTTCCGCTGTTGGTAACGGTCTGCTTAGAAGAGGACGTTGAAGGAAACACTTGCTTTTTGAAGACACAAGCCTTTTCCATTATCCGAGTGTAGCCTCGAGGAAACTGCCCAAAAACAATTTCATCAACAAGAGCCTGTGGCCCATGGAACTCTAACCTGCCAGCTGGATATCTGAGGGTAGAAACACTTTCATATCTGTGTGTGGAAGGGCAGGCAAGTGGCCAGGATTCGGATGAGAGGAACTCATGCGTGGACATTGTAACTTAGAGCGAACATCAAATGAGCTCCTGTGAGAAGCCTGCAGGCCGGGAAGTGTTGAAGCGTCAGGATGAAGCCCAATCATTCCCACCGTGGAAGAAGTGTCTGCCGCAGGCACGTCTCAGCGACACCCTGGATCCTTCAATCCTATACCCTGCTAGCCTCTGTGTGTTGAAGTCTCAGGAATGGGCAATATCAGGCCCTGGGGAAAGAGTTGGGTGGAGATAGCCACTTTCGGCCACCAACGTGGTTCCTCAAAGGGGGAAGGCTTCTAGGAAGTATGTGTTGCCGTGTCAGGACAATGCCATCTCCGCCCATCGCCGAAAGATGACTGTGGAGGAAGGCACGTTCCAGGAACCTCTGGATTCCAGAAGAGAAAGCGATTTCTAGTGTAGGTATGAAAAGACAGGCAAGGAGCCAGTCCCTGTCTGCGAGATCCAAGTCCGTGGAGAGTACAACTTCCGAGCCACAACAAGTTTCCCCCCAAAGGAAATATTCTAGCCCTGGGGTGGGCAAGCTTCGGCGGGGTTCCATATCCTTGCCTCTGAGAATCAGGCCTGTGGAGAAGGTCACTTCCCGGGAGCATCTACTTTCTGGAGGTCCAAAGTGTGGGCACGGAGGTGGAAGACGGGACTAAGGGGCGTGTCCCTCTCAGGGAGAAAGCAGTCCCTGGAGACGGACACTTTCGTGAGCAACTCGTACCCTCAAGCCAGAAGCATCCTGGCCTCTATTGATGAGAAGTAGCAGGATAATTCCTCAACCTCCGCCCTGCGAAATAGACTGTGGGCAATGCCACTTCCCACAAACACCGTGTCTCCAGAAGAGAATTGCCATGTCCAATCCAAAAGCGGGTAGGCCTAGGAGAGGGGCCACGGCCTCACGCTGTGAAAAGGGGTTGGGGACCTGCACCATTCAGAGAACCACAAGGCTGTCCAACTAGAAGCCTTCTAGCACGCATGGGTTGAGGCCTCCTATACATGCCCCATTCTTCCCTCTGTGAAAGGAGCCTCTGGGCAATGCAACTGTCCCGTAAGTGGAAGTCCTCTCCTGCCAGAATCTTTGGAGCAAGTTTGTCTAGAGGCACGGCCAAAGTGCCATGCCCTTCGCTCAGATCATGAGGCCTGCGAATAAAGCACGTTTCCGTGAAGAACACGACACTTCCAAACAAACGCCTCGGAGCAGATCCGTGTGTTTTCACATGAGGAAATGCCGTATCCTCCGTTGGGCGAAGGAATGCTGGGGAGGAGGCCATTTCGGCAACATCGTAGTTTTTCACGCCATAAAAAGCCCAGCCTCGGTGTGTGCCACGATCACGAGAGGGCCATCGAATTTCCCGGGAGATACGCGACGATGGAGGATCCGGTGTGCACTCACATCTTGTTTTCCCAAGAGAAAAGCCATTTCTCATAGTTATGTGGAAGTATAGGGAAGGGGGCTTGTCCTTAGGATGAGAAACAAGACCGTGGAGAGTGCCACTTTCAGAGCACCCCAAGCATCTCTTTTGAGAAGCCTCGTTGCCCCAGTGCCTTGTCGCATCCGAAAAGTGCCTAACCTTCCCTCATTGAAAACACTCTCTTTGGAATACAGCGTTCAAGTCCCCTCTTGCTTCCTGAAGATACAAAGCTTTTCCAAGGCAGGGGTTTGATCAGGAGGAAACATCCCTACACGGATCTCTGGAAAACAAGACGTGGGAATGGTCATCGTCACGGCCATCTGAATGCCGGAATATAGATCCATCTTCATTCCTGTGTGCGGAAGCATAGGCAAGGGCCTAGGACCCTATCTTTAGAAACAAGTCTCTGGAGACGAGAATGTTCAGCACACTGCAGGTGTCCTGCCGGAGAGGTGTTCTAGCATGGGTGTGTGCAAGCATCGGGAGAGTTCCATCTCCTTCCGTCTGCGAGACAAGCCTGCGGAGAAGGCTCCTTGGCGATAACATTTGGTTTCCAGATTTCCAAACGAGTTCCAGGAGAGGTGCGGGACGATAGGCCAGGTAACATATCTCACAGGGTTCCAGTAACAGTTCTGGGGAAGCACAGGTCCCAGGAAACACAAGTTCCTTCCGAGGAGATGCTTTCTAATACATAGTTCCAGAAGTCTCTGTACATTGCCTACCCTTGCTTGTGGGAGGGAAGTTGGGTGGAATGCGAATTCCACTACCATCTTGTTTCCACAAGAGGGAAATCGATTCATTCCAATATATGCGCTGGAGCCTAGGGGAAAGGGGCGATGTCCTGACGCTTTGAGGGAAGAGTGTGGAACAGGCATCGTTGAGGAAACCACAAGTTTCTCAAGCGAGGAGACTTCTAGCATTGCCGGGGTGAAACGACCGAAACATGCACGACCCTTCCCTCAGTGAATAGGCTCTAGGGAATGCCAATTTCCCCTCAGAGGAAGATTGTCCCGGTGCGAAGCTCTCTAGCGTGTTGGTCTGGAGGCCAGCGGAGAGGGCCCCATATACTTCGCTAAAGAAAGCTATCTGTGAAGAGAGACAGGGTCAGTGAGGGAACCACACGTCCCACCAAACCCACTGAAACACACGGAGACGTTTTAGCCTGAGGAAAGGCCTTATGCTTGCCTTGGAGAGAATGCATTTGGGAGTACCTGTGCTGCCCCGGCGTTGGTTTGCAAAGGAGCTCCTTCCTACCTGATATGTGTGGGAGTGGGCCATGTCCTTACACATGGAGACAAGTCTGTGGAGCAAGCACCGTTCGGGGAACCACCAAGGCCTCGAGCGAGAAGCATTCCGGCCTCCATGTTCTGAAACTCCCGAAACCCGGGCTCTCTTGGCGTCTCAGAATAAATCTCTGGGGAATGCAACGTTCCCTCAGAGGAAGCATGTCCCAGCGAGACATTTTGTGGCACGTTTCTCTAGAGTTACGGGGATGTGTGGTCGCATTCAGGAGGTGCGCTGTCCTCGGCCGGGAGAAACAATTCTGTGGAGAAGGCGACTTCGGCCCCAATGTGCTTTTTCAAGAAAGAAGCTTCCTTCGGCGAAAAGCGTGGAAGAATCACTGTAATGCCACCTTCTTCGCTCTGAGCAGCAGGACGGTAGGCAACCCTACTTTCCAAGCACATCTGGTTTCCAGAATGAAAAAGCCATCTCTAAGAGACGTTTCCAAGGACAGAGTTGGCGGGTCGTACTGTCCCTCAGAAACAAATGTGTGGAGAATGCCCCTTTCAGAGGACCACCATTTCTCCTGCGAAAAGCCTTCTACAATGTATGTTTGGAGGCATGAGGCGGGTGTCGTGTCCATCCCTCAGTGAAAACACTGTGTCGAGAACCATGTGCCAGGTACGTATTGCTTACAGCAGGTAGCAGTTTTCTCCAGGACCTTGTGTAATGCGGAGGAGTCGGCCCTAATGGGATCTCTGAGAAACAAGGCTGCGGAGACTGGAAACTTTCCCTGCCAACTGGATATCCGAAGACGGAATCCATTTCACGTCGATGTGCGAAAGTAGACGCCAGGGGCCTTGACCTGATGATCAAAATGGCGTCTGTGCGTAATACAACGTGGAGCGAACAACCGGAATCTTCCCGTGTGGAGTCCTGTAGCATGGATGTGTACAAGCATCTGGAGCGGGCCCTCTCGTTCCCTCGGAGATACGAGCCCGTGGCGAATGCCATGTCGAGGTCACGTCGTTTCTCAAGAGTTCTCTGCCATTTCCAGTATCGGCCTTGAAGGATAGGCAAAGGGAAATGTCCCCGTATCGGAGTCCCCAGGATGTGGAGAAAGCAGCTGCCGGGAGACCCAAGTGCCCCCGAACGAGACGCCTTCTCACACACAGTTATGGACGCCTTGGAATGTGCGATGTACTTCCTTCGGAGAAGGCGACCTTCCATGAATATCGTGTTTTCAGGAGAGAAAGCTGATGTCCAGGACGTGTGTGCAAGTCTTGGGAAGGGGCAAGGTCCTTAGGGCGAGCAGAGAATCTGTGGAGCAAGGCCCTTTCGGATAACCACAAGTTTCTCAAGTGTGAATCATTCTGGCTTGCATGTGTGGAGGCCATCGAAACACGCCCTCTCCCTCGGTCTGTGAAGCAGTCTGTGGAGAATTCCACTTTCCCGTCAGAGGAAGTTGGTTCCCGTGAGGAGCATTCTACCATCTTTCGCGAGAGGCGCGCGGAAAGGGCCTTAGACGTCGCGGAACGCAAGCCTGGGAATCAAGCAAGATCCACCGTGCAACACGACCCTTCCAACGAAACCATTCTAACGGATGTATGGGTTCTAACACTAGGGTAATGCCGTGTCCTTGGCTTGGAGAAAGTCTTCTGTGGAGGATGCAGTGCAGCGACACTGTGGCTGTTCCACCGAGAAGCTTCCGAGCCTCTCTGTGTGGAGGCATCCCTAGAGTGCGCCAGTCTTCCGTTGAGGAAAAAGAGTGTGAAGAAAAGCGCTGCCCGCTAACATCTTGATGCCAGAAGAGAAAGCGATTTCTCCTAGAGGTGTAGAAATAGAGGACGGGTGGTTTGTCCTTAGCCATGGAATCCAGATGGCAGTGACTGCAATTTTCAGAGCCGCACAATTGTCCCGGCATGAAGCCAAGCGGCACGTCTGTGGGGCAGCATCAGGAAGGTGCCCTCTAGTTCCGCTGTTGGTAACGGTCTGCTTAGAAGAGGACGTTGAAGGAAACACTTGCTTTTTGAAGACACAAGCCTTTTCCATTATCCGAGTGTAGCCTCGAGGAAACTGCCCCAAAACAATTTCATCAACCAGAGCCTGTGGCCCATGGAACTCTAACCTGCCAGCTGGATATCTGAGGGTAGAAACACTTTCATATCTGTGTGTGGAAGGGCAGGCAAGTGGCCAGGATTCGGATGAGAGGAACTCATGCGTGGACATTGTAACTTAGAGCGAACATCAAATGAGCTCCTGTGAGAAGCCTGCAGGCCGGGAAGTGTTGAAGCGTCAGGATGAAGCCCAATCATTCCCACCGTGGAAGAAGTGTCTGCCTCAGGCACGACTCAGCGACACCCTGGATCCTTCAATCCTATACCCTGCTAGCCTCTGTGTGTTGAAGTCTCAGGAAAGGGCAATATCAGGCCCTGGGGAAAGAGTTGGGTGGAGATAGCCACTTTCGGCCACCAACGTGGTTCCTCAAAGGGGGAAGGCTTCTAGGAAGTATGTGTTGCCGTGTCAGGACAATGCCATCTCCGCCCATCGCCGAAAGATGACTGTGGAGGAAGGCACGTTCCAGGAACCTCTGGATTCCAGAAGAGAAAGCGATTTCTAGTGTACGTATGAAAAGACAGGCAAGGAGCCAGTCCCTGTCTGCGAGATCCAAGTCTGTGGAGAGTACAACTTCCGAGCCACAACAAGTTTCTCCCCAAAGGAAACTTTCTAGCCCTGGGGTGGGCAAGCTTCGGCGGGGTTCCATATCCTTGCCTCTGAGAATCAGGCCTGTGGAGAAGGTCACTTCCCGGGAGCATCTACTTTCTGGAGGTCCAAAGTTTGGGCACGGAGGTGGAAGGCGGGACTAAGGGGCGTGTCCCTGTCAGGGAGAAAGCAGTCCCTGGAGACGGCCACTTTCGTGAGCAACTCGTTCCCTCAAGCCAGAAGCATCCTGGCCTCTATTGATGAGAAGTAGCAGGATAATTCCTCAACCTCGGCCCTGCGAAATAGACTGTGGGCAATGGCACTTCCCACAAACACCGTGTCTCCAGAAGAGAATTGCCATGTCCAATCCAAAAGCGGGGAGGCCTAGGAGAGGGGCCACGGCCTCACGCTGTGAAACGGGGTTGGGGACCTGCACCATTCAGAGAACCACAAGGCTCTCCAACGAGAAGCCTTCTAGCACGCATGGGTTGAGGCCTCCTAAACGTGCCCCATTCTTCCCTCTGTGAAAGGAGCCTCTGGGCATTGCAACTGTCCCGTAAGTGGAAGTCCTCTCCTGCCAGAATCTTTGGAGCACGTTTGTCTAGAGGCACGGCCAAAGTGCCATGCCCTTCGCTCAGATCATGAGGCCTGCGAATAAAGCACGTTTCCGTGAAGAACACGACACTTCCAAACAAACGCCTCGGAGCAGATCCGTGTGTTTTCACATGAGGAAATGCCGTATCCTCCGTTGGGCGAAGGAATTATGGGGAGGAGGCCATTTCGGCAACATCGTAGTTTTTCACGCTATAAAAATCCAAGACTAGGTGTGTGCCACGATCACGAGAGGGCCATCGAATTTACCGGGAGATACGAGACGATGGAGGATCCGGTGTGCACTCACATCTTGTTTTCCCAAGAGAAAAGCCACTTCTCATAGTTGTGTGGAAGTATAGGAAAGGGGGCTTGTCCTTAGGATGAGAAACAAGACCGTGGAGAGTGCCACTTTCAGAGCACCCCAAGCATCTCTTTTGAGAAGCCTGGTTGCCCCAGTGCCTTGTCGCATCCGAAAAGTGCCTAACCTTCCATCATTGAAAACACTCTCTTTGGAATACAGCGTTCAAGTCCCCTCTTGCTTCCTGAAGATACAAAGCTTTTCCAAGGCAGGTGTTTGATTAGGAGGAAACATCCCTACACGGATCTCTGGAAAACAAGACGTGGGAATGGTCATCGTCACGGCCATCTGAATGCCGGGAGATAGATCCATTTTCATTCCTGTGTGCGGAAGCATAGGCAAGGGCCTAGACCCTATCTTTAGAAACAAGTCTCTGGAGACGAGAATGTTCAGCACACCGCAGGTGTCCTGCCGGAGAGTTGTTCTAGCATGTGTGTGTGCAAGCATCGGGAGAGTTCCATCTCCTTCCGTCTGCGAGACAAGCCTGTGGAGAAGGCCACTTGGCAATAACATTTGGTTTCCAGATTTCCAAACGAGTTCCAGGAGAGGTGCGGGACGATAGGCCAGGTAAAATGTCCCCCAGGGTTCCAGTAACAGTTCTGGGGAAGCACAGGTCCCAGGAAACACAAGTTCTTTCGGAGGAGATGCTTTCTAACATAGGTCCAGAAGTCTCTGTACATTGCCTACCCTTGCTTGTGGGAGGGAAGTTGGGTGGAATGCGAATTCCACTACCATCTTGTTTCCACAAGAGGGAAATCGATTCATTCCAATATATGCGCTGGAGCCTAGGGGAAAGGGGCGATGTCCTGACGCTTTGAGGGAAGAGTGTGGAACAGGGATCGTTGAGGAAACCACAAGTTTCTCAAACGAGGAGGCTTCTAGCATTGCCGGGGTGAAACGACCGAAACATGCACGACCCTTCCCTCAGTGAATAGGCTCTAGGGAATGCCAATTTCCCCTCAGAGGAAGATTGTCCCGGTGCGAAGCTCTCTAGCGTGTTGGTCTGGAGGCCAGCGGAGAGGGCCACATATACTTCACTAAAGAAAGCTATCTGTGAAGAAAGACAGGGTCAGTGAGGGAACCACACGTCCCACCAAAACCACTGAAACACACGGAGACGTTTTAGCTTGAGGAAAGGCCTTATGCTTGCCTTGGAGAGAATGCATTTGGGAGTACCTGTGCTGCCCCGGCGTTGGTTTGCAAAGGAGCACCTTCCTACCTGATATGTGTGGGAGTTGGCCATGTCCTTACACTTGGAGACAAGTCTGTGGAGCAAGCACCGTTCGGGGAACCACCGAGGCCTCGAGCGAGAAGCATTCCGGCCTCCATGTTCTGAAACTCCCGAAACCCGGGCTCTCTTGGCGTCTCAGAATAAATCTCTGGGGAATGCAACGTTCCCTCAGAGGAAGCATGTCCCAGCGAGACATTTTGTGGCACGTTTCTCTAGAGGTACGGGGATGTGTGGTCGCATTCAGGAGGTGCGGTGTCCTCGGCCGGGGAAACAATTCTGTGGAGAAGGCGACTTCGGCCCCAATGTGCTTTTTCAAGAAAGAAGCTTCCTTCGGCGAAAAGCGTGGAAGAATCACTGTAATGCCACCTTCTTCGCTCTGAGCAGCAGGACGGTAGGCAACCCTACTTTCCAAGCACATCTGCTTTCCAGAATGAAAAAGCCATCTCTAAGAGACGTTTCCAAGGACAGAGTTGGCGGGTCGTACTGTCCCTCGGAAACAAATGTGTGGAGAATGCCCCTTTCAGAGAACCACCATTTCTCCTGCGAGAAGCCTTCTACAATATATGTTTGGAGGCATCGGGCGGGTGTCGTGTCCATCCCTCAGTGAAAACAATGTGTCGAGAACCATGTGCCAGGTACGTATTGCTTACAGCAGGTAGCAGTTTTCTCCAGGACCTTGTGTAATGCGGAGGAGTCGGCCCTAATGGGATCTCTGAGAAACAAGGCTGCGGAGACTGGAAACTCTCCCTGCCAACTGGATATCCGAAGACGGAATCCATTTCACGTCGATGTGCGAAAGTAGACGCCAGGGGCCTTGACCTGATGCTCAAAAAGGCGTCTCTGAGTAATACAACGTGGAGCGAACAACCGGAATCTTCCCGTGTGGAGTCCTGTAGCATGGACGTGTACAAGCATGTGGAGCGGGCCCTCTCGTTCCCTCGGAGATACGAGCCCGTGGCGAATGCCACGTCGAGGTCACGTCGTTTGTCAAGAGTTCTCTGCCATTTCCAGTATCGGCCTTGAAGGACAGGCAAAGGGAAATGTCCCCGTATCGGAGTCCCCAGGATGTGGAGAAAGCAGCTGCCAGGAAACCCAAGTGCCCCCGAACGAGACGCCTTGTCACACACAGGTATGGACGCCTTGAAATGTGCGATATACTTCCTTCGGAGAAGGCGACCTTCCATGAATATCGTGTTTTCAGGAGAGAAAGCTGATGTCCAGGACGTGTGTGCAAGTCTTGGGAAGGGGCAAGGTCCTCAGGGCGAGCAGAGAATCTGTGGAGCAGGCCCCTTTCGGATAACCCCAAGTTTCTCAAGTGTGAATCATTCTGGCTTGCATGTGTGGAGGCCATCGAAACACGCCCTCTCCCTCGGTCTGTGAAGCAGTTTCTGGAGAATTCCACTTTCCCGTCAGAGGAAGTTGGTTCCCGTGAGGAGCATTCTACCATCTTTCGCGAGAGGCGCGCGGAAAGTGCCTTAGACGTCGCGGAACGCAAGCCTGGGAATAAAGCAAGATCCACCGTGCAACACGACCCTTCCAACGAAACCATTCTAACGGATGTATGGGTTCTAACACTAGGGTAATGCCGTGTCCTTGGCTTGGAGAAAGTCTTCTGTGGAGGATGCAGTGCAGCGACACTGTGGCTTTTCCACCGAGAAGCTTCCGAGCCTCTCTGTGTGGAGGCATTCCTAGAGTGCGCCAGTCTTCCGTTTGAGGAAAAAGACTGTGAAGAAAAGCGCTGCCCGCTAACATCTTGATGCCAGAAGAGAAAGCGATTTCTCCTAGAGGTGTAGAAATAGAGGACGGGTGGTTTGTCCTTAGCCATGGAATCCAGATGGCAGTGACTGCAATTTTCAGAGCCGCACAATTGTCCCGGCATGAAGCCTAGCGGCACGTCTGTGGGGCAGCATCAGGAAGGTGCCCTCTAGTTCCGCTGTTGGTAAGGGTCTGCTTAGAAGAGGACGTTGAAGGAAACACTTGCTTTTTGAAGACACAAGCCTTTTCCATTATCCGAGTGTAGCCTCGAGGAAACTGCCCAAAAACAATTTCATCAACCAGAGCCTGTGGCCCATGGAACTCTAACCTGCCAGCTGGATATCTGAGGGTAGAAACACTTTCATATCTGTGTGTGGAAGGGCAGGCAAGTGGCCAGGATTCGGATGAGAGGAACTCATGCGTGGACATTGTAACTTAGAGCGAACATCAAATGAGCTCCTGTGAGAAGCCTGCAGGCCGGGAAGTGTTGAAGCGTCAGGATGAAGCCCAATCATTCCCACCGTGGAAGAAGTGTCTGCCTCAGGCACGTCTCAGCGACACCCTGGATCCTTCAATCCTATAGCCTGCTAGCCTCTGTGTGTTGAAGTCTCAGGAAAGGGCAATATCAGGCCCTGGGAAAGAGTTGGGTGGAGATAGCCACTTTCGGCCACCAACGTGGTTCCTCAAAGGAGGAAGGCTTCTAGGAAGTATGTGTTGCCGTGTCAGGGCAATGCCATCTCCGCCCATCGCCGAAAGATGACTGTGGAGGAAGGCACGTTCCAGGAACCTCTGGATTCCAGAAGAGAAAGCGATTTCTAGTGTAGGTATGAAAAGACAGGCAAGGAGCCAGTCCCTGTCTGGGAGATCCAAGTCCGTAGAGAGTACAACTTCTGAGCCACAACAAGTTTCTCCCCAAAGGAAGTATTCTAGCCCTGGGGTGGGCAAGCTTCAGCGGGGTTCCATATCCTTGCCTCTGAGAATCAGGCCTGTGGAGAAGGTCACTTCCCGGGAGCATCTACTTTCTGGAGACCCAAAGTGTGGGCACGGAGGTGGAAGACGGGACTAAGGGGCGTGTCCCTGTCAGGGAGAAAGCAGTCCCTGGAGACGGACACTTTCGTGAGCAACTCGTTCCCTCAAGCCAGAAGCATCCTGGCCTCTATTGATGAGAAGTAGCAGGATAATTCCTCAACCTCCGCCCTGCGAAATAGACTCTGGGCAATGCCACTTCCCACAAACACCGTGTCTCCAGAAGAGAATTGCCATGTCCAATCCAAAAGCGGGGAGGCCTAGGAGAGGGGCCACGGCCTCACGCTGTGAAAAGGGGTTGGGGACCTGCACCATTCAGAGAACCACAAGGCTGTCCAACTAGAAGCCTTCTAGCACGCATGGGTTGAGGCCTCCTAAACATGCCCCATTCTTCCCTCTGTGAAAGGAGCCTCTGGGCAATGCAACTGTCCCGTAAGTGGAAGTCCTCTCCTGCCAGAATCTTTGGAGCACGTTTGTCTAGAGGCACGGCCAAAGTGCCATGCCCTTCGCTCAGATCATGAGGCCTGCGAATAAAGCACGTTTCCGTGAAGAACACGACACTTCCAAACAAACGCCGCGGAGCAGATCCGTGTGTTTTCACATGAGGAAATGCCGTATCCTCCGTTGGGCGAAGGAATGCTGGGGAGGAGGCCATTTCGGCAACATCGTAGTTTTTCACGCCATAAAAATCCCAGCCTCGGTGTGTGCCACGATCACGAGAGGGCCATCGAATTTCCCGGGAGATACGCGACGATGGAGGATCCGGTGTGCACTCACATCTTGTTTTCCCAAGAGAAAAGCCATTTCTCATAGTTATGTGGAAGAATAGGGAAGGGGGCTTGTCCTTAGGATGAGAAACAAGACCGTGGAGAGTGCCACTTTCAGAGCAACCCAAGCATCTCTTTTGAGAAGCCTCGTTGCCCCAGTGCCTTGTCGCATCCGAAAAGTGACTAACCTTCCCTCATTGAAAACACTCTCTTTGGAATACAGCGTTCAAATCCCCTCTTGCTTCCTGAAGATACAAAGCTTTTCCAAGGCAGGTGTTTGATCACGAGGAAACATCCCTAAACGGATCTCCAGAAAACAAGACGTGGGAATGGTCATCGTCACGGCCATCTGAATGCCGGAAGATTGATCCATCTTCATTCCTGTGTGCGGAAGCATAGGCAAGGGCCTAGGACCCTATCTTAGAAACAAGTCTCTGGAGACGAGAATGTTCAGCACACCGCAGGTGTCCTGCCGGAGAGGTGTTCTAGCATGGGTGTGTGCAAGCATCGGGAGAGTTCCATCTCCTTCCGTCTGCGAGACTAGCCTGCGGAGAAGGCCACTTGGCGATAACATTTGGTTTCCAGATTTCCAAACGAGTTCCAGGAGAGGTGCGGGACGATAGGCCAGGTAACATGTCCCCCAGGGTTCCAGTAACAGTTCTGGGGAAGCACAGGTCCCAGGAAACACAAGTTCTTTCCGAGGAGATGCTTTCTAATACATAGGTCCAGAAGTCTCTGTACATTGCCTACCCTTGCTTGTGGGAGGGAAGTTGGGTGGAATGCGAATTCCACTACCATCTTGTTTCCACAAGAGGGAAATCGATTCATTCCAATATATGCGCTGGAGCCTAGGGGAAAGGGGCGATGTCCTGACGCTTTGAGGGAAGAGTGTGGAACAGGCATCGTTGAGGAAACCACAAGTTTCTCAAGCGAGGAGACTTCTAGCATTGCCGGGGTGAAACGACCGAAACATGCACGACCCTTCCCTCAGTGAATAGGCTCTAGGGAATGCCAATTTCCCCTCAGAGGAAGATTGTCCCGGTGCGAAGCTCTCTAGCGTGTTGGTCTGGAGGCCAGCGGAGAGGGCCCCATATACTTCGCTAAAGAAAGCTATCTGTGAAGAAAGACAGGGTCAGTGAGGGAACCACACGTCCCACCAAACCCACTGAAACACACGGAGACGTTTTAGCCTGAGGAAAGGCCTTATCCTTGCCTTGGAGAGAATGCATTTGGGAGTACCTGTGCTGCCCCGGCGTTGGTTTGCAAAGGAGCACCTTCCTACCTGATATGTGTGGGAGTGGGCCATGTCCTTACACTTGGAGACAAGTCTGTGGAGCAAGCACCGTTCGGGGAACCACCAAGGCCTCGAGGGAGAAGCATTCCGGCCTCCATGTTCTGAAACTCCCGAAACCCGGGCTCTCTTGGCGTCTCAGAATAAATCTCTGGGGAATGCAACGTTCCCTCAGAGGAAGCATGTCCCAGCGAGACATTTTGTGGCACGTTTCTCTAGAGGTACGGGGATGTGTGGTCGCATTCAGGAGGTGCGCTGTCCTCGGCCGGGAGAAACAATTCTGTGGAGAAGGCGACTTCGGCCCCAATGTGCTTTTTCAAGAAAGAAGCTTCCTTCGGCGAAAAGCGTGGAAGAATCACTGTAATGCCACCTTCTTCGCTCTGAGCAACAGGACGGTAGGCAACCCTACTTTCCAAGCACATCTGGTTTCCAGAATGAAAAAGCCATCTCTAAGAGACGTTTCCAAGGACAGAGTTGGCGGGTCGTACTGTCCCTCAGAAACAAATGTGTGGAGAATGCCCCTTTCAGAGAACGACCATTTCTCCTGCGAGAAGCCTTCTACAATGTATGTTTGGAGGCATCAGGCGGGTGTCGTGTCCATCCCTCAGTGAAAACACTGTGTCGAGAACCATGTGCCAGGTACGTATTGCTTACAGCAGGTAGCAGTTTTCTCCAGGACCTTGTGTAATGCGGAGGATTCGGCCCTAATGGGATCTCTGAGAAACAAGGTTGCGGAGACTGGAAACTTTCCCTGCCAACTGGATATCCGAAGACGGAATCCATTTCACGTCGATGTGCGGAAGTAGACGCCAGGGGCCTTGACCTGATGCCCAGAAAGGCGTCTGTGCGTAATACAACGTGGAGCGAACAACCGGAATCTTCCCGTGTAGAGTCCTGTAGCATGGACGTGTACAAGCATCTGGAGCGGGCCCTCTCGTTCCCTCGGAGATACGAGCCCGTGGCGAATGCCACATCGAGGTCACGTCGTTTGTCAAGAGTTCTCTGCCATTTCCAGTATCGGCCTTGAAGGATAGGCAAAGGGAAATGTCCCCGTATCGGAGTCCCCAGGATGTGGAGAAAGCAGCTGCCGGGAGACCCAAGTGCCCCCGAACGAGACGCCTTCTCACACACAGTTATGGACGCTTTGGAATGTGCGATATACTTCCTTCGGAGAAGGCGACCTTCCATGAATATCGTGTTTTCAGGAGAGAAAGCTGATGTCCAGGACGTGTGTGCAAGTCTTGGGAAGGGGCAAGGTCCTTAGGGCGAGCAGAGAATCTGTGGACCAAGCCCCTTTCGGATAACCCCAAGTTTCTCAAGTGTGAATCATTCTGGCTTGCATGTGTGGAGGCCATCGAAACACGCCCTCTCCCTCGGGCTGTGAAGCAGTCTGTGGAGAATTCCACTTTCCCGTCAGAGGAAGTTGGTTCCCGTGAGGAGCATTCTACCATCTTTCGCGAGAGGCGCGCGGAAAGGGCCTTAGACGTCGCGGAACGCAAGCCTGGGAATCAAGCAAGATCCACCGTGCAACACGACCCTTCCAACGAAACCATTCTAACGGATGTATGGGTTCTAACACTAGGGTAATGCCGTGTCCTTGGCTTGGAGAAAGTCTTCTGTGGAGGATGCAGTGCAGCGACACTGTGGCTGTTCCACCGAGAAGCTTCCGAGCCTCTCTGTGTGGAGGCATCCCTAGAGTGCGCCAGTCTTCCGTTGAGGAAAAAGAGTGTGAAGAAAAGCGCTGCCCGCTAACATCTTGATGCCAGAAGAGAAAGCGATTTCTCCTAGAGGTGTAGAAATAGAGGACGGGTGGTTTGTCCTTAGCCATGGAATCCAGATGGCAGTGACTGCAATTTTCAGAGCCGCACAATTGTCCCGGCATGAAGCCAAGCGGCACGTCTGTGGGGCAGCATCAGGAAGGTGCCCTCTAGTTCCGCTGTTGGTAACGGTCTGCTTAGAAGAGGACGTTGAAGGAAACACTTGCTTTTTGAAGACACAAGCCTTTTCCATTATCCGAGTGTAGCCTCGAGGAAACTGCCCCAAAACAATTTCATCAACCAGAGCCTGTGGCCCATGGAACTCTAACCTGCCAGCTGGATATCTGAGGGTAGAAATACTTTCATATCTGTGTGTGGAAGGGCAGGCAAGTGGCCAGGATTCGGATGAGAGGAACTCATGCGTGGACATTGTAACTTAGAGCGAACATCAAATGAGCTCCTGTGAGAAGCCTGCAGGCCGGGAAGTGTTGAAGCGTCAGGATGAAGCCCAATCATTCCCACCGTGGAAGAAGTGTCTGCCTCAGGCACGACTCAGCGACACCCTGGATCCTTCAATCCTATACCCTGCTAGCCTCTGTGTGTTGAAGTCTCAGGAAAGGGCAATATCAGGCCCTGGGGAAAGACTTGGGTGGAGATAGCCACTTTCGGCCACCAACGTGGTTCCTCAAAGGGGGAAGGCTTCTAGGAAGTATGTGTTGCCGTGTCAGGACAATGCCATCTCCGCCCATCGCCGAAAGATGACTGTGGAGGAAGGCACGTTCCAGGAACCTCTGGATTCCAGAAGAGAAAGCGATTTCTAGTGTACGTATGAAAAGACAGGCAAGGAGCCAGTCCCTGTCTGCGAGATCCAAGTCTGTGGAGAGTACAACTTCCGAGCCACAACAAGTTTCTCCCCAAAGGAAACTTTCTAGCCCTGGGGTGGGCAAGCTTCGGCGGGGTTCCATATCCTTGCCTCTGAGAATCAGGCCTGTGGAGAAGGTCACTTCCCGGGAGCATCTACTTTCTGGAGGTCCAAAGTTTGGGCACGGAGGTGGAAGGCGGGACTAAGGGGCGTGTCCCTGTCAGGGAGAAAGCAGTCCCTGGAGACGGCCACTTTCGTGAGCAACTCGTTCCCTCAAGCCAGAAGCATCCTGGCCTCTATTGATGAGAAGTAGCAGGATAATTCCTCAACCTCGGCCCTGCGAAATAGACTGTGGGCAATGGCACTTCCCACAAACACCGTGTCTCCAGAAGAGAATTGCCATGTCCAATCCAAAAGCGGGGAGGCCTAGGAGAGGGGCCACGGCCTCACGCTGTGAAACGGGGTTGGGGACCTGCACCATTCAGAGAACCACAAGGCTCTCCAACGAGAAGCCTTCTAGCACGCATGGGTTGAGGCCTCCTAAACGTGCCCCATTCTTCCCTCTGTGAAAGGAGCCTCTGGGCATTGCAACTGTCCCGTAAGTGGAAGTCCTCTCCTGCCAGAATCTTTGGAGCACGTTTGTCTAGAGGCACGGCCAAAGTGCCATGCCCTTCGCTCAGATCATGAGGCCTGCGAATAAAGCACGTTTCCGTGAAGAACACGACACTTCCAAACAAACGCCTCGGAGCAGATCCGTGTGTTTTCACATGAGGAAATGCCGTATCCTCCGTTGGGCGAAGGAATTATGGGGAGGAGGCCATTTCGGCAACATCGTAGTTTTTCACGCTATAAAAATCCAAGACTAGGTGTGTGCCACGATCACGAGAGGGCCATCGAATTTACCGGGAGATACGAGACGATGGAGGATCCGGTGTGCACTCACATCTTGTTTTCCCAAGAGAAAAGCCACTTCTCATAGTTGTGTGGAAGTATAGGAAAGGGGGCTTGTCCTTAGGATGAGAAACAAGACCGTGGAGAGTGCCACTTTCAGAGCACCCCAAGCATCTCTTTTGAGAAGCCTGGTTGCCCCAGTGCCTTGTCGCATCCGAAAAGTGCCTAACCTTCCATCATTGAAAACACTCTCTTTGGAATACAGCGTTCAAGTCCCCTCTTGCTTCCTGAAGATACAAAGCTTTTCCAAGGCAGGTGTTTGATTAGGAGGAAACATCCCTACACGGATCTCTGGAAAACAAGACGTGGGAATGGTCATCGTCACGGCCATCTGAATGCCGGGAGATAGATCCATTTTCATTCCTGTGTGCGGAAGCATAGGCAAGGGCCTAGACCCTATCTTTAGAAACAAGTCTCTGGAGACGAGAATGTTCAGCACACCGCAGGTGTCCTGCCGGAGAGTTGTTCTAGCATGTGTGTGTGCAAGCATCGGGAGAGTTCCATCTCCTTCCGTCTGCGAGACAAGCCTGTGGAGAAGGCCACTTGGCAATAACATTTGGTTTCCAGATTTCCAAACGAGTTCCAGGAGAGGTGCGGGACGATAGGCCAGGTAAAATGTCCCCCAGGGTTCCAGTAACAGTTCTGGGGAAGCACAGGTCCCAGGAAACACAAGTTCTTTCGGAGGAGATGCTTTCTAACATAGGTCCAGAAGTCTCTGTACATTGCCTACCCTTGCTTGTGGGAGGGAAGTTGGGTGGAATGCGAATTCCACTACCATCTTGTTTCCACAAGAGGGAAATCGATTCATTCCAATATATGCGCTGGAGCCTAGGGGAAAGGGGCGATGTCCTGACGCTTTGAGGGAAGAGTGTGGAACAGGGATCGTTGAGGAAACCACAAGTTTCTCAAACGAGGAGGCTTCTAGCATTGCCGGGGTGAAACGACCGAAACATGCACGACCCTTCCCTCAGTGAATAGGCTCTAGGGAATGCCAATTTCCCCTCAGAGGAAGATTGTCCCGGTGCGAAGCTCTCTAGCGTGTTGGTCTGGAGGCCAGCGGAGAGGGCCACATATACTTCACTAAAGAAAGCTATCTGTGAAGAAAGACAGGGTCAGTGAGGGAACCACACGTCCCACCAAAACCACTGAAACACACGGAGACGTTTTAGCTTGAGGAAAGGCCTTATGCTTGCCTTGGAGAGAATGCATTTGGGAGTACCTGTGCTGCCCCGGCGTTGGTTTGCAAAGGAGCACCTTCCTACCTGATATGTGTGGGAGTTGGCCATGTCCTTACACTTGGAGACAAGTCTGTGGAGCAAGCACCGTTCGGGGAACCACCGAGGCCTCGAGCGAGAAGCATTCCGGCCTCCATGTTCTGAAACTCCCGAAACCCGGGCTCTCTTGGCGTCTCAGAATAAATCTCTGGGGAATGCAACGTTCCCTCAGAGGAAGCATGTCCCAGCGAGACATTTTGTGGCACGTTTCTCTAGAGGTACGGGGATGTGTGGTCGCATTCAGGAGGTGCGGTGTCCTCGGCCGGGGAAACAATTCTGTGGAGAAGGCGACTTCGGCCCCAATGTGCTTTTTCAAGAAAGAAGCTTCCTTCGGCGAAAAGCGTGGAAGAATCACTGTAATGCCACCTTCTTCGCTCTGAGCAGCAGGACGGTAGGCAACCCTACTTTCCAAGCACATCTGCTTTCCAGAATGAAAAAGCCATCTCTAAGAGACGTTTCCAAGGACAGAGTTGGCGGGTCGTACTGTCCCTCGGAAACAAATGTGTGGAGAATGCCCCTTTCAGAGAACCACCATTTCTCCTGCGAGAAGCCTTCTACAATATATGTTTGGAGGCATCGGGCGGGTGTCGTGTCCATCCCTCAGTGAAAACAATGTGTCGAGAACCATGTGCCAGGTACGTATTGCTTACAGCAGGTAGCAGTTTTCTCCAGGACCTTGTGTAATGCGGAGGAGTCGGCCCTAATGGGATCTCTGAGAAACAAGGCTGCGGAGACTGGAAACTTTCCCTGCCAACTGGATATCCGAAGACGGAATCCATTTCACGTCGATGTGCGAAAGTAGACGCCAGGGGCCTTGACCTGATGCTCAAAAAGGCGTCTCTGAGTAATACAACGTGGAGCGAACAACCGGAATCTTCCCGTGTGGAGTCCTGTAGCATGGACGTGTACAAGCATGTGGAGCGGGCCCTCTCGTTCCCTCGGAGATACGAGCCCGTGGCGAATGCCACGTCGAGGTCACGTCGTTTGTCAAGAGTTCTCTGCCATTTCCAGTATCGGCCTTGAAGGACAGGCAAAGGGAAATGTCCCCGTATCGGAGTCCCCAGGATGTGGAGAAAGCAGCTGCCAGGAAACCCAAGTGCCCCCGAACGAGACGCCTTGTCACACACAGGTATGGACGCCTTGAAATGTGCGATATACTTCCTTCGGAGAAGGCGACCTTCCATGAATATCGTGTTTTCAGGAGAGAAAGCTGATGTCCAGGACGTGTGTGCAAGTCTTGGGAAGGGGCAAGGTCCTCAGGGCGAGCAGAGAATCTGTGGAGCAGGCCCCTTTCGGATAACCCCAAGTTTCTCAAGTGTGAATCATTCTGGCTTGCATGTGTGGAGGCCATCGAAACACGCCCTCTCCCTCGGTCTGTGAAGCAGTTTCTGGAGAATTCCACTTTCCCGTCAGAGGAAGTTGGTTCCCGTGAGGAGCATTCTACCATCTTTCGCGAGAGGCGCGCGGAAAGTGCCTTAGACGTCGCGGAACGCAAGCCTGGGAATAAAGCAAGATCCACCGTGCAACACGACCCTTCCAACGAAACCATTCTAACGGATGTATGGGTTCTAACACTAGGGTAATGCCGTGTCCTTGGCTTGGAGAAAGTCTTCTGTGGAGGATGCAGTGCAGCGACACTGTGGCTTTTCCACCGAGAAGCTTCCGAGCCTCTCTGTGTGGAGGCATTCCTAGAGTGCGCCAGTCTTCCGTTTGAGGAAAAAGACTGTGAAGAAAAGCGCTGCCCGCTAACATCTTGATGCCAGAAGAGAAAGCGATTTCTCCTAGAGGTGTAGAAATAGAGGACGGGTGGTTTGTCCTTAGCCATGGAATCCAGATGGCAGTGACTGCAATTTTCAGAGCCGCACAATTGTCCCGGCATGAAGCCTAGCGGCACGTCTGTGGGGCAGCATCAGGAAGGTGCCCTCTAGTTCCGCTGTTGGTAAGGGTCTGCTTAGAAGAGGACGTTGAAGGAAACACTTGCTTTTTGAAGACACAAGCCTTTTCCATTATCCGAGTGTAGCCTCGAGGAAACTGCCCAAAAACAATTTCATCAACCAGAGCCTGTGGCCCATGGAACTCTAACCTGCCAGCTGGATATCTGAGGGTAGAAACACTTTCATATCTGTGTGTGGAAGGGCAGGCAAGTGGCCAGGATTCGGATGAGAGGAACTCATGCGTGGACATTGTAACTTAGAGCGAACATCAAATGAGCTCCTGTGAGAAGCCTGCAGGCCGGGAAGTGTTGAAGCGTCAGGATGAAGCCCAATCATTCCCACCGTGGAAGAAGTGTCTGCCTCAGGCACGTCTCAGCGACACCCTGGATCCTTCAATCCTATAGCCTGCTAGCCTCTGTGTGTTGAAGTCTCAGGAAAGGGCAATATCAGGCCCTGGGAAAGAGTTGGGTGGAGATAGCCACTTTCGGCCACCAACGTGGTTCCTCAAAGGAGGAAGGCTTCTAGGAAGTATGTGTTGCCGTGTCAGGGCAATGCCATCTCCGCCCATCGCCGAAAGATGACTGTGGAGGAAGGCACGTTCCAGGAACCTCTGGATTCCAGAAGAGAAAGCGATTTCTAGTGTAGGTATGAAAAGACAGGCAAGGAGCCAGTCCCTGTCTGGGAGATCCAAGTCCGTAGAGAGTACAACTTCTGAGCCACAACAAGTTTCTCCCCAAAGGAAGTATTCTAGCCCTGGGGTGGGCAAGCTTCAGCGGGGTTCCATATCCTTGCCTCTGAGAATCAGGCCTGTGGAGAAGGTCACTTCCCGGGAGCATCTACTTTCTGGAGACCCAAAGTGTGGGCACGGAGGTGGAAGACGGGACTAAGGGGCGTGTCCCTGTCAGGGAGAAAGCAGTCCCTGGAGACGGACACTTTCGTGAGCAACTCGTTCCCTCAAGCCAGAAGCATCCTGGCCTCTATTGATGAGAAGTAGCAGGATAATTCCTCAACCTCCGCCCTGCGAAATAGACTCTGGGCAATGCCACTTCCCACAAACACCGTGTCTCCAGAAGAGAATTGCCATGTCCAATCCAAAAGCGGGGAGGCCTAGGAGAGGGGCCACGGCCTCACGCTGTGAAAAGGGGTTGGGGACCTGCACCATTCAGAGAACCACAAGGCTGTCCAACTAGAAGCCTTCTAGCACGCATGGGTTGAGGCCTCCTAAACATGCCCCATTCTTCCCTCTGTGAAAGGAGCCTCTGGGCAATGCAACTGTCCCGTAAGTGGAAGTCCTCTCCTGCCAGAATCTTTGGAGCACGTTTGTCTAGAGGCACGGCCAAAGTGCCATGCCCTTCGCTCAGATCATGAGGCCTGCGAATAAAGCACGTTTCCGTGAAGAACACGACACTTCCAAACAAACGCCGCGGAGCAGATCCGTGTGTTTTCACATGAGGAAATGCCGTATCCTCCGTTGGGCGAAGGAATGCTGGGGAGGAGGCCATTTCGGCAACATCGTAGTTTTTCACGCCATAAAAATCCCAGCCTCGGTGTGTGCCACGATCACGAGAGGGCCATCGAATTTCCCGGGAGATACGCGACGATGGAGGATCCGGTGTGCACTCACATCTTGTTTTCCCAAGAGAAAAGCCATTTCTCATAGTTATGTGGAAGAATAGGGAAGGGGGCTTGTCCTTAGGATGAGAAACAAGACCGTGGAGAGTGCCACTTTCAGAGCAACCCAAGCATCTCTTTTGAGAAGCCTCGTTGCCCCAGTGCCTTGTCGCATCCGAAAAGTGACTAACCTTCCCTCATTGAAAACACTCTCTTTGGAATACAGCGTTCAAATCCCCTCTTGCTTCCTGAAGATACAAAGCTTTTCCAAGGCAGGTGTTTGATCACGAGGAAACATCCCTAAACGGATCTCCAGAAAACAAGACGTGGGAATGGTCATCGTCACGGCCATCTGAATGCCGGAAGATTGATCCATCTTCATTCCTGTGTGCGGAAGCATAGGCAAGGGCCTAGGACCCTATCTTAGAAACAAGTCTCTGGAGACGAGAATGTTCAGCACACCGCAGGTGTCCTGCCGGAGAGGTGTTCTAGCATGGGTGTGTGCAAGCATCGGGAGAGTTCCATCTCCTTCCGTCTGCGAGACTAGCCTGCGGAGAAGGCCACTTGGCGATAACATTTGGTTTCCAGATTTCCAAACGAGTTCCAGGAGAGGTGCGGGACGATAGGCCAGGTAACATGTCCCCCAGGGTTCCAGTAACAGTTCTGGGGAAGCACAGGTCCCAGGAAACACAAGTTCTTTCCGAGGAGATGCTTTCTAATACATAGGTCCAGAAGTCTCTGTACATTGCCTACCCTTGCTTGTGGGAGGGAAGTTGGGTGGAATGCGAATTCCACTACCATCTTGTTTCCACAAGAGGGAAATCGATTCATTCCAATATATGCGCTGGAGCCTAGGGGAAAGGGGCGATGTCCTGACGCTTTGAGGGAAGAGTGTGGAACAGGCATCGTTGAGGAAACCACAAGTTTCTCAAGCGAGGAGACTTCTAGCATTGCCGGGGTGAAACGACCGAAACATGCACGACCCTTCCCTCAGTGAATAGGCTCTAGGGAATGCCAATTTCCCCTCAGAGGAAGATTGTCCCGGTGCGAAGCTCTCTAGCGTGTTGGTCTGGAGGCCAGCGGAGAGGGCCCCATATACTTCGCTAAAGAAAGCTATCTGTGAAGAAAGACAGGGTCAGTGAGGGAACCACACGTCCCACCAAACCCACTGAAACACACGGAGACGTTTTAGCCTGAGGAAAGGCCTTATCCTTGCCTTGGAGAGAATGCATTTGGGAGTACCTGTGCTGCCCCGGCGTTGGTTTGCAAAGGAGCACCTTCCTACCTGATATGTGTGGGAGTGGGCCATGTCCTTACACTTGGAGACAAGTCTGTGGAGCAAGCACCGTTCGGGGAACCACCAAGGCCTCGAGGGAGAAGCATTCCGGCCTCCATGTTCTGAAACTCCCGAAACCCGGGCTCTCTTGGCGTCTCAGAATAAATCTCTGGGGAATGCAACGTTCCCTCAGAGGAAGCATGTCCCAGCGAGACATTTTGTGGCACGTTTCTCTAGAGGTACGGGGATGTGTGGTCGCATTCAGGAGGTGCGCTGTCCTCGGCCGGGAGAAACAATTCTGTGGAGAAGGCGACTTCGGCCCCAATGTGCTTTTTCAAGAAAGAAGCTTCCTTCGGCGAAAAGCGTGGAAGAATCACTGTAATGCCACCTTCTTCGCTCTGAGCAACAGGACGGTAGGCAACCCTACTTTCCAAGCACATCTGGTTTCCAGAATGAAAAAGCCATCTCTAAGAGACGTTTCCAAGGACAGAGTTGGCGGGTCGTACTGTCCCTCAGAAACAAATGTGTGGAGAATGCCCCTTTCAGAGAACGACCATTTCTCCTGCGAGAAGCCTTCTACAATGTATGTTTGGAGGCATCAGGCGGGTGTCGTGTCCATCCCTCAGTGAAAACACTGTGTCGAGAACCATGTGCCAGGTACGTATTGCTTACAGCAGGTAGCAGTTTTCTCCAGGACCTTGTGTAATGCGGAGGATTCGGCCCTAATGGGATCTCTGAGAAACAAGGTTGCGGAGACTGGAAACTTTCCCTGCCAACTGGATATCCGAAGACGGAATCCATTTCACGTCGATGTGCGGAAGTAGACGCCAGGGGCCTTGACCTGATGCCCAGAAAGGCGTCTGTGCGTAATACAACGTGGAGCGAACAACCGGAATCTTCCCGTGTAGAGTCCTGTAGCATGGACGTGTACAAGCATCTGGAGCGGGCCCTCTCGTTCCCTCGGAGATACGAGCCCGTGGCGAATGCCACATCGAGGTCACGTCGTTTGTCAAGAGTTCTCTGCCATTTCCAGTATCGGCCTTGAAGGATAGGCAAAGGGAAATGTCCCCGTATCGGAGTCCCCAGGATGTGGAGAAAGCAGCTGCCGGGAGACCCAAGTGCCCCCGAACGAGACGCCTTCTCACACACAGTTATGGACGCTTTGGAATGTGCGATATACTTCCTTCGGAGAAGGCGACCTTCCATGAATATCGTGTTTTCAGGAGAGAAAGCTGATGTCCAGGACGTGTGTGCAAGTCTTGGGAAGGGGCAAGGTCCTTAGGGCGAGCAGAGAATCTGTGGACCAAGCCCCTTTCGGATAACCCCAAGTTTCTCAAGTGTGAATCATTCTGGCTTGCATGTGTGGAGGCCATCGAAACACGCCCTCTCCCTCGGTCTGTGAAGCAGTCTGTGGAGAATTCCACTTTCCCGTCAGAGGAAGTTGGTTCCCGTGAGGAGCATTCTACCATCTTTCGCGAGAGGCGCGCGGAAAGGGCCTTAGACGTCGCGGAACGCAAGCCTGGGAATCAAGCAAGATCCACCGTGCAACACGACCCTTCCAACGAAACCATTCTAACGGATGTATGGGTTCTAACACTAGGGTAATGCCGTGTCCTTGGCTTGGAGAAAGTCTTCTGTGGAGGATGCAGTGCAGCGACACTGTGGCTGTTCCACCGAGAAGCTTCCGAGCCTCTCTGTGTGGAGGCATCCCTAGAGTGCGCCAGTCTTCCGTTGAGGAAAAAGAGTGTGAAGAAAAGCGCTGCCCGCTAACATCTTGATGCCAGAAGAGAAAGCGATTTCTCCTAGAGGTGTAGAAATAGAGGACGGGTGGTTTGTCCTTAGCCATGGAATCCAGATGGCAGTGACTGCAATTTTCAGAGCCGCACAATTGTCCCGGCATGAAGCCAAGCGGCACGTCTGTGGGGCAGCATCAGGAAGGTGCCCTCTAGTTCCGCTGTTGGTAACGGTCTGCTTAGAAGAGGACGTTGAAGGAAACACTTGCTTTTTGAAGACACAAGCCTTTTCCATTATCCGAGTGTAGCCTCGAGGAAACTGCCCCAAAACAATTTCATCAACCAGAGCCTGTGGCCCATGGAACTCTAACCTGCCAGCTGGATATCTGAGGGTAGAAATACTTTCATATCTGTGTGTGGAAGGGCAGGCAAGTGGCCAGGATTCGGATGAGAGGAACTCATGCGTGGACATTGTAACTTAGAGCGAACATCAAATGAGCTCCTGTGAGAAGCCTGCAGGCCGGGAAGTGTTGAAGCGTCAGGATGAAGCCCAATCATTCCCACCGTGGAAGAAGTGTCTGCCTCAGGCACGACTCAGCGACACCCTGGATCCTTCAATCCTATACCCTGCTAGCCTCTGTGTGTTGAAGTCTCAGGAAAGGGCAATATCAGGCCCTGGGGAAAGAGTTGGGTGGAGATAGCCACTTTCGGCCACCAACGTGGTTCCTCAAAGGGGGAAGGCTTCTAGGAAGTATGTGTTGCCGTGTCAGGACAATGCCATCTCCGCCCATCGCCGAAAGATGACTGTGGAGGAAGGCACGTTCCAGGAACCTCTGGATTCCAGAAGAGAAAGCGATTTCTAGTGTACGTATGAAAAGACAGGCAAGGAGCCAGTCCCTGTCTGCGAGATCCAAGTCTGTGGAGAGTACAACTTCCGAGCCACAACAAGTTTCTCCCCAAAGGAAACTTTCTAGCCCTGGGGTGGGCAAGCTTCGGCGGGGTTCCATATCCTTGCCTCTGAGAATCAGGCCTGTGGAGAAGGTCACTTCCCGGGAGCATCTACTTTCTGGAGGTCCAAAGTTTGGGCACGGAGGTGGAAGGCGGGACTAAGGGGCGTGTCCCTGTCAGGGAGAAAGCAGTCCCTGGAGACGGCCACTTTCGTGAGCAACTCGTTCCCTCAAGCCAGAAGCATCCTGGCCTCTATTGATGAGAAGTAGCAGGATAATTCCTCAACCTCGGCCCTGCGAAATAGACTGTGGGCAATGGCACTTCCCACAAACACCGTGTCTCCAGAAGAGAATTGCCATGTCCAATCCAAAAGCGGGGAGGCCTAGGAGAGGGGCCACGGCCTCACGCTGTGAAACGGGGTTGGGGACCTGCACCATTCAGAGAACCACAAGGCTCTCCAACGAGAAGCCTTCTAGCACGCATGGGTTGAGGCCTCCTAAACGTGCCCCATTCTTCCCTCTGTGAAAGGAGCCTCTGGGCATTGCAACTGTCCCGTAAGTGGAAGTCCTCTCCTGCCAGAATCTTTGGAGCACGTTTGTCTAGAGGCACGGCCAAAGTGCCATGCCCTTCGCTCAGATCATGAGGCCTGCGAATAAAGCACGTTTCCGTGAAGAACACGACACTTCCAAACAAACGCCTCGGAGCAGATCCGTGTGTTTTCACATGAGGAAATGCCGTATCCTCCGTTGGGCGAAGGAATTATGGGGAGGAGGCCATTTCGGCAACATCGTAGTTTTTCACGCTATAAAAATCCAAGACTAGGTGTGTGCCACGATCACGAGAGGGCCATCGAATTTACCGGGAGATACGAGACGATGGAGGATCCGGTGTGCACTCACATCTTGTTTTCCCAAGAGAAAAGCCACTTCTCATAGTTGTGTGGAAGTATAGGAAAGGGGGCTTGTCCTTAGGATGAGAAACAAGACCGTGGAGAGTGCCACTTTCAGAGCACCCCAAGCATCTCTTTTGAGAAGCCTGGTTGCCCCAGTGCCTTGTCGCATCCGAAAAGTGCCTAACCTTCCATCATTGAAAACACTCTCTTTGGAATACAGCGTTCAAGTCCCCTCTTGCTTCCTGAAGATACAAAGCTTTTCCAAGGCAGGTGTTTGATTAGGAGGAAACATCCCTACACGGATCTCTGGAAAACAAGACGTGGGAATGGTCATCGTCACGGCCATCTGAATGCCGGGAGATAGATCCATTTTCATTCCTGTGTGCGGAAGCATAGGCAAGGGCCTAGACCCTATCTTTAGAAACAAGTCTCTGGAGACGAGAATGTTCAGCACACCGCAGGTGTCCTGCCGGAGAGTTGTTCTAGCATGTGTGTGTGCAAGCATCGGGAGAGTTCCATCTCCTTCCGTCTGCGAGACAAGCCTGTGGAGAAGGCCACTTGGCAATAACATTTGGTTTCCAGATTTCCAAACGAGTTCCAGGAGAGGTGCGGGACGATAGGCCAGGTAAAATGTCCCCCAGGGTTCCAGTAACAGTTCTGGGGAAGCACAGGTCCCAGGAAACACAAGTTCTTTCGGAGGAGATGCTTTCTAACATAGGTCCAGAAGTCTCTGTACATTGCCTACCCTTGCTTGTGGGAGGGAAGTTGGGTGGAATGCGAATTCCACTACCATCTTGTTTCCACAAGAGGGAAATCGATTCATTCCAATATATGCGCTGGAGCCTAGGGGAAAGGGGCGATGTCCTGACGCTTTGAGGGAAGAGTGTGGAACAGGGATCGTTGAGGAAACCACAAGTTTCTCAAACGAGGAGGCTTCTAGCATTGCCGGGGTGAAACGACCGAAACATGCACGACCCTTCCCTCAGTGAATAGGCTCTAGGGAATGCCAATTTCCCCTCAGAGGAAGATTGTCCCGGTGCGAAGCTCTCTAGCGTGTTGGTCTGGAGGCCAGCGGAGAGGGCCACATATACTTCACTAAAGAAAGCTATCTGTGAAGAAAGACAGGGTCAGTGAGGGAACCACACGTCCCACCAAAACCACTGAAACACACGGAGACGTTTTAGCTTGAGGAAAGGCCTTATGCTTGCCTTGGAGAGAATGCATTTGGGAGTACCTGTGCTGCCCCGGCGTTGGTTTGCAAAGGAGCACCTTCCTACCTGATATGTGTGGGAGTTGGCCATGTCCTTACACTTGGAGACAAGTCTGTGGAGCAAGCACCGTTCGGGGAACCACCGAGGCCTCGAGCGAGAAGCATTCCGGCCTCCATGTTCTGAAACTCCCGAAACCCGGGCTCTCTTGGCGTCTCAGAATAAATCTCTGGGGAATGCAACGTTCCCTCAGAGGAAGCATGTCCCAGCGAGACATTTTGTGGCACGTTTCTCTAGAGGTACGGGGATGTGTGGTCGCATTCAGGAGGTGCGGTGTCCTCGGCCGGGGAAACAATTCTGTGGAGAAGGCGACTTCGGCCCCAATGTGCTTTTTCAAGAAAGAAGCTTCCTTCGGCGAAAAGCGTGGAAGAATCACTGTAATGCCACCTTCTTCGCTCTGAGCAGCAGGACGGTAGGCAACCCTACTTTCCAAGCACATCTGCTTTCCAGAATGAAAAAGCCATCTCTAAGAGACGTTTCCAAGGACAGAGTTGGCGGGTCGTACTGTCCCTCGGAAACAAATGTGTGGAGAATGCCCCTTTCAGAGAACCACCATTTCTCCTGCGAGAAGCCTTCTACAATATATGTTTGGAGGCATCGGGCGGGTGTCGTGTCCATCCCTCAGTGAAAACAATGTGTCGAGAACCATGTGCCAGGTACGTATTGCTTACAGCAGGTAGCAGTTTTCTCCAGGACCTTGTGTAATGCGGAGGAGTCGGCCCTAATGGGATCTCTGAGAAACAAGGCTGCGGAGACTGGAAACTTTCCCTGCCAACTGGATATCCGAAGACGGAATCCATTTCACGTCGATGTGCGAAAGTAGACGCCAGGGGCCTTGACCTGATGCTCAAAAAGGCGTCTCTGAGTAATACAACGTGGAGCGAACAACCGGAATCTTCCCGTGTGGAGTCCTGTAGCATGGACGTGTACAAGCATGTGGAGCGGGCCCTCTCGTTCCCTCGGAGATACGAGCCCGTGGCGAATGCCACGTCGAGGTCACGTCGTTTGTCAAGAGTTCTCTGCCATTTCCAGTATCGGCCTTGAAGGACAGGCAAAGGGAAATGTCCCCGTATCGGAGTCCCCAGGATGTGGAGAAAGCAGCTGCCAGGAAACCCAAGTGCCCCCGAACGAGACGCCTTGTCACACACAGGTATGGACGCCTTGAAATGTGCGATATACTTCCTTCGGAGAAGGCGACCTTCCATGAATATCGTGTTTTCAGGAGAGAAAGCTGATGTCCAGGACGTGTGTGCAAGTCTTGGGAAGGGGCAAGGTCCTCAGGGCGAGCAGAGAATCTGTGGAGGAGGCCCCTTTCGGATAACCCCAAGTTTCTCAAGTGTGAATCATTCTGGCTTGCATGTGTGGAGGCCATCGAAACACGCCCTCTCCCTCGGTCTGTGAAGCAGTTTCTGGAGAATTCCACTTTCCCGTCAGAGGAAGTTGGTTCCCGTGAGGAGCATTCTACCATCTTTCGCGAGAGGCGCGCGGAAAGTGCCTTAGACGTCGCGGAACGCAAGCCTGGGAATAAAGCAAGATCCACCGTGCAACACGACCCTTCCAACGAAACCATTCTAACGGATGTATGGGTTCTAACACTAGGGTAATGCCGTGTCCTTGGCTTGGAGAAAGTCTTCTGTGGAGGATGCAGTGCAGCGACACTGTGGCTTTTCCACCGAGAAGCTTCCGAGCCTCTCTGTGTGGAGGCATTCCTAGAGTGCGCCAGTCTTCCGTTTGAGGAAAAAGACTGTGAAGAAAAGCGCTGCCCGCTAACATCTTGATGCCAGAAGAGAAAGCGATTTCTCCTAGAGGTGTAGAAATAGAGGACGGGTGGTTTGTCCTTAGCCATGGAATCCAGATGGCAGTGACTGCAATTTTCAGAGCCGCACAATTGTCCCGGCATGAAGCCTAGCGGCACGTCTGTGGGGCAGCATCAGGAAGGTGCCCTCTAGTTCCGCTGTTGGTAAGGGTCTGCTTAGAAGAGGACGTTGAAGGAAACACTTGCTTTTTGAAGACACAAGCCTTTTCCATTATCCGAGTGTAGCCTCGAGGAAACTGCCCAAAAACAATTTCATCAACCAGAGCCTGTGGCCCATGGAACTCTAACCTGCCAGCTGGATATCTGAGGGTAGAAACACTTTCATATCTGTGTGTGGAAGGGCAGGCAAGTGGCCAGGATTCGGATGAGAGGAACTCATGCGTGGACATTGTAACTTAGAGCGAACATCAAATGAGCTCCTGTGAGAAGCCTGCAGGCCGGGAAGTGTTGAAGCGTCAGGATGAAGCCCAATCATTCCCACCGTGGAAGAAGTGTCTGCCTCAGGCACGTCTCAGCGACACCCTGGATCCTTCAATCCTATAGCCTGCTAGCCTCTGTGTGTTGAAGTCTCAGGAAAGGGCAATATCAGGCCCTGGGAAAGAGTTGGGTGGAGATAGCCACTTTCGGCCACCAACGTGGTTCCTCAAAGGAGGAAGGCTTCTAGGAAGTATGTGTTGCCGTGTCAGGGCAATGCCATCTCCGCCCATCGCCGAAAGATGACTGTGGAGGAAGGCACGTTCCAGGAACCTCTGGATTCCAGAAGAGAAAGCGATTTCTAGTGTAGGTATGAAAAGACAGGCAAGGAGCCAGTCCCTGTCTGGGAGATCCAAGTCCGTAGAGAGTACAACTTCTGAGCCACAACAAGTTTCTCCCCAAAGGAAGTATTCTAGCCCTGGGGTGGGCAAGCTTCAGCGGGGTTCCATATCCTTGCCTCTGAGAATCAGGCCTGTGGAGAAGGTCACTTCCCGGGAGCATCTACTTTCTGGAGACCCAAAGTGTGGGCACGGAGGTGGAAGACGGGACTAAGGGGCGTGTCCCTGTCAGGGAGAAAGCAGTCCCTGGAGACGGACACTTTCGTGAGCAACTCGTTCCCTCAAGCCAGAAGCATCCTGGCCTCTATTGATGAGAAGTAGCAGGATAATTCCTCAACCTCCGCCCTGCGAAATAGACTCTGGGCAATGCCACTTCCCACAAACACCGTGTCTCCAGAAGAGAATTGCCATGTCCAATCCAAAAGCGGGGAGGCCTAGGAGAGGGGCCACGGCCTCACGCTGTGAAAAGGGGTTGGGGACCTGCACCATTCAGAGAACCACAAGGCTGTCCAACTAGAAGCCTTCTAGCACGCATGGGTTGAGGCCTCCTAAACATGCCCCATTCTTCCCTCTGTGAAAGGAGCCTCTGGGCAATGCAACTGTCCCGTAAGTGGAAGTCCTCTCCTGCCAGAATCTTTGGAGCACGTTTGTCTAGAGGCACGGCCAAAGTGCCATGCCCTTCGCTCAGATCATGAGGCCTGCGAATAAAGCACGTTTCCGTGAAGAACACGACACTTCCAAACAAACGCCGCGGAGCAGATCCGTGTGTTTTCACATGAGGAAATGCCGTATCCTCCGTTGGGCGAAGGAATGCTGGGGAGGAGGCCATTTCGGCAACATCGTAGTTTTTCACGCCATAAAAATCCCAGCCTCGGTGTGTGCCACGATCACGAGAGGGCCATCGAATTTCCCGGGAGATACGCGACGATGGAGGATCCGGTGTGCACTCACATCTTGTTTTCCCAAGAGAAAAGCCATTTCTCATAGTTATGTGGAAGAATAGGGAAGGGGGCTTGTCCTTAGGATGAGAAACAAGACCGTGGAGAGTGCCACTTTCAGAGCAACCCAAGCATCTCTTTTGAGAAGCCTCGTTGCCCCAGTGCCTTGTCGCATCCGAAAAGTGACTAACCTTCCCTCATTGAAAACACTCTCTTTGGAATACAGCGTTCAAATCCCCTCTTGCTTCCTGAAGATACAAAGCTTTTCCAAGGCAGGTGTTTGATCACGAGGAAACATCCCTAAACGGATCTCCAGAAAACAAGACGTGGGAATGGTCATCGTCACGGCCATCTGAATGCCGGAAGATTGATCCATCTTCATTCCTGTGTGCGGAAGCATAGGCAAGGGCCTAGGACCCTATCTTAGAAACAAGTCTCTGGAGACGAGAATGTTCAGCACACCGCAGGTGTCCTGCCGGAGAGGTGTTCTAGCATGGGTGTGTGCAAGCATCGGGAGAGTTCCATCTCCTTCCGTCTGCGAGAAAAGCCTGCGGAGAAGGCCACTTGGCGATAACATTTGGTTTCCAGATTTCCAAACGAGTTCCAGGAGAGTTGCGGGACGATAGGCCAGGTAACATATCCCCCAGGGTTCCAGTAACAGTTCTGGGGAAGCACAGGTCCCAGGAAACACAAGTTCTTTCCGAGGAGATGCTTTCTAATACATAGGTCCAGAAGTCTCTGTACATTGCCTACCCTTGCTTGTGGCAGGGAAGTTGGGTGGAATGCGAATTCCACTACCATCTTGTTTCCACAAGAGGGAAATCGATTCATTCCAATATATGCGCTGGAGCCTAGGGGAAAGGGGCGATGTCCTGACGCTTTGAGGGAAGAGTGTGGAACAGGCATCGTTGAGGAAACCACAAGTTTCTCAAGCGAGGAGCCTTCTAGCATTGCCGGGGTGAAACGACCGAAACATGCACGACCCTTCCCTCAGTGAATAGGCTCTAGGGAAAGCCAATTTCCCCTCAGAGGAAGATTGTCCCGGTGCGAAGCTCTCTAGCGTGTTGGTCTGGAGGCCAGCGGAGAGGGCCCCATATACTTCGCTAAAGAAAGCTATCTGTGAAGAAAGACAGGGTCAGTGAGGGAACCACACGTCCCACCAAACCCACTGAAACACACGGAGACGTTTTAGCCTGAGGAAAGGCCTTATCCTTGCCTTGGAGAGAATGCATTTGGGAGTACCTGTGCTGCCCCGGCGTTGGTTTGCAAAGGAGCACCTTCCTAACTGATATGTGTGGGAGTGGGCCATGTCCTTACACTTGGAGACAAGTCTGTGGAGCAAGCACCGTTCGGGGAACCACCAAGGCCTCGAGCGAGAAGCATTCCGGCCTCCATGTTCTGAAACTCCCGAAACCCGGGCTCTCTTGGCGTCTCAGAATAAATCTCTGGGGAATGCAACGTTCCCTCAGAGGAAGCATGTCCCAGAGAGACATTTTGTGGCACGTTTCTCTAGAGGTACGGGGATGTGTGGTCGCATTCAGGAGGTGCGGTGTCCTCGGCCGGGAGGAACAATTCTGTGGAGAAGGCGACTTCGGCCCCAATGTGCTTTTTCAAGAAAGAAGCTTCCTTCGGCGAAAAGCGTGGAAGAATCACTGTAATGCCACCTTCTTCGCTCTGAGCAGCAGGACGGTAGGCAACCCTACTTTCCAAGCACACCTGCTTTCCAGAATGAAAAAGCCATCTCTAAGAGACGTTTCCAAGGACAGAGTTGGCGGGTCGTACTGTCCCTCAGAAACAAATGTGTGGAGAATGCCCCTTTCAGAGGACCACCATTTCTCCTGCGAAAAGCCTTCTACAATGTATGTTTGGAGGCATGAGGCGGGTGTCGTGTCCATCCCTCAGTGAAAACACTGTGTCGAGAACCATGTGCCAGGTACGTATTGCTTACAGCAGGTAGCAGTTTTCTCCAGGACCTTGCGTAATGCGGAGGAGTCGGCCCTAATTGGATCTCTGAGAAACAAGGCTGCGGAGACTGGAAACTTTCCCTGCCAACTGGATATCCGAAGACGGAATCCATTTCACGTCGATGTGCGAAAGTAGACGCCAGGGGCCTTGACCTGATGCTCAAAATGGCGTCTGTGCGTAATACAACGTGGAGCGAACAACCGGAATCTTCCCGTGTGGAGTCCTGTAGCATGGATGTGTACAAGCATCTGGAGCGGGCCCTCTCGTTCCCTCGGAGATACGAGCCCGTGGCGAATGCCACGTCGAGGTCACGTCGTTTGTCAAGAGTTCTCTGCCATTTCCAGTATCGGCCTTGAAGGATAGGCAAAGGGAAATGTCCCCGTATCGGAGTCCCCAGGATGTGGAGAAAGCAGCTGCCAGGAAACCCAAGTGCCCCCGAACGAGACGCCTTCTCACACACAGGTATGGACGCCTTGAAATGTGCGATATACTTCCTTCGGAGAAGGCGACCTTCCATGAATATCGTGTTTTCAGGAGAGAAAGCTGATGTCCAGGACGTGTGTGCAAGTCTTGGGAAGGGGCAAGGTCCTTAGGGCGAGCAGAGAATCTGTGGAGCAGGCCCCTTTCGGATAACCCCAAGTTTCTCAAGTGTGAATCATTCTGGCTTGCATGTGTGGAGGCCATCGAAACACGCCCTCTCCCTCGGTCTGTGAAGCAGTCTCTGGAGAATTCCACTTTCCCGTCAGAGGAAGTTGGTTCCCGTGAGGAGCATTCTACCATCTTTCGCGAGAGGCGCGCGGAAAGTGCCTTAGACGTCGCGGAACGCAAGCCTGGGAATCAAGCAAGATCCACCGTGCAACACGACCCTTCCAACGAAACCATTCTAACGGATGTATGGGTTCTAACACTAGGGTAATGCCGTGTCCTTGGCTTGGAGAAAGTCTTCTGTGGAGGATGCAGTGCAGCGACACTGTGGCTGTTCCACCGCGAAGCTTCCGAGCCTCTCTGTGTGGAGGCATCCCTAGAGTGCGCCAGTCTTCCGTTTGAGGAAAAAGAGTGTGAAGAAAAGCGCTGCCCGCTAACATCTTGATGCCAGAAGAGAAAGCGATTTCTCCTAGAGGTGTAGAAATAGAGGACGGGTGGTTTGTCCTTAGCCATGGAATCCAGATGGCAGTGACTGCAATTTTCAGAGCCGCACAATTGTCCCGGCATGAAGCCTAGCGGCACGTCTGTGGGGCAGCATCAGGAAGGTGCCCTCTAGTTCCGCTGTTGGTAACGGTCTGCTTAGAAGAGGACGTTGAAGGAAACACTTGCTTTTTGAAGACACAAGCCTTTTCCATTATCCGAGTGTAGCCTCGAGGAAACTGCCCAAAAACAATTTCATCAACCAGAGCCTGTGGCCCATGGAACTCTAACCTGCCAGCTGGATATCTGAGGGTAGAAACACTTTCATATCTGTGTGTGGAAGGGCAGGCAAGTGGCCAGGATTCGGATGAGAGGAACTCATGCGTGGACATTGTAACTTAGAGCGAACATCAAATGAGCTCCTGTGAGAAGCCTGCAGGCCGGGAAGTGTTGAAGCGTCAGGATGAAGCCCAATCATTCCCACCGTGGAAGAAGTGTCTGCCTCAGGCACGTCTCAGCGACACCCTGGATCCTTCAATCCTATACCCTGCTAGCCTCTGTGTGTTGAAGTCTCAGGAAAGGGCAATATCAGGCCCTGGGGAAAGACTTGGGTGGAGATAGCCACTTTCGGCCACCAACGTGGTTCCTCAAAGGAGGAAGGCTTCTAGGAAGTATGTGTTGCCGTGTCAGGACAATGCCATCTCCGCCCATCGCCGAAAGATGACTGTGGAGGAAGGCACGTTCCAGGAACCTCTGGATTCCAGAAGAGAAAGCGATTTCTATTGTAGGTATGAAAAGACAGGCAAGGAGCCAGTCCCTGTCTGCGAGATCCAAGTCCGTGGAGAGTACAACTTCCGAGCCACAACAAGTTTCTCCCCAAAGGAAACTTTCTAGCCCTGGGGTGGGCAAGCTTCGGCGGGGTTCCATATCCTTGCCTCTGAGAATCAGGCCTGTGGAGAAGGTCACTTCCCGGGAGCATCTACTTTCTGGAGATCCAAAGTGTGGGCACGGAGGTGGAAGACGGGACTAAGGGGCGTGTCCCTGTCAGGGAGAAAGCAGTCCCTGGAGACGGCCTCTTTCGTGAGCAACTCGTTCCCTCAAGCCAGAAGCATCCTGGCCTCTATTGATGAGAAGTAGCAGGATAATTCCACAACCTCCGCCCTGCGAAATAGACTGTGGGCAATGCCACTTCCCACAAACACCGTGTCTCCAGAAGAGAATTGCCATGTCCAATCCAAAAGCGGGGAGGCCTAGGAGAGGGGCCACGGCCTCACGCTGTGAAACGGGGTTGGGGACCTGCACCATTCAGAGAACCACAAGGCTCTCCAACGAGAAGCCTTCTAGCACGCATGGGTTGAGGCCTCCTAAACATGCCCCATTCTTCCCTCTGTGAAAGGAGCCTCTGGGCAATGCAACTGTCCCGTAAGTGGAAGTCCTCTCCTGCCAGAATCTTTGGAGCACGTTTGTCTAGAGGCACGGCCAAAGTGCCATGCCCTTCGCTCAGATCATGAGGCCTGCGAATAAAGCACGTTTCCGTGAAGAACACGACACTTCCAAACAAACGCCTCGGAGCAGATCCGTGTGTTTTCACACGAGGAAATGCCGTATCCTCCGTTGGGCGAAGGAATGCTGGGGAGGAGGCCATTTCGGCAACATCGTAGTTTTTCACGCCATAAAAATCCCAGCCTCGGTGTGTGCCACGATCACGAGAGGGCCATCGAATTTCCCGGGAGATACGCGACGATGGAGGATCCGGTGTGCACTCACATCTTGTTTTCCCAAGAGAAAAGCCATTTCTCATAGTTGTGTGGAAGTATAGGGAAGGGGGCTTGTCCTTAGGATGAGAAACAAGACCGTGGAGACTGCCACTTTCAGAGCACCCCAAGCATCTCTTTTGAGAAGCCTGGTTGCCCCAGTGCCTTGTCGCATCCGAAAAGTGACTAACCTTCCCTCATTGAAAACACTCTCTTTGGAATACAGCGTTCAAGTCCCCTCTTGCTTCCTGAAGATACAAAGCTTTTCCAAGGCAGGGGTTTGATCAGGAGGAAACATCCCTACACGGATCTCTGGAAAACAAGACGTGGGAATGGTCATCGTCACGGCCATCTGAATGCCGGAAGATAGATCCATCTTCATTCCTGTGTGCGGAAGCATAGGCAAGGGCCTAGGACCCTATCTTTAGAAACAAGTCTCTGGAGACGAGAATGTTCAGCACACTGCAGGTGTCCTGCCGGAGAGGTGTTCTAGCATGGGTGTGTGCAAGCATCGGGAGAGTTCCATCTCCTTCCGTCTGCGAGACAAGCCTGCGGAGAAGGCCACTTGGCGATAACATTTGGTTTCCAGATTTCCAAACGAGTTCCAGGAGAGGTGCGGGACGATAGGCCAGGTAACATATCCCCCAGGGTTCCAGTAACAGTTCTGGGGAAGCACAGGTCCCAGGAAACACAAGTTCTTTCCGAGGAGATGCTTTCTAATACATAGGTCCAGAAGTCTCTGTACATTGCCTACCCTTGCTTGTGGGAGGGAAGTTGGGTGGAATGCGAATTCCACTACCATCTTGTTTCCACAAGAGGGAAATCGATTCATTCCAATATATGCGCTGGAGCCTAGGGGAAAGGGGCGATGTCCTGACGCTTTGAGGGAAGAGTGTGGAACAGGCATCGTTGAGGAAACCACAAGTTTCTCAAGCGAGGAGCCTTCTAGCATTGCCGGGGTGAAACGACGGAAACATGCACGACCCTTCCCTCAGTGAATAGGCTCTAGGGAATGCCAATTTCCCCTCAGAGGAAGATTGTCCTGGTGCGAAGCTCTCTAGCGTGTTGGTCTGGAGGCCAGCGGAGAGGGCCCCATATACTTCGCTAAAGAAAGCTATCTGTGAAGAAAGACAGGGTCAGTGAGGGAACCACACGTCCCACCAAACCCACTGAAACACACGGAGACGTTTTAGCCTGAGGAAAGGCCTTATCCTTGCCTTGGAGAGAATGCATTTGGGAGTACCTGTGCTGCCCCGGCGTTGGTTTGCAAAGGAGCACCTTCCTAACTGACATGTGTGGGAGTGGGCCATGTCCTTACACTTGGAGACAAGTCTGTGGAGCAAGCACCGTTCGGGGAACCACCAAGGCCTCGAGCGAGAAGCATTCCGGCCTCCATGTTCTGAAACTCCCGAAACCCGGGCTCTCTTGGCGTCTCAGAATAAATCTCTGGGGAATGCAACGTTCCCTCAGAGGAAGCATGTCCCAGCGAGACATTTTGTGGCACGTTTCTCTAGACGTACGGGGATGTGTGGTCGAATTCAGGAGGTGCGGTGTCCTCGGCCGGGAGGAACAATTCTGTGGAGAAGGCCACTTCGGCCCCAATGTGCTTTTTCAAGAAAGAAGCTTCCTTCGGCGAAAAGCGTGGAAGAATCACTGTAATGCCACCTTCTTCGCTCTGAGCAGCAGGACGGTAGGCAACCCTACTTTCCAAGCACACCTGCTTTCCAGAATGAAAAAGCCATCTCTAAGAGACGTTTCCAAGGACAGAGTTCGCGGGTCGTACTGTCCCTCAGAGACAAATGTGTGGAGAATGCCCCTTTCAGAGGACCACCATTTCTCCTGCGAGAAGCCTTCTACAATGTATGTTTGGAGGCATCAGGCGGGTGTCGTGTCCATCCCTCAGTGAAAACACTGTGTCGAGAACCATGTGCCAGGTACGTATTGCTTACAGCAGGTAGCAGTTTTCTCCAGGACCTTGTGTAATGCGGAGGAGTCGGCCCTAATGGGATCTCTGAGAAACAAGGCTGCGGAGACTGGAAACTTTCCCTGCCAACTGGATATCCGAAGACGGAATCCATTTCACGTCGATGTGCGAAAGTAGACGCCAGGGGCCTTGACCTGATGCTCAAAATGGCGTCTGTGCGTAATACAACGTGGAGCGAACAACCGGAATCTTCCCGTGTGGAGTCCTGTAGCATGGATGTGTACAAGCATCTGGAGCGGGCCCTCTCGTTCCCTCGGAGATACGAGCCCGTGGCGAATGCCACGTCGAGGTCACGTCGTTTGTCAAGAGTTCTCTGCCATTTCCAGTATCGGCCTTGAAGGATAGGCAAAGGGAAATGTCCCCGTATCGGAGTCCCCAGGATGTGGAGAAAGCAGCTGCCAGGAAACCCAAGTGCCCCCGAACGAGACGCCTTCTCACACACAGGTATGGACGCCTTGAAATGTGCGATATACTTCCTTCGGAGAAGGCGACCTTCCATGAATATCGTGTTTTCAGGAGAGAAAGCTGATGTCCAGGACATGTGTGCAAGTCTTGGGAAGGGGCAAGGTCCTTAGGGCGAGCAGAGAATCTGTGGAACAGGCCCCTTTCGGATAACCACAAGTTTCTCAAGTGTGAATCATTCTGGCTTGCATGTGTGGAGGCCATCGAAACACGCCCTCTCCCTCGGTCTGTGAAGCAGTCTCTGGAGAATTCCACTTTCCCGTCAGAGGAAGTTGGTTCCCGTGAGGAGCATTCTACCATCTTTCGCGAGAGGCGCGCGGAAAGTGCCTTAGACGTCGCGGAACGCAAGCCTGGGAATCAAGCAAGATCCACCGTGCAACACGACCCTTCCAACGAAACAATTCTAACGGATGTATGGGTTCTAACACTAGGGTAATGCCGTGTCCTTGGCTTGGAGAAAGTCTTCTGTGGAGGATGCAGTGCAGCGACACTGTGGCTGTTCCACCGAGAAGCTTCCGAGCCTCTCTGTGTGGAGGCATCCCTAGAGTGTGCCAGTCTTCCGTTTGAGGAAAAAGACTGTGAAGAAAAGCGCTGCCCGCTAACATCTTGATGCCAGAAGAGAAAGCGATTTCTCCTAGAGGTGTAGAAATAGAGGACGGGTGGTTTGTCCTTAGCCATGGAATCCAGATGGCAGTGACTGCAATTTTCAGAGCCGCACAATTGTCCCGGCATGAAGCCTAGCGGCACGTCTGTGGGGCAGCATCAGGAAGGTGCCCTCTAGTTCCGCTGTTGGTAACGGTCTGCTTAGAAGAGGACGTTGAAGGAAACACTTGCTTTTTGAAGACACAAGCCTTTTCCATTATCCGAGTGTAGCCTCGAGGAAACTGCCCAAAAACAATTTCATCAACCAGAGCCTGTGGCCCATGGAACTCTAACCTGCCAGCTGGATATCTGAGGGTAGAAACTCTTTCATATCTGTGTGTGGAAGGGCAGGCAAGTGGCCAGGATTCGGATGAGAGGAACTCATGCGTGGACATTGTAACTTAGAGCGAACATCAAATGAGCTCCTGTGAGAAGCCTGCAGGCCGGGAAGTGTTGAAGCGTCAGGATGAAGCCCAATCATTCCCACCGTGGAAGAAGTGTCTGCCTCAGGCACGTCTCAGCGAAACCCTGGATCCTTCAATCCTATACCCTGCTAGCCTCTGTGTGTTGAAGTCTCAGGAAAGGGCAATATCAGGCCCTGGGGAAAGACTTGGGTGGAGATAGCCACTTTCGGCCACCAACGTGGTTCCTCAAAGGAGGAAGGCTTCTAGGAAGTATGTGTTGCCGTGTCAGGACAATGCCATCTCCGCCCATCGCCGAAAGATGAATGTGGACGAAGGCACGTTCCAGGAACCTCTGGATTCCAGAAGAGAAAGCGATTTCTAGTGTAGGTATGAAAAGACAGGCAAGGAGCCAGTCCCTGTCTGCGAGATCCAAGTCCGTGGAGAGTACAACTTCCGAGCCACAACAAGTTTCTCCCCAAAGGAAACTTTCTAGCCCTGGGGTGGGCAAGCTTCGGCGGGGTTCCATATCCTTGCCTCTGAGAATCAGGCCTGTGGAGAAGGTCACTTCCCGGGAGCATCTACTTTCTGGAGATCCAAAGTGTGGGCACGGAGGTGGAAGACGGGACTAAGGGGCGTGTCCCTGTCAGGGAGAAAGCAGTCCCTGGAGACGGCCACTTTCGTGAGCAACTCGTTCCCTCAAGCCAGAAGCATCCTGGCCTCTATTGATGAGAAGTAGCAGGATAATTCCACAACCTCCGCCCTGCGAAATAGACTGTGGGCAATGCCACTTCCCACAAACACCGTGTCTCCAGAAGAGAATTGCCATGTCCAATCCAAAAGCGGGGAGGCCTAGGAGAGGGGCCACGGCCTCACGCTGTGAAACGGGGTTGGGGACCTGCACCATTCAGAGAACCACAAGGCTCTCCAACGAGAAGCCTTCTAGCACGCATGGGTTGAGGCCTCCTAAACATGCCCCATTCTTCCCTCTGTGAAAGGAGCCTCTGGGCAATGCAACTGTCCCGTAAGTGGAAGTCCTCTCCTGCCAGAATCTTTGGAGCACGTTTGTCTAGAGGCACGGCCAAAGTGCCATGCCCTTCGCTCAGATCATGAGGCCTGCGAATAAAGCAAGTTTCCGTGAAGAACACGACACTTCCAAACAAACGCCTCGGAGCAGATCCGTGTGTTTTCACACGAGGAAATGCCGTATCCTCCGTTGGGCGAAGGAATGCTGGGGAGGAGGCCATTTCGGCAACATCGTAGTTTTTCACGCCATAAAAATCCCAGCCTCGGTGTGTGCCACGATCACGAGAGGGCCATCGAATTTCCCGGGAGATACGCGACGATGGAGGATCCGGTGTGCACTCACATCTTGTTTTCCCAAGAGAAAAGCCATTTCTCATAGTTGTGTGGAAGTATAGGGAAGAGGGCTTGTCCTTAGGATGAGAAACAAGACCGTGGAGAGTGCCACTTTCAGAGCACCCCAAGCATCTCTTTTGAGAAGCCTGGTTGCCCCAGTGCCTTGTCGCATCCGAAAAGCGCCTAACCTTCCCTCATTGAAAACACTCTCTTTGGAATACAGCGTTCAAGTCCCCTCTTGCTTCCTGAAGATACAAAGCTTTTCCAAGGCAGGGGTTTGATCAGGAGGAAACATCCCTACACGGATCTCTGGAAAACAAGACGTGGGAATGGTCATCGTCACCGCCATCTGAATGCCGGAAGATAGATCCATCTTCATTCCTGTGTGCGGAAGCATAGGCAAGGGCCTAGGACCCTATCTTTAGAAACAAGTCTCTGGAGACGAGAATGTTCAGCACACTGCAGATGTCCTGCCGGAGAGGTGTTCTAGCATGGGTGTGTGCAAGCATCGGGAGAGTTCCATCTCCTTCCGTCTGCGAGACAAGCCTGCGGAGAAGGCCACTTGGCGATAACATTTGGTTTCCAGATTTCCAAACGAGTTCCAGGAGAGGTGCGGGACGATAGGCCAGGTAACATATCCCCCAGGGTTCCAGTAACAGTTCTGGGGAAGCACAGGTCCCAGGAAACACAAGTTCCTTACGAGGAGATGCTTTCTAATACATAGGTCCAGAAGTCTCTGTACATTGCCTACCCTTGCTTGTGGGAGGGAAGTTGGGTGGAATGCGAATTCCACTACCATCTTGTTTCCACAAGAGGGAAATCGATTCATTCCAATATATGCGCTGGAGCCTAGGGGAAAGGGGCGATGTCCTGACGCTTTGAGGGAAGAGTGTGGAACAGGCATCGTTGAGGAAACCACAAGTTTCTCAAGCGAGGAGCCTTCTAGCATTGCCGGGGTGAAACGACCGAAACATGCACGACCCTTCCCTCAGTGAATAGGCTCTAGGGAATGCCAATTTCCCCTCAGAGGAAGATTGTCCCGGTGCGAAGCTCTCTAGCGTGTTGGTCTGGAGGCCAGCGGAGAGGGCCCCATATACTTCGCTAAAGAAAGCTATCTGTGAAGAAAGACAGGGTCAGTGAGGGAACCACACGTCCCACCAAACCCACTGAAACACACGGAGACGTTTTAGCCTGAGGAAAGGCCTTATCCTTGCCTTGGAGAGAATGCATTTGGGAGTACCTGTGCTGCCCCGGCGTTGGTTTGCAAAGGAGCACCTTCCTAACTGATATGTGTGGGAGTGGGCCATGTCCTTACACTTGGAGACAAGTCTGTGGAGCAAGCACCGTTCGGGGAACCACCAAGGCCTCGAGCGAGAAGCATTCCGGCCTCCATGTTCTGAAACTCCCGAAACCCGGGCTCTCTTGGCGTCTCATAATAAATCTCTGGGGAATGCAACGTTCCCTCAGAGGAAGCATGTCCCAGCGAGACATTTTGTGGCACGTTTCTCTAGAGGTACGGGGATGTGTGGTCGCATTCAGGAGGTGCGGTGTCCTCGGCCGGGAGGAACAATTGTGTGGAGAAGGCGACTTCGGCCCCAATGTGCTTTTTCAAGAAAGAAGCTTCCTTCGGCGAAAAGCGTGGAAGAATCACTGTAATGCCACCTTCTTCGCTCTGAGCAGCAGGACGGTAGGCAACCCTACTTTCCAAGCACACCTGCTTTCCAGAATGAAAAAGCCATCTCTAAGAGACGTTTCCAAGGACAGAGTTGGCGGGTCGTACTGTCCCTCAGAAACAAAATGTGTGGAGAATGCCCCTTTCAGAGGACCACCATTTCTCCTGCGAAAAGCCTTCTACAATGTATGTTTGGAGGCATCAGGCGGGTGTCGTGTCCATCCCTCAGTGAAAACACTGTGTCGAGAACCATGTGCCAGGTACGTATTGCTTACAGCAGGTAGCAGTTTTCTCCAGGACCTTGTGTAATGCGGAGGAGTCGGCCCTAATGGGATCTCTGAGAAACAAGGCTGCGGAGACTGGAAACTTTCCCTGCCAACTGGATATCCGAAGACGGAATCCATTTCACGTCGATGTGCGAAAGTAGACGCCAGGGGCCTTGACCTGATGCTCAAAATGGCGTCTGTGCGTAATACAACGTGGAGCGAACAACCGGAATCTTCCCGTGTGGAGTCCTGTAGCATGGATGTGTACAAGCATCTGGAGCGGGCCCTCTCGTTCCCTCGGAGATACGAGCCCGTGGCGAATGCCACGTCGAGGTCACGTCGTTTGTCAAGAGTTCTCTGCCATTTCCAGTATCGGCCTTGAAGGATAGGCAAAGGGAAATGTCCCCGTATCGGAGTCCCCAGGATGTGGAGAAAGCAGCTGCCAGGAAACCCAACTGCCCCCGAACGAGACGCCTTCTCACACACAGGTATGGACGCCTTGAAATGTGCGATATACTTCCTTCGGAGAAGGCGACCTTCCATGAATATCGTGTTTTCAGGAGAGAAAGCTGATGTCCAGGACGTGTGTGCAAGTCTTGGGAAGGGGCAAGGTCCTTAGGGCGAGCAGAGAATCTGTGGAGCAGGCCCCTTTCGGATAACCCCAAGTTTCTCAAGTGTGAATCATTCTGGCTTGCATGTGTGGAGGCCATCGAAACACGCCCTCTCCCTCGGTCTGTGAAGCAGTTTCTGGAGAATTCCACTTTCCCGTCAGAGGAAGTTGGTTCCCGTGAGGAGCACTCTACCATCTTTCGCGAGAGGCGCGCGGAAAGTGCCTTAGACGTCGCGGAACGCAAGCCTGGGAATCAAGCAAGATCCACCGTGCAACACGACCCTTCCAACGAAACCATTCTAACGGATGTATGGGTTCTAACACTAGGGTAATGCCGTGTCCTTGGCTTGGAGAAAGTCTTCTGTGGAGGATGCAGGGCAGCGACACTGTGGCTGTTCCACCGAGAAGCTTCCGAGCCTCTCTGTGTGGAGGCATCCCTAGAGTGCGCCAGTCTTCAGTTTGAGGAAAAAGACTGTGAAGAAAAGCGCTGCCCGCTAACATCTTGATGCCAGAAGAGAAAGCGATTTCTCCTAGAGGTGTAGAAATAGAGGACGGGTGGTTTGTCCTTAGCCATGGAATCCAGATGGCAGTGACTGCAATTTTCAGAGCCGCACAATTGTCCCGGCATGAAGCCTAGCGGCACGTCTGTGGGGCAGCATCAGGAAGGTGCCCTCTAGTTCCGCTGTTGGTAACGGTCTGCTTAGAAGAGGACGTTGAAGGAAACACTTGCTTTTTGAAGACACAAGCCTTTTCCATTATCCGAGTGTAGCCTCGAGGAAACTGCCCAAAAACAATTTCATCAACCAGAGCCTGTGGCCCATGGAACTCTAACCTGCCAGCTGGATATCTGAGGGTAGAAACACTTTCATATCTGTGTGTGGAAGGGCAGGCAAGTGGCCAGGATTCGGATGAGAGGAACTCATGCGTGGACATTGTAACTTAGAGCGAACATCAAATGAGCTCCTGTGAGAAGCCTGCAGGCCGGGAAGTGTTGAAGCGTCAGGATGAAGCCCCATCATTCCCACCGCGGAAGAAGTGTCTGCCTCAGGCACGTCTCAGCGACACCCTGGATCCTTCAATCCTATACCCTGCTAGCCTCTGTGTGTTGAAGTCTCAGGAAAGGGCAATAACAGGCCCAGGGGAAAGAGTTGGGTGGAGATAGCCACTTTCGGCCACCAACGTGGTTCCTCAAAGGAGGAAGGCTTCTAGGAAGTATGTGTTGCCGTGTCAGGACAATGCCATCTCCGCCCATCGCCGAAAGATGACTGTGGAGGAAGGCACGTTCCAGGAACTTCTGGATTCCAGAAGAGAAAGCGATTTCTAGTGTAGGTATGAAAAGACAGGCAAGGAGCCAGTCCCTGTCTGCGAGATCCAAGTCCGTGGAGAGTACAACTTCCGAGCCACAACAAGTTTCTCCCCAAAGGAAACTTTCTAGCCCTGGGGTGGGCAAGCTTCGGCGGGGTTCCATATCCTTGCCTCTGAGAATCAGGCCTGTGGAGAAGGTCACTTCCCGGGAGCATCTACTTTCTGGAGATCCAAAGTGTGGGCACGGAGGTGGAAGACGGGACTAAGGGGCGTGTCCCTGTCAGGGAGAAAGCAGTCCCTGGAGACGGCCACTTTCGTGAGCAACTCGTTCCCTCAAGCCAGAAGCATCCTGGCCTCTATTGATGAGAAGTAGCAGGATAATTCCACAACCTCCGCCCTGCGAAATAGACTGTGGGCAATGCCACTTCCCACAAACACCGTGTCTCCAGAAGAGAATTGCCATGTCCAATCCAAAAGCGGGGAGGCCTAGGAGAGGGCCCACGGCCTCACGCTCTGAAACGGGGCTGGGGACCTGCACCATTCAGGGAACCACAAGGCTCTCCAACTAGAAGCCTTCTAGCACGCATGGGTTGAGGCCTCCTAAACATGCCCCATTCTTCCCTCTGTGAAAGGAGCCTCTGGGCAATGCAACTGTCCCGTAAGTGGAAGTCCTCTCCTGCCAGAATCTTTGGAGCACGTTTGTCTAGAGGCACGGCCAAAGTGCCATGCCCTTCGCTCAGATCATGAGGCCTGCGAATAAAGCACGTTTCCGTGAAGAACACGACACTTCCAAACAAACGCCTCGGAGCAGATCCGTGTGTTTTCACACGAGGAAATGCCGTATCCTCCGTTGGGCGAAGGAATGCTGGGGAGGAGGCCATTTCGGCAACATCGTAGTTTTTCACGCCATAAAAATCCCAGCCTCGGTGTGTGCCACGATCACGAGAGGGCCATCGAATTTCCCGGGAGATACGCGACGATGGAGGATCCGGTGTGCACTCACATCTTGTTTTCCCAAGGGAAAAGCCATTTCTCATAGTTGTGTGGAAGTATAGGGAAGAGGGCTTGTCCTTAGGATGAGAAACAAGACCGTGGAGAGTGCCACTTTCAGAGCACCCCAAGCATCTCTTTTGAGAAGCCTGGTTGCCCCAGTGCCTTGTCGCATCCGAAAAGCGCCTAACCTTCCCTCATTGAAAACACTCTCTTTGGAATACAGCGTTCAAGTCCCCTCTTGCTTCCTGAAGATACAAAGCTTTTCCAAGGCAGGGGTTTGATCAGGAGGAAACATCCCTACACGGATCTCTGGAAAACAAGACGTGGGAATGGTCATCGTCACCGCCATCTGAATGCCGGAAGATAGATCCATCTTCATTCCTGTGTGCGGAAGCATAGGCAAGGGCCTAGGACCCTATCTTTAGAAACAAGTCTCTGGAGACGAGAATGTTCAGCACACTGCAGATGTCCTGCCGGAGAGGTGTTCTAGCATGGGTGTGTGCAAGCATCGGGAGAGTTCCATCTCCTTCCGTCTGCGAGACAAGCCTGCGGAGAAGGCCACTTGGCGATAACATTTGGTTTCCAGATTTCCAAACGAGTTCCAGGAGAGGTGCGGGACGATAGGCCAGGTAACATATCCCCCAGGGTTCCAGTAACAGTTCTGGGGAAGCACAGGTCCCAGGAAACACAAGTTCCTTACGAGGAGATGCTTTCTAATACATAGGTCCAGAAGTCTCTGTACATTGCCTACCCTTGCTTGTGGGAGGGAAGTTGGGTGGAATGCGAATTCCACTACCATCTTGTTTCCACAAGAGGGAAATCGATTCATTCCAATATATGCGCTGGAGCCTAGGGGAAAGGGGCGATGTCCTGACGCTTTGAGGGAAGAGTGTGGAACAGGCATCGTTGAGGAAACCACAAGTTTCTCAAGCGAGGAGCCTTCTAGCATTGCCGGGGTGAAACGACCGAAACATGCACGACCCTTCCCTCAGTGAATAGGCTCTAGGGAATGCCAATTTCCCCTCAGAGGAAGATTGTCCCGGTGCGAAGCTCTCTAGCGTGTTGGTCTGGAGGCCAGCGGAGAGGGCCCCATATACTTCGCTAAAGAAAGCTATCTGTGAAGAAAGACAGGGTCAGTGAGGGAACCACACGTCCCACCAAACCCACTGAAACACACGGAGACGTTTTAGCCTGAGGAAAGGCCTTATCCTTGCCTTGGAGAGAATGCATTTGGGAGTACCTGTGCTGCCCCGGCGTTGGTTTGCAAAGGAGCACCTTCCTACCTGATATGTGTGGGAGTGGGCCATGTCCTTACACTTGGAGACAAGTCTGTGGAGCAAGCACCGTTCGGGGAACCACCAAGGCCTCGAGCGAGAAGCATTCCGGCCTTCATGTTCTGAAACTCCCGAAACCCGGGCTCTCTTGGCGTCTCATAATAAATCTCTGGGGAATGCAACGTTCCCTCAGAGGAAGCATGTCCCAGAGAGACATTTTGTGGCACGTTTCTCTAGAGGTACGGGGATGTGTGGTCGCATTCAGGAGGTGCGGTGTCCTCGGCCGGGAGGAACAATTGTGTGGAGAAGGCGACTTCGGCCCCAATGTGCTTTTTCAAGAAAGAAGCTTCCTTCGGCGAAAAGCGTGGAAGAATCACTGTAATGCCACCTTCTTCGCTCTGAGCAGCAGGACGGTAGGCAACCCTACTTTCCAAGCACACCTGCTTTCCAGAATGAAAAAGCCATCTCTAAGAGACGTTTCCAAGGACAGAGTTGGCGGGTCGTACTGTCCCTCAGAAACAAATGTGTGGAGAATGCCCCTTTCAGAGGACCACCATTTCTCCTGCGAGAAGCCTTCTACAATGTATGTTTGGAGGCATCAGGCGGGTGTCGTGTCCATCCCTCAGTGAAAACACTGTGTCGAGAACCATGTGCCAGGTACGTATTGCTTACAGCAGGTAGCAGTTTTCTCCAGGACCTTGTGTAATGCGGAGGAGTCGGCCCTAATTGGATCTCTGAGAAACAAGGTTGCGGAGACTGGAAACTTTCCCTGCCAACTGGATATCCGAAGACGGAATCCATTTCACGTCGATGTGCGGAAGTAGACGCCAGGGGCCTTGACCTGATGCCCAGAAAGGCGTCTGTGCGTAATACAACGTGGAGCGAACAACCGGAATCTTCCCGTGTAGAGTCCTGTAGCATGGACGTGTACAAGCATCTGGAGCGGGCCCTCTCGTTCCCTCGGAGATACGAGCCCGTGGCGAATGCCACGTCGAGGTCACGTCGTTTCTCAAGAGTTCTCTGCCATTTCCAGTATCGGCCTTGAAGGATAGGCAAAGGGAAATGTCCCCGTATCGGAGTCCCCAGGATGTGGAGAAAGCAGCTGCCGGGAGACCCAAGTGCCCCCGAACGAGACGCCTTCTCACACACAGTTATGGACGCCTTGGAATGTGCGATATACTTCCTTCGGAGAAGGCGACCTTCCATGAATATCGTGTTTTCAGGAGAGAAAGCTGATGTCCAGGACGTGTGTGCAAGTCTTGGGAAGGGGCAAGGTCCTTAGGGCGAGCAGAGAATCTGTGGAGCAAGCCCCTTTCGGATAACCACAAGTTTCTCAAGTGTGAATCATTCTGGCTTGCATGTGTGGAGGCCATCGAAACACGCCCTCTCCCTCGGTCTGTGAAGCAGTCTCTGGAGAATTCCACTTTCCCGTCAGAGGAAGTTGGTTCCCGTGAGGAGCATTCTACCATCTTTCGCGAGAGGCGCGCGGAAAGTTCCTTAGACGTCGCGGAACGCAAGCCTGGGAATCAAGCAAGATCCACCGTGCAACACGACCCTTCCAACGAAACCATTCTAACGGATGTATGGGTTCTAACACTAGGGTAATGCCGTGTCCTTGGCTTGGAGAAAGTCTTCTGTGGAGGATGCAGTGCAGCGACACTGTGGCTGTTCCACCGAGAAGCTTCCGAGCCTCTCTGTGTGGAGGCATCCCTAGAGTGCGCCAGTCTTCCGTTTGAGGAAAAAGAGTGTGAAGAAAAGCGCTGCCCGCTAACATCTTGATGCCAGAAGAGAAAGCGATTTCTCCTAGAGGTGTAGAAATAGAGGACGGGTGGTTTGTCCTTAGCCATGGAATCCAGATGGCAGTGACTGCAATTTTCAGAGCCGCACAATTGTCCCGGCATGAAGCCTAGCGGCACGTCTGTGGGGCAGCATCAGGAAGGTGCCCTCTAGTTCCGCTGTTGGTAAGGGTCTGCTTAGAAGAGGACGTTGAAGGAAACACTTGCTTTTTGAAGACATAAGCCTTTTCCATTATCCGAGTGTAGCCTCGAGGAAACTGCCCAAAAACAATTTCATCAACCAGAGCCTGTGGCCCATGGAACTCTAACCTGCCAGCTGGATATCTGAGGGTAGAAACACTTTCATATCTGTGTGTGGAAGGGCAGGCAAGTGGCCAGGGTTCGGATGAGAGGAACTCATGCGTGGACATTGTAACTTAGAGCGAACATCAAATGAGCTCCTGTGAGAAGCCTGCAGGCCGGGAAGTGTTGAAGCGTCAGGATGAAGCCCAATCATTCCCACCGTGGAAGAAGTGTCTGCCTCAGGCACGTCTCAGCGACACCCTGGATCCTTCAATCCTATACCCTGCTAGCCTCTGTGTGTTGAAGTCTCAGGAAAGGGCAATATCAGGCCCTGGGGAAAGAGTTGGGTGGAGATAGCCACTTTCGGGCACCAACGTGGTTCCTCAAAGGGGGAAGGCTTCTAGGAAGTATGTGTTGCCGTGTCAGGACAATGCCATCTCCGCCCATCGCCGAAAGATGACTGTGGAGGAAGGCACGTTCCAGGAACCTCTGGATTCCAGAAGAGAAAGCGATTTCTAGTGTACGTATGAAAAGACAGGCAAGGAGCCAGTCCCTGTCTGCGAGATCCAAGTCTGTGGAGAGTACAACTTCCGAGCCACAACAAGTTTCTCCCCAAAGGAAACTTTCTAGCCCTGGGGTGGGCAAGCTTCGGCGGGGTTCCATATCCTTGCCTCTGAGAATCAGGCCTGTGGAGAAGGTCACTTCCCGGGAGCATCTACTTTCTGGAGGTCCAAAGTGTGGGCACGGAGGTGGAAGGCGGGACTAAGGGGCGTGTCCCTGTCAGGGAGAAAGCAGTCGTTGGAGACGGCCACTTTCGTGAGCAACTCGTTCCCTCAAGCCAGAAGCATCCTGGCCTCTATTGATGAGAAGTAGCAGTATAATTCCACAACCTCCGCCCTGCGAAATAGACTGTGGGCAATGCCACTTCCCACAAACACCGTGTCTCCAGAAGAGAATTGCCATGTCCAATCCAAAAGCGGGGAGGCCTAGGAGAGGGGCCACGGCCTCACGCTGTGAAACGGGGTTGGGGACCTGCACCATTCAGAGAACCACAAGGCTCTACAACGAGAAGCCTTCTAGCACGCATGGGTTGAGGTCTCCTAAACATGCCCCATTCTTCCCTCTGTGAAAGGAGCCTCTGGGCAATGCAACTGTCCCGTAAGTGGAAGTCCTCTCCTGCCAGAATCTTTGGAGCACGTTTGTCTAGAGGCACGGCCAAAGTGCCATGCCCTTCGCTCAGATCATGAGGCCTGCGAATAAAGCACGTTTCCGTGAAGAACACGACACTTCCAAACAAAGGCCTCGGAGCAGATCCGTGTGTTTTCACATGAGGAAATGCCGTATCCTCCGTTGGGCGAAGGAATGCTGGGGAGGAGGCCATTTCGGCAAAATCGTAGTTTTTCACGCCATAGAAATCCAAGCCTCGGTGTGTGCCACGATCACGAGAGGGCCATCGAATTTCCCGGGAGATACGCGACGATGGAGGATCCGATGTGCACTCACATCTTGTTTTCCCAAGAGAAAAGCCATTTCTCATAGTTGTGTGGAAGTATAGGAAAGGGGGCTTATCCTTAGGATGAGAAACAAGACCGTGGAGAGTGCCACTTTCAGAGCACCCCAAGCATCTCTTTTGAGAAGCCTGGTTGCCCCAGTGCCTTGTCGCATCCGAAAAGTGCCTAACCTTCCCTCATTGAAAACACTCTCTTTGGAATACAGCGTTCAAGTCCCCTCTTGCTTCCTGAAGATACAAAGCTTTTCCAAGGCAGGGGTTTGATCAGGAGGAAACATCCCTACACGGATCTCTGGAAAACAAGACGTGGGAATGGTCGTCGTCACGGCCATCCGAATGCCGGAAGATAGATCCATCTTCATTCCTGTGTGCGGAAGCATAGTCAAGGGCCTAGGACCCTATCTTTAGAAACAAGTCTCTGGAGACGAGAATGTTCAGCACACTGCCGGTGTCCTGCCGGAGAGGTGTTCTAGCATGGGTGTGTGCAAGCATCGGGAGAGTTCCATCTCCTTCCGTCTGCGAGACAAGCCTGCGGAGAAGGCCACTTGGCGATAACATTTGGTTTCCAGATTTCCAAACGAGTTCCAGGAGAGGTGCGGGACGATAGGCCAGGTAACATATCCCCTGGGTTCCAGTAACAGTTCTGGGGAAGCACAGGTCCCAGGAAACACAAGTTCCTTCCGAGGAGATGCTTTCTAATACATAGGTCCAGAAGTCTCTGTACATTGCCTACCCTTGCTTGTGGGAGGGAAGTTGGGTGGAATGCGAATTCCACTACCATCTTGTTTCCACAAGGGGGAAATCGATTCATTCCAATATATGCGCTGGAGCCTAGGGGAAAGGGGCGATGTCCTGACGCTTTGAGGGAAGAGTGTGGAACAGGCATCGTTGAGGAAACCACAAGTTTCTCAAGCGAGGAGCCTTCTAGCATTGCCGGGGTGAAACGACCGAAACATGCACGACCCTTCCCTCAGTGAATAGGCTCTAGGGAATGCCAATTTCCCCTCAGAGGAAGATTGTCCCGGTGCGAAGCTCTCTAGCGTGTTGGTCTGGAGGCCAGCGGAGAGGGCCCCATATACTTCGCTAAAGAAAGCTATCTGTGAAGAAAGACAGGGTCAGTGAGGGAACCACACGTCCCACCAAACCCACTGAAACACACGGAGACGTTTTAGCCTGAGGAAAGGCCTTATCCTTGCCTTGGAGAGAATGCATTTGGGAGTACCTGTGCTGCCCCGGCGTTGGTTTGCAAAGGAGCACCTTCCTACCTGATATGTGTGGGAGTGGGCCATGTCCTTACATTTGGAGACAAGTCTGTGGAGCAAGCGCCGTTCGGGGAACCACCAAGGCCTCGAGCGGGAAGCATTCCGGCCTCCATGTTCTGAAACTCCCGAAACCCGGGCTCTCTTGGCGTCTCAGAATAAATCTCTGGGGAATGCAACGTTCCCTCAGAGGAAGCATGTCCCAGCGAGACATTTTGTGGCACGTTTCTCTAGACGTACGGGGATGTGTGGTCGCATTCAGGAGGTGCGCTGTCCTCGGCCGGGAGAAACAATTCTGTGGAGAAGGCGACTTCGGCCCCCATGTGCTTTTTCAAGAAAGATGCTTCCTTCGGGGAAAAGCGTGGAAGAATCACTGTAATGCCACCTTCTTCGCTCTGAGCAGCAGGACGGTAGGCAACACTACTTTCCAAGCACATCTGCTTTCCAGAATGAAAAAGCCATCTCTAAGAGACGTTTCCAAGGACAGAGTTGGCGGGTCGTACTGTCCCTCAGAAACAAATGTGTGGAGAATGCCCCTTTCAGAGGACCACCATTTCTCCTGCGAGAAGCCTTCTACAATGTATGTTTGGAGGCATCAGGCGGGTGTCGTGTCCATCCCTCAGTGAAAACACTGTGTCGAGAACCATGTGCCAGGTACGTATTGCTTACAGCAGGTAGCAGTTTTCTCCAGGCCCTTGTGTAATGCGGAGGACTCGGCCCTAATGGGATCTCTGAGAAACAAGGCTGCGGAGACTGGAAACTTTCCCTGCCAACTGGATATCCGAAGACGGAATCCATTTCACGTCGATGTGCGGAAGTAGACGCCAGGGGCCTTGACCTGATGCCCAGAAAGGCGTCTGTGCGTAATACAACGTGGAGCGAACAACCGGAATCTTCCCGTGTAGAGTCCTGTAGCAGGGACGTGTACAAGCATCTGGAGCGGGCCCTCTCGTTCCCTCGGAGATACGAGCCCGTGGCGAATGCCACGTCGAGGTCACGTCGTTTCTCCAGAGTTCTCTGCCATTTCCAGTATCGGCCTTGAAGGATAGGCAAAGGGAAATGTCCCCGTATCGGAGTCCCCAGGATGTGGAGAAAGCAGCTGCCAGGAAACCCAAGTGCCCCCGAACGAGACGCCTTCTCACACACAGGTATGGACGCCTTGGAATGTGCGATATACTTCCTTTGGAGAAGGCGACCTTCCATGAATATCGTGTTTTCAGGAGAGAAAGCTGATGTCCAGGACGTGTGTGCAAGTCTTGGGAAGGGGCAAGGTCCTTAGGGCGAGCATAGAATCTGTGGAGCAAGCCCCTTTCGGATAACCACAAGTTTCTCAAGTGTGAATCATTCTGGCTTGCATGTGTGGAGGCCATCGAAAGACGCCCTCTCCCTCTGTCTGTGGAGCAGTCTCTGGAGAATTCCACTGTCCCGTCAGAGGAAGTTGGTTCCCGTGAGGAGCATTCTACCATCTTTCGCGAGAGGCGCGCGGAAAGTGCCTTAGACGTCGCGGAACGCAAGCCTGGGAATAAAGCAAGATCCACCGTGCAACACGACCCTTCCAACGAAACCATTCTAACGGATGGAGGGGTTCTAACACTAGGGTAGTGCCGTGTCCTTGGCTTGGAGAAAGTCTTCTGTGGAGGATGCAGTGCAGCGACACTGTGGCTGTTCCACCGAGAAGCTTCCGAGCCTCTCTGTGTGGAGGCATCCCTAGAGTGCCCCAGTCTTCCGTTTGAGGAAAAAGAGTGTGAAGAAAAGCGCGGCCCGCTAACATCTTGATGCCAGAAGAGAAAGCGATTTCTCCGCGAGGTGTAGAAATAGAGGACGGGTGGTTTGTCCTTAGCCATGGAATCCAGATGGCAGTGACTGCAATTTTCAGAGCCGCACAATTGTCCCGGCATGAAGCCTAGCGGCACGTCTGTGGGGCAGCATCAGGATGGTGCCCTGTAGTTCCGCTGTTGGTAACAGTCTGCTTAGAAGAGGACGTTGAAGGAAACACTTGCTTTTTGAAGACACAAGCCTTTTCCATTCTGCGAGTGTAGCCTCGAGGAAACTGCCCAAAAACAAATTCATCAACCAGAGCCTGTGGACCATGGAACTCTAACCTGCCAGCTGGATATCTGAGGGTAGAAACACTTTCATATCTGTGTGTGGAAGGGCAGGCAAGAGGCCAGGATTCGGAGGAGAGAAACTCATGCGTGGACATTGTAACTTAGAGCGAACATCAAATGAGCTCCTGTGAGAAGCCTGCAGGCCGGGAAGTGTTGAAGCGTCAGGATGAAGCCCAATCATTCCCACCGTGGAAGAAGTGTCTGCCTCAGGCACGTCTCAGCGACACCCTGGATCCTTCAATCCTATACCCTGCTAGCCTCTGTGTGTTGAAGTCTCAGGAAAGGGCAATATCAGGCCCTGGGGAAAGAGTTGTGTGGAGATAGCCACTTTCGGCCACCAACGTGGTTCCTCAAAGGGGGAAGGCTTCTAGGAAGTAGGTGTTGCCGTGTCAGGACAATGCCATCTCCGCCCATCGTCGAAAGATGACTGAGGAGGAAGGCACGTTCCAGGAACATCTGGATTCCAGAAGAGAAAGCGATTTCTAGTGTAGGTATGAAAAGACAGGCAAGGGGCCAGTCCCTGTCTGGGAGATCCAAGTCCGTGGAGAGTACAACTTCCGAGCCACAACAAGTTTCTCCCCAAAGGAAACTTTCTAGCCCTGGGGTGGGCAAGCTTCGGCGGGCTTCCATATCCTTGCCTCTGAGAATCAGGCCTGTGGAGAAGGTCACTTCCCGGGAGCATCTACTTTCTGGAGATCCAAAGTGTGGGCACGGAGGAAGAAGGCGGGACTAAGGGGCGTGTCGCTGTCAGGGAGAAAGCAGTGTTTGGAGACGGCCACTTTCGTGAGCAACTCGTTCCCTCAAGCCAGAAGCATCCTGGCCTCTATTGATGAGAAGTAGCAGGATAATTCCTCAACCTCCGCTCTGCGAAAATTGACTGTGGGCAATGCCACTTCCCACTAACACCGTGTCTCCAGAAGAGAATTGCCATGTCCAATCCAAGGGCGGGGAGGCCTAGGAGAGGGCCCACGGCCTCACTCTCTGAAACGGGGTTGGGGACCTGCACCATTCAGGGAACCACAAGGCTCTCCAACGAGAAGCCTTCTAGCACGCATGGGTTGAGGCCTACTAAACATGCCCCATTCTTCCCTCTGTGAAACGAGCCTCTGGGCATTGCAACTGTCCCGTAAGTGGAAGTCCTCTCCTGCCAGAATCTTTGGAGCACGTTTGTCTAGAGGCACGGGCAAAGTGCCATGCCCTTCGCTCAGATCATGAGGCCTGCGAATAAAGCACGTTTCCGTGAAGAACACGACACTTCCAAACAAACGCCTCGGAGCAGATCCGTGTGTTTTCACATGAGGAAATGCCGTATCCTCCGTTGGGCGAAGGAATGCTGGGGAGGAGGCCATTTCGGCAACATCGTAGTTTTTCGCGCCATAGAAATCCAAGCCTCGCTGTGTGCCACGATCACGAGAGGGCCATCGCATTTCCCGGGAGATACGAGACGATGGAGGATCCGGTGTGCACTCACATCTTGTTTTCCCAAGAGAAAAGCCTTTTCTCATAGTTGTGTGGAAGTATAGGGAAGGGGGCTTGTCCTTAGGATGAGAAACAAGACCGTGGAGAGTGCACCTTTCAGAGCACCCCAAGCATCTCTTTTGAGAAGCCTGGTTGCCCCAGTGCCTTGTCGCATCCGAAAAGTGCCTGACCTTCCCTCATTGAAAACACTCTCTTTGGAATAGAGCGTTCAAGTCCCCTCTTGCTTCCTGAAGATACAAAGCTTTTCCAAGGCAGGTGTTTGATCAGGAGGAAACATCCCTACACGGATCTCTGGAAAACAAGACGTGGGAATGGTCATCGTCACGGCCCTCTGAATGCCGGAAGATAGATCCATCTTCATTTATGTGTGCGGAAGCATAGGCAAGGGCCTAGGACCCTATCTTGAGAAACAAGTCTCTGGAGACGACAATGTTCAGCACACCGCAGGTGTCCTGCCGGAGAGGTGTTCTAGCATGGGTGTGTGCAAGCATCGGGAGAGTTCCATCTCCTTCCGTCTGCGAGGCAAGCCTGCGCAGAAGGCCACTTGGCGATAACATGTGGTTTCCAGATTTCCAAACGAGTTCCAGGAGAGGTGCGGAACGATAGGCCAGGTAACATGTCCCCCAGGGTTCCAGTAACAGTTCTGGGGAAGCACAGGTCCCAGGAAACCCAAGTTCCTTCCGAGGAGATGCTTTCTAATACATAGGTCCAGAAGTCTCTGTACATTGCCTACCCTTGCTTGTGGGAGGCAAGTTGGGTGGAATGCGAATTCCACTACCATCTTGTTTCCACAAGAGGGAAATCGATTCATTCCAATATATGCGCTGGAGCCTAGGGGACAGGGGCGATGCCCTGACGCTTTGAGGGAAGAGTGTGGAACAGGCAGCGTTGAGGAAACCACAAGTTTCTCAAGCGAGGAGCCTTCTAGCATTGCCGGGGTGAAACGACCGAAACATGCACGACCCTTCCCTCAGTGAATAGGCTCTAGGGAATGCCAATTTCCCCTCAGAGGAAGATTGTCCCAGTGCCAAGCTCTCTAGCGTGTTGGTGTGGAGGCCAGCGGAGAGGGCCACATATACTTCGCTAAAGAAAGCTATCTGTGAAGAAAGACAGGGTCAGTGAGGGAAGCACACGTCCCACCAAACCCACTGAAACACACGGAGACGTTTTAGCCTCAGGAAAGGCCTTATCCTTGCCTTGGAGAGAATGCATTTGGGAGTACCTGTGCTGCCCCGGCGTTGGTTTGCAAAGGAGCACTTTCCTACCTTATATGTGTGGGAGTGGGCAATGTCCTTACACTTGGAGACAAGTCTGTGAAGCAAGCACCGTTCGGGGAACCACGAGGGCCTCGAGCGAGAAGCATTCCGGCCTCCATGTTCTTAAACTCCCGAACCCCGGGCTCTCTTGGCGTCTCTGAATAAATCTCTGGGGAATGCAACGTTCCCTCAGAGGAAGCATGTCCCAGCGAGACATTTTGTGGCACGTTTCTCTAGAGGTACGGGGATGTGTGGTCGCATTCAGGAGGTGCGGTGTCCTCGGCCGGGAGAAACAATTCTGTGGAGAAGGCGACTTCGGCCCCAATGTGCTTTTCCAAAAAGAAGCTTCCTTCGGCGAAAAGCGTGGAAGTATCCCTGTAATGCCACCTTCTTCGCTCTGAGCAGCAGGACGGTAGGCAACCCTGCTTTCCAAGCACATCTGGTTTCCAGAATGAAAAAGCCATCTCTAAGAGACGTTTCCAAGCACAGAGAAGGCGGGTCGTACTGTCCTTCAGAAACAAATGTGTGGAGAATGCCCCTTTCAGAGGACCACCATTTCACCTGCGAGAAGCTATCTACAATGTATGTTTGGAGGCATCAGGAGGGTGTCGTGTCCATCCCTCAGTGAAAACACAGTGTCGAGAACCATGTTCCAGGAACGTCTTGCTTACAGCAGGTAGCAGTTTTCTCCAGGCCCTTGTGTAATGCGGAGGACTCGGCCCTAATGGGATCTCTGAGAAACAAGGCTGCGGAGACTGGAAACTTTCCCTGCCAACTGGATATCCGAAGACGGAATCCATTTCACGTCGATGTGCGGAAGTAGACGCCAGGGGCCTTGACCTGATGCCCAGAAAGGCGTCTGTGCGTAATACAACGTGGAGCGAACAACCGGAATCTTCCCGTGTAGAGTCCTGTACCATGGACGTGTACAAGCATCTGGAGCGGGCCCTCTCGTTCCCTCGGAGATACGAGCCCGTGGCGAATGCCACGTCGAGGTCACGTCGTTTCTCAAGAGTTCTCTGCCATTTCCAGTATCGGCCTTGAAGGATAGGCAAAGGGAAATGTCCCCGTATCGGAGTCCCCAGGATGTGGAGAAAGCAGCTGCCGGGAGACCCAAGTGCCCCCGAACGAGACGCCTTCTCACACACAGTTATGGACGCCTTGGAATGTGCGATATACTTCCTTCGGAGAAGGCGACCTTCCATGACTATCGTGTTTTCAGGAGAGAAAGCTGATGTCCAGGACGTGTGTGCAAGTCTTGGGAAGGGGCAAGGTCCTTAGGGCGAGCAGAGAATCTGTGGAGCAAGCCCCTTTCGGATAACCACAAGTTTCTCAAGTGTGAATCATTCTGGCTTCCATGTGTGGAGGCCATCGAAACACGCCCTCTCCCTCGGTCTGTGAAGCAGTCTCTGGAGAATTCCACTTTCCCGTCAGAGGAAGTTGGTTCCCGTGAGGAGCATTCTACCATCGTTCGCGAGAGGCGCGCGGAAAGGGCCTTAGACGTCGCGGAACGCAAGCCTGGGAATCAAGCAAGATCCACCGTGCAACACGACCCTTCCAACGAAACCATTCTAACGGATGTATGGGTTCTAACACTAGGGTAATGCCGTGTCCTTGGCTTGGAGAAAGTCTTCTGTGGAGGATGCAGTGCAGCGACACTGTGGCTGTTCCACCGAGAAGCTTCCGAGCCTCTCTGTGTGGAGGCAACCCTAGAGTGCGCCAGTCTTCCGTTTGAGGAAAAAGAGTGTGAAGAAAAGCGCTGCCCGCTAACATCTTGATGCCAGAAGAGAAAGCGATTTCTCCTAGAGGTGTAGAAATAGAGGACGGGTGGTTTGTCCTTAGCCATGGAATCCAGATGGCAGTGACTGCAATTTTCAGAGCCGCACAATTGTCCCGGCATGAAGCCTAGCGGCACGTCTGTGGGGCAGCATCAGGAAGGTGCCCTCTAGTTCCGCTGTTGGTAACGGTCTGCTTAGAAGAGGACGTTGAAGGAAACACTTGCTTTTTGAAGACACAAGCCTTTTCCATTATCCGAGTGTAGCCTCGAGGAAACTGCCCAAAAACAATTTCATCAACCAGAGCCTGGGGCCCATGGAACTCTAACCTGCCAGCTGGATATCTGAGGGTAGAAACACTTTCATATCTGTGTGTGGAAGGGCAGGCAAGTGGCCAGGATTCGGATGAGAGGAACTCATGCGTGGACATTGTAACTTAGAGCGAACATCAAATGAGCTCCTGTGAGAAGCCTGCAGGCCGGGAAGTGTTGAAGCGTCAGGATGAAGCCCAATCATTCCCACCGTGGAAGAAGTGTCTGCCGCAGGCACGTCTCAGCGACACCCTGGATCCTTCAATCCTATACCCTGCTAGCCTCTGTGTGTTGAAGTCTCAGGAATGGGCAATATCAGGCCCTGGGGAAAGAGTTGGGTGGAGATAGCCACTTTCGGCCACCAACGTGGTTCCTCAAATGGGGAAGGCTTCTAGGAAGTATGTGTTGCCGTGTCAGGACAATGCCATTTCCGCCCATCGCCGAAAGATGACTGTGGAGGAAGGCACGTTCCAGGAACCTCTGGATTCCAGAAGAGAAAGCGATTTCTAGTGTAGGTATGAAAAGACAGGCAAGGAGCCAGTCCCTGTCTGCGAGATCCAAGTCCGTGGAGAGTACAACTTCCGAGCCACAACAAGTTTCCCCCCAAAGGAAATATTCTAGCCCTGGGGTGGGCAAGCTTCGGCGGGGTTCCATATCCTTGCCTCTGAGAATCAGGCCTGTGGAGAAGGTCACTTCCCGGGAGCATCTACTTTCTGGAGGTCCAAAGTGTGGGCACGGAGGTGGAAGACGGGACTAAGGGGCGTGTCCCTGTCAGGGAGTAAGCAGTCCCTGGAGACGGACACTTTCGTGAGCAACTCGTTCCCTCAAGCCAGAAGCATCCTGGCCTCTATTGATGAGAAGTAGCAGGATAACTCCTCAACCTCCGCCCTGCGAAATAGACTCTTGGCAATGCCACTTCCCACAAACACCGTGTCTCCAGAAGAGAATTGCCATGTCCAATCCAAAAGCGGGTAGGCCTAGGAGAGGGGCCACGGCCTCACGCTGTGAAAAGGGGTTGGGGACCTGCACCATTCAGAGAACCACAAGGCTGTCCAACTAGAAGCCTTCTAGCACGCATGGGTTGAGGCCTCCTAAACATGCCCCATTCTTCCCTCTGTGAAAGGAGCCTCTGGGCAATGCCACTGTCCCGTAAGTAGAAGTCCTCTCCTCCCAGAATCTTTGGAGCACGTTTGTCTAGAGGCACGGCCAAAGTGCCATGCCCTTCGCTCAGATCATGAGGCCTGCGAATAAAGCACGTTTCCGTGAAGAACACGACACTTCCAAACAAACGCCTCGGAGCAGATCCGTGTGTTTTCACATGAGGAAATGCCGTATCCTCCGTTGGGCGAAGGAATGCTGGGGAGGAGGCCATTTCGGCAACATCGTAGTTTTTCACGCCATAAAAATCCAAGCCTCGGTGTGTGCCACGATCACGAGAGGGCCATCGAATTTCCCGGGAGATACGCGACGATGGAGGATCCGGTGTGCACTCACATCTTGTTTTCCCAAGAGAAAAGCCATTTCTCATAGATATGTGGAAGTATAGGGAAGGGGGCTTGTCCTTAGGATGAGAAACAAGACCGTGGAGAGTGCCACTTTCAGAGCACCCCAAGCATCTCTTTTGAGAAGCCTGGTTGCCCCAGTGCCTTGTCGCATCCGAAAAGTGCCTAACCTTCCCTCATTGAAAACACTCTCTTTGGAATACAGCGTTCAAGTCCCCTCTTGCTTCCTGAAGATACAAAGCTTTTCCAAGGCAGGGGTTTGATCAGGAGGAAACATCCCTACACGCATCTCTGGAAAACAAGACGTGGGAATGGTCATCGTCACGGCCATCTGAATGCCGGAAGATAGATCCATCTTCATTCCTGTGTGCGGAAGCATAGGCAAGGGCCTAGGACCCTATCTTTAGAAACAAGTCTCTGGAGACGAGAATGTTCAGCACAGTTCAGGTGTCCTGCCGGAGAGGTGTTCTAGCATGGGTGTGTGCAAGCATCGGGAGAGTTCCATCTCCTTCCGTCTGCGAGACAAGCCTGCGGAGAAGGCCATTGGCGATAACATTTGGTTTCCAGATTTCCAAACGAATTCCAGGAGAGGTGCGGGACGATAGGCCAGGTAACATATCCCCCAGGGTTCCAGTAACAGTTCTGGGGAAGCACAGGTCCCAGGAAACACAAGTTCTTTCCGAGGAGATGCTTTCTAATACATAGGTACAGAAGTCTCTGTACATTGCCTACCCTTGCTTGTGGGAGGGAAGTTGGGTGGAATGCGAATTCCACTACCATCTTGTTTCCACAAGAGGGAAATCGATTCATTCCAATATATGCGCTGGAGCCTAGGGGAAAGGGGCGATGTCCTGACGCTTTGAGGGAAGAGTGTGGAACAGGCATCGTTGAGGAAACCACAAGTTTCTCAAGCGAGGAGCCTTCTAGCATTGCCGGGGTGAAACGACCGAAACATGCACGACCCTTCCCTCAGTGAATAGGCTCTAGGGAATGCCAATTTCCCCTCAGAGGAAGATTGTCCCGGTGCGAAGCTCTCTAGCGTGTTGGTCTGGAGGCCAGCGGAGAGGACCCCATATACTTCGCTAAAGAAAGCTATCTGTGAAGAAAGACAGGGTCAGTGAGGGAACCACACGTCCCACCAAACCCACTGAAACACACGGAGACGTTTTAGCCTGAGGAAAGGCCTTATCCTTGCCTTGGAGAGAATGCATTTGGGAGTACCTGTGCTGCCCCGGCGTTGGTTTGCAAAGGAGCACCTTCCTAACTGATATGTGTGGGAGTGGGCCATGTCCTTACACTTGGAGACAAGTCTGTGGAGCAAGCACCGTTCGGGGAACCACCAAGGCCTCGAGCGAGAAGCATTCCGGCCACCATATTCTGAAACTCCCGAAACCCGGGCTCTCTTGGCGTCTCATAATAAATCTCTGGGGAATGCAACGTTCCCTCAGAGGAAGCATGTCCCAGCGAGACATTTTGTGGCACGTTTCTCTAGAGGTACGGGGATGTGTGGTCGCATTCAGGAGGTGCGGTGTCCTCGGCCGGGAGGAACAACTGTGTGGAGAAGGCGACTTCGGCCCCAATGTGCTTTTTCAAGAAAGAAGCTTCCTTCGGCGAAAAGCGTGGAAGAATCACTGTAATGCCACCTTCTTCGCTCTGAGCAGCAGGACGGCAGGCAACCCTACTTTCCAAGCACACCTGCTTTCCAGAATGAAAAAGCCATCTCTAAGAGACGTTTCCAAGGACAGAGTTGGCGGGTCGTACTGTCCCTCAGAAACAAATGTGTGGAGAATGCCCCTTTCAGAGGACCACCATTTCTCCTGCGAAAAGCCTTCTACAATGTATGTTTGGAGGCATGAGGCGGGTGTCGTGTCCATCCCTCAGTGAAAACACTGTGTCGAGAACCATGTGCCAGGTACGTATTGCTTACAGCAGGTAGCAGTTTTCTCCAGGACCTTGTGTAATGCGGAGGAGTCGGCCCTAATGGGATCTCTGAGAAACAAGGCTGCGGAGACTGGAAACTTTCCCTGCCAACTGGATATCCGAAGACGGAATCCATTTCACGTCGATGTGCGAAATTAGACGCCAGGGGCCTTGACCTGATGCTCAAAATGGCGTCTCTGCGTAATACAACGTGGAGCGAACAACCGGAATCTTCCCGTGTGGAGTCCTGTAGCATGGATGTGTACAAGCATCTGGAGCGGGCCCTCTCGTTCCCTCGGAGATACGAGCCCGTGGCGAATGCCACGTCGAGGTCACGTCGTTTGTCAAGAGTTCTCTGCCATTTCCAGTATCGGCCTTGAAGGATAGGCAAAGGGATATGTCCCCGTATCGGAGTCCCCAGGATGTGGAGAAAGCAGCTGCCAGGAAACCCAAGTGCCCCCGAACGAGACGCCTTCTCACATACAGGTATGGACGCCTTGAAATGTGCGATATACTTCCTTCGGAGAAGGCGACCTTCCATGAATATCGTGTTTTCAGGAGAGAAAGCTGATGTCCAGGACGTGTGTGCAAGTCTTGGGAAGGGGCAAGGTCCTTAGGGCGAGCAGAGAATCTGTGGAGCAGGCCCCTTTCGGATAACCACAAGTTTCTCAAGTGTGAATCATTCTGGCTTGCATGTGTGGAGGCCATCGAAACACGCCCTCTCCCTCGGTCTGTGAAGCAGTCTCTGGAGAATTCCACTTTCCCGTCAGAGGAAGTTGGTTCCCGTAAGGAGCATTCTACCATCTTTCGCGAGAGGCGGGCGGAAAGTGCCTTTGACGTCGCGGAACGCAAGCCTGGGAATAAAGCAAGATCCACCGTGCAACACGACCCTTCCAACGAAACCATTCTAACGGATGTATGGGTTCTAACACTAGGGTAATGCCGTGTCCTTGGCTTGGAGAAAGTCTTCTGTGGAGGATGCAGGGCAGCGACACTGTGGCGGTTCCACCGAGAAGCTTCCGAGCCTCTCTGTGTGGAGGCATCCCTAGAGTGCGCCAGTCTTCAGTTTGAGGAAAAAGACTGTGAAGAAAAGCGCTGCCCGCTAACATCTTGATGCCAGAAGAGAAAGCGATTTCTCCTAGAGGTGTAGAAATAGAGGACGGGTGGTTTGTCCTTAGCCATGGAATCCAGATGGCAGTGACTGCAATTTTCACAGCCGCACAATTGTCCCGGCATGAAGCCTAGCGGCACGTCTGTGGGGCAGCATCAGGAAGGTGCCCTCTAGTTCCGCTGTTGGTAACGGTCTGCTTAGAAGAGGACGTTGAAGGAAACACTTGCTTTTTGAAGACACAAGCCTTTTCCATTATCCGAGTGTAGCCTCGAGGAAACTGCCCAAAAACAATTTCATCAACCAGAGCCTGTGGCCCATGGAACTCTAACCTGCCAGCTGGATATCTGAGGGTAGAAACACTTTCATATCTGTGTGTGGAAGGGCAGGCAAGTGGCCAGGATTCGGATGAGAGGAACTCATGCGTGGACATTGTAACTTAGAGCGAACATCAAATGAGCTCCTGTGAGAAGCCTGCAGGCCGGGAAGTGTTGAAGCGTCAGGATGAAGCCCAATCATTCCCACCGCGGAAGAAGTGTCTGCCTCAGGCACGTCTCAGCGACACCCTGGATCCTTCAATCCTATACCCTGCTAGCCTCTGTGTGTTGAAGTCTCAGGAAAGGGCAATAACAGGCCCAGGGGAAAGAGTTGGGTGGAGATAGCCACTTTCGGCCACCAACGTGGTTCCTCAAAGGAGGAAGGCTTCTAGGAAGTATGTGTTGCCGTGTCAGGACAATGCCATCTCCGCCCATCGCCGAAAGAAGACTGGAGGAAGGCACGTTCCAGGAACCTCTGGATTCCAGAAGAGAAAGCGATTTCTAGTGTAGGTATGAAAAGACAGGTAAGGAGCCAGTCCCTGTCTGGGAGATCCAAGTCCGTAGAGAGTACAACTTCTGAGCCACAACAAGTTTCTCCCCAAAGGAAATATTCTAGCCCTGGGGTGGGCAAGCTTCAGCGGGGTTCCATATCCTTGCCTCTGAGAATCAGGCCTGTGGAGAAAGTCACTTCCCGGGAGCATCTACTTTCTGGAGACCCAAAGTGTGGGCACGGAGGTGGAAGACGGGACTAAGGGGCGTGTCCCTGTCAGGGAGAAAGCAGTCCCTGGAGACGGACACTTTCGTGAGCAACTCGTTCCCTCAAGCCAGAAGCATCCTGGCCTCTATTGATGAGTAGTAGCAGGATAATTCCTCAACCTCCGCCCTGCGAAATAGACTGTGGGCAATGCCACTTCCCACAAACACCGTGTGTCCAGAAGAGAATTGCCATGTCCAATCCAAAAGCGGGGAGGCCTAGGAGAGGGGCCACGGCCTCACGCTGTGAAACGGGGTTGGGGACCTGCACCATTCAGAGAACCACAAGGCTCTCCAACGAGAAGCCTTCTAGCACGCATGGGTTGAGGTCTCCTAAACATGCCCCATTCTTCCCTCTGTGAAAGGAGCCTCTGGGCAATGCAACTGTCCCGTAAGTGGAAGTCCTCTCCTGCCAGAATCTTTGGAGCACGTTTGTCTAGAGGCACGGCCAAAGTGCCATGCCCTTCGCTCAGATCATGAGGCCTGCGAATAAAGCACGTTTCCGTGAAGAACACGACACTTCCAAACAAACGCCTCGGAGCAGATCCGTGTGTTTTCACACGAGGAAATGCCGTATCCTCCGTTGGGCGAAGGAATGCTGGGGAGGAGGCCATTTCGGCAACATCGTAGTTTTTCACGCCATAAAAATCCCAGCCTCGGTGTGTGCCACGATCACGAGAGGGCCATCGAATTTCCCGGGAGATACGCGACGATGGAGGATCCGGTGTGCACTCACATCTTGTTTTCCCAAGAGAAAAGCCATTTCTCATAGTTGTGTGGAAGTATAGGGAAGGGGGCTTGTCCTTAGGATGAGAAACAAGACCGTGGAGAGTGCCACTTTCAGAGCACCCCAAGCATCTCTTTTGAGAAGCCTGGTTGCCCCAGTGCCTTGTCGCATCCGAAAAGTGCCTAACCTTCCCTCATTGAAAACACTCTCTTTGGAATACAGCGTTCAAGTCCCCTCTTGCTTCCTGAAGATACAAAGCTTTTCCAAGGCAGGGGTTTGATCAGGAGGAAACATCCCTACACGGATCTCTGGAAAACAAGACGTGGGAATGGTCATCGTCACGGCCATCTGAATGCCGGAAGATAGATCCATCTTCATTCCTGTGTGCGGAAGCATAGGCAAGGGCCTAGGACCCTATCTTTAGAAACAAGTCTCTGGAGACGAGAATGTTCAGCACACTTCAGGTGTCCTGCCGGAGAGGTGTTCTAGCATGTGTGTGTGCAAGCATCGGGAGAGTTCCATCTCCTTCCGTCTGCGAGACAAGCCTGCGGAGAAGGCCACTTGGCGATAACATTTGGTTTCCAGATTTCCAAACGAGTTCCACGAGAGGTGCGGGACGATAGGCCAGGTAACATATCCCCCAGGGTTCCAGTAACAGTTCTGGGGAAGCACAGGTCCCAGGAAACACAAGTTCTTTCCGAGGAGATGCTTTCTAATACATAGGTCCAGAAGTCTCTGTACATTGCCTACCCTTGCTTGTGGGAGGGAAGTTGGGTGGAATGCGAATTCCACTACCATCTTGTTTCCACAAGAGGGAAATCGATTCATTCCAATATATGCGCTGGAGCCTAGGGGAAAGGGGCGATGTCCTGACGCTTTGAGGGAAGAGTGTGGAACAGGCATCGTTGAGGAAACCACAAGTTTCTCAAGCGAGGAGCCTTCTAGCATTGCCGGGGTGAAACGACCGAAACATGCACGACCCTTCCCTCAGTGAATAGGCTCTAGGGAATGCCAATTTCCCCTCAGAGGAAGATTGTCCCGGTGCGAAGCTCTCTAGCGTGTTGGTCTGGAGGCCAGCGGAGAGGGCCCCATATACTTCGCTAAAGAAAGCTATCTGTGAAGAAAGACAGGGTCAGTGAGGGAACCACACGTCCCACCAAACCCACTGAAACACACGGAGACGTTTTAGCCTGAGGAAAGGCCTTATCCTTGCCTTGGAGAGAATGCATTTGGGAGTACCTGTGCTGCCCCGGCGTTGGTTTGCAAAGGAGCACCTTCCTACCTGATATGTGTGGGAGTGGGCCATGTCCTTACACTTGGAGACAAGTCTGTGGAGCAAGCACCGTTCGGGGAACCACCAAGGCCTCGAGCGAGAAGCATTCCGGCCTTCATGTTCTGAAACTCCCGAAACCCGGGCTCTCTTGGCGTCTCATAATAAATCTCTGGGGAATGCAACGTTCCCTCAGAGGAAGCATGTCCCAGAGAGACATTTTGTGGCACGTTTCTCTAGAGGTACGGGGATGTGTGGTCGCATTCAGGAGGTGCGGTGTCCTCGGCCGGGAGGAACAATTGTGTGGAGAAGGCGACTTCGGCCCCAATGTGCTTTTTCAAGAAAGAAGCTTCCTTCGGCGAAAAGCGTGGAAGAATCACTGTAATGCCACCTTCTTCGCTCTGAGCAGCAGGACGGTAGGCAACCCTACTTTCCAAGCACACCTGCTTTCCAGAATGAAAAAGCCATCTCTAAGAGACGTTTCCAAGGACAGAGTTGGCGGGTCGTACTGTCCCTCAGAAACAAATGTGTGGAGAATGCCCCTTTCAGAGGACCACCATTTCTCCTGCGAGAAGCCTTCTACAATGTATGTTTGGAGGCATCAGGCGGGTGTCGTGTCCATCCCTCAGTGAAAACACTGTGTCGAGAACCATGTGCCAGGTACGTATTGCTTACAGCAGGTAGCAGTTTTCTCCAGGACCTTGTGTAATGCGGAGGAGTCGGCCCTAATGGGATCTCTGAGAAACAAGGTTGCGGAGACTGGAAACTTTCCCTGCCAACTGGATATCCGAAGACGGAATCCATTTCACGTCGATGTGCGGAAGTAGACGCCAGGGGCCTTGACCTGATGCCCAGAAAGGCGTCTGTGCGTAATACAACGTGGAGCGAACAACCGGAATCTTCCCGTGTAGAGTCCTGTAGCATGGACGTGTACAAGCTTCTGGAGCGGGCCCTCTCGTTCCCTCGGAGATACGAGCCCGTGGCGAATGCCACGTCGAGGTCACGTCGTTTCTCAAGAGTTCTCTGCCATTTCCAGTATCGGCCTTGAAGGATAGGCAAAGGGAAATGTCCCCGTATCGGAGTCCCCAGGATGTGGAGAAAGCAGCTGCCGGGAGACCCAAGTGCCCCCGAACGAGACGCCTTCTCACACACAGTTATGGACGCCTTGGAATGTGCGATATACTTCCTTCGGAGAAGGCGACCTTCCATGAATATCGTGTTTTCAGGAGAGAAAGCTGATGTCCAGGACGTGTGTGCAAGTCTTGGGAAGGGGCAAGGTCCTTAGGGCGAGCAGAGAATCTGTGGAGCAAGCCCCTTTCGGATAACCACAAGTTTCTCAAGTGTGAATCATTCTGGCTTGCATGTGTGGAGGCCATCGAAACACGCCCTCTCCCTCGGTCTGTGAAGCAGTCTCTGGAGAATTCCACTTTCCCGTCAGAGGAAGTTGGTTCCCGTGAGGAGCATTCTACCATCTTTCGCGAGAGGCGCGCGGAAAGTTCCTTAGACGTCGCGGAACGCAAGCCTGGGAATCAAGCAAGATCCACCGTGCAACACGACCCTTCCAACGAAACCATTCTAACGGATGTATGGGTTCTAACACTAGGGTAATGCCGTGTCCTTGGCTTGGAGAAAGTCTTCTGTGGAGGATGCAGTGCAGCGACACTGTGGCTGTTCCACCGAGAAGCTTCCGAGCCTCTCTGTGTGGAGGCATCCCTAGAGTGCGCCAGTCTTCCGTTTGAGGAAAAAGAGTGTGAAGAAAAGCGCTGCCCGCTAACATCTTGATGCCAGAAGAGAAAGCGATTTCTCCTAGAGGTGTAGAAATAGAGGACGGGTGGTTTGTCCTTAGCCATGGAATCCAGATGGCAGTGACTGCAATTTTCAGAGCCGCACAATTGTCCCGGCATGAAGCCTAGCGGCACGTCTGTGGGGCAGCATCAGGAAGGTGCCCTCTAGTTCCGCTGTTGGTAAGGGTCTGCTTAGAAGAGGACGTTGAAGGAAACACTTGCTTTTTGAAGACATAAGCCTTTTCCATTATCCGAGTGTAGCCTCGAGGAAACTGCCCAAAAACAATTTCATCAACCAGAGCCTGTGGCCCATGGAACTCTAACCTGCCAGCTGGATATCTGAGGGTAGAAACACTTTCATATCTGTGTGTGGAAGGGCAGGCAAGTGGCCAGGGTTCGGATGAGAGGAACTCATGCGTGGACATTGTAACTTAGAGCGAACATCAAATGAGCTCCTGTGAGAAGCCTGCAGGCCGGGAAGTGTTGAAGCGTCAGGATGAAGCCCAATCATTCCCACCGTGGAAGAAGTGTCTGCCTCAGGCACGTCTCAGCGACACCCTGGATCCTTCAATCCTATACCCTGCTAGCCTCTGTGTGTTGAAGTCTCAGGAAAGGGCAATATCAGGCCCTGGGGAAAGAGTTGGGTGGAGATAGCCACTTTCGGGCACCAACGTGGTTCCTCAAAGGGGGAAGGCTTCTAGGAAGTATGTGTTGCCGTGTCAGGACAATGCCATCTCCGCCCATCGCCGAAAGATGACTGTGGAGGAAGGCACGTTCCAGGAACCTCTGGATTCCAGAAGAGAAAGCGATTTCTAGTGTACGTATGAAAAGACAGGCAAGGAGCCAGTCCCTGTCTGCGAGATCCAAGTCCGTGGAGAGTACAACTTCCGAGCCACAACAAGTTTCTCCCCAAAGGAAACTTTCTAGCCCTGGGGTGGGCAAGCTTCGGCGGGGTTCCATATCCTTGCCTCTGAGAATCAGGCCTGTGGAGAAGGTCACTTCCCGGGAGCATCTACTTTCTGGAGGTCCAAAGTGTGGGCACGGAGGTGGAAGGCGGGACTAAGGGGCGTGTCCCTGTCAGGGAGAAAGCAGTCGTTGGAGACGGCCACTTTCGTGAGCAACTCGTTCCCTCAAGCCAGAAGCATCCTGGCCTCTATTGATGAGAAGTAGCAGTATAATTCCACAACCTCCGCCCTGCGAAATAGACTGTGGGCAATGCCACTTCCCACAAACACCGTGTCTCCAGAAGAGAATTGCCATGTCCAATCCAAAAGCGGGGAGGCCTAGGAGAGGGGCCACGGCCTCACGCTGTGAAACGGGGTTGGGGACCTGCACCATTCAGAGAACCACAAGGCTCTACAACGAGAAGCCTTCTAGCACGCATGGGTTGAGGTCTCCTAAACATGCCCCATTCTTCCCTCTGTGAAAGGAGCCTCTGGGCAATGCAACTGTCCCGTAAGTGGAAGTCCTCTCCTGCCAGAATCTTTGGAGCACGTTTGTCTAGAGGCACGGCCAAAGTGCCATGCCCTTCGCTCAGATCATGAGGCCTGCGAATAAAGCACGTTTCCGTGAAGAACACGACACTTCCAAACAAAGGCCTCGGAGCAGATCCGTGTGTTTTCACATGAGGAAATGCCGTATCCTCCGTTGGGCGAAGGAATGCTGGGGAGGAGGCCATTTCGGCAAAATCGTAGTTTTTCACGCCATAGAAATCCAAGCCTCGGTGTGTGCCACGATCACGAGAGGGCCATCGAATTTCCCGGGAGATACGCGACGATGGAGGATCCGATGTGCACTCACATCTTGTTTTCCCAAGAGAAAAGCCATTTCTGATAGTTGTGTGGAAGTATAGGAAAGGGGGCTTGTCCTTAGGATGAGAAACAAGACCGTGGAGAGTGCCACTTTCAGAGCACCCCAAGCATCTCTTTTGAGAAGCCTGGTTGCCCCAGTGCCTTGTCGCATCCGAAAAGTGCCTAACCTTCCCTCATTGAAAACACTCTCTTTGGAATACAGCGTTCAAGTCCCCTCTTGCTTCCTGAAGATACAAAGCTTTTCCAAGGCAGGGGTTTGATCAGGAGGAAACATCCCTACACGGATCTCTGGAAAACAAGACGTGGGAATGGTCGTCGTCACGGCCATCCGAATGCCGGAAGATAGATCCATCTTCATTCCTGTGTGCGGAAGCATAGTCAAGGGCCTAGGACCCTATCTTTAGAAACAAGTCTCTGGAGACGAGAATGTTCAGCACACTGCAGGTGTCCTGCCGGAGAGGTGTTCTAGCATGGGTGTGTGCAAGCATCGGGAGAGTTCCATCTCCTTCCGTCTGCGAGACAAGCCTGCGGAGAAGGCCACTTGGCGATAACATTTGGTTTCCAGATTTCCAAACGAGTTCCAGGAGAGGTGCGGGACGATAGGCCAGGTAACATATCCCCTGGGTTCCAGTAACAGTTCTGGGGAAGCACAGGTCCCAGGAAACACAAGTTCCTTCCGAGGAGATGCTTTCTAATACATAGGTCCAGAAGTCTCTGTACATTGCCTACCCTTGCTTGTGGGAGGGAAGTTGGGTGGAATGCGAATTCCACTACCATCTTGTTTCCACAAGGGGGAAATCGATTCATTCCAATATATGCGCTGGAGCCTAGGGGAAAGGGGCGATGTCCTGACGCTTTGAGGGAAGAGTGTGGAACAGGCATCGTTGAGGAAACCACAAGTTTCTCAAGCGAGGAGCCTTCTAGCATTGCCGGGGTGAAACGACCGAAACATGCACGACCCTTCCCTCAGTGAATAGGCTCTAGGGAATGCCAATTTCCCCTCAGAGGAAGATTGTCCCGGTGCGAAGCTCTCTAGCGTGTTGGTCTGGAGGCCAGCGGAGAGGGCCCCATATACTTCGCTAAAGAAAGCTATCTGTGAAGAAAGACAGGGTCAGTGAGGGAACCACACGTCCCACCAAACCCACTGAAACACACGGAGACGTTTTAGCCTGAGGAAAGGCCTTATCCTTGCCTTGGAGAGAATGCATTTGGGAGTACCTGTGCTGCCCCGGCGTTGGTTTGCAAAGGAGCACCTTCCTACCTGATATGTGTGGGAGTGGGCCATGTCCTTACATTTGGAGACAAGTCTGTGGAGCAAGCGCCGTTCGGGGAACCACCAAGGCCTCGAGCGGGAAGCATTCCGGCCTCCATGTTCTGAAACTCCCGAAACCCGGGCTCTCTTGGCGTCTCAGAATAAATCTCTGGGGAATGCAACGTTCCCTCAGAGGAAGCATGTCCCAGCGAGACATTTTGTGGCACGTTTCTCTAGACGTACGGGGATGTGTGGTCGCATTCAGGAGGTGCGCTGTCCTCGGCCGGGAGAAACAATTCTGTGGAGAAGGCGACTTCGGCCCCCATGTGCTTTTTCAAGAAAGATGCTTCCTTCGGGGAAAAGCGTGGAAGAATCACTGTAATGCCACCTTCTTCGCTCTGAGCAGCAGGACGGTAGGCAACACTACTTTCCAAGCACATCTGCTTTCCAGAATGAAAAAGCCATCTCTAAGAGACGTTTCCAAGGACAGAGTTGGCGGGTCGTACTGTCCCTCAGAAACAAATGTGTGGAGAATGCCCCTTTCAGAGGACCACCATTTCTCCTGCGAGAAGCCTTCTACAATGTATGTTTGGAGGCATCAGGCGGGTGTCGTGTCCATCCCTCAGTGAAAACACTGTGTCGAGAACCATGTGCCAGGTACGTATTGCTTACAGCAGGTAGCAGTTTTCTCCAGGCCCTTGTGTAATGCGGAGGACTCGGCCCTAATGGGATCTCTGAGAAACAAGGCTGCGGAGACTGGAAACTTTCCCTGCCAACTGGATATCCGAAGACGGAATCCATTTCACGTCGATGTGCGGAAGTAGACGCCAGGGGCCTTGACCTGATGCCCAGAAAGGCGTCTGTGCGTAATACAACGTGGAGCGAACAACCGGAATCTTCCCGTGTAGAGTCCTGTAGCAGGGACGTGTACAAGCATCTGGAGCGGGCCCTCTCGTTCCCTCGGAGATACGAGCCCGTGGCGAATGCCACGTCGAGGTCACGTCGTTTCTCCAGAGTTCTCTGCCATTTCCAGTATCGGCCTTGAAGGATAGGCAAAGGGAAATGTCCCCGTATCGGAGTCCCCAGGATGTGGAGAAAGCAGCTGCCAGGAAACCCAAGTGCCCCCGAACGAGACGCCTTCTCACACACAGGTATGGACGCCTTGGAATGTGCGATATACTTCCTTTGGAGAAGGCGACCTTCCATGAATATCGTGTTTTCAGGAGAGAAAGCTGATGTCCAGGACGTGTGTGCAAGTCTTGGGAAGGGGCAAGGTCCTTAGGGCGAGCATAGAATCTGTGGAGCAAGCCCCTTTCGGATAACCACAAGTTTCTCAAGTGTGAATCATTCTGGCTTGCATGTGTGGAGGCCATCGAAAGACGCCCTCTCCCTCTGTCTGTGGAGCAGTCTCTGGAGAATTCCACTGTCCCGTCAGAGGAAGTTGGTTCCCGTGAGGAGCATTCTACCATCTTTCGCGAGAGGCGCGCGGAAAGTGCCTTAGACGTCGCGGAACGCAAGCCTGGGAATAAAGCAAGATCCACCGTGCAACACGACCCTTCCAACGAAACCATTCTAACGGATGGAGGGGTTCTAACACTAGGGTAGTGCCGTGTCCTTGGCTTGGAGAAAGTCTTCTGTGGAGGATGCAGTGCAGCGACACTGTGGCTGTTCCACCGAGAAGCTTCCGAGCCTCTCTGTGTGGAGGCATCCCTAGAGTGCCCCAGTCTTCCGTTTGAGGAAAAAGAGTGTGAAGAAAAGCGCGGCCCGCTAACATCTTGATGCCAGAAGAGAAAGCGATTTCTCCGCGAGGTGTAGAAATAGAGGACGGGTGGTTTGTCCTTAGCCATGGAATCCAGATGGCAGTGACTGCAATTTTCAGAGCCGCACAATTGTCCCGGCATGAAGCCTAGCGGCACGTCTGTGGGGCAGCATCAGGATGGTGCCCTGTAGTTCCGCTGTTGGTAACAGTCTGCTTAGAAGAGGACGTTGAAGGAAACACTTGCTTTTTGAAGACACAAGCCTTTTCCATTCTGCGAGTGTAGCCTCGAGGAAACTGCCCAAAAACAAATTCATCAACCAGAGCCTGTGGACCATGGAACTCTAACCTGCCAGCTGGATATCTGAGGGTAGAAACACTTTCATATCTGTGTGTGGAAGGGCAGGCAAGAGGCCAGGATTCGGAGGAGAGAAACTCATGCGTGGACATTGTAACTTAGAGCGAACATCAAATGAGCTCCTGTGAGAAGCCTGCAGGCCGGGAAGTGTTGAAGCGTCAGGATGAAGCCCAATCATTCCCACCGTGGAAGAAGTGTCTGCCTCAGGCACGTCTCAGCGACACCCTGAATCCTTCAATCCTATACCCTGCTAGCCTCTGTGTGTTGAAGTCTCAGGAAAGGGCAATATCAGGCCCTGGGGAAAGAGTTGTGTGGAGATAGCCACTTTCGGCCACCAACGTGGTTCCTCAAAGGGGGAAGGCTTCTAGGAAGTAGGTGTTGCCGTGTCAGGACAATGCCATCTCCGCCCATCGTCGAAAGATGACTGAGGAGGAAGGCACGTTCCAGGAACATCTGGATTCCAGAAGAGAAAGCGATTTCTAGTGTAGGTATGAAAAGACAGGCAAGGGGCCAGTCCCTGTCTGGGAGATCCAAGTCCGTGGAGAGTACAACTTCCGAGCCACAACAAGTTTCTCCCCAAAGGAAACTTTCTAGCCCTGGGGTGGGCAAGCTTCGGCGGGCTTCCATATCCTTGCCTCTGAGAATCAGGCCTGTGGAGAAGGTCACTTCCCGGGAGCATCTACTTTCTGGAGATCCAAAGTGTGGGCACGGAGGAAGAAGGCGGGACTAAGGGGCGTGTCGCTGTCAGGGAGAAAGCAGTGTTTGGAGACGGCCACTTTCGTGAGCAACTCGTTCCCTCAAGCCAGAAGCATCCTGGCCTCTATTGATGAGAAGTAGCAGGATAATTCCTCAACCTCCGCTCTGCGAAAATTGACTGTGGGCAATGCCACTTCCCACTAACACCGTGTCTCCAGAAGAGAATTGCCATGTCCAATCCAAGGGCGGGGAGGCCTAGGAGAGGGCCCACGGCCTCACTCTCTGAAACGGGGTTGGGGACCTGCACCATTCAGGGAACCACAAGGCTCTCCAACGAGAAGCCTTCTAGCACGCATGGGTTGAGGCCTACTAAACATGCCCCATTCTTCCCTCTGTGAAACGAGCCTCTGGGCATTGCAACTGTCCCGTAAGTGGAAGTCCTCTCCTGCCAGAATCTTTGGAGCACGTTTGTCTAGAGGCACGGGCAAAGTGCCATGCCCTTCGCTCAGATCATGAGGCCTGCGAATAAAGCACGTTTCCGTGAAGAACACGACACTTCCAAACAAACGCCTCGGAGCAGATCCGTGTGTTTTCACATGAGGAAATGCCGTATCCTCCGTTGGGCGAAGGAATGCTGGGGAGGAGGCCATTTCGGCAACATCGTAGTTTTTCGCGCCATAGAAATCCAAGCCTCGCTGTGTGCCACGATCACGAGAGGGCCATCGCATTTCCCGGGAGATACGAGACGATGGAGGATCCGGTGTGCACTCACATCTTGTTTTCCCAAGAGAAAAGCCTTTTCTCATAGTTGTGTGGAAGTATAGGGAAGGGGGCTTGTCCTTAGGATGAGAAACAAGACCGTGGAGAGTGCACCTTTCAGAGCACCCCAAGCATCTCTTTTGAGAAGCCTGGTTGCCCCAGTGCCTTGTCGCATCCGAAAAGTGCCTGACCTTCCCTCATTGAAAACACTCTCTTTGGAATAGAGCGTTCAAGTCCCCTCTTGCTTCCTGAAGATACAAAGCTTTTCCAAGGCAGGTGTTTGATCAGGAGGAAACATCCCTACACGGATCTCTGGAAAACAAGACGTGGGAATGGTCATCGTCACGGCCCTCTGAATGCCGGAAGATAGATCCATCTTCATTTATGTGTGCGGAAGCATAGGCAAGGGCCTAGGACCCTATCTTGAGAAACAAGTCTCTGGAGACGACAATGTTCAGCACACCGCAGGTGTCCTGCCGGAGAGGTGTTCTAGCATGGGTGTGTGCAAGCATCGGGAGAGTTCCATCTCCTTCCGTCTGCGAGGCAAGCCTGCGCAGAAGGCCACTTGGCGATAACATGTGGTTTCCAGATTTCCAAACGAGTTCCAGGAGAGGTGCGGAACGATAGGCCAGGTAACATGTCCCCCAGGGTTCCAGTAACAGTTCTGGGGAAGCACAGGTCCCAGGAAACCCAAGTTCCTTCCGAGGAGATGCTTTCTAATACATAGGTCCAGAAGTCTCTGTACATTGCCTACCCTTGCTTGTGGGAGGCAAGTTGGGTGGAATGCGAATTCCACTACCATCTTGTTTCCACAAGAGGGAAATCGATTCATTCCAATATATGCGCTGGAGCCTAGGGGACAGGGGCGATGCCCTGACGCTTTGAGGGAAGAGTGTGGAACAGGCAGCGTTGAGGAAACCACAAGTTTCTCAAGCGAGGAGCCTTCTAGCATTGCCGGGGTGAAACGACCGAAACATGCACGACCCTTCCCTCAGTGAATAGGCTCTAGGGAATGCCAATTTCCCCTCAGAGGAAGATTGTCCCAGTGCCAAGCTCTCTAGCGTGTTGGTGTGGAGGCCAGCGGAGAGGGCCACATATACTTCGCTAAAGAAAGCTATCTGTGAAGAAAGACAGGGTCAGTGAGGGAAGCACACGTCCCACCAAACCCACTGAAACACACGGAGACGTTTTAGCCTCAGGAAAGGCCTTATCCTTGCCTTGGAGAGAATGCATTTGGGAGTACCTGTGCTGCCCCGGCGTTGGTTTGCAAAGGAGCACTTTCCTACCTTATATGTGTGGGAGTGGGCAATGTCCTTACACTTGGAGACAAGTCTGTGAAGCAAGCACCGTTCGGGGAACCACGAGGGCCTCGAGCGAGAAGCATTCCGGCCTCCATGTTCTTAAACTCCCGAACCCCGGGCTCTCTTGGCGTCTCTGAATAAATCTCTGGGGAATGCAACGTTCCCTCAGAGGAAGCATGTCCCAGCGAGACATTTTGTGGCACGTTTCTCTAGAGGTACGGGGATGTGTGGTCGCATTCAGGAGGTGCGGTGTCCTCGGCCGGGAGAAACAATTCTGTGGAGAAGGCGACTTCGGCCCCAATGTGCTTTTCCAAAAAGAAGCTTCCTTCGGCGAAAAGCGTGGAAGTATCCCTGTAATGCCACCTTCTTCGCTCTGAGCAGCAGGACGGTAGGCAACCCTGCTTTCCAAGCACATCTGGTTTCCAGAATGAAAAAGCCATCTCTAAGAGACGTTTCCAAGCACAGAGAAGGCGGGTCGTACTGTCCTTCAGAAACAAATGTGTGGAGAATGCCCCTTTCAGAGGACCACCATTTCACCTGCGAGAAGCTATCTACAATGTATGTTTGGAGGCATCAGGAGGGTGTCGTGTCCATCCCTCAGTGAAAACACAGTGTCGAGAACCATGTTCCAGGAACGTCTTGCTTACAGCAGGTAGCAGTTTTCTCCAGGCCCTTGTGTAATGCGGAGGACTCGGCCCTAATGGGATCTCTGAGAAACAAGGCTGCGGAGACTGGAAACTTTCCCTGCCAACTGGATATCCGAAGACGGAATCCATTTCACGTCGATGTGCGGAAGTAGACGCCAGGGGCCTTGACCTGATGCCCAGAAAGGCGTCTGTGCGTAATACAACGTGGAGCGAACAACCGGAATCTTCCCGTGTAGAGTCCTGTAGCAGGGACGTGTACAAGCATCTGGAGCGGGCCCTCTCGTTCCCTCGGAGATACGAGCCCGTGGCGAATGCCACGTCGAGGTCACGTCGTTTCTCCAGAGTTCTCTGCCATTTCCAGTATCGGCCTTGAAGGATAGGCAAAGGGAAATGTCCCCGTATCGGAGTCCCCAGGATGTGGAGAAAGCAGCTGCCAGGAAACCCAAGTGCCCCCGAACGAGACGCCTTCTCACACACAGGTATGGACGCCTTGGAATGTGCGATATACTTCCTTTGGAGAAGGCGACCTTCCATGAATATCGTGTTTTCAGGAGAGAAAGCTGATGTCCAGGACGTGTGTGCAAGTCTTGGGAAGGGGCAAGGTCCTTAGGGCGAGCATAGAATCTGTGGAGCAAGCCCCTTTCGGATAACCACAAGTTTCTCAAGTGTGAATCATTCTGGCTTGCATGTGTGGAGGCCATCGAAAGACGCCCTCTCCCTCTGTCTGTGGAGCAGTCTCTGGAGAATTCCACTGTCCCGTCAGAGGAAGTTGGTTCCCGTGAGGAGCATTCTACCATCTTTCGCGAGAGGCGCGCGGAAAGTGCCTTAGACGTCGCGGAACGCAAGCCTGGGAATAAAGCAAGATCCACCGTGCAACACGACCCTTCCAACGAAACCATTCTAACGGATGGAGGGGTTCTAACACTAGGGTAGTGCCGTGTCCTTGGCTTGGAGAAAGTCTTCTGTGGAGGATGCAGTGCAGCGACACTGTGGCTGTTCCACCGAGAAGCTTCCGAGCCTCTCTGTGTGGAGGCATCCCTAGAGTGCCCCAGTCTTCCGTTTGAGGAAAAAGAGTGTGAAGAAAAGCGCGGCCCGCTAACATCTTGATGCCAGAAGAGAAAGCGATTTCTCCGCGAGGTGTAGAAATAGAGGACGGGTGGTTTGTCCTTAGCCATGGAATCCAGATGGCAGTGACTGCAATTTTCAGAGCCGCACAATTGTCCCAGTATGAAGCCTAGCGGCACGTCTGTGGGGCAGCATCAGGATGGTGCCCTGTAGTTCCGCTGTTGGTAACAGTCTGCTTAGAAGAGGACGTTGAAGGAAACACTTGCTTTTTGAAGACACAAGCCTTTTCCATTCTGCGAGTGTAGCCTCGAGGAAACTGCCCAAAAACAAATTCATCAACCAGAGCCTGTGGACCATGGAACTCTAACCTGCCAGCTGGATATCTGAGGGTAGAAACACTTTCATATCTGTGTGTGGAAGGGCAGGCAAGAGGCCAGGATTCGGAGGAGAGAAACTCATGCGTGGACATTGTAACTTAGAGCGAACATCAAATGAGCTCCTGTGAGAAGCCTGCAGGCCGGGAAGTGTTGAAGCGTCAGGATGAAGCCCAATCATTCCCACCGTGGAAGAAGTGTCTGCCTCAGGCACGTCTCAGCGACACCCTGGATCCTTCAATCCTATACCCTGCTAGCCTCTGTGTGTTGAAGTCTCAGGAAAGGGCAATATCAGGCCCTGGGGAAAGAGTTGTGTGGAGATAGCCACTTTCGGCCACCAACGTGGTTCCTCAAAGGGGGAAGGCTTCTAGGAAGTAGGTGTTGCCGTGTCAGGACAATGCCATCTCCGCCCATCGTCGAAAGATGACTGAGGAGGAAGGCACGTTCCAGGAACATCTGGATTCCAGAAGAGAAAGCGATTTCTAGTGTAGGTATGAAAAGACAGGCAAGGGGCCAGTCCCTGTCTGGGAGATCCAAGTCCGTGGAGAGTACAACTTCCGAGCCACAACAAGTTTCTCCCCAAAGGAAACTTTCTAGCCCTGGGGTGGGCAAGCTTCGGCGGGCTTCCATATCCTTGCCTCTGAGAATCAGGCCTGTGGAGAAGGTCACTTCCCGGGAGCGTCTACTTTCTGGAGATCCAAAGTGTGGGCACGGAGGAAGAAGGCGGGACTAAGGGGCGTGTCGCTGTCAGGGAGAAAGCAGTCGTTGGAGACGGCCACTTTCGTGAGCAACTCGTTCCCTCAAGCCAGAAGCATCCTGGCCTCTATTGATGAGAAGTAGCAGGATAATTCCTCAACCTCCGCTCTGCGAAAATTGACTGTGGGCAATGCCACTTCCCACTAACACCGTGTCTCCAGAAGAGAATTGCCATGTCCAATCCAAGGGCGGGGAGGCCTAGGAGAGGGCCCACGGCCTCACTCTCTGAAACGGGGTTGGGGACCTGCACCATTCAGGGAACCACAAGGCTCTCCAACGAGAAGCCTTCTAGCACGCATGGGTTGAGGCCTCCTAAACATGCCCCATTCTTCCCTCTGTGAAACGAGCCTCTGGGCATTGCAACTGTCCCGTAAGTGGAAGTCCTCTCCTGCCAGAATCTTTGGAGCACGTTTGTCTAGAGGCACGGGCAAAGTGCCATGCCCTTCGCTCAGATCATGAGGCCTGCGAATAAAGCACGTTTCCGTGAAGAACACGACACTTCCAAACAAACGCCTCGGAGCAGATCCGTGTGTTTTCACATGAGGAAATGCCGTATCCTCCGTTGGGCGAAGGAATGCTGGGGAGGAGGCCATTTCGGCAACATCGTAGTTTTTCGCGCCATAGAAATCCAAGCCTCGCTGTGTGCCACGATCACGAGAGGGCCATCGCATTTCCCGGGAGATACGAGACGATGGAGGATCCGGTGTGCACTCACATCTTGTTTTCCCAAGAGAAAAGCCTTTTCTCATAGTTGTGTGGAAGTATAGGGAAGGGGGCTTGTCCTTAGGATGAGAAACAAGACCGTGGAGAGTGCACCTTTCAGAGCACCCCAAGCATCTCTTTTGAGAAGCCTGGTTGCCCCAGTGCCTTGTCGCATCCGAAAAGTGCCTGACCTTCCCTCATTGAAAACACTCTCTTTGGAATAGAGCGTTCAAGTCCCCTCTTGCTTCCTGAAGATACAAAGCTTTTCCAAGGCAGGTGTTTGATCAGGAGGAAACATCCCTACACGGATCTCTGGAAAACAAGACGTGGGAATGGTCATCGTCACGGCCCTCTGAATGCCGGAAGATAGATCCATCTTCATTTATGTGTGCGGAAGCATAGGCAAGGGCCTAGGACCCTATCTTGAGAAACAAGTCTCTGGAGACGACAATGTTCAGCACACCGCAGGTGTCCTGCCGGAGAGGTGTTCTAGCATGGGTGTGTGCAAGCATCGGGAGAGTTCCATCTCCTTCCGTCTGCGAGGCAAGCCTGCGCAGAAGGCCACTTGGCGATAACATGTGGTTTCCAGATTTCCAAACGAGTTCCAGGAGAGGTGCGGAACGATAGGCCAGGTAACATGTCCCCCAGGGTTCCAGTAACAGTTCTGGGGAAGCACAGGTCCCAGGAAACCCAAGTTCCTTCCGAGGAGATGCTTTCTAATACATAGGTCCAGAAGTCTCTGTACATTGCCTACCCTTGCTTGTGGGAGGCAAGTTGGGTGGAATGCGAATTCCACTACCATCTTGTTTCCACAAGAGGGAAATCGATTCATTCCAATATATGCGCTGGAGCCTAGGGGACAGGGGCGATGCCCTGACGCTTTGAGGGAAGAGTGTGGAACAGGCAGCGTTGAGGAAACCACAAGTTTCTCAAGCGAGGAGCCTTCTAGCATTGCCGGGGTGAAACGACCGAAACATGCACGACCCTTCCCTCAGTGAATAGGCTCTAGGGAATGCCAATTTCCCCTCAGAGGAAGATTGTCCCAGTGCCAAGCTCTCTAGCGTGTTGGTGTGGAGGCCAGCGGAGAGGGCCACATATACTTCGCTAAAGAAAGCTATCTGTGAAGAAAGACAGGGTCAGTGAGGGAAGCACACGTCCCACCAAACCCACTGAAACACACGGAGACGTTTTAGCCTCAGGAAAGGCCTTATCCTTGCCTTGGAGAGAATGCATTTGGGAGTACCTGTGCTGCCCCGGCGTTGGTTTGCAAAGGAGCACTTTCCTACCTTATATGTGTGGGAGTGGGCAATGTCCTTACACTTGGAGACAAGTCTGTGAAGCAAGCACCGTTCGGGGAACCACGAGGGCCTCGAGCGAGAAGCATTCCGGCCTCCATGTTCTTAAACTCCCGAACCCCGGGCTCTCTTGGCGTCTCTGAATAAATCTCTGGGGAATGCAACGTTCCCTCAGAGGAAGCATGTCCCAGCGAGACATTTTGTGGCACGTTTCTCTAGAGGTACGGGGATGTGTGGTCGCATTCAGGAGGTGCGGTGTCCTCGGCCGGGAGAAACAATTCTGTGGAGAAGGCGACTTCGGCCCCAATGTGCTTTTCCAAGAAAGAAGCTTCCTTCGGCGAAAAGCGTGGAAGTATCCCTGTAATGCCACCTTCTTCGCTCTGAGCAGCAGGACGGTAGGCAACCCTGCTTTCCAAGCACATCTGGTTTCCAGAATGAAAAAGCCATCTCTAAGAGACGTTTCCAAGCACAGAGAAGGCGGGTCGTACTGTCCTTCAGAAACAAATGTGTGGAGAATGCCCCTTTCAGAGGACCACCATTTCACCTGCGAGAAGCTATCTACAATGTATGTTTGGAGGCATCAGGAGGGTGTCGTGTCCATCCCTCAGTGAAAACACAGTGTCGAGAACCATGTTCCAGGAACGTCTTGCTTACAGCAGGTAGCAGTTTTCTCCAGGCCCTTGTGTAATGCGGAGGACTCGGCCCTAATGGGATCTCTGAGAAACAAGGCTGCGGAGACTGGAAACTTTCCCTGCCAACTGGATATCCGAAGACGGAATCCATTTCACGTCGATGTGCGGAAGTAGACGCCAGGGGCCTTGACCTGATGCCCAGAAAGGCGTCTGTGCGTAATACAACGTGGAGCGAACAACCGGAATCTTCCCGTGTAGAGTCCTGTAGCAGGGACGTGTACAAGCATCTGGAGCGGGCCCTCTCGTTCCCTCGGAGATACGAGCCCGTGGCGAATGCCACGTCGAGGTCACGTCGTTTCTCCAGAGTTCTCTGCCATTTCCAGTATCGGCCTTGAAGGATAGGCAAAGGGAAATGTCCCCGTATCGGAGTCCCCAGGATGTGGAGAAAGCAGCTGCCAGGAAACCCAAGTGCCCCCGAACGAGACGCCTTCTCACACACAGGTATGGACGCCTTGGAATGTGCGATATACTTCCTTTGGAGAAGGCGACCTTCCATGAATATCGTGTTTTCAGGAGAGAAAGCTGATGTCCAGGACGTGTGTGCAAGTCTTGGGAAGGGGCAAGGTCCTTAGGGCGAGCATAGAATCTGTGGAGCAAGCCCCTTTCGGATAACCACAAGTTTCTCAAGTGTGAATCATTCTGGCTTGCATGTGTGGAGGCCATCGAAAGACGCCCTCTCCCTCTGTCTGTGGAGCAGTCTCTGGAGAATTCCACTGTCCCGTCAGAGGAAGTTGGTTCCCGTGAGGAGCATTCTACCATCTTTCGCGAGAGGCGCGCGGAAAGTGCCTTAGACGTCGCGGAACGCAAGCCTGGGAATAAAGCAAGATCCACCGTGCAACACGACCCTTCCAACGAAACCATTCTAACGGATGGAGGGGTTCTAACACTAGGGTAGTGCCGTGTCCTTGGCTTGGAGAAAGTCTTCTGTGGAGGATGCAGTGCAGCGACACTGTGGCTGTTCCACCGAGAAGCTTCCGAGCCTCTCTGTGTGGAGGCATCCCTAGAGTGCCCCAGTCTTCCGTTTGAGGAAAAAGAGTGTGAAGAAAAGCGCGGCCCGCTAACATCTTGATGCCAGAAGAGAAAGCGATTTCTCCGCGAGGTGTAGAAATAGAGGACGGGTGGTTTGTCCTTAGCCATGGAATCCAGATGGCAGTGACTGCAATTTTCAGAGCCGCACAATTGTCCCGGCATGAAGCCTAGCGGCACGTCTGTGGGGCAGCATCAGGATGGTGCCCTGTAGTTCCGCTGTTGGTAACAGTCTGCTTAGAAGAGGACGTTGAAGGAAACACTTGCTTTTTGAAGACACAAGCCTTTTCCATTCTGCGAGTGTAGCCTCGAGGAAACTGCCCAAAAACAAATTCATCAACCAGAGCCTGTGGACCATGGAACTCTAACCTGCCAGCTGGATATCTGAGGGTAGAAACACTTTCATATCTGTGTGTGGAAGGGCAGGCAAGAGGCCAGGATTCGGAGGAGAGAAACTCATGCGTGGACATTGTAACTTAGAGCGAACATCAAATGAGCTCCTGTGAGAAGCCTGCAGGCCGGGAAGTGTTGAAGCGTCAGGATGAAGCCCAATCATTCCCACCGTGGAAGAAGTGTCTGCCTCAGGCACGTCTCAGCGACACCCTGGATCCTTCAATCCTATACCCTGCTAGCCTCTGTGTGTTGAAGTCTCAGGAAAGGGCAATATCAGGCCCTGGGGAAAGAGTTGTGTGGAGATAGCCACTTTCGGCCACCAACGTGGTTCCTCAAAGGGGGAAGGCTTCTAGGAAGTAGGTGTTGCCGTGTCAGGACAATGCCATCTCCGCCCATCGTCGAAAGATGACTGAGGAGGAAGGCACGTTCCAGGAACATCTGGATTCCAGAAGAGAAAGCGATTTCTAGTGTAGGTATGAAAAGACAGGCAAGGGGCCAGTCCCTGTCTGGGAGATCCAAGTCCGTGGAGAGTACAACTTCCGAGCCACAACAAGTTTCTCCCCAAAGGAAACTTTCTAGCCCTGGGGTGGGCAAGCTTCGGCGGGCTTCCATATCCTTGCCTCTGAGAATCAGGCCTGTGGAGAAGGTCACTTCCCGGGAGCATCTACTTTCTGGAGATCCAAAGTGTGGGCACGGAGGAAGAAGGCGGGACTAAGGGGCGTGTCGCTGTCAGGGAGAAAGCAGTCGTTGGAGACGGCCACTTTCGTGAGCAACTCGTTCCCTCAAGCCAGAAGCATCCTGGCCTCTATTGATGAGAAGTAGCAGGATAATTCCTCAACCTCCGCTCTGCGAAAATTGACTGTGGGCAATGCCACTTCCCACTAACACCGTGTCTCCAGAAGAGAATTGCCATGTCCAATCCAAGGGCGGGGAGGCCTAGGAGAGGGCCCACGGCCTCACTCTCTGAAACGGGGTTGGGGACCTGCACCATTCAGGGAACCACAAGGCTCTCCAACGAGAAGCCTTCTAGCACGCATGGGTTGAGGCCTCCTAAACATGCCCCATTCTTCCCTCTGTGAAACGAGCCTCTGGGCATTGCAACTGTCCCGTAAGTGGAAGTCCTCTCCTGCCAGAATCTTTGGAGCACGTTTGTCTAGAGGCACGGGCAAAGTGCCATGCCCTTCGCTCAGATCATGAGGCCTGCGAATAAAGCACGTTTCCGTGAAGAACACGACACTTCCAAACAAACGCCTCGGAGCAGATCCGTGTGTTTTCACATGAGGAAATGCCGTATCCTCCGTTGGGCGAAGGAATGCTGGGGAGGAGGCCATTTCGGCAACATCGTAGTTTTTCGCGCCATAGAAATCCAAGCCTCGCTGTGTGCCACGATCACGAGAGGGCCATCGCATTTCCCGGGAGATACGAGACGATGGAGGATCCGGTGTGCACTCACATCTTGTTTTCCCAAGAGAAAAGCCTTTTCTCATAGTTGTGTGGAAGTATAGGGAAGGGGGCTTGTCCTTAGGATGAGAAACAAGACCGTGGAGAGTGCACCTTTCAGAGCACCCCAAGCATCTCTTTTGAGAAGCCTGGTTGCCCCAGTGCCTTGTCGCATCCGAAAAGTGCCTGACCTTCCCTCATTGAAAACACTCTCTTTGGAATAGAGCGTTCAAGTCCCCTCTTGCTTCCTGAAGATACAAAGCTTTTCCAAGGCAGGTGTTTGATCAGGAGGAAACATCCCTACACGGATCTCTGGAAAACAAGACGTGGGAATGGTCATCGTCACGGCCCTCTGAATGCCGGAAGATAGATCCATCTTCATTTATGTGTGCGGAAGCATAGGCAAGGGCCTAGGACCCTATCTTGAGAAACAAGTCTCTGGAGACGACAATGTTCAGCACACCGCAGGTGTCCTGCCGGAGAGGTGTTCTAGCATGGGTGTGTGCAAGCATCGGGAGAGTTCCATCTCCTTCCGTCTGCGAGGCAAGCCTGCGCAGAAGGCCACTTGGCGATAACATGTGGTTTCCAGATTTCCAAACGAGTTCCAGGAGAGGTGCGGAACGATAGGCCAGGTAACATGTCCCCCAGGGTTCCAGTAACAGTTCTGGGGAAGCACAGGTCCCAGGAAACCCAAGTTCCTTCCGAGGAGATGCTTTCTAATACATAGGTCCAGAAGTCTCTGTACATTGCCTACCCTTGCTTGTGGGAGGCAAGTTGGGTGGAATGCGAATTCCACTACCATCTTGTTTCCACAAGAGGGAAATCGATTCATTCCAATATATGCGCTGGAGCCTAGGGGACAGGGGCGATGCCCTGACGCTTTGAGGGAAGAGTGTGGAACAGGCAGCGTTGAGGAAACCACAAGTTTCTCAAGCGAGGAGCCTTCTAGCATTGCCGGGGTGAAACGACCGAAACATGCACGACCCTTCCCTCAGTGAATAGGCTCTAGGGAATGCCAATTTCCCCTCAGAGGAAGATTGTCCCAGTGCCAAGCTCTCTAGCGTGTTGGTGTGGAGGCCAGCGGAGAGGGCCACATATACTTCGCTAAAGAAAGCTATCTGTGAAGAAAGACAGGGTCAGTGAGGGAAGCACACGTCCCACCAAACCCACTGAAACACACGGAGACGTTTTAGCCTCAGGAAAGGCCTTATCCTTGCCTTGGAGAGAATGCATTTGGGAGTACCTGTGCTGCCCCGGCGTTGGTTTGCAAAGGAGCACTTTCCTACCTTATATGTGTGGGAGTGGGCAATGTCCTTACACTTGGAGACAAGTCTGTGAAGCAAGCACCGTTCGGGGAACCACGAGGGCCTCGAGCGAGAAGCATTCCGGCCTCCATGTTCTTAAACTCCCGAACCCCGGGCTCTCTTGGCGTCTCTGAATAAATCTCTGGGGAATGCAACGTTCCCTCAGAGGAAGCATGTCCCAGCGAGACATTTTGTGGCACGTTTCTCTAGAGGTACGGGGATGTGTGGTCGCATTCAGGAGGTGCGGTGTCCTCGGCCGGGAGAAACAATTCTGTGGAGAAGGCGACTTCGGCCCCAATGTGCTTTTCCAAGAAAGAAGCTTCCTTCGGCGAAAAGCGTGGAAGTATCCCTGTAATGCCACCTTCTTCGCTCTGAGCAGCAGGACGGTAGGCAACCCTGCTTTCCAAGCACATCTGGTTTCCAGAATGAAAAAGCCATCTCTAAGAGACGTTTCCAAGCACAGAGAAGGCGGGTCGTACTGTCCTTCAGAAACAAATGTGTGGAGAATGCCCCTTTCAGAGGACCACCATTTCACCTGCGAGAAGCTATCTACAATGTATGTTTGGAGGCATCAGGAGGGTGTCGTGTCCATCCCTCAGTGAAAACACAGTGTCGAGAACCATGTTCCAGGAACGTCTTGCTTACAGCAGGTAGCAGTTTTCTCCAGGCCCTTGTGTAATGCGGAGGACTCGGCCCTAATGGGATCTCTGAGAAACAAGGCTGCGGAGACTGGAAACTTTCCCTGCCAACTGGATATCCGAAGACGGAATCCATTTCACGTCGATGTGCGGAAGTAGACGCCAGGGGCCTTGACCTGATGCCCAGAAAGGCGTCTGTGCGTAATACAACGTGGAGCGAACAACCGGAATCTTCCCGTGTAGAGTCCTGTAGCAGGGACGTGTACAAGCATCTGGAGCGGGCCCTCTCGTTCCCTCGGAGATACGAGCCCGTGGCGAATGCCACGTCGAGGTCACGTCGTTTCTCCAGAGTTCTCTGCCATTTCCAGTATCGGCCTTGAAGGATAGGCAAAGGGAAATGTCCCCGTATCGGAGTCCCCAGGATGTGGAGAAAGCAGCTGCCAGGAAACCCAAGTGCCCCCGAACGAGACGCCTTCTCACACACAGGTATGGACGCCTTGGAATGTGCGATATACTTCCTTTGGAGAAGGCGACCTTCCATGAATATCGTGTTTTCAGGAGAGAAAGCTGATGTCCAGGACGTGTGTGCAAGTCTTGGGAAGGGGCAAGGTCCTTAGGGCGAGCATAGAATCTGTGGAGCAAGCCCCTTTCGGATAACCACAAGTTTCTCAAGTGTGAATCATTCTGGCTTGCATGTGTGGAGGCCATCGAAAGACGCCCTCTCCCTCTGTCTGTGGAGCAGTCTCTGGAGAATTCCACTGTCCCGTCAGAGGAAGTTGGTTCCCGTGAGGAGCATTCTACCATCTTTCGCGAGAGGCGCGCGGAAAGTGCCTTAGACGTCGCGGAACGCAAGCCTGGGAATAAAGCAAGATCCACCGTGCAACACGACCCTTCCAACGAAACCATTCTAACGGATGGAGGGGTTCTAACACTAGGGTAGTGCCGTGTCCTTGGCTTGGAGAAAGTCTTCTGTGGAGGATGCAGTGCAGCGACACTGTGGCTGTTCCACCGAGAAGCTTCCGAGCCTCTCTGTGTGGAGGCATCCCTAGAGTGCCCCAGTCTTCCGTTTGAGGAAAAAGAGTGTGAAGAAAAGCGCGGCCCGCTAACATCTTGATGCCAGAAGAGAAAGCGATTTCTCCGCGAGGTGTAGAAATAGAGGACGGGTGGTTTGTCCTTAGCCATGGAATCCAGATGGCAGTGACTGCAATTTTCAGAGCCGCACAATTGTCCCGGCATGAAGCCTAGCGGCACGTCTGTGGGGCAGCATCAGGATGGTGCCCTGTAGTTCCGCTGTTGGTAACAGTCTGCTTAGAAGAGGACGTTGAAGGAAACACTTGCTTTTTGAAGACACAAGCCTTTTCCATTCTGCGAGTGTAGCCTCGAGGAAACTGCCCAAAAACAAATTCATCAACCAGAGCCTGTGGACCATGGAACTCTAACCTGCCAGCTGGATATCTGAGGGTAGAAACACTTTCATATCTGTGTGTGGAAGGGCAGGCAAGAGGCCAGGATTCGGAGGAGAGAAACTCATGCGTGGACATTGTAACTTAGAGCGAACATCAAATGAGCTCCTGTGAGAAGCCTGCAGGCCGGGAAGTGTTGAAGCGTCAGGATGAAGCCCAATCATTCCCACCGTGGAAGAAGTGTCTGCCTCAGGCACGTCTCAGCGACACCCTGGATCCTTCAATCCTATACCCTGCTAGCCTCTGTGTGTTGAAGTCTCAGGAAAGGGCAATATCAGGCCCTGGGGAAAGAGTTGTGTGGAGATAGCCACTTTCGGCCACCAACGTGGTTCCTCAAAGGGGGAAGGCTTCTAGGAAGTAGGTGTTGCCGTGTCAGGACAATGCCATCTCCGCCCATCGTCGAAAGATGACTGAGGAGGAAGGCACGTTCCAGGAACATCTGGATTCCAGAAGAGAAAGCGATTTCTAGTGTAGGTATGAAAAGACAGGCAAGGGGCCAGTCCCTGTCTGGGAGATCCAAGTCCGTGGAGAGTACAACTTCCGAGCCACAACAAGTTTCTCCCCAAAGGAAACTTTCTAGCCCTGGGGTGGGCAAGCTTCGGCGGGCTTCCATATCCTTGCCTCTGAGAATCAGGCCTGTGGAGAAGGTCACTTCCCGGGAGCATCTACTTTCTGGAGATCCAAAGTGTGGGCACGGAGGAAGAAGGCGGGACTAAGGGGCGTGTCGCTGTCAGGGAGAAAGCAGTCGTTGGAGACGGCCACTTTCGTGAGCAACTCGTTCCCTCAAGCCAGAAGCATCCTGGCCTCTATTGATGAGAAGTAGCAGGATAATTCCTCAACCTCCGCTCTGCGAAAATTGACTGTGGGCAATGCCACTTCCCACTAACACCGTGTCTCCAGAAGAGAATTGCCATGTCCAATCCAAGGGCGGGGAGGCCTAGGAGAGGGCCCACGGCCTCACTCTCTGAAACGGGGTTGGGGACCTGCACCATTCAGGGAACCACAAGGCTCTCCAACGAGAAGCCTTCTAGCACGCATGGGTTGAGGCCTCCTAAACATGCCCCATTCTTCCCTCTGTGAAACGAGCCTCTGGGCATTGCAACTGTCCCGTAAGTGGAAGTCCTCTCCTGCCAGAATCTTTGGAGCACGTTTGTCTAGAGGCACGGGCAAAGTGCCATGCCCTTCGCTCAGATCATGAGGCCTGCGAATAAAGCACGTTTCCGTGAAGAACACGACACTTCCAAACAAACGCCTCGGAGCAGATCCGTGTGTTTTCACATGAGGAAATGCCGTATCCTCCGTTGGGCGAAGGAATGCTGGGGAGGAGGCCATTTCGGCAACATCGTAGTTTTTCGCGCCATAGAAATCCAAGCCTCGCTGTGTGCCACGATCACGAGAGGGCCATCGCATTTCCCGGGAGATACGAGACGATGGAGGATCCGGTGTGCACTCACATCTTGTTTTCCCAAGAGAAAAGCCTTTTCTCATAGTTGTGTGGAAGTATAGGGAAGGGGGCTTGTCCTTAGGATGAGAAACAAGACCGTGGAGAGTGCACCTTTCAGAGCACCCCAAGCATCTCTTTTGAGAAGCCTGGTTGCCCCAGTGCCTTGTCGCATCCGAAAAGTGCCTGACCTTCCCTCATTGAAAACACTCTCTTTGGAATAGAGCGTTCAAGTCCCCTCTTGCTTCCTGAAGATACAAAGCTTTTCCAAGGCAGGTGTTTGATCAGGAGGAAACATCCCTACACGGATCTCTGGAAAACAAGACGTGGGAATGGTCATCGTCACGGCCCTCTGAATGCCGGAAGATAGATCCATCTTCATTTATGTGTGCGGAAGCATAGGCAAGGGCCTAGGACCCTATCTTGAGAAACAAGTCTCTGGAGACGACAATGTTCAGCACACCGCAGGTGTCCTGCCGGAGAGGTGTTCTAGCATGGGTGTGTGCAAGCATCGGGAGAGTTCCATCTCCTTCCGTCTGCGAGGCAAGCCTGCGCAGAAGGCCACTTGGCGATAACATGTGGTTTCCAGATTTCCAAACGAGTTCCAGGAGAGGTGCGGAACGATAGGCCAGGTAACATGTCCCCCAGGGTTCCAGTAACAGTTCTGGGGAAGCACAGGTCCCAGGAAACCCAAGTTCCTTCCGAGGAGATGCTTTCTAATACATAGGTCCAGAAGTCTCTGTACATTGCCTACCCTTGCTTGTGGGAGGCAAGTTGGGTGGAATGCGAATTCCACTACCATCTTGTTTCCACAAGAGGGAAATCGATTCATTCCAATATATGCGCTGGAGCCTAGGGGACAGGGGCGATGCCCTGACGCTTTGAGGGAAGAGTGTGGAACAGGCAGCGTTGAGGAAACCACAAGTTTCTCAAGCGAGGAGCCTTCTAGCATTGCCGGGGTGAAACGACCGAAACATGCACGACCCTTCCCTCAGTGAATAGGCTCTAGGGAATGCCAATTTCCCCTCAGAGGAAGATTGTCCCAGTGCCAAGCTCTCTAGCGTGTTGGTGTGGAGGCCAGCGGAGAGGGCCACATATACTTCGCTAAAGAAAGCTATCTGTGAAGAAAGACAGGGTCAGTGAGGGAAGCACACGTCCCACCAAACCCACTGAAACACACGGAGACGTTTTAGCCTCAGGAAAGGCCTTATCCTTGCCTTGGAGAGAATGCATTTGGGAGTACCTGTGCTGCCCCGGCGTTGGTTTGCAAAGGAGCACTTTCCTACCTTATATGTGTGGGAGTGGGCAATGTCCTTACACTTGGAGACAAGTCTGTGAAGCAAGCACCGTTCGGGGAACCACGAGGGCCTCGAGCGAGAAGCATTCCGGCCTCCATGTTCTTAAACTCCCGAACCCCGGGCTCTCTTGGCGTCTCTGAATAAATCTCTGGGGAATGCAACGTTCCCTCAGAGGAAGCATGTCCCAGCGAGACATTTTGTGGCACGTTTCTCTAGAGGTACGGGGATGTGTGGTCGCATTCAGGAGGTGCGGTGTCCTCGGCCGGGAGAAACAATTCTGTGGAGAAGGCGACTTCGGCCCCAATGTGCTTTTCCAAGAAAGAAGCTTCCTTCGGCGAAAAGCGTGGAAGTATCCCTGTAATGCCACCTTCTTCGCTCTGAGCAGCAGGACGGTAGGCAACCCTGCTTTCCAAGCACATCTGGTTTCCAGAATGAAAAAGCCATCTCTAAGAGACGTTTCCAAGCACAGAGAAGGCGGGTCGTACTGTCCTTCAGAAACAAATGTGTGGAGAATGCCCCTTTCAGAGGACCACCATTTCACCTGCGAGAAGCTATCTACAATGTATGTTTGGAGGCATCAGGAGGGTGTCGTGTCCATCCCTCAGTGAAAACACAGTGTCGAGAACCATGTTCCAGGAACGTCTTGCTTACAGCAGGTAGCAGTTTTCTCCAGGCCCTTGTGTAATGCGGAGGACTCGGCCCTAATGGGATCTCTGAGAAACAAGGCTGCGGAGACTGGAAACTTTCCCTGCCAACTGGATATCCGAAGACGGAATCCATTTCACGTCGATGTGCGGAAGTAGACGCCAGGGGCCTTGACCTGATGCCCAGAAAGGCGTCTGTGCGTAATACAACGTGGAGCGAACAACCGGAATCTTCCCGTGTAGAGTCCTGTAGCAGGGACGTGTACAAGCATCTGGAGCGGGCCCTCTCGTTCCCTCGGAGATACGAGCCCGTGGCGAATGCCACGTCGAGGTCACGTCGTTTCTCCAGAGTTCTCTGCCATTTCCAGTATCGGCCTTGAAGGATAGGCAAAGGGAAATGTCCCCGTATCGGAGTCCCCAGGATGTGGAGAAAGCAGCTGCCAGGAAACCCAAGTGCCCCCGAACGAGACGCCTTCTCACACACAGGTATGGACGCCTTGGAATGTGCGATATACTTCCTTTGGAGAAGGCGACCTTCCATGAATATCGTGTTTTCAGGAGAGAAAGCTGATGTCCAGGACGTGTGTGCAAGTCTTGGGAAGGGGCAAGGTCCTTAGGGCGAGCATAGAATCTGTGGAGCAAGCCCCTTTCGGATAACCACAAGTTTCTCAAGTGTGAATCATTCTGGCTTGCATGTGTGGAGGCCATCGAAAGACGCCCTCTCCCTCTGTCTGTGGAGCAGTCTCTGGAGAATTCCACTGTCCCGTCAGAGGAAGTTGGTTCCCGTGAGGAGCATTCTACCATCTTTCGCGAGAGGCGCGCGGAAAGTGCCTTAGACGTCGCGGAACGCAAGCCTGGGAATAAAGCAAGATCCACCGTGCAACACGACCCTTCCAACGAAACCATTCTAACGGATGGAGGGGTTCTAACACTAGGGTAGTGCCGTGTCCTTGGCTTGGAGAAAGTCTTCTGTGGAGGATGCAGTGCAGCGACACTGTGGCTGTTCCACCGAGAAGCTTCCGAGCCTCTCTGTGTGGAGGCATCCCTAGAGTGCCCCAGTCTTCCGTTTGAGGAAAAAGAGTGTGAAGAAAAGCGCGGCCCGCTAACATCTTGATGCCAGAAGAGAAAGCGATTTCTCCGCGAGGTGTAGAAATAGAGGACGGGTGGTTTGTCCTTAGCCATGGAATCCAGATGGCAGTGACTGCAATTTTCAGAGCCGCACAATTGTCCCGGCATGAAGCCTAGCGGCACGTCTGTGGGGCAGCATCAGGATGGTGCCCTGTAGTTCCGCTGTTGGTAACAGTCTGCTTAGAAGAGGACGTTGAAGGAAACACTTGCTTTTTGAAGACACAAGCCTTTTCCATTCTGCGAGTGTAGCCTCGAGGAAACTGCCCAAAAACAAATTCATCAACCAGAGCCTGTGGACCATGGAACTCTAACCTGCCAGCTGGATATCTGAGGGTAGAAACACTTTCATATCTGTGTGTGGAAGGGCAGGCAAGAGGCCAGGATTCGGAGGAGAGAAACTCATGCGTGGACATTGTAACTTAGAGCGAACATCAAATGAGCTCCTGTGAGAAGCCTGCAGGCCGGGAGGTGTTGAAGCGTCAGGATGAAGCCCAATCATTCCCACCGTGGAAGAAGTGTCTGCCTCAGGCACGTCTCAGCGACACCCTGGATCCTTCAATCCTATACCCTGCTAGCCTCTGTGTGTTGAAGTCTCAGGAAAGGGCAATATCAGGCCCTGGGGAAAGAGTTGTGTGGAGATAGCCACTTTCGGCCACCAACGTGGTTCCTCAAAGGGGGAAGGCTTCTAGGAAGTAGGTGTTGCCGTGTCAGGACAATGCCATCTCCGCCCATCGTCGAAAGATGACTGAGGAGGAAGGCACGTTCCAGGAACATCTGGATTCCAGAAGAGAAATCGATTTCTAGTGTAGGTATGAAAAGACAGGCAAGGGGCCAGTCCCTGTCTGGGAGATCCAAGTCCGTGGAGAGTACAACTTCCGAGCCACAACAAGTTTCTCCCCAAAGGAAACTTTCTAGCCCTGGGGTGGGCAAGCTTTGCGGGCTTCCATATCCTTGCCTCTGAGAATCAGGCCTGTGGAGAAGGTCACTTCCCGGGAGCATCTACTTTCTGGAGATCCAAAGTGTGGGCACGGAGGAAGAAGGCGGGACTAAGGGGCGTGTCGCTGTCAGGGAGAAAGCAGTCGTTGGAGACGGCCACTTTCGTGAGCAACTCGTTCCCTCAAGCCAGAAGCATCCTGGCCTCTATTGATGAGAAGTAGCAGGATAATTCCTCAAACTCCGCTCTGCGAAAATTGACTGTGGGCAATGCCACTTCCCACTAACACCGTGTCTCCAGAAGAGAATTGCCATGTCCAATCCAAAAGCGGGGAGGCCTAGGAGAGGGCCCACGGCCTCACGCTCTGAAACGGGGCCGGGGACCTGCACCATTCAGGGAACCACAAGGCTCTCCAACGAGAAGCCTTCTAGCACGCATGGGTTGAGGCCTCCTAAACATGCCCCATTCTTCCCTCTGTGAAACGAGCCTCTGGGCATTGCAACTGTCCCGGAAGTGGAAGTCCTCTCCTGCCAGAATCTTTGGAGCACGTTTGTCTAGAGGCACGGGCAAAGTGCCATGCCCTTCGCTCAGATCATGAGGCCTGCGAATAAAGCACGTTTCCGTGAAGAACACGACACTTCCAAACAAACGCCTCGGAGCAGATCCGTGTGTTTTCACATGAGGAAATGCCGTATCCTCCGTTGGGCGAAGGAATGCTGGGGAGGAGGCCATTTCGGCAACATCGTAGTTTTTCGCGCCATAGAAATCCAAGCCTCGCTGTGTGCCACGATCACGAGAGGGCCATCGCATTTCCCGGGAGATACGAGACGATGGAGGATCCGGTGTGCACTCACATCTTGTTTTCCCAAGAGAAAAGCCATTTCTCATAGTTGTGTGGAAGTATAGGGAAGGGGGCTTGTCCTTAGGATGAGAAACAAGACCGTGGAGAGTGCACCTTTCAGAGCACCCCAAGCATCTCTTTTGAGAAGCCTGGATGCCCCAGTGCCTTGTCGCATCCGAAAAGTGCCTGACCTTCCCTCATTGAAAACACTCTCTTTGGAATAGAGCGTTCAAGTCCCCTCTTGCTTCCTGAAGATACAAAGCTTTTCCAAGGCAGGTGTTTGATCAGGAGGAAACAACCCTACACGGATCTCTGGAAAACAAGACGTGGAAATGGTCATCGTCACGGCCCTCTTAATGCCGGAAGATAGATCCATCTTCATTCCTGTGTGCGGAAGCATAGGCAAGGGCCTAGGACCCTATCTTTAGAAATAACTCTCTGGAGACGAGAATGTTCAGGACACCGCAGGTGTCCTGCTGGAGCGGTGTTCTAGCATGGGTGTGTGCAAGCATCGGGAGAGTTCCATCTCCTTCCGTCTGCGAGGCAAGGCTGCGTAGACGGCCACTTGGCGATAACATGTGGTTTCCAGATTTCCAAACGAGTTCCAGGAGAGGTGCGGAACGATAGGCCAGGTAACATGTCCCCCAGGGTCCCAGTAACAGTTCTGGGGAAGCACAGGTCCCAGGAAACCCAAGTTCCTTCCGAGGAGATGGTTTCTAATACATAGGTCCAGAAGTCTCTGTACATTGCCTACCCTTGCTTGTGGGAGGCAAGTTGGGTGGAATGCGAATTCCACTACCATCTTGTTTCCACAAGAGGGAAATCGATTCATTCCAATATATGCGCTGGAGCCGAGGGGACAGGGGCGATGCCCTGACGCTTTGAGGGAAGAGTGTGGAACAGGCATCGTTGAGGAAACCACAAGTTTCTCAAGCGAGGAGCCTTCTAGCATTGCCGGGGTGAAACGACCGAAACATGCACGACCCTTCCCTCAGTGAATAGGCTCTAGGGAATGCCAATTTCCCCTCAGAGGAAGATTGTCCCGGTGCGAAGCTCTCTAGCGTGTTGATCTGGAGGCCAGCGGAGAGGGCCACATATACTTCGCTAAAGAAAGCTATCTGTGAAGAAAGACAAGGTCAGTGAGGGAAGCACACGTCCCACCAAACCCACTGAAACACACGGAGACGTTTTAGCCTCAGGAAAGGCCTTATCCTTGCCTTGGAGAGAATGCATTTGGGAGTACCTGTGCTGCCCCGGCGTTGGTTTGCAAAGGAGCACTTTCCTACTTTATATGTGTGGGAGTGGGCAATGTCCTTACACTTGGAGACAAGTCTGTGAAGCAGGCACCGTTCGGGGAACCACGAGGGCCTCGAGCGAGAAGCATTCCGGCCTCCATGTTCTTAAACTCCCGAAACCCGGGCTCTCTTGGCGTCTCTGAATAAATCTCTGGGGAATGCAACGTTCCCTCAGAGGAAGCATGTCCCAGCGAGACATTTTGTGGCACGTTTCTCTAGAGGTACGGGGATGTGTGGTCGCATTCAGGAGGTGCGGTGTCCTCGGCCGGGAGAAACAATTCTGTGGAGAAGGCGACTTCGGCCACAATGTGCTTTTCCAAGAAAGAAGCTTGCTTCGGCGAAAAGCATGGAAGTATCACTGTAATGCCACCTTCTTCGCTCTGAGCAGCAGGACGGTAGGCAACCCTGCTTTCCAAGCACATCTGGTTTCCAGAATGAAAAAGCCATCTCTAAGAGACGTTTCCAAGCACAGAGAAGGCGGGTCGCACTGTCCTTCAGAAACAAATGTGTGGAGAATGCCCCTTTCAGAGGACCACCATTTCACCTGCGAGAAGCCTTCTACAATGTATGTTTGGAGGCATCAGGAGGGTGTCGTGTCCATCCCTCAGTGAAAACACAGTGTCGAGAACCATGTTCCAGGAACGTCTTGCTTACAGCAGGTAGCAGTTTTCTCCAGGCCCTTGTGTAATGCGGAGGACTCGGCCCTAATGGGATCTCTGAGAAACAAGGCTGCGGAGACTGGAAACTTTCCCTGCCAACTCGATATCCGAAGACGGAATCCATTTCACGTCGATGTGCGGAAGTAGACACCAGGGGCCTTGACCTGATGCCCAGAAAGGCGTCTGTGCGTAATACAACGTGGAGCGAACAACCGGAATCTTCCCGTGTAGAGTCCTGTAGCATGGACGTGTACAAGCATCTGGAGCGGGCCCTCTCGTTCCCTCGGAGATACGAGCCCGTGGCGAATGCCACGTCGAGGTCACGTCGTTTCTCCAGAGTTCTCTGCCATTTCCAGTATCGGCCTTGAAGGATAGGCAAAGGGAAATGTCCCTGTATCGGAGTCCCCAGGATGTGGAGAAAGCAGCTGCCAGGAAACCCAAGTGCCCCCGAACGAGACGCCTTCTCACACACAGGTATGGACGCCTTGGAATGTGCGATATACTTCCTTCGGAGAAGGCGACCTTCCATGAATATCGTGTTTTCAGGAGAGAAAGCTGATGTCCAGGACGTGTGTGCAAGTCTTGGGAAGGGGCAAGGTCCTTAGGGCGAGCATAGAATCTGTGGAGCAAGCCCCTTTCGGATAACCACAAGTTTCTCAAGTGTGAATCATTCTGGCTTGCATGTGTGGAGGCCATCGAAAGACGCCCTCTCCCTCTGTCTGTGGAGCAGTCTCTGGAGAATTCCACTGTCCCGTCAGAGGAAGTTGGTTCCCGTGAGGAGCATTCTACCATCTTTCGCGAGAGGCGCGCGGAAAGTGACTTAGACGTCGTGGAACGCAAGCCTGGGAATAAAGCAAGATCCACCGTGCAACACCACCCTTCCAACGAAACCATTCTAACGGATGGAGGGGTTCTAACACTAGGGTAGTGCCGTGTCCTTGGCTTGGAGAAAGTCTTCTGTGGAGGATGCAGTGCAGCGACACTGTGGCTGTTCCACCGAGAAGCTTCCGAGCCTCTCTGTGTGGAGGCATCCCTAGAGTGCGCCAGTCTTCCGTTTGAGGAAAAAGAGTGTGAAGAAAAGCGCGGCCCGCTAACCTCTTGATGCCAGAAGAGAAAGCGATTTCTCCGCGAGGTGTAGAAATAGAGGACGGGTGGTTTGTCCTTAGCCATGGAATCCAGATGGCAGTGACTGCAATTTTCAGAGCCGCACAATTGTCCCGGCATGAAGCCTAGCGGCACGTCTGTGGGGCAGCATCAGGATGGTGCCCTGTAGTTCCGCTGTTGGTAACAGTCTGCTTAGAAGAGGACGTTGAAGGAAACACTTGCTTTTTGAAGACACAAGCCTTTTCCATTCTGCGAGTGTAGCCTCGAGGAAACTGCCCAAAAACAAATTCATCAACCAGAGCCTGTGGACCATGGAACTCTAACCTGCCAGCTGGATATCTGAGGGTAGAAACACTTTCATATCTGTGTGTGGAAGGGCAGGCAAGAGGCCAGGATTCGGAGGAGAGAAACTCATGCGTGGACATTGTAACTTAGAGCGAACATCAAATGAGCTCCTGTGAGAAGCCTGCAGGCCGGGAGGTGTTGAAGCGTCAGGATGAAGCCCAATCATTCCCACCGTGGAAGAAGTGTCTGCCTCAGGCACGTCTCAGCGACACCCTGGATCCTTCAATCCTATACCCTGCTAGCCTCTGTGTGTTGAAGTCTCAGGAAAGGGCAATATCAGGCCCTGGGGAAAGAGTTGTGTGGAGATAGCCACTTTCGGCCACCAACGTGGTTCCTCAAAGGGGGAAGGCTTCTAGGAAGTAGGTGTTGCCGTGTCAGGACAATGCCATCTCCGCCCATCGTCGAAAGATGACTGAGGAGGAAGGCACGTTCCAGGAACATCTGGATTCCAGAAGAGAAATCGATTTCTAGTGTAGGTATGAAAAGACAGGCAAGGGGCCAGTCCCTGTCTGGGAGATCCAAGTCCGTGGAGAGTACAACTTCCGAGCCACAACAAGTTTCTCCCCAAAGGAAACTTTCTAGCCCTGGGGTGGGCAAGCTTTGCGGGCTTCCATATCCTTGCCTCTGAGAATCAGGCCTGTGGAGAAGGTCACTTCCCGGGAGCATCTACTTTCTGGAGATCCAAAGTGTGGGCACGGAGGAAGAAGGCGGGACTAAGGGGCGTGTCGCTGTCAGGGAGAAAGCAGTCGTTGGAGACGGCCACTTTCGTGAGCAACTCGTTCCCTCAAGCCAGAAGCATCCTGGCCTCTATTGATGAGAAGTAGCAGGATAATTCCTCAAACTCCGCTCTGCGAAAATTGACTGTGGGCAATGCCACTTCCCACTAACACCGTGTCTCCAGAAGAGAATTGCCATGTCCAATCCAAAAGCGGGGAGGCCTAGGAGAGGGCCCACGGCCTCACGCTCTGAAACGGGGCCGGGGACCTGCACCATTCAGGGAACCACAAGGCTCTCCAACGAGAAGCCTTCTAGCACGCATGGGTTGAGGCCTCCTAAACATGCCCCATTCTTCCCTCTGTGAAACGAGCCTCTGGGCATTGCAACTGTCCCGGAAGTGGAAGTCCTCTCCTGCCAGAATCTTTGGAGCACGTTTGTCTAGAGGCACGGGCAAAGTGCCATGCCCTTCGCTCAGATCATGAGGCCTGCGAATAAAGCACGTTTCCGTGAAGAACACGACACTTCCAAACAAACGCCTCGGAGCAGATCCGTGTGTTTTCACATGAGGAAATGCCGTATCCTCCGTTGGGCGAAGGAATGCTGGGGAGGAGGCCATTTCGGCAACATCGTAGTTTTTCGCGCCATAGAAATCCAAGCCTCGCTGTGTGCCACGATCACGAGAGGGCCATCGCATTTCCCGGGAGATACGAGACGATGGAGGATCCGGTGTGCACTCACATCTTGTTTTCCCAAGAGAAAAGCCATTTCTCATAGTTGTGTGGAAGTATAGGGAAGGGGGCTTGTCCTTAGGATGAGAAACAAGACCGTGGAGAGTGCACCTTTCAGAGCACCCCAAGCATCTCTTTTGAGAAGCCTGGATGCCCCAGTGCCTTGTCGCATCCGAAAAGTGCCTGACCTTCCCTCATTGAAAACACTCTCTTTGGAATAGAGCGTTCAAGTCCCCTCTTGCTTCCTGAAGATACAAAGCTTTTCCAAGGCAGGTGTTTGATCAGGAGGAAACAACCCTACACGGATCTCTGGAAAACAAGACGTGGAAATGGTCATCGTCACGGCCCTCTTAATGCCGGAAGATAGATCCATCTTCATTCCTGTGTGCGGAAGCATAGGCAAGGGCCTAGGACCCTATCTTTAGAAATAACTCTCTGGAGACGAGAATGTTCAGGACACCGCAGGTGTCCTGCTGGAGCGGTGTTCTAGCATGGGTGTGTGCAAGCATCGGGAGAGTTCCATCTCCTTCCGTCTGCGAGGCAAGGCTGCGTAGACGGCCACTTGGCGATAACATGTGGTTTCCAGATTTCCAAACGAGTTCCAGGAGAGGTGCGGAACGATAGGCCAGGTAACATGTCCCCCAGGGTCCCAGTAACAGTTCTGGGGAAGCACAGGTCCCAGGAAACCCAAGTTCCTTCCGAGGAGATGGTTTCTAATACATAGGTCCAGAAGTCTCTGTACATTGCCTACCCTTGCTTGTGGGAGGCAAGTTGGGTGGAATGCGAATTCCACTACCATCTTGTTTCCACAAGAGGGAAATCGATTCATTCCAATATATGCGCTGGAGCCGAGGGGACAGGGGCGATGCCCTGACGCTTTGAGGGAAGAGTGTGGAACAGGCATCGTTGAGGAAACCACAAGTTTCTCAAGCGAGGAGCCTTCTAGCATTGCCGGGGTGAAACGACCGAAACATGCACGACCCTTCCCTCAGTGAATAGGCTCTAGGGAATGCCAATTTCCCCTCAGAGGAAGATTGTCCCGGTGCGAAGCTCTCTAGCGTGTTGATCTGGAGGCCAGCGGAGAGGGCCACATATACTTCGCTAAAGAAAGCTATCTGTGAAGAAAGACAAGGTCAGTGAGGGAAGCACACGTCCCACCAAACCCACTGAAACACACGGAGACGTTTTAGCCTCAGGAAAGGCCTTATCCTTGCCTTGGAGAGAATGCATTTGGGAGTACCTGTGCTGCCCCGGCGTTGGTTTGCAAAGGAGCACTTTCCTACTTTATATGTGTGGGAGTGGGCAATGTCCTTACACTTGGAGACAAGTCTGTGAAGCAGGCACCGTTCGGGGAACCACGAGGGCCTCGAGCGAGAAGCATTCCGGCCTCCATGTTCTTAAACTCCCGAAACCCGGGCTCTCTTGGCGTCTCTGAATAAATCTCTGGGGAATGCAACGTTCCCTCAGAGGAAGCATGTCCCAGCGAGACATTTTGTGGCACGTTTCTCTAGAGGTACGGGGATGTGTGGTCGCATTCAGGAGGTGCGGTGTCCTCGGCCGGGAGAAACAATTCTGTGGAGAAGGCGACTTCGGCCACAATGTGCTTTTCCAAGAAAGAAGCTTGCTTCGGCGAAAAGCATGGAAGTATCACTGTAATGCCACCTTCTTCGCTCTGAGCAGCAGGACGGTAGGCAACCCTGCTTTCCAAGCACATCTGGTTTCCAGAATGAAAAAGCCATCTCTAAGAGACGTTTCCAAGCACAGAGAAGGCGGGTCGCACTGTCCTTCAGAAACAAATGTGTGGAGAATGCCCCTTTCAGAGGACCACCATTTCACCTGCGAGAAGCCTTCTACAATGTATGTTTGGAGGCATCAGGAGGGTGTCGTGTCCATCCCTCAGTGAAAACACAGTGTCGAGAACCATGTTCCAGGAACGTCTTGCTTACAGCAGGTAGCAGTTTTCTCCAGGCCCTTGTGTAATGCGGAGGACTCGGCCCTAATGGGATCTCTGAGAAACAAGGCTGCGGAGACTGGAAACTTTCCCTGCCAACTCGATATCCGAAGACGGAATCCATTTCACGTCGATGTGCGGAAGTAGACACCAGGGGCCTTGACCTGATGCCCAGAAAGGCGTCTGTGCGTAATACAACGTGGAGCGAACAACCGGAATCTTCCCGTGTAGAGTCCTGTAGCATGGACGTGTACAAGCATCTGGAGCGGGCCCTCTCGTTCCCTCGGAGATACGAGCCCGTGGCGAATGCCACGTCGAGGTCACGTCGTTTCTCCAGAGTTCTCTGCCATTTCCAGTATCGGCCTTGAAGGATAGGCAAAGGGAAATGTCCCTGTATCGGAGTCCCCAGGATGTGGAGAAAGCAGCTGCCAGGAAACCCAAGTGCCCCCGAACGAGACGCCTTCTCACACACAGGTATGGACGCCTTGGAATGTGCGATATACTTCCTTCGGAGAAGGCGACCTTCCATGAATATCGTGTTTTCAGGAGAGAAAGCTGATGTCCAGGACGTGTGTGCAAGTCTTGGGAAGGGGCAAGGTCCTTAGGGCGAGCATAGAATCTGTGGAGCAAGCCCCTTTCGGATAACCACAAGTTTCTCAAGTGTGAATCATTCTGGCTTGCATGTGTGGAGGCCATCGAAAGACGCCCTCTCCCTCTGTCTGTGGAGCAGTCTCTGGAGAATTCCACTGTCCCGTCAGAGGAAGTTGGTTCCCGTGAGGAGCATTCTACCATCTTTCGCGAGAGGCGCGCGGAAAGTGACTTAGACGTCGTGGAACGCAAGCCTGGGAATAAAGCAAGATCCACCGTGCAACACCACCCTTCCAACGAAACCATTCTAACGGATGGAGGGGTTCTAACACTAGGGTAGTGCCGTGTCCTTGGCTTGGAGAAAGTCTTCTGTGGAGGATGCAGTGCAGCGACACTGTGGCTGTTCCACCGAGAAGCTTCCGAGCCTCTCTGTGTGGAGGCATCCCTAGAGTGCGCCAGTCTTCCGTTTGAGGAAAAAGAGTGTGAAGAAAAGCGCGGCCCGCTAACCTCTTGATGCCAGAAGAGAAAGCGATTTCTCCGCGAGGTGTAGAAATAGAGGACGGGTGGTTTGTCCTTAGCCATGGAATCCAGATGGCAGTGACTGCAATTTTCAGAGCCGCACAATTGTCCCGGCATGAAGCCTAGCGGCACGTCTGTGGGGCAGCATCAGGATGGTGCCCTGTAGTTCCGCTGTTGGTAACAGTCTGCTTAGAAGAGGACGTTGAAGGAAACACTTGCTTTTTGAAGACACAAGCCTTTTCCATTCTGCGAGTGTAGCCTCGAGGAAACTGCCCAAAAACAAATTCATCAACCAGAGCCTGTGGACCATGGAACTCTAACCTGCCAGCTGGATATCTGAGGGTAGAAACACTTTCATATCTGTGTGTGGAAGGGCAGGCAAGAGGCCAGGATTCGGAGGAGAGAAACTCATGCGTGGACATTGTAACTTAGAGCGAACATCAAATGAGCTCCTGTGAGAAGCCTGCAGGCCGGGAGGTGTTGAAGCGTCAGGATGAAGCCCAATCATTCCCACCGTGGAAGAAGTGTCTGCCTCAGGCACGTCTCAGCGACACCCTGGATCCTTCAATCCTATACCCTGCTAGCCTCTGTGTGTTGAAGTCTCAGGAAAGGGCAATATCAGGCCCTGGGGAAAGAGTTGTGTGGAGATAGCCACTTTCGGCCACCAACGTGGTTCCTCAAAGGGGGAAGGCTTCTAGGAAGTAGGTGTTGCCGTGTCAGGACAATGCCATCTCCGCCCATCGTCGAAAGATGACTGAGGAGGAAGGCACGTTCCAGGAACATCTGGATTCCAGAAGAGAAAGCGATTTCTAGTGTAGGTATGAAAAGACAGGCAAGGGGCCAGTCCCTGTCTGGGAGATCCAAGTCCGTGGAGAGTACAACTTCCGAGCCACAACAAGTTTCTCCCCAAAGGAAACTTTCTAGCCCTGGGGTGGGCAAGCTTCGGCGGGCTTCCATATCCTTGCCTCTGAGAATCAGGCCTGTGGAGAAGGTCACTTCCCGGGAGCATCTACTTTCTGGAGATCCAAAGTGTGGGCACGGAGGAGGAAGGCGGGACTAAGGGGCGTGTCGCTGTCAGGGAGAAAGCAGTCGTTGGAGACGGCCACTTTCGTGAGCAACTCGTTCCCTCAAGCCAGAAGCATCCTGGCCTCTATTGATGAGAAGTAGCAGGATAATTCCTCAACCTCCGCTCTGCGAAAATAGACTGTGGGCAATGCCACTTCCCACTAACACCGTGTCTCCAGAAGAGAATTGCCATGTCCAATCCAAAAGCGGGGAGGCCTAGGAGAGAGCCCACGGCCTCACGCTCTGAAACGGGGCTGGGGACCTGCACCATTCAGGGAACCACAAGGCTCTCCAACGAGAAGCCTTCTAGCACGCATGGGTTGAGGCCTCCTAAACATGCCCCATTCTTCCCTCTGTGAAACGAGCCTCTGGGCATTGCAACTGTCCCATAAGTGGAAGTCCTCTCCTGCCAGAATCTTTGGAGCACGTTTGTCTAGAGGCACGGGCAAAGTGCCATGCCCTTCGCTCAGATCATGGGGCCTGCGAATAAAGCACGTTTCCGTGAAGAACACGACACTTCCAAACAAACGCCTCGGAGCAGATCCGTGTGTTTTCACATGAGGAAATGCCGTATCCTCCGTTGGGCGAAGGAATGCTGGGGAGGAGGCCATTTCGGCAACATCGTAGTTTTTCGCGCCATAGAAATCCAAGCCTCGCTGTGTGCCACGATCACGAGAGGGCCATCGCATTTCCCGGGAGATACGAGACGATGGAGGATCCGGTGTGCACTCACATCTTGTTTTCCCAAGAGAAAAGCCATTTCTCATAGTTGTGTGGAAGTATAGGGAAGGGGGCTTGTCCTTAGGATGAGAAACAAGACCGTGGAGAGTGCACCTTTCAGAGCACCCCAAGCATCTCTTTTGAGAAGCCTGGTTGCCCCAGTGCCTTGTCGCATTCGAAAAGTGCCTGACCTTCCCTCATTGAAAACACTCTCTTTGGAATAGAGCGTTCAAGTCCCCTCTTGCTTCCTGAAGATACAAAGCTTTTCCAAGGCAGGTGTTTGATCAGGAGGAAACATCCCTACACGGATCTCTGGAAAACAAGACGTGGGAATGGTCATCGTCACGGCCCTCTGAATGCCGGAAGATAGATCCATCTTCATTCCTGTGTGCGGAAGCATAGGCAAGGGCCTAGGACCCTGTCTTTAGAAACAACTCTCTGGAGACGAGAATGTTCAGCACACCGCAGGTGTCCTGCCGGAGCGGTGTTCTAGCATGGGTGTGTGCAAGCATCGGGAGAGTTCCATCTCCTTCCGTCTGCGAGGCAAGGCTGCATAGAAGGCCACTTGGCGATAACATGTGGTTTCCAGATTTCCAAACGAGTTCCAGGAGAGGTGCGGAACGATAGGCCAGGTAACATGTCCCCCAGGGTCCCAGTAACAGTTCTGGGGAAGCACAGGTCCCAGGAAACCCAAGTTCCTTCCGAGGAGATGGTTTCTAATACATAGGTCCAGAAGTCTCTGTACATTGCCTACCCTTGCTTGTGGGAGGCAAGTTGGGTGGAATGCGAATTCCACTACCATCTTGTTTCCACAAGAGGGAAATCGATTCATTCCAATATATGCGCTGGAGCCTAGGGGACAGGGGCGATGCCCTGACGCTTTGAGGGAAGAGTGTGGAACAGGCATCGTTGAGGAAACCACAAGTTTCTCAAGCGAGGAGCCTTCTAGCATTGCCGGGGTGAAACGACCGAAACATGCACGACCCTTCCCTCAGTGAATAGGCTCTAGGGAATGCCAATTTCCCCTCAGAGGAAGATTGTCCCGGTGCGAAGCTCTCTAGCGTGTTGGTCTGGAGGCCAGCGGAGAGGGCCACATATACTTCGCTAAAGAAAGCTATCTGTGAAGAAAGACAGGGTCAGTGAGGGAAGCACACGTCCCACCAAACCCACTGAAACACACGGAGACGTTTTAGCCTCAGGAAAGGCCTTATCCTTGCCTTGGAGAGAATGCATTTGGGAGTACCTGTGCTGCCCCGGCGTTGGTTTGCAAAGGAGCACTTTCCTACCTTATATGTGTGGGAGTGGGCAATGTCCTTACACTTGGAGACAAGTCTGTGAAGCAAGCACCGTTCGGGGAACCACGAGGGCCTCGAGCGAGAAGCATTCCGGCCTCCATGTTCTTAAACTCCCGAACCCCGGGCTCTCTTGGCGTCTCTGAATAAATCTCTGGGGAATGCAACGTTCCCTCAGAGGAAGCATGTCCCAGCGAGACATTTTGTGGCACGTTTCTCTAGAGGTACGGGGATGTGTGGTCGCATTCAGGAGGTGCGGTGTCCTCGGCCGGGAGAAACAATTCTGTGGAGAAGGCGACTTCGGCCACAATGTGCTTTTCCAAGAAAGAAGCTTGCTTCGGCGAAAAGCATGGAAGTATCCCTGTAATGCCACCTTCTTCGCTCTGAGCAGCAGGACGGTAGGCAACCCTGCTTTCCAAGCACATCTGGTTTCCAGAATGAAAAAGCCATCTCTAAGAGACGTTTCCAAGCACAGAGAAGGCGGGTCGTACTGTCCTTCAGAAACAAATGTGTGGAGAATGCCCCTTTCAGAGGACCACCATTTCACCTGCGAGAAGCTATCTACAATGTATGTTTGGAGGCATCAGGAGGGTGTCGTGTCCATCCCTCAGTGAAAACACAGTGTCGAGAACCATGTTCCAGGAACGTCTTGCTTACAGCAGGTAGCAGTTTTCTCCAGGCCCTTGTGTAATGCGGAGGACTCGGCCCTAATGGGATCTCTGAGAAACAAGGCTGCGGAGACTGGAAACTTTCCCTGCCAACTGGATATCCGAAGACGGAATCCATTTCACGTCGATGTGCGGAAGTAGACGCCAGGGGCCTTGACCTGATGCCCAGAAAGGCGTCTGTGCGTAATACAACGTGGAGCGAACAACCGGAATCTTCCCGTGTAGAGTCCTGTAGCAGGGACGTGTACAAGCATCTGGAGCGGGCCCTCTCGTTCCCTCGGAGATACGAGCCCGTGGCGAATGCCACGTCGAGGTCACGTCGTTTCTCCAGAGTTCTCTGCCATTTCCAGTATCGGCCTTGAAGGATAGGCAAAGGGAAATGTCCCCGTATCGGAGTCCCCAGGATGTGGAGAAAGCAGCTGCCAGGAAACCCAAGTGCCCCCGAACGAGACGCCTTCTCACACACAGGTATGGACGCCTTGGAATGTGCGATATACTTCCTTTGGAGAAGGCGACCTTCCATGAATATCGTGTTTTCAGGAGAGAAAGCTGATGTCCAGGACGTGTGTGCAAGTCTTGGGAAGGGGCAAGGTCCTTAGGGCGAGCATAGAATCTGTGGAGCAAGCCCCTTTCGGATAACCACAAGTTTCTCAAGTGTGAATCATTCTGGCTTGCATGTGTGGAGGCCATCGAAAGACGCCCTCTCCCTCTGTCTGTGGAGCAGTCTCTGGAGAATTCCACTGTCCCGTCAGAGGAAGTTGGTTCCCGTGAGGAGCATTCTACCATCTTTCGCGAGAGGCGCGCGGAAAGTGCCTTAGACGTCGCGGAACGCAAGCCTGGGAATAAAGCAAGATCCACCGTGCAACACGACCCTTCCAACGAAACCATTCTAACGGATGGAGGGGTTCTAACACTAGGGTAGTGCCGTGTCCTTGGCTTGGAGAAAGTCTTCTGTGGAGGATGCAGTGCAGCGACACTGTGGCTGTTCCACCGAGAAGCTTCCGAGCCTCTCTGTGTGGAGGCATCCCTAGAGTGCCCCAGTCTTCCGTTTGAGGAAAAAGAGTGTGAAGAAAAGCGCGGCCCGCTAACATCTTGATGCCAGAAGAGAAAGCGATTTCTCCGCGAGGTGTAGAAATAGAGGACGGGTGGTTTGTCCTTAGCCATGGAATCCAGATGGCAGTGACTGCAATTTTCAGAGCCGCACAATTGTCCCGGCATGAAGCCTAGCGGCACGTCTGTGGGGCAGCATCAGGATGGTGCCCTGTAGTTCCGCTGTTGGTAACAGTCTGCTTAGAAGAGGACGTTGAAGGAAACACTTGCTTTTTGAAGACACAAGCCTTTTCCATTCTGCGAGTGTAGCCTCGAGGAAACTGCCCAAAAACAAATTCATCAACCAGAGCCTGTGGACCATGGAACTCTAACCTGCCAGCTGGATATCTGAGGGTAGAAACACTTTCATATCTGTGTGTGGAAGGGCAGGCAAGAGGCCAGGATTCGGAGGAGAGAAACTCATGCGTGGACATTGTAACTTAGAGCGAACATCAAATGAGCTCCTGTGAGAAGCCTGCAGGCCGGGAAGTGTTGAAGCGTCAGGATGAAGCCCAATCATTCCCACCGTGGAAGAAGTGTCTGCCTCAGGCACGTCTCAGCGACACCCTGGATCCTTCAATCCTATACCCTGCTAGCCTCTGTGTGTTGAAGTCTCAGGAAAGGGCAATATCAGGCCCTGGGGAAAGAGTTGTGTGGAGATAGCCACTTTCGGCCACCAACGTGGTTCCTCAAAGGGGGAAGGCTTCTAGGAAGTAGGTGTTGCCGTGTCAGGACAATGCCATCTCCGCCCATCGTCGAAAGATGACTGAGGAGCAAGGCACGTTCCAGGAACATCTGGATTCCAGAAGAGAAAGCGATTTCTAGTGTAGGTATGAAAAGACAGGCAAGGGGCCAGTCCCTGTCTGGGAGATCCAAGTCCGTGGAGAGTACAACTTCCGAGCCACAACAAGTTTCTCCCCAAAGGAAACTTTCTAGCCCTGGGGTGGGCAAGCTTCGGCGGGCTTCCATATCCTTGCCTCTGAGAATCAGGCCTGTGGAGAAGGTCACTTCCCGGGAGCATCTACTTTCTGGAGATCCAAAGTGTGGGCACGGAGGAAGAAGGCGGGACTAAGGGGCGTGTCGCTGTCAGGGAGAAAGCAGTCGTTGGAGACGGCCACTTTCGTGAGCAACTCGTTCCCTCAAGCCAGAAGCATCCTGGCCTCTATTGATGAGAAGTAGCAGGATAATTCCTCAACCTCCGCTCTGCGAAAATTGACTGTGGGCAATGCCACTTCCCACTAACACCGTGTCTCCAGAAGAGAATTGCCATGTCCAATCCAAGGGCGGGGAGGCCTAGGAGAGGGCCCACGGCCTCACTCTCTGAAACGGGGTTGGGGACCTGCACCATTCAGGGAACCACAAGGCTCTCCAACGAGAAGCCTTCTAGCACGCATGGGTTGAGGCCTCCTAAACATGCCCCATTCTTCCCTCTGTGAAACGAGCCTCTGGGCATTGCAACTGTCCCGTAAGTGGAAGTCCTCTCCTGCCAGAATCTTTGGAGCACGTTTGTCTAGAGGCACGGGCAAAGTGCCATGCCCTTCGCTCAGATCATGCGGCCTGCGAATAAAGCACGTTTCCGTGAAGAACACGACACTTCCAAACAAACGCCTCGGAGCAGATCCGTGTGTTTTCACATGAGGAAATGCCGTATCCTCCGTTGGGCGAAGGAATGCTGGGGAGGAGGCCATTTCGGCAACATCGTAGTTTTTCGCGCCATAGAAATCCAAGCCTCGCTGTGTGCCACGATCACGAGAGGGCCATCGCATTTCCCGGGAGATACGAGACGATGGAGGATCCGGTGTGCACTCACATCTTGTTTTCCCAAGAGAAAAGCCTTTTCTCATAGTTGTGTGGAAGTATAGGGAAGGGGGCTTGTCCTTAGGATGAGAAACAAGACCGTGGAGAGTGCACCTTTCAGAGCACCCCAAGCATCTCTTTTGAGAAGCCTGGTTGCCCCAGTGCCTTGTCGCATCCGAAAAGTTCCTAAGCTTCCCTCATTGAAAACACTCTCTTTGGAATACAGCGTTCAAGTCCCTCTTGCTTCCTGAAGATACAAAGCTTTTCCAAGGCAGGTGTTTGATCAGGAGGAAACATCCCTACACCGATCTCTGGAAAACAAGACGTGGGAATGGTCATCGTCACGGCCCTCTGAATGCCGGAAGATAGATCCATCTTCATTCCTGTGTGCGGAAGCCTAGGCAAGGGCCTAGGACCCTATCTTTAGAAACAAGTCTCTGGAGACGACAATGTTCAGCACACCGCATGTATCCTGCCGGTGAGGTGTTCTAGCATGGGTGTGTGCAAGCACCGGGGAGTTCCATCTCCTTCCGTCTGCGAGACAAGTCTGCGGAGAAGGCCACTTGGCGATAACATTTGGTTTCCAGATTTCCAAACGAGTTCCAGGAGAGGTGCGGAACGATAGGCCAGGTAACATGTCCCCCAGGGTTCCAGTAACAGTTCTGGGGAAGCACAGGGCCCAGGAAACCCAAGTTCCTTCCGAGGAGATGCTTTCTAATACATAGGTCCAGAAGTGTCTGTACATTGCCTACCCTTGCTTGTGGGAGGCAAGTTGGGTGGAATGCGAATTCCACTACCATCTTGTTTCCACAAGAGGGAAATCGATTCATTCCAATATATGCGCTGGAGCCTAGGGGACAGGGGCGGTGTCCTGACGCTTTGAGGGAAGAGTGTGGAACAGGCCTCGTTGAGGAAACCACAAGTTTCTCAAGCGAGGAGCCTTCTAGCATTGCCGGGGTGAAACGACCGAAAGATGCACGACCCTTCCCTCAGTGAATAGGCTCTAGGGAATGCCAATTTCCCCTCAGAGGAAGATTGTCCCGGTGCGAAGCACTCTAGCGTGTTGGTCTGGAGGCCAGCGGAGAGGGCCACATATACTTCGCTAAAGAAAGCTATCTGTGAAGAAAGACAGGGTCAGTGAGGGAACCACACGTCCCACCCAACCCACTGAAACACACGGAGACGTTTTAGCCTCAGGAAAGGCCTTATCCTTGCCTTGGATAGAATGCATTTGGGAGTACCTGTGCTGCCCCGGCGTTGGTTTGCCAAGGAGCACCTTCCTACCTTATATGTGTGGGAGTGGGCCATGTCCTTACACTTGGAGACAAGTCTGTGAAGCAAGCACCGTTCGGGGAACCAGCAGGGCCTCGAGCGAGAAGCATTCCGGCCTCCATGTTCTGAAACTCCCGAAACCCGGGCTCTCTTGGCGTCTCTGAATAAATCTCTGGGGAATGTAACATTCCCTCAGAGGAAGCATGTCCCAGCGAGACATTTTGTGGCACGTTTCTCTAGAGGTACGGGGATGTGTGGTCGCATTCAGGAGGTGCGGTGTCCTCGGCCGGGAGAAACAATTCTGTGGAGAAGGCGACTTCGGCCCCAATGTGCTTTTCCAAGAAAGAAGCTTCCTTCGGCGAAAAGCGTGGAAGTATCCCTGTAATGCCACCTTCTTCGCTCTGAGCAGCAGGACGGTAGGCAACCCTACTTTCCAAGCACATCTGGTTTCCAGAATGAAAAAGCCATCTCTAAGAGACGTTTCCAAGCACAGAGAAGGCGGGTCGTACTGTCCCTCAGAAACAAATGTGTGGAGAAGGCCCCTTTCAGAGGACCACCATTTCTCCTACGAGAAGCCTTCTACAATGTATGTTTGGAGGCATGAGGCGGGGGTCGTGTCCATCCCTCAGTGAAAACACTGTGTCGAGAACCATGTTCCAGGAACGTCTTGCTTAAAGCACGTAGCAGTTTTCTCCAGAACCTTGTGTAATGCGGAGGAGTCGGCCCTAATGGGATCTCTGAGAAACAAGGCTGCGGAGACTGGAAACTTTCCCTGACAACTGGATATCCGAAGACGGAATCCATTTCACGTCGATGTGCGGAAGTAGACGCCAGGGGCCTTGACCTGATGCCCAGAAAGGCGTCTGTGCGTAATACAACGTGGAGCGAACAACCGGAATCTTCCCGTGTAGAGTCCTGTAGCATGGACGTGTACAAGCATCTGGAGCGGGCCCGCTCGTTCCCTCGGTGATACGAGCCCGTGGCGAATGCCACGTCGAGGTCACGTCGTTTCTCCAGAGTTCTCTGCCATTTCCAGTATCGGCCTTGAAGGATAGGCAAAGGGAAATGTCCCCATATCGGAGTCCCCAGGATGTGGAGAAAGCAGCTGCCAGGAAACCCAAGTGCCCCCGAACGAGACGCCTTCTCACACACAGGTATGGACGCCTTGGAATGTGCGATATACTTCCTTTGGAGAAGGCGACCTTCCATGAATATCGTGTTTTCAGGAGAGAAAGCTGATGTCCAGGACGTGTGTGCAAGTCTTGGGAAGGGGCAAGGTCCTTAGGGCGAGCATAGAATCTGTGGAGCAAGTCCCTTTCGGATAACCACAAGTTTCTCAAGTGTGAATCACTCTGGCTTGCATGTGTGGAGGCCATCGAAAGACGCCCTCTCCCTCTGTCTGTGGAGCAGTCTCTGGAGAATTCCACTGTCCCGTCAGAGGAAGCTGGTTCCCGTGAGGAGCATTCTACCATCTTTCGCGAGAGGCGCGCGGAAAGTGCCTTAGACGTCGCGGAACGCAAGCCTGGGAATAAAGCAAGATCCACCGTGCAACACGACCCTTCCAACGAAACCATTCTAACGGATGGAGGGGTTCTAACACTAGGGTAGTGCCGTGTCCTTGGCTTGGAGAAAGTCTTCTGTGGAGGATGCAGTGCAGCGACACTGTGGCTGTTCCACCGAGAAGCTTCCGAGCCTCTCTGTGTGGAGGCATCCCTAGAGTGCCCCAGTCTACCGTTTGAGGAAAAAGAGTGTGAAGAAAAGCGCGGCCCGCTAACATCTTGATGCCAGAAGAGAAAGCGATTTCTCCGCGAGGTGTAGAAATAGAGGACGGGTGGTTTGTCCTTAGCCATGGAATCCAGATGGCAGTGACTGCAATTTTAAGAGCCGCACAATTGTCCCGGCATGAAGCCTAGCGGCACGTCTGTGGAGCAGCATCAGGATGGTGCCCTGTAGTTCCGCTGTTGGTAACAGTCTGCTTAGAAGAGGACGTTGAAGGAAACACTTGCTTTTTGAAGACACAAGCCTTTTCCATTATCCGAGTGTAGCCTCGAGGAAACTGCCCAAAAACAAATTCATCAACCAGAGCCTGTGGCCCATGGAACTCTAACCTGCCAGCTGGATATCTGAGGGTAGAAACACTTTCATATCTGTGTGTGGAAGGGCAGGCAAGAGGCCAGGATTCGGAGGAGAGAAACTCATGCGTGGACATTGTAACTTAGAGCGAACATCAAATGAGCTCCTGTGAGAAGCCTGCAGGCCGGGAAGTGTTGAAGCGTCAGGATGAAGCCCAATCATTCCCACCGTGGAAGAAGTGTCTGCCTCAGGCACGTCTCAGCGACACCCTGGATCCTTCAATCCTATACCCTGCTAGCCTCTGTGTGTTGAAGTCTCAGGAAAGGGCAATAATAGGCCCTGGGGAAAGAGTTGTGTGGAGATAGCCACTTTCGGCCACCAACATGGTTCCTCAAAGGGGGAAGGCTTCTAGGAAGTAGGTGTTGCCGTGTCAGGACAATGCCATCTCCGCCCATCGTCGAAAGATGACTGAGGAGGAAGGCACGTTCCAGGAACATCTGGATTCCAGAAGAGAAAGCGATTTCTAGTGTAGGTATGAAAAGACAGGCAAGGGGCCAGTCCCTGTCTGGGAGATCCAAGTCCGTGGAGAGTACAACTTCCGAGCCACAACAAGTTTCTCCCCAAAGGAAACTTTCTAGCCCTGGGGTGGGCAAGCTTCGGCGGGCTTCCATATCCTTGCCTCTGAGAATCAGGCCTGTGGAGAAGGTCACTTCCCGGGAGCATCTACTTTCTGGAGATCCAAAGTGTGGGCACGGAGGAAGAAGGCGGGACTAAGGGGCGTGTCGCTGTCAGGGAGAAAGCAGTCGTTGGAGACGGCCACTTTCGTGAGCAACTCGTTCCCTCAAGCCAGAAGCATCCTGGCCTCTATTGATGAGAAGTAGCAGGATAATTCCTCAACCTCCGCTCTGCGAAAATTGACTGTGGGCAATGCCACTTCCCACTAACACCGTGTCTCCAGAAGAGAATTGCCATGTCCAATCCAAGGGCGGGGAGGCCTAGGAGAGGGCCCACGGCCTCACTCTCTGAAACGGGGTTGGGGACCTGCACCATTCAGGGAACCACAAGGCTCTCCAACGAGAAGCCTTCTAGCACGCATGGGTTGAGGCCTCCTAAACATGCCCCATTCTTCCCTCTGTGAAACGAGCCTCTGGGCATTGCAACTGTCCCGTAAGTGGAAGTCCTCTCCTGCCAGAATCTTTGGAGCACGTTTGTCTAGAGGCACGGGCAAAGTGCCATGCCCTTCGCTCAGATCATGAGGCCTGCGAATAAAGCACGTTTCCGTGAAGAACACGACACTTCCAAACAAACGCCTCGGAGCAGATCCGTGTGTTTTCACATGAGGAAATGCCGTATCCTCCGTTGGGCGAAGGAATGCTGGGGAGGAGGCCATTTCGGCAACATCGTAGTTTTTCGCGCCATAGAAATCCAAGCCTCGCTGTGTGCCACGATCACGAGAGGGCCATCGCATTTCCCGGGAGATACGAGACGATGGAGGATCCGGTGTGCACTCACATCTTGTTTTCCCAAGAGAAAAGCCTTTTCTCATAGTTGTGTGGAAGTATAGGGAAGGGGGCTTGTCCTTAGGATGAGAAACAAGACCGTGGAGAGTGCACCTTTCAGAGCACCCCAAGCATCTCTTTTGAGAAGCCTGGTTGCCCCAGTGCCTTGTCGCATCCGAAAAGTGCCTGACCTTCCCTCATTGAAAACACTCTCTTTGGAATAGAGCGTTCAAGTCCCCTCTTGCTTCCTGAAGATACAAAGCTTTTCCAAGGCAGGTGTTTGATCAGGAGGAAACATCCCTACACGGATCTCTGGAAAACAAGACGTGGGAATGGTCATCGTCACGGCCCTCTGAATGCCGGAAGATAGATCCATCTTCATTTATGTGTGCGGAAGCATAGGCAAGGGCCTAGGACCCTATCTTGAGAAACAAGTCTCTGGAGACGACAATGTTCAGCACACCGCAGGTGTCCTGCCGGAGAGGTGTTCTAGCATGGGTGTGTGCAAGCATCGGGAGAGTTCCATCTCCTTCCGTCTGCGAGGCAAGCCTGCGCAGAAGGCCACTTGGCGATAACATGTGGTTTCCAGATTTCCAAACGAGTTCCAGGAGAGGTGCGGAACGATAGGCCAGGTAACATGTCCCCCAGGGTTCCAGTAACAGTTCTGGGGAAGCACAGGTCCCAGGAAACCCAAGTTCCTTCCGAGGAGATGCTTTCTAATACATAGGTCCAGAAGTCTCTGTACATTGCCTACCCTTGCTTGTGGGAGGCAAGTTGGGTGGAATGCGAATTCCACTACCATCTTGTTTCCACAAGAGGGAAATCGATTCATTCCAATATATGCGCTGGAGCCTAGGGGACAGGGGCGATGCCCTGACGCTTTGAGGGAAGAGTGTGGAACAGGCAGCGTTGAGGAAACCACAAGTTTCTCAAGCGAGGAGCCTTCTAGCATTGCCGGGGTGAAACGACCGAAACATGCACGACCCTTCCCTCAGTGAATAGGCTCTAGGGAATGCCAATTTCCCCTCAGAGGAAGATTGTCCCAGTGCCAAGCTCTCTAGCGTGTTGGTGTGGAGGCCAGCGGAGAGGGCCACATATACTTCGCTAAAGAAAGCTATCTGTGAAGAAAGACAGGGTCAGTGAGGGAAGCACACGTCCCACCAAACCCACTGAAACACACGGAGACGTTTTAGCCTCAGGAAAGGCCTTATCCTTGCCTTGGAGAGAATGCATTTGGGAGTACCTGTGCTGCCCCGGCGTTGGTTTGCAAAGGAGCACTTTCCTACCTTATATGTGTGGGAGTGGGCAATGTCCTTACACTTGGAGACAAGTCTGTGAAGCAAGCACCGTTCGGGGAACCACGAGGGCCTCGAGCGAGAAGCATTCCGGCCTCCATGTTCTTAAACTCCCGAACCCCGGGCTCTCTTGGCGTCTCTGAATAAATCTCTGGGGAATGCAACGTTCCCTCAGAGGAAGCATGTCCCAGCGAGACATTTTGTGGCACGTTTCTCTAGAGGTACGGGGATGTGTGGTCGCATTCAGGAGGTGCGGTGTCCTCGGCCGGGAGAAACAATTCTGTGGAGAAGGCGACTTCGGCCCCAATGTGCTTTTCCAAGAAAGAAGCTTCCTTCGGCGAAAAGCGTGGAAGTATCCCTGTAATGCCACCTTCTTCGCTCTGAGCAGCAGGACGGTAGGCAACCCTGCTTTCCAAGCACATCTGGTTTCCAGAATGAAAAAGCCATCTCTAAGAGACGTTTCCAAGCACAGAGAAGGCGGGTCGTACTGTCCTTCAGAAACAAATGTGTGGAGAATGCCCCTTTCAGAGGACCACCATTTCACCTGCGAGAAGCTATCTACAATGTATGTTTGGAGGCATCAGGAGGGTGTCGTGTCCATCCCTCAGTGAAAACACAGTGTCGAGAACCATGTTCCAGGAACGTCTTGCTTACAGCAGGTAGCAGTTTTCTCCAGGCCCTTGTGTAATGCGGAGGACTCGGCCCTAATGGGATCTCTGAGAAACAAGGCTGCGGAGACTGGAAACTTTCCCTGCCAACTGGATATCCGAAGACGGAATCCATTTCACGTCGATGTGCGGAAGTAGACGCCAGGGGCCTTGACCTGATGCCCAGAAAGGCGTCTGTGCGTAATACAACGTGGAGCGAACAACCGGAATCTTCCCGTGTAGAGTCCTGTAGCAGGGACGTGTACAAGCATCTGGAGCGGGCCCTCTCGTTCCCTCGGAGATACGAGCCCGTGGCGAATGCCACGTCGAGGTCACGTCGTTTCTCCAGAGTTCTCTGCCATTTCCAGTATCGGCCTTGAAGGATAGGCAAAGGGAAATGTCCCCGTATCGGAGTCCCCAGGATGTGGAGAAAGCAGCTGCCAGGAAACCCAAGTGCCCCCGAACGAGACGCCTTCTCACACACAGGTATGGACGCCTTGGAATGTGCGATATACTTCCTTTGGAGAAGGCGACCTTCCATGAATATCGTGTTTTCAGGAGAGAAAGCTGATGTCCAGGACGTGTGTGCAAGTCTTGGGAAGGGGCAAGGTCCTTAGGGCGAGCATAGAATCTGTGGAGCAAGCCCCTTTCGGATAACCACAAGTTTCTCAAGTGTGAATCATTCTGGCTTGCATGTGTGGAGGCCATCGAAAGACGCCCTCTCCCTCTGTCTGTGGAGCAGTCTCTGGAGAATTCCACTGTCCCGTCAGAGGAAGTTGGTTCCCGTGAGGAGCATTCTACCATCTTTCGCGAGAGGCGCGCGGAAAGTGCCTTAGACGTCGCGGAACGCAAGCCTGGGAATAAAGCAAGATCCACCGTGCAACACGACCCTTCCAACGAAACCATTCTAACGGATGGAGGGGTTCTAACACTAGGGTAGTGCCGTGTCCTTGGCTTGGAGAAAGTCTTCTGTGGAGGATGCAGTGCAGCGACACTGTGGCTGTTCCACCGAGAAGCTTCCGAGCCTCTCTGTGTGGAGGCATCCCTAGAGTGCCCCAGTCTTCCGTTTGAGGAAAAAGAGTGTGAAGAAAAGCGCGGCCCGCTAACATCTTGATGCCAGAAGAGAAAGCGATTTCTCCGCGAGGTGTAGAAATAGAGGACGGGTGGTTTGTCCTTAGCCATGGAATCCAGATGGCAGTGACTGCAATTTTCAGAGCCGCACAATTGTCCCGGCATGAAGCCTAGCGGCACGTCTGTGGGGCAGCATCAGGATGGTGCCCTGTAGTTCCGCTGTTGGTAACAGTCTGCTTAGAAGAGGACGTTGAAGGAAACACTTGCTTTTTGAAGACACAAGCCTTTTCCATTCTGCGAGTGTAGCCTCGAGGAAACTGCCCAAAAACAAATTCATCAACCAGAGCCTGTGGACCATGGAACTCTAACCTGCCAGCTGGATATCTGAGGGTAGAAACACTTTCATATCTGTGTGTGGAAGGGCAGGCAAGAGGCCAGGATTCGGAGGAGAGAAACTCATGCGTGGACATTGTAACTTAGAGCGAACATCAAATGAGCTCCTGTGAGAAGCCTGCAGGCCGGGAAGTGTTGAAGCGTCAGGATGAAGCCCAATCATTCCCACCGTGGAAGAAGTGTCTGCCTCAGGCACGTCTCAGCGACACCCTGGATCCTTCAATCCTATACCCTGCTAGCCTCTGTGTGTTGAAGTCTCAGGAAAGGGCAATATCAGGCCCTGGGGAAAGAGTTGTGTGGAGATAGCCACTTTCGGCCACCAACGTGGTTCCTCAAAGGGGGAAGGCTTCTAGGAAGTAGGTGTTGCCGTGTCAGGACAATGCCATCTCCGCCCATCGTCGAAAGATGACTGAGGAGGAAGGCACGTTCCAGGAACATCTGGATTCCAGAAGAGAAAGCGATTTCTAGTGTAGGTATGAAAAGACAGGCAAGGGGCCAGTCCCTGTCTGGGAGATCCAAGTCCGTGGAGAGTACAACTTCCGAGCCACAACAAGTTTCTCCCCAAAGGAAACTTTCTAGCCCTGGGGTGGGCAAGCTTCGGCGGGCTTCCATATCCTTGCCTCTGAGAATCAGGCCTGTGGAGAAGGTCACTTCCCGGGAGCATCTACTTTCTGGAGATCCAAAGTGTGGGCACGGAGGAAGAAGGCGGGACTAAGGGGCGTGTCGCTGTCAGGGAGAAAGCAGTCGTTGGAGACGGCCACTTTCGTGAGCAACTCGTTCCCTCAAGCCAGAAGCATCCTGGCCTCTATTGATGAGAAGTAGCAGGATAATTCCTCAACCTCCGCTCTGCGAAAATTGACTGTGGGCAATGCCACTTCCCACTAACACCGTGTCTCCAGAAGAGAATTGCCATGTCCAATCCAAGGGCGGGGAGGCCTAGGAGAGGGCCCACGGCCTCACTCTCTGAAACGGGGTTGGGGACCTGCACCATTCAGGGAACCACAAGGCTCTCCAACGAGAAGCCTTCTAGCACGCATGGGTTGAGGCCTCCTAAACATGCCCCATTCTTCCCTCTGTGAAACGAGCCTCTGGGCATTGCAACTGTCCCGTAAGTGGAAGTCCTCTCCTGCCAGAATCTTTGGAGCACGTTTGTCTAGAGGCACGGGCAAAGTGCCATGCCCTTCGCTCAGATCATGAGGCCTGCGAATAAAGCACGTTTCCGTGAAGAACACGACACTTCCAAACAAACGCCTCGGAGCAGATCCGTGTGTTTTCACATGAGGAAATGCCGTATCCTCCGTTGGGCGAAGGAATGCTGGGGAGGAGGCCATTTCGGCAACATCGTAGTTTTTCGCGCCATAGAAATCCAAGCCTCGCTGTGTGCCACGATCACGAGAGGGCCATCGCATTTCCCGGGAGATACGAGACGATGGAGGATCCGGTGTGCACTCACATCTTGTTTTCCCAAGAGAAAAGCCTTTTCTCATAGTTGTGTGGAAGTATAGGGAAGGGGGCTTGTCCTTAGGATGAGAAACAAGACCGTGGAGAGTGCACCTTTCAGAGCACCCCAAGCATCTCTTTTGAGAAGCCTGGTTGCCCCAGTGCCTTGTCGCATCCGAAAAGTGCCTGACCTTCCCTCATTGAAAACACTCTCTTTGGAATAGAGCGTTCAAGTCCCCTCTTGCTTCCTGAAGATACAAAGCTTTTCCAAGGCAGGTGTTTGATCAGGAGGAAACATCCCTACACGGATCTCTGGAAAACAAGACGTGGGAATGGTCATCGTCACGGCCCTCTGAATGCCGGAAGATAGATCCATCTTCATTTATGTGTGCGGAAGCATAGGCAAGGGCCTAGGACCCTATCTTGAGAAACAAGTCTCTGGAGACGACAATGTTCAGCACACCGCAGGTGTCCTGCCGGAGAGGTGTTCTAGCATGGGTGTGTGCAAGCATCGGGAGAGTTCCATCTCCTTCCGTCTGCGAGGCAAGCCTGCGCAGAAGGCCACTTGGCGATAACATGTGGTTTCCAGATTTCCAAACGAGTTCCAGGAGAGGTGCGGAACGATAGGCCAGGTAACATGTCCCCCAGGGTTCCAGTAACAGTTCTGGGGAAGCACAGGTCCCAGGAAACCCAAGTTCCTTCCGAGGAGATGCTTTCTAATACATAGGTCCAGAAGTCTCTGTACATTGCCTACCCTTGCTTGTGGGAGGCAAGTTGGGTGGAATGCGAATTCCACTACCATCTTGTTTCCACAAGAGGGAAATCGATTCATTCCAATATATGCGCTGGAGCCTAGGGGACAGGGGCGATGCCCTGACGCTTTGAGGGAAGAGTGTGGAACAGGCAGCGTTGAGGAAACCACAAGTTTCTCAAGCGAGGAGCCTTCTAGCATTGCCGGGGTGAAACGACCGAAACATGCACGACCCTTCCCTCAGTGAATAGGCTCTAGGGAATGCCAATTTCCCCTCAGAGGAAGATTGTCCCAGTGCCAAGCTCTCTAGCGTGTTGGTGTGGAGGCCAGCGGAGAGGGCCACATATACTTCGCTAAAGAAAGCTATCTGTGAAGAAAGACAGGGTCAGTGAGGGAAGCACACGTCCCACCAAACCCACTGAAACACACGGAGACGTTTTAGCCTCAGGAAAGGCCTTATCCTTGCCTTGGAGAGAATGCATTTGGGAGTACCTGTGCTGCCCCGGCGTTGGTTTGCAAAGGAGCACTTTCCTACCTTATATGTGTGGGAGTGGGCAATGTCCTTACACTTGGAGACAAGTCTGTGAAGCAAGCACCGTTCGGGGAACCACGAGGGCCTCGAGCGAGAAGCATTCCGGCCTCCATGTTCTTAAACTCCCGAACCCCGGGCTCTCTTGGCGTCTCTGAATAAATCTCTGGGGAATGCAACGTTCCCTCAGAGGAAGCATGTCCCAGCGAGACATTTTGTGGCACGTTTCTCTAGAGGTACGGGGATGTGTGGTCGCATTCAGGAGGTGCGGTGTCCTCGGCCGGGAGAAACAATTCTGTGGAGAAGGCGACTTCGGCCCCAATGTGCTTTTCCAAGAAAGAAGCTTCCTTCGGCGAAAAGCGTGGAAGTATCCCTGTAATGCCACCTTCTTCGCTCTGAGCAGCAGGACGGTAGGCAACCCTGCTTTCCAAGCACATCTGGTTTCCAGAATGAAAAAGCCATCTCTAAGAGACGTTTCCAAGCACAGAGAAGGCGGGTCGTACTGTCCTTCAGAAACAAATGTGTGGAGAATGCCCCTTTCAGAGGACCACCATTTCACCTGCGAGAAGCTATCTACAATGTATGTTTGGAGGCATCAGGAGGGTGTCGTGTCCATCCCTCAGTGAAAACACAGTGTCGAGAACCATGTTCCAGGAACGTCTTGCTTACAGCAGGTAGCAGTTTTCTCCAGGCCCTTGTGTAATGCGGAGGACTCGGCCCTAATGGGATCTCTGAGAAACAAGGCTGCGGAGACTGGAAACTTTCCCTGCCAACTGGATATCCGAAGACGGAATCCATTTCACGTCGATGTGCGGAAGTAGACGCCAGGGGCCTTGACCTGATGCCCAGAAAGGCGTCTGTGCGTAATACAACGTGGAGCGAACAACCGGAATCTTCCCGTGTAGAGTCCTGTAGCAGGGACGTGTACAAGCATCTGGAGCGGGCCCTCTCGTTCCCTCGGAGATACGAGCCCGTGGCGAATGCCACGTCGAGGTCACGTCGTTTCTCCAGAGTTCTCTGCCATTTCCAGTATCGGCCTTGAAGGATAGGCAAAGGGAAATGTCCCCGTATCGGAGTCCCCAGGATGTGGAGAAAGCAGCTGCCAGGAAACCCAAGTGCCCCCGAACGAGACGCCTTCTCACACACAGGTATGGACGCCTTGGAATGTGCGATATACTTCCTTTGGAGAAGGCGACCTTCCATGAATATCGTGTTTTCAGGAGAGAAAGCTGATGTCCAGGACGTGTGTGCAAGTCTTGGGAAGGGGCAAGGTCCTTAGGGCGAGCATAGAATCTGTGGAGCAAGCCCCTTTCGGATAACCACAAGTTTCTCAAGTGTGAATCATTCTGGCTTGCATGTGTGGAGGCCATCGAAAGACGCCCTCTCCCTCTGTCTGTGGAGCAGTCTCTGGAGAATTCCACTGTCCCGTCAGAGGAAGTTGGTTCCCGTGAGGAGCATTCTACCATCTTTCGCGAGAGGCGCGCGGAAAGTGCCTTAGACGTCGCGGAACGCAAGCCTGGGAATAAAGCAAGATCCACCGTGCAACACGACCCTTCCAACGAAACCATTCTAACGGATGGAGGGGTTCTAACACTAGGGTAGTGCCGTGTCCTTGGCTTGGAGAAAGTCTTCTGTGGAGGATGCAGTGCAGCGACACTGTGGCTGTTCCACCGAGAAGCTTCCGAGCCTCTCTGTGTGGAGGCATCCCTAGAGTGCCCCAGTCTTCCGTTTGAGGAAAAAGAGTGTGAAGAAAAGCGCGGCCCGCTAACATCTTGATGCCAGAAGAGAAAGCGATTTCTCCGCGAGGTGTAGAAATAGAGGACGGGTGGTTTGTCCTTAGCCATGGAATCCAGATGGCAGTGACTGCAATTTTCAGAGCCGCACAATTGTCCCGGCATGAAGCCTAGCGGCACGTCTGTGGGGCAGCATCAGGATGGTGCCCTGTAGTTCCGCTGTTGGTAACAGTCTGCTTAGAAGAGGACGTTGAAGGAAACACTTGCTTTTTGAAGACACAAGCCTTTTCCATTCTGCGAGTGTAGCCTCGAGGAAACTGCCCAAAAACAAATTCATCAACCAGAGCCTGTGGACCATGGAACTCTAACCTGCCAGCTGGATATCTGAGGGTAGAAACACTTTCATATCTGTGTGTGGAAGGGCAGGCAAGAGGCCAGGATTCGGAGGAGAGAAACTCATGCGTGGACATTGTAACTTAGAGCGAACATCAAATGAGCTCCTGTGAGAAGCCTGCAGGCCGGGAGGTGTTGAAGCGTCAGGATGAAGCCCAATCATTCCCACCGTGGAAGAAGTGTCTGCCTCAGGCACGTCTCAGCGACACCCTGGATCCTTCAATCCTATACCCTGCTAGCCTCTGTGTGTTGAAGTCTCAGGAAAGGGCAATATCAGGCCCTGGGGAAAGAGTTGTGTGGAGATAGCCACTTTCGGCCACCAACGTGGTTCCTCAAAGGGGGAAGGCTTCTAGGAAGTAGGTGTTGCCGTGTCAGGACAATGCCATCTCCGCCCATCGTCGAAAGATGACTGAGGAGGAAGGCACGTTCCAGGAACATCTGGATTCCAGAAGAGAAATCGATTTCTAGTGTAGGTATGAAAAGACAGGCAAGGGGCCAGTCCCTGTCTGGGAGATCCAAGTCCGTGGAGAGTACAACTTCCGAGCCACAACAAGTTTCTCCCCAAAGGAAACTTTCTAGCCCTGGGGTGGGCAAGCTTTGGCGGGCTTCCATATCCTTGCCTCTGAGAATCAGGCCTGTGGAGAAGGTCACTTCCCGGGAGCATCTACTTTCTGGAGATCCAAAGTGTGGGCACGGAGGAAGAAGGCGGGACTAAGGGGCGTGTCGCTGTCAGGGAGAAAGCAGTCGTTGGAGACGGCCACTTTCGTGAGCAACTCGTTCCCTCAAGCCAGAAGCATCCTGGCCTCTATTGATGAGAAGTAGCAGGATAATTCCTCAAACTCCGCTCTGCGAAAATTGACTGTGGGCAATGCCACTTCCCACTAACACCGTGTCTCCAGAAGAGAATTGCCATGTCCAATCCAAAAGCGGGGAGGCCTAGGAGAGGGCCCACGGCCTCACGCTCTGAAACGGGGCCGGGGACCTGCACCATTCAGGGAACCACAAGGCTCTCCAACGAGAAGCCTTCTAGCACGCATGGGTTGAGGCCTCCTAAACATGCCCCATTCTTCCCTCTGTGAAACGAGCCTCTGGGCATTGCAACTGTCCCGGAAGTGGAAGTCCTCTCCTGCCAGAATCTTTGGAGCACGTTTGTCTAGAGGCACGGGCAAAGTGCCATGCCCTTCGCTCAGATCATGAGGCCTGCGAATAAAGCACGTTTCCGTGAAGAACACGACACTTCCAAACAAACGCCTCGGAGCAGATCCGTGTGTTTTCACATGAGGAAATGCCGTATCCTCCGTTGGGCGAAGGAATGCTGGGGAGGAGGCCATTTCGGCAACATCGTAGTTTTTCGCGCCATAGAAATCCAAGCCTCGCTGTGTGCCACGATCACGAGAGGGCCATCGCATTTCCCGGGAGATACGAGACGATGGAGGATCCGGTGTGCACTCACATCTTGTTTTCCCAAGAGAAAAGCCATTTCTCATAGTTGTGTGGAAGTATAGGGAAGGGGGCTTGTCCTTAGGATGAGAAACAAGACCGTGGAGAGTGCACCTTTCAGAGCACCCCAAGCATCTCTTTTGAGAAGCCTGGATGCCCCAGTGCCTTGTCGCATCCGAAAAGTGCCTGACCTTCCCTCATTGAAAACACTCTCTTTGGAATAGAGCGTTCAAGTCCCCTCTTGCTTCCTGAAGATACAAAGCTTTTCCAAGGCAGGTGTTTGATCAGGAGGAAACAACCCTACACGGATCTCTGGAAAACAAGACGTGGAAATGGTCATCGTCACGGCCCTCTTAATGCCGGAAGATAGATCCATCTTCATTCCTGTGTGCGGAAGCATAGGCAAGGGCCTAGGACCCTATCTTTAGAAATAACTCTCTGGAGACGAGAATGTTCAGGACACCGCAGGTGTCCTGCTGGAGCGGTGTTCTAGCATGGGTGTGTGCAAGCATCGGGAGAGTTCCATCTCCTTCCGTCTGCGAGGCAAGGCTGCATAGAAGGCCACTTGGCGATAACATGTGGTTTCCAGATTTCCAAACGAGTTCCAGGAGAGGTGCGGAACGATAGGCCAGGTAACATGTCCCCCAGGGTCCCAGTAACAGTTCTGGGGAAGCACAGGTCCCAGGAAACCCAAGTTCCTTCCGAGGAGATGGTTTCTAATACATAGGTCCAGAAGTCTCTGTACATTGCCTACCCTTGCTTGTGGGAGGCAAGTTGGGTGGAATGCGAATTCCACTACCATCTTGTTTCCACAAGAGGGAAATCGATTCATTCCAATATATGCGCTGGAGCCGAGGGGACAGGGGCGATGCCCTGACGCTTTGAGGGAAGAGTGTGGAACAGGCATCGTTGAGGAAACCACAAGTTTCTCAAGCGAGGAGCCTTCTAGCATTGCCGGGGTGAAACGACCGAAACATGCACGACCCTTCCCTCAGTGAATAGGCTCTAGGGAATGCCAATTTCCCCTCAGAGGAAGATTGTCCCGGTGCGAAGCTCTCTAGCGTGTTGATCTGGAGGCCAGCGGAGAGGGCCACATATACTTCGCTAAAGAAAGCTATCTGTGAAGAAAGACAAGGTCAGTGAGGGAAGCACACGTCCCACCAAACCCACTGAAACACACGGAGACGTTTTAGCCTCAGGAAAGGCCTTATCCTTGCCTTGGAGAGAATGCATTTGGGAGTACCTGTGCTGCCCCGGCGTTGGTTTGCAAAGGAGCACTTTCCTACTTTATATGTGTGGGAGTGGGCAATGTCCTTACACTTGGAGACAAGTCTGTGAAGCAGGCACCGTTCGGGGAACCACGAGGGCCTCGAGCGAGAAGCATTCCGGCCTCCATGTTCTTAAACTCCCGAAACCCGGGCTCTCTTGGCGTCTCTGAATAAATCTCTGGGGAATGCAACGTTCCCTCAGAGGAAGCATGTCCCAGCGAGACATTTTGTGGCACGTTTCTCTAGAGGTACGGGGATGTGTGGTCGCATTCAGGAGGTGCGGTGTCCTCGGCCGGGAGAAACAATTCTGTGGAGAAGGCGACTTCGGCCACAATGTGCTTTTCCAAGAAAGAAGCTTGCTTCGGCGAAAAGCATGGAAGTATCACTGTAATGCCACCTTCTTCGCTCTGAGCAGCAGGACGGTAGGCAACCCTGCTTTCCAAGCACATCTGGTTTCCAGAATGAAAAAGCCATCTCTAAGAGACGTTTCCAAGCACAGAGAAGGCGGGTCGCACTGTCCTTCAGAAACAAATGTGTGGAGAATGCCCCTTTCAGAGGACCACCATTTCACCTGCGAGAAGCCTTCTACAATGTATGTTTGGAGGCATCAGGAGGGTGTCGTGTCCATCCCTCAGTGAAAACACAGTGTCGAGAACCATGTTCCAGGAACGTCTTGCTTACAGCAGGTAGCAGTTTTCTCCAGGCCCTTGTGTAATGCGGAGGACTCGGCCCTAATGGGATCTCTGAGAAACAAGGCTGCGGAGACTGGAAACTTTCCCTGCCAACTCGATATCCGAAGACGGAATCCATTTCACGTCGATGTGCGGAAGTAGACACCAGGGGCCTTGACCTGATGCCCAGAAAGGCGTCTGTGCGTAATACAACGTGGAGCGAACAACCGGAATCTTCCCGTGTAGAGTCCTGTAGCATGGACGTGTACAAGCATCTGGAGCGGGCCCTCTCGTTCCCTCGGAGATACGAGCCCGTGGCGAATGCCACGTCGAGGTCACGTCGTTTCTCCAGAGTTCTCTGCCATTTCCAGTATCGGCCTTGAAGGATAGGCAAAGGGAAATGTCCCTGTATCGGAGTCCCCAGGATGTGGAGAAAGCAGCTGCCAGGAAACCCAAGTGCCCCCGAACGAGACGCCTTCTCACACACAGGTATGGACGCCTTGGAATGTGCGATATACTTCCTTCGGAGAAGGCGACCTTCCATGAATATCGTGTTTTCAGGAGAGAAAGCTGATGTCCAGGACGTGTGTGCAAGTCTTGGGAAGGGGCAAGGTCCTTAGGGCGAGCATAGAATCTGTGGAGCAAGCCCCTTTCGGATAACCACAAGTTTCTCAAGTGTGAATCATTCTGGCTTGCATGTGTGGAGGCCATCGAAAGACGCCCTCTCCCTCTGTCTGTGGAGCAGTCTCTGGAGAATTCCACTGTCCCGTCAGAGGAAGTTGGTTCCCGTGAGGAGCATTCTACCATCTTTCGCGAGAGGCGCGCGGAAAGTGACTTAGACGTCGTGGAACGCAAGCCTGGGAATAAAGCAAGATCCACCGTGCAACACCACCCTTCCAACGAAACCATTCTAACGGATGGAGGGGTTCTAACACTAGGGTAGTGCCGTGTCCTTGGCTTGGAGAAAGTCTTCTGTGGAGGATGCAGTGCAGCGAAACTGTGGCTGTTCCACCGAGAAGCTTCCGAGCCTCTCTGTGTGGAGGCATCCCTAGAGTGCGCCAGTCTTCCGTTTGAGGAAAAAGAGTGTGAAGAAAAGCGCGGCCCGCTAACCTCTTGATGCCAGAAGAGAAAGCGATTTCTCCGCGAGGTGTAGAAATAGAGGACGGGTGGTTTGTCCTTAGCCATGGAATCCAGATGGCAGTGACTGCAATTTTCAGAGCCGCACAATTGTCCCGGCATGAAGCCTAGCGGCACGTCTGTGGGGCAGCATCAGGATGGTGCCCTGTAGTTCCGCTGTTGGTAACAGTCTGCTTAGAAGAGGACGTTGAAGGAAACACTTGCTTTTTGAAGACACAAGCCTTTTCCATTCTGCGAGTGTAGCCTCGAGGAAACTGCCCAAAAACAAATTCATCAACCAGAGCCTGTGGACCATGGAACTCTAACCTGCCAGCTGGATATCTGAGGGTAGAAACACTTTCATATCTGTGTGTGGAAGGGCAGGCAAGAGGCCAGGATTCGGAGGAGAGAAACTCATGCGTGGACATTGTAACTTAGAGCGAACATCAAATGAGCTCCTGTGAGAAGCCTGCAGGCCGGGAGGTGTTGAAGCGTCAGGATGAAGCCCAATCATTCCCACCGTGGAAGAAGTGTCTGCCTCAGGCACGTCTCAGCGACACCCTGGATCCTTCAATCCTATACCCTGCTAGCCTCTGTGTGTTGAAGTCTCAGGAAAGGGCAATATCAGGCCCTGGGGAAAGAGTTGTGTGGAGATAGCCACTTTCGGCCACCAACGTGGTTCCTCAAAGGGGGAAGGCTTCTAGGAAGTAGGTGTTGCCGTGTCAGGACAATGCCATCTCCGCCCATCGTCGAAAGATGACTGAGGAGGAAGGCACGTTCCAGGAACATCTGGATTCCAGAAGAGAAAGCGATTTCTAGTGTAGGTATGAAAAGACAGGCAAGGGGCCAGTCCCTGTCTGGGAGATCCAAGTCCGTGGAGAGTACAACTTCCGAGCCACAACAAGTTTCTCCCCAAAGGAAACTTTCTAGCCCTGGGGTGGGCAAGCTTCGGCGGGCTTCCATATCCTTGCCTCTGAGAATCAGGCCTGTGGAGAAGGTCACTTCCCGGGAGCATCTACTTTCTGGAGATCCAAAGTGTGGGCACGGAGGAGGAAGGCGGGACTAAGGGGCGTGTCGCTGTCAGGGAGAAAGCAGTCGTTGGAGACGGCCACTTTCGTGAGCAACTCGTTCCCTCAAGCCAGAAGCATCCTGGCCTCTATTGATGAGAAGTAGCAGGATAATTCCTCAACCTCCGCTCTGCGAAAATAGACTGTGGGCAATGCCACTTCCCACTAACACCGTGTCTCCAGAAGAGAATTGCCATGTCCAATCCAAAAGCGGGGAGGCCTAGGAGAGAGCCCACGGCCTCACGCTCTGAAACGGGGCTGGGGACCTGCACCATTCAGGGAACCACAAGGCTCTCCAACGAGAAGCCTTCTAGCACGCATGGGTTGAGGCCTCCTAAACATGCCCCATTCTTCCCTCTGTGAAACGAGCCTCTGGGCATTGCAACTGTCCCATAAGTGGAAGTCCTCTCCTGCCAGAATCTTTGGAGCACGTTTGTCTAGAGGCACGGGCAAAGTGCCATGCCCTTCGCTCAGATCATGGGGCCTGCGAATAAAGCACGTTTCCGTGAAGAACACGACACTTCCAAACAAACGCCTCGGAGCAGATCCGTGTGTTTTCACATGAGGAAATGCCGTATCCTCCGTTGGGCGAAGGAATGCTGGGGAGGAGGCCATTTCGGCAACATCGTAGTTTTTCGCGCCATAGAAATCCAAGCCTCGCTGTGTGCCACGATCACGAGAGGGCCATCGCATTTCCCGGGAGATACGAGACGATGGAGGATCCAGTGTGCACTCACATCTTGTTTTCCCAAGAGAAAAGCCATTTCTCATAGTTGTGTGGAAGTATAGGGAAGGGGGCTTGTCCTTAGGATGAGAAACAAGACCGTGGAGAGTGCACCTTTCAGAGCACCCCAAGCATCTCTTTTGAGAAGCCTGGTTGCCCCAGTGCCTTGTCGCATTCGAAAAGTGCCTGACCTTCCCTCATTGAAAACACTCTCTTTGGAATAGAGCGTTCAAGTCCCCTCTTGCTTCCTGAAGATACAAAGCTTTTCCAAGGCAGGTGTTTGATCAGGAGGAAACATCCCTACACGGATCTCTGGAAAACAAGACGTGGGAATGGTCATCGTCACGGCCCTCTGAATGCCGGAAGATAGATCCATCTTCATTCCTGTGTGCGGAAGCATAGGCAAGGGCCTAGGACCCTGTCTTTAGAAACAACTCTCTGGAGACGAGAATGTTCAGCACACCGCAGGTGTCCTGCCGGAGCGGTGTTCTAGCATGGGTGTGTGCAAGCATCGGGAGAGTTCCATCTCCTTCCGTCTGCGAGGCAAGGCTGCATAGAAGGCCACTTGGCGATAACATGTGGTTTCCAGATTTCCAAACGAGTTCCAGGAGAGGTGCGGAACGATAGGCCAGGTAACATGTCCCCCAGGGTCCCAGTAACAGTTCTGGGGAAGCACAGGTCCCAGGAAACCCAAGTTCCTTCCGAGGAGATGGTTTCTAATACATAGGTCCAGAAGTCTCTGTACATTGCCTACCCTTGCTTGTGGGAGGCAAGTTGGGTGGAATGCGAATTCCACTACCATCTTGTTTCCACAAGAGGGAAATCGATTCATTCCAATATATGCGCTGGAGCCTAGGGGACAGGGGCGATGCCCTGACGCTTTGAGGGAAGAGTGTGGAACAGGCATCGTTGAGGAAACCACAAGTTTCTCAAGCGAGGAGCCTTCTAGCATTGCCGGGGTGAAACGACCGAAACATGCACGACCCTTCCCTCAGTGAATAGGCTCTAGGGAATGCCAATTTCCCCTCAGAGGAAGATTGTCCCGGTGCGAAGCTCTCTAGCGTGTTGGTCTGGAGGCCAGCGGAGAGGGCCACATATACTTCGCTAAAGAAAGCTATCTGTGAAGAAAGACAGGGTCAGTGAGGGAAGCACACGTCCCACCAAACCCACTGAAACACACGGAGACGTTTTAGCCTCAGGAAAGGCCTTATCCTTGCCTTGGAGAGAATGCATTTGGGAGTACCTGTGCTGCCCCGGCGTTGGTTTGCAAAGGAGCACTTTCCTACCTTATATGTGTGGGAGTGGGCAATGTCCTTACACTTGGAGACAAGTCTGTGAAGCAAGCACCGTTCGGGGAACCACGAGGGCCTCGAGCGAGAAGCATTCCGGCCTCCATGTTCTTAAACTCCCGAACCCCGGGCTCTCTTGGCGTCTCTGAATAAATCTCTGGGGAATGCAACGTTCCCTCAGAGGAAGCATGTCCCAGCGAGACATTTTGTGGCACGTTTCTCTAGAGGTACGGGGATGTGTGGTCGCATTCAGGAAGTGCGGTGTCCTCGGCCGGGAGAAACAATTCTGTGGAGAAGGCGACTTCGGCCCCAATGTGCTTTTCCAAGAAAGAAGCTTCCTTCGGCGAAAAGCGTGGAAGTATCCCTGTAATGCCACCTTCTTCGCTCTGAGCAGCAGGACGGTAGGCAACCCTGCTTTCCAAGCACATCTGGTTTCCAGAATGAAAAAGCCATCTCTAAGAGACGTTTCCAAGCACAGAGAAGGCGGGTCGTACTGTCCTTCAGAAACAAATGTGTGGAGAATGCCCCTTTCAGAGGACCACCATTTCACCTGCGAGAAGCTATCTACAATGTATGTTTGGAGGCATCAGGAGGGTGTCGTGTCCATCCCTCAGTGAAAACACAGTGTCGAGAACCATGTTCCAGGAACGTCTTGCTTACAGCAGGTAGCAGTTTTCTCCAGGCCCTTGTGTAATGCGGAGGACTCGGCCCTAATGGGATCTCTGAGAAACAAGGCTGCGGAGACTGGAAACTTTCCCTGCCAACTGGATATCCGAAGACGGAATCCATTTCACGTCGATGTGCGGAAGTAGACGCCAGGGGCCTTGACCTGATGCCCAGAAAGGCGTCTGTGCGTAATACAACGTGGAGCGAACAACCGGAATCTTCCCGTGTAGAGTCCTGTAGCAGGGACGTGTACAAGCATCTGGAGCGGGCCCTCTCGTTCCCTCGGAGATACGAGCCCGTGGCGAATGCCACGTCGAGGTCACGTCGTTTCTCCAGAGTTCTCTGCCATTTCCAGTATCGGCCTTGAAGGATAGGCAAAGGGAAATGTCCCCGTATCGGAGTCCCCAGGATGTGGAGAAAGCAGCTGCCAGGAAACCCAAGTGCCCCCGAACGAGACGCCTTCTCACACACAGGTATGGACGCCTTGGAATGTGCGATATACTTCCTTTGGAGAAGGCGACCTTCCATGAATATCGTGTTTTCAGGAGAGAAAGCTGATGTCCAGGACATGTGTGCAAGTCTTGGGAAGGGGCAAGGTCCTTAGGGCGAGCATAGAATCTGTGGAGCAAGCCCCTTTCGGATAACCACAAGTTTCTCAAGTGTGAATCATTCTGGCTTGCATGTGTGGAGGCCATCGAAAGACGCCCTCTCCCTCTGTCTGTGGAGCAGTCTCTGGAGAATTCCACTGTCCCGTCAGAGGAAGTTGGTTCCCGTGAGGAGCATTCTACCATCTTTCGCGAGAGGCGCGCGGAAAGTGCCTTAGACGTCGCGGAACGCAAGCCTGGGAATAAAGCAAGATCCACCGTGCAACACGACCCTTCCAACGAAACCATTCTAACGGATGGAGGGGTTCTAACACTAGGGTAGTGCCGTGTCCTTGGCTTGGAGAAAGTCTTCTGTGGAGGATGCAGTGCAGCGACACTGTGGCTGTTCCACCGAGAAGCTTCCGAGCCTCTCTGTGTGGAGGCATCCCTAGAGTGCCCCAGTCTTCCGTTTGAGGAAAAAGAGTGTGAAGAAAAGCGCGGCCCGCTAACATCTTGATGCCAGAAGAGAAAGCGATTTCTCCGCGAGGTGTAGAAATAGAGGACGGGTGGTTTGTCCTTAGCCATGGAATCCAGATGGCAGTGACTGCAATTTTCAGAGCCGCACAATTGTCCCGGCATGAAGCCTAGCGGCACGTCTGTGGGGCAGCATCAGGATGGTGCCCTGTAGTTCCGCTGTTGGTAACAGTCTGCTTAGAAGAGGACGTTGAAGGAAACACTTGCTTTTTGAAGACACAAGCCTTTTCCATTCTGCGAGTGTAGCCTCGAGGAAACTGCCCAAAAACAAATTCATCAACCAGAGCCTGTGGACCATGGAACTCTAACCTGCCAGCTGGATATCTGAGGGTAGAAACACTTTCATATCTGTGTGTGGAAGGGCAGGCAAGAGGCCAGGATTCGGAGGAGAGAAACTCATGCGTGGACATTGTAACTTAGAGCGAACATCAAATGAGCTCCTGTGAGAAGCCTGCAGGCCGGGAATTGTTGAAGCGTCAGGATGAAGCCCAATCATTCCCACCGTGGAAGAAGTGTCTGCCTCAGGCACGTCTCAGCGACACCCTGGATCCTTCAATCCTATACCCTGCTAGCCTCTGTGTGTTGAAGTCTCAGGAAAGGGCAATATCAGGCCCTGGGGAAAGAGTTGTGTGGAGATAGCCACTTTCGGCCACCAACGTGGTTCCTCAAAGGGGGAAGGCTTCTAGGAAGTAGGTGTTGCCGTGTCAGGACAATGCCATCTCCGCCCATCGTCGAAAGATGACTGAGGAGGAAGGCACGTTCCAGGAACATCTGGATTCCAGAAGAGAAAGCGATTTCTAGTGTAGGTATGAAAAGACAGGCAAGGGGCCAGTCCCTGTCTGGGAGATCCAAGTCCGTGGAGAGTACAACTTCCGAGCCACAACAAGTTTCTCCCCAAAGGAAACTTTCTAGCCCTGGGGTGGGCAAGCTTCGGCGGGCTTCCATATCCTTGCCTCTGAGAATCAGGCCTGTGGAGAAGGTCACTTCCCGGGAGCATCTACTTTCTGGAGATCCAAAGTGTGGGCACGGAGGAAGAAGGCGGGACTAAGGGGCGTGTCGCTGTCAGGGAGAAAGCAGTCGTTGGAGACGGCCACTTTCGTGAGCAACTCGTTCCCTCAAGCCAGAAGCATCCTGGCCTCTATTGATGAGAAGTAGCAGGATAATTCCTCAACCTCCGCTCTGCGAAAATTGACTGTGGGCAATGCCACTTCCCACTAACACCGTGTCTCCAGAAGAGAATTGCCATGTCCAATCCAAGGGCGGGGAGGCCTAGGAGAGGGCCCACGGCCTCACTCTCTGAAACGGGGTTGGGGACCTGCACCATTCAGGGAACCACAAGGCTCTCCAACGAGAAGCCTTCTAGCACGCATGGGTTGAGGCCTCCTAAACATGCCCCATTCTTCCCTCTGTGAAACGAGCCTCTGGGCATTGCAACTGTCCCGTAAGTGGAAGTCCTCTCCTGCCAGAATCTTTGGAGCACGTTTGTCTAGAGGCACGGGCAAAGTGCCATGCCCTTCGCTCAGATCATGAGGCCTGCGAATAAAGCACGTTTCCGTGAAGAACACGACACTTCCAAACAAACGCCTCGGAGCAGATCCGTGTGTTTTCACATGAGGAAATGCCGTATCCTCCGTTGGGCGAAGGAATGCTGGGGAGGAGGCCATTTCGGCAACATCGTAGTTTTTCGCGCCATAGAAATCCAAGCCTCGCTGTGTGCCACGATCACGAGAGGGCCATCGCATTTCCCGGGAGATACGAGACGATGGAGGATCCGGTGTGCACTCACATCTTGTTTTCCCAAGAGAAAAGCCTTTTCTCATAGTTGTGTGGAAGTATAGGGAAGGGGGCTTGTCCTTAGGATGAGAAACAAGACCGTGGAGAGTGCACCTTTCAGAGCACCCCAAGCATCTCTTTTGAGAAGCCTGGTTGCCCCAGTGCCTTGTCGCATCCGAAAAGTTCCTAAGCTTCCCTCATTGAAAACACTCTCTTTGGAATACAGCGTTCAAGTCCCTCTTGCTTCCTGAAGATACAAAGCTTTTCCAAGGCAGGTGTTTGATCAGGAGGAAACATCCCTACACCGATCTCTGGAAAACAAGACGTGGGAATGGTCATCGTCACGGCCCTCTGAATGCCGGAAGATAGATCCATCTTCATTCCTGTGTGCGGAAGCCTAGGCAAGGGCCTAGGACCCTATCTTTAGAAACAAGTCTCTGGAGACGACAATGTTCAGCACACCGCATGTATCCTGCCGGTGAGGTGTTCTAGCATGGGTGTGTGCAAGCACCGGGGAGTTCCATCTCCTTCCGTCTGCGAGACAAGTCTGCGGAGAAGGCCACTTGGCGATAACATTTGGTTTCCAGATTTCCAAACGAGTTCCAGGAGAGGTGCGGAACGATAGGCCAGGTAACATGTCCCCCAGGGTTCCAGTAACAGTTCTGGGGAAGCACAGGGCCCAGGAAACCCAAGTTCCTTCCGAGGAGATGCTTTCTAATACATAGGTCCAGAAGTGTCTGTACATTGCCTACCCTTGCTTGTGGGAGGCAAGTTGGGTGGAATGCGAATTCCACTACCATCTTGTTTCCACAAGAGTGAAATCGATTCATTCCAATATATGCGCTGGAGCCTAGGGGACAGGGGCGGTGTCCTGACGCTTTGAGGGAAGAGTGTGGAACAGGCCTCGTTGAGGAAACCACAAGTTTCTCAAGCGAGGAGCCTTCTAGCATTGCCGGGGTGAAACGACCGAAAGATGCACGACCCTTCCCTCAGTGAATAGGCTCTAGGGAATGCCAATTTCCCCTCAGAGGAAGATTGTCCCGGTGCGAAGCACTCTAGCGTGTTGGTCTGGAGGCCAGCGGAGAGGGCCACATATACTTCGCTAAAGAAAGCTATCTGTGAAGAAAGACAGGGTCAGTGAGGGAACCACACGTCCCACCCAACCCACTGAAACACACGGAGACGTTTTAGCCTCAGGAAAGGCCTTATCCTTGCCTTGGATAGAATGCATTTGGGAGTACCTGTGCTGCCCCGGCGTTGGTTTGCCAAGGAGCACCTTCCTACCTTATATGTGTGGGAGTGGGCCATGTCCTTACACTTGGAGACAAGTCTGTGAAGCAAGCACCGTTCGGGGAACCAGCAGGGCCTCGAGCGAGAAGCATTCCGGCCTCCATGTTCTGAAACTCCCGAAACCCGGGCTCTCTTGGCGTCTCTGAATAAATCTCTGGGGAATGTAACATTCCCTCAGAGGAAGCATGTCCCAGCGAGACATTTTGTGGCACGTTTCTCTAGAGGTACGGGGATGTGTGGTCGCATTCAGGAGGTGCGGTGTCCTCGGCCGGGAGAAACAATTCTGTGGAGAAGGCGACTTCGGCCCCAATGTGCTTTTCCAAGAAAGAAGCTTCCTTCGGCGAAAAGCGTGGAAGTATCCCTGTAATGCCACCTTCTTCGCTCTGAGCAGCAGGACGGTAGGCAACCCTACTTTCCAAGCACATCTGGTTTCCAGAATGAAAAAGCCATCTCTAAGAGACGTTTCCAAGCACAGAGAAGGCGGGTCGTACTGTCCCTCAGAAACAAATGTGTGGAGAAGGCCCCTTTCAGAGGACCACCATTTCTCCTACGAGAAGCCTTCTACAATGTATGTTTGGAGGCATGAGGCGGGGGTCGTGTCCATCCCTCAGTGAAAACACTGTGTCGAGAACCATGTTCCAGGAACGTCTTGCTTACAGCACGTAGCAGTTTTCTCCAGAACCTTGTGTAATGCGGAGGAGTCGGCCCTAATGGGATCTCTGAGAAACAAGGCTGCGGAGACTGGAAACTTTCCCTGACAACTGGATATCCGAAGACGGAATCCATTTCACGTCGATGTGCGGAAGTAGACGCCAGGGGCCTTGACCTGATGCCCAGAAAGGCGTCTGTGCGTAATACAACGTGGAGCGAACAACCGGAATCTTCCCGTGTAGAGTCCTGTAGCATGGACGTGTACAAGCATCTGGAGCGGGCCCGCTCGTTCCCTCGGTGATACGAGCCCGTGGCGAATGCCACGTCGAGGTCACGTCGTTTCTCCAGAGTTCTCTGCCATTTCCAGTATCGGCCTTGAAGGATAGGCAAAGGGAAATGTCCCCATATCGGAGTCCCCAGGATGTGGAGAAAGCAGCTGCCAGGAAACCCAAGTGCCCCCGAACGAGACGCCTTCTCACACACAGGTATGGACGCCTTGGAATGTGCGATATACTTCCTTTGGAGAAGGCGACCTTCCATGAATATCGTGTTTTCAGGAGAGAAAGCTGATGTCCAGGACGTGTGTGCAAGTCTTGGGAAGGGGCAAGGTCCTTAGGGCGAGCATAGAATCTGTGGAGCAAGTCCCTTTCGGATAACCACAAGTTTCTCAAGTGTGAATCACTCTGGCTTGCATGTGTGGAGGCCATCGAAAGACGCCCTCTCCCTCTGTCTGTGGAGCAGTCTCTGGAGAATTCCACTGTCCCGTCAGAGGAAGCTGGTTCCCGTGAGGAGCATTCTACCATCTTTCGCGAGAGGCGCGCGGAAAGTGCCTTAGACGTCGCGGAACGCAAGCCTGGGAATAAAGCAAGATCCACCGTGCAACACGACCCTTCCAACGAAACCATTCTAACGGATGGAGGGGTTCTAACACTAGGGTAGTGCCGTGTCCTTGGCTTGGAGAAAGTCTTCTGTGGAGGATGCAGTGCAGCGACACTGTGGCTGTTCCACCGAGAAGCTTCCGAGCCTCTCTGTGTGGAGGCATCCCTAGAGTGCCCCAGTCTACCGTTTGAGGAAAAAGAGTGTGAAGAAAAGCGCGGCCCGCTAACATCTTGATGCCAGAAGAGAAAGCGATTTCTCCGCGAGGTGTAGAAATAGAGGACGGGTGGTTTGTCCTTAGCCATGGAATCCAGATGGCAGTGACTGCAATTTTAAGAGCCGCACAATTGTCCCGGCATGAAGCCTAGCGGCACGTCTGTGGAGCAGCATCAGGATGGTGCCCTGTAGTTCCGCTGTTGGTAACAGTCTGCTTAGAAGAGGACGTTGAAGGAAACACTTGCTTTTTGAAGACACAAGCCTTTTCCATTATCCGAGTGTAGCCTCGAGGAAACTGCCCAAAAACAAATTCATCAACCAGAGCCTGTGGCCCATGGAACTCTAACCTGCCAGCTGGATATCTGAGGGTAGAAACACTTTCATATCTGTGTGTGGAAGGGCAGGCAAGAGGCCAGGATTCGGAGGAGAGAAACTCATGCGTGGACATTGTAACTTAGAGCGAACATCAAATGAGCTCCTGTGAGAAGCCTGCAGGCCGGGAAGTGTTGAAGCGTCAGGATGAAGCCCAATCATTCCCACCGTGGAAGAAGTGTCTGCCTCAGGCACGTCTCAGCGACACCCTGGATCCTTCAATCCTATACCCTGCTAGCCTCTGTGTGTTGAAGTCTCAGGAAAGGGCAATAATAGGCCCTGGGGAAAGAGTTGTGTGGAGATAGCCACTTTCGGCCACCAACGTGGTTCCTCAAAGGGGGAAGGCTTCTAGGAAGTAGGTGTTGCCGTGTCAGGACAATGCCATCTCCGCCCATCGTCGAAAGATGACTGAGGAGGAAGGCACGTTCCAGGAACATCTGGATTCCAGAAGAGAAAGCGATTTCTAGTGTAGGTATGAAAAGACAGGCAAGGGGCCAGTCCCTGTCTGGGAGATCCAAGTCCGTGGAGAGTACAACTTCCGAGCCACAACAAGTTTCTCCCCAAAGGAAACTTTCTAGCCCTGGGGTGGGCAAGCTTCGGCGGGCTTCCATATCCTTGCCTCTGAGAATCAGGCCTGTGGAGAAGGTCACTTCCCGGGAGCATCTACTTTCTGGAGATCCAAAGTGTGGGCACGGAGGAAGAAGGCGGGACTAAGGGGCGTGTCGCTGTCAGGGAGAAAGCAGTCGTTGGAGACGGCCACTTTCGTGAGCAACTCGTTCCCTCAAGCCAGAAGCATCCTGGCCTCTATTGATGAGAAGTAGCAGGATAATTCCTCAACCTCCGCTCTGCGAAAATTGACTGTGGGCAATGCCACTTCCCACTAACACCGTGTCTCCAGAAGAGAATTGCCATGTCCAATCCAAGGGCGGGGAGGCCTAGGAGAGGGCCCACGGCCTCACTCTCTGAAACGGGGTTGGGGACCTGCACCATTCAGGGAACCACAAGGCTCTCCAACGAGAAGCCTTCTAGCACGCATGGGTTGAGGCCTCCTAAACATGCCCCATTCTTCCCTCTGTGAAACGAGCCTCTGGGCATTGCAACTGTCCCGTAAGTGGAAGTCCTCTCCTGCCAGAATCTTTGGAGCACGTTTGTCTAGAGGCACGGGCAAAGTGCCATGCCCTTCGCTCAGATCATGAGGCCTGCGAATAAAGCACGTTTCCGTGAAGAACACGACACTTCCAAACAAACGCCTCGGAGCAGATCCGTGTGTTTTCACATGAGGAAATGCCGTATCCTCCGTTGGGCGAAGGAATGCTGGGGAGGAGGCCATTTCGGCAACATCGTAGTTTTTCGCGCCATAGAAATCCAAGCCTCGCTGTGTGCCACGATCACGAGAGGGCCATCGCATTTCCCGGGAGATACGAGACGATGGAGGATCCGGTGTGCACTCACATCTTGTTTTCCCAAGAGAAAAGCCTTTTCTCATAGTTGTGTGGAAGTATAGGGAAGGGGGCTTGTCCTTAGGATGAGAAACAAGACCGTGGAGAGTGCACCTTTCAGAGCACCCCAAGCATCTCTTTTGAGAAGCCTGGTTGCCCCAGTGCCTTGTCGCATCCGAAAAGTTCCTAAGCTTCCCTCATTGAAAACACTCTCTTTGGAATACAGCGTTCAAGTCCCTCTTGCTTCCTGAAGATACAAAGCTTTTCCAAGGCAGGTGTTTGATCAGGAGGAAACATCCCTACACGGATCTCTGGAAAACAAGACGTGGGAATGGTCATCGTCACGGCCCTCTGAATGCCGGAAGATAGATCCATCTTCATTCCTGTGTGCGGAAGCCTAGGCAAGGGCCTAGGACCCTATCTTTAGAAACAAGTCTCTGGAGACGACAATGTTCAGCACACCGCATGTATCCTGCCGGTGAGGTGTTCTAGCATGGGTGTGTGCAAGCACCGGGGAGTTCCATCTCCTTCCGTCTGCGAGACAAGTCTGCGGAGAAGGCCACTTGGCGAAAACATTTGGTTTCCAGATTTCCAAACGAGTTCCAGGAGAGGTGCGGAACGATAGGCCAGGTAACATGTCCCCCAGGGTTCCAGTAACAGTTCTGGGGAAGCACAGGGCCCAGGAAACCCAAGTTCCTTCCGAGGAGATGCTTTCTAATACATAGGTCCAGAAGTGTCTGTACATTGCCTACCCTTGCTTGTGGGAGGCAAGTTGGGTGGAATGCGAATTCCACTACCATCTTGTTTCCACAAGAGTGAAATCGATTCATTCCAATATATGCGCTGGAGCCTAGGGGACAGGGGCGGTGTCCTGACGCTTTGAGGGAAGAGTGTGGAACAGGCCTCGTTGAGGAAACCACAAGTTTCTCAAGCGAGGAGCCTTCTAGCATTGCCGGGGTGAAACGACCGAAAGATGCACGACCCTTCCCTCAGTGAATAGGCTCTAGGGAATGCCAATTTCCCCTCAGAGGAAGATTGTCCCGGTGCGAAGCACTCTAGCGTGTTGGTCTGGAGGCCAGCGGAGAGGGCCACATATACTTCGCTAAAGAAAGCTATCTGTGAAGAAAGACAGGGTAAGTGAGGGAACCACACGTCCCACCCAACCCACTGAAACACACGGAGACGTTTTAGCCTCAGGAAAGGCCTTATCCTTGCCTTGGATAGAATGCATTTGGGAGTACCTGTGCTGCCCCGGCGTTGGTTTGCCAAGGAGCACCTTCCTACCTTATATGTGTGGGAGTGGGCCATGTCCTTACACTTGGAGACAAGTCTGTGAAGCAAGCACCGTTCGGGGAACCACGAGGGCCTCGAGCGAGAAGCATTCCGGCCTCCATGTTCTTAAACTCCCGAACCCCGGGCTCTCTTGGCGTCTCTGAATAAATCTCTGGGGAATGCAACGTTCCCTCAGAGGAAGCATGTCCCAGCGAGACATTTTGTGGCACGTTTCTCTAGAGGTACGGGGATGTGTGGTCGCATTCAGGAGGTGCGGTGTCCTCGGCCGGGAGAAACAATTCTGTGGAGAAGGCGACTTCGGCCCCAATGTGCTTTTCCAAAAAGAAGCTTCCTTCGGCGAAAAGCGTGGAAGTATCCCTGTAATGCCACCTTCTTCGCTCTGAGCAGCAGGACGGTAGGCAACCCTGCTTTCCAAGCACATCTGGTTTCCAAAATGAAAAAGCCATCTCTAAGAGACGTTTCCAAGCACAGAGAAGGCGGGTCGTACTGTCCTTCAGAAACAAATGTGTGGAGAATGCCCCTTTCAGAGGACCACCATTTCACCTGCGAGAAGCTATCTACAATGTATGTTTGGAGGCATCAGGAGGGTGTCGTGTCCATCCCTCAGTGAAAACACAGTGTCGAGAACCATGTTCCAGGAACGTCTTGCTTACAGCAGGTAGCAGTTTTCTCCAGGCCCTTGTGTAATGCGGAGGACTCGGCCCTAATGGGATCTCTGAGAAACAAGGCTGCGGAGACTGGAAACTTTCCCTGCCAACTGGATATCCGAAGACGGAATCCATTTCACGTCGATGTGCGGAAGTAGACGCCAGGGGCCTTGACCTGATGCCCAGAAAGGCGTCTGTGCGTAATACAACGTGGAGCGAACAACCGGAATCTTCCCGTGTAGAGTCCTGTAGCAGGGACGTGTACAAGCATCTGGAGCGGGCCCTCTCGTTCCCTCGGAGATACGAGCCCGTGGCGAATGCCACGTCGAGGTCACGTCGTTTCTCCAGAGTTCTCTGCCATTTCCAGTATCGGCCTTGAAGGATAGGCAAAGGGAAATGTCCCCGTATCGGAGTCCCCAGGATGTGGAGAAAGCAGCTGCCAGGAAACCCAAGTGCCCCCGAACGAGACGCCTTCTCACACACAGGTATGGACGCCTTGGAATGTGCGATATACTTCCTTTGGAGAAGGCGACCTTCCATGAATATCGTGTTTTCAGGAGAGAAAGCTGATGTCCAGGACGTGTGTGCAAGTCTTGGGAAGGGGCAAGGTCCTTAGGGCGAGCATAGAATCTGTGGAGCAAGCCCCTTTCGGATAACCACAAGTTTCTCAAGTGTGAATCATTCTGGCTTGCATGTGTGGAGGCCATCGAAAGACGCCCTCTCCCTCTGTCTGTGGAGCAGTCTCTGGAGAATTCCACTGTCCCGTCAGAGGAAGTTGGTTCCCGTGAGGAGCATTCTACCATCTTTCGCGAGAGGCGCGCGGAAAGTGCCTTAGACGTCGCGGAACGCAAGCCTGGGAATAAAGCAAGATCCACCGTGCAACACGACCCTTCCAACGAAACCATTCTAACGGATGGAGGGGTTCTAACACTAGGGTAGTGCCGTGTCCTTGGCTTGGAGAAAGTCTTCTGTGGAGGATGCAGTGCAGCGACACTGTGGCTGTTCCACCGAGAAGCTTCCGAGCCTCTCTGTGTGGAGGCATCCCTAGAGTGCCCCAGTCTACCGTTTGAGGAAAAAGAGTGTGAAGAAAAGCGCGGCCCGCTAACATCTTGATGCCAGAAGAGAAAGGGATTTCTCCGCGAGGTGTAGAAATAGAGGACGGGTGGTTTGTCCTTAGCCATGGAATCCAGATGGCAGTGACTGCAATTTTAAGAGCCGCACAATTGTCCCGGCATGAAGCCTAGCGGCACGTCTGTGGAGCAGCATCAGGATGGTGCCCTGTAGTTCCGCTGTTGGTAACAGTCTGCTTAGAAGAGGACGTTGAAGGAAACACTTGCTTTTTGAAGACACAAGCCTTTTCCATTATCCGAGTGTAGCCTCGAGGAAACTGCCCAAAAACAAATTCATCAACCAGAGCCTGTGGCCCATGGAACTCTAACCTGCCAGCTGGATATCTGAGGGTAGAAACACTTTCATATCTGTGTGTGGAAGGGCAGGCAAGAGGCCAGGATTCGGAGGAGAGAAACTCATGCGTGGACATTGTAACTTAGAGCGAACATCAAATGAGCTCCTGTGAGAAGCCTGCAGGCCGGGAAGTGTTGAAGCGTCAGGATGAAGCCCAATCATTCCCACCGTGGAAGAAGTGTCTGCCTCAGGCACGTCTCAGCGACACCCTGGATCCTTCAATCCTATACCCTGCTAGCCTCTGTGTGTTGAAGTCTCAGGAAAGGGCAATAATAGGCCCTGGGGAAAGAGTTGTGTGGAGATAGCCACTTTCGGCCACCAACATGGTTCCTCAAAGGGGGAAGGCTTCTAGGAAGTAGGTGTTGCCGTGTCAGGACAATGCCATCTCCGCCCATCGTCGAAAGATGACTGAGGAGGAAGGCACGTTCCAGGAACATCTGGATTCCAGAAGAGAAAGCGATTTCTAGTGTAGGTATGAAAAGACAGGCAAGGGGCCAGTCCCTGTCTGGGAGATCCAAGTCCGTGGAGAGTACAACTTCCGAGCCACAACAAGTTTCTCCCCAAAGGAAACTTTCTAGCCCTGGGGTGGGCAAGCTTCGGCGGGCTTCCATATCCTTGCCTCTGAGAATCAGGCCTGTGGAGAAGGTCACTTCCCGGGAGCATCTACTTTCTGGAGATCCAAAGTGTGGGCACGGAGGAAGAAGGCGGGACTAAGGGGCGTGTCGCTGTCAGGGAGAAAGCAGTCGTTGGAGACGGCCACTTTCGTGAGCAACTCGTTCCCTCAAGCCAGAAGCATCCTGGCCTCTATTGATGAGAAGTAGCAGGATAATTCCTCAACCTCCGCTCTGCGAAAATTGACTGTGGGCAATGCCACTTCCCACTAACACCGTGTCTCCAGAAGAGAATTGCCATGTCCAATCCAAGGGCGGGGAGGCCTAGGAGAGGGCCCACGGCCTCACTCTCTGAAACGGGGTTGGGGACCTGCACCATTCAGGGAACCACAAGGCTCTCCAACGAGAAGCCTTCTAGCACGCATGGGTTGAGGCCTCCTAAACATGCCCCATTCTTCCCTCTGTGAAACGAGCCTCTGGGCATTGCAACTGTCCCGTAAGTGGAAGTCCTCTCCTGCCAGAATCTTTGGAGCACGTTTGTCTAGAGGCACGGGCAAAGTGCCATGCCCTTCGCTCAGATCATGAGGCCTGCGAATAAAGCACGTTTCCGTGAAGAACACGACACTTCCAAACAAACGCCTCGGAGCAGATCCGTGTGTTTTCACATGAGGAAATGCCGTATCCTCCGTTGGGCGAAGGAATGCTGGGGAGGAGGCCATTTCGGCAACATCGTAGTTTTTCGCGCCATAGAAATCCAAGCCTCGCTGTGTGCCACGATCACGAGAGGGCCATCGCATTTCCCGGGAGATACGAGACGATGGAGGATCCGGTGTGCACTCACATCTTGTTTTCCCAAGAGAAAAGCCTTTTCTCATAGTTGTGTGGAAGTATAGGGAAGGGGGCTTGTCCTTAGGATGAGAAACAAGACCGTGGAGAGTGCACCTTTCAGAGCACCCCAAGCATCTCTTTTGAGAAGCCTGGTTGCCCCAGTGCCTTGTCGCATTCGAAAAGTGCCTGACCTTCCCTCATTGAAAACACTGTCTTTGGAATAGAGCGTTCAAGTCCCCTCTTGCTTCCTGAAGATACAAAGCTTTTCCAAGGCAGGTGTTTGATCAGGAGGAAACATCCCTACACGGATCTCTGGAAAACAAGACGTGGGAATGGTCATCGTCACGGCCCTCTGAATGCCGGAAGATAGATCCATCTTCATTCCTGTGTGCGGAAGCATAGGCAAGGGCCTAGGACCCTGTCTTTAGAAACAACTCTCTGGAGACGAGAATGTTCAGCACACCGCAGGTGTCCTGCCGGAGCGGTGTTCTAGCATGGGTGTGTGCAAGCATCGGGAGAGTTCCATCTCCTTCCGTCTGCGAGGCAAGGCTGCATAGAAGGCCACTTGGCGATAACATGTGGTTTCCAGATTTCCAAACGAGTTCCAGGAGAGGTGCGGAACGATAGGCCAGGTAACATGTCCCCCAGGGTCCCAGTAACAGTTCTGGGGAAGCACAGGTCCCAGGAAACCCAAGTTCCTTCCGAGGAGATGGTTTCTAATACATAGGTCCAGAAGTCTCTGTACATTGCCTACCCTTGCTTGTGGGAGGCAAGTTGGGTGGAATGCGAATTCCACTACCATCTTGTTTCCACAAGAGGGAAATCGATTCATTCCAATATATGCGCTGGAGCCTAGGGGACAGGGGCGATGCCCTGACGCTTTGAGGGAAGAGTGTGGAACAGGCATCGTTGAGGAAACCACAAGTTTCTCAAGCGAGGAGCCTTCTAGCATTGCCGGGGTGAAACGACCGAAACATGCACGACCCTTCCCTCAGTGAATAGGCTCTAGGGAATGCCAATTTCCCCTCAGAGGAAGATTGTCCCGGTGCGAAGCTCTCTAGCGTGTTGGTCTGGAGGCCAGCGGAGAGGGCCACATATACTTCGCTAAAGAAAGCTATCTGTGAAGAAAGACAGGGTCAGTGAGGGAAGCACACGTCCCACCAAACCCACTGAAACACACGGAGACGTTTTAGCCTCAGGAAAGGCCTTATCCTTGCCTTGGAGAGAATGCATTTGGGAGTACCTGTGCTGCCCCGGCGTTGGTTTGCAAAGGAGCACTTTCCTACCTTATATGTGTGGGAGTGGGCAATGTCCTTACACTTGGAGACAAGTCTGTGAAGCAGGCACCGTTCGGGGAACCACGAGGGCCTCGAGCGAGAAGCATTCCGGCCTCCATGTTCTTAAACTCCCGAAACCCGGGCTCTCTTGGCGTCTCTGAATAAATCTCTGGGGAATGCAACGTTCCCTCAGAGGAAGCATGTCCCAGCGAGACATTTTGTGGCACGTTTCTCTAGAGGTACGGGGATGTGTGGTCGCATTCAGGAGGTGCGGTGTCCTCGGCCGGGAGAAACAATTCTGTGGAGAAGGCGACTTCGGCCACAATGTGCTTTTCCAAGAAAGAAGCTTGCTTCGGCGAAAAGCATGGAAGTATCAATGTAATGCCACCTTCTTCGCTCTGAGCAGCAGGACGGTAGGCAACCCTGCTTTCCAAGCACATCTGGTTTCCAGAATGAAAAAGCCATCTCTAAGAGACGTTTCCAAGCACAGAGAAGGCGGGTCGTACTGTCCTTCAGAAACAAATGTGTGGAGAATGCCCCTTTCAGAGGACCACCATTTCACCTGCGAGAAGCTATCTACAATGTATGTTTGGAGGCATCAGGAGGGTGTCGTGTCCATCCCTCAGTGAAAACACAGTGTCGAGAACCATGTTCCAGGAACGTCTTGCTTACAGCAGGTAGCAGTTTTCTCCAGGCCCTTGTGTAATGCGGAGGACTCGGCCCTAATGGGATCTCTGAGAAACAAGGCTGCGGAGACTGGAAACTTTCCCTGCCAACTGGATATCCGAAGACGGAATCCATTTCACGTCGATGTGCGGAAGTAGACGCCAGGGGCCTTGACCTGATGCCCAGAAAGGCGTCTGTGCGTAATACAACGTGGAGCGAACAACCGGAATCTTCCCGTGTAGAGTCCTGTAGCAGGGACGTGTACAAGCATCTGGAGCGGGCCCTCTCGTTCCCTCGGAGATACGAGCCCGTGGCGAATGCCACGTCGAGGTCACGTCGTTTCTCCAGAGTTCTCTGCCATTTCCAGTATCGGCCTTGAAGGATAGGCAAAGGGAAATGTCCCCGTATCGGAGTCCCCAGGATGTGGAGAAAGCAGCTGCCAGGAAACCCAAGTGCCCCCGAACGAGACGCCTTCTCACACACAGGTATGGACGCCTTGGAATGTGCGATATACTTCCTTTGGAGAAGGCGACCTTCCATGAATATCGTGTTTTCAGGAGAGAAAGCTGATGTCCAGGACGTGTGTGCAAGTCTTGGGAAGGGGCAAGGTCCTTAGGGCGAGCATAGAATCTGTGGAGCAAGCCCCTTTCGGATAACCACAAGTTTCTCAAGTGTGAATCATTCTGGCTTGCATGTGTGGAGGCCATCGAAAGACGCCCTCTCCCTCTGTCTGTGGAGCAGTCTCTGGAGAATTCCACTGTCCCGTCAGAGGAAGTTGGTTCCCGTGAGGAGCATTCTACCATCTTTCGCGAGAGGCGCGCGGAAAGTGCCTTAGACGTCGCGGAACGCAAGCCTGGGAATAACGCAAGATCCACCGTGCAACACGACCCTTCCAACGAAACCATTCTAACGGATGGAGGGGTTCTAACACTAGGGTAGTGCCGTGTCCTTGGCTTGGAGAAAGTCTTCTGTGGAGGATGCAGTGCAGCGACACTGTGGCTGTTCCACCGAGAAGCTTCCGAGCCTCTCTGTGTGGAGGCATCCCTAGAGTGCCCCAGTCTTCCGTTTGAGGAAAAAGAGTGTGAAGAAAAGCGCGGCCCGCTAACATCTTGATGCCAGAAGAGAAAGCGATTTCTCCGCGAGGTGTAGAAATAGAGGACGGGTGGTTTGTCCTTAGCCATGGAATCCAGATGGCAGTGACTGCAATTTTCAGAGCCGCACAATTGTCCCGGCATGAAGCCTAGCGGCACGTCTGTGGGGCAGCATCAGGATGGTGCCCTGTAGTTCCGCTGTTGGTAACAGTCTGCTTAGAAGAGGACGTTGAAGGAAACACTTGCTTTTTGAAGACACAAGCCTTTTCCATTCTGCGAGTGTAGCCTCGAGGAAACTGCCCAAAAACAAATTCATCAACCAGAGCCTGTGGACCATGGAACTCTAACCTGCCAGCTGGATATCTGAGGGTAGAAACACTTTCATATCTGTGTGTGGAAGGGCAGGCAAGAGGCCAGGATTCGGAGGAGAGAAACTCATGCGTGGACATTGTAACTTAGAGCGAACATCAAATGAGCTCCTGTGAGAAGCCTGCAGGCCGGGAAGTGTTGAAGCGTCAGGATGAAGCCCAATCATTCCCACCGTGGAAGAAGTGTCTGCCTCAGGCACGTCTCAGCGACACCCTGGATCCTTCAATCCTATACCCTGCTAGCCTCTGTGTGTTGAAGTCTCAGGAAAGGGCAATATCAGGCCCTGGGGAAAGAGTTGTGTGGAGATAGCCACTTTCGGCCACCAACGTGGTTCCTCAAAGGGGGAAGGCTTCTAGGAAGTAGGTGTTGCCGTGTCAGGACAATGCCATCTCCGCCCATCGTCGAAAGATGACTGAGGAGGAAGGCACGTTCCAGGAACATCTGGATTCCAGAAGAGAAAGCGATTTCTAGTGTAGGTATGAAAAGACAGGCAAGGGGCCAGTCCCTGTCTGGGAGATCCAAGTCCGTGGAGAGTACAACTTCCGAGCCACAACAAGTTTCTCCCCAAAGGAAACTTTCTAGCCCTGGGGTGGGCAAGCTTCGGCGGGCTTCCATATCCTTGCCTCTGAGAATCAGGCCTGTGGAGAAGGTCACTTCCCGGGAGCATCTACTTTCTGGAGATCCAAAGTGTGGGCACGGAGGAAGAAGGCGGGACTAAGGGGCGTGTCGCTGTCAGGGAGAAAGCAGTCGTTGGAGACGGCCACTTTCGTGAGCAACTCGTTCCCTCAAGCCAGAAGCATCCTGGCCTCTATTGATGAGAAGTAGCAGGATAATTCCTCAACCTCCGCTCTGCGAAAATTGACTGTGGGCAATGCCACTTCCCACTAACACCGTGTCTCCAGAAGAGAATTGCCATGTCCAATCCAAGGGCGGGGAGGCCTAGGAGAGGGCCCACGGCCTCACTCTCTGAAACGGGGTTGGGGACCTGCACCATTCAGGGAACCACAAGGCTCTCCAACGAGAAGCCTTCTAGCACGCATGGGTTGAGGCCTCCTAAACATGCCCCATTCTTCCCTCTGTGAAACGAGCCTCTGGGCATTGCAACTGTCCCGTAAGTGGAAGTCCTCTCCTGCCAGAATCTTTGGAGCACGTTTGTCTAGAGGCACGGGCAAAGTGCCATGCCCTTCGCTCAGATCATGAGGCCTGCGAATAAAGCACGTTTCCGTGAAGAACACGACACTTCCAAACAAACGCCTCGGAGCAGATCCGTGTGTTTTCACATGAGGAAATGCCGTATCCTCCGTTGGGCGAAGGAATGCTGGGGAGGAGGCCATTTCGGCAACATCGTAGTTTTTCGCGCCATAGAAATCCAAGCCTCGCTGTGTGCCACGATCACGAGAGGGCCATCGCATTTCCCGGGAGATACGAGACGATGGAGGATCCGGTGTGCACTCACATCTTGTTTTCCCAAGAGAAAAGCCTTTTCTCATAGTTGTGTGGAAGTATAGGGAAGGGGGCTTGTCCTTAGGATGAGAAACAAGACCGTGGAGAGTGCACCTTTCAGAGCACCCCAAGCATCTCTTTTGAGAAGCCTGGTTGCCCCAGTGCCTTGTCGCATCCGAAAAGTGCCTGACCTTCCCTCATTGAAAACACTCTCTTTGGAATAGAGCGTTCAAGTCCCCTCTTGCTTCCTGAAGATACAAAGCTTTTCCAAGGCAGGTGTTTGATCAGGAGGAAACATCCCTACACGGTTCTCTGGAAAACAAGACGTGGGAATGGTCATCGTCACGGCCCTCTGAATGCCGGAAGATAGATCCATCTTCATTTATGTGTGCGGAAGCATAGGCAAGGGCCTAGGACCCTATCTTGAGAAACAAGTCTCTGGAGACGACAATGTTCAGCACACCGCAGGTGTCCTGCCGGAGAGGTGTTCTAGCATGGGTGTGTGCAAGCATCGGGAGAGTTCCATCTCCTTCCGTCTGCGAGGCAAGCCTGCGCAGAAGGCCACTTGGCGATAACATGTGGTTTCCAGATTTCCAAACGAGTTCCAGGAGAGGTGCGGAACGATAGGCCAGGTAACATGTCCCCCAGGGTTCCAGTAACAGTTCTGGGGAAGCACAGGTCCCAGGAAACCCAAGTTCCTTCCGAGGAGATGCTTTCTAATACATAGGTCCAGAAGTCTCTGTACATTGCCTACCCTTGCTTGTGGGAGGCAAGTTGGGTGGAATGCGAATTCCACTACCATCTTGTTTCCACAAGAGGGAAATCGATTCATTCCAATATATGCGCTGGAGCCTAGGGGACAGGGGCGATGCCCTGACGCTTTGAGGGAAGAGTGTGGAACAGGCAGCGTTGAGGAAACCACAAGTTTCTCAAGCGAGGAGCCTTCTAGCATTGCCGGGGTGAAACGACCGAAACATGCACGACCCTTCCCTCAGTGAATAGGCTCTAGGGAATGCCAATTTCCCCTCAGAGGAAGATTGTCCCAGTGCCAAGCTCTCTAGCGTGTTGGTGTGGAGGCCAGCGGAGAGGGCCACATATACTTCGCTAAAGAAAGCTATCTGTGAAGAAAGACAGGGTCAGTGAGGGAAGCACACGTCCCACCAAACCCACTGAAACACACGGAGACGTTTTAGCCTCAGGAAAGGCCTTATCCTTGCCTTGGAGAGAATGCATTTGGGAGTACCTGTGCTGCCCCGGCGTTGGTTTGCAAAGGAGCACTTTCCTACCTTATATGTGTGGGAGTGGGCAATGTCCTTACACTTGGAGACAAGTCTGTGAAGCAAGCACCGTTCGGGGAACCACGAGGGCCTCGAGCGAGAAGCATTCCGGCCTCCATGTTCTTAAACTCCCGAACCCCGGGCTCTCTTGGCGTCTCTGAATAAATCTCTGGGGAATGCAACGTTCCCTCAGAGGAAGCATGTCCCAGCGAGACATTTTGTGGCACGTTTCTCTAGAGGTACGGGGATGTGTGGTCGCATTCAGGAGGTGCGGTGTCCTCGGCCGGGAGAAACAATTCTGTGGAGAAGGCGACTTCGGCCCCAATGTGCTTTTCCAAGAAAGAAGCTTCCTTCGGCGAAAAGCGTGGAAGTATCCCTGTAATGCCACCTTCTTCGCTCTGAGCAGCAGGACGGTAGGCAACCCTGCTTTCCAAGCACATCTGGTTTCCAGAATGAAAAAGCCATCTCTAAGAGACGTTTCCAAGCACAGAGAAGGCGGGTCGTACTGTCCTTCAGAAACAAATGTGTGGAGAATGCCCCTTTCAGAGGACCACCATTTCACCTGCGAGAAGCTATCTACAATGTATGTTTGGAGGCATCAGGAGGGTGTCGTGTCCATCCCTCAGTGAAAACACAGTGTCGAGAACCATGTTCCAGGAACGTCTTGCTTACAGCAGGTAGCAGTTTTCTCCAGGCCCTTGTGTAATGCGGAGGACTCGGCCCTAATGGGATCTCTGAGAAACAAGGCTGCGGAGACTGGAAACTTTCCCTGCCAACTGGATATCCGAAGACGGAATCCATTTCACGTCGATGTGCGGAAGTAGACGCCAGGGGCCTTGACCTGATGCCCAGAAAGGCGTCTGTGCGTAATACAACGTGGAGCGAACAACCGGAATCTTCCCGTGTAGAGTCCTGTAGCAGGGACGTGTACAAGCATCTGGAGCGGGCCCTCTCGTTCCCTCGGAGATACGAGCCCGTGGCGAATGCCACGTCGAGGTCACGTCGTTTCTCCAGAGTTCTCTGCCATTTCCAGTATCGGCCTTGAAGGATAGGCAAAGGGAAATGTCCCCGTATCGGAGTCCCCAGGATGTGGAGAAAGCAGCTGCCAGGAAACCCAAGTGCCCCCGAACGAGACGCCTTCTCACACACAGGTATGGACGCCTTGGAATGTGCGATATACTTCCTTTGGAGAAGGCGACCTTCCATGAATATCGTGTTTTCAGGAGAGAAAGCTGATGTCCAGGACGTGTGTGCAAGTCTTGGGAAGGGGCAAGGTCCTTAGGGCGAGCATAGAATCTGTGGAGCAAGCCCCTTTCGGATAACCACAAGTTTCTCAAGTGTGAATCATTCTGGCTTGCATGTGTGGAGGCCATCGAAAGACGCCCTCTCCCTCTGTCTGTGGAGCAGTCTCTGGAGAATTCCACTGTCCCGTCAGAGGAAGTTGGTTCCCGTGAGGAGCATTCTACCATCTTTCGCGAGAGGCGCGCGGAAAGTGCCTTAGACGTCGCGGAACGCAAGCCTGGGAATAAAGCAAGATCCACCGTGCAACACGACCCTTCCAACGAAACCATTCTAACGGATGGAGGGGTTCTAACACTAGGGTAGTGCCGTGTCCTTGGCTTGGAGAAAGTCTTCTGTGGAGGATGCAGTGCAGCGACACTGTGGCTGTTCCACCGAGAAGCTTCCGAGCCTCTCTGTGTGGAGGCATCCCTAGAGTGCCCCAGTCTTCCGTTTGAGGAAAAAGAGTGTGAAGAAAAGCGCGGCCCGCTAACATCTTGATGCCAGAAGAGAAAGCGATTTCTCCGCGAGGTGTAGAAATAGAGGACGGGTGGTTTGTCCTTAGCCATGGAATCCAGATGGCAGTGACTGCAATTTTCAGAGCCGCACAATTGTCCCGGCATGAAGCCTAGCGGCACGTCTGTGGGGCAGCATCAGGATGGTGCCCTGTAGTTCCGCTGTTGGTAACAGTCTGCTTAGAAGAGGACGTTGAAGGAAACACTTGCTTTTTGAAGACACAAGCCTTTTCCATTCTGCGAGTGTAGCCTCGAGGAAACTGCCCAAAAACAAATTCATCAACCAGAGCCTGTGGACCATGGAACTCTAACCTGCCAGCTGGATATCTGAGGGTAGAAACACTTTCATATCTGTGTGTGGAAGGGCAGGCAAGAGGCCAGGATTCGGAGGAGAGAAACTCATGCGTGGACATTGTAACTTAGAGCGAACATCAAATGAGCTCCTGTGAGAAGCCTGCAGGCCGGGAGGTGTTGAAGCGTCAGGATGAAGCCCAATCATTCCCACCGTGGAAGAAGTGTCTGCCTCAGGCACGTCTCAGCGACACCCTGGATCCTTCAATCCTATACCCTGCTAGCCTCTGTGTGTTGAAGTCTCAGGAAAGGGCAATATCAGGCCCTGGGGAAAGAGTTGTGTGGAGATAGCCACTTTCGGCCACCAACGTGGTTCCTCAAAGGGGGAAGGCTTCTAGGAAGTAGGTGTTGCCGTGTCAGGACAATGCCATCTCCGCCCATCGTCGAAAGATGACTGAGGAGGAAGGCACGTTCCAGGAACATCTGGATTCCAGAAGAGAAAGCGATTTCTAGTGTAGGTATGAAAAGACAGGCAAGGGGCCAGTCCCTGTCTGGGAGATCCAAGTCCGTGGAGAGTACAACTTCCGAGCCACAACAAGTTTCTCCCCAAAGGAAACTTTCTAGCCCTGGGGTGGGCAAGCTTCGGCGGGCTTCCATATCCTTGCCTCTGAGAATCAGGCCTATGGAGAAGGTCACTTCCCGGGAGCATCTACTTTCTGGAGATCCAAAGTGTGGGCACGGAGGAAGAAGGCGGGACTAAGGGGCGTGTCGCTGTCAGGGAGAAAGCAGTCGTTGGAGACGGCCACTTTCGTGAGCAACTCGTTCCCTCAAGCCAGAAGCATCCTGGCCTCTATTGATGAGAAGTAGCAGGATAATTCCTCAACCTCCGCTCTGCGAAAATAGACTGTGGGCAATGCCACTTCCCACTAACACCGTGTCTCCAGAAGAGAATTGCCATGTCCAATCCAAAAGCGGGGAGGCCTAGGAGAGGGCCCACGGCCTCACGCTCTGAAACGGGGCTGGGGACCTGCACCATTCAGGGAACCACAAGGCTCTCCAACGAGAAGCCTTCTAGCACGCATGGGTTGAGGCCTCCTAAACATGCCCCATTCTTCCCTCTGTGAAACGAGCCTCTGGGCATTGCAACTGTCCCGTAAGTGGAAGTCCTCTCCTGCCAGAATCTTTGGAGCACGTTTGTCTAGAGGCACGGGCAAAGTGCCATGCCCTACGCTCAGATCATGAGGACTGCGAATAAAGCACGTTTCCGTGAAGAACACGACACTTCCAAACAAACGCCTCGGAGGAGAACCGTGTGTTTTCACATGAGGAAATGCCGTATCCTCCGTTGGGCGAAGGAATGCTGGGGAGGAGGCCATTTCGGCAACATCGTAGTTTTTCGCGCCATAGAAATCCAAGCCTCGCTGTGTGCAACGATCACGAGAGGACCATCGCATTTCCCGGGAGATACGAGACGATGGAGGATCCGGTGTGCACTCACATCTTGTTTTCCCAAGAGAAAAGCCATTTCTCATAGTTGTGTGGAAGTATAGGGAAGGGGGCTTGTCCTTAGGATGAGAAACAAGACCGTGGAGAGTGCACCTTTCAGAGCACCCCAAGCATCTCTTTTGAGAAGCCTGGATGCCCCAGTGCCTTGTCGCATCCGAAAAGTGCCTGACCTTCCCTCATTGAAAACACTCTCTTTGGAATACAGCGTTCAAGTCCCCTCTTGCTTCCTGAAGATACAAAGCTTTTCCAAGGCAGGTGTTTGATCAGGAGGAAACATCCCTACACGGATCTCTGGAAAACAAGACGTGGGAATGGTCATCGTCACGGCCCTCTGAATGCCGGAAGATAGATCCATCTTCATTCCTGTGTGCGGAAGCATAGGCAAGGGCCTAGGACCCTATCTTTAGAAACAACTCTCTGGAGACGAGAATGTTCAGCACACCGCAGGTGTCCTGCCGGAGCGGTGTTCTAGCATGGGTGTGTGCAAGCATCGGGAGAGTTCCATCTCCTTCCGTCTGCGAGGCAAGGCTGCGTAGAAGGCCACTTGGCGATAACATGTGGTTTCCAGATTTCCAAACGAGTTCCAGGAGAGGTGCGGAACGATAGGCCAGGTAACATGTCCCCCAGGGTCCCAGTAACAGTTCTGGGGAAGCACAGGTCCCAGGAAACCCAAGTTCCTTCCGAGGAGATGGTTTCTAATACATAGGTCCAGAAGTCTCTGTACATTGCCTACCCTTGCTTGTGGGAGGCAAGTTGGGTGGAATGCGAATTCCACTACCATCTTGTTTCCACAAGAGGGAAATCGATTCATTCCAATATATGCGCTGGAGCCGAGGGGACAGGGGCGATGCCCTGACGCTTTGAGGGAAGAGTGTGGAACAGGCATCGTTGAGGAAACCACAAGTTTCTCAAGCGAGGAGCCTTCTAGCATTGCCGGGGTGAAACGACCGAAACATGCACGACCCTTCCCTCAGTGAATAGGCTCTAGGGAATGCCAATTTCGCCTCAGAGGAAGATTGTCCCGGTGCGAAGCTCTCTAGCGTGTTGGTCTGGAGGCCAGCGGAGAGGGCCACATATACTTCGCTAAAGAAAGCTATCTGTGAAGAAAGACAGGGTCAGTGAGGGAAGCACACGTCCCACCAAACCCACTGAAACACACGGAGACGTTTTAGCCTAAGGAAAGGCCTTATCCTTGCCTTGGAGAGAATGCATTTGGGAGTACCTGTGCTGCCCCGGCGTTGCTTTGCAAAGGAGCACTTTCCTACCTTATATGTGTGGGAGTGGGCAATGTCCTTACACTTGGAGACAAGTCTGTGAAGCAGGCACCGTTCGGGGAACCACGAGGGCCTCGAGCGAGAAGCATTCTGGCCTCCATGTTCTTAAACTCCCGAAACCCGGGCTCTCTTGGCGTCTCTGAATAAATCTCTGGGGAATGCAACGTTCCCTCAGAGGAAGCATGTCCCAGCGAGACATTTTGTGGCACGTTTCTCTAGAGGTACGGGGATGTGTGGTCGCATTCAGGAGGTGCGGTGTCCTCGGCCGGGAGAAACAATTCTGTGGAGAAGGCGACTTCGGCCACAATGTGCTTTTCCAAGAAAGAAGCTTGCTTCGGCGAAAAGCATGGAAGTATCACTGTAATGCCACCTTCTTCGCTCTGAGCAGCAGGACGGTAGGCAACCCTGCTTTCCAAGCACATCTGGTTTCCAGAATGAAAAAGCCATCTCTAAGAGACGTTTCCAAGCACAGAGAAGGCGGGTCGTACTGTCCTTCAGAAACAAATGTGTGGAGAATGCCCCTTTCAGAGGACCACCATTTCACCTGCGAGAAGCCTTCTACAATGTATGTTTGGAGGCATCAGGAGGGTGTCGTGTCCATCCCTCAGTGAAAACACAGTGTCGAGAACCATGTTCCAGGAACGTCTTGCTTACAGCAGGTAGCAGTTTTCTCCAGGCCCTTGTGTAATGCGGAGGACTCGGCCCTAATGGGATCTCGGAGAAACAAGGCTGCGGAGACTGGAAACTTTCCCTGCCAACTGGATATCCGAAGACGGAATCCATTTCACGTCGATGTGCGGAAGTAGACGCCAGGGGCCTTGACCTGATGCCCAGAAAGGCGTCTGTGCGTAATACAACGTGGAGCGAACAACCGGAATCTTCCCGTGTAGAGTCCTGTAGCATGGACGTGTACAAGCATCTGGAGCGGGCCCTCTCGTTCCCTCGGAGATACGAGCCCGTGGCGAATGCCACGTCGAGGTCACGTCGTTTCTCCAGAGTTCTCTGCCATTTCCAGTATCGGCCTTGAAGGATAGGCAAAGGGAAATGTCCCCGTATCGGAGTCCCCACGATGTGGAGAAAGCAGCTGCCAGGAAACCCAAGTGCCCCCGAACGAGACGCCTTCTCACACACAGGTATGGACGCCTTGGAATGTGCGATATACTTCCTTCGGAGAAGGCGACCTTCCATGAATATCGTGTTTTCAGGAGAGAAAGCTGATGTCCAGGACGTGTGTGCAAGTCTTGGGAAGGGGCAAGGTCCTTAGGGCGAGCATAGAATCTGTGGAGCAAGCCCCTTTCGGATAACCACAAGTTTCTCAAGTGTGAATCATTCTGGCTTGCATGTGTGGAGGCCATCGAAAGACGCCCTCTCCCTCTGTCTGTGGAGCAGTCTCTGGAGAATTCCACTGTCCCGTCAGAGGAAGTTGGTTCCCGTGAGGAGCATTCTACCATCTTTCGCGAGAGGCGCGCGGAAAGTGCCTTAGACGTCGCGGAACGCAAGCCTGGGAATAAAGCAAGATCCACCGTGCAACACGACCCTTCCAACGAAACCATTCTAACGGATGGAGGGGTTCTAACACTAGGGTAGTGCCGTGTCCTTGGCTTGGAGAAAGTCTTCTGTGGAGGATGCAGTGCAGCGACACTGTGGCTGTTCCACCGAGAAGCTTCCGAGCCTCTCTGTGTGGAGGCATCCCTAGAGTGCCCCATTCTTCCGTTTGAGGAAAAAGAGTGTGAAGAAAAGCGCGGCCCGCTAACATCTTGATGCCAGAAGAGAAAGCGATTTCTCCGCGAGGTGTAGAAATAGAGGACGGGTGGTTTGTCCTTAGCCATGGAATCCAGATGGCAGTGACTGCAATTTTCAGAGCCGCACAATTGTCCCGGCATGAAGCCTAGCGGCACGTCTGTGGGGCAGCATCAGGATGGTGCCCTGTAGTTCCGCTGTTGGTAACAGTCTGCTTAGAAGAGGACGTTGAAGGAAACACTTGCTTTTTGAAGACACAAGCCTTTTCCATTCTGCGAGTGTAGCCTCGAGGAAACTGCCCAAAAACAAATTCATCAACCAGAGCCTGTGGACCATGGAACTCTAACCTGCCAGCTGGATATCTGAGGGTAGAAACACTTTCATATCTGTGTGTGGAAGGGCAGGCAAGAGGCCAGGATTCGGAGGAGAGAAACTCATGCGTGGACATTGTAACTTAGAGCGAACATCAAATGAGCTCCTGTGAGAAGCCTGCAGGCCGGGAAGTGTTGAAGCGTCAGGATGAAGCCCAATCATTCCCACCGTGGAAGAAGTGTCTGCCTCAGGCACGTCTCAGCGACACCCTGGATCCTTCAATCCTATACCCTGCTAGCCTCTGTGTGTTGAAGTCTCAGGAAAGGGCAATATCAGGCCCTGGGGAAAGAGTTGTGTGGAGATAGCCACTTTCGGCCACCAACGTGGTTCCTCAAAGGGGGAAGGCTTCTAGGAAGTAGGTGTTGCCGTGTCAGGACAATGCCATCTCCGCCCATCGTCGAAAGATGACTGAGGAGGAAGGCACGTTCCAGGAACATCTGGATTCCAGAAGAGAAAGCGATTTCTAGTGTAGGTATGAAAAGACAGGCAAGGGGCCAGTCCCTGTCTGGGAGATCCAAGTCCGTGGAGAGTACAACTTCCGAGCCACAACAAGTTTCTCCCCAAAGGAAACTTTCTAGCCCTGGGGTGGGCAAGCTTCGGCGGGCTTCCATATCCTTGCCTCTGAGAATCAGGCCTGTGGAGAAGGTCACTTCCCGGGAGCATCTACTTTCTGGAGATCCAAAGTGTGGGCACGGAGGAGGAAGGCGGGACTAAGGGGCGTGTCGCTGTCAGGGAGAAAGCAGTCGTTGGAGACGGCCACTTTCGTGAGCAACTCGTTCCCTCAAGCCAGAAGCATCCTGGCCTCTATTGATGAGAAGTAGCAGGATAATTCCTCAACCTCCGCTCTGCGAAAATAGACTGTGGGCAATGCCACTTCCCACTAACACCGTGTCTCCAGAAGAGAATTGCCATGTCCAATCCAAAAGCGGGGAGGCCTAGGAGAGGGCCCACGGCCTCACGCTCTGAAACGGGGCTGGGGACCTGCACCATTCAGGGAACCACAAGGCTCTCCAACGAGAAGCCTTCTAGCACGCATGGGTTGAGGCCTCCTAAACATGCCCCATTCTTCCCTCTGTGAAACGAGCCTCTGGGCATTGCAACTGTCCCGTAAGTGGAAGTCCTCTCCTGCCAGAATCTTTGGAGCACGTTTGTCTAGAGGCACGGGCAAAGTGCCATGCCCTTCGCTCAGATCATGAGGCCTGCGAATAAAGCACGTTTCCGTGAAGAACACGACACTTCCAAACAAACGCCTCGGAGCAGATCCGTGTGTTTTCACATGAGGAAATGCCGTATCCTCCGTTGGGCGAAGGAATGCTGGGGAGGAGGCCATTTCGGCAACATCGTAGTTTTTCGCGCCATAGAAATCCAAGCCTCGCTGTGTGCCACGATCACGAGAGGGCCATCGCATTTCCCGGGAGATACGAGACGATGGAGGATCCGGTGTGCACTCACATCTTGTTTTCCCAAGAGAAAAGCCATTTCTCATAGTTGTGTGGAAGTATAGGGAAGGGGGCTTGTCCTTAGGATGAGAAACAAGACCGTGGAGAGTGCACCTTTCAGAGCACCCCAAGCATCTCTTTTGAGAAGCCTGGTTGCCCCAGTGCCTTGTCGCATCCGAAAAGTGCCTGACCTTCCCTCATTGAAAACACTCTCTTTGGAATAGAGCGTTCAAGTCCCCTCTTGCTTCCTGAAGATACAAAGCTTTTCCAAGGCAGGTGTTTGATCAGGAGGAAACATCCCTACACGGATCTCTGGAAAACAAGACGTGGGAATGGTCATCGTCACGGCCCTCTGAATGCCGGAAGATAGATCCATCTTCATTCCTGTGTGCGGAAGCATAGGCAAGGGCCTAGGACCCTATCTTGAGAAACAAGTCTCTGGAGACGACAATGTTCAGCACACCGCAGGTGTCCTGCCGGAGATGTGTTCTAGCATGGGTGTGTGCAAGCATCGGGAGAGTTCCATCTCCTTCCGTCTGCGAGGCAAGGCTGCGGAGAAGGCCACTTGGCGATAACATGTGGTTTCCAGATTTCCAAACGAGTTCCAGGAGAGGTGCGGTACGATAGGCCAGGTAACATGTCCCCCAGGGTTCCAGTAACAGTTCTGGGGAAGCACAGGTCCCAGGAAACCCAAGTTCCTTCCGAGGAGATGCTTTCTAATACATAGGTCCAGAAGTCTCTGTACATTGCCTACCCTTGCTTGTGGGAGGCAAGTTGGGTGGAATGCGAATTCCACTACCATCTTGTTTCCACAAGAGGGAAATCGATTCATTCCAATATATGCGCTGGAGCCTAGGGGACAGGGGCGATGCCCTGACGCTTTGAGGGAAGAGTGGGGAACAGGCATCGTTGAGGAAACCACAAGTTTCTCAAGCGAGGAGCCTTCTAGCATTGCCGGGGTGAAACGACCGAAACATGCACGACCCTTCCCTCAGTGAATAGGCTCTAGGGAATGCCAATTTCCCCTCAGAGGAAGATTGTCCCGGTGCGAAGCTCTCTAGCGTGTTGGTCTGGAGGCCAGCGGAGAGGGCCACATATACTTCGCTAAAGAAAGCTCTCTGTGAAGAAAGACAGGGTCAGTGAGGGAAGCACACGTCCCACCAAACCCACTGAAACACACGGAGACGTTTTAGCCTCAGGAAAAGCCTTATCCTTGCCTTGGAGAGAATGCATTTGGGAGTACCTGTGCTGCCCCGGCGTTGCTTTGCAAAGGAGCACTTTCCTACCTTATATGTGTGGGAGTGGGCAATGTCCTTACACTTGGAGACAAGTCTGTGAAGCAAGCACCGTTCGGGGAACCACGAGGGCCTCGAGCGAGAAGTATTCCGGCCTCCATGTTCTTAAACTCCCGAAACCCGGGCTCTCTTGGCGTCTCTGAATAAATCTCTGGGGAATGCAACGTTCCCTCAGAGGAAGCATGTCCCAGCGAGACATTTTGTGGCACGTTTCTCTAGAGGTACGGGGATGTGTGGTCGCATTCAGGAGGTGCGGTGTCCTCGGCCGGGAGAAACAATTCTGTGGAGAAGGCGACTTCGGCCACAATGTGCTTTTCCAAGAAAGAAGCTTGCTTCGGCGAAAAGCATGGAAGTATCACTGTAATGCCACCTTCTTCGCTCTGAGCAGCAGGACAGTAGGCAACCCTGCTTTCCAAGCACATCTGGTTTCCAGAATGAAAAAGCCATCTCTAAGAGACGTTTCCAAGCACAGAGAAGGCGGGTCGTACTGTCCTTCAGAAACAAATGTGTGGAGAATGCCCCTTTCAGAGGACCACCATTTCACCTGCGAGAAGCCTTCTACAATGTATGTTTGGAGGCATCAGGAGGGTGTCGTGTCCATCCCTCAGTGAAAACACAGTGTCGAGAACCATGTTCCAGGAACGTCTTGCTTACAGCAGGTAGCAGTTTTCTCCAGGCCCTTGTGTAATGCGGAGGACTCGGCCCTAATGGGATCTCGGAGAAACAAGGCTGCGGAGACTGGAAACTTTCCCTGCCAACTGGATATCCGAAGACGGAATCCATTTCACGTCGATGTGCGGAAGTAGACGCCAGGGGCCTTGACCTGATGCCCAGAAAGGCGTCTGTGCGTAATACAACGTGGAGCGAACAACCGGAATCTTCCCGTGTAGAGTCCTGTAGCATGGACGTGTACAAGCATCTGGAGCGGGCCCTCTCGTTCCCTCGGAGATACGAGCCCGTGGCGAATGCCACGTCGAGGTCACGTCGTTTCTCCAGAGTTCTCTGCCATTTCCAGTATCGGCCTTGAAGGATAGGCAAAGGGAAATGTCCCCGTATCGGAGTCCCCAGGATGTGGAGAAAGCAGCTGCCAGGAAACCCAAGTGCCCCCGAACGAGACGCCTTCTCACACACAGGTATGGACGCCTTGGAATGTGCGATATACTTCCTTTGGAGAAGGCGACCTTCCATGAATATCGTGTTTTCAGGAGAGAAAGCTGATGTCCAGGACGTGTGTGCAAGTCTTGGGAAGGGGCAAGGTCCTTAGGGCGAGCATAGAATCTGTGGAGCAAGCCCCTTTCGGATAACCACAAGTTTCTCAAGTGTGAATCATTCTGGCTTGCATGTGTGGAGGCCATCGAAAGACGCCCTCTCCCTCTGTCTGTGGAGCAGTCTCTGGAGAATTCCACTGTCCCGTCAGAGGAAGTTGGTTCCCGTGAGGAGCATTCTACCATCTTTCGCGAGAGGCGCGCGGAAAGTGCCTTAGACGTCGCGGAACGCAAGCCTGGGAATAAAGCAAGATCCACCGTGCAACACGACCCTTCCAACGAAACCATTCTAACGGATGGAGGGGTTCTAACACTAGGGTAGTGCCGTGTCCTTGGCTTGGAGAAAGTCTTCTGTGGAGGATGCAGTGCAGCGACACTGTGGCTGTTCCACCGAGAAGCTTCCGAGCCTCTCTGTGTGGAGGCATCCCTAGAGTGCCCCAGTCTTCCGTTTGAGGAAAAAGAGTGTGAAGAAAAGCGCGGCCCGCTAACATCTTGATGCCAGAAGAGAAAGCGATTTCTCCGCGAGGTGTAGAAATAGAGGACGGGTGGTTTGTCCTTAGCCATGGAATCCAGATGGCAGTGACTGCAATTTTCAGAGCCGCACAATTGTCCCGGCATGAAGCCTAGCGGCACGTCTGTGGGGCAGCATCAGGATGGTGCCCTGTAGTTCCGCTGTTGGTAACAGTCTGCTTAGAAGAGGACGTTGAAGGAAACACTTGCTTTTTGAAGACACAAGCCTTTTCCATTCTGCGAGTGTAGCCTCGAGGAAACTGCCCAAAAACAAATTCATCAACCAGAGCCTGTGGACCATGGAACTCTAACCTGCCAGCTGGATATCTGAGGGTAGAAACACTTTCATATCTGTGTGTGGAAGGGCAGGCAAGAGGCCAGGATTCGGAGGAGAGAAACTCATGCGTGGACATTGTAACTTAGAGCGAACATCAAATGAGCTCCTGTGAGAAGCCTGCAGGCCGGGAGGTGTTGAAGCGTCAGGATGAAGCCCAATCATTCCCACCGTGGAAGAAGTGTCTGCCTCAGGCACGTCTCAGCGACACCCTGGATCCTTCAATCCTATACCCTGCTAGCCTCTGTGTGTTGAAGTCTCAGGAAAGGGCAATATCAGGCCCTGGGGAAAGAGTTGTGTGGAGATAGCCACTTTCGGCCACCAACGTGGTTCCTCAAAGGGGGAAGGCTTCTAGGAAGTAGGTGTTGCCGTGTCAGGACAATGCCATCTCCGCCCATCGTCGAAAGATGACTGAGGAGGAAGGCACGTTCCAGGAACATCTGGATTCCAGAAGAGAAAGCGATTTCTAGTGTAGGTATGAAAAGACAGGCAAGGGGCCAGTCCCTGTCTGGGAGATCCAAGTCCGTGGAGAGTACAACTTCCGAGCCACAACAAGTTTCTCCCCAAAGGAAACTTTCTAGCCCTGGGGTGGGCAAGCTTCGGCGGGCTTCCATATCCTTGCCTCTGAGAATCAGGCCTGTGGAGAAGGTCACTTCCCGGGAGCATCTACTTTCTGGAGATCCAAAGTGTGGGCACGGAGGAGGAAGGCGGGACTAAGGGGCGTGTCGCTGTCAGGGAGAAAGCAGTCGTTGGAGACGGCCACTTTCGTGAGCAACTCGTTCCCTCAAGCCAGAAGCATTCTGGCCTCTATTGATGAGAAGTAGCAGGATAATTCCTCAACCTCCGCTCTGCGAAAATAGACTGTGGGCAATGCCACTTCCCACTAACACCGTGTCTCCAGAAGAGAATTGCCATGTCCAATCCAAAAGCGGGGAGGCCTAGGAGAGGGCCCACGGCCTCACGCTCTGAAACGGGGCTGGGGACCTGCACCATTCAGGGAACCACAAGGCTCTCCAATGAGAAGCCTTCTAGCACGCATGGGTTGAGGCCTCCTAAACATGCCCCATTCTTCCCTCTGTGAAACGAGCCTCTGGGCATTGCAACTGTCCCGTAAGTGGAAGTCCTCTCCTGCCAGAATCTTTGGAGCACGTTTGTCTAGAGGCACGGGCAAAGTGCCATGCCCTTCGCTCAGATCATGGGGCCTGCGAATAAAGCACGTTTCCGTGAAGAACACGACACTTCCAAACAAACGCCTCGGAGCAGATCCGTGTGTTTTCACATGAGGAAATGCCGTATCCTCCGTTGGGCGAAGGAATGCTGGGGAGGAGGCCATTTCGGCAACATCGTAGTTTTTCGCGCCATAGAAATCCAAGCCTCGCTGTGTGCCACGATCACGAGAGGGCCATCGCATTTCCCGGGAGATACGAGACGATGGAGGATCCGGTGTGCACTCACATCTTGTTTTCCCAAGAGAAAAGCCATTTCTCATAGTTGTGTGGAAGTATAGGGAAGGGGGCTTGTCCTTAGGATGAGAAACAAGACCGTGGAGAGTGCACCTTTCAGAGCACCCCAAGCATCTCTTTTGAGAAGCCTGGTTGCCCCAGTGCCTTGTCGCATCCGAAAAGTGCCTGACCTTCCCTCATTGAAAACACTCTCTTTGGAATAGAGCGTTCAAGTCCCCTCTTGCTTCCTGAAGATACAAAGCTTTTCCAAGGCAGGTGTTTGATCAGGAGGAAACATCCCTACACGGATCTCTGGAAAACAAGACGTGGGAATGGTCATCGTCACGGCCCTCTGAATGCCGGAAGATAGATCCATCTTCATTCCTGTGTGCGGAAGCATAGGCAAGGGCCTAGGACCCTATCTTTAGAAACAAGTCTCTGGAGACGAGAATGTTCAGCACACCGCAGGTGTCCTGCCGGAGAGGTGTTCTAGCATGGGTGTGTGCAAGCATCGGGAGAGTTCCATCTCCTTCCGTCTGCGAGGCAAGGCTGCGGAGAAGGCCACTTGGCGATAACATGTGGTTTCCAGATTTCCAAACGAGTTCCAGGAGAGGTGCGGTACGATAGGCCAGGTAACATGTCCCCCAGGGTTCCAGTAACAGTTCTGGGGAAGCACAGGTCCCAGGAAACCCAAGTTCCTTCCGAGGAGATGCTTTCTAATACATAGGTCCAGAAGTCTCTGTACATTGCCTACCCTTGCTTGTGGGAGGCAAGTTGGGTGGAATGCGAATTCCACTACCATCTTGTTTCCACAAGAGGGAAATCGATTCATTCCAATATATGCGCTGGAGCCTATGGGACAGGGGCGATGCCCTGACGCTTTGAGGGAAGAGTGTGGAACAGGCATCGTTGAGGAAACCACAAGTTTCTCAAGCGAGGAGCCTTCTAGCATTGCCGGGGTGAAACGACCGAAACATGCACGACCCTTCCCTCAGTGAATAGGCTCTAGGGAATGCCAATTTCCCCTCAGAGGAAGATTGTCCCGGTGCGAAGCTCTCTAGCGTGTTGGTCTGGAGGCCAGCGGAGAGGGCCACATATACTTCGCTAAAGAAAGCTCTCTGTGAAGAAAGACAGGGTCAGTGAGGGAAGCACACGTCCCACCAAACCCACTGAAACACACGGAGACGTTTTAGCCTCAGGAAAAGCCTTATCCTTGCCTTGGAGAGAATGCATTTGGGAGTACCTGTGCTGCCCCGGCGTTGGTTTGCAAAGGAGCACTTTCCTACCTTATATGTGTGGGAGTGGGCAATGTCCTTACACTTGGAGACAAGTCTGTGAAGCAAGCACCGTTCGGGGAACCACGAGGGCCTCGAGCGAGAAGCATTCCGGCCTCCATGTTCTTAAACTCCCGAAACCCGGGCTCTCTTGGCGTCTCTGAATAAATCTCTGGGGAATGCAACGTTCCCTCAGAGGAAGCATGTCCCAGCGAGACATTTTGTGGCACGTTTCTCTAGAGGTACGGGGATGTGTGGTCGCATTCAGGAGGTGCGGTGTCCTCGGCCGGGAGAAACAATTCTGTGGAGAAGGCGACTTCGGCCACAATGTGCTTTTCCAACAAAGAAGCTTGCTTCGGCGAAAAGCATGGAAGTATCACTGTAATGCCACCTTCTTCGCTCTGAGCAGCAGGACGGTAGGCAACCCTACTTTCCAAGCACATCTGGTTTCCAGAATGAAAAAGCCATCTCTAAGAGACGTTTCCAAGGACAGAGAAGGCGGGTCGTACTGTCCTTCAGAAACAAATGTGTGGAGAATGCCCCTTTCAGAGGACCACCATTTCACCTGCGAGAAGCCTTCTACAATGTATGTTTGGAGGCATCAGGAGGGTGTCGTGTCCATCCCTCAGTGAAAACACAGTGTCGAGAACCATGTTCCAGGAACGTCTTGCTTACAGCAGGTAGCAGTTTTCTCCAGGCCCTTGTGTAATGCGGAGGACTCGGCCCTAATGGGATCTCTGAGAAACAAGGCTGCGGAGACTGGAAACTTTCCCTGCCAACTGGATATCCGAAGACGGAATCCATTTCACGTCGATGTGCGGAAGTAGACGCCAGGGGCCTTGACCTGATGCCCAGAAAGGCGTCTGTGCGTAATACAACGTGGAGCGAACAACCGGAATCTTCCCGTGTAGAGTCCTGTAGCAGGGACGTGTACAAGCATCTGGAGCGGGCCCTCTCGTTCCCTCGGAGATACGAGCCCGTGGCGAATGCCACGTCGAGGTCACGTCGTTTCTCCAGAGTTCTCTGCCATTTCCAGTATCGGCCTTGAAGGATAGGCAAAGGGAAATGTCCCCGTATCGGAGTCCCCAGGATGTGGAGAAAGCAGCTGCCAGGAAACCCAAGTGCCCCCGAACGAGACGCCTTCTCACACACAGGTATGGACGCCTTGGAATGTGCGATATACTTCCTTTGGAGAAGGCGACCTTCCATGAATATCGTGTTTTCAGGAGAGAAAGCTGATGTCCAGGACGTGTGTGCAAGTCTTGGGAAGGGGCAAGGTCCTTAGGGCGAGCATAGAATCTGTGGAGCAAGCCCCTTTCGGATAACCACAAGGTTCTCAAGTGTGAATCATTCTGGCTTGCATGTGTGGAGGCCATCGAAAGACGCCCTCTCCCTCTGTCTGTGGAGCAGTCTCTGGAGAATTCCACTGTCCCGTCAGAGGAAGTTGGTTCCCGTGAGGAGCATTCTACCATCTTTCGCGAGAGGCGCGCGGAAAGTGCCTTAGACGTCGCGGAACGCAAGCCTGGGAATAAAGCAAGATCCACCGTGCAACACGACCCTTCCAACGAAACCATTCTAACGGATGGAGGGGTTCTAACACTAGGGTAGTGCCGTGTCCTTGGCTTGGAGAAAGTCTTCTGTGGAGGATGCAGTGCAGCGACACTGTGGCTGTTCCACCGAGAAGCTTCCGAGCCTCTCTGTGTGGAGGCATCCCTAGAGTGCCCCAGTCTTCCGTTTGAGGAAAAAGAGTGTGAAGAAAAGCGCGGCCCGCTAACATCTTGATGCCAGAAGAGAAAGCGATTTCTCCGCGAGGTGTAGAAATAGAGGACGGGTGGTTTGTCCTTAGCCATGGAATCCAGATGGCAGTGACTGCAATTTTCAGAGCCGCACAATTGTCCCGGCATGAAGCCTAGCGGCACGTCTGTGGGGCAGCATCAGGATGGTGCCCTGTAGTTCCGCTGTTGGTAACAGTCTGCTTAGAAGAGGACGTTGAAGGAAACACTTGCTTTTTGAAGACACAAGCCTTTTCCATTCTGCGAGTGTAGCCTCGAGGAAACTGCCCAAAAACAAATTCATCAACCAGAGCCTGTGGACCATGGAACTCTAACCTGCCAGCTGGATATCTGAGGGTAGAAACACTTTCATATCTGTGTGTGGAAGGGCAGGCAAGAGGCCAGGATTCGGAGGAGAGAAACTCATGCGTGGACATTGTAACTTAGAGCGAACATCAAATGAGCTCCTGTGAGAAGCCTGCAGGCCGGGAGGTGTTGAAGCGTCAGGATGAAGCCCAATCATTCCCACCGTGGAAGAAGTGTCTGCCTCAGGCACGTCTCAGCGACACCCTGGATCCTTCAATCCTATACCCTGCTAGCCTCTGTGTGTTGAAGTCTCAGGAAAGGGCAATATCAGGCCCTGGGGAAAGAGTTGTGTGGAGATAGCCACTTTCGGCCACCAACGTGGTTCCTCAAAGGGGGAAGGCTTCTAGGAAGTAGGTGTTGCCGTGTCAGGACAATGCCATCTCCGCCCATCGTCGAAAGATGACTGAGGAGGAAGGCACGTTCCAGGAACATCTGGATTCCAGAAGAGAAAGCGATTTCTAGTGTAGGTATGAAAAGACAGGCAAGGGGCCAGTCCCTGTCTGGGAGATCCAAGTCCGTGGAGAGTACAACTTCCGAGCCACAACAAGTTTCTCCCCAAAGGAAACTTTCTAGCCCTGGGGTGGGCAAGCTTCGGCGGGCTTCCATATCCTTGCCTCTGAGAATCAGGCCTGTGGAGAAGGTCACTTCCCGGGAGCATCTACTTTCTGGAGATCCAAAGTGTGGGCACGGAGGAGGAAGGCGGGACTAAGGGGCGTGTCGCTGTCAGGGAGAAAGCAGTCGTTGGAGACGGCCACTTTCGTGAGCAACTCGTTCCCTCAAGCCAGAAGCATTCTGGCCTCTATTGATGAGAAGTAGCAGGATAATTCCTCAACCTCCGCTCTGCGAAAATAGACTGTGGGCAATGCCACTTCCCACTAACACCGTGTCTCCAGAAGAGAATTGCCATGTCCAATCCAAAAGCGGGGAGGCCTAGGAGAGGGCCCACGGCCTCACGCTCTGAAACGGGGCTGGGGACCTGCACCATTCAGGGAACCACAAGGCTCTCCAATGAGAAGCCTTCTAGCACGCATGGGTTGAGGCCTCCTAAACATGCCCCATTCTTCCCTCTGTGAAACGAGCCTCTGGGCATTGCAACTGTCCCGTAAGTGGAAGTCCTCTCCTGCCAGAATCTTTGGAGCACGTTTGTCTAGAGGCACGGGCAAAGTGCCATGCCCTTCGCTCAGATCATGGGGCCTGCGAATAAAGCACGTTTCCGTGAAGAACACGACACTTCCAAACAAACGCCTCGGAGCAGATCCGTGTGTTTTCACATGAGGAAATGCCGTATCCTCCGTTGGGCGAAGGAATGCTGGGGAGGAGGCCATTTCGGCAACATCGTAGTTTTTCGCGCCATAGAAATCCAAGCCTCGCTGTGTGCCACGATCACGAGAGGGCCATCGCATTTCCCGGGAGATACGAGACGATGGAGGATCCGGTGTGCACTCACATCTTGTTTTCCCAAGAGAAAAGCCATTTCTCATAGTTGTGTGGAAGTATAGGGAAGGGGGCTTGTCCTTAGGATGAGAAACAAGACCGTGGAGAGTGCACCTTTCAGAGCACCCCAAGCATCTCTTTTGAGAAGCCTGGTTGCCCCAGTGCCTTGTCGCATCCGAAAAGTGCCTGACCTTCCCTCATTGAAAACACTCTCTTTGGAATAGAGCGTTCAAGTCCCCTCTTGCTTCCTGAAGATACAAAGCTTTTCCAAGGCAGGTGTTTGATCAGGAGGAAACATCCCTACACGGATCTCTGGAAAACAAGACGTGGGAATGGTCATCGTCACGGCCCTCTGAATGCCGGAAGATAGATCCATCTTCATTCCTGTGTGCGGAAGCATAGGCAAGGGCCTAGGACCCTATCTTTAGAAACAAGTCTCTGGAGACGAGAATGTTCAGCACACCGCAGGTGTCCTGCCGGAGAGGTGTTCTAGCATGGGTGTGTGCAAGCATCGGGAGAGTTCCATCTCCTTCCGTCTGCGAGGCAAGGCTGCGGAGAAGGCCACTTGGCGATAACATGTGGTTTCCAGATTTCCAAACGAGTTCCAGGAGAGGTGCGGTACGATAGGCCAGGTAACATGTCCCCCAGGGTTCCAGTAACAGTTCTGGGGAAGCACAGGTCCCAGGAAACCCAAGTTCCTTCCGAGGAGATGCTTTCTAATACATAGGTCCAGAAGTCTCTGTACATTGCCTACCCTTGCTTGTGGGAGGCAAGTTGGGTGGAATGCGAATTCCACTACCATCTTGTTTCCACAAGAGGGAAATCGATTCATTCCAATATATGCGCTGGAGCCTATGGGACAGGGGCGATGCCCTGACGCTTTGAGGGAAGAGTGTGGAACAGGCATCGTTGAGGAAACCACAAGTTTCTCAAGCGAGGAGCCTTCTAGCATTGCCGGGGTGAAACGACCGAAACATGCACGACCCTTCCCTCAGTGAATAGGCTCTAGGGAATGCCAATTTCCCCTCAGAGGAAGATTGTCCCGGTGCGAAGCTCTCTAGCGTGTTGGTCTGGAGGCCAGCGGAGAGGGCCACATATACTTCGCTAAAGAAAGCTCTCTGTGAAGAAAGACAGGGTCAGTGAGGGAAGCACACGTCCCACCAAACCCACTGAAACACACGGAGACGTTTTAGCCTCAGGAAAAGCCTTATCCTTGCCTTGGAGAGAATGCATTTGGGAGTACCTGTGCTGCCCCGGCGTTGGTTTGCAAAGGAGCACTTTCCTACCTTATATGTGTGGGAGTGGGCAATGTCCTTACACTTGGAGACAAGTCTGTGAAGCAAGCACCGTTCGGGGAACCACGAGGGCCTCGAGCGAGAAGCATTCCGGCCTCCATGTTCTTAAACTCCCGAAACCCGGGCTCTCTTGGCGTCTCTGAATAAATCTCTGGGGAATGCAACGTTCCCTCAGAGGAAGCATGTCCCAGCGAGACATTTTGTGGCACGTTTCTCTAGAGGTACGGGGATGTGTGGTCGCATTCAGGAGGTGCGGTGTCCTCGGCCGGGAGAAACAATTCTGTGGAGAAGGCGACTTCGGCCACAATGTGCTTTTCCAACAAAGAAGCTTGCTTCGGCGAAAAGCATGGAAGTATCACTGTAATGCCACCTTCTTCGCTCTGAGCAGCAGGACGGTAGGCAACCCTACTTTCCAAGCACATCTGGTTTCCAGAATGAAAAAGCCATCTCTAAGAGACGTTTCCAAGGACAGAGAAGGCGGGTCGTACTGTCCTTCAGAAACAAATGTGTGGAGAATGCCACTTTCAGAGGACCACCATTTCACCTGCGAGAAGCCTTCTACAATGTATGTTTGGAGGCATCAGGAGGGTGTCGTGTCCATCCCTCAGTGAAAACACAGTGTCCAGAACCATGTTCCAGGAACGTCTTGCTTACAGCAGGTAGCAGTTTTCTCCAGGACCTTGTGTAATGCGGAGGACTCGGCCCTAATGGGATCTCTGAGAAACAAGGCTGCGGAGACTGGAAACTTTCCCTGCCAACTGGATATCCGAAGACGGAATCCATTTCACGTCGATGTGCGGAAGTAGACGCCAGGGGCCTTGACCTGATGCCCAGAAAGGCGTCTGTGCGTAATACAACGTGGAGCGAACAACCGGAATCTTCCCGTGTAGAGTCCTGTAGCAGGGACGTGTACAAGCATCTGGAGCGGGCCCTCTCGTTCCCTCGGAGATACGAGCCCGTGGCGAATGCCACGTCGAGGTCACGTCGTTTCTCCAGAGTTCTCTGCCATTTCCAGTATCGGCCTTGAAGGATAGGCAAAGGGAAATGTCCCCGTATCGGAGTCCCCAGGATGTGGAGAAAGCAGCTGCCAGGAAACCCAAGTGCCCCCGAACGAGACGCCTTCTCACACACAGGTATGGACGCCTTGGAATGTGCGATATACTTCCTTTGGAGAAGGCGACCTTCCATGAATATCGTGTTTTCAGGAGAGAAAGCTGATGTCCAGGACGTGTGTGCAAGTCTTGGGAAGGGGCAAGGTCCTTAGGGCGAGCATAGAATCTGTGGAGCAAGCCCCTTTCGGATAACCACAAGGTTCTCAAGTGTGAATCATTCTGGCTTGCATGTGTGGAGGCCATCGAAAGACGCCCTCTCCCTCTGTCTGTGGAGCAGTCTCTGGAGAATTCCACTGTCCCGTCAGAGGAAGTTGGTTCCCGTGAGGAGCATTCTACCATCTTTCGCGAGAGGCGCGCGGAAAGTGCCTTAGACGTCGCGGAACGCAAGCCTGGGAATAAAGCAAGATCCACCGTGCAACACGACCCTTCCAACGAAACCATTCTAACGGATGGAGGGGTTCTAACACTAGGGTAGTGCCGTGTCCTTGGCTTGGAGAAAGTCTTCTGTGGAGGATGCAGTGCAGCGACACTGTGGCTGTTCCACCGAGAAGCTTCCGAGCCTCTCTGTGTGGAGGCATCCCTAGAGTGCCCCAGTCTTCCGTTTGAGGAAAAAGAGTGTGAAGAAAAGCGCGGCCCGCTAACATCTTGATGCCAGAAGAGAAAGCGATTTCTCCGCGAGGTGTAGAAATAGAGGACGGGTGGTTTGTCCTTAGCCATGGAATCCAGATGGCAGTGACTGCAATTTTCAGAGCCGCACAATTGTCCCGGCATGAAGCCTAGCGGCACGTCTGTGGGGCAGCATCAGGATGGTGCCCTGTAGTTCCGCTGTTGGTAACAGTCTGCTTAGAAGAGGACGTTGAAGGAAACACTTGCTTTTTGAAGACACAAGCCTTTTCCATTATCCGAGTGTAGCCTCGCGGAAACTGCCCAAAAACAAATTCATCAACCAGAGCCTGTGGACCATGGAACTCTAACCTGCCAGCTGGATATCTGAGGGTAGAAACACTTTCATATCTGTGTGTGGAAGGGCAGGCAAGAGGCCAGGATTCGGAGGAGAGAAACTCATGCGTGGACATTGTAACTTAGAGCGAACATCAAATGAGCTCCTGTGAGAAGCCTGTAGGCCGGGAGGTGTTGAAGCGTCAGGATGAAGCCCAATCATTCCCACCATGGAAGAAGTGTCTGCCTCAGGCACGTCTCAGCGACACCCTGGATCCTTCAATCCTATACCCTGCTAGCCTCTGTGTGTTGAAGTCTCAGGAAAGGGCAATATCAGGCCCTGGGGAAAGAGTTGTGTGGAGATAGCCACTTTCGGCCACCAACGTGGTTCCTCAAAGGGGGAAGGCTTCTAGGAAGTAGGTGTTGCCGTGTCAGGACAATGCCATCTCCGCCCATCGTCGAAAGATGACTGAGGAGGAAGGCACGTTCCAGGAACATCTGGATTCCAGAAGAGAAAGCGATTTCTAGTGTAGGTATGAAAAGACAGGCAAGGGGCCAGTCCCTGTCTGGGAGATCCAAGTCCGTGGAGAGTACAACTTCCGAGCCACAACAAGTTTCTCCCCAAAGGAATCTTTCTAGGCCTGGGGTGGGCAAGCTTCGGCGGGGTTCCATATCCTTGCCTCTGAGAATCAGGCCTGTGGAGAAGGTCACTTCCCGGGAGCATCTACTTTCTGGAGATCCAAAGTGTGGGCACGGAGGAAGAAGGCGGGACTAAGGGGCGTGTCCCTGTCAGGGAGAAAGCAGTCCCTGGAGACGGACACTTTCGTGAGCAACTCGTTCCCTCAAGCCAGAAGCATCCTGGCCTCTATTTGTGAGTAGTAGCAGGATAATTCCTCAACCTCCGCTCTGCGAAAATAGACTGTGGGCAATTCCAGTTCTCACTAACACCGTGTCTCCAGAAGAGAATTGCCATGTCCAATCCAAAAGCGGGGAGGCCTATGAGAGGGGCCACGGCCCCACGCTGTGAAACGGGGCTGGGGACCTGCACCATTCAGAGAACCAGAAGGCTCTCCAACGCGATGCCTTCCAGCACGCATGGGTTGAGGCCTCCTAAACATGCCCCATTCTTCCCTCTGTGAAACGAGTCTCTGGGCATTGCAACTGTCCCGGAAGTGGAAGTCCTCTCCTGCCAGAATCTTTGGAGCACGTTTGTCTGGAGGCACGGCCAAAGTGCCATGCCCTTCGCTCAGATCATGAGGCCTGCGAATAAAGCACGTTTCCGTGAAGAACACGACACTTCCAAACAAAGGCCTCGGAGCAGATCCGTGTGTTTTCACATGAGGAAATTCCGTATCCTCCGTTGGGCGAAGGAATGCTGGGGAGGAGGCCATTTCGGCAACTTCCTAGTTTTTCACGCCATAAAAATCCAAGCCTCGGTGTGTGCAACGATCACGAGAGGGCCATCGAATTTCCCGGGAGATACGAGACGATGGAGGATCCGGTGTGCACTGACATCTTGTTTTCCCAAGAGAAAAGCCTTTTCTCATAGTTGTGTGGAAGTATAGGGAAGGGGGCTTGTCCTTAGGATGAGAAACAAGACCGTGGAGTGTGCACCTTTCAGAGCACCCCAAGCATCTCTTTTGAGAAGCCTGGTTGCGCCAGTGCCTTGTCGCATCCGAAAAGTGCCTAACCTTCCCTCATTGAAAACACTCTCTTTGGAATACAGCGTTCAAGTCCCTCTTGCTTCCTGAAGATACAAAGCTTTTCCAAGGCAGGTGTTTGATCAGGAGGAAACATCCCTACACCGATCTCTGGAAAACAAGACGTGGGAATGGTCATCGTCACGGCCCTCTGAATGCCGGAAGATAGATCCATCTTCATTCCTGTGTGCGGAAGCCTAGGCAAGGGCCTAGGACCCTATCTTTAGAAACAAGTCTCTGGAGACGACAATGTTCAGCACACCGCATGTATCCTGCCGGTGAGGTGTTCTAGCATGGGTGTGTGCAAGCACCGGGGAGTTCCATCTCCTTCCGTCTGCGAGACAAGTCTGCGGAGAAGGCCACTTGGCGATAACATTTGGTTTCCAGATTTCCAAACGAGTTCCAGGAGAGGTGCGGAACGATAGGCCAGGTAACATGTCCCCCAGGGTTCCAGTAACAGTTCTGGGGAAGCACAGGGCCCAGGAAACCCAAGTTCCTTCCGAGGAGATGCTTTCTAATACATAGGTCCAGAAGTGTCTGTACATTGCCTACCCTTGCTTGTGGGAGGCAAGTTGGGTGGAATGCGAATTCCACTACCATCTTGTTTCCACAAGAGTGAAATCGATTCATTCCAATATATGCGCTGGAGCCTAGGGGACAGGGGCGGTGTCCTGACGCTTTGAGGGAAGAGTGTGGAACAGTCCTCGTTGAGGAAACCACAAGTTTCTCAAGCGAGGAGCCTTCTAGCATTGCCGGGGTGAAACGACCGAAAGATGCACGACCCTTCCCTCAGTGAATAGGCTCTAGGGAATGCCAATTTCCCCTCAGAGGAAGATTGTCCCTGTGCGAAGCACTCTAGCGTGTTGGTCTGGAGGCCAGCGGAGAGGGCCACATATACTTCGCTAAAGAAAGCTATCTGTGAAGAAAGACAGGGTCAGTGAGGGAACCACACGTCCCACCCAACCCACTGAAACACACGGAGACGTTTTAGCCTCAGGAAAGGCCTTATCCTTGCCTTGGATAGAATGCATTTGGGAGTACCTGTGCTGCCCCGGCGTTGGTTTGCCAAGGAGCACCTTCCTACCTTATATGTGTGGGAGTGGGCCATGTCCTTACACTTGGAGACAAGTCTGTGAAGCAAGCACCGTTCGGGGAACCAGCAGGGCCTCGAGCGAGAAGCATTCCGGCCTCCATGTTCTGAAACTCCCGAAACCCGGGCTCTCTTGGCGTCTCTGAATAAATCTCTGGGGAATGTAACATTCCCTCAGAGGAAGCATGTCCCAGCGAGACATTTTGTGGCACGTTTCTCTAGAGGTACGGGGATGTGTGGTCGCATTCAGGAGGTGCGGTGTCCTCGGCCGGGAGAAACAATTCTGTGGAGAAGGCGACTTCGGCCCCAATGTGCTTTTCCAAGAAAGAAGCTTCCTTCGGCGAAAAGCGTGGAAGTATCCCTGTAATGCCACCTTCTTCGCTCTGAGCAGCAGGACGGTAGGCAACCCTACTTTCCAAGCACATCTGGTTTCCAGAATGAAAAAGCCATCTCTAAGAGACGTTTCCAAGCACAGAGAAGGCGGGTCGTACTGTCCCTCAGAAACAAATGTGTGGAGAAGGCCCCTTTCAGAGGACCACCATTTCTCCTACGAGAAGCCTTCTACAATGTATGTTTGGAGGCATGAGGCGGGGGTCGTGTCCATCCCTCAGTGAAAACACTGTGTCGAGAACCATGTTCCAGGAACGTCTTGCTTACAGCACGTAGCAATTTTCTCCAGAACCTTGTGTAATGCGGAGGAGTCGGCCCTAATGGGATCTCTGAGAAACAAGGCTGCGGAGACTGGAAACTTTCCCTGACAACTGGATATCCGAAGACGGAATCCATTTCACGTCGATGTGCGGAAGTAGACGCCAGGGGCCTTGACCTGATGCCCAGAAAGGCGTCTGTGCGTAATACAACGTGGAGCGAACAACCGGAATCTTCCCGTGTAGAGTCCTGTAGCATGGACGTGTACAAGCATCTGGAGCGGGCCCGCTCGTTCCCTCGGTGATACGAGCCCGTGGCGAATGCCACGTCGAGGTCACGTCGTTTCTCCAGAGTTCTCTGCCATTTCCAGTATCGGCCTTGAAGGATAGGCAAAGGGAAATGTCCCCATATCGGAGTCCCCAGGATGTGGAGAAAGCAGCTGCCAGGAAACCCAAGTGCCCCCGAACGAGACGCCTTCTCACACACAGGTATGGACGCCTTGGAATGTGCGATATACTTCCTTTGGAGAAGGCGACCTTCCATGAATATCGTGTTTTCAGGAGAGAAAGCTGATGTCCAGGACGTGTGTGCAAGTCTTGGGAAGGGGCAAGGTCCTTAGGGCGAGCATAGAATCTGTGGAGCAAGTCCCTTTCGGATAACCACAAGTTTCTCAAGTGTGAATCATTCTGGCTTGCATGTGTGGAGGCCATCGAAAGACGCCCTCTCCCTCTGTCTGTGGAGCAGTCTCTGGAGAATTCCACTGTCCCGTCAGAGGAAGTTGGTTCCCGTGAGGAGCATTCTACCATCTTTCGCGAGAGGCGCGCGGAAAGTGCCTTAGACGTCGCGGAACGCAAGCCTGGGAATAAAGCAAGATCCACCGTGCAACACGACCCTTCCAACGAAACCATTCTAACGGATGGAGGGGTTCTAACACTAGGGTAGTGCCGTGTCCTTGGCTTGGAGAAAGTCTTCTGTGGAGGATGCAGTGCAGCGACACTGTGGCTGTTCCACCGAGAAGCTTCCGAGCCTCTCTGTGTGGAGGCATCCCTAGAGTGCCCCAGTCTACCGTTTGAGGAAAAAGAGTGTGAAGAAAAGCGCGGCCCGCTAACATCTTGATGCCAGAAGAGAAAGCGATTTCTCCGCGAGGTGTAGAAATAGAGGACGGGTGGTTTGTCCTTAGCCATGGAATCCAGATGGCAGTGACTGCAATTTTCAGAGCCGCACAATTGTCCCGGCATGAAGCCTAGCGGCACGTCTGTGGAGCAGCATCAGGATGGTGCCCTGTAGTTCCGCTGTTGGTAACAGTCTGCTTAGAAGAGGACGTTGAAGGAAACACTTGCTTTTTGAAGACACAAGCCTTTTCCATTATCCGAGTGTAGCCTCGAGGAAACTGCCCAAAAACAAATTCATCAACCAGAGCCTGTGGCCCATGGAACTCTAACCTGCCAGCTGGATATCTGAGGGTAGAAACACTTTCATATCTGTGTGTGGAAGGGCAGGCAAGAGGCCAGGATTCGGAGGAGAGAAACTCATGCGTGGACATTGTAACTTAGAGCGAACATCAAATGAGCTCCTGTGAGAAGCCTGCAGGCCGGGAAGTGTTGAAGCGTCAGGATGAAGCCCAATCATTCCCACCGTGGAAGAAGTGTCTGCCTCAGGCACGTCTCAGCGACACCCTGGATCCTTCAATCCTATACCCTGCTAGCCTCTGTGTGTTGAAGTCTCAGGAAAGGGCAATAATAGGCCCTGGGGAAAGAGTTGTGTGGAGATAGCCACTTTCGGCCACCAACATGGTTCCTCAAAGGGGGAAGGCTTCTAGGAAGTAGGTGTTGCCGTGTCAGGACAATGCCATCTCCGCCCATCGTCGAAAGATGACTGAGGAGGAAGGCACGTTCCAGGAACATCTGGATTCCAGAAGAGAAAGCGATTTCTAGTGTAGGTATGAAAAGACAGGCAAGGGGCCAGTCCCTGTCTGGGAGATCCAAGTCCGTGGAGAGTACAACTTCCGAGCCACAACAAGTTTCTCCCCAAAGGAAACTTTCTAGCCCTGGGGTGGGCAAGCTTCGGCGGGCTTCCATATCCTTGCCTCTGAGAATCAGGCCTGTGGAGAAGGTCACTTCCCGGGAGCATCTACTTTCTGGAGATCCAAAGTGTGGGCACGGAGGAAGAAGGCGGGACTAAGGGGCGTGTCGCTGTCAGGGAGAAAGCAGTCGTTGGAGACGGCCACTTTCGTGAGCAACTCGTTCCCTCAAGCCAGAAGCATCCTGGCCTCTATTGATGAGAAGTAGCAGGATAATTCCTCAACCTCCGCTCTGCGAAAATTGACTGTGGGCAATGCCACTTCCCACTAACACCGTGTCTCCAGAAGAGAATTGCCATGTCCAATCCAAGGGCGGGGAGGCCTAGGAGAGGGCCCACGGCCTCACTCTCTGAAACGGGGTTGGGGACCTGCACCATTCAGGGAACCACAAGGCTCTCCAACGAGAAGCCTTCTAGCACGCATGGGTTGAGGCCTCCTAAACATGCCCCATTCTTCCCTCTGTGAAACGAGCCTCTGGGCATTGCAACTGTCCCGTAAGTGGAAGTCCTCTCCTGCCAGAATCTTTGGAGCACGTTTGTCTAGAGGCACGGGCAAAGTGCCATGCCCTTCGCTCAGATCATGAGGCCTGCGAATAAAGCACGTTTCCGTGAAGAACACGACACTTCCAAACAAACGCCTCGGAGCAGATCCGTGTGTTTTCACATGAGGAAATGCCGTATCCTCCGTTGGGCGAAGGAATGCTGGGGAGGAGGCCATTTCGGCAACATCGTAGTTTTTCGCGCCATAGAAATCCAAGCCTCGCTGTGTGCCACGATCACGAGAGGGCCATCGCATTTCCCGGGAGATACGAGACGATGGAGGATCCGGTGTGCACTCACATCTTGTTTTCCCAAGAGAAAAGCCTTTTCTCATAGTTGTGTGGAAGTATAGGGAAGGGGGCTTGTCCTTAGGATGAGAAACAAGACCGTGGAGAGTGCACCTTTCAGAGCACCCCAAGCATCTCTTTTGAGAAGCCTGGTTGCCCCAGTGCCTTGTCGCATTCGAAAAGTGCCTGACCTTCCCTCATTGAAAACACTCTCTTTGGAATAGAGCGTTCAAGTCCCCTCTTGCTTCCTGAAGATACAAAGCTTTTCCAAGGCAGGTGTTTGATCAGGAGGAAACATCCCTACACGGATCTCTGGAAAACAAGACGTGGGAATGGTCATCGTCACGGCCCTCTGAATGCCGGAAGATAGATCCATCTTCATTCCTGTGTGCGGAAGCATAGGCAAGGGCCTAGGACCCTATCTTTAGAAACAACTCTCTGGAGACGAGAATGTTCAGCACACCGCAGGTGTCCTGCCGGAGCGGTGTTCTAGCATGGGTGTGTGCAAGCATCGGGAGAGTTCCATCTCTTTCCGTCTGCGAGGAAAGGCTGCATAGAAGGCCACTTGGCGATAACATGTGGTTTCCAGATTTCCAAACGAGTTCCAGGAGAGGTGCGGAACGATAGGCCAGGTAACATGTCCCCCAGGGTCCCAGTAACAGTTCTGGGGAAGCACAGGTCCCAGGAAACCCAAGTTCCTTCCGAGGAGATGCTTTCTAATACATAGGTCGAGAAGTCTCTGTACATTGCCTACCCTTGCTTGTGGGAGGCAAGTTGGGTGGAATGCGAATTCCACTACCATCTTGTTTCCACAAGAGGGAAATCGATTCATTCCAATATATGCGCTGGAGCCTAGGGGACAGGGGCGATGCCCTGACGCTTTGAGGGAAGAGTGTGGAACAGGCATCGTTGAGGAAACCACAAGTTTCTCAAGCGAGGAGCCTTCTAGCATTGCCGGGGTGAAACGACCGAAACATGCACGACCCTTCCCTCAGTGAATAGGCTCTAGGGAATGCCAATTTCCCCTCAGAGGAAGATTGTCCCGGTGCGAAGCTCTCTAGCGTGTTGGTCTGGAGGCCAGCGGAGAGGGCCACATATACTTCGCTAAAGAAAGCTATCTGTGAAGAAAGACAGGGTCAGTGAGGGAAGCACACGTCCCACCAAACCCACTGAAACACACGGAGACGTTTTAGCCTCAGGAAAGGCCTTATCCTTGCCTTGGAGAGAATGCATTTGGGAGTACCTGTGCTGCCCCGGCGTTGGTTTGCAAAGGAGCACTTTCCTACCTTATATGTGTGGGAGTGGGCAATGTCCTTACACTTGGAGACAAGTCTGTGAAGCAAGCACCGTTCGGGGAACCACGAGGGCCTCGAGCGAGAAGCATTCCGGCCTCCATGTTCTTAAACTCCCGAACCCCGGGCTCTCTTGGCGTCTCTGAATAAATCTCTGGGGAATGCAACGTTCCCTCAGAGGAAGCATGTCCCAGCGAGACATTTTGTGGCACGTTTCTCTAGAGGTACGGGGATGTGTGGTCGCATTCAGGAGGTGCGGTGTCCTCGGCCGGGAGAAACAATTCTGTGGAGAAGGCGACTTCGGCCACAATGTGCTTTTCCAAGAAAGAAGCTTGCTTCGGCGAAAAGCATGGAAGTATCACTGTAATGCCACCTTCTTCGCTCTGAGCAGCAGGACGGTAGGCAACCCTGCTTTCCAAGCACATCTGGTTTCCAGAATGAAAAAGCCATCTCTAAGAGACGTTTCCAAGCACAGAGAAGGCGGGTCGTACTGTCCTTCAGAAACAAATGTGTGGAGAATGCCCCTTTCAGAGGACCACCATTTCACCTGCGAGAAGCCTTCTACAATGTATGTTTGGAGGCATCAGGAGGGTGTCGTGTCCATCCCTCAGTGAAAACACAGTGTCGAGAACCATGTTCCAGGAACGTCTTGCTTACAGCAGGTAGCAGTTTTCTCCAGGCCCTTGTGTAATGCGGAGGACTCGGCCCTAATGGGATCTCTGAGAAACAAGGCTGCGGAGACTGGAAACTTTCCCTGCCAACTGGATATCCGAAGACGGAATCCATTTCACGTCGATGTGCGGAAGTAGACGCCAGGGGCCTTGACCTGATGCCCAGAAAGGCGTCTGTGCGTAATACAACGTGGAGCGAACAACCGGAATCTTCCCGTGTAGAGTCCTGTAGCAGGGACGTGTACAAGCATCTGGAGCGGGCCCTCTCGTTCCCTCGGAGATACGAGCCCGTGGCGAATGCCACGTCGAGGTCACGTCGTTTCTCCAGAGTTCTCTGCCATTTCCAGTATCGGCCTTGAAGGATAGGCAAAGGGAAATGTCCCCGTATCGGAGTCCCCAGGATGTGGAGAAAGCAGCTGCCAGGAAACCCAAGTGCCCCCGAACGAGACGCCTTCTCACACACAGGTATGGACGCCTTGGAATGTGCGATATACTTCCTTTGGAGAAGGCGACCTTCCATGAATATCGTGTTTTCAGGAGAGAAAGCTGATGTCCAGGACGTGTGTGCAAGTCTTGGGAAGGGGCAAGGTCCTTAGGGCGAGCATAGAATCTGTGGAGCAAGTCCCTTTCGGATAACCACAAGTTTCTCAAGTGTGAATCATTCTGGCTTGCATGTGTGGAGGCCATCGAAAGACGCCCTCTCCCTCTGTCTGTGGAGCAGTCTCTGGAGAATTCCACTGTCCCGTCAGAGGAAGTTGGTTCCCGTGAGGAGCATTCTACCATCTTTCGCGAGAGGCGCGCGGAAAGTGCCTTAGACGTCGCGGAACGCAAGCCTGGGAATAAAGCAAGATCCACCGTGCAACACGACCCTTCCAACGAAACCATTCTAACGGATGGAGGGGTTCTAACACTAGGGTAGTGCCGTGTCCTTGGCTTGGAGAAAGTCTTCTGTGGAGGATGCAGTGCAGCGACACTGTGGCTGTTCCACCGAGAAGCTTCCGAGCCTCTCTGTGTGGAGGCATCCCTAGAGTGCCCCAGTCTACCGTTTGAGGAAAAAGAGTGTGAAGAAAAGCGCGGCCCGCTAACATCTTGATGCCAGAAGAGAAAGCGATTTCTCCGCGAGGTGTAGAAATAGAGGACGGGTGGTTTGTCCTTAGCCATGGAATCCAGATGGCAGTGACTGCAATTTTCAGAGCCGCACAATTGTCCCGGCATGAAGCCTAGCGGCACGTCTGTGGAGCAGCATCAGGATGGTGCCCTGTAGTTCCGCTGTTGGTAACAGTCTGCTTAGAAGAGGACGTTGAAGGAAACACTTGCTTTTTGAAGACACAAGCCTTTTCCATTATCCGAGTGTAGCCTCGAGGAAACTGCCCAAAAACAAATTCATCAACCAGAGCCTGTGGCCCATGGAACTCTAACCTGCCAGCTGGATATCTGAGGGTAGAAACACTTTCATATCTGTGTGTGGAAGGGCAGGCAAGAGGCCAGGATTCGGAGGAGAGAAACTCATGCGTGGACATTGTAACTTAGAGCGAACATCAAATGAGCTCCTGTGAGAAGCCTGCAGGCCGGGAAGTGTTGAAGCGTCAGGATGAAGCCCAATCATTCCCACCGTGGAAGAAGTGTCTGCCTCAGGCACGTCTCAGCGACACCCTGGATCCTTCAATCCTATACCCTGCTAGCCTCTGTGTGTTGAAGTCTCAGGAAAGGGCAATAATAGGCCCTGGGGAAAGAGTTGTGTGGAGATAGCCACTTTCGGCCACCAACATGGTTCCTCAAAGGGGGAAGGCTTCTAGGAAGTAGGTGTTGCCGTGTCAGGACAATGCCATCTCCGCCCATCGTCGAAAGATGACTGAGGAGGAAGGCACGTTCCAGGAACATCTGGATTCCAGAAGAGAAAGCGATTTCTAGTGTAGGTATGAAAAGACAGGCAAGGGGCCAGTCCCTGTCTGGGAGATCCAAGTCCGTGGAGAGTACAACTTCCGAGCCACAACAAGTTTCTCCCCAAAGGAAACTTTCTAGCCCTGGGGTGGGCAAGCTTCGGCGGGCTTCCATATCCTTGCCTCTGAGAATCAGGCCTGTGGAGAAGGTCACTTCCCGGGAGCATCTACTTTCTGGAGATCCAAAGTGTGGGCACGGAGGAAGAAGGCGGGACTAAGGGGCGTGTCGCTGTCAGGGAGAAAGCAGTCGTTGGAGACGGCCACTTTCGTGAGCAACTCGTTCCCTCAAGCCAGAAGCATCCTGGCCTCTATTGATGAGAAGTAGCAGGATAATTCCTCAACCTCCGCTCTGCGAAAATTGACTGTGGGCAATGCCACTTCCCACTAACACCGTGTCTCCAGAAGAGAATTGCCATGTCCAATCCAAGGGCGGGGAGGCCTAGGAGAGGGCCCACGGCCTCACTCTCTGAAACGGGGTTGGGGACCTGCACCATTCAGGGAACCACAAGGCTCTCCAACGAGAAGCCTTCTAGCACGCATGGGTTGAGGCCTCCTAAACATGCCCCATTCTTCCCTCTGTGAAACGAGCCTCTGGGCATTGCAACTGTCCCGTAAGTGGAAGTCCTCTCCTGCCAGAATCTTTGGAGCACGTTTGTCTAGAGGCACGGGCAAAGTGCCATGCCCTTCGCTCAGATCATGAGGCCTGCGAATAAAGCACGTTTCCGTGAAGAACACGACACTTCCAAACAAACGCCTCGGAGCAGATCCGTGTGTTTTCACATGAGGAAATGCCGTATCCTCCGTTGGGCGAAGGAATGCTGGGGAGGAGGCCATTTCGGCAACATCGTAGTTTTTCGCGCCATAGAAATCCAAGCCTCGCTGTGTGCCACGATCACGAGAGGGCCATCGCATTTCCCGGGAGATACGAGACGATGGAGGATCCGGTGTGCACTCACATCTTGTTTTCCCAAGAGAAAAGCCTTTTCTCATAGTTGTGTGGAAGTATAGGGAAGGGGGCTTGTCCTTAGGATGAGAAACAAGACCGTGGAGAGTGCACCTTTCAGAGCACCCCAAGCATCTCTTTTGAGAAGCCTGGTTGCCCCAGTGCCTTGTCGCATTCGAAAAGTGCCTGACCTTCCCTCATTGAAAACACTCTCTTTGGAATAGAGCGTTCAAGTCCCCTCTTGCTTCCTGAAGATACAAAGCTTTTCCAAGGCAGGTGTTTGATCAGGAGGAAACATCCCTACACGGATCTCTGGAAAACAAGACGTGGGAATGGTCATCGTCACGGCCCTCTGAATGCCGGAAGATAGATCCATCTTCATTCCTGTGTGCGGAAGCATAGGCAAGGGCCTAGGACCCTATCTTTAGAAACAACTCTCTGGAGACGAGAATGTTCAGCACACCGCAGGTGTCCTGCCGGAGCGGTGTTCTAGCATGGGTGTGTGCAAGCATCGGGAGAGTTCCATCTCTTTCCGTCTGCGAGGAAAGGCTGCATAGAAGGCCACTTGGCGATAACATGTGGTTTCCAGATTTCCAAACGAGTTCCAGGAGAGGTGCGGAACGATAGGCCAGGTAACATGTCCCCCAGGGTCCCAGTAACAGTTCTGGGGAAGCACAGGTCCCAGGAAACCCAAGTTCCTTCCGAGGAGATGCTTTCTAATACATAGGTCGAGAAGTCTCTGTACATTGCCTACCCTTGCTTGTGGGAGGCAAGTTGGGTGGAATGCGAATTCCACTACCATCTTGTTTCCACAAGAGGGAAATCGATTCATTCCAATATATGCGCTGGAGCCTAGGGGACAGGGGCGATGCCCTGACGCTTTGAGGGAAGAGTGTGGAACAGGCATCGTTGAGGAAACCACAAGTTTCTCAAGCGAGGAGCCTTCTAGCATTGCCGGGGTGAAACGACCGAAACATGCACGACCCTTCCCTCAGTGAATAGGCTCTAGGGAATGCCAATTTCCCCTCAGAGGAAGATTGTCCCGGTGCGAAGCTCTCTAGCGTGTTGGTCTGGAGGCCAGCGGAGAGGGCCACATATACTTCGCTAAAGAAAGCTATCTGTGAAGAAAGACAGGGTCAGTGAGGGAAGCACACGTCCCACCAAACCCACTGAAACACACGGAGACGTTTTAGCCTCAGGAAAGGCCTTATCCTTGCCTTGGAGAGAATGCATTTGGGAGTACCTGTGCTGCCCCGGCGTTGGTTTGCAAAGGAGCACTTTCCTACCTTATATGTGTGGGAGTGGGCAATGTCCTTACACTTGGAGACAAGTCTGTGAAGCAAGCACCGTTCGGGGAACCACGAGGGCCTCGAGCGAGAAGCATTCCGGCCTCCATGTTCTTAAACTCCCGAACCCCGGGCTCTCTTGGCGTCTCTGAATAAATCTCTGGGGAATGCAACGTTCCCTCAGAGGAAGCATGTCCCAGCGAGACATTTTGTGGCACGTTTCTCTAGAGGTACGGGGATGTGTGGTCGCATTCAGGAGGTGCGGTGTCCTCGGCCGGGAGAAACAATTCTGTGGAGAAGGCGACTTCGGCCACAATGTGCTTTTCCAAGAAAGAAGCTTGCTTCGGCGAAAAGCATGGAAGTATCACTGTAATGCCACCTTCTTCGCTCTGAGCAGCAGGACGGTAGGCAACCCTGCTTTCCAAGCACATCTGGTTTCCAGAATGAAAAAGCCATCTCTAAGAGACGTTTCCAAGCACAGAGAAGGCGGGTCGTACTGTCCTTCAGAAACAAATGTGTGGAGAATGCCCCTTTCAGAGGACCACCATTTCACCTGCGAGAAGCCTTCTACAATGTATGTTTGGAGGCATCAGGAGGGTGTCGTGTCCATCCCTCAGTGAAAACACAGTGTCGAGAACCATGTTCCAGGAACGTCTTGCTTACAGCAGGTAGCAGTTTTCTCCAGGCCCTTGTGTAATGCGGAGGACTCGGCCCTAATGGGATCTCTGAGAAACAAGGCTGCGGAGACTGGAAACTTTCCCTGCCAACTGGATATCCGAAGACGGAATCCATTTCACGTCGATGTGCGGAAGTAGACGCCAGGGGCCTTGACCTGATGCCCAGAAAGGCGTCTGTGCGTAATACAACGTGGAGCGAACAACCGGAATCTTCCCGTGTAGAGTCCTGTAGCAGGGACGTGTACAAGCATCTGGAGCGGGCCCTCTCGTTCCCTCGGAGATACGAGCCCGTGGCGAATGCCACGTCGAGGTCACGTCGTTTCTCCAGAGTTCTCTGCCATTTCCAGTATCGGCCTTGAAGGATAGGCAAAGGGAAATGTCCCCGTATCGGAGTCCCCAGGATGTGGAGAAAGCAGCTGCCAGGAAACCCAAGTGCCCCCGAACGAGACGCCTTCTCACACACAGGTATGGACGCCTTGGAATGTGCGATATACTTCCTTTGGAGAAGGCGACCTTCCATGAATATCGTGTTTTCAGGAGAGAAAGCTGATGTCCAGGACGTGTGTGCAAGTCTTGGGAAGGGGCAAGGTCCTTAGGGCGAGCATAGAATCTGTGGAGCAAGCCCCTTTCGGATAACCACAAGTTTCTCAAGTGTGAATCATTCTGGCTTGCATGTGTGGAGGCCATCGAAAGACGCCCTCTCCCTCTGTCTGTGGAGCAGTCTCTGGAGAATTCCACTGTCCCGTCAGAGGAAGTTGGTTCCCGTGAGGAGCATTCTACCATCTTTCGCGAGAGGCGCGCGGAAAGTGCCTTAGACGTCGCGGAACGCAAGCCTGGGAATAAAGCAAGATCCACCGTGCAACACGACCCTTCCAACGAAACCATTCTAACGGATGGAGGGGTTCTAACACTAGGGTAGTGCCGTGTCCTTGGCTTGGAGAAAGTCTTCTGTGGAGGATGCAGTGCAGCGACACTGTGGCTGTTCCACCGAGAAGCTTCCGAGCCTCTCTGTGTGGAGGCATCCCTAGAGTGCCCCAGTCTTCCGTTTGAGGAAAAAGAGTGTGAAGAAAAGCGCGGCCCGCTAACATCTTGATGCCAGAAGAGAAAGCGATTTCTCCGCGAGGTGTAGAAATAGAGGACGGGTGGTTTGTCCTTAGCCATGGAATCCAGATGGCAGTGACTGCAATTTTCAGAGCCGCACAATTGTCCCGGCATGAAGCCTAGCGGCACGTCTGTGGGGCAGCATCAGGATGGTGCCCTGTAGTTCCGCTGTTGGTAACAGTCTGCTTAGAAGAGGACGTTGAAGGAAACACTTGCTTTTTGAAGACACAAGCCTTTTCCATTCTGCGAGTGTAGCCTCGAGGAAACTGCCCAAAAACAAATTCATCAACCAGAGCCTGTGGACCATGGAACTCTAACCTGCCAGCTGGATATCTGAGGGTAGAAACACTTTCATATCTGTGTGTGGAAGGGCAGGCAAGAGGCCAGGATTCGGAGGAGAGAAACTCATGCGTGGACATTGTAACTTAGAGCGAACATCAAATGAGCTCCTGTGAGAAGCCTGCAGGCCGGGAAGTGTTGAAGCGTCAGGATGAAGCCCAATCATTCCCACCGTGGAAGAAGTGTCTGCCTCAGGCACGTCTCAGCGACACCCTGGATCCTTCAATCCTATACCCTGCTAGCCTCTGTGTGTTGAAGTCTCAGGAAAGGGCAATATCAGGCCCTGGGGAAAGAGTTGTGTGGAGATAGCCACTTTCGGCCACCAACGTGGTTCCTCAAAGGGGGAAGGCTTCTAGGAAGTAGGTGTTGCCGTGTCAGGACAATGCCATCTCCGCCCATCGTCGAAAGATGACTGAGGAGGAAGGCACGTTCCAGGAACATCTGGATTCCAGAAGAGAAAGAGATTTCTAGTGTAGGTATGAAAAGACAGGCAAGGGGCCAGTCCCTGTCTGGGAGATCCAAGTCCGTGGAGAGTACAACTTCCGAGCCACAACAAGTTTCTCCCCAAAGGAAACTTTCTAGCCCTGGGGTGGGCAAGCTTTGGCGGGCTTCCATATCCTTGCCTCTGAGAATCAGGCCTGTGGAGAAGGTCACTTCCCGGGAGCATCTACTTTCTGGAGATCCAAAGTGTGGGCACGGAGGAAGAAGGCGGGACTAAGGGGCGTGTCGCTGTCAGGGAGAAAGCAGTCCTTGGAGACGGCCACTTTCGTGAGCAACTCGTTCCCTCAAGCCAGAAGCATCCTGGCCTCTATTGATGAGAAGTAGCAGGATAAATCCTCAAACTCCGCTCTGCGAAAATTGACTGTGGGCAATGCCACTTCCCACTAACACCGTGTCTCCAGAAGAGAATTGCCATGTCCAATCCAAAAGCGGGGAGGCCTAGGAGAGGGCCCACGGCCTCACGCTCTGAAACGGGGCTGGGGACCTGCACCATTCAGGGAACCACAAGGCTCTCCAACGAGAAGCCTTCTAGCACGCATGGGTTGAGGCCTCCTAAACATGCCCCATTCTTCCCTCTGTGAAACGAGCCTCTGGGCATTGCAACTGTCCCGTAAGTGGAAGTCCTCTCCTGCCAGAATCTTTGGAGCACGTTTGTCTAGAGGCACGGGCAAAGTGCCATGCCCTTCGCTCAGATCATGAGGCCTGCGAATAAAGCACGTTTCCGTGAAGAACACGACACTTCCAAACAAACGCCTCGGAGCAGATCCGTGTGTTTTCACATGAGGAAATGCCGTATCCTCCGTTGGGCGAAGGAATGCTGGGGAGGAGGCCATTTCGGCAACATCGTAGTTTTTCGCGCCATAGAAATCCAAGCCTCGCTGTGTGCCACGATCACGAGAGGGCCATCGCATTTCCCGGGAGATACGAGACGATGGAGGATCCGGTGTGCACTCACATCTTGTTTTCCCAAGAGAAAAGCCTTTTCTCATAGTTGTGTGGAAGTATAGGGAAGGGGGCTTGTCCTTAGGATGAGAAACAAGACCGTGGAGAGTGCACCTTTCAGAGCACCCCAAGCATCTCTTTTGAGAAGCCTGGTTGCCCCAGTGCCTTGTCGCATCCGAAAAGTGCCTGACCTTCCCTCATTGAAAACACTCTCTTTGGAATAGAGCGTTCAAGTCCCCTCTTGCTTCCTGAAGATACAAAGCTTTTCCAAGGCAGGTGTTTGATCAGGAGGAAACATCCCTACACGGATCTCTGGAAAACAAGACGTGGGAATGGTCATCGTCACGGCCCTCTGAATGCCGGAAGATAGATCCATCTTCATTTATGTGTGCGGAAGCATAGGCAAGGGCCTAGGACCCTATCTTGAGAAACAAGTCTCTGGAGACGACAATATTCAGCACACCGCAGGTGTCCTGCCGGAGAGGTGTTCTAGCATGGGTGTGTGCAAGCATCGGGACAGTTCCATCTCCTTCCGTCTGCGAGGCAAGGCTGCGTAGAAGGCCACTTGGCGATAACATGTGGTTTCCAGATTTCCAAACGAGTTCCAGGAGAGGTGCGGAACGATAGGCCAGGTAACATGTCCCCCAGTGTTCCAGTAACAGTTCTGGGGAAGCACAGGTCCCAGGAAACCCAAGTTCCTTCCGAGGAGATGCTTTCTAATACATAGGTCCAGAAGTCTCTGTACATTGCCTACCCTTGCTTGTGGGAGGCAAGTTGGGTGGAATGCGAATTCCACTACCATCTTGTTTCCACAAGAGGGAAATCGATTCATTCCAATATATGCGCTGGAGCCTAGGGGACAGGGGCGATGCCCTGACGCTTTGAGGGAAGAGTGTGGAACAGGCAGCGTTGAGGAAACCACAAGTTTCTCAAGCGAGGAGCCTTCTAGCATTGCCGGGGTGAAACGACCGAAACATGCACGACCCTTCCCTCAGTGAATAGGCTCTAGGGAATGCCAATTTCCCCTCAGAGGAAGATTGTCCCAGTGCCAAGCTCTCTAGCGTGTTGGTCTGGAGGCCAGCGGAGAGGGCCACATATACTTCGCTAAAGAAAGCTATCTGTGAAGAAAGACAGGGTCAGTGAGGGAAGCACACGTCCCACCAAACCCACTGAAACACACGGAGACGTTTTAGCCTCAGGAAAGGCCTTATCCTTGCCTTGGAGAGAATGCATTTGGGAGTACCTGTGCTGCCCCGGCGTTGGTTTGCAAAGGAGCACTTTCCTACCTTATATGTGTGGGAGTGGGCAATGTCCTTACACTTGGAGACAAGTCTGTGAAGCAAGCACCGTTCGGGGAACCACGAGGGCCTCGAGCGAGAAGCATTCCGGCCTCCATGTTCTTAAACTCCCGAACCCCGGGCTCTCTTGGCGTCTCTGAATAAATCTCTGGGGAATGCAACGTTCCCTCAGAGGAAGCATGTCCCAGCGAGACATTTTGTGGCACGTTTCTCTAGAGGTACGGGGATGTGTGGTCGCATTCAGGAGGTGCGGTGTCCTCGGCCGGGAGAAACAATTCTGTGGAGAAGGCGACTTCGGCCACAATGTGCTTTTCCAAGAAAGAAGCTTGCTTCGGCGAAAAGCATGGAAGTATCACTGTAATGCCACCTTCTTCGCTCTGAGCAGCAGGACGGTAGGCAACCCTGCTTTCCAAGCACATCTGGTTTCCAGAATGAAAAAGCCATCTCTAAGAGACGTTTCCAAGCACAGAGAAGGCGGGTCGTACTGTCCTTCAGAAACAAATGTGTGGAGAATGCCCCTTTCAGAGGACCACCATTTCACCTGCGAGAAGCCTTCTACAATGTATGTTTGGAGGCATCAGGAGGGTGTCGTGTCCATCCCTCAGTGAAAACACAGTGTCGAGAACCATGTTCCAGGAACGTCTTGCTTACAGCAGGTAGCAGTTTTCTCCAGGCCCTTGTGTAATGCGGAGGACTCGGCCCTAATGGGATCTCTGAGAAACAAGGCTGCGGAGACTGGAAACTTTCCCTGCCAACTGGATATCCGAAGACGGAATCCATTTCACGTCGATGTGCGGAAGTAGACGCCAGGGGCCTTGACCTGATGCCCAGAAAGGCGTCTGTGCGTAATACAACGTGGAGCGAACAACCGGAATCTTCCCGTGTAGAGTCCTGTAGCAGGGACGTGTACAAGCATCTGGAGCGGGCCCTCTCGTTCCCTCGGAGATACGAGCCCGTGGCGAATGCCACGTCGAGGTCACGTCGTTTCTCCAGAGTTCTCTGCCATTTCCAGTATCGGCCTTGAAGGATAGGCAAAGGGAAATGTCCCCGTATCGGAGTCCCCAGGATGTGGAGAAAGCAGCTGCCAGGAAACCCAAGTGCCCCCAAACGAGACGCCTTCTCACACACAGGTATGGACGCCTTGGAATGTGCGATATACTTCCTTTGGAGAAGGCGACCTTCCATGAATATCGTGTTTTCAGGAGAGAAAGCTGATGTCCAGGACGTGTGTGCAAGTCTTGGGAAGGGGCAAGGTCCTTAGGGCGAGCATAGAATCTGTGGAGCAAGCCCCTTTCGGATAACCACAAGTTTCTCAAGTGTGAATCATTCTGGCTTGCATGTGTGGAGGCCATCGAAAGACGCCCTCTCCCTCTGTCTGTGGAGCAGTCTCTGGAGAATTCCACTGTCCCGTCAGAGGAAGTTGGTTCCCGTGAGGAGCATTCTACCATCTTTCGCGAGAGGCGCGCGGAAAGTGCCTTAGACGTCGCGGAACGCAAGCCTGGGAATAAAGCAAGATCCACCGTGCAACACGACCCTTCCAACGAAACCATTCTAACGGATGGAGGGGTTCTAACACTAGGGTAGTGCCGTGTCCTTGGCTTGGAGAAAGTCTTCTGTGGAGGATGCAGTGCAGCGACACTGTGGCTGTTCCACCGAGAAGCTTCCGAGCCTCTCTGTGTGGAGGCATCCCTAGAGTGCCCCAGTCTTCCGTTTGAGGAAAAAGAGTGTGAAGAAAAGCGCGGCCCGCTAACATCTTGATGCCAGAAGAGAAAGCGATTTCTCCGCGAGGTGTAGAAATAGAGGACGGGTGGTTTGTCCTTAGCCATGGAATCCAGATGGCAGTGACTGCAATTTTCAGAGCCGCACAATTGTCCCGGCATGAAGCCTAGCGGCACGTCTGTGGGGCAGCATCAGGATGGTGCCCTGTAGTTCCGCTGTTGGTAACAGTCTGCTTAGAAGAGGACGTTGAAGGAAACACTTGCTTTTTGAAGACACAAGCCTTTTCCATTCTGCGAGTGTAGCCTCGAGGAAACTGCCCAAAAACAAATTCATCAACCAGAGCCTGTGGACCATGGAACTCTAACCTGCCAGCTGGATATCTGAGGGTAGAAACACTTTCATATCTGTGTGTGGAAGGGCAGGCAAGAGGCCAGGATTCGGAGGAGAGAAACTCATGCGTGGACATTGTAACTTAGAGCGAACATCAAATGAGCTCCTGTGAGAAGCCTGCAGGCCGGGAGGTGTTGAAGCGTCAGGATGAAGCCCAATCATTCCCACCGTGGAAGAAGTGTCTGCCTCAGGCACGTCTCAGCGACACCCTGGATCCTTCAATCCTATACCCTGCTAGCCTCTGTGTGTTGAAGTCTCAGGAAAGGGCAATATCAGGCCCTGGGGAAAGAGTTGTGTGGAGATAGCCACTTTCGGCCACCAACGTGGTTCCTCAAAGGGGGAAGGCTTCTAGGAAGTAGGTGTTGCCGTGTCAGGACAATGCCATCTCCGCCCATCGTCGAAAGATGACTGAGGAGGAAGGCACGTTCCAGGAACATCTGGATTCCAGAAGAGAAAGCGATTTCTAGTGTAGGTATGAAAAGACAGGCAAGGGGCCAGTCCCTGTCTGGGAGATCCAAGTCCGTGGAGAGTACAACTTCCGAGCCACAACAAGTTTCTCCCCAAAGGAAACTTTCTAGCCCTGGGGTGGGCAAGCTTCGGCGGGCTTCCATATCCTTGCCTCTGAGAATCAGGCCTGTGGAGAAGGTCACTTCCCGGGAGCATCTACATTCTGGAGATCCAAAGTGTGGGCACGGAGGAAGAAGGCGGGACTAAGGGGCGTGTCGCTGTCAGGGAGAAAGCAGTCGTTGGAGACGGCCACTTTCGTGAGCAACTCGTTCCCTCAAGCCAGAAGCATCCTGGCCTCTATTGATGAGAAGTAGCAGGATAATTCCTCAACCTCCGCTCTGCGAAAATTGACTGTGGGCAATGCCACTTCCCACTAACACCGTGTCTCCAGAAGAGAATTGCCATGTCCAATCCAAGGGCGGGGAGGCCTAGGAGAGGGCCCACGGCCTAACTCTCTGAAACGGGGTTGGGGACCTGCACCATTCAGGGAACCACAAGGCTCTCCAACGAGAAGCCTTCTAGCACGCATGGGTTGAGGCCTCCTAAACATGCCCCATTCTTCCCTCTGTGAAACGAGCCTCTGGGCATTGCAACTGTCCCGTAAGTGGAAGTCCTCTCCTGCCAGAATCTTTGGAGCACGTTTGTCTAGAGGCACGGGCAAAGTGCCATGCCCTTCGCTCAGATCATGAGGCCTGCGAATAAAGCACGTTTCCGTGAAGAACACGACACTTCCAAACAAACGCCTCGGAGCAGATCCGTGTGTTTTCACATGAGGAAATGCCGTATCCTCCGTTGGGCGAAGGAATGCTGGGGAGGAGGCCATTTCGGCAACATCGTAGTTTTTCGCGCCATAGAAATCCAAGCCTCGCTGTGTGCCACGATCACGAGAGGGCCATCGCATTTCCCGGGAGATACGAGACGATGGAGGATCCGGTGTGCACTCACATCTTGTTTTCCCAAGAGAAAAGCCTTTTCTCATATTTGTGTGGAAGTATAGGGAAGGGGGCTTGTCCTTAGGATGAGAAACAAGACCGTGGAGAGTGCACCTTTCAGAGCACCCCAAGCATCTCTTTTGAGAAGCCTGGTTGCCCCAGTGCCTTGTCGCATCCGAAAAGTGCCTGACCTTCCCTCATTGAAAACACTCTCTTTGGAATAGAGCGTTCAAGTCCCCTCTTGCTTCCTGAAGATACAAAGCTTTTCCAAGGCAGGTGTTTGATCAGGAGGAAACATCCCTACACGGATCTCTGGAAAACAAGACGTGGGAATGGTCATCGTCACGGCCCTCTGAATGCCGGAAGATAGATCCATCTTCATTTATGTGTGCGGAAGCATAGGCAAGGGCCTAGGACCCTATCTTGAGAAACAAGTCTCTGGAGACGAAAATGTTCAGCACACCGCAGGTGTCCTGCCGGAGAGGTGTTCTAGCATGGGTGTGTGCAAGCATCGGGACAGTTCCATCTCCTTCCGTCTGCGAGGCAAGGCTGCGTAGAAGGCCACTTGGCGATAACATGTGGTTTCCAGATTTCCAAACGAGTTCCAGGAGAGGTGCGGAACGATAGGCCAGGTAACATGTCCCCCAGTGTTCCAGTAACAGTTCTGGGGAAGCACAGGTCCCAGGAAACCCAAGTTCCTTCCGAGGAGATGCTTTCTAATACATAGGTCCAGAAGTCTCTGTACATTGCCTACCCTTGCTTGTGGGAGGCAAGTTGGGTGGAATGCGAATTCCACTACCATCTTGTTTCCACAAGAGGGAGATCGATTCATTCCAATATATGCGCTGGAGCCTAGGGGACAGGGGCGATGCCCTGACGCTTTGAGGGAAGAGTGTGGAACAGGCAGCGTTGAGGAAACCACAAGTTTCTCAAGCGAGGAGCCTTCTAGCATTGCCGGGGTGAAACGACCGAAACATGCACGACCCTTCCCTCAGTGAATAGGCTCTAGGGAATGCCAATTTCCCCTCAGAGGAAGATTGTCCCAGTGCCAAGCTCTCTAGCGTGTTGGTCTGGAGGCCAGCGGAGAGGGCCACATATACTTCGCTAAAGAAAGCTATCTGTGAAGAAAGACAGGGTCAGTGAGGGAAGCACACGTCCCACCAAACCCACTGAAACACACGGAGACGTTTTAGCCTCAGGAAAGGCCTTATCCTTGCCTTGGAGAGAATGCATTTGGGAGTACCTGTGCTGCCCCGGCGTTGGTTTGCAAAGGAGCACTTTCCTACCTTATATGTGTGGGAGTGGGCAATGTCCTTACACTTGGAGACAAGTCTGTGAAGCAAGCACCGTTCGGGGAACCACGAGGGCCTCGAGCGAGAAGCATTCCGGCCTCCATGTTCTTAAACTCCCGAACCCCGGGCTCTCTTGGCGTCTCTGAATAAATCTCTGGGGAATGCAACGTTCCCTCAGAGGAAGCATGTCCCAGCGAGACATTTTGTGGCACGTTTCTCTAGAGGTACGGGGATGTGTGGTCGCATTCAGGAGGTGCGGTGTCCTCGGCCGGGAGAAACAATTCTGTGGAGAAGGCGACTTCGGCCACAATGTGCTTTTCCAAGAAAGAAGCTTGCTTCGGCGAAAAGCATGGAAGTATCACTGTAATGCCACCTTCTTCGCTCTGAGCAGCAGGACGGTAGGCAACCCTGCTTTCCAAGCACATCTGGTTTCCAGAATGAAAAAGCCATCTCTAAGAGACGTTTCCAAGCACAGAGAAGGCGGGTCGTACTGTCCTTCAGAAACAAATGTGTGGAGAATGCCCCTTTCAGAGGACCACCATTTCACCTGCGAGAAGCCTTCTACAATGTATGTTTGGAGGCATCAGGAGGGTGTCGTGTCCATCCCTCAGTGAAAACACAGTGTCGAGAACCATGTTCCAGGAACGTCTTGCTTACAGCAGGTAGCAGTTTTCTCCAGGCCCTTGTGTAATGCGGAGGACTCGGCCCTAATGGGATCTCTGAGAAACAAGGCTGCGGAGACTGGAAACTTTCCCTGCCAACTGGATATCCGAAGACGGAATCCATTTCACGTCGATGTGCGGAAGTAGACGCCAGGGGCCTTGACCTGATGCCCAGAAAGGCGTCTGTGCGTAATACAACGTGGAGCGAACAACCGGAATCTTCCCGTGTAGAGTCCTGTAGCAGGGACGTGTACAAGCATCTGGAACGGGCCCTCTCGTTCCCTCGGAGATACGAGCCCGTGGCGAATGCCACGTCGAGGTCACGTCGTTTCTCCAGAGTTCTCTGCCATTTCCAGTATCGGCCTTGAAGGATAGGCAAAGGGAAATGTCCCCGTATCGGAGTCCCCAGGATGTGGAGAAAGCAGCTGCCAGGAAACCCAAGTGCCCCCAAACGAGACGCCTTCTCACACACAGGTATGGACGCCTTGGAATGTGCGATATACTTCCTTTGGAGAAGGCGACCTTCCATGAATATCGTGTTTTCAGGAGAGAAAGCTGATGTCCAGGACGTGTGTGCAAGTCTTGGGAAGGGGCAAGGTCCTTAGGGCGAGCATAGAATCTGTGGAGCAAGCCCCTTTCGGATAACCACAAGTTTCTCAAGTGTGAATCATTCTGGCTTGCATGTGTGGAGGCCATCGAAAGACGCCCTCTCCCTCTGTCTGTGGAGCAGTCTCTGGAGAATTCCACTGTCCCGTCAGAGGAAGTTGGTTCCCGTGAGGAGCATTCTACCATCTTTCGCGAGAGGCGCGCGGAAAGTGCCTTAGACGTCGCGGAACGCAAGCCTGGGAATAAAGCAAGATCCACCGTGCAACACGACCCTTCCAACGAAACCATTCTAACGGATGGAGGGGTTCTAACACTAGGGTAGTGCCGTGTCCTTGGCTTGGAGAAAGTCTTCTGTGGAGGATGCAGTGCAGCGACACTGTGGCTGTTCCACCGAGAAGCTTCCGAGCCTCTCTGTGTGGAGGCATCCCTAGAGTGCCCCAGTCTTCCGTTTGAGGAAAAAGAGTGTGAAGAAAAGCGCGGCCCGCTAACATCTTGATGCCAGAAGAGAAAGCGATTTCTCCGCGAGGTGTAGAAATAGAGGACGGGTGGTTTGTCCTTAGCCATGGAATCCAGATGGCAGTGACTGCAATTTTCAGAGCCGCACAATTGTCCCGGCATGAAGCCTAGCGGCACGTCTGTGGGGCAGCATCAGGATGGTGCCCTGTAGTTCCGCTGTTGGTAACAGTCTGCTTAGAAGAGGACGTTGAAGGAAACACTTGCTTTTTGAAGACACAAGCCTTTTCCATTATCCGAGTGTAGCCTCGAGGAAACTGCCCAAAAACAAATTCATCAACCAGAGCCTGTGGACCATGGAACACTAACCTGCCAGCTGGATATCTGAGGGTAGAAACACTTTCATATCTGTGTGTGGAAGGGCAGGCAAGAGGCCAGGATTCGGAGGAGAGAAACTCATGCGTGGACATTGTAACTTAGAGCGAACATCAAATGAGCTCCTGTGAGAAGCCTGCAGGCCGGGAGGTGTTGAAGCGTCAGGATGAAGCCCAATCATTCCCACCGTGGAAGAAGTGTCTGCCTCAGGCACGTCTCAGCGACACCCTGGATCCTTCAATCCTATACCCTGCTAGCCTCTGTGTGTTGAAGTCTCAGGAAAGGGCAATATCAGGCCCTGGGGAAAGAGTTGTGTGGAGATAGCCACTTTCGGCCACCAACGTGGTTCCTCAAAGGGGGAAGGCTTCTAGGAAGTAGGTGTTGCCGTGTCAGGACAATGCCATCTCCGCCCATCGTCGAAAGATGACTGAGGAGGAAGGCACGTTCCAGGAACATCTGGATTCCAGAAGAGAAAGCGATTTCTAGTGTAGGTATGAAAAGACAGGCAAGGGGCCAGTCCCTGTCTGGGAGATCCAAGTCCGTGGAGAGTACAACTTCCGAGCCACAACAAGTTTCTCCCCAAAGGAAACTTTCTAGCCCTGGGGTGGGCAAGCTTCGGCGGGCTTCCATATCCTTGCCTCTGAGAATCAGGCCTGTGGAGAAGGTCACTTCCCGGGAGCATCTACTTTCTGGAGATCCAAAGTGTGGGCACGGAGGAAGAAGGCGGGACTAAGGGGCGTGTCGCTGTCAGGGAGAAAGCAGTCGTTGGAGACGGCCACTTTCGTGAGCAACTCGTTCCCTCAAGCCAGAAGCATCCTGGCCTCTATTGATGAGAAGTAGCAGGATAATTCCTCAACCTCCGCTCTGCGAAAATTGACTGTGGGCAATGCCACTTCCCACTAACACCGTGTCTCCAGAAGAGAATTGCCATGTCCAATCCAAGGGCGGGGAGGCCTAGGAGAGGGCCCACGGCCTCACTCTCTGAAACGGGGTTGGGGACCTGCACCATTCAGGGAACCACAAGGCTCTCCAACGAGAAGCCTTCTAGCACGCATGGGTTGAGGCCTCCTAAACATGCCCCATTCTTCCCTCTGTGAAACGAGCCTCTGGGCATTGCAACTGTCCCGTAAGTGGAAGTCCTCTCCTGCCAGAATCTTTGGAGCACGTTTGTCTAGAGGCACGGGCAAAGTGCCATGCCCTTCGCTCAGATCATGAGGCCTGCGAATAAAGCACGTTTCCGTGAAGAACACGACACTTCCAAACAAACGCCTCGGAGCAGATCCGTGTGTTTTCACATGAGGAAATGCCGTATCCTCCGTTGGGCGAAGGAATGCTGGGGAGGAGGCCATTTCGGCAACATCGTAGTTTTTCGCGCCATAGAAATCCAAGCCTCGCTGTGTGCCACGATCACGAGAGGGCCATCGCATTTCCCGGGAGATACGAGACGATGGAGGATCCGGTGTGCACTCACATCTTGTTTTCCCAAGAGAAAAGCCTTTTCTCATAGTTGTGTGGAAGTATAGGGAAGGGGGCTTGTCCTTAGGATGAGAAACAAGACCGTGGAGAGTGCACCTTTCAGAGCACCCCAAGCATCTCTTTTGAGAAGCCTGGTTGCCCCAGTGCCTTGTCGCATCCGAAAAGTGCCTGACCTTCCCTCATTGAAAACACTCTCTTTGGAATAGAGCGTTCAAGTCCCCTCTTGCTTCCTGAAGATACAAAGCTTTTCCAAGGCAGGTGTTTGATCAGGAGGAAACATCCCTACACGGATCTCTGGAAAACAAGACGTGGGAATGGTCATCGTCACGGCCCTCTGAATGCCGGAAGATAGATCCATCTTCATTTATGTGTGCGGAAGCATAGGCAAGGGCCTAGGACCCTATCTTGAGAAACAAGTCTCTGGAGACGAAAATGTTCAGCACACCGCAGGTGTCCTGCCGGAGAGGTGTTCTAGCATGGGTGTGTGCAAGCATCGGGACAGTTCCATCTCCTTCCGTCTGCGAGGCAAGGCTGCGTAGAAGGCCACTTGGCGATAACATGTGGTTTCCAGATTTCCAAACGAGTTCCAGGAGAGGTGCGGAACGATAGGCCAGGTAACATGTCCCCCAGTGTTCCAGTAACAGTTCTGGGGAAGCACAGGTCCCAGGAAACCCAAGTTCCTTCCGAGGAGATGCTTTCTAATACATAGGTCCAGAAGTCTCTGTACATTGCCTACCCTTGCTTGTGGGAGGCAAGTTGGGTGGAATGTGAATTCCACTACCATCTTGTTTCCACAAGAGGGAAATCGATTCATTCCAATATATGCGCTGGAGCCTAGGGGACAGGGGCGATGCCCTGACGCTTTGAGGGAAGAGTGTGGAACAGGCAGCGTTGAGGAAACCACAAGTTTCTCAAGCGAGGAGCCTTCTAGCATTGCCGGGGTGAAACGACCGAAACATGCACGACCCTTCCCTCAGTGAATAGGCTCTAGGGAATGCCAATTTCCCCTCAGAGGAAGATTGTCCCAGTGCCAAGCTCTCTAGCGTGTTGGTCTGGAGGCCAGCGGAGAGGGCCACATATACTTCGCTAAAGAAAGCTATCTGTGAAGAAAGACAGGGTCAGTGAGGGAAGCACACGTCCCACCAAACCCACTGAAACACACGGAGACGTTTTAGCCTCAGGAAAGGCCTTATCCTTGCCTTGGAGAGAATGCATTTGGGAGTACCTGTGCTGCCCCGGCGTTGGTTTGCAAAGGAGCACTTTCCTACCTTATATGTGTGGGAGTGGGCAATGTCCTTACACTTGGAGACAAGTCTGTGAAGCAAGCACCGTTCGGGGAACCACGAGGGCCTCGAGCGCGAAGCATTCCGGCCTCCATGTTCTTAAACTCCCGAACCCCGGGCTCTCTTGGCGTCTCTGAATAAATCTCTGGGGAAGGCAACGTTCCCTCAGAGGAAGCATGTCCCAGCGAGACATTTTGTGGCACGTTTCTCTAGAGGTACGGGGATGGGTGGTCGCATTCAGGAGGTGCGGTGTCCTCGGCCGGGAGAAACAATTCTGTGGAGAAGGCGACTTCGGCCACAATGTGCTTTTCCAAGAAAGAAGCTTGCTTCGGCGAAAAGCATGGAAGTATCACTGTAATGCCACCTTCTTCGCTCTGAGCAGCAGGACGGTAGGCAACCCTACTTTCCAAGCACATCTGGTTTCCAGAATGAAAAAGCCATCTCTAAGAGACGTTTCCAAGCACAGAGAAGGCGGGTCGTACTGTCCTTCAGAAACAAATGTGTGGAGAATGCCCCTTTCAGAGGACCACCATTTCACCTGCGAGAAGCCTTCTACAATGTATGTTTGGAGGCATCAGGAGGGTGTCGTGTCCATCCCTCAGTGAAAACACAGTGTCGAGAACCATGTTCCAGGAACGTCTTGCTTACAGCAGGTAGCAGTTTTCTCCAGGCCCTTGTGTAATGCGGAGGACTAGGCCCTAATGGGATCTCTGAGAAACAAGGCTGCGGAGACTGGAAACTTTCCCTGCCAACTGGATATCCGAAGACGGAATCCATTTCACGTCGATGTGCGGAAGTAGACGTCAGGGGCCTTGACCTGATGCCCAGAAAGGCGTCTGTGCGTAATACAACGTGGAGCGAACAACCGGAATCTTCCCGTGTAGAGTCCTGTAGCAGGGACGTGTACAAGCATCTGGAGCGGGCCCTCTCGTTCCCTCGGAGATACGAGCCCGTGGCGAATGCCACGTCGATGTCACGTCGTTTCTCCAGAGTTCTCTGCCATTTCCAGTATCGGCCTTGAAGGATAGGCAAAGGGAAATGTCCCCGTATCGGAGTCCCCAGGATGTGGAGAAAGCAGCTGCCAGGAAACCCAAGTGCCCCCGAACGAGACGCCTTCTCACACACAGGTATGGACGCCTTGGAATGTGCGATATACTTCCTTTGGAGAAGGCGACCTTCCATGAATATCGTGTTTTCAGGAGAGAAAGCTGATGTCCAGGACGTGTGTGCAAGTCTTGGGAAGGGGCAAGGTCCTTAGGGCGAGCATAGAATCTGTGGAGCAAGCCCCTTTCGGATAACCACAAGTTTCTCAAGTGTGAATCATTCTGGCTTGCATGTGTGGAGGCCATCGAAAGACGCCCTCTCCCTCTGTCTGTGGAGCAGTCTCTGGAGAATTCCACTGTCCCGTCAGAGGAAGTTGGTTCCCGTGAGGAGCATTCTACCATCTTTCGCGAGAGGCGCGCGGAAAGTGCCTTAGACGTCGCGGAACGCAAGCCTGGGAATAAAGCAAGATCCACCGTGCAACACGACCCTTCCAACGAAACCATTCTAACGGATGGAGGGGTTCTAACACTAGGGTAGTGCCGTGTCCTTGGCTTGGAGAAAGTCTTCTGTGGAGGATGCAGTGCAGCGACACTGTGGCTGTTCCACCGAGAAGCTTCCGAGCCTCTCTGTGTGGAGGCATCCCTAGAGTGCCCCAGTCTTCCGTTTGAGGAAAAAGAGTGTGAAGAAAAGCGCGGCCCGCTAACATCTTGATGCCAGAAGAGAAAGCGATTTCTCCGCGAGGTGTAGAAATAGAGGACGGGTGGTTTGTCCTTAGCCATGGAATCCAGATGGCAGTGACTGCAATTTTCAGAGCCGCACAATTGTCCCGGCATGAAGCCTAGCGGCACGTCTGTGGGGCAGCATCAGGATGGTGCCCTGTAGTTCCGCTGTTGGTAACAGTCTGCTTAGAAGAGGACGTTGAAGGAAACACTTGCTTTTTGAAGACACAAGCCTTTTCCATTCTGCGAGTGTAGCCTCGAGGAAACTGCCCAAAAACAAATTCATCAACCAGAGCCTGTGGACCATGGAACTCTAACCTGCCAGCTGGATATCTGAGGGTAGAAACACTTTCATATCTGTGTGTGGAAGGGCAGGCAAGAGGCCAGGATTCGGAGGAGAGAAACTCATGCGTGGACATTGTAACTTAGAGCGAACATCAAATGAGCTCCTGTGAGAAGCCTGCAGGCCGGGAAGTGTTGAAGCGTCAGGATGAAGCCCAATCATTCCCACCGTGGAAGAAGTGTCTGCCTCAGGCACGTCTCAGCGACACCCTGGATCCTTCAATCCTATACCCTGCTAGCCTCTGTGTGTTGAAGTCTCAGGAAAGGGCAATATCAGGCCCTGGGGAAAGAGTTGTGTGGAGATAGCCACTTTCGGCCACCAACGTGGTTCCTCAAAGGGGGAAGGCTTCTAGGAAGTAGGTGTTGCCGTGTCAGGACAATGCCATCTCCGCCCATCGTCGAAAGATGACTGAGGAGGAAGGCACGTTCCAGTAATCTCTGGATTCCAGAAGAGAAAGCGATTTCTAGTGTAGGTATGAAAAGACAGGCAAGGGGCCAGTCCCTGTCTGGGAGATCCAAGTCCGTGGAGAGTACAACTTCCGAGCCACAACAAGTTTCTCCCCAAAGGAAACTTTCTAGCCCTGGGGTGGGCAAGCTTTGGCGGGCTTCCATATCCTTGCCTCTGAGAATCAGGCCTGTGGAGAAGGTCACTTCCCGGGAGCATCTACTTTCTGGAGATCCAAAGTGTGGGCACGGAGGAAGAAGGCGGGACTAAGGGGCGTGTCGCTGTCAGGGAGAAAGCAGTCCTTGGAGACGGCCACTTTCGTGAGCAACTCGTTCCCTCAAGCCAGAAGCATCCTGGCCTCTATTGATGAGAAGTAGCAGGATAAATCCTCAAACTCCGCTCTGCGAAAATTGACTGTGGGCAATGCCACTTCCCACTAACACCGTGTCTCCAGAAGAGAATTGCCATGTCCAATCCAAAAGCGGGGAGGCCTAGGAGAGGGCCCACGGCCTCACGCTCTGAAACGGGGCTGGGGACCTGCACCATTCAGGGAACCACAAGGCTCTCCAACGAGAAGCCTTCTAGCACGCATGGGTTGAGGCCTCCTAAACATGCCCCATTCTTCCCTCTGTGAAACGAGCCTCTGGGCATTGCAACTGTCCCGTAAGTGGAAGTCCTCTCCTGCCAGAATCTTTGGAGCACGTTTGTCTAGAGGCACGGGCAAAGTGCCATGCCCTTCGCTCAGATCATGAGGCCTGCGAATAAAGCATGTTTCCGTGAAGAACACGACACTTCCAAACAAACGCCTCGGAGCAGATCCGTGTGTTTTCACATGAGGAAATGCCGTATCCTCCGTTGGGCGAAGGAATGCTGGGGAGGAGGCCATTTCGGCAACATCGTAGTTTTTCGCGCCATAGAAATCCAAGCCTCGCTGTGTGCCACGATCACGAGAGGGCCATCGCATTTCCCGGGAGATACGAGACGATGGAGGATCCGGTGTGCACTCACATCTTGTTTTCCCAAGAGAAAAGCCATTTCTCATAGTTGTGTGGAAGTATAGGGAAGGGGGCTTGTCCTTAGGATGAGAAACAAGACCGTGGAGAGTGCACCTTTCAGAGCACCCCAAGCATCTCTTTTGAGAAGCCTGGATGCCCCAGTGCCTTGTCGCATCCGAAAAGTGCCTGACCTTCCCTCATTGAAAACACTCTCTTTGGAATAGAGCGTTCAAGTCCCCTCTTGCTTCCTGAAGATACAAAGCTTTTCCAAGGCAGGTGTTTGATCAGGAGGAAACAACCCTACACGGATCTCTGGAAAACAAGACGTGGGAATGGTCATCGTCACGGCCCTCTGAATGCCGGAAGATAGATCCATCTTCATTCCTGTGTGCGGAAGCATAGGCAAGGGCCTAGGACCCTATCTTTAGAAACAACTCTCTGGAGACGAGAATGTTCAGCACACCGCAGGTGTCCTGCTGGAGCGGTGTTCTAGCATGGGTGTGTGCAAGCATCGGGAGAGTTCCATCTCCTTCCGTCTGCGAGGCAAGGCTGCGTAGACGGCCACTTGGCGATAACATGTGGTTTCCAGATTTCCAAACGAGTTCCAGGAGAGGTGCGGAACGATAGGCCAGGTAACATGTCCCCCGGGTCCCAGTAACAGTTCTGGGGAAGCACAGGTCCCAGGAAACCCAAGTTCCTTCCGAGGAGATGGTTTCTAATACATAGGTCCAGAAGTCTCTGTACATTGCCTACCCTTGCTTGTGGGAGGCAAGTTGGGTGGAATGCGAATTCCACTACCATCTTGTTTCCACAAGAGGGAAATCGATTCATTCCAATATATGCGCTGGAGCCGAGGGGACAGGGGCGATGCCCTGACGCTTTGAGGGAAGAGTGTGGAACAGGCATCGTTGAGGAAACCACAAGTTTCTCAAGCGAGGAGCCTTCTAGCATTGCCGGGGTGAAACGACCGAAACATGCACGACCCTTCCCTCAGTGAATAGGCTCTAGGGAATGCCAATTTCCCCTCAGAGGAAGATTGTCCCGGTGCGAAGCTCTCTAGCGTGTTGATCTGGAGGCCAGCGGAGAGGGCCACATATACTTCGCTAAAGAAAGCTATCTGTGAAGAAAGACAGGGTCAGTGAGGGAAGCACACGTCCCACCAAACCCACTGAAACACACGGAGACGTTTTAGCCTCAGGAAAGGCCTTATCCTTGCCTTGGAGAGAATGCATTTGGGAGTACCTGTGCTGCCCCGGCGTTGGTTTGCAAAGGAGCACTTTCCTACTTTATATGTGTGGGAGTGGGCAATGTCCTTACACTTGGAGACAAGTCTGTGAAGCAGGCACCGTTCGGGGAACCACGAGGGCCTCGAGCGAGAAGCATTCCGGCCTCCATGTTCTTAAACTCCCGAAACCCGGGCTCTCTTGGCGTCTCTGAATGAATCTCTGGGGAATGCAACGTTCCCTCAGAGGAAGCATGTCCCAGCGAGACATTTTGTGGCACGTTTCTCTAGAGGTACGGGGATGTGTGGTCGCATTCAGGAGGTGCGGTGTCCTCGGCCGGGAGAAACAATTCTGTGGAGAAGGCGACTTCGGCCACAATGTGCTTTTCCAAGAAAGAAGCTTGCTTCGGCGAAAAGCATGGAAGTATCACTGTAATGCCACCTTCTTCGCTCTGAGCAGCAGGACGGTAGGCAACCCTGCTTTCCAAGCACATCTGGTTTCCAGAATGAAAAAGCCATCTCTAAGAGACGTTTCCAAGCACAGAGAAGGCGGGTCGTACTGTCCTTCAGAAACAAATGTGTGGAGAATGCCCCTTTCAGAGGACCACCATTTCACCTGCGAGAAGCTATCTACAATGTATGTTTGGAGGCATCAGGAGGGTGTCGTGTCCATCCCTCAGTGAAAACACAGTGTCGAGAACCATGTTCCAGGAACGTCTTGCTTACAGCAGGTAGCAGTTTTCTCCAGGCCCTTGTGTAATGCGGAGGACTCGGCCCTAATGGGATCTCTGAGAAACAAGGCTGCGGAGACTGGAAACTTTCCCTGCCAACTGGATATCCGAAGACGGAATCCATTTCACGTCGATGTGCGGAAGTAGACACCAGGGGCCTTGACCTGATGCCCAGAAAGGCGTCTGTGCGTAATACAACGTGGAGCGAACAACCGGAATCTTCCCGTGTAGAGTCCTGTAGCATGGACGTGTACAAGCATCTGGAGCGGGCCCTCTCGTTCCCTCGGAGATACGAGCCCGTGGCGAATGCCACGTCGAGGTCACGTCGTTTCTCCAGAGTTCTCTGCCATTTCCAGTATCGGCCTTGAAGGATAGGCAAAGGGAAATGTCCCCGTATCGGAGTCCCCAGGATGTGGAGAAAGCAGCTGCCAGGAAACCCAAGTGCCCCCGAACGAGACGCCTTCTCACACACAGGTATGGACGCCTTGGAATGTGCGATATACTTCCTTTGGAGAAGGCGACCTTCCATGAATATCGTGTTTTCAGGAGAGAAAGCTGATGTCCAGGACGTGTGTGCAAGTCTTGGGAAGGGGCAAGGTCCTTAGGGCGAGAATAGAATCTGTGGAGCAAGCCCCTTTCGGATAACCACAAGTTTCTCAAGTGTGAATCATTCTGGCTTGCATGTGTGGAGGCCATCGAAAGACGCCCTCTCCCTCTGTCTGTGGAGCAGTCTCTGGAGAATTCCACTGTCCCGTCAGAGGAAGTTGGTTCCCGTGAGGAGCATTCTACAATCTTTCGCGAGAGGCGCGCGGAAAGTGCCTTAGACGTCGCGGAACGCAAGCCTGGGAATAAAGCAAGATCCACCGTGCAACACGACCCTTCCAACGAAACCATTCTAACGGATGGAGGGGTTCTAACACTAGGGTAGTGCCGTGTCCTTGGCTTGGAGAAAGTCTTCTGTGGAGGATGCAGTGCAGCGACACTGTGGCTGTTCCACCGAGAAGCTTCCGAGCCTCTCTGTGTGGAGGCATCCCTAGAGTGCCCCAGTCTTCCGTTTGAGGAAAAAGAGTGTGAAGAAAAGCGCGGCCCGCTAACATCTTGATGCCAGAAGAGAAAGCGATTTCTCCGCGAGGTGTAGAAATAGAGGACGGGTGGTTTGTCCTTAGCCATGGAATCCAGATGGCAGTGACTGCAATTTTCAGAGCCGCACAATTGTCCCGGCATGAAGCCTAGCGGCACGTCTGTGGGGCAGCATCAGGATGGTGCCCTGTAGTTCCGCTGTTGGTAACAGTCTGCTTAGAAGAGGACGTTGAAGGAAACACTTGCTTTTTGAAGACACAAGCCTTTTCCATTCTGCGAGTGTAGCCTCGAGGAAACTGCCCAAAAACAAATTCATCAACCAGAGCCTGTGGACCATGGAACTCTAACCTGCCAGCTGGATATCTGAGGGTAGAAACACTTTCATATCTGTGTGTGGAAGGGCAGGCAAGAGGCCAGGATTCGGAGGAGAGAAACTCATGCGTGGACATTGTAACTTAGAGCGAACATCAAATGAGCTCCTGTGAGAAGCCTGCAGGCCGGGAGGTGTTGAAGCGTCAGGATGAAGCCCAATCATTCCCACCGTGGAAGAAGTGTCTGCCTCAGGCACGTCTCAGCGACACCCTGGATCCTTCAATCCTATACCCTGCTAGCCTCTGTGTGTTGAAGTCTCAGGAAAGGGCAATATCAGGCCCTGGGGAAAGAGTTGTGTGGAGATAGCCACTTTCGGCCACCAACGTGGTTCCTCAAAGGGGGAAGGCTTCTAGGAAGTAGGTGTTGCCGTGTCAGGACAATGCCATCTCCGCCCATCGTCGAAAGATGACTGAGGAGGAAGGCACGTTCCAGGAACATCTGGATTCCAGAAGAGAAAGCGATTTCTAGTGTAGGTATGAAAAGACAGGCAAGGGGCCAGTCCCTGTCTGGGAGATCCAAGTCCGTGGAGAGTACAACTTCCGAGCCACAACAAGTTTCTCCCCAAAGGAAACTTTCTAGCCCTGGGGTGGGCAAGCTTCGGCGGGCTTCCATATCCTTGCCTCTGAGAATCAGGCCTGTGGAGAAGGTCACTTCCCGGGAGCATCTACTTTCTGGAGATCCAAAGTGTGGGCACGGAGGAAGAAGGCGGGACTAAGGGGCGTGTCGCTGTCAGGGAGAAAGCAGTCGTTGGAGACGGCCACTTTCGTGAGCAACTCGTTCCCTCAAGCCAGAAGCATCCTGGCCTCTATTGATGAGAAGTAGCAGGATAATTCCTCAACCTCCGCTCTGCGAAAATAGACTGTGGGCAATGCCACTTCCCACTAACACCGTGTCTCCAGAAGAGAATTGCCATGTCCAATCCAAAAGCGGGGAGGCCTAGGAGAGGGCCCACGGCCTCACGCTCTGAAACGGGGCTGGGGACCTGCACCATTCAGGGAACCACAAGGCTCTCCAACGAGAAGCCTTCTAGCACGCATGGGTTGAGGCCTCCTAAACATGCCCCATTCTTCCCTCTGTGAAACGAGCCTCTGGGCATTGCAACTGTCCCGTAAGTGGAAGTCCTCTCCTGCCAGAATCTTTGGAGCACGTTTGTCTAGAGGCACGGGCAAAGTGCCATGCCCTACGCTCAGATCATGAGGACTGCGAATAAAGCACGTTTCCGTGAAGAACACGACACTTCCAAACAAACGCCTCGGAGGAGATCCGTGTGTTTTCACATGAGGAAATGCCGTATCCTCCGTTGGGCGAAGGAATGCTGGGGAGGAGGCCATTTCGGCAACATCGTAGTTTTTCGCGCCATAGAAATCCAAGCCTCGCTGTGTGCAACGATCACGAGAGGACCATCGCATTTCCCGGGAGATACGAGACGATGGAGGATCCGGTGTGCACTCACATCTTGTTTTCCCAAGAGAAAAGCCATTTCTCATAGTTGTGTGGAAGTATAGGGAAGGGGGCTTGTCCTTAGGATGAGAAACAAGACCGTGGAGAGTGCACCTTTCAGAGCACCCCAAGCATCTCTTTTGAGAAGCCTGGATGCCCCAGTGCCTTGTCGCATCCGAAAAGTGCCTGACCTTCCCTCATTGAAAACACTCTCTTTGGAATACAGCGTTCAAGTCCCCTCTTGCTTCCTGAAGATACAAAGCTTTTCCAAGGCAGGTGTTTGATCAGGAGGAAACAACCCTACACGGATCTCTGGAAAACAAGACGTGGGAATGGTCATCGTCACGGCCCTCTGAATGCCGGAAGATAGATCCATCTTCATTCCTGTGTGCGGAAGCATAGGCAAGGGCCTAGGACCCTATCTTTAGAAACAACTCTCTGGAGACGAGAATGTTCAGCACACCGCAGGTGTCCTGCCGGAGCGGTGTTCTAGCATGGGTGTGTGCAAGCATCGGGAGAGTTCCATCTCCTTCCGTCTGCGAGGCAAGGCTGCGTAGAAGGCCACTTGGCGATAACATGTGGTTTCCAGATTTCCAAACGAGTTCCAGGAGAGGTGCGGAACGATAGGCCAGGTAACATGTCCCCCAGGGTCCCAGTAACAGTTCTGGGGAAGCACAGGTCCCAGGAAACCCAAGTTCCTTCCGAGGAGATGGTTTCTAATACATAGGTCTAGAAGTCTCTGTACATTGCCTACCCTTGCTTGTGGGAGGCAAGTTGGGTGGAATGCGAATTCCACTACCATCTTGTTTCCACAAGAGGGAAATCGATTCATTCCAATATATGCGCTGGAGCCGAGGGGACAGGGGCGATGCCCTGACGCTTTGAGGGAAGAGTGTGGAACAGGCATCGTTGAGGAAACCACAAGTTTCTCAAGCGAGGAGCCTTCTAGCATTGCCGGGGTGAAACGACCGAAACATGCACGACCCTTCCCTCAGTGAATAGGCTCTAGGGAATGCCAATTTCGCCTCAGAGGAAGATTGTCCCGGTGCGAAGCTCTCTAGCGTGTTGGTCTGGAGGCCAGCGGAGAGGGCCACATATACTTCGCTAAAGAAAGCTATCTGTGAAGAAAGACAGGGTCAGTGAGGGAAGCACACGTCCCACCAAACCCACTGAAACACACGGAGACGTTTTAGCCTAAGGAAAGGCCTTATCCTTGCCTTGGAGAGAATGCATTTGGGAGTACCTGTGCTGCCCCGGCGTTGCTTTGCAAAGGAGCACTTTCCTACCTTATATGTGTGGGAGTGGGCAATGTCCTTACACTTGGAGACAAGTCTGTGAAGCAGGCACCGTTCGGGGAACCACGAGGGCCTCGAGCGAGAAGCATTCTGGCCTCCATGTTCTTAAACTCCCGAAACCCGGGCTCTCTTGGCGTCTCTGAATAAATCTCTGGGGAATGCAACGTTCCCTCAGAGGAAGCATGTCCCAGCGAGACATTTTGTGGCACGTTTCTCTAGAGGTACGGGGATGTGTGGTCGCATTCAGGAGGTGCGGTGTCCTCGGCCGGGAGAAACAATTCTGTGGAGAAGGCGACTTCGGCCACAATGTGCTTTTCCAAGAAAGAAGCTTGCTTCGGCGAAAAGCATGGAAGTATCACTGTAATGCCACCTTCTTCGCTCTGAGCAGCAGGACGGTAGGCAACCCTGCTTTCCAAGCACATCTGGTTTCCAGAATGAAAAAGCCATCTCTAAGAGACGTTTCCAAGCACAGAGAAGGCGGGTCGTACTGTCCTTCAGAAACAAATGTGTGGAGAATGCCCCTTTCAGAGGACCACCATTTCACCTGCGAGAAGCCTTCTACAATGTATGTTTGGAGGCATCAGGAGGGTGTCGTGTCCATCCCTCAGTGAAAACACAGTGTCGAGAACCATGTTCCAGGAACGTCTTGCTTACAGCAGGTAGCAGTTTTCTCCAGGCCCTTGTGTAATGCGGAGGACTCGGCCCTAATGGGATCTCGGAGAAACAAGGCTGCGGAGACTGGAAACTTTCCCTGCCAACTGGATATCCGAAGACGGAATCCATTTCACGTCGATGTGCGGAAGTAGACGCCAGGGGCCTTGACCTGATGCCCAGAAAGGCGTCTGTGCGTAATACAACGTGGAGCGAACAACCGGAATCTTCCCGTGTAGAGTCCTGTAGCATGGACGTGTACAAGCATCTGGAGCGGGCCCTCTCGTTCCCTCGGAGATACGAGCCCGTGGCGAATGCCACGTCGAGGTCACGTCGTTTCTCCAGAGTTCTCTGCCATTTCCAGTATCGGCCTTGAAGGATAGGCAAAGGGAAATGTCCCCGTATCGGAGTCCCCAGGATGTGGAGAAAGCAGCTGCCAGGAAACCCAAGTGCCCCCGAACGAGACGCCTTCTCACACACAGGTATGGACGCCTTGGAATGTGCGATATACTTCCTTTGGAGAAGGCGACCTTCCATGAATATCGTGTTTTCAGGAGAGAAAGCTGATGTCCAGGACGTGTGTGCAAGTCTTGGGAAGGGGCAAGGTCCTTAGGGCGAGCATAGTATCTGTGGAGCAAGCCCCTTTCGGATAACCACAAGTTTCTCAAGTGTGAATCATTCTGGCTTGCATGTGTGGAGGCCATCGAAAGACGCCCTCTCCCTCTGTCTGTGGAGCAGTCTCTGGAGAATTCCACTGTCCCGTCAGAGGAAGTTGGTTCCCGTGAGGAGCATTCTACCATCTTTCGCGAGAGGCGCGCGGAAAGTGCCTTAGACGTCGCGGAACGCAAGCCTGGGAATAAAGCAAGATCCACCGTGCAACACGACCCTTCCAACGAAACCATTCTAACGGATGGAGGGGTTCTAACACTAGGGTAGTGCCGTGTCCTTGGCTTGGAGAAAGTCTTCTGTGGAGGATGCAGTGCAGCGACACTGTGGCTGTTCCACCGAGAAGCTTCCGAGCCTCTCTGTGTGGAGGCATCCCTAGAGTGCCCCAGTCTTCCGTTTGAGGAAAAAGAGTGTGAAGAAAAGCGCGGCCCGCTAACATCTTGATGCCAGAAGAGAAAGCGATTTCTCCGCGAGGTGTAGAAATAGAGGACGGGTGGTTTGTCCTTAGCCATGGAATCCAGATGGCAGTGACTGCAATTTTCAGAGCCGCACAATTGTCCCGGCATGAAGCCTAGCGGCACGTCTGTGGGGCAGCATCAGGATGGTGCCCTGTAGTTCCGCTGTTGGTAACAGTCTGCTTAGAAGAGGACGTTGAAGGAAACACTTGCTTTTTGAAGACACAAGCCTTTTCCATTCTGCGAGTGTAGCCTCGAGGAAACTGCCCAAAAACAAATTCATCAACCAGAGCCTGTGGACCATGGAACTCTAACCTGCCAGCTGGATATCTGAGGGTAGAAACACTTTCATATCTGTGTGTGGAAGGGCAGGCAAGAGGCCAGGATTCGGAGGAGAGAAACTCATGCGTGGACATTGTAACTTAGAGCGAACATCAAATGAGCTCCTGTGAGAAGCCTGCAGGCCGGGAGGTGTTGAAGCGTCAGGATGAAGCCCAATCATTCCCACCGTGGAAGAAGTGTCTGCCTCAGGCACGTCTCAGCGACACCCTGGATCCTTCAATCCTATACCCTGCTAGCCTCTGTGTGTTGAAGTCTCAGGAAAGGGCAATATCAGGCCCTGGGGAAAGAGTTGTGTGGAGATAGCCACTTTCGGCCACCAACGTGGTTCCTCAAAGGGGGAAGGCTTCTAGGAAGTAGGTGTTGCCGTGTCAGGACAATGCCATCTCCGCCCATCGTCGAAAGATGACTGAGGAGGAAGGCACGTTCCAGGAACATCTGGATTCCAGAAGAGAAAGCGATTTCTAGTGTAGGTATGAAAAGACAGGCAAGGGGCCAGTCCCTGTCTGGGAGATCCAAGTCCGTGGAGAGTACAACTTCCGAGCCACAACAAGTTTCTCCCCAAAGGAAACTTTCTAGCCCTGGGGTGGGCAAGCTTCGGCGGGCTTCCATATCCTTGCCTCTGAGAATCAGGCCTGTGGAGAAGGTCACTTCCCGGGAGCATCTACTTTCTGGAGATCCAAAGTGTGGGCACGGAGGAAGAAGGCGGGACTAAGGGGCGTGTCGCTGTCAGGGAGAAAGCAGTCGTTGGAGACGGCCACTTTCGTGAGCAACTCGTTCCCTCAAGCCAGAAGCATCCTGGCCTCTATTGATGAGAAGTAGCAGGATAATTCCTCAACCTCCGCTCTGCGAAAATAGACTGTGGGCAATGCCACTTCCCACTAACACCGTGTCTCCAGAAGAGAATTGCCATGTCCAATCCAAAAGCGGGGAGGCCTAGGAGAGGGCCCACGGCCTCACGCTCTGAAACGGGGCTGGGGACCTGCACCATTCAGGGAACCACAAGGCTCTCCAACGAGAAGCCTTCTAGCACGCATGGGTTGAGGCCTCCTAAACATGCCCCATTCTTCCCTCTGTGAAACGAGCCTCTGGGCATTGCAACTGTCCCGTAAGTGGAAGTCCTCTCCTGCCAGAATCTTTGGAGCACGTTTGTCTAGAGGCACGGGCAAAGTGCCATGCCCTACGCTCAGATCATGAGGACTGCGAATAAAGCACGTTTCCGTGAAGAACACGACACTTCCAAACAAACGCCTCGGAGGAGATCCGTGTGTTTTCACATGAGGAAATGCCGTATCCTCCGTTGGGCGAAGGAATGCTGGGGAGGAGGCCATTTCGGCAACATCGTAGTTTTTCGCGCCATAGAAATCCAAGCCTCGCTGTGTGCAACGATCACGAGAGGACCATCGCATTTCCCGGGAGATACGAGACGATGGAGGATCCGGTGTGCACTCACATCTTGTTTTCCCAAGAGAAAAGCCATTTCTCATAGTTGTGTGGAAGTATAGGGAAGGGGGCTTGTCCTTAGGATGAGAAACAAGACCGTGGAGAGTGCACCTTTCAGAGCACCCCAAGCATCTCTTTTGAGAAGCCTGGATGCCCCAGTGCCTTGTCGCATCCGAAAAGTGCCTGACCTTCCCTCATTGAAAACACTCTCTTTGGAATACAGCGTTCAAGTCCCCTCTTGCTTCCTGAAGATACAAAGCTTTTCCAAGGCAGGTGTTTGATCAGGAGGAAACAACCCTACACGGATCTCTGGAAAACAAGACGTGGGAATGGTCATCGTCACGGCCCTCTGAATGCCGGAAGATAGATCCATCTTCATTCCTGTGTGCGGAAGCATAGGCAAGGGCCTAGGACCCTATCTTTAGAAACAACTCTCTGGAGACGAGAATGTTCAGCACACCGCAGGTGTCCTGCCGGAGCGGTGTTCTAGCATGGGTGTGTGCAAGCATCGGGAGAGTTCCATCTCCTTCCGTCTGCGAGGCAAGGCTGCGTAGAAGGCCACTTGGCGATAACATGTGGTTTCCAGATTTCCAAACGAGTTCCAGGAGAGGTGCGGAACGATAGGCCAGGTAACATGTCCCCCAGGGTCCCAGTAACAGTTCTGGGGAAGCACAGGTCCCAGGAAACCCAAGTTCCTTCCGAGGAGATGGTTTCTAATACATAGGTCCAGAAGTCTCTGTACATTGCCTACCCTTGCTTGTGGGAGGCAAGTTGGGTGGAATGCGAATTCCACTACCATCTTGTTTCCACAAGAGGGAAATCGATTCATTCCAATATATGCGCTGGAGCCGAGGGGACAGGGGCGATGCCCTGACGCTTTGAGGGAAGAGTGTGGAACAGGCATCGTTGAGGAAACCACAAGTTTCTCAAGCGAGGAGCCTTCTAGCATTGCCGGGGTGAAACGACCGAAACATGCACGACCCTTCCCTCAGTGAATAGGCTCTAGGGAATGCCAATTTCGCCTCAGAGGAAGATTGTCCCGGTGCGAAGCTCTCTAGCGTGTTGGTCTGGAGGCCAGCGGAGAGGGCCACATATACTTCGCTAAAGAAAGCTATCTGTGAAGAAAGACAGGGTCAGTGAGGGAAGCACACGTCCCACCAAACCCACTGAAACACACGGAGACGTTTTAGCCTAAGGAAAGGCCTTATCCTTGCCTTGGAGAGAATGCATTTGGGAGTACCTGTGCTGCCCCGGCGTTGCTTTGCAAAGGAGCACTTTCCTACCTTATATGTGTGGGAGTGGGCAATGTCCTTACACTTGGAGACAAGTCTGTGAAGCAGGCACCGTTCGGGGAACCACGAGGGCCTCGAGCGAGAAGCATTCTGGCCTCCATGTTCTTAAACTCCCGAAACCCGGGCTCTCTTGGCGTCTCTGAATAAATCTCTGGGGAATGCAACGTTCCCTCAGAGGAAGCATGTCCCAGCGAGACATTTTGTGGCACGTTTCTCTAGAGGTACGGGGATGTGTGGTCGCATTCAGGAGGTGCGGTGTCCTCGGCCGGGAGAAACAATTCTGTGGAGAAGGCGACTTCGGCCACAATGTGCTTTTCCAAGAAAGAAGCTTGCTTCGGCGAAAAGCATGGAAGTATCACTGTAATGCCACCTTCTTCGCTCTGAGCAGCAGGACGGTAGGCAACCCTGCTTTCCAAGCACATCTGGTTTCCAGAATGAAAAAGCCATCTCTAAGAGACGTTTCCAAGCACAGAGAAGGCGGGTCGTACTGTCCTTCAGAAACAAATGTGTGGAGAATGCCCCTTTCAGAGGACCACCATTTCACCTGCGAGAAGCCTTCTACAATGTATGTTTGGAGGCATCAGGAGGGTGTCGTGTCCATCCCTCAGTGAAAACACAGTGTCGAGAACCATGTTCCAGGAACGTCTTGCTTACAGCAGGTAGCAGTTTTCTCCAGGCCCTTGTGTAATGCGGAGGACTCGGCCCTAATGGGATCTCGGAGAAACAAGGCTGCGGAGACTGGAAACTTTCCCTGCCAACTGGATATCCGAAGACGGAATCCATTTCACGTCGATGTGCGGAAGTAGACGCCAGGGGCCTTGACCTGATGCCCAGAAAGGCGTCTGTGCGTAATACAACGTGGAGCGAACAACCGGAATCTTCCCGTGTAGAGTCCTGTAGCATGGACGTGTACAAGCATCTGGAGCGGGCCCTCTCGTTCCCTCGGAGATACGAGCCCGTGGCGAATGCCACGTCGAGGTCACGTCGTTTCTCCAGAGTTCTCTGCCATTTCCAGTATCGGCCTTGAAGGATAGGCAAAGGGAAATGTCCCCGTATCGGAGTCCCCACGATGTGGAGAAAGCAGCTGCCAGGAAACCCAAGTGCCCCCGAACGAGACGCCTTCTCACACACAGGTATGGACGCCTTGGAATGTGCGATATACTTCCTTCGGAGAAGGCGACCTTCCATGAATATCGTGTTTTCAGGAGAGAAAGCTGATGTCCAGGACGTGTGTGCAAGTCTTGGGAAGGGGCAAGGTCCTTAGGGCGAGCATAGAATCTGTGGAGCAAGCCCCTTTCGGATAACCACAAGTTTCTCAAGTGTGAATCATTCTGGCTTGCATGTGTGGAGGCCATCGAAAGACGCCCTCTCCCTCTGTCTGTGGAGCAGTCTCTGGAGAATTCCACTGTCCCGTCAGAGGAAGTTGGTTCCCGTGAGGAGCATTCTACCATCTTTCGCGAGAGGCGCGCGGAAAGTGCCTTAGACGTCGCGGAACGCAAGCCTGGGAATAAAGCAAGATCCACCGTGCAACACGACCCTTCCAACGAAACCATTCTAACGGATGGAGGGGTTCTAACACTAGGGTAGTGCCGTGTCCTTGGCTTGGAGAAAGTCTTCTGTGGAGGATGCAGTGCAGCGACACTGTGGCTGTTCCACCGAGAAGCTTCCGAGCCTCTCTGTGTGGAGGCATCCCTAGAGTGCCCCAGTCTTCCGTTTGAGGAAAAAGAGTGTGAAGAAAAGCGCGGCCCGCTAACATCTTGATGCCAGAAGAGAAAGCGATTTCTCCGCGAGGTGTAGAAATAGAGGACGGGTGGTTTGTCCTTAGCCATGGAATCCAGATGGCAGTGACTGCAATTTTCAGAGCCGCACAATTGTCCCGGCATGAAGCCTAGCGGCACGTCTGTGGGGCAGCATCAGGATGGTGCCCTGTAGTTCCGCTGTTGGTAACAGTCTGCTTAGAAGAGGACGTTGAAGGAAACACTTGCTTTTTGAAGACACAAGCCTTTTCCATTCTGCGAGTGTAGCCTCGAGGAAACTGCCCAAAAACAAATTCATCAACCAGAGCCTGTGGACCATGGAACTCTAACCTGCCAGCTGGATATCTGAGGGTAGAAACACTTTCATATCTGTGTGTGGAAGGGCAGGCAAGAGGCCAGGATTCGGAGGAGAGAAACTCATGCGTGGACATTGTAACTTAGAGCGAACATCAAATGAGCTCCTGTGAGAAGCCTGCAGGCCGGGAAGTGTTGAAGCGTCAGGATGAAGCCCAATCATTCCCACCGTGGAAGAAGTGTCTGCCTCAGGCACGTCTCAGCGACACCCTGGATCCTTCAATCCTATACCCTGCTAGCCTCTGTGTGTTGAAGTCTCAGGAAAGGGCAATATCAGGCCCTGGGGAAAGAGTTGTGTGGAGATAGCCACTTTCGGCCACCAACGTGGTTCCTCAAAGGGGGAAGGCTTCTAGGAAGTAGGTGTTGCCGTGTCAGGACAATGCCATCTCCGCCCATCGTCGAAAGATGACTGAGGAGGAAGGCACGTTCCAGTAATCTCTGGATTCCAGAAGAGAAAGCGATTTCTAGTGTAGGTATGAAAAGACAGGCAAGGGGCCAGTCCCTGTCTGGGAGATCCAAGTCCGTGGAGAGTACAACTTCCGAGCCACAACAAGTTTCTCCCCAAAGGAAACTTTCTAGCCCTGGGGTGGGCAAGCTTTGGCGGGCTTCCATATCCTTGCCTCTGAGAATCAGGCCTGTGGAGAAGGTCACTTCCCGGGAGCATCTACTTTCTGGAGATCCAAAGTGTGGGCACGGAGGAAGAAGGCGGGACTAAGGGGCGTGTCGCTGTCAGGGAGAAAGCAGTCCTTGGAGACGGCCACTTTCGTGAGCAACTCGTTCCCTCAAGCCAGAAGCATCCTGGCCTCTATTGATGAGAAGTAGCAGGATAAATCCTCAAACTCCGCTCTGCGAAAATTGACTGTGGGCAATGCCACTTCCCACTAACACCGTGTCTCCAGAAGAGAATTGCCATGTCCAATCCAAAAGCGGGGAGGCCTAGGAGAGGGCCCACGGCCTCACGCTCTGAAACGGGGCTGGGGACCTGCACCATTCAGGGAACCACAAGGCTCTCCAACGAGAAGCCTTCTAGCACGCATGGGTTGAGGCCTCCTAAACATGCCCCATTCTTCCCTCTGTGAAACGAGCCTCTGGGCATTGCAACTGTCCCGTAAGTGGAAGTCCTCTCCTGCCAGAATCTTTGGAGCACGTTTGTCTAGAGGCACGGGCAAAGTGCCATGCCCTTCGCTCAGATCATGAGGCCTGCGAATAAAGCATGTTTCCGTGAAGAACACGACACTTCCAAACAAACGCCTCGGAGCAGATCCGTGTGTTTTCACATGAGGAAATGCCGTATCCTCCGTTGGGCGAAGGAATGCTGGGGAGGAGGCCATTTCGGCAACATCGTAGTTTTTCGCGCCATAGAAATCCAAGCCTCGCTGTGTGCCACGATCACGAGAGGGCCATCGCATTTCCCGGGAGATACGAGACGATGGAGGATCCGGTGTGCACTCACATCTTGTTTTCCCAAGAGAAAAGCCATTTCTCATAGTTGTGTGGAAGTATAGGGAAGGGGGCTTGTCCTTAGGATGAGAAACAAGACCGTGGAGAGTGCACCTTTCAGAGCACCCCAAGCATCTCTTTTGAGAAGCCTGGATGCCCCAGTGCCTTGTCGCATCCGAAAAGTGCCTGACCTTCCCTCATTGAAAACACTCTCTTTGGAATAGAGCGTTCAAGTCCCCTCTTGCTTCCTGAAGATACAAAGCTTTTCCAAGGCAGGTGTTTGATCAGGAGGAAACAACCCTACACGGATCTCTGGAAAACAAGACGTGGGAATGGTCATCGTCACGGCCCTCTGAATGCCGGAAGATAGATCCATCTTCATTCCTGTGTGCGGAAGCATAGGCAAGGGCCTAGGACCCTATCTTTAGAAACAACTCTCTGGAGACGAGAATGTTCAGCACACCGCAGGTGTCCTGCTGGAGCGGTGTTCTAGCATGGGTGTGTGCAAGCATCGGGAGAGTTCCATCTCCTTCCGTCTGCGAGGCAAGGCTGCGTAGACGGCCACTTGGCGATAACATGTGGTTTCCAGATTTCCAAACGAGTTCCAGGAGAGGTGCGGAACGATAGGCCAGGTAACATGTCCCCCGGGTCCCAGTAACAGTTCTGGGGAAGCACAGGTCCCAGGAAACCCAAGTTCCTTCCGAGGAGATGGTTTCTAATACATAGGTCCAGAAGTCTCTGTACATTGCCTACCCTTGCTTGTGGGAGGCAAGTTGGGTGGAATGCGAATTCCACTACCATCTTGTTTCCACAAGAGGGAAATCGATTCATTCCAATATATGCGCTGGAGCCGAGGGGACAGGGGCGATGCCCTGACGCTTTGAGGGAAGAGTGTGGAACAGGCATCGTTGAGGAAACCACAAGTTTCTCAAGCGAGGAGCCTTCTAGCATTGCCGGGGTGAAACGACCGAAACATGCACGACCCTTCCCTCAGTGAATAGGCTCTAGGGAATGCCAATTTCCCCTCAGAGGAAGATTGTCCCGGTGCGAAGCTCTCTAGCGTGTTGATCTGGAGGCCAGCGGAGAGGGCCACATATACTTCGCTAAAGAAAGCTATCTGTGAAGAAAGACAGGGTCAGTGAGGGAAGCACACGTCCCACCAAACCCACTGAAACACACGGAGACGTTTTAGCCTCAGGAAAGGCCTTATCCTTGCCTTGGAGAGAATGCATTTGGGAGTACCTGTGCTGCCCCGGCGTTGGTTTGCAAAGGAGCACTTTCCTACTTTATATGTGTGGGAGTGGGCAATGTCCTTACACTTGGAGACAAGTCTGTGAAGCAGGCACCGTTCGGGGAACCACGAGGGCCTCGAGCGAGAAGCATTCCGGCCTCCATGTTCTTAAACTCCCGAAACCCGGGCTCTCTTGGCGTCTCTGAATGAATCTCTGGGGAATGCAACGTTCCCTCAGAGGAAGCATGTCCCAGCGAGACATTTTGTGGCACGTTTCTCTAGAGGTACGGGGATGTGTGGTCGCATTCAGGAGGTGCGGTGTCCTCGGCCGGGAGAAACAATTCTGTGGAGAAGGCGACTTCGGCCACAATGTGCTTTTCCAAGAAAGAAGCTTGCTTCGGCGAAAAGCATGGAAGTATCACTGTAATGCCACCTTCTTCGCTCTGAGCAGCAGGACGGTAGGCAACCCTGCTTTCCAAGCACATCTGGTTTCCAGAATGAAAAAGCCATCTCTAAGAGACGTTTCCAAGCACAGAGAAGGCGGGTCGTACTGTCCTTCAGAAACAAATGTGTGGAGAATGCCCCTTTCAGAGGACCACCATTTCACCTGCGAGAAGCTATCTACAATGTATGTTTGGAGGCATCAGGAGGGTGTCGTGTCCATCCCTCAGTGAAAACACAGTGTCGAGAACCATGTTCCAGGAACGTCTTGCTTACAGCAGGTAGCAGTTTTCTCCAGGCCCTTGTGTAATGCGGAGGACTCGGCCCTAATGGGATCTCTGAGAAACAAGGCTGCGGAGACTGGAAACTTTCCCTGCCAACTGGATATCCGAAGACGGAATCCATTTCACGTCGATGTGCGGAAGTAGACACCAGGGGCCTTGACCTGATGCCCAGAAAGGCGTCTGTGCGTAATACAACGTGGAGCGAACAACCGGAATCTTCCCGTGTAGAGTCCTGTAGCATGGACGTGTACAAGCATCTGGAGCGGGCCCTCTCGTTCCCTCGGAGATACGAGCCCGTGGCGAATGCCACGTCGAGGTCACGTCGTTTCTCAAGAGTTCTCTGCCATTTCCAGTATCGGCCTTGAAGGATAGGCAAAGGGAAATGTCCCCGTATCGGAGTCCCCAGGATGTGGAGAAAGCAGCTGCCAGGAAACCCAAGTGCCCCCGAACGAGACGCCTTCTCACACACAGGTATGGACGCCTTGGAATGTGCGATATACTTCCTTTGGAGAAGGCGACCTTCCATGAATATCGTGTTTTCAGGAGAGAAAGCTGATGTCCAGGACGTGTGTGCAAGTCTTGGGAAGGGGCAAGGTCCTTAGGGCGAGAATAGAATCTGTGGAGCAAGCCCCTTTCGGATAACCACAAGTTTCTCAAGTGTGAATCATTCTGGCTTGCATGTGTGGAGGCCATCGAAAGACGCCCTCTCCCTCTGTCTGTGGAGCAGTCTCTGGAGAATTCCACTGTCCCGTCAGAGGAAGTTGGTTCCCGTGAGGAGCATTCTACAATCTTTCGCGAGAGGCGCGCGGAAAGTGCCTTAGACGTCGCGGAACGCAAGCCTGGGAATAAAGCAAGATCCACCGTGCAACACGACCCTTCCAACGAAACCATTCTAACGGATGGAGGGGTTCTAACACTAGGGTAGTGCCGTGTCCTTGGCTTGGAGAAAGTCTTCTGTGGAGGATGCAGTGCAGCGACACTGTGGCTGTTCCACCGAGAAGCTTCCGAGCCTCTCTGTGTGGAGGCATCCCTAGAGTGCCCCAGTCTTCCGTTTGAGGAAAAAGAGTGTGAAGAAAAGCGCGGCCCGCTAACATCTTGATGCCAGAAGAGAAAGCGATTTCTCCGCGAGGTGTAGAAATAGAGGACGGGTGGTTTGTCCTTAGCCATGGAATCCAGATGGCAGTGACTGCAATTTTCAGAGCCGCACAATTGTCCCGGCATGAAGCCTAGCGGCACGTCTGTGGGGCAGCATCAGGATGGTGCCCTGTAGTTCCGCTGTTGGTAACAGTCTGCTTAGAAGAGGACGTTGAAGGAAACACTTGCTTTTTGAAGACACAAGCCTTTTCCATTCTGCGAGTGTAGCCTCGAGGAAACTGCCCAAAAACAAATTCATCAACCAGAGCCTGTGGACCATGGAACTCTAACCTGCCAGCTGGATATCTGAGGGTAGAAACACTTTCATATCTGTGTGTGGAAGGGCAGGCAAGAGGCCAGGATTCGGAGGAGAGAAACTCATGCGTGGACATTGTAACTTAGAGCGAACATCAAATGAGCTCCTGTGAGAAGCCTGCAGGCCGGGAGGTGTTGAAGCGTCAGGATGAAGCCCAATCATTCCCACCGTGGAAGAAGTGTCTGCCTCAGGCACGTCTCAGCGACACCCTGGATCCTTCAATCCTATACCCTGCTAGCCTCTGTGTGTTGAAGTCTCAGGAAAGGGCAATATCAGGCCCTGGGGAAAGAGTTGTGTGGAGATAGCCACTTTCGGCCACCAACGTGGTTCCTCAAAGGGGGAAGGCTTCTAGGAAGTAGGTGTTGCCGTGTCAGGACAATGCCATCTCCGCCCATCGTCGAAAGATGACTGAGGAGGAAGGCACGTTCCAGGAACATCTGGATTCCAGAAGAGAAAGCGATTTCTAGTGTAGGTATGAAAAGACAGGCAAGGGGCCAGTCCCTGTCTGGGAGATCCAAGTCCGTGGAGAGTACAACTTCCGAGCCACAACAAGTTTCTCCCCAAAGGAAACTTTCTAGCCCTGGGGTGGGCAAGCTTCGGCGGGCTTCCATATCCTTGCCTCTGAGAATCAGGCCTGTGGAGAAGGTCACTTCCCGGGAGCATCTACTTTCTGGAGATCCAAAGTGTGGGCACGGAGGAAGAAGGCGGGACTAAGGGGCGTGTCGCTGTCAGGGAGAAAGCAGTCGTTGGAGACGGCCACTTTCGTGAGCAACTCGTTCCCTCAAGCCAGAAGCATCCTGGCCTCTATTGATGAGAAGTAGCAGGATAATTCCTCAACCTCCGCTCTGCGAAAATAGACTGTGGGCAATGCCACTTCCCACTAACACCGTGTCTCCAGAAGAGAATTGCCATGTCCAATCCAAAAGCGGGGAGGCCTAGGAGAGGGCCCACGGCCTCACGCTCTGAAACGGGGCTGGGGACCTGCACCATTCAGGGAACCACAAGGCTCTCCAACGAGAAGCCTTCTAGCACGCATGGGTTGAGGCCTCCTAAACATGCCCCATTCTTCCCTCTGTGAAACGAGCCTCTGGGCATTGCAACTGTCCCGTAAGTGGAAGTCCTCTCCTGCCAGAATCTTTGGAGCACGTTTGTCTAGAGGCACGGGCAAAGTGCCATGCCCTACGCTCAGATCATGAGGACTGCGAATAAAGCACGTTTCCGTGAAGAACACGACACTTCCAAACAAACGCCTCGGAGGAGATCCGTGTGTTTTCACATGAGGAAATGCCGTATCCTCCGTTGGGCGAAGGAATGCTGGGGAGGAGGCCATTTCGGCAACATCGTAGTTTTTCGCGCCATAGAAATCCAAGCCTCGCTGTGTGCAACGATCACGAGAGGACCATCGCATTTCCCGGGAGATACGAGACGATGGAGGATCCGGTGTGCACTCACATCTTGTTTTCCCAAGAGAAAAGCCATTTCTCATAGTTGTGTGGAAGTATAGGGAAGGGGGCTTGTCCTTAGGATGAGAAACAAGACCGTGGAGAGTGCACCTTTCAGAGCACCCCAAGCATCTCTTTTGAGAAGCCTGGATGCCCCAGTGCCTTGTCGCATCCGAAAAGTGCCTGACCTTCCCTCATTGAAAACACTCTCTTTGGAATACAGCGTTCAAGTCCCCTCTTGCTTCCTGAAGATACAAAGCTTTTCCAAGGCAGGTGTTTGATCAGGAGGAAACAACCCTACACGGATCTCTGGAAAACAAGACGTGGGAATGGTCATCGTCACGGCCCTCTGAATGCCGGAAGATAGATCCATCTTCATTCCTGTGTGCGGAAGCATAGGCAAGGGCCTAGGACCCTATCTTTAGAAACAACTCTCTGGAGACGAGAATGTTCAGCACACCGCAGGTGTCCTGCCGGAGCGGTGTTCTAGCATGGGTGTGTGCAAGCATCGGGAGAGTTCCATCTCCTTCCGTCTGCGAGGCAAGGCTGCGTAGAAGGCCACTTGGCGATAACATGTGGTTTCCAGATTTCCAAACGAGTTCCAGGAGAGGTGCGGAACGATAGGCCAGGTAACATGTCCCCCAGGGTCCCAGTAACAGTTCTGGGGAAGCACAGGTCCCAGGAAACCCAAGTTCCTTCCGAGGAGATGGTTTCTAATACATAGGTCTAGAAGTCTCTGTACATTGCCTACCCTTGCTTGTGGGAGGCAAGTTGGGTGGAATGCGAATTCCACTACCATCTTGTTTCCACAAGAGGGAAATCGATTCATTCCAATATATGCGCTGGAGCCGAGGGGACAGGGGCGATGCCCTGACGCTTTGAGGGAAGAGTGTGGAACAGGCATCGTTGAGGAAACCACAAGTTTCTCAAGCGAGGAGCCTTCTAGCATTGCCGGGGTGAAACGACCGAAACATGCACGACCCTTCCCTCAGTGAATAGGCTCTAGGGAATGCCAATTTCGCCTCAGAGGAAGATTGTCCCGGTGCGAAGCTCTCTAGCGTGTTGGTCTGGAGGCCAGCGGAGAGGGCCACATATACTTCGCTAAAGAAAGCTATCTGTGAAGAAAGACAGGGTCAGTGAGGGAAGCACACGTCCCACCAAACCCACTGAAACACACGGAGACGTTTTAGCCTAAGGAAAGGCCTTATCCTTGCCTTGGAGAGAATGCATTTGGGAGTACCTGTGCTGCCCCGGCGTTGCTTTGCAAAGGAGCACTTTCCTACCTTATATGTGTGGGAGTGGGCAATGTCCTTACACTTGGAGACAAGTCTGTGAAGCAGGCACCGTTCGGGGAACCACGAGGGCCTCGAGCGAGAAGCATTCTGGCCTCCATGTTCTTAAACTCCCGAAACCCGGGCTCTCTTGGCGTCTCTGAATAAATCTCTGGGGAATGCAACGTTCCCTCAGAGGAAGCATGTCCCAGCGAGACATTTTGTGGCACGTTTCTCTAGAGGTACGGGGATGTGTGGTCGCATTCAGGAGGTGCGGTGTCCTCGGCCGGGAGAAACAATTCTGTGGAGAAGGCGACTTCGGCCACAATGTGCTTTTCCAAGAAAGAAGCTTGCTTCGGCGAAAAGCATGGAAGTATCACTGTAATGCCACCTTCTTCGCTCTGAGCAGCAGGACGGTAGGCAACCCTGCTTTCCAAGCACATCTGGTTTCCAGAATGAAAAAGCCATCTCTAAGAGACGTTTCCAAGCACAGAGAAGGCGGGTCGTACTGTCCTTCAGAAACAAATGTGTGGAGAATGCCCCTTTCAGAGGACCACCATTTCACCTGCGAGAAGCCTTCTACAATGTATGTTTGGAGGCATCAGGAGGGTGTCGTGTCCATCCCTCAGTGAAAACACAGTGTCGAGAACCATGTTCCAGGAACGTCTTGCTTACAGCAGGTAGCAGTTTTCTCCAGGCCCTTGTGTAATGCGGAGGACTCGGCCCTAATGGGATCTCGGAGAAACAAGGCTGCGGAGACTGGAAACTTTCCCTGCCAACTGGATATCCGAAGACGGAATCCATTTCACGTCGATGTGCGGAAGTAGACGCCAGGGGCCTTGACCTGATGCCCAGAAAGGCGTCTGTGCGTAATACAACGTGGAGCGAACAACCGGAATCTTCCCGTGTAGAGTCCTGTAGCATGGACGTGTACAAGCATCTGGAGCGGGCCCTCTCGTTCCCTCGGAGATACGAGCCCGTGGCGAATGCCACGTCGAGGTCACGTCGTTTCTCCAGAGTTCTCTGCCATTTCCAGTATCGGCCTTGAAGGATAGGCAAAGGGAAATGTCCCCGTATCGGAGTCCCCAGGATGTGGAGAAAGCAGCTGCCAGGAAACCCAAGTGCCCCCGAACGAGACGCCTTCTCACACACAGGTATGGACGCCTTGGAATGTGCGATATACTTCCTTTGGAGAAGGCGACCTTCCATGAATATCGTGTTTTCAGGAGAGAAAGCTGATGTCCAGGACGTGTGTGCAAGTCTTGGGAAGGGGCAAGGTCCTTAGGGCGAGCATAGTATCTGTGGAGCAAGCCCCTTTCGGATAACCACAAGTTTCTCAAGTGTGAATCATTCTGGCTTGCATGTGTGGAGGCCATCGAAAGACGCCCTCTCCCTCTGTCTGTGGAGCAGTCTCTGGAGAATTCCACTGTCCCGTCAGAGGAAGTTGGTTCCCGTGAGGAGCATTCTACCATCTTTCGCGAGAGGCGCGCGGAAAGTGCCTTAGACGTCGCGGAACGCAAGCCTGGGAATAAAGCAAGATCCACCGTGCAACACGACCCTTCCAACGAAACCATTCTAACGGGTGGAGGGGTTCTAACACTAGGGTAGTGCCGTGTCCTTGGCTTGGAGAAAGTCTTCTGTGGAGGATGCAGTGCAGCGACACTGTGGCTGTTCCACCGAGAAGCTTCCGAGCCTCTCTGTGTGGAGGCATCCCTAGAGTGCCCCAGTCTTCCGTTTGAGGAAAAAGAGTGTGAAGAAAAGCGCGGCCCGCTAACATCTTGATGCCAGAAGAGAAAGCGATTTCTCCGCGAGGTGTAGAAATAGAGGACGGGTGGTTTGTCCTTAGCCATGGAATCCAGATGGCAGTGACTGCAATTTTCAGAGCCGCACAATTGTCCCGGCATGAAGCCTAGCGGCACGTCTGTGGGGCAGCATCAGGATGGTGCCCTGTAGTTCCGCTGTTGGTAACAGTCTGCTTAGAAGAGGACGTTGAAGGAAACACTTGCTTTTTGAAGACACAAGCCTTTTCCATTCTGCGAGTGTAGCCTCGAGGAAACTGCCCAAAAACAAATTCATCAACCAGAGCCTGTGGACCATGGAACTCTAACCTGCCAGCTGGATATCTGAGGGTAGAAACACTTTCATATCTGTGTGTGGAAGGGCAGGCAAGAGGCCAGGATTCGGAGGAGAGAAACTCATGCGTGGACATTGTAACTTAGAGCGAACATCAAATGAGCTCCTGTGAGAAGCCTGCAGGCCGGGAGGTGTTGAAGCGTCAGGATGAAGCCCAATCATTCCCACCGTGGAAGAAGTGTCTGCCTCAGGCACGTCTCAGCGACACCCTGGATCCTTCAATCCTATACCCTGCTAGCCTCTGTGTGTTGAAGTCTCAGGAAAGGGCAATATCAGGCCCTGGGGAAAGAGTTGTGTGGAGATAGCCACTTTCGGCCACCAACGTGGTTCCTCAAAGGGGGAAGGCTTCTAGGAAGTAGGTGTTGCCGTGTCAGGACAATGCCATCTCCGCCCATCGTCGAAAGATGACTGAGGAGGAAGGCACGTTCCAGGAACATCTGGATTCCAGAAGAGAAAGCGATTTCTAGTGTAGGTATGAAAAGACAGGCAAGGGGCCAGTCCCTGTCTGGGAGATCCAAGTCCGTGGAGAGTACAACTTCCGAGCCACAACAAGTTTCTCCCCAAAGGAAACTTTCTAGCCCTGGGGTGGGCAAGCTTCGGCGGGCTTCCATATCCTTGCCTCTGAGAATCAGGCCTGTGGAGAAGGTCACTTCCCGGGAGCATCTACTTTCTGGAGATCCAAAGTGTGGGCACGGAGGAAGAAGGCGGGACTAAGGGGCGTGTCGCTGTCAGGGAGAAAGCAGTCGTTGGAGACGGCCACTTTCGTGAGCAACTCGTTCCCTCAAGCCAGAAGCATCCTGGCCTCTATTGATGAGAAGTAGCAGGATAATTCCTCAACCTCCGTTCTGCGAAAATAGACTGTGGGCAATGCCACTTCCCACTAACACCGTGTCTCCAGAAGAGAATTGCCATGTCCAATCCAAAAGCGGGGAGGCCTAGGAGAGGGCCCACGGCCTCACGCTCTGAAACGGGGCTGGGGACCTGCACCATTCAGGGAACCACAAGGCTCTCCAACGAGAAGCCTTCTAGCACGCATGGGTTGAGGCCTCCTAAACATGCCCCATTCTTCCCTCTGTGAAACGAGCCTCTGGGCATTGCAACTGTCCCGTAAGTGGAAGTCCTCTCCTGCCAGAATCTTTGGAGCACGTTTGTCTAGAGGCACGGGCAAAGTGCCATGCCCTACGCTCAGATCATGAGGACTGCGAATAAAGCACGTTTCCGTGAAGAACACGACACTTCCAAACAAACGCCTCGGAGGAGATCCGTGTGTTTTCACATGAGGAAATGCCGTATCCTCCGTTGGGCGAAGGAATGCTGGGGAGGAGGCCATTTCGGCAACATCGTAGTTTTTCGCGCCATAGAAATCCAAGCCTCGCTGTGTGCAACGATCACGAGAGGACCATCGCATTTCCCGGGAGATACGAGACGATGGAGGATCCGGTGTGCACTCACATCTTGTTTTCCCAAGAGAAAAGCCATTTCTCATAGTTGTGTGGAAGTATAGGGAAGGGGGCTTGTCCTTAGGATGAGAAACAAGACCGTGGAGAGTGCACCTTTCAGAGCACCCCAAGCATCTCTTTTGAGAAGCCTGGATGCCCCAGTGCCTTGTCGCATCCGAAAAGTGCCTGACCTTCCCTCATTGAAAACACTCTCTTTGGAATACAGCGTTCAAGTCCCCTCTTGCTTCCTGAAGATACAAAGCTTTTCCAAGGCAGGTGTTTGATCAGGAGGAAACAACCCTACACGGATCTCTGGAAAACAAGACGTGGGAATGGTCATCGTCACGGCCCTCTGAATGCCGGAAGATAGATCCATCTTCATTCCTGTGTGCGGAAGCATAGGCAAGGGCCTAGGACCCTATCTTTAGAAACAACTCTCTGGAGACGAGAATGTTCAGCACACCGCAGGTGTCCTGCCGGAGCGGTGTTCTAGCATGGGTGTGTGCAAGCATCGGGAGAGTTCCATCTCCTTCCGTCTGCGAGGCAAGGCTGCGTAGAAGGCCACTTGGCGATAACATGTGGTTTCCAGATTTCCAAACGAGTTCCAGGAGAGGTGCGGAACGATAGGCCAGGTAACATGTCCCCCAGGGTCCCAGTAACAGTTCTGGGGAAGCACAGGTCCCAGGAAACCCAAGTTCCTTCCGAGGAGATGGTTTCTAATACATAGGTCCAGAAGTCTCTGTACATTGCCTACCCTTGCTTGTGGGAGGCAAGTTGGGTGGAATGCGAATTCCACTACCATCTTGTTTCCACAAGAGGGAAATCGATTCATTCCAATATATGCGCTGGAGCCGAGGGGACAGGGGCGATGCCCTGACGCTTTGAGGGAAGAGTGTGGAACAGGCATCGTTGAGGAAACCACAAGTTTCTCAAGCGAGGAGCCTTCTAGCATTGCCGGGGTGAAACGACCGAAACATGCACGACCCTTCCCTCAGTGAATAGGCTCTAGGGAATGCCAATTTCGCCTCAGAGGAAGATTGTCCCGGTGCGAAGCTCTCTAGCGTGTTGGTCTGGAGGCCAGCGGAGAGGGCCACATATACTTCGCTAAAGAAAGCTATCTGTGAAGAAAGACAGGGTCAGTGAGGGAAGCACACGTCCCACCAAACCCACTGAAACACACGGAGACGTTTTAGCCTAAGGAAAGGCCTTATCCTTGCCTTGGAGAGAATGCATTTGGGAGTACCTGTGCTGCCCCGGCGTTGCTTTGCAAAGGAGCACTTTCCTACCTTATATGTGTGGGAGTGGGCAATGTCCTTACACTTGGAGACAAGTCTGTGAAGCAGGCACCGTTCGGGGAACCACGAGGGCCTCGAGCGAGAAGCATTCTGGCCTCCATGTTCTTAAACTCCCGAAACCCGGGCTCTCTTGGCGTCTCTGAATAAATCTCTGGGGAATGCAACGTTCCCTCAGAGGAAGCATGTCCCAGCGAGACATTTTGTGGCACGTTTCTCTAGAGGTACGGGGATGTGTGGTCGCATTCAGGAGGTGCGGTGTCCTCGGCCGGGAGAAACAATTCTGTGGAGAAGGCGACTTCGGCCACAATGTGCTTTTCCAAGAAAGAAGCTTGCTTCGGCGAAAAGCATGGAAGTATCACTGTAATGCCACCTTCTTCGCTCTGAGCAGCAGGACGGTAGGCAACCCTGCTTTCCAAGCACATCTGGTTTCCAGAATGAAAAAGCCATCTCTAAGAGACGTTTCCAAGCACAGAGAAGGCGGGTCGTACTGTCCTTCAGAAACAAATGTGTGGAGAATGCCCCTTTCAGAGGACCACCATTTCACCTGCGAGAAGCCTTCTACAATGTATGTTTGGAGGCATCAGGAGGGTGTCGTGTCCATCCCTCAGTGAAAACACAGTGTCGAGAACCATGTTCCAGGAACGTCTTGCTTACAGCAGGTAGCAGTTTTCTCCAGGCCCTTGTGTAATGCGGAGGACTCGGCCCTAATGGGATCTCGGAGAAACAAGGCTGCGGAGACTGGAAACTTTCCCTGCCAACTGGATATCCGAAGACGGAATCCATTTCACGTCGATGTGCGGAAGTAGACGCCAGGGGCCTTGACCTGATGCCCAGAAAGGCGTCTGTGCGTAATACAACGTGGAGCGAACAACCGGAATCTTCCCGTGTAGAGTCCTGTAGCATGGACGTGTACAAGCATCTGGAGCGGGCCCTCTCGTTCCCTCGGAGATACGAGCCCGTGGCGAATGCCACGTCGAGGTCACGTCGTTTCTCCAGAGTTCTCTGCCATTTCCAGTATCGGCCTTGAAGGATAGGCAAAGGGAAATGTCCCCGTATCGGAGTCCCCACGATGTGGAGAAAGCAGCTGCCAGGAAACCCAAGTGCCCCCGAACGAGACGCCTTCTCACACACAGGTATGGACGCCTTGGAATGTGCGATATACTTCCTTCGGAGAAGGCGACCTTCCATGAATATCGTGTTTTCAGGAGAGAAAGCTGATGTCCAGGACGTGTGTGCAAGTCTTGGGAAGGGGCAAGGTCCTTAGGGCGAGCATAGAATCTGTGGAGCAAGCCCCTTTCGGATAACCACAAGTTTCTCAAGTGTGAATCATTCTGGCTTGCATGTGTGGAGGCCATCGAAAGACGCCCTCTCCCTCTGTCTGTGGAGCAGTCTCTGGAGAATTCCACTGTCCCGTCAGAGGAAGTTGGTTCCCGTGAGGAGCATTCTACCATCTTTCGCGAGAGGCGCGCGGAAAGTGCCTTAGACGTCGCGGAACGCAAGCCTGGGAATAAAGCAAGATCCACCGTGCAACACGACCCTTCCAACGAAACCATTCTAACGGATGGAGGGGTTCTAACACTAGGGTAGTGCCGTGTCCTTGGCTTGGAGAAAGTCTTCTGTGGAGGATGCAGTGCAGCGACACTGTGGCTGTTCCACCGAGAAGCTTCCGAGCCTCTCTGTGTGGAGGCATCCCTAGAGTGCCCCAGTCTTCCGTTTGAGGAAAAAGAGTGTGAAGAAAAGCGCGGCCCGCTAACATCTTGATGCCAGAAGAGAAAGCGATTTCTCCGCGAGGTGTAGAAATAGAGGACGGGTGGTTTGTCCTTAGCCATGGAATCCAGATGGCAGTGACTGCAATTTTCAGAGCCGCACAATTGTCCCGGCATGAAGCCTAGCGGCACGTCTGTGGGGCAGCATCAGGATGGTGCCCTGTAGTTCCGCTGTTGGTAACAGTCTGCTTAGAAGAGGACGTTGAAGGAAACACTTGCTTTTTGAAGACACAAGCCTTTTCCATTCTGCGAGTGTAGCCTCGAGGAAACTGCCCAAAAACAAATTCATCAACCAGAGCCTGTGGACCATGGAACTCTAACCTGCCAGCTGGATATCTGAGGGTAGAAACACTTTCATATCTGTGTGTGGAAGGGCAGGCAAGAGGCCAGGATTCGGAGGAGAGAAACTCATGCGTGGACATTGTAACTTAGAGCGAACATCAAATGAGCTCCTGTGAGAAGCCTGCAGGCCGGGAATTGTTGAAGCGTCAGGATGAAGCCCAATCATTCCCACCGTGGAAGAAGTGTCTGCCTCAGGCACGTCTCAGCGACACCCTGGATCCTTCAATCCTATACCCTGCTAGCCTCTGTGTGTTGAAGTCTCAGGAAAGGGCAATATCAGGCCCTGGGGAAAGAGTTGTGTGGAGATAGCCACTTTCGGCCACCAACGTGGTTCCTCAAAGGGGGAAGGCTTCTAGGAAGTAGGTGTTGCCGTGTCAGGACAATGCCATCTCCGCCCATCGTCGAAAGATGACTGAGGAGGAAGGCACGTTCCAGGAACATCTGGATTCCAGAAGAGAAAGCGATTTCTAGTGTAGGTATGAAAAGACAGGCAAGGGGCCAGTCCCTGTCTGGGAGATCCAAGTCCGTGGAGAGTACAACTTCCGAGCCCCAACAAGTTTCTCCCCAAAGGAAACTTTCTAGCCCTGGGGTGGGCAAGCTTCGGCGGGCTTCCATATCCTTGCCTCTGAGAATCAGGCCTGTGGAGAAGGTCACTTCCCGGGAGCATCTACTTTCTGGAGATCCAAAGTGTGGGCACGGAGGAGGAAGGCGGGACTAAGGGGCGTGTCGCTGTCAGGGAGAAAGCAGTCGTTGGAGACGGCCACTTTCGTGAGCAACTCGTTCCCTCAAGCCAGAAGCATCCTGGCCTCTATTGATGAGAAGTAGCAGGATAATTCCTCAACCTCCGCTCTGCGAAAATAGACTGTGGGCAATGCCACTTCCCACTAACACCGTGTCTCCAGAAGAGAATTGCCATGTCCAATCCAAAAGCGGGGAGGCCTAGGAGAGGGCCCACGGCCTCACGCTCTGAAACGGGGCTGGGGACCTGCACCATTCAGGGAACCACAAGGCTCTCCAACGAGAAGCCTTCTAGCACGCATGGGTTGAGGCCTCCTAAACATGCCCCATTCTTCCCTCTGTGAAACGAGCCTCTGGGCATTGCAACTGTCCCGTAAGTGGAAGTCCTCTCCTGCCAGAATCTTTGGAGCACGTTTGTCTAGAGGCACGGGCAAAGTGCCATGCCCTTCGCTCAGATCATGAGGCCTGCGAATAAAGCACGTTTCCGTGAAGAACACGACACTTCCAAACAAACGCCTCGGAGCAGATCCGTGTGTTTTCACATGAGGAAATGCCGTATCCTCCGTTGGGCGAAGGAATGCTGGGGAGGAGGCCATTTCGGCAACATCGTAGTTTTTCGCGCCATAGAAATCCAAGCCTCGCTGTGTGCCACGATCACGAGAGGGCCATCGCATTTCCCGGGAGATACGAGACGATGGAGGATCCGGTGTGCACTCACATCTTGTTTTCCCAAGAGAAAAGCCATTTCTCATAGTTGTGTGGAAGTATAGGGAAGGGGGCTTGTCCTTAGGATGAGAAACAAGACCGTGGAGAGTGCACCTTTCAGAGCACCCCAAGCATCTCTTTTGAGAAGCCTGGTTGCCCCAGTGCCTTGTCGCATCCGAAAAGTGCCTGACCTTCCCTCATTGAAAACACTCTCTTTGGAATAGAGCGTTCAAGTCCCCTCTTGCTTCCTGAAGATACAAAGCTTTTCCAAGGCAGGTGTTTGATCAGGAGGAAACATCCCTACACGGATCTCTGGAAAACAAGACGTGGGAATGGTCATCGTCACGGCCCTCTGAATGCCGGAAGATAGATCCATCTTCATTCCTGTGTGCGGAAGCATAGGCAAGGGCCTAGGACCCTATCTTGAGAAACAAGTCTCTGGAGACGACAATGTTCAGCACACCGCAGGTGTCCTGCCGGAGATGTGTTCTAGCATGGGTGTGTGCAAGCATCGGGAGAGTTCCATCTCCTTCCGTCTGCGAGGCAAGGCTGCGGAGAAGGCCACTTGGCGATAACATGTGGTTTCCAGATTTCCAAACGAGTTCCAGGAGAGGTGCGGTACGATAGGCCAGGTAACATGTCCCCCAGGGTTCCAGTAACAGTTCTGGGGAAGCACAGGTCCCAGGAAACCCAAGTTCCTTCCGAGGAGATGCTTTCTAATACATAGGTCCAGAAGTCTCTGTACATTGCCTACCCTTGCTTGTGGGAGGCAAGTTGGGTGGAATGCGAATTCCACTACCATCTTGTTTCCACAAGAGGGAAATCGATTCATTCCAATATATGCGCTGGAGCCTAGGGGACAGGGGCGATGCCCTGACGCTTTGAGGGAAGAGTGGGGAACAGGCATCGTTGAGGAAACCACAAGTTTCTCAAGCGAGGAGCCTTCTAGCATTGCCGGGGTGAAACGACCGAAACATGCACGACCCTTCCCTCAGTGAATAGGCTCTAGGGAATGCCAATTTCCCCTCAGAGGAAGATTGTCCCGGTGCGAAGCTCTCTAGCGTGTTGGTCTGGAGGCCAGCGGAGAGGGCCACATATACTTCGCTAAAGAAAGCTCTCTGTGAAGAAAGACAGGGTCAGTGAGGGAAGCACACGTCCCACCAAACCCACTGAAACACACGGAGACGTTTTAGCCTCAGGAAAAGCCTTATCCTTGCCTTGGAGAGAATGCATTTGGGAGTACCTGTGCTGCCCCGGCGTTGCTTTGCAAAGGAGCACTTTCCTACCTTATATGTGTGGGAGTGGGCAATGTCCTTACACTTGGAGACAAGTCTGTGAAGCAAGCACCGTTCGGGGAACCACGAGGGCCTCGAGCGAGAAGCATTCCGGCCTCCATGTTCTTAAACTCCCGAAACCCGGGCTCTCTTGGCGTCTCTGAATAAATCTCTGGGGAATGCAACGTTCCCTCAGAGGAAGCATGTCCCAGCGAGACATTTTGTGGCACGTTTCTCTAGAGGTACGGGGATGTGTGGTCGCATTCAGGAGGTGCGGTGTCCTCGGCCGGGAGAAACAATTCTGTGGAGAAGGCGACTTCGGCCACAATGTGCTTTTCCAAGAAAGAAGCTTGCTTCGGCGAAAAGCATGGAAGTATCACTGTAATGCCACCTTCTTCGCTCTGAGCAGCAGGACGGTAGGCAACCCTGCTTTCCAAGCACATCTGGTTTCCAGAATGAAAAAGCCATCTCTAAGAGACGTTTCCAAGCACAGAGAAGGCGGGTCGTACTGTCCTTCAGAAACAAATGTGTGGAGAATGCCCCTTTCAGAGGACCACCATTTCACCTGCGAGAAGCCTTCTACAATGTATGTTTGGAGGCATCAGGAGGGTGTCGTGTCCATCCCTCAGTGAAAACACAGTGTCGAGAACCATGTTCCAGGAACGTCTTGCTTACAGCAGGTAGCAGTTTTCTCCAGGCCCTTGTGTAATGCGGAGGACTCGGCCCTAATGGGATCTCGGAGAAACAAGGCTGCGGAGACTGGAAACTTTCCCTGCCAACTGGATATCCGAAGACGGAATCCATTTCACGTCGATGTGCGGAAGTAGACGCCAGGGGCCTTGACCTGATGCCCAGAAAGGCGTCTGTGCGTAATACAACGTGGAGCGAACAACCGGAATCTTCCCGTGTAGAGTCCTGTAGCATGGACGTGTACAAGCATCTGGAGCGGGCCCTCTCGTTCCCTCGGAGATACGAGCCCGTGGCGAATGCCACGTCGAGGTCACGTCGTTTCTCCAGAGTTCTCTGCCATTTCCAGTATCGGCCTTGAAGGATAGGCAAAGGGAAATGTCCCCGTATCGGAGTCCCCACGATGTGGAGAAAGCAGCTGCCAGGAAACCCAAGTGCCCCCGAACGAGACGCCTTCTCACACACAGGTATGGACGCCTTGGAATGTGCGATATACTTCCTTCGGAGAAGGCGACCTTCCATGAATATCGTGTTTTCAGGAGAGAAAGCTGATGTCCAGGACGTGTGTGCAAGTCTTGGGAAGGGGCAAGGTCCTTAGGGCGAGCATAGAATCTGTGGAGCAAGCCCCTTTCGGATAACCACAAGTTTCTCAAGTGTGAATCATTCTGGCTTGCATGTGTGGAGGCCATCGAAAGACGCCCTCTCCCTCTGTCTGTGGAGCAGTCTCTGGAGAATTCCACTGTCCCGTCAGAGGAAGTTGGTTCCCGTGAGGAGCATTCTACCATCTTTCGCGAGAGGCGCGCGGAAAGTGCCTTAGACGTCGCGGAACGCAAGCCTGGGAATAAAGCAAGATCCACCGTGCAACACGACCCTTCCAACGAAACCATTCTAACGGATGGAGGGGTTCTAACACTAGGGTAGTGCCGTGTCCTTGGCTTGGAGAAAGTCTTCTGTGGAGGATGCAGTGCAGCGACACTGTGGCTGTTCCACCGAGAAGCTTCCGAGCCTCTCTGTGTGGAGGCATCCCTAGAGTGCCCCAGTCTTCCGTTTGAGGAAAAAGAGTGTGAAGAAAAGCGCGGCCCGCTAACATCTTGATGCCAGAAGAGAAAGCGATTTCTCCGCGAGGTGTAGAAATAGAGGACGGGTGGTTTGTCCTTAGCCATGGAATCCAGATGGCAGTGACTGCAATTTTCAGAGCCGCACAATTGTCCCGGCATGAAGCCTAGCGGCACGTCTGTGGGGCAGCATCAGGATGGTGCCCTGTAGTTCCGCTGTTGGTAACAGTCTGCTTAGAAGAGGACGTTGAAGGAAACACTTGCTTTTTGAAGACACAAGCCTTTTCCATTCTGCGAGTGTAGCCTCGAGGAAACTGCCCAAAAACAAATTCATCAACCAGAGCCTGTGGACCATGGAACTCTAACCTGCCAGCTGGATATCTGAGGGTAGAAACACTTTCATATCTGTGTGTGGAAGGGCAGGCAAGAGGCCAGGATTCGGAGGAGAGAAACTCATGCGTGGACATTGTAACTTAGAGCGAACATCAAATGAGCTCCTGTGAGAAGCCTGCAGGCCGGGAATTGTTGAAGCGTCAGGATGAAGCCCAATCATTCCCACCGTGGAAGAAGTGTCTGCCTCAGGCACGTCTCAGCGACACCCTGGATCCTTCAATCCTATACCCTGCTAGCCTCTGTGTGTTGAAGTCTCAGGAAAGGGCAATATCAGGCCCTGGGGAAAGAGTTGTGTGGAGATAGCCACTTTCGGCCACCAACGTGGTTCCTCAAAGGGGGAAGGCTTCTAGGAAGTAGGTGTTGCCGTGTCAGGACAATGCCATCTCCGCCCATCGTCGAAAGATGACTGAGGAGGAAGGCACGTTCCAGGAACATCTGGATTCCAGAAGAGAAAGCGATTTCTAGTGTAGGTATGAAAAGACAGGCAAGGGGCCAGTCCCTGTCTGGGAGATCCAAGTCCGTGGAGAGTACAACTTCCGAGCCACAACAAGTTTCTCCCCAAAGGAAACTTTCTAGCCCTGGGGTGGGCAAGCTTCGGCGGGCTTCCATATCCTTGCCTCTGAGAATCAGGCCTGTGGAGAAGGTCACTTCCCGGGAGCATCTACTTTCTGGAGATCCAAAGTGTGGGCACGGAGGAGGAAGGCGGGACTAAGGGGCGTGTCGCTGTCAGGGAGAAAGCAGTCGTTGGAGACGGCCACTTTCGTGAGCAACTCGTTCCCTCAAGCCAGAAGCATCCTGGCCTCTATTGATGAGAAGTAGCAGGATAATTCCTCAACCTCCGCTCTGCGAAAATAGACTGTGGGCAATGCCACTTCCCACTAACACCGTGTCTCCAGAAGAGAATTGCCATGTCCAATCCAAAAGCGGGGAGGCCTAGGAGAGGGCCCACGGCCTCACGCTCTGAAACGGGGCTGGGGACCTGCACCATTCAGGGAACCACAAGGCTCTCCAACGAGAAGCCTTCTAGCACGCATGGGTTGAGGCCTCCTAAACATGCCCCATTCTTCCCTCTGTGAAACGAGCCTCTGGGCATTGCAACTGTCCCGTAAGTGGAAGTCCTCTCCTGCCAGAATCTTTGGAGCACGTTTGTCTAGAGGCACGGGCAAAGTGCCATGCCCTTCGCTCAGATCATGAGGCCTGCGAATAAAGCACGTTTCCGTGAAGAACACGACACTTCCAAACAAACGCCTCGGAGCAGATCCGTGTGTTTTCACATGAGGAAATGCCGTATCCTCCGTTGGGCGAAGGAATGCTGGGGAGGAGGCCATTTCGGCAACATCGTAGTTTTTCGCGCCATAGAAATCCAAGCCTCGCTGTGTGCCACGATCACGAGAGGGCCATCGCATTTCCCGGGAGATACGAGACGATGGAGGATCCGGTGTGCACTCACATCTTGTTTTCCCAAGAGAAAAGCCATTTCTCATAGTTGTGTGGAAGTATAGGGAAGGGGGCTTGTCCTTAGGATGAGAAACAAGACCGTGGAGAGTGCACCTTTCAGAGCACCCCAAGCATCTCTTTTGAGAAGCCTGGTTGCCCCAGTGCCTTGTCGCATCCGAAAAGTGCCTGACCTTCCCTCATTGAAAACACTCTCTTTGGAATAGAGCGTTCAAGTCCCCTCTTGCTTCCTGAAGATACAAAGCTTTTCCAAGGCAGGTGTTTGATCAGGAGGAAACATCCCTACACGGATCTCTGGAAAACAAGACGTGGGAATGGTCATCGTCACGGCCCTCTGAATGCCGGAAGATAGATCCATCTTCATTCCTGTGTGCGGAAGCATAGGCAAGGGCCTAGGACCCTATCTTGAGAAACAAGTCTCTGGAGACGACAATGTTCAGCACACCGCAGGTGTCCTGCCGGAGATGTGTTCTAGCATGGGTGTGTGCAAGCATCGGGAGAGTTCCATCTCCTTCCGTCTGCGAGGCAAGGCTGCGGAGAAGGCCACTTGGCGATAACATGTGGTTTCCAGATTTCCAAACGAGTTCCAGGAGAGGTGCGGTACGATAGGCCAGGTAACATGTCCCCCAGGGTTCCAGTAACAGTTCTGGGGAAGCACAGGTCCCAGGAAACCCAAGTTCCTTCCGAGGAGATGCTTTCTAATACATAGGTCCAGAAGTCTCTGTACATTGCCTACCCTTGCTTGTGGGAGGCAAGTTGGGTGGAATGCGAATTCCACTACCATCTTGTTTCCACAAGAGGGAAATCGATTCATTCCAATATATGCGCTGGAGCCTAGGGGACAGGGGCGATGCCCTGACGCTTTGAGGGAAGAGTGGGGAACAGGCATCGTTGAGGAAACCACAAGTTTCTCAAGCGAGGAGCCTTCTAGCATTGCCGGGGTGAAACGACCGAAACATGCACGACCCTTCCCTCAGTGAATAGGCTCTAGGGAATGCCAATTTCCCCTCAGAGGAAGATTGTCCCGGTGCGAAGCTCTCTAGCGTGTTGGTCTGGAGGCCAGCGGAGAGGGCCACATATACTTCGCTAAAGAAAGCTCTCTGTGAAGAAAGACAGGGTCAGTGAGGGAAGCACACGTCCCACCAAACCCACTGAAACACACGGAGACGTTTTAGCCTCAGGAAAAGCCTTATCCTTGCCTTGGAGAGAATGCATTTGGGAGTACCTGTGCTGCCCCGGCGTTGCTTTGCAAAGGAGCACTTTCCTACCTTATATGTGTGGGAGTGGGCAATGTCCTTACACTTGGAGACAAGTCTGTGAAGCAAGCACCGTTCGGGGAACCACGAGGGCCTCGAGCGAGAAGCATTCCGGCCTCCATGTTCTTAAACTCCCGAAACCCGGGCTCTCTTGGCGTCTCTGAATAAATCTCTGGGGAATGCAACGTTCCCTCAGAGGAAGCATGTCCCAGCGAGACATTTTGTGGCACGTTTCTCTAGAGGTACGGGGATGGGTGGTCGCATTCAGGAGGTGCGGTGTCCTCGGCCGGGAGAAACAATTCTGTGGAGAAGGCGACTTCGGCCACAATGTGCTTTTCCAAGAAAGAAGCTTGCTTCGGCGAAAAGCATGGAAGTATCACTGTAATGCCACCTTCTTCGCTCTGAGCAGCAGGACGGTAGGCAACCCTACTTTCCAAGCACATCTGGTTTCCAGAATGAAAAAGCCATCTCTAAGAGACGTTTCCAAGGACAGAGAAGGTGGGTCGTACTGTCCTTCAGAAACAAATGTGTGGAGAATGCCCCTTTCAGAGGACCACCATTTCACCTGCGAGAAGCCTTCTACAATGTATGTTTGGAGGCATCAGGAGGGTGTCGTGTCCATCCCTCAGTGAAAACACAGTGTCGAGAACCATGTTCCAGGAACGTCTTGCTTACAGCAGGTAGCAGTTTTCTCCAGGCCCTTGTGTAATGCGGAGGACTCGGCCCTAATGGGATCTCGGAGAAACAAGGCTGCGGAGACTGGAAACTTTCCCTGCCAACTGGATATCCGAAGACGGAATCCATTTCACGTCGATGTGCGGAAGTAGACGCCAGGGGCCTTGACCTGATGCCCAGAAAGGCGTCTGTGCGTAATACAACGTGGAGCGAACAACCGGAATCTTCCCGTGTAGAGTCCTGTAGCATGGACGTGTACAAGCATCTGGAGCGGTCCCTCTCGTTCCCTCGGAGATACGAGCCCGTGGCGAATGCCACGTCGAGGTCACGTCGTTTCTCCAGAGTTCTCTGCCATTTCCAGTATCGGCCTTGAAGGATAGGCAAAGGGAAATGTCCCCGTATCGGAGTCCCCAGGATGTGGAGAAAGCAGCTGCCAGGAAACCCAAGTGCCCCCGAACGAGACGCCTTCTCACACACAGGTATGGACGCCTTGGAATGTGCGATATACTTCCTTTGGAGAAGGCGACCTTCCATGAATATCGTGTTTTCAGGAGAGAAAGCTGATGTCCAGGACGTGTGTGCAAGTCTTGGGAAGGGGCAAGGTCCTTAGGGCGAGCATAGAATCTGTGGAGCAAGCCCCTTTCGGATAACCACAAGTTTCTCAAGTGTGAATCATTCTGGCTTGCATGTGTGGAGGCCATCGAAAGACGCCCTCTCCCTCTGTCTGTGGAGCAGTCTCTGGAGAATTCCACTGTCCCGTCAGAGGAAGTTGGTTCCCGTGAGGAGCATTCTACCATCTTTCGCGAGAGGCGCGCGGAAAGTGCCTTAGACGTCGCGGAACGCAAGCCTGGGAATAAAGCAAGATCCACCGTGCAACACGACCCTTCCAACGAAACCATTCTAACGGATGGAGGGGTTCTAACACTAGGGTAGTGCCGTGTCCTTGGCTTGGAGAAAGTCTTCTGTGGAGGATGCAGTGCAGCGACACTGTGGCTGTTCCACCGAGAAGCTTCCGAGCCTCTCTGTGTGGAGGCATCCCTAGAGTGCCCCAGTCTTCCGTTTGAGGAAAAAGAGTGTGAAGAAAAGCGCGGCCCGCTAACATCTTGATGCCAGAAGAGAAAGCGATTTCTCCGCGAGGTGTAGAAATAGAGGACGGGTGGTTTGTCCTTAGCCATGGAATCCAGATGGCAGTGACTGCAATTTTCAGAGCCGCACAATTGTCCCGGCATGAAGCCTAGCGGCACGTCTGTGGGGCAGCATCAGGATGGTGCCCTGTAGTTCCGCTGTTGGTAACAGTCTGCTTAGAAGAGGACGTTGAAGGAAACACTTGCTTTTTGAAGACACAAGCCTTTTCCATTATCCGAGTGTAGCCTCGAGGAAACTGCCCAAAAACAAATTCATCAACCAGAGCCTGTGGACCATGGAACTCTAACCTGCCAGCTGGATATCTGAGGGTAGAAACACTTTCATATCTGTGTGTGGAAGGGCAGGCAAGAGGCCAGGATTCGGAGGAGAGAAACTCATGCGTGGACATTGTAACTTAGAGCGAACATCAAATGAGCTCCTGTGAGAAGCCTGCAGGCCGGGAGGTGTTGAAGCGTCAGGATGAAGCCCAATCATTCCCACCGTGGAAGAAGTGTCTGCCTCAGGCACGTCTCAGCGACACCCTGGATCCTTCAATCCTATACCCTGCTAGCCTCTGTGTGTTGAAGTCTCAGGAAAGGGCAATATCAGGCCCTGGGGAAAGAGTTGTGTGGAGATAGCCACTTTCGGCCACCAACGTGGTTCCTCAAAGGGGGAAGGCTTCTAGGAAGTAGGTGTTGCCGTGTCAGGACAATGCCATCTCCGCCCATCGTCGAAAGATGACTGAGGAGGAAGGCACGTTCCAGGAACATCTGGATTCCAGAAGAGAAAGCGATTTCTAGTGTAGGTATGAAAAGACAGGCAAGGGGCCAGTCCCTGTCTGGGAGATCCAAGTCCGTGGAGAGTACAACTTCCGAGCCACAACAAGTTTCTCCCCAAAGGAAACTTTCTAGCCCTGGGGTGGGCAAGCTTCGGCGGGCTTCCATATCCTTGCCTCTGAGAATCAGGCCTGTGGAGAAGGTCACTTCCCGGGAGCATCTACTTTCTGGAGATCCAAAGTGTGGGCACGGAGGAGGAAGGCGGGACTAAGGGGCGTGTCGCTGTCAGGGAGAAAGCAGTCGTTGGAGACGGCCACTTTCGTGAGCAACTCGTTCCCTCAAGCCAGAAGCATTCTGGCCTCTATTGATGAGAAGTAGCAGGATAATTCCTCAACCTCCGCTCTGCGAAAATAGACTGTGGGCAATGCCACTTCCCACTAACACCGTGTCTCCAGAAGAGAATTGCCATGTCCAATCCAAAAGCGGGGAGGCCTAGGAGAGGGCCCACGGCCTCACGCTCTGAAACGGGGCTGGGGACCTGCACCATTCAGGGAACCACAAGGCTCTCCAACGAGAAGCCTTCTAGCACGCATGGGTTGAGGCCTCCTAAACATGCCCCATTCTTCCCTCTGTGAAACGAGCCTCTGGGCATTGCAACTGTCCCGTAAGTGGAAGTCCTCTCCTGCCAGAATCTTTGGAGCACGTTTGTCTAGAGGCACGGGCAAAGTGCCATGCCCTTCGCTCAGATCATGAGGCCTGCGAATAAAGCACGTTTCCGTGAAGAACACGACACTTCCAAACAAACGCCTCGGAGCAGATCCGTGTGTTTTCACATGAGGAAATGCCGTATCCTCCGTTGGGCGAAGGAATGCTGGGGAGGAGGCCATTTCGGCAACATCGTAGTTTTTCGCGCCATAGAAATCCAAGCCTCGCTGTGTGCCACGATCACGAGAGGGCCATCGCATTTCCCGGGAGATACGAGACGATGGAGGATCCGGTGTGCACTCACATCTTGTTTTCCCAAGAGAAAAGCCATTTCTCATAGTTGTGTGGAAGTATAGGGAAGGGGGCTTGTCCTTAGGATGAGAAACAAGACCGTGGAGAGTGCACCTTTCAGAGCACCCCAAGCATCTCTTTTGAGAAGCCTGGTTGCCCCAGTGCCTTGTCGCATCCGAAAAGTGCCTGACCTTCCCTCATTGAAAACACTCTCTTTGGAATAGAGCGTTCAAGTCCCCTCTTGCTTCCTGAAGATACAAAGCTTTTCCAAGGCAGGTGTTTGATCAGGAGGAAACATCCCTACACGGATCTCTGGAAAACAAGACGTGGGAATGGTCATCGTCACGGCCCTCTGAATGCCGGAAGATAGATCCATCTTCATTCCTGTGTGCGGAAGCATAGGCAAGGGCCTAGGACCCTATCTTTAGAAACAAGTCTCTGGAGACGAGAATGTTCAGCACACCGCAGGTGTCCTGCCGGAGAGGTGTTCTAGCATGGGTGTGTGCAAGCATCGGGAGAGTTCCATCTCCTTCCGTCTGCGAGGCAAGGCTGCGGAGAAGGCCACTTGGCGATAACATGTGGTTTCCAGATTTCCAAACGAGTTCCAGGAGAGGTGCGGTACGATAGGCCAGGTAACATGTCCCCCAGGGTTCCAGTAACAGTTCTGGGGAAGCACAGGTCCCAGGAAACCCAAGTTCCTTCCGAGGAGATGCTTTCTAATACATAGGTCCAGAAGTCTCTGTACATTGCCTACCCTTGCTTGTGGGAGGCAAGTTGGGTGGAATGCGAATTCCACTACCATCTTGTTTCCACAAGAGGGAAATCGATTCATTCCAATATATGCGCTGGAGCCTATGGGACAGGGGCGATGCCCTGACGCTTTGAGGGAAGAGTGGGGAACAGGCATCGTTGAGGAAACCACAAGTTTCTCAAGCGAGGAGCCTTCTAGCATTGCCGGGGTGAAACGACCGAAACATGCACGACCCTTCCCTCAGTGAATAGGCTCTAGGGAATGCCAATTTCCCCTCAGAGGAAGATTGTCCCGGTGCGAAGCTCTCTAGCGTGTTGGTCTGGAGGCCAGCGGAGAGGGCCACATATACTTCGCTAAAGAAAGCTCTCTGTGAAGAAAGACAGGGTCAGTGAGGGAAGCACACGTCCCACCAAACCCACTGAAACACACGGAGACGTTTTAGCCTCAGGAAAAGCCTTATCCTTGCCTTGGAGAGAATGCATTTGGGAGTACCTGTGCTGCCCCGGCGTTGGTTTGCAAAGGAGCACTTTCCTACCTTATATGTGTGGGAGTGGGCAATGTCCTTACACTTGGAGACAAGTCTGTGAAGCAAGCACCGTTCGGGGAACCACGAGGGCCTCGAGCGAGAAGCATTCCGGCCTCCATGTTCTTAAACTCCCGAAACCCGGGCTCTCTTGGCGTCTCTGAATAAATCTCTGGGGAATGCAACGTTCCCTCAGAGGAAGCATGTCCCAGCGAGACATTTTGTGGCACGTTTCTCTAGAGGTACGGGGATGTGTGGTCGCATTCAGGAGGTGCGGTGTCCTCGGCCGGGAGAAACAATTCTGTGGAGAAGGCGACTTCGGCCACAATGTGCTTTTCCAACAAAGAAGCTTGCTTCGGCGAAAAGCATGGAAGTATCACTGTAATGCCACCTTCTTCGCTCTGAGCAGCAGGACGGTAGGCAACCCTACTTTCCAAGCACATCTGGTTTCCAGAATGAAAAAGCCATCTCTAAGAGACGTTTCCAAGGACAGAGAAGGCGGGTCGTACTGTCCTTCAGAAACAAATGTGTGGAGAATGCCACTTTCAGAGGACCACCATTTCACCTGCGAGAAGCCTTCTACAATGTATGTTTGGAGGCATCAGGAGGGTGTCGTGTCCATCCCTCAGTGAAAACACAGTGTCCAGAACCATGTTCCAGGAACGTCTTGCTTACAGCAGGTAGCAGTTTTCTCCAGGACCTTGTGTAATGCGGAGGACTCGGCCCTAATGGGATCTCTGAGAAACAAGGCTGCGGAGACTGGAAACTTTCCCTGCCAACTGGATATCCGAAGACGGAATCCATTTCACGTCGATGTGCGGAAGTAGACGCCAGGGGCCTTGACCTGATGCCCAGAAAGGCGTCTGTGCGTAATACAACGTGGAGCGAACAACCGGAATCTTCCCGTGTAGAGTCCTGTAGCATGGACGTGTACAAGCATCTGGAGCGGGCCCTCTCGTTCCCTCGGAGATACGAGCCCGTGGCGAATGCCACGTCGAGGTCACGTCGTTTCTCCAGAGTTCTCTGCCATTTCCAGTATCGGCCTTGAAGGATAGGCAAAGGGAAATGTCCCCGTATCGGAGTCCCCAGGATGTGGAGAAAGCAGCTGCCAGGAAACCCAAGTGCCCCCGAACGAGACGCCTTCTCACACACAGGTATGGACGCCTTGGAATGTGCGATATACTTCCTTTGGAGAAGGCGACCTTCCATGAATATCGTGTTTTCAGGAGAGAAAGCTGATGTCCAGGACGTGTGTGCAAGTCTTGGGAAGGGGCAAGGTCCTTAGGGCGAGCATAGAATCTGTGGAGCAAGCCCCTTTCGGATAACCACAAGTTTCTCAAGTGTGAATCATTCTGGCTTGCATGTGTGGAGGCCATCGAAAGACGCCCTCTCCCTCTGTCTGTGGAGCAGTCTCTGGAGAATTCCACTGTCCCGTCAGAGGAAGTTGGTTCCCGTGAGGAGCATTCTACCATCTTTCGCGAGAGGCGCGCGGAAAGTGCCTTAGACGTCGCGGAACGCAAGCCTGGGAATAAAGCAAGATCCACCGTGCAACACGACCCTTCCAACGAAACCATTCTAACGGATGGAGGGGTTCTAACACTAGGGTAGTGCCGTGTCCTTGGCTTGGAGAAAGTCTTCTGTGGAGGATGCAGTGCAGCGACACTGTGGCTGTTCCACCGAGAAGCTTCCGAGCCTCTCTGTGTGGAGGCATCCCTAGAGTGCCCCAGTCTTCCGTTTGAGGAAAAAGAGTGTGAAGAAAAGCGCGGCCCGCTAACATCTTGATGCCAGAAGAGAAAGCGATTTCTCCGCGAGGTGTAGAAATAGAGGACGGGTGGTTTGTCCTTAGCCATGGAATCCAGATGGCAGTGACTGCAATTTTCAGAGCCGCACAATTGTCCCGGCATGAAGCCTAGCGGCACGTCTGTGGGGCAGCATCAGGATGGTGCCCTGTAGTTCCGCTGTTGGTAACAGTCTGCTTAGAAGAGGACGTTGAAGGAAACACTTGCTTTTTGAAGACACAAGCCTTTTCCATTATCCGAGTGTAGCCTCGCGGAAACTGCCCAAAAACAAATTCATCAACCAGAGCCTGTGGACCATGGAACTCTAACCTGCCAGCTGGATATCTGAGGGTAGAAACACTTTCATATCTGTGTGTGGAAGGGCAGGCAAGAGGCCAGGATTCGGAGGAGAGAAACTCATGCGTGGACATTGTAACTTAGAGCGAACATCAAATGAGCTCCTGTGAGAAGCCTGTAGGCCGGGAGGTGTTGAAGCGTCAGGATGAAGCCCAATCATTCCCACCATGGAAGAAGTGTCTGCCTCAGGCACGTCTCAGCGACACCCTGGATCCTTCAATCCTATACCCTGCTAGCCTCTGTGTGTTGAAGTCTCAGGAAAGGGCAATATCAGGCCCTGGGGAAAGAGTTGTGTGGAGATAGCCACTTTCGGCCACCAACGTGGTTCCTCAAAGGGGGAAGGCTTCTAGGAAGTAGGTGTTGCCGTGTCAGGACAATGCCATCTCCGCCCATCGTCGAAAGATGACTGAGGAGGAAGGCACGTTCCAGGAACATCTGGATTCCAGAAGAGAAAGCGATTTCTAGTGTAGGTATGAAAAGACAGGCAAGGGGCCAGTCCCTGTCTGGGAGATCCAAGTCCGTGGAGAGTACAACTTCCGAGCCACAACAAGTTTCTCCCCAAAGGAATCTTTCTAGGCCTGGGGTGGGCAAGCTTCGGCGGGGTTCCATATCCTTGCCTCTGAGAATCAGGCCTGTGGAGAAGGTCACTTCCCGGGAGCATCTACTTTCTGGAGATCCAAAGTGTGGGCACGGAGGAAGAAGGCGGGACTAAGGGGCGTGTCCCTGTCAGGGAGAAAGCAGTCCCTGGAGACGGACACTTTCGTGAGCAACTCGTTCCCTCAAGCCAGAAGCATCCTGGCCTCTATTTGTGAGTAGTAGCAGGATAATTCCTCAACCTCCGCTCTGCGAAAATAGACTGTGGGCAATTCCAGTTCTCACTAACACCGTGTCTCCAGAAGAGAATTGCCATGTCCAATCCAAAAGCGGGGAGGCCTATGAGAGGGGCCACGGCCCCACGCTGTGAAACGGGGCTGGGGACCTGCACCATTCAGAGAACCAGAAGGCTCTCCAACGCGATGCCTTCCAGCACGCATGGGTTGAGGCCTCCTAAACATGCCCCATTCTTCCCTCTGTGAAACGAGTCTCTGGGCATTGCAACTGTCCCGGAAGTGGAAGTCCTCTCCTGCCAGAATCTTTGGAGCACGTTTGTCTGGAGGCACGGCCAAAGTGCCATGCCCTTCGCTCAGATCATGAGGCCTGCGAATAAAGCACGTTTCCGTGAAGAACACGACACTTCCAAACAAACGCCTCGGAGCAGATCCGTGTGTTTTCACATGAGGAAATTCCGTATCCTCCGTTGGGCGAAGGAATGCTGGGGAGGAGGCCATTTCGGCAACATCCTAGTTTTTCACGCCATAAAAATCCAAGCCTCGGTGTGTGCAACGATCACGAGAGGGCCATCGAATTTCCCGGGAGATACGAGACGATGGAGGATCCGGTGTGCACTGACATCTTGTTTTCCCAAGAGAAAAGCCTTTTCTCATAGTTGTGTGGAAGTATAGGGAAGGGGGCTTGTCCTTAGGATGAGAAACAAGACCGTGGAGTGTGCACCTTTCAGAGCACCCCAAGCATCTCTTTTGAGAAGCCTGGTTGCGCCAGTGCCTTGTCGCATCCGAAAAGTGCCTAACCTTCCCTCATTGAAAACACTCTCTTTGGAATAGAGCGTTCAAGTCCCCTCTTGCTTCCTGAAGATACAAAGCTTTTCCAAGGCAGGTGTTTGATCAGGAGGAAACATCCCTACACCGATCTCTGGAAAACAAGACGTGGGAATGGTCATCGTCACGGCCATCTGAATGCCGGAAGATAGATCCATCTTCATTCCTGTGTGCGGAAGCATAGGCAAGGGCCTAGGACCCTATCTTTAGAAACAAGTCTCTGGAGACGACAATGTTCAGCACACCGCAGGTGTCCTGCCGGAGAGGTGTTCTAGCATGGGTGTGTGCAAGCATCGGGAGAGTTCCATCTCCTTCCGTCTGCGAGACAAGCCTGCGGAGAAGGCCACATGGCGATAACATTTGGTTTCCAGATTTCCAAAGGAGTTCCAGGAGAGGTGCGGAACGATAGGCCAGGTAACATGTCCCCCAGGGTCCCAGTAACAGTTCTGGGGAAGCACAGGGCCCAGGAAACCCAAGTTCCTTCCGAGGAGATGCTTTCTAATACATAGGTCCAGAAGTCTCTCTACATTGCCTACCCTTGCTTGTGGGATGCAAGTTGGGTGCAATGCGAATTCCACTACCATCTTGTTTCCACAAGAGTGAAATCGATTCATTCCAATATATGCGCTGGAGCCTAGGGGACAGGGGCGATGTCCTGACGCTTTGAGGGAAGAGTGTGGAACAGGCATGGTTGAGGAAACCACAAGTTTCTCAAGCGAGGAGCCTTCTAGCATTGCCGGGGTGAAACGACCGAAACATGCACGACCCTTCCCTCAGTGAATAAGCTCTAGGGAATGCCAATTTCCCCTCAGAGGAAGTTTGTCCCGCTGCGAAGCTCTCTAGCGTGTTGGTCTGGAGGCCAGCGGAGAGGGCCACATATACTTCGCTAAACAAAGCTATCTGTGAAGAAAGACAGGGTCAGTGAGGGAACCACACGTCCCACCCAACCCACTGAAACACACGGAGACGTTTTAGCCTCAGGAAAGGCCTTATCCTTGCCTTGGATAGAATGCATTTGGGAGTACCTGTGTTGCCCCGGCGTTGGTTTGCCAAGGAGCACCTTCCTACCTTATATGTGTGGGATTGGGCCATGTCCTTACACTTGGAGACAAGTCTGTGAAGCAAGCACCGTTCGGGGAACCAGCAGGGCCTCGAGCGAGAAGCATTCCGGCCTCCATGTTCTGAAGCTCCCGAAACCCGGGCTCTCTTGGCGTATCTGAATAAATCTCTGGGGAATGCAACGTTCCCTCAGAGGAAGCATGTCCCAGCGAGACATTTTGTGGCACGTTTCTCTAGAGGTACGGGGATGTGTGGTCGCATTCAGGAGGTGCGGTGTCCTCGGCCGGGAGAAACAATTCTGTGGAGAAGGCGACTTCGGCCCCAATGTGCTTTTCCAAGAAAGAAGCTTCCTTCGGCGAAAAGCGTGGAAGTATCCCTGTAATGCCACCTTCTTCGCTCTGAGCAGCAGGACGGTAGGCAACCCTACTTTCCAAGCACATCTGGTTTCCAGAATGAAAAAGCCATCTCCAGTAGACGTTTCCAAGCACAGAGATGGCGGGTCGTACTGTCCCTCAGAAACAAATGTGTGGAGAATACCCCTTACAAAGGACCACCATTTCTCCTGCGAGAAGCCTTCTACAATGTATGTTTGGAGGCATGAGGCGGGTGTCGTGTCCATCCCTCAGTGAAAACACTGTGTCGAGAACCATGTTCCAGGAACGTCTTGCTTACAGCAGGTAGCGGTTTTCTCCAGGACCTTGTGTAATGCGGAGGAGTCGGCCCTAATGGGATCTCTGAGAAACAAGCCTGCGGAGACTGGAAACTTTCCATGCCAACTGGATATCCGAAGACGGAATCCATTTCAAGTCGATGTGCGGAAGTAGACGCCAGGGGCCTTGACCTGATGCCCAGAAAGGCGTCTGTGCGTAATACAACGTGGAGCGAACAACCGGAATCTTCCCGTGTAGAGTCCTGTAGCATGGACGTGTACAAGCATCTGGAGCGGGCCCTCTCGTTCCCTCGGAGATACGAGCCCGTGGCGAATGCCACGTCGAGGTCACGTCGTTTGTCAAGAGTTCTCTGCCATTTCCAGTATCGGCCTTGAAGGATAGGCAAAGGGAAATGTCCCCGTATCGGAGTCCCCAGGATGTGGAGAAAGCAGCTGCCAGGAAACCCAAGTGCCCCCGAACGAGACGCCTTCTCACCTACAGGTACGGACGCCTTGGAATGTGCGATATACTTCCTTCGGAGAAGGCGACCTTCCATGAATATCGTGTTTTCAGGAGAGAAAGCTGATGTCCAGGACGTGTGTGCAAGTCTTGGGAAGGGGCAAAGTCCTTGGGGCGAGCATAGAATCTGTGGAGCAAGCCCTTTTCGGATAACCACAGGTTTCTCAAGTGTGGATCATTCTGGCTTGCATGTGTGGAGGCCATCGGAACACGCCCTCTCCCTCTGTCTGTGAAGCAGTCTCTGGAGAATTCCAATTTCCCGTCAGAGGAAGTTGGTTCCCGTGAGGAGCATTCTACCATCTTTCGCGAGAGGCGCGCGGAAAGTGCCTTATACGTCGCGGAACGCAAGCCTGGGAATAAAGCAAGATCCACCGTGCAACACGACCCTTCCAACGAAACCATTCTAACGAATGTATGGGTTCTAACACGAGGGTAATGCCGTGTCCTTGGCTTGGAGAAAGTCTTCTGTGGGGGATGCAGTGCAGCGACACTGTGGCTGTTCCACCGAGAAGCTTCCGAGCCTCTCTGTGTGGAGGCATCCCTAGAGTGCCCCAGTCTACCGTTTGAGGAAAAAGAGTGTGAAGAAAAGCGCGGCCCGCTAACATCTTGATGCCAGAAGAGAAAGCGATTTCTCCGCGAGGTGTAGAAATAGAGGACGGGTGGTTTGTCCTTAGCCATGGAATCCAGATGGCAGTGACTGCAATTTTCAGAGCCGCACAATTGTCCCGGCATGAAGCCTAGCGGCACGTCTGTGGAGCAGCATCAGGATGGTGCCCTGTAGTTCCGCTGTTGGTAACAGTCTGCTTAGAAGAGGACGTTGAAGGAAACACTTGCTTTTTGAAGACACAAGCCTTTTCCATTATCCGAGTGTAGCCTCGAGGAAACTGCCCAAAAACAAATTCATCAACCAGAGCCTGTGGCCCATGGAACTCTAACCTGCCAGCTGGATATCTGAGGGTAGAAACACTTTCATATCTGTGTGTGGAAGGGCAGGCAAGAGGCCAGGATTCGGAGGAGAGAAACTCATGCGTGGACATTGTAACTTAGAGCGAACATCAAATGAGCTCCTGTGAGAAGCCTGCAGGCCGGGAAGTGTTGAAGCGTCAGGATGAAGCCCAATCATTCCCACCGTGGAAGAAGTGTCTGCCTCAGGCACGTCTCAGCGACACCCTGGATCCTTCAATCCTATACCCTGCTAGCCTCTGTGTGTTGAAGTCTCAGGAAAGGGCAATAATAGGCCCTGGGGAAAGAGTTGTGTGGAGATAGCCACTTTCGGCCACCAACATGGTTCCTCAAAGGGGGAAGGCTTCTAGGAAGTAGGTGTTGCCGTGTCAGGACAATGCCATCTCCGCCCATCGTCGAAAGATGACTGAGGAGGAAGGCACGTTCCAGGAACATCTGGATTCCAGAAGAGAAAGCGATTTCTAGTGTAGGTATGAAAAGACAGGCAAGGGGCCAGTCCCTGTCTGGGAGATCCAAGTCCGTGGAGAGTACAACTTCCGAGCCACAACAAGTTTCTCCCCAAAGGAAACTTTCTAGCCCTGGGGTGGGCAAGCTTCGGCGGGCTTCCATATCCTTGCCTCTGAGAATCAGGCCTGTGGAGAAGGTCACTTCCCGGGAGCATCTACTTTCTGGAGATCCAAAGTGTGGGCACGGAGGAAGAAGGCGGGACTAAGGGGCGTGTCGCTGTCAGGGAGAAAGCAGTCGTTGGAGACGGCCACTTTCGTGAGCAACTCGTTCCCTCAAGCCAGAAGCATCCTGGCCTCTATTGATGAGAAGTAGCAGGATAATTCCTCAACCTCCGCTCTGCGAAAATTGACTGTGGGCAATGCCACTTCCCACTAACACCGTGTCTCCAGAAGAGAATTGCCATGTCCAATCCAAGGGCGGGGAGGCCTAGGAGAGGGCCCACGGCCTCACTCTCTGAAACGGGGTTGGGGACCTGCACCATTCAGGGAACCACAAGGCTCTCCAACGAGAAGCCTTCTAGCACGCATGGGTTGAGGCCTCCTAAACATGCCCCATTCTTCCCTCTGTGAAACGAGCCTCTGGGCATTGCAACTGTCCCGTAAGTGGAAGTCCTCTCCTGCCAGAATCTTTGGAGCACGTTTGTCTAGAGGCACGGGCAAAGTGCCATGCCCTTCGCTCAGATCATGAGGCCTGCGAATAAAGCACGTTTCCGTGAAGAACACGACACTTCCAAACAAACGCCTCGGAGCAGATCCGTGTGTTTTCACATGAGGAAATGCCGTATCCTCCGTTGGGCGAAGGAATGCTGGGGAGGAGGCCATTTCGGCAACATCGTAGTTTTTCGCGCCATAGAAATCCAAGCCTCGCTGTGTGCCACGATCACGAGAGGGCCATCGCATTTCCCGGGAGATACGAGACGATGGAGGATCCGGTGTGCACTCACATCTTGTTTTCCCAAGAGAAAAGCCTTTTCTCATAGTTGTGTGGAAGTATAGGGAAGGGGGCTTGTCCTTAGGATGAGAAACAAGACCGTGGAGAGTGCACCTTTCAGAGCACCCCAAGCATCTCTTTTGAGAAGCCTGGTTGCCCCAGTGCCTTGTCGCATCCGAAAAGTTCCTAAGCTTCCCTCATTGAAAACACTCTCTTTGGAATACAGCGTTCAAGTCCCTCTTGCTTCCTGAAGATACAAAGCTTTTCCAAGGCAGGTGTTTGATCAGGAGGAAACATCCCTACACCGATCTCTGGAAAACAAGACGTGGGAATGGTCATCGTCACGGCCCTCTGAATGCCGGAAGATAGATCCATCTTCATTCCTGTGTGCGGAAGCCTAGGCAAGGGCCTAGGACCCTATCTTTAGAAACAAGTCTCTGGAGACGACAATGTTCAGCACACCGCATGTATCCTGCCGGTGAGGTGTTCTAGCATGGGTGTGTGCAAGCACCGGGGAGTTCCATCTCCTTCCGTCTGCGAGACAAGTCTGCGGAGAAGGCCACTTGGCGATAACATTTGGTTTCCAGATTTCCAAACGAGTTCCAGGAGAGGTGCGGAACGATAGGCCAGGTAACATGTCCCCCAGGGTTCCAGTAACAGTTCTGGGGAAGCACAGGGCCCAGGAAACCCAAGTTCCTTCCGAGGAGATGCTTTCTAATACATAGGTCCAGAAGTGTCTGTACATTGCCTACCCTTGCTTGTGGGAGGCAAGTTGGGTGGAATGCGAATTCCACTACCATCTTGTTTCCACAAGAGTGAAATCGATTCATTCCAATATATGCGCTGGAGCCTAGGGGACAGGGGCGGTGTCCTGACGCTTTGAGGGAAGAGTGTGGAACAGTCCTCGTTGAGGAAACCACAAGTTTCTCAAGCGAGGAGCCTTCTAGCATTGCCGGGGTGAAACGACCGAAAGATGCACGACCCTTCCCTCAGTGAATAGGCTCTAGGGAATGCCAATTTCCCCTCAGAGGAAGATTGTCCCTGTGCGAAGCACTCTAGCGTGTTGGTCTGGAGGCCAGCGGAGAGGGCCACATATACTTCGCTAAAGAAAGCTATCTGTGAAGAAAGACAGGGTCAGTGAGGGAACCACACGTCCCACCCAACCCACTGAAACACACGGAGACGTTTTAGCCTCAGGAAAGGCCTTATCCTTGCCTTGGAGAGAATGCATTTGGGAGTACCTGTGCTGCCCCGGCGTTGGTTTGCCAAGGAGCACCTTCCTACCTTATATGTGTGGGAGTGGGCCATGTCCTTACACTTGGAGACAAGTCTGTGAAGCAAGCACCGTTCGGGGAACCAGCAGGGCCTCGAGCGAGAAGCATTCCGGCCTCCATGTTCTGAAACTCCCGAAACCCGGGCTCTCTTGGCGTCTCTGAATAAATCTCTGGGGAATGTAACATTCCCTCAGAGGAAGCATGTCCCAGCGAGACATTTTGTGGCACGTTTCTCTAGAGGTACGGGGATGTGTGGTCGCATTCAGGAGGTGCGGTGTCCTCGGCCGGGAGAAACAATTCTGTGGAGAAGGCGACTTCGGCCCCAATGTGCTTTTCCAAGAAAGAAGCTTCCTTCGGCGAAAAGCGTGGAAGTATCCCTGTAATGCCACCTTCTTCGCTCTGAGCAGCAGGACGGTAGGCAACCCTACTTTCCAAGCACATCTGGTTTCCAGAATGAAAAAGCCATCTCTAAGAGACGTTTCCAAGCACAGAGAAGGCGGGTCGTACTGTCCCTCAGAAACAAATGTGTGGAGAAGGCCCCTTTCAGAGGACCACCATTTCTCCTACGAGAAGCCTTCTACAATGTATGTTTGGAGGCATGAGGCGGGGGTCGTGTCCATCCCTCAGTGAAAACACTGTGTCGAGAACCATGTTCCAGGAACGTCTTGCTTACAGCACGTAGCAATTTTCTCCAGAACCTTGTGTAATGCGGAGGAGTCGGCCCTAATGGGATCTCTGAGAAACAAGGCTGCGGAGACTGGAAACTTTCCCTGACAACTGGATATCCGAAGACGGAATCCATTTCACGTCGATGTGCGGAAGTAGACGCCAGGGGCCTTGACCTGATGCCCAGAAAGGCGTCTGTGCGTAATACAACGTGGAGCGAACAACCGGAATCTTCCCGTGTAGAGTCCTGTAGCATGGACGTGTACAAGCATCTGGAGCGGGCCCGCTCGTTCCCTCGGTGATACGAGCCCGTGGCGAATGCCACGTCGAGGTCACGTCGTTTCTCCAGAGTTCTCTGCCATTTCCAGTATCGGCCTTGAAGGATAGGCAAAGGGAAATGTCCCCATATCGGAGTCCCCAGGATGTGGAGAAAGCAGCTGCCAGGAAACCCAAGTGCCCCCGAACGAGACGCCTTCTCACACACAGGTATGGACGCCTTGGAATGTGCGATATACTTCCTTTGGAGAAGGCGACCTTCCATGAATATCGTGTTTTCAGGAGAGAAAGCTGATGTCCAGGACGTGTGTGCAAGTCTTGGGAAGGGGCAAGGTCCTTAGGGCGAGCATAGAATCTGTGGAGCAAGTCCCTTTCGGATAACCACAAGTTTCTCAAGTGTGAATCATTCTGGCTTGCATGTGTGGAGGCCATCGAAAGACGCCCTCTCCCTCTGTCTGTGGAGCAGTCTCTGGAGAATTCCACTGTCCCGTCAGAGGAAGTTGGTTCCCGTGAGGAGCATTCTACCATCTTTCGCGAGAGGCGCGCGGAAAGTGCCTTAGACGTCGCGGAACGCAAGCCTGGGAATAAAGCAAGATCCACCGTGCAACACGACCCTTCCAACGAAACCATTCTAACGGATGGAGGGGTTCTAACACTAGGGTAGTGCCGTGTCCTTGGCTTGGAGAAAGTCTTCTGTGGAGGATGCAGTGCAGCGACACTGTGGCTGTTCCACCGAGAAGCTTCCGAGCCTCTCTGTGTGGAGGCATCCCTAGAGTGCCCCAGTCTACCGTTTGAGGAAAAAGAGTGTGAAGAAAAGCGCGGCCCGCTAACATCTTGATGCCAGAAGAGAAAGCGATTTCCCCGCGAGGTGTAGAAATAGAGGACGGGTGGTTTGTCCTTAGCCATGGAATCCAGATGGCAGTGACTGCAATTTTCAGAGCCGCACAATTGTCCCGGCATGAAGCCTAGCGGCACGTCTGTGGAGCAGCATCAGGATGGTGCCCTGTAGTTCCGCTGTTGGTAACAGTCTGCTTAGAAGAGGACGTTGAAGGAAACACTTGCTTTTTGAAGACACAAGCCTTTTCCATTATCCGAGTGTAGCCTCGAGGAAACTGCCCAAAAACAAATTCATCAACCAGAGCCTGTGGCCCATGGAACTCTAACCTGCCAGCTGGATATCTGAGGGTAGAAACACTTTCATATCTGTGTGTGGAAGGGCAGGCAAGAGGCCAGGATTCGGAGGAGAGAAACTCATGCGTGGACATTGTAACTTAGAGCGAACATCAAATGAGCTCCTGTGAGAAGCCTGCAGGCCGGGAAGTGTTGAAGCGTCAGGATGAAGCCCAATCATTCCCACCGTGGAAGAAGTGTCTGCCTCAGGCACGTCTCAGCGACACCCTGGATCCTTCAATCCTATACCCTGCTAGCCTCTGTGTGTTGAAGTCTCAGGAAAGGGCAATAATAGGCCCTGGGGAAAGAGTTGTGTGGAGATAGCCACTTTCGGCCACCAACATGGTTCCTCAAAGGGGGAAGGCTTCTAGGAAGTAGGTGTTGCCGTGTCAGGACAATGCCATCTCCGCCCATCGTCGAAAGATGACTGAGGAGGAAGGCACGTTCCAGGAACATCTGGATTCCAGAAGAGAAAGCGATTTCTAGTGTAGGTATGAAAAGACAGGCAAGGGGCCAGTCCCTGTCTGGGAGATCCAAGTCCGTGGAGAGTACAACTTCCGAGCCACAACAAGTTTCTCCCCAAAGGAAACTTTCTAGCCCTGGGGTGGGCAAGCTTCGGCGGGCTTCCATATCCTTGCCTCTGAGAATCAGGCCTGTGGAGAAGGTCACTTCCCGGGAGCATCTACTTTCTGGAGATCCAAAGTGTGGGCACGGAGGAAGAAGGCGGGACTAAGGGGCGTGTCGCTGTCAGGGAGAAAGCAGTCGTTGGAGACGGCCACTTTCGTGAGCAACTCGTTCCCTCAAGCCAGAAGCATCCTGGCCTCTATTGAAGAGAAGTAGCAGGATAATTCCTCAACCTCCGCTCTGCGAAAATTGACTGTGGGCAATGCCACTTCCCACTAACACCGTGTCTCCAGAAGAGAATTGCCATGTCCAATCCAAGGGCGGGGAGGCCTAGGAGAGGGCCCACGGCCTCACTCTCTGAAACGGGGTTGGGGACCTGCACCATTCAGGGAACCACAAGGCTCTCCAACGAGAAGCCTTCTAGCACGCATGGGTTGAGGCCTCCTAAACATGCCCCATTCTTCCCTCTGTGAAACGAGCCTCTGGGCATTGCAACTGTCCCGTAAGTGGAAGTCCTCTCCTGCCAGAATCTTTGGAGCACGTTTGTCTAGAGGCACGGGCAAAGTGCCATGCCCTTCGCTCAGATCATGAGGCCTGCGAATAAAGCACGTTTCCGTGAAGAACACGACACTTCCAAACAAACGCCTCGGAGCAGATCCGTGTGTTTTCACATGAGGAAATGCCGTATCCTCCGTTGGGCGAAGGAATGCTGGGGAGGAGGCCATTTCGGCAACATCGTAGTTTTTCGCGCCATAGAAATCCAAGCCTCGCTGTGTGCCACGATCACGAGAGGGCCATCGCATTTCCCGGGAGATACGAGACGATGGAGGATCCGGTGTGCACTCACATCTTGTTTTCCCAAGAGAAAAGCCTTTTCTCATAGTTGTGTGGAAGTATAGGGAAGGGGGCTTGTCCTTAGGATGAGAAACAAGACCGTGGAGAGTGCACCTTTCAGAGCACCCCAAGCATCTCTTTTGAGAAGCCTGGTTGCCCCAGTGCCTTGTCGCATTCGAAAAGTGCCTGACCTTCCCTCATTGAAAACACTCTCTTTGGAATAGAGCGTTCAAGTCCCCTCTTGCTTCCTGAAGATACAAAGCTTTTCCAAGGCAGGTGTTTGATCAGGAGGAAACATCCCTACACGGATCTCTGGAAAACAAGACGTGGGAATGGTCATCGTCACGGCCCTCTGAATGCCGGAAGATAGATCCATCTTCATTCCTGTGTGCGGAAGCATAGGCAAGGGCCTAGGACCCTATCTTTAGAAACAACTCTCTGGAGACGAGAATGTTCAGCACACCGCAGGTGTCCTGCCGGAGCGGTGTTCTAGCATGGGTGTGTGCAAGCATCGGGAGAGTTCCATCTCCTTCCGTCTGCGAGGCAAGGCTGCATAGAAGGCCACTTGGCGATAACATGTGGTTTCCAGATTTCCAAACGAGTTCCAGGAGAGGTGCGGAACGATAGGCCAGGTAACATGTCCCCCAGGGTCCCAGTAACAGTTCTGGGGAAGCACAGGTCCCAGGAAACCCAAGTTCCTTCCGAGGAGATGGTTTCTAATACATAGGTCCAGAAGTCTCTGTACATTGCCTACCCTTGCTTGTGGGAGGCAAGTTGGGTGGAATGCGAATTCCACTACCATCTTGTTTCCACAAGAGGGAAATCGATTCATTCCAATATATGCGCTGGAGCCTAGGGGACAGGGGCGATGCCCTGACGCTTTGAGGGAAGAGTGTGGAACAGGCATCGTTGAGGAAACCACAAGTTTCTCAAGCGAGGAGCCTTCTAGCATTGCCGGGGTGAAACGACCGAAACATGCACGACCCTTCCCTCAGTGAATAGGCTCTAGGGAATGCCAATTTCCCCTCAGAGGAAGATTGTCCCGGTGCGAAGCTCTCTAGCGTGTTGGTCTGGAGGCCAGCGGAGAGGGCCACATATACTTCGCTAAAGAAAGCTATCTGTGAAGAAAGACAGGGTCAGTGAGGGAAGCACACGTCCCACCAAACCCACTGAAACACACGGAGACGTTTTAGCCTCAGGAAAGGCCTTATCCTTGCCTTGGAGAGAATGCATTTGGGAGTACCTGTGCTGCCCCGGCGTTGCTTTGCAAAGGAGCACTTTCCTACCTTATATGTGTGGGAGTGGGCAATGTCCTTACACTTGGAGACAAGTCTGTGAAGCAGGCACCGTTCGGGGAACCACGAGGGCCTCGAGCGAGAAGCATTCCGGCCTCCATGTTCTTAAACTCCCGAAACCCGGGCTCTCGTGGCGTCTCTGAATAAATCTCTGGGGAATGCAACGTTCCCTCAGAGGAAGCATGTCCCAGCGAGACATTTTGTGGCACGTTTCTCTAGAGGTACGGGGATGTGTGGTCGCATTCAGGAGGTGCGGTGTCCTCGGCCGGGAGAAACAATTCTGTGGAGAAGGCGACTTCGGCCACAATGTGCTTTTCCAAGAAAGAAGCTTGCTTCGGCGAAAAGCATGGAAGTATCACTGTAATGCCACCTTCTTCGCTCTGAGCAGCAGGACGGTAGGCAACCCTGCTTTCCAAGCACATCTGGTTTCCAGAATGAAAAAGCCATCTCTAAGAGACGTTTCCAAGCACAGAGAAGGCGGGTCGTACTGTCCTTCAGAAACAAATGTGTGGAGAATGCCCCTTTCAGAGGACCACCATTTCACCTGCGAGAAGCTATCTACAATGTATGTTTGGAGGCATCAGGAGGGTGTCGTGTCCATCCCTCAGTGAAAACACAGTGTCGAGAACCATGTTCCAGGAACGTCTTGCTTACAGCAGGTAGCAGTTTTCTCCAGGCCCTTGTGTAATGCGGAGGACTCGGCCCTAATGGGATCTCTGAGAAACAAGGCTGCGGAGACTGGAAACTTTCCCTGCCAACTGGATATCCGAAGACGGAATCCATTTCACGTCGATGTGCGGAAGTAGACGCCAGGGGCCTTGACCTGATGCCCAGAAAGGCGTCTGTGCGTAATACAACGTGGAGCGAACAACCGGAATCTTCCCGTGTAGAGTCCTGTAGCAGGGACGTGTACAAGCATCTGGAGCGGGCCCTCTCGTTCCCTCGGAGATACGAGCCCGTGGCGAATGCCACGTCGAGGTCACGTCGTTTCTCCAGAGTTCTCTGCCATTTCCAGTATCGGCCTTGAAGGATAGGCAAAGGGAAATGTCCCCGTATCGGAGTCCCCAGGATGTGGAGAAAGCAGCTGCCAGGAAACCCAAGTGCCCCCGAACGAGACGCCTTCTCACACACAGGTATGGACGCCTTGGAATGTGCGATATACTTCCTTTGGAGAAGGCGACCTTCCATGAATATCGTGTTTTCAGGAGAGAAAGCTGATGTCCAGGACGTGTGTGCAAGTCTTGGGAAGGGGCAAGGTCCTTAGGGCGAGCATAGAATCTGTGGAGCAAGCCCCTTTCGGATAACCACAAGTTTCTCAAGTGTGAATCATTCTGGCTTGCATGTGTGGAGGCCATCGAAAGACGCCCTCTCCCTCTGTCTGTGGAGCAGTCTCTGGAGAATTCCACTGTCCCGTCAGAGGAAGTTGGTTCCCGTGAGGAGCATTCTACCATCTTTTGCGAGAGGCGCGCGGAAAGTGCCTTAGACGTCGCGGAACGCAAGCCTGGGAATAAAGCAAGATCCACCGTGCAACACGACCCTTCCAACGAAACCATTCTAACGGATGGAGGGGTTCTAACACTAGGGTAGTGCCGTGTCCTTGGCTTGGAGAAAGTCTTCTGTGGAGGATGCAGTGCAGCGACACTGTGGCTGTTCCACCGAGAAGCTTCCGAGCCTCTCTGTGTGGAGGCATCCCTAGAGTGCCCCAGTCTTCCGTTTGAGGAAAAAGAGTGTGAAGAAAAGCGCGGCCCGCTAACATCTTGATGCCAGAAGAGAAAGCGATTTCTCCGCGAGGTGTAGAAATAGAGGACGGGTGGTTTGTCCTTAGCCATGGAATCCAGATGGCAGTGACTGCAATTTTCAGAGCCGCACAATTGTCCCGGCATGAAGCCTAGCGGCACGTCTGTGGGGCAGCATCAGGATGGTGCCCTGTAGTTCCGCTGTTGGTAACAGTCTGCTTAGAAGAGGACGTTGAAGGAAACACTTGCTTTTTGAAGACACAAGCCTTTTCCATTATCCGAGTGTAGCCTCGAGGAAACTGCCCAAAAAAAAATTCATCAACCAGAGCCTGTGGACCATGGAACACTAACCTGCCAGCTGGATATCTGAGGGTAGAAACACTTTCATATCTGTGTGTGGAAGGGCAGGCAAGAGGCCAGGATTCGGAGGAGAGAAACTCATGCGTGGACATTGTAACTTAGAGCGAACATCAAATGAGCTCCTGTGAGAAGCCTGCAGGCCGGGAGGTGTTGAAGCGTCAGGATGAAGCCCAATCATTCCCACCGTGGAAGAAGTGTCTGCCTCAGGCACGTCTCAGCGACACCCTGGATCCTTCAATCCTATACCCTGCTAGCCTCTGTGTGTTGAAGTCTCAGGAAAGGGCAATATCAGGCCCTGGGGAAAGAGTTGTGTGGAGATAGCCACTTTCGGCCACCAACGTGGTTCCTCAAAGGGGGAAGGCTTCTAGGAAGTAGGTGTTGCCGTGTCAGGACAATGCCATCTCCGCCCATCGTCGAAAGATGACTGAGGAGGAAGGCACGTTCCAGGAACATCTGGATTCCAGAAGAGAAAGCGATTTCTAGTGTAGGTATGAAAAGACAGGCAAGGGGCCAGTCCCTGTCTGGGAGATCCAAGTCCGTGGAGAGTACAACTTCCGAGCCACAACAAGTTTCTCCCCAAAGGAAACTTTCTAGCCCTGGGGTGGGCAAGCTTCGGCGGGCTTCCATATCCTTGCCTCTGAGAATCAGGCCTGTGGAGAAGGTCACTTCCCGGGAGCATCTACTTTCTGGAGATCCAAAGTGTGGGCACGGAGGAAGAAGGCGGGACTAAGGGGCGTGTCGCTGTCAGGGAGAAAGCAGTCGTTGGAGACGGACACTTTCGTGAGCAACTCGTTCCCTCAAGCCAGAAGCATCCTGGCCTCTATTGATGAGAAGTAGCAGGATAATTCCTCAACCTCCGCTCTGCGAAAATTGACTGTGGGCAATGCCACTTCCCACTAACACCGTGTCTCCAGAAGAGAATTGCCATGTCCAATCCAAGGGCGGGGAGGCCTAGGAGAGGGCCCACGGCCTCACTCTCTGAAACGGGGTTGGGGACCTGCACCATTCAGGGAACCACAAGGCTCTCCAACGAGAAGCCTTCTAGCACGCATGGGTTGAGGCCTCCTAAACATGCCCCATTCTTCCCTCTGTGAAACGAGCCTCTGGGCATTGCAACTGTCCCGTAAGTGGAAGTCCTCTCCTGCCAGAATCTTTGGAGCACGTTTGTCTAGAGGCACGGGCAAAGTGCCATGCCCTTCGCTCAGATCATGAGGCCTGCGAATAAAGCACGTTTCCGTGAAGAACACGACACTTCCAAACAAACGCCTCGGAGCAGATCCGTGTGTTTTCACATGAGGAAATGCCGTATCCTCCGTTGGGCGAAGGAATGCTGGGGAGGAGGCCATTTCGGCAACATCGTAGTTTTTCGCGCCATAGAAATCCAAGCCTCGCTGTGTGCCACGATCACGAGAGGGCCATCGCATTTCCCGGGAGATACGAGACGATGGAGGATCCGGTGTGCACTCACATCTTGTTTTCCCAAGAGAAAAGCCTTTTCTCATAGTTGTGTGGAAGTATAGGGAAGGGGGCTTGTCCTTAGGATGAGAAACAAGACCGTGGAGAGTGCACCTTTCAGAGCACCCCAAGCATCTCTTTTGAGAAGCCTGGTTGCCCCAGTGCCTTGTCGCATCCGAAAAGTGCCTGACCTTCCCTCATTGAAAACACTCTCTTTGGAATAGAGCGTTCAAGTCCCCTCTTGCTTCCTGAAGATACAAAGCTTTTCCAAGGCAGGTGTTTGATCAGGACAAACATCCCTACACGGATCTCTGGAAAACAAGACGTGGGAATGGTCATCGTCACGGCCCTCTGAATGCCGGAAGATAGATCCATCTTCATTTATGTGTGCGGAAGCATAGGCAAGGGCCTAGGACCCTATCTTGAGAAACAAGTCTCTGGAGACGACAATGTTCAGCACACCGCAGGTGTCCTGCCGGAGAGGTGTTCTAGCATGGGTGTGTGCAAGCATCGGGACAGTTCCATCTCCTTCCGTCTGCGAGGCAAGGCTGCGTAGAAGGCCACTTGGCGATAACATGTGGTTTCCAGATTTCCAAACGAGTTCCAGGAGAGGTGCGGAACGATAGGCCAGGTAACATGTCCCCCAGTGTTCCAGTAACAGTTCTGGGGAAGCACAGGTCCCAGGAAACCCAAGTTCCTTCCGAGGAGATGCTTTCTAATACATAGGTCCAGAAGTCTCTGTACATTGCCTACCCTTGCTTGTGGGAGGCAAGTTGGGTGGAATGCGAATTCCACTACCATCTTGTTTCCACAAGAGGGAAATCGATTCATTCCAATATATGCGCTGGAGCCTAGGGGACAGGGGCGATGCCCTGACGCTTTGAGGGAAGAGTGTGGAACAGGCAGCGTTGAGGAAACCACAAGTTTCTCAAGCGAGGAGCCTTCTAGCATTGCCGGGGTGAAACGACCGAAACATGCACGACCCTTCCCTCAGTGAATAGGCTCTAGGGAATGCCAATTTCCCCTCAGAGGAAGATTGTCCCAGTGCCAAGCTCTCTAGCGTGTTGGTCTGGAGGCCAGCGGAGAGGGCCACATATACTTCGCTAAAGAAAGCTATCTGTGAAGAAAGACAGGGTCAGTGAGGGAAGCACACGTCCCACCAAACCCACTGAAACACACGGAGACGTTTTAGCCTCAGGAAAGGCCTTATCCTTGCCTTGGAGAGAATGCATTTGGGAGTACCTGTGCTGCCCCGGCGTTGGTTTGCAAAGGAGCACTTTCCTACCTTATATGTGTGGAAGTGGGCAATGTCCTTACACTTGGAGACAAGTCTGTGAAGCAAGCACCGTTCGGGGAACCACGAGGGCCTCGAGCGAGAAGCATTCCGGCCTCCATGTTCTTAAACTCCCGAACCCCGGGCTCTCTTGGCGTCTCTGAATAAATCTCTGGGGAATGCAACGTTCCCTCAGAGGAAGCATGTCCCAGCGAGACATTTTGTGGCACGTTTCTCTAGAGGTACGGGGATGTGTGGTCGCATTCAGGAGGTGCGGTGTCCTCGGCCGGGAGAAACAATTCTGTGGAGAAGGCGACTTCGGCCACAATGTGCTTTTCCAAGAAAGAAGCTTGCTTCGGCGAAAAGCATGGAAGTATCACTGTAATGCCACCTTCTTCGCTCTGAGCAGCAGGACGGTAGGCAACCCTGCTTTCCAAGCACATCTGGTTTCCAGAATGAAAAAGCCATCTCTAAGAGACGTTTCCAAGCACAGAGAAGGCGGGTCGTACTGTCCTTCAGAAACAAATGTGTGGAGAATGCCCCTTTCAGAGGACCACCATTTCACCTGCGAGAAGCCTTCTACAATGTATGTTTGGAGGCATCAGGAGGGTGTCGTGTCCATCCCTCAGTGAAAACACAGTGTCGAGAACCATGTTCCAGGAACGTCTTGCTTACAGCAGGTAGCAGTTTTCTCCAGGCCCTTGTGTAATGCGGAGGACTAGGCCCTAATGGGATCTCTGAGAAACAAGGCTGCGGAGACTGGAAACTTTCCCTGCCAACTGGATATCCGAAGACGGAATCCATTTCACGTCGATGTGCGGAAGTAGACGCCAGGGGCCTTGACCTGATGCCCAGAAAGGCGTCTGTGCGTAATACAACGTGGAGCGAACAACCGGAATCTTCCCGTGTAGAGTCCTGTAGCAGGGACGTGTACAAGCATCTGGAGCGGGCCCTCTCGTTCCCTCGGAGATACGAGCCCGTGGCGAATGCCACGTCGAGGTCACGTCGTTTCCCCAGAGTTCTCTGCCATTTCCAGTATCGGCCTTGAAGGATAGGCAAAGGGAAATGTCCCCGTATCGGAGTCCCCAGGATGTGGAGAAAGCAGCTGCCAGGAAACCCAAGTGCCCCCGAACGAGACGCCTTCTCACACACAGGTATGGACGCCTTGGAATGTGCGATATACTTCCTTTGGAGAAGGCGACCTTCCATGAATATCGTGTTTTCAGGAGAGAAAGCTGATGTCCAGGACGTGTGTGCAAGTCTTGGGAAGGGGCAAGGTCCTTAGGGCGAGCATAGAATCTGTGGAGCAAGCCCCTTTCGGATAACCACAAGTTTCTCAAGTGTGAATCATTCTGGCTTGCATGTGTGGAGGCCATCGAAAGACGCCCTCTCCCTCTGTCTGTGGAGCAGTCTCTGGAGAATTCCACTGTCCCGTCAGAGGAAGTTGGTTCCCGTGAGGAGCATTCTACCATCTTTTGCGAGAGGCGCGCGGAAAGTGCCTTAGACGTCGCGGAACGCAAGCCTGGGAATAAAGCAAGATCCACCGTGCAACACGACCCTTCCAACGAAACCATTCTAACGGATGGAGGGGTTCTAACACTAGGGTAGTGACGTGTCCTTGGCTTGGAGAAAGTCTTCTGTGGAGGATGCAGTGCAGCGACACTGTGGCTGTTCCACCGAGAAGCTTCCGAGCCTCTCTGTGTGGAGGCATCCCTAGAGTGCCCCAGTCTTCCGTTTGAGGAAAAAGAGTGTGAAGAAAAGCGCGGCCCGCTAACATCTTGATGCCAGAAGAGAAAGCGATTTCTCCGCGAGGTGTAGAAATAGAGGACGGGTGGTTTGTCCTTAGCCATGGAATCCAGATGGCAGTGACTGCAATTTTCAGAGCCGCACAATTGTCCCGGCATGAAGCCTAGCGGCACGTCTGTGGGGCAGCATCAGGATGGTGCCCTGTAGTTCCGCTGTTGGTAACAGTCTGCTTAGAAGAGGACGTTGAAGGAAACACTTGCTTTTTGAAGACACAAGCCTTTTCCATTATCCGAGTGTAGCCTCGAGGAAACTGCCCAAAAAAAAATTCATCAACCAGAGCCTGTGGACCATGGAACACTAACCTGCCAGCTGGATATCTGAGGGTAGAAACACTTTCATATCTGTGTGTGGAAGGGCAGGCAAGAGGCCAGGATTCGGAGGAGAGAAACTCATGCGTGGACATTGTAACTTAGAGCGAACATCAAATGAGCTCCTGTGAGAAGCCTGCAGGCCGGGAGGTGTTGAAGCGTCAGGATGAAGCCCAATCATTCCCACCGTGGAAGAAGTGTCTGCCTCAGGCACGTCTCAGCGACACCCTGGATCCTTCAATCCTATACCCTGCTAGCCTCTGTGTGTTGAAGTCTCAGGAAAGGGCAATATCAGGCCCTGGGGAAAGAGTTGTGTGGAGATAGCCACTTTCGGCCACCAACGTGGTTCCTCAAAGGGGGAAGGCTTCTAGGAAGTAGGTGTTGCCGTGTCAGGACAATGCCATCTCCGCCCATCGTCGAAAGATGACTGAGGAGGAAGGCACGTTCCAGGAACATCTGGATTCCAGAAGAGAAAGCGATTTCTAGTGTAGGTATGAAAAGACAGGCAAGGGGCCAGTCCCTGTCTGGGAGATCCAAGTCCGTGGAGAGTACAACTTCCGAGCCACAACAAGTTTCTCCCCAAAGGAAACTTTCTAGCCCTGGGGTGGGCAAGCTTCGGCGGGCTTCCATATCCTTGCCTCTGAGAATCAGGCCTGTGGAGAAGGTCACTTCCCGGGAGCATCTACTTTCTGGAGATCCAAAGTGTGGGCACGGAGGAGGAAGGCGGGACTAAGGGGCGTGTCGCTGTCAGGGAGAAAGCAGTCGTTGGAGACGGCCACTTTCGTGAGCAACTCGTTCCCTCAAGCCAGAAGCATTCTGGCCTCTATTGATGAGAAGTAGCAGGATAATTCCTCAACCTCCGCTCTGCGAAAATAGACTGTGGGCAATGCCACTTCCCACTAACACCGTGTCTCCAGAAGAGAATTGCCATGTCCAATCCAAAAGCGGGGAGGCCTAGGAGAGGGCCCACGGCCTCACGCTCTGAAACGGGGCTGGGGACCTGCACCATTCAGGGAACCACAAGGCTCTCCAACGAGAAGCCTTCTAGCACGCATGGGTTGAGGCCTCCTAAACATGCCCCATTCTTCCCTCTGTGAAACGAGCCTCTGGGCATTGCAACTGTCCCGTAAGTGGAAGTCCTCTCCTGCCAGAATCTTTGGAGCACGTTTGTCTAGAGGCACGGGCAAAGTGCCATGCCCTTCGCTCAGATCATGGGGCCTGCGAATAAAGCACGTTTCCGTGAAGAACACGACACTTCCAAACAAACGCCTCGGAGCAGATCCGTGTGTTTTCACATGAGGAAATGCCGTATCCTCCGTTGGGCGAAGGAATGCTGGGGAGGAGGCCATTTCGGCAACATCGTAGTTTTTCGCGCCATAGAAATCCAAGCCTCGCTGTGTGCCACGATCACGAGAGGGCCATCGCATTTCCCGGGAGATACGAGACGATGGAGGATCCGGTGTGCACTCACATCTTGTTTTCCCAAGAGAAAAGCCATTTCTCATAGTTGTGTGGAAGTATAGGGAAGGGGGCTTGTCCTTAGGATGAGAAACAAGACCGTGGAGAGTGCACCTTTCAGAGCACCCCAAGCATCTCTTTTGAGAAGCCTGGTTGCCCCAGTGCCTTGTCGCATCCGAAAAGTGCCTGACCTTCCCTCATTGAAAACACTCTCTTTGGAATAGAGCGTTCAAGTCCCCTCTTGCTTCCTGAAGATACAAAGCTTTTCCAAGGCAGGTGTTTGATCAGGAGGAAACATCCCTACACGGATCTCTGGAAAACAAGACGTGGGAATGGTCATCGTCACGGCCCTCTGAATGCCGGAAGATAGATCCATCTTCATTCCTGTGTGCGGAAGCATAGGCAAGGGCCTAGGACCCTATCTTGAGAAACAAGTCTCTGGAGACGACAATGTTCAGCACACCGCAGGTGTCCTGCCGGAGATGTGTTCTAGCATGGGTGTGTGCAAGCATCGGGAGAGTTCCATCTCCTTCCGTCTGCGAGGCAAGGCTGCGGAGAAGGCCACTTGGCGATAACATGTGGTTTCCAGATTTCCAAACGAGTTCCAGGAGAGGTGCGGTACGATAGGCCAGGTAACATGTCCCCCAGGGTTCCAGTAACAGTTCTGGGGAAGCACAGGTCCCAGGAAACCCAAGTTCCTTCCGAGGAGATGCTTTCTAATACATAGGTCCAGAAGTCTCTGTACATTGCCTACCCTTGCTTGTGGGAGGCAAGTTGGGTGGAATGCGAATTCCACTACCATCTTGTTTCCACAAGAGGGAAATCGATTCATTCCAATATATGCGCTGGAGCCTAGGGGACAGGGGCGATGCCCTGACGCTTTGAGGGAAGAGTGGGGAACAGGCATCGTTGAGGAAACCACAAGTTTCTCAAGCGAGGAGCCTTCTAGCATTGCCGGGGTGAAACGACCGAAACATGCACGACCCTTCCCTCAGTGAATAGGCTCTAGGGAATGCCAATTTCCCCTCAGAGGAAGATTGTCCCGGTGCGAAGCTCTCTAGCGTGTTGGTCTGGAGGCCAGCGGAGAGGGCCACATATACTTCGCTAAAGAAAGCTCTCTGTGAAGAAAGACAGGGTCAGTGAGGGAAGCACACGTCCCACCAAACCCACTGAAACACACGGAGACGTTTTAGCCTCAGGAAAAGCCTTATCCTTGCCTTGGAGAGAATGCATTTGGGAGTACCTGTGCTGCCCCGGCGTTGCTTTGCAAAGGAGCACTTTCCTACCTTATATGTGTGGGAGTGGGCAATGTCCTTACACTTGGAGACAAGTCTGTGAAGCAAGCACCGTTCGGGGAACCACGAGGGCCTCGAGCGAGAAGCATTCCGGCCTCCATGTTCTTAAACTCCCGAAACCCGGGCTCTCTTGGCGTCTCTGAATAAATCTCTGGGGAATGCAACGTTCCCTCAGAGGAAGCATGTCCCAGCGAGACATTTTGTGGCACGTTTCTCTAGAGGTACGGGGATGGGTGGTCGCATTCAGGAGGTGCGGTGTCCTCGGCCGGGAGAAACAATTCTGTGGAGAAGGCGACTTCGGCCACAATGTGCTTTTCCAAGAAAGAAGCTTGCTTCGGCGAAAAGCATGGAAGTATCACTGTAATGCCACCTTCTTCGCTCTGAGCAGCAGGACGGTAGGCAACCCTACTTTCCAAGCACATCTGGTTTCCAGAATGAAAAAGCCATCTCTAAGAGACGTTTCCAAGGACAGAGAAGGTGGGTCGTACTGTCCTTCAGAAACAAATGTGTGGAGAATGCCCCTTTCAGAGGACCACCATTTCACCTGCGAGAAGCCTTCTACAATGTATGTTTGGAGGCATCAGGAGGGTGTCGTGTCCATCCCTCAGTGAAAACACAGTGTCGAGAACCATGTTCCAGGAACGTCTTGCTTACAGCAGGTAGCAGTTTTCTCCAGGCCCTTGTGTAATGCGGAGGACTCGGCCCTAATGGGATCTCGGAGAAACAAGGCTGCGGAGACTGGAAACTTTCCCTGCCAACTGGATATCCGAAGACGGAATCCATTTCACGTCGATGTGCGGAAGTAGACGCCAGGGGCCTTGACCTGATGCCCAGAAAGGCGTCTGTGCGTAATACAACGTGGAGCGAACAACCGGAATCTTCCCGTGTAGAGTCCTGTAGCATGGACGTGTACAAGCATCTGGAGCGGTCCCTCTCGTTCCCTCGGAGATACGAGCCCGTGGCGAATGCCACGTCGAGGTCACGTCGTTTCTCCAGAGTTCTCTGCCATTTCCAGTATCGGCCTTGAAGGATAGGCAAAGGGAAATGTCCCCGTATCGGAGTCCCCAGGATGTGGAGAAAGCAGCTGCCAGGAAACCCAAGTGCCCCCGAACGAGACGCCTTCTCACACACAGGTATGGACGCCTTGGAATGTGCGATATACTTCCTTTGGAGAAGGCGACCTTCCATGAATATCGTGTTTTCAGGAGAGAAAGCTGATGTCCAGGACGTGTGTGCAAGTCTTGGGAAGGGGCAAGGTCCTTAGGGCGTGCATAGAATCTGTGGAGCAAGCCCCTTTCGGATAACCACAAGTTTCTCAAGTGTGAATCATTCTGGCTTGCATGTGTGGAGGCCATCGAAAGACGCCCTCTCCCTCTGTCTGTGGAGCAGTCTCTGGAGAATTCCACTGTCCCGTCAGAGGAAGTTGGTTCCCGTGAGGAGCATTCTACCATCTTTCGCGAGAGGCGCGCGGAAAGTGCCTTAGACGTCGCGGAACGCAAGCCTGGGAATAAAGCAAGATCCACCGTGCAACACGACCCTTCCAACGAAACCATTCTAACGGATGGAGGGGTTCTAACACTAGGGTAGTGCCGTGTCCTTGGCTTGGAGAAAGTCTTCTGTGGAGGATGCAGTGCAGCGACACTGTGGCTGTTCCACCGAGAAGCTTCCGAGCCTCTCTGTGTGGAGGCATCCCTAGAGTGCCCCAGTCTTCCGTTTGAGGAAAAAGAGTGTGAAGAAAAGCGCGGCCCGCTAACATCTTGATGCCAGAAGAGAAAGCGATTTCTCCGCGAGGTGTAGAAATAGAGGACGGGTGGTTTGTCCTTAGCCATGGAATCCAGATGGCAGTGACTGCAATTTTCAGAGCCGCACAATTGTCCCGGCATGAAGCCTAGCGGCACGTCTGTGGGGCAGCATCAGGATGGTGCCCTGTAGTTCCGCTGTTGGTAACAGTCTGCTTAGAAGAGGACGTTGAAGGAAACACTTGCTTTTTGAAGACACAAGCCTTTTCCATTATCCGAGTGTAGCCTCGAGGAAACTGCCCAAAAACAAATTCATCAACCAGAGCCTGTGGACCATGGAACTCTAACCTGCCAGCTGGATATCTGAGGGTAGAAACACTTTCATATCTGTCTGTGGAAGGGCAGGCAAGAGGCCAGGATTCGGAGGAGAGAAACTCATGCGTGGACATTGTAACTTAGAGCGAACATCAAATGAGCTCCTGTGAGAAGCCTGCAGGCCGGGAGGTGTTGAAGCGTCAGGATGAAGCCCAATCATTCCCACCGTGGAAGAAGTGTCTGCCTCAGGCACGTCTCAGCGACACCCTGGATCCTTCAATCCTATACCCTGCTAGCCTCTGTGTGTTGAAGTCTCAGGAAAGGGCAATATCAGGCCCTGGGGAAAGAGTTGTGTGGAGATAGCCACTTTCGGCCACCAACGTGTTTCCTCAAAGGGGGAAGGCTTCTAGGAAGTAGGTGTTGCCGTGTCAGGACAATGCCATCTCCGCCCATCGTCGAAAGATGACTGAGGAGGAAGGCACGTTCCAGGAACATCTGGATTCCAGAAGAGAAAGCGATTTCTAGTGTAGGTATGAAAAGACAGGCAAGGGGCCAGTCCCTGTCTGGGAGATCCAAGTCCGTGGAGAGTACAACTTCCGAGCCACAACAAGTTTCTCACCAAAGGAAACTTTCTAGCCCTGGGGTGGGCAAGCTTCGGCGGGCTTCCATATCCTTGCCTCTGAGAATCAGGCCTGTGGAGAAGGTCACTTCCCGGGAGCATCTACTTTCTGGAGATCCAAAGTGTGGGCACGGAGGAGGAAGGCGGGACTAAGGGGCGTGTCGCTGTCAGGGAGAAAGCAGTCGTTGGAGACGGCCACTTTCGTGAGCAACTCGTTCCCTCAAGCCAGAAGCATCCTGGCCTCTATTGATGAGAAGTAGCAGGATAATTCCTCAACCTCCGCTCTGCGAAAATAGACTGTGGGCAATGCCACTTCCCACTAACACCGTGTCTCCAGAAGAGAATTGCCATGTCCAATCCAAAAGCGGGGAGGCCTAGGAGAGGGCCCACGGCCTCACGCTCTGAAACGGGGCTGGGGACCTGCACCATTCAGGGAACCACAAGGCTCTCCAACGAGAAGCCTTCTAGCACGCATGGGTTGAGGCCTCCTAAACATGCCCCATTCTTCCCTCTGTGAAACGAGCCTCTGGGCATTGCAACTGTCCCGTAAGTGGAAGTCCTCTCCTGCCAGAATCTTTGGAGCACGTTTGTCTAGAGGCACGGGCAAAGTGCCATGCCCTTCGCTCAGATCATGGGGCCTGCGAATAAAGCACGTTTCCGTGAAGAACACGACACTTCCAAACAAACGCCTCGGAGCAGATCCGTGTGTTTTCACATGAGGAAATGCCGTATCCTCCGTTGGGCGAAGGAATGCTGGGGAGGAGGCCATTTCGGCAACATCGTAGTTTTTCGCGCCATAGAAATCCAAGCCTCGCTGTGTGCCACGATCACGAGAGGGCCATCGCATTTCCCGGGAGATACGAGACGATGGAGGATCCGGTGTGCACTCACATCTTGTTTTCCCAAGAGAAAAGCCATTTCTCATAGTTGTGTGGAAGTATAGGGAAGGGGGCTTGTCCTTAGGATGAGAAACAAGACCGTGGAGAGTGCACCTTTCAGAGCACCCCAAGCATCTCTTTTGAGAAGCCTGGTTGCCCCAGTGCCTTGTCGCATCCGAAAAGTGCCTGACCTTCCCTCATTGAAAACACTCTCTTTGGAATAGAGCGTTCAAGTCCCCTCTTGCTTCCTGAAGATACAAAGCTTTTCCAAGGCAGGTGTTTGATCAGGAGGAAACATCCCTACACGGATCTCTGGAAAACAAGACGTGGGAATGGTCATCGTCACGGCCCTCTGAATGCCGGAAGATAGATCCATCTTCATTCCTGTGTGCGGAAGCATAGGCAAGGGCCTAGGACCCTATCTTTAGAAACAAGTCTCTGGAGACGAGAATGTTCAGCACACCGCAGGTGTCCTGCCGGAGAGGTGTTCTAGCATGGGTGTGTGCAAGCATCGGGAGAGTTCCATCTCCTTCCGTCTGCGAGGCAAGGCTGCGGAGAAGGCCACTTGGCGATAACATGTGGTTTCCAGATTTCCAAACGAGTTCCAGGAGAGGTGCGGTACGATAGGCCAGGTAACATGTCCCCCAGGGTTCCAGTAACAGTTCTGGGGAAGCACAGGTCCCAGGAAACCCAAGTTCCTTCCGAGGAGATGCTTTCTAATACATAGGTCCAGAAGTCTCTGTACATTGCCTACCCTTGCTTGTGGGAGGCAAGTTGGGTGGAATGCGAATTCCACTACCATCTTGTTTCCACAAGAGGGAAATCGATTCATTCCAATATATGCGCTGGAGCCTAGGGGACAGGGGCGATGCCCTGACGCTTTGAGGGAAGAGTGGGGAACAGGCATCGTTGAGGAAACCACAAGTTTCTCAAGCGAGGAGCCTTCTAGCATTGCCGGGGTGAAACGACCGAAACATGCACGACCCTTCCCTCAGTGAATAGGCTCTAGGGAATGCCAATTTCCCCTCAGAGGAAGATTGTCCCGGTGCGAAGCTCTCTAGCGTGTTGGTCTGGAGGCCAGCGGAGAGGGCCACATATACTTCGCTAAAGAAAGCTCTCTGTGAAGAAAGACAGGGTCAGTGAGGGAAGCACACGTCCCACCAAACCCACTGAAACACACGGAGACGTTTTAGCCTCAGGAAAAGCCTTATCCTTGCCTTGGAGAGAATGCATTTGGGAGTACCTGTGCTGCCCCGGCGTTGGTTTGCAAAGGAGCACTTTCCTACCTTATATGTGTGGGAGTGGGCAATGTCCTTACACTTGGAGACAAGTCTGTGAAGCAAGCACCGTTCGGGGAACCACGAGGGCCTCGAGCGAGAAGCATTCCGGCCTCCATGTTCTTAAACTCCCGAAACCCGGGCTCTCTTGGCGTCTCTGAATAAATCTCTGGGGAATGCAACGTTCCCTCAGAGGAAGCATGTCCCAGCGAGACATTTTGTGGCACGTTTCTCTAGAGGTACGGGGATGTGTGGTCGCATTCAGGAGGTGCGGTGTCCTCGGCCGGGAGAAACAATTCTGTGGAGAAGGCGACTTCGGCCACAATGTGCTTTTCCAACAAAGAAGCTTGCTTCGGCGAAAAGCATGGAAGTATCACTGTAATGCCACCTTCTTCGCTCTGAGCAGCAGGACGGTAGGCAACCCTACTTTCCAAGCACATCTGGTTTCCAGAATGAAAAAGCCATCTCTAAGAGACGTTTCCAAGGACAGAGAAGGCGGGTCGTACTGTCCTTCAGAAACAAATGTGTGGAGAATGCCCCTTTCAGAGGACCACCATTTCACCTGCGAGAAGCCTTCTACAATGTATGTTTGGAGGCATCAGGAGGGTGTCGTGTCCATCCCTCAGTGAAAACACAGTGTCCAGAACCATGTTCCAGGAACGTCTTGCTTACAGCAGGTAGCAGTTTTCTCCAGGACCTTGTGTAATGCGGAGGACTCGGCCCTAATGGGATCTCTGAGAAACAAGGCTGCGGAGACTGGAAACTTTCCCTGCCAACTGGATATCCGAAGACGGAATCCATTTCACGTCGATGTGCGGAAGTAGACGCCAGGGGCCTTGACCTGATGCCCAGAAAGGCGTCTGTGCGTAATACAACGTGGAGCGAACAACCGGAATCTTCCCGTGTAGAGTCCTGTAGCATGGACGTGTACAAGCATCTGGAGCGGGCCCTCTCGTTCCCTCGGAGATACGAGCCCGTGGCGAATGCCACGTCGAGGTCACGTCGTTTCTCCAGAGTTCTCTGCCATTTCCAGTATCGGCCTTGAAGGATAGGCAAAGGGAAATGTCCCCGTATCGGAGTCCCCAGGATGTGGAGAAAGCAGCTGCCAGGAAACCCAAGTGCCCCCGAACGAGACGCCTTCTCACACACAGGTATGGACGCCTTGGAATGTGCGATATACTTCCTTTGGAGAAGGCGACCTTCCATGAATATCGTGTTTTCAGGAGAGAAAGCTGATGTCCAGGACGTGTGTGCAAGTCTTGGGAAGGGGCAAGGTCCTTAGGGCGAGCATAGAATCTGTGGAGCAAGCCCCTTTCGGATAACCACAAGTTTCTCAAGTGTGAATCATTCTGGCTTGCATGTGTGGAGGCCATCGAAAGACGCCCTCTCCCTCTGTCTGTGGAGCAGTCTCTGGAGAATTCCACTGTCCCGTCAGAGGAAGTTGGTTCCCGTGAGGAGCATTCTACCATCTTTCGCGAGAGGCGCGCGGAAAGTGCCTTAGACGTCGCGGAACGCAAGCCTGGGAATAAAGCAAGATCCACCGTGCAACACGACCCTTCCAACGAAACCATTCTAACGGATGGAGGGGTTCTAACACTAGGGTAGTGCCGTGTCCTTGGCTTGGAGAAAGTCTTCTGTGGAGGATGCAGTGCAGCGACACTGTGGCTGTTCCACCGAGAAGCTTCCGAGCCTCTCTGTGTGGAGGCATCCCTAGAGTGCCCCAGTCTTCCGTTTGAGGAAAAAGAGTGTGAAGAAAAGCGCGGCCCGCTAACATCTTGATGCCAGAAGAGAAAGCGATTTCTCCGCGAGGTGTAGAAATAGAGGACGGGTGGTTTGTCCTTAGCCATGGAATCCAGATGGCAGTGACTGCAATTTTCAGAGCCGCACAATTGTCCCGGCATGAAGCCTAGCGGCACGTCTGTGGGGCAGCATCAGGATGGTGCCCTGTAGTTCCGCTGTTGGTAACAGTCTGCTTAGAAGAGGACGTTGAAGGAAACACTTGCTTTTTGAAGACACAAGCCTTTTCCATTATCCGAGTGTAGCCTCGCGGAAACTGCCCAAAAACAAATTCATCAACCAGAGCCTGTGGACCATGGAACTCTAACCTGCCAGCTGGATATCTGAGGGTAGAAACACTTTCATATCTGTGTGTGGAAGGGCAGGCAAGAGGCCAGGATTCGGAGGAGAGAAACTCATGCGTGGACATTGTAACTTAGAGCGAACATCAAATGAGCTCCTGTGAGAAGCCTGTAGGCCGGGAGGTGTTGAAGCGTCAGGATGAAGCCCAATCATTCCCACCATGGAAGAAGTGTCTGCCTCAGGCACGTCTCAGCGACACCCTGGATCCTTCAATCCTATACCCTGCTAGCCTCTGTGTGTTGAAGTCTCAGGAAAGGGCAATATCAGGCCCTGGGGAAAGAGTTGTGTGGAGATAGCCACTTTCGGCCACCAACGTGGTTCCTCAAAGGGGGAAGGCTTCTAGGAAGTAGGTGTTGCCGTGTCAGGACAATGCCATCTCCGCCCATCGTCGAAAGATGACTGAGGAGGAAGGCACGTTCCAGGAACATCTGGATTCCAGAAGAGAAAGCGATTTCTAGTGTAGGTATGAAAAGACAGGCAAGGGGCCAGTCCCTGTCTGGGAGATCCAAGTCCGTGGAGAGTACAACTTCCGAGCCACAACAAGTTTCTCCCCAAAGGAATCTTTCTAGGCCTGGGGTGGGCAAGCTTCGGCGGGGTTCCATATCCTTGCCTCTGAGAATCAGGCCTGTGGAGAAGGTCACTTCCCGGGAGCATCTACTTTCTGGAGATCCAAAGTGTGGGCACGGAGGAAGAAGGCGGGACTAAGGGGCGTGTCCCTGTCAGGGAGAAAGCAGTCCCTGGAGACGGACACTTTCGTGAGCAACTCGTTCCCTCAAGCCAGAAGCATCCTGGCCTCTATTTGTGAGTAGTAGCAGGATAATTCCTCAACCTCCGCTCTGCGAAAATAGACTGTGGGCAATTCCAGTTCTCACTAACACCGTGTCTCCAGAAGAGAATTGCCATGTCCAATCCAAAAGCGGGGAGGCCTATGAGAGGGGCCACGGCCCCACGCTGTGAAACGGGGCTGGGGACCTGCACCATTCAGAGAACCAGAAGGCTCTCCAACGCGATGCCTTCCAGCACGCATGGGTTGAGGCCTCCTAAACATGCCCCATTCTTCCCTCTGTGAAACGAGTCTCTGGGCATTGCAACTGTCCCGGAAGTGGAAGTCCTCTCCTGCCAGAATCTTTGGAGCACGTTTGTCTGGAGGCACGGCCAAAGTGCCATGCCCTTCGCTCAGATCATGAGGCCTGCGAATAAAGCACGTTTCCGTGAAGAACACGACACTTCCAAACAAAGGCCTCGGAGCAGATCCGTGTGTTTTCACATGAGGAAATTCCGTATCCTCCGTTGGGCGAAGGAATGCTGGGGAGGAGGCCATTTCGGCAACATCCTAGTTTTTCACGCCATAAAAATCCAAGCCTCGGTGTGTGCAACGATCACGAGAGGGCCATCGAATTTCCCGGGAGATACGAGACGATGGAGGATCCGGTGTGCACTGACATCTTGTTTTCCCAAGAGAAAAGCCTTTTCTCATAGTTGTGTGGAAGTATAGGGAAGGGGGCTTGTCCTTAGGATGAGAAACAAGACCGTGGAGTGTGCACCTTTCAGAGCACCCCAAGCATCTCTTTTGAGAAGCCTGGTTGCGCCAGTGCCTTGTCGCATCCGAAAAGTGCCTAACCTTCCCTCATTGAAAACACTCTCTTTGGAATAGAGCGTTCAAGTCCCCTCTTGCTTCCTGAAGATACAAAGCTTTTCCAAGGCAGGTGTTTGATCAGGAGGAAACATCCCTACACCGATCTCTGGAAAACAAGACGTGGGAATGGTCATCGTCACGGCCATCTGAATGCCGGAAGATAGATCCATCTTCATTCCTGTGTGCGGAAGCATAGGCAAGGGCCTAGGACCCTATCTTTAGAAACAAGTCTCTGGAGACGACAATGTTCAGCACACCGCAGGTGTCCTGCCGGAGAGGTGTTCTAGCATGGGTGTGTGCAAGCATCGGGAGAGTTCCATCTCCTTCCGTCTGCGAGACAAGCCTGCGGAGAAGGCCACATGGCGATAACATTTGGTTTCCAGATTTCCAAAGGAGTTCCAGGAGAGGTGCGGAACGATAGGCCAGGTAACATGTCCCCCAGGGTCCCAGTAACAGTTCTGGGGAAGCACAGGGCCCAGGAAACCCAAGTTCCTTCCGAGGAGATGCTTTCTAATACATAGGTCCAGAAGTCTCTCTACATTGCCTACCCTTGCTTGTGGGATGCAAGTTGGGTGCAATGCGAATTCCACTACCATCTTGTTTCCACAAGAGTGAAATCGATTCATTCCAATATATGCGCTGGAGCCTAGGGGACAGGGGCGATGTCCTGACGCTTTGAGGGAAGAGTGTGGAACAGGCATGGTTGAGGAAACCACAAGTTTCTCAAGCGAGGAGCCTTCTAGCATTGCCGGGGTGAAACGACCGAAACATGCACGACCCTTCCCTCAGTGAATAAGCTCTAGGGAATGCCAATTTCCCCTCAGAGGAAGTTTGTCCCGCTGCGAAGCTCTCTAGCGTGTTGGTCTGGAGGCCAGCGGAGAGGGCCACATATACTTCGCTAAACAAAGCTATCTGTGAAGAAAGACAGGGTCAGTGAGGGAACCACACGTCCCACCCAACCCACTGAAACACACGGAGACGTTTTAGCCTCAGGAAAGGCCTTATCCTTGCCTTGGATAGAATGCATTTGGGAGTACCTGTGTTGCCCCGGCGTTGGTTTGCCAAGGAGCACCTTCCTACCTTATATGTGTGGGATTGGGCCATGTCCTTACACTTGGAGACAAGTCTGTGAAGCAAGCACCGTTCGGGGAACCAGCAGGGCCTCGAGCGAGAAGCATTCCGGCCTCCATGTTCTGAAGCTCCCGAAACCCGGGCTCTCTTGGCGTATCTGAATAAATCTCTGGGGAATGCAACGTTCCCTCAGAGGAAGCATGTCCCAGCGAGACATTTTGTGGCACGTTTCTCTAGAGGTACGGGGATGTGTGGTCGCATTCAGGAGGTGCGGTGTCCTCGGCCGGGAGAAACAATTCTGTGGAGAAGGCGACTTCGGCCCCAATGTGCTTTTCCAAGAAAGAAGCTTCCTTCGGCGAAAAGCGTGGAAGTATCCCTGTAATGCCACCTTCTTCGCTCTGAGCAGCAGGACGGTAGGCAACCCTACTTTCCAAGCACATCTGGTTTCCAGAATGAAAAAGCCATCTCCAGTAGACGTTTCCAAGCACAGAGATGGCGGGTCGTACTGTCCCTCAGAAACAAATGTGTGGAGAATACCCCTTACAGAGGACCACCATTTCTCCTGCGAGAAGCCTTCTACAATGTATGTTTGGAGGCATGAGGCGGGTGTCGTGTCCATCCCTCAGTGAAAACACTGTGTCGAGAACCATGTTCCAGGAACGTCTTGCTTACAGCAGGTAGCGGTTTTCTCCAGGACCTTGTGTAATGCGGAGGAGTCGGCCCTAATGGGATCTCTGAGAAACAAGCCTGCGGAGACTGGAAACTTTCCATGCCAACTGGATATCCGAAGACGGAATCCATTTCAAGTCGATGTGCGGAAGTAGACGCCAGGGGCCTTGACCTGATGCCCAGAAAGGCGTCTGTGCGTAATACAACGTGGAGCGAACAACCGGAATCTTCCCGTGTAGAGTCCTGTAGCATGGACGTGTACAAGCATCTGGAGCGGGCCCTCTCGTTCCCTCGGAGATACGAGCCCGTGGCGAATGCCACGTCGAGGTCACGTCGTTTGTCAAGAGTTCTCTGCCATTTCCAGTATCGGCCTTGAAGGATAGGCAAAGGGAAATGTCCCCGTATCGGAGTCCCCAGGATGTGGAGAAAGCAGCTGCCAGGAAACCCAAGTGCCCCCGAACGAGACGCCTTCTCACCTACAGGTACGGACGCCTTGGAATGTGCGATATACTTCCTTCGGAGAAGGCGACCTTCCATGAATATCGTGTTTTCAGGAGAGAAAGCTGATGTCCAGGACGTGTGTGCAAGTCTTGGGAAGGGGCAAAGTCCTTGGGGCGAGCATAGAATCTGTGGAGCAAGCCCTTTTCGGATAACCACAGGTTTCTCAAGTGTGGATCATTCTGGCTTGCATGTGTGGAGGCCATCGGAACACGCCCTCTCCCTCTGTCTGTGAAGCAGTCTCTGGAGAATTCCAATTTCCCGTCAGAGGAAGTTGGTTCCCGTGAGGAGCATTCTACCATCTTTCACGAGAGGCGCGCGGAAAGTGCCTTATACGTCGCGGAACGCAAGCCTGGGAATAAAGCAAGATCCACCGTGCAACACGACCCTTCCAACGAAACCATTCTAACGAATGTATGGGTTCTAACACGAGGGTAATGCCGTGTCCTTGGCTTGGAGAAAGTCTTCTGTGGGGGATGCAGTGCAGCGACACTGTGGCTGTTCCACCGAGAAGCTTCCGAGCCTCTCTGTGTGGAGGCATCCCTAGAGTGCCCCAGTCTACCGTTTGAGGAAAAAGAGTGTGAAGAAAAGCGCGGCCCGCTAACATCTTGATGCCAGAAGAGAAAGCGATTTCTCCGCGAGGTGTAGAAATAGAGGACGGGTGGTTTGTCCTTAGCCATGGAATCCAGATGGCAGTGACTGCAATTTTCAGAGCCGCACAATTGTCCCGGCATGAAGCCTAGCGGCACGTCTGTGGAGCAGCATCAGGATGGTGCCCTGTAGTTCCGCTGTTGGTAACAGTCTGCTTAGAAGAGGACGTTGAAGGAAACACTTGCTTTTTGAAGACACAAGCCTTTTCCATTATCCGAGTGTAGCCTCGAGGAAACTGCCCAAAAACAAATTCATCAACCAGAGCCTGTGGCCCATGGAACTCTAACCTGCCAGCTGGATATCTGAGGGTAGAAACACTTTCATATCTGTGTGTGGAAGGGCAGGCAAGAGGCCAGGATTCGGAGGAGAGAAACTCATGCGTGGACATTGTAACTTAGAGCGAACATCAAATGAGCTCCTGTGAGAAGCCTGCAGGCCGGGAAGTGTTGAAGCGTCAGGATGAAGCCCAATCATTCCCACCGTGGAAGAAGTGTCTGCCTCAGGCACGTCTCAGCGACACCCTGGATCCTTCAATCCTATACCCTGCTAGCCTCTGTGTGTTGAAGTCTCAGGAAAGGGCAATAATAGGCCCTGGGGAAAGAGTTGTGTGGAGATAGCCACTTTCGGCCACCAACATGGTTCCTCAAAGGGGGAAGGCTTCTAGGAAGTAGGTGTTGCCGTGTCAGGACAATGCCATCTCCGCCCATCGTCGAAAGATGACTGAGGAGGAAGGCACGTTCCAGGAACATCTGGATTCCAGAAGAGAAAGCGATTTCTAGTGTAGGTATGAAAAGACAGGCAAGGGGCCAGTCCCTGTCTGGGAGATCCAAGTCCGTGGAGAGTACAACTTCCGAGCCACAACAAGTTTCTCCCCAAAGGAAACTTTCTAGCCCTGGGGTGGGCAAGCTTCGGCGGGCTTCCATATCCTTGCCTCTGAGAATCAGGCCTGTGGAGAAGGTCACTTCCCGGGAGCATCTACTTTCTGGAGATCCAAAGTGTGGGCACGGAGGAAGAAGGCGGGACTAAGGGGCGTGTCGCTGTCAGGGAGAAAGCAGTCGTTGGAGACGGCCACTTTCGTGAGCAACTCGTTCCCTCAAGCCAGAAGCATCCTGGCCTCTATTGATGAGAAGTAGCAGGATAATTCCTCAACCTCCGCTCTGCGAAAATTGACTGTGGGCAATGCCACTTCCCACTAACACCGTGTCTCCAGAAGAGAATTGCCATGTCCAATCCAAGGGCGGGGAGGCCTAGGAGAGGGCCCACGGCCTCACTCTCTGAAACGGGGTTGGGGACCTGCACCATTCAGGGAACCACAAGGCTCTCCAACGAGAAGCCTTCTAGCACGCATGGGTTGAGGCCTCCTAAACATGCCCCATTCTTCCCTCTGTGAAACGAGCCTCTGGGCATTGCAACTGTCCCGTAAGTGGAAGTCCTCTCCTGCCAGAATCTTTGGAGCACGTTTGTCTAGAGGCACGGGCAAAGTGCCATGCCCTTCGCTCAGATCATGAGGCCTGCGAATAAAGCACGTTTCCGTGAAGAACACGACACTTCCAAACAAACGCCTCGGAGCAGATCCGTGTGTTTTCACATGAGGAAATGCCGTATCCTCCGTTGGGCGAAGGAATGCTGGGGAGGAGGCCATTTCGGCAACATCGTAGTTTTTCGCGCCATAGAAATCCAAGCCTCGCTGTGTGCCACGATCACGAGAGGGCCATCGCATTTCCCGGGAGATACGAGACGATGGAGGATCCGGTGTGCACTCACATCTTGTTTTCCCAAGAGAAAAGCCTTTTCTCATAGTTGTGTGGAAGTATAGGGAAGGGGGCTTGTCCTTAGGATGAGAAACAAGACCGTGGAGAGTGCACCTTTCAGAGCACCCCAAGCATCTCTTTTGAGAAGCCTGGTTGCCCCAGTGCCTTGTCGCATTCGAAAAGTGCCTGACCTTCCCTCATTGAAAACACTCTCTTTGGAATAGAGCGTTCAAGTCCCCTCTTGCTTCCTGAAGATACAAAGCTTTTCCAAGGCAGGTGTTTGATCAGGAGGAAACATCCCTACACGGATCTCTGGAAAACAAGACGTGGGAATGGTCATCGTCACGGCCCTCTGAATGCCGGAAGATAGATCCATCTTCATTCCTGTGTGCGGAAGCATAGGCAAGGGCCTAGGACCCTATCTTTAGAAACAACTCTCTGGAGACGAGAATGTTCAGCACACCGCAGGTGTCCTGCCGGAGCGGTGTTCTAGCATGGGTGTGTGCAAGCATCGGGAGAGTTCCATCTCCTTCCGTCTGCGAGGCAAGGCTGCATAGAAGGCCACTTGGCGATAACATGTGGTTTCCAGATTTCCAAACGAGTTCCAGGAGAGGTGCGGAACGATAGGCCAGGTAACATGTCCCCCAGGGTCCCAGTAACAGTTCTGGGGAAGCACAGGTCCCAGGAAACCCAAGTTCCTTCCGAGGAGATGGTTTCTAATACATAGGTCCAGAAGTCTCTGTACATTGCCTACCCTTGCTTGTGGGAGGCAAGTTGGGTGGAATGCGAATTCCACTACCATCTTGTTTCCACAAGAGGGAAATCGATTCATTCCAATATATGCGCTGGAGCCTAGGGGACAGGGGCGATGCCCTGACGCTTTGAGGGAAGAGTGTGGAACAGGCATCGTTGAGGAAACCACAAGTTTCTCAAGCGAGGAGCCTTCTAGCATTGCCGGGGTGAAACGACCGAAACATGCACGACCCTTCCCTCAGTGAATAGGCTCTAGGGAATGCCAATTTCCCCTCAGAGGAAGATTGTCCCGGTGCGAAGCTCTCTAGCGTGTTGGTCTGGAGGCCAGCGGAGAGGGCCACATATACTTCGCTAAAGAAAGCTATCTGTGAAGAAAGACAGGGTCAGTGAGGGAAGCACACGTCCCACCAAACCCACTGAAACACACGGAGACGTTTTAGCCTCAGGAAAGGCCTTATCCTTGCCTTGGAGAGAATGCATTTGGGAGTACCTGTGCTGCCCCGGCGTTGCTTTGCAAAGGAGCACTTTCCTACCTTATATGTGTGGGAGTGGGCAATGTCCTTACACTTGGAGACAAGTCTGTGAAGCAGGCACCGTTCGGGGAACCACGAGGGCCTCGAGCGAGAAGCATTCCGGCCTCCATGTTCTTAAACTCCCGAAACCCGGGCTCTCGTGGCGTCTCTGAATAAATCTCTGGGGAATGCAACGTTCCCTCAGAGGAAGCATGTCCCAGCGAGACATTTTGTGGCACGTTTCTCTAGAGGTACGGGGATGTGTGGTCGCATTCAGGAGGTGCGGTGTCCTCGGCCGGGAGAAACAATTCTGTGGAGAAGGCGACTTCGGCCACAATGTGCTTTTCCAAGAAAGAAGCTTGCTTCGGCGAAAAGCATGGAAGTATCACTGTAATGCCACCTTCTTCGCTCTGAGCAGCAGGACGGTAGGCAACCCTGCTTTCCAAGCACATCTGGTTTCCAGAATGAAAAAGCCATCTCTAAGAGACGTTTCCAAGCACAGAGAAGGCGGGTCGTACTGTCCTTCAGAAACAAATGTGTGGAGAATGCCCCTTTCAGAGGACCACCATTTCACCTGCGAGAAGCTATCTACAATGTATGTTTGGAGGCATCAGGAGGGTGTCGTGTCCATCCCTCAGTGAAAACACAGTGTCGAGAACCATGTTCCAGGAACGTCTTGCTTACAGCAGGTAGCAGTTTTCTCCAGGCCCTTGTGTAATGCGGAGGACTCGGCCCTAATGGGATCTCTGAGAAACAAGGCTGCGGAGACTGGAAACTTTCCCTGCCAACTGGATATCCGAAGACGGAATCCATTTCACGTCGATGTGCGGAAGTAGACGCCAGGGGCCTTGACCTGATGCCCAGAAAGGCGTCTGTGCGTAATACAACGTGGAGCGAACAACCGGAATCTTCCCGTGTAGAGTCCTGTAGCAGGGACGTGTACAAGCATCTGGAGCGGGCCCTCTCGTTCCCTCGGAGATACGAGCCCGTGGCGAATGCCACGTCGAGGTCACGTCGTTTCTCCAGAGTTCTCTGCCATTTCCAGTATCGGCCTTGAAGGATAGGCAAAGGGAAATGTCCCCGTATCGGAGTCCCCAGGATGTGGAGAAAGCAGCTGCCAGGAAACCCAAGTGCCCCCGAACGAGACGCCTTCTCACACACAGGTATGGACGCCTTGGAATGTGCGATATACTTCCTTTGGAGAAGGCGACCTTCCATGAATATCGTGTTTTCAGGAGAGAAAGCTGATGTCCAGGACGTGTGTGCAAGTCTTGGGAAGGGGCAAGGTCCTTAGGGCGAGCATAGAATCTGTGGAGCAAGCCCCTTTCGGATAACCACAAGTTTCTCAAGTGTGAATCATTCTGGCTTGCATGTGTGGAGGCCATCGAAAGACGCCCTCTCCCTCTGTCTGTGGAGCAGTCTCTGGAGAATTCCACTGTCCCGTCAGAGGAAGTTGGTTCCCGTGAGGAGCATTCTACCATCTTTCGCGAGAGGCGCGCGGAAAGTGCCTTAGACGTCGCGGAACGCAAGCCTGGGAATAAAGCAAGATCCACCGTGCAACACGACCCTTCCAACGAAACCATTCTAACGGATGGAGGGGTTCTAACACTAGGGTAGTGCCGTGTCCTTGGCTTGGAGAAAGTCTTCTGTGGAGGATGCAGTGCAGCGACACTGTGGCTGTTCCACCGAGAAGCTTCCGAGCCTCTCTGTGTGGAGGCATCCCTAGAGTGCCCCAGTCTTCCGTTTGAGGAAAAAGAGTGTGAAGAAAAGCGCGGCCCGCTAACATCTTGATGCCAGAAGAGAAAGCGATTTCTCCGCGAGGTGTAGAAATAGAGGACGGGTGGTTTGTCCTTAGCCATGGAATCCAGATGGCAGTGACTGCAATTTTCAGAGCCGCACAATTGTCCCGGCATGAAGCCTAGCGGCACGTCTGTGGGGCAGCATCAGGATGGTGCCCTGTAGTTCCGCTGTTGGTAACAGTCTGCTTAGAAGAGGACGTTGAAGGAAACACTTGCTTTTTGAAGACACAAGCCTTTTCCATTATCCGAGTGTAGCCTCGAGGAAACTGCCCAAAAAAAAATTCATCAACCAGAGCCTGTGGACCATGGAACACTAACCTGCCAGCTGGATATCTGAGGGTAGAAACACTTTCATATCTGTGTGTGGAAGGGCAGGCAAGAGGCCAGGATTCGGAGGAGAGAAACTCATGCGTGGACATTGTAACTTAGAGCGAACATCAAATGAGCTCCTGTGAGAAGCCTGCAGGCCGGGAGGTGTTGAAGCGTCAGGATGAAGCCCAATCATTCCCACCGTGGAAGAAGTGTCTGCCTCAGGCACGTCTCAGCGACACCCTGGATCCTTCAATCCTATACCCTGCTAGCCTCTGTGTGTTGAAGTCTCAGGAAAGGGCAATATCAGGCCCTGGGGAAAGAGTTGTGTGGAGATAGCCACTTTCGGCCACCAACGTGGTTCCTCAAAGGGGGAAGGCTTCTAGGAAGTAGGTGTTGCCGTGTCAGGACAATGCCATCTCCGCCCATCGTCGAAAGATGACTGAGGAGGAAGGCACGTTCCAGGAACATCTGGATTCCAGAAGAGAAAGCGATTTCTAGTGTAGGTATGAAAAGACAGGCAAGGGGCCAGTCCCTGTCTGGGAGATCCAAGTCCGTGGAGAGTACAACTTCCGAGCCACAACAAGTTTCTCCCCAAAGGAAACTTTCTAGCCCTGGGGTGGGCAAGCTTCGGCGGGCTTCCATATCCTTGCCTCTGAGAATCAGGCCTGTGGAGAAGGTCACTTCCCGGGAGCATCTACTTTCTGGAGATCCAAAGTGTGGGCACGGAGGAAGAAGGCGGGACTAAGGGGCGTGTCGCTGTCAGGGAGAAAGCAGTCGTTGGAGACGGACACTTTCGTGAGCAACTCGTTCCCTCAAGCCAGAAGCATCCTGGCCTCTATTGATGAGAAGTAGCAGGATAATTCCTCAACCTCCGCTCTGCGAAAATTGACTGTGGGCAATGCCACTTCCCACTAACACCGTGTCTCCAGAAGAGAATTGCCATGTCCAATCCAAAAGCGGGGAGGCCTAGGAGAGGGCCCACGGCCTCACGCTCTGAAACGGGGCTGGGGACCTGCACCATTCAGGGAACCACAAGGCTCTCCAACGAGAAGCCTTCTAGCACGCATGGGTTGAGGCCTCCTAAACATGCCCCATTCTTCCCTCTGTGAAACGAGCCTCTGGGCATTGCAACTGTCCCGTAAGTGGAAGACCTCTCCTGCCAGAATCTTTGGAGCACGTTTGTCTAGAGGCACGGGCAAAGTGCCATGCCCTTCGCTCAGATCATGAGGCCTGCGAATAAAGCACGTTTCCGTGAAGAACACGACACTTCCAAACAAACGCCTCGGAGCAGATCCGTGTGTTTTCACATGAGGAAATGCCGTATCCTCCGTTGGGCGAAGGAATGCTGGGGAGGAGGCCATTTCGGCAACATCGTAGTTTTTCGCGCCATAGAAATCCAAGCCTCGCTGTGTGCCACGATCACGAGAGGGCCATCGCATTTCCCGGGAGATACGAGACGATGGAGGATCCGGTGTGCACTCACATCTTGTTTTCCCAAGAGAAAAGCCTTTTCTCATAGTTGTGTGGAAGTATAGGGAAGGGGGCTTGTCCTTAGGATGAGAAACAAGACCGTGGAGAGTGCACCTTTCAGAGCACCCCAAGCATCTCTTTTGAGAAGCCTGGTTGCCCCAGTGCCTTGTCGCATCCGAAAAGTGCCTGACCTTCCCTCATTGAAAACACTCTCTTTGGAATAGAGCGTTCAAGTCCCCTCTTGCTTCCTGAAGATACAAAGCTTTTCCAAGGCAGGTGTTTGATCAGGAGGAAACATCCCTACACGGATCTCTGGAAAACAAGACGTGGGAATGGTCATCGTCACGGCCCTCTGAATGCCGGAAGATAGATCCATCTTCATTTATGTGTGCGGAAGCATAGGCAAGGGCCTAGGACCCTATCTTGAGAAACAAGTCTCTGGAGACGACAATGTTCAGCACACCGCAGGTGTCCTGCCGGAGAGGTGTTCTAGCATGGGTGTGTGCAAGCATCGGGACAGTTCCATCTCCTTCCGTCTGCGAGGCAAGGCTGCGTAGAAGGCCACTTGGCGATAACATGTGGTTTCCAGATTTCCAAACGAGTTCCAGGAGAGGTGCGGAACGATAGGCCAGGTAACATGTCCCCCAGTGTTCCAGTAACAGTTCTGGGGAAGCACAGGTCCCAGGAAACCCAAGTTCCTTCCGAGGAGATGCTTTCTAATACATAGGTCCAGAAGTCTCTGTACATTGCCTACCCTTGCTTGTGGGAGGCAAGTTGGGTGGAATGCGAATTCCACTACCATCTTGTTTCCACAAGAGGGAAATCGATTCATTCCAATATATGCGCTGGAGCCTAGGGGACAGGGGCGATGCCCTGACGCTTTGAGGGAAGAGTGTGGAACAGGCAGCGTTGAGGAAACCACAAGTTTCTCAAGCGAGGAGCCTTCTAGCATTGCCGGGGTGAAACGACCGAAACATGCACGACCCTTCCCTCAGTGAATAGGCTCTAGGGAATGCCAATTTCCCCTCAGAGGAAGATTGTCCCAGTGCCAAGCTCTCTAGCGTGTTGGTCTGGAGGCCAGCGGAGAGGGCCACATATACTTCGCTAAAGAAAGCTATCTGTGAAGAAAGACAGGGTCAGTGAGGGAAGCACACGTCCCACCAAACCCACTGAAACACACGGAGACGTTTTAGCCTCAGGAAAGGCCTTATCCTTGCCTTGGAGAGAATGCATTTGGGAGTACCTGTGCTGCCCCGGCGTTGGTTTGCAAAGGAGCACTTTCCTACCTTATATGTGTGGAAGTGGGCAATGTCCTTACACTTGGAGACAAGTCTGTGAAGCAAGCACCGTTCGGGGAACCACGAGGGCCTCGAGCGAGAAGCATTCCGGCCTCCATGTTCTTAAACTCCCGAACCCCGGGCTCTCTTGGCGTCTCTGAATAAATCTCTGGGGAATGCAACGTTCCCTCAGAGGAAGCATGTCCCAGCGAGACATTTTGTGGCACGTTTCTCTAGAGGTACGGGGATGTGTGGTCGCATTCAGGAGGTGCGGTGTCCTCGGCCGGGAGAAACAATTCTGTGGAGAAGGCGACTTCGGCCACAATGTGCTTTTCCAAGAAAGAAGCTTGCTTCGGCGAAAAGCATGGAAGTATCACTGTAATGCCACCTTCTTCGCTCTGAGCAGCAGGACGGTAGGCAACCCTGCTTTCCAAGCACATCTGGTTTCCAGAATGAAAAAGCCATCTCTAAGAGACGTTTCCAAGCACAGAGAAGGCGGGTCGTACTGTCCTTCAGAAACAAATGTGTGGAGAATGCCCCTTTCAGAGGACCACCATTTCACCTGCGAGAAGCCTTCTACAATGTATGTTTGGAGGCATCAGGAGGGTGTCGTGTCCATCCCTCAGTGAAAACACAGTGTCGAGAACCATGTTCCAGGAACGTCTTGCTTACAGCAGGTAGCAGTTTTCTCCAGGCCCTTGTGTAATGCGGAGGACTAGGCCCTAATGGGATCTCTGAGAAACAAGGCTGCGGAGACTGGAAACTTTCCCTGCCAACTGGATATCCGAAGACGGAATCCATTTCACGTCGATGTGCGGAAGTAGACGCCAGGGGCCTTGACCTGATGCCCAGAAAGGCGTCTGTGCGTAATACAACGTGGAGCGAACAACCGGAATCTTCCCGTGTAGAGTCCTGTAGCAGGGACGTGTACAAGCATCTGGAGCGGGCCCTCTCGTTCCCTCGGAGATACGAGCCCGTGGCGAATGCCACGTCGAGGTCACGTCGTTTCTCCAGAGTTCTCTGCCATTTCCAGTATCGGCCTTGAAGGATAGGCAAAGGGAAATGTCCCCGTATCGGAGTCCCCAGGATGTGGAGAAAGCAGCTGCCAGGAAACCCAAGTGCCCCCGAACGAGACGCCTTCTCACACACAGGTATGGACGCCTTGGAATGTGCGATATACTTCCTTTGGAGAAGGCGACCTTCCATGAATATCGTGTTTTCAGGAGAGAAAGCTGATGTCCAGGACGTGTGTGCAAGTCTTGGGAAGGGGCAAGGTCCTTAGGGCGAGCATAGAATCTGTGGAGCAAGCCCCTTTCGGATAACCACAAGTTTCTCAAGTGTGAATCATTCTGGCTTGCATGTGTGGAGGCCATCGAAAGACGCCCTCTCCCTCTGTCTGTGGAGCAGTCTCTGGAGAATTCCACTGTCCCGTCAGAGGAAGTTGGTTCCCGTGAGGAGCATTCTACCATCTTTTGCGAGAGGCGCGCGGAAAGTGCCTTAGACGTCGCGGAACGCAAGCCTGGGAATAAAGCAAGATCCACCGTGCAACACGACCCTTCCAACGAAACCATTCTAACGGATGGAGGGGTTCTAACACTAGGGTAGTGCCGTGTCCTTGGCTTGGAGAAAGTCTTCTGTGGAGGATGCAGTGCAGCGACACTGTGGCTGTTCCACCGAGAAGCTTCCGAGCCTCTCTGTGTGGAGGCATCCCTAGAGTGCCCCAGTCTTCCGTTTGAGGAAAAAGAGTGTGAAGAAAAGCGCGGCCCGCTAACATCTTGATGCCAGAAGAGAAAGCGATTTCTCCGCGAGGTGTAGAAATAGAGGACGGGTGGTTTGTCCTTAGCCATGGAATCCAGATGGCAGTGACTGCAATTTTCAGAGCCGCACAATTGTCCCGGCATGAAGCCTAGCGGCACGTCTGTGGGGCAGCATCAGGATGGTGCCCTGTAGTTCCGCTGTTGGTAACAGTCTGCTTAGAAGAGGACGTTGAAGGAAACACTTGCTTTTTGAAGACACAAGCCTTTTCCATTATCCGAGTGTAGCCTCGAGGAAACTGCCCAAAAAAAAATTCATCAACCAGAGCCTGTGGACCATGGAACACTAACCTGCCAGCTGGATATCTGAGGGTAGAAACACTTTCATATCTGTGTGTGGAAGGGCAGGCAAGAGGCCAGGATTCGGAGGAGAGAAACTCATGCGTGGACATTGTAACTTAGAGCGAACATCAAATGAGCTCCTGTGAGAAGCCTGCAGGCCGGGAGGTGTTGAAGCGTCAGGATGAAGCCCAATCATTCCCACCGTGGAAGAAGTGTCTGCCTCAGGCACGTCTCAGCGACACCCTGGATCCTTCAATCCTATACCCTGCTAGCCTCTGTGTGTTGAAGTCTCAGGAAAGGGCAATATCAGGCCCTGGGGAAAGAGTTGTGTGGAGATAGCCACTTTCGGCCACCAACGTGGTTCCTCAAAGGGGGAAGGCTTCTAGGAAGTAGGTGTTGCCGTGTCAGGACAATGCCATCTCCGCCCATCGTCGAAAGATGACTGAGGAGGAAGGCACGTTCCAGGAACATCTGGATTCCAGAAGAGAAAGCGATTTCTAGTGTAGGTATGAAAAGACAGGCAAGGGGCCAGTCCCTGTCTGGGAGATCCAAGTCCGTGGAGAGTACAACTTCCGAGCCACAACAAGTTTCTCCCCAAAGGAAACTTTCTAGCCCTGGGGTGGGCAAGCTTCGGCGGGCTTCCATATCCTTGCCTCTGAGAATCAGGCCTGTGGAGAAGGTCACTTCCCGGGAGCATCTACTTTCTGGAGATCCAAAGTGTGGGCACGGAGGAAGAAGGCGGGACTAAGGGGCGTGTCGCTGTCAGGGAGAAAGCAGTCGTTGGAGACGGACACTTTCGTGAGCAACTCGTTCCCTCAAGCCAGAAGCATCCTGGCCTCTATTGATGAGAAGTAGCAGGATAATTCCTCAACCTCCGCTCTGCGAAAATTGACTGTGGGCAATGCCACTTCCCACTAACACCGTGTCTCCAGAAGAGAATTGCCATGTCCAATCCAAGGGCGGGGAGGCCTAGGAGAGGGCCCACGGCCTCACTCTCTGAAACGGGGTTGGGGACCTGCACCATTCAGGGAACCACAAGGCTCTCCAACGAGAAGCCTTCTAGCACGCATGGGTTGAGGCCTCCTAAACATGCCCCATTCTTCCCTCTGTGAAACGAGCCTCTGGGCATTGCAACTGTCCCGTAAGTGGAAGTCCTCTCCTGCCAGAATCTTTGGAGCACGTTTGTCTAGAGGCACGGGCAAAGTGCCATGCCCTTCGCTCAGATCATGAGGCCTGCGAATAAAGCACGTTTCCGTGAAGAACACGACACTTCCAAACAAACGCCTCGGAGCAGATCCGTGTGTTTTCACATGAGGAAATGCCGTATCCTCCGTTGGGCGAAGGAATGCTGGGGAGGAGGCCATTTCGGCAACATCGTAGTTTTTCGCGCCATAGAAATCCAAGCCTCGCTGTGTGCCACGATCACGAGAGGGCCATCGCATTTCCCGGGAGATACGAGACGATGGAGGATCCGGTGTGCACTCACATCTTGTTTTCCCAAGAGAAAAGCCTTTTCTCATAGTTGTGTGGAAGTATAGGGAAGGGGGCTTGTCCTTAGGATGAGAAACAAGACCGTGGAGAGTGCACCTTTCAGAGCACCCCAAGCATCTCTTTTGAGAAGCCTGGTTGCCCCAGTGCCTTGTCGCATCCGAAAAGTGCCTGACCTTCCCTCATTGAAAACACTCTCTTTGGAATAGAGCGTTCAAGTCCCCTCTTGCTTCCTGAAGATACAAAGCTTTTCCAAGGCAGGTGTTTGATCAGGAGGAAACATCCCTACACGGATCTCTGGAAAACAAGACGTGGGAATGGTCATCGTCACGGCCCTCTGAATGCCGGAAGATAGATCCATCTTCATTTATGTGTGCGGAAGCATAGGCAAGGGCCTAGGACCCTATCTTGAGAAACAAGTCTCTGGAGACGACAATGTTCAGCACACCGCAGGTGTCCTGCCGGAGAGGTGTTCTAGCATGGGTGTGTGCAAGCATCGGGACAGTTCCATCTCCTTCCGTCTGCGAGGCAAGGCTGCGTAGAAGGCCACTTGGCGATAACATGTGGTTTCCAGATTTCCAAACGAGTTCCAGGAGAGGTGCGGAACGATAGGCCAGGTAACATGTCCCCCAGTGTTCCAGTAACAGTTCTGGGGAAGCACAGGTCCCAGGAAACCCAAGTTCCTTCCGAGGAGATGCTTTCTAATACATAGGTCCAGAAGTCTCTGTACATTGCCTACCCTTGCTTGTGGGAGGCAAGTTGGGTGGAATGCGAATTCCACTACCATCTTGTTTCCACAAGAGGGAAATCGATTCATTCCAATATATGCGCTGGAGCCGAGGGGACAGGGGCGATGCCCTGACGCTTTGAGGGAAGAGTGTGGAACAGGCAGCGTTGAGGAAACCACAAGTTTCTCAAGCGAGGAGCCTTCTAGCATTGCCGGGGTGAAACGACCGAAACATGCACGACCCTTCCCTCAGTGAATAGGCTCTAGGGAATGCCAATTTCCCCTCAGAGGAAGATTGTCCCAGTGCCAAGCTCTCTAGCGTGTTGGTCTGGAGGCCAGCGGAGAGGGCCACATATACTTCGCTAAAGAAAGCTCTCTGTGAAGAAAGACAGGGTCAGTGAGGGAAGCACACGTCCCACCAAACCCACTGAAACACACGGAGACGTTTTAGCCTCAGGAAAGGCCTTATCCTTGCCTTGGAGAGAATGCATTTGGGAGTACCTGTGCTGCCCCGGCGTTGGTTTGCAAAGGAGCACTTTCCTACCTTATATGTGTGGAAGTGGGCAATGTCCTTACACTTGGAGACAAGTCTGTGAAGCAAGCACCGTTCGGGGAACCACGAGGGCCTCGAGCGAGAAGCATTCCGGCCTCCATGTTCTTAAACTCCCGAACCCCGGGCTCTCTTGGCGTCTCTGAATAAATCTCTGGGGAATGCAACGTTCCCTCAGAGGAAGCATGTCCCAGCGAGACATTTTGTGGCACGTTTCTCTAGAGGTACGGGGATGTGTGGTCGCATTCAGGAGGTGCGGTGTCCTCGGCCGGGAGAAACAATTCTGTGGAGAAGGCGACTTCGGCCACAATGTGCTTTTCCAAGAAAGAAGCTTGCTTCGGCGAAAAGCATGGAAGTATCACTGTAATGCCACCTTCTTCGCTCTGAGCAGCAGGACGGTAGGCAACCCTGCTTTCCAAGCACATCTGGTTTCCAGAATGAAAAAGCCATCTCTAAGAGACGTTTCCAAGCACAGAGAAGGCGGGTCGTACTGTCCTTCAGAAACAAATGTGTGGAGAATGCCCCTTTCAGAGGACCACCATTTCACCTGCGAGAAGCCTTCTACAATGTATGTTTGGAGGCATCAGGAGGGTGTCGTGTCCATCCCTCAGTGAAAACACAGTGTCGAGAACCATGTTCCAGGAACGTCTTGCTTACAGCAGGTAGCAGTTTTCTCCAGGCCCTTGTGTAATGCGGAGGACTAGGCCCTAATGGGATCTCTGAGAAACAAGGCTGCGGAGACTGGAAACTTTCCCTGCCAACTGGATATCCGAAGACGGAATCCATTTCACGTCGATGTGCGGAAGTAGACGCCAGGGGCCTTGACCTGATGCCCAGAAAGGCGTCTGTGCGTAATACAACGTGGAGCGAACAACCGGAATCTTCCCGTGTAGAGTCCTGTAGCATGGACGTTTACAAGCATCTGGAGCGGGCCCTCTCGTTCCCTCGGAGATACGAGCCCGTGGCGAATGCCACGTCGAGGTCACGTCGTTTCTCCAGAGTTCTCTGCCATTTCCAGTATCGGCCTTGAAGGATAGGCAAAGGGAAATGTCCCCGTATCGGAGTCCCCAGGATGTGGAGAAAGCAGCTGCCAGGAAACCCAAGTGCCCCCGAACGAGACGCCTTCTCACACACAGGTATGGACGCCTTGGAATGTGCGATATACTTCCTTTGGAGAAGGCGACCTTCCATGAATATCGTGTTTTCAGGAGAGAAAGCTGATGTCCAGGACGTGTGTGCAAGTCTTGGGAAGGGGCAAGGTCCTTAGGGCGAGCATAGAATCTGTGGAGCAAGCCCCTTTCGGATAACCACAAGTTTCTCAAGTGTGAATCATTCTGGCTTGCATGTGTGGAGGCCATCGAAAGACGCCCTCTCCCTCTGTCTGTGGAGCAGTCTCTGGAGAATTCCACTGTCCCGTCAGAGGAAGTTGGTTCCCGTGAGGAGCATTCTACCATCTTTCGCGAGAGGCGCGCGGAAAGTGCCTTAGACGTCGCGGAACGCAAGCCTGGGAATAAAGCAAGATCCACCGTGCAACACGACCCTTCCAACGAAACCATTCTAACGGATGGAGGGGTTCTAACACTAGGGTAGTGCCGTGTCCTTGGCTTGGAGAAAGTCTTCTGTGGAGGATGCAGTGCAGCGACACTGTGGCTGTTCCACCGAGAAGCTTCCGAGCCTCTCTGTGTGGAGGCATCCCTAGAGTGCCCCAGTCTTCCGTTTGAGGAAAAAGAGTGTGAAGAAAAGCGCGGCCCGCTAACATCTTGATGCCAGAAGAGAAAGCGATTTCTCCGCGAGGTGTAGAAATAGAGGACGGGTGGTTTGTCCTTAGCCATGGAATCCAGATGGCAGTGACTGCAATTTTCAGAGCCGCACAATTGTCCCGGCATGAAGCCTAGCGGCACGTCTGTGGGGCAGCATCAGGATGGTGCCCTGTAGTTCCGCTGTTGGTAACAGTCTGCTTAGAAGAGGACGTTGAAGGAAACACTTGCTTTTTGAAGACACAAGCCTTTTCCATTATCCGAGTGTAGCCTCGAGGAAACTGCCCAAAAACAAATTCATCAACCAGAGCCTGTGGACCATGGAACTCTAACCTGCCAGCTGGATATCTGAGGGTAGAAACACTTTCATATCTGTGTGTGGAAGGGCAGGCAAGAGGCCAGGATTCGGAGGAGAGAAACTCATGCGTGGACATTGTAACTTAGAGCGAACATCAAATGAGCTCCTGTGAGAAGCCTGCAGGCCGGGAGGTGTTGAAGCGTCAGGATGAAGCCCAATCATTCCCACCGTGGAAGAAGTGTCTGCCTCAGGCACGTCTCAGCGACACCCTGGATCCTTCAATCCTATACCCTGCTAGCCTCTGTGTGTTGAAGTCTCAGGAAAGGGCAATATCAGGCCCTGGGGAAAGAGTTGTGTGGAGATAGCCACTTTCGGCCACCAACGTGGTTCCTCAAAGGGGGAAGGCTTCTAGGAAGTAGGTGTTGCCGTGTCAGGACAATGCCATCTCCGCCCATCGTCGAAAGATGACTGAGGAGGAAGGCACGTTCCAGTAATCTCTGGATTCCAGAAGAGAAAGAGATTTCTAGTGTAGGTATGAAAAGACAGGCAAGGGGCCAGTCCCTGTCTGGGAGATCCAAGTCCGTGGAGAGTACAACTTCCGAGCCACAACAAGTTTCTCCCCAAAGGAAACTTTCTAGCCCTGGGGTTGGCAAGCTTTGGCGGGCTTCCATATCCTTGCCTCTGAGAATCAGGCCTGTGGAGAAGGTCACTTCCCGGGAGCATCTACTTTCTGGAGATCCAAAGTGTGGGCACGGAGGAAGAAGGCGGGACTAAGGGGCGTGTCGCTGTCAGGGAGAAAGCAGTCCTTGGAGACGGCCACTTTCGTGAGCAACTCGTTCCCTCAAGCCAGAAGCATCCTGGCCTCTATTGATGAGAAGTAGCAGGATAATTCCTCAAACTCCGCTCTGCGAAAATTGACTGTGGGCAATGCCACTTCCCACTAACACCGTGTCTCCAGAAGAGAATTGCCATGTCCAATCCAAAAGCGGGGAGGCCTAGGAGAGGGCCCACGGCCTCACGCTCTGAAACGGGGCTGGGGACCTGCACCATTCAGGGAACCACAAGGCTCTCCAACGAGAAGCCTTCTAGCACGCATGGGTTGAGGCCTCCTAAACATGCCCCATTCTTCCCTCTGTGAAACGAGCCTCTGGGCATTGCAACTGTCCCGTAAGTGGAAGTCCTCTCCTGCCAGAATCTTTGGAGCACGTTTGTCTAGAGGCACGGGCAAAGTGCCATGCCCTTCGCTCAGATCATGAGGCCTGCGAATAAAGCACGTTTCCGTGAAGAACACGACACTTCCAAACAAACGCCTCGGAGCAGATCCGTGTGTTTTCACATGAGGAAATGCCGTATCCTCCGTTGGGCGAAGGAATGCTGGGGAGGAGGCCATTTCGGCAACATCGTAGTTTTTCGCGCCATAGAAATCCAAGCCTCGCTGTGTGCCACGATCACGAGAGGGCCATCGCATTTCCCGGGAGATACGAGACGATGGAGGATCCGGTGTGCACTCACATCTTGTTTTCCCAAGAGAAAAGCCATTTCTCATAGTTGTGTGGAAGTATAGGGAAGGGGGCTTGTCCTTAGGATGAGAAACAAGACCGTGGAGAGTGCACCTTTCAGAGCACCCCAAGCATCTCTTTTGAGAAGCCTGGATGCCCCAGTGCCTTGTCGCATCCGAAAAGTGCCTGACCTTCCCTCATTGAAAACACTCTCTTTGGAATACAGCGTTCAAGTCCCCTCTTGCTTCCTGAAGATACAAAGCTTTTCCAAGGCAGGTGTTTGATCAGGAGGAAACAACCCTACACGGATCTCTGGAAAACAAGACGTGGGAATGGTCATCGTCACGGCCCTCTGAATGCCGGAAGATAGATCCATCTTCATTCCTGTGTGCGGAAGCATAGGCAAGGGCCTAGGACCCTATCTTTAGAAACAACTCTCTGGAGACGAGAATGTTCAGCACACCGCAGGTGTCCTGCTGGAGCGGTGTTCTAGCATGGGTGTGTGCAAGCATCGGGAGAGTTCCATCTCCTTCCGTCTGCGAGGCAAGGCTGCGTAGACGGCCACTTGGCGATAACATGTGGTTTCCAGATTTCCAAACGAGTTCCAGGAGAGGTGCGGAACGATAGGCCAGGTAACATGTCCCCCAGGGTCCCAGTAACAGTTCTGGGGAAGCACAGGTCCCAGGAAACCCAAGTTCCTTCCGAGGAGATGGTTTCTAATACATAGGTCCAGAAGTCTCTGTACATTGCCTACCCTTGCTTGTGGGAGGCAAGTTGGGTGGAATGCGAATTCCACTACCATCTTGTTTCCACAAGAGGGAAATCGATTCATTCCAATATATGCGCTGGAGCCGAGGGGACAGGGGCGATGCCCTGACGCTTTGAGGGAAGAGTGTGGAACAGGCATCGTTGAGGAAACCACAAGTTTCTCAAGCGAGGAGCCTTCTAGCATTGCCGGGGTGAAACGACCGAAACATGCACGACCCTTCCCTCAGTGAATAGGCTCTAGGGAATGCCAATTTCCCCTCAGAGGAAGATTGTCCCGGTGCGAAGCTCTCTAGCGTGTTGATCTGGAGGCCAGCGGAGAGGGCCACATATACTTCGCTAAAGAAAGCTATCTGTGAAGAAAGACAGGGTCAGTGAGGGAAGCACACGTCCCACCAAACCCACTGAAACACACGGAGACGTTTTAGCCTCAGGAAAGGCCTTATCCTTGCCTTGGAGAGAATGCATTTGGGAGTACCTGTGCTGCCCCGGCGTTGGTTTGCAAAGGAGCACTTTCCTACTTTATATGTGTGGGAGTGGGCAATGTCCTTACACTTGGAGACAAGTCTGTGAAGCAGGCACCGTTCGGGGAACCACGAGGGCCTCGAGCGAGAAGCATTCCGGCCTCCATGTTCTTAAACTCCCGAAACCCGGGCTCTCTTGGCGTCTCTGAATAAATCTCTGGGGAATGCAACGTTCCCTCAGAGGAAGCATGTCCCAGCGAGACATTTTGTGGCACGTTTCTCTAGAGGTACGGGGATGTGTGGTCGCATTCAGGAGGTGCGGTGTCCTCGGCCGGGAGAAACAATTCTGTGGAGAAGGCGACTTCGGCCACAATGTGCTTTTCCAAGAAAGAAGCTTGCTTCGGCGAAAAGCATGGAAGTATCACTGTAATGCCACCTTCTTCGCTCTGAGCAGCAGGACGGTAGGCAACCCTGCTTTCCAAGCACATCTGGTTTCCAGAATGAAAAAGCCATCTCTAAGAGACGTTTCCAAGCACAGAGAAGGCGGGTCGTACTGTCCTTCAGAAACAAATGTGTGGAGAATGCCCCTTTCAGAGGACCACCATTTCACCTGCGAGAAGCTATCTACAATGTATGTTTGGAGGCATCAGGAGGGTGTCGTGTCCATCCCTCAGTGAAAACACAGTGTCGAGAACCATGTTCCAGGAACGTCTTGCTTACAGCAGGTAGCAGTTTTCTCCAGGCCCTTGTGTAATGCGGAGGACTCGGCCCTAATGGGATCTCGGAGAAACAAGGCTGCGGAGACTGGAAACTTTCCCTGCCAACTGGATATCCGAAGACGGAATCCATTTCACGTCGATGTGCGGAAGTAGACGCCAGGGGCCTTGACCTGATGCCCAGAAAGGCGTCTGTGCGTAATACAACGTGGAGCGAACAACCGGAATCTTCCCGTGTAGAGTCCTGTAGCATGGACGTGTACAAGCATCTGGAGCGGGCCCTCTCGTTCCCTCGGAGATACGAGCCCGTGGCGAATGCCACGTCGAGGTCACGTCGTTTCTCCAGAGTTCTCTGCCATTTCCAGTATCGGCCTTGAAGGATAGGCAAAGGGAAATGTCCCCGTATCGGAGTCCCCAGGATGTGGAGAAAGCAGCTGCCAGGAAACCCAAGTGCCCCCGAACGAGACGCCTTCTCACACACAGGTATGGACGCCTTGGAATGTGCGATATACTTCCTTTGGAGAAGGCGACCTTCCATGAATATCGTGTTTTCAGGAGAGAAAGCTGATGTCCAGGACGTGTGTGCAAGTCTTGGGAAGGGGCAAGGTCCTTAGGGCGAGCATAGAATCTGTGGAGCAAGCCCCTTTCGGATAACCACAAGTTTCTCAAGTGTGAATCATTCTGGCTTGCATGTGTGGAGGCCATCGAAAGACGCCCTCTCCCTCTGTCTGTGGAGCAGTCTCTGGAGAATTCCACTGTCCCGTCAGAGGAAGTTGGTTCCCGTGAGGAGCATTCTACCATCTTTCGCGAGAGGCGCGCGGAAAGTGCCTTAGACGTCGCGGAACGCAAGCCTGGGAATAAAGCAAGATCCACCGTGCAACACGACCCTTCCAACGAAACCATTCTAACGGATGGAGGGGTTCTAACACTAGGGTAGTGCCGTGTCCTTGGCTTGGAGAAAGTCTTCTGTGGAGGATGCAGTGCAGCGACACTGTGGCTGTTCCACCGAGAAGCTTCCGAGCCTCTCTGTGTGGAGGCATCCCTAGAGTGCCCCAGTCTTCCGTTTGAGGAAAAAGAGTGTGAAGAAAAGCGCGGCCCGCTAACATCTTGATGCCAGAAGAGAAAGCGATTTCTCCGCGAGGTGTAGAAATAGAGGACGGGTGGTTTGTCCTTAGCCATGGAATCCAGATGGCAGTGACTGCAATTTTCAGAGCCGCACAATTGTCCCGGCATGAAGCCTAGCGGCACGTCTGTGGGGCAGCATCAGGATGGTGCCCTGTAGTTCCGCTGTTGGTAACAGTCTGCTTAGAAGAGGACGTTGAAGGAAACACTTGCTTTTTGAAGACACAAGCCTTTTCCATTCTGCGAGTGTAGCCTCGAGGAAACTGCCAAAAACAAATTCATCAACCAGAGCCTGTGGACCATGGAACTCTAACCTGCCAGCTGGATATCTGAGGGTAGAAACACTTTCATATCTGTGTGTGGAAGGGCAGGCAAGAGGCCAGGATTCGGAGGAGAGAAACTCATGCGTGGACATTGTAACTTAGAGCGAACATCAAATGAGCTCCTGTGAGAAGCCTGCAGGCCGGGAGGTGTTGAAGCGTCAGGATGAAGCCCAATCATTCCCACCGTGGAAGAAGTGTCTGCCTCAGGCACGTCTCAGCGACACCCTGGATCCTTCAATCCTATACCCTGCTAGCCTCTGTGTGTTGAAGTCTCAGGAAAGGGCAATATCAGGCCCTGGGGAAAGAGTTGTGTGGAGATAGCCACTTTCGGCCACCAACGTGGTTCCTCAAAGGGGGAAGGCTTCTAGGAAGTAGGTGTTGCCGTGTCAGGACAATGCCATCTCCGCCCATCGTCGAAAGATGACTGAGGAGGAAGGCACGTTCCAGTAATCTCTGGATTCCAGAAGAGAAAGAGATTTCTAGTGTAGGTATGAAAAGACAGGCAAGGGGCCAGTCCCTGTCTGGGAGATCCAAGTCCGTGGAGAGTACAACTTCCGAGCCACAACAAGTTTCTCCCCAAAGGAAACTTTCTAGCCCTGGGGTGGGCAAGCTTTGGCGGGCTTCCATATCCTTGCCTCTGAGAATCAGGCCTGTGGAGAAGGTCACTTCCCGGGAGCATCTACTTTCTGGAGATCCAAAGTGTGGGCACGGAGGAAGAAGGCGGGACTAAGGGGCGTGTCGCTGTCAGGGAGAAAGCAGTCCTTGGAGACGGCCACTTTCGTGAGCAACTCGTTCCCTCAAGCCAGAAGCATCCTGGCCTCTATTGATGAGAAGTAGCAGGATAAATCCTCAAACTCCGCTCTGCGAAAATTGACTGTGGGCAATGCCACTTCCCACTAACACCGTGTCTCCAGAAGAGAATTGCCATGTCCAATCCAAAAGCGGGGAGGCCTAGGAGAGGGCCCACGGCCTCACGCTCTGAAACGGGGCTGGGGACCTGCACCATTCAGGGAACCACAAGGCTCTCCAACGAGAAGCCTTCTAGCACGCATGGGTTGAGGCCTCCTAAACATGCCCCATTCTTCCCTCTGTGAAACGAGCCTCTGGGCATTGCAACTGTCCCGTAAGTGGAAGTCCTCTCCTGCCAGAATCTTTGGAGCACGTTTGTCTAGAGGCACGGGCAAAGTGCCATGCCCTTCGCTCAGATCATGAGGCCTGCGAATAAAGCACGTTTCCGTGAAGAACACGACACTTCCAAACAAACGCCTCGGAGCAGATCCGTGTGTTTTCACATGAGGAAATGCCGTATCCTCCGTTGGGCGAAGGAATGCTGGGGAGGAGGCCATTTCGGCAACATCGTAGTTTTTCGCGCCATAGAAATCCAAGCCTCGCTGTGTGCCACGATCACGAGAGGGCCATCGCATTTCCCGGGAGATACGAGACGATGGAGGATCCGGTGTGCACTCACATCTTGTTTTCCCAAGAGAAAAGCCATTTCTCATAGTTGTGTGGAAGTATAGGGAAGGGGGCTTGTCCTTAGGATGAGAAACAAGACCGTGGAGAGTGCACCTTTCAGAGCACCCCAAGCATCTCTTTTGAGAAGCCTGGATGCCCCAGTGCCTTGTCGCATCCGAAAAGTGCCTGACCTTCCCTCATTGAAAACACTCTCTTTGGAATACAGCGTTCAAGTCCCCTCTTGCTTCCTGAAGATACAAAGCTTTTCCAAGGCAGGTGTTTGATCAGGAGGAAACAACCCTACACGGATCTCTGGAAAACAAGACGTGGGAATGGTCATCGTCACGGCCCTCTGAATGCCGGAAGATAGATCCATCTTCATTCCTGTGTGCGGAAGCATAGGCAAGGGCCTAGGACCCTATCTTTAGAAACAACTCTCTGGAGACGAGAATGTTCAGCACACCGCAGGTGTCCTGCTGGAGCGGTGTTCTAGCATGGGTGTGTGCAAGCATCGGGAGAGTTCCATCTCCTTCCGTCTGCGAGGCAAGGCTGCGTAGACGGCCACTTGGCGATAACATGTGGTTTCCAGATTTCCAAACGAGTTCCAGGAGAGGTGCGGAACGATAGGCCAGGTAACATGTCCCCCAGGGTCCCAGTAACAGTTCTGGGGAAGCACAGGTCCCAGGAAACCCAAGTTCCTTCCGAGGAGATGGTTTCTAATACATAGGTCCAGAAGTCTCTGTACATTGCCTACCCTTGCTTGTGGGAGGCAAGTTGGGTGGAATGCGAATTCCACTACCATCTTGTTTCCACAAGAGGGAAATCGATTCATTCCAATATATGCGCTGGAGCCGAGGGGACAGGGGCGATGCCCTGACGCTTTGAGGGAAGAGTGTGGAACAGGCATCGTTGAGGAAACCACAAGTTTCTCAAGCGAGGAGCCTTCTAGCATTGCCGGGGTGAAACGACCGAAACATGCACGACCCTTCCCTCAGTGAATAGGCTCTAGGGAATGCCAATTTCCCCTCAGAGGAAGATTGTCCCGGTGCGAAGCTCTCTAGCGTGTTGATCTGGAGGCCAGCGGAGAGGGCCACATATACTTCGCTAAAGAAAGCTATCTGTGAAGAAAGACAGGGTCAGTGAGGGAAGCACACGTCCCACCAAACCCACTGAAACACACGGAGACGTTTTAGCCTCAGGAAAGGCCTTATCCTTGCCTTGGAGAGAATGCATTTGGGAGTACCTGTGCTGCCCCGGCGTTGCTTTGCAAAGGAGCACTTTCCTACTTTATATGTGTGGGAGTGGGCAATGTCCTTACACTTGGAGACAAGTCTGTGAAGCAGGCACCGTTCGGGGAACCACGAGGGCCTCGAGCGAGAAGCATTCCGGCCTCCATGTTCTTAAACTCCCGAAACCCGGGCTCTCTTGGCGTCTCTGAATAAATCTCTGGGGAATGCAACGTTCCCTCAGAGGAAGCATGTCCCAGCGAGACATTTTGTGGCACGTTTCTCTAGAGGTACGGGGATGTGTGGTCGCATTCAGGAGGTGCGGTGTCCTCGGCCGGGAGAAACAATTCTGTGGAGAAGGCGACTTCGGCCACAATGTGCTTTTCCAAGAAAGAAGCTTGCTTCGGCGAAAAGCATGGAAGTATCACTGTAATGCCACCTTCTTCGCTCTGAGCAGCAGGACGGTAGGCAACCCTGCTTTCCAAGCACATCTGGTTTCCAGAATGAAAAAGCCATCTCTAAGAGACGTTTCCAAGCACAGAGAAGGCGGGTCGTACTGTCCTTCAGAAACAAATGTGTGGAGAATGCCCCTTTCAGAGGACCACCATTTCACCTGCGAGAAGCTATCTACAATGTATGTTTGGAGGCATCAGGAGGGTGTCGTGTCCATCCCTCAGTGAAAACACAGTGTCGAGAACCATGTTCCAGGAACGTCTTGCTTACAGCAGGTAGCAGTTTTCTCCAGGCCCTTGTGTAATGCGGAGGACTCGGCCCTAATGGGATCTCGGAGAAACAAGGCTGCGGAGACTGGAAACTTTCCCTGCCAACTGGATATCCGAAGACGGAATCCATTTCACGTCGATGTGCGGAAGTAGACGCCAGGGGCCTTGACCTGATGCCCAGAAAGGCGTCTGTGCGTAATACAACGTGGAGCGAACAACCGGAATCTTCCCGTGTAGAGTCCTGTAGCATGGACGTGTACAAGCATCTGGAGCGGGCCCTCTCGTTCCCTCGGAGATACGAGCCCGTGGCGAATGCCACGTCGAGGTCACGTCGTTTCTCCAGAGTTCTCTGCCATTTCCAGTATCGGCCTTGAAGGATAGGCAAAGGGAAATGTCCCCGTATCGGAGTCCCCAGGATGTGGAGAAAGCAGCTGCCAGGAAACCCAAGTGCCCCCGAACGAGACGCCTTCTCACACACAGGTATGGACGCCTTGGAATGTGCGATATACTTCCTTTGGAGAAGGCGACCTTCCATGAATATCGTGTTTTCAGGAGAGAAAGCTGATGTCCAGGACGTGTGTGCAAGTCTTGGGAAGGGGCAAGGTCCTTAGGGCGAGCATAGAATCTGTGGAGCAAGCCCCTTTCGGATAACCACAAGTTTCTCAAGTGTGAATCATTCTGGCTTGCATGTGTGGAGGCCATCGAAAGACGCCCTCTCCCTCTGTCTGTGGAGCAGTCTCTGGAGAATTCCACTGTCCCGTCAGAGGAAGTTGGTTCCCGTGAGGAGCATTCTACCATCTTTCGCGAGAGGCGCGCGGAAAGTGCCTTAGACGTCGCGGAACGCAAGCCTGGGAATAAAGCAAGATCCACCGTGCAACACGACCCTTCCAACGAAACCATTCTAACGGATGGAGGGGTTCTAACACTAGGGTAGTGCCGTGTCCTTGGCTTGGAGAAAGTCTTCTGTGGAGGATGCAGTGCAGCGACACTGTGGCTGTTCCACCGAGAAGCTTCCGAGCCTCTCTGTGTGGAGGCATCCCTAGAGTGCCCCAGTCTTCCGTTTGAGGAAAAAGAGTGTGAAGAAAAGCGCGGCCCGCTAACATCTTGATGCCAGAAGAGAAAGCGATTTCTCCGCGAGGTGTAGAAATAGAGGACGGGTGGTTTGTCCTTAGCCATGGAATCCAGATGGCAGTGACTGCAATTTTCAGAGCCGCACAATTGTCCCGGCATGAAGCCTAGCGGCACGTCTGTGGGGCAGCATCAGGATGGTGCCCTGTAGTTCCGCTGTTGGTAACAGTCTGCTTAGAAGAGGACGTTGAAGGAAACACTTGCTTTTTGAAGACACAAGCCTTTTCCATTCTGCGAGTGTAGCCTCGAGGAAACTGCCCAAAAACAAATTCATCAACCAGAGCCTGTGGACCATGGAACTCTAACCTGCCAGCTGGATATCTGAGGGTAGAAACACTTTCATATCTGTGTGTGGAAGGGCAGGCAAGAGGCCAGGATTCGGAGGAGAGAAACTCATGCGTGGACATTGTAACTTAGAGCGAACATCAAATGAGCTCCTGTGAGAAGCCTGCAGGCCGGGAGGTGTTGAAGCGTCAGGATGAAGCCCAATCATTCCCACCGTGGAAGAAGTGTCTGCCTCAGGCACGTCTCAGCGACACCCTGGATCCTTCAATCCTATACCCTGCTAGCCTCTGTGTGTTGAAGTCTCAGGAAAGGGCAATATCAGGCCCTGGGGAAAGAGTTGTGTGGAGATAGCCACTTTCGGCCACCAACGTGGTTCCTCAAAGGGGGAAGGCTTCTAGGAAGTAGGTGTTGCCGTGTCAGGACAATGCCATCTCCGCCCATCGTCGAAAGATGACTGAGGAGGAAGGCACGTTCCAGGAACATCTGGATTCCAGAATAGAAAGCGATTTCTAGTGTAGGTATGAAAAGACAGGCAAGGGGCCAGTCCCTGTCTGGGAGATCCAAGTCCGTGGAGAGTACAACTTCCGAGCCACAACAAGTTTCTCCCCAAAGGAAACTTTCTAGCCCTGGGGTGGGCAAGCTTCGGCGGGCTTCCATATCCTTGCCTCTGAGAATCAGGCCTGTGGAGAAGGTCACTTCCCGGGAGCATCTACTTTCTGGAGATCCAAAGTGTGGGCACGGAGGAAGAAGGCGGGACTAAGGGGCGTGTCGCTGTCAGGGAGAAAGCAGTCGTTGGAGACGGCCACTTTCGTGAGCAACTCGTTCCCTCAAGCCAGAAGCATCCTGGCCTCTATTGATGAGAAGTAGCAGGATAATTCCTCAACCTCCGCTCTGCGAAAATAGACTGTGGGCAATGCCACTTCCCACTAACACCGTGTCTCCAGAAGAGAATTGCCATGTCCAATCCAAAAGCGGGGAGGCCTAGGAGAGGGCCCACGGCCTCACGCTCTGAAACGGGGCTGGGGACCTGCACCATTCAGGGAACCACAAGGCTCTCCAACGAGAAGCCTTCTAGCACGCATGGGTTGAGGCCTCCTAAACATGCCCCATTCTTCCCTCTGTGAAACGAGCCTCTGGGCATTGCAACTGTCCCGTAAGTGGAAGTCCTCTCCTGCCAGAATCTTTGGAGCACGTTTGTCTAGAGGCACGGGCAAAGTGCCATGCCCTACGCTCAGATCATGAGGACTGCGAATAAAGCACGTTTCCGTGAAGAACACGACACTTCCAAACAAACGCCTCGGAGGAGATCCGTGTGTTTTCACATGAGGAAATGCCGTATCCTCCGTTGGGCGAAGGAATGCTGGGGAGGAGGCCATTTCGGCAACATCGTAGTTTTTCGCGCCATAGAAATCCAAGCCTCGCTGTGTGCAACGATCAGGAGAGGACCATCGCATTTTCCGGGAGATACGAGACGATGGAGGATCCGGTGTGCACTCACATCTTGTTTTCCCAAGAGAAAAGCCATTTCTCATAGTTGTTTGGAAGTATAGGGAAGGGGGCTTGTCCTTAGGATGAGAAACAAGACCGTGGAGAGTGCACCTTTTAGAGCACCCCAAGCATCTCTTTTGAGAAGCCTGGATGCCCCAGTGCCTTGTCGCATCCGAAAAGTGCCTGACCTTCCCTCATTGAAAACACTCTCTTTGGAATACAGCGTTCAAGTCCCCTCTTGCTTCCTGAAGATACAAAGCTTTTCCAAGGCAGGTGTTTGATCAGGAGGAAACAACCCTACACGGATCTCTGGAAAACAAGACGTGGGAATGGTCATCGTCACGGCCCTCTGAATGCCGGAAGATAGATCCATCTTCATTCCTGTGTGCGGAAGCATAGGCAAGGGCCTAGGACCCTATCTTTAGAAACAACTCTCTGGAGACGAGAATGTTCAGCACACCGCAGGTGTCCTGCCGGAGCGGTGTTCTAGCATGGGTGTGTGCAAGCATCGGGAGAGTTCCATCTCCTTCCGTCTGCGAGGCAAGGCTGCGTAGAAGGCCACTTGGCGATAACATGTGGTTTCCAGATTTCCAAACGAGTTCCAGGAGAGGTGCGGAACGATAGGCCAGGTAACATGTCCCCCAGGGTCCCAGTAACAGTTCTGGGGAAGCACAGGTCCCAGGAAACCCAAGTTCCTTCCGAGGAGATGGTTTCTAATACATAGGTCCAGAAGTCTCTGTACATTGCCTACCCTTGCTTGTGGGAGGCAAGTTGGGTGGAATGCGAATTCCACTACCATCTTGTTTCCACAAGAGGGAAATCGATTCATTCCAATATATGCGCTGGAGCCGAGGGGACAGGGGCGATGCCCTGACGCTTTGAGGGAAGAGTGTGGAACAGGCATCGTTGAGGAAACCACAAGTTTCTCAAGCGAGGAGCCTTCTAGCATTGCCGGGGTGAAACGACCGAAACATGCACGACCCTTCCCTCAGTGAATAGGCTCTAGGGAATGCCAATTTCCCCTCAGAGGAAGATTGTCCCGGTGCGAAGCTCTCTAGCGTGTTGGTCTGGAGGCCAGCGGAGAGGGCCACATATACTTCGCTAAAGAAAGCTATCTGTGAAGAAAGACAGGGTCAGTGAGGGAAGCACACGTCCCACCAAACCCACTGAAACACACGGAGACGTTTTAGCCTAAGGAAAGGCCTTATCCTTGCCTTGGAGAGAATGCATTTGGGAGTACCTGTGCTGCCCCGGCGTTGCTTTGCAAAGGAGCACTTTCCTACCTTATATGTGTGGGAGTGGGCAATGTCCTTACACTTGGAGACAAGTCTGTGAAGCAGGCACCGTTCGGGGAACCACGAGGGCCTCGAGCGAGAAGCATTCCGGCCTCCATGTTCTGAAGCTCCCGAAACCCGGGCTCTCTTGGCGTCTCTGAATAAATCTCTGGGGAATGCAACGTTCCCTCATAGGAAGCATGTCCCAGCGAGACATTTTGTGGCACGTTTCTCTAGAGGTACGGGGATGGGTGGTCGCATTCAGGAGGTGCGGTGTCCTCGGCCGGGAGAAACAATTCTGTGGAGAAGGCGACTTCGGCCACAATGTGCTTTTCCAAGAAAGAAGCTTGCTTCGGCGAAAAGCATGGAAGTATCACTGTAATGCCACCTTCTTCGCTCTGAGCAGCAGGACGGTAGGCAACCCTGCTTTCCAAGCACATCTGGTTTCCAGAATGAAAAAGCCATCTCTAAGAGACGTTTCCAAGCACAGAGAAGGCGGGTCGTACTGTCCTTCAGAAACAAATGTGTGGAGAATGCCCCTTTCAGAGGACCACCATTTCACCTGCGAGAAGCCTTCTACAATGTATGTTTGGAGGCATCAGGAGGGTGTCGTGTCCATCCCTCAGTGAAAACACAGTGTCGAGAACCATGTTCCAGGAACGTCTTGCTTACAGCAGGTAGCAGTTTTCTCCAGGCCCTTGTGTAATGCGGAGGACTCGGCCCTAATGGGATCTCGGAGAAACAAGGCTGCGGAGACTGGAAACTTTCCCTGCCAACTGGATATCCGAAGACGGAATCCATTTCACGTCGATGTGCGGAAGTAGACGCCAGGGGCCTTGACCTGATGCCCAGAAAGGCGTCTGTGCGTAATACAACGTGGAGCGAACAACCGGAATCTTCCCGTGTAGAGTCCTGTAGCATGGACGTGTACAAGCATCTGGAGCGGGCCCTCTCGTTCCCTCGGAGATACGAGCCCGTGGCGAATGCCACGTCGAGGTCACGTCGTTTCTCCAGAGTTCTCTGCCATTTCCAGTATCGGCCTTGAAGGATAGGCAAAGGGAAATGTCCCCGTATCGGAGTCCCCAGGATGTGGAGAAAGCAGCTCCCAGGAAACCCAAGTGCCCCCGAACGAGACGCCTTCTCACACACAGGTATGGACGCCTTGGAATGTGCGATATACTTCCTTCGGAGAAGGCGACCTTCCATGAATATCGTGTTTTCAGGAGAGAAAGCTGATGTCCAGGACGTGTGTGCAAGTCTTGGGAAGGGGCAAGGTCCTTAGGGCGAGCATAGAATCTGTGGAGCAAGCCCCTTTCGGATAACCACAAGTTTCTCAAGTGTGAATCATTCTGGCTTGCATGTGTGGAGGCCATCGAAAGACGCCCTCTCCCTCTGTCTGTGGAGCAGTCTCTGGAGAATTCCACTGTCCCGTCAGAGGAAGTTGGTTCCCGTGAGGAGCATTCTACCATCTTTCGCGAGAGGCGCGCGGAAAGTGCCTTAGACGTCGCGGAACGCAAGCCTGGGAATAAAGCAAGATCCACCGTGCAACACGACCCTTCCAACGAAACCATTCTAACGGATGGAGGGGTTCTAACACTAGGGTAGTGCCGTGTCCTTGGCTTGGAGAAAGTCTTCTGTGGAGGATGCAGTGCAACGACACTGTGGCTGTTCCACCGAGAAGCTTCCGAGCCTCTCTGTGTGGAGGCATCCCTAGAGTGCCCCAGTCTTCCGTTTGAGGAAAAAGAGTGTGAAGAAAAGCGCGGCCCGCTAACATCTTGATGCCAGAAGAGAAAGCGATTTCTCCGCGAAGTGTAGAAATAGAGGACGGGTGGTTTGTCCTTAGCCATGGAATCCAGATGGCAGTGACTGCAATTTTCAGAGCCGCACAATTGTCCCGGCATGAAGCCTAGCGGCACGTCTGTGGGGCAGCATCAGGATGGTGCCCTGTAGTTCCGCTGTTGGTAACAGTCTGCTTAGAAGAGGACGTTGAAGGAAACACTTGCTTTTTGAAGACACAAGCCTTTTCCATTCTGCGAGTGTAGCCTCGAGGAAACTGCCCAAAAACAAATTCATCAACCAGAGCCTGTGGACCATGGAACTCTAACCTGCCAGCTGGATATCTGAGGGTAGAAACACTTTCATATCTGTGTGTGGAAGGGCAGGCAAGAGGCCAGGATTCGGAGGAGAGAAACTCATGCGTGGACATTGTAACTTAGAGCGAACATCAAATGAGCTCCTGTGAGAAGCCTGCAGGCCGGGAGGAGTTGAAGCGTCAGGATGAAGCCCAATCATTCCCACCGTGGAAGAAGTGCCTGCCTCAGGCACGTCTCAGCGACACCCTGGATCCTTCAATCCTATACCCTGCTAGCCTCTGTGTGTTGAAGTCTCAGGAAAGGGCAATATCAGGCCCTGGGGAAAGAGTTGTGTGGAGATAGCCACTTTCGGCCACCAACGTGGTTCCTCAAAGGGGGAAGGCTTCTAGGAAGTAGGTGTTGCCGTGTCAGGACAATGCCATCTCCGCCCATCGTCGAAAGATGACTGAGGAGGAAGGCACGTTCCAGGAACATCTGGATTCCAGAAGAGAAAGCGATTTCTAGTGTAGGTATGAAAAGACAGGCAAGGGGCCAGTCCCTGTCTGGGAGATCCAAGTCCGTGGAGAGTACAACTTCCGAGCCCCAACAAGTTTCTCCCCAAAGGAAACTTTCTAGCCCTGGGGTGGGCAAGCTTCGGCGGGCTTCCATATCCTTGCCTCTGAGAATCAGGCCTGTGGAGAAGGTCACTTCCCGGGAGCATCTACTTTCTGGAGATCCAAAGTGTGGGCACGGAGGAGGAAGGCGGGACTAAGGGGCGTGTCGCTGTCAGGGAGAAAGCAGTCGTTGGAGACGGCCACTTTCGTGAGCAACTCGTTCCCTCAAGCCAGAAGCATCCTGGCCTCTATTGATGAGAAGTAGCAGGATAATTCCTCAACCTCCGCTCTGCGAAAATAGACTGTGGGCAATGCCACTTCCCACTAACACCGTGTCTCCAGAAGAGAATTGCCATGTCCAATCCAAAAGCGGGGAGGCCTAGGAGAGGGCCCACGGCCTCACGCTCTGAAACGGGGCTGGGGACCTGCACCATTCAGGGAACCACAAGGCTCTCCAACGAGAAGCCTTCTAGCACGCATGGGTTGAGGCCTCCTAAATATGCCCCATTCTTCCCTCTGTGAAACGAGCCTCTGGGCATTGCAACTGTCCCGTAAGTGGAAGTCCTCTCCTGCCAGAATCTTTGGAGCACGTTTGTCTAGAGGCACGGGCAAAGTGCCATGCCCTTCGCTCAGATCATGGGGCCTGCGAATAAAGCACGTTTCCGTGAAGAACACGACACTTCCAAACAAACGCCTCGGAGCAGATCCGTGTGTTTTCACATGAGGAAATGCCGTATCCTCCGTTGGGCGAAGGAATGCTGGGGAGGAGGCCATTTCGGCAACATCGTAGTTTTTCGCGCCATAGAAATCCAAGCCTCGCTGTGTGCCACGATCACGAGAGGGCCATCGCATTTCCCGGGAGATACGAGACGATGGAGGATCCGGTGTGCACTCACATCTTGTTTTCCCAAGAGAAAAGCCATTTCTCATAGTTGTGTGGAAGTATAGGCAAGGGGGCTTGTCCTTAGGATGAGAAACAAGACCGTGGAGAGTGCACCTTTCAGAGCACCCCAAGCATCTCTTTTGAGAAGCCTGGTTGCCCCAGTGCCTTGTCGCATCCGAAAAGTGCCTGACCTTCCCTCATTGAAAACACTCTCTTTGGAATAGAGCGTTCAAGTCCCCTCTTGCTTCCTGAAGATACAAAGCTTTTCCAAGGCAGGTGTTTGATCAGGAGGAAACATCCCTACACGGATCTCTGGAAAACAAGACGTGGGAATGGTCATCGTCACGGCCCTCTGAATGCCGGAAGATAGATCCATCTTCATTCCTGTGTGCGGAAGCATAGGCAAGGGCCTAGGACCCTATCTTGAGAAACAAGTCTCTGGAGACGACAATGTTCAGCACACCGCAGGTGTCCTGCCGGAGATGTGTTCTAGCATGGGTGTGTGCAAGCATCGGGGAGTTCCATCTCCTTCCGTCTGCGAGGCAAGGATGCGGAGAAGGCCACTTGGCGATAACATGTGGTTTCCAGATTTCCAAACGAGTTCCAGGAGATGTGCGGTACGATAGGCCAGGTAACATGTCCCCCAGGGTTCCAGTAACAGTTCTGGGGAAGCACAGGTCCCAGGAAACCCAAGTTCCTTCCGAGGAGATGCTTTCTAATACATAGGTCCAGAAGTCTCTGTACATTGCCTACCCTTGCTTGTGGGAGGCAAGTTGGGTGGAATGCGAATTCCACTACCATCTTGTTTCCACAAGAGGGAAATCGATTCATTCCAATATATGCGCTGGAGCCTAGGGGACAGGGGCGATGCCCTGACGCTTTGAGGGAAGAGTGGGGAACAGGCATCGTTGAGGAAACCACAAGTTTCTCAAGCGAGGAGCCTTCTAGCATTGCCGGGGTGAAACGACCGAAACATGCACGACCCTTCCCTCAGTGAATAGGCTCTAGGGAATGCCAATTTCCCCTCAGAGGAAGATTGTCCCGGTGCGAAGCTCTCTAGCGTGTTGGTCTGGAGGCCAGCGGAGAGGGCCACATATACTTCGCTAAAGAAAGCTCTCTGTGAAGAAAGACAGGGTCAGTGAGGGAAGCACACGTCCCACCAAACCCACTGAAACACACGGAGACGTTTTAGCCTCAGGAAAAGCCTTATCCTTGCCTTGGAGAGAATGCATTTGGGAGTACCTGTGCTGCCCCGGCGTTGGTTTGCAAAGGAGCACTTTCCTACCTTATATGTGTGGGAGTGGGCAATGTCCTTACACTTGGAGACAAGTCTGTGAAGCAAGCACCGTTCGGGGAACCACGAGGGCCTCGAGCGAGAAGCATTCCGGCCTCCATGTTCTTAAACTCCCGAACCCCTGGCTCTCTTGGCGTCTCTGAATAAATCTCTGGGGAATGCAACGTTCCCTCAGAGGAAGCATGTCCCAGCGAGACATTTTGTGGCACGTTTCTCTAGAGGTACGGGGATGTGTGGTCGCATTCAGGAGGTGCGGTGTCCTCGGCCGGGAGAAACAATTCTGTGGAGAAGGCGACTTCGGCCACAATGTGCTTTTCCAAGAAAGAAGCTTGCTTCGGCGAAAAGCATGGAAGTATCACTGTAATGCCACCTTCTTCGCTCTGAGCAGCAGGACGGTAGGCAACCCTGCTTTCCAAGCACATCTGGTTTCCAGAATGAAAAAGCCATCTCTAAGAGACGTTTCCAAGCACAGAGAAGGCGGGTCGTACTGTCCTTCAGAAACAAATGTGTGGAGAATGCCCCTTTCAGAGGACCACCATTTCACCTGCGAGAAGCTATCTACAATGTATGTTTGGAGGCATCAGGAGGGTGTCGTGTCCATCCCTCAGTGAAAACACAGTGTCGAGAACCATGTTCCAGGAACGTCTTGCTTACAGCAGGTAGCAGTTTTCTCCAGGCCCTTGTGTAATGCGGAGGACTCGGCCCTAATGGGATCTCGGAGAAACAAGGCTGCGGAGACTGGAAACTTTCCCTGCCAACTGGATATCCGAAGACGGAATCCATTTCACGTCGATGTGCGGAAGTAGACGCCAGGGGCCTTGACCTGATGCCCAGAAAGGCGTCTGTGCGTAATACAACGTGGAGCGAACAACCGGAATCTTCCCGTGTAGAGTCCTGTAGCATGGACGTGTACAAGCATCTGGAGCGGGCCCTCTCGTTCCCTCGGAGATACGAGCCCGTGGCGAATGCCACGTCGAGGTCACGTCGTTTCTCCAGAGTTCTCTGCCATTTCCAGTATCGGCCTTGAAGGATAGGCAAAGGGAAATGTCCCCGTATCGGAGTCCCCAGGATGTGGAGAAAGCAGCTGCCAGGAAACCCAAGTGCCCCCGAACGAGACGCCTTCTCACACACAGGTATGGACGCCTTGGAATGTGCGATATACTTCCTTTGGAGAAGGCGACCTTCCATGAATATCGTGTTTTCAGGAGAGAAAGCTGATGTCCAGGACGTGTGTGCAAGTCTTGGGAAGGGGCAAGGTCCTTAGGGCGAGCATAGAATCTGTGGAGCAAGCCCCTTTCGGATAACCACAAGTTTCTCAAGTGTGAATCATTCTGGCTTGCATGTGTGGAGGCCATCGAAAGACGCCCTCTCCCTCTGTCTGTGGAGCAGTCTCTGGAGAATTCCACTGTCCCGTCAGAGGAAGTTGGTTCCCGTGAGGAGCATTCTACCATCTTTCGCGAGAGGCGCGCGGAAAGTGCCTTAGACGTCGCGGAACGCAAGCCTGGGAATAAAGCAAGATCCACCGTGCAACACGACCCTTCCAACGAAACCATTCTAACGGATGGAGGGGTTCTAACACTAGGGTAGTGCCGTGTCCTTGGCTTGGAGAAAGTCTTCTGTGGAGGATGCAGTGCAGCGACACTGTGGCTGTTCCACCGAGAAGCTTCCGAGCCTCTCTGTGTGGAGGCATCCCTAGAGTGCCCCAGTCTTCCGTTTGAGGAAAAAGAGTGTGAAGAAAAGCGCGGCCCGCTAACATCTTGATGCCAGAAGAGAAAGCGATTTCTCCGCGAGGTGTAGAAATAGAGGACGGGTGGTTTGTCCTTAGCCATGGAATCCAGATGGCAGTGACTGCAATTTTCAGAGCCGCACAATTGTCCCGGCATGAAGCCTAGCGGCACGTCTGTGGGGCAGCATCAGGATGGTGCCCTGTAGTTCCGCTGTTGGTAACAGTCTGCTTAGAAGAGGACGTTGAAGGAAACACTTGCTTTTTGAAGACACAAGCCTTTTCCATTCTGCGAGTGTAGCCTCGAGGAAACTGCCAAAAACAAATTCATCAACCAGAGCCTGTGGACCATGGAACTCTAACCTGCCAGCTGGATATCTGAGGGTAGAAACACTTTCATATCTGTGTGTGGAAGGGCAGGCAAGAGGCCAGGATTCGGAGGAGAGAAACTCATGCGTGGACATTGTAACTTAGAGCGAACATCAAATGAGCTCCTGTGAGAAGCCTGCAGGCCGGGAGGTGTTGAAGCGTCAGGATGAAGCCCAATCATTCCCACCGTGGAAGAAGTGTCTGCCTCAGGCACGTCTCAGCGACACCCTGGATCCTTCAATCCTATACCCTGCTAGCCTCTGTGTGTTGAAGTCTCAGGAAAGGGCAATATCAGGCCCTGGGGAAAGAGTTGTGTGGAGATAGCCACTTTCGGCCACCAACGTGGTTCCTCAAAGGGGGAAGGCTTCTAGGAAGTAGGTGTTGCCGTGTCAGGACAATGCCATCTCCGCCCATCGTCGAAAGATGACTGAGGAGGAAGGCACGTTCCAGTAATCTCTGGATTCCAGAAGAGAAAGAGATTTCTAGTGTAGGTATGAAAAGACAGGCAAGGGGCCAGTCCCTGTCTGGGAGATCCAAGTCCGTGGAGAGTACAACTTCCGAGCCACAACAAGTTTCTCCCCAAAGGAAACTTTCTAGCCCTGGGGTGGGCAAGCTTTGGCGGGCTTCCATATCCTTGCCTCTGAGAATCAGGCCTGTGGAGAAGGTCACTTCCCGGGAGCATCTACTTTCTGGAGATCCAAAGTGTGGGCACGGAGGAAGAAGGCGGGACTAAGGGGCGTGTCGCTGTCAGGGAGAAAGCAGTCCTTGGAGACGGCCACTTTCGTGAGCAACTCGTTCCCTCAAGCCAGAAGCATCCTGGCCTCTATTGATGAGAAGTAGCAGGATAAATCCTCAAACTCCGCTCTGCGAAAATTGACTGTGGGCAATGCCACTTCCCACTAACACCGTGTCTCCAGAAGAGAATTGCCATGTCCAATCCAAAAGCGGGGAGGCCTAGGAGAGGGCCCACGGCCTCACGCTCTGAAACGGGGCTGGGGACCTGCACCATTCAGGGAACCACAAGGCTCTCCAACGAGAAGCCTTCTAGCACGCATGGGTTGAGGCCTCCTAAACATGCCCCATTCTTCCCTCTGTGAAACGAGCCTCTGGGCATTGCAACTGTCCCGTAAGTGGAAGTCCTCTCCTGCCAGAATCTTTGGAGCACGTTTGTCTAGAGGCACGGGCAAAGTGCCATGCCCTTCGCTCAGATCATGAGGCCTGCGAATAAAGCACGTTTCCGTGAAGAACACGACACTTCCAAACAAACGCCTCGGAGCAGATCCGTGTGTTTTCACATGAGGAAATGCCGTATCCTCCGTTGGGCGAAGGAATGCTGGGGAGGAGGCCATTTCGGCAACATCGTAGTTTTTCGCGCCATAGAAATCCAAGCCTCGCTGTGTGCCACGATCACGAGAGGGCCATCGCATTTCCCGGGAGATACGAGACGATGGAGGATCCGGTGTGCACTCACATCTTGTTTTCCCAAGAGAAAAGCCATTTCTCATAGTTGTGTGGAAGTATAGGGAAGGGGGCTTGTCCTTAGGATGAGAAACAAGACCGTGGAGAGTGCACCTTTCAGAGCACCCCAAGCATCTCTTTTGAGAAGCCTGGATGCCCCAGTGCCTTGTCGCATCCGAAAAGTGCCTGACCTTCCCTCATTGAAAACACTCTCTTTGGAATACAGCGTTCAAGTCCCCTCTTGCTTCCTGAAGATACAAAGCTTTTCCAAGGCAGGTGTTTGATCAGGAGGAAACAACCCTACACGGATCTCTGGAAAACAAGACGTGGGAATGGTCATCGTCACGGCCCTCTGAATGCCGGAAGATAGATCCATCTTCATTCCTGTGTGCGGAAGCATAGGCAAGGGCCTAGGACCCTATCTTTAGAAACAACTCTCTGGAGACGAGAATGTTCAGCACACCGCAGGTGTCCTGCTGGAGCGGTGTTCTAGCATGGGTGTGTGCAAGCATCGGGAGAGTTCCATCTCCTTCCGTCTGCGAGGCAAGGCTGCGTAGACGGCCACTTGGCGATAACATGTGGTTTCCAGATTTCCAAACGAGTTCCAGGAGAGGTGCGGAACGATAGGCCAGGTAACATGTCCCCCAGGGTCCCAGTAACAGTTCTGGGGAAGCACAGGTCCCAGGAAACCCAAGTTCCTTCCGAGGAGATGGTTTCTAATACATAGGTCCAGAAGTCTCTGTACATTGCCTACCCTTGCTTGTGGGAGGCAAGTTGGGTGGAATGCGAATTCCACTACCATCTTGTTTCCACAAGAGGGAAATCGATTCATTCCAATATATGCGCTGGAGCCGAGGGGACAGGGGCGATGCCCTGACGCTTTGAGGGAAGAGTGTGGAACAGGCATCGTTGAGGAAACCACAAGTTTCTCAAGCGAGGAGCCTTCTAGCATTGCCGGGGTGAAACGACCGAAACATGCACGACCCTTCCCTCAGTGAATAGGCTCTAGGGAATGCCAATTTCCCCTCAGAGGAAGATTGTCCCGGTGCGAAGCTCTCTAGCGTGTTGATCTGGAGGCCAGCGGAGAGGGCCACATATACTTCGCTAAAGAAAGCTATCTGTGAAGAAAGACAGGGTCAGTGAGGGAAGCACACGTCCCACCAAACCCACTGAAACACACGGAGACGTTTTAGCCTCAGGAAAGGCCTTATCCTTGCCTTGGAGAGAATGCATTTGGGAGTACCTGTGCTGCCCCGGCGTTGCTTTGCAAAGGAGCACTTTCCTACTTTATATGTGTGGGAGTGGGCAATGTCCTTACACTTGGAGACAAGTCTGTGAAGCAGGCACCGTTCGGGGAACCACGAGGGCCTCGAGCGAGAAGCATTCCGGCCTCCATGTTCTTAAACTCCCGAAACCCGGGCTCTCTTGGCGTCTCTGAATAAATCTCTGGGGAATGCAACGTTCCCTCAGAGGAAGCATGTCCCAGCGAGACATTTTGTGGCACGTTTCTCTAGAGGTACGGGGATGTGTGGTCGCATTCAGGAGGTGCGGTGTCCTCGGCCGGGAGAAACAATTCTGTGGAGAAGGCGACTTCGGCCACAATGTGCTTTTCCAAGAAAGAAGCTTGCTTCGGCGAAAAGCATGGAAGTATCACTGTAATGCCACCTTCTTCGCTCTGAGCAGCAGGACGGTAGGCAACCCTGCTTTCCAAGCACATCTGGTTTCCAGAATGAAAAAGCCATCTCTAAGAGACGTTTCCAAGCACAGAGAAGGCGGGTCGTACTGTCCTTCAGAAACAAATGTGTGGAGAATGCCCCTTTCAGAGGACCACCATTTCACCTGCGAGAAGCTATCTACAATGTATGTTTGGAGGCATCAGGAGGGTGTCGTGTCCATCCCTCAGTGAAAACACAGTGTCGAGAACCATGTTCCAGGAACGTCTTGCTTACAGCAGGTAGCAGTTTTCTCCAGGCCCTTGTGTAATGCGGAGGACTCGGCCCTAATGGGATCTCGGAGAAACAAGGCTGCGGAGACTGGAAACTTTCCCTGCCAACTGGATATCCGAAGACGGAATCCATTTCACGTCGATGTGCGGAAGTAGACGCCAGGGGCCTTGACCTGATGCCCAGAAAGGCGTCTGTGCGTAATACAACGTGGAGCGAACAACCGGAATCTTCCCGTGTAGAGTCCTGTAGCATGGACGTGTACAAGCATCTGGAGCGGGCCCTCTCGTTCCCTCGGAGATACGAGCCCGTGGCGAATGCCACGTCGAGGTCACGTCGTTTCTCCAGAGTTCTCTGCCATTTCCAGTATCGGCCTTGAAGGATAGGCAAAGGGAAATGTCCCCGTATCGGAGTCCCCAGGATGTGGAGAAAGCAGCTGCCAGGAAACCCAAGTGCCCCCGAACGAGACGCCTTCTCACACACAGGTATGGACGCCTTGGAATGTGCGATATACTTCCTTTGGAGAAGGCGACCTTCCATGAATATCGTGTTTTCAGGAGAGAAAGCTGATGTCCAGGACGTGTGTGCAAGTCTTGGGAAGGGGCAAGGTCCTTAGGGCGAGCATAGAATCTGTGGAGCAAGCCCCTTTCGGATAACCACAAGTTTCTCAAGTGTGAATCATTCTGGCTTGCATGTGTGGAGGCCATCGAAAGACGCCCTCTCCCTCTGTCTGTGGAGCAGTCTCTGGAGAATTCCACTGTCCCGTCAGAGGAAGTTGGTTCCCGTGAGGAGCATTCTACCATCTTTCGCGAGAGGCGCGCGGAAAGTGCCTTAGACGTCGCGGAACGCAAGCCTGGGAATAAAGCAAGATCCACCGTGCAACACGACCCTTCCAACGAAACCATTCTAACGGATGGAGGGGTTCTAACACTAGGGTAGTGCCGTGTCCTTGGCTTGGAGAAAGTCTTCTGTGGAGGATGCAGTGCAGCGACACTGTGGCTGTTCCACCGAGAAGCTTCCGAGCCTCTCTGTGTGGAGGCATCCCTAGAGTGCCCCAGTCTTCCGTTTGAGGAAAAAGAGTGTGAAGAAAAGCGCGGCCCGCTAACATCTTGATGCCAGAAGAGAAAGCGATTTCTCCGCGAGGTGTAGAAATAGAGGACGGGTGGTTTGTCCTTAGCCATGGAATCCAGATGGCAGTGACTGCAATTTTCAGAGCCGCACAATTGTCCCGGCATGAAGCCTAGCGGCACGTCTGTGGGGCAGCATCAGGATGGTGCCCTGTAGTTCCGCTGTTGGTAACAGTCTGCTTAGAAGAGGACGTTGAAGGAAACACTTGCTTTTTGAAGACACAAGCCTTTTCCATTCTGCGAGTGTAGCCTCGAGGAAACTGCCCAAAAACAAATTCATCAACCAGAGCCTGTGGACCATGGAACTCTAACCTGCCAGCTGGATATCTGAGGGTAGAAACACTTTCATATCTGTGTGTGGAAGGGCAGGCAAGAGGCCAGGATTCGGAGGAGAGAAACTCATGCGTGGACATTGTAACTTAGAGCGAACATCAAATGAGCTCCTGTGAGAAGCCTGCAGGCCGGGAGGTGTTGAAGCGTCAGGATGAAGCCCAATCATTCCCACCGTGGAAGAAGTGTCTGCCTCAGGCACGTCTCAGCGACACCCTGGATCCTTCAATCCTATACCCTGCTAGCCTCTGTGTGTTGAAGTCTCAGGAAAGGGCAATATCAGGCCCTGGGGAAAGAGTTGTGTGGAGATAGCCACTTTCGGCCACCAACGTGGTTCCTCAAAGGGGGAAGGCTTCTAGGAAGTAGGTGTTGCCGTGTCAGGACAATGCCATCTCCGCCCATCGTCGAAAGATGACTGAGGAGGAAGGCACGTTCCAGGAACATCTGGATTCCAGAATAGAAAGCGATTTCTAGTGTAGGTATGAAAAGACAGGCAAGGGGCCAGTCCCTGTCTGGGAGATCCAAGTCCGTGGAGAGTACAACTTCCGAGCCACAACAAGTTTCTCCCCAAAGGAAACTTTCTAGCCCTGGGGTGGGCAAGCTTCGGCGGGCTTCCATATCCTTGCCTCTGAGAATCAGGCCTGTGGAGAAGGTCACTTCCCGGGAGCATCTACTTTCTGGAGATCCAAAGTGTGGGCACGGAGGAAGAAGGCGGGACTAAGGGGCGTGTCGCTGTCAGGGAGAAAGCAGTCGTTGGAGACGGCCACTTTCGTGAGCAACTCGTTCCCTCAAGCCAGAAGCATCCTGGCCTCTATTGATGAGAAGTAGCAGGATAATTCCTCAACCTCCGCTCTGCGAAAATAGACTGTGGGCAATGCCACTTCCCACTAACACCGTGTCTCCAGAAGAGAATTGCCATGTCCAATCCAAAAGCGGGGAGGCCTAGGAGAGGGCCCACGGCCTCACGCTCTGAAACGGGGCTGGGGACCTGCACCATTCAGGGAACCACAAGGCTCTCCAACGAGAAGCCTTCTAGCACGCATGGGTTGAGGCCTCCTAAACATGCCCCATTCTTCCCTCTGTGAAACGAGCCTCTGGGCATTGCAACTGTCCCGTAAGTGGAAGTCCTCTCCTGCCAGAATCTTTGGAGCACGTTTGTCTAGAGGCACGGGCAAAGTGCCATGCCCTACGCTCAGATCATGAGGACTGCGAATAAAGCACGTTTCCGTGAAGAACACGACACTTCCAAACAAACGCCTCGGAGGAGATCCGTGTGTTTTCACATGAGGAAATGCCGTATCCTCCGTTGGGCGAAGGAATGCTGGGGAGGAGGCCATTTCGGCAACATCGTAGTTTTTCGCGCCATAGAAATCCAAGCCTCGCTGTGTGCAACGATCAGGAGAGGACCATCGCATTTTCCGGGAGATACGAGACGATGGAGGATCCGGTGTGCACTCACATCTTGTTTTCCCAAGAGAAAAGCCATTTCTCATAGTTGTTTGGAAGTATAGGGAAGGGGGCTTGTCCTTAGGATGAGAAACAAGACCGTGGAGAGTGCACCTTTTAGAGCACCCCAAGCATCTCTTTTGAGAAGCCTGGATGCCCCAGTGCCTTGTCGCATCCGAAAAGTGCCTGACCTTCCCTCATTGAAAACACTCTCTTTGGAATACAGCGTTCAAGTCCCCTCTTGCTTCCTGAAGATACAAAGCTTTTCCAAGGCAGGTGTTTGATCAGGAGGAAACAACCCTACACGGATCTCTGGAAAACAAGACGTGGGAATGGTCATCGTCACGGCCCTCTGAATGCCGGAAGATAGATCCATCTTCATTCCTGTGTGCGGAAGCATAGGCAAGGGCCTAGGACCCTATCTTTAGAAACAACTCTCTGGAGACGAGAATGTTCAGCACACCGCAGGTGTCCTGCCGGAGCGGTGTTCTAGCATGGGTGTGTGCAAGCATCGGGAGAGTTCCATCTCCTTCCGTCTGCGAGGCAAGGCTGCGTAGAAGGCCACTTGGCGATAACATGTGGTTTCCAGATTTCCAAACGAGTTCCAGGAGAGGTGCGGAACGATAGGCCAGGTAACATGTCCCCCAGGGTCCCAGTAACAGTTCTGGGGAAGCACAGGTCCCAGGAAACCCAAGTTCCTTCCGAGGAGATGGTTTCTAATACATAGGTCCAGAAGTCTCTGTACATTGCCTACCCTTGCTTGTGGGAGGCAAGTTGGGTGGAATGCGAATTCCACTACCATCTTGTTTCCACAAGAGGGAAATCGATTCATTCCAATATATGCGCTGGAGCCGAGGGGACAGGGGCGATGCCCTGACGCTTTGAGGGAAGAGTGTGGAACAGGCATCGTTGAGGAAACCACAAGTTTCTCAAGCGAGGAGCCTTCTAGCATTGCCGGGGTGAAACGACCGAAACATGCACGACCCTTCCCTCAGTGAATAGGCTCTAGGGAATGCCAATTTCCCCTCAGAGGAAGATTGTCCCGGTGCGAAGCTCTCTAGCGTGTTGGTCTGGAGGCCAGCGGAGAGGGCCACATATACTTCGCTAAAGAAAGCTATCTGTGAAGAAAGACAGGGTCAGTGAGGGAAGCACACGTCCCACCAAACCCACTGAAACACACGGAGACGTTTTAGCCTAAGGAAAGGCCTTATCCTTGCCTTGGAGAGAATGCATTTGGGAGTACCTGTGCTGCCCCGGCGTTGCTTTGCAAAGGAGCACTTTCCTACCTTATATGTGTGGGAGTGGGCAATGTCCTTACACTTGGAGACAAGTCTGTGAAGCAGGCACCGTTCGGGGAACCACGAGGGCCTCGAGCGAGAAGCATTCCGGCCTCCATGTTCTGAAGCTCCCGAAACCCGGGCTCTCTTGGCGTCTCTGAATAAATCTCTGGGGAATGCAACGTTCCCTCATAGGAAGCATGTCCCAGCGAGACATTTTGTGGCACGTTTCTCTAGAGGTACGGGGATGGGTGGTCGCATTCAGGAGGTGCGGTGTCCTCGGCCGGGAGAAACAATTCTGTGGAGAAGGCGACTTCGGCCACAATGTGCTTTTCCAAGAAAGAAGCTTGCTTCGGCGAAAAGCATGGAAGTATCACTGTAATGCCACCTTCTTCGCTCTGAGCAGCAGGACGGTAGGCAACCCTGCTTTCCAAGCACATCTGGTTTCCAGAATGAAAAAGCCATCTCTAAGAGACGTTTCCAAGCACAGAGAAGGCGGGTCGTACTGTCCTTCAGAAACAAATGTGTGGAGAATGCCCCTTTCAGAGGACCACCATTTCACCTGCGAGAAGCCTTCTACAATGTATGTTTGGAGGCATCAGGAGGGTGTCGTGTCCATCCCTCAGTGAAAACACAGTGTCGAGAACCATGTTCCAGGAACGTCTTGCTTACAGCAGGTAGCAGTTTTCTCCAGGCCCTTGTGTAATGCGGAGGACTCGGCCCTAATGGGATCTCGGAGAAACAAGGCTGCGGAGACTGGAAACTTTCCCTGCCAACTGGATATCCGAAGACGGAATCCATTTCACGTCGATGTGCGGAAGTAGACGCCAGGGGCCTTGACCTGATGCCCAGAAAGGCGTCTGTGCGTAATACAACGTGGAGCGAACAACCGGAATCTTCCCGTGTAGAGTCCTGTAGCATGGACGTGTACAAGCATCTGGAGCGGGCCCTCTCGTTCCCTCGGAGATACGAGCCCGTGGCGAATGCCACGTCGAGGTCACGTCGTTTCTCCAGAGTTCTCTGCCATTTCCAGTATCGGCCTTGAAGGATAGGCAAAGGGAAATGTCCCCGTATCGGAGTCCCCAGGATGTGGAGAAAGCAGCTCCCAGGAAACCCAAGTGCCCCCGAACGAGACGCCTTCTCACACACAGGTATGGACGCCTTGGAATGTGCGATATACTTCCTTCGGAGAAGGCGACCTTCCATGAATATCGTGTTTTCAGGAGAGAAAGCTGATGTCCAGGACGTGTGTGCAAGTCTTGGGAAGGGGCAAGGTCCTTAGGGCGAGCATAGAATCTGTGGAGCAAGCCCCTTTCGGATAACCACAAGTTTCTCAAGTGTGAATCATTCTGGCTTGCATGTGTGGAGGCCATCGAAAGACGCCCTCTCCCTCTGTCTGTGGAGCAGTCTCTGGAGAATTCCACTGTCCCGTCAGAGGAAGTTGGTTCCCGTGAGGAGCATTCTACCATCTTTCGCGAGAGGCGCGCGGAAAGTGCCTTAGACGTCGCGGAACGCAAGCCTGGGAATAAAGCAAGATCCACCGTGCAACACGACCCTTCCAACGAAACCATTCTAACGGATGGAGGGGTTCTAACACTAGGGTAGTGCCGTGTCCTTGGCTTGGAGAAAGTCTTCTGTGGAGGATGCAGTGCAACGACACTGTGGCTGTTCCACCGAGAAGCTTCCGAGCCTCTCTGTGTGGAGGCATCCCTAGAGTGCCCCAGTCTTCCGTTTGAGGAAAAAGAGTGTGAAGAAAAGCGCGGCCCGCTAACATCTTGATGCCAGAAGAGAAAGCGATTTCTCCGCGAAGTGTAGAAATAGAGGACGGGTGGTTTGTCCTTAGCCATGGAATCCAGATGGCAGTGACTGCAATTTTCAGAGCCGCACAATTGTCCCGGCATGAAGCCTAGCGGCACGTCTGTGGGGCAGCATCAGGATGGTGCCCTGTAGTTCCGCTGTTGGTAACAGTCTGCTTAGAAGAGGACGTTGAAGGAAACACTTGCTTTTTGAAGACACAAGCCTTTTCCATTCTGCGAGTGTAGCCTCGAGGAAACTGCCCAAAAACAAATTCATCAACCAGAGCCTGTGGACCATGGAACTCTAACCTGCCAGCTGGATATCTGAGGGTAGAAACACTTTCATATCTGTGTGTGGAAGGGCAGGCAAGAGGCCAGGATTCGGAGGAGAGAAACTCATGCGTGGACATTGTAACTTAGAGCGAACATCAAATGAGCTCCTGTGAGAAGCCTGCAGGCCGGGAGGAGTTGAAGCGTCAGGATGAAGCCCAATCATTCCCACCGTGGAAGAAGTGCCTGCCTCAGGCACGTCTCAGCGACACCCTGGATCCTTCAATCCTATACCCTGCTAGCCTCTGTGTGTTGAAGTCTCAGGAAAGGGCAATATCAGGCCCTGGGGAAAGAGTTGTGTGGAGATAGCCACTTTCGGCCACCAACGTGGTTCCTCAAAGGGGGAAGGCTTCTAGGAAGTAGGTGTTGCCGTGTCAGGACAATGCCATCTCCGCCCATCGTCGAAAGATGACTGAGGAGGAAGGCACGTTCCAGGAACATCTGGATTCCAGAAGAGAAAGCGATTTCTAGTGTAGGTATGAAAAGACAGGCAAGGGGCCAGTCCCTGTCTGGGAGATCCAAGTCCGTGGAGAGTACAACTTCCGAGCCCCAACAAGTTTCTCCCCAAAGGAAACTTTCTAGCCCTGGGGTGGGCAAGCTTCGGCGGGCTTCCATATCCTTGCCTCTGAGAATCAGGCCTGTGGAGAAGGTCACTTCCCGGGAGCATCTACTTTCTGGAGATCCAAAGTGTGGGCACGGAGGAGGAAGGCGGGACTAAGGGGCGTGTCGCTGTCAGGGAGAAAGCAGTCGTTGGAGACGGCCACTTTCGTGAGCAACTCGTTCCCTCAAGCCAGAAGCATCCTGGCCTCTATTGATGAGAAGTAGCAGGATAATTCCTCAACCTCCGCTCTGCGAAAATAGACTGTGGGCAATGCCACTTCCCACTAACACCGTGTCTCCAGAAGAGAATTGCCATGTCCAATCCAAAAGCGGGGAGGCCTAGGAGAGGGCCCACGGCCTCACGCTCTGAAACGGGGCTGGGGACCTGCACCATTCAGGGAACCACAAGGCTCTCCAACGAGAAGCCTTCTAGCACGCATGGGTTGAGGCCTCCTAAATATGCCCCATTCTTCCCTCTGTGAAACGAGCCTCTGGGCATTGCAACTGTCCCGTAAGTGGAAGTCCTCTCCTGCCAGAATCTTTGGAGCACGTTTGTCTAGAGGCACGGGCAAAGTGCCATGCCCTTCGCTCAGATCATGGGGCCTGCGAATAAAGCACGTTTCCGTGAAGAACACGACACTTCCAAACAAACGCCTCGGAGCAGATCCGTGTGTTTTCACATGAGGAAATGCCGTATCCTCCGTTGGGCGAAGGAATGCTGGGGAGGAGGCCATTTCGGCAACATCGTAGTTTTTCGCGCCATAGAAATCCAAGCCTCGCTGTGTGCCACGATCACGAGAGGGCCATCGCATTTCCCGGGAGATACGAGACGATGGAGGATCCGGTGTGCACTCACATCTTGTTTTCCCAAGAGAAAAGCCATTTCTCATAGTTGTGTGGAAGTATAGGCAAGGGGGCTTGTCCTTAGGATGAGAAACAAGACCGTGGAGAGTGCACCTTTCAGAGCACCCCAAGCATCTCTTTTGAGAAGCCTGGTTGCCCCAGTGCCTTGTCGCATCCGAAAAGTGCCTGACCTTCCCTCATTGAAAACACTCTCTTTGGAATAGAGCGTTCAAGTCCCCTCTTGCTTCCTGAAGATACAAAGCTTTTCCAAGGCAGGTGTTTGATCAGGAGGAAACATCCCTACACGGATCTCTGGAAAACAAGACGTGGGAATGGTCATCGTCACGGCCCTCTGAATGCCGGAAGATAGATCCATCTTCATTCCTGTGTGCGGAAGCATAGGCAAGGGCCTAGGACCCTATCTTGAGAAACAAGTCTCTGGAGACGACAATGTTCAGCACACCGCAGGTGTCCTGCCGGAGATGTGTTCTAGCATGGGTGTGTGCAAGCATCGGGGAGTTCCATCTCCTTCCGTCTGCGAGGCAAGGATGCGGAGAAGGCCACTTGGCGATAACATGTGGTTTCCAGATTTCCAAACGAGTTCCAGGAGATGTGCGGTACGATAGGCCAGGTAACATGTCCCCCAGGGTTCCAGTAACAGTTCTGGGGAAGCACAGGTCCCAGGAAACCCAAGTTCCTTCCGAGGAGATGCTTTCTAATACATAGGTCCAGAAGTCTCTGTACATTGCCTACCCTTGCTTGTGGGAGGCAAGTTGGGTGGAATGCGAATTCCACTACCATCTTGTTTCCACAAGAGGGAAATCGATTCATTCCAATATATGCGCTGGAGCCTAGGGGACAGGGGCGATGCCCTGACGCTTTGAGGGAAGAGTGGGGAACAGGCATCGTTGAGGAAACCACAAGTTTCTCAAGCGAGGAGCCTTCTAGCATTGCCGGGGTGAAACGACCGAAACATGCACGACCCTTCCCTCAGTGAATAGGCTCTAGGGAATGCCAATTTCCCCTCAGAGGAAGATTGTCCCGGTGCGAAGCTCTCTAGCGTGTTGGTCTGGAGGCCAGCGGAGAGGGCCACATATACTTCGCTAAAGAAAGCTCTCTGTGAAGAAAGACAGGGTCAGTGAGGGAAGCACACGTCCCACCAAACCCACTGAAACACACGGAGACGTTTTAGCCTCAGGAAAAGCCTTATCCTTGCCTTGGAGAGAATGCATTTGGGAGTACCTGTGCTGCCCCGGCGTTGGTTTGCAAAGGAGCACTTTCCTACCTTATATGTGTGGGAGTGGGCAATGTCCTTACACTTGGAGACAAGTCTGTGAAGCAAGCACCGTTCGGGGAACCACGAGGGCCTCGAGCGAGAAGCATTCCGGCCTCCATGTTCTTAAACTCCCGAACCCCTGGCTCTCTTGGCGTCTCTGAATAAATCTCTGGGGAATGCAACGTTCCCTCAGAGGAAGCATGTCCCAGCGAGACATTTTGTGGCACGTTTCTCTAGAGGTACGGGGATGTGTGGTCGCATTCAGGAGGTGCGGTGTCCTCGGCCGGGAGAAACAATTCTGTGGAGAAGGCGACTTCGGCCACAATGTGCTTTTCCAAGAAAGAAGCTTGCTTCGGCGAAAAGCATGGAAGTATCACTGTAATGCCACCTTCTTCGCTCTGAGCAGCAGGACGGTAGGCAACCCTGCTTTCCAAGCACATCTGGTTTCCAGAATGAAAAAGCCATCTCTAAGAGACGTTTCCAAGCACAGAGAAGGCGGGTCGTACTGTCCTTCAGAAACAAATGTGTGGAGAATGCCCCTTTCAGAGGACCACCATTTCACCTGCGAGAAGCCTTCTACAATGTATGTTTGGAGGCATCAGGAGGGTGTCGTGTCCATCCCTCAGTGAAAACACAGTGTCGAGAACCATGTTCCAGGAACGTCTTGCTTACAGCAGGTAGCAGTTTTCTCCAGGCCCTTGTGTAATGCGGAGGACTCGGCCCTAATGGGATCTCGGAGAAACAAGGCTGCGGAGACTGGAAACTTTCCCTGCCAACTGGATATCCGAAGACGGAATCCATTTCACGTCGATGTGCGGAAGTAGACGCCAGGGGCCTTGACCTGATGCCCAGAAAGGCGTCTGTGCGTAATACAACGTGGAGCGAACAACCGGAATCTTCCCGTGTAGAGTCCTGTAGCAGGGACGTGTACAAGCATCTGGAGCGGGCCCTCTCGTTCCCTCGGAGATACGAGCCCGTGGCGAATGCCACGTCGAGGTCACGTCGTTTCTCCAGAGTTCTCTGCCATTTCCAGTATCGGCCTTGAAGGATAGGCAAAGGGAAATGTCCCCGTATCGGAGTCCCCAGGATGTGGAGAAAGCAGCTGCCAGGAAACCCAAGTGCCCCCGAACGAGACGCCTTCTCACACACAGGTATGGACGCCTTGGAATGTGCGATATACTTCCTTTGGAGAAGGCGACCTTCCATGAATATCGTGTTTTCAGGAGAGAAAGCTGATGTCCAGGACGTGTGTGCAAGTCTTGGGAAGGGGCAAGGTCCTTAGGGCGAGCATAGAATCTGTGGAGCAAGCCCCTTTCGGATAACCACAAGTTTCTCAAGTGTGAATCATTCTGGCTTGCATGTGTGGAGGCCATCGAAAGACGCCCTCTCCCTCTGTCTGTGGAGCAGTCTCTGGAGAATTCCACTGTCCCGTCAGAGGAAGTTGGTTCCCGTGAGGAGCATTCTACCATCTTTCGCGAGAGGCGCGCGGAAAGTGCCTTAGACGTCGCGGAACGCAAGCCTGGGAATAAAGCAAGATCCACCGTGCAACACGACCCTTCCAACGAAACCATTCTAACGGATGGAGGGGTTCTAACACTAGGGTAGTGCCGTGTCCTTGGCTTGGAGAAAGTCTTCTGTGGAGGATGCAGTGCAGCGACACTGTGGCTGTTCCACCGAGAAGCTTCCGAGCCTCTCTGTGTGGAGGCATCCCTAGAGTGCCCCAGTCTTCCGTTTGAGGAAAAAGAGTGTGAAGAAAAGCGCGGCCCGCTAACATCTTGATGCCAGAAGAGAAAGCGATTTCTCCGCGAGGTGTAGAAATAGAGGACGGGTGGTTTGTCCTTAGCCATGGAATCCAGATGGCAGTGACTGCAATTTTCAGAGCCGCACAATTGTCCCGGCATGAAGCCTAGCGGCACGTCTGTGGGGCAGCATCAGGATGGTGCCCTGTAGTTCCGCTGTTGGTAACAGTCTGCTTAGAAGAGGACGTTGAAGGAAACACTTGCTTTTTGAAGACACAAGCCTTTTCCATTCTGCGAGTGTAGCCTCGAGGAAACTGCCCAAAAACAAATTCATCAACCAGAGCCTGTGGACCATGGAACTCTAACCTGCCAGCTGGATATCTGAGGGTAGAAACACTTTCATATCTGTGTGTGGAAGGGCAGGCAAGAGGCCAGGATTCGGAGGAGAGAAACTCATGCGTGGACATTGTAACTTAGAGCGAACATCAAATGAGCTCCTGTGAGAAGCCTGCAGGCCGGGAGGTGTTGAAGCGTCAGGATGAAGCCCAATCATTCCCACCGTGGAAGAAGTGTCTGCCTCAGGCACGTCTCAGCGACACCCTGGATCCTTCAATCCTATACCCTGCTAGCCTCTGTGTGTTGAAGTCTCAGGAAAGGGCAATATCAGGCCCTGGGGAAAGAGTTGTGTGGAGATAGCCACTTTCGGCCACCAACGTGGTTCCTCAAAGGGGGAAGGCTTCTAGGAAGTAGGTGTTGCCGTGTCAGGACAATGCCATCTCCGCCCATCGTCGAAAGATGACTGAGGAGGAAGGCACGTTCCAGGAACATCTGGATTCCAGAAGAGAAAGCGATTTCTAGTGTAGGTATGAAAAGACAGGCAAGGGGCCAGTCCCTGTCTGGGAGATCCAAGTCCGTGGAGAGTACAACTTCCGAGCCCCAACAAGTTTCTCCCCAAAGGAAACTTTCTAGCCCTGGGGTGGGCAAGCTTCGGCGGGCTTCCATATCCTTGCCTCTGAGAATCAGGCCTGTGGAGAAGGTCACTTCCCGGGAGCATCTACTTTCTGGAGATCCAAAGTGTGGGCACGGAGGAGGAAGGCGGGACTAAGGGGCGTGTCGCTGTCAGGGAGAAAGCAGTCGTTGGAGACGGCCACTTTCGTGAGCAACTCGTTCCCTCAAGCCAGAAGCATCCTGGCCTCTATTGATGAGAAGTAGCAGGATAATTCCTCAACCTCCGCTCTGCGAAAATAGACTGTGGGCAATGCCACTTCCCACTAACACCGTGTCTCCAGAAGAGAATTGCCATGTCCAATCCAAAAGCGGGGAGGCCTAGGAGAGGGCCCACGGCCTCACGCTCTGAAACGGGGCTGGGGACCTGCACCATTCAGGGAACCACAAGGCTCTCCAACGAGAAGCCTTCTAGCACGCATGGGTTGAGGCCTCCTAAACATGCCCCATTCTTCCCTCTGTGAAACGAGCCTCTGGGCATTGCAACTGTCCCGTAAGTGGAAGTCCTCTCCTGCCAGAATCTTTGGAGCACGTTTGTCTAGAGGCACGGGCAAAGTGCCATGCCCTTCGCTCAGATCATGGGGCCTGCGAATAAAGCACGTTTCCGTGAAGAACACGACACTTCCAAACAAACGCCTCGGAGCAGATCCGTGTGTTTTCACATGAGGAAATGCCGTATCCTCCGTTGGGCGAAGGAATGCTGGGGAGGAGGCCATTTCGGCAACATCGTAGTTTTTCGCGCCATAGAAATCCAAGCCTCGCTGTGTGCCACGATCACGAGAGGGCCATCGCATTTCCCGGGAGATACGAGACGATGGAGGATCCGGTGTGCACTCACATCTTGTTTTCCCAAGAGAAAAGCCATTTCTCATAGTTGTGTGGAAGTATAGGGAAGGGGGCTTGTCCTTAGGATGAGAAACAAGACCGTGGAGAGTGCACCTTTCAGAGCACCCCAAGCATCTCTTTTGAGAAGCCTGGTTGCCCCAGTGCCTTGTCGCATCCGAAAAGTGCCTGACCTTCCCTCATTGAAAACACTCTCTTTGGAATAGAGCGTTCAAGTCCCCTCTTGCTTCCTGAAGATACAAAGCTTTTCCAAGGCAGGTGTTTGATCAGGAGGAAACATCCCTACACGGATCTCTGGAAAACAAGACGTGGGAATGGTCATCGTCACGGCCCTCTGAATGCCGGAAGATAGATCCATCTTCATTCCTGTGTGCGGAAGCATAGGCAAGGGCCTAGGACCCTATCTTGAGAAACAAGTCTCTGGAGACGACAATGTTCAGCACACCGCAGGTGTCCTGCCGGAGATGTGTTCTAGCATGGGTGTGTGCAAGCATCGGGAGAGTTCCATCTCCTTCCGTCTGCGAGGCAAGGCTGCGGAGAAGGCCACTTGGCGATAACATGTGGTTTCCAGATTTCCAAACGAGTTCCAGGAGAGGTGCGGTACGATAGGCCAGGTAACATGTCCCCCAGGGTTCCAGTAACAGTTCTGGGGAAGCACAGGTCCCAGGAAACCCAAGTTCCTTCCGAGGAGATGCTTTCTAATATATAGGTCCAGAAGTCTCTGTACATTGCCTACCCTTGCTTGTGGGAGGCAAGTTGGGTGGAATGCGAATTCCACTACCATCTTGTTTCCACAAGAGGGAAATCGATTCATTCCAATATATGCGCTGGAGCCTAGGGGACAGGGGCGATGCCCTGACGCTTTGAGGGAAGAGTGTGGAACAGGCAGCGTTGAGGAAACCACAAGTTTCTCAAGCGAGGAGCCTTCTAGCATTGCCGGGGTGAAACGACCGAAACATGCACGACCCTTCCCTCAGTGAATAGGCTCTAGGGAATGCCAATTTCCCCTCAGAGGAAGATTGTCCCGGTGCGAAGCTCTCTAGCGTGTTGGTCTGGAGGCCAGCGGAGAGGGCCACATATACTTCGCTAAAGAAAGCTCTCTGTGAAGAAAGACAGGGTCAGTGAGGGAAGCACACGTCCCACCAAACCCACTGAAACACACGGAGACGTTTTAGCCTCAGGAAAGGCCTTATCCTTGCCTTGGAGAGAATGCATTTGGGAGTACCTGTGCTGCCCCGGCGTTGGTTTGCAAAGGAGCACTTTCCTACCTTATATGTGTGGGAGTGGGCAATGTCCTTACACTTGGAGACAAGTCTGTGAAGCAAGCACCGTTCGGGGAACCACGAGGGCCTCGAGCGAGAAGCATTCCGGCCTCCATGTTCTTAAACTCCCGAACCCCGGGCTCTCTTGGCGTCTCTGAATAAATCTCTGGGGAATGCAACGTTCCCTCAGAGGAAGCATGTCCCAGCGAGACATTTTGTGGCACGTTTCTCTAGAGGTACGGGGATGTGTGGTCGCATTCAGGAGGTGCGGTGTCCTCGGCCGGGAGAAACAATTCTGTGGAGAAGGCGACTTCGGCCACAATGTGCTTTTCCAAGAAAGAAGCTTGCTTCGGCGAAAAGCATGGAAGTATCACTGTAATGCCACCTTCTTCGCTCTGAGCAGCAGGACGGTAGGCAACCCTGCTTTCCAAGCACATCTGGTTTCCAGAATGAAAAAGCCATCTCTAAGAGACGTTTCCAAGCACAGAGAAGGCGGGTCGTACTGTCCTTCAGAAACAAATGTGTGGAGAATGCCCCTTTCAGAGGACCACCATTTCACCTGCGAGAAGCCTTCTACAATGTATGTTTGGAGGCATCAGGAGGGTGTCGTGTCCATCCCTCAGTGAAAACACAGTGTCGAGAACCATGTTCCAGGAACGTCTTGCTTACAGCAGGTAGCAGTTTTCTCCAGGCCCTTGTGTAATGCGGAGGACTCGGCCCTAATGGGATCTCTGAGAAACAAGGCTGCGGAGACTGGAAACTTTCCCTGCCAACTGGATATCCGAAGACGGAATCCATTTCACGTCGATGTGCGGAAGTAGACGCCAGGGGCCTTGACCTGATGCCCAGAAAGGCGTCTGTGCGTAATACAACGTGGAGCGAACAACCGGAATCTTCCCGTGTAGAGTCCTGTAGCAGGGACGTGTACAAGCATCTGGAGCGGGCCCTCTCGTTCCCTCGGAGATACGAGCCCGTGGCGAATGCCACGTCGAGGTCACGTCGTTTCTCCAGAGTTCTCTGCCATTTCCAGTATCGGCCTTGAAGGATAGGCAAAGGGAAATGTCCCCGTATCGGAGTCCCCAGGATGTGGAGAAAGCAGCTGCCAGGAAACCCAAGTGCCCCCGAACGAGACGCCTTCTCACACACAGGTATGGACGCCTTGGAATGTGCGATATACTTCCTTTGGAGAAGGCGACCTTCCATGAATATCGTGTTTTCAGGAGAGAAAGCTGATGTCCAGGACGTGTGTGCAAGTCTTGGGAAGGGGCAAGGTCCTTAGGGCGAGCATAGAATCTGTGGAGCAAGCCCCTTTCGGATAACCACAAGTTTCTCAAGTGTGAATCATTCTGGCTTGCATGTGTGGAGGCCATCGAAAGACGCCCTCTCCCTCTGTCTGTGGAGCAGTCTCTGGAGAATTCCACTGTCCCGTCAGAGGAAGTTGGTTCCCGTGAGGAGCATTCTACCATCTTTCGCGAGAGGCGCGCGGAAAGTGCCTTAGACGTCGCGGAACGCAAGCCTGGGAATAAAGCAAGATCCACCGTGCAACACGACCCTTCCAACGAAACCATTCTAACGGATGGAGGGGTTCTAACACTAGGGTAGTGCCGTGTCCTTGGCTTGGAGAAAGTCTTCTGTGGAGGATGCAGTGCAGCGACACTGTGGCTGTTCCACCGAGAAGCTTCCGAGCCTCTCTGTGTGGAGGCATCCCTAGAGTGCCCCAGTCTTCCGTTTGAGGAAAAAGAGTGTGAAGAAAAGCGCGGCCCGCTAACATCTTGATGCCAGAAGAGAAAGCGATTTCTCCGCGAGGTGTAGAAATAGAGGACGGGTGGTTTGTCCTTAGCCATGGAATCCAGATGGCAGTGACTGCAATTTTCAGAGCCGCACAATTGTCCCGGCATGAAGCCTAGCGGCACGTCTGTGGGGCAGCATCAGGATGGTGCCCTGTAGTTCCGCTGTTGGTAACAGTCTGCTTAGAAGAGGACGTTGAAGGAAACACTTGCTTTTTGAAGACACAAGCCTTTTCCATTATCCGAGTGTAGCCTCGAGGAAACTGCCCAAAAACAAATTCATCAACCAGAGCCTGTGGACCATGGAACTCTAACCTGCCAGCTGGATATCTGAGGGTAGAAACACTTTCATATCTGTGTGTGGAAGGGCAGGCAAGAGGCCAGGATTCGGAGGAGAGAAACTCATGCGTGGACATTGTAACTTAGAGCGAACATCAAATGAGCTCCTGTGAGAAGCCTGCAGGCCGGGAGGTGTTGAAGCGTCAGGATGAAGCCCAATCATTCCCACCGTGGAAGAAGTGTCTGCCTCAGGCACGTCTCAGCGACACCCTGGATCCTTCAATCCTATACCCTGCTAGCCTCTGTGTGTTGAAGTCTCAGGAAAGGGCAATATCAGGCCCTGGGGAAAGAGTTGTGTGGAGATAGCCACTTTCGGCCACCAACGTGGTTCCTCAAAGGGGGAAGGCTTCTAGGAAGTAGGTGTTGCCGTGTCAGGACAATGCCATCTCCGCCCATCGTCGAAAGATGACTGAGGAGGAAGGCACGTTCCAGTAATCTCTGGATTCCAGAAGAGAAAGAGATTTCTAGTGTAGGTATGAAAAGACAGGCAAGGGGCCAGTCCCTGTCTGGGAGATCCAAGTCCGTGGAGAGTACAACTTCCGAGCCACAACAAGTTTCTCCCCAAAGGAAACTTTCTAGCCCTGGGGTTGGCAAGCTTTGGCGGGCTTCCATATCCTTGCCTCTGAGAATCAGGCCTGTGGAGAAGGTCACTTCCCGGGAGCATCTACTTTCTGGAGATCCAAAGTGTGGGCACGGAGGAAGAAGGCGGGACTAAGGGGCGTGTCGCTGTCAGGGAGAAAGCAGTCCTTGGAGACGGCCACTTTCGTGAGCAACTCGTTCCCTCAAGCCAGAAGCATCCTGGCCTCTATTGATGAGAAGTAGCAGGATAATTCCTCAAACTCCGCTCTGCGAAAATTGACTGTGGGCAATGCCACTTCCCACTAACACCGTGTCTCCAGAAGAGAATTGCCATGTCCAATCCAAAAGCGGGGAGGCCTAGGAGAGGGCCCACGGCCTCACGCTCTGAAACGGGGCTGGGGACCTGCACCATTCAGGGAACCACAAGGCTCTCCAACGAGAAGCCTTCTAGCACGCATGGGTTGAGGCCTCCTAAACATGCCCCATTCTTCCCTCTGTGAAACGAGCCTCTGGGCATTGCAACTGTCCCGTAAGTGGAAGTCCTCTCCTGCCAGAATCTTTGGAGCACGTTTGTCTAGAGGCACGGGCAAAGTGCCATGCCCTTCGCTCAGATCATGAGGCCTGCGAATAAAGCACGTTTCCGTGAAGAACACGACACTTCCAAACAAACGCCTCGGAGCAGATCCGTGTGTTTTCACATGAGGAAATGCCGTATCCTCCGTTGGGCGAAGGAATGCTGGGGAGGAGGCCATTTCGGCAACATCGTAGTTTTTCGCGCCATAGAAATCCAAGCCTCGCTGTGTGCCACGATCACGAGAGGGCCATCGCATTTCCCGGGAGATACGAGACGATGGAGGATCCGGTGTGCACTCACATCTTGTTTTCCCAAGAGAAAAGCCATTTCTCATAGTTGTGTGGAAGTATAGGGAAGGGGGCTTGTCCTTAGGATGAGAAACAAGACCGTGGAGAGTGCACCTTTCAGAGCACCCCAAGCATCTCTTTTGAGAAGCCTGGATGCCCCAGTGCCTTGTCGCATCCGAAAAGTGCCTGACCTTCCCTCATTGAAAACACTCTCTTTGGAATACAGCGTTCAAGTCCCCTCTTGCTTCCTGAAGATACAAAGCTTTTCCAAGGCAGGTGTTTGATCAGGAGGAAACAACCCTACACGGATCTCTGGAAAACAAGACGTGGGAATGGTCATCGTCACGGCCCTCTGAATGCCGGAAGATAGATCCATCTTCATTCCTGTGTGCGGAAGCATAGGCAAGGGCCTAGGACCCTATCTTTAGAAACAACTCTCTGGAGACGAGAATGTTCAGCACACCGCAGGTGTCCTGCTGGAGCGGTGTTCTAGCATGGGTGTGTGCAAGCATCGGGAGAGTTCCATCTCCTTCCGTCTGCGAGGCAAGGCTGCGTAGACGGCCACTTGGCGATAACATGTGGTTTCCAGATTTCCAAACGAGTTCCAGGAGAGGTGCGGAACGATAGGCCAGGTAACATGTCCCCCAGGGTCCCAGTAACAGTTCTGGGGAAGCACAGGTCCCAGGAAACCCAAGTTCCTTCCGAGGAGATGGTTTCTAATACATAGGTCCAGAAGTCTCTGTACATTGCCTACCCTTGCTTGTGGGAGGCAAGTTGGGTGGAATGCGAATTCCACTACCATCTTGTTTCCACAAGAGGGAAATCGATTCATTCCAATATATGCGCTGGAGCCGAGGGGACAGGGGCGATGCCCTGACGCTTTGAGGGAAGAGTGTGGAACAGGCATCGTTGAGGAAACCACAAGTTTCTCAAGCGAGGAGCCTTCTAGCATTGCCGGGGTGAAACGACCGAAACATGCACGACCCTTCCCTCAGTGAATAGGCTCTAGGGAATGCCAATTTCCCCTCAGAGGAAGATTGTCCCGGTGCGAAGCTCTCTAGCGTGTTGATCTGGAGGCCAGCGGAGAGGGCCACATATACTTCGCTAAAGAAAGCTATCTGTGAAGAAAGACAGGGTCAGTGAGGGAAGCACACGTCCCACCAAACCCACTGAAACACACGGAGACGTTTTAGCCTCAGGAAAGGCCTTATCCTTGCCTTGGAGAGAATGCATTTGGGAGTACCTGTGCTGCCCCGGCGTTGGTTTGCAAAGGAGCACTTTCCTACTTTATATGTGTGGGAGTGGGCAATGTCCTTACACTTGGAGACAAGTCTGTGAAGCAGGCACCGTTCGGGGAACCACGAGGGCCTCGAGCGAGAAGCATTCCGGCCTCCATGTTCTTAAACTCCCGAAACCCGGGCTCTCTTGGCGTCTCTGAATAAATCTCTGGGGAATGCAACGTTCCCTCAGAGGAAGCATGTCCCAGCGAGACATTTTGTGGCACGTTTCTCTAGAGGTACGGGGATGTGTGGTCGCATTCAGGAGGTGCGGTGTCCTCGGCCGGGAGAAACAATTCTGTGGAGAAGGCGACTTCGGCCACAATGTGCTTTTCCAAGAAAGAAGCTTGCTTCGGCGAAAAGCATGGAAGTATCACTGTAATGCCACCTTCTTCGCTCTGAGCAGCAGGACGGTAGGCAACCCTGCTTTCCAAGCACATCTGGTTTCCAGAATGAAAAAGCCATCTCTAAGAGACGTTTCCAAGCACAGAGAAGGCGGGTCGTACTGTCCTTCAGAAACAAATGTGTGGAGAATGCCCCTTTCAGAGGACCACCATTTCACCTGCGAGAAGCTATCTACAATGTATGTTTGGAGGCATCAGGAGGGTGTCGTGTCCATCCCTCAGTGAAAACACAGTGTCGAGAACCATGTTCCAGGAACGTCTTGCTTACAGCAGGTAGCAGTTTTCTCCAGGCCCTTGTGTAATGCGGAGGACTCGGCCCTAATGGGATCTCGGAGAAACAAGGCTGCGGAGACTGGAAACTTTCCCTGCCAACTGGATATCCGAAGACGGAATCCATTTCACGTCGATGTGCGGAAGTAGACGCCAGGGGCCTTGACCTGATGCCCAGAAAGGCGTCTGTGCGTAATACAACGTGGAGCGAACAACCGGAATCTTCCCGTGTAGAGTCCTGTAGCATGGACGTGTACAAGCATCTGGAGCGGGCCCTCTCGTTCCCTCGGAGATACGAGCCCGTGGCGAATGCCACGTCGAGGTCACGTCGTTTCTCCAGAGTTCTCTGCCATTTCCAGTATCGGCCTTGAAGGATAGGCAAAGGGAAATGTCCCCGTATCGGAGTCCCCAGGATGTGGAGAAAGCAGCTGCCAGGAAACCCAAGTGCCCCCGAACGAGACGCCTTCTCACACACAGGTATGGACGCCTTGGAATGTGCGATATACTTCCTTTGGAGAAGGCGACCTTCCATGAATATCGTGTTTTCAGGAGAGAAAGCTGATGTCCAGGACGTGTGTGCAAGTCTTGGGAAGGGGCAAGGTCCTTAGGGCGAGCATAGAATCTGTGGAGCAAGCCCCTTTCGGATAACCACAAGTTTCTCAAGTGTGAATCATTCTGGCTTGCATGTGTGGAGGCCATCGAAAGACGCCCTCTCCCTCTGTCTGTGGAGCAGTCTCTGGAGAATTCCACTGTCCCGTCAGAGGAAGTTGGTTCCCGTGAGGAGCATTCTACCATCTTTCGCGAGAGGCGCGCGGAAAGTGCCTTAGACGTCGCGGAACGCAAGCCTGGGAATAAAGCAAGATCCACCGTGCAACACGACCCTTCCAACGAAACCATTCTAACGGATGGAGGGGTTCTAACACTAGGGTAGTGCCGTGTCCTTGGCTTGGAGAAAGTCTTCTGTGGAGGATGCAGTGCAGCGACACTGTGGCTGTTCCACCGAGAAGCTTCCGAGCCTCTCTGTGTGGAGGCATCCCTAGAGTGCCCCAGTCTTCCGTTTGAGGAAAAAGAGTGTGAAGAAAAGCGCGGCCCGCTAACATCTTGATGCCAGAAGAGAAAGCGATTTCTCCGCGAGGTGTAGAAATAGAGGACGGGTGGTTTGTCCTTAGCCATGGAATCCAGATGGCAGTGACTGCAATTTTCAGAGCCGCACAATTGTCCCGGCATGAAGCCTAGCGGCACGTCTGTGGGGCAGCATCAGGATGGTGCCCTGTAGTTCCGCTGTTGGTAACAGTCTGCTTAGAAGAGGACGTTGAAGGAAACACTTGCTTTTTGAAGACACAAGCCTTTTCCATTCTGCGAGTGTAGCCTCGAGGAAACTGCCAAAAACAAATTCATCAACCAGAGCCTGTGGACCATGGAACTCTAACCTGCCAGCTGGATATCTGAGGGTAGAAACACTTTCATATCTGTGTGTGGAAGGGCAGGCAAGAGGCCAGGATTCGGAGGAGAGAAACTCATGCGTGGACATTGTAACTTAGAGCGAACATCAAATGAGCTCCTGTGAGAAGCCTGCAGGCCGGGAGGTGTTGAAGCGTCAGGATGAAGCCCAATCATTCCCACCGTGGAAGAAGTGTCTGCCTCAGGCACGTCTCAGCGACACCCTGGATCCTTCAATCCTATACCCTGCTAGCCTCTGTGTGTTGAAGTCTCAGGAAAGGGCAATATCAGGCCCTGGGGAAAGAGTTGTGTGGAGATAGCCACTTTCGGCCACCAACGTGGTTCCTCAAAGGGGGAAGGCTTCTAGGAAGTAGGTGTTGCCGTGTCAGGACAATGCCATCTCCGCCCATCGTCGAAAGATGACTGAGGAGGAAGGCACGTTCCAGTAATCTCTGGATTCCAGAAGAGAAAGAGATTTCTAGTGTAGGTATGAAAAGACAGGCAAGGGGCCAGTCCCTGTCTGGGAGATCCAAGTCCGTGGAGAGTACAACTTCCGAGCCACAACAAGTTTCTCCCCAAAGGAAACTTTCTAGCCCTGGGGTGGGCAAGCTTTGGCGGGCTTCCATATCCTTGCCTCTGAGAATCAGGCCTGTGGAGAAGGTCACTTCCCGGGAGCATCTACTTTCTGGAGATCCAAAGTGTGGGCACGGAGGAAGAAGGCGGGACTAAGGGGCGTGTCGCTGTCAGGGAGAAAGCAGTCCTTGGAGACGGCCACTTTCGTGAGCAACTCGTTCCCTCAAGCCAGAAGCATCCTGGCCTCTATTGATGAGAAGTAGCAGGATAAATCCTCAAACTCCGCTCTGCGAAAATTGACTGTGGGCAATGCCACTTCCCACTAACACCGTGTCTCCAGAAGAGAATTGCCATGTCCAATCCAAAAGCGGGGAGGCCTAGGAGAGGGCCCACGGCCTCACGCTCTGAAACGGGGCTGGGGACCTGCACCATTCAGGGAACCACAAGGCTCTCCAACGAGAAGCCTTCTAGCACGCATGGGTTGAGGCCTCCTAAACATGCCCCATTCTTCCCTCTGTGAAACGAGCCTCTGGGCATTGCAACTGTCCCGTAAGTGGAAGTCCTCTCCTGCCAGAATCTTTGGAGCACGTTTGTCTAGAGGCACGGGCAAAGTGCCATGCCCTTCGCTCAGATCATGAGGCCTGCGAATAAAGCACGTTTCCGTGAAGAACACGACACTTCCAAACAAACGCCTCGGAGCAGATCCGTGTGTTTTCACATGAGGAAATGCCGTATCCTCCGTTGGGCGAAGGAATGCTGGGGAGGAGGCCATTTCGGCAACATCGTAGTTTTTCGCGCCATAGAAATCCAAGCCTCGCTGTGTGCCACGATCACGAGAGGGCCATCGCATTTCCCGGGAGATACGAGACGATGGAGGATCCGGTGTGCACTCACATCTTGTTTTCCCAAGAGAAAAGCCATTTCTCATAGTTGTGTGGAAGTATAGGGAAGGGGGCTTGTCCTTAGGATGAGAAACAAGACCGTGGAGAGTGCACCTTTCAGAGCACCCCAAGCATCTCTTTTGAGAAGCCTGGATGCCCCAGTGCCTTGTCGCATCCGAAAAGTGCCTGACCTTCCCTCATTGAAAACACTCTCTTTGGAATACAGCGTTCAAGTCCCCTCTTGCTTCCTGAAGATACAAAGCTTTTCCAAGGCAGGTGTTTGATCAGGAGGAAACAACCCTACACGGATCTCTGGAAAACAAGACGTGGGAATGGTCATCGTCACGGCCCTCTGAATGCCGGAAGATAGATCCATCTTCATTCCTGTGTGCGGAAGCATAGGCAAGGGCCTAGGACCCTATCTTTAGAAACAACTCTCTGGAGACGAGAATGTTCAGCACACCGCAGGTGTCCTGCTGGAGCGGTGTTCTAGCATGGGTGTGTGCAAGCATCGGGAGAGTTCCATCTCCTTCCGTCTGCGAGGCAAGGCTGCGTAGACGGCCACTTGGCGATAACATGTGGTTTCCAGATTTCCAAACGAGTTCCAGGAGAGGTGCGGAACGATAGGCCAGGTAACATGTCCCCCAGGGTCCCAGTAACAGTTCTGGGGAAGCACAGGTCCCAGGAAACCCAAGTTCCTTCCGAGGAGATGGTTTCTAATACATAGGTCCAGAAGTCTCTGTACATTGCCTACCCTTGCTTGTGGGAGGCAAGTTGGGTGGAATGCGAATTCCACTACCATCTTGTTTCCACAAGAGGGAAATCGATTCATTCCAATATATGCGCTGGAGCCGAGGGGACAGGGGCGATGCCCTGACGCTTTGAGGGAAGAGTGTGGAACAGGCATCGTTGAGGAAACCACAAGTTTCTCAAGCGAGGAGCCTTCTAGCATTGCCGGGGTGAAACGACCGAAACATGCACGACCCTTCCCTCAGTGAATAGGCTCTAGGGAATGCCAATTTCCCCTCAGAGGAAGATTGTCCCGGTGCGAAGCTCTCTAGCGTGTTGATCTGGAGGCCAGCGGAGAGGGCCACATATACTTCGCTAAAGAAAGCTATCTGTGAAGAAAGACAGGGTCAGTGAGGGAAGCACACGTCCCACCAAACCCACTGAAACACACGGAGACGTTTTAGCCTCAGGAAAGGCCTTATCCTTGCCTTGGAGAGAATGCATTTGGGAGTACCTGTGCTGCCCCGGCGTTGCTTTGCAAAGGAGCACTTTCCTACTTTATATGTGTGGGAGTGGGCAATGTCCTTACACTTGGAGACAAGTCTGTGAAGCAGGCACCGTTCGGGGAACCACGAGGGCCTCGAGCGAGAAGCATTCCGGCCTCCATGTTCTTAAACTCCCGAAACCCGGGCTCTCTTGGCGTCTCTGAATAAATCTCTGGGGAATGCAACGTTCCCTCAGAGGAAGCATGTCCCAGCGAGACATTTTGTGGCACGTTTCTCTAGAGGTACGGGGATGTGTGGTCGCATTCAGGAGGTGCGGTGTCCTCGGCCGGGAGAAACAATTCTGTGGAGAAGGCGACTTCGGCCACAATGTGCTTTTCCAAGAAAGAAGCTTGCTTCGGCGAAAAGCATGGAAGTATCACTGTAATGCCACCTTCTTCGCTCTGAGCAGCAGGACGGTAGGCAACCCTGCTTTCCAAGCACATCTGGTTTCCAGAATGAAAAAGCCATCTCTAAGAGACGTTTCCAAGCACAGAGAAGGCGGGTCGTACTGTCCTTCAGAAACAAATGTGTGGAGAATGCCCCTTTCAGAGGACCACCATTTCACCTGCGAGAAGCTATCTACAATGTATGTTTGGAGGCATCAGGAGGGTGTCGTGTCCATCCCTCAGTGAAAACACAGTGTCGAGAACCATGTTCCAGGAACGTCTTGCTTACAGCAGGTAGCAGTTTTCTCCAGGCCCTTGTGTAATGCGGAGGACTCGGCCCTAATGGGATCTCGGAGAAACAAGGCTGCGGAGACTGGAAACTTTCCCTGCCAACTGGATATCCGAAGACGGAATCCATTTCACGTCGATGTGCGGAAGTAGACGCCAGGGGCCTTGACCTGATGCCCAGAAAGGCGTCTGTGCGTAATACAACGTGGAGCGAACAACCGGAATCTTCCCGTGTAGAGTCCTGTAGCATGGACGTGTACAAGCATCTGGAGCGGGCCCTCTCGTTCCCTCGGAGATACGAGCCCGTGGCGAATGCCACGTCGAGGTCACGTCGTTTCTCCAGAGTTCTCTGCCATTTCCAGTATCGGCCTTGAAGGATAGGCAAAGGGAAATGTCCCCGTATCGGAGTCCCCAGGATGTGGAGAAAGCAGCTGCCAGGAAACCCAAGTGCCCCCGAACGAGACGCCTTCTCACACACAGGTATGGACGCCTTGGAATGTGCGATATACTTCCTTTGGAGAAGGCGACCTTCCATGAATATCGTGTTTTCAGGAGAGAAAGCTGATGTCCAGGACGTGTGTGCAAGTCTTGGGAAGGGGCAAGGTCCTTAGGGCGAGCATAGAATCTGTGGAGCAAGCCCCTTTCGGATAACCACAAGTTTCTCAAGTGTGAATCATTCTGGCTTGCATGTGTGGAGGCCATCGAAAGACGCCCTCTCCCTCTGTCTGTGGAGCAGTCTCTGGAGAATTCCACTGTCCCGTCAGAGGAAGTTGGTTCCCGTGAGGAGCATTCTACCATCTTTCGCGAGAGGCGCGCGGAAAGTGCCTTAGACGTCGCGGAACGCAAGCCTGGGAATAAAGCAAGATCCACCGTGCAACACGACCCTTCCAACGAAACCATTCTAACGGATGGAGGGGTTCTAACACTAGGGTAGTGCCGTGTCCTTGGCTTGGAGAAAGTCTTCTGTGGAGGATGCAGTGCAGCGACACTGTGGCTGTTCCACCGAGAAGCTTCCGAGCCTCTCTGTGTGGAGGCATCCCTAGAGTGCCCCAGTCTTCCGTTTGAGGAAAAAGAGTGTGAAGAAAAGCGCGGCCCGCTAACATCTTGATGCCAGAAGAGAAAGCGATTTCTCCGCGAGGTGTAGAAATAGAGGACGGGTGGTTTGTCCTTAGCCATGGAATCCAGATGGCAGTGACTGCAATTTTCAGAGCCGCACAATTGTCCCGGCATGAAGCCTAGCGGCACGTCTGTGGGGCAGCATCAGGATGGTGCCCTGTAGTTCCGCTGTTGGTAACAGTCTGCTTAGAAGAGGACGTTGAAGGAAACACTTGCTTTTTGAAGACACAAGCCTTTTCCATTCTGCGAGTGTAGCCTCGAGGAAACTGCCCAAAAACAAATTCATCAACCAGAGCCTGTGGACCATGGAACTCTAACCTGCCAGCTGGATATCTGAGGGTAGAAACACTTTCATATCTGTGTGTGGAAGGGCAGGCAAGAGGCCAGGATTCGGAGGAGAGAAACTCATGCGTGGACATTGTAACTTAGAGCGAACATCAAATGAGCTCCTGTGAGAAGCCTGCAGGCCGGGAGGTGTTGAAGCGTCAGGATGAAGCCCAATCATTCCCACCGTGGAAGAAGTGTCTGCCTCAGGCACGTCTCAGCGACACCCTGGATCCTTCAATCCTATACCCTGCTAGCCTCTGTGTGTTGAAGTCTCAGGAAAGGGCAATATCAGGCCCTGGGGAAAGAGTTGTGTGGAGATAGCCACTTTCGGCCACCAACGTGGTTCCTCAAAGGGGGAAGGCTTCTAGGAAGTAGGTGTTGCCGTGTCAGGACAATGCCATCTCCGCCCATCGTCGAAAGATGACTGAGGAGGAAGGCACGTTCCAGGAACATCTGGATTCCAGAAGAGAAAGCGATTTCTAGTGTAGGTATGAAAAGACAGGCAAGGGGCCAGTCCCTGTCTGGGAGATCCAAGTCCGTGGAGAGTACAACTTCCGAGCCACAACAAGTTTCTCCCCAAAGGAAACTTTCTAGCCCTGGGGTGGGCAAGCTTCGGCGGGCTTCCATATCCTTGCCTCTGAGAATCAGGCCTGTGGAGAAGGTCACTTCCCGGGAGCATCTACTTTCTGGAGATCCAAAGTGTGGGCACGGAGGAAGAAGGCGGGACTAAGGGGCGTGTCGCTGTCAGGGAGAAAGCAGTCGTTGGAGACGGCCACTTTCGTGAGCAACTCGTTCCCTCAAGCCAGAAGCATCCTGGCCTCTATTGATGAGAAGTAGCAGGATAATTCCTCAACCTCCGCTCTGCGAAAATAGACTGTGGGCAATGCCACTTCCCACTAACACCGTGTCTCCAGAAGAGAATTGCCATGTCCAATCCAAAAGCGGGGAGGCCTAGGAGAGGGCCCACGGCCTCACGCTCTGAAACGGGGCTGGGGACCTGCACCATTCAGGGAACCACAAGGCTCTCCAACGAGAAGCCTTCTAGCACGCATGGGTTGAGGCCTCCTAAACATGCCCCATTCTTCCCTCTGTGAAACGAGCCTCTGGGCATTGCAACTGTCCCGTAAGTGGAAGTCCTCTCCTGCCAGAATCTTTGGAGCACGTTTGTCTAGAGGCACGGGCAAAGTGCCATGCCCTACGCTCAGATCATGAGGACTGCGAATAAAGCACGTTTCCGTGAAGAACACGACACTTCCAAACAAACGCCTCGGAGGAGATCCGTGTGTTTTCACATGAGGAAATGCCGTATCCTCCGTTGGGCGAAGGAATGCTGGGGAGGAGGCCATTTCGGCAACATCGTAGTTTTTCGCGCCATAGAAATCCAAGCCTCGCTGTGTGCAACGATCAGGAGAGGACCATCGCATTTTCCGGGAGATACGAGACGATGGAGGATCCGGTGTGCACTCACATCTTGTTTTCCCAAGAGAAAAGCCATTTCTCATAGTTGTTTGGAAGTATAGGGAAGGGGGCTTGTCCTTAGGATGAGAAACAAGACCGTGGAGAGTGCACCTTTTAGAGCACCCCAAGCATCTCTTTTGAGAAGCCTGGATGCCCCAGTGCCTTGTCGCATCCGAAAAGTGCCTGACCTTCCCTCATTGAAAACACTCTCTTTGGAATACAGCGTTCAAGTCCCCTCTTGCTTCCTGAAGATACAAAGCTTTTCCAAGGCAGGTGTTTGATCAGGAGGAAACAACCCTACACGGATCTCTGGAAAACAAGACGTGGGAATGGTCATCGTCACGGCCCTCTGAATGCCGGAAGATAGATCCATCTTCATTCCTGTGTGCGGAAGCATAGGCAAGGGCCTAGGACCCTATCTTTAGAAACAACTCTCTGGAGACGAGAATGTTCAGCACACCGCAGGTGTCCTGCCGGAGCGGTGTTCTAGCATGGGTGTGTGCAAGCATCGGGAGAGTTCCATCTCCTTCCGTCTGCGAGGCAAGGCTGCGTAGAAGGCCACTTGGCGATAACATGTGGTTTCCAGATTTCCAAACGAGTTCCAGGAGAGGTGCGGAACGATAGGCCAGGTAACATGTCCCCCAGGGTCCCAGTAACAGTTCTGGGGAAGCACAGGTCCCAGGAAACCCAAGTTCCTTCCGAGGAGATGGTTTCTAATACATAGGTCCAGAAGTCTCTGTACATTGCCTACCCTTGCTTGTGGGAGGCAAGTTGGGTGGAATGCGAATTCCACTACCATCTTGTTTCCACAAGAGGGAAATCGATTCATTCCAATATATGCGCTGGAGCCGAGGGGACAGGGGCGATGCCCTGACGCTTTGAGGGAAGAGTGTGGAACAGGCATCGTTGAGGAAACCACAAGTTTCTCAAGCGAGGAGCCTTCTAGCATTGCCGGGGTGAAACGACCGAAACATGCACGACCCTTCCCTCAGTGAATAGGCTCTAGGGAATGCCAATTTCCCCTCAGAGGAAGATTGTCCCGGTGCGAAGCTCTCTAGCGTGTTGGTCTGGAGGCCAGCGGAGAGGGCCACATATACTTCGCTAAAGAAAGCTATCTGTGAAGAAAGACAGGGTCAGTGAGGGAAGCACACGTCCCACCAAACCCACTGAAACACACGGAGACGTTTTAGCCTAAGGAAAGGCCTTATCCTTGCCTTGGAGAGAATGCATTTGGGAGTACCTGTGCTGCCCCGGCGTTGCTTTGCAAAGGAGCACTTTCCTACCTTATATGTGTGGGAGTGGGCAATGTCCTTACACTTGGAGACAAGTCTGTGAAGCAGGCACCGTTCGGGGAACCACGAGGGCCTCGAGCGAGAAGCATTCCGGCCTCCATGTTCTGAAGCTCCCGAAACCCGGGCTCTCTTGGCGTCTCTGAATAAATCTCTGGGGAATGCAACGTTCCCTCATAGGAAGCATGTCCCAGCGAGACATTTTGTGGCACGTTTCTCTAGAGGTACGGGGATGGGTGGTCGCATTCAGGAGGTGCGGTGTCCTCGGCCGGGAGAAACAATTCTGTGGAGAAGGCGACTTCGGCCACAATGTGCTTTTCCAAGAAAGAAGCTTGCTTCGGCGAAAAGCATGGAAGTATCACTGTAATGCCACCTTCTTCGCTCTGAGCAGCAGGACGGTAGGCAACCCTGCTTTCCAAGCACATCTGGTTTCCAGAATGAAAAAGCCATCTCTAAGAGACGTTTCCAAGCACAGAGAAGGCGGGTCGTACTGTCCTTCAGAAACAAATGTGTGGAGAATGCCCCTTTCAGAGGACCACCATTTCACCTGCGAGAAGCCTTCTACAATGTATGTTTGGAGGCATCAGGAGGGTGTCGTGTCCATCCCTCAGTGAAAACACAGTGTCGAGAACCATGTTCCAGGAACGTCTTGCTTACAGCAGGTAGCAGTTTTCTCCAGGCCCTTGTGTAATGCGGAGGACTCGGCCCTAATGGGATCTCGGAGAAACAAGGCTGCGGAGACTGGAAACTTTCCCTGCCAACTGGATATCCGAAGACGGAATCCATTTCACGTCGATGTGCGGAAGTAGACGCCAGGGGCCTTGACCTGATGCCCAGAAAGGCGTCTGTGCGTAATACAACGTGGAGCGAACAACCGGAATCTTCCCGTGTAGAGTCCTGTAGCATGGACGTGTACAAGCATCTGGAGCGGGCCCTCTCGTTCCCTCGGAGATACGAGCCCGTGGCGAATGCCACGTCGAGGTCACGTCGTTTCTCCAGAGTTCTCTGCCATTTCCAGTATCGGCCTTGAAGGATAGGCAAAGGGAAATGTCCCCGTATCGGAGTCCCCAGGATGTGGAGAAAGCAGCTCCCAGGAAACCCAAGTGCCCCCGAACGAGACGCCTTCTCACACACAGGTATGGACGCCTTGGAATGTGCGATATACTTCCTTCGGAGAAGGCGACCTTCCATGAATATCGTGTTTTCAGGAGAGAAAGCTGATGTCCAGGACGTGTGTGCAAGTCTTGGGAAGGGGCAAGGTCCTTAGGGCGAGCATAGAATCTGTGGAGCAAGCCCCTTTCGGATAACCACAAGTTTCTCAAGTGTGAATCATTCTGGCTTGCATGTGTGGAGGCCATCGAAAGACGCCCTCTCCCTCTGTCTGTGGAGCAGTCTCTGGAGAATTCCACTGTCCCGTCAGAGGAAGTTGGTTCCCGTGAGGAGCATTCTACCATCTTTCGCGAGAGGCGCGCGGAAAGTGCCTTAGACGTCGCGGAACGCAAGCCTGGGAATAAAGCAAGATCCACCGTGCAACACGACCCTTCCAACGAAACCATTCTAACGGATGGAGGGGTTCTAACACTAGGGTAGTGCCGTGTCCTTGGCTTGGAGAAAGTCTTCTGTGGAGGATGCAGTGCAGCGACACTGTGGCTGTTCCACCGAGAAGCTTCCGAGCCTCTCTGTGTGGAGGCATCCCTAGAGTGCCCCAGTCTTCCGTTTGAGGAAAAAGAGTGTGAAGAAAAGCGCGGCCCGCTAACATCTTGATGCCAGAAGAGAAAGCGATTTCTCCGCGAAGTGTAGAAATAGAGGACGGGTGGTTTGTCCTTAGCCATGGAATCCAGATGGCAGTGACTGCAATTTTCAGAGCCGCACAATTGTCCCGGCATGAAGCCTAGCGGCACGTCTGTGGGGCAGCATCAGGATGGTGCCCTGTAGTTCCGCTGTTGGTAACAGTCTGCTTAGAAGAGGACGTTGAAGGAAACACTTGCTTTTTGAAGACACAAGCCTTTTCCATTCTGCGAGTGTAGCCTCGAGGAAACTGCCCAAAAACAAATTCATCAACCAGAGCCTGTGGACCATGGAACTCTAACCTGCCAGCTGGATATCTGAGGGTAGAAACACTTTCATATCTGTGTGTGGAAGGGCAGGCAAGAGGCCAGGATTCGGAGGAGAGAAACTCATGCGTGGACATTGTAACTTAGAGCGAACATCAAATGAGCTCCTGTGAGAAGCCTGCAGGCCGGGAGGAGTTGAAGCGTCAGGATGAAGCCCAATCATTCCCACCGTGGAAGAAGTGCCTGCCTCAGGCACGTCTCAGCGACACCCTGGATCCTTCAATCCTATACCCTGCTAGCCTCTGTGTGTTGAAGTCTCAGGAAAGGGCAATATCAGGCCCTGGGGAAAGAGTTGTGTGGAGATAGCCACTTTCGGCCACCAACGTGGTTCCTCAAAGGGGGAAGGCTTCTAGGAAGTAGGTGTTGCCGTGTCAGGACAATGCCATCTCCGCCCATCGTCGAAAGATGACTGAGGAGGAAGGCACGTTCCAGGAACATCTGGATTCCAGAAGAGAAAGCGATTTCTAGTGTAGGTATGAAAAGACAGGCAAGGGGCCAGTCCCTGTCTGGGAGATCCAAGTCCGTGGAGAGTACAACTTCCGAGCCCCAACAAGTTTCTCCCCAAAGGAAACTTTCTAGCCCTGGGGTGGGCAAGCTTCGGCGGGCTTCCATATCCTTGCCTCTGAGAATCAGGCCTGTGGAGAAGGTCACTTCCCGGGAGCATCTACTTTCTGGAGATCCAAAGTGTGGGCACGGAGGAGGAAGGCGGGACTAAGGGGCGTGTCGCTGTCAGGGAGAAAGCAGTCGTTGGAGACGGCCACTTTCGTGAGCAACTCGTTCCCTCAAGCCAGAAGCATCCTGGCCTCTATTGATGAGAAGTAGCAGGATAATTCCTCAACCTCCGCTCTGCGAAAATAGACTGTGGGCAATGCCACTTCCCACTAACACCGTGTCTCCAGAAGAGAATTGCCATGTCCAATCCAAAAGCGGGGAGGCCTAGGAGAGGGCCCACGGCCTCACGCTCTGAAACGGGGCTGGGGACCTGCACCATTCAGGGAACCACAAGGCTCTCCAACGAGAAGCCTTCTAGCACGCATGGGTTGAGGCCTCCTAAATATGCCCCATTCTTCCCTCTGTGAAACGAGCCTCTGGGCATTGCAACTGTCCCGTAAGTGGAAGTCCTCTCCTGCCAGAATCTTTGGAGCACGTTTGTCTAGAGGCACGGGCAAAGTGCCATGCCCTTCGCTCAGATCATGGGGCCTGCGAATAAAGCACGTTTCCGTGAAGAACACGACACTTCCAAACAAACGCCTCGGAGCAGATCCGTGTGTTTTCACATGAGGAAATGCCGTATCCTCCGTTGGGCGAAGGAATGCTGGGGAGGAGGCCATTTCGGCAACATCGTAGTTTTTCGCGCCATAGAAATCCAAGCCTCGCTGTGTGCCACGATCACGAGAGGGCCATCGCATTTCCCGGGAGATACGAGACGATGGAGGATCCGGTGTGCACTCACATCTTGTTTTCCCAAGAGAAAAGCCATTTCTCATAGTTGTGTGGAAGTATAGGCAAGGGGGCTTGTCCTTAGGATGAGAAACAAGACCGTGGAGAGTGCACCTTTCAGAGCACCCCAAGCATCTCTTTTGAGAAGCCTGGTTGCCCCAGTGCCTTGTCGCATCCGAAAAGTGCCTGACCTTCCCTCATTGAAAACACTCTCTTTGGAATAGAGCGTTCAAGTCCCCTCTTGCTTCCTGAAGATACAAAGCTTTTCCAAGGCAGGTGTTTGATCAGGAGGAAACATCCCTACACGGATCTCTGGAAAACAAGACGTGGGAATGGTCATCGTCACGGCCCTCTGAATGCCGGAAGATAGATCCATCTTCATTCCTGTGTGCGGAAGCATAGGCAAGGGCCTAGGACCCTATCTTGAGAAACAAGTCTCTGGAGACGACAATGTTCAGCACACCGCAGGTGTCCTGCCGGAGATGTGTTCTAGCATGGGTGTGTGCAAGCATCGGGGAGTTCCATCTCCTTCCGTCTGCGAGGCAAGGATGCGGAGAAGGCCACTTGGCGATAACATGTGGTTTCCAGATTTCCAAACGAGTTCCAGGAGATGTGCGGTACGATAGGCCAGGTAACATGTCCCCCAGGGTTCCAGTAACAGTTCTGGGGAAGCACAGGTCCCAGGAAACCCAAGTTCCTTCCGAGGAGATGCTTTCTAATACATAGGTCCAGAAGTCTCTGTACATTGCCTACCCTTGCTTGTGGGAGGCAAGTTGGGTGGAATGCGAATTCCACTACCATCTTGTTTCCACAAGAGGGAAATCGATTCATTCCAATATATGCGCTGGAGCCTAGGGGACAGGGGCGATGCCCTGACGCTTTGAGGGAAGAGTGGGGAACAGGCATCGTTGAGGAAACCACAAGTTTCTCAAGCGAGGAGCCTTCTAGCATTGCCGGGGTGAAACGACCGAAACATGCACGACCCTTCCCTCAGTGAATAGGCTCTAGGGAATGCCAATTTCCCCTCAGAGGAAGATTGTCCCGGTGCGAAGCTCTCTAGCGTGTTGGTCTGGAGGCCAGCGGAGAGGGCCACATATACTTCGCTAAAGAAAGCTCTCTGTGAAGAAAGACAGGGTCAGTGAGGGAAGCACACGTCCCACCAAACCCACTGAAACACACGGAGACGTTTTAGCCTCAGGAAAAGCCTTATCCTTGCCTTGGAGAGAATGCATTTGGGAGTACCTGTGCTGCCCCGGCGTTGGTTTGCAAAGGAGCACTTTCCTACCTTATATGTGTGGGAGTGGGCAATGTCCTTACACTTGGAGACAAGTCTGTGAAGCAAGCACCGTTCGGGGAACCACGAGGGCCTCGAGCGAGAAGCATTCCGGCCTCCATGTTCTTAAACTCCCGAACCCCGGGCTCTCTTGGCGTCTCTGAATAAATCTCTGGGGAATGCAACGTTCCCTCAGAGGAAGCATGTCCCAGCGAGACATTTTGTGGCACGTTTCTCTAGAGGTACGGGGATGTGTGGTCGCATTCAGGAGGTGCGGTGTCCTCGGCCGGGAGAAACAATTCTGTGGAGAAGGCGACTTCGGCCACAATGTGCTTTTCCAAGAAAGAAGCTTGCTTCGGCGAAAAGCATGGAAGTATCACTGTAATGCCACCTTCTTCGCTCTGAGCAGCAGGACGGTAGGCAACCCTGCTTTCCAAGCACATCTGGTTTCCAGAATGAAAAAGCCATCTCTAAGAGACGTTTCCAAGCACAGAGAAGGCGGGTCGTACTGTCCTTCAGAAACAAATGTGTGGAGAATGCCCCTTTCAGAGGACCACCATTTCACCTGCGAGAAGCCTTCTACAATGTATGTTTGGAGGCATCAGGAGGGTGTCGTGTCCATCCCTCAGTGAAAACACAGTGTCGAGAACCATGTTCCAGGAACGTCTTGCTTACAGCAGGTAGCAGTTTTCTCCAGGCCCTTGTGTAATGCGGAGGACTCGGCCCTAATGGGATCTCGGAGAAACAAGGCTGCGGAGACTGGAAACTTTCCCTGCCAACTGGATATCCGAAGACGGAATCCATTTCACGTCGATGTGCGGAAGTAGACGCCAGGGGCCTTGACCTGATGCCCAGAAAGGCGTCTGTGCGTAATACAACGTGGAGCGAACAACCGGAATCTTCCCGTGTAGAGTCCTGTAGCAGGGACGTGTACAAGCATCTGGAGCGGGCCCTCTCGTTCCCTCGGAGATACGAGCCCGTGGCGAATGCCACGTCGAGGTCACGTCGTTTCTCCAGAGTTCTCTGCCATTTCCAGTATCGGCCTTGAAGGATAGGCAAAGGGAAATGTCCCCGTATCGGAGTCCCCAGGATGTGGAGAAAGCAGCTGCCAGGAAACCCAAGTGCCCCCGAACGAGACGCCTTCTCACACACAGGTATGGACGCCTTGGAATGTGCGATATACTTCCTTTGGAGAAGGCGACCTTCCATGAATATCGTGTTTTCAGGAGAGAAAGCTGATGTCCAGGACGTGTGTGCAAGTCTTGGGAAGGGGCAAGGTCCTTAGGGCGAGCATAGAATCTGTGGAGCAAGCCCCTTTCGGATAACCACAAGTTTCTCAAGTGTGAATCATTCTGGCTTGCATGTGTGGAGGCCATCGAAAGACGCCCTCTCCCTCTGTCTGTGGAGCAGTCTCTGGAGAATTCCACTGTCCCGTCAGAGGAAGTTGGTTCCCGTGAGGAGCATTCTACCATCTTTCGCGAGAGGCGCGCGGAAAGTGCCTTAGACGTCGCGGAACGCAAGCCTGGGAATAAAGCAAGATCCACCGTGCAACACGACCCTTCCAACGAAACCATTCTAACGGATGGAGGGGTTCTAACACTAGGGTAGTGCCGTGTCCTTGGCTTGGAGAAAGTCTTCTGTGGAGGATGCAGTGCAGCGACACTGTGGCTGTTCCACCGAGAAGCTTCCGAGCCTCTCTGTGTGGAGGCATCCCTAGAGTGCCCCAGTCTTCCGTTTGAGGAAAAAGAGTGTGAAGAAAAGCGCGGCCCGCTAACATCTTGATGCCAGAAGAGAAAGCGATTTCTCCGCGAGGTGTAGAAATAGAGGACGGGTGGTTTGTCCTTAGCCATGGAATCCAGATGGCAGTGACTGCAATTTTCAGAGCCGCACAATTGTCCCGGCATGAAGCCTAGCGGCACGTCTGTGGGGCAGCATCAGGATGGTGCCCTGTAGTTCCGCTGTTGGTAACAGTCTGCTTAGAAGAGGACGTTGAAGGAAACACTTGCTTTTTGAAGACACAAGCCTTTTCCATTCTGCGAGTGTAGCCTCGAGGAAACTGCCCAAAAACAAATTCATCAACCAGAGCCTGTGGACCATGGAACTCTAACCTGCCAGCTGGATATCTGAGGGTAGAAACACTTTCATATCTGTGTGTGGAAGGGCAGGCAAGAGGCCAGGATTCGGAGGAGAGAAACTCATGCGTGGACATTGTAACTTAGAGCGAACATCAAATGAGCTCCTGTGAGAAGCCTGCAGGCCGGGAGGTGTTGAAGCGTCAGGATGAAGCCCAATCATTCCCACCGTGGAAGAAGTGTCTGCCTCAGGCACGTCTCAGCGACACCCTGGATCCTTCAATCCTATACCCTGCTAGCCTCTGTGTGTTGAAGTCTCAGGAAAGGGCAATATCAGGCCCTGGGGAAAGAGTTGTGTGGAGATAGCCACTTTCGGCCACCAACGTGGTTCCTCAAAGGGGGAAGGCTTCTAGGAAGTAGGTGTTGCCGTGTCAGGACAATGCCATCTCCGCCCATCGTCGAAAGATGACTGAGGAGGAAGGCACGTTCCAGGAACATCTGGATTCCAGAAGAGAAAGCGATTTCTAGTGTAGGTATGAAAAGACAGGCAAGGGGCCAGTCCCTGTCTGGGAGATCCAAGTCCGTGGAGAGTACAACTTCCGAGCCCCAACAAGTTTCTCCCCAAAGGAAACTTTCTAGCCCTGGGGTGGGCAAGCTTCGGCGGGCTTCCATATCCTTGCCTCTGAGAATCAGGCCTGTGGAGAAGGTCACTTCCCGGGAGCATCTACTTTCTGGAGATCCAAAGTGTGGGCACGGAGGAGGAAGGCGGGACTAAGGGGCGTGTCGCTGTCAGGGAGAAAGCAGTCGTTGGAGACGGCCACTTTCGTGAGCAACTCGTTCCCTCAAGCCAGAAGCATCCTGGCCTCTATTGATGAGAAGTAGCAGGATAATTCCTCAACCTCCGCTCTGCGAAAATAGACTGTGGGCAATGCCACTTCCCACTAACACCGTGTCTCCAGAAGAGAATTGCCATGTCCAATCCAAAAGCGGGGAGGCCTAGGAGAGGGCCCACGGCCTCACGCTCTGAAACGGGGCTGGGGACCTGCACCATTCAGGGAACCACAAGGCTCTCCAACGAGAAGCCTTCTAGCACGCATGGGTTGAGGCCTCCTAAACATGCCCCATTCTTCCCTCTGTGAAACGAGCCTCTGGGCATTGCAACTGTCCCGTAAGTGGAAGTCCTCTCCTGCCAGAATCTTTGGAGCACGTTTGTCTAGAGGCACGGGCAAAGTGCCATGCCCTTCGCTCAGATCATGGGGCCTGCGAATAAAGCACGTTTCCGTGAAGAACACGACACTTCCAAACAAACGCCTCGGAGCAGATCCGTGTGTTTTCACATGAGGAAATGCCGTATCCTCCGTTGGGCGAAGGAATGCTGGGGAGGAGGCCATTTCGGCAACATCGTAGTTTTTCGCGCCATAGAAATCCAAGCCTCGCTGTGTGCCACGATCACGAGAGGGCCATCGCATTTCCCGGGAGATACGAGACGATGGAGGATCCGGTGTGCACTCACATCTTGTTTTCCCAAGAGAAAAGCCATTTCTCATAGTTGTGTGGAAGTATAGGGAAGGGGGCTTGTCCTTAGGATGAGAAACAAGACCGTGGAGAGTGCACCTTTCAGAGCACCCCAAGCATCTCTTTTGAGAAGCCTGGTTGCCCCAGTGCCTTGTCGCATCCGAAAAGTGCCTGACCTTCCCTCATTGAAAACACTCTCTTTGGAATAGAGCGTTCAAGTCCCCTCTTGCTTCCTGAAGATACAAAGCTTTTCCAAGGCAGGTGTTTGATCAGGAGGAAACATCCCTACACGGATCTCTGGAAAACAAGACGTGGGAATGGTCATCGTCACGGCCCTCTGAATGCCGGAAGATAGATCCATCTTCATTCCTGTGTGCGGAAGCATAGGCAAGGGCCTAGGACCCTATCTTGAGAAACAAGTCTCTGGAGACGACAATGTTCAGCACACCGCAGGTGTCCTGCCGGAGATGTGTTCTAGCATGGGTGTGTGCAAGCATCGGGAGAGTTCCATCTCCTTCCGTCTGCGAGGCAAGGCTGCGGAGAAGGCCACTTGGCGATAACATGTGGTTTCCAGATTTCCAAACGAGTTCCAGGAGAGGTGCGGTACGATAGGCCAGGTAACATGTCCCCCAGGGTTCCAGTAACAGTTCTGGGGAAGCACAGGTCCCAGGAAACCCAAGTTCCTTCCGAGGAGATGCTTTCTAATATATAGGTCCAGAAGTCTCTGTACATTGCCTACCCTTGCTTGTGGGAGGCAAGTTGGGTGGAATGCGAATTCCACTACCATCTTGTTTCCACAAGAGGGAAATCGATTCATTCCAATATATGCGCTGGAGCCTAGGGGACAGGGGCGATGCCCTGACGCTTTGAGGGAAGAGTGTGGAACAGGCAGCGTTGAGGAAACCACAAGTTTCTCAAGCGAGGAGCCTTCTAGCATTGCCGGGGTGAAACGACCGAAACATGCACGACCCTTCCCTCAGTGAATAGGCTCTAGGGAATGCCAATTTCCCCTCAGAGGAAGATTGTCCCGGTGCGAAGCTCTCTAGCGTGTTGGTCTGGAGGCCAGCGGAGAGGGCCACATATACTTCGCTAAAGAAAGCTCTCTGTGAAGAAAGACAGGGTCAGTGAGGGAAGCACACGTCCCACCAAACCCACTGAAACACACGGAGACGTTTTAGCCTCAGGAAAGGCCTTATCCTTGCCTTGGAGAGAATGCATTTGGGAGTACCTGTGCTGCCCCGGCGTTGGTTTGCAAAGGAGCACTTTCCTACCTTATATGTGTGGGAGTGGGCAATGTCCTTACACTTGGAGACAAGTCTGTGAAGCAAGCACCGTTCGGGGAACCACGAGGGCCTCGAGCGAGAAGCATTCCGGCCTCCATGTTCTTAAACTCCCGAACCCCGGGCTCTCTTGGCGTCTCTGAATAAATCTCTGGGGAATGCAACGTTCCCTCAGAGGAAGCATGTCCCAGCGAGACATTTTGTGGCACGTTTCTCTAGAGGTACGGGGATGTGTGGTCGCATTCAGGAGGTGCGGTGTCCTCGGCCGGGAGAAACAATTCTGTGGAGAAGGCGACTTCGGCCACAATGTGCTTTTCCAAGAAAGAAGCTTGCTTCGGCGAAAAGCATGGAAGTATCACTGTAATGCCACCTTCTTCGCTCTGAGCAGCAGGACGGTAGGCAACCCTGCTTTCCAAGCACATCTGGTTTCCAGAATGAAAAAGCCATCTCTAAGAGACGTTTCCAAGCACAGAGAAGGCGGGTCGTACTGTCCTTCAGAAACAAATGTGTGGAGAATGCCCCTTTCAGAGGACCACCATTTCACCTGCGAGAAGCCTTCTACAATGTATGTTTGGAGGCATCAGGAGGGTGTCGTGTCCATCCCTCAGTGAAAACACAGTGTCGAGAACCATGTTCCAGGAACGTCTTGCTTACAGCAGGTAGCAGTTTTCTCCAGGCCCTTGTGTAATGCGGAGGACTCGGCCCTAATGGGATCTCTGAGAAACAAGGCTGCGGAGACTGGAAACTTTCCCTGCCAACTGGATATCCGAAGACGGAATCCATTTCACGTCGATGTGCGGAAGTAGACGCCAGGGGCCTTGACCTGATGCCCAGAAAGGCGTCTGTGCGTAATACAACGTGGAGCGAACAACCGGAATCTTCCCGTGTAGAGTCCTGTAGCAGGGACGTGTACAAGCATCTGGAGCGGGCCCTCTCGTTCCCTCGGAGATACGAGCCCGTGGCGAATGCCACGTCGAGGTCACGTCGTTTCTCCAGAGTTCTCTGCCATTTCCAGTATCGGCCTTGAAGGATAGGCAAAGGGAAATGTCCCCGTATCGGAGTCCCCAGGATGTGGAGAAAGCAGCTGCCAGGAAACCCAAGTGCCCCCGAACGAGACGCCTTCTCACACACAGGTATGGACGCCTTGGAATGTGCGATATACTTCCTTTGGAGAAGGCGACCTTCCATGAATATCGTGTTTTCAGGAGAGAAAGCTGATGTCCAGGACGTGTGTGCAAGTCTTGGGAAGGGGCAAGGTCCTTAGGGCGAGCATAGAATCTGTGGAGCAAGCCCCTTTCGGATAACCACAAGTTTCTCAAGTGTGAATCATTCTGGCTTGCATGTGTGGAGGCCATCGAAAGACGCCCTCTCCCTCTGTCTGTGGAGCAGTCTCTGGAGAATTCCACTGTCCCGTCAGAGGAAGTTGGTTCCCGTGAGGAGCATTCTACCATCTTTCGCGAGAGGCGCGCGGAAAGTGCCTTAGACGTCGCGGAACGCAAGCCTGGGAATAAAGCAAGATCCACCGTGCAACACGACCCTTCCAACGAAACCATTCTAACGGATGGAGGGGTTCTAACACTAGGGTAGTGCCGTGTCCTTGGCTTGGAGAAAGTCTTCTGTGGAGGATGCAGTGCAGCGACACTGTGGCTGTTCCACCGAGAAGCTTCCGAGCCTCTCTGTGTGGAGGCATCCCTAGAGTGCCCCAGTCTTCCGTTTGAGGAAAAAGAGTGTGAAGAAAAGCGCGGCCCGCTAACATCTTGATGCCAGAAGAGAAAGCGATTTCTCCGCGAGGTGTAGAAATAGAGGACGGGTGGTTTGTCCTTAGCCATGGAATCCAGATGGCAGTGACTGCAATTTTCAGAGCCGCACAATTGTCCCGGCATGAAGCCTAGCGGCACGTCTGTGGGGCAGCATCAGGATGGTGCCCTGTAGTTCCGCTGTTGGTAACAGTCTGCTTAGAAGAGGACGTTGAAGGAAACACTTGCTTTTTGAAGACACAAGCCTTTTCCATTATCCGAGTGTAGCCTCGAGGAAACTGCCCAAAAACAAATTCATCAACCAGAGCCTGTGGACCATGGAACTCTAACCTGCCAGCTGGATATCTGAGGGTAGAAACACTTTCATATCTGTGTGTGGAAGGGCAGGCAAGAGGCCAGGATTCGGAGGAGAGAAACTCATGCGTGGACATTGTAACTTAGAGCGAACATCAAATGAGCTCCTGTGAGAAGCCTGCAGGCCGGGAGGTGTTGAAGCGTCAGGATGAAGCCCAATCATTCCCACCGTGGAAGAAGTGTCTGCCTCAGGCACGTCTCAGCGACACCCTGGATCCTTCAATCCTATACCCTGCTAGCCTCTGTGTGTTGAAGTCTCAGGAAAGGGCAATATCAGGCCCTGGGGAAAGAGTTGTGTGGAGATAGCCACTTTCGGCCACCAACGTGGTTCCTCAAAGGGGGAAGGCTTCTAGGAAGTAGGTGTTGCCGTGTCAGGACAATGCCATCTCCGCCCATCGTCGAAAGATGACTGAGGAGGAAGGCACGTTCCAGGAACATCTGGATTCCAGAAGAGAAAGCGATTTCTAGTGTAGGTATGAAAAGACAGGCAAGGGGCCAGTCCCTGTCTGGGAGATCCAAGTCCGTGGAGAGTACAACTTCCGAGCCCCAACAAGTTTCTCCCCAAAGGAAACTTTCTAGCCCTGGGGTGGGCAAGCTTCGGCGGGCTTCCATATCCTTGCCTCTGAGAATCAGGCCTGTGGAGAAGGTCACTTCCCGGGAGCATCTACTTTCTGGAGATCCAAAGTGTGGGCACGGAGGAGGAAGGCGGGACTAAGGGGCGTGTCGCTGTCAGGGAGAAAGCAGTCGTTGGAGACGGCCACTTTCGTGAGCAACTCGTTCCCTCAAGCCAGAAGCATCCTGGCCTCTATTGATGAGAAGTAGCAGGATAATTCCTCAACCTCCGCTCTGCGAAAATAGACTGTGGGCAATGCCACTTCCCACTAACACCGTGTCTCCAGAAGAGAATTGCCATGTCCAATCCAAAAGCGGGGAGGCCTAGGAGAGGGCCCACGGCCTCACGCTCTGAAACGGGGCTGGGGACCTGCACCATTCAGGGAACCACAAGGCTCTCCAACGAGAAGCCTTCTAGCACGCATGGGTTGAGGCCTCCTAAACATGCCCCATTCTTCCCTCTGTGAAACGAGCCTCTGGGCATTGCAACTGTCCCGTAAGTGGAAGTCCTCTCCTGCCAGAATCTTTGGAGCACGTTTGTCTAGAGGCACGGGCAAAGTGCCATGCCCTTCGCTCAGATCATGGGGCCTGCGAATAAAGCACGTTTCCGTGAAGAACACGACACTTCCAAACAAACGCCTCGGAGCAGATCCGTGTGTTTTCACATGAGGAAATGCCGTATCCTCCGTTGGGCGAAGGAATGCTGGGGAGGAGGCCATTTCGGCAACATCGTAGTTTTTCGCGCCATAGAAATCCAAGCCTCGCTGTGTGCCACGATCACGAGAGGGCCATCGCATTTCCCGGGAGATACGAGACGATGGAGGATCCGGTGTGCACTCACATCTTGTTTTCCCAAGAGAAAAGCCATTTCTCATAGTTGTGTGGAAGTATAGGGAAGGGGGCTTGTCCTTAGGATGAGAAACAAGACCGTGGAGAGTGCACCTTTCAGAGCACCCCAAGCATCTCTTTTGAGAAGCCTGGTTGCCCCAGTGCCTTGTCGCATCCGAAAAGTGCCTGACCTTCCCTCATTGAAAACACTCTCTTTGGAATAGAGCGTTCAAGTCCCCTCTTGCTTCCTGAAGATACAAAGCTTTTCCAAGGCAGGTGTTTGATCAGGAGGAAACATCCCTACACGGATCTCTGGAAAACAAGACGTGGGAATGGTCATCGTCACGGCCCTCTGAATGCCGGAAGATAGATCCATCTTCATTTATGTGTGCGGAAGCATAGGCAAGGGCCTAGGACCCTATCTTGAGAAACAAGTCTCTGGAGACGACAATGTTCAGCACACCGCAGGTGTCCTGCCGGAGAGGTGTTCTAGCATGGGTGTGTGCAAGCATCGGGACAGTTCCATCTCCTTCCGTCTGCGAGGCAAGGCTGCGTAGAAGGCCACTTGGCGATAACATGTGGTTTCCAGATTTCCAAACGAGTTCCAGGAGAGGTGCGGAACGATAGGCCAGGTAACATGTCCCCCAGTGTTCCAGTAACAGTTCTGGGGAAGCACAGGTCCCAGGAAACCCAAGTTCCTTCCGAGGAGATGCTTTCTAATACATAGGTCCAGAAGTCTCTGTACATTGCCTACCCTTGCTTGTGGGAGGCAAGTTGGGTGGAATGCGAATTCCACTACCATCTTGTTTCCACAAGAGGGAAATCGATTCATTCCAATATATGCGCTGGAGCCTAGGGGACAGGGGCGATGCCCTGACGCTTTGAGGGAAGAGTGTGGAACAGGCAGCGTTGAGGAAACCACAAGTTTCTCAAGCGAGGAGCCTTCTAGCATTGCCGGGGTGAAACGACCGAAACATGCACGACCCTTCCCTCAGTGAATAGGCTCTAGGGAATGCCAATTTCCCCTCAGAGGAAGATTGTCCCGGTGCGAAGCTCTCTAGCGTGTTGGTCTGGAGGCCAGCGGAGAGGGCCACATATACTTCGCTAAAGAAAGCTCTCTGTGAAGAAAGACAGGGTCAGTGAGGGAAGCACACGTCCCACCAAACCCACTGAAACACACGGAGACGTTTTAGCCTCAGGAAAGGCCTTATCCTTGCCTTGGAGAGAATGCATTTGGGAGTACCTGTGCTGCCCCGGCGTTGGTTTGCAAAGGAGCACTTTCCTACCTTATATGTGTGGGAGTGGGCAATGTCCTTACACTTGGAGACAAGTCTGTGAAGCAAGCACCGTTCGGGGAACCACGAGGGCCTCGAACGAGAAGCATTCCGGCCTCCATGTTCTTAAACTCCCGAACCCCGGGCTCTCTTGGCGTCTCTGAATAAATCTCTGGGGAATGCAACGTTCCCTCAGAGGAAGCATGTCCCAGCGAGACATTTTGTGGCACGTTTCTCTAGAGGTACGGGGATGTGTGGTCGCATTCAGGAGGTGCGGTGTCCTCGGCCGGGAGAAGCAATTCTGTGGAGAAGGCGACTTCGGCCACAATGTGCTTTTCCAAGAAAGAAGCTTGCTTCGGCGAAAAGCATGGAAGTATCACTGTAATGCCACCTTCTTCGCTCTGAGCATCAGGACGGTAGGCAACCCTGCTTTCCAAGCACATCTGGTTTCCAGAATGAAAAAGCCATCTCTAAGAGACGTTTCCAAGCACAGAGAAGGCGGGTCGTACTGTCCTTCAGAAACAAATGTGTGGAGAATGCCCCTTTCAGAGGACCACCATTTCACCTGCGAGAAGCCTTCTACAATGTATGTTTGGAGGCATCAGGAGGGTGTCGTGTCCATCCCTCAGTGAAAACACAGTGTCGAGAACCATGTTCCAGGAACGTCTTGCTTACAGCAGGTAGCAGTTTTCTCCAGGCCCTTGTGTAATGCGGAGGACTCGGCCCTAATGGGATCTCTGAGAAACAAGGCTGCGGAGACTGGAAACTTTCCCTGCCAACTGGATATCCGAAGACGGAATCCATTTCACGTCGATGTGCGGAAGTAGACGCCAGGGGCCTTGACCTGATGCCCAGAAAGGCGTCTGTGCGTAATACAACGTGGAGCGAACAACCGGAATCTTCCCGTGTAGAGTCCTGTAGCATGGACGTGTACAAGCATCTGGAGCGGGCCCTCTCGTTCCCTCGGAGATACGAGCCCGTGGCGAATGCCACGTCGAGGTCACGTCGTTTCTCCAGAGTTCTCTGCCATTTCCAGTATCGGCCTTGAAGGATAGGCAAAGGGAAATGTCCCCGTATCGGAGTCCCCAGGATGTGGAGAAAGCAGCTGCCAGGAAACCCAAGTGCCCCCGAACGAGACGCCTTCTCACACACAGGTATGGACGCCTTGGAATGTGCGATATACTTCCTTTGGAGAAGGCGACCTTCCATGAATATCGTGTTTTCAGGAGAGAAAGCTGATGTCCAGGACGTGTGTGCAAGTCTTGGGAAGGGGCAAGGTCCTTAGGGCGAGCATAGAATCTGTGGAGCAAGCCCCTTTCGGATAACCACAAGTTTCTCAAGTGTGAATCATTCTGGCTTGCATGTGTGGAGGCCATCGAAAGACGCCCTCTCCCTCTGTCTGTGGAGCAGTCTCTGGAGAATTCCACTGTCCCGTCAGAGGAAGTTGGTTCCCGTGAGGAGCATTCTACCATCTTTCGCGAGAGGCGCGCGGAAAGTGCCTTAGACGTCGCGGAACGCAAGCCTGGGAATAAAGCAAGATCCACCGTGCAACACGACCCTTCCAACGAAACCATTCTAACGGATGGAGGGGTTCTAACACTAGGGTAGTGCCGTGTCCTTGGCTTGGAGAAAGTCTTCTGTGGAGGATGCAGTGCAGCGACACTGTGGCTGTTCCACCGAGAAGCTTCCGAGCCTCTCTGTGTGGAGGCATCCCTAGAGTGCCCCAGTCTTCCGTTTGAGGAAAAAGAGTGTGAAGAAAAGCGCGGCCCGCTAACATCTTGATGCCAGAAGAGAAAGCGATTTCTCCGCGAGGTGTAGAAATAGAGGACGGGTGGTTTGTCCTTAGCCATGGAATCCAGATGGCAGTGACTGCAATTTTCAGAGCCGCACAATTGTCCCGGCATGAAGCCTAGCGGCACGTCTGTGGGGCAGCATCAGGATGGTGCCCTGTAGTTCCGCTGTTGGTAACAGTCTGCTTAGAAGAGGACGTTGAAGGAAACACTTGCTTTTTGAAGACACAAGCCTTTTCCATTATCCGAGTGTAGCCTCGAGGAAACTGCCCAAAAACAAATTCATCAACCAGAGCCTGTGGACCATGGAACTCTAACCTGCCAGCTGGATATCTGAGGGTAGAAACACTTTCATATCTGTGTGTGGAAGGGCAGGCAAGAGGCCAGGATTCGGAGGAGAGAAACTCATGCGTGGACATTGTAACTTAGAGCGAACATCAAATGAGCTCCTGTGAGAAGCCTGCAGGCCGGGAGGTGTTGAAGCGTCAGGATGAAGCCCAATCATTCCCACCGTGGAAGAAGTGTCTGCCTCAGGCACGTCTCAGCGACACCCTGGATCCTTCAATCCTATACCCTGCTAGCCTCTGTGTGTTGAAGTCTCAGGAAAGGGCAATATCAGGCCCTGGGGAAAGAGTTGTGTGGAGATAGCCACTTTCGGCCACCAACGTGGTTCCTCAAAGGGGGAAGGCTTCTAGGAAGTAGGTGTTGCCGTGTCAGGACAATGCCATCTCCGCCCATCGTCGAAAGATGACTGAGGAGGAAGGCACGTTCCAGGAACATCTGGATTCCAGAAGAGAAAGCGATTTCTAGTGTAGGTATGAAAAGACAGGCAAGGGGCCAGTCCCTGTCTGGGAGATCCAAGTCCGTGGAGAGTACAACTTCCGAGCCACAACAAGTTTCTCACCAAAGGAAACTTTCTAGCCCTGGGGTGGGCAAGCTTCGGCGGGCTTCCATATCCTTGCCTCTGAGAATCAGGCCTGTGGAGAAGGTCACTTCCCGGGAGCATCTACTTTCTGGAGATCCAAAGTGTGGGCACGGAGGAGGAAGGCGGGACTAAGGGGCGTGTCGCTGTCAGGGAGAAAGCAGTCGTTGGAGACGGCCACTTTCGTGAGCAACTCGTTCCCTCAAGCCAGAAGCATCCTGGCCTCTATTGATGAGAAGTAGCAGGATAATTCCTCAACCTCCGCTCTGCGAAAATAGACTGTGGGCAATGCCACTTCCCACTAACACCGTGTCTCCAGAAGAGAATTGCCATGTCCAATCCAAAAGCGGGGAGGCCTAGGAGAGGGCCCACGGCCTCACGCTCTGAAACGGGGCTGGGGACCTGCACCATTCAGGGAACCACAAGGCTCTCCAACGAGAAGCCTTCTAGCACGCATGGGTTGAGGCCTCCTAAACATGCCCCATTCTTCCCTCTGTGAAACGAGCCTCTGGGCATTGCAACTGTCCCGTAAGTGGAAGTCCTCTCCTGCCAGAATCTTTGGAGCACGTTTGTCTAGAGGCACGGGCAAAGTGCCATGCCCTTCGCTCAGATCATGGGGCCTGCGAATAAAGCACGTTTCCGTGAAGAACACGACACTTCCAAACAAACGCCTCGGAGCAGATCCGTGTGTTTTCACATGAGGAAATGCCGTATCCTCCGTTGGGCGAAGGAATGCTGGGGAGGAGGCCATTTCGGCAACATCGTAGTTTTTCGCGCCATAGAAATCCAAGCCTCGCTGTGTGCCACGATCACGAGAGGGCCATCGCATTTCCCGGGAGATACGAGACGATGGAGGATCCGGTGTGCACTCACATCTTGTTTTCCCAAGAGAAAAGCCATTTCTCATAGTTGTGTGGAAGTATAGGGAAGGGGGCTTGTCCTTAGGATGAGAAACAAGACCGTGGAGAGTGCACCTTTCAGAGCACCCCAAGCATCTCTTTTGAGAAGCCTGGTTGCCCCAGTGCCTTGTCGCATCCGAAAAGTGCCTGACCTTCCCTCATTGAAAACACTCTCTTTGGAATAGAGCGTTCAAGTCCCCTCTTGCTTCCTGAAGATACAAAGCTTTTCCAAGGCAGGTGTTTGATCAGGAGGAAACATCCCTACACGGATCTCTGGAAAACAAGACGTGGGAATGGTCATCGTCACGGCCCTCTGAATGCCGGAAGATAGATCCATCTTCATTTATGTGTGCGGAAGCATAGGCAAGGGCCTAGGACCCTATCTTGAGAAACAAGTCTCTGGAGACGACAATGTTCAGCACACCGCAGGTGTCCTGCCGGAGAGGTGTTCTAGCATGGGTGTGTGCAAGCATCGGGACAGTTCCATCTCCTTCCGTCTGCGAGGCAAGGCTGCGTAGAAGGCCACTTGGCGATAACATGTGGTTTCCAGATTTCCAAACGAGTTCCAGGAGAGGTGCGGAACGATAGGCCAGGTAACATGTCCCCCAGTGTTCCAGTAACAGTTCTGGGGAAGCACAGGTCCCAGGAAACCCAAGTTCCTTCCGAGGAGATGCTTTCTAATACATAGGTCCAGAAGTCTCTGTACATTGCCTACCCTTGCTTGTGGGAGGCAAGTTGGGTGGAATGCGAATTCCACTACCATCTTGTTTCCACAAGAGGGAAATCGATTCATTCCAATATATGCGCTGGAGCCTAGGGGACAGGGGCGATGCCCTGACGCTTTGAGGGAAGAGTGTGGAACAGGCAGCGTTGAGGAAACCACAAGTTTCTCAAGCGAGGAGCCTTCTAGCATTGCCGGGGTGAAACGACCGAAACATGCACGACCCTTCCCTCAGTGAATAGGCTCTAGGGAATGCCAATTTCCCCTCAGAGGAAGATTGTCCCGGTGCGAAGCTCTCTAGCGTGTTGGTCTGGAGGCCAGCGGAGAGGGCCACATATACTTCGCTAAAGAAAGCTCTCTGTGAAGAAAGACAGGGTCAGTGAGGGAAGCACACGTCCCACCAAACCCACTGAAACACACGGAGACGTTTTAGCCTCAGGAAAGGCCTTATCCTTGCCTTGGAGAGAATGCATTTGGGAGTACCTGTGCTGCCCCGGCGTTGGTTTGCAAAGGAGCACTTTCCTACCTTATATGTGTGGGAGTGGGCAATGTCCTTACACTTGGAGACAAGTCTGTGAAGCAAGCACCGTTCGGGGAACCACGAGGGCCTCGAACGAGAAGCATTCCGGCCTCCATGTTCTTAAACTCCCGAACCCCGGGCTCTCTTGGCGTCTCTGAATAAATCTCTGGGGAATGCAACGTTCCCTCAGAGGAAGCATGTCCCAGCGAGACATTTTGTGGCACGTTTCTCTAGAGGTACGGGGATGTGTGGTCGCATTCAGGAGGTGCGGTGTCCTCGGCCGGGAGAAGCAATTCTGTGGAGAAGGCGACTTCGGCCACAATGTGCTTTTCCAAGAAAGAAGCTTGCTTCGGCGAAAAGCATGGAAGTATCACTGTAATGCCACCTTCTTCGCTCTGAGCATCAGGACGGTAGGCAACCCTGCTTTCCCAGCACATCTGGTTTCCAGAATGAAAAAGCCATCTCTAAGAGACGTTTCCAAGCACAGAGAAGGCGGGTCGTACTGTCCTTCAGAAACAAATGTGTGGAGAATGCCCCTTTCAGAGGACCACCATTTCACCTGCGAGAAGCCTTCTACAATGTATGTTTGGAGGCATCAGGAGGGTGTCGTGTCCATCCCTCAGTGAAAACACAGTGTCGAGAACCATGTTCCAGGAACGTCTTGCTTACAGCAGGTAGCAGTTTTCTCCAGGCCCTTGTGTAATGCGGAGGACTCGGCCCTAATGGGATCTCTGAGAAACAAGGCTGCGGAGACTGGAAACTTTCCCTGCCAACTGGATATCCGAAGACGGAATCCATTTCACGTCGATGTGCGGAAGTAGACGCCAGGGGCCTTGACCTGATGCCCAGAAAGGCGTCTGTGCGTAATACAACGTGGAGCGAACAACCGGAATCTTCCCGTGTAGAGTCCTGTAGCAGGGACGTGTACAAGCATCTGGAGCGGGCCCTCTCGTTCCCTCGGAGATACGAGCCCGTGGCGAATGCCACGTCGAGGTCACGTCGTTTCTCCAGAGTTCTCTGCCATTTCCAGTATCGGCCTTGAAGGATAGGCAAAGGGAAATGTCCCCGTATCGGAGTCCCCAGGATGTGGAGAAAGCAGCTGCCAGGAAACCCAAGTGCCCCCGAACGAGACGCCTTCTCACACACAGGTATGGACGCCTTGGAATGTGCGATATACTTCCTTTGGAGAAGGCGACCTTCCATGAATATCGTGTTTTCAGGAGAGAAAGCTGATGTCCAGGACGTGTGTGCAAGTCTTGGGAAGGGGCAAGGTCCTTAGGGCGAGCATAGAATCTGTGGAGCAAGCCCCTTTCGGATAACCACAAGTTTCTCAAGTGTGAATCATTCTGGCTTGCATGTGTGGAGGCCATCGAAAGACGCCCTCTCCCTCTGTCTGTGGAGCAGTCTCTGGAGAATTCCACTGTCCCGTCAGAGGAAGTTGGTTCCCGTGAGGAGCATTCTACCATCTTTCGCGAGAGGCGCGCGGAAAGTGCCTTAGACGTCGCGGAACGCAAGCCTGGGAATAAAGCAAGATCCACCGTGCAACACGACCCTTCCAACGAAACCATTCTAACGGATGGAGGGGTTCTAACACTAGGGTAGTGCCGTGTCCTTGGCTTGGAGAAAGTCTTCTGTGGAGGATGCAGTGCAGCGACACTGTGGCTGTTCCACCGAGAAGCTTCCGAGCCTCTCTGTGTGGAGGCATCCCTAGAGTGCCCCAGTCTTCCGTTTGAGGAAAAAGAGTGTGAAGAAAAGCGCGGCCCGCTAACATCTTGATGCCAGAAGAGAAAGCGATTTCTCCGCGAGGTGTAGAAATAGAGGACGGGTGGTTTGTCCTTAGCCATGGAATCCAGATGGCAGTGACTGCAATTTTCAGAGCCGCACAATTGTCCCGGCATGAAGCCTAGCGGCACGTCTGTGGGGCAGCATCAGGATGGTGCCCTGTAGTTCCGCTGTTGGTAACAGTCTGCTTATAAGAGGACGTTGAAGGAAACACTTGCTTTTTGAAGACACAAGCCTTTTCCATTATCCGAGTGTAGCCTCGAGGAAACTGCCCAAAAACAAATTCATCAACCAGAGCCTGTGGACCATGGAACTCTAACCTGCCAGCTGGATATCTGAGGGTAGAAACACTTTCATATCTGTGTGTGGAAGGGCAGGCAAGAGGCCAGGATTCGGAGGAGAGAAACTCATGCGTGGACATTGTAACTTAGAGCGAACATCAAATGAGCTCCTGTGAGAAGCCTGCAGGCCGGGAGGTGTTGAAGCGTCAGGATGAAGCCCAATCATTCCCACCGTGGAAGAAGTGTCTGCCTCAGGCACGTCTCAGCGACACCCTGGATCCTTCAATCCTATACCCTGCTAGCCTCTGTGTGTTGAAGTCTCAGGAAAGGGCAATATCAGGCCCTGGGGAAAGAGTTGTGTGGAGATAGCCACTTTCGGCCACCAACGTGGTTCCTCAAAGGGGGAAGGCTTCTAGGAAGTAGGTGTTGCCGTGTCAGGACAATGCCATCTCCGCCCATCGTCGAAAGATGACTGAGGAGGAAGGCACGTTCCAGGAACATCTGGATTCCAGAAGAGAAAGCGATTTCTAGTGTAGGTATGAAAAGACAGGCAAGGGGCCAGTCCCTGTCTGGGAGATCCAAGTCCGTGGAGAGTACAACTTCCGAGCCACAACAAGTTTCTCACCAAAGGAAACTTTCTAGCCCTGGGGTGGGCAAGCTTCGGCGGGCTTCCATATCCTTGCCTCTGAGAATCAGGCCTGTGGAGAAGGTCACTTCCCGGGAGCATCTACTTTCTGGAGATCCAAAGTGTGGGCACGGAGGAGGAAGGCGGGACTAAGGGGCGTGTCGCTGTCAGGGAGAAAGCAGTCGTTGGAGACGGCCACTTTCGTGAGCAACTCGTTCCCTCAAGCCAGAAGCATCCTGGCCTCTATTGATGAGAAGTAGCAGGATAATTCCTCAACCTCCGCTCTGCGAAAATAGACTGTGGGCAATGCCACTTCCCACTAACACCGTGTCTCCAGAAGAGAATTGCCATGTCCAATCCAAAAGCGGGGAGGCCTAGGAGAGGGCCCACGGCCTCACGCTCTGAAACGGGGCTGGGGACCTGCACCATTCAGGGAACCACAAGGCTCTCCAACGAGAAGCCTTCTAGCACGCATGGGTTGAGGCCTCCTAAACATGCCCCATTCTTCCCTCTGTGAAACGAGCCTCTGGGCATTGCAACTGTCCCGTAAGTGGAAGTCCTCTCCTGCCAGAATCTTTGGAGCACGTTTGTCTAGAGGCACGGGCAAAGTGCCATGCCCTTCGCTCAGATCATGGGGCCTGCGAATAAAGCACGTTTCCGTGAAGAACACGACACTTCCAAACAAACGCCTCGGAGCAGATCCGTGTGTTTTCACATGAGGAAATGCCGTATCCTCCGTTGGGCGAAGGAATGCTGGGGAGGAGGCCATTTCGGCAACATCGTAGTTTTTCGCGCCATAGAAATCCAAGCCTCGCTGTGTGCCACGATCACGAGAGGGCCATCGCATTTCCCGGGAGATACGAGACGATGGAGGATCCGGTGTGCACTCACATCTTGTTTTCCCAAGAGAAAAGCCATTTCTCATAGTTGTGTGGAAGTATAGGGAAGGGGGCTTGTCCTTAGGATGAGAAACAAGACCGTGGAGAGTGCACCTTTCAGAGCACCCCAAGCATCTCTTTTGAGAAGCCTGGTTGCCCCAGTGCCTTGTCGCATCCGAAAAGTGCCTGACCTTCCCTCATTGAAAACACTCTCTTTGGAATAGAGCGTTCAAGTCCCCTCTTGCTTCCTGAAGATACAAAGCTTTTCCAAGGCAGGTGTTTGATCAGGAGGAAACATCCCTACACGGATCTCTGGAAAACAAGACGTGGGAATGGTCATCGTCACGGCCCTCTGAATGCCGGAAGATAGATCCATCTTCATTTATGTGTGCGGAAGCATAGGCAAGGGCCTAGGACCCTATCTTGAGAAACAAGTCTCTGGAGACGACAATGTTCAGCACACCGCAGGTGTCCTGCCGGAGAGGTGTTCTAGCATGGGTGTGTGCAAGCATCGGGACAGTTCCATCTCCTTCCGTCTGCGAGGCAAGGCTGCGTAGAAGGCCACTTGGCGATAACATGTGGTTTCCAGATTTCCAAACGAGTTCCAGGAGAGGTGCGGAACGATAGGCCAGGTAACATGTCCCCCAGTGTTCCAGTAACAGTTCTGGGGAAGCACAGGTCCCAGGAAACCCAAGTTCCTTCCGAGGAGATGCTTTCTAATACATAGGTCCAGAAGTCTCTGTACATTGCCTACCCTTGCTTGTGGGAGGCAAGTTGGGTGGAATGCGAATTCCACTACCATCTTGTTTCCACAAGAGGGAAATCGATTCATTCCAATATATGCGCTGGAGCCTAGGGGACAGGGGCGATGCCCTGACGCTTTGAGGGAAGAGTGTGGAACAGGCAGCGTTGAGGAAACCACAAGTTTCTCAAGCGAGGAGCCTTCTAGCATTGCCGGGGTGAAACGACCGAAACATGCACGACCCTTCCCTCAGTGAATAGGCTCTAGGGAATGCCAATTTCCCCTCAGAGGAAGATTGTCCCGGTGCGAAGCTCTCTAGCGTGTTGGTCTGGAGGCCAGCGGAGAGGGCCACATATACTTCGCTAAAGAAAGCTCTCTGTGAAGAAAGACAGGGTCAGTGAGGGAAGCACACGTCCCACCAAACCCACTGAAACACACGGAGACGTTTTAGCCTCAGGAAAGGCCTTATCCTTGCCTTGGAGAGAATGCATTTGGGAGTACCTGTGCTGCCCCGGCGTTGGTTTGCAAAGGAGCACTTTCCTACCTTATATGTGTGGGAGTGGGCAATGTCCTTACACTTGGAGACAAGTCTGTGAAGCAAGCACCGTTCGGGGAACCACGAGGGCCTCGAACGAGAAGCATTCCGGCCTCCATGTTCTTAAACTCCCGAACCCCGGGCTCTCTTGGCGTCTCTGAATAAATCTCTGGGGAATGCAACGTTCCCTCAGAGGAAGCATGTCCCAGCGAGACATTTTGTGGCACGTTTCTCTAGAGGTACGGGGATGTGTGGTCGCATTCAGGAGGTGCGGTGTCCTCGGCCGGGAGAAGCAATTCTGTGGAGAAGGCGACTTCGGCCACAATGTGCTTTTCCAAGAAAGAAGCTTGCTTCGGCGAAAAGCATGGAAGTATCACTGTAATGCCACCTTCTTCGCTCTGAGCATCAGGACGGTAGGCAACCCTGCTTTCCAAGCACATCTGGTTTCCAGAATGAAAAAGCCATCTCTAAGAGACGTTTCCAAGCACAGAGAAGGCGGGTCGTACTGTCCTTCAGAAACAAATGTGTGGAGAATGCCCCTTTCAGAGGACCACCATTTCACCTGCGAGAAGCCTTCTACAATGTATGTTTGGAGGCATCAGGAGGGTGTCGTGTCCATCCCTCAGTGAAAACACAGTGTCGAGAACCATGTTCCAGGAACGTCTTGCTTACAGCAGGTAGCAGTTTTCTCCAGGCCCTTGTGTAATGCGGAGGACTCGGCCCTAATGGGATCTCTGAGAAACAAGGCTGCGGAGACTGGAAACTTTCCCTGCCAACTGGATATCCGAAGACGGAATCCATTTCACGTCGATGTGCGGAAGTAGACGCCAGGGGCCTTGACCTGATGCCCAGAAAGGCGTCTGTGCGTAATACAACGTGGAGCGAACAACCGGAATCTTCCCGTGTAGAGTCCTGTAGCAGGGACGTGTACAAGCATCTGGAGCGGGCCCTCTCGTTCCCTCGGAGATACGAGCCCGTGGCGAATGCCACGTCGAGGTCACGTCGTTTCTCCAGAGTTCTCTGCCATTTCCAGTATCGGCCTTGAAGGATAGGCAAAGGGAAATGTCCCCGTATCGGAGTCCCCAGGATGTGGAGAAAGCAGCTGCCAGGAAACCCAAGTGCCCCCGAACGAGACGCCTTCTCACACACAGGTATGGACGCCTTGGAATGTGCGATATACTTCCTTTGGAGAAGGCGACCTTCCATGAATATCGTGTTTTCAGGAGAGAAAGCTGATGTCCAGGACGTGTGTGCAAGTCTTGGGAAGGGGCAAGGTCCTTAGGGCGAGCATAGAATCTGTGGAGCAAGCCCCTTTCGGATAACCACAAGTTTCTCAAGTGTGAATCATTCTGGCTTGCATGTGTGGAGGCCATCGAAAGACGCCCTCTCCCTCTGTCTGTGGAGCAGTCTCTGGAGAATTCCACTGTCCCGTCAGAGGAAGTTGGTTCCCGTGAGGAGCATTCTACCATCTTTCGCGAGAGGCGCGCGGAAAGTGCCTTAGACGTCGCGGAACGCAAGCCTGGGAATAAAGCAAGATCCACCGTGCAACACGACCCTTCCAACGAAACCATTCTAACGGATGGAGGGGTTCTAACACTAGGGTAGTGCCGTGTCCTTGGCTTGGAGAAAGTCTTCTGTGGAGGATGCAGTGCAGCGACACTGTGGCTGTTCCACCGAGAAGCTTCCGAGCCTCTCTGTGTGGAGGCATCCCTAGAGTGCCCCAGTCTTCCGTTTGAGGAAAAAGAGTGTGAAGAAAAGCGCGGCCCGCTAACATCTTGATGCCAGAAGAGAAAGCGATTTCTCCGCGAGGTGTAGAAATAGAGGACGGGTGGTTTGTCCTTAGCCATGGAATCCAGATGGCAGTGACTGCAATTTTCAGAGCCGCACAATTGTCCCGGCATGAAGCCTAGCGGCACGTCTGTGGGGCAGCATCAGGATGGTGCCCTGTAGTTCCGCTGTTGGTAACAGTCTGCTTAGAAGAGGACGTTGAAGGAAACACTTGCTTTTTGAAGACACAAGCCTTTTCCATTATCCGAGTGTAGCCTCGAGGAAACTGCCCAAAAACAAATTCATCAACCAGAGCCTGTGGACCATGGAACTCTAACCTGCCAGCTGGATATCTGAGGGTAGAAACACTTTCATATCTGTCTGTGGAAGGGCAGGCAAGAGGCCAGGATTCGGAGGAGAGAAACTCATGCGTGGACATTGTAACTTAGAGCGAACATCAAATGAGCTCCTGTGAGAAGCCTGCAGGCCGGGAGGTGTTGAAGCGTCAGGATGAAGCCCAATCATTCCCACCGTGGAAGAAGTGTCTGCCTCAGGCACGTCTCAGCGACACCCTGGATCCTTCAATCCTATACCCTGCTAGCCTCTGTGTGTTGAAGTCTCAGGAAAGGGCAATATCAGGCCCTGGGGAAAGAGTTGTGTGGAGATAGCCACTTTCGGCCACCAACGTGTTTCCTCAAAGGGGGAAGGCTTCTAGGAAGTAGGTGTTGCCGTGTCAGGACAATGCCATCTCCGCCCATCGTCGAAAGATGACTGAGGAGGAAGGCACGTTCCAGGAACATCTGGATTCCAGAAGAGAAAGCGATTTCTAGTGTAGGTATGAAAAGACAGGCAAGGGGCCAGTCCCTGTCTGGGAGATCCAAGTCCGTGGAGAGTACAACTTCCGAGCCACAACAAGTTTCTCACCAAAGGAAACTTTCTAGCCCTGGGGTGGGCAAGCTTCGGCGGGCTTCCATATCCTTGCCTCTGAGAATCAGGCCTGTGGAGAAGGTCACTTCCCGGGAGCATCTACTTTCTGGAGATCCAAAGTGTGGGCACGGAGGAGGAAGGCGGGACTAAGGGGCGTGTCGCTGTCAGGGAGAAAGCAGTCGTTGGAGACGGCCACTTTCGTGAGCAACTCGTTCCCTCAAGCCAGAAGCATCCTGGCCTCTATTGATGAGAAGTAGCAGGATAATTCCTCAACCTCCGCTCTGCGAAAATAGACTGTGGGCAATGCCACTTCCCACTAACACCGTGTCTCCAGAAGAGAATTGCCATGTCCAATCCAAAAGCGGGGAGGCCTAGGAGAGGGCCCACGGCCTCACGCTCTGAAACGGGGCTGGGGACCTGCACCATTCAGGGAACCACAAGGCTCTCCAACGAGAAGCCTTCTAGCACGCATGGGTTGAGGCCTCCTAAACATGCCCCATTCTTCCCTCTGTGAAACGAGCCTCTGGGCATTGCAACTGTCCCGTAAGTGGAAGTCCTCTCCTGCCAGAATCTTTGGAGCACGTTTGTCTAGAGGCACGGGCAAAGTGCCATGCCCTTCGCTCAGATCATGGGGCCTGCGAATAAAGCACGTTTCCGTGAAGAACACGACACTTCCAAACAAACGCCTCGGAGCAGATCCGTGTGTTTTCACATGAGGAAATGCCGTATCCTCCGTTGGGCGAAGGAATGCTGGGGAGGAGGCCATTTCGGCAACATCGTAGTTTTTCGCGCCATAGAAATCCAAGCCTCGCTGTGTGCCACGATCACGAGAGGGCCATCGCATTTCCCGGGAGATACGAGACGATGGAGGATCCGGTGTGCACTCACATCTTGTTTTCCCAAGAGAAAAGCCATTTCTCATAGTTGTGTGGAAGTATAGGGAAGGGGGCTTGTCCTTAGGATGAGAAACAAGACCGTGGAGAGTGCACCTTTCAGAGCACCCCAAGCATCTCTTTTGAGAAGCCTGGTTGCCCCAGTGCCTTGTCGCATCCGAAAAGTGCCTGACCTTCCCTCATTGAAAACACTCTCTTTGGAATAGAGCGTTCAAGTCCCCTCTTGCTTCCTGAAGATACAAAGCTTTTCCAAGGCAGGTGTTTGATCAGGAGGAAACATCCCTACACGGATCTCTGGAAAACAAGACGTGGGAATGGTCATCGTCACGGCCCTCTGAATGCCGGAAGATAGATCCATCTTCATTCCTGTGTGCGGAAGCATAGGCAAGGGCCTAGGACCCTATCTTGAGAAACAAGTCTCTGGAGACGACAATGTTCAGCACACCGCAGGTGTCCTGCCGGAGAGGTGTTCTAGCATGGGTGTGTGCAAGCATCGGGACAGTTCCATCTCCTTCCGTCTGCGAGGCAAGGCTGCGTAGAAGGCCACTTGGCGATAACATGTGGTTTCCAGATTTCCAAACGAGTTCCAGGAGAGGTGCGGAACGATAGGCCAGGTAACATGTCCCCCAGTGTTCCAGTAACAGTTCTGGGGAAGCACAGGTCCCAGGAAACCCAAGTTCCTTCCGAGGAGATGCTTTCTAATACATAGGTCCAGAAGTCTCTGTACATTGCCTACCCTTGCTTGTGGGAGGCAAGTTGGGTGGAATGCGAATTCCACTACCATCTTGTTTCCACAAGAGGGAAATCGATTCATTCCAATATATGCGCTGGAGCCTAGGGGACAGGGGCGATGCCCTGACGCTTTGAGGGAAGAGTGTGGAACAGGCAGCGTTGAGGAAACCACAAGTTTCTCAAGCGAGGAGCCTTCTAGCATTGCCGGGGTGAAACGACCGAAACATGCACGACCCTTCCCTCAGTGAATAGGCTCTAGGGAATGCCAATTTCCCCTCAGAGGAAGATTGTCCCAGTGCCAAGCTCTCTAGCGTGTTGGTCTGGAGGCCAGCGGAGAGGGCCACATATACTTCGCTAAAGAAAGCTATCTGTGAAGAAAGACAGGGTCAGTGAGGGAAGCACACGTCCCACCAAACCCACTGAAACACACGGAGACGTTTTAGCCTCAGGAAAGGCCTTATCCTTGCCTTGGAGAGAATGCATTTGGGAGTACCTGTGCTGCCCCGGCGTTGGTTTGCAAAGGAGCACTTTCCTACCTTATATGTGTGGGAGTGGGCAATGTCCTTACACTTGGAGACAAGTCTGTGAAGCAAGCACCGTTCGGGGAACCACGAGGGCCTCGAGCGAGAAGCATTCCGGCCTCCATGTTCTTAAACTCCCGAACCCCGGGCTCTCTTGGCGTCTCTGAATAAATCTCTGGGGAATGCAACGTTCCCTCAGAGGAAGCATGTCCCAGCGAGACATTTTGTGGCACGTTTCTCTAGAGGTACGGGGATGTGTGGTCGCATTCAGGAGGTGCGGTGTCCTCGGCCGGGAGAAACAATTCTGTGGAGAAGGCGACTTCGGCCACAATGTGCTTTTCCAAGAAAGAAGCTTGCTTCGGCGAAAAGCATGGAAGTATCACTGTAATGCCACCTTCTTCGCTCTGAGCAGCAGGACGGTAGGCAACCCTGCTTTCCAAGCACATCTGGTTTCCAGAATGAAAAAGCCATCTCTAAGAGACGTTTCCAAGCACAGAGAAGGCGGGTCGTACTGTCCTTCAGAAACAAATGTGTGGAGAATGCCCCTTTCAGAGGACCACCATTTCACCTGCGAGAAGCCTTCTACAATGTATGTTTGGAGGCATCAGGAGGGTGTCGTGTCCATCCCTCAGTGAAAACACAGTGTCGAGAACCATGTTCCAGGAACGTCTTGCTTACAGCAGGTAGCAGTTTTCTCCAGGCCCTTGTGTAATGCGGAGGACTAGGCCCTAATGGGATCTCTGAGAAACAAGGCTGCGGAGACTGGAAACTTTCCCTGCCAACTGGATATCCGAAGACGGAATCCATTTCACGTCGATGTGCGGAAGTAGACGCCAGGGGCCTTGACCTGATGCCCAGAAAGGCGTCTGTGCGTAATACAACGTGGAGCGAACAACCGGAATCTTCCCGTGTAGAGTCCTGTAGCATGGACGTGTACAAGCATGTGGAGCGGGCCCTCTCGTTCCCTCGGAGATACGAGCCCGTGGCGAATGCCACGTCGAGGTCACGTCGTTTCTCCAGAGTTCTCTGCCATTTCCAGTATCGGCCTTGAAGGATAGGCAAAGGGAAATGTCCCCGTATCGGAGTCCCCAGGATGTGGAGAAAGCAGCTGCCAGGAAACCCAAGTGCCCCCGAACGAGACGCCTTCTCACACACAGGTATGGACGCCTTGGAATGTGCGATATACTTCCTTTGGAGAAGGCGACCTTCCATGACTATCGTGTTTTCAGGAGAGAAAGCTGATGTCCAGGACGTGTGTGCAAGTCTTGGGAAGGGGCAAGGTCCTTAGGGCGAGTATAGAATCTGTGGAGCAAGCCCCTTTCGGATAACCACAAGTTTCTCAAGTGTGAATCATTCTGGCTTGCATGTGTGGAGGCCATCGAAAGACGCCCTCTCCCTCTGTCTGTGGAGCAGTCTCTGGAGAATTCCACTGTCCCGTCAGAGGAAGTTGGTTCCCGTGAGGAGCATTCTACCATCTTTCGCGAGAGGCGCGCGGAAAGTGCCTTAGACGTCGCGGAACGCAAGCCTGGGAATAAAGCAAGATCCACCGTGCAACACGACCCTTCCAACGAAACCATTCTAACGGATGGAGGGGTTCTAACACTAGGGTAGTGCCGTGTCCTTGGCTTGGAGAAAGTCTTCTGTGGAGGATGCAGTGCAGCGACACTGTGGCTGTTCCACCGAGAAGCTTCCGAGCCTCTCTGTGTGGAGGCATCCCTAGAGTGCCCCAGTCTTCCGTTTGAGGAAAAAGAGTGTGAAGAAAAGCGCGGCCCGCTAACATCTTGATGCCAGAAGAGAAAGCGATTTCTCCGCGAGGTGTAGAAATAGAGGACGGGTGGTTTGTCCTTAGCCATGGAATCCAGATGGCAGTGACTGCAATTTTCAGAGCCGCACAATTGTCCCGGCATGAAGCCTAGCGGCACGTCTGTGGGGCAGCATCAGGATGGTGCCCTGTAGTTCCGCTGTTGGTAACAGTCTGCTTAGAAGAGGACGTTGAAGGAAACACTTGCTTTTTGAAGACACAAGCCTTTTCCATTCTGCGAGTGTAGCCTCGAGGAAACTGCCCAAAAACAAATTCATCAACCAGAGCCTGTGGACCATGGAACTCTAACCTGCCAGCTGGATATCTGAGGGTAGAAACACTTTCATATCTGTGTGTGGAAGGGCAGGCAAGAGGCCAGGATTCGGAGGAGAGAAACTCATGCGTGGACATTGTAACTTAGAGCGAACATCAAATGAGCTCCTGTGAGAAGCCTGCAGGCCGGGAGGTGTTGAAGCGTCAGGATGAAGCCCAATCATTCCCACCGTGGAAGAAGTGTCTGCCTCAGGCACGTCTCAGCGACACCCTGGATCCTTCAATCCTATACCCTGCTAGCCTCTGTGTGTTGAAGTCTCAGGAAAGGGCAATATCAGGCCCTGGGGAAAGAGTTGTGTGGAGATAGCCACTTTCGGCCACCAACGTGGTTCCTCAAAGGGGGAAGGCTTCTAGGAAGTAGGTGTTGCCGTGTCAGGACAATGCCATCTCCGCCCATCGTCGAAAGATGACTGAGGAGGAAGGCACGTTCCAGGAACATCTGGATTCCAGAAGAGAAAGCGATTTCTAGTGTAGGTATGAAAAGACAGGCAAGGGGCCAGTCCCTGTCTGGGAGATCCAAGTCCGTGGAGAGTACAACTTCCGAGCCACAACAAGTTTCTCACCAAAGGAAACTTTCTAGCCCTGGGGTGGGCAAGCTTCGGCGGGCTTCCATATCCTTGCCTCTGAGAATCAGGCCTGTGGAGAAGGTCACTTCCCGGGAGCATCTACTTTCTGGAGATCCAAAGTGTGGGCACGGAGGAGGAAGGCGGGACTAAGGGGCGTGTCGCTGTCAGGGAGAAAGCAGTCGTTGGAGACGGCCACTTTCGTGAGCAACTCGTTCCCTCAAGCCAGAAGCATCCTGGCCTCTATTGATGAGAAGTAGCAGGATAATTCCTCAACCTCCGCTCTGCGAAAATAGACTGTGGGCAATGCCACTTCCCACTAACACCGTGTCTCCAGAAGAGAATTGCCATGTCCAATCCAAAAGCGGGGAGGCCTAGGAGAGGGCCCACGGCCTCACGCTCTGAAACGGGGCTGGGGACCTGCACCATTCAGGGAACCACAAGGCTCTCCAACGAGAAGCCTTCTAGCACGCATGGGTTGAGGCCTCCTAAACATGCCCCATTCTTCCCTCTGTGAAACGAGCCTCTGGGCATTGCAACTGTCCCGTAAGTGGAAGTCCTCTCCTGCCAGAATCTTTGGAGCACGTTTGTCTAGAGGCACGGGCAAAGTGCCATGCCCTTCGCTCAGATCATGGGGCCTGCGAATAAAGCACGTTTCCGTGAAGAACACGACACTTCCAAACAAACGCCTCGGAGCAGATCCGTGTGTTTTCACATGAGGAAATGCCGTATCCTCCGTTGGGCGAAGGAATGCTGGGGAGGAGGCCATTTCGGCAACATCGTAGTTTTTCGCGCCATAGAAATCCAAGCCTCGCTGTGTGCCACGATCACGAGAGGGCCATCGCATTTCCCGGGAGATACGAGACGATGGAGGATCCGGTGTGCACTCACATCTTGTTTTCCCAAGAGAAAAGCCATTTCTCATAGTTGTGTGGAAGTATAGGGAAGGGGGCTTGTCCTTAGGATGAGAAACAAGACCGTGGAGAGTGCACCTTTCAGAGCACCCCAAGCATCTCTTTTGAGAAGCCTGGTTGCCCCAGTGCCTTGTCGCATCCGAAAAGTGCCTGACCTTCCCTCATTGAAAACACTCTCTTTGGAATAGAGCGTTCAAGTCCCCTCTTGCTTCCTGAAGATACAAAGCTTTTCCAAGGCAGGTGTTTGATCAGGAGGAAACATCCCTACACGGATCTCTGGAAAACAAGACGTGGGAATGGTCATCGTCACGGCCCTCTGAATGCCGGAAGATAGATCCATCTTCATTCCTGTGTGCGGAAGCATAGGCAAGGGCCTAGGACCCTATCTTGAGAAACAAGTCTCTGGAGACGACAATGTTCAGCACACCGCAGGTGTCCTGCCGGAGAGGTGTTCTAGCATGGGTGTGTGCAAGCATCGGGACAGTTCCATCTCCTTCCGTCTGCGAGGCAAGGCTGCGTAGAAGGCCACTTGGCGATAACATGTGGTTTCCAGATTTCCAAACGAGTTCCAGGAGAGGTGCGGAACGATAGGCCAGGTAACATGTCCCCCAGTGTTCCAGTAACAGTTCTGGGGAAGCACAGGTCCCAGGAAACCCAAGTTCCTTCCGAGGAGATGCTTTCTAATACATAGGTCCAGAAGTCTCTGTACATTGCCTACCCTTGCTTGTGGGAGGCAAGTTGGGTGGAATGCGAATTCCACTACCATCTTGTTTCCACAAGAGGGAAATCGATTCATTCCAATATATGCGCTGGAGCCTAGGGGACAGGGGCGATGCCCTGACGCTTTGAGGGAAGAGTGTGGAACAGGCAGCGTTGAGGAAACCACAAGTTTCTCAAGCGAGGAGCCTTCTAGCATTGCCGGGGTGAAACGACCGAAACATGCACGACCCTTCCCTCAGTGAATAGGCTCTAGGGAATGCCAATTTCCCCTCAGAGGAAGATTGTCCCAGTGCCAAGCTCTCTAGCGTGTTGGTCTGGAGGCCAGTGGAGAGGGCCACATATACTTCGCTAAAGAAAGCTATCTGTGAAGAAAGACAGGGTCAGTGAGGGAAGCACACGTCCCACCAAACCCACTGAAACACACGGAGACGTTTTAGCCTCAGGAAAGGCCTTATCCTTGCCTTGGAGAGAATGCATTTGGGAGTACCTGTGCTGCCCCGGCGTTGGTTTGCAAAGGAGCACTTTCCTACCTTATATGTGTGGGAGTGGGCAATGTCCTTACACTTGGAGACAAGTCTGTGAAGCAAGCACCGTTCGGGGAACCACGAGGGCCTCGAGCGAGAAGCATTCCGGCCTCCATGTTCTTAAACTCCCGAACCCCGGGCTCTCTTGGCGTCTCTGAATAAATCTCTGGGGAATGCAACGTTCCCTCAGAGGAAGCATGTCCCAGCGAGACATTTTGTGGCACGTTTCTCTAGAGGTACGGGGATGTGTGGTCGCATTCAGGAGGTGCGGTGTCCTCGGCCGGGAGAAACAATTCTGTGGAGAAGGCGACTTCGGCCACAATGTGCTTTTCCAAGAAAGAAGCTTGCTTCGGCGAAAAGCATGGAAGTATCACTGTAATGCCACCTTCTTCGCTCTGAGCAGCAGGACGGTAGGCAACCCTGCTTTCCAAGCACATCTGGTTTCCAGAATGAAAAAGCCATCTCTAAGAGACGTTTCCAAGCACAGAGAAGGCGGGTCGTACTGTCCTTCAGAAACAAATGTGTGGAGAATGCCCCTTTCAGAGGACCACCATTTCACCTGCGAGAAGCCTTCTACAATGTATGTTTGGAGGCATCAGGAGGGTGTCGTGTCCATCCCTCAGTGAAAACACAGTGTCGAGAACCATGTTCCAGGAACGTCTTGCTTACAGCAGGTAGCAGTTTTCTCCAGGCCCTTGTGTAATGCGGAGGACTAGGCCCTAATGGGATCTCTGAGAAACAAGGCTGCGGAGACTGGAAACTTTCCCTGCCAACTGGATATCCGAAGACGGAATCCATTTCACGTCGATGTGCGGAAGTAGACGCCAGGGGCCTTGACCTGATGCCCAGAAAGGCGTCTGTGCGTAATACAACGTGGAGCGAACAACCGGAATCTTCCCGTGTAGAGTCCTGTAGCATGGACGTGTACAAGCATGTGGAGCGGGCCCTCTCGTTCCCTCGGAGATACGAGCCCGTGGCGAATGCCACGTCGAGGTCACGTCGTTTCTCCAGAGTTCTCTGCCATTTCCAGTATCGGCCTTGAAGGATAGGCAAAGGGAAATGTCCCCGTATCGGAGTCCCCAGGATGTGGAGAAAGCAGCTGCCAGGAAACCCAAGTGCCCCCGAACGAGACGCCTTCTCACACACAGGTATGGACGCCTTGGAATGTGCGATATACTTCCTTTGGAGAAGGCGACCTTCCATGACTATCGTGTTTTCAGGAGAGAAAGCTGATGTCCAGGACGTGTGTGCAAGTCTTGGGAAGGGGCAAGGTCCTTAGGGCGAGTATAGAATCTGTGGAGCAAGCCCCTTTCGGATAACCACAAGTTTCTCAAGTGTGAATCATTCTGGCTTGCATGTGTGGAGGCCATCGAAAGACGCCCTCTCCCTCTGTCTGTGGAGCAGTCTCTGGAGAATTCCACTGTCCCGTCAGAGGAAGTTGGTTCCCGTGAGGAGCATTCTACCATCTTTCGCGAGAGGCGCGCGGAAAGTGCCTTAGACGTCGCGGAACGCAAGCCTGGGAATAAAGCAAGATCCACCGTGCAACACGACCCTTCCAACGAAACCATTCTAACGGATGGAGGGGTTCTAACACTAGGGTAGTGCCGTGTCCTTGGCTTGGAGAAAGTCTTCTGTGGAGGATGCAGTGCAGCGACACTGTGGCTGTTCCACCGAGAAGCTTCCGAGCCTCTCTGTGTGGAGGCATCCCTAGAGTGCCCCAGTCTTCCGTTTGAGGAAAAAGAGTGTGAAGAAAAGCGCGGCCCGCTAACATCTTGATGCCAGAAGAGAAAGCGATTTCTCCGCGAGGTGTAGAAATAGAGGACGGGTGGTTTGTCCTTAGCCATGGAATCCAGATGGCAGTGACTGCAATTTTCAGAGCCGCACAATTGTCCCGGCATGAAGCCTAGCGGCACGTCTGTGGGGCAGCATCAGGATGGTGCCCTGTAGTTCCGCTGTTGGTAACAGTCTGCTTAGAAGAGGACGTTGAAGGAAACACTTGCTTTTTGAAGACACAAGCCTTTTCCATTCTGCGAGTGTAGCCTCGAGGAAACTGCCCAAAAACAAATTCATCAACCAGAGCCTGTGGACCATGGAACTCTAACCTGCCAGCTGGATATCTGAGGGTAGAAACACTTTCATATCTGTGTGTGGAAGGGCAGGCAAGAGGCCAGGATTCGGAGGAGAGAAACTCATGCGTGGACATTGTAACTTAGAGCGAACATCAAATGAGCTCCTGTGAGAAGCCTGCAGGCCGGGAGGTGTTGAAGCGTCAGGATGAAGCCCAATCATTCCCACCGTGGAAGAAGTGTCTGCCTCAGGCACGTCTCAGCGACACCCTGGATCCTTCAATCCTATACCCTGCTAGCCTCTGTGTGTTGAAGTCTCAGGAAAGGGCAATATCAGGCCCTGGGGAAAGAGTTGTGTGGAGATAGCCACTTTCGGCCACCAACGTGGTTCCTCAAAGGGGGAAGGCTTCTAGGAAGTAGGTGTTGCCGTGTCAGGACAATGCCATCTCCGCCCATCGTCGAAAGATGACTGAGGAGGAAGGCACGTTCCAGGAACATCTGGATTCCAGAAGAGAAAGCGATTTCTAGTGTAGGTATGAAAAGACAGGCAAGGGGCCAGTCCCTGTCTGGGAGATCCAAGTCCGTGGAGAGTACAACTTCCGAGCCACAACAAGTTTCTCACCAAAGGAAACTTTCTAGCCCTGGGGTGGGCAAGCTTCGGCGGGCTTCCATATCCTTGCCTCTGAGAATCAGGCCTGTGGAGAAGGTCACTTCCCGGGAGCATCTACTTTCTGGAGATCCAAAGTGTGGGCACGGAGGAGGAAGGCGGGACTAAGGGGCGTGTCGCTGTCAGGGAGAAAGCAGTCGTTGGAGACGGCCACTTTCGTGAGCAACTCGTTCCCTCAAGCCAGAAGCATCCTGGCCTCTATTGATGAGAAGTAGCAGGATAATTCCTCAACCTCCGCTCTGCGAAAATAGACTGTGGGCAATGCCACTTCCCACTAACACCGTGTCTCCAGAAGAGAATTGCCATGTCCAATCCAAAAGCGGGGAGGCCTAGGAGAGGGCCCACGGCCTCACGCTCTGAAACGGGGCTGGGGACCTGCACCATTCAGGGAACCACAAGGCTCTCCAACGAGAAGCCTTCTAGCACGCATGGGTTGAGGCCTCCTAAACATGCCCCATTCTTCCCTCTGTGAAACGAGCCTCTGGGCATTGCAACTGTCCCGTAAGTGGAAGTCCTCTCCTGCCAGAATCTTTGGAGCACGTTTGTCTAGAGGCACGGGCAAAGTGCCATGCCCTTCGCTCAGATCATGGGGCCTGCGAATAAAGCACGTTTCCGTGAAGAACACGACACTTCCAAACAAACGCCTCGGAGCAGATCCGTGTGTTTTCACATGAGGAAATGCCGTATCCTCCGTTGGGCGAAGGAATGCTGGGGAGGAGGCCATTTCGGCAACATCGTAGTTTTTCGCGCCATAGAAATCCAAGCCTCGCTGTGTGCCACGATCACGAGAGGGCCATCGCATTTCCCGGGAGATACGAGACGATGGAGGATCCGGTGTGCACTCACATCTTGTTTTCCCAAGAGAAAAGCCATTTCTCATAGTTGTGTGGAAGTATAGGGAAGGGGGCTTGTCCTTAGGATGAGAAACAAGACCGTGGAGAGTGCACCTTTCAGAGCACCCCAAGCATCTCTTTTGAGAAGCCTGGTTGCCCCAGTGCCTTGTCGCATCCGAAAAGTGCCTGACCTTCCCTCATTGAAAACACTCTCTTTGGAATAGAGCGTTCAAGTCCCCTCTTGCTTCCTGAAGATACAAAGCTTTTCCAAGGCAGGTGTTTGATCAGGAGGAAACATCCCTACACGGATCTCTGGAAAACAAGACGTGGGAATGGTCATCGTCACGGCCCTCTGAATGCCGGAAGATAGATCCATCTTCATTCCTGTGTGCGGAAGCATAGGCAAGGGCCTAGGACCCTATCTTGAGAAACAAGTCTCTGGAGACGACAATGTTCAGCACACCGCAGGTGTCCTGCCGGAGAGGTGTTCTAGCATGGGTGTGTGCAAGCATCGGGACAGTTCCATCTCCTTCAGTCTGCGAGGCAAGGCTGCGTAGAAGGCCACTTGGCGATAACATGTGGTTTCCAGATTTCCAAACGAGTTCCAGGAGAGGTGCGGAACGATAGGCCAGGTAACATGTCCCCCAGTGTTCCAGTAACAGTTCTGGGGAAGCACAGGTCCCAGGAAACCCAAGTTCCTTCCGAGGAGATGCTTTCTAATACATAGGTCCAGAAGTCTCTGTACATTGCCTACCCTTGCTTGTGGGAGGCAAGTTGGGTGGAATGCGAATTCCACTACCATCTTGTTTCCACAAGAGGGAAATCGATTCATTCCAATATATGCGCTGGAGCCTAGGGGACAGGGGCGATGCCCTGACGCTTTGAGGGAAGAGTGTGGAACAGGCAGCGTTGAGGAAACCACAAGTTTCTCAAGCGAGGAGCCTTCTAGCATTGCCGGGGTGAAACGACCGAAACATGCACGACCCTTCCCTCAGTGAATAGGCTCTAGGGAATGCCAATTTCCCCTCAGAGGAAGATTGTCCCGGTGCGAAGCTCTCTAGCGTGTTGGTCTGGAGGCCAGCGGAGAGGGCCACATATACTTCGCTAAAGAAAGCTCTCTGTGAAGAAAGACAGGGTCAGTGAGGGAAGCACACGTCCCACCAAACCCACTGAAACACACGGAGACGTTTTAGCCTCAGGAAAGGCCTTATCCTTGCCTTGGAGAGAATGCATTTGGGAGTACCTGTGCTGCCCCGGCGTTGGTTTGCAAAGGAGCACTTTCCTACCTTATATGTGTGGGAGTGGGCAATGTCCTTACACTTGGAGACAAGTCTGTGAAGCAAGCACCGTTCGGGGAACCACGAGGGCCTCGAGCGAGAAGCATTCCGGCCTCCATGTTCTTAAACTCCCGAACCCCGGGCTCTCTTGGCGTCTCTGAATAAATCTCTGGGGAATGCAACGTTCCCTCAGAGGAAGCATGTCCCAGCGAGACATTTTGTGGCACGTTTCTCTAGAGGTACGGGGATGTGTGGTCGCATTCAGGAGGTGCGGTGTCCTCGGCCGGGAGAAACAATTCTGTGGAGAAGGCGACTTCGGCCACAATGTGCTTTTCCAAGAAAGAAGCTTGCTTCGGCGAAAAGCATGGAAGTATCACTGTAATGCCACCTTCTTCGCTCTGAGCAGCAGGACGGTAGGCAACCCTGCTTTCCAAGCACATCTGGTTTCCAGAATGAAAAAGCCATCTCTAAGAGACGTTTCCAAGCACAGAGAAGGCGGGTCGTACTGTCCTTCAGAAACAAATGTGTGGAGAATGCCCCTTTCAGAGGACCACCATTTCACCTGCGAGAAGCCTTCTACAATGTATGTTTGGAGGCATCAGGAGGGTGTCGTGTCCATCCCTCAGTGAAAACACAGTGTCGAGAACCATGTTCCAGGAACGTCTTGCTTACAGCAGGTAGCAGTTTTCTCCAGGCCCTTGTGTAATGCGGAGGACTAGGCCCTAATGGGATCTCTGAGAAACAAGGCTGCGGAGACTGGAAACTTTCCCTGCCAACTGGATATCCGAAGACGGAATCCATTTCACGTCGATGTGCGGAAGTAGACGCCAGGGGCCTTGACCTGATGCCCAGAAAGGCGTCTGTGCGTAATACAACGTGGAGCGAACAACCGGAATCTTCCCGTGTAGAGTCCTGTAGCATGGACGTTTACAAGCATGTGGAGCGGGCCCTCTCGTTCCCTCGGAGATACGAGCCCGTGGCGAATGCCACGTCGAGGTCACGTCGTTTCTCCAGAGTTCTCTGCCATTTCCAGTATCGGCCTTGAAGGATAGGCAAAGGGAAATGTCCCCGTATCGGAGTCCCCAGGATGTGGAGAAAGCAGCTGCCAGGAAACCCAAGTGCCCCCGAACGAGACGCCTTCTCACACACAGGTATGGACGCCTTGGAATGTGCGATATACTTCCTTCGGAGAAGGCGACCTTCCATGAATATCGTGTTTTCAGGAGAGAAAGCTGATGTCCAGGACGTGTGTGCAAGTCTTGGGAAGGGGCAAGGTCCTTAGGGCGAGCATAGAATCTGTGGAGCAAGCCCCTTTCGGATAACCACAAGTTTCTCAAGTGTGAATCATTCTGGCTTGCATGTGTGGAGGCCATCGAAAGACGCCCTCTCCCTCTGTCTGTGGAGCAGTCTCTGGAGAATTCCACTGTCCCGTCAGAGGAAGTTGGTTCCCGTGAGGAGCATTCTACCATCTTTCGCGAGAGGCGCGCGGAAAGTGCCTTAGACGTCGCGGAACGCAAGCCTGGGAATAAAGCAAGATCCACCGTGCAACACGACCCTTCCAACGAAACCATTCTAACGGATGGAGGGGTTCTAACACTAGGGTAGTGCCGTGTCCTTGGCTTGGAGAAAGTCTTCTGTGGAGGATGCAGTGCAGCGACACTGTGGCTGTTCCACCGAGAAGCTTCCGAGCCTCTCTGTGTGGAGGCATCCCTAGAGTGCCCCAGTCTTCCGTTTGAGGAAAAAGAGTGTGAAGAAAAGCGCGGCCCGCTAACATCTTGATGCCAGAAGAGAAAGCGATTTCTCCGCGAGGTGTAGAAATAGAGGACGGGTGGTTTGTCCTTAGCCATGGAATCCAGATGGCAGTGACTGCAATTTTCAGAGCCGCACAATTGTCCCGGCATGAAGCCTAGCGGCACGTCTGTGGGGCAGCATCAGGATGGTGCCCTGTAGTTCCGCTGTTGGTAACAGTCTGCTTAGAAGAGGACGTTGAAGGAAACACTTGCTTTTTGAAGACACAAGCCTTTTCCATTCTGCGAGTGTAGCCTCGAGGAAACTGCTCAAAAACAAATTCATCAACCAGAGCCTGTGGACCATGGAACTCTAACCTGCCAGCTGGATATCTGAGGGTAGAAACACTTTCATATCTGTGTGTGGAAAGGCAGGCAAGAGGCCAGGATTCGGAGGAGAGAAACTCATGCGTGGACATTGTAACTTAGAGCGAACATCAAATGAGCTCCTGTGAGAAGCCTGCAGGCCGGGAGGTGTTGAAGCGTCAGGATGAAGCCCAATCATTCCCACCGTGGAAGAAGTGTCTGCCTCAGGCACGTCTCAGCGACACCCTGGATCCTTCAATCCTATACCCTGCTAGCCTCTGTGTGTTGAAGTCTCAGGAAAGGGCAATATCAGGCCCTGGGGAAAGAGTTGTGTGGAGATAGCCACTTTCGGCCACCAACGTGGTTCCTCAAAGGGGGAAGGCTTCTAGGAAGTAGGTGTTGCCGTGTCAGGACAATGCCATCTCCGCCCATCGTCGAAAGATGACTGAGGAGGAAGGCACGTTCCAGGAACATCTGGATTCCAGAAGAGAAAGCGATTTCTAGTGTAGGTATGAAAAGACAGGCAAGGGGCCAGTCCCTGTCTGGGAGATCCAAGTCCGTGGAGAGTACAACTTCCGAGCCACAACAAGTTTCTCCCCAAAGGAAACTTTCTAGCCCTGGGGTGGGCAAGCTTCGGCGGGCTTCCATATCCTTGCCTCTGAGAATCAGGCCTGTGGAGAAGGTCACTTCCCGGGAGCATCTACTTTCTGGAGATCCAAAGTGTGGGCACGGAGGAAGAAGGCGGGACTAAGGGGCGTGTCGCTGTCAGGGAGAAAGCAGTCGTTGGAGACGGCCACTTTCGTGAGCAACTCGTTCCCTCAAGCCAGAAGCATCCTGGCCTCTATTGATGAGAAGTAGCAGGATAATTCCTCAACCTCCGCTCTGCGAAAATAGACTGTGGGCAATGCCACTTCCCACTAACACCGTGTCTCCAGAAGAGAATTGCCATGTCCAATCCAAAAGCGGGGAGGCCTAGGAGAGGGCCCACGGCCTCACGCTCTGAAACGGGGCTGGGGACCTGCACCATTCAGGGAACCACAAGGCTCTCCAACGAGAAGCCTTCTAGCACGCATGGGTTGAGGCCTCCTAAACATGCCCCATTCTTCCCTCTGTGAAACGAGCCTCTGGGCATTGCAACTGTCCCGTAAGTGGAAGTCCTCTCTTGCCAGAATCTTTGGAGCACGTTTGTCTAGAGGCACGGGCAAAGTGCCATGCCCTACGCTCAGATCATGAGGACTGCGAATAAAGCACGTTTCCGTGAAGAACACGACACTTCCAAACAAACGCCTCGGAGGAGATCCGTGTGTTTTCACATGAGGAAATGCCGTATCCTCCGTTGGACGAAGGAATGCTGGGGAGGAGGCCATTTCGGCAACATCGTAGTTTTTCGCGCCATAGAAATCCAAGCCTCGCTGTGTGCCACGATCACGAGAGGACCATCGCATTTCCCGGGAGATACGAGACGATGGAGGATCCGGTGTGCACTCACATCTTGTTTTCCCAAGAGAAAAGCCATTTCTCATAGTTGTGTGGAAGTATAGGGAAGGGGGCTTGTCCTTAGGATGAGAAACAAGACCGTGGAGAGTGCACCTTTCAGAGCACCCCAAGCATCTCTTTTGAGAAGCCTGGATGCCCCAGTGCCTTGTCGCATCCGAAAAGTGCCTGACCTTCCCTCATTGAAAACACTCTCTTTGGAATACAGCGTTCAAGTCCCCTCTTGCTTCCTGAAGATACAAAGCTTTTCCAAGGCAGGTGTTTGATCAGGAGGAAACAACCCTACACGGATCTCTGGAAAACAAGACGTGGGAATGGTCATCGTCACGGCCCTCTGAATGCCGGAAGATAGATCCATCTTCATTCCTGTGTGCGGAAGCATAGGCAAGGGCCTAGGACCCTATCTTTAGAAACAACTCTCTGGAGACGAGAATGTTCAGCACACCGCAGGTGTCCTGCTGGAGCGGTGTTCTAGCATGGGTGTGTGCAAGCATCGGGAGAGTTCCATCTCCTTCCGTCTGCGAGGCAAGGCTGCGTAGACGGCCACTTGGCGATAACATGTGGTTTCCAGATTTCCAAACGAGTTCCAGGAGAGGTGCGGAACGATAGGCCAGGTAACATGACCCCAGGGTCCCAGTAACAGTTCTGGGGAAGCACAGGTCCCAGGAAACCCAAGTTCCTTCCGAGGAGATGGTTTCTAATACATAGGTCCAGAAGTCTCTGTACATTGCCTACCCTTGCTTGTGGGAGGCAAGTTGGGTGGAATGCGAATTCCACTACCATCTTGTTTCCACAAGAGGGAAATCGATTCATTCCAATATATGCGCTGGAGCCGAGGGGACAGGGGCGATGCCCTGACGCTTTGAGGGAAGAGTGTGGAACAGGCATCGTTGAGGAAACCACAAGTTTCTCAAGCGAGGAGCCTTCTAGCATTGCCGGGGTGAAACGACCGAAACATGCACGACCCTTCCCTCAGTGAATAGGCTCTAGGGAATGCCAATTTCCCCTCAGAGGAAGATTGTCCCGGTGCGAAGCTCTCTAGCGTGTTGGTCTGGAGGCCAGCGGAGAGGGCCACATATACTTCGCTAAAGAAAGCTATCTGTGAAGAAAGACAGGGTCAGTGCGGGAAGCACACGTCCCACCAAACCCACTGAAACACACGGAGACGTTTTAGCCTAAGGAAAGGCCTTATCCTTGCCTTGGAGAGAATGCATTTGGGAGTACCTGTGCTGCCCCGGCGTTGCTTTGCAAAGGAGCACTTTCCTACCTTATATGTGTGGGAGTGGGCAATGTCCTTACACTTGGAGACAAGTCTGTGAAGCAGGCACCGTTCGGGGAACCACGAGGGCCTCGAGCGAGAAGCATTCCGGCCTCCATGTTCTTAAACTCCCGAACCCCGGGCTCTCTTGGCGTCTCTGAATAAATCTCTGGGGAATGCAACGTTCCCTCAGAGGAAGCATGTCCCAGCGAGACATTTTGTGGCACGTTTCTCTAGAGGTACGGGGATGTGTGGTCGCATTCAGGAGGTGCGGTGTCCTCGGCCGGGAGAAACAATTCTGTGGAGAAGGCGACTTCGGCCACAATGTGCTTTTCCAAGAAAGAAGCTTGCTTCGGCGAAAAGCATGGAAGTATCACTGTAATGCCACCTTCTTCGCTCTGAGCAGCAGGACGGTAGGCAACCCTGCTTTCCAAGCACATCTGGTTTCCAGAATGAAAAAGCCATCTCTAAGAGACGTTTCCAAGCACAGAGAAGGCGGGTCGTACTGTCCTTCAGAAACAAATGTGTGGAGAATGCCCCTTTCAGAGGACCACCATTTCACCTGCGAGAAGCCTTCTACAATGTATGTTTGGAGGCATCAGGAGGGTGTCGTGTCCATCCCTCAGTGAAAACACAGTGTCGAGAACCATGTTCCAGGAACGTCTTGCTTACAGCAGGTAGCAGTTTTCTCCAGGCCCTTGTGTAATGCGGAGGACTCGGCCCTAATGGGATCTCGGAGAAACAAGGCTGCGGAGACTGGAAACTTTCCCTGCCAACTGGATATCCGAAGACGGAATCCATTTCACGTCGATGTGCGGAAGTAGACGCCAGGGGCCTTGACCTGATGCCCAGAAAGGCGTCTGTGCGTAATACAACGTGGAGCGAACAACCGGAATCTTCCCGTGTAGAGTCCTGTAGCATGGACGTGTACAAGCATCTGGAGCGGGCCCTCTCGTTCCCTCGGAGATACGAGCCCGTGGCGAATGCCACGTCGAGGTCACGTCGTTTCTCCAGAGTTCTCTGCCATTTCCAGTATCGGCCTTGAAGGATAGGCAAAGGGAAATGTCCCCGTATCGGAGTCCCCAGGATGTGGAGAAAGCAGCTGCCAGGAAACCCAAGTGCCCCCGAACGAGACGCCTTCTCACACACAGGTATGGACGCCTTGGAATGTGCGATATACTTCCTTCGGAGAAGGCGACCTTCCATGACTATCGTGTTTTCAGGAGAGAAAGCTGATGTCCAGGACGTGTGTGCAAGTCTTGGGAAGGGGCAAGGTCCTTAGGGCGAGCATAGAATCTGTGGAGCAAGCCCCTTTCGGATAACCACAAGTTTCTCAAGTGTGAATCATTCTGGCTTGCATGTGTGGAGGCCATCGAAAGACGCCCTCTCCCTCTGTCTGTGGAGCAGTCTCTGGAGAATTCCACTGTCCCGTCAGAGGAAGTTGGTTCCCGTGAGGAGCATTCTACCATCTTTCGCGAGAGGCGCGCGGAAAGTGCCTTAGACGTCGCGGAACGCAAGCCTGGGAATAAAGCAAGATCCACCGTGCAACACGACCCTTCCAACGAAACCATTCTAACGGATGGAGGGGTTCTAACACTAGGGTAGTGCCGTGTCCTTGGCTTGGAGAAAGTCTTCTGTGGAGGATGCAGTGCAGCGACACTGTGGCTGTTCCACCGAGAAGCTTCCGAGCCTCTCTGTGTGGAGGCATCCCTAGAGTGCCCCAGTCTTCCGTTTGAGGAAAAAGAGTGTGAAGAAAAGCGCGGCCCGCTAACATCTTGATGCCAGAAGAGAAAGCGATTTCTCCGCGAGGTGTAGAAATAGAGGACGGGTGGTTTGTCCTTAGCCATGGAATCCAGATGGCAGTGACTGCAATTTTCAGAGCCGCACAATTGTCCCGGCATGAAGCCTAGCGGCACGTCTGTGGGGCAGCATCAGGATGGTGCCCTGTAGTTCCGCTGTTGGTAACAGTCTGCTTAGAAGAGGACGTTGAAGGAAACACTTGCTTTTTGAAGACACAAGCCTTTTCCATTCTGCGAGTGTAGCCTCGAGGAAACTGCCCAAAAACAAATTCATCAACCAGAGCCTGTGGACCATGGAACTCTAACCTGCCAGCTGGATATCTGAGGGTAGAAACACTTTCATATCTGTGTGTGGAAGGGCAGGCAAGAGGCCAGGATTCGGAGGAGAGAAACTCATGCGTGGACATTGTAACTTAGAGCGAACATCAAATGAGCTCCTGTGAGAAGCCTGCAGGCCGGGAGGTGTTGAAGCGTCAGGATGAAGCCCAATCATTCCCACCGTGGAAGAAGTGTCTGCCTCAGGCACGTCTCAGCGACACCCTGGATCCTTCAATCCTATACCCTGCTAGCCTCTGTGTGTTGAAGTCTCAGGAAAGGGCAATATCAGGCCCTGGGGAAAGAGTTGTGTGGAGATAGCCACTTTCGGCCACCAACGTGGTTCCTCAAAGGGGGAAGGCTTCTAGGAAGTAGGTGTTGCCGTGTCAGGACAATGCCATCTCCGCCCATCGTCGAAAGATGACTGAGGAGGAAGGCACGTTCCAGGAACATCTGGATTCCAGAAGAGAAAGCGATTTCTAGTGTAGGTATGAAAAGACAGGCAAGGGGCCAGTCCCTGTCTGGGAGATCCAAGTCCGTGGAGAGTACAACTTCCGAGCCACAACAAGTTTCTCACCAAAGGAAACTTTCTAGCCCTGGGGTGGGCAAGCTTCGGCGGGCTTCCATATCCTTGCCTCTGAGAATCAGGCCTGTGGAGAAGGTCACTTCCCGGGAGCATCTACTTTCTGGAGATCCAAAGTGTGGGCACGGAGGAGGAAGGCGGGACTAAGGGGCGTGTCGCTGTCAGGGAGAAAGCAGTCGTTGGAGACGGCCACTTTCGTGAGCAACTCGTTCCCTCAAGCCAGAAGCATCCTGGCCTCTATTGATGAGAAGTAGCAGGATAATTCCTCAACCTCCGCTCTGCGAAAATAGACTGTGGGCAATGCCACTTCCCACTAACACCGTGTCTCCAGAAGAGAATTGCCATGTCCAATCCAAAAGCGGGGAGGCCTAGGAGAGGGCCCACGGCCTCACGCTCTGAAACGGGGCTGGGGACCTGCACCATTCAGGGAACCACAAGGCTCTCCAACGAGAAGCCTTCTAGCACGCATGGGTTGAGGCCTCCTAAACATGCCCCATTCTTCCCTCTGTGAAACGAGCCTCTGGGCATTGCAACTGTCCCGTAAGTGGAAGTCCTCTCCTGCCAGAATCTTTGGAGCACGTTTGTCTAGAGGCACGGGCAAAGTGCCATGCCCTTCGCTCAGATCATGGGGCCTGCGAATAAAGCACGTTTCCGTGAAGAACACGACACTTCCAAACAAACGCCTCGGAGCAGATCCGTGTGTTTTCACATGAGGAAATGCCGTATCCTCCGTTGGGCGAAGGAATGCTGGGGAGGAGGCCATTTCGGCAACATCGTAGTTTTTCGCGCCATAGAAATCCAAGCCTCGCTGTGTGCCACGATCACGAGAGGGCCATCGCATTTCCCGGGAGATACGAGACGATGGAGGATCCGGTGTGCACTCACATCTTGTTTTCCCAAGAGAAAAGCCATTTCTCATAGTTGTGTGGAAGTATAGGGAAGGGGGCTTGTCCTTAGGATGAGAAACAAGACCGTGGAGAGTGCACCTTTCAGAGCACCCCAAGCATCTCTTTTGAGAAGCCTGGTTGCCCCAGTGCCTTGTCGCATCCGAAAAGTGCCTGACCTTCCCTCATTGAAAACACTCTCTTTGGAATAGAGCGTTCAAGTCCCCTCTTGCTTCCTGAAGATACAAAGCTTTTCCAAGGCAGGTGTTTGATCAGGAGGAAACATCCCTACACGGATCTCTGGAAAACAAGACGTGGGAATGGTCATCGTCACGGCCCTCTGAATGCCGGAAGATAGATCCATCTTCATTCCTGTGTGCGGAAGCATAGGCAAGGGCCTAGGACCCTATCTTGAGAAACAAGTCTCTGGAGACGACAATGTTCAGCACACCGCAGGTGTCCTGCCGGAGATGTGTTCTAGCATGGGTGTGTGCAAGCATCGGGAGAGTTCCATCTCCTTCCGTCTGCGAGGCAAGGCTGCGGAGAAGGCCACTTGGCGATAACATGTGGTTTCCAGATTTCCAAACGAGTTCCAGGAGAGGTGCGGTACGATAGGCCAGGTAACATGTCCCCCAGGGTTCCAGTAACAGTTCTGGGGAAGCACAGGTCCCAGGAAACCCAAGTTCCTTCCGAGGAGATGCTTTCTAATACATAGGTCCAGAAGTCTCTGTACATTGCCTACCCTTGCTTGTGGGAGGCAAGTTGGGTGGAATGCGAATTCCACTACCATCTTGTTTCCACAAGAGGGAAATCGATTCATTCCAATATATGCGCTGGAGCCTAGGGGACAGGGGCGATGCCCTGACGCTTTGAGGGAAGAGTGGGGAACAGGCATCGTTGAGGAAACCACAAGTTTCTCAAGCGAGGAGCCTTCTAGCATTGCCGGGGTGAAACGACCGAAACATGCACGACCCTTCCCTCAGTGAATAGGCTCTAGGGAATGCCAATTTCCCCTCAGAGGAAGATTGTCCCGGTGCGAAGCTCTCTAGCGTGTTGGTCTGGAGGCCAGCGGAGAGGGCCACATATACTTCGCTAAAGAAAGCTCTCTGTGAAGAAAGACAGGGTCAGTGAGGGAAGCACACGTCCCACCAAACCCACTGAAACACACGGAGACGTTTTAGCCTCAGGAAAAGCCTTATCCTTGCCTTGGAGAGAATGCATTTGGGAGTACCTGTGCTGCCCCGGCGTTGGTTTGCAAAGGAGCACTTTCCTACCTTATATGTGTGGGAGTGGGCAATGTCCTTACACTTGGAGACAAGTCTGTGAAGCAAGCACCGTTCGGGGAACCACGAGGGCCTCGAGCGAGAAGCATTCCGGCCTCCATGTTCTTAAACTCCCGAAACCCGGGCTCTCTTGGCGTCTCTGAATAAATCTCTGGGGAATGCAACGTTCCCTCAGAGGAAGCATGTCCCAGCGAGACATTTTGTGGCACGTTTCTCTAGAGGTACGGGGATGTGTGGTCGCATTCAGGAGGTGCGGTGTCCTCGGCCGGGAGAAACAATTCTGTGGAGAAGGCGACTTCGGCCACAATGTGCTTTTCCAACAAAGAAGCTTGCTTCGGCGAAAAGCATGGAAGTATCACTGTAATGCCACCTTCTTCGCTCTGAGCAGCAGGACGGTAGGCAACCCTACTTTCCAAGCACATCTGGTTTCCAGAATGAAAAAGCCATCTCTAAGAGACGTTTCCAAGGACAGAGAAGGCGGGTCGTACTGTCCTTCAGAAACAAATGTGTGGAGAATGCCCCTTTCAGAGGACCACCATTTCACCTGCGAGAAGCCTTCTACAATGTATGTTTGGAGGCATCAGGAGGGTGTCGTGTCCATCCCTCAGTGAAAACACAGTGTCGAGAACCATGTTCCAGGAACGTCTTGCTTACAGCAGGTAGCAGTTTTCTCCAGGACCTTGTGTAATGCGGAGGACTCGGCCCTAATGGGATCTCGGAAAAACAAGGCTGCGGAGACTGGAAACTTTCCCTGCCAACTGGATATCCGAAGATGGAATCCATTTCACGTCGATGTGCGGAAGTAGACGCCAGGGGCCTTGACCTGATGCCCAGAAAGGCGTCTGTGCGTAATACAACGTGGAGCGAACAACCGGAATCTTCCCGTGTAGAGTCCTGTAGCATGGACGTGTACAAGCATCTGGAGCGGGCCCTCTCGTTCCCTCGGAGATACGAGCCCGTGGCGAATGCCACGTCGAGGTCACGTCGTTTCTCCAGAGTTCTCTGCCATTTCCAGTATCGGCCTTGAAGGATAGGCAAAGGGAAATGTCCCCGTATCGGAGTCCCCAGGATGTGGAGAAAGCAGCTGCCAGGAAACCCAAGTGCCCCCGAACGAGACGCCTTCTCACACACAGGTATGGCCGCCTTGGAATGTGCGATATACTTCCTTCGGAGAAGGCGACCTTCCATGAATATCGTGTTTTCAGGAGAGAAAGCTGATGTCCAGGACGTGTGTGCAAGTCTTGGGAAGGGGCAAGGTCCTTAGGGCGAGCATAGAATCTGTGGAGCAAGCCCCTTTCGGATAACCACAAGTTTCTCAAGTGTGAATCATTCTGGCTTGCATGTGTGGAGGCCATCGAAAGACGCCCTCTCCCTCTGTCTGTGGAGCAGTCTCTGGAGAATTCCACTGTCCCGTCAGAGGAAGTTGGTTCCCGTGAGGAGCATTCTACCATCTTTCGCGAGAGGCGCGCGGAAAGTGCCTTAGACGTCGCGGAACGCAAGCCTGGGAATAAAGCAAGATCCACCGTGCAACACGACCCTTCCAACGAAACCATTCTAACGGATGGAGGGGTTCTAACACTAGGGTAGTGCCGTGTCCTTGGCTTGGAGAAAGTCTTCTGTGGAGGATGCAGTGCAGCGACACTGTGGCTGTTCCACCGAGAAGCTTCCGAGCCTCTCTGTGTGGAGGCATCCCTAGAGTGCCCCAGTCTTCCGTTTGAGGAAAAAGAGTGTGAAGAAAAGCGCGGCCCGCTAACATCTTGATGCCAGAAGAGAAAGCGATTTCTCCGCGAGGTGTAGAAATAGAGGACGGGTGGTTTGTCCTTAGCCATGGAATCCAGATGGCAGTGACTGCAATTTTCAGAGCCGCACAATTGTCCCGGCATGAAGCCTAGCGGCACGTCTGTGGGGCAGCATCAGGATGGTGCCCTGTAGTTCCGCTGTTGGTAACAGTCTGCTTAGAAGAGGACGTTGAAGGAAACACTTGCTTTTTGAAGACACAAGCCTTTTCCATTCTGCGAGTGTAGCCTCGAGGAAACTGCTCAAAAACAAATTCATCAACCAGAGCCTGTGGACCATGGAACTCTAACCTGCCAGCTGGATATCTGAGGGTAGAAACACTTTCATATCTGTGTGTGGAAAGGCAGGCAAGAGGCCAGGATTCGGAGGAGAGAAACTCATGCGTGGACATTGTAACTTAGAGCGAACATCAAATGAGCTCCTGTGAGAAGCCTGCAGGCCGGGAGGTGTTGAAGCGTCAGGATGAAGCCCAATCATTCCCACCGTGGAAGAAGTGTCTGCCTCAGGCACGTCTCAGCGACACCCTGGATCCTTCAATCCTATACCCTGCTAGCCTCTGTGTGTTGAAGTCTCAGGAAAGGGCAATATCAGGCCCTGGGGAAAGAGTTGTGTGGAGATAGCCACTTTCGGCCACCAACGTGGTTCCTCAAAGGGGGAAGGCTTCTAGGAAGTAGGTGTTGCCGTGTCAGGACAATGCCATCTCCGCCGATCGTCGAAAGATGACTGAGGAGGAAGGCACGTTCCAGGAACATCTGGATTCCAGAAGAGAAAGCGATTTCTAGTGTAGGTATGAAAAGACAGGCAAGGGGCCAGTCCCTGTCTGGGAGATCCAAGTCCGTGGAGAGTACAACTTCCGAGCCACAACAAGTTTCTCCCCAAAGGAAACTTTCTAGCCCTGGGGTGGGCAAGCTTCGGCGGGCTTCCATATCCTTGCCTCTGAGAATCAGGCCTGTGGAGAAGGTCACTTCCCGGGAGCATCTACTTTCTGGAGATCCAAAGTGTGGGCACGGAGGAAGAAGGCGGGACTAAGGGGCGTGTCGCTGTCAGGGAGAAAGCAGTCGTTGGAGACGGCCACTTTCGTGAGCAACTCGTTCCCTCAAGCCAGAAGCATCCTGGCCTCTATTGATGAGAAGTAGCAGGATAATTCCTCAACCTCCGCTCTGCGAAAATAGACTGTGGGCAATGCCACTTCCCACTAACACCGTGTCTCCAGAAGAGAATTGCCATGTCCAATCCAAAAGCGGGGAGGCCTAGGAGAGGGCCCACGGCCTCACGCTCTGAAACGGGGCTGGGGACCTGCACCATTCAGGGAACCACAAGGCTCTCCAACGAGAAGCCTTCTAGCACGCATGGGTTGAGGCCTCCTAAACATGCCCCATTCTTCCCTCTGTGAAACGAGCCTCTGGGCATTGCAACTGTCCCGTAAGTGGAAGTCCTCTCTTGCCAGAATCTTTGGAGCACGTTTGTCTAGAGGCACGGGCAAAGTGCCATGCCCTACGCTCAGATCATGAGGACTGCGAATAAAGCACGTTTCCGTGAAGAACACGACACTTCCAAACAAACGCCTCGGAGGAGATCCGTGTGTTTTCACATGAGGAAATGCCGTATCCTCCGTTGGACGAAGGAATGCTGGGGAGGAGGCCATTTCGGCAACATCGTAGTTTTTCGCGCCATAGAAATCCAAGCCTCGCTGTGTGCCACGATCACGAGAGGACCATCGCATTTCCCGGGAGATACGAGACGATGGAGGATCCGGTGTGCACTCACATCTTGTTTTCCCAAGAGAAAAGCCATTTCTCATAGTTGTGTGGAAGTATAGGGAAGGGGGCTTGTCCTTAGGATGAGAAACAAGACCGTGGAGAGTGCACCTTTCAGAGCACCCCAAGCATCTCTTTTGAGAAGCCTGGATGCCCCAGTGCCTTGTCGCATCCGAAAAGTGCCTGACCTTCCCTCATTGAAAACACTCTCTTTGGAATACAGCGTTCAAGTCCCCTCTTGCTTCCTGAAGATACAAAGCTTTTCCAAGGCAGGTGTTTGATCAGGAGGAAACATCCCTACACGGATCTCTGGAAAACAAGACGTGGGAATGGTCATCGTCACGGCCCTCTGAATGCCGGAAGATAGATCCATCTTCATTCCTGTGTGCGGAAGCATAGGCAAGGGCCTAGGACCCTATCTTGAGAAACAAGTCTCTGGAGACGACAATGTTCAGCACACCGCAGGTGTCCTGCCGGAGATGTGTTCTAGCATGGGTGTGTGCAAGCATCGGGAGAGTTCCATCTCCTTCCGTCTGCGAGGCAAGGCTGCGGAGAAGGCCACTTGGCGATAACATGTGGTTTCCAGATTTCCAAACGAGTTCCAGGAGAGGTGCGGTACGATAGGCCAGGTAACATGTCCCCCAGGGTTCCAGTAACAGTTCTGGGGAAGCACAGGTCCCAGGAAACCCAAGTTCCTTCCGAGGAGATGCTTTCTAATACATAGGTCCAGAAGTCTCTGTACATTGCCTACCCTTGCTTGTGGGAGGCAAGTTGGGTGGAATGCGAATTCCACTACCATCTTGTTTCCACAAGAGGGAAATCGATTCATTCCAATATATGCGCTGGAGCCTAGGGGACAGGGGCGATGCCCTGACGCTTTGAGGGAAGAGTGGGGAACAGGCATCGTTGAGGAAACCACAAGTTTCTCAAGCGAGGAGCCTTCTAGCATTGCCGGGGTGAAACGACCGAAACATGCACGACCCTTCCCTCAGTGAATAGGCTCTAGGGAATGCCAATTTCCCCTCAGAGGAAGATTGTCCCGGTGCGAAGCTCTCTAGCGTGTTGGTCTGGAGGCCAGCGGAGAGGGCCACATATACTTCGCTAAAGAAAGCTCTCTGTGAAGAAAGACAGGGTCAGTGAGGGAAGCACACGTCCCACCAAACCCACTGAAACACACGGAGACGTTTTAGCCTCAGGAAAAGCCTTATCCTTGCCTTGGAGAGAATGCATTTGGGAGTACCTGTGCTGCCCCGGCGTTGGTTTGCAAAGGAGCACTTTCCTACCTTATATGTGTGGGAGTGGGCAATGTCCTTACACTTGGAGACAAGTCTGTGAAGCAAGCACCGTTCGGGGAACCACGAGGGCCTCGAGCGAGAAGCATTCCGGCCTCCATGTTCTTAAACTCCCGAAACCCGGGCTCTCTTGGCGTCTCTGAATAAATCTCTGGGGAATGCAACGTTCCCTCAGAGGAAGCATGTCCCAGCGAGACATTTTGTGGCACGTTTCTCTAGAGGTACGGGGATGTGTGGTCGCATTCAGGAGGTGCGGTGTCCTCGGCCGGGAGAAACAATTCTGTGGAGAAGGCGACTTCGGCCACAATGTGCTTTTCCAAGAAAGAAGCTTGCTTCGGCGAAAAGCATGGAAGTATCACTGTAATGCCACCTTCTTCGCTCTGAGCAGCAGGACGGTAGGCAACCCTGCTTTCCAAGCACATCTGGTTTCCAGAATGAAAAAGCCATCTCTAAGAGACGTTTCCAAGCACAGAGAAGGCGGGTCGTACTGTCCTTCAGAAACAAATGTGTGGAGAATGCCCCTTTCAGAGGACCACCATTTCACCTGCGAGAAGCCTTCTACAATGTATGTTTGGAGGCATCAGGAGGGTGTCGTGTCCATCCCTCAGTGAAAACACAGTGTCGAGAACCATGTTCCAGGAACGTCTTGCTTACAGCAGGTAGCAGTTTTCTCCAGGCCCTTGTGTAATGCGGAGGACTCGGCCCTAATGGGATCTCGGAGAAACAAGGCTGCGGAGACTGGAAACTTTCCCTGCCAACTGGATATCCGAAGACGGAATCCATTTCACGTCGATGTGCGGAAGTAGACGCCAGGGGCCTTGACCTGATGCCCAGAAAGGCGTCTGTGCGTAATACAACGTGGAGCGAACAACCGGAATCTTCCCGTGTAGAGTCCTGTAGCATGGACGTGTACAAGCATCTGGAGCGGGCCCTCTCGTTCCCTCGGAGATACGAGCCCGTGGCGAATGCCACGTCGAGGTCACGTCGTTTCTCCAGAGTTCTCTGCCATTTCCAGTATCGGCCTTGAAGGATAGGCAAAGGGAAATGTCCCCGTATCGGAGTCCCCAGGATGTGGAGAAAGCAGCTGCCAGGAAACCCAAGTGCCCCCGAACGAGACGCCTTCTCACACACAGGTATGGACGCCTTGGAATGTGCGATATACTTCCTTCGGAGAAGGCGACCTTCCATGAATATCGTGTTTTCAGGAGAGAAAGCTGATGTCCAGGACGTGTGTGCAAGTCTTGGGAAGGGGCAAGGTCCTTAGGGCGAGCATAGAATCTGTGGAGCAAGCCCCTTTCGGATAACCACAAGTTTCTCAAGTGTGAATCATTCTGGCTTGCATGTGTGGAGGCCATCGAAAGACGCCCTCTCCCTCTGTCTGTGGAGCAGTCTCTGGAGAATTCCACTGTCCCGTCAGAGGAAGTTGGTTCCCGTGAGGAGCATTCTACCATCTTTCGCGAGAGGCGCGCGGAAAGTGCCTTAGACGTCGCGGAACGCAAGCCTGGGAATAAAGCAAGATCCACCGTGCAACACGACCCTTCCAACGAAACCATTCTAACGGATGGAGGGGTTCTAACACTAGGGTAGTGCCGTGTCCTTGGCTTGGAGAAAGTCTTCTGTGGAGGATGCAGTGCAGCGACACTGTGGCTGTTCCACCGAGAAGCTTCCGAGCCTCTCTGTGTGGAGGCATCCCTAGAGTGCCCCAGTCTTCCGTTTGAGGAAAAAGAGTGTGAAGAAAAGCGCGGCCCGCTAACATCTTGATGCCAGAAGAGAAAGCGATTTCTCCGCGAGGTGTAGAAATAGAGGACGGGTGGTTTGTCCTTAGCCATGGAATCCAGATGGCAGTGACTGCAATTTTCAGAGCCGCACAATTGTCCCGGCATGAAGCCTAGCGGCACGTCTGTGGGGCAGCATCAGGATGGTGCCCTGTAGTTCCGCTGTTGGTAACAGTCTGCTTAGAAGAGGACGTTGAAGGAAACACTTGCTTTTTGAAGACACAGGCCTTTTCCATTCTCCGAGTGTAGCCTCGAGGAAACTGCCCAAAAACAAATTCATCAACCAGAGCCTGTGGACCATGGAACTCTAACCTGCCAGCTGGATATCTGAGGGTAGAAACACTTTCATATCTGTGTGTGGAAGGGCAGGCAAGAGGCCAGGATTCGGAGGAGAGAAACTCATGCGTGGACATTGTAACTTAGAGCGAACATCAAATGAGCTCCTGTGAGAAGCCTGCAGGCCGGGAATTGTTGAAGCGTCAGGATGAAGCCCAATCATTCCCACCGTGGAAGAAGTGTCTGCCTCAGGCACGTCTCAGCGACACCCTGGATCCTTCAATCCTATACCCTGCTAGCCTCTGTGTGTTGAAGTCTCAGGAAAGGGCAATATCAGGCCCTGGGGAAAGAGTTGTGTGGAGATAGCCACTTTCGGCCACCAACGTGGTTCCTCAAAGGGGGAAGGCTTCTAGGAAGTAGGTGTTGCCGTGTCAGGACAATGCCATCTCCGCCCATCGTCGAAAGATGACTGAGGAGGAAGGCACGTTCCAGGAACATCTGGATTCCAGAAGAGAAAGCGATTTCTAGTGTAGGTATGAAAAGACAGGCAAGGGGCCAGTCCCTGTCTGGGAGATCCAAGTCCGTGGAGAGTACAACTTCCGAGCCACAACAAGTTTCTCCCCAAAGGAAACTTTCTAGCCCTGGGGTGGGCAAGCTTCGGCGGGCTTCCATATCCTTGCCTCTGAGAATCAGGCCTGTGGAGAAGGTCACTTCCCGGGAGCATCTACTTTCTGGAGATCCAAAGTGTGGGCACGGAGGAGGAAGGCGGGACTAAGGGGCGTGTCGCTGTCAGGGAGAAAGCAGTCGTTGGAGACGGCCACTTTCGTGAGCAACTCGTTCCCTCAAGCCAGAAGCATCCTGGCCTCTATTGATGAGAAGTAGCAGGATAATTCCTCAACCTCCGCTCTGCGAAAATAGACTGTGGGCAATGCCACTTCCCACTAACACCGTGTCTCCAGAAGAGAATTGCCATGTCCAATCCAAAAGCGGGGAGGCCTAGGAGAGGGCCCACGGCCTCACGCTCTGAAACGGGGCTGGGGACCTGCACCATTCAGGGAACCACAAGGCTCTCCAACGAGAAGCCTTCTAGCACGCATGGGTTGAGGCCTCCTAAACATGCCCCATTCTTCCCTCTGTGAAACGAGCCTCTGGGCATTGCAACTGTCCCGTAAGTGGAAGTCCTCTCCTGCCAGAATCTTTGGAGCACGTTTGTCTAGAGGCACGGGCAAAGTGCCATGCCCTTCGCTCAGATCATGGGGCCTGCGAATAAAGCACGTTTCCGTGAAGAACACGACACTTCCAAACAAACGCCTCGGAGCAGATCCGTGTGTTTTCACATGAGGAAATGCCGTATCCTCCGTTGGGCGAAGGAATGCTGGGGAGGAGGCCATTTCGGCAACATCGTAGTTTTTCGCGCCATAGAAATCCAAGCCTCGCTGTGTGCCACGATCACGAGAGGGCCATCGCATTTCCCGGGAGATACGAGACGATGGAGGATCCGGTGTGCACTCACATCTTGTTTTCCCAAGAGAAAAGCCATTTCTCATAGTTGTGTGGAAGTATAGGGAAGGGGGCTTGTCCTTAGGATGAGAAACAAGACCGTGGAGAGTGCACCTTTCAGAGCACCCCAAGCATCTCTTTTGAGAAGCCTGGTTGCCCCAGTGCCTTGTCGCATCCGAAAAGTGCCTGACCTTCCCTCATTGAAAACACTCTCTTTGGAATAGAGCGTTCAAGTCCCCTCTTGCTTCCTGAAGATACAAAGCTTTTCCAAGGCAGGTGTTTGATCGGGAGGAAACATCCCTACACGGATCTCTGGAAAACAAGACGTGGGAATGGTCATCGTCACGGCCCTCTGAATGCCGGAAGATAGATCCATCTTCATTCCTGTGTGCGGAAGCATAGGCAAGGGCCTAGGACCCTATCTTGAGAAACAAGTCTCTGGAGACGACAATGTTCAGCACACCGCAGGTGTCCTGCCGGAGATGTGTTCTAGCATGGGTGTGTGAAAGCATCGGGAGAGTTCCATCTCCTTCCGTCTGCGAGGCAAGGCTGCGGAGAAGGCCACTTGGCGATAACATGTGGTTTCCAGATTTCCAAACGAGTTCCAGGAGAGGTGCGGTACGATAGGCCAGGTAACATGTCCCCCAGGGTTCCAGTAACAGTTCTGGGGAAGCACAGGTCCCAGGAAACCCAAGTTCCTTCCGAGGAGATGCTTTCTAATACATAGGTCCTGAAGTCTCTGTACATTGCCTACCCTTGCTTGTGGGAGGCAAGTTGGGTGGAATGCGAATTCCACTACCACCTTGTTTCCACAAGAGGGAAATCGATTCATTCCAATATATGCGCTGGAGCCTAGGGGACAGGGGCGATGCCCTGACGCTTTGAGGGAAGAGTGTGGAACAGGCATCGTTGAGGAAACCACAAGTTTCTCAAGCGAGGAGCCTTCTAGCATTGCCGGGGTGAAACGACCGAAACATGCACGACCCTTCCCTCAGTGAATAGGCTCTAGGGAATGCCAATTTCCCCTCAGAGGAAGATTGTCCCGGTGCGAAGCTCTCTAGCGTGTTGGTCTGGAGGCCAGCGGAGAGGGCCACATATACTTCGCTAAAGAAAGCTCTCTGTGAAGAAAGACAGGGTCAGTGAGGGAAGCACACGTCCCACCAAACCCACTGAAACACACGGAGACGTTTTAGCCTCAGGAAAGGCCTTATCCTTGCCTTGGAGAGAATGCATTTGGGAGTACCTGTGCTGCCCCGGCGTTGGTTTGCAAAGGAGCACTTTCCTACCTTATATGTGTGGGAGTGGGCAATGTCCATACACTTGGAGACAAGTCTGTGAAGCAAGCACCGTTCGGGGAACCACGAGGGCCTCGAGCGAGAAGCATTCCGGCCTCCATGTTCTTAAACTCCCGAAACCCGGGCTCTCTTGGCGTCTCTGAATAAATCTCTGGGGAATGCAACGTTCCCTCAGAGGAAGCATGTCCCAGCGAGACATTTTGTGGCACGTTTCTCTAGAGGTACGGGGATGTCTGGTCGCATTCAGGAGGTGCGGTGTCCTCGGCCGGGAGAAACAATTCTGTGGAGAAGGCGACTTCGGCCACAATGTGCTTTTCCAAGAAAGAAGCTTGCTTCGGCGAAAAGCATGGAAGTATCACTGTAATGCCACCTTCTTCGCTCTGAGCAGCAGGACGGTAGGCAACCCTACTTTCCAAGCACATCTGGGTTCCAGAATGAAAAAGCCATCTCTAAGAGACGTTTCCAAGGACAGAGAAGGCGGGTCGTACTGTCCTTCAGAAACAAATGTGTGGAGAATGCCCCTTTCAGAGGACCACCATTTCACCTGCGAGAAGCCTTCTACAATGTATGTTTGGAGGCATCAGGAGGGTGTCGTGTCCATCCCTCAGTGAAAACACAGTGTCGAGAACCATGTTCCAGGAACGTCTTGCTTACAGCAGGTAGCAGTTTTCTCCAGGACCTTGTGTAATGCGGAGGACTCGGCCCTAATGGGATCTCTGAGAAACAAGGCTGCGGAGACTGGAAACTTTCCCTGCCAACTGGATATCCGAAGACGGAATCCATTTCACGTCGATGTGCGGAAGTAGACGCCAGGGGCCTTGACCTGATGCCCAGAAAGGCGTCTGTGCGTAATACAACGTGGAGCGAACAACCGGAATCTTCCCGTGTAGAGTCCTGTAGCATGGACGTGTACAAGCATCTGGAGCGGGCCCTCTCGTTCCCTCGGAGATACGAGCCCGTGGCGAATGCCACGTCGAGGTCACGTCGTTTCTCCAGAGTTCTCTGCCATTTCCAGTATCGGCCTTGAAGGATAGGCAAAGGGAAATGTCCCCGTATCGGAGTCCCCAGGATGTGGAGAAAGCAGCTGCCAGGAAATCCAAGTGCCCCCGAACGAGACGCCTTCTCACACACAGGTATGGACGCCTTGGAATGTGCGATATACTTCCTTCGGAGAAGGCGACCTTCCATGAATATCGTGTTTTCAGGAGAGAAAGCTGATGTCCAGGACGTGTGTGCAAGTCTTGGGAAGGGGCAAGGTCCTTAGGGCGAGCATAGAATCTGTGGAGCAAGCCCCTTTCGGATAACCACAAGTTTCTCAAGTGTGAATCATTCTGGCTTGCATGTGTGGAGGCCATCGAAAGACGCCCTCTCCCTCTGTCTGTGGAGCAGTCTCTGGAGAATTCCACTGTCCCGTCAGAGGAAGTTGGTTCCCGTGAGGAGCATTCTACCATCTTTCGCGAGAGGCGCGCGGAAAGTGCCTTAGACGTCGCGGAACGCAAGCCTGGGAATAAAGCAAGATCCACCGTGCAACACGACCCTTCCAACGAAACCATTCTAACGGATGGAGGGGTTCTAACACTAGGGTAGTGCCGTGTCCTTGGCTTGGAGAAAGTCTTCTGTGGAGGATGCAGTGCAGCGACACTGTGGCTGTTCCACCGAGAAGCTTCCGAGCCTCTCTGTGTGGAGGCATCCCTAGAGTGCCCCAGTCTTCCGTTTGAGGAAAAAGAGTGTGAAGAAAAGCGCGGCCCGCTAACATCTTGATGCCAGAAGAGAAAGCGATTTCTCCGCGAGGTGTAGAAATAGAGGACGGGTGGTTTGTCCTTAGCCATGGAATCCAGATGGCAGTGACTGCAATTTTCAGAGCCGCACAATTGTCCCGGCATGAAGCCTAGCGGCACGTCTGTGGGGCAGCATCAGGATGGTGCCCTGTAGTTCCGCTGTTGGTAACAGTCTGCTTAGAAGAGGACGTTGAAGGAAACACTTGCTTTTTGAAGACACAAGCCTTTTCCATTCTGCGAGTGTAGCCTCGAGGAAACTGCCCAAAAACAAATTCATCAACCAGAGCCTGTGGACCATGGAACTCTAACCTGCCAGCTGGATATCTGAGGGTAGAAACACTTTCATATCTGTGTGTGGAAGGGCAGGCAAGAGGCCAGGATTCGGAGGAGAGAAACTCATGCGTGGACATTGTAACTTAGAGCGAACATCAAATGAGCTCCTGTGAGAAGCCTGCAGGCCGGGAGGTGTTGAAGCGTCAGGATGAAGCCCAATCATTCCCACCGTGGAAGAAGTGTCTGCCTCAGGCACGTCTCAGCGACACCCTGGATCCTTCAATCCTATACCCTGCTAGCCTCTGTGTGTTGAAGTCTCAGGAAAGGGCAATATCAGGCCCTGGGGAAAGAGTTGTGTGGAGATAGCCACTTTCGGCCACCAACGTGGTTCCTCAAAGGGGGAAGGCTTCTAGGAAGTAGGTGTTGCCGTGTCAGGACAATGCCATCTCCGCCCATCGTCGAAAGATGACTGAGGAGGAAGGCACGTTCCAGGAACATCTGGATTCCAGAAGAGAAAGCGATTTCTAGTGTAGGTATGAAAAGACAGGCAAGGGGCCAGTCCCTGTCTGGGAGATCCAAGTCCGTGGAGAGTACAACTTCCGAGCCACAACAAGTTTCTCCCCAAAGGAAACTTTCTAGCCCTGGGGTGGGCAAGCTTCGGCGGGCTTCCATATCCTTGCCTCTGAGAATCAGGCCTGTGGAGAAGGTCACTTCCCGGGAGCATCTACTTTCTGGAGATCCAAAGTGTGGGCACGGAGGAGGAAGGCGGGACTAAGGGGCGTGTCGCTGTCAGGGAGAAAGCAGTCGTTGGAGACGGCCACTTTCGTGAGCAACTCGTTCCCTCAAGCCAGAAGCATCCTGGCCTCTATTGATGAGAAGTAGCAGGATAATTCCTCAACCTCCGCTCTGCGAAAATAGACTGTGGGCAATGCCACTTCCCACTAACACCGTGTCTCCAGAAGAGAATTGCCATGTCCAATCCAAAAGCGGGGAGGCCTAGGAGAGGGCCCACGGCCTCACGCTCTGAAACGGGGCTGGGGACCTGCACCATTCAGGGAACCACAAGGCTCTCCAACGAGAAGCCTTCTAGCACGCATGGGTTGAGGCCTCCTAAACATGCCCCATTCTTCCCTCTGTGAAACGAGCCTCTGGGCATTGCAACTGTCCCGTAAGTGGAAGTCCTCTCCTGCCAGAATCTTTGGAGCACGTTTGTCTAGAGGCACGGGCAAAGTGCCATGCCCTTCGGTCAGATCATGGGGCCTGCGAATAAAGCACGTTTCCGTGAAGAACACGACACTTCCAAACAAACGCCTCGGAGCAGATCCGTGTGTTTTCACATGAGGAAATGCCGTACCCTCCGTTGGGCGAAGGAATGCTGGGGAGGAGGCCATTTCGGCAACATCGTAGTTTTTCGCGCCATAGAAATCCAAGCCTCGCTGTGTGCCACGATCACGAGAGGGCCATCGCATTTCCCGGGAGATACGAGACGATGGAGGATCCGGTGTGCACTCACATCTTGTTTTCCCAAGACAAAAGCCATTTCTCATAGTTGTGTGGAAGTATAGGGAAGGGGGCTTGTCCTTAGGATGAGAAACAAGACCGTGGAGAGTGCACCTTTCAGAGCACCCCAAGCATCTCTTTTGAGAAGCCTGGTTGCCCCAGTGCCTTGTCGCATCCGAAAAGTGCCTGACCTTCCCTCATTGAAAACACTCTCTTTGGAATAGAGCGTTCAAGTCCCCTCTTGCTTCCTGAAGATACAAAGCTTTTCCAAGGCAGGTGTTTGATCAGGAGGAAACATCCCTACACGGATCTCTGGAAAACAAGACGTGGGAATGGTCATCGTCACGGCCCTCTGAATGCCGGAAGATAGATCCATCTTCATTCCTGTGTGCGGAAGCATAGGCAAGGGCCTAGGACCCTATCTTGAGAAACAAGTCTCTGGAGACGACAATGTTCAGCACACCGCAGGTGTCCTGCGGGGAGGTGTTCTAGCATGGGTGTGTGCAAGCATCGGGAGAGTTCCATCTCCTTCCGTCTGCGAGGCAAGGCTGCGGAGAAGGCCACTTGGCGATATCATGTGGTTTCCAGATTTCCAAACGAGTTCCAGGAGAGGTGCGGAACGATAGGCCAGGTAACATGTCCCCCAGGGTTCCAGTAACAGTTCTGGGGAAGCACAGGTCCCAGGAAACCCAAGTTCCTTCCGAGGAGATGCTTTCTAATACATAGGTCCAGAAGTCTCTGTACATTGCCTACCCTTGCTTGTGGGAGGCAAGTTGGGTGGAATGCGAATTCCACTACCACCTTGTTTCCACAAGAGGGAAATCGATTCATTCCAATATATGCGCTGGAGCCTAGGGGACAGGGGCGATGCCCTGACGCTTTGAGGGAAGAGTGTGGAACAGGCATCGTTGAGGAAACCACAAGTTTCTCAAGCGAGGAGCCTTCTAGCATTGCCGGGGTGAAACGACCGAAACATGCACGACCCTTCCCTCAGTGAATAGGCTCTAGGGAATGCCAATTTCCCCTCAGAGGAAGATTGTCCCGGTGCGAAGCTCTCTAGCGTGTTGGTCTGGAGGCCAGCGGAGAGGGGCACATATACTTCGCTAAAGAAAGCTATCTGTGAAGAAAGACAGGGTCAGTGAGGGAAGCACACGTCCCACCAAACCCACTGAAACACACGGAGACGTTTTAGCCTCAGGAAAGGCCTTATCCTTGCCTTGGAGAGAATGCATTTGGGAGTACCTGTGCTGCCCCGGCGTTGGTTTGCAAAGGAGCACTTTCCTACCTTATATGTGTGGGAGTGGGCAATGTCCTTACACTTGGAGACAAGTCTGTGAAGCAAGCACCGTTCGGGGAACCACGAGGGCCTCGAGCGAGAAGCATTCCGGCCTCCATGTTCTTAAACTCCCGAAACCCGGGCTCTCTTGGCGTCTCTGAATAAATCTCTGGGGAATGCAACGTTCCCTCAGAGGAAGCATGTCCCAGCGAGACATTTTGTGGCACGTTTCTCTAGAGGTACGGGGATGTGTGGTCGCATTCAGGAGGTGCGGTGTCCTCGGCCGGGAGAAACAATTCTGTGGAGAAGGCGACTTCGGCCACAATGTGCTTTTCCAAGAAAGAAGCTTGCTTCGGCGAAAAGCATGGAAGTATCACTGTAATGCCACCTTCTTCACTCTGAGCAGCAGGACGGTAGGCAACCCTACTTTCCAAGCACATCTGGGTTCCAGAATGAAAAAGCCATCTCTAAGAGACGTTTCCAAGGACAGAGAAGGCGGGTCGTACTGTCCTTCAGAAACAAATGTGTGGAGAATGCCCCTTTCAGAGGACCACCATTTCACCTGCGAGAAGCCTTCTACAATGTATGTTTGGAGGCATCAGGAGGGTGTCGTGTCCATCCCTCAGTGAAAACACAGTGTCGAGAACCATGTTCCAGGAACGTCTTGCTTACAGCAGGTAGCAGTTTTCTCCAGGCCCTTGTGTAATGCGGAGGACTCGGCCCTAATGGGATCTCGGAGAAACAAGGCTGCGGAGACTGGAAACTTTCCCTGCCAACTGGATATCCGAAGACGGAATCCATTTCACGTCGATGTGCGGAAGTAGACGCCAGGGGCCTTGACCTGATGCCCAGAAAGGCGTCTGTGCGTAATACAACGTGGAGCGAACAACCGGAATCTTCCCGTGTAGAGTCCTGTAGCATGGACGTGTACAAGCATCTGGAGCGGGCCCTCTCGTTCCCTCGGAGATACGAGCCCGTGGCGAATGCCACGTCGAGGTCACGTCGTTTCTCCAGAGTTCTCTGCCATTTCCAGTATCGGCCTTGAAGGATAGGCAAAGGGAAATGTCCCCGTATCGGAGTCCCCAGGACGTGGAGAAAGCAGCTGCCAGGAAACCCAAGTGCCCCCGAACGAGACGCCTTCTCACACACAGGTATGGACGCCTTGGAATGTGCGATATACTTCCTTTGGAGAAGGCGACCTTCCATGAATATCGTGTTTTCAGGAGAGAAAGCTGATGTCCAGGACGTGTGTGCAAGTCTTGGGAAGGGGCAAGGTCCTTAGGGCGAGCATAGAATCTGTGGAGCAAGCCCCTTTCGGATAACCACAAGTTTCTCAAGTGTGAATCATTCTGGCTTGCATGTGTGGAGGCCATCGAAAGACGCCCTCTCCCTCTGTCTGTGGAGCAGTCTCTGGAGAATTCCACTGTCCCGTCAGAGGAAGTTGGTTCCCGTGAGGAGCATTCTACCATCTTTCGCGAGAGGCGCGCGGAAAGTGCCTTAGACGTCGCGGAACGCAAGCCTGGGAATAAAGCAAGATCCACCGTGCAACACGACCCTTCCAACGAAACCATTCTAACGGATGGAGGGGTTCTAACACTAGGGTAGTGCCGTGTCCTTGGCTTGGAGAAAGTCTTCTGTGGAGGATGCAGTGCAGCGACACTGTGGCTGTTCCACCGAGAAGCTTCCGAGCCTCTCTGTGTGGAGGCATCCCTAGAGTGCCCCAGTCTTCCGTTTGAGGAAAAAGAGTGTGAAGAAAAGCGCGGCCCGCTAACATCTTGATGCCAGAAGAGAAAGCGATTTCTCCGCGAGGTGTAGAAATAGAGGACGGGTGGTTTGTCCTTAGCCATGGAATCCAGATGGCAGTGACTGCAATTTTCAGAGCCGCACAATTGTCCCGGCATGAAGCCTAGCGGCACGTCTGTGGGGCAGCATCAGGATGGTGCCCTGTAGTTCCGCTGTTGGTAACAGTCTGCTTAGAAGAGGACGTTGAAGGAAACACTTGCTTTTTGAAGACACAAGCCTTTTCCATTCTGCGAGTGTAGCCTCGAGGAAACTGCCCAAAAACAAATTCATCAACCAGAGCCTGTGGACCATGGAACTCTAACCTGCCAGCTGGATATCTGAGGGTAGAAACACTTTCATATCTGTGTGTGGAAGGGCAGGCAAGAGGCCAGGATTCGGAGGAGAGAAACTCATGCGTGGACATTGTAACTTAGAGCGAACATCAAATGAGCTCCTGTGAGAAGCCTGCAGGCCGGGAGGTGTTGAAGCGTCAGGATGAAGCCCAATCATTCCCACCGTGGAAGAAGTGTCTGCCTCAGGCACGTCTCAGCGACACCCTGGATCCTTCAATCCTATACCCTGCTAGCCTCTGTGTGTTGAAGTCTCAGGAAAGGGCAATATCAGGCCCTGGGGAAAGAGTTGTGTGGAGATACCCACTTTCGGCCACCAACGTGGTTCCTCAAAGGGGGAAGGCTTCTAGGAAGTAGGTGTTGCCGTGTCAGGACAATGCCATCTCCGCCCATCGTCGAAAGATGACTGAGGAGGAAGGCACGTTCCAGGAACATCTGGATTCCAGAAGAGAAAGCGATTTCTAGTGTAGGTATGAAAAGACAGGCAAGGGGCCAGTCCCTGTCTGGGAGATCCAAGTCCGTGGAGAGTACAACTTCCGAGCCACAACAAGTTTCTCCCCAAAGGAAACTTTCTAGCCCTGGGGTGGGCAAGCTTCGGCGGGCTTCCATATCCTTGCCTCTGAGAATCAGGCCTGTGGAGAAGGTCACTTCCCGGGAGCATCTACTTTCTGGAGATCCAAAGTGTGGGCACGGAGGAGGAAGGCGGGACTAAGGGGCGTGTCGCTGTCAGGGAGAAAGCAGTCGTTGGAGACGGCCACTTTCGTGAGCAACTCGTTCCCTCAAGCCAGAAGCATCCTGGCCTCTATTGATGAGAAGTAGCAGGATAATTCCTCAACCTCCGCTCTGCGAAAATAGACTGTGGGCAATGCCACTTCCCACTAACACCGTGTCTCCAGAAGAGAATTGCCATGTCCAATCCAAAAGCGGGGAGGCCTAGGAGAGGGCCCACGGCCTCACGCTCTGAAACGGGGCTGGGGACCTGCACCATTCAGGGAACCACAAGGCTCTCCAACGAGAAGCCTTCTAGCACGCATGGGTTGAGGCCTCCTAAACATGCCCCATTCTTCCCTCTGTGAAACGAGCCTCTGGGCATTGCAACTGTCCCGTAAGTGGAAGTCCTCTCCTGCCAGAATCTTTGGAGCACGTTTGTCTAGAGGCACGGGCAAAGTGCCATGCCCTTCGCTCAGATCATGGGGCCTGCGAATAAAGCACGTTTCCGTGAAGAACACGACACTTCCAAACAAACGCCTCGGAGCAGATCCGTGTGTTTTCACATGAGGAAATGCCGTATCCTCCGTTGGGCGAAGGAATGCTGGGGAGGAGGCCATTTCGGCAACATCGTAGTTTTTCGCGCCATAGAAATCCAAGCCTCGCTGTGTGCCACGATCACGAGAGGGCCATCGCATTTCCCGGGAGATACGAGACGATGGAGGATCCGGTGTGCACTCACATCTTGTTTTCCCAAGAGAAAAGCCATTTCTCATAGTTGTGTGGAAGTATAGGGAAGGGGGCTTGTCCTTAGGATGAGAAACAAGACCGTGGAGAGTGCACCTTTCAGAGCACCCCAAGCATCTCTTTTGAGAAGCCTGGTTGCCCCAGTGCCTTGTCGCATCCGAAAAGTGCCTGACCTTCCCTCATTGAAAACACTCTCTTTGGAATAGAGCGTTCAAGTCCCCTCTTGCTTCCTGAAGATACAAAGCTTTTCCAAGGCAGGTGTTTGATCAGGAGGAAACATCCCTACACGGATCTCTGGAAAACAAGACGTGGGAATGGTCATCGTCACGGCCCTCTGAATGCCGGAAGATAGATCCATCTTCATTCCTGTGTGCGGAAGCATAGGCAAGGGCCTAGGACCCTATCTTGAGAAACAAGTCTCTGGAGACGACAATGTTCAGCACACCGCAGGTGTCCTGCGGGGAGGTGTTCTAGCATGGGTGTGTGCAAGCATCGGGAGAGTTCCATCTCCTTCCGTCTGCGAGGCAAGGCTGCGGAGAAGGCCACTTGGCGATAACATGTGGTTTCCAGATTTCCAAACGAGTTCCAGGAGAGGTGCGGTACGATAGGCCAGGTAACATGTCCCCCAGGGTTCCAGTAACAGTTCTGGGGAAGCACAGGTCCCAGGAAACCCAAGTTCCTTCCGAGGAGATGCTTTCTAATACATAGGTCCAGAAGTCTCTGTACATTGCCTACCCTTGCTTGTGGGAGGCAAGTTGGGTGGAATGCGAATTCCACTACCATCTTGTTTCCACAAGAGGGAAATCGATTCATTCCAATATATGCGCTGGAGCCTAGGGGACAGGGGCGATGCCCTGACGCTTTGAGGGAAGAGTGGGGAACAGGCATCGTTGAGGAAACCACAAGTTTCTCAAGCGAGGAGCCTTCTAGCATTGCCGGGGTGAAACGACCGAAACATGCACGACCCTTCCCTCAGTGAATAGGCTCTAGGGAATGCCAATTTCCCCTCAGAGGAAGATTGTCCCGGTGCGAAGCTCTCTAGCGTGTTGGTCTGGAGGCCAGCGGAGAGGGCCACATATACTTCGCTAAAGAAAGCTCTCTGTGAAGAAAGACAGGGTCAGTGAGGGAAGCACACGTCCCACCAAACCCACTGAAACACACGGAGACGTTTTAGCCTCAGGAAAAGCCTTATCCTTGCCTTGGAGAGAATGCATTTGGGAGTACCTGTGCTGCCCCGGCGTTGGTTTGCAAAGGAGCACTTTCCTACCTTATATGTGTGGGAGTGGGCAATGTCCTTACACTTGGAGACAAGTCTGTGAAGCAAGCACCGTTCGGGGAACCACGAGGGCCTCGAGCGAGAAGCATTCCGGCCTCCATGTTCTTAAACTCCCGAAACCCGGGCTCTCTTGGCGTCTCTGAATAAATCTCTGGGGAATGCAACGTTCCCTCAGAGGAAGCATGTCCCAGCGAGACATTTTGTGGCACGTTTCTCTAGAGGTACGGGGATGTGTGGTCGCATTCAGGAGGTGCGGTGTCCTCGGCCGGGAGAAACAATTCTGTGGAGAAGGCGACTTCGGCCACAATGTGCTTTTCCAACAAAGAAGCTTGCTTCGGCGAAAAGCATGGAAGTATCACTGTAATGCCACCTTCTTCGCTCTGAGCAGCAGGACGGTAGGCAACCCTACTTTCCAAGCACATCTGGTTTCCAGAATGAAAAAGCCATCTCTAAGAGACGTTTCCAAGGACAGAGAAGGCGGGTCGTACTGTCCTTCAGAAACAAATGTGTGGAGAATGCCCCTTTCAGAGGACCACCATTTCACCTGCGAGAAGCCTTCTACAATGTATGTTTGGAGGCATCAGGAGGGTGTCGTGTCCATCCCTCAGTGAAAACACAGTGTCGAGAACCATGTTCCAGGAACGTCTTGCTTACAGCAGGTAGCAGTTTTCTCCAGGACCTTGTGTAATGCGGAGGACTCGGCCCTAATGGGATCTCGGAGAAACAAGGCTGCGGAGACTGGAAACTTTCCCTGCCAACTGGATATCCGAAGACGGAATCCATTTCACGTCGATGTGCGGAAGTAGACGCCAGGGGCCTTGACCTGATGCCCAGAAAGGCGTCTGTGCGTAATACAACGTGGAGCGAACAACCGGAATCTTCCCGTGTAGAGTCCTGTAGCATGGACGTGTACAAGCATCTGGAGCGGGCCCTCTCGTTCCCTCGGAGATACGAGCCCGTGGCGAATGCCACGTCGAGGTCACGTCGTTTCTCCAGAGTTCTCTGCCATTTCCAGTATCGGCCTTGAAGGATAGGCAAAGGGAAATGTCCCCGTATCGGAGTCCCCAGGACGTGGAGAAAGCAGCTGCCAGGAAACCCAAGTGCCCCCGAACGAGACGCCTTCTCACACACAGGTATGGACGCCTTGGAATGTGCGATATACTTCCTTCGGAGAAGGCGACCTTCCATGAATATCGTGTTTTCAGGAGAGAAAGCTGATGTCCAGGACGTGTGTGCAAGTCTTGGGAAGGGGCAAGGTCCTTAGGGCGAGCATAGAATCTGTGGAGCAAGCCCCTTTCGGATAACCACAAGTTTCTCAAGTGTGAATCATTCTGGCTTGCATGTGTGGAGGCCATCGAAAGACGCCCTCTCCCTCTGTCTGTGGAGCAGTCTCTGGAGAATTCCACTGTCCCGTCAGAGGAAGTTGGTTCCCGTGAGGAGCATTCTACCATCATTCGCGAGAGGCGCGCGGAAAGTGCCTTAGACGTCGCGGAACGCAAGCCTGGGAATAAAGCAAGATCCACCGTGCCACACGACCCTTCCAACGAAACCATTCTAACGGATGGAGGGGTTCTAACACTAGGGTAGTGCCGTGTCCTTGGCTTGGAGAAAGTCTTCTGTGGAGGATGCAGTGCAGCGACACTGTGGCTGTTCCACCGAGAAGCTTCCGAGCCTCTCTGTGTGGAGGCATCCCTAGAGTGCCCCAGTCTTCCGTTTGAGGAAAAAGAGTGTGAAGAAAAGCGCGGCCCGCTAACATCTTGATGCCAGAAGAGAAAGCGATTTCTCCGCGAGGTGTAGAAATAGAGGACGGGTGGTTTGTCCTTAGCCATGGAATCCAGATGGCAGTGACTGCAATTTTCAGAGCCGCACAATTGTCCCGGCATGAAGCCTAGCGGCACGTCTGTGGGGCAGCATCAGGATGGTGCCCTGTAGTTCCGCTGTTGGTAACAGTCTGCTTAGAAGAGGACGTTGAAGGAAACACTTGCTTTTTGAAGACACAAGCCTTTTCCATTCTGCGAGTGTAGCCTCGAGGAAACTGCCCAAAAACAAATTCATCAACCAGAGCCTGTGGACCATGGAACTCTAACCTGCTAGCTGGATATCTGAGGGTAGAAACACTTTCATATCTGTGTGTGGAAGGGCAGGCAAGAGGCCAGGATTCGGAGGAGAGAAACTCATGCGTGGACATTGTAACTTAGAGCGAACATCAAATGAGCTCCTGTGAGAAGCCTGCAGGCCGGGAGGTGTTGAAGCGTCAGGATGAAGCCCAATCATTCCCACCGTGGAAGAAGTGTCTGCCTCAGGCACGTCTCAGCGACACCCTGGATCCTTCAATCCTATACCCTGCTAGCCTCTGTGTGTTGAAGTCTCAGGAAAGGGCAATATCAGGCCCTGGGGAAAGAGTTGTGTGGAGATAGCCACTTTCGGCCACCAACGTGGTTCCTCAAAGGGGGAAGGCTTCTAGGAAGTAGGTGTTGCCGTGTCAGGACAATGCCATCTCCGCCCATCGTCGAAAGATGACTGAGGAGGAAGGCACGTTCCAGGAACATCTGGATTCCAGAAGAGAAAGCGATTTCTAGTGTAGGTATGAAAAGACAGGCAAGGGGCCAGTCCCTGTCTGGGAGATCCAAGTCCGTGGAGAGTACAACTTCCGAGCCACAACAAGTTTCTCCCCAAAGGAAACTTTCTAGCCCTGGGGTGGGCAAGCTTCGGCGGGCTTCCATATCCTTGCCTCTGAGAATCAGGCCTGTGGAGAAGGTCACTTCCCGGGAGCATCTACTTTCTGGAGATCCAAAGTGTGGGCACGGAGGAGGAAGGCGGGACTAAGGGGCGTGTCGCTGTCAGGGAGAAAGCAGTCGTTGGAGACGGCCACTTTCGTGAGCAACTCGTTCCCTCAAGCCAGAAGCATCCTGGCCTCTATTGATGAGAAGTAGCAGGATAATTCCTCAACCTCCGCTCTGCGAAAATAGACTGTGGGCAATGCCACTTCCCACTAACACCGTGTCTCCAGAAGAGAATTGCCATGTCCAATCCAAAAGCGGGGAGGCCTAGGAGAGGGCCCACGGGCTCACGCTCTGAAACGGGGCTGGGGACCTGCACCATTCAGGGAACCACAAGGCTCTCCAACGAGAAGCCTTCTAGCACGCATGGGTTGAGGCCTCCTAAACATGCCCCATTCTTCCCTCTGTGAAACGAGCCTCTGGGCATTGCAACTGTCCCGTAAGTGGAAGTCCTCTCCTGCCAGAATCTTTGGAGCACGTTTGTCTAGAGGCACGGGCAAAGTGCCATGCCCTTCGCTCAGATCATGGGGCCTGCGAATAAAGCACGTTTCCGTGAAGAACACGACACTTCCAAACAAACGCCTCGGAGCAGATCCGTGTGTTTTCACATGAGGAAATGCCGTATCCTCCGTTGGGCGAAGGAATGCTGGGGAGGAGGCCATTTCGGCAACATCGTAGTTTTTCGCGCCATAGAAATCCAAGCCTCGCTGTGTGCCACGATCACGAGAGGGCCATCGCATTTCCCGGGAGATACGAGACGATGGAGGATCCGGTGTGCACTCACATCTTGTTTTCCCAAGAGAAAAGCCATTTCTCATAGTTGTGTGGAAGTATAGGGAAGGGGGCTTGTCCTTAGGATGAGAAACAAGACCGTGGAGAGTGCACCTTTCAGAGCACCCCAAGCATCTCTTTTGAGAAGCCTGGTTGCCCCAGTGCCTTGTCGCATCCGAAAAGTGCCTGACCTTCCCTCATTGAAAACACTCTCTTTGGAATAGAGCGTTCAAGTCCCCTCTTGCTTCCTGAAGATACAAAGCTTTTCCAAGGCAGGTGTTTGATCAGGAGGAAACATCCCTACACGGATCTCTGGAAAACAAGACGTGGGAATGGTCATCGTCACGGCCCTCTGAATGCCGGAAGATAGATCCATCTTCATTCCTGTGTGCGGAAGCATAGGCAAGGGCCTAGGACCCTATCTTGAGAAACAAGTCTCTGGAGACGACAATGTTCAGCACACCGCAGGTGTCCTGCGGGGAGGTGTTCTAGCATGGGTGTGTGCAAGCATCGGGAGAGTTCCATCTCCTTCCGTCTGCGAGGCAAGGCTGCGGAGAAGGCCACTTGGCGATAACATGTGGTTTCCAGATTTCCAAACGAGTTCCAGGAGAGGTGCGGTACGATAGGCCAGGTAACATGTCCCCCAGGGTTCCAGTAACAGTTCTGGGGAAGCACAGGTCCCAGGAAACCCAAGTTCCTTCCGAGGAGATGCTTTCTAATACATAGGTCCAGAAGTCTCTGTACATTGCCTACACTTGCTTGTGGGAGGCAAGTTGGGTGGAATGCGAATTCCACTACCATCTTGTTTCCACAAGAGGGAAATCGATTCATTCCAATATATGCGCTGGAGCCTAGGGGACAGGGGCGATGCCCTGACGCTTTGAGGGAAGAGTGGGGAACAGGCATCGTTGAGGAAACCACAAGTTTCTCAAGCGAGGAGCCTTCTAGCATTGCCGGGGTGAAACGACCGAAACATGCACGACCCTTCCCTCAGTGAATAGGCTCTAGGGAATGCCAATTTCCCCTCAGAGGAAGATTGTCCCGGTGCGAAGCTCTCTAGCGTGTTGGTCTGGAGGCCAGCGGAGAGGGCCACATATACTTCGCTAAAGAAAGCTCTCTGTGAAGAAAGACAGGGTCAGTGAGGGAAGCACACGTCCCACCAAACCCACTGAAACACACGGAGACGTTTTAGCCTCAGGAAAAGCCTTATCCTTGCCTTGGAGAGAATGCATTTGGGAGTACCTGTGCTGCCCCGGCGTTGGTTTGCAAAGGAGCACTTTCCTACCTTATATGTGTGGGAGTGGGCAATGTCCTTACACTTGGAGACAAGTCTGTGAAGCAAGCACCGTTCGGGGAACCACGAGGGCCTCGAGCGAGAAGCATTCCGGCCTCCATGTTCTTAAACTCCCGAAACCCGGGCTCTCTTGGCGTCTCTGAATAAATCTCTGAGGAATGCAACGTTCCCTCAGAGGAAGCATGTCCCAGCGAGACATTTTGTGGCACGTTTCTCTAGAGGTACGGGGATGTGTGGTCGCATTCAGGAGGTGCGGTGTCCTCGGCCGGGAGAAACAATTCTGTGGAGAAGGCGACTTCGGCCACAATGTGCTTTTCCAACAAAGAAGCTTGCTTCGGCGAAAAGCATGGAAGTATCACTGTAATGCCACCTTCTTCGCTCTGAGCAGCAGGACGGTAGGCAACCCTACTTTCCAAGCACATCTGGTTTCCAGAATGAAAAAGCCATCTCTAAGAGACGTTTCCAAGGACAGAGAAGGCGGGTCGTACTGTCCTTCAGAAACAAATGTGTGGAGAATGCCCCTTTCAGAGGACCACCATTTCACCTGCGAGAAGCCTTCTACAATGTATGTTTGGAGGCATCAGGAGGGTGTCGTGTCCATCCCTCAGTGAAAACACAGTGTCGAGAACCATGTTCCAGGAACGTCTTGCTTACAGCAGGTAGCAGTTTTCTCCAGGACCTTGTGTAATGCGGAGGACTCGGCCCTAATGGGATCTCGGAGAAACAAGGCTGCGGAGACTGGAAACTTTCCCTGCCAACTGGATATCCGAAGACGGAATCCATTTCACGTCGATGTGCGGAAGTAGACGCCAGGGGCCTTGACCTGATGCCCAGAAAGGCGTCTGTGCGTAATACAACGTGGAGCGAACAACCGGAATCTTCCCGTGTAGAGTCCTGTAGCATGGACGTGTACAAGCATCTGGAGCGGGCCCTCTCGTTCCCTCGGAGATACGAGCCCGTGGCGAATGCCACGTCGAGGTCACGTCGTTTCTCCAGAGTTCTCTGCCATTTCCAGTATCGGCCTTGAAGGATAGGCAAAGGGAAATGTCCCCGTATCGGAGTCCCCAGGATGTGGAGAAAGCAGCTGCCAGGAAACCCAAGTGCCCCCGAACGAGACGCCTTCTCACACACAGGTATGGACGCCTTGGAATGTGCGATATACTTCCTTCGGAGAAGGCGACCTTCCATGAATATCGTGTTTTCAGGAGAGAAAGCTGATGTCCAGGACGTGTGTGCAAGTCTTGGGAAGGGGCAAGGTCCTTAGGGCGAGCATAGAATCTGTGGAGCAAGCCCCTTTCGGATAACCACAAGTTTCTCAAGTGTGAATCATTCTGGCTTGCATGTGTGGAGGCCATCGAAAGACGCCCTCTCCCTCTGTCTGTGGAGCAGTCTCTGGAGAATTCCACTGTCCCGTCAGAGGAAGTTGGTTCCCGTGAGGAGCATTCTACCATCATTCGCGAGAGGCGCGCGGAAAGTGCCTTAGACGTCGCGGAACGCAAGCCTGGGAATAAAGCAAGATCCACCGTGCCACACGACCCTTCCAACGAAACCATTCTAACGGATGGAGGGGTTCTAACACTAGGGTAGTGCCGTGTCCTTGGCTTGGAGAAAGTCTTCTGTGGAGGATGCAGTGCAGCGACACTGTGGCTGTTCCACCGAGAAGCTTCCGAGCCTCTCTGTGTGGAGGCATCCCTAGAGTGCCCCAGTCTTCCGTTTGAGGAAAAAGAGTGTGAAGAAAAGCGCGGCCCGCTAACATCTTGATGCCAGAAGAGAAAGCGATTTCTCCGCGAGGTGTAGAAATAGAGGACGGGTGGTTTGTCCTTAGCCATGGAATCCAGATGGCAGTGACTGCAATTTTCAGAGCCGCACAATTGTCCCGGCATGAAGCCTAGCGGCACGTCTGTGGGGCAGCATCAGGATGGTGCCCTGTAGTTCCGCTGTTGGTAACAGTCTGCTTAGAAGAGGACGTTGAAGGAAACACTTGCTTTTTGAAGACACAAGCCTTTTCCATTCTGCGAGTGTAGCCTCGAGGAAACTGCCCAAAAACAAATTCATCAACCAGAGCCTGTGGACCATGGAACTCTAACCTGCCAGCTGGATATCTGAGGGTAGAAACACTTTCATATCTGTGTGTGGAAGGGCAGGCAAGAGGCCAGGATTCGGAGGAGAGAAACTCATGCGTGGACATTGTAACTTAGAGCGAACATCAAATGAGCTCCTGTGAGAAGCCTGCAGGCCGGGAATTGTTGAAGCGTCAGGATGAAGCCCAATCATTCCCACCGTGGAAGAAGTGTCTGCCTCAGGCACGTCTCAGCGACACCCTGGATCCTTCAATCCTATACCCTGCTAGCCTCTGTGTGTTGAAGTCTCAGGAAAGGGCAATATCAGGCCCTGGGGAAAGAGTTGTGTGGAGATAGCCACTTTCGGCCACCAACGTGGTTCCTCAAAGGGGGAAGGCTTCTAGGAAGTAGGTGTTGCCGTGTCAGGACAATGCCATCTCCGCCCATCGTCGAAAGATGACTGAGGAGGAAGGCACGTTCCAGGAACATCTGGATTCCAGAAGAGAAAGCGATTTCTAGTGTAGGTATGAAAAGACAGGCAAGGGGCCAGTCCCTGTCTGGGAGATCCAAGTCCGTGGAGAGTACAACTTCCGAGCCCCAACAAGTTTCTCCCCAAAGGAAACTTTCTAGCCCTGGGGTGGGCAAGCTTCGGCGGGCTTCCATATCCTTGCCTCTGAGAATCAGGCCTGTGGAGAAGGTCACTTCCCGGGAGCATCTACTTTCTGGAGATCCAAAGTGTGGGCACGGAGGAGGAAGGCGGGACTAAGGGGCGTGTCGCTGTCAGGGAGAAAGCAGTCGTTGGAGACGGCCACTTTCGTGAGCAACTCGTTCCCTCAAGCCAGAAGCATCCTGGCCTCTATTGATGAGAAGTAGCAGGATAATTCCTCAACCTCCGCTCTGCGAAAGTAGACTGTGGGCAATGCCACTTCCCACTAACACCGTGTCTCCAGAAGAGATTTGCCATGTCCAATCCAAAAGCGGGGAGGCCTAGGAGAGGGCCCACGGCCTCACGCTCTGAAACGGGGCTGGGGACCTGCACCATTCAGGGAACCACAAGGCTCTCCAACGAGAAGCCTTCTAGCACGCATGGGTTGAGGCCTCCTAAACATGCCCCATTCTTCCCTCTGTGAAACGAGCCTCTGGGCATTGCAACTGTCCCGTAAGTGGAAGTCCTCTCCTGCCAGAATCTTTGGAGCACGTTTGTCTAGAGGCACGGGCAAAGTGCCATGCCCTTCGCTCAGATCATGGGGCCTGCGAATAAAGCACGTTTCCGTGAAGAACACGACACTTCCAAACAAACGCCTCGGAGCAGATCCGTGTGTTTTCACATGAGGAAATGCCGTATCCTCCGTTGGGCGAAGGAATGCTGGGGAGGAGGCCATTTCGGCAACATCGTAGTTTTTCGCGCCATAGAAATCCAAGCCTCGCTGTGTGCCACGATCACGAGAGGGCCATCGCATTTCCCGGGAGATACGAGACGATGGAGGATCCGGTGTGCACTCACATCTTGTTTTCCCAAGAGAAAAGCCATTTCTCATAGTTGTGTGGAAGTATAGGGAAGGGGGCTTGTCCTTAGGATGAGAAACAAGACCGTGGAGAGTGCACCTTTCAGAGCACCCCAAGCATCTCTTTTGAGAAGCCTGGTTGCCCCAGTGCCTTGTCGCATCCGAAAAGTGCCTGACCTTCCCTCATTGAAAACACTCTCTTTGGAATAGAGCGTTCAAGTCCCCTCTTGCTTCCTGAAGATACAAAGCTTTTCCAAGGCAGGTGTTTGATCAGGAGGAAACATCCCTACACGGATCTCTGGAAAACAAGACGTGGGAATGGTCATCGTCACGGCCCTCTGAATGCCGGAAGATAGATCCATCTTCATTCCTGTGTGCGGAAGCATAGGCAAGGGCCTAGGACCCTATCTTGAGAAACAAGTCTCTGGAGACGACAATGTTCAGCACACCGCAGGTGTCCTGCGGGGAGGTGTTCTAGCATGGGTGTGTGCAAGCATCGGGAGAGTTCCATCTCCTTCCGTCTGCGAGGCAAGGCTGCGGAGAAGGCCACTTGGCGATATCATGTGGTTTCCAGATTTCCAAACGAGTTCCAGGAGAGGTGCGGAACGATAGGCCAGGTAACATGTCCCCCAGGGTTCCAGTAACAGTTCTGGGGAAGCACAGGTCCCAGGAAACCCAAGTTCCTTCCGAGGAGATGCTTTCTAATACATAGGTCCTGAAGTCTCTGTACATTGCCTACCCTTGCTTGTGGGAGGCAAGTTGGGTGGAATGCGAATTCCACTACCACCTTGTTTCCACAAGAGGGAAATCGATTCATTCCAATATATGCGCTGGAGCCTAGGGGACAGGGGCGATGCCCTGACGCTTTGAGGGAAGAGTGTGGAACAGGCATCGTTGAGGAAACCACAAGTTTCTCAAGCGAGGAGCCTTCTAGCATTGCCGGGGTGAAACGACCGAAACATGCACGACCCTTCCCTCAGTGAATAGGCTCTAGGGAATGCCAATTTCCCCTCAGAGGAAGATTGTCCCGGTGCGAAGCTCTCTAGCGTGTTGGTCTGGAGGCCAGCGGAGAGGGCCACATATACTTCGCTAAAGAAAGCTATCTGTGAAGAAAGACAGGGTCAGTGAGGGAAGCACACGTCCCACCAAACCCACTGAAACACACGGAGACGTTTTAGCCTCAGGAAAGGCCTTATCCTTGCCTTGGAGAGAATGCATTTGGGAGTACCTGTGCTGCCCCGGCGTTGGTTTGCAAAGGAGCACTTTCCTACCTTATATGTGTGGGAGTGGGCAATGTCCTTACACTTGGAGACAAGTCTGTGAAGCAAGCACCGTTCGGGGAACCACGAGGGCCTCGAGCGAGAAGCATTCCGGCCTCCATGTTCTTAAACTCCCGAAACCCGGGCTCTCTTGGCGTCTCTGAATAAATCTCTGGGGAATGCAACGTTCCCTCAGAGGAAGCATGTCCCAGCGAGACATTTTGTGGCACGTTTCTCTAGAGGTACGGGGATGTGTGGTCGCATTCAGGAGGTGCGGTGTCCTCGGCCGGGAGAAACAATTCTGTGGAGAAGGCGACTTCGGCCACAATGTGCTTTTCCAAGAAAGAAGCTTGCTTCGGCGAAAAGCATGGAAGTATCACTGTAATGCCACCTTCTTCGCTCTGAGCAGCAGGACGGTAGGCAACCCTACTTTCCAAGCACATCTGGTTTCCAGAATGAAAAAGCCATCTCTAAGAGACGTTTCCAAGGACAGAGAAGGCGGGTCGTACTGTCCTTCAGAAACAAATGTGTGGAGAATGCCCCTTTCAGAGGACCACCATTTCACCTGCGAGAAGCCTTCTACAATGTATGTTTGGAGGCATCAGGAGGGTGTCGTGTCCATCCCTCAGTGAAAACACAGTGTCGAGAACCATGTTCCAGGAACGTCTTGCTTACAGCAGGTAGCAGTTTTCTCCAGGACCTTGTGTAATGCGGAGGACTCGGCCCTAATGGGATCTCTGAGAAACAAGGCTGCGGAGACTGGAAACTTTCCCTGCCAACTGGATATCCGAAGACGGAATCCATTTCACGTCGATGTGCGGAAGTAGACGCCAGGGGCCTTGACCTGATGCCCAGAAAGGCGTCTGTGCGTAATACAACGTGGAGCGAACAACCGGAATCTTCCCGTGTAGAGTCCTGTAGCATGGACGTGTACAAGCATCTGGAGCGGGCCCTCTCGTTCCCTCGGAGATACGAGCCCGTGGCGAATGCCACGTCGAGGTCACGTCGTTTCTCCAGAGTTCTCTGCCATTTCCAGTATCGGCCTTGAAGGATAGGCAAAGGGAAATGTCCCCGTATCGGAGTCCCCAGGATGTGGAGAAAGCAGCTGCCAGGAAACCCAAGTGCCCCCGAACGAGACGCCTTCTCACACACAGGTATGGACGCCTTGGAATGTGCGATATACTTCCTTCGGAGAAGGCGACCTTCCATGAATATCGTGTTTTCAGGAGAGAAAGCTGATGTCCAGGACGTGTGTGCAAGTCTTGGGAAGGGGCAAGGTCCTTAGGGCGAGCATAGAATCTGTGGAGCAAGCCCCTTTCGGATAACCACAAGTTTCTCAAGTGTGAATCATTCTGGCTTGCATGTGTGGAGGCCATCGAAAGACGCCCTCTCCCTCTGTCTGTGGAGCAGTCTCTGGAGAATTCCACTGTCCCGTCAGAGGAAGTTGGTTCCCGTGAGGAGCATTCTACCATCTTTCGCGAGAGGCGCGCGGAAAGTGCCTTAGACGTCGCGGAACGCAAGCCTGGGAATAAAGCAAGATCCACCGTGCAACACGACCCTTCCAACGAAACCATTCTAACGGATGGAGGGGTTCTAACACTAGGGTAGTGCCGTGTCCTTGGCTTGGAGAAAGTCTTCTGTGGAGGATGCAGTGCAGCGACACTGTGGCTGTTCCACCGAGAAGCTTCCGAGCCTCTCTGTGTGGAGGCATCCCTAGAGTGCCCCAGTCTTCCGTTTGAGGAAAAAGAGTGTGAAGAAAAGCGCGGCCCGCTAACATCTTGATGCCAGAAGAGAAAGCGATTTCTCCGCGAGGTGTAGAAATAGAGGACGGGTGGTTTGTCCTTAGCCATGGAATCCAGATGGCAGTGACTGCAATTTTCAGAGCCGCACAATTGTCCCGGCATGAAGCCTAGCGGCACGTCTGTGGGGCAGCATCAGGATGGTGCCCTGTAGTTCCGCTGTTGGTAACAGTCTGCTTAGAAGAGGACGTTGAAGGAAACACTTGCTTTTTGAAGACACAAGCCTTTTCCATTCTGCGAGTGTAGCCTCGAGGAAACTGCCCAAAAACAAATTCATCAACCAGAGCCTGTGGACCATGGAACTCTAACCTGCCAGCTGGATATCTGAGGGTAGAAACACTTTCATATCTGTGTGTGGAAGGGCAGGCAAGAGGCCAGGATTCGGAGGAGAGAAACTCATGCGTGGACATTGTAACTTAGAGCGAACATCAAATGAGCTCCTGTGAGAAGCCTGCAGGCCGGGAATTGTTGAAGCGTCAGGATGAAGCCCAATCATTCCCACCGTGGAAGAAGTGTCTGCCTCAGGCACGTCTCAGCGACACCCTGGATCCTTCAATCCTATACCCTGCTAGCCTCTGTGTGTTGAAGTCTCAGGAAAGGGCAATATCAGGCCCTGGGGAAAGAGTTGTGTGGAGATAGCCACTTTCGGCCACCAACGTGGTTCCTCAAAGGGGGAAGGCTTCTAGGAAGTAGGTGTTGCCGTGTCAGGACAATGCCATCTCCGCCCATCGTCGAAAGATGACTGAGGAGGAAGGCACGTTCCAGGAACATCTGGATTCCAGAAGAGAAAGCGATTTCTAGTGTAGGTATGAAAAGACAGGCAAGGGGCCAGTCCCTGTCTGGGAGATCCAAGTCCGTGGAGAGTACAACTTCCGAGCCACAACAAGTTTCTCCCCAAAGGAAACTTTCTAGCCCTGGGGTGGGCAAGCTTCGGCGGGCTTCCATATCCTTGCCTCTGAGAATCAGGCCTGTGGAGAAGGTCACTTCCCGGGAGCATCTACTTTCTGGAGATCCAAAGTGTGGGCACGGAGGAGGAAGGCGGGACTAAGGGGCGTGTCGCTGTCAGGGAGAAAGCAGTCGTTGGAGACGGCCACTTTCGTGAGCAACTCGTTCCCTCAAGCCAGAAGCATCCTGGCCTCTATTGATGAGAAGTAGCAGGATAATTCCTCAACCTCCGCTCTGCGAAAATAGACTGTGGGCAATGCCACTTCCCACTAACACCGTGTCTCCAGAAGAGATTTGCCATGTCCAATCCAAAAGCGGGGAGGCCTAGGAGAGGGCCCACGGCCTCACGCTCTGAAACGGGGCTGGGGACCTGCACCATTCAGGGAACCACAAGGCTCTCCAACGAGAAGCCTTCTAGCACGCATGGGTTGAGGCCTCCTAAACATGCCCCATTCTTCCCTCTGTGAAACGAGCCTCTGGGCATTGCAACTGTCCCGTAAGTGGAAGTCCTCTCCTGCCAGAATCTTTGGAGCACGTTTGTCTAGAGGCACGGGCAAAGTGCCATGCCCTTCGCTCAGATCATGGGGCCTGCGAATAAAGCACGTTTCCGTGAAGAACACGACACTTCCAAACAAACGCCTCGGAGCAGATCCGTGTGTTTTCACATGAGGAAATGCCGTATCCTCCGTTGGGCGAAGGAATGCTGGGGAGGAGGCCATTTCGGCAACATCGTAGTTTTTCGCGCCATAGAAATCCAAGCCTCGCTGTGTGCCACGATCACGAGAGGGCCATCGCATTTCCCGGGAGATACGAGACGATGGAGGATCCGGTGTGCACTCACATCTTGTTTTCCCAAGAGAAAAGCCATTTCTCATAGTTGTGTGGAAGTATAGGGAAGGGGGCTTGTCCTTAGGATGAGAAACAAGACCGTGGAGAGTGCACCTTTCAGAGCACCCCAAGCATCTCTTTTGAGAAGCCTGGTTGCCCCAGTGCCTTGTCGCATCCGAAAAGTGCCTGACCTTCCCTCATTGAAAACACTCTCTTTGGAATAGAGCGTTCAAGTCCCCTCTTGCTTCCTGAAGATACAAAGCTTTTCCAAGGCAGGTGTTTGATCAGGAGGAAACATCCCTACACGGATCTCTGGAAAACAAGACGTGGGAATGGTCATCGTCACGGCCCTCTGAATGCCGGAAGATAGATCCATCTTCATTCCTGTGTGCGGAAGCATAGGCAAGGGCCTAGGACCCTATCTTGAGAAACAAGTCTCTGGAGACGACAATGTTCAGCACACCGCAGGTGTCCTGCGGGGAGGTGTTCTAGCATGGGTGTGTGCAAGCATCGGGAGAGTTCCATCTCCTTCCGTCTGCGAGGCAAGGCTGCGGAGAAGGCCACTTGGCGATATCATGTGGTTTCCAGATTTCCAAACGAGTTCCAGGAGAGGTGCGGAACGATAGGCCAGGTAACATGTCCCCCAGGGTTCCAGTAACAGTTCTGGGGAAGCACAGGTCCCAGGAAACCCAAGTTCCTTCCGAGGAGATGCTTTCTAATACATAGGTCCTGAAGTCTCTGTACATTGCCTACCCTTGCTTGTGGGAGGCAAGTTGGGTGGAATGCGAATTCCACTACCACCTTGTTTCCACAAGAGGGAAATCGATTCATTCCAATATATGCGCTGGAGCCTAGGGGACAGGGGCGATGCCCTGACGCTTTGAGGGAAGAGTGTGGAACAGGCATCGTTGAGGAAACCACAAGTTTCTCAAGCGAGGAGCCTTCTAGCATTGCCGGGGTGAAACGACCGAAACATGCACGACCCTTCCCTCAGTGAATAGGCTCTAGGGAATGCCAATTTCCCCTCAGAGGAAGATTGTCCCGGTGCGAAGCTCTCTAGCGTGTTGGTCTGGAGGCCAGCGGAGAGGGCCACATATACTTCGCTAAAGAAAGCTATCTGTGAAGAAAGACAGGGTCAGTGAGGGAAGCACACGTCCCACCAAACCCACTGAAACACACGGAGACGTTTTAGCCTCAGGAAAGGCCTTATCCTTGCCTTGGAGAGAATGCATTTGGGAGTACCTGTGCTGCCCCGGCGTTGGTTTGCAAAGGAGCACTTTCCTACCTTATATGTGTGGGAGTGGGCAATGTCCTTACACTTGGAGACAAGTCTGTGAAGCAAGCACCGTTCGGGGAACCACGAGGGCCTCGAGCGAGAAGCATTCCGGCCTCCATGTTCTTAAACTCCCGAAACCCGGGCTCTCTTGGCGTCTCTGAATAAATCTCTGGGGAATGCAACGTTCCCTCAGAGGAAGCATGTCCCAGCGAGACATTTTGTGGCACGTTTCTCTAGAGGTACGGGGATGTGTGGTCGCATTCAGGAGGTGCGGTGTCCTCGGCCGGGAGAAACAATTCTGTGGAGAAGGCGACTTCGGCCACAATGTGCTTTTCCAAGAAAGAAGCTTGCTTCGGCGAAAAGCATGGAAGTATCACTGTAATGCCACCTTCTTCGCTCTGAGCAGCAGGACGGTAGGCAACCCTACTTTCCAAGCACATCTGGGTTCCAGAATGAAAAAGCCATCTCTAAGAGACGTTTCCAAGGACAGAGAAGGCGGGTCGTACTGTCCTTCAGAAACAAATGTGTGGAGAATGCCCCTTTCAGAGGACCACCATTTCACCTGCGAGAAGCCTTCTACAATGTATGTTTGGAGGCATCAGGAGGGTGTCGTGTCCATCCCTCAGTGAAAACACAGTGTCGAGAACCATGTTCCAGGAACGTCTTGCTTACAGCAGGTAGCAGTTTTCTCCAGGACCTTGTGTAATGCGGAGGACTCGGCCCTAATGGGATCTCTGAGAAACAAGGCTGCGGAGACTGGAAACTTTCCCTGCCAACTGGATATCCGAAGACGGAATCCATTTCACGTCGATGTGCGGAAGTAGACGCCAGGGGCCTTGACCTGATGCCCAGAAAGGCGTCTGTGCGTAATACAACGTGGAGCGAACAACCGGAATCTTCCCGTGTAGAGTCCTGTAGCATGGACGTGTACAAGCATCTGGAGCGGGCCCTCTCGTTCCCTCGGAGATACGAGCCCGTGGCGAATGCCACGTCGAGGTCACGTCGTTTCTCCAGAGTTCTCTGCCATTTCCAGTATCGGCCTTGAAGGATAGGCAAAGGGAAATGTCCCCGTATCGGAGTCCCCAGGATGTGGAGAAAGCAGCTGCCAGGAAACCCAAGTGCCCCCGAACGAGACGCCTTCTCACACACAGGTATGGACGCCTTGGAATGTGCGATATACTTCCTTCGGAGAAGGCGACCTTCCATGAATATCGTGTTTTCAGGAGAGAAAGCTGATGTCCAGGACGTGTGTGCAAGTCTTGGGAAGGGGCAAGGTCCTTAGGGCGAGCATAGAATCTGTGGAGCAAGCCCCTTTCGGATAACCACAAGTTTCTCAAGTGTGAATCATTCTGGCTTGCATGTGTGGAGGCCATCGAAAGACGCCCTCTCCCTCTGTCTGTGGAGCAGTCTCTGGAGAATTCCACTGTCCCGTCAGAGGAAGTTGGTTCCCGTGAGGAGCATTCTACCATCTTTCGCGAGAGGCGCGCGGAAAGTGCCTTAGACGTCGCGGAACGCAAGCCTGGGAATAAAGCAAGATCCACCGTGCAACACGACCCTTCCAACGAAACCATTCTAACGGATGGAGGGGTTCTAACACTAGGGTAGTGCCGTGTCCTTGGCTTGGAGAAAGTCTTCTGTGGAGGATGCAGTGCAGCGACACTGTGGCTGTTCCACCGAGAAGCTTCCGAGCCTCTCTGTGTGGAGGCATCCCTAGAGTGCCCCAGTCTTCCGTTTGAGGAAAAAGAGTGTGAAGAAAAGCGCGGCCCGCTAACATCTTGATGCCAGAAGAGAAAGCGATTTCTCCGCGAGGTGTAGAAATAGAGGACGGGTGGTTTGTCCTTAGCCATGGAATCCAGATGGCAGTGACTGCAATTTTCAGAGCCGCACAATTGTCCCGGCATGAAGCCTAGCGGCACGTCTGTGGGGCAGCATCAGGATGGTGCCCTGTAGTTCCGCTGTTGGTAACAGTCTGCTTAGAAGAGGACGTTGAAGGAAACACTTGCTTTTTGAAGACACAAGCCTTTTCCATTCTGCGAGTGTAGCCTCGAGGAAACTGCCCAAAAACAAATTCATCAACCAGAGCCTGTGGACCATGGAACTCTAACCTGCCAGCTGGATATCTGAGGGTAGAAACACTTTCATATCTGTGTGTGGAAGGGCAGGCAAGAGGCCAGGATTCGGAGGAGAGAAACTCATGCGTGGACATTGTAACTTAGAGCGAACATCAAATGAGCTCCTGTGAGAAGCCTGCAGGCCGGGAGGTGTTGAAGCGTCAGGATGAAGCCCAATCATTCCCACCGTGGAAGAAGTGTCTGCCTCAGGCACGTCTCAGCGACACCCTGGATCCTTCAATCCTATACCCTGCTAGCCTCTGTGTGTTGAAGTCTCAGGAAAGGGCAATATCAGGCCCTGGGGAAAGAGTTGTGTGGAGATAGCCACTTTCGGCCACCAACGTGGTTCCTCAAAGGGGGAAGGCTTCTAGGAAGTAGGTGTTGCCGTGTCAGGACAATGCCATCTCCGCCCATCGTCGAAAGATGACTGAGGAGGAAGGCACGTTCCAGGAACATCTGGATTCCAGAAGAGAAATCGATTTCTAGTGTAGGTATGAAAAGACAGGCAAGGGGCCAGTCCCTGTCTGGGAGATCCAAGTCCGTGGAGAGTACAACTTCCGAGCCCCAACAAGTTTCTCCCCAAAGGAAACTTTCTAGCCCTGGGGTGGACAAGCTTCGGCGGGCTTCCATATCCTTGCCTCTGAGAATCAGGCCTGTGGAGAAGGTCACTTCCCGGGAGCATCTACTTTCTGGAGATCCAAAGTGTGGGCACGGAGGAGGAAGGCGGGACTAAGGGGCGTGTCGCTGTCAGGGAGAAAGCAGTCGTTGGAGACGGCCACTTTCGTGAGCAACTCGTTCCCTCAAGCCAGAAGCATCCTGGCCTCTATTGATGAGAAGTAGCAGGATAATTCCTCAACCTCCGCTCTGCGAAAATAGACTGTGGGCAATGCCACTTCCCACTAACACCGTGTCTCCAGAAGAGATTTGCCATGTCCAATCCAAAAGCGGGGAGGCCTAGGAGAGGGCCCACGGCCTCACGCTCTGAAACGGGGCTGGGGACCTGCACCATTCAGGGAACCACAAGGCTCTCCAACGAGAAGCCTTCTAGCACGCATGGGTTGAGGCCTCCTAAACATGCCCCATTCTTCCCTCTGTGAAACGAGCCTCTGGGCATTGCAACTGTCCCGTAAGTGGAAGTCCTCTCCTGCCAGAATCTTTGGAGCACGTTTGTCTAGAGGCACGGGCAAAGTGCCATGCCCTTCGCTCAGATCATGGGGCCTGCGAATAAAGCACGTTTCCGTGAAGAACACGACACTTCCAAACAAACGCCTCGGAGCAGATCCGTGTGTTTTCACATGAGGAAATGCCGTATCCTCCGTTGGGCGAAGGAATGCTGGGGAGGAGGCCATTTCGGCAACATCGTAGTTTTTCGCGCCATAGAAATCCAAGCCTCGCTGTGTGCCACGATCACGAGAGGGCCATCGCATTTCCCGGGAGATACGAGACGATGGAGGATCCGGTGTGCACTCACATCTTGTTTTCCCAAGAGAAAAGCCATTTCTCATAGTTGTGTGGAAGTATAGGGAAGGGGGCTTGTCCTTAGGATGAGAAACAAGACCGTGGAGAGTGCACCTTTCAGAGCACCCCAAGCATCTCTTTTGAGAAGCCTGGTTGCCCCAGTGCCTTGTCGCATCCGAAAAGTGCCTGACCTTCCCTCATTGAAAACACTCTCTTTGGAATAGAGCGTTCAAGTCCCCTCTTGCTTCCTGAAGATACAAAGCTTTTCCAAGGCAGGTGTTTGATCAGGAGGAAACATCCCTACACGGATCTCTGGAAAACAAGACGTGGGAATGGTCATCGTCACGGCCCTCTGAATGCCGGAAGATAGATCCATCTTCATTCCTGTGTGCGGAAGCATAGGCAAGGGCCTAGGACCCTATCTTGAGAAACAAGTCTCTGGAGACGACAATGTTCAGCACACCGCAGGTGTCCTGCGGGGAGGTGTTCTAGCATGGGTGTGTGCAAGCATCGGGAGAGTTCCATCTCCTTCCGTCTGCGAGGCAAGGCTGCGGAGAAGGCCACTTGGCGATATCATGTGGTTTCCAGATTTCCAAACGAGTTCCAGGAGAGGTGCGGAACGATAGGCCAGGTAACATGTCCCCCAGGGTTCCAGTAACAGTTCTGGGGAAGCACAGGTCCCAGGAAACCCAAGTTCCTTCCGAGGAGATGCTTTCTAATACATAGGTCCGGAAGTCTCTGTACATTGCCTACCCTTGCTTGTGGGAGGCAAGTTGGGTGGAATGCGAATTCCACTACCACCTTGTTTCCACAAGAGGGAAATCGATTCATTCCAATATATGCGCTGGAGCCTAGGGGACAGGGGCGATGCCCTGACGCTTTGAGGGAAGAGTGTGGAACAGGCATCGTTGAGGAAACCACAAGTTTCTCAAGCGAGGAGCCTTCTAGCATTGCCGGGGTGAAACGACCGAAACATGCACGACCCTTCCCTCAGTGAATAGGCTCTAGGGAATGCCAATTTCCCCTCAGAGGAAGATTGTCCCGGTGCGAAGCTCTCTAGCGTGTTGGTCTGGAGGCCAGCGGAGAGGGCCACATATACTTCGCTAAAGAAAGCTATCTGTGAAGAAAGACAGGGTCAGTGAGGGAAGCACACGTCCCACCAAACCCACTGAAACACACGGAGACGTTTTAGCCTCAGGAAAGGCCTTATCCTTGCCTTGGAGAGAATGCATTTGGGAGTACCTGTGCTGCCCCGGCGTTGGTTTGCAAAGGAGCACTTTCCTACCTTATATGTGTGGGAGTGGGCAATGTCCTTACACTTGGAGACAAGTCTGTGAAGCAAGCACCGTTCGGGGAACCACGAGGGCCTCGAGCGAGAAGCATTCCGGCCTCCATGTTCTTAAACTCCCGAAACCCGGGCTCTCTTGGCGTCTCTGAATAAATCTCTGGGGAATGCAACGTTCCCTCAGAGGAAGCATGTCCCAGCGAGACATTTTGTGGCACGTTTCTCTAGAGATACGGGGATGTGTGGTCGCATTCAGGAGGTGCGGTGTCCTCGGCCGGGAGAAACAATTCTGTGGAGAAGGCGACTTCGGCCACCATGTGCTTTTCCAACAAAGAAGCTTGCTTCGGCGAAAAGCATGGAAGTATCACTGTAATGCCACCTTCTTCGCTCTGAGCAGCAGGACGGTAGGCAACCCTACTTTCCAAGCACATCTGGTTTCCAGAATGAAAAAGCCATCTCTAAGAGACGTTTCCAAGGACAGAGAAGGCGGGTCGTACTGTCCTTCAGAAACAAATGTGTGGAGAATGCCCCTTTCAGAGGACCACCATTTCACCTGCGAGAAGCCTTCTACAATGTATGTTTGGAGGCATCAGGAGGGTGTCGTGTCCATCCCTCAGTGAAAACACAGTGTCGAGAACCATGTTCCAGGAACGTCTTGCTTACAGCAGGTAGCAGTTTTCTCCAGGACCTTGTGTAATGCGGAGGACTCGGCCCTAATGGGATCTCGGAGAAACAAGGCTGCGGAGACTGGAAACTTTCCCTGCCAACTGGATATCCGAAGACGGAATCCATTTCACGTCGATGTGCGGAAGTAGACGCCAGGGGCCTTGACCTGATGCCCAGAAAGGCGTCTGTGCGTAATACAACGTGGAGCGAACAACCGGAATCTTCCAGTGTAGAGTCCTGTAGCATGGACGTGTACAAGCATCTGGAGCGGGCCCTCTCGTTCCCTCGGAGATACGAGCCCGTGGCGAATGCCACGTCGAGGTCACGTCGTTTCTCCAGAGTTCTCTGCCATTTCCAGTATCGGCCTTGAAGGATAGGCAAAGGGAAATGTCCCCGTATCGGAGTCCCCAGGATGTGGAGAAAGCAGATGCCAGGAAACCCAAGTGCCCCCGAACGAGACGCCTTCTCACACACAGGTATGGACGCCTTGGAATGTGCGATATACTTCCTTCGGAGAAGGCGACCTTCCATGAATATCGTGTTTTCAGGAGAGAAAGCTGATGTCCAGGACGTGTGTGCAAGTCTTGGGAAGGGGCAAGGTCCTTAGGGCGAGCATAGAATCTGTGGAGCAAGCCCCTTTCGGATAACCACAAGTTTCTCAAGTGTGAATCATTCTGGCTTGCATGTGTGGAGGCCATCGAAAGACGCCCTCTCCCTCTGTCTGTGGAGCAGTCTCTGGAGAATTCCACTGTCCCGTCAGAGGAAGTTGGTTCCCGTGAGGAGCATTCTACCATCTTTCGCGAGAGGCGCGCGGAAAGTGCCTTAGACGTCGCGGAACGCAAGCCTGGGAATAAAGCAAGATCCACCGTGCCACACGACCCTTCCAACGAAACCATTCTAACGGATGGAGGGGTTCTAACACTAGGGTAGTGCCGTGTCCTTGGCTTGGAGAAAGTCTTCTGTGGAGGATGCAGTGCAGCGACACTGTGGCTGTTCCACCGAGAAGCTTCCGAGCCTCTCTGTGTGGAGGCATCCCTAGAGTGCCCCAGTCTTCCGTTTGAGGAAAAAGAGTGTGAAGAAAAGCGCGGCCCGCTAACATCTTGATGCCAGAAGAGAAAGCGATTTCTCCGCGAGGTGTAGAAATAGAGGACGGGTGGTTTGTCCTTAGCCATGAAATCCAGATGGCAGTGACTGCAATTTTCAGAGCCGCACAATTGTCCCGGCATGAAGCCTAGCGGCACGTCTGTGGGGCAGCATCAGGATGGTGCCCTGTAGTTCCGCTGTTGGTAACAGTCTGCTTAGAAGAGGACGTTGAAGGAAACACTTGCTTTTTGAAGACACAAGCCTTTTCCATTCTGCGAGTGTAGCCTCGAGGAAACTGCCCAAAACAAATTCATCAACCAGAGCCTGTGGACCATGGAACTCTAACCTGCCAGCTGGATATCTGAGGGTAGAAACACTTTCATATCTGTGTGTGGAAGGGCAGGCAAGAGGCCAGGATTCGGAGGAGAGAAACTCATGCGTGGACATTGTAACTTAGAGCGAACATCAAATGAGCTCCTGTGAGAAGCCTGCAGGCCGGGAATTGTTGAAGCGTCAGGATGAAGCCCAATCATTCCCACCGTGGAAGAAGTGTCTGCCTCAGGCACGTCTCAGCGACACCCTGGATCCTTCAATCCTATACCCTGCTAGCCTCTGTGTGTTGAAGTCTCAGGAAAGGGCAATATCAGGCCCTGGGGAAAGAGTTGTGTGGAGATAGCCACTTTCGGCCACCAACGTGGTTCCTCAAAGGGGGAAGGCTTCTAGGAAGTAGGTGTTGCCGTGTCAGGACAATGCCATCTCCGCCCATCGTCGAAAGATGACTGAGGAGGAAGGCACGTTCCAGGAACATCTGGATTCCAGAAGAGAAAGCGATTTCTAGTGTAGGTATGAAAAGACAGGCAAGGGGCCAGTCCCTGTCTGGGAGATCCAAGTCCGTGGAGAGTACAACTTCCGAGCCCCAACAAGTTTCTCCCCAAAGGAAACTTTCTAGCCCTGGGGTGGGCAAGCTTCGGCGGGCTTCCATATCCTTGCCTCTGAGAATCAGGCCTGTGGAGAAGGTCACTTCCCGGGAGCATCTACTTTCTGGAGATCCAAAGTGTGGGCACGGAGGAGGAAGGCGGGACTAAGGGGCGTGTCGCTGTCAGGGAGAAAGCAGTCGTTGGAGACGGCCACTTTCGTGAGCAACTCGTTCCCTCAAGCCAGAAGCATCCTGGCCTCTATTGATGAGAAGTAGCAGGATAATTCCTCAACCTCCGCTCTGCGAAAGTAGACTGTGGGCAATGCCACTTCCCACTAACACCGTGTCTCCAGAAGAGAATTGCCATGTCCAATCCAAAAGCGGGGAGGCCTAGGAGAGGGCCCACGGCCTCACGCTCTGAAACGGGGCTGGGGACCTGCACCATTCAGGGAACCACAAGGCTCTCCAACGAGAAGCCTTCTAGCACGCATGGGTTGAGGCCTCCTAAACATGCCCCATTCTTCCCTCTGTGAAACGAGCCTCTGGGCATTGCAACTGTCCCGTAAGTGGAAGTCCTCTCCTGCCAGAATCTTTGGAGCACGTTTGTCTAGAGGCACGGGCAAAGTGCCATGCCCTTCGCTCAGATCATGGGGCCTGCGAATAAAGCACGTTTCCGTGAAGAACACGACACTTCCAAACAAACGCCTCGGAGCAGATCCGTGTGTTTTCACATGAGGAAATGCCGTATCCTCCGTTGGGCGAAGGAATGCTGGGGAGGAGGCCATTTCGGCAACATCGTAGTTTTTCGCGCCATAGAAATCCAAGCCTCGCTGTGTGCCACGATCACGAGAGGGCCATCGCATTTCCCGGGAGATACGAGACGATGGAGGATCCGGTGTGCACTCACATCTTGTTTTCCCAAGAGAAAAGCCATTTCTCATAGTTGTGTGGAAGTATAGGGAAGGGGGCTTGTCCTTAGGATGAGAAACAAGACCGTGGAGAGTGCACCTTTCAGAGCACCCCAAGCATCTCTTTTGAGAAGCCTGGTTGCCCCAGTGCCTTGTCGCATCCGAAAAGTGCCTGACCTTCCCTCATTGAAAACACTCTCTTTGGAATAGAGCGTTCAAGTCCCCTCTTGCTTCCTGAAGATACAAAGCTTTTCCAAGGCAGGTGTTTGATCAGGAGGAAACATCCCTACACGGATCTCTGGAAAACAAGACGTGGGAATGGTCATCGTCACGGCCCTCTGAATGCCGGAAGATAGATCCATCTTCATTCCTGTGTGCGGAAGCATAGGCAAGGGCCTAGGACCCTATCTTGAGAAACAAGTCTCTGGAGACGACAATGTTCAGCACACCGCAGGTGTCCTGCGGGGAGGTGTTCTAGCATGGGTGTGTGCAAGCATCGGGAGAGTTCCATCTCCTTCCGTCTGCGAGGCAAGGCTGCGGAGAAGGCCACTTGGCGATATCATGTGGTTTCCAGATTTCCAAACGAGTTCCAGGAGAGGTGCGGAACGATAGGCCAGGTAACATGTCCCCCAGGGTTCCAGTAACAGTTCTGGGGAAGCACAGGTCCCAGGAAACCCAAGTTCCTTCCGAGGAGATGCTTTCTAATACATAGGTCCGGAAGTCTCTGTACATTGCCTACCCTTGCTTGTGGGAGGCAAGTTGGGTGGAATGCGAATTCCACTACCACCTTGTTTCCACAAGAGGGAAATCGATTCATTCCAATATATGCGCTGGAGCCTAGGGGACAGGGGCGATGCCCTGACGCTTTGAGGGAAGAGTGTGGAACAGGCATCGTTGAGGAAACCACAAGTTTCTCAAGCGAGGAGCCTTCTAGCATTGCCGGGGTGAAACGACCGAAACATGCACGACCCTTCCCTCAGTGAATAGGCTCTAGGGAATGCCAATTTCCCCTCAGAGGAAGATTGTCCCGGTGCGAAGCTCTCTAGCGTGTTGGTCTGGAGGCCAGCGGAGAGGGCCACATATACTTCGCTAAAGAAAGCTATCTGTGAAGAAAGACAGGGTCAGTGAGGGAAGCACACGTCCCACCAAACCCACTGAAACACACGGAGACGTTTTAGCCTCAGGAAAGGCCTTATCCTTGCCTTGGAGAGAATGCATTTGGGAGTACCTGTGCTGCCCCGGCGTTGGTTTGCAAAGGAGCACTTTCCTACCTTATATGTGTGGGAGTGGGCAATGTCCTTACACTTGGAGACAAGTCTGTGAAGCAAGCACCGTTCGGGGAACCACGAGGGCCTCGAGCGAGAAGCATTCCGGCCTCCATGTTCTTAAACTCCCGAAACCCGGGCTCTCTTGGCGTCTCTGAATAAATCTCTGGGGAATGCAACGTTCCCTCAGAGGAAGCATGTCCCAGCGAGACATTTTGTGGCACGTTTCTCTAGAGGTACGGGGATGTCTGGTCGCATTCAGGAGGTGCGGTGTCCTCGGCCGGGAGAAACAATTCTGTGGAGAAGGCGACTTCGGCCACAATGTGCTTTTCCAAGAAAGAAGCTTGCTTCGGCGAAAAGCATGGAAGTATCACTGTAATGCCACCTTCTTCGCTCTGAGCAGCAGGACGGTAGGCAACCCTACTTTCCAAGCACATCTGGGTTCCAGAATGAAAAAGCCATCTCTAAGAGACGTTTCCAAGGACAGAGAAGGCGGGTCGTACTGTCCTTCAGAAACAAATGTGTGGAGAATGCCCCTTTCAGAGGACCACCATTTCACCTGCGAGAAGCCTTCTACAATGTATGTTTGGAGGCATCAGGAGGGTGTCGTGTCCATCCCTCAGTGAAAACACAGTGTCGAGAACCATGTTCCAGGAACGTCTTGCTTACAGCAGGTAGCAGTTTTCTCCAGGACCTTGTGTAATGCGGAGGACTCGGCCCTAATGGGATCTCTGAGAAACAAGGCTGCGGAGACTGGAAACTTTCCCTGCCAACTGGATATCCGAAGACGGAATCCATTTCACGTCGATGTGCGGAAGTAGACGCCAGGGGCCTTGACCTGATGCCCAGAAAGGCGTCTGTGCGTAATACAACGTGGAGCGAACAACCGGAATCTTCCCGTGTAGAGTCCTGTAGCATGGACGTGTACAAGCATCTGGAGCGGGCCCTCTCGTTCCCTCGGAGATACGAGCCCGTGGCGAATGCCACGTCGAGGTCACGTCGTTTCTCCAGAGTTCTCTGCCATTTCCAGTATCGGCCTTGAAGGATAGGCAAAGGGAAATGTCCCCGTATCGGAGTCCCCAGGATGTGGAGAAAGCAGCTGCCAGGAAACCCAAGTGCCCCCGAACGAGACGCCTTCTCACACACAGGTATGGACGCCTTGGAATGTGCGATATACTTCCTTCGGAGAAGGCGACCTTCCATGAATATCGTGTTTTCAGGAGAGAAAGCTGATGTCCAGGACGTGTGTGCAAGTCTTGGGAAGGGGCAAGGTCCTTAGGGCGAGCATAGAATCTGTGGAGCAAGCCCCTTTCGGATAACCACAAGTTTCTCAAGTGTGAATCATTCTGGCTTGCATGTGTGGAGGCCATCGAAAGACGCCCTCTCCCTCTGTCTGTGGAGCAGTCTCTGGAGAATTCCACTGTCCCGTCAGAGGAAGTTGGTTCCCGTGAGGAGCATTCTACCATCTTTCGCGAGAGGCGCGCGGAAAGTGCCTTAGACGTCGCGGAACGCAAGCCTGGGAATAAAGCAAGATCCACCGTGCAACACGACCCTTCCAACGAAACCATTCTAACGGATGGAGGGGTTCTAACACTAGGGTAGTGCCGTGTCCTTGGCTTGGAGAAAGTCTTCTGTGGAGGATGCAGTGCAGCGACACTGTGGCTGTTCCACCGAGAAGCTTCCGAGCCTCTCTGTGTGGAGGCATCCCTAGAGTGCCCCAGTCTTCCGTTTGAGGAAAAAGAGTGTGAAGAAAAGCGCGGCCCGCTAACATCTTGATGCCAGAAGAGAAAGCGATTTCTCCGCGAGGTGTAGAAATAGAGGACGGGTGGTTTGTCCTTAGCCATGGAATCCAGATGGCAGTGACTGCAATTTTCAGAGCCGCACAATTGTCCCGGCATGAAGCCTAGCGGCACGTCTGTGGGGCAGCATCAGGATGGTGCCCTGTAGTTCCGCTGTTGGTAACAGTCTGCTTAGAAGAGGACGTTGAAGGAAACACTTGCTTTTTGAAGACACAAGCCTTTTCCATTCTGCGAGTGTAGCCTCGAGGAAACTGCCCAAAAACAAATTCATCAACCAGAGCCTGTGGACCATGGAACTCTAACCTGCCAGCTGGATATCTGAGGGTAGAAACACTTTCATATCTGTGTGTGGAAGGGCAGGCAAGAGGCCAGGATTCGGAGGAGAGAAACTCATGCGTGGACATTGTAACTTAGAGCGAACATCAAATGAGCTCCTGTGAGAAGCCTGCAGGCCGGGAATTGTTGAAGCGTCAGGATGAAGCCCAATCATTCCCACCGTGGAAGAAGTGTCTGCCTCAGGCACGTCTCAGCGACACCCTGGATCCTTCAATCCTATACCCTGCTAGCCTCTGTGTGTTGAAGTCTCAGGAAAGGGCAATATCAGGCCCTGGGGAAAGAGTTGTGTGGAGATAGCCACTTTCGGCCACCAACGTGGTTCCTCAAAGGGGGAAGGCTTCTAGGAAGTAGGTGTTGCCGTGTCAGGACAATGCCATCTCCGCCCATCGTCGAAAGATGACTGAGGAGGAAGGCACGTTCCAGGAACATCTGGATTCCAGAAGAGAAAGCGATTTCTAGTGTAGGTATGAAAAGACAGGCAAGGGGCCAGTCCCTGTCTGGGAGATCCAAGTCCGTGGAGAGTACAACTTCCGAGCCCCAACAAGTTTCTCCCCAAAGGAAACTTTCTAGCCCTGGGGTGGGCAAGCTTCGGCGGGCTTCCATATCCTTGCCTCTGAGAATCAGGCCTGTGGAGAAGGTCACTTCCCGGGAGCATCTACTTTCTGGAGATCCAAAGTGTGGGCACGGAGGAGGAAGGCGGGACTAAGGGGCGTGTCGCTGTCAGGGAGAAAGCAGTCGTTGGAGACGGCCACTTTCGTGAGCAACTCGTTCCCTCAAGCCAGAAGCATCCTGGCCTCTATTGATGAGAAGTAGCAGGATAATTCCTCAACCTCCGCTCTGCGAAAATAGACTGTGGGCAATGCCACTTCCCACTAACACCGTGTCTCCAGAAGAGAATTGCCATGTCCAATCCAAAAGCGGGGAGGCCTAGGAGAGGGCCCACGGCCTCACGCTCTGAAACGGGGCTGGGGACCTGCACCATTCAGGGAACCACAAGGCTCTCCAACGAGAAGCCTTCTAGCACGCATGGGTTGAGGCCTCCTAAACATGCCCCATTCTTCCCTCTGTGAAACGAGCCTCTGGGCATTGCAACTGTCCCGTAAGTGGAAGTCCTCTCCTGCCAGAATCTTTGGAGCACGTTTGTCTAGAGGCACGGGCAAAGTGCCATGCCCTTCGCTCAGATCATGGGGCCTGCGAATAAAGCACGTTTCCGTGAAGAACACGACACTTCCAAACAAACGCCTCGGAGCAGATCCGTGTGTTTTCACATGAGGAAATGCCGTATCCTCCGTTGGGCGAAGGAATGCTGGGGAGGAGGCCATTTCGGCAACATCGTAGTTTTTCGCGCCATAGAAATCCAAGCCTCGCTGTGTGCCACGATCACGAGAGGGCCATCGCATTTCCCGGGAGATACGAGACGATGGAGGATCCGGTGTGCACTCACATCTTGTTTTCCCAAGAGAAAAGCCATTTCTCATAGTTGTGTGGAAGTATAGGGAAGGGGGCTTGTCCTTAGGATGAGAAACAAGACCGTGGAGAGTGCACCTTTCAGAGCACCCCAAGCATCTCTTTTGAGAAGCCTGGTTGCCCCAGTGCCTTGTCGCATCCGAAAAGTGCCTGACCTTCCCTCATTGAAAACACTCTCTTTGGAATAGAGCGTTCAAGTCCCCTCTTGCTTCCTGAAGATACAAAGCTTTTCCAAGGCAGGTGTTTGATCAGGAGGAAACATCCCTACACGGATCTCTGGAAAACAAGACGTGGGAATGGTCATCGTCACGGCCCTCTGAATGCCGGAAGATAGATCCATCTTCATTCCTGTGTGCGGAAGCATAGGCAAGGGCCTAGGACCCTATCTTGAGAAACAAGTCTCTGGAGACGACAATGTTCAGCACACCGCAGGTGTCCTGCCGGAGATGTGTTCTAGCATGGGTGTGTGCAAGCATCGGGAGAGTTCCATCTCCTTCCGTCTGCGAGGCAAGGCTGCGGAGAAGGCCACTTGGCGATAACATGTGGTTTCCAGATTTCCAAACGAGTTCCAGGAGAGGTGCGGTACGATAGGCCAGGTAACATGTCCCCCAGGGTTCCAGTAACAGTTCTGGGGAAGCACAGGTCCCAGGAAACCCAAGTTCCTTCCGAGGAGATGCTTTCTAATACATAGGTCCTGAAGTCTCTGTACATTGCCTACCCTTGCTTGTGGGAGGCAAGTTGGGTGGAATGCGAATTCCACTACCACCTTGTTTCCACAAGAGGGAAATCGATTCATTCCAATATATGCGCTGGAGCCTAGGGGACAGGGGCGATGCCCTGACGCTTTGAGGGAAGAGTGTGGAACAGGCATCGTTGAGGAAACCACAAGTTTCTCAAGCGAGGAGCCTTCTAGCATTGCCGGGGTGAAACGACCGAAACATGCACGACCCTTCCCTCAGTGAATAGGCTCTAGGGAATGCCAATTTCCCCTCAGAGGAAGATTGTCCCGGTGCGAAGCTCTCTAGCGTGTTGGTCTGGAGGCCAGCGGAGAGGGCCACATATACTTCGCTAAAGAAAGCTCTCTGTGAAGAAAGACAGGGTCAGTGAGGGAAGCACACGTCCCACCAAACCCACTGAAACACACGGAGACGTTTTAGCCTCAGGAAAGGCCTTATCCTTGCCTTGGAGAGAATGCATTTGGGAGTACCTGTGCTGCCCCGGCGTTGGTTTGCAAAGGAGCACTTTCCTACCTTATATGTGTGGGAGTGGGCAATGTCCTTACACTTGGAGACAAGTCTGTGAAGCAAGCACCGTTCGGGGAACCACGAGGGCCTCGAGCGAGAAGCATTCCGGCCTCCATGTTCTTAAACTCCCGAAACCCGGGCTCTCTTGGCGTCTCTGAATAAATCTCTGGGGAATGCAACGTTCCCTCAGAGGAAGCATGTCCCAGCGAGACATTTTGTGGCACGTTTCTCTAGAGGTACGGGGATGTCTGGTCGCATTCAGGAGGTGCGGTGTCCTCGGCCGGGAGAAACAATTCTGTGGAGAAGGCGACTTCGGCCACAATGTGCTTTTCCAAGAAAGAAGCTTGCTTCGGCGAAAAGCATGGAAGTATCACTGTAATGCCACCTTCTTCGCTCTGAGCAGCAGGACGGTAGGCAACCCTACTTTCCAAGCACATCTGGGTTCCAGAATGAAAAAGCCATCTCTAAGAGACGTTTCCAAGGACAGAGAAGGCGGGTCGTACTGTCCTTCAGAAACAAATGTGTGGAGAATGCCCCTTTCAGAGGACCACCATTTCACCTGCGAGAAGCCTTCTACAATGTATGTTTGGAGGCATCAGGAGGGTGTCGTGTCCATCCCTCAGTGAAAACACAGTGTCGAGAACCATGTTCCAGGAACGTCTTGCTTACAGCAGGTAGCAGTTTTCTCCAGGACCTTGTGTAATGCGGAGGACTCGGCCCTAATGGGATCTCTGAGAAACAAGGCTGCGGAGACTGGAAACTTTCCCTGCCAACTGGATATCCGAAGACGGAATCCATTTCACGTCGATGTGCGGAAGTAGACGCCAGGGGCCTTGACCTGATGCCCAGAAAGGCGTCTGTGCGTAATACAACGTGGAGCGAACAACCGGAATCTTCCCGTGTAGAGTCCTGTAGCATGGACGTGTACAAGCATCTGGAGCGGGCCCTCTCGTTCCCTCGGAGATACGAGCCCGTGGCGAATGCCACGTCGAGGTCACGTCGTTTCTCCAGAGTTCTCTGCCATTTCCAGTATCGGCCTTGAAGGATAGGCAAAGGGAAATGTCCCCGTATCGGAGTCCCCAGGATGTGGAGAAAGCAGCTGCCAGGAAATCCAAGTGCCCCCGAACGAGACGCCTTCTCACACACAGGTATGGACGCCTTGGAATTTGCGATATACTTCCTTCGGAGAAGGCGACCTTCCATGAATATCGTGTTTTCAGGAGAGAAAGCTGATGTCCAGGACGTGTGTGCAAGTCTTGGGAAGGGGCAAGGTCCTTAGGGCGAGCATAGAATCTGTGGAGCAAGCCCCTTTCGGATAACCACAAGTTTCTCAAGTGTGAATCATTCTGGCTTGCATGTGTGGAGGCCATCGAAAGACGCCCTCTCCCTCTGTCTGTGGAGCAGTCTCTGGAGAATTCCACTGTCCCGTCAGAGGAAGTTGGTTCCCGTGAGGAGCATTCTACCATCTTTCGCGAGAGGCGCGCGGAAAGTGCCTTAGACGTCGCGGAACGCAAGCCTGGGAATAAAGCAAGATCCACCGTGCAACACGACCCTTCCAACGAAACCATTCTAACGGATGGAGGGGTTCTAACACTAGGGTAGTGCCGTGTCCTTGGCTTGGAGAAAGTCTTCTGTGGAGGATGCAGTGCAGCGACACTGTGGCTGTTCCACCGAGAAGCTTCCGAGCCTCTCTGTGTGGAGGCATCCCTAGAGTGCCCCAGTCTTCCGTTTGAGGAAAAAGAGTGTGAAGAAAAGCGCGGCCCGCTAACATCTTGATGCCAGAAGAGAAAGCGATTTCTCCGCGAGGTGTAGAAATAGAGGACGGGTGGTTTGTCCTTAGCCATGGAATCCAGATGGCAGTGACTGCAATTTTCAGAGCCGCACAATTGTCCCGGCATGAAGCCTAGCGGCACGTCTGTGGGGCAGCATCAGGATGGTGCCCTGTAGTTCCGCTGTTGGTAACAGTCTGCTTAGAAGAGGACGTTGAAGGAAACACTTGCTTTTTGAAGACACAAGCCTTTTCCATTCTGCGAGTGTAGCCTCGAGGAAACTGCCCAAAAACAAATTCATCAACCAGAGCCTGTGGACCATGGAACTCTAACCTGCCAGCTGGATATCTGAGGGTAGAAACACTTTCATATCTGTGTGTGGAAGGGCAGGCAAGAGGCCAGGATTCGGAGGAGAGAAACTCATGCGTGGACATTGTAACTTAGAGCGAACATCAAATGAGCTCCTGTGAGAAGCCTGCAGGCCGGGAGGTGTTGAAGCGTCAGGATGAAGCCCAATCATTCCCACCGTGGAAGAAGTGTCTGCCTCAGGCACGTCTCAGCGACACCCTGGATCCTTCAATCCTATACCCTGCTAGCCTCTGTGTGTTGAAGTCTCAGGAAAGGGCAATATCAGGCCCTGGGGAAAGAGTTGTGTGGAGATAGCCACTTTCGGCCACCAACGTGGTTCCTCAAAGGGGGAAGGCTTCTAGGAAGTAGGTGTTGCCGTGTCAGGACAATGCCATCTCCGCCCATCGTCGAAAGATGACTGAGGAGGAAGGCACGTTCCAGGAACATCTGGATTCCAGAAGAGAAAGCGATTTCTAGTGTAGGTATGAAAAGACAGGCAAGGGGCCAGTCCCTGTCTGGGAGATCCAAGTCCGTGGAGAGTACAACTTCCGAGCCACAACAAGTTTCTCCCCAAAGGAAACTTTCTAGCCCTGGGGTGGGCAAGCTTCGGCGGGCTTCCATATCCTTGCCTCTGAGAATCAGGCCTGTGGAGAAGGTCACTTCCCGGGAGCATCTACTTTCTGGAGATCCAAAGTGTGGGCACGGAGGAGGAAGGCGGGACTAAGGGGCGTGTCGCTGTCAGGGAGAAAGCAGTCGTTGGAGACGGCCACTTTCGTGAGCAACTCGTTCCCTCAAGCCAGAAGCATCCTGGCCTCTATTGATGAGAAGTAGCAGGATAATTCCTCAACCTCCGCTCTGCGAAAATAGACTGTGGGCAATGCCACTTCCCACTAACACCGTGTCTCCAGAAGAGAATTGCCATGTCCAATCCAAAAGCGGGGAGGCCTAGGAGAGGGCCCACGGCCTCACGCTCTGAAACGGGGCTGGGGACCTGCACCATTCAGGGAACCACAAGGCTCTCCAACGAGAAGCCTTCTAGCACGCATGGGTTGAGGCCTCCTAAACATGCCCCATTCTTCCCTCTGTGAAACGAGCCTCTGGGCATTGCAACTGTCCCGTAAGTGGAAGTCCTCTCCTGCCAGAATCTTTGGAGCACGTTTGTCTAGAGGCACGGGCAAAGTGCCATGCCCTTCGCTCAGATCATGGGGCCTGCGAATAAAGCACGTTTCCGTGAAGAACACGACACTTCCAAACAAACGCCTCGGAGCAGATCCGTGTGTTTTCACATGAGGAAATGCCGTACCCTCCGTTGGGCGAAGGAATGCTGGGGAGGAGGCCATTTCGGCAACATCGTAGTTTTTCGCGCCATAGAAATCCAAGCCTCGCTGTGTGCCACGATCACGAGAGGGCCATCGCATTTCCCGGGAGATACGAGACGATGGAGGATCCGGTGTGCACTCACATCTTGTTTTCCCAAGAGAAAAGCCATTTCTCATAGTTGTGTGGAAGTATAGGGAAGGGGGCTTGTCCTTAGGATGAGAAACAAGACCGTGGAGAGTGCACCTTTCAGAGCACCCCAAGCATCTCTTTTGAGAAGCCTGGTTGCCCCAGTGCCTTGTCGCATCCGAAAAGTGCCTGACCTTCCCTCATTGAAAACACTCTCTTTGGAATAGAGCGTTCAAGTCCCCTCTTGCTTCCTGAAGATACAAAGCTTTTCCAAGGCAGGTGTTTGATCAGGAGGAAACATCCCTACACGGATCTCTGGAAAACAAGACGTGGGAATGGTCATCGTCACGGCCCTCTGAATGCCGGAAGATAGATCCATCTTCATTCCTGTGTGCGGAAGCATAGGCAAGGGCCTAGGACCCTATCTTGAGAAACAAGTCTCTGGAGACGACAATGTTCAGCACACCGCAGGTGTCCTGCGGGGAGGTGTTCTAGCATGGGTGTGTGCAAGCATCGGGAGAGTTCCATCTCCTTCCGTCTGCGAGGCAAGGCTGCGGAGAAGGCCACTTGGCGATATCATGTGGTTTCCAGATTTCCAAACGAGTTCCAGGAGAGGTGCGGAACGATAGGCCAGGTAACATGTCCCCCAGGGTTCCAGTAACAGTTCTGGGGAAGCACAGGTCCCAGGAAACCCAAGTTCCTTCCGAGGAGATGCTTTCTAATACATAGGTCCAGAAGTCTCTGTACATTGCCTACCCTTGCTTGTGGGAGGCAAGTTGGGTGGAATGCGAATTCCACTACCACCTTGTTTCCACAAGAGGGAAATCGATTCATTCCAATATATGCGCTGGAGCCTAGGGGACAGGGGCGATGCCCTGACGCTTTGAGGGAAGAGTGTGGAACAGGCATCGTTGAGGAAACCACAAGTTTCTCAAGCGAGGAGCCTTCTAGCATTGCCGGGGTGAAACGACCGAAACATGCACGACCCTTCCCTCAGTGAATAGGCTCTAGGGAATGCCAATTTCCCCTCAGAGGAAGATTGTCCCGGTGCGAAGCTCTCTAGCGTGTTGGTCTGGAGGCCAGCGGAGAGGGGCACATATACTTCGCTAAAGAAAGCTATCTGTGAAGAAAGACAGGGTCAGTGAGGGAAGCACACGTCCCACCAAACCCACTGAAACACACGGAGACGTTTTAGCCTCAGGAAAGGCCTTATCCTTGCCTTGGAGAGAATGCATTTGGGAGTACCTGTGCTGCCCCGGCGTTGGTTTGCAAAGGAGCACTTTCCTACCTTATATGTGTGGGAGTGGGCAATGTCCTTACACTTGGAGACAAGTCTGTGAAGCAAGCACCGTTCGGGGAACCACGAGGGCCTCGAGCGAGAAGCATTCCGGCCTCCATGTTCTTAAACTCCCGAAACCCGGGCTCTCTTGGCGTCTCTGAATAAATCTCTGGGGAATGCAACGTTCCCTCAGAGGAAGCATGTCCCAGCGAGACATTTTGTGGCACGTTTCTCTAGAGGTACGGGGATGTGTGGTCGCATTCAGGAGGTGCGGTGTCCTCGGCCGGGAGAAACAATTCTGTGGAGAAGGCGACTTCGGCCACAATGTGCTTTTCCAAGAAAGAAGCTTGCTTCGGCGAAAAGCATGGAAGTATCACTGTAATGCCACCTTCTTCACTCTGAGCAGCAGGACGGTAGGCAACCCTACTTTCCAAGCACATCTGGGTTCCAGAATGAAAAAGCCATCTCTAAGAGACGTTTCCAAGGACAGAGAAGGCGGGTCGTACTGTCCTTCAGAAACAAATGTGTGGAGAATGCCCCTTTCAGAGGACCACCATTTCACCTGCGAGAAGCCTTCTACAATGTATGTTTGGAGGCATCAGGAGGGTGTCGTGTCCATCCCTCAGTGAAAACACAGTGTCGAGAACCATGTTCCAGGAACGTCTTGCTTACAGCAGGTAGCAGTTTTCTCCAGGCCCTTGTGTAATGCGGAGGACTCGGCCCTAATGGGATCTCGGAGAAACAAGGCTGCGGAGACTGGAAACTTTCCCTGCCAACTGGATATCCGAAGACGGAATCCATTTCACGTCGATGTGCGGAAGTAGACGCCAGGGGCCTTGACCTGATGCCCAGAAAGGCGTCTGTGCGTAATACAACGTGGAGCGAACAACCGGAATCTTCCCGTGTAGAGTCCTGTAGCATGGACGTGTACAAGCATCTGGAGCGGGCCCTCTCGTTCCCTCGGAGATACGAGCCCGTGGCGAATGCCACGTCGAGGTCACGTCGTTTCTCCAGAGTTCTCTGCCATTTCCAGTATCGGCCTTGAAGGATAGGCAAAGGGAAATGTCCCCGTATCGGAGTCCCCAGGACGTGGAGAACGCAGCTGCCAGGAAACCCAAGTGCCCCCGAACGAGACGCCTTCTCACACACAGGTATGGACGCCTTGGAATGTGCGATATACTTCCTTTGGAGAAGGCGACCTTCCATGAATATCGTGTTTTCAGGAGAGAAAGCTGATGTCCAGGACGTGTGTGCAAGTCTTGGGAAGGGGCAAGGTCCTTAGGGCGAGCATAGAATCTGTGGAGCAAGCCCCTTTCGGATAACCACAAGTTTCTCAAGTGTGAATCATTCTGGCTTGCATGTGTGGAGGCCATCGAAAGACGCCCTCTCCCTCTGTCTGTGGAGCAGTCTCTGGAGAATTCCACTGTCCCGTCAGAGGAAGTTGGTTCCCGTGAGGAGCATTCTACCATCTTTCGCGAGAGGCGCGCGGAAAGTGCCTTAGACGTCGCGGAACGCAAGCCTGGGAATAAAGCAAGATCCACCGTGCAACACGACCCTTCCAACGAAACCATTCTAACGGATGGAGGGGTTCTAACACTAGGGTAGTGCCGTGTCCTTGGCTTGGAGAAAGTCTTCTGTGGAGGATGCAGTGCAGCGACACTGTGGCTGTTCCACCGAGAAGCTTCCGAGCCTCTCTGTGTGGAGGCATCCCTAGAGTGCCCCAGTCTTCCGTTTGAGGAAAAAGAGTGTGAAGAAAAGCGCGGCCCGCTAACATCTTGATGCCAGAAGAGAAAGCGATTTCTCCGCGAGGTGTAGAAATAGAGGACGGGTGGTTTGTCCTTAGCCATGGAATCCAGATGGCAGTGACTGCAATTTTCAGAGCCGCACAATTGTCCCGGCATGAAGCCTAGCGGCACGTCTGTGGGGCAGCATCAGGATGGTGCCCTGTAGTTCCGCTGTTGGTAACAGTCTGCTTAGAAGAGGACGTTGAAGGAAACACTTGCTTTTTGAAGACACAAGCCTTTTCCATTCTGCGAGTGTAGCCTCGAGGAAACTGCCCAAAAACAAATTCATCAACCAGAGCCTGTGGACCATGGAACTCTAACCTGCCAGCTGGATATCTGAGGGTAGAAACACTTTCATATCTGTGTGTGGAAGGGCAGGCAAGAGGCCAGGATTCGGAGGAGAGAAACTCATGCGTGGACATTGTAACTTAGAGCGAACATCAAATGAGCTCCTGTGAGAAGCCTGCAGGCCGGGAGGTGTTGAAGCGTCAGGATGAAGCCCAATCATTCCCACCGTGGAAGAAGTGTCTGCCTCAGGCACGTCTCAGCGACACCCTGGATCCTTCAATCCTATACCCTGCTAGCCTCTGTGTGTTGAAGTCTCAGGAAAGGGCAATATCAGGCCCTGGGGAAAGAGTTGTGTGGAGATAGCCACTTTCGGCCACCAACGTGGTTCCTCAAAGGGGGAAGGCTTCTAGGAAGTAGGTGTTGCCGTGTCAGGACAATGCCATCTCCGCCCATCGTCGAAAGATGACTGAGGAGGAAGGCACGTTCCAGGAACATCTGGATTCCAGAAGAGAAAGCGATTTCTAGTGTAGGTATGAAAAGACAGGCAAGGGGCCAGTCCCTGTCTGGGAGATCCAAGTCCGTGGAGAGTACAACTTCCGAGCCACAACAAGTTTCTCCCCAAAGGAAACTTTCTAGCCCTGGGGTGGGCAAGCTTCGGCGGGCTTCCATATCCTTGCCTCTGAGAATCAGGCCTGTGGAGAAGGTCACTTCCCGGGAGCATCTACTTTCTGGAGATCCAAAGTGTGGGCACGGAGGAGGAAGGCGGGACTAAGGGGCGTGTCGCTGTCAGGGAGAAAGCAGTCGTTGGAGACGGCCACTTTCGTGAGCAACTCGTTCCCTCAAGCCAGAAGCATCCTGGCCTCTATTGATGAGAAGTAGCAGGATAATTCCTCAACCTCCGCTCTGCGAAAATAGACTGTGGGCAATGCCACTTCCCACTAACACCGTGTCTCCAGAAGAGAATTGCCATGTCCAATCCAAAAGCGGGGAGGCCTAGGAGAGGGCCCACGGCCTCACGCTCTGAAACGGGGCTGGGGACCTGCACCATTCAGGGAACCACAAGGCTCTCCAACGAGAAGCCTTCTAGCACGCATGGGTTGAGGCCTCCTAAACATGCCCCATTCTTCCCTCTGTGAAACGAGCCTCTGGGCATTGCAACTGTCCCGTAAGTGGAAGTCCTCTCCTGCCAGAATCTTTGGAGCACGTTTGTCTAGAGGCACGGGCAAAGTGCCATGCCCTTCGCTCAGATCATGGGGCCTGCGAATAAAGCACGTTTCCGTGAAGAACACGACACTTCCAAACAAACGCCTCGGAGCAGATCCGTGTGTTTTCACATGAGGAAATGCCGTATCCTCCGTTGGGCGAAGGAATGCTGGGGAGGAGGCCATTTCGGCAACATCGTAGTTTTTCGCGCCATAGAAATCCAAGCCTCGCTGTGTGCCACGATCACGAGAGGGCCATCGCATTTCCCGGGAGATACGAGACGATGGAGGATCCGGTGTGCACTCACATCTTGTTTTCCCAAGAGAAAAGCCATTTCTCATAGTTGTGTGGAAGTATAGGGAAGGGGGCTTGTCCTTAGGATGAGAAACAAGACCGTGGAGAGTGCACCTTTCAGAGCACCCCAAGCATCTCTTTTGAGAAGCCTGGTTGCCCCAGTGCCTTGTCGCATCCGAAAAGTGCCTGACCTTCCCTCATTGAAAACACTCTCTTTGGAATAGAGCGTTCAAGTCCCCTCTTGCTTCCTGAAGATACAAAGCTTTTCCAAGGCAGGTGTTTGATCAGGAGGAAACATCCCTACACGGATCTCTGGAAAACAAGACGTGGGAATGGTCATCGTCACGGCCCTCTGAATGCCGGAAGATAGATCCATCTTCATTCCTGTGTGCGGAAGCATAGGCAAGGGCCTAGGACCCTATCTTGAGAAACAAGTCTCTGGAGACGACAATGTTCAGCACACCGCAGGTGTCCTGCGGGGAGGTGTTCTAGCATGGGTGTGTGCAAGCATCGGGAGAGTTCCATCTCCTTCCGTCTGCGAGGCAAGGCTGCGGAGAAGGCCACTTGGCGATAACATGTGGTTTCCAGATTTCCAAACGAGTTCCAGGAGAGGTGCGGTACGATAGGCCAGGTAACATGTCCCCCAGGGTTCCAGTAACAGTTCTGGGGAAGCACAGGTCCCAGGAAACCCAAGTTCCTTCCGAGGAGATGCTTTCTAATACATAGGTCCAGAAGTCTCTGTACATTGCCTACCCTTGCTTGTGGGAGGCAAGTTGGGTGGAATGCGAATTCCACTACCATCTTGTTTCCACAAGAGGGAAATCGATTCATTCCAATATATGCGCTGGAGCCTAGGGGACAGGGGCGATGCCCTGACGCTTTGAGGGAAGAGTGGGGAACAGGCATCGTTGAGGAAACCACAAGTTTCTCAAGCGAGGAGCCTTCTAGCATTGCCGGGGTGAAACGACCGAAACATGCACGACCCTTCCCTCAGTGAATAGGCTCTAGGGAATGCCAATTTCCCCTCAGAGGAAGATTGTCCCGGTGCGAAGCTCTCTAGCGTGTTGGTCTGGAGGCCAGCGGAGAGGGCCACATATACTTCGCTAAAGAAAGCTCTCTGTGAAGAAAGACAGGGTCAGTGAGGGAAGCACACGTCCCACCAAACCCACTGAAACACACGGAGACGTTTTAGCCTCAGGAAAAGCCTTATCCTTGCCTTGGAGAGAATGCATTTGGGAGTACCTGTGCTGCCCCGGCGTTGGTTTGCAAAGGAGCACTTTCCTACCTTATATGTGTGGGAGTGGGCAATGTCCTTACACTTGGAGACAAGTCTGTGAAGCAAGCACCGTTCGGGGAACCACGAGGGCCTCGAGCGAGAAGCATTCCGGCCTCCATGTTCTTAAACTCCCGAAACCCGGGCTCTCTTGGCGTCTCTGAATAAATCTCTGGGGAATGCAACGTTCCCTCAGAGGAAGCATGTCCCAGCGAGACATTTTGTGGCACGTTTCTCTAGAGGTACGGGGATGTGTGGTCGCATTCAGGAGGTGCGGTGTCCTCGGCCGGGAGAAACAATTCTGTGGAGAAGGCGACTTCGGCCACAATGTGCTTTTCCAACAAAGAAGCTTGCTTCGGCGAAAAGCATGGAAGTATCACTGTAATGCCACCTTCTTCGCTCTGAGCAGCAGGACGGTAGGCAACCCTACTTTCCAAGCACATCTGGTTTCCAGAATGAAAAAGCCATCTCTAAGAGACGTTTCCAAGGACAGAGAAGGCGGGTCGTACTGTCCTTCAGAAACAAATGTGTGGAGAATGCCCCTTTCAGAGGACCACCATTTCACCTGCGAGAAGCCTTCTACAATGTATGTTTGGAGGCATCAGGAGGGTGTCGTGTCCATCCCTCAGTGAAAACACAGTGTCGAGAACCATGTTCCAGGAACGTCTTGCTTACAGCAGGTAGCAGTTTTCTCCAGGACCTTGTGTAATGCGGAGGACTCGGCCCTAATGGGATCTCGGAGAAACAAGGCTGCGGAGACTGGAAACTTTCCCTGCCAACTGGATATCCGAAGACGGAATCCATTTCACGTCGATGTGCGGAAGTAGACGCCAGGGGCCTTGACCTGATGCCCAGAAAGGCGTCTGTGCGTAATACAACGTGGAGCGAACAACCGGAATCTTCCCGTGTAGAGTCCTGTAGCATGGACGTGTACAAGCATCTGGAGCGGGCCCTCTCGTTCCCTCGGAGATACGAGCCCGTGGCGAATGCCACGTCGAGGTCACGTCGTTTCTCCAGAGTTCTCTGCCATTTCCAGTATCGGCCTTGAAGGATAGGCAAAGGGAAATGTCCCCGTATCGGAGTCCCCAGGATGTGGAGAAAGCAGCTGCCAGGAAACCCAAGTGCCCCCGAACGAGACGCCTTCTCACACACAGGTATGGACGCCTTGGAATGTGCGATATACTTCCTTCGGAGAAGGCGACCTTCCATGAATATCGTGTTTTCAGGAGAGAAAGCTGATGTCCAGGACGTGTGTGCAAGTCTTGGGAAGGGGCAAGGTCCTTAGGGCGAGCATAGAATCTGTGGAGCAAGCCCCTTTCGGATAACCACAAGTTTCTCAAGTGTGAATCATTCTGGCTTGCATGTGTGGAGGCCATCGAAAGACGCCCTCTCCCTCTGTCTGTGGAGCAGTCTCTGGAGAATTCCACTGTCCCGTCAGAGGAAGTTGGTTCCCGTGAGGAGCATTCTACCATCATTCGCGAGAGGCGCGCGGAAAGTGCCTTAGACGTCGCGGAACGCAAGCCTGGGAATAAAGCAAGATCCACCGTGCCACACGACCCTTCCAACGAAACCATTCTAACGGATGGAGGGGTTCTAACACTAGGGTAGTGCCGTGTCCTTGGCTTGGAGAAAGTCTTCTGTGGAGGATGCAGTGCAGCGACACTGTGGCTGTTCCACCGAGAAGCTTCCGAGCCTCTCTGTGTGGAGGCATCCCTAGAGTGCCCCAGTCTTCCGTTTGAGGAAAAAGAGTGTGAAGAAAAGCGCGGCCCGCTAACATCTTGATGCCAGAAGAGAAAGCGATTTCTCCGCGAGGTGTAGAAATAGAGGACGGGTGGTTTGTCCTTAGCCATGGAATCCAGATGGCAGTGACTGCAATTTTCAGAGCCGCACAATTGTCCCGGCATGAAGCCTAGCGGCACGTCTGTGGGGCAGCATCAGGATGGTGCCCTGTAGTTCCGCTGTTGGTAACAGTCTGCTTAGAAGAGGACGTTGAAGGAAACACTTGCTTTTTGAAGACACAAGCCTTTTCCATTCTGCGAGTGTAGCCTCGAGGAAACTGCCCAAAAACAAATTCATCAACCAGAGCCTGTGGACCATGGAACTCTAACCTGCCAGCTGGATATCTGAGGGTAGAAACACTTTCATATCTGTGTGTGGAAGGGCAGGCAAGAGGCCAGGATTCGGAGGAGAGAAACTCATGCGTGGACATTGTAACTTAGAGCGAACATCAAATGAGCTCCTGTGAGAAGCCTGCAGGCCGGGAATTGTTGAAGCGTCAGGATGAAGCCCAATCATTCCCACCGTGGAAGAAGTGTCTGCCTCAGGCACGTCTCAGCGACACCCTGGATCCTTCAATCCTATACCCTGCTAGCCTCTGTGTGTTGAAGTCTCAGGAAAGGGCAATATCAGGCCCTGGGGAAAGAGTTGTGTGGAGATAGCCACTTTCGGCCACCAACGTGGTTCCTCAAAGGGGGAAGGCTTCTAGGAAGTAGGTGTTGCCGTGTCAGGACAATGCCATCTCCGCCCATCGTCGAAAGATGACTGAGGAGGAAGGCACGTTCCAGGAACATCTGGATTCCAGAAGAGAAAGCGATTTCTAGTGTAGGTATGAAAAGACAGGCAAGGGGCCAGTCCCTGTCTGGGAGATCCAAGTCCGTGGAGAGTACAACTTCCGAGCCCCAACAAGTTTCTCCCCAAAGGAAACTTTCTAGCCCTGGGGTGGGCAAGCTTCGGCGGGCTTCCATATCCTTGCCTCTGAGAATCAGGCCTGTGGAGAAGGTCACTTCCCGGGAGCATCTACTTTCTGGAGATCCAAAGTGTGGGCACGGAGGAGGAAGGCGGGACTAAGGGGCGTGTCGCTGTCAGGGAGAAAGCAGTCGTTGGAGACGGCCACTTTCGTGAGCAACTCGTTCCCTCAAGCCAGAAGCATCCTGGCCTCTATTGATGAGAAGTAGCAGGATAATTCCTCAACCTCCGCTCTGCGAAAGTAGACTGTGGGCAATGCCACTTCCCACTAACACCGTGTCTCCAGAAGAGAATTGCCATGTCCAATCCAAAAGCGGGGAGGCCTAGGAGAGGGCCCACGGCCTCACGCTCTGAAACGGGGCTGGGGACCTGCACCATTCAGGGAACCACAAGGCTCTCCAACGAGAAGCCTTCTAGCACGCATGGGTTGAGGCCTCCTAAACATGCCCCATTCTTCCCTCTGTGAAACGAGCCTCTGGGCATTGCAACTGTCCCGTAAGTGGAAGTCCTCTCCTGCCAGAATCTTTGGAGCACGTTTGTCTAGAGGCACGGGCAAAGTGCCATGCCCTTCGCTCAGATCATGGGGCCTGCGAATAAAGCACGTTTCCGTGAAGAACACGACACTTCCAAACAAACGCCTCGGAGCAGATCCGTGTGTTTTCACATGAGGAAATGCCGTATCCTCCGTTGGGCGAAGGAATGCTGGGGAGGAGGCCATTTCGGCAACATCGTAGTTTTTCGCGCCATAGAAATCCAAGCCTCGCTGTGTGCCACGATCACGAGAGGGCCATCGCATTTCCCGGGAGATACGAGACGATGGAGGATCCGGTGTGCACTCACATCTTGTTTTCCCAAGAGAAAAGCCATTTCTCATAGTTGTGTGGAAGTATAGGGAAGGGGGCTTGTCCTTAGGATGAGAAACAAGACCGTGGAGAGTGCACCTTTCAGAGCACCCCAAGCATCTCTTTTGAGAAGCCTGGTTGCCCCAGTGCCTTGTCGCATCCGAAAAGTGCCTGACCTTCCCTCATTGAAAACACTCTCTTTGGAATAGAGCGTTCAAGTCCCCTCTTGCTTCCTGAAGATACAAAGCTTTTCCAAGGCAGGTGTTTGATCAGGAGGAAACATCCCTACACGGATCTCTGGAAAACAAGACGTGGGAATGGTCATCGTCACGGCCCTCTGAATGCCGGAAGATAGATCCATCTTCATTCCTGTGTGCGGAAGCATAGGCAAGGGCCTAGGACCCTATCTTGAGAAACAAGTCTCTGGAGACGACAATGTTCAGCACACCGCAGGTGTCCTGCGGGGAGGTGTTCTAGCATGGGTGTGTGCAAGCATCGGGAGAGTTCCATCTCCTTCCGTCTGCGAGGCAAGGCTGCGGAGAAGGCCACTTGGCGATATCATGTGGTTTCCAGATTTCCAAACGAGTTCCAGGAGAGGTGCGGAACGATAGGCCAGGTAACATGTCCCCCAGGGTTCCAGTAACAGTTCTGGGGAAGCACAGGTCCCAGGAAACCCAAGTTCCTTCCGAGGAGATGCTTTCTAATACATAGGTCCTGAAGTCTCTGTACATTGCCTACCCTTGCTTGTGGGAGGCAAGTTGGGTGGAATGCGAATTCCACTACCACCTTGTTTCCACAAGAGGGAAATCGATTCATTCCAATATATGCGCTGGAGCCTAGGGGACAGGGGCGATGCCCTGACGCTTTGAGGGAAGAGTGTGGAACAGGCATCGTTGAGGAAACCACAAGTTTCTCAAGCGAGGAGCCTTCTAGCATTGCCGGGGTGAAACGACCGAAACATGCACGACCCTTCCCTCAGTGAATAGGCTCTAGGGAATGCCAATTTCCCCTCAGAGGAAGATTGTCCCGGTGCGAAGCTCTCTAGCGTGTTGGTCTGGAGGCCAGCGGAGAGGGCCACATATACTTCGCTAAAGAAAGCTATCTGTGAAGAAAGACAGGGTCAGTGAGGGAAGCACACGTCCCACCAAACCCACTGAAACACACGGAGACGTTTTAGCCTCAGGAAAGGCCTTATCCTTGCCTTGGAGAGAATGCATTTGGGAGTACCTGTGCTGCCCCGGCGTTGGTTTGCAAAGGAGCACTTTCCTACCTTATATGTGTGGGAGTGGGCAATGTCCTTACACTTGGAGACAAGTCTGTGAAGCAAGCACCGTTCGGGGAACCACGAGGGCCTCGAGCGAGAAGCATTCCGGCCTCCATGTTCTTAAACTCCCGAAACCCGGGCTCTCTTGGCGTCTCTGAATAAATCTCTGGGGAATGCAACGTTCCCTCAGAGGAAGCATGTCCCAGCGAGACATTTTGTGGCACGTTTCTCTAGAGGTACGGGGATGTGTGGTCGCATTCAGGAGGTGCGGTGTCCTCGGCCGGGAGAAACAATTCTGTGGAGAAGGCGACTTCGGCCACAATGTGCTTTTCCAAGAAAGAAGCTTGCTTCGGCGAAAAGCATGGAAGTATCACTGTAATGCCACCTTCTTCGCTCTGAGCAGCAGGACGGTAGGCAACCCTACTTTCCAAGCACATCTGGTTTCCAGAATGAAAAAGCCATCTCTAAGAGACGTTTCCAAGGACAGAGAAGGCGGGTCGTACTGTCCTTCAGAAACAAATGTGTGGAGAATGCCCCTTTCAGAGGACCACCATTTCACCTGCGAGAAGCCTTCTACAATGTATGTTTGGAGGCATCAGGAGGGTGTCGTGTCCATCCCTCAGTGAAAACACAGTGTCGAGAACCATGTTCCAGGAACGTCTTGCTTACAGCAGGTAGCAGTTTTCTCCAGGACCTTGTGTAATGCGGAGGACTCGGCCCTAATGGGATCTCTGAGAAACAAGGCTGCGGAGACTGGAAACTTTCCCTGCCAACTGGATATCCGAAGACGGAATCCATTTCACGTCGATGTGCGGAAGTAGACGCCAGGGGCCTTGACCTGATGCCCAGAAAGGCGTCTGTGCGTAATACAACGTGGAGCGAACAACCGGAATCTTCCCGTGTAGAGTCCTGTAGCATGGACGTGTACAAGCATCTGGAGCGGGCCCTCTCGTTCCCTCGGAGATACGAGCCCGTGGCGAATGCCACGTCGAGGTCACGTCGTTTCTCCAGAGTTCTCTGCCATTTCCAGTATCGGCCTTGAAGGATAGGCAAAGGGAAATGTCCCCGTATCGGAGTCCCCAGGATGTGGAGAAAGCAGCTGCCAGGAAACCCAAGTGCCCCCGAACGAGACGCCTTCTCACACACAGGTATGGACGCCTTGGAATGTGCGATATACTTCCTTCGGAGAAGGCGACCTTCCATGAATATCGTGTTTTCAGGAGAGAAAGCTGATGTCCAGGACGTGTGTGCAAGTCTTGGGAAGGGGCAAGGTCCTTAGGGCGAGCATAGAATCTGTGGAGCAAGCCCCTTTCGGATAACCACAAGTTTCTCAAGTGTGAATCATTCTGGCTTGCATGTGTGGAGGCCATCGAAAGACGCCCTCTCCCTCTGTCTGTGGAGCAGTCTCTGGAGAATTCCACTGTCCCGTCAGAGGAAGTTGGTTCCCGTGAGGAGCATTCTACCATCTTTCGCGAGAGGCGCGCGGAAAGTGCCTTAGACGTCGCGGAACGCAAGCCTGGGAATAAAGCAAGATCCACCGTGCAACACGACCCTTCCAACGAAACCATTCTAACGGATGGAGGGGTTCTAACACTAGGGTAGTGCCGTGTCCTTGGCTTGGAGAAAGTCTTCTGTGGAGGATGCAGTGCAGCGACACTGTGGCTGTTCCACCGAGAAGCTTCCGAGCCTCTCTGTGTGGAGGCATCCCTAGAGTGCCCCAGTCTTCCGTTTGAGGAAAAAGAGTGTGAAGAAAAGCGCGGCCCGCTAACATCTTGATGCCAGAAGAGAAAGCGATTTCTCCGCGAGGTGTAGAAATAGAGGACGGGTGGTTTGTCCTTAGCCATGGAATCCAGATGGCAGTGACTGCAATTTTCAGAGCCGCACAATTGTCCCGGCATGAAGCCTAGCGGCACGTCTGTGGGGCAGCATCAGGATGGTGCCCTGTAGTTCCGCTGTTGGTAACAGTCTGCTTAGAAGAGGACGTTGAAGGAAACACTTGCTTTTTGAAGACACAAGCCTTTTCCATTCTGCGAGTGTAGCCTCGAGGAAACTGCCCAAAAACAAATTCATCAACCAGAGCCTGTGGACCATGGAACTCTAACCTGCCAGCTGGATATCTGAGGGTAGAAACACTTTCATATCTGTGTGTGGAAGGGCAGGCAAGAGGCCAGGATTCGGAGGAGAGAAACTCATGCGTGGACATTGTAACTTAGAGCGAACATCAAATGAGCTCCTGTGAGAAGCCTGCAGGCCGGGAATTGTTGAAGCGTCAGGATGAAGCCCAATCATTCCCACCGTGGAAGAAGTGTCTGCCTCAGGCACGTCTCAGCGACACCCTGGATCCTTCAATCCTATACCCTGCTAGCCTCTGTGTGTTGAAGTCTCAGGAAAGGGCAATATCAGGCCCTGGGGAAAGAGTTGTGTGGAGATAGCCACTTTCGGCCACCAACGTGGTTCCTCAAAGGGGGAAGGCTTCTAGGAAGTAGGTGTTGCCGTGTCAGGACAATGCCATCTCCGCCCATCGTCGAAAGATGACTGAGGAGGAAGGCACGTTCCAGGAACATCTGGATTCCAGAAGAGAAAGCGATTTCTAGTGTAGGTATGAAAAGACAGGCAAGGGGCCAGTCCCTGTCTGGGAGATCCAAGTCCGTGGAGAGTACAACTTCCGAGCCCCAACAAGTTTCTCCCCAAAGGAAACTTTCTAGCCCTGGGGTGGGCAAGCTTCGGCGGGCTTCCATATCCTTGCCTCTGAGAATCAGGCCTGTGGAGAAGGTCACTTCCCGGGAGCATCTACTTTCTGGAGATCCAAAGTGTGGGCACGGAGGAGGAAGGCGGGACTAAGGGGCGTGTCGCTGTCAGGGAGAAAGCAGTCGTTGGAGACGGCCACTTTCGTGAGCAACTCGTTCCCTCAAGCCAGAAGCATCCTGGCCTCTATTGATGAGAAGTAGCAGGATAATTCCTCAACCTCCGCTCTGCGAAAATAGACTGTGGGCAATGCCACTTCCCACTAACACCGTGTCTCCAGAAGAGATTTGCCATGTCCAATCCAAAAGCGGGGAGGCCTAGGAGAGGGCCCACGGCCTCACGCTCTGAAACGGGGCTGGGGACCTGCACCATTCAGGGAACCACAAGGCTCTCCAACGAGAAGCCTTCTAGCACGCATGGGTTGAGGCCTCCTAAACATGCCCCATTCTTCCCTCTGTGAAACGAGCCTCTGGGCATTGCAACTGTCCCGTAAGTGGAAGTCCTCTCCTGCCAGAATCTTTGGAGCACGTTTGTCTAGAGGCACGGGCAAAGTGCCATGCCCTTCGCTCAGATCATGGGGCCTGCGAATAAAGCACGTTTCCGTGAAGAACACGACACTTCCAAACAAACGCCTCGGAGCAGATCCGTGTGTTTTCACATGAGGAAATGCCGTATCCTCCGTTGGGCGAAGGAATGCTGGGGAGGAGGCCATTTCGGCAACATCGTAGTTTTTCGCGCCATAGAAATCCAAGCCTCGCTGTGTGCCACGATCACGAGAGGGCCATCGCATTTCCCGGGAGATACGAGACGATGGAGGATCCGGTGTGCACTCACATCTTGTTTTCCCAAGAGAAAAGCCATTTCTCATAGTTGTGTGGAAGTATAGGGAAGGGGGCTTGTCCTTAGGATGAGAAACAAGACCGTGGAGAGTGCACCTTTCAGAGCACCCCAAGCATCTCTTTTGAGAAGCCTGGTTGCCCCAGTGCCTTGTCGCATCCGAAAAGTGCCTGACCTTCCCTCATTGAAAACACTCTCTTTGGAATAGAGCGTTCAAGTCCCCTCTTGCTTCCTGAAGATACAAAGCTTTTCCAAGGCAGGTGTTTGATCAGGAGGAAACATCCCTACACGGATCTCTGGAAAACAAGACGTGGGAATGGTCATCGTCACGGCCCTCTGAATGCCGGAAGATAGATCCATCTTCATTCCTGTGTGCGGAAGCATAGGCAAGGGCCTAGGACCCTATCTTGAGAAACAAGTCTCTGGAGACGACAATGTTCAGCACACCGCAGGTGTCCTGCGGGGAGGTGTTCTAGCATGGGTGTGTGCAAGCATCGGGAGAGTTCCATCTCCTTCCGTCTGCGAGGCAAGGCTGCGGAGAAGGCCACTTGGCGATATCATGTGGTTTCCAGATTTCCAAACGAGTTCCAGGAGAGGTGCGGAACGTTAGGCCAGGTAACATGTCCCCCAGGGTTCCAGTAACAGTTCTGGGGAAGCACAGGTCCCAGGAAACCCAAGTTCCTTCCGAGGAGATGCTTTCTAATACATAGGTCCTGAAGTCTCTGTACATTGCCTACCCTTGCTTGTGGGAGGCAAGTTGGGTGGAATGCGAATTCCACTACCACCTTGTTTCCACAAGAGGGAAATCGATTCATTCCAATATATGCGCTGGAGCCTAGGGGACAGGGGCGATGCCCTGACGCTTTGAGGGAAGAGTGTGGAACAGGCATCGTTGAGGAAACCACAAGTTTCTCAAGCGAGGAGCCTTCTAGCATTGCCGGGGTGAAACGACCGAAACATGCACGACCCTTCCCTCAGTGAATAGGCTCTAGGGAATGCCAATTTCCCCTCAGAGGAAGATTGTCCCGGTGCGAAGCTCTCTAGCGTGTTGGTCTGGAGGCCAGCGGAGAGGGCCACATATACTTCGCTAAAGAAAGCTATCTGTGAAGAAAGACAGGGTCAGTGAGGGAAGCACACGTCCCACCAAACCCACTGAAACACACGGAGACGTTTTAGCCTCAGGAAAGGCCTTATCCTTGCCTTGGAGAGAATGCATTTGGGAGTACCTGTGCTGCCCCGGCGTTGGTTTGCAAAGGAGCACTTTCCTACCTTATATGTGTGGGAGTGGGCAATGTCCTTACACTTGGAGACAAGTCTGTGAAGCAAGCACCGTTCGGGGAACCACGAGGGCCTCGAGCGAGAAGCATTCCGGCCTCCATGTTCTTAAACTCCCGAAACCCGGGCTCTCTTGGCGTCTCTGAATAAATCTCTGGGGAATGCAACGTTCCCTCAGAGGAAGCATGTCCCAGCGAGACATTTTGTGGCACGTTTCTCTAGAGGTACGGGGATGTCTGGTCGCATTCAGGAGGTGCGGTGTCCTCGGCCGGGAGAAACAATTCTGTGGAGAAGGCGACTTCGGCCACAATGTGCTTTTCCAAGAAAGAAGCTTGCTTCGGCGAAAAGCATGGAAGTATCACTGTAATGCCACCTTCTTCGCTCTGAGCAGCAGGACGGTAGGCAACCCTACTTTCCAAGCACATCTGGGTTCCAGAATGAAAAAGCCATCTCTAAGAGACGTTTCCAAGGACAGAGAAGGCGGGTCGTACTGTCCTTCAGAAACAAATGTGTGGAGAATGCCCCTTTCAGAGGACCACCATTTCACCTGCGAGAAGCCTTCTACAATGTATGTTTGGAGGCATCAGGAGGGTGTCGTGTCCATCCCTCAGTGAAAACACAGTGTCGAGAACCATGTTCCAGGAACGTCTTGCTTACAGCAGGTAGCAGTTTTCTCCAGGACCTTGTGTAATGCGGAGGACTCGGCCCTAATGGGATCTCTGAGAAACAAGGCTGCGGAGACTGGAAACTTTCCCTGCCAACTGGATATCCGAAGACGGAATCCATTTCACGTCGATGTGCGGAAGTAGACGCCAGGGGCCTTGACCTGATGCCCAGAAAGGCGTCTGTGCGTAATACAACGTGGAGCGAACAACCGGAATCTTCCCGTGTAGAGTCCTGTAGCATGGACGTGTACAAGCATCTGGAGCGGGCCCTCTCGTTCCCTCGGAGATACGAGCCCGTGGCGAATGCCACGTCGAGGTCACGTCGTTTCTCCAGAGTTCTCTGCCATTTCCAGTATCGGCCTTGAAGGATAGGCAAAGGGAAATGTCCCCGTATCGGAGTCCCCAGGATGTGGAGAAAGCAGCTGCCAGGAAACCCAAGTGCCCCCGAACGAGACGCCTTCTCACACACAGGTATGGACGCCTTGGAATGTGCGATATACTTCCTTCGGAGAAGGCGACCTTCCATGAATATCGTGTTTTCAGGAGAGAAAGCTGATGTCCAGGACGTGTGTGCAAGTCTTGGGAAGGGGCAAGGTCCTTAGGGCGAGCATAGAATCTGTGGAGCAAGCCCCTTTCGGATAACCACAAGTTTCTCAAGTGTGAATCATTCTGGCTTGCATGTGTGGAGGCCATCGAAAGACGCCCTCTCCCTCTGTCTGTGGAGCAGTCTCTGGAGAATTCCACTGTCCCGTCAGAGGAAGTTGGTTCCCGTGAGGAGCATTCTACCATCTTTCGCGAGAGGCGCGCGGAAAGTGCCTTAGACGTCGCGGAACGCAAGCCTGGGAATAAAGCAAGATCCACCGTGCAACACGACCCTTCCAACGAAACCATTCTAACGGATGGAGGGGTTCTAACACTAGGGTAGTGCCGTGTCCTTGGCTTGGAGAAAGTCTTCTGTGGAGGATGCAGTGCAGCGACACTGTGGCTGTTCCACCGAGAAGCTTCCGAGCCTCTCTGTGTGGAGGCATCCCTAGAGTGCCCCAGTCTTCCGTTTGAGGAAAAAGAGTGTGAAGAAAAGCGCGGCCCGCTAACATCTTGATGCCAGAAGAGAAAGCGATTTCTCCGCGAGGTGTAGAAATAGAGGACGGGTGGTTTGTCCTTAGCCATGGAATCCAGATGGCAGTGACTGCAATTTTCAGAGCCGCACAATTGTCCCGGCATGAAGCCTAGCGGCACGTCTGTGGGGCAGCATCAGGATGGTGCCCTGTAGTTCCGCTGTTGGTAACAGTCTGCTTAGAAGAGGACGTTGAAGGAAACACTTGCTTTTTGAAGACACAAGCCTTTTCCATTCTGCGAGTGTAGCCTCGAGGAAACTGCCCAAAAACAAATTCATCAACCAGAGCCTGTGGACCATGGAACTCTAACCTGCCAGCTGGATATCTGAGGGTAGAAACACTTTCATATCTGTGTGTGGAAGGGCAGGCAAGAGGCCAGGATTCGGAGGAGAGAAACTCATGCGTGGACATTGTAACTTAGAGCGAACATCAAATGAGCTCCTGTGAGAAGCCTGCAGGCCGGGAGGTGTTGAAGCGTCAGGATGAAGCCCAATCATTCCCACCGTGGAAGAAGTGTCTGCCTCAGGCACGTCTCAGCGACACCCTGGATCCTTCAATCCTATACCCTGCTAGCCTCTGTGTGTTGAAGTCTCAGGAAAGGGCAATATCAGGCCCTGGGGAAAGAGTTGTGTGGAGATAGCCACTTTCGGCCACCAACGTGGTTCCTCAAAGGGGGAAGGCTTCTAGGAAGTAGGTGTTGCCGTGTCAGGACAATGCCATCTCCGCCCATCGTCGAAAGATGACTGAGGAGGAAGGCACGTTCCAGGAACATCTGGATTCCAGAAGAGAAATCGATTTCTAGTGTAGGTATGAAAAGACAGGCAAGGGGCCAGTCCCTGTCTGGGAGATCCAAGTCCGTGGAGAGTACAACTTCCGAGCCCCAACAAGTTTCTCCCCAAAGGAAACTTTCTAGCCCTGGGGTGGGCAAGCTTCGGCGGGCTTCCATATCCTTGCCTCTGAGAATCAGGCCTGTGGAGAAGGTCACTTCCCGGGAGCATCTACTTTCTGGAGATCCAAAGTGTGGGCACGGAGGAGGAAGGCGGGACTAAGGGGCGTGTCGCTGTCAGGGAGAAAGCAGTCGTTGGAGACGGCCACTTTCGTGAGCAACTCGTTCCCTCAAGCCAGAAGCATCCTGGCCTCTATTGATGAGAAGTAGCAGGATAATTCCTCAACCTCCGCTCTGCGAAAATAGACTGTGGGCAATGCCACTTCCCACTAACACCGTGTCTCCAGAAGAGATTTGCCATGTCCAATCCAAAAGCGGGGAGGCCTAGGAGAGGGCCCACGGCCTCACGCTCTGAAACGGGGCTGGGGACCTGCACCATTCAGGGAACCACAAGGCTCTCCAACGAGAAGCCTTCTAGCACGCATGGGTTGAGGCCTCCTAAACATGCCCCATTCTTCCCTCTGTGAAACGAGCCTCTGGGCATTGCAACTGTCCCGTAAGTGGAAGTCCTCTCCTGCCAGAATCTTTGGAGCACGTTTGTCTAGAGGCACGGGCAAAGTGCCATGCCCTTCGCTCAGATCATGGGGCCTGCGAATAAAGCACGTTTCCGTGAAGAACACGACACTTCCAAACAAACGCCTCGGAGCAGATCCGTGTGTTTTCACATGAGGAAATGCCGTATCCTCCGTTGGGCGAAGGAATGCTGGGGAGGAGGCCATTTCGGCAACATCGTAGTTTTTCGCGCCATAGAAATCCAAGCCTCGCTGTGTGCCACGATCACGAGAGGGCCATCGCATTTCCCGGGAGATACGAGACGATGGAGGATCCGGTGTGCACTCACATCTTGTTTTCCCAAGAGAAAAGCCATTTCTCATAGTTGTGTGGAAGTATAGGGAAGGGGGCTTGTCCTTAGGATGAGAAACAAGACCGTGGAGAGTGCACCTTTCAGAACACCCCAAGCATCTCTTTTGAGAAGCCTGGTTGCCCCAGTGCCTTGTCGCATCCGAAAAGTGCCTGACCTTCCCTCATTGAAAACACTCTCTTTGGAATAGAGCGTTCAAGTCCCCTCTTGCTTCCTGAAGATACAAAGCTTTTCCAAGGCAGGTGTTTGATCAGGAGGAAACATCCCTACACGGATCTCTGGAAAACAAGACGTGGGAATGGTCATCGTCACGGCCCTCTGAATGCCGGAAGATAGATCCATCTTCATTCCTGTGTGCGGAAGCATAGGCAAGGGCCTAGGACCCTATCTTGAGAAACAAGTCTCTGGAGACGACAATGTTCAGCACACCGCAGGTGTCCTGCGGGGAGGTGTTCTAGCATGGGTGTGTGCAAGCATCGGGAGAGTTCCATCTCCTTCCGTCTGCGAGGCAAGGCTGCGGAGAAGGCCACTTGGCGATATCATGTGGTTTCCAGATTTCCAAACGAGTTCCAGGAGAGGTGCGGAACGATAGGCCAGGTAACATGTCCCCCAGGGTTCCAGTAACAGTTCTGGGGAAGCACAGGTCCCAGGAAACCCAAGTTCCTTCCGAGGAGATGCTTTCTAATACATAGGTCCGGAAGTCTCTGTACATTGCCTACCCTTGCTTGTGGGAGGCAAGTTGGGTGGAATGCGAATTCCACTACCACCTTGTTTCCACAAGAGGGAAATCGATTCATTCCAATATATGCGCTGGAGCCTAGGGGACAGGGGCGATGCCCTGACGCTTTGAGGGAAGAGTGTGGAACAGGCATCGTTGAGGAAACCACAAGTTTCTCAAGCGAGGAGCCTTCTAGCATTGCCGGGGTGAAACGACCGAAACATGCACGACCCTTCCCTCAGTGAATAGGCTCTAGGGAATGCCAATTTCCCCTCAGAGGAAGATTGTCCCGGTGCGAAGCTCTCTAGCGTGTTGGTCTGGAGGCCAGCGGAGAGGGCCACATATACTTCGCTAAAGAAAGCTATCTGTGAAGAAAGACAGGGTCAGTGAGGGAAGCACACGTCCCACCAAACCCACTGAAACACACGGAGACGTTTTAGCCTCAGGAAAGGCCTTATCCTTGCCTTGGAGAGAATGCATTTGGGAGTACCTGTGCTGCCCCGGCGTTGGTTTGCAAAGGAGCACTTTCCTACCTTATATGTGTGGGAGTGGGCAATGTCCTTACACTTGGAGACAAGTCTGTGAAGCAAGCACCGTTCGGGGAACCACGAGGGCCTCGAGCGAGAAGCATTCCGGCCTCCATGTTCTTAAACTCCCGAAACCCGGGCTCTCTTGGCGTCTCTGAATAAATCTCTGGGGAATGCAACGTTCCCTCAGAGGAAGCATGTCCCAGCGAGACATTTTGTGGCACGTTTCTCTAGAGATACGGGGATGTGTGGTCGCATTCAGGAGGTGCGGTGTCCTCGGCCGGGAGAAACAATTCTGTGGAGAAGGCGACTTCGGCCACCATGTGCTTTTCCAACAAAGAAGCTTGCTTCGGCGAAAAGCATGGAAGTATCACTGTAATGCCACCTTCTTCGCTCTGAGCAGCAGGACGGTAGGCAACCCTACTTTCCAAGCACATCTGGTTTCCAGAATGAAAAAGCCATCTCTAAGAGACGTTTCCAAGGACAGAGAAGGCGGGTCGTACTGTCCTTCAGAAACAAATGTGTGGAGAATGCCCCTTTCAGAGGACCACCATTTCACCTGCGAGAAGCCTTCTACAATGTATGTTTGGAGGCATCAGGAGGGTGTCGTGTCCATCCCTCAGTGAAAACACAGTGTCGAGAACCATGTTCCAGGAACGTCTTGCTTACAGCAGGTAGCAGTTTTCTCCAGGACCTTGTGTAATGCGGAGGACTCGGCCCTAATGGGATCTCGGAGAAACAAGGCTGCGGAGACTGGAAACTTTCCCTGCCAACTGGATATCCGAAGACGGAATCCATTTCACGTCGATGTGCGGAAGTAGACGCCAGGGGCCTTGACCTGATGCCCAGAAAGGCGTCTGTGCGTAATACAACGTGGAGCGAACAACCGGAATCTTCCAGTGTAGAGTCCTGTAGCATGGACGTGTACAAGCATCTGGAGCGGGCCCTCTCGTTCCCTCGGAGATACGAGCCCGTGGCGAATGCCACGTCGAGGTCACGTCGTTTCTCCAGAGTTCTCTGCCATTTCCAGTATCGGCCTTGAAGGATAGGCAAAGGGAAATGTCCCCGTATCGGAGTCCCCAGGATGTGGAGAAAGCAGATGCCAGGAAACCCAAGTGCCCCCGAACGAGACGCCTTCTCACACACAGGTATGGACGCCTTGGAATGTGCGATATACTTCCTTCGGAGAAGGCGACCTTCCATGAATATCGTGTTTTCAGGAGAGAAAGCTGATGTCCAGGACGTGTGTGCAAGTCTTGGGAAGGGGCAAGGTCCTTAGGGCGAGCATAGAATCTGTGGAGCAAGCCCCTTTCGGATAACCACAAGTTTCTCAAGTGTGAATCATTCTGGCTTGCATGTGTGGAGGCCATCGAAAGACGCCCTCTCCCTCTGTCTGTGGAGCAGTCTCTGGAGAATTCCACTGTCCCGTCAGAGGAAGTTGGTTCCCGTGAGGAGCATTCTACCATCTTTCGCGAGAGGCGCGCGGAAAGTGCCTTAGACGTCGCGGAACGCAAGCCTGGGAATAAAGCAAGATCCACCGTGCCACACGACCCTTCCAACGAAACCATTCTAACGGATGGAGGGGTTCTAACACTAGGGTAGTGCCGTGTCCTTGGCTTGGAGAAAGTCTTCTGTGGAGGATGCAGTGCAGCGACACTGTGGCTGTTCCACCGAGAAGCTTCCGAGCCTCTCTGTGTGGAGGCATCCCTAGAGTGCCCCAGTCTTCCGTTTGAGGAAAAAGAGTGTGAAGAAAAGCGCGGCCCGCTAACATCTTGATGCCAGAAGAGAAAGCGATTTCTCCGCGAGGTGTAGAAATAGAGGACGGGTGGTTTGTCCTTAGCCATGGAATCCAGATGGCAGTGACTGCAATTTTCAGAGCCGCACAATTGTCCCGGCATGAAGCCTAGCGGCACGTCTGTGGGGCAGCATCAGGATGGTGCCCTGTAGTTCCGCTGTTGGTAACAGTCTGCTTAGAAGAGGACGTTGAAGGAAACACTTGCTTTTTGAAGACACAAGCCTTTTCCATTCTGCGAGTGTAGCCTCGAGGAAACTGCCCAAAAACAAATTCATCAACCAGAGCCTGTGGACCATGGAACTCTAACCTGCCAGCTGGATATCTGAGGGTAGAAACACTTTCATATCTGTGTGTGGAAGGGCAGGCAAGAGGCCAGGATTCGGAGGAGAGAAACTCATGCGTGGACATTGTAACTTAGAGCGAACATCAAATGAGCTCCTGTGAGAAGCCTGCAGGCCGGGAGGTGTTGAAGCGTCAGGATGAAGCCCAATCATTCCCACCGTGGAAGAAGTGTCTGCCTCAGGCACGTCTCAGCGACACCCTGGATCCTTCAATCCTATACCCTGCTAGCCTCTGTGTGTTGAAGTCTCAGGAAAGGGCAATATCAGGCCCTGGGGAAAGAGTTGTGTGGAGATAGCCACTTTCGGCCACCAACGTGGTTCCTCAAAGGGGGAAGGCTTCTAGGAAGTAGGTGTTGCCGTGTCAGGACAATGCCATCTCCGCCCATCGTCGAAAGATGACTGAGGAGGAAGGCACGTTCCAGGAACATCTGGATTCCAGAAGAGAAATCGATTTCTAGTGTAGGTATGAAAAGACAGGCAAGGGGCCAGTCCCTGTCTGGGAGATCCAAGTCCGTGGAGAGTACAACTTCCGAGCCCCAACAAGTTTCTCCCCAAAGGAAACTTTCTAGCCCTGGGGTGGGCAAGCTTCGGCGGGCTTCCATATCCTTGCCTCTGAGAATCAGGCCTGTGGAGAAGGTCACTTCCCGGGAGCATCTACTTTCTGGAGATCCAAAGTGTGGGCACGGAGGAGGAAGGCGGGACTAAGGGGCGTGTCGCTGTCAGGGAGAAAGCAGTCGTTGGAGACGGCCACTTTCGTGAGCAACTCGTTCCCTCAAGCCAGAAGCATCCTGGCCTCTATTGATGAGAAGTAGCAGGATAATTCCTCAACCTCCGCTCTGCGAAAATAGACTGTGGGCAATGCCACTTCCCACTAACACCGTGTCTCCAGAAGAGATTTGCCATGTCCAATCCAAAAGCGGGGAGGCCTAGGAGAGGGCCCACGGCCTCACGCTCTGAAACGGGGCTGGGGACCTGCACCATTCAGGGAACCACAAGGCTCTCCAACGAGAAGCCTTCTAGCACGCATGGGTTGAGGCCTCCTAAACATGCCCCATTCTTCCCTCTGTGAAACGAGCCTCTGGGCATTGCAACTGTCCCGTAAGTGGAAGTCCTCTCCTGCCAGAATCTTTGGAGCACGTTTGTCTAGAGGCACGGGCAAAGTGCCATGCCCTTCGCTCAGATCATGGGGCCTGCGAATAAAGCACGTTTCCGTGAAGAACACGACACTTCCAAACAAACGCCTCGGAGCAGATCCGTGTGTTTTCACATGAGGAAATGCCGTATCCTCCGTTGGGCGAAGGAATGCTGGGGAGGAGGCCATTTCGGCAACATCGTAGTTTTTCGCGCCATAGAAATCCAAGCCTCGCTGTGTGCCACGATCACGAGAGGGCCATCGCATTTCCCGGGAGATACGAGACGATGGAGGATCCGGTGTGCACTCACATCTTGTTTTCCCAAGAGAAAAGCCATTTCTCATAGTTGTGTGGAAGTATAGGGAAGGGGGCTTGTCCTTAGGATGAGAAACAAGACCGTGGAGAGTGCACCTTTCAGAACACCCCAAGCATCTCTTTTGAGAAGCCTGGTTGCCCCAGTGCCTTGTCGCATCCGAAAAGTGCCTGACCTTCCCTCATTGAAAACACTCTCTTTGGAATAGAGCGTTCAAGTCCCCTCTTGCTTCCTGAAGATACAAAGCTTTTCCAAGGCAGGTGTTTGATCAGGAGGAAACATCCCTACACGGATCTCTGGAAAACAAGACGTGGGAATGGTCATCGTCACGGCCCTCTGAATGCCGGAAGATAGATCCATCTTCATTCCTGTGTGCGGAAGCATAGGCAAGGGCCTAGGACCCTATCTTGAGAAACAAGTCTCTGGAGACGACAATGTTCAGCACACCGCAGGTGTCCTGCGGGGAGGTGTTCTAGCATGGGTGTGTGCAAGCATCGGGAGAGTTCCATCTCCTTCCGTCTGCGAGGCAAGGCTGCGGAGAAGGCCACTTGGCGATATCATGTGGTTTCCAGATTTCCAAACGAGTTCCAGGAGAGGTGCGGAACGATAGGCCAGGTAACATGTCCCCCAGGGTTCCAGTAACAGTTCTGGGGAAGCACAGGTCCCAGGAAACCCAAGTTCCTTCCGAGGAGATGCTTTCTAATACATAGGTCCGGAAGTCTCTGTACATTGCCTACCCTTGCTTGTGGGAGGCAAGTTGGGTGGAATGCGAATTCCACTACCACCTTGTTTCCACAAGAGGGAAATCGATTCATTCCAATATATGCGCTGGAGCCTAGGGGACAGGGGCGATGCCCTGACGCTTTGAGGGAAGAGTGTGGAACAGGCATCGTTGAGGAAACCACAAGTTTCTCAAGCGAGGAGCCTTCTAGCATTGCCGGGGTGAAACGACCGAAACATGCACGACCCTTCCCTCAGTGAATAGGCTCTAGGGAATGCCAATTTCCCCTCAGAGGAAGATTGTCCCGGTGCGAAGCTCTCTAGCGTGTTGGTCTGGAGGCCAGCGGAGAGGGCCACATATACTTCGCTAAAGAAAGCTATCTGTGAAGAAAGACAGGGTCAGTGAGGGAAGCACACGTCCCACCAAACCCACTGAAACACACGGAGACGTTTTAGCCTCAGGAAAGGCCTTATCCTTGCCTTGGAGAGAATGCATTTGGGAGTACCTGTGCTGCCCCGGCGTTGGTTTGCAAAGGAGCACTTTCCTACCTTATATGTGTGGGAGTGGGCAATGTCCTTACACTTGGAGACAAGTCTGTGAAGCAAGCACCGTTCGGGGAACCACGAGGGCCTCGAGCGAGAAGCATTCCGGCCTCCATGTTCTTAAACTCCCGAAACCCGGGCTCTCTTGGCGTCTCTGAATAAATCTCTGGGGAATGCAACGTTCCCTCAGAGGAAGCATGTCCCAGCGAGACATTTTGTGGCACGTTTCTCTAGAGATACGGGGATGTGTGGTCGCATTCAGGAGGTGCGGTGTCCTCGGCCGGGAGAAACAATTCTGTGGAGAAGGCGACTTCGGCCACCATGTGCTTTTCCAACAAAGAAGCTTGCTTCGGCGAAAAGCATGGAAGTATCACTGTAATGCCACCTTCTTCGCTCTGAGCAGCAGGACGGTAGGCAACCCTACTTTCCAAGCACATCTGGTTTCCAGAATGAAAAAGCCATCTCTAAGAGACGTTTCCAAGGACAGAGAAGGCGGGTCGTACTGTCCTTCAGAAACAAATGTGTGGAGAATGCCCCTTTCAGAGGACCACCATTTCACCTGCGAGAAGCCTTCTACAATGTATGTTTGGAGGCATCAGGAGGGTGTCGTGTCCATCCCTCAGTGAAAACACAGTGTCGAGAACCATGTTCCAGGAACGTCTTGCTTACAGCAGGTAGCAGTTTTCTCCAGGACCTTGTGTAATGCGGAGGACTCGGCCCTAATGGGATCTCGGAGAAACAAGGCTGCGGAGACTGGAAACTTTCCCTGCCAACTGGATATCCGAAGACGGAATCCATTTCACGTCGATGTGCGGAAGTAGACGCCAGGGGCCTTGACCTGATGCCCAGAAAGGCGTCTGTGCGTAATACAACGTGGAGCGAACAACCGGAATCTTCCAGTGTAGAGTCCTGTAGCATGGACGTGTACAAGCATCTGGAGCGGGCCCTCTCGTTCCCTCGGAGATACGAGCCCGTGGCGAATGCCACGTCGAGGTCACGTCGTTTCTCCAGAGTTCTCTGCCATTTCCAGTATCGGCCTTGAAGGATAGGCAAAGGGAAATGTCCCCGTATCGGAGTCCCCAGGATGTGGAGAAAGCAGATGCCAGGAAACCCAAGTGCCCCCGAACGAGACGCCTTCTCACACACAGGTATGGACGCCTTGGAATGTGCGATATACTTCCTTCGGAGAAGGCGACCTTCCATGAATATCGTGTTTTCAGGAGAGAAAGCTGATGTCCAGGACGTGTGTGCAAGTCTTGGGAAGGGGCAAGGTCCTTAGGGCGAGCATAGAATCTGTGGAGCAAGCCCCTTTCGGATAACCACAAGTTTCTCAAGTGTGAATCATTCTGGCTTGCATGTGTGGAGGCCATCGAAAGACGCCCTCTCCCTCTGTCTGTGGAGCAGTCTCTGGAGAATTCCACTGTCCCGTCAGAGGAAGTTGGTTCCCGTGAGGAGCATTCTACCATCTTTCGCGAGAGGCGCGCGGAAAGTGCCTTAGACGTCGCGGAACGCAAGCCTGGGAATAAAGCAAGATCCACCGTGCCACACGACCCTTCCAACGAAACCATTCTAACGGATGGAGGGGTTCTAACACTAGGGTAGTGCCGTGTCCTTGGCTTGGAGAAAGTCTTCTGTGGAGGATGCAGTGCAGCGACACTGTGGCTGTTCCACCGAGAAGCTTCCGAGCCTCTCTGTGTGGAGGCATCCCTAGAGTGCCCCAGTCTTCCGTTTGAGGAAAAAGAGTGTGAAGAAAAGCGCGGCCCGCTAACATCTTGATGCCAGAAGAGAAAGCGATTTCTCCGCGAGGTGTAGAAATAGAGGACGGGTGGTTTGTCCTTAGCCATGGAATCCAGATGGCAGTGACTGCAATTTTCAGAGCCGCACAATTGTCCCGGCATGAAGCCTAGCGGCACGTCTGTGGGGCAGCATCAGGATGGTGCCCTGTAGTTCCGCTGTTGGTAACAGTCTGCTTAGAAGAGGACGTTGAAGGAAACACTTGCTTTTTGAAGACACAAGCCTTTTCCATTCTGCGAGTGTAGCCTCGAGGAAACTGCCCAAAAACAAATTCATCAACCAGAGCCTGTGGACCATGGAACTCTAACCTGCCAGCTGGATATCTGAGGGTAGAAACACTTTCATATCTGTGTGTGGAAGGGCAGGCAAGAGGCCAGGATTCGGAGGAGAGAAACTCATGCGTGGACATTGTAACTTAGAGCGAACATCAAATGAGCTCCTGTGAGAAGCCTGCAGGCCGGGAATTGTTGAAGCGTCAGGATGAAGCCCAATCATTCCCACCGTGGAAGAAGTGTCTGCCTCAGGCACGTCTCAGCGACACCCTGGATCCTTCAATCCTATACCCTGCTAGCCTCTGTGTGTTGAAGTCTCAGGAAAGGGCAATATCAGGCCCTGGGGAAAGAGTTGTGTGGAGATAGCCACTTTCGGCCACCAACGTGGTTCCTCAAAGGGGGAAGGCTTCTAGGAAGTAGGTGTTGCCGTGTCAGGACAATGCCATCTCCGCCCATCGTCGAAAGATGACTGAGGAGGAAGGCACGTTCCAGGAACATCTGGATTCCAGAAGAGAAAGCGATTTCTAGTGTAGGTATGAAAAGACAGGCAAGGGGCCAGTCCCTGTCTGGGAGATCCAAGTCCGTGGAGAGTACAACTTCCGAGCCCCAACAAGTTTCTCCCCAAAGGAAACTTTCTAGCCCTGGGGTGGGCAAGCTTCGGCGGGCTTCCATATCCTTGCCTCTGAGAATCAGGCCTGTGGAGAAGGTCACTTCCCGGGAGCATCTACTTTCTGGAGATCCAAAGTGTGGGCACGGAGGAGGAAGGCGGGACTAAGGGGCGTGTCGCTGTCAGGGAGAAAGCAGTCGTTGGAGACGGCCACTTTCGTGAGCAACTCGTTCCCTCAAGCCAGAAGCATCCTGGCCTCTATTGATGAGAAGTAGCAGGATAATTCCTCAACCTCCGCTCTGCGAAAGTAGACTGTGGGCAATGCCACTTCCCACTAACACCGTGTCTCCAGAAGAGAATTGCCATGTCCAATCCAAAAGCGGGGAGGCCTAGGAGAGGGCCCACGGCCTCACGCTCTGAAACGGGGCTGGGGACCTGCACCATTCAGGGAACCACAAGGCTCTCCAACGAGAAGCCTTCTAGCACGCATGGGTTGAGGCCTCCTAAACATGCCCCATTCTTCCCTCTGTGAAACGAGCCTCTGGGCATTGCAACTGTCCCGTAAGTGGAAGTCCTCTCCTGCCAGAATCTTTGGAGCACGTTTGTCTAGAGGCACGGGCAAAGTGCCATGCCCTTCGCTCAGATCATGGGGCCTGCGAATAAAGCACGTTTCCGTGAAGAACACGACACTTCCAAACAAACGCCTCGGAGCAGATCCGTGTGTTTTCACATGAGGAAATGCCGTATCCTCCGTTGGGCGAAGGAATGCTGGGGAGGAGGCCATTTCGGCAACATCGTAGTTTTTCGCGCCATAGAAATCCAAGCCTCGCTGTGTGCCACGATCACGAGAGGGCCATCGCATTTCCCGGGAGATACGAGACGATGGAGGATCCGGTGTGCACTCACATCTTGTTTTCCCAAGAGAAAAGCCATTTCTCATAGTTGTGTGGAAGTATAGGGAAGGGGGCTTGTCCTTAGGATGAGAAACAAGACCGTGGAGAGTGCACCTTTCAGAGCACCCCAAGCATCTCTTTTGAGAAGCCTGGTTGCCCCAGTGCCTTGTCGCATCCGAAAAGTGCCTGACCTTCCCTCATTGAAAACACTCTCTTTGGAATAGAGCGTTCAAGTCCCCTCTTGCTTCCTGAAGATACAAAGCTTTTCCAAGGCAGGTGTTTGATCAGGAGGAAACATCCCTACACGGATCTCTGGAAAACAAGACGTGGGAATGGTCATCGTCACGGCCCTCTGAATGCCGGAAGATAGATCCATCTTCATTCCTGTGTGCGGAAGCATAGGCAAGGGCCTAGGACCCTATCTTGAGAAACAAGTCTCTGGAGACGACAATGTTCAGCACACCGCCGGTGTCCTGCCGGAGAGGTGTTCTAGCATGGGTGTGTGCAAGCATCGGGAGAGTTCCATCTCCTTCCGTCTGCGAGGCAAGGCTGCGGAGAAGGCCACTTGGCGATAACATGTGGTTTCCAGATTTCCAAACGAGTTCCAGGAGAGGTGCGGAACGATAGGCCAGGTAACATGTCCCCCAGGGTTCCAGTAACAGTTCTGGGGAAGCACAGGTCCCAGGAAACCCAAGTTCCTTCCGAGGAGATGCTTTCTAATACATAGGTCCGGAAGTCTCTGTACATTGCCTACCCTTGCTTGTGGGAGGCAAGTTGGGTGGAATGCGAATTCCACTACCACCTTGTTTCCACAAGAGGGAAATCGATTCATTCCAATATATGCGCTGGAGCCTAGGGGACAGGGGCGATGCCCTGACGCTTTGAGGGAAGAGTGTGGAACAGGCATCGTTGAGGAAACCACAAGTTTCTCAAGCGAGGAGCCTTCTAGCATTGCCGGGGTGAAACGACCGAAACATGCACGACCCTTCCCTCAGTGAATAGGCTCTAGGGAATGCCAATTTCCCCTCAGAGGAAGATTGTCCCGGTGCGAAGCTCTCTAGCGTGTTGGTCTGGAGGCCAGCGGAGAGGGCCACATATACTTCGCTAAAGAAAGCTATCTGTGAAGAAAGACAGGGTCAGTGAGGGAAGCACACGTCCCACCAAACCCACTGAAACACACGGAGACGTTTTAGCCTCAGGAAAGGCCTTATCCTTGCCTTGGAGAGAATGCATTTGGGAGTACCTGTGCTGCCCCGGCGTTGGTTTGCAAAGGAGCACTTTCCTACCTTATATGTGTGGGAGTGGGCAATGTCCTTACACTTGGAGACAAGTCTGTGAAGCAAGCACCGTTCGGGGAACCACGAGGGCCTCGAGCGAGAAGCATTCCGGCCTCCATGTTCTTAAACTCCCGAAACCCGGGCTCTCTTGGCGTCTCTGAATAAATCTCTGGGGAATGCAACGTTCCCTCAGAGGAAGCATGTCCCAGCGAGACATTTTGTGGCACGTTTCTCTAGAGGTACGGGGATGTGTGGTCGCATTCAGGAGGTGCGGTGTCCTCGGCCGGGAGAAACAATTCTGTGGAGAAGGCGACTTCGGCCACAATGTGCTTTTCCAACAAAGAAGCTTGCTTCGGCGAAAAGCATGGAAGTATCACTGTAATGCCACCTTCTTCGCTCTGAGCAGCAGGACGGTAGGCAACCCTACTTTCCAAGCACATCTGGGTTCCAGAATGAAAAAGCCATCTCTAAGAGACGTTTCCAAGGACAGAGAAGGCGGGTCGTACTGTCCTTCAGAAACAAATGTGTGGAGAATGCCCCTTTCAGAGGACCACCATTTCACCTGCGAGAAGCCTTCTACAATGTATGTTTGGAGGCATCAGGAGGGTGTCGTGTCCATCCCTCAGTGAAAACACAGTGTCGAGAACCATGTTCCAGGAACGTCTTGCTTACAGCAGGTAGCAGTTTTCTCCAGGACCTTGTGTAATGCGGAGGACTCGGCCCTAATGGGATCTCTGAGAAACAAGGCTGCGGAGACTGGAAACTTTCCCTGCCAACTGGATATCCGAAGACGGAATCCATTTCACGTCGATGTGCGGAAGTAGACGCCAGGGGCCTTGACCTGATGCCCAGAAAGGCGTCTGTGCGTAATACAACGTGGAGCGAACAACCGGAATCTTCCCGTGTAGAGTCCTGTAGCATGGACGTGTACAAGCATCTGGAGCGGGCCCTCTCGTTCCCTCGGAGATACGAGCCCGTGGCGAATGCCACGTCGAGGTCACGTCGTTTCTCCAGAGTTCTCTGCCATTTCCAGTATCGGCCTTGAAGGATAGGCAAAGGGAAATGTCCCCGTATCGGAGTCCCCAGGATGTGGAGAAAGCAGCTGCCAGGAAACCCAAGTGCCCCCGAACGAGACGCCTTCTCACACACAGGTATGGACGCCTTGGAATGTGCGATATACTTCCTTCGGAGAAGGCGACCTTCCATGAATATCGTGTTTTCAGGAGAGAAAGCTGATGTCCAGGACGTGTGTGCAAGTCTTGGGAAGGGGCAAGGTCCTTAGGGCGAGCATAGAATCTGTGGAGCAAGCCCCTTTCGGATAACCACAAGTTTCTCAAGTGTGAATCATTCTGGCTTGCATGTGTGGAGGCCATCGAAAGACGCCCTCTCCCTCTGTCTGTGGAGCAGTCTCTGGAGAATTCCACTGTCCCGTCAGAGGAAGTTGGTTCCCGTGAGGAGCATTCTACCATCTTTCGCGAGAGGCGCGCGGAAAGTGCCTTAGACGTCGCGGAACGCAAGCCTGGGAATAAAGCAAGATCCACCGTGCAACACGACCCTTCCAACGAAACCATTCTAACGGATGGAGGGGTTCTAACACTAGGGTAGTGCCGTGTCCTTGGCTTGGAGAAAGTCTTCTGTGGAGGATGCAGTGCAGCGACACTGTGGCTGTTCCACCGAGAAGCTTCCGAGCCTCTCTGTGTGGAGGCATCCCTAGAGTGCCCCAGTCTTCCGTTTGAGGAAAAAGAGTGTGAAGAAAAGCGCGGCCCGCTAACATCTTGATGCCAGAAGAGAAAGCGATTTCTCCGCGAGGTGTAGAAATAGAGGACGGGTGGTTTGTCCTTAGCCATGGAATCCAGATGGCAGTGACTGCAATTTTCAGAGCCGCACAATTGTCCCGGCATGAAGCCTAGCGGCACGTCTGTGGGGCAGCATCAGGATGGTGCCCTGTAGTTCCGCTGTTGGTAACAGTCTGCTTAGAAGGGGAAACACTTGCTTTTTGAAGACACAAGCCTTTTCCATTCTGCGAGTGTAGCCTCGAGAAAACTGCCCAAAAACAAATTCATCAACCAGAGCCTGTGGACCATGGAACTCTAACCTGCCAGCTGGATATCTGAGGGTAGAAACACTTTCATATCTGTGTGTGGAACGGCAGGCAAGAGGCCAGGATTCGGAGGAGAGAAACTCATGCGTGGACATTGTAACTTAGAGCGAACATCAAATGAGCTCCTGTGAGAAACCTGCAGGCCGGGAAGTGTTGAAGCGTCAGGATGAAGCCCAATCATTCCCACCGTGGAAGAAGTGTCTGCCTCAGGCACGTCTCAGCGACACCCTGGATCCTTCAATCCTATACCCTGCTAGCCTCTGTGTGTTGAAGTCTCAGGAAAGGGCAATATCAGGCCCTGGGGAAAGAGTTGTGTGGAGATAGCCACTTTCGGCCACCAACGTGGTTCCTCAAAGGGGGAGGGCTTCTAGGAAGTAGGTGTTGCCGTGTCAGGACAATGCGATCTCCGCCCATCGTCGAAAGATGACTGAGGAGGAAGGCACGTTCCAGGAACATCTGGATTCCAGAAGAGAAAGCGATTTCTAGTGTAGGTATGAAAAGACAGGCAAGGGGCCAGTCCCTGTCTGGGAGATCCAAGTCCGTGGAGAGTACAACTTCCGAGCCACAACAAGTTTCACCCCAAAGGAAACTTTCTAGCCCTGGGGTGGGCAAGCTTCGGCGGGCTTCCATATCCTTGCCTCTGAGAATCAGGCTTGTGGAGAAGGTCACTTCCCGGGAGCATCTACTTTCTGGAGATCCAAAGTGTGGGCACGGAGGAGGAAGGCGGGACTAAGGGGCGTGTCGCTGTCAGGGAGAAAGCAGTCGTTGGAGACGGCCACTTTCGTGAGCAACTCGTTCCCTCAAGCCAGAAGCATCCTGGCCTCTATTGATGAGAAGTAGCAGGATAATTCCTCAACCTCCGCTCTGCGAAAATAGACTGTGGGCAATGCCACTTCCCAATAACACCGTGTCTCCAGAAGAGAATTGCCATGTCCAATCCAAAAGCGGGGAGGCCTAGGAGAGGGCACACGGCCTCACGCTCTGAAACGGGGCTGGGGACTTGCACCATTCAGGGAACCACAAGGCTCTCCAACGAGAAGCCTTCTAGCACGCATGGGTTGAGGCCTCCTAAACATGCCTCATTCTTCCCTCTGTGAAACGAGCCTCTGGGCATTGCAACTGTCCCGTAAGTGGAAGTCCTCTCCTGCCAGAATCTTTGGAGCACGTTTGTCTAGAGGCACGGGCAAAGTGCCATGCCCTTCGCTCAGATCATGAGGCCTGCGAATAAAGCACGTTTCCGTGAAGAACACGACACTTCCAAACAAACGCCACGGGGCAGATCCGTGTGTTTTCACATGAGGAAATGCCGTATCCTCCGTTGGGCGAAGGAATGCTGGGGAGGAGGCCATTTCGGCAACATCGTAGTTTTTCGCGCCATAGAAATCCAAGCCTCGCTGTGTGCCACGATCACGAGAGGGCCATCGCATTTCCCGGGAGATACGAGACGATGGAGGATCCGGTGTGCACTCACATCTTGTTTTCCCAAGAGAAAAGCCATTTCTCATAGTTGTGTGGAAGTATAGGGAAGGGGGCTTGTCCTTAGGATGAGAAACAAGACCGTGGAGAGTGCACCTTTCAGAGCACCCCAAGCATCTCTTTTGAGAAGCCTGGTTGCCCCAGTGCCTTGTCGCATCCGAAAAGTGCCTGACCTTCCCTCATTGAAAACACTCTCTTTGGAATAGAGCGTTCAAGTCCCCTCTTGCTTCCTGAAGATACAAAGCTTTTCCAAGGCAGGTGTTTGATCAGGAGGAAACATCCCTACACGGATCTCTGGAAAACAAGACGTGGGAATGGTCATCGTCACGGCCCTCTGAATGCCGGAAGATAGATCCATCTTCATTCCTGTGTGCGGAAGCATAGGCAAGGGCCTAGGACCCTATCTTGAGAAACAACTCTCTGGAGACGACAATGTTCAGCACACCGCAGGTGTCCTGCCGGAGAGGTGTTCTAGCATGGGTGTGTGCAAGCATCGGGAGAGTTCCATCTCCTTCCGTCTGCGAGGCAAGGCTGCGTAGAAGGCCACTTGGCGATAACATGTGGTTTCCAGATTTCCAAACGAGTTCCAGGAGAGGTGCGGAACGATAGGCCAGGTAACATGTCCCCCAGGGTCCCAGTAACAGTTCTGGGGAAGCACAGGTCCCAGGAAACCCAAGTTCCTTCCGAGGAGATGCTTTCTAATACATAGGTCCAGAAGTCTCTGTACATTGCCTACCCTTGCTTGTGGAGGCAAGTTGGGTGGAATGCGAATTCCACTACCATCTTGTTTGCACAAGAGGGAAATGGATTCATTCCAATATATGCGCTGGAGCCTAGGGGACACGGGCGATGCCCTGACGCTTTGAGGGAAGAGTGTGGAACAGGCATCGTTGAGGAAACCACAAGTTTCTCAAGCGAGGAGCCTTCTAGCATTGCCGGGGTGAAACGACCGAAACATGCACGACCCTTCCCTCAGTGAATAGGCTCTAGGGAATGCCAATTTCCCCTCAGAGGAAGATTGTCCCGGTGCGAAGCTCTCTAGCGTGTTGGTCTGGAGGCCAGCGGAGAGGGCCACATATACTTCGCTAAAGAAAGCTATCTGTGAAGAAAGACAGGGTCAGTGAGGGAAGCACACGTCCCACCAAACCCACTGAAACACACGGAGACGTTTTAGCCTGAGGAAAGGCCTTATCCTTGCCTTGGAGAGAATGCATTTGGGAGTACCTGTGCTGCCCCGGCGTTGGTTTGCAAAGGAGCACTTTCCTACCTTATATGTGTGGGAGTGGGCAATGTCCTTACACTTGGAGACAAGTCTGTGAAGCAGGCACCGTTCGGGGAACCACGAGGGCCTCGAGCGAGAAGCATTCCGGCCTCCATGTTCTTAAACTCCCGAAACCCGGGCTCTCTTGGCGTCTCTGAATAAATCTCTGGGGAATGCAACGTTCCCTCAGAGGAAGCATGTCCCAGCGAGACATTTTGTGGCACGTTTCTCTAGAGGTACGGGGATGTGTGGTCGCATTCAGGAGGTGCGGTGTCCTCGGCCGGGAGAAACAATTCTGTGGAGAAGGCGACTTCGGCCACAATGTGCTTTTCCAAGAAAGAAGCTTGCTTCGGCGAAAAGCATGGAAGTATCACTGTAATGCCACCTTCTTCGCTCTGAGCAGCAGGACGGTAGGCAACCCTGCTTTCCAAGCACATCTGGTTTCCAGAATGAAAAAGCCATCTCTAAGAGACGTTTCCAAGCACAGAGAAGGCGGGTCGTACTGTCCTTCAGAAACAAATGTGTGGAGAATGCCCCTTTCAGAGGACCACCATTTCACCTGCGAGAAGCCTTCTACAATGTATGTTTGGAGGCATCAGGAGGGTGTCGTGTCCATCCCTCAGTGAAAACACAGTGTCGAGAACCATGTTCCAGGAACGTCTTGCTTACAGCAGGTAGCAGTTTTCTCCAGGCCCTTGTGTAATGCGGAGGACTCGGCCCTAATGGGATCTCTGAGAAACAAGGCTGCGGAGACTGGAAACTTTCCCTGCCAACTGGATATCCGAAGACGGAATCCATTTCACGTCGATGTGCGGAAGTAGACGCCAGGGGCCTTGACCTGATGCCCAGAAAGGCGTCTGTGCGTAATACAACGTGGAGCGCACAACCGGAATCTTCCCGTGTAGAGTCCTGTAGCATGGACGTGTACAAGCATCTGGAGCGGGCCCTCTCGTTCCCTCGGAGATACGAGCCCGTGGCGAATGCCACGTCGAGGTCACGTCGTTTCTCCAGAGTTCTCTGCCATTTCCAGTATCGGCCTTGAAGGATAGGCAAAGGGAAATGTCCCCGTATCGGAGTCCCCAGGATGTGGAGAAAGCAGCTGCCAGGAAACCCAAGTGCCCCCGAACGAGACGCCTTCTCACACACAGGTATGGACGCCTTGGAATGTGCGATATACTTCCTTTGGAGAAGGCGACCTTCCATGAATATCGTGTTTTCAGGAGAGAAAGCTGATGTCCAGGACGTGTGTGCAAGTCTTGGGAAGGGGCAAGGTCCTTAGGGCGAGCATAGAATCTGTGGAGCAAGCCCCTTTCGGATAACCACAAGGTTCTCAAGTGTGAATCATTCTGGCTTGCATGTGTGGAGGCCATCGAAAGACGCCCTCTCCCTCTGTCTGTGGAGCAGTCTCTGGAGAATTCCACTGTCCCGTCAGAGGAAGTTGGTTCCCGTGAGGAGCATTCTACCATCTTTCGCGAGAGGCGCGCGGAAAGTGCCTTAGACGTCGCGGAACGCAAGCCTGGGAATAAAGCAAGATCCACCGTGCAACACGACCCTTCCAACGAAACCATTCTAACGGATGGAGGGGTTCTAACACTAGGGTAGTGCCGTGTCCTTGGCTTGGAGAAAGTCTTCTGTGGAGGATGCAGTGCAGCGACACTGTGGCTGTTCCACCGAGAAGCTTCCGAGCCTCTCTGTGTGGAGGCATCCCTAGAGTGCCCCAGTCTTCCGTTTGAGGAAAAAGAGTGTGAAGAAAAGCGCGGCCCGCTAACATCTTGATGCCAGAAGAGAAAGCGATTTCTCCGCGAGGTGTAGAAATAGAGGACGGGTGGTTTGTCCTTAGCCATGGAATCCAGATGGCAGTGACTGCAATTTTCAGAGCCGCACAATTGTCCCGGCATGAAGCCTAGCGGCACGTCTGTGGGGCAGCATCAGGATGGTGCCCTGTAGTTCCGCTGTTGGTAACAGTCTGCTTAGAAGAGGACGTTGAAGGAAACACTTGCTTTTTGAAGACACAAGCCTTTTCCATTCTGCGAGTGTAGCCTCGAGGAAACTGCCCAAAAACAAATTCATCAACCAGAGCCTGTGGACCATGGAACTCTAACCTGCCAGCTGGATATCTGAGGGTAGAAACACTTTCATATCTGTGTGTGGAAGGGCAGGCAAGAGGCCAGGATTCGGAGGAGAGAAACTCATGCGTGGACATTGTAACTTAGAGCGAACATCAAATGAGCTCCTGTGAGAAGCCTGCAGGCCGGGAGGTGTTGAAGCGTCAGGATGAAGCCCAATCATTCCCACCGTGGAAGAAGTGTCTGCCTCAGGCACGTCTCAGCGACACCCTGGATCCTTCAATCCTATACCCTGCTAGCCTCTGTGTGTTGAAGTCTCAGGAAAGGGCAATATCAGGCCCTGGGGTAAGAGTTGTGTGGAGATAGCCACTTTCGGCCACCAACGTGGTTCCTCAAAGGGGGAAGGCTTCTAGGAAGTAGGTGTTGCCGTGTCAGGACAATGCCATCTCCGCCCATCGTCGAAAGATGACTGAGGAGGAAGGCACGTTCCAGGAACATCTGGATTCCAGAAGAGAAAGCGATTTCTAGTGTAGGTATGAAAAGACAGGCAAGGGGCCAGTCCCTGTCTGGGAGATCCAAGTCCGTGGAGAGTACATCTTCCGAGCCACAACAAGTTTCTCCCCAAAGGAAACTTTCTAGCCCTGGGGTGGGCAAGCTTTGGCGGGCTTCCATATCCTTGCCTCTGAGAGTCAGGCCTGTGGAGAAGGTCACTTCCCGGGAGCATCTACTTTCTGGAGATCCAAAGTGTGGGCACGGAGGAAGAAGGCGGGAATAAGGGGCGTGTCGCTGTCAGGGAGAAAGCAGTCGTTGGAGACGGCCACTTTCGTGAGCAACGCGTTCCCTCAAGCCAGAAGCATCCTGGCCTCTATTGATGAGAAGTAGCAGGATAATTCCTCAAACTCCGCTCTGCGAAAATAGACTGTGGGCAATGCCACTTCCCACTAACACCGTGTCTCCAGAAGAGAATTGCCATGTCTAATCCAAAAGCGGGGAGGCCTAGGAGAGGGCCCACGGCCTCACGCTCTGAAACGGGGCTGGGGACCTGCACCATTCAGGGAACCACAAGGCTCTCCAACGAGAAGCCTTCTAGCACGCATGGGTTGAGGCCTCCTAAACATGCCCCATTCTTCCCTCTGTGAAACGAGCCTCTGGGCATTGCAACTGTCCCGTAAGTGGAAGTCCTCTCCTGCCAGAATCTTTGGAGCACGTTTGTCTAGAGGCACGGGCAAAGTGCCATGCCCTTCGCTCAGATCATGAGGCCTGCGAATAAAGCACGTTTCCGTGAAGAACACGACACTTCCAAACAAACGCCTCGGAGCAGATCCGTGTGTTTTCACATGAGGAAATGCCGTATCCTCCGTTGGGCGAAGGAATGCTGGGGAGGAGGCCATTTCGGCAACATCGTAGTTTTTCGCGCCATAGAAATCCAAGCCTCGCTGTGTGCCACGATCACGAGAGGGCCATCGCATTTCCCGGGAGATACGAGACGATGGAGGATCCGGTGTGCACTCACATCTTGTTTTCCCAAGAGAAAAGCCATTTCTCATAGTTGTGTGGAAGTATAGGGAAGGGGGCTTGTCCTTAGGATGAGAAACAAGACCGTGGAGAGTGCACCTTTCAGAGCACCCCAAGCATCTCTTTTGAGAAGCCTGGTTGCCCCAGTGCCTTGTCGCATCCGAAAAGTGCCTGACCTTCCCTCATTGAAAACACTCTCTTTGGAATAGAGCGTTCAAGTCCCCTCTTGCTTCCTGAAGATACAAAGCTTTTCCAAGGCAGGTGTTTGATCAGGAGGAAACATCCCTACACGGATCTCTGGAAAACAAGACGTGGGAATGGTCATCGTCACGGCCCTCTGAATGCCGGAAGATAGATCCATCTTCATTCCTGTGTGCGGAAGCATAGGCAAGGGCCTAGGACCCTATCTTGAGAAACAAGTCTCTGGAGACGACAATGTTCAGCACACCGCAGGTGTCCTGCCGGAGAGGTGTTCTAGCATGGGTGTGTGCAAGCATCGGGAGAGTTCCATCTCCTTCCGTCTGCGATGCAAGCCTGCGCAGAAGGCCACTTGGCGATAACATGTGGTTTCCAGATTTCCAAACGAGTTCCAGGAGAGGTGCGGAACGATAGGCCAGGTAACATGTCCCCCAGGGTTCCAGTAACAGTTCTGGGGAAGCACAGGTCCCAGGAAACACAAGTTCCTTCCGAGGAGATGCTTTCTAATACATAGGTCCAGAAGTCTCTGTACATTGCCTACCCTTGCTTGTGGGAGGCAAGTTGGGTGGAATGCGAATTCCACTACCATCTTGTTTGCACAAGAGGGAAATCGATTCATTCCAATATATGCGCTGGAGCCTAGGGGACATGGGCGATGCCCTGACGCTTTGAGGGAAGAGTGTGGAACAGGCATCGTTGAGGAAACCACAAGTTTCTCAAGCGAGGAGCCTTCTAGCATTGCCGGGGTGAAACGACCGAAACATGCACGATCCTTCCCTCAGTGAATAGGCTCTAGGGAATGCCAATTTCCCCTCAGAGGAAGATTGTCCCGGTGCGAAGCTCTCTAGCGTGTTGGTCTGGAGGCCAGCGGAGAGGGCCACATATACTTCGCTAAAGAAAGCTATCTGTGAAGAAAGACAGGGTCAGTGAGGGAAGCACACGTCCCCCCAAACCCACTGAAACACACGGAGACGTTTTAGCCTGAGGAAAGGCCTTATCCTTGCCTTGGAGAGAATGCATTTGGGAGTACCTGTGCTGCCCCGGCGTTGGTTTGCAAAGGAGCACTTTCCTACCTTATATGTGTGGGAGTGGGCAATGTCCTTACACTTGGAGACAAGTCTGTGGAGCAGGCACCGTTCGGGGAACCACGAGGGCCTCGAGCGAGAAGCATTCCGGCCTCCATGTTCTTAAACTCCCGAAACCCGGGCTCTCTTGGCGTCTCTGAATAAATCTCTGGGGAATGCAACGTTCCCTCAGAGGAAGCATGTCCCAGCGAGACATTTTGTGGCACGTTTCTCTAGAGGTACGGGGATGTCTGGTCGCATTCAGGAGGTGCGGTGTCCTCGGCCGGGAGAAACAATTCTGTGGAGAAGGCGACTTCGGCCACAATGTGCTTTTCCAAGAAAGAAGCTTGTTTGGCGAAAAGCATGGAAGTATCACTGTAATGCCACCTTCTTCGCTCTGAGCAGCAGGACGGTAGGCAAACCTCCTTTCCAAGCACATCTGGTTTCCAGAATGAAAAAGCCATCTCTAAGAGACGTTTCCAAGGACAGAGAAGGCGGGTCGTACTGTCCTTCAGAAACAAATGTGTGGAGAATGCCCCTTTCAGAGGACCACCAATTCACCTGCGAGAAGCCTTCTACAATGTATGTTTGGAGGCATCAGGAGGGTGTCGTGTCCATCCCTCAGTGAAAACACAGTGTCGAGAACCATGTTCCAGGAACGTCTTGCTTACAGCAGGAGGCAGTTTTCTCCAGGACCTTGTGTAATGCGGAGGACTCGGCCCTAATGGGATCTCTGAGAAACAAGGCTGCGGAGACTCGAAACTTTCCCTGCCAACTGGATATCCGAAGACGGAATCCATTTCACGTCGATGTGCGGAAGTAGACCCCAGGGGCCTTGACCTGATGCCCAGAAAGGCGTCTGTGCGTAATACAACATGGAGCGAACAACCGGAATCTTCCCGTGTAGAGTCCTGTAGCATGGACGTGTACAAGCATCTGGAGCGGGCCCTCTCGTTCCCTCGGAGATACGAGCCCGTGGCGAATGCCACGTCGAGGTCACGTCGTTTCTCCAGAGTTCTCTGCCATTTCCAGTATCGGCCTTGAAGGATAGGCAAAGGGAAATGTCCCCATGTCGGAGTCCCCAGGATGTGGAGAAAGCAGCTGCCAGGAAACCCAAGTGCCCCCGAACGAGACGCCTTCTCACACACAGGTATGGACGCCTTGGAATGTGCGATATACTTCCTTTGGAGAAGGCGACCTTCCATGAATATCGTGTTTTCAGGAGAGAAAGCTGATGTCCAGGACGTGTGTGCAAGTCTTGGGAAGGGGCAAGGTCCTTAGGGCGAGCATAGAATCTGTGGAGCAAGCCCCTTTCGGATAACCACAAGGTTCTCAAGTGTGAATCATTCTGGCTTGCATGTGTGGAGGCCATCGAAAGACGCCCTCTCCCTCTGTCTGTGGAGCAGTCTCTGGAGAATTCCACTGTCCCGTCAGAGGAAGTTGGTTCCCGTGAGGAGCATTCTACCATCTTTCGCGAGAGGCGCGCGGAAAGTGCCTTAGACGTCGCGGAACGCAAGCCTGGGAATAAAGCAAGATCCACCGTGCAACACGACCCTTCCAACGAAACCATTCTAACGGATGGAGGGGTTCAAACACTAGGGTAGTGCCGTGTCCTTGGCTTGGAGAAAGTCTTCTGTGGAGGATGCAGTGCAGCGACACTGTGGCTGTTCCACCGAGAAGCTTCCGAGCCTCTCTGAGTGGAGGCATCCCTAGAGTGCCCCAGTCTTCCGTTTGAGGAAAAAGAGTGTGAAGAAAAGCGCGGCCCGCTAACATCTTGATGCCAGAAGAGAAAGCGATTTCTCCGCGAGGTGTAGAAATAGAGGACGGGTGGTTTGTCCTTAGCCATGGAATCCAGATGGCAGTGACTGCAATTTTCAGAGCCGCACAATTGTCCCGGCATGAAGCCTAGCGGCACGTCTGTGGGGCAGCATCAGGATGGTGCCCTGTAGTTCCGCTGTTGGTAACAGTCTGCTTAGAAGAGGACGTTGAAGGAAACACTTGCTTTTTGAAGACACAAGCCTTTTCCATTCTGCGAGTGTAGCCTCGAGGAAACTGCCCAAAAACAAATTCATCAACCAGAGCCTGTGGACCATGGAACTCTAACCTGCCAGCTGGATATCTGAGGGTAGAAACACTTTCATATCTGTGTGTGGAAGGGCAGGCAAGAGGCCAGGATTCGGAGGAGAGAAACTCATGCGTGGACATTGTAACTTAGAGCGAACATCAAATGAGCTCCTGTGAGAAGCCTGCAGGCCGGGAAGTGTTGAAGCGTCAGGATGAAGCCCAATCATTCCCACCGTGGAAGAAGTGTCTGCCTCAGGCACGTCTCAGCGACACCCTGGATCCTTCAATCCTATACCCTGCTAGCCTCTGTGTGTTGAAGTCTCAGGAAAGGGCAATATCAGGCCCTGGGGAAAGAGTTGTGTGGAGATAGCCACTTTCGGCCACCAACGTGGTTCCTCAAAGGGGGAAGGCTTCTAGGAAGTAGGTGTTGCCGTGTCAGGACAATGCCATCTCCGCCCATCGTCGAAAGATGACTGAGGAGGATGGCACGTTCCAGGAACACCTGGATTCCAGAAGAGAAAGCGATTTCTAGTGTAGGTATGAAAAGACAGGCAAGGGGCCAGTCCCTGTCTGGGAGATCCAAGTCCGTGGAGAGTACAACTTCCGAGCCACAACAAGTTTCTCCCCAAAGGAAACTTTCTAGCCCTGGGGTGGGCAAGCTTCGGCGGGCTTCCATATCCTTGCCTCTGAGAATCAGGCCTGTGGAGAAGGTCACTTCCCGGGAGCATCTACTTTCTGGAGATCCAAAGTGTGGGCACGGAGGAAGAAGGCGGGACTAAGGGGCGTGTCGGTGTCAGGGAGAAAGCAGTCGTTGGAGACGGCCACTTTCGTGAGCAACTCGTTCCCTCAAGCCAGAAGCATCCTGGCCTCTATTGATGAGAAGTAGCAGGATAATTCCTCAACCTCCGCTCTGCGAAAATAGACTGTGGGCAATGCCAATTCCCAATAACACCGTGTCTCCAGAAGAGAATTGCCATGTCCAATCCAAGGGCGGGGAGGCCTAGGAGAGGGCCCACGGCCTCACGCTCTGAAACGGGGTTGGGGACCTGCACCATTCAGGGAACCACAAGGCTCTCCAACGAGAAGCCTTCTAGCACGCATGGGTTGAGGCCCCCTAAACATGCCCCATTCTTCCCTCTGTGAAACGAGCCTCTGGGCATTGCAACTGTCCCGTAAGTGGAAGTCCTCTCCTGCCAGAATCTTTGGAGCACGTTTGTCTAGAGGCACGGGCAAAGTGCCATGCCCTTCGCTCAGATCATGGGGCCTGCGAATAAAGCACGTTTCCGTGAAGAACACGACACTTCCAAACAAACGCCTCGGAGCAGATCCGTGTGTTTTCACATGAGGAAATGCCGTATCCTCCGTTGGGCGAAGGAATGCTGGGGAGGAGGCCATTTCGGCAACATCGTAGTTTTTCGCGCCATAGAAATCCAAGCCTCGCTGTGTGCCACGATCACGAGAGGGCCATCGCATTTCCCGGGAGATACGAGACGATGGAGGATCCGGTGTGCACTCACATCTTGTTTTCCCAAGAGAAAAGCCATTTCTCATAGTTGTGTGGAAGTATAGGGAAGGGGGCTTGTCCTTAGGATGAGAAACAAGACCGTGGAGAGTGCACCTTTCAGAGCACCCCAAGCATCTCTTTTGAGAAGCCTGGTTGCCCCAGTGCCTTGTCGCATCCGAAAAGTGCCTGACCTTCCCTCATTGAAAACACTCTCTTTGGAATAGAGCGTTCAAGTCCCCTCTTGCTTCCTGAAGATACAAAGCTTTTCCAAGGCAGGTGTTTGATCAGGAGGAAACATCCCTACACGGATCTCTGGAAAACAAGACGTGGGAATGGTCATCGTCACGGCCCTCTGAATGCCGGAAGATAGATCCATCTTCATTCCTGTGTGCGGAAGCATAGGCAAGGGCCTAGGACCCTATCTTGAGAAACAAGTCTCTGGAGACGACAATGTTCAGCACACCGCAGGTGTCCTGCCGGAGAGGTGTTCTAGCATGGGTGTGTGCAAGCATCGGGAGAGTTCCATCTCCTTCCGTCTGCGATGCAAGCCTGCGCAGAAGGCCACTTGGCGATAACATGTGGTTTCCAGATTTCCAAACGAGTTCCAGGAGAGGTGCGGAACGATAGGCCAGGTAACATGTCCCCCAGGGTTCCAGTAACAGTTCTGGGGAAGCACAGGTCCCAGGAAACACAAGTTCCTTCCGAGGAGATGCTTTCTAATACATAGGTCCAGAAGTCTCTGTACATTGCCTACCCTTGCTTGTGGGAGGCAAGTTGGGTGGAATGCGAATTCCACTACCATCTTGTTTGCACAAGAGGGAAATCGATTCATTCCAATATATGCGCTGGAGCCTAGGGGACATGGGCGATGCCCTGACGCTTTGAGGGAAGAGTGTGGAACAGGCATCGTTGAGGAAACCACAAGTTTCTCAAGCGAGGAGCCTTCTAGCATTGCCGGGGTGAAACGACCGAAACATGCACGATCCTTCCCTCAGTGAATAGGCTCTAGGGAATGCCAATTTCCCCTCAGAGGAAGATTGTCCCGGTGCGAAGCTCTCTAGCGTGTTGGTCTGGAGGCCAGCGGAGAGGGCCACATATACTTCGCTAAAGAAAGCTATCTGTGAAGAAAGACAGGGTCAGTGAGGGAAGCACACGTCCCCCCAAACCCACTGAAACACACGGAGACGTTTTAGCCTGAGGAAAGGCCTTATCCTTGCCTTGGAGAGAATGCATTTGGGAGTACCTGTGCTGCCCCGGCGTTGGTTTGCAAAGGAGCACTTTCCTACCTTATATGTGTGGGAGTGGGCAATGTCCTTACACTTGGAGACAAGTCTGTGGAGCAGGCACCGTTCGGGGAACCACGAGGGCCTCGAGCGAGAAGCATTCCGGCCTCCATGTTCTTAAACTCCCGAAACCCGGGCTCTCTTGGCGTCTCTGAATAAATCTCTGGGGAATGCAACGTTCCCTCAGAGGAAGCATGTCCCAGCGAGACATTTTGTGGCACGTTTCTCTAGAGGTACGGGGATGTCTGGTCGCATTCAGGAGGTGCGGTGTCCTCGGCCGGGAGAAACAATTCTGTGGAGAAGGCGACTTCGGCCACAATGTGCTTTTCCAAGAAAGAAGCTTGTTTGGCGAAAAGCATGGAAGTATCACTGTAATGCCACCTTCTTCGCTCTGAGCAGCAGGACGGTAGGCAAACCTCCTTTCCAAGCACATCTGGTTTCCAGAATGAAAAAGCCATCTCTAAGAGACGTTTCCAAGGACAGAGAAGGCGGGTCGTACTGTCCTTCAGAAACAAATGTGTGGAGAATGCCCCTTTCAGAGGACCACCAATTCACCTGCGAGAAGCCTTCTACAATGTATGTTTGGAGGCATCAGGAGGGTGTCGTGTCCATCCCTCAGTGAAAACACAGTGTCGAGAACCATGTTCCAGGAACGTCTTGCTTACAGCAGGAGGCAGTTTTCTCCAGGACCTTGTGTAATGCGGAGGACTCGGCCCTAATGGGATCTCTGAGAAACAAGGCTGCGGAGACTCGAAACTTTCCCTGCCAACTGGATATCCGAAGACGGAATCCATTTCACGTCGATGTGCGGAAGTAGACCCCAGGGGCCTTGACCTGATGCCCAGAAAGGCGTCTGTGCGTAATACAACGTGGAGCGAACAACCGGAATCTTCCCGTGTAGAGTCCTGTAGCATGGACGTGTACAAGCATCTGGAGCGGGCCCTCTCGTTCCCTCGGAGATACGAGCCCGTGGCGAATGCCACGTCGAGGTCACGTCGTTTCTCCAGAGTTCTCTGCCATTTCCAGTATCGGCCTTGAAGGATAGGCAAAGGGAAATGTCCCCATGTCGGAGTCCCCAGGATGTGGAGAAAGCAGCTGCCAGGAAACCCAAGTGCCCCCGAACGAGACGCCTTCTCACACACAGGTATGGACGCCTTGGAATGTGCGATATACTTCCTTTGGAGAAGGCGACCTTCCATGAATATCGTGTTTTCAGGAGAGAAAGCTGATGTCCAGGACGTGTGTGCAAGTCTTGGGAAGGGGCAAGGTCCTTAGGGCGAGCATAGAATCTGTGGAGCAAGCCCCTTTCGGATAACCACAAGGTTCTCAAGTGTGAATCATTCTGGCTTGCATGTGTGGAGGCCATCGAAAGACGCCCTCTCCCTCTGTCTGTGGAGCAGTCTCTGGAGAATTCCACTGTCCCGTCAGAGGAAGTTGGTTCCCGTGAGGAGCATTCTACCATCTTTCGCGAGAGGCGCGCGGAAAGTGCCTTAGACGTCGCGGAACGCAAGCCTGGGAATAAAGCAAGATCCACCGTGCAACACGACCCTTCCAACGAAACCATTCTAACGGATGGAGGGGTTCAAACACTAGGGTAGTGCCGTGTCCTTGGCTTGGAGAAAGTCTTCTGTGGAGGATGCAGTGCAGCGACACTGTGGCTGTTCCACCGAGAAGCTTCCGAGCCTCTCTGAGTGGAGGCATCCCTAGAGTGCCCCAGTCTTCCGTTTGAGGAAAAAGAGTGTGAAGAAAAGCGCGGCCCGCTAACATCTTGATGCCAGAAGAGAAAGCGATTTCTCCGCGAGGTGTAGAAATAGAGGACGGGTGGTTTGTCCTTAGCCATGGAATCCAGATGGCAGTGACTGCAATTTTCAGAGCCGCACAATTGTCCCGGCATGAAGCCTAGCGGCACGTCTGTGGGGCAGCATCAGGATGGTGCCCTGTAGTTCCGCTGTTGGTAACAGTCTGCTTAGAAGAGGACGTTGAAGGAAACACTTGCTTTTTGAAGACACAAGCCTTTTCCATTCTGCGAGTGTAGCCTCGAGGAAACTGCCCAAAAACAAATTCATCAACCAGAGCCTGTGGACCATGGAACTCTAACCTGCCAGCTGGATATCTGAGGGTAGAAACACTTTCATATCTGTGTGTGGAAGGGCAGGCAAGAGGCCAGGATTCGGAGGAGAGAAACTCATGCGTGGACATTGTAACTTAGAGCGAACATCAAATGAGCTCCTGTGAGAAGCCTGCAGGCCGGGAAGTGTTGAAGCGTCAGGATGAAGCCCAATCATTCCCACCGTGGAAGAAGTGTCTGCCTCAGGCACGTCTCAGCGACACCCTGGATCCTTCAATCCTATACCCTGCTAGCCTCTGTGTGTTGAAGTCTCAGGAAAGGGCAATATCAGGCCCTGGGGAAAGAGTTGTGTGGAGATAGCCACTTTCGGCCACCAACGTGGTTCCTCAAAGGGGGAAGGCTTCTAGGAAGTAGGTGTTGCCGTGTCAGGACAATGCCATCTCCGCCCATCGTCGAAAGATGACTGAGGAGGATGGCACGTTCCAGGAACACCTGGATTCCAGAAGAGAAAGCGATTTCTAGTGTAGGTATGAAAAGACAGGCAAGGGGCCTGTCCCTGTCTGGGAGATCCAAGTCCGTGGAGAGTACAACTTCCGAGCCACAACAAGTTTCTCCCCAAAGGAAACTTTCTAGCCCTGGGGTGGGCAAGCTTCGGCGGGCTTCCATATCCTTGCCTCTGAGAATCAGGCCTGTGGAGAAGGTCACTTCCCGGGAGCATCTACTTTCTGGAGATCCAAAGTGTGGGCACGGAGGAAGAAGGCGGGACTAAGGGGCGTGTCGGTGTCAGGGAGAAAGCAGTCGTTGGAGACGGCCACTTTCGTGAGCAACTCGTTCCCTCAAGCCAGAAGCATCCTGGCCTCTATTGATGAGAAGTAGCAGGATAATTCCTCAACCTCCGCTCTGCGAAAATAGACTGTGGGCAATGCCAATTCCCAATAACACCGTGTCTCCAGAAGAGAATTGCCATGTCCAATCCAAGGGCGGGGAGGCCTAGGAGAGGGCCCACGGCCTCACGCTCTGAAACGGGGTTGGGGACCTGCACCATTCAGGGAACCACAAGGCTCTCCAACGAGAAGCCTTCTAGCACGCATGGGTTGAGACCCCCTAAACATGCCCCATTCTTCCCTCTGTGAAACGAGCCTCTGGGCATTGCAACTGTCCCGTAAGTGGAAGTCCTCTCCTGCCAGAATCTTTGGAGCACGTTTGTCTAGAGGCACGGGCAAAGTGCCATGCCCTTCGCTCAGATCATGGGGCCTGCGAATAAAGCACGTTTCCGTGAAGAACACGACACTTCCAAACAAACGCCTCGGAGCAGATCCGTGTGTTTTCACATGAGGAAATGCCGTATCCTCCGTTGGGCGAAGGAATGCTGGGGAGGAGGCCATTTCGGCACCATCGTAGTTTTTCGCGCCATAGAAATCCAAGCCTCGCTGTGTGCCACGATCACGAGAGGGCCATCGCATTTCCCGGGAGATACGAGACGATGGAGGATCCGGTGTGCACTCACATCTTGTTTTCCCAAGAGAAAAGCCATTTCTCATAGTTGTGTGGAAGTATAGGGAAGGGGGCTTGTCCTTAGGATGAGAAACAAGACCGTGGAGAGTGCACCTTTCAGAGCACCCCAAGCATCTCTTTTGAGAAGCCTGGTTGCCCCAGTGCCTTGTCGCATCCGAAAAGTGCCTGACCTTCCCTCATTGAAAACACTCTCTTTGGAATAGAGCGTTCAAGTCCCCTCTTGCTTCCTGAAGATACAAAGCTTTTCCAAGGCAGGTGTTTGATCAGGAGGAAACATCCCTACACGGATCTCTGGAAAACAAGACGTGGGAATGGTCATCGTCACGGCCCTCTGAATGCCGGAAGATAGATCCATCTTCATTCCTGTGTGCGGAAGCATAGGCAAGGGCCTAGGACCCTATCTTGAGAAACAAGTCTCTGGAGACGACAATGTTCAGCACACCGCCGGTGTCCTGCCGGAGAGGTGTTCTAGCATGGGTGTGTGCAAGCATCGGGAGAGTTCCATCTCCTTCCGTCTGCGAGGCAAGGCTGCGGAGAAGGCCACTTGGCGATAACATGTGGTTTCCAGATTTCCAAACGAGTTGCAGGAGAGGTGCGGAACGATAGGCCAGGTAACATGTCCCCCAGGGTTCCAGTAACAGTTCTGGGGAAGCACAGGTCCCAGGAAACCCAAGTTCCTTCCGAGGAGATGCTTTCTAATACATAGGTCCAGAAGTCTCTGTACATTGCCTACCCTTGCTTGTGGGAGGCAAGTTGGGTGGAATGCGAATTCCACTACCATCTTGTTTCCACAAGAGGGAAATCGATTCATTCCAATATATGCGCTGGAGCCTAGGGGACAGGGGCGATGCCCTGACGCTTTGAGGGAAGAGTGTGGAACAGGCATCGTTGAGGAAACCACAAGTTTCTCAAGCGAGGAGCCTTCTAGCATTGCCGGGGTGAAACGACCGAAACATGCACGACCCTTCCCTCAGTGAATAGGCTCTAGGGAATGCCAATTTCCCCTCAGAGGAAGATTGTCCCGGTGCGAAGCTCTCTAGCGTGTTGGTCTGGAGGCCAGCGGAGAGGGCCACATATACTTCGCTAAAGAAAGCTATCTGTGAAGAAAGACAGGGTCAGTGAGGGAAGCACACGTCCCCCCAAACCCACTGAAACACACGGAGACGTTTTAGCCTGAGGAAAGGCCTTATCCTTGCCTTGGAGAGAATGCATTTGGGAGTACCTGTGCTGCCCCGGCGTTGGTTTGCAAAGGAGCACTTTCCTACCTTATATGTGTGGGAGTGGGCAATGTCCTTACACTTGGAGACAAGTCTGTGGAGCAGGCACCGTTCGGGGAACCACGAGGGCCTCGAGCGAGAAGCATTCCGGCCTCCATGTTCTTAAACTCCCGAAACCCGGGCTCTCTTGGCGTCTCTGAATAAATCTCTGGGGAATGCAACGTTCCCTCAGAGGAAGCATGTCCCAGCGAGACATTTTGTGGCACGTTTCTCTAGAGGTACGGGGATGTCTGGTCGCATTCAGGAGGTGCGGTGTCCTCGGCCGGGAGAAACAATTCTGTGGAGAAGGCGACTTCGGCCACAATGTGCTTTTCCAAGAAAGAAGCTTGTTTGGCGAAAAGCATGGAAGTATCACTGTAATGCCACCTTCTTCGCTCTGAGCAGCAGGACGGTAGGCAAACCTCCTTTCCAAGCACATCTGGTTTCCAGAATGAAAAAGCCATCTCTAAGAGACGTTTCCAAGGACAGAGAAGGCGGGTCGTACTGTCCTTCAGAAACAAATGTGTGGAGAATGCCCCTTTCAGAGGACCACCAATTCACCTGCGAGAAGCCTTCTACAATGTATGTTTGGAGGCATCAGGAGGGTGTCGTGTCCATCCCTCAGTGAAAACACAGTGTCGAGAACCATGTTCCAGGAACGTCTTGCTTACAGCAGGAGGCAGTTTTCTCCAGGACCTTGTGTAATGCGGAGGACTCGGCCCTAATGGGATCTCTGAGAAACAAGGCTGCGGAGACTCGAAACTTTCCCTGCCAACTGGATATCCGAAGACGGAATCCATTTCACGTCGATGTGCGGAAGTAGACCCCAGGGGCCTTGACCTGATGCCCAGAAAGGCGTCTGTGCGTAATACAACGTGGAGCGAACAACCGGAATCTTCCCGTGTAGAGTCCTGTAGCATGGACGTGTACAAGCATCTGGAGCGGGCCCTCTCGTTCCCTCGGAGATACGAGCCCGTGGCGAATGCCACGTCGAGGTCACGTCGTTTCTCCAGAGTTCTCTGCCATTTCCAGTATCGGCCTTGAAGGATAGGCAAAGGGAAATGTCCCCATGTCGGAGTCCCCAGGATGTGGAGAAAGCAGCTGCCAGGAAACCCAAGTGCCCCCGAACGAGACGCCTTCTCACACACAGGTATGGACGCCTTGGAATGTGCGATATACTTCCTTCGGAGAAGGCGACCTTCCATGAATATCGTGTTTTCAGGAGAGAAAGCTGATGTCCAGGACGTGTGTGCAAGTCTTGGGAAGGGGCAAGGTCCTTAGGGCGAGCATAGAATCTGTGGAGCAAGCCCCTTTCGGATAACCACAAGGTTCTCAAGTGTGAATCATTCTGGCTTGCATGTGTGGAGGCCATCGAAAGACGCCCTCTCCCTCTGTCTGTGGAGCAGTCTCTGGAGAATTCCACTGTCCCGTCAGAGGAAGTTGGTTCCCGTGAGGAGCATTCTACCATCTTTCGCGAGAGGCGCGCGGAAAGTGCCTTAGACGTCGCGGAACGCAAGCCTGGGAATAAAGCAAGATCCACCGTGCAACACGACCCTTCCAACGAAACCATTCTAACGGATGGAGGGGTTCAAACACTAGGGTAGTGCCGTGTCCTTGGCTTGGAGAAAGTCTTCTGTGGAGGATGCAGTGCAGCGACACTGTGGCTGTTCCACCGAGAAGCTTCCGAGCCTCTCTGAGTGGAGGCATCCCTAGAGTGCCCCAGTCTTCCGTTTGAGGAAAAAGAGTGTGAAGAAAAGCGCGGCCCGCTAACATCTTGATGCCAGAAGAGAAAGCGATTTCTCCGCGAGGTGTAGAAATAGAGGACGGGTGGTTTGTCCTTAGCCATGGAATCCAGATGGCAGTGACTGCAATTTTCAGAGCCGCACAATTGTCCCGGCATGAAGCCTAGCGGCACGTCTGTGGGGCAGCATCAGGATGGTGCCCTGTAGTTCCGCTGTTGGTAACAGTCTGCTTAGAAGAGGACGTTGAAGGAAACACTTGCTTTTTGAAGACACAAGCCTTTTCCATTCTGCGAGTGTAGCCTCGAGGAAACTGCCCAAAAACAAATTCATCAACCAGAGCCTGTGGACCATGGAACTCTAACCTGCCAGCTGGATATCTGAGGGTAGAAACACTTTCATATCTGTGTGTGGAAGGGCAGGCAAGAGGCCAGGATTCGGAGGAGAGAAACTCATGCGTGGACATTGTAACTTAGAGCGAACATCAAATGAGCTCCTGTGAGAAGCCTGCAGGCCGGGAAGTGTTGAAGCGTCAGGATGAAGCCCAATCATTCCCACCGTGGAAGAAGTGTCTGCCTCAGGCACGTCTCAGCGACACCCTGGATCCTTCAATCCTATACCCTGCTAGCCTCTGTGTGTTGAAGTCTCAGGAAAGGGCAATATCAGGCCCTGGGGAAAGAGTTGTGTGGAGATAGCCACTTTCGGCCACCAACGTGGTTCCTCAAAGGGGGAAGGCTTCTAGGAAGTAGGTGTTGCCGTGTCAGGACAATGCCATCTCCGCCCATCGTCGAAAGATGACTGAGGAGGATGGCACGTTCCAGGAACACCTGGATTCCAGAAGAGAAAGCGATTTCTAGTGTAGGTATGAAAAGACAGGCAAGGGGCCAGTCCCTGTCTGGGAGATCCAAGTCCGTGGAGAGTACAACTTCCGAGCCACAACAAGTTTCTCCCCAAAGGAAACTTTCTAGCCCTGGGGTGGGCAAGCTTCGGCGGGCTTCCATATCCTTGCCTCTGAGAATCAGGCCTGTGGAGAAGGTCACTTCCCGGGAGCATCTACTTTCTGGAGATCCAAAGTGTGGGCACGGAGGAAGAAGGCGGGACTAAGGGGCGTGTCGGTGTCAGGGAGAAAGCAGTCGTTGGAGACGGCCACTTTCGTGAGCAACTCGTTCCCTCAAGCCAGAAGCATCCTGGCCTCTATTGATGAGAAGTAGCAGGATAATTCCTCAACCTCCGCTCTGCGAAAATAGACTGTGGGCAATGCCAATTCCCAATAACACCGTGTCTCCAGAAGAGAATTGCCATGTCCAATCCAAGGGCGGGGAGGCCTAGGAGAGGGCCCACGGCCTCACGCTCTGAAACGGGGTTGGGGACCTGCACCATTCAGGGAACCACAAGGCTCTCCAACGAGAAGCCTTCTAGCACGCATGGGTTGAGGCCCCCTAAACATGCCCCATTCTTCCCTCTGTGAAACGAGCCTCTGGGCATTGCAACTGTCCCGTAAGTGGAAGTCCTCTCCTGCCAGAATCTTTGGAGCACGTTTGTCTAGAGGCACGGGCAAAGTGCCATGCCCTTCGCTCAGATCATGGGGCCTGCGAATAAAGCACGTTTCCGTGAAGAACACGACACTTCCAAACAAACGCCTCGGAGCAGATCCGTGTGTTTTCACATGAGGAAATGCCGTATCCTCCGTTGGGCGAAGGAATGCTGGGGAGGAGGCCATTTCGGCAACATCGTAGTTTTTCGCGCCATAGAAATCCAAGCCTCGCTGTGTGCCACGATCACGAGAGGGCCATCGCATTTCCCGGGAGATACGAGACGATGGAGGATCCGGTGTGCACTCACATCTTGTTTTCCCAAGAGAAAAGCCATTTCTCATAGTTGTGTGGAAGTATAGGGAAGGGGGCTTGTCCTTAGGATGAGAAACAAGACCGTGGAGAGTGCACCTTTCAGAGCACCCCAAGCATCTCTTTTGAGAAGCCTGGTTGCCCCAGTGCCTTGTCGCATCCGAAAAGTGCCTGACCTTCCCTCATTGAAAACACTCTCTTTGGAATAGAGCGTTCAAGTCCCCTCTTGCTTCCTGAAGATACAAAGCTTTTCCAAGGCAGGTGTTTGATCAGGAGGAAACATCCCTACACGGATCTCTGGAAAACAAGACGTGGGAATGGTCATCGTCACGGCCCTCTGAATGCCGGAAGATAGATCCATCTTCATTCCTGTGTGCGGAAGCATAGGCAAGGGCCTAGGACCCTATCTTGAGAAACAAGTCTCTGGAGACGACAATGTTCAGCACACCGCAGGTGTCCTGCCGGAGAGGTGTTCTAGCATGGGTGTGTGCAAGCATCGGGAGAGTTCCATCTCCTTCCGTCTGCGAGGCAAGGCTGCGGAGAAGGCCACTTGGCGATAACATGTGGTTTCCAGATTTCCAAACGAGTTGCAGGAGAGGTGCGGAACGATAGGCCAGGTAACATGTCCCCCAGGGTTCCAGTAACAGTTCTGGGGAAGCACAGGTCCCAGGAAACCCAAGTTCCTTCCGAGGAGATGCTTTCTAATACATAGGTCCAGAAGTCTCTGTACATTGCCTACCCTTGCTTGTGGGAGGCAAGTTGGGTGGAATGCGAATTCCACTACCATCTTGTTTCCACAAGAGGGAAATCGATTCATTCCAATATATGCGCTGGAGCCTAGGGGACAGGGGCGATGCCCTGACGCTTTGAGGGAAGAGTGTGGAACAGGCATCGTTGAGGAAACCACAAGTTTCTCAAGCGAGGAGCCTTCTAGCATTGCCGGGGTGAAACGACCGAAACATGCACGACCCTTCCCTCAGTGAATAGGCTCTAGGGAATGCCAATTTCCCCTCAGAGGAAGATTGTCCCGGTGCGAAGCTCTCTAGCGTGTTGGTCTGGAGGCCAGCGGAGAGGGCCACATATACTTCGCTAAAGAAAGCTATCTGTGAAGAAAGACAGGGTCAGTGAGGGAAGCACACGTCCCCCCAAACCCACTGAAACACACGGAGACGTTTTAGCCTCAGGAAAGGCCTTATCCTTGCCTTGGAGAGAATGCATTTGGGAGTACCTGTGCTGCCCCGGCGTTGGTTTGCAAAGGAGCACTTTCCTACCTTATATGTGTGGGAGTGGGCAATGTCCTTACACTTGGAGACAAGTCTGTGGAGCAGGCACCGTTCGGGGAACCACGAGGGCCTCGAGCGAGAAGCATTCCGGCCTCCATGTTCTTAAACTCCCGAAACCCGGGCTCTCTTGGCGTCTCTGAATAAATCTCTGGGGAATGCAACGTTCCCTCAGAGGAAGCATGTCCCAGCGAGACATTTTGTGGCACGTTTCTCTAGAGGTACGGGGATGTGTGGTCGCATTCAGGAGGTGCGGTGTCCTCGGCCGGGAGAAACAATTCTGTGGAGAAGGCGACTTCGGCCACAATGTGCTTTTCCAAGAAAGAAGCTTGTTTGCGAAAAGCATGGAAGTATCACTGTAATGCCACCTTCTTCGCTCTGAGCAGCAGGACGGTAGGCAACCCTACTTTCCAAGCACATCTGGTTTCCAGAATGAAAAAGCCATCTCTAAGAGACGTTTCCAAGGACAGAGAAGGCGGGTCGTACTGTCCTTCAGAAACAAATGTGTGGAGAATGCCCCTTTCAGAGGACCACCAATTCACCTGCGAGAAGCCTTCTACAATGTATGTTTGGAGGCATCAGGAGGGTGTCGTGTCCATCCCTCAGTGAAAACACAGTGTCGAGAACCATGTTCCAGGAACGTCTTGCTTACAGCAGGAGGCAGTTTTCTCCAGGACCTTGTGTAATGCGGAGGACTCGGCCCTAATGGGATCACTGAGAAACAAGGCTGCGGAGACTGGAAACTTTCCCTGCCAACTGGATATCCGAAGACGGAATCCATTTCACGTCGATGTGCGGAAGTAGACCCCAGGGGCCTTGACCTGATGCCCAGAAAGGCGTCTGTGCGTAATACAACGTGGAGCGAACAACCGGAATCTTCCCGTGTAGAGTCCTGTAGCATGGACGTGTACAAGCATCTGGAGCGGGCCCTCTCGTTCCCTCGGAGATACGAGCCCGTGGCGAATGCCACGTCGAGGTCACGTCGTTTCTCCAGAGTTCTCTGCCATTTCCAGTATCGGCCTTGAAGGATAGGCAAAGGGAAATGTCCCCATGTCGGAGTCCCCAGGATGTGGAGAAAGCAGCTGCCAGGAAACCCAAGTGCCCCCGAACGAGACGCCTTCTCACACACAGGTATGGACGCCTTGGAATGTGCGATATACTTCCTTTGGAGAAGGCGACCTTCCATGAATATCGTGTTTTCAGGAGAGAAAGCTGATGTCCAGGACGTGTGTGCAAGTCTTGGGAAGGGGCAAGGTCCTTAGGGCGAGCATAGAATCTGTGGAGCAAGCCCCTTTCGGATAACCACAAGTTTCTCAAGTGTGAATCATTCTGGCTTGCATGTGTGGAGGCCATCGAAAGACGCCCTCTCCCTCTGTCTGTGGAGCAGTCTCTGGAGAATTCCACTGTCCCGTCAGAGGAAGTTGGTTCCCGTGAGGAGCATTCTACCATCTTTCGCGAGAGGCGCGCGGAAAGTGCCTTAGACGTCGCGGAACGCAAGCCTGGGAATAAAGCAAGATCCACCGTGCAACACGACCCTTCCAACGAAACCATTCTAACGGATGGAGGGGTTCAAACACTAGGGTAGTGCCGTGTCCTTGGCTTGGAGAAAGTCTTCTGTGGAGGATGCAGTGCAGCGACACTGTGGCTGTTCCACCGAGAAGCTTCCGAGCCTCTCTGTGTGGAGGCATCCCTAGAGTGCCCCAGTCTTCCGTTTGAGGAAAAAGAGTGTGAAGAAAAGCGCGGCCCGCTAACATCTTGATGCCAGAAGAGAAAGCGATTTCTCCGCGAGGTGTAGAAATAGAGGACGGGTGGTTTGTCCTTAGCCATGGAATCCAGATGGCAGTGACTGCAATTTTCAGAGCCGCACAATTGTCCCGGCATGAAGCCCAGCGGCACGTCTGTGGGGCAGCATCAGGATGGTGCCCTGTAGTTCCGCTGTTGGTAACAGTCTGCTTAGAAGAGGACGTTGAAGGAAACACTTGCTTTTTGAAGACACAAGCCTTTTCCATTCTGCGAGTGTAGCCTCGAGGAAACTGCCCAAAAACAAATTCATCAACCAGAGCCTGTGGACCATGGAACTCTAACCTGCCAGCTGGATATCTGAGGGTAGAAACACTTTCATATCTGTGTGTGGAAGGGCAGGCAAGAGGCCAGGATTCGGAGGAGAGAAACTCATGCGTGGACATTGTAACTTAGAGCGAACATCAAATGAGCTCCTGTGAGAAGCCTGCAGGCCGGGAAGTGTTGAAGCGTCAGGATGAAGCCCAATCATTCCCACCGTGGAAGAAGTGTCTGCCTCAGGCACGTCTCAGCGACACCCTGGATCCTTCAATCCTATACCCTGCTAGCCTCTGTGTGTTGAAGTCTCAGGAAAGGGCAATATCAGGCCCTGGGGAAGAGTTGTGTGGAGATAGCCACTTTCGGCCACCAACGTGGTTCCTCAAAGGGGGAAGGCTTCTAGGAAGTAGGTGTTGCCGTGTCAGGACAATGCCATCTCCGCCCATCGTCGAAAGATGACTGAGGAGGAAGGCACGTTCCAGGAACACCTGGATTCCAGAAGAGAAAGCGATTTCTAGTGTAGGTATGAAAAGACAGGCAAGGGGCCAGTCCCTGTCTGGGAGATCCAAGTCCGTGGAGAGTACAACTTCCGAGCCACAACAAGTTTCTCCCCAAAGGAAACTTTCTAGCCCTGGGGTGGGCAAGCTTCGGCGGGCTTCCATATCCTTGCCTCTGAGAATCAGGCCTGTGGAGAAGGTCACTTCCCGGGAGCATCTACTTTCTGGAGATCCAAAGTGTGGGCACGGAGGAAGAAGGCGGGACTAAGGGGCGTGTCGCTGTCAGGGAGAAAGCAGTCGTTGGAGACGGCCACTTTCGTGAGCAACTCGTTCCCTCAAGCCAGTAGCATCCTGGCCTCTATTGATGAGAAGTAGCAGGATAATTCCTCAACCTCCGCTCTGCGAAAATAGACTGTGGGCAATGCCACTTCCCACTAACACCGTGTCTCCAGAAGAGAATTGCCATGTCCAATCCAAGGGCGGGGAGGCCTAGGAGAGGGCCCACGGCCTCACGCTCTGAAACGGGGCTGGGGACCTGCACCATTCAGGGAACCACAAGGCTCTCCAACGAGAAGCCTTCTAGCACGAATGGGTTGAGGCCTCCTAAACATGCCCCATTCTTCCCTCTGTGAAACGAGCCTCTGGGCATTGCAACTGTCCCGTAAGTGGAAGTCCTCTCCTGCCAGAATCTTTGGAGCACGTTTGTCTAGAGGCACGGGCAAAGTGCCATGCCCTTCGCTCAGATCATGAGCCCTGCGAATAAAGCACGTTTCCGTGAAGAACACGACACTTCCAAACAAACGGCTCGGAGCAGATCCGTGTGTTTTCACATGAGGAAATGCCGTATCCTCCGTTGGGCGAAGGAATGCTGGGGAGGAGGCCATTTCGGCACCATCGTAGTTTTTCGCGCCATAGATATCCAAGCCTCGCTGTGTGCCACGATCACGAGAGGGCCATCGCATTTCCCGGGAGATACGAGACGATGGAGGATCCGGTGTGCACTCACATCTTGTTTTCCCAAGAGAAAAGCCATTTCTCATAGTTGTGTGGAAGTATAGGGAAGGGGGCTTGTCCTTAGGATGAGAAACAAGACCGTGGAGAGTGCACCTTTCAGAGCACCCCAAGCATCTCTTTTGAGAAGCCTGGTTGCCCCAGTGCCTTGTCGCATCCGAAAAGTGCCTGACCTTCCCTCATTGAAAACACTCTCTTTGGAATAGAGCGTTCAAGTCCCCTCTTGCTTCCTGAAGATACAAAGCTTTTCCAAGGCAGGTGTTTGATCAGGAGGAAACATCCCTACACGGATCTCTGGAAAACAAGACGTGGGAATGGTCATCGTCACGGCCCTCTGAATGCCGGAAGATAGATCCATCTTCATTCCTGTGTGCGGAAGCATAGGCAAGGGCCTAGGACCCTATCTTGAGAAACAAGTCTCTGGAGACGACAATGTTCAGCACACCGCAGGTGTCCTGCCGGAGAGGTGTTCTAGCATGGGTGTGTGCAAGCATCGGGAGAGTTCCATCTCCTTCCGTCTGCGATGCAAGCCTGCGCAGAAGGCCACTTGGCGATAACATGTGGTTTCCAGATTTCCAAACGAGTTGCAGGAGAGGTGCGGAACGATAGGCCAGGTAACATGTCCCCCAGGGTTCCAGTAACAGTTCTGGGGAAGCACAGGTCCCAGGAAACCCAAGTTCCTTCCGAGGAGATGCTTTCTAATACATAGGTCCAGAAGTCTCTGTACATTGCCTACCCTTGCTTGTGGGAGGCAAGTTGGGTGGAATGCGAATTCCACTACCATCTTGTTTGCACAAGAGGGAAATCGATTCATTCCAATATATGCGCTGGAGCCTAGGGGACATGGGCGATGCCCTGACGCTTTGAGGGAAGAGTGTGGAACAGGCATCGTTGAGGAAACCACAAGTTTCTCAAGCGAGGAGACTTCTAGCATTGCCGGGGTGAAACGACCGAAACATGCACGACCCTTCCCTCAGTGAATAGGCTCTAGGGAATGCCAATTTCCCCTCAGAGGAAGATTGTCCCGGTGCGAAGCTCTCTAGCGTGTTGGTCTGGAGGCCAGCGGAGAGGGCCACATATACTTCGCTAAAGAAAGCTATCTGTGAAGAAAGACAGGGTCAGTGAGGGAAGCACACGTCCCCCCAAACCCACTGAAACACACGGAGACGTTTTAGCCTCAGGAAAGTCCTTATCCTTGCCTTGGAGAGAATGCATTTGGGAGTACCTGTGCTGCCCCGGCGTTGGTTTGCAAAGGAGCACTTTCCTACCTTATATGTGTGGGAGTGGGCAATGTCCTTACACTTGGAGACAAGTCTGTGAAGCAAGCACCGTTCGGGGAACCACGAGGGCCTCGAGCGAGAAGCATTCCGGCCTCCATGTTCTTAAACTCCCGAAACCCGGGCTCTCTTGGCGTCTCTGAGTAAATCTCTGGGGAATGCAACGTTCCCTCAGAGGAAGCATGTCCCAGCGAGACATTTTGTGGCACGTTTCTCTAGAGGTACGGGGATGGGTGGTCGCATTCAGGAGGTGCGGTGTCCTCGGCCGGGAGAAACAATTCTGTGGAGAAGGCGACTTCGGCCACAATGTGCTTTTCCAAGAAAGAAGCTTGCTTCGGCGAAAAGCATGGAAGTATCACTGTAAAGCCACCTTCTTCGCTCTGAGCAGCAGGACGGTAGGCAACCCTACTTTCCAAGCACATCTGGTTTCCAGAATGAAAAAGCCATCTCTAAGAGACGTTTCCAAGGACAGAGAAGGCGGGTCGTACTGTCCTTCAGAAACAAATGTGTGGAGAATGCCCCTTTCAGAGGACCACCATTTCACCTGCGAGAAGCCTTCTACAATGTATGTTTGGAGGCATCAGGAGGGTGTCGTGTCCATCCCTCAGTGAAAACACAGTGTCGAGAACCATGTTCCAGGAACGTCTTGCTTACAGCAGGGAGCAGTTTTCTCCAGGACCTTGTGTAATGCGGAGGACTCGGCCCTAATGGGATCTCGGATTAACAAGGCTGCGGAGACTGGAAACTTCCCTGCCAACTGGATATCCGAAGACGGAATCCATTTCACGTCGATGTGCGGAAGTAGACGCCAGGGGCCTTGACCTGATGCCCAGAAAGGCGTCTGTGCGTAATACAACGTGGAGCAAACAACCGGAATCTTCCCGTGTAGAGTCCTGTAGCATGGACGTGTACAAGCATCTGGAGCGGGCCCTCTCGTTCCCTCAGAGATACGAGCCCGTGGCGAATGCCACGTCGAGGTCACGTCGTTTCTCCAGAGTTCTCTGCCATTTCCAGTATCGGCCTTGAAGGATAGGCAAAGGGAAATGTCCCCGTATCGGAGTCCCCAGGATGTGGAGAAAGCAGCTGCCAGGAAACCCAAGTGCCCCCGAACGAGACGCCTTCTCACACACAGGTATGGACGCCTTGGAATGTGCGATATACTTCCTTCGGAGAAGGCGACCTTCCATGAATATCGTGCTTTCAGGAGAGAAAGCTGATGTCCAGGACGTGTGTGCAAGTCTTGGGAAGGGGCAAGGTCCTTAGGGCGAGCATAGAATCTGTGGAGCAAGCCCGTTTCGGATAACCACAAGTTTCTCAAGTGTGAATCATTCTGGCTTGCATGTGTGGAGGCCATCGAAAGACGCCCTCTCCCTCGGTCTGTGGAGCAGTCTCTGGAGAATTCCACTGTCCCGTCAGAGGAAGTTGGTTCCCGTGAGGAGCATTCTACCATCTTTCGCGAGAGGCGCGCGGAAAGTGCCTTAGACGTCGCGGAACGCAAGCCTGGGAATAAAGCAAGATCCACCGTGCAACACGACCCTTCCAACGAAACCATTCTAACGGATGGAGGGGTTCTAACACTAGGGTAGTGCCGTGTCCTTGGCTTGGAGAAAGTCTTCTGTGGAGGATGCAGTGCAGCGACACTGTGGCTGTTCCACCGAGAAGCTTCCGAGCCTCTCTGTGTGGAGGCATCCCTAGAGTGCCCCAGTCTTCCGTTTGAGGAAAAAGAGTGTGAAGAAAAGCGCGGCCCGCTAACATCTTGATGCCAGAAGAGAAAGCGATTTCTCCGCGAGGTGTAGAAATAGAGGACGGGTGGTTTGTCCTTAGCCATGGAATCCAGATGGCAGTGACTGCAATTTTCAGAGCCGCACAATTGTCCCGGCATGAAGCCTAGCGGCACGTCTGTGGGGCAGCATCAGGATGGTGCCCTTTAGTTCCGCTGTTGGTAACAGTCTGCTTAGAAGAGGACGTTGAAGGAAACACTTGCTTTTTGAAGACACAGGCCTTTTCCATTCTCCGAGTGTAGCCTCGAGGAAACTGCCCAAAAACAAATTCATCAACCAGAGCCTGTGGACCATGGAAATCTAACCTGCCAGCTGGATATCTGAGGGTAGAAACACTTTCATATCTGTGTGTGGAAGGGCAGGCAAGAGGCCAGGATTCGGAGGAGAGAAACTCATGCGTGGACATTGTAACTTAGAGCGAACATCAAATGAGCTCCTGTGAGAAGCCTGCAGGCCGGGAAGTGTTGAAGCGTCAGGATGAAGCCCAATCATTCCCACCGTGGAAGAAGTGTCTGCCTCAGGCACGTCTCAGCGACACCCTGGATCCTTCAATCCTATACCCTGCTAGCCTCTGTGTGTTGAAGTCTCAGGAAAGGGCAATATCAGGCCCTGGGGAAAGAGTTGTGTGGAGATAGCCACTTTCGGACACCAACGTGGTTCCTCATAGGGGGAAGGCTTCTAGGAAGTAGGTGTTGCCGTGTCAGGACAATGCCATCTCCGCCGATCGTCGAAAGATGACTGAGGAGGAAGGCACGTTCCAGGAACATCTGGATTCCAGAAGAGAAAGCGATTTCTAGTGTAGGTATGAAAAGACAGGCAAGGGGCCAGTCCCTGTCTGGGAGATCCAAGTCCGTGGAGAGTACAACTTCCGAGCCACAACAAGTTTCTCCCCAAAGGAAACTTTCTAGCCCTGGGGTGGGCAAGCTTTGGCGGGCTTCCATATCCTTGCCTCTGAGAATCAGGCCTGTGGAGAAGGTCACTTCCCGGGAGCATCGACTTTCTGGAGATCCAAAGTGTGGGCACGGAGGAAGAAGGCGGGACTAAGGGGCGTGTCGCTGTCAGGGAGAAAGCAGTCGTTGGAGACGGCCACTTTCGTGAGCAACTCGTTCCCTCAAGCCAGAAGCATCCTGGCCTCTATTGATGAGAAGTAGGAGGATAATTCCTCAACCTCCGCTCTGCGAAAATAGACTGTGGGCAATGCCACTTCCCACTAACACCGTGTCTCCAGAAGAGAATTGCCATGTCCAATCCAAAAGCGGGGAGCCCTAGGAGAGGGCCCACGGCCTCACGCTCTGAAACGGGGCTGGGGACCTGCACCATTCAGGGAACCACAAGGCTCTCCAACGAGAAGCCTTCTAGCACGCATGGGTTGAGGCCTCCTAAACATGCCCCATTCTTCCCTCTGTGAAACGAGCCTCTGGGCATTGCAACTGTCCCGTAAGTGGAAGTCCTCTCCTGCCAGAATCTTTGGAGCACGTTTGTCTAGAGGCACGGGCAAAGTGCCATGCCCTTCGCTCAGATCATGAGGCCTGCGAATAAAGCACGTTTCCGTGAAGAACACGACACCTCCAAACAAACGCCTCGGAGCAGATCCGTGTGTTTTCACATGAGGAAATGCCGTATCCTCCGTTGGGCGAAGGAATGCTGGGGAGGAGGCCATTTCGGCAACATCGTAGTTTTTCGCGCCATAGAAATCCAAGCCTCACTGTGTGCCACGATCACGAGAGGGCCATCGCATTTCCCGGGAGATACGAGACGATGGAGGATCCGGTGTGCACTCACATCTTGTTTTCCCAAGAGAAAAGCCATTTCTCATAGTTGTGTGGAAGTATAGGGAAGGGGGCTTGTCCTTAGGATGAGAAACAAGACCGTGGAGAGTGCACCTTTCAGAGCACCCCAAGCATCTCTTTTGAGAAGCCTGGTTGCCCCAGTGCCTTGTCGCATCCGAAAAGTGCCTGACCTTCCCTCATTGAAAACACTCTCTTTGGAATAGAGCGTTCAAGTCCCCTCTTGCTTCCTGAAGATACAAAGCTTTTCCAAGGCAGGTGTTTGATCAGGAGGAAACATCCCTACACGGATCTCTGGAAAACAAGACGTGGGAATGGTCATCGTCACGGCCCTCTGAATGCCGGAAGATAGATCCATCTTCATTCCTGTGTGCGGAAGCATAGGCAAGGGCCTAGGACCCTATCTTGAGAAACAAGTCTCTGGAGACGACAATGTTCAGCACACCGCCGGTGTCCTGCCGGAGAGGTGTTCTAGCATGGGTGTGTGCAAGCATCGGGAGAGTTCCATCTCCTTCCGTCTGCGAGGCAAGGCTGCGGAGAAGGCCACTTGGCGATAACATGTGGTTTCCAGATTTCCAAACGAGTTCCAGGAGAGGTGCGGAACGATAGGCCAGGTAACATGTCCCCCAGTGTTCCAGTAACAGTTCTGGGCAAGCACAGGTCCCAGGAAACCCAAGTTCCTTCCGAGGAGATGCTTTCTAATACATAGGTCCAGAAGTCTCTGTACATTGCCTACCCTTGCTTGTGGGAGGCAAGTTGGGTGGAATGCGAATTCCACTACCATCTTGTTTCCACAAGAGGGAAATCGATTCATTCCAATATATGCGCTGGAGCCTAGGGGACATGGGCGATGCCCTGACGCTTTGAGGGAAGAGTGTGGAACAGGCATCGTTGAGGAAACCACAAGTTTCTCAAGCGAGGAGCCTTCTATCATTGCCGGGGTGAAACGACCGAAACATGCACGACCCTTCCCTCAGTGAATAGGCTCTAGGGAATGCCAATTTCCCCTCAGAGGAAGATTGTCCCGGTGCGAAGCTCTCTAGCGTGTTGGTCTGGAGGCCAGCGGAGAGGGCCACATATACTTCGCTAAAGAAAGCTATCTGTGAAGAAAGACAGGGTCAGTGAGGGAAGCACACGTCCCACCAAACCCACTGAAACACACGGAGACGTTTTAGCCTCAGGAAAGGCCTTATCCTTGCCTTGGAGAGAATGCATTTGGGAGTACCTGTGCTGCCCCGGCGTTGGTTTGCAAAGGAGCACTTTCCTACCTTATATGTGTGGGAGTGGGCAATGTCCTTACACTTGGAGACAAGTCTGTGAAGCAAGCACCGTTCGGGGAACCACGAGGGCCTCGAGCGAGAAGCATTCCGGCCTCCATGTTCTTAATCTCCCGAAACCCGGGCTCTCTTGGCGTCTCTGAGTAAATCTCTGGGGAATGCAACGTTCCCTCAGAGGAAGCATGTCCCAGCGAGACATTTTGCGGCACGTTTCTCTAGAGGTACGGGGATGGGTGGTCGCATTCAGGAGGTGCGGTGTCCTCGGCCGGGAGAAACAATTCTGTGGAGAAGGCGACTTCGGCCACAATGTGCTTTTCCAAGAAAGAAGCTTGCTTCGGCGAAAAGCATGGAAGTATCACTGTAATGCCACCTTCTTCGCTCTGAGCAGCAGGACGGTAGGCAACCCTACTTTCCAAGCACATCTGGTTTCCAGAATGAAAAAGCCATCTCTAAGAGACGTTTCCAAGGACAGAGAAGGCGGGTCGTACTGTCCTTCAGAAACAAATGTGTGGAGAATGCCCCTTTCAGAGGACCACCATTTCACCTGCGAGAAGCCTTCTACAATGTATGTTTAGAGGCATCAGGAGGGTGTCGTGTCCATCCCTCAGTGAAAACACAGTGTCGAGAACCATGTTCCAGGAACGTCTTGCTTACAGCAGGTAGCAGTTTTCTCCAGGACCTTGTGTAATGCGGAGGACTCGGCCCTAATGGGATCTCTGAGAAACAAGGCTGCGGAGACTGGAAACTTTCCCTGCCAACTGGATATCCGAAGACGGAATCCATTTCACGTCGATGTGCGGAAGTAGACGCCAGGGGCCTTGACCTGATGCCCAGAAAGGCGTCTGTGCGTAATAGACACACAGGACTCTTCCCGTGTAGAGTCCTGTAGCATGGACGTGTACAAGCATCTGGAGCGGGCCCTCTCGTTCCCTCGGAGATACGAGCCCGTGGCGAATGCCACGTCGAGGTCACGTCGTTTCTCCAGAGTTCTCTGCCATTTCCAGTATCGGCCATGAAGGATAGGCAAAGGGAAATGTCCCCATGTCGGAGTCCCCAGGATGTGGAGAAAGCAGCTGCCAGGAAACCCAAGTGCCCCCGAACGAGACGCCTTCTCACACACAGGTATGGACGCCTTGGAATGTGCGATATACTTCCTTTGGAGAAGGCGACCTTCCATGAATATCGTGTTTTCAGGAGAGAAAGCTGATGTCCAGGACGTGTGTGCAAGTCTTGGGAAGGGGCAAGGTCCTTAGGGCGAGCAGAGAATCTGTGGAGCAAGCCCCTTTCGGATAACCACAATGTTCTCAAGTGTGAATCATTCTGGCTTGCATGTGTGGAGGCCATCGAAAGACGCCCTCTCCCTCTGTCTGTGGAGCAGTCTCTGGAGAATTCCACTGTCCCGTCAGAGGAAGTTGGTTCCCGTGAGGAGCATTCTACCATCTTTCGCGAGAGGCGCGCGGAAAGTGCCTTAGACGTCGCGGAACGCAAGCCTGGGAATAAAGCAAGATCCACCGTGCAACACGACCCTTCCAACGAAACCATTCTAACGGATGGAGGGGTTCAAACACTAGGGTAGTGCCGTGTCCTTGGCTTGGAGAAAGTCTTCTGTGGAGGATGCAGTGCAGCGACACTGTGGCTGTTCCACCGAGAAGCTTCCGAGCCTCTCTGTGTGGAGGCATCCCTAGAGTGCCCCAGTCTTCCGTTTGAGGAAAAAGAGTGTGAAGAAAAGCGCGGCCCGCTAACATCTTGATGCCAGAAGAGAAAGCGATTTCTCCGCGAGGTGTAGAAATAGAGGACGGGTGGTTTGTCCTTAGCCATGGAATCCAGATGGCAGTGACTGCAATTTTCAGAGCCGCACAATTGTCCCGGCATGAAGCCTAGCGGCACGTCTGTGGGGCAGCATCAGGATGGTGCCCTGTAGTTCCGCTGTTGGTAACGGTCTGCTTAGAAGAGGACGTTGAAGGAAACACTTGCTTTTTGAAGACACAAGCCTTTTCCATTCTGCGAGTGTAGCCTCGAGGAAACTGCCCAAAAACAAATTCATCAACCAGAGCCTGTGGACCATGGAACTCTAACCTGCCAGCTGGATATCTGAGGGTAGAAACACTTTCATATCTGTGTGTGGAAGGGCAGGCAAGAGGCCAGGATTCGGAGGAGAGAAACTCATGCGTGGACATTGTAACTTAGAGCGAACATCAAATGAGCTCCTGTGAGAAGCCTGCAGGCCGGGAAGTGTTGAAGCGTCAGGATGAAGCCCAATCATTCCCACCGTGGAAGAAGTGTCTGCCTCAGGCACGTCTCAGCGACACCCTGGATCCTTCAATCCTATACCCTGCTAGCCTCTGTGTGTTGAAGTCTCAGGAAAGGGCAATATCAGGCCCTGGGGAAAGAGTTGTGTGGAGATAGCCACTTTCGGACACCAACGTGGTTCCTCAAAGGGGGAAGGCTTCTAGGAAGTAGGTGTTGCCGTGTCAGGACAATGCCATCTCCGCCCATCGTCGAAAGATGACTGAGGAGGAAGGCACGTTCCAGGAACACCTGGATTCCAGAAGAGAAAGCGATTTCTAGTGTAGGTATGAAAAGACAGGCAAGGGGCCAGTCCCTGTCTGGGAGATCCAAGTCCGTGGAGAGTACAACTTCCGAGCCACAACAAGTTTCTCCCCAAAGGAAACTTTCTAGCCCTGGGGTGGGCAAGCTTCGGCGGGCTTCCATATCCTTGCCTCTGAGAATCAGGCCTGTGGAGAAGGTCACTTCCCGGGAGCATCTACTTTCTGGAGATCCAAAGTGTGGGCACGGAGGAAGAAGGCGGGACTAAGGGGCGTGTCGCTGTCAGGGAGAAAGCAGTCGTTGGAGACGGCCACTTTCGTGAGCAACTCGTTCCCTCAAGCCAGAAGCATTCTGGCCTCTATTGATGAGAAGTAGCAGGATAATTCCTCAACCTCCGCTCTGCGAAAATAGACTGTGGGCAATGCCACTTCCCACTAACACCGTGTCTCCAGAAGAGAATTGCCATGTCCAATCCAAGGGCGGGGAGGCCTAGGAGAGGGCCCACGGCCTCACGCTCTGAAACGGGGTTGGGGACCTACACCATTCAGGGAACCACAAGGCTCTCCAACGAGAAGCCTTCTAGCACGCATGGGTTGAGGCCCCCTAAACATGCCCCATTCTTCCCTCTGTGAAACGAGCCTCTGGGCATTGCAACTGTCCCGTAAGTGGAAGTCCTCTCCTGCCAGAATCTTTGGAGCACGTTTGTCTAGAGGCACGGGCAAAGTGCCATGCCCTTCGCTCAGATCATGAGGCCTGCGAATAAAGCACGTTTCCGTGAAGAACACGACACTTCCAAACAAACGCCTCGGAGAAGATCCGTGTGTTTTCACATGAGGAAATGCCGTATCCTCCGTTGGGCGAAGGAATGCTGGGGAGGAGGCCATTTCGGCAACATCGTAGTTTTTCGCGCCATAGAAATCCAAGCCTCGCTGTGTGCCACGATCACGAGAGGGCCATCGCATTTCCCGGGAGATACGAGACGATGGAGGATCCGGTGTGCACTCACATCTTGTTTTCCCAAGAGAAAAGCCATTTCTCATAGTTGTGTGGAAGTATAGGGAAGGGGGCTTGTCCTTAGGATGAGAAACAAGACCGTGGAGAGTGCACCTTTCAGAGCACCCCAAGCATCTCTTTTGAGAAGCCTGGTTGCCCCAGTGCCTTGTCGCATCCGAAAAGTGCCTGACCTTCCCTCATTGAAAACACTCTCTTTGGAATAGAGCGTTCAAGTCCCGTCTTGCTTCCTGAAGATACAAAGCTTTTCCAAGGCAGGTGTTTGATCAGGAGGAAACATCCCTACACGGATCTCTGGAAAACAAGACGTGGGAATGGTCATCGTCACGGCCCTCTGAATGCCGGAAGATAGATCCATCTTCATTCCTGTGTGCGGAAGCATAGGCAAGGGCCTAGGACCCTATCTTGAGAAACAAGTCTCTGGAGACGACAATGTTCAGCACACCGCAGGTGTCCTGCCGGAGAGGTGTTCTAGCATGGGTGTGTGCAAGCATCGGGAGAGTTCCATCTCCTTCCGTCTGCGAGACAAGCCTGCGGAGAAGGCCACTTGGCGATAACATGTGGTTTCCAGATTTCCAAACGAGTTGCAGGAGAGGTGCGGAACGATAGGCCAGGTAACATGTCCCCCAGGGTTCCAGTAACAGTTCTGGGGAAGCACAGGTCCCAGGAAACCCAAGTTCCTTCCGAGGAGATGCTTTCTAATACATAGGTCCAGAAGTCTCTGTACATTGCCTACCCTTGCTTGTGGGAGGCAAGTTGGGTGGAATGCGAATTCCACTACCATCTTGTTTCCACAAGAGGGAAATCGATTCATTCCAATATATGCGCTGGAGCCTAGGGGACAGGGGCGATGCCCTGACGCTTTGAGGGAAGAGTGTGGAACAGGCATCGTTGAGGAAACCACAAGTTTCTCAAGCGAGGAGCCTTCTAGCATTGCCGGGGTGAAACGACCGAAACATGCACGACCCTTCCCTCAGTGAATAGGCTCTAGGGAATGCCAATTTCCCCTCAGAGGAAGATTGTCCCGGTGCGAAGCTCTCTAGCGTGTTGGTCTGGAGGCCAGCGGAGAGGGCCACATATACTTCGCTAAAGAAAGCTATCTGTGAAGAAAGACAGGGTCAGTGAGGGAAGCACACGTCCCACCAAACCCACTGAAACACACGGAGACGTTTTAGCCTCAGGAAAGGCCTTATCCTTGCCTTGGAGAGAATGCATTTGGGAGTACCTGTGCTGCCCCGGCGTTGGTTTGCAAAGGAGCACTTTCCTACCTTATATGTGTGGGAGTGGGCAATGTCCTTACACTTGGAGACAAGTCTGTGGAGCAGGCACCGTTCGGGGAACCACGAGGGCCTCGAGCGAGAAGCATTCCGGCCTCCATGTTCTTAAACTCCCGAAACCCGGGCTCTCTTGGCGTCTCTGAATAAATCTCTGGGGAATGCAAGGTTCCCTCAGAGGAAGCATGTCCCAGCGAGACATTTTGTGGCACGTTTCTCTAGAGGTACGGGGATGTGTGGTCGCATTCAGGAGGTGCGGTGTCCTCGGCCGGGAGAAACAATTCTGTGGAGAAGGCGACTTCGGCCACAATGTGCTTTTCCAAGAAAGAAGCTTGCTTCGGCGAAAAGCAAGGAAGTATCACTGTAATGCCACCTTCTTCGCTCTGAGCAGCAGGACGGTAGGCAACCCTTCTTTCCAAGCACATCTGGTTTCCAGAATGAAAAAGCCATCTCTAAGAGACGTTTCCAAGGACAGAGAAGGCGGGTCGTACTGTCCTTCAGAAACAAATGTGTGGAGAATGCCCCTTTCAGAGGACCACCATTTCACCTGCGAGAAGCCTTCTACAATGTATGTTTGGAGGCATCAGGAGGGTGTCGTGTCCATCCCTCAGTGAAAACACAGTGTCGAGAACCATGTTCCAGGAACGTCTTGCTTACAGCAGGAGGCAGTTTTCTCCAGGCCCTTGTGTAATGCGGAGGACTCGGCCCTAATGGGATCTCGGAGAAACAAGGCTGCGGAGACTGGAAACTTTCCCTGCCAACTGGATATCCGAAGACGGAATCCATTTCACGTCGATGTGCGGAAGTAGACGCCAGGGGCCTTGACCTGATGCCCAGAAAGGCGTCTGTGCGTAATACAACTTGGAGCGAACAACCGGAATCTTCCCGTGTAGAGTCCTGTAGCATGGACGTGTACAAGCATCTGGAGCGGGCCCTCTCGTTCCCTCGGAGATACGAGCCCGTGGCGAATGCCACGTCAAAGTCACGTCGTTTCTCCAGAGTTCTCTGCCATTTCCAGTATCGGCCTTGAAGGATAGGCAAAGGGAAATGTCCCCGTATCGGAGTCCCCAGGATGTGGAGAAAGCAGCTGCCAGGAAACCCAAGTGCCCCCGAACGAGACGCCTTCTCACACACAGGTATGGACGCCTTGGAATGTGCGATATACTTCCTTTGGAGAAGGCGACCTTCCATGAATATCGTGTTTTCAGGAGAGAAAGCTGATGTCCAGGACGTGTGTGCAAGTCTTGGGAAGGGGCAAGGTCCTTAGGGCGAGCATAGAATCTGTGGAGCAAGCCCCTTTCGGATAACCACAAGGTTCTCAAGTGTGAATCATTCTGGCTTGCATGTGTGGAGGCCATCGAAAGACGCCCTCTCCCTCTGTCTGTGGAGCAGTCTCTGGAGAATTCCACTGTCCCGTCAGAGGAAGTTGGTTCCCGTGAGGAGCATTCTACCATCTTTCGCGAGAGGCGCGCGGAAAGTGCCTTAGACGTCGCGGAACGCAAGCCTGGGAATAAAGCAAGATCCACCGTGCAACAAGACCCTTCCAACGAAACCATTCTAACGGATGGAGGGGTTCTAACACTAGGGTAGTGCCGTGTCCTTGGCTTGGAGAAAGTCTTCTGTGGAGGATGCAGTGCAGCGACACTGTGGCTGTTCCACCGAGAAGCTTCCGAGCCTCTCTGTGTGGAGGCATCCCTAGAGTGCCCCAGTCTTCCGTTTGAGGAAAAAGAGTGTGAAGAAAAGCGCGGCCCGCTATCATCTTGATGCCAGAAGAGAAAGCGATTTCTCCGCGAGGTGTAGAAATAGAGGACGGGTGGTTTGTCCTTAGCCATGGAATCCAGATGGCAGTGACTGCAATTTTCAGAGCCGCACAATTGTCCCGGCATGAAGCCTAGCGGCACGTCTGTGGGGCAGCATCAGGATGGTGCCCTGTAGTTCCGCTGTTGGTAACGGTCTGCTTAGAAGAGGACGTTGAAGGAAACACTTGCTTTTTGAAGACACAAGCCTTTTCCATTCTGCGAGTGTAGCCTCGAGGAAACTGCCCAAAAACAAATTCATCAACCAGAGCCTGTGGACCATGGAACTCTAACCTGCCAGCTGGATATCTGAGGGTAGAAACACTTTCATATCTGTGTGTGGAAGGGCAGGCAAGAGGCCAGGATTCGGAGGAGAGAAACTCATGCGTGGACATTGTAACTTAGAGCGAACATCAAATGAGCTCCTGTGAGAAGCCTGCAGGCCGGGAAGTGTTGAAGCGTCAGGATGAAGCCCAATCATTCCCACCGTGGAAGAAGTGTCTGCCTCAGGCACGTCTCAGCGACACCCTGGATCCTTCAATCCTATACCCTGCTAGCCTCTGTGTGTTGAAGTCTCAGGAAAGGGCAATATCAGGCCCTGGGGAAAGAGTTGTGTGGAGATAGCCACTTTCGGACACCAACGTGGTTCCTCAAAGGGGGAAGGCTTCTAGGAAGTAGGTGTTGCCGTGTCAGGACAATGCCATCTCCGCCCATCGTCGAAAGATGACTGAGGAGGAAGGCACGTTCCAGGAACACCTGGATTCCAGAAGAGAAAGCGATTTCTAGTGTAGGTATGAAAAGACAGGCAAGGGGCCAGTCCCTGTCTGGGAGATCCAAGTCCGTGGAGAGTACAACTTCCGAGCCACAACAAGTTTCTCCCCAAAGGAAACTTTCTAGCCCTGGGGTGGGCAAGCTTCGGCGGGCTTCCATATCCTTGCCTCTGAGAATCAGGCCTGTGGAGAAGGTCACTTCCCGGGAGCATCTACTTTCTGGAGATCCAAAGTGTGGGCACGGAGGAAGAAGGCGGGACTAAGGGGCGTGTCGCTGTCAGGGAGAAAGCAGTCGTTGGAGACGGCCACTTTCGTGAGCAACTCGTTCCCTCAAGCCAGAAGCATTCTGGCCTCTATTGATGAGAAGTAGCAGGATAATTCCTCAACCTCCGCTCTGCGAAAATAGACTGTGGGCAATGCCACTTCCCACTAACACCGTGTCTCCAGAAGAGAATTGCCATGTCCAATCCAAGGGCGGGGAGGCCTAGGAGAGGGCCCACGGCCTCACGCTCTGAAACGGGGTTGGGGACCTACACCATTCAGGGAACCACAAGGCTCTCCAACGAGAAGCCTTCTAGCACGCATGGGTTGAGGCCCCCTAAACATGCCCCATTCTTCCCTCTGTGAAACGAGCCTCTGGGCATTGCAACTGTCCCGTAAGTGGAAGTCCTCTCCTGCCAGAATCTTTGGAGCACGTTTGTCTAGAGGCACGGGCAAAGTGCCATGCCCTTCGCTCAGATCATGAGGCCTGCGAATAAAGCACGTTTCCGTGAAGAACACGACACTTCCAAACAAACGCCTCGGAGAAGATCCGTGTGTTTTCACATGAGGAAATGCCGTATCCTCCGTTGGGCGAAGGAATGCTGGGGAGGAGGCCATTTCGGCAACATCGTAGTTTTTCGCGCCATAGAAATCCAAGCCTCGCTGTGTGCCACGATCACGAGAGGGCCATCGCATTTCCCGGGAGATACGAGACGATGGAGGATCCGGTGTGCACTCACATCTTGTTTTCCCAAGAGAAAAGCCATTTCTCATAGTTGTGTGGAAGTATAGGGAAGGGGGCTTGTCCTTAGGATGAGAAACAAGACCGTGGAGAGTGCACCTTTCAGAGCACCCCAAGCATCTCTTTTGAGAAGCCTGGTTGCCCCAGTGCCTTGTCGCATCCGAAAAGTGCCTGACCTTCCCTCATTGAAAACACTCTCTTTGGAATAGAGCGTTCAAGTCCCGTCTTGCTTCCTGAAGATACAAAGCTTTTCCAAGGCAGGTGTTTGATCAGGAGGAAACATCCCTACACGGATCTCTGGAAAACAAGACGTGGGAATGGTCATCGTCACGGCCCTCTGAATGCCGGAAGATAGATCCATCTTCATTCCTGTGTGCGGAAGCATAGGCAAGGGCCTAGGACCCTATCTTGAGAAACAAGTCTCTGGAGACGACAATGTTCAGCACACCGCAGGTGTCCTGCCGGAGAGGTGTTCTAGCATGGGTGTGTGCAAGCATCGGGAGAGTTCCATCTCCTTCCGTCTGCGAGACAAGCCTGCGGAGAAGGCCACTTGGCGATAACATGTGGTTTCCAGATTTCCAAACGAGTTGCAGGAGAGGTGCGGAACGATAGGCCAGGTAACATGTCCCCCAGGGTTCCAGTAACAGTTCTGGGGAAGCACAGGTCCCAGGAACCCCAAGTTCCTTCCGAGGAGATGCTTTCTAATACATAGGTCCAGAAGTCTCTGTACATTGCCTACCCTTGCTTGTGGGAGGCAAGTTGGGTGGAATGCGAATTCCACTACCATCTTGTTTCCACAAGAGGGAAATCGATTCATTCCAATATATGCGCTGGAGCCTAGGGGACAGGGGCGATGCCCTGACGCTTTGAGGGAAGAGTGTGGAACAGGCATCGTTGAGGAAACCACAAGTTTCTCAAGCGAGGAGCCTTCTAGCATTGCCGGGGTGAAACGACCGAAACATGCACGACCCTTCCCTCAGTGAATAGGCTCTAGGGAATGCCAATTTCCCCTCAGAGGAAGATTGTCCCGGTGCGAAGCTCTCTAGCGTGTTGGTCTGGAGGCCAGCGGAGAGGGCCACATATACTTCGCTAAAGAAAGCTATCTGTGAAGAAAGACAGGGTCAGTGAGGGAAGCACACGTCCCACCAAACCCACTGAAACACACGGAGACGTTTTAGCCTCAGGAAAGGCCTTATCCTTGCCTTGGAGAGAATGCATTTGGGAGTACCTGTGCTGCCCCGGCGTTGGTTTGCAAAGGAGCACTTTCCTACCTTATATGTGTGGGAGTGGGCAATGTCCTTACACTTGGAGACAAGTCTGTGGAGCAGGCACCGTTCGGGGAACCACGAGGGCCTCGAGCGAGAAGCATTCCGGCCTCCATGTTCTTAAACTCCCGAAACCCGGGCTCTCTTGGCGTCTCTGAATAAATCTCTGGGGAATGCAAGGTTCCCTCAGAGGAAGCATGTCCCAGCGAGACATTTTGTGGCACGTTTCTCTAGAGGTACGGGGATGTGTGGTCGCATTCAGGAGGTGCGGTGTCCTCGGCCGGGAGAAACAATTCTGTGGAGAAGGCGACTTCGGCCACAATGTGCTTTTCCAAGAAAGAAGCTTGCTTCGGCGAAAAGCAAGGAAGTATCACTGTAATGCCACCTTCTTCGCTCTGAGCAGCAGGACGGTAGGCAACCCTTCTTTCCAAGCACATCTGGTTTCCAGAATGAAAAAGCCATCTCTAAGAGACGTTTCCAAGGACAGAGAAGGCGGGTCGTACTGTCCTTCAGAAACAAATGTGTGGAGAATGCCCCTTTCAGAGGACCACCATTTCACCTGCGAGAAGCCTTCTACAATGTATGTTTGGAGGCATCAGGAGGGTGTCGTGTCCATCCCTCAGTGAAAACACAGTGTCGAGAACCATGTTCCAGGAACGTCTTGCTTACAGCAGGAGGCAGTTTTCTCCAGGCCCTTGTGTAATGCGGAGGACTCGGCCCTAATGGGATCTCGGAGAAACAAGGCTGCGGAGACTGGAAACTTTCCCTGCCAACTGGATATCCGAAGACGGAATCCATTTCACGTCGATGTGCGGAAGTAGACGCCAGGGGCCTTGACCTGATGCCCAGAAAGGCGTCTGTGCGTAATACAACTTGGAGCGAACAACCGGAATCTTCCCGTGTAGAGTCCTGTAGCATGGACGTGTACAAGCATCTGGAGCGGGCCCTCTCGTTCCCTCGGAGATACGAGCCCGTGGCGAATGCCACGTCAAGGTCACGTCGTTTCTCCAGAGTTCTCTGCCATTTCCAGTATCGGCCTTGAAGGATAGGCAAAGGGAAATGTCCCCGTATCGGAGTCCCCAGGATGTGGAGAAAGCAGCTGCCAGGAAACCCAAGTGCCCCCGAACGAGACGCCTTCTCACACACAGGTATGGACGCCTTGGAATGTGCGATATACTTCCTTTGGAGAAGGCGACCTTCCATGAATATCGTGTTTTCAGGAGAGAAAGCTGATGTCCAGGACGTGTGTGCAAGTCTTGGGAAGGGGCAAGGTCCTTAGGGCGAGCATAGAATCTGTGGAGCAAGCCCCTTTCGGATAACCACAAGGTTCTCAAGTGTGAATCATTCTGGCTTGCATGTGTGGAGGCCATCGAAAGACGCCCTCTCCCTCTGTCTGTGGAGCAGTCTCTGGAGAATTCCACTGTCCCGTCAGAGGAAGTTGGTTCCCGTGAGGAGCATTCTACCATCTTTCGCGAGAGGCGCGCGGAAAGTGCCTTAGACGTCGCGGAACGCAAGCCTGGGAATAAAGCAAGATCCACCGTGCAACAAGACCCTTCCAACGAAACCATTCTAACGGATGGAGGGGTTCTAACACTAGGGTAGTGCCGTGTCCTTGGCTTGGAGAAAGTCTTCTGTGGAGGATGCAGTGCAGCGACACTGTGGCTGTTCCACCGAGAAGCTTCCGAGCCTCTCTGTGTGGAGGCATCCCTAGAGTGCCCCAGTCTTCCGTTTGAGGAAAAAGAGTGTGAAGAAAAGCGCGGCCCGCTATCATCTTGATGCCAGAAGAGAAAGCGATTTCTCCGCGAGGTGTAGAAATAGAGGACGGGTGGTTTGTCCTTAGCCATGGAATCCAGATGGCAGTGACTGCAATTTTCAGAGCCGCAAAATTGTCCCGGCATAAAGGCTAGCGGCACGTCTGTGGGGCAGCATCAGGATGGTGCCCTGTAGTTCCGCTGTTGGTAACAGTCTGCTTAGAAGAGGACGTTGAAGGAAACACTTGCTTTTTGAAGACACAAGCCTTTTCCATTCTGCGAGTGTAGCCTCGAGGAAACTGCCCAAAAACAAATTCATCAACCAGAGCCTGTGGACCATGGAACTCTAACCTGCCAGCTGGATATCTGAGGGTAGAAACACTTTCATATCTGTGTGTGGAAGGGCAGGCAAGAGGCCAGGATTCGGATGAGAGAAACTCATGCGTGGACATTGTAAATTAGAGCGAACATCAAATGAGCTCCTCTGAGAAGCCTGCAGACCGGGAAGTGTTGAAGCGTCAGGATGAAGCCCAATCATTCCCACCGTGGAAGAAGTGTCTGCCTCAGGCACATCTCAGCGACACCCTGGATCCTTCAATCCTATACCCTGCGAGCCTCTGTGTGTTGAAGTCTCAGGAAAGGGCAATATCAGGCCCTGGGGATAGAGTTGTGTGGAGATAGCCACTTTCGGCCACCAACGTGGTTCCTCAAAGGGGGAAGGCTTCTAGGAGGTAGGTGTTGCCGTGTCAGGACAATGCCATCTCCGCCCATCGTCGAAAGATGACTGAGGAGGAAGGCACGTTCCAGGAACATCTGGATTCCAGAAGAGAAAGCGATTTCTAGTGTAGGTATGAAAAGACAGTCAAGGGGCCAGTCCCTGTCTGGGAGATCCAAGTCCGTGGAGAGTACAACTTCCGAGCCACAACAATTTTCTCCCCAAAGGAAACTTTCTAGCCCTGGGGTGGGCAAGCTTTGGCGGGCTTCCATATCCTTGCCTCTGAGAGTCAGGCCTGTGGAGAAGGTCACTTCCCGGGAGCATCTACTTTCTGGAGATCCAAAGTGTGGGCACGGAGGAAGAAGGCGGGACTAAGGGGCGTGTCGCTGTCACGGAGAAAGCAGTCGTTGGAGACGGCCACTTTCGTGAGCAACGCGTTCCCTCAAGCCAGAAGCATCCTGGCCTCTATTGATGAGAAGTAGCAGGATAATTCCTCAACCTCCGCTCTGCGAAAATAGACTGTGGGCAATGCCACTTCCCACTAACACCGTGTCTCCAGAAGAGAATTGCCATGTCCAATCCAAAAGCGGGGAGGCCTAGGAGAGGGCCCACGGCCTCACGCTCTGAAACGGGGCTGGGGACCTGCACCATTCAGGGAACCACAAGGCTCTCCAACGAGAAGCCTTCTAGCACGCATGGGTTGAGGCCTCCTAAACATGCCCCATTCTTCCCTCTGTGAAACGAGCCTCTGGGCATTGCAACTGTCCCGTAAGTGGAAGACCTCTCCTGCCAGAATCTTTGGAGCACGTTTGTCTAGAGGCACGGGCAAAGTGCCATGCCCTTCGCTCAGATCATGAGGCCTGCGAATAAAGCACGTTTCCGTGAAGAACACGACACTTCCAAACAAACGCCTCGGAGCAGATCCGTGTGTTTTCACATGAGGAAATGCCGTATCCTCCGTTGGGCGAAGGAATGCTGGGGAGGAGGCCATTTCGGCAACATCGTAGTTTTTCGCGCCATAGAAATCCAAGCCTCGCTGTGTGCCACGATCACGAGAGGGCCATCGCATTTCCCGGGAGATACGAGACGATGGAGGATCCGGTGTGCACTCACATCTTGTTTTCCCAAGAGAAAAGCCATTTCTCATAGTTGTGTGGAAGTATAGGGAAGGGGGCTTGTCCTTAGGATGAGAAACAAGACCGTGGAGAGTGCACCTTTCAGAGCACCCCAAGCATCTCTTTTGAGAAGCCTGGTTGCCCCAGTGCCTTGTCGCATCCAAAAAGTGCCTGACCTTCCCTCATTGAAAACACTCTCTTTGGAATAGAGCGTTCAAGTCCCCTCTTGCTTCCTGAAGATACAAAGCTTTTCCAAGGCAGGTGTTTGATCAGGAGGAAACATCCCTACACGGATCTCTGGAAAACAAGACGTGGGAATGGTCATCGTCACGGCCCTCTGAATGCCGGAAGATAGATCCATCTTCATTCCTGTGTGCGGAAGCATAGGCAAGGGCCTAGGACCCTATCTTGAGAAACAAGTCTCTGGAGACGACAATGTTCAGCACACCGCAGGTGTCCTGCCGGAGAGGTGTTCTAGCATGGGTGTGTGCAAGCATCGGGAGAGTTCCATCTCCTTCCGTCTGCGAGGCAAGGCTGTGGAGAAGGCCACTTGGCGATAACATGTGGTTTCCAGATTTCCAAACGAGTTCCAGGAGAGGTGCGGAACGATAGGCCAGGTAACATGTCCCCCAGGGTTCCAGTAACAGTTCTGGGGAAGCACAGGTCCCAGGAAACCCAAGTTCCTTCCGAGGAGATGCTTTCTAATACATAGGTCCAGAAGTCACTGTACATTGCCTACCCTTGCTTGTGGGAGGCAAGTTGGGTGGAATGCGAATTCCACTACCATCTTGTTTGCACAAGAGGGAAATCGATTCATTCCAATATATGCGCTGGAGCCTAGGGGACATGGGCGATGCCCTGACGCTTTGAGGGAAGAGTGTGGAACAGGCATCGTTGAGGAAACCACAAGTTTCTCAAGCGAGGAGCCTTCTAGCATTGCCGGGGTGAAACGACCGAAACATGCACGACCCTTCCCTCAGTGAATAGGCTCTAGGGAATGCCAATTTCCCCTCAGAGGAAGATTGTCCCGGTGCGAAGCTCTCTAGCGTGTTGGTGTGGAGGCCAGCGGAGAGGGCCACATATACTTCGCTAAAGAAAGCTATCTGTGAAGAAAGACAGGGTCAGTGAGGGAAGCACAAGTCCCACCAAACCCACTGAAACACACGGAGACATTTTAGCCTCAGGAAAGGCCTTATCCTTGCCTTGGAGAGAATGCATTTGGGAGTACCTGTGCTGCCCCGGCGTTGGTTTGCAAAGGAGCACTTTCCTACCTTATATGTGTGGGAGTGGGCAATGTCCTTACACTTGGAGACAAGTCTGTGAAGCAAGCACCGTTCGGGGAACCACGAGGGCCTCGAGCGAGAAGCATTCCGGCCTCCATGTTCTTAAACTCCCGAAACCCGGGCTCTCTTGGCGTCTCTGAGTAAATCTCTGGGGAATGCAACGTTCCCTCAGAGGAAGCATGTCCCAGCGAGACATTTTGTGGCACGTTTCTCTAGAGGTACGGGGATGGGTGGTCGCATTCAGGAGGTGCGTTGTCCTCGGCCGGGAGAAACAATTCTGTGGAGAAGGCGACTTCGGCCACAATGTGCTTTTCCAAGAAAGAAGCTTGCTTCGGCGAAAAGCATGGAAGTATCACTGTAATGCCACCTTCTTCGCTCTGAGCAGCAGGACGGTAGGCAACCCTACTTTCCAAGCACATCTGGTTTCCAGAATGAAAAAGCCATCTCTAAGAGACGTTTCCAAGGACAGAGAAGGCGGGTCGTACTGTCCTTCAGAAACAAATGTGTGGAGAATGCCCCTTTCAGAGGACCACCATTTCACCTGCGAGAAGCCTTCTACAATGTATGTTTGGAGGCATCAGGAGGGTGTCGTGTCCATCCCTCAGTGAAAACACAGTGTCGAGAACCATGTTCCAGGAACGTCTTGCTTACAGCAGGTAGCAGTTTTCTCCAGGACCTTGTGTAATGCGGAGGACTCGGCCCTAATGGGATCTCGGAGAAACAAGGCTGCGGAGACTGGAAACTTTCCCTGCCAACTGGATATCCGAAGACGGAATCCATTTCACGTCGATGTGCGGAAGTAGACGCCAGGGGCCTTGACCTGATGCCCAGAAAGGCGTCTGTGCGTAATACAACGTGGAGCGAACAACCGGAATCTTCCCGTGTAGAGTCCTGTAGCATGGACGTGTACAAGCATCTGGAGCGGGCCCTCTCGTTCCCTCGGAGATACGAGCCCGTGGCGAATGCCACGTCGAGGTCACGTCGTTTCTCCAGAGTTCTCTGCCATTTCCAGTATCGGCCTTGAAGGATAGGCAAAGGGAAATGTCCCCGTATCGGAGTCCCCAGGATGTGGAGAAAGCAGCTGCCAGGAAACCCAAGTGCCCCCGAACGAGACGCCTTCTCACACACAGGTATGGACGCCTTGGAATGTGCGATATACTTCCTTCGGAGAAGGCGACCTTCCATGAATATCGTGTTTTCAGGAGAGAAAGCTGATGTCCAGGACGTGTGTGCAAGTCTTGGGAAGGGGCAAGGTCCTTAGGGCGAGCATAGAATCTGTGGAGCAAGCCCCTTTCGGATAACCACAAGTTTCTCAAGTGTGAATCATTCTGGCTTGCATGTGTGGAGGCCATCGAAAGACGCCCTCTCCCTCTGTCTGTGGAGCAGTCTCTGGAGAATTCCACTGTCCCGTCAGAGGAAGTTGGTTCCCGTGAGGAGCATTCTACCATCTTTCGCGAGAGGCGCGCGGAAAGTGCCTTAGACGTCGCGGAACGCAAGCCTGGGAATAAAGCAAGATCCACCGTGCAACACGACCCTTCCAACGAAACCATTCTAACGGATGGAGGGGTTCTAACACTAGGGTAGTGCCGTGTCCTTGGCTTGGAGAAAGTCTTCTGTGGAGGATGCAGTGCAGCGACACTGTGGCTGTTCCACCGAGAAGCTTCCGAGCCTCTCTGTGTGGAGGCATCCCTAGAGTGCCCCAGTCTTCCGTTTGAGGAAAAAGAGTGTGAAGAAAAGCGCGGCCCGCTAACATCTTGATGCCGGAAGAGAAAGCGATTTCTCCGCGAGGTGTAGAAATAGAGGACGGGTGGTTTGTCCTTAGCCATGGAATCCAGATGGCAGTGACTGCAATTTTCAGAGCCGCACAATTGTCCCGGCATGAAGCCTAGCGGCACGTCTGTGGGGCAGCATCAGGATGGTGCCCTTTAGTTCCGCTGTTGGTAACAGTCTGCTTAGAAGAGGACGTTGAAGGAAACACTTGCTTTTTGAAGACACAGGCCTTTTCCATTCTCCGAGTGTAGCCTCGAGGAAACTGCCCAAAAACAAATTCATCAACCAGAGCCTGTGGACCATGGAAATCTAACCTGCCAGCTGGATATCTGAGGGTAGAAACACTTTCATATCTGTGTGTGGAAGGGCAGGCAAGAGGCCAGGATTCGGAGGAGAGAAACTCATGCGTGGACATTGTAACTTAGAGCGAACATCAAATGAGCTCCTGTGAGAAGCCTGCAGGCCGGGAAGTGTTGAAGCGTCAGGATGAAGCCCAATCATTCCCACCGTGGAAGAAGTGTCTGCCTCAGGCACGTCTCAGCGACACCCTGGATCCTTCAATCCTATACCCTGCTAGCCTCTGTGTGTTGAAGTCTCAGGAAAGGGCAATATCAGGCCCTGGGGAAAGAGTTGTGTGGAGATAGCCACTTTCGGACACCAACGTGGTTCCTCATAGGGGGAAGGCTTCTAGGAAGTAGGTGTTGCCGTGTCAGGACAATGCCATCTCCGCCCATCGTCGAAAGATGACTGAGGAGGAAGGCACGTTCCAGGAACATCTGGATTCCAGAAGAGAAAGCGATTTCTAGTGTAGGTATGAAAAGAGAGGCAAGGGGCCAGTCCCTGTCTGGGAGATCCAAGTCCGTGGAGAGTACAACTTCCGAGCCACAACAAGTTTCTCCCCAAAGGAAACTTTCTAGCCCTGGGGTGGGCAAGCTTTGGCGGGCTTCCATATCCTTGCCTCTGAGAATCAGGCCTGTGGAGAAGGTCACTTCCCGGGAGCATCGACTTTCTGGAGATCCAAAGTGTGGGCACGGAGGAAGAAGGCGGGACTAAGGGGCGTGTCGCTGTCAGGGAGAAAGCAGTCGTTGGAGACGGCCACTTTCGTGAGCAACTCGTTCCCTCAAGCCAGAAGCATCCTGCCTCTATTGATGAGAAGTAGCAGGATAATTCCTCAACCTCCGCTCTGCGAAAATAGACTGTGGGCAATGCCACTTCCCACTAACACCGTGTCTCCAGAAGAGAATTGCCATGTCCAATCCAAAAGCGGGGAGCCCTAGGAGAGGGCCCACGGCCTCACGCTCTGAAACGGGGCTGGGGACCTGCACCATTCAGGGAACCACAAGGCTCTCCAACGAGAAGCCTTCTAGCACGCATGGGTTGAGGCCTCCTAAACATGCCCCATTCTTCCCTCTGTGAAACGAGCCTCTGGGCATTGCAACTGTCCCGTAAGTGGAAGTCCTCTCCTGCCAGAATCTTTGGAGCACGTTTGTCTAGAGGCACGGGCAAAGTGCCATGCCTTTCCCTCAGATCATGGGGCCTGCGAATAAAGCACGTTTCCGTGAAGAACACGACACCTCCAAACAAACGCCTCGGAGCAGATCCGTGTGTTTTCACATGAGGAAATGCCGTATCCTCCGTTGGGCGAAGGAATGCTGGGGAGGAGGCCATTTCGGCAACATCGTAGTTTTTCGCGCCATAGAAATCCAAGCCTCGCTGTGTGCCACGATCACGAGAGGGCCATCGCATTTCCCGGGAGATACGAGACGATGGAGGATCCGGTGTGCACTCACATCTTGTTTTCCCAAGAGAAAAGCCATTTCTCATAGTTGTGTGGAAGTATAGGGAAGGGGGCTTGTCCTTAGGATGAGAAACAAGACCGTGGAGAGTGCACCTTTCAGAGCACCCCAAGCATCTCTTTTGAGAAGCCTGGTTGCCCCAGTGCCTTGTCGCATCCGAAAAGTGCCTGACCTTCCCTCATTGAAAACACTCTCTTTGGAATAGAGCGTTCAAGTCCCCTCTTGCTTCCTGAAGATACAAAGCTTTTCCAAGGCAGGTGTTTGATCAGGAGGAAACATCCCTACACGGATCTCTGGAAAACAAGACGTGGGAATGGTCATCGTCACGGCCCTCTGAATGCCGGAAGATAGATCCATCTTCATTCCTGTGTGCGGAAGCATAGGCAAGGGCCTAGGACCCTATCTTGAGAAACAAGTCTCTGGAGACGACAATGTTCAGCACACCGCCGGTGTCCTGCCGGAGAGGTGTTCTAGCATGGGTGTGTGCAAGCATCGGGAGAGTTCCATCTCCTTCCGTCTGCGAGGCAAGGCTGCGGAGAAGGCCACTTGGCGATAACATGTGGTTTCCAGATTTCCAAACGAGTTCCAGGAGAGGTGCGGAACGATAGGCCAGGTAACATGTCCCCCAGGGTTCCAGTAACAGTTCTGGGGAAGCACAGGTCCCAGGAAACCCAAGTTCCTTCCGAGGAGATGCTTTCTAATACATAGGTCCAGAAGTCTCTGTACATTGCCTACCCTTGCTTGTGGGAGGCAAGTTGGGTGGAATGCGAATTCCACTACCATCTTGTTTCCACAAGAGGGAAATCGATTCATTCCAATATATGCGCTGGAGCCTAGGGGACATGGGCGATGCCCTGACGCTTTGAGGGAAGAGTGTGGAACAGGCATCGTTGAGGAAACCACAAGTTTCTCAAGCGAGGAGCCTTCTAGCATTGCCGGGGTGAAACGACCGAAACATGCACGACCCTTCCCTCAGTGAATAGGCTCTAGGGAATGCCAATTTCCCGTCAGAGGAAGATTGTCCCGGTGCGAAGCTCTCTAGCGTGTTGGTCTGGAGGCCAGCGGAGAGGGCCACATATACTTCGCTAAAGAAAGCTATCTGTGAAGAAAGACAGGGTCAGTGAGGGAAGCACACGTCCCACCAAACCCACTGAAACACACGGAGACGTTTTAGCCTCAGGAAAGGCCTTATCCTTGCCTTGGAGAGAATGCATTTGGGAGTACCTGTGCTGCCCCGGCGTTGGTTTGCAAAGGAGCACTTTCCTACCTTATATGTGTGGGAGTGGGCAATGTCCTTACACTTGGAGACAAGTCTGTGAAGCAAGCACCGTTCGGGGAACCACGAGGGCCTCGAGCGAGAAGCATTCCGGCCTCCATGTTCTTAAACTCCCGAAACCCGGGCTCTCTTGGCGTCTCTGAGTAAATCTCTGGGGAATGCAACGTTCCCTCAGAGGAAGCATGTCCCAGCGAGACATTTTGCGGCACGTTTCTCTAGAGGTACGGGGATGGGTGGTCGCATTCAGGAGGTGCGGTGTCCTCGGCCGGGAGAAACAATTCTGTGGAGAAGGCGACTTCGGCCACAATGTGCTTTTCCAAGAAAGAAGCTTGCTTCGGCGAAAAGCATGGAAGTATCACTGTAATGCCACCTTCTTCGCTCTGAGCAGCAGGACGGTAGGCAACCCTACTTTCCAAGCACATCTGGTTTCCAGAATGAAAAAGCCATCTCTAAGAGACGTTTCCAAGGACAGAGAAGGCGGGTCGTACTGTCCTTCAGAAACAAATGTGTGGAGAATGCCCCTTTCAGAGGACCACCATTTCACCTGCGAGAAGCCTTCTACAATGTATGTTTGGAGGCATCAGGAAGGTGTCGTGTCCATCCCTCAGTGAAAACACAGTGTCGAGAACCATGTTCCAGGAACGTCTTGCTTACAGCAGGTAGCAGTTTTCTCCAGGACCTTGTGTAATGCGGAGGACTCGGCCCTAATGGGATCTCTGAGAAACAAGGCTGCGGAGACTGGAAACTTTCCCTGCCAACTGGATATCCGAAGACGGAATCCATTTCACGTCGATGTGCGGAAGTAGACGCCAGGGGCCTTGACCTGATGCCCAGAAAGGCGTCTGTGCGTAATACAACGTGGAGCGAACAACCGGAATCTTCCCGTGTAGAGTCCTGTAGCATGGACGTGTACAAGCATCTGGAGCGGGCCCTCTCGTTCCCTCGGAGATACGAGCCCGTGGCGAATGCCACGTCGAGGTCACGTCGTTTCTCCAGAGTTCTCTGCCATTTCCAGTATCGGCCTTGAAGGATAGGCAAAGGGAAATGTCCCCGTATCGGAGTCCCCAGGATGTGGAGAAAGCAGCTGCCAGGAAACCCAAGTGCCCCCGAACGAGACGCCTTCTCACACACAGGTATGGACGCCTTGGAATGTGCGATATACTTCCTTCGGAGAAGGCGACCTTCCATGAATATCGTGTTTTCAGGAGAGAAAGCTGATGTCCAGGACGTGTGTGCAAGTCTTGGGAAGGGGCAAGGTCCTTAGGGCGAGCATAGAATCTGTGGAGCAAGCCCCTTTCGGATAACCACAAGTTTCTCAAGTGTGAATCATTCTGGCTTGCATGTGTGGAGGCCATCGAAAGACGCCCTCTCCCTCTGTCTGTGGAGCAGTCTCTGGAGAATTCCACTGTCCCGTCAGAGGAAGTTGGTTCCCGTGAGGAGCATTCTACCATCTTTCGCGAGAGGCGCGCGGAAAGTGCCTTAGACGTCGCGGAACGCAAGCCTGGGAATAAAGCAAGATCCACCGTGCAACACGACCCTTCCAACGAAACCATTCTAACGGATGGAGGGGTTCTAACACTAGGGTAGTGCCGTGTCCTTGGCTTGGAGAAAGTCTTCTGTGGAGGATGCAGTGCAGCGACACTGTGGCTGTTCCACCGAGAAGCTTCCGAGCCTCTCTGTGTGGAGGCATCCCTAGAGTGCCCCAGTCTTCCGTTTGAGGAAAAAGAGTGTGAAGAAAAGCGCGGCCCGCTAACATCTTGATGCCAGAAGAGAAAGCGATTTCTCCGCGAGGTGTAGAAATAGAGGACGGGTGGTTTGTCCTTAGCCATGGAATCCAGATGGCAGTGACTGCAATTTTCAGAGCCGCACAATTGTCCCGGCATGAAGCCTAGCGGCACGTCTGTGGGGCAGCATCAGGATGGTGCCCTGTAGTTCCGCTGTTGGTAACAGTCTGCTTAGAAGAGGACGTTGAAGGAAACACTTGCTTTTTGAAGACACAGGCCTTTTCCATTCTCCGAGTGTAGCCTCGAGGAAACTGCCCAAAAACAAATTCATCAACCAGAGCCTGTGGACCATGGAAATCTAACCTGCCAGCTGGATATCTGAGGGTAGAAACACTTTCATATCTGTGTGTGGAAGGGCAGGCAAGAGGCCAGGATTCGGAGGAGAGAAACTCATGCGTGGACATTGTATCTTAGAGCGAACATCAAATGAGCTCCTGTGAGAAGCCTGCAGGCCGGGAAGTGTTGAAGCGTCAGGATGAAGCCCAATCATTCCCACCGTGGAAGAAGTGTCTGCCTCAGGCACGTCTCAGCAACACCCTGGATCCTTCAATCCTATACCCTGCTAGCCTCTGTGTGTTGAAGTCTCAGGAAAGGGCAATATCAGGCCCTGGGGAAAGAGTTGTGCGGAGATAGCCACTTTCGGACACCAACGTGGTTCCTCATAGGGGGAAGGCTTGTAGGAAGTAGGTGTTGCCGTGTCAGGACAATGCCATCTCCGCCCATCGTCGAAAGATGAGTGAGGAGGAAGGCACGTTCCAGGAACATCTGGATTCCAGAAGAGAAAGCGATTTCTAGTGTAGGTATGAAAAGACAGGCAAGGGGCCAGTCCCTGTCTGGGAGATCCAAGTCCGTGGAGAGTACAACATCCGAGCCACAACAAGTTTCTCCCCAAAGGAAACTTTCTAGCCCTGGGGTGGGCAAGCTTTGGCGGGCTTCCATATCCTTGCCTCTGAGAATCAGGCCTGTGGAGAAGGTCACTTCCCGGGAGCATCGACTTTCTGGAGATCCAAAGTGTGGGCACGAGGGAAGAAGGCGGGACTAAGGGGCGTGTCGCTGTCAGGGAGAAAGCAGTCGTTGGAGACGGCCACTTTCGTGAGCAACGCGTTCCCTCAAGCCAGAAGCATCCTGGCCTCTATAGATGAGAAGTAGCAGGATAATTCCTCAACCTCCGCTCTGCGAAAATAGACTGTGGGCAATGCCACTTCCCACTAACACCGTGTCTCCAGAAGAGAATTGCCATGTCCAATCCAAAAGCGGGGAGGCCTAGGAGAGGGCCCACGGCCTCACGCTCTGAAACGGGGCTGGGGACCTGCACCATTCAGGGAACCACAAGGCTCTCCAACGAGAAGCCTTCTAGCACGCATGGGTTGAGGCCTCCTAAACATGCCCCATTCTTCCCTCTGTGAAACGAGCCTCTGGGCATTGCAACTGTCCCGTAAGTGGAAGTCCTCTCCTGCCAGAATCTTTGGAGCACGTTTGTCTAGAGGCACGGGCAAAGTGCCATGCCCTTCGCTCAGATCATGAGGCCTGCGAATAAAGCACGTTTCCGTGAAGAACACGACACTTCCAAACAAACGCCTCGGAGCAGATCCGTGTGTTTTCACATGAGGAAATGCCGTATCCTCCGTTGGGCGAAGGAATGCTGGGGAGGAGGCCATTTCGGCACCATCGTAGTTTTTCGCGCCATAGAAATCCAAGCCTCGCTGTGTGCCACGATCACGAGAGGGCCATCGCATTTCCCGGGAGATACGAGACGATGGAGGATCCGGTGTGCACTCACATCTTGTTTTCCCAAGAGAAAAGCCATTTCTCATAGTTGTGTGGAAGTATAGGGAAGGGGGCTTGTCCTTAGGATGAGAAACAAGACCGTGGGGAGTGCACCTTTCAGAGCAGCCCAAGCATCTCTTTTGAGAAGCCTGGTTGCCCCAGTGCCTTGTCGCATCCGAAAAGTGCCTGACCTTCCCTCATTGAAAACACTCTCTTTGGAATAGAGCGTTCAAGTCCCCTCTTGCTTCCTGAAGATACAAAGCTTTTCCAAGGCAGGTGTTTGATCAGGAGGAAACATCCCTACACGGATCTCTGGAAAACAAGACGTGGGAATGGTCATCGTCACGGCCCTCTGAATGCCGGAAGATAGATCCATCTTCATTCCTGTGTGCGGAAGCATAGGCAAGGGCCTAGGACCCTATCTTGAGAAACAAGTCTCTGGAGACGACAATGTTCAGCACATCGCAGGTGTCCTGCCGGAGAGGTGTTCTAGCATGGGTGTGTGCAAGCATCGGGAGAGTTCCATCTCCTTCCGTCTGCGAGGCAAGGCTGCGGAGAAGGCCACTTGGCGATAACATGTGGTTTCCAGATATCCAAACGAGTTCCAGGAGAGGTGCGGAACGATAGGCCAGGTAACATGTCCCCCAGGGTTCCAGTAACAGTTCTGGGGAAGCACAGGTCCCAGGAAACCCAAGTTCCTTCCGAGGAGATGCTTTCTAATACACAGGTCCAGAAGTCTCTGTACATTGCCTGCCCTTGCTTGTGGGAGGCAAGTTGGGTGGAATGCGAATTCCACTACCATCTTGTTTCCACAAGAGGGAAATCGATTCATTCCAATATATGCGCTGGAGCCTAGGGGACATGGGCGATGCCCTGACGCTTTGAGGGAAGAGTGTGGAACAGGCATCGTTGAGGAAACCACAAGTTTCTCAAGCGAGGAGCCTTCTAGCATTGCCGGGGTGAAACGACCGAAACATGCACGACCCTTCCCTCAGTGAATAGGCTCTAGGGAATGCCAATTTCCCGTCAGAGGAAGATTGTCCCGGTGCGAAGCTCTCTAGCGTGTTGGTCTGGAGGCCAGCGGAGAGGGCCACATATACTTCGCTAAAGAAAGCTATCTGTGAAGAAAGACAGGGTCAGTGAGGGAAGCACACGTCCCACCAAACCCACTGAAACACACGGAGACGTTTTAGCCTCAGGAAAGGCCTTATCCTTGCCTTGGAGAGAATGCATTTGGGAGTACCTGTGCTGCCCCGGCGTTGGTTTGCAAAGGAGCACTTTCCTACCTTATATGTGTGGGAGTGGGCAATGTCCTTACACTTGGAGACAAGTCTGTGAAGCAAGCACCGTTCGGGGAACCACGAGGGCCTCGAGCGAGAAGCATTCCGGCCTCCATGTTCTTAAACTCCCGAAACCCGGGCTCTCTTGGCGTCTCTGAGTAAATCTCTGGGGAATGCAACGTTCCCTCAGAGGAAGCATGTCCCAGCGAGACATTTTGCGGCACGTTTCTCTAGAGGTACGGGGATGGGTGGTCGCATTCAGGAGGTGCGGTGTCCTCGGCCGGGAGAAACAATTCTGTGGAGAAGGCGACTTCGGCCACAATGTGCTTTTCCAAGAAAGAAGCTTGCTTCGGCGAAAAGCATGGAAGTATCACTGTAATGCCACCTTCTTCGCTCTGAGCAGCAGGACGGTAGGCAACCCTACTTTTCAAGCACATCTGGTTTCCAGAATGAAAAAGCCATCTCTAAGAGACGTTTCCAAGGACAGAGAAGGCGGGTCGTACTGTCCTTCAGAAACAAATGTGTGGAGAATGCCCCTTTCAGAGGACCACCATTTCACCTGCGAGAAGCCTTCTACAATGTATGTTTGGAGGCATCAGGAAGGTGTCGTGTCCATCCCTCAGTGAAAACACAGTGTCGAGAACCATGTTCCAGGAACGTCTTGCTTACAGCAGGTAGCAGTTTTCTCCAGGACCTTGTGTAATGCGGAGGACTCGGCCCTAATGGGATCTCTGAGAAACAAGGCTGCGGAGACTGGAAACTTTCCCTGCCAACTGGATATCCGAAGACGGAATCCATTTCACGTCGATGTGCGGAAGTAGACGCCAGGGGCCTTGACCTGATGCCCAGAAAGGCGTCTGTGCGTAATACAACGTGGAGCGAACAACCGGAATCTTCCCGTGTAGAGTCCTGTAGCATGGACGTGTACAAGCATCTGGAGCGGGCCCTCTCGTTCCCTCGGAGATACGAGCCCGTGGCGAATGCCACGTCGAGGTCACGTCGTTTCTCCAGAGTTCTCTGCCATTTCCAGTATCGGCCTTGAAGGATAGGCAAAGGGAAATGTCCCCGTATCGGAGTCCCCAGGATGTGGAGAAAGCAGCTGCCAGGAAACCCAAGTGCCCCCGAACGAGACGCCTTCTCACACACAGGTATGGACGCCTTGGAATGTGCGATATACTTCCTTTGGAGAAGGCGACCTTCCATGAATATCGTGTTTTCAGGAGAGAAAGCTGATGTCCAGGACGTGTGTGCAAGTCTTGGGAAGGGGCAAGGTCCTTAGGGCGAGCATAGAATCTGTGGAGCAAGCCCCTTTCGGATAACCACAAGTTTCTCAAGTGTGAATCATTCTGGCTTGCATGTGTGGAGGCCATCGAAAGACGCCCTCTCCCTCTGTCTGTGGAGCAGTCTCTGGAGAATTCCACTGTCCCGTCAGAGGAAGTTGGTTCCCGTGAGGAGCATTCTACCATCTTTCGCGAGAGGCGCGCGGAAAGTGCCTTAGACGTCGCGGAACGCAAGCCTGGGAATAAAGCAAGATCCACCGTGCAACACGACCCTTCCAACGAAACCATTCTAACGGATGGAGGGGTTCTAACACTAGGGTAGTGCCGTGTCCTTGGCTTGGAGAAAGTCTTCTGTGGAGGATGCAGTGCAGCGACACTGTGGCTGTTCCACCGAGAAGCTTCCGAGCCTCTCTGTGTGGAGGCATCCCTAGAGTGCCCCAGTCTTCCGTTTGAGGAAAAAGAGTGTGAAGAAAAGCGCGGCCCGCTAACATCTTGATGCCAGAAGAGAAAGCGATTTCTCCGCGAGGTGTAGAAATAGAGGACGGGTGGTTTGTCCTTAGCCATGGAATCCAGATGGCAGTGACTGCAATTTTCAGAGCCGCACAATTGTCCCGGCATGAAGCCTAGCGGCACGTCTGTGGGGCAGCATCAGGATGGTGCCCTGTAGTTCCGCTGTTGGTAACAGTCTGCTTAGAAGAGGACGTTGAAGGAAACACTTGCTTTTTGAAGACACAGGCCTTTTCCATTCTCCGAGTGTAGCCTCGAGGAAACTGCCCAAAAACAAATTCATCAACCAGAGCCTGTGGACCATGGAAATCTAACCTGCCAGCTGGATATCTGAGGGTAGAAACACTTTCATATCTGTGTGTGGAAGGGCAGGCAAGAGGCCAGGATTCGGAGGAGAGAAACTCATGCGTGGACATTGTATCTTAGAGCGAACATCAAATGAGCTCCTGTGAGAAGCCTGCAGGCCGGGAAGTGTTGAAGCGTCAGGATGAAGCCCAATCATTCCCACCGTGGAAGAAGTGTCTGCCTCAGGCACGTCTCAGCAACACCCTGGATCCTTCAATCCTATACCCTGCTAGCCTCTGTGTGTTGAAGTCTCAGGAAAGGGCAATATCAGGCCCTCGGGAAAGAGTTGTGCGGAGATAGCCACTTTCGGACACCAACGTGGTTCCTCATAGGGGGAAGGCTTCTAGGAAGTAGGTGTTGCCGTGTCAGGACAATGCCATCTCCGCCCATCGTCGAAAGATGAGTGAGGAGGAAGGCACGTTCCAGGAACATCTGGATTCCAGAAGAGAAAGCGATTTCTAGTGTAGGTATGAAAAGACAGGCAAGGGGCCAGTCCCTGTCTGGGAGATCCAAGTCCGTGGAGAGTACAACATCCGAGCCACAACAAGTTTCTCCCCAAAGGAAACTTTCTAGCCCTGGGGTGGGCAAGCTTTGGCGGGCTTCCATATCCTTGCCTCTGAGAATCAGGCCTGTGGAGAAGGTCACTTCCCGGGAGCATCGACTTTCTGGAGATCCAAAGTGTGGGCACGAGGGAAGAAGGCGGGACTAAGGGGCGTGTCGCTGTCAGGGAGAAAGCAGTCGTTGGAGACGGCCACTTTCGTGAGCAACGCGTTCCCTCAAGCCAGAAGCATCCTGGCCTCTATTGATGAGAAGTAGCAGGATAATTCCTCAACCTCCGCTCTGCGAAAATAGACTGTGGGCAATGCCACTTCCCACTAACACCGTGTCTCCAGAAGAGAATTGCCATGTCCAATCCAAAAGCGGGGAGGCCTAGGAGAGGGCCCACGGCCTCACGCTCTGAAACGGGGCTGGGGACCTGCACCATTCAGGGAACCACAAGGCTCTCCAACGAGAAGCCTTCTAGCACGCATGGGTTGAGGCCTCCTAAACATGCCCCATTCTTCCCTCTGTGAAACGAGCCTCTGGGCATTGCAACTGTCCCGTAAGTGGAAGTCCTCTCCTGCCAGAATCTTTGGAGCACGTTTGTCTAGAGGCACGGGCAAAGTGCCATGCCCTTCGCTCAGATCATGAGGCCTGCGAATAAAGCACGTTTCCGTGAAGAACACGACACTTCCAAACAAACGCCTCGGAGCAGATCCGTGTGTTTTCACATGAGGAAATGCCGTATCCTCCGTTGGGCGAAGGAATGCTGGGGAGGAGGCCATTTCGGCACCATCGTAGTTTTTCGCGCCATAGAAATCCAAGCCTCGCTGTGTGCCACGATCACGAGAGGGCCATCGCATTTCCCGGGAGATACGAGACGATGGAGGATCCGGTGTGCACTCACATCTTGTTTTCCCAAGAGAAAAGCCATTTCTCATAGTTGTGTGGAAGTATAGGGAAGGGGGCTTGTCCTTAGGATGAGAAACAAGACCGTGGGGAGTGCACCTTTCAGAGCAGCCCAAGCATCTCTTTTGAGAAGCCTGGTTGCCCCAGTGCCTTGTCGCATCCGAAAAGTGCCTGACCTTCCCTCATTGAAAACACTCTCTTTGGAATAGAGCGTTCAAGTCCCCTCTTGCTTCCTGAAGATACAAAGCTTTTCCAAGGCAGGTGTTTGATCAGGAGGAAACATCCCTACACGGATCTCTGGAAAACAAGACGTGGGAATGGTCATCGTCACGGCCCTCTGAATGCCGGAAGATAGATCCATCTTCATTCCTGTGTGCGGAAGCATAGGCAAGGGCCTAGGACCCTATCTTGAGAAACAAGTCTCTGGAGACGACAATGTTCAGCACATCGCAGGTGTCCTGCCGGAGAGGTGTTCTAGCATGGGTGTGTGCAAGCATCGGGAGAGTTCCATCTCCTTCCGTCTGCGATGCAAGCCTGCGCAGAAGGCCACTTGGCGATAACATGTGGTTTCCAGATATCCAAACGAGTTCCAGGAGAGGTGCGGAACGATAGGCCAGGTAACATGTCCCCCAGGGTTCCAGTAACAGTTCTGGGGAAGCACAGGTCCCAGGAAACCCAAGTTCCTTCCGAGGAGATGCTTTCTAATACACAGGTCCAGAAGTCTCTGTACATTGCCTGCCCTTGCTTGTGGGAGGCAAGTTGGGTGGAATGCGAATTCCACTACCATCTTGTTTCCACAAGAGGGAAATCGATTCATTCCAATATATGCGCTGGAGCCTAGGGGACATGGGCGATGCCCTGACGCTTTGAGGGAAGAGTGTGGAACAGGCATCGTTGAGGAAACCACAAGTTTCTCAAGCGAGGAGCCTTCTAGCATTGCCGGGGTGAAACGACCGAAACATGCACGACCCTTCCCTCAGTGAATAGGCTCTAGGGAATGCCAATTTCCCCTCAGAGGAAGATTGTCCCGGTGCGAAGCTCTCTAGCGTGTTGGTCTGGAGGCCAGCGGAGAGGGCCCCATATACTTCGCTAAAGAAAGCTATCTGTGAAGAAAGACAGGGTCAGTGAGGGAAGCACACGTCCCACCAAACCCACTGAAACACACGGAGACGTTTTAGCCTCAGGAAAGGCCTTATCCTTGCCTTGGAGAGAATGCATTTGGGAGTACCTGTGCTGCCCCGGCGTTGGTTTGCAAAGGAGCACTTTCCTACCTTATATGTGTGGGAGTGGGCAATGTCCTTACACTTGGAGACAAGTCTGTGAAGCAAGCACCGTTCGGGGAACCACGAGGGCCTCGAGCGAGAAGCATTCCGGCCTCCATGTTCTTAAACTCCCGAAACCCGGGCTCTCTTGGCGTCTCTGAGTAAATCTCTGGGGAATGCAACGTTCCCTCAGAGGAAGCATGTCCCAGCGAGACATTTTGTGGCACGTTTCTCTAGAGGTACGGGGATGTGTGGTCGCATTCAGGAGGTGCGGTGTCCTCGGCCGGGAGAAACAATTCTGTGGAGAAGGCGACTTCGGCCACAATGTGCTTTTCCAAGAAAGAAGCTTGCTTCGGCGAAAAGCATGGAAGTATCACTGTAATGCCACCTTCTTCGCTCTGAGCAGCAGGACGGTAGGCAACCCTACTTTCCAAGCACATCTGGTTTCCAGAATGAAAAAGCCATCTCTAAGAGACGTTTCCAAGGACAGAGAAGGCGGGTCGTACTGTCCTTCAGAAACAAATGTGTGGAGAATGCCCCTTTTAGAGGACCACCATTTCACCTGCGAGAAGCCTTCTACAATGTATGTTTGGAGGCATCAGGAGGGTGTCGTGTCCATCCCTCAGTGAAAACACAGTGTCGAGAACCATGTTCCAGGAACGTCTTGCTTACAGCAGGTAGCAGTTTTCTCCAGGACCTTGTGTAATGCGGAGGACTCGGCCCTAATGGGATCTCTGAGAAACAAGGCTGCGGAGACTGGAAACTTTCCCTGCCAACTGGATATCCGAAGACGGAATCCATTTCACGTCGATGTGCGGAAGTAGACGCCAGGGGCCTTGACCTGATGCCCAGAAAGGCGTCTGTGCGTAATACAACGTGGAGCGAACAACCGGAATCTTCCCGTGTAGAGTCCTGTAGCATGGACGTGTACAAGCATCTGGAGCGGGCCCTCTCGTTCCCTCGGAGATACGAGCCCGTGGCGAATGCCACGTCGAGGTCACGTCGTTTCTCCAGAGTTCTCTGCCATTTCCAGTATCGGCCTTGAAGGATAGGCAAAGGGAAATGTCCCCGTATCGGAGTCCCCAGGATGTGGAGAAAGCAGCTGCCAGGAAACCCAAGTGCCCCCGAACGAGACGCCTTCTCACACACAGGTATGGACGCCTTGGAATGTGCGCTATACTTCCTTCGGAGAAGGCGACCTTCCATGAATATCGTGTTTTCAGGAGAGAAAGCTGATGTCCAGGACGTGTGTGCAAGTCTTGGGAAGGGGCAAGGTCCTTAGGGCGAGCATAGAATCTGTGGAGCAAGCCCCTTTCGGATAACCACAAGTTTCTCAAGTGTGAATCATTCTGGCTTGCATGTGTGGAGGCCATCGAAAGACGCCCTCTCCCTCTGTCTGTGGAGCAGTCTCTGGAGAATTCCACTGTCCCGTCAGAGGAAGTTGGTTCCCGTGAGGAGCATTCTACCATCTTTCGCGAGAGGCGCGCGGAAAGTGCCTTAGACGTCGCGGAACGCAAGCCTGGGAATAAAGCAAGATCCACCGTGCAACACGACCCTTCCAACGAAACCATTCTAACGGATGGAGGGGTTCTAACACTAGGGTAGTGCCGTGTCCTTGGCTTGGAGAAAGTCTTCTGTGGAGGATGCAGTGCAGCGACACTGTGGCTGTTCCACCGAGAAGCTTCCGAGCCTCTCTGTGTGGAGGCATCCCTAGAGTGCGCCAGTCTTCCGTTTGAGGAAGAAGAGTGTGAAGAAAAGCGCGGCCCGCTAACATCTTGATGCCAGAAGAGAAAGCGATTTCTCCGCGAGGTGTAGAAATAGAGGACGGGTGGTTTGTCCTTAGCCATGGAATCCAGATGGCAGTGACTGCAATTTTCAGAGCCGCACAATTGTCCCGGCATGAAGCCTAGCGGCACGTCTGTGGGGCAGCATCAGGATGGTGCCCTGTAGTTCCGCTGTTGGTAACAGTCTGCTTAGAAGGGGAAACACTTGCTTTTTGAAGACACAAGCCTTTTCCATTCTGCGAGTGTAGCCTCGAGAAAACTGCCCAAAAACAAATTCATCAACCAGAGCCTGTGGACCATGGAACTCTAACCTGCCAGCTGGATATCTGAGGGTAGAAACACTTTCATATCTGTGTGTGGAACGGCAGGCAAGAGGCCAGGATTCCTAGGAGAGAAACTCATGCGTGGACATTGTAACTTAGAGCGAACATCAAATGAGCTCCTGTGAGAAACCTGCAGGCCGGGAAGTGTTGAAGCGTCAGGATGAAGCCCAATCATTCCCACCGTGGAAGAAGTGTCTGCCTCAGGCACGTCTCAGCGACACCCTGGATCCTTCAATCCTATACCCTGCTAGCCTCTGTGTGTTGAAGTCTCAGGAAAGGGCAATATCAGGCCCTGGGGAAAGAGTTGTGTGGAGATAGCCACTTTCGGCCACCAACGTGGTTCCTCAAAGGGGGAGGGCTTCTAGGAAGTAGGTGTTGCCGTGTCAGGACAATGCGATCTCCGCCCATCGTCGAAAGATGACTGAGGAGGAAGGCACGTTCCAGGAACATCTGGATTCCAGAAGAGAAAGCGATTTCTAGTGTAGGTATGAAAAGACAGGCAAGGGGCCAGTCCCTGTCTGGGAGATCCAAGTCCGTGGAGAGTACAACTTCCGAGCCACAACAAGTTTCACCCCAAAGGAAACTTTCTAGCCCTGGGGTGGGCAAGCTTCGGCGGGCTTCCATATCCTTGCCTCTGAGAATCAGGCTTGTGGAGAAGGTCACTTCCCGGGAGCATCTACTTTCTGGAGATCCAAAGTGTGGGCACGGAGGAGGAAGGCGGGACTAAGGGGCGTGTCGCTGTCAGGGAGAAAGCAGTCGTTGGAGACGGCCACTTTCGTGAGCAACTCGTTCCCTCAAGCCAGAAGCATCCTGGCCTCTATTGATGAGAAGTAGCAGGATAATTCCTCAACCTCCGCTCTGCGAAAATAGACTGTGGGCAATGCCAGTTCCCAATAACACCGTGTCTCCAGAAGAGAATTGCCATGTCCAATCCAAAAGCGGGGAGGCCTAGGAGAGGGCACACGGCCTCACGCTCTGAAACGGGGCTGGGGACTTGCACCATTCAGGGAACCACAAGGCTCTCCAACGAGAAGCCTTCTAGCACGCATGGGTTGAGGCCTCCTAAACATGCCTCATTCTTCCCTCTGTGAAACGAGCCTCTGGGCATTGCAACTGTCCCGTAAGTGGAAGTCCTCTCCTGCCAGAATCTTTGGAGCACGTTTGTCTAGAGGCACGGGCAAAGTGCCATGCCCTTCGCTCAGATCATGAGGCCTGCGAATAAAGCACGTTTCCGTGAAGAACACGACACTTCCAAACAAACGCCACGGAGCAGATCCGTGTGTTTTCACATGAGGAAATGCCGTATCCTCCGTTGGGCGAAGGAATGCTGGGGAGGAGGCCATTTCGGCAACATCGTAGTTTTTCGCGCCATAGAAATCCAAGCCTCGCTGTGTGCCACGATCACGAGAGGGCCATCGCATTTCCCGGGAGATACGAGACGATGGAGGATCCGGTGTGCACTCACATCTTGTTTTCCCAAGAGAAAAGCCATTTCTCATAGTTGTGTGGAAGTATAGGGAAGGGGGCTTGTCCTTAGGATGAGAAACAAGACCGTGGAGAGTGCACCTTTCAGAGCACCCCAAGCATCTCTTTTGAGAAGCCTGGTTGCCCCAGTGCCTTGTCGCATCCGAAAAGTGCCTGACCTTCCCTCATTGAAAACACTCTCTTTGGAATAGAGCGTTCAAGTCCCCTCTTGCTTCCTGAAGATACAAAGCTTTTCCAAGGCAGGTGTTTGATCAGGAGGAAACATCCCTACACGGATCTCTGGAAAACAAGACGTGGGAATGGTCATCGTCACGGCCCTCTGAATGCCGGAAGATAGATCCATCTTCATTCCTGTGTGCGGAAGCATAGGCAAGGGCCTAGGACCCTATCTTGAGAAACAACTCTCTGGAGACGACAATGTTCAGCACACCGCAGGTGTCCTGCCGGAGAGGTGTTCTAGCATGGGTGTGTGCAAGCATCGGGAGAGTTCCATCTCCTTCCGTCTGCGAGGCAAGGCTGCGTAGAAGGCCACTTGGCGATAACATGTGGTTTCCAGATTTCCAAACGAGTTCCAGGAGAGGTGCGGAACGATAGGCCAGGTAACATGTCCCCCAGGGTCCCAGTAACAGTTCTGGGGAAGCACAGGTCCCAGGAAACCCAAGTTCCTTCCGAGGAGATGCTTTCTAATACATAGGTCCAGAAGTCTCTGTACATTGCCTACCCTTGCTTGTGGAGGCAAGTTGGGTGGAATGCGAATTCCACTACCATCTTGTTTGCACAAGAGGGAAATGGATTCATTCCAATATATGCGCTGGAGCCTAGGGGACACGGGCGATGCCCTGACGCTTTGAGGGAAGAGTGTGGAACAGGCATCGTTGAGGAAACCACAAGTTTCTCAAGCGAGGAGCCTTCTAGCATTGCCGGGGTGAAACGACCGAAACATGCACGACCCTTCCCTCAGTGAATAGGCTCTAGGGAATGCCAATTTCCCCTCAGAGGAAGATTGTCCCGGTGCGAAGCTCTCTAGCGTGTTGGTCTGGAGGCCAGCGGAGAGGGCCACATATACTTCGCTAAAGAAAGCTATCTGTGAAGAAAGACAGGGTCAGTGAGGGAAGCACACGTCCCACCAAACCCACTGAAACACACGGAGACGTTTTAGCCTCAGGAAAGGCCTTATCCTTGCCTTGGAGAGAATGCATTTGGGAGTACCTGTGCTGCCCCGGCGTTGGTTTGCAAAGGAGCACTTTCCTACCTTATATGTGTGGGAGTGGGCAATGTCCTTACACTTGGAGACAAGTCTGTGAAGCAGGCACCGTTCGGGGAACCACGAGGGCCTCGAGCGAGAAGCATTCCGGCCTCCATGTTCTTAAACTCCCGAAACCCGGGCTCTCTTGGCGTCTCTGAATAAATCTCTGGGGAATGCAACGTTCCCTCAGAGGAAGCATGTCCCAGCGAGACATTTTGTGGCACGTTTCTCTAGAGGTACGGGGATGTGTGGTCGCATTCAGGAGGTGCGGTGTCCTCGGCCGGGAGAAACAATTCTGTGGAGAAGGCGACTTCGGCCACAATGTGCTTTTCCAAGAAAGAAGCTTGCTTCGGCGAAAAGCATGGAAGTATCACTGTAATGCCACCTTCTTCGCTCTGAGCAGCAGGACGGTAGGCAACCCTGCTTTCCAAGCACATCTGGTTTCCAGAATGAAAAAGCCATCTCTAAGAGACGTTTCCAAGCACAGAGAAGGCGGGTCGTACTGTCCTTCAGAAACAAATGTGTGGAGAATGCCCCTTTCAGAGGACCACCATTTCACCTGCGAGAAGCCTTCTACAATGTATGTTTGGAGGCATCAGGAGGGTGTCGTGTCCATCCCTCAGTGAAAACACAGTGTCGAGAACCATGTTCCAGGAACGTCTTGCTTACAGCAGGTAGCAGTTTTCTCCAGGCCCTTGTGTAATGCGGAGGACTCGGCCCTAATGGGATCTCTGAGAAACAAGGCTGCGGAGACTGGAAACTTTCCCTGCCAACTGGATATCCGAAGACGGAATCCATTTCACGTCGATGTGCGGAAGTAGACGCCAGGGGCCTTGACCTGATGCCCAGAAAGGCGTCTGTGCGTAATACAACGTGGAGCGCACAACCGGAATCTTCCCGTGTAGAGTCCTGTAGCATGGACGTGTACAAGCATCTGGAGCGGGCCCTCTCGTTCCCTCGGAGATACGAGCCCGTGGCGAATGCCACGTCGAGGTCACGTCGTTTCTCCAGAGTTCTCTGCCATTTCCAGTATCGGCCTTGAAGGATAGGCAAAGGGAAATGTCCCCGTATCGGAGTCCCCAGGATGTGGAGAAAGCAGCTGCCAGGAAACCCAAGTGCCCCCGAACGAGACGCCTTCTCACACACAGGTATGGACGCCTTGGAATGTGCGATATACTTCCTTTGGAGAAGGCGACCTTCCATGAATATCGTGTTTTCAGGAGAGAAAGCTGATGTCCAGGACGTGTGTGCAAGTCTTGGGAAGGGGCAAGGTCCTTAGGGCGAGCATAGAATCTGTGGAGCAAGCCCCTTTCGGATAACCACAAGGTTCTCAAGTGTGAATCATTCTGGCTTGCATGTGTGGAGGCCATCGAAAGACGCCCTCTCCCTCTGTCTGTGGAGCAGTCTCTGGAGAATTCCACTGTCCCGTCAGAGGAAGTTGGTTCCCGTGAGGAGCATTCTACCATCTTTCGCGAGAGGCGCGCGGAAAGTGCCTTAGACGTCGCGGAACGCAAGCCTGGGAATAAAGCAAGATCCACCGTGCAACACGACCCTTCCAACGAAACCATTCTAACGGATGGAGGGGTTCTAACACTAGGGTAGTGCCGTGTCCTTGGCTTGGAGAAAGTCTTCTGTGGAGGATGCAGTGCAGCGACACTGTGGCTGTTCCACCGAGAAGCTTCCGAGCCTCTCTGTGTGGAGGCATCCCTAGAGTGCCCCAGTCTTCCGTTTGAGGAAAAAGAGTGTGAAGAAAAGCGCGGCCCGCTAACATCTTGATGCCAGAAGAGAAAGCGATTTCTCCGCGAGGTGTAGAAATAGAGGACGGGTGGTTTGTCCTTAGCCATGGAATCCAGATGGCAGTGACTGCAATTTTCAGAGCCGCACAATTGTCCCGGCATGAAGCCTAGCGGCACGTCTGTGGGGCAGCATCAGGATGGTGCCCTGTAGTTCCGCTGTTGGTAACAGTCTGCTTAGAAGAGGACGTTGAAGGAAACACTTGCTTTTTGAAGACACAAGCCTTTTCCATTCTGCGAGTGTAGCCTCGAGGAAACTGCCCAAAAACAAATTCATCAACCAGAGCCTGTGGACCATGGAACTCTAACCTGCCAGCTGGATATCTGAGGGTAGAAACACTTTCATATCTGTGTGTGGAAGGGCAGGCAAGAGGCCAGGATTCGGAGGAGAGAAACTCATGCGTGGACATTGTAACTTAGAGCGAACATCAAATGAGCTCCTGTGAGAAGCCTGCAGGCCGGGAGGTGTTGAAGCGTCAGGATGAAGCCCAATCATTCCCACCGTGGAAGAAGTGTCTGCCTCAGGCACGTCTCAGCGACACCCTGGATCCTTCAATCCTATACCCTGCTAGCCTCTGTGTGTTGAAGTCTCAGGAAAGGGCAATATCAGGCCCTGGGGTAAGAGTTGTGTGGAGATAGCCACTTTCGGCCACCAACGTGGTTCCTCAAAGGGGGAAGGCTTCTAGGAAGTAGGTGTTGCCGTGTCAGGACAATGCCATCTCCGCCCATCGTCGAAAGATGACTGAGGAGGAAGGCACGTTCCAGGAACATCTGGATTCCAGAAGAGAAAGCGATTTCTAGTGTAGGTATGAAAAGACAGGCAAGGGGCCAGTCCCTGTCTGGGAGATCCAAGTCCGTGGAGAGTACATCTTCCGAGCCACAACAAGTTTCTCCCCAAAGGAAACTTTCTAGCCCTGGGGTGGGCAAGCTTTGGCGGGCTTCCATATCCTTGCCTCTGAGAGTCAGGCCTGTGGAGAAGGTCACTTCCCGGGAGCATCTACTTTCTGGAGATCCAAAGTGTGGGCACGGAGGAAGAAGGCGGGACTAAGGGGCGTGTCGCTGTCAGGGAGAAAGCAGTCGTTGGAGACGGCCACTTTCGTGAGCAACGCGTTCCCTCAAGCCAGAAGCATCCTGGCCTCTATTGATGAGAAGTAGCAGGATAATTCCTCAACCTCCGCTCTGCGAAAATAGACTGTGGGCAATGCCACTTCCCACTAACACCGTGTCTCCAGAAGAGAATTGCCATGTCTAATCCAAAAGCGGGGAGGCCTAGGAGAGGGCCCACGGCCTCACGCTCTGAAACGGGGCTGGGGACCTGCACCATTCAGGGAACCACAAGGCTCTCCAACGAGAAGCCTTCTAGCACGCATGGGTTGAGGCCTCCTAAACATGCCCCATTCTTCCCTCTGTGAAACGAGCCTCTGGGCATTGCAACTGTCCCGTAAGTGGAAGTCCTCTCCTGCCAGAATCTTTGGAGCACGTTTGTCTAGAGGCACGGGCAAAGTGCCATGCCCTTCGCTCAGATCATGAGGCCTGCGAATAAAGCACGTTTCCGTGAAGAACACGACACTTCCAAACAAACGCCTCGGAGCAGATCCGTGTGTTTTCACATGAGGAAATGCCGTATCCTCCGTTGGGCGAAGGAATGCTGGGGAGGAGGCCATTTCGGCAACATCGTAGTTTTTCGCGCCATAGAAATCCAAGCCTCGCTGTGTGCCACGATCACGAGAGGGCCATCGCATTTCCCGGGAGATACGAGACGATGGAGGATCCGGTGTGCACTCACATCTTGTTTTCCCAAGAGAAAAGCCATTTCTCATAGTTGTGTGGAAGTATAGGGAAGGGGGCTTGTCCTTAGGATGAGAAACAAGACCGTGGAGAGTGCACCTTTCAGAGCACCCCAAGCATCTCTTTTGAGAAGCCTGGTTGCCCCAGTGCCTTGTCGCATCCGAAAAGTGCCTGACCTTCCCTCATTGAAAACACTCTCTTTGGAATAGAGCGTTCAAGTCCCCTCTTGCTTCCTGAAGATACAAAGCTTTTCCAAGGCAGGTGTTTGATCAGGAGGAAACATCCCTACACGGATCTCTGGAAAACAAGACGTGGGAATGGTCATCGTCACGGCCCTCTGAATGCCGGAAGATAGATCCATCTTCATTCCTGTGTGCGGAAGCATAGGCAAGGGCCTAGGACCCTATCTTGAGAAACAAGTCTCTGGAGACGACAATGTTCAGCACACCGCAGGTGTCCTGCCGGAGAGGTGTTCTAGCATGGGTGTGTGCAAGCATCGGGAGAGTTCCATCTCCTTCCGTCTGCGATGCAAGCCTGCGCAGAAGGCCACTTGGCGATAACATGTGGTTTCCAGATTTCCAAACGAGTTCCAGGAGAGGTGCGGAACGATAGGCCAGGTAACATGTCCCCCAGGGTTCCAGTAACAGTTCTGGGGAAGCACAGGTCCCAGGAAACACAAGTTCCTTCCGAGGAGATGCTTTCTAATACATAGGTCCAGAAGTCTCTGTACATTGCCTACCCTTGCTTGTGGGAGGCAAGTTGGGTGGAATGCGAATTCCACTACCATCTTGTTTGCACAAGAGGGAAATCGATTCATTCCAATATATGCGCTGGAGCCTAGGGGACATGGGCGATGCCCTGACGCTTTGAGGGAAGAGTGTGGAACAGGCATCGTTGAGGAAACCACAAGTTTCTCAAGCGAGGAGCCTTCTAGCATTGCCGGGGTGAAACGACCGAAACATGCACGATCCTTCCCTCAGTGAATAGGCTCTAGGGAATGCCAATTTCCCCTCAGAGGAAGATTGTCCCGGTGCGAAGCTCTCTAGCGTGTTGGTCTGGAGGCCAGCGGAGAGAGCCACATATACTTCGCTAAAGAAAGCTATCTGTGAAGAAAGACAGGGTCAGTGAGGGAAGCACACGTCCCCCCAAACCCACTGAAACACACGGAGACGTTTTAGCCTGAGGAAAGGCCTTATCCTTGCCTTGGAGAGAATGCATTTGGGAGTACCTGTGCTGCCCCGGCGTTGGTTTGCAAAGGAGCACTTTCCTACCTTATATGTGTGGGAGTGGGCAATGTCCTTACACTTGGAGACAAGTCTGTGGAGCAGGCACCGTTCGGGGAACCACGAGGGCCTCGAGCGAGAAGCATTCCGGCCTCCATGTTCTTAAACTCCCGAAACCCGGGCTCTCTTGGCGTCTCTGAATAAATCTCTGGGGAATGCAACGTTCCCTCAGAGAAAGCATGTCCCAGCGAGACATTTTGTGGCACGTTTCTCTAGAGGTACGGGGATGTCTGGTCGCATTCAGGAGGTGCGGTGTCCTCGGCCGGGAGAAACAATTCTGTGGAGAAGGCGACTTCGGCCACAATGTGCTTTTCCAAGAAAGAAGCTTGTTTGGCGAAAAGCATGGAAGTATCACTGTAATGCCACCTTCTTCGCTCTGAGCAGCAGGACGGTAGGCAAACCTCCTTTCCAAGCACATCTGGTTTCCAGAATGAAAAAGCCATCTCTAAGAGACGTTTCCAAGGACAGAGAAGGCGGGTCGTACTGTCCTTCAGAAACAAATGTGTGGAGAATGCCCCTTTCAGAGGACCACCAATTCACCTGCGAGAAGCCTTCTACAATGTATGTTTGGAGGCATCAGGAGGGTGTCGTGTCCATCCCTCAGTGAAAACACAGTGTCGAGAACCATGTTCCAGGAACGTCTTGCTTACAGCAGGAGGCAGTTTTCTCCAGGACCTTGTGTAATGCGGAGGACTCGGCCCTAATGGGATCTCTGAGAAACAAGGCTGCGGAGACTCGAAACTTTCCCTGCCAACTGGATATCCGAAGACGGAATCCATTTCACGTCGATGTGCGGAAGTAGACCCCAGGGGCCTTGACCTGATGCCCAGAAAGGCGTCTGTGCGTAATACAACGTGGAGCGAACAACCGGAATCTTCCCGTGTAGAGTCCTGTAGCATGGACGTGTACAAGCATCTGGAGCGGGCCCTCTCGTTCCCTCGGAGATACGAGCCCGTGGCGAATGCCACGTCGAGGTCACGTCGTTTCTCCAGAGTTCTCTGCCATTTCCAGTATCGGCCTTGAAGGATAGGCAAAGGGAAATGTCCCCATGTCGGAGTCCCCAGGATGTGGAGAAAGCAGCTGCCAGGAAACCCAAGTGCCCCCGAACGAGACGCCTTCTCACACACAGGTATGGACGCCTTGGAATGTGCGATATACTTCCTTTGGAGAAGGCGACCTTCCATGAATATCGTGTTTTCAGGAGAGAAAGCTGATGTCCAGGACGTGTGTGCAAGTCTTGGGAAGGGGCAAGGTCCTTAGGGCGAGCATAGAATCTGTGGAGCAAGCCCCTTTCGGATAACCACAAGGTTCTCAAGTGTGAATCATTCTGGCTTGCATGTGTGGAGGCCATCGAAAGACGCCCTCTCCCTCTGTCTGTGGAGCAGTCTCTGGAGAATTCCACTGTCCCGTCAGAGGAAGTTGGTTCCCGTGAGGAGCATTCTACCATCTTTCGCGAGAGGCGCGCGGAAAGTGCCTTAGACGTCGCGGAACGCAAGCCTGGGAATAAAGCAAGATCCACCGTGCAACACGACCCTTCCAACGAAACCATTCTAACGGATGGAGGGGTTCAAACACTAGGGTAGTGCCGTGTCCTTGGCTTGGAGAAAGTCTTCTGTGGAGGATGCAGTGCAGCGACACTGTGGCTGTTCCACCGAGAAGCTTCCGAGCCTCTCTGAGTGGAGGCATCCCTAGAGTGCCCCAGTCTTCCGTTTGAGGAAAAAGAGTGTGAAGAAAAGCGCGGCCCGCTAACATCTTGATGCCAGAAGAGAAAGCGATTTCTCCGCGAGGTGTAGAAATAGAGGACGGGTGGTTTGTCCTTAGCCATGGAATCCAGATGGCAGTGACTGCAATTTTCAGAGCCGCACAATTGTCCCGGCATGAAGCCTAGCGGCACGTCTGTGGGGCAGCATCAGGATGGTGCCCTGTAGTTCCGCTGTTGGTAACAGTCTGCTTAGAAGAGGACGTTGAAGGAAACACTTGCTTTTTGAAGACACAAGCCTTTTCCATTCTGCGAGTGTAGCCTCGAGGAAACTGCCCAAAAACAAATTCATCAACCAGAGCCTGTGGACCATGGAACTCTAACCTGCCAGCTGGATATCTGAGGGTAGAAACACTTTCATATCTGTGTGTGGAAGGGCAGGCAAGAGGCCAGGATTCGGAGGAGAGAAACTCATGCGTGGACATTGTAACTTAGAGCGAACATCAAATGAGCTCCTGTGAGAAGCCTGCAGGCCGGGAAGTGTTGAAGCGTCAGGATGAAGCCCAATCATTCCCACCGTGGAAGAAGTGTCTGCCTCAGGCACGTCTCAGCGACACCCTGGATCCTTCAATCCTATACCCTGCTAGCCTCTGTGTGTTGAAGTCTCAGGAAAGGGCAATATCAGGCCCTGGGGAAAGAGTTGTGTGGAGATAGCCACTTTCGGCCACCAACGTGGTTCCTCAAAGGGGGAAGGCTTCTAGGAAGTAGGTGTTGCCGTGTCAGGACAATGCCATCTCCGCCCATCGTCGAAAGATGACTGAGGAGGATGGCACGTTCCAGGAACACCTGGATTCCAGAAGAGAAAGCGATTTCTAGTGTAGGTATGAAAAGACAGGCAAGGGGCCAGTCCCTGTCTGGGAGAACCAAGTCCGTGGAGAGTACAACTTCCGAGCCACAACAAGTTTCTCCCCAAAGGAAACTTTCTAGCCCTGGGGTGGGCAAGCTTCGGCGGGCTTCCATATCCTTGCCTCTGAGAATCAGGCCTGTGGAGAAGGTCACTTCCCGGGAGCATCTACTTTCTGGAGATCCAAAGTGTGGGCACGGAGGAAGAAGGCGGGACTAAGGGGCGTGTCGGTGTCAGGGAGAAAGCAGTCGTTGGAGACGGCCACTTTCGTGAGCAACTCGTTCCCTCAAGCCAGAAGCATCCTGGCCTCTATTGATGAGAAGTAGCAGGATAATTCCTCAACCTCCGCTCTGCGAAAATAGACTGTGGGCAATGCCACTTCCCACTAACACCGTGTCTCCAGAAGAGAATTGCCATGTCCAATCCAAGGGCGGGGAGGCCTAGGAGAGGGCCCACGGCCTCACGCTCTGAAACGGGGTTGGGGACCTGCACCATTCAGGGAACCACAAGGCTCTCCAACGAGAAGCCTTCTAGCACGCATGGGTTGAGGCCCCCTAAACATGCCCCATTCTTCCCTCTGTGAAACGAGCCTCTGGGCATTGCAACTGTCCCGTAAGTGGAAGTCCTCTCCTGCCAGAATCTTTGGAGCACGTTTGTCTAGAGGCACGGGCAAAGTGCCATGCCCTTCGCTCAGATCATGGGGCCTGCGAATAAAGCACGTTTCCGTGAAGAACACGACACTTCCAAACAAACGCCTCGGAGCAGATCCGTGTGTTTTCACATGAGGAAATGCCGTATCCTCCGTTGGGCGAAGGAATGCTGGGGAGGAGGCCATTTCGGCAACATCGTAGTTTTTCGCGCCATAGAAATCCAAGCCTCGCTGTGTGCCACGATCACGAGAGGGCCATCGCATTTCCCGGGAGATACGAGACGATGGAGGATCCGGTGTGCACTCACATCTTGTTTTCCCAAGAGAAAAGCCATTTCTCATAGTTGTGTGGAAGTATAGGGAAGGGGGCTTGTCCTTAGGATGAGAAACAAGACCGTGGAGAGTGCACCTTTCAGAGCACCCCAAGCATCTCTTTTGAGAAGCCTGGTTGCCCCAGTGCCTTGTCGCATCCGAAAAGTGCCTGACCTTCCCTCATTGAAAACACTCTCTTTGGAATAGAGCGTTCAAGTCCCCTCTTGCTTCCTGAAGATACAAAGCTTTTCCAAGGCAGGTGTTTGATCAGGAGGAAACATCCCTACACGGATCTCTGGAAAACAAGACGTGGGAATGGTCATCGTCACGGCCCTCTGAATGCCGGAAGATAGATCCATCTTCATTCCTGTGTGCGGAAGCATAGGCAAGGGCCTAGGACCCTATCTTGAGAAACAAGTCTCTGGAGACGACAATGTTCAGCACACCGCAGGTGTCCTGCCGGAGAGGTGTTCTAGCATGGGTGTGTGCAAGCATCGGGAGAGTTCCATCTCCTTCCGTCTGCGAGGCAAGGCTGCGGAGAAGGCCACTTGGCGATAACATGTGGTTTCCAGATTTCCAAACGAGTTGCAGGAGAGGTGCGGAACGATAGGCCAGGTAACATGTCCCCCAGGGTTCCAGTAACAGTTCTGGGGAAGCACAGGTCCCAGGAAACCCAAGTTCCTTCCGAGGAGATGCTTTCTAATACATAGGTCCAGAAGTCTCTGTACATTGCCTACCCTTGCTTGTGGGAGGCAAGTTGGGTGGAATGCGAATTCCACTACCATCTTGTTTCCACAAGAGGGAAATCGATTCATTCCAATATATGCGCTGGAGCCTAGGGGACAGGGGCGATGCCCTGACGCTTTGAGGGAAGAGTGTGGAACAGGCATCGTTGAGGAAACCACAAGTTTCTCAAGCGAGGAGCCTTCTAGCATTGCCGGGGTGAAACGACCGAAACATGCACGACCCTTCCCTCAGTGAATAGGCTCTAGGGAATGCCAATTTCCCCTCAGAGGAAGATTGTCCCGGTGCGAAGCTCTCTAGCGTGTTGGTCTGGAGGCCAGCGGAGAGGGCCACATATACTTCGCTAAAGAAAGCTATCTGTGAAGAAAGACAGGGTCAGTGAGGGAAGCACACGTCCCCCCAAACCCACTGAAACACACGGAGACGTTTTAGCCTGAGGAAAGGCCTTATCCTTGCCTTGGAGAGAATGCATTTGGGAGTACCTGTGCTGCCCCGGCGTTGGTTTGCAAAGGAGCACTTTCCTACCTTATATGTGTGGGAGTGGGCAATGTCCTTACACTTGGAGACAAGTCTGTGGAGCAGGCACCGTTCGGGGAACCACGAGGGCCTCGAGCGAGAAGCATTCCGGCCTCCATGTTCTTAAACTCCCGAAACCCGGGCTCTCTTGGCGTCTCTGAATAAATCTCTGGGGAATGCAACGTTCCCTCAGAGGAAGCATGTCCCAGCGAGACATTTTGTGGCACGTTTCTCTAGAGGTACGGGGATGTGTGGTCGCATTCAGGAGGTGCGGTGTCCTCGGCCGGGAGAAACAATTCTGTGGAGAAGGCGACTTCGGCCACAATGTGCTTTTCCAAGAAAGAAGCTTGTTTGCGAAAAGCATGGAAGTATCACTGTAATGCCACCTTCTTCGCTCTGAGCAGCAGGACGGTAGGCAACCCTACTTTCCAAGCACATCTGGTTTCCAGAATGAAAAAGCCATCTCTAAGAGACGTTTCCAAGGACAGAGAAGGCGGGTCGTACTGTCCTTCAGAAACAAATGTGTGGAGAATGCCCCTTTCAGAGGACCACCAATTCACCAGCGAGAAGCCTTCTACAATGTATGTTTGGAGGCATCAGGAGGGTGTCGTGTCCATCCCTCAGTGAAAACACAGTGTCGAGAACCATGTTCCAGGAACGTCTTGCTTACAGCAGGAGGCAGTTTTCTCCAGGACCTTGTGTAATGCGGAGGACTCGGCCCTAATGGGATCACTGAGAAACAAGGCTGCGGAGACTGGAAACTTTCCCTGCCAACTGGATATCCGAAGACGGAATCCATTTCACGTCGATGTGCGGAAGTAGACCCCAGGGGCCTTGACCTGATGCCCAGAAAGGCGTCTGTGCGTAATACAACGTGGAGCGAACAACCGGAATCTTCCCGTGTAGAGTCCTGTAGCATGGACGTGTACAAGCATCTGGAGCGGGCCCTCTCGTTCCCTCGGAGATACGAGCCCGTGGCGAATGCCACGTCGAGGTCACGTCGTTTCTCCAGAGTTCTCTGCCATTTCCAGTATCGGCCTTGAAGGATAGGCAAAGGGAAATGTCCCCATGTCGGAGTCCCCAGGATGTGGAGAAAGCAGCTGCCAGGAAACCCAAGTGCCCCCGAACGAGACGCCTTCTCACACACAGGTATGGACGCCTTGGAATGTGCGATATACTTCCTTTGGAGAAGGCGACCTTCCATGAATATCGTGTTTTCAGGAGAGAAAGCTGATGTCCAGGACGTGTGTGCAAGTCTTGGGAAGGGGCAAGGTCCTTAGGGCGAGCATAGAATCTGTGGAGCAAGCCCCTTTCGGATAACCACAAGTTTCTCAAGTGTGAATCATTCTGGCTTGCATGTGTGGAGGCCATCGAAAGACGCCCTCTCCCTCTGTCTGTGGAGCAGTCTCTGGAGAATTCCACTGTCCCGTCAGAGGAAGTTGGTTCCCGTGAGGAGCATTCTACCATCTTTCGCGAGAGGCGCGCGGAAAGTGCCTTAGACGTCGCGGAACGCAAGCCTGGGAATAAAGCAAGATCCACCGTGCAACACGACCCTTCCAACGAAACCATTCTAACGGATGGAGGGGTTCAAACACTAGGGTAGTGCCGTGTCCTTGGCTTGGAGAAAGTCTTCTGTGGAGGATGCAGTGCAGCGACACTGTGGCTGTTCCACCGAGAAGCTTCCGAGCCTCTCTGTGTGGAGGCATCCCTAGAGTGCCCCAGTCTTCCGTTTGAGGAAAAAGAGTGTGAAGAAAAGCGCGGCCCGCTAACATCTTGATGCCAGAAGAGAAAGCGATTTCTCCGCGAGGTGTAGAAATAGAGGACGGGTGGTTTGTCCTTAGCCATGGAATCCAGATGGCAGTGACTGCAATTTTCAGAGCCGCACAATTGTCCCGGCATGAAGCCCAGCGGCACGTCTGTGGGGCAGCATCAGGATGGTGCCCTGTAGTTCCGCTGTTGGTAACAGTCTGCTTAGAAGAGGACGTTGAAGGAAACACTTGCTTTTTGAAGACACAAGCCTTTTCCATTCTGCGAGTGTAGCCTCGAGGAAACTGCCCAAAAACAAATTCATCAACCAGAGCCTGTGGACCATGGAACTCTAACCTGCCAGCTGGATATCTGAGGGTAGAAACACTTTCATATCTGTGTGTGGAAGGGCAGGCAAGAGGCCAGGATTCGGAGGAGAGAAACTCATGCGTGGACATTGTAACTTAGAGCGAACATCAAATGAGCTCCTGTGAGAAGCCTGCAGGCCGGGAAGTGTTGAAGCGTCAGGATGAAGCCCAATCATTCCCACCGTGGAAGAAGTGTCTGCCTCAGGCACGTCTCAGCGACACCCTGGATCCTTCAATCCTATACCCTGCTAGCCTCTGTGTGTTGAAGTCTCAGGAAAGGGCAATATCAGGCCCTGGGGAAGAGTTGTGTGGAGATAGCCACTTTCGGCCACCAACGTGGTTCCTCAAAGGGGGAAGGCTTCTAGGAAGTAGGTGTTGCCGTGTCAGGACAATGCCATCTCCGCCCATCGTCGAAAGATGACTGAGGAGGAAGGCACGTTCCAGGAACACCTGGATTCCAGAAGAGAAAGCGATTTCTAGTGTAGGTATGAAAAGACAGGCAAGGGGCCAGTCCCTGTCTGGGAGATCCAAGTCCGTGGAGAGTACAACTTCCGAGCCACAACAAGTTTCTCCCCAAAGGAAACTTTCTAGCCCTGGGGTGGGCAAGCTTCGGCGGGCTTCCATATCCTTGCCTCTGAGAATCAGGCCTGTGGAGAAGGTCACTTCCCGGGAGCATCTACTTTCTGGAGATCCAAAGTGTGGGCACGGAGGAAGAAGGCGGGACTAAGGGGCGTGTCGCTGTCAGGGAGAAAGCAGTCGTTGGAGACGGCCACTTTCGTGAGCAACTCGTTCCCTCAAGCCAGAAGCATCCTGGCCTCTATTGATGAGAAGTAGCAGGATAATTCCTCAACCTCCGCTCTGCGAAAATAGACTGTGGGCAATGCCACTTCCCACTAACACCGTGTCTCCAGAAGAGAATTGCCATGTCCAATCCAAGGGCGGGGAGGCCTAGGAGAGGGCCCACGGCCTCACGCTCTGAAACGGGGCTGGGGACCTGCACCATTCAGGGAACCACAAGGCTCTCCAACGAGAAGCCTTCTAGCACGAATGGGTTGAGGCCTCCTAAACATGCCCCATTCTTCCCTCTGTGAAACGAGCCTCTGGGCATTGCAACTGTCCCGTAAGTGGAAGTCCTCTCCTGCCAGAATCTTTGGAGCACGTTTGTCTAGAGGCACGGGCAAAGTGCCATGCCCTTCGCTCAGATCATGAGCCCTGCGAATAAAGCACGTTTCCGTGAAGAACACGACACTTCCAAACAAACGGCTCGGAGCAGATCCGTGTGTTTTCACATGAGGAAATGCCGTATCCTCCGTTGGGCGAAGGAATGCTGGGGAGGAGGCCATTTCGGCACCATCGTAGTTTTTCGCGCCATAGATATCCAAGCCTCGCTGTGTGCCACGATCACGAGAGGGCCATCGCATTTCCCGGGAGATACGAGACGATGGAGGATCCGGTGTGCACTCACATCTTGTTTTCCCAAGAGAAAAGCCATTTCTCATAGTTGTGTGGAAGTATAGGGAAGGGGGCTTGTCCTTAGGATGAGAAACAAGACCGTGGAGAGTGCACCTTTCAGAGCACCCCAAGCATCTCTTTTGAGAAGCCTGGTTGCCCCAGTGCCTTCTCGCATCCGAAAAGTGCCTGACCTTCCCTCATTGAAAACACTCTCTTTGGAATAGAGCGTTCAAGTCCCCTCTTGCTTCCTGAAGATACAAAGCTTTTCCAAGGCAGGTGTTTGATCAGGAGGAAACATCCCTACACGGATCTCTGGAAAACAAGACGTGGGACTGGTCATCGTCACGGCCCTCTGAATGCCGGAAGATAGATCCATCTTCATTCCTGTGTGCGGAAGCATAGGCAAGGGCCTAGGACCCTATCTTGAGAAACAAGTCTCTGGAGACGACAATGTTCAGCACACCGCAGGTGTCCTGCCGGAGAGGTGTTCTAGCATGGGTGTGTGCAAGCATCGGGAGAGTTCCATCTCCTTCCGTCTGCGATGCAAGCCTGCGCAGAAGGCCACTTGGCGATAACATGTGGTTTCCAGATTTCCAAACGAGTTCCAGGAGAGGTGCGGAACGATAGGCCAGGTAACATGTCCCCCAGGGTTCCAGTAACAGTTCTGGGGAAGCACAGGTCCCAGGAAACCCAAGTTCCTTCCGAGGAGATGCTTTCTAATACATAGGTCCAGAAGTCTCTGTACATTGCCTACCCTTGCTTGTGGGAGGCAAGTTGGGTGGAATGCGAATTCCACTACCATCTTGTTTGCACAAGAGGGAAATCGATTCATTCCAATATATGCGCTGGAGCCTAGGGGACATGGGCGATGCCCTGACGCTTTGAGGGAAGAGTGTGGAACAGGCATCGTTGAGGAAACCACAAGTTTCTCAAGCGAGGAGCCTTCTAGCATTGCCGGGGTGAAACGACCGAAACATGCACGACCCTTCCCTCAGTGAATAGGCTCTAGGGAATGCCAATTTCCCCTCAGAGGAAGATTGTCCCGGTGCGAAGCTCTCTAGCGTGTTGGTCTGGAGGCCAGCGGAGAGGGCCACATATACTTCGCTAAAGAAAGCTATCTGTGAAGAAAGACAGGGTCAGTGAGGGAAGCACACGTCCCCCCAAACCCACTGAAACACACGGAGACGTTTTAGCCTCAGGAAAGGCCTTATCCTTGCCTTGGAGAGAATGCATTTGGGAGTACCTGTGCTGCCCCGGCGTTGGTTTGCAAAGGAGCACTTTCCTACCTTATATGTGTGGGAGTGGGCAATGTCCTTACACTTGGAGACAAGTCTGTGAAGCAAGCACCGTTCGGGGAACCACGAGGGCCTCGAGCGAGAAGCATTCCGGCCTCCATGTTCTTAAACTCCCGAAACCCGGGCTCTCTTGGCGTCTCTGAGTAAATCTCTGGGGAATGCAACGTTCCCTCAGAGGAAGCATGTCCCAGCGAGACATTTTGTGGCACGTTTCTCTAGAGGTACGGGGATGGGTGGTCGCATTCAGGAGGTGCGGTGTCCTCGGCCGGGAGAAACAATTCTGTGGAGAAGGCGACTTCGGCCACAATGTGCTTTTCCAAGAAAGAAGCTTGCTTCGGCGAAAAGCATGGAAGTATCACTGTAAAGCCACCTTCTTCGCTCTGAGCAGCAGGACGGTAGGCAACCCTACTTTCCAAGCACATCTGGTTTCCAGAATGAAAAAGCCATCTCTAAGAGACGTTTCCAAGGACAGAGAAGGCGGGTCGTACTGTCCTTCAGAAACAAATGTGTGGAGAATGCCCCTTTCAGAGGACCACCATTTCACCTGCGAGAAGCCTTCTACAATGTATGTTTGGAGGCATCAGGAGGGTGTCGTGTCCATCCCTCAGTGAAAACACAGTGTCGAGAACCATGTTCCAGGAACGTCTTGCTTACAGCAGGGAGCAGTTTTCTCCAGGACCTTGTGTAATGCGGAGGACTCGGCCCTAATGGGATCTCGGATTAACAAGGCTGCGGAGACTGGAAACTTCCCTGCCAACTGGATATCCGAAGACGGAATCCATTTCACGTCGATGTGCGGAAGTAGACGCCAGGGGCCTTGACCTGATGCCCAGAAAGGCGTCTGTGCGTAATACAACGTGGAGCAAACAACCGGAATCTTCCCGTGTAGAGTCCTGTAGCATGGACGTGTACAAGCATCTGGAGCGGGCCCTCTCGTTCCCTCGGAGATACGAGCCCGTGGCGAATGCCACGTCGAGGTCACGTCGTTTCTCCAGAGTTCTCTGCCATTTCCAGTATCGGCCTTGAAGGATAGGCAAAGGGAAATGTCCCCGTATCGGAGTCCCCAGGATGTGGAGAAAGCAGCTGCCAGGAAACCCAAGTGCCCCCGAACGAGACGCCTTCTCACACACAGGTATGGACGCCTTGGAATGTGCGATATACTTCCTTCGGAGAAGGCGACCTTCCATGAATATCGTGCTTTCAGGAGAGAAAGCTGATGTCCAGGACGTGTGTGCAAGTCTTGGGAAGGGGCAAGGTCCTTAGGGCGAGCATAGAATCTGTGGAGCAAGCCCGTTTCGGATAACCACAAGTTTCTCAAGTGTGAATCATTCTGGCTTGCATGTGTGGAGGCCATCGAAAGACGCCCTCTCCCTCGGTCTGTGGAGCAGTCTCTGGAGAATTCCACTGTCCCGTCAGAGGAAGTTGGTTCCCGTGAGGAGCATTCTACCATCTTTCGCGAGAGGCGCGCGGAAAGTGCCTTAGACGTCGCGGAACGCAAGCCTGGGAATAAAGCAAGATCCACCGTGCAACACGACCCTTCCAACGAAACCATTCTAACGGATGGAGGGGTTCTAACACTAGGGTAGTGCCGTGTCCTTGGCTTGGAGAAAGTCTTCTGTGGAGGATGCAGTGCAGCGACACTGTGGCTGTTCCACCGAGAAGCTTCCGAGCCTCTCTGTGTGGAGGCATCCCTAGAGTGCCCCAGTCTTCCGTTTGAGGAAAAAGAGTGTGAAGAAAAGCGCGGCCCGCTAACATCTTGATGCCAGAAGAGAAAGCGATTTCTCCGCGAGGTGTAGAAATAGAGGACGGGTGGTTTGTCCTTAGCCATGGAATCCAGATGGCAGTGACTGCAATTTTCAGAGCCGCACAATTGTCCCGGCATGAAGCCTAGCGGCACGTCTGTGGGGCAGCATCAGGATGGTGCCCTTTAGTTCCGCTGTTGGTAACAGTCTGCTTAGAAGAGGACGTTGAAGGAAACACTTGCTTTTTGAAAACACAGGCCTTTTCCATTCTCCGAGTGTAGCCTCGAGGAAACTGCCCAAAAACAAATTCATCAACCAGAGCCTGTGGACCATGGAAATCTAACCTGCCAGCTGGATATCTGAGGGTAGAAACACTTTCATATCTGTGTGTGGAAGGGCAGGCAAGAGGCCAGGATTCGGAGGAGAGAAACTCATGCGTGGACATTGTAACTTAGAGCGAACATCAAATGAGCTCCTGTGAGAAGCCTGCAGGCCGGGAAGTGTTGAAGCGTCAGGATGAAGCCCAATCATTCCCACCGTGGAAGAAGTGTCTGCCTCAGGCACGTCTCAGCGACACCCTGGATCCTTCAATCCTATACCCTGCTAGCCTCTGTGTGTTGAAGTCTCAGGAAAGGGCAATATCAGGCCCTGGGGAAAGAGTTGTGTGGAGATAGCCACTTTCGGACACCAACGTGGTTCCTCATAGGGGGAAGGCTTCTAGGAAGTAGGTGTTGCCGTGTCAGGACAATGCCATCTCCGCCCATCGTCGAAAGATGACTGAGGAGGAAGGCACGTTCCAGGAACATCTGGATTCCAGAAGAGAAAGCGATTTCTAGTGTAGGTATGAAAAGACAGGCAAGGGGCCAGTCCCTGTCTGGGAGATCCAAGTCCGTGGAGAGTACAACTTCCGAGCCACAACAAGTTTCTCCCCAAAGGAAACTTTCTAGCCCTGGGGTGGGCAAGCTTTGGCGGGCTTCCATATCCTTGCCTCTGAGAATCAGGCCTGTGGAGAAGGTCACTTCCCGGGAGCATCGACTTTCTGGAGATCCAAAGTGTGGGCACGGAGGAAGAAGGCGGGACTAAGGGGCGTGTCGCTGTCAGGGAGAAAGCAGTCGTTGGAGACGGCCACTTTCGTGAGCAACTCGTTCCCTCAAGCCAGAAGCATCCTGGCCTCTATTGATGAGAAGTAGGAGGATAATTCCTCAACCTCCGCTCTGCGAAAATAGACTGTGGGCAATGCCACTTCCCACTAACACCGTGTCTCCAGAAGAGAATTGCCATGTCCAATCCAAAAGCGGGGAGCCCTAGGAGAGGGCCCACGGCCTCACGCTCTGAAACGGGGCTGGGGACCTGCACCATTCAGGGAACCACAAGGCTCTCCAACGAGAAGCCTTCTAGCACGCATGGGTTGAGGCCTCCTAAACATGCCCCATTCTTCCCTCTGTGAAACGAGCCTCTGGGCATTGCAACTGTCCCGTAAGTGGAAGTCCTCTCCTGCCAGAATCTTTGGAGCACGTTTGTCTAGAGGCACGGGCAAAGTGCCATGCCCTTCGCTCAGATCATGAGGCCTGCGAATAAAGCACGTTTCCGTGAAGAACACGACACCTCCAAACAAACGCCTCGGAGCAGATCCGTGTGTTTTCACATGAGGAAATGCCGTATCCTCCGTTGGGCGAAGGAATGCTGGGGAGGAGGCCATTTCGGCAACATCGTAGTTTTTCGCGCCATAGAAATCCAAGCCTCGCTGTGTGCCACGATCACGAGAGGGCCATCGCATTTCCCGGGAGATACGAGACGATGGAGGATCCGGTGTGCACTCACATCTTGTTTTCCCAAGAGAAAAGCCATTTCTCATAGTTGTGTGGAAGTATAGGGAAGGGGGCTTGTCCTTAGGATGAGAAACAAGACCGTGGAGAGTGCACCTTTCAGAGCACCCCAAGCATCTCTTTTGAGAAGCCTGGTTGCCCCAGTGCCTTGTCGCATCCGAAAAGTGCCTGACCTTCCCTCATTGAAAACACTCTCTTTGGAATAGAGCGTTCAAGTCCCCTCTTGCTTCCTGAAGATACAAAGCTTTTCCAAGGCAGGTGTTTGATCAGGAGGAAACATCCCTACACGGATCTCTGGAAAACAAGACGTGGGAATGGTCATCGTCACGGCCCTCTGAATGCCGGAAGATAGATCCATCTTCATTCCTGTGTGCGGAAGCATAGGCAAGGGCCTAGGACCCTATCTTGAGAAACAAGTCTCTGGAGACGACAATGTTCAGCACACCGCAGTTGTCCTGCCGGAGAGGTGTTCTAGCATGGGTGTGTGCAAGCATCGGGAGAGTTCCATCTCCTTCCGTCTGCGAGACAAGCCTGCGGAGAAGGCCACTTGGCGATAACATGTGGTTTCCAGATTTCCAAACGAGTTGCAGGAGAGGTGCGGAACGATAGGCCAGGTAACATGTCCCCCAGGGTTCCAGTAACAGTTCTGGGCAAGCACAGGTCCCAGGAAACCCAAGTTCCTTCCGAGGAGATGCTTTCTAATACATAGGTCCAGAAGTCTCTGTACATTGCCTACCCTTGCTTGTGGGAGGCAAGTTGGGTGGAATGCGAATTCCACTACCATCTTGTTTCCACAAGAGGGAAATCGATTCATTCCAATATATGCGCTGGAGCCTAGGGGACAGGGGCGATGCCCTGACGCTTTGAGGGAAGAGTGTGGAACAGGCATCGTTGAGGAAACCACAAGTTTCTCAAGCGAGGAGCCTTCTAGCATTGCCGGGGTGAAACGACCGAAACATGCACGACCCTTCCCTCAGTGAATAGGCTCTAGGGAATGCCAATTTCCCCTCAGAGGAAGATTGTCCCGGTGCGAAGCTCTCTAGCGTGTTGGTCTGGAGGCCAGCGGAGAGGGCCACATATACTTCGCTAAAGAAAGCTATCTGTGAAGAAAGACAGGGTCAGTGAGGGAAGCACACGTCCCACCAAACCCACTGAAACACACGGAGACGTTTTAGCCTCAGGAAAGGCCTTATCCTTGCCTTGGAGAGAATGCATTTGGGAGTACCTGTGCTGCCCCGGCGTTGGTTTGCAAAGGAGCACTTTCCTACCTTATATGTGTGGGAGTGGGCAATGTCCTTACACTTGGAGACAAGTCTGTGGAGCAGGCACCGTTCGGGGAACCACGAGGGCCTCGAGCGAGAAGCATTCCGGCCTCCATGTTCTTAAACTCCCGAAACCCGGGCTCTCTTGGCGTCTCTGAATAAATCTCTGGGGAATGCAAGGTTCCCTCAGAGGAAGCATGTCCCAGCGAGACATTTTGTGGCACGTTTCTCTAGAGGTACGGGGATGTGTGGTCGCATTCAGGAGGTGCGGTGTCCTCGGCCGGGAGAAACAATTCTGTGGAGAAGGCGACTTCGGCCACAATGTGCTTTTCCAAGAAAGAAGCTTGCTTCGGCGAAAAGCAAGGAAGTATCACTGTAATGCCACCTTCTTCGCTCTGAGCAGCAGGACGGTAGGCAACCCTTCTTTCCAAGCACATCTGGTTTCCAGAATGAAAAAGCCATCTCTAAGAGACGTTTCCAAGGACAGAGAAGGCGGGTCGTACTGTCCTTCAGAAACAAATGTGTGGAGAATGCCCCTTTCAGAGGACCACCATTTCACCTGCGAGAAGCCTTCTACAATGTATGTTTGGAGGCATCAGGAGGGTGTCGTGTCCATCCCTCAGTGAAAACACAGTGTCGAGAACCATGTTCCAGGAACGTCTTGCTTACAGCAGGAGGCAGTTTTCTCCAGGCCCTTGTGTAATGCGGAGGACTCGGCCCTAATGGGATCTCGGAGAAACAAGGCTGCGGAGACTGGAAACTTTCCCTGCCAACTGGATATCCGAAGACGGAATCCATTTCACGTCGATGTGCGGAAGTAGACGCCAGGGGCCTTGACCTGATGCCCAGAAAGGCGTCTGTGCGTAATACAACTTGGAGCGAACAACCGGAATCTTCCCGTGTAGAGTCCTGTAGCATGGACGTGTACAAGCATCTGGAGCGGGCCCTCTCGTTCCCTCGGAGATACGAGCCCGTGGCGAATGCCACGTCGAGGTCACGTCGTTTCTCCAGAGTTCTCTGCCATTTCCAGTATCGGCCTTGAAGGATAGGCAAAGGGAAATGTCCCCGTATCGGAGTCCCCAGGATGTGGAGAAAGCAGCTGCCAGGAAACCCAAGTGCCCCCGAACGAGACGCCTTCTCACACACAGGTATGGACGCCTTGGAATGTGCGATATACTTCCTTCGGAGAAGGCGACCTTCCATGAATATCGTGTTTTCAGGAGAGAAAGCTGATGTCCAGGACGTGTGTGCAAGTCTTGGGAAGGGGCAAGGTCCTTAGGGCGAGCATAGAATCTGTGGAGCAAGCCCCTTTCGGATAACCACAAGGTTCTCAAGTGTGAATCATTCTGGCTTGCATGTGTGGAGGCCATCGAAAGACGCCCTCTCCCTCTGTCTGTGGAGCAGTCTCTGGAGAATTCCACTGTCCCGTCAGAGGAAGTTGGTTCCCGTGAGGAGCATTCTACCATCTTTCGCGAGAGGCGCGCGGAAAGTGCCTTAGACGTCGCGGAACGCAAGCCTGGGAATAAAGCAAGATCCACCGTGCAACAAGACCCTTCCAACGAAACCATTCTAACGGATGGAGGGGTTCTAACACTAGGGTAGTGCCGTGTCCTTGGCTTGGAGAAAGTCTTCTGTGGAGGATGCAGTGCAGCGACACTGTGGCTGTTCCACCGAGAAGCTTCCGAGCCTCTCTGTGTGGAGGCATCCCTAGAGTGCCCCAGTCTTCCGTTTGAGGAAAAAGAGTGTGAAGAAAAGCGCGGCCCGCTATCATCTTGATGCCAGAAGAGAAAGCGATTTCTCCGCGAGGTGTAGAAATAGAGGACGGGTGGTTTGTCCTTAGCCATGGAATCCAGATGGCAGTGACTGCAATTTTCAGAGCCGCAAAATTGTCCCGGCATAAAGGCTAGCGGCACGTCTGTGGGGCAGCATCAGGATGGTGCCCTGTAGTTCCGCTGTTGGTAACAGTCTGCTTAGAAGAGGACGTTGAAGGAAACACTTGCTTTTTGAAGACACAAGCCTTTTCCATTCTGCGAGTGTAGCCTCGAGGAAACTGCCCAAAAACAAATTCATCAACCAGAGCCTGTGGACCATGGAACTCTAACCTGCCAGCTGGATATCTGAGGGTAGAAACACTTTCATATCTGTGTGTGGAAGGGCAGGCAAGAGGCCAGGATTCGGATGAGAGAAACTCATGCGTGGACATTGTAAATTAGAGCGAACATCAAATGAGCTCCTCTGAGAAGCCTGCAGACCGGGAAGTGTTGAAGCGTCAGGATGAAGCCCAATCATTCCCACCGTGGAAGAAGTGTCTGCCTCAGGCACGTCTCAGCGACACCCTGGATCCTTCAATCCTATACCCTGCGAGCCTCTGTGTGTTGAAGTCTCAGGAAAGGGCAATATCAGGCCCTGGGGATAGAGTTGTGTGGAGATAGCCACTTTCGGCCACCAACGTGGTTCCTCAAAGGGGGAAGGCTTCTAGGAGGTAGGTGTTGCCGTGTCAGGACAATGCCATCTCCGCCCATCGTCGAAAGATGACTGAGGAGGAAGGCACGTTCCAGGAACATCTGGATTCCAGAAGAGAAAGCGATTTCTAGTGTAGGTATGAAAAGACAGTCAAGGGGCCAGTCCCTGTCTGGGAGATCCAAGTCCGTGGAGAGTACAACTTCCGAGCCACAACAATTTTCTCCCCAAAGGAAACTTTCTAGCCCTGGGGTGGGCAAGCTTTGGCGGGCTTCCATATCCTTGCCTCTGAGAGTCAGGCCTGTGGAGAAGGTCACTTCCCGGGAGCATCTACTTTCTGGAGATCCAAAGTGTGGGCACGGAGGAAGAAGGCGGGACTAAGGGGCGTGTCGCTGTCACGGAGAAAGCAGTCGTTGGAGACGGCCACTTTCGTGAGCAACGCGTTCCCTCAAGCCAGAAGCATCCTGGCCTCTATTGATGAGAAGTAGCAGGATAATTCCTCAACCTCCGCTCTGCGAAAATAGACTGTGGGCAATGCCACTTCCCACTAACACCGTGTCTCCAGAAGAGAATTGCCATGTCCAATCCAAAAGCGGGGAGGCCTAGGAGAGGGCCCACGGCCTCACGCTCTGAAACGGGGCTGGGGACCTGCACCATTCAGGGAACCACAAGGCTCTCCAACGAGAAGCCTTCTAGCACGCATGGGTTGAGGCCTCCTAAACATGCCCCATTCTTCCCTCTGTGAAACGAGCCTCTGGGCATTGCAACTGTCCCGTAAGTGGAAGACCTCTCCTGCCAGAATCTTTGGAGCACGTTTGTCTAGAGGCACGGGCAAAGTGCCATGCCCTTCGCTCAGATCATGAGGCCTGCGAATAAAGCACGTTTCCGTGAAGAACACGACACTTCCAAACAAACGTCTCGGAGCAGATCCGTGTGTTTTCACATGAGGAAATGCCGTATCCTCCGTTGGGCGAAGGAATGCTGGGGAGGAGGCCATTTCGGCAACATCGTAGTTTTTCGCGCCATAGAAATCCAAGCCTCGCTGTGTGCCACGATCACGAGAGGGCCATCGCATTTCCCGGGAGATACGAGACGATGGAGGATCCGGTGTGCACTCACATCTTGTTTTCCCAAGAGAAAAGCCATTTCTCATAGTTGTGTGGAAGTATAGGGAAGGGGGCTTGTCCTTAGGATGAGAAACAAGACCGTGGAGAGTGCACCTTTCAGAGCACCCCAAGCATCTCTTTTGAGAAGCCTGGTTGCCCCAGTGCCTTGTCGCATCCGAAAAGTGCCTGACCTTCCCTCATTGAAAACACTCTCTTTGGAATAGAGCGTTCAAGTCCCCTCTTGCTTCCTGAAGATACAAAGCTTTTCCAAGGCAGGTGTTTGATCAGGAGGAAACATCCCTACACGGATCTCTGGAAAACAAGACGTGGGAATGGTCATCGTCACGGCCCTCTGAATGCCGGAAGATAGATCCATCTTCATTCCTGTGTGCGGAAGCATAGGCAAGGGCCTAGGACCCTATCTTGAGAAACAAGTCTCTGGAGACGACAATGTTCAGCACACCGCAGGTGTCCTGCCGGAGAGGTGTTCTAGCATGGGTGTGTGCAAGCATCGGGAGAGTTCCATCTCCTTCCGTCTGCGAGGCAAGGCTGTGGAGAAGGCCACTTGGCGATAACATGTGGTTTCCAGATTTCCAAACGAGTTCCAGGAGAGGTGCGGAACGATAGGCCAGGTAACATGTCCCCCAGGGTTCCAGTAACAGTTCTGGGGAAGCACAGGTCCCAGGAAACCCAAGTTCCTTCCGAGGAGATGCTTTCTAATACATAGGTCCAGAAGTCACTGTACATTGCCTACCCTTGCTTGTGGGAGGCAAGTTGGGTGGAATGCGAATTCCACTACCATCTTGTTTGCACAAGAGGGAAATCGATTCATTCCAATATATGCGCTGGAGCCTAGGGGACATGGGCGATGCCCTGACGCTTTGAGGGAAGAGTGTGGAACAGGCATCGTTGAGGAAACCACAAGTTTCTCAAGCGAGGAGCCTTCTAGCATTGCCGGGGTGAAACGACCGAAACATGCACGACCCTTCCCTCAGTGAATAGGCTCTAGGGAATGCCAATTTCCCCTCAGAGGAAGATTGTCCCGGTGCGAAGCTCTCTAGCGTGTTGGTGTGGAGGCCAGCGGAGAGGGCCACATATACTTCGCTAAAGAAAGCTATCTGTGAAGAAAGACAGGGTCAGTGAGGGAAGCACACGTCCCACCAAACCCACTGAAACACACGGAGACATTTTAGCCTCAGGAAAGGCCTTATCCTTGCCTTGGAGAGAATGCATTTGGGAGTACCTGTGCTGCCCCGGCGTTGGTTTGCAAAGGAGCACTTTCCTACCTTATATGTGTGGGAGTGGGCAATGTCCTTACACTTGGAGACAAGTCTGTGAAGCAAGCACCGTTCGGGGAACCACGAGGGCCTCGAGCGAGAAGCATTCCGGCCTCCATGTTCTTAAACTCCCGAAACCCGGGCTCTCTTGGCGTCTCTGAGTAAATCTCTGGGGAATGCAACGTTCCCTCAGAGGAAGCATGTCCCAGCGAGACATTTTGTGGCACGTTTCTCTAGAGGTACGGGGATGGGTGGTCGCATTCAGGAGGTGCGTTGTCCTCGGCCGGGAGAAACAATTCTGTGGAGAAGGCGACTTCGGCCACAATGTGCTTTTCCAAGAAAGAAGCTTGCTTCGGCGAAAAGCATGGAAGTATCACTGTAATGCCACCTTCTTCGCTCTGAGCAGCAGGACGGTAGGCAACCCTACTTTCCAAGCACATCTGGTTTCCAGAATGAAAAAGCCATCTCTAAGAGACGTTTCCAAGGACAGAGAAGGCGGGTCGTACTGTCCTTCAGAAACAAATGTGTGGAGAATGCCCCTTTCAGAGGACCACCATTTCACCTGCGAGAAGCCTTCTACAATGTATGTTTGGAGGCATCAGGAGGGTGTCGTGTCCATCCCTCAGTGAAAACACAGTGTCGAGAACCATGTTCCAGGAACGTCTTGCTTACAGCAGGTAGCAGTTTTCTCCAGGACCTTGTGTAATGCGGAGGACTCGGCCCTAATGGGATCTCGGAGAAACAAGGCTGCGGAGACTGGAAACTTTCCCTGCCAACTGGATATCCGAAGACGGAATCCATTTCACGTCGATGTGCGGAAGTAGACGCCAGGGGCCTTGACCTGATGCCCAGAAAGGCGTCTGTGCGTAATACAACGTGGAGCGAACAACCGGAATCTTCCCGTGTAGAGTCCTGTAGCATGGACGTGTACAAGCATCTGGAGCGGGCCCTCTCGTTCCCTCGGAGATACGAGCCCGTGGCGAATGCCACGTCGAGGTCACGTCGTTTCTCCAGAGTTCTCTGCCATTTCCAGTATCGGCCTTGAAGGATAGGCAAAGGGAAATGTCCCCGTATCGGAGTCCCCAGGATGTGGAGAAAGCAGCTGCCAGGAAACCCAAGTGCCCCCGAACGAGACGCCTTCTCACACACAGGTATGGACGCCTTGGAATGTGCGATATACTTCCTTCGGAGAAGGCGACCTTCCATGAATATCGTGTTTTCAGGAGAGAAAGCTGATGTCCAGGACGTGTGTGCAAGTCTTGGGAAGGGGCAAGGTCCTTAGGGCGAGCATAGAATCTGTGGAGCAAGCCCCTTTCGGATAACCACAAGTTTCTCAAGTGTGAATCATTCTGGCTTGCATGTGTGGAGGCCATCGAAAGACGCCCTCTCCCTCTGTCTGTGGAGCAGTCTCTGGAGAATTCCACTGTCCCGTCAGAGGAAGTTGGTTCCCGTGAGGAGCATTCTACCATCTTTCGCGAGAGGCGCGCGGAAAGTGCCTTAGACGTCGCGGAACGCAAGCCTGGGAATAAAGCAAGATCCACCGTGCAACACGACCCTTCCAACGAAACCATTCTAACGGATGGAGGGGTTCTAACACTAGGGTAGTGCCGTGTCCTTGGCTTGGAGAAAGTCTTCTGTGGAGGATGCAGTGCAGCGACACTGTGGCTGTTCCACCGAGAAGCTTCCGAGCCTCTCTGTGTGGAGGCATCCCTAGAGTGCCCCAGTCTTCCGTTTGAGGAAAAAGAGTGTGAAGAAAAGCGCGGCCCGCTAACATCTTGATGCCGGAAGAGAAAGCGATTTCTCCGCGAGGTGTAGAAATAGAGGACGGGTGGTTTGTCCTTAGCCATGGAATCCAGATGGCAGTGACTGCAATTTTCAGAGCCGCACAATTGTCCCGGCATGAAGCCTAGCGGCACGTCTGTGGGGCAGCATCAGGATGGTGCCCTTTAGTTCCGCTGTTGGTAACAGTCTGCTTAGAAGAGGACGTTGAAGGAAACACTTGCTTTTTGAAGACACAGGCCTTTTCCATTCTCCGAGTGTAGCCTCGAGGAAACTGCCCAAAAACAAATTCATCAACCAGAGCCTGTGGACCATGGAAATCTAACCTGCCAGCTGGATATCTGAGGGTAGAAACACTTTCATATCTGTGTGTGGAAGGGCAGGCAAGAGGCCAGGATTCGGAGGAGAGAAACTCATGCGTGGACATTGTAACTTAGAGCGAACATCAAATGAGCTCCTGTGAGAAGCCTGCAGGCCGGGAAGTGTTGAAGCGTCAGGATGAAGCCCAATCATTCCCACCGTGGAAGAAGTGTCTGCCTCAGGCACGTCTCAGCGACACCCTGGATCCTTCAATCCTATACCCTGCTAGCCTCTGTGTGTTGAAGTCTCAGGAAAGGGCAATATCAGGCCCTGGGGAAAGAGTTGTGTGGAGATAGCCACTTTCGGACACCAACGTGGTTCCTCATAGGGGGAAGGCTTCTAGGAAGTAGGTGTTGCCGTGTCAGGACAATGCCATCTCCGCCCATCGTCGAAAGATGACTGAGGAGGAAGGCACGTTCCAGGAACATCTGGATTCCAGAAGAGAAAGCGATTTCTAGTGTAGGTATGAAAAGAGAGGCAAGGGGCCAGTCCCTGTCTGGGAGATCCAAGTCCGTGGAGAGTACAACTTCCGAGCCACAACAAGTTTCTCCCCAAAGGAAACTTTCTAGCCCTGGGGTGGGCAAGCTTTGGCGGGCTTCCATATCCTTGCCTCTGAGAATCAGGCCTGTGGAGAAGGTCACTTCCCGGGAGCATCGACTTTCTGGAGATCCAAAGTGTGGGCACGGAGGAAGAAGGCGGGACTAAGGGGCGTGTCGCTGTCAGGGAGAAAGCAGTCGTTGGAGACGGCCACTTTCGTGAGCAACTCGTTCCCTCAAGCCAGAAGCATCCTGGCCTCTATTGATGAGAAGTAGCAGGATAATTCCTCAACCTCCGCTCTGCGAAAATAGACTGTGGGCAATGCCACTTCCCACTAACACCGTGTCTCCAGAAGAGAATTGCCATGTCCAATCCAAAAGCGGGGAGCCCTAGGAGAGGGCCCACGGCCTCACGCTCTGAAACGGGGCTGGGGACCTGCACCATTCAGGGAACCACAAGGCTCTCCAACGAGAAGCCTTCTAGCACGCATGGGTTGAGGCCTCCTAAACATGCCCCATTCTTCCCTCTGTGAAACGAGCCTCTGGGCATTGCAACTGTCCCGTAAGTGGAAGTCCTCTCCTGCCAGAATCTTTGGAGCACGTTTGTCTAGAGGCACGGGCAAAGTGCCATGCCTTTCCCTCAGATCATGGGGCCTGCGAATAAAGCACGTTTCCGTGAAGAACACGACACCTCCAAACAAACGCCTCGGAGCAGATCCGTGTGTTTTCACATGAGGAAATGCCGTATCCTCCGTTGGGCGAAGGAATGCTGGGGAGGAGGCCATTTCGGCAACATCGTAGTTTTTCGCGCCATAGAAATCCAAGCCTCGCTGTGTGCCACGATCACGAGAGGGCCATCGCATTTCCCGGGAGATACGAGACGATGGAGGATCCGGTGTGCACTCACATCTTGTTTTCCCAAGAGAAAAGCCATTTCTCATAGTTGTGTGGAAGTATAGGGAAGGGGGCTTGTCCTTAGGATGAGAAACAAGACCGTGGAGAGTGCACCTTTCAGAGCACCCCAAGCATCTCTTTTGAGAAGCCTGGTTGCCCCAGTGCCTTGTCGCATCCGAAAAGTGCCTGACCTTCCCTCATTGAAAACACTCTCTTTGGAATAGAGCGTTCAAGTCCCCTCTTGCTTCCTGAAGATACAAAGCTTTTCCAAGGCAGGTGTTTGATCAGGAGGAAACATCCCTACACGGATCTCTGGAAAACAAGACGTGGGAATGGTCATCGTCACGGCCCTCTGAATGCCGGAAGATAGATCCATCTTCATTCCTGTGTGCGGAAGCATAGGCAAGGGCCTAGGACCCTATCTTGAGAAACAAGTCTCTGGAGACGACAATGTTCAGCACACCGCCGGTGTCCTGCCGGAGAGGTGTTCTAGCATGGGTGTGTGCAAGCATCGGGAGAGTTCCATCTCCTTCCGTCTGCGAGGCAAGGCTGCGGAGAAGGCCACTTGGCGATAACATGTGGTTTCCAGATTTCCAAACGAGTTCCAGGAGAGGTGCGGAACGATAGGCCAGGTAACATGTCCCCCAGGGTTCCAGTAACAGTTCTGGGGAAGCACAGGTCCCAGGAAACCCAAGTTCCTTCCGAGGAGATGCTTTCTAATACACAGGTCCAGAAGTCTCTGTACATTGCCTACCCTTGCTTGTGGGAGGCAAGTTGGGTGGAATGCGAATTCCACTACCATCTTGTTTCCACAAGAGGGAAATCGATTCATTCCAATATATGCGCTGGAGCCTAGGGGACATGGGCGATGCCCTGACGCTTTGAGGGAAGAGTGTGGAACAGGCATCGTTGAGGAAACCACAAGTTTCTCAAGCGAGGAGCCTTCTAGCATTGCCGGGGTGAAACGACCGAAACATGCACGACCCTTCCCTCAGTGAATAGGCTCTAGGGAATGCCAATTTCCCGTCAGAGGAAGATTGTCCCGGTGCGAAGCTCTCTAGCGTGTTGGTCTGGAGGCCAGCGGAGAGGGCCACATATACTTCGCTAAAGAAAGCTATCTGTGAAGAAAGACAGGGTCAGTGAGGGAAGCACACGTCCCACCAAACCCACTGAAACACACGGAGACGTTTTAGCCTCAGGAAAGGCCTTATCCTTGCCTTGGAGAGAATGCATTTGGGAGTACCTGTGCTGCCCCGGCGTTGGTTTGCAAAGGAGCACTTTCCTACCTTATATGTGTGGGAGTGGGCAATGTCCTTACACTTGGAGACAAGTCTGTGAAGCAAGCACCGTTCGGGGAACCACGAGGGCCTCGAGCGAGAAGCATTCCGGCCTCCATGTTCTTAAACTCCCGAAACCCGGGCTCTCTTGGCGTCTCTGAGTAAATCTCTGGGGAATGCAACGTTCCCTCAGAGGAAGCATGTCCCAGCGAGACATTTTGCGGCACGTTTCTCTAGAGGTACGGGGATGGGTGGTCGCATTCAGGAGGTGCGGTGTCCTCGGCCGGGAGAAACAATTCTGTGGAGAAGGCGACTTCGGCCACAATGTGCTTTTCCAAGAAAGAAGCTTGCTTCGGCGAAAAGCATGGAAGTATCACTGTAATGCCACCTTCTTCGCTCTGAGCAGCAGGACGGTAGGCAACCCTACTTTCCAAGCACATCTGGTTTCCAGAATGAAAAAGCCATCTCTAAGAGACGTTTCCAAGGACAGAGAAGGCGGGTCGTACTGTCCTTCAGAAACAAATGTGTGGAGAATGCCCCTTTCAGAGGACCACCATTTCACCTGCGAGAAGCCTTCTACAATGTATGTTTGGAGGCATCAGGAAGGTGTCGTGTCCATCCCTCAGTGAAAACACAGTGTCGAGAACCATGTTCCAGGAACGTCTTGCTTACAGCAGGTAGCAGTTTTCTCCAGGACCTTGTGTAATGCGGAGGACTCGGCCCTAATGGGATCTCTGAGAAACAAGGCTGCGGAGACTGGAAACTTTCCCTGCCAACTGGATATCCGAAGACGGAATCCATTTCACGTCGATGTGCGGAAGTAGACGCCAGGGGCCTTGACCTGATGCCCAGAAAGGCGTCTGTGCGTAATACAACGTGGAGCGAACAACCGGAATCTTCCCGTGTAGAGTCCTGTAGCATGGACGTGTACAAGCATCTGGAGCGGGCCCTCTCGTTCCCTCGGAGATACGAGCCCGTGGCGAATGCCACGTCGAGGTCACGTCGTTTCTCCAGAGTTCTCTGCCATTTCCAGTATCGGCCTTGAAGGATAGGCAAAGGGAAATGTCCCCGTATCGGAGTCCCCAGGATGTGGAGAAAGCAGCTGCCAGGAAACCCAAGTGCCCCCGAACGAGACGCCTTCTCACACACAGGTATGGACGCCTTGGAATGTGCGATATACTTCCTTTGGAGAAGGCGACCTTCCATGAATATCGTGTTTTCAGGAGAGAAAGCTGATGTCCAGGACGTGTGTGCAAGTCTTGGGAAGGGGCAAGGTCCTTAGGGCGAGCATAGAATCTGTGGAGTAAGCCCCTTTCGGATAACCACAAGTTTCTCAAGTGTGAATCATTCTGGCTTGCATGTGTGGAGGCCATCGAAAGACGCCCTCTCCCTCTGTCTGTGGAGCAGTCTCTGGAGAATTCCACTGTCCCGTCAGAGGAAGTTGGTTCCCGTGAGGAGCATTCTACCATCTTTCGCGAGAGGCGCGCGGAAAGTGCCTTAGACGTCGCGGAACGCAAGCCTGGGAATAAAGCAAGATCCACCGTGCAACACGACCCTTCCAACGAAACCATTCTAACGGATGGAGGGGTTCTAACACTAGGGTAGTGCCGTGTCATTGGCTTGGAGAAAGTCTTCTGTGGAGGATGCAGTGCAGCGACACTGTGGCTGTTCCACCGAGAAGCTTCCGAGCCTCTCTGTGTGGAGGCATCCCTAGAGTGCCCCAGTCTTCCGTTTGAGGAAAAAGAGTGTGAAGAAAAGCGCGGCCCGCTAACATCTTGATGCCAGAAGAGAAAGCGATTTCTCCGCGAGGTGTAGAAATAGAGGACGGGTGGTTTGTCCTTAGCCATGGAATCCAGATGGCAGTGACTGCAATTTTCAGAGCCGCACAATTGTCCCGGCATGAAGCCTAGCGGCACGTCTGTGGGGCAGCATCAGGATGGTGCCCTGTAGTTCCGCTGTTGGTAACAGTCTGCTTAGAAGAGGACGTTGAAGGAAACACTTGCTTTTTGAAGACACAGGCCTTTTCCATTCTCCGAGTGTAGCCTCGAGGAAACTGCCCAAAAACAAATTCATCAACCAGAGCCTGTGGACCATGGAAATCTAACCTGCCAGCTGGATATCTGAGGGTAGAAACACTTTCATATCTGTGTGTGGAAGGGCAGGCAAGAGGCCAGGATTCGGAGGAGAGAAACACATGCGTGGACATTGTAACTTAGAGCGAACATCAAATGAGCCCCTGTGAGAAGCCTGCAGGCCGGGAAGTGTTGAAGCGTCAGGATGAAGCCCAATCATTCCCACCGTGGAAGAAGTGTCTGCCTCAGGCACGTCTCAGCGACACCCTGGATCCTTCAATCCCATACCCTGCTAGCCTCTGTGTGTTGAAGTCTCAGGAAAGGGCAATATCAGGCCCTGGGGAAAGAGTTGTGCGGAGATAGCCACTTTCGGACACCAACGTGGTTCCTCATAGGGGGAAGGCTTCTAGGAAGTAGGTGTTGCCGTGTCAGGACAATGCCATCTCCGCCCATCGTCGAAAGATGACTGAGGAGGAAGGCACGTTCCAGGAACATCTGGATTCCAGAAGAGAAAGCGATTTCTAGTGTAGGTATGAAAAGACAGCCAAGGGGCCAGTCCCTGTCTGGGAGATCCAAGTCCGTGGAGAGTACAACTTCCGAGCCACAACAAGTTTCTCCCCAAAGGAAACTTTCTAGCCCTGGGGTGGGCAAGCTTTGGCGGGCTTCCATATCCTTGCCTCTGAGAATCAGGCCTGTGGAGAAGGTCACTTCCCGGGAGCATCGACTTTCTGGAGATCCAAAGTGTGGGCACGAGGGAAGAAGGCGGGACTAAGGGCCGTGTCGCTGTCAGGGAGAAAGCAGTCGTTGGAGAAGGCCACTTTCGTGAGCAACGCGTTCCCTCAAGCCAGAAGCATCCTGGCCTCTATTGATGAGAAGTAGCAGGATAATTCCTCAACCTCCGCTCTGCGAAAATAGACTGTGGGCAATGCCACTTCCCACTAACACCGTGTCTCCAGAAGAGAATTGCCATGTCCAGTCCAAAAGCGGGGAGGCCTAGGAGAGGGCCCACGGCCTCACGCTCTGAAACGGGGCTGGGGACCTGCACCATTCAGGGAACCACAAGGCTCTCCAACGAGAAGCCTTCTAGCACGCATGGGTTGAGGCCTCCTAAACATGCCCCATTCTTCCCTCTGTGAAACGAGCCTCTGGGCATTGCAACTGTCCCGTAAGTGGAAGTCCTCTCCTGCCAGAATCTTTGGAGCACGTTTGTCTAGAGGCACGGGCAAAGTGCCATGCCCTTCGCTCAGATCATGAGGCCTGCGAATAAAGCACGTTTCCGTGAAGAACACGACACTTCCAAACAAACGCCTCGGAGCAGATCCGTGTGTTTTCACATGAGGAAATGCCGTATCCTCCGTTGGGCGAAGGAATGCTGGGGAGGAGGCCATTTCGGCAACATCGTAGTTTTTCGCGCCATAGAAATCCAAGCCTCGCTGTGTGCCACGATCACGAGAGGGCCATCGCATTTCCCGGGAGATACGAGACGATGGAGGATCCGGTGTGCACTCACATCTTGTTTTCCCAAGAGAAAAGCCATTTCTCATAGTTGTGTGGAAGTATAGGGAAGGGGGCTTGTCCTTAGGATGAGAAACAAGACCGTGGAGAGTGAACCTTTCAGAGCACCCCAAGCATCTCTTTTGAGAAGCCTGGTTGCCCCAGTGCCTTGTCGCATCCGAAAAGTGCCTGACCTTCCCTCATTGAAAACACTCTCTTTGGAATAGAGCGTTCAAGTCCCCTCTTGCTTCCTGAAGATACAAAGCTTTTCCAAGGCAGGTGTTTGATCAGGAGGAAACATCCCTACACGGATCTCTGGAAAACAAGACGTGGGAATGGTCATCGTCACGGCCCTCTGAATGCCGGAAGATAGATCCATCTTCATTCCTGTGTGCGGAAGCATAGGCAAGGGCCTAGGACCCTATCTTGAGAAACAAGTCTCTGGAGACGACAATGTTCAGCACATCGCAGGTGTCCTGCCGGAGAGGTGTACTAGCATGGGTGTGTGCAAGCATCGGGAGAGTTCCATCTCCTTCCGTCTGCGATGCAAGCCTGCGCAGAAGGCCACTTGGCGATAACATGTGGTTTCCAGATTTCCAAACGAGTTCCAGGAGAGGTGCGGAACGATAGGCCAGGTAACATGTCCCCCAGGGTTCCAGTAACAGTTCTGGGGAAGCACAGGTCCCAGGAAACCCAAGTAACTTCCGAGGAGATGCTTTCTAATACACAGGTCCAGAAGTCTCTGTACATTGCCTACCCTTGCTTGTGGGAGGCAAGTTGGGTGGAATGCGAATTCCACTACCATCTTGTTTCCACAAGAGGGAAATCGATTCATTCCAATATATGCGCTGGAGCCTAGGGGACATGGGCGATGCCCTGACGCTTTGAGGGAAGAGTGTGGAACAGGCATCGTTGAGGAAACCACAAGTTTCTCAAGCGAGGAGCCTTCTAGCATTGCCGGGGTGAAACGACCGAAACATGCACGACCCTTCCCTCAGTGAATAGGCTCTAGGGAATGCCAATTTCCCCTCAGAGGAAGATTGTCCCGGTGCGAAGCTCTCTAGCGTGTTGGTCTGGAGGCCAGCGGAGAGGGCCACATATACTTCGCTAAAGAAAGCTATCTGTGAAGAAAGACAGGGTCAGTGAGGGAAGCACACGTCCCACCAAACCCACTGAAACACACGGAGACGTTTTAGCCTCAGGAAAGGCCTTATCCTTGCCTTGGAGAGAATGCATTTGGGAGTACCTGTGCTGCCCCGGCGTTGGTTTGCAAAGGAGCACTTTCCTACCTTATATGTGTGGGAGTGGACAATGTCCTTACACTTGGAGACAAGTCTGTGAAGCAAGCACCGTTCGGGGAACCACGAGGGCCTCGAGCGAGAAGCATTCCGGCCTCCATGTTCTTAAACTCCCGAAACCCGGGCTCTCTTGGCGTCTCTGAGTAAATCTCTGGGGAATGCAACGTTCCCTCAGAGGAAGCATGTCCCAGCGAGACATTTTGTGGCACGTTTCTCTAGAGGTACGGGGATGTGTGGTCGCATTCAGGAGGTGCGGTGTCCTCGGCCGGGAGAAACAATTCTGTGGAGAAGGCGACTTCGGCCACAATGTGCTTTTCCAAGAAAGAAGCTTGCTTCGGCGAAAAGCATGGAAGTATCACTGTAATGCCACCTTCTTCGCTCTGAGCAGCAGGACGGTAGGCAACCCTACTTTCCAAGCACATCTGGTTTCCAGAATGAAAAAGCCATCTCTAAGAGACGTTTCCAAGGACAGAGAAGGCGGGTCGTACTGTCCTTCAGAAACAAATGTGTGGAGAATGCCCCTTTCAGAGGACCACCATTTCACCTGCGAGAAGCCTTCTACAATGTATGTTTGGAGGCATCAGGAGGGTGTCGTGTCCATCCCTCAGTGAAAACACAGTGTCGAGAACCATGGTCCAGGAACGTCTTGCTTCCAGCAGGTAGCAGTTTTCTCCAGGACCTTGTGTAATGCGGAGGACTCGGCCCTAATGGGATCTCTGAGAAACAAGGCTGCGGAGACTGGAAACTTTCCCTGCCAACTGGATATCCGAAGACGGAATCCATTTCACGTCGATGTGCGGAAGTAGACGCCAGGGGCCTTGACCTGATGCCCAGAAAGGCGTCTGTGCGTAATACAACGTGGAGCGAACAACCGGAATCTTCCCGTGTAGAGTCCTGTAGCATGGACGTGTACAAGCATCTGGAGCGGGCCCTCTCGTTCCCTCGGAGATACGAGCCCGTGGCGAATGCCACGTCGAGGTCACGTCGTTTCTCCAGAGTTCTCTGCCATTTCCAGTATCGGCCTTGAAGGATAGGCAAAGGGAAATGTCCCCGTATCGGAGTCCCCAGGATGTGGAGAAAGCAGCTGCCAGGAAACCCAAGTGCCCCCGAACGAGACGCCTTCTCACACACAGGTATGGACGCCTTGGAATGTGCGATATACTTCCTTTGGAGAAGGCGACCTTCCATGAATATCGTGTTTTCAGGAGAGAAAGCTGATGTCCAGGACGTGTGTGCAAGTCTTGGGAAGGGGCAAGGTCCTTAGGGCGAGCATAGAATCTGTGGAGCAAGCCCCTTTCGGATAACCACAAGTTTCTCAAGTGTGAATCATTCTGGCTTGCATGTGTGGAGGCCATCGAAAGACGCCCTCTCCCTCTGTCTGTGGAGCAGTCTCTGGAGAATTCCACTGTCCCGTCAGAGGAAGTTGGTTCCCGTGAGGAGCATTCTACCATCTTTCGCGAGAGGCGCGCGGAAAGTGCCTTAGACGTCGCGGAACGCAAGCCTGGGAATAAAGCAAGATCCACCGTGCAACACGACCCTTCCAACGAAACCATTCTAACGGATGGAGGGGTTCTAACACTAGGGTAGTGCCGTGTCCTTGGCTTGGAGAAAGTCTTCTGTGGAGGATGCAGTGCAGCGACACTGTGGCTGTTCCACCGAGAAGCTTCCGAGCCTCTCTGTGTGGAGGCATCCCTAGAGTGCCCCAGTCTTCCGTTTGAGGAAAAAGAGTGTGAAGAAAAGCGCGGCCCGCTAACATCTTGATGCCAGAAGAGAAAGCGATTTCTCCGCGAGGTGTAGAAATAGAGGACGGGTGGTTTGTCCTTAGCCATGGAATCCAGATGGCAGTGACTGCAATTTTCAGAGCCGCACAATTGTCCCGGCATGAAGCCTAGCGGCACGTCTGTGGGGCAGCATCAGGATGGTGCCCTGTAGTTCCGCTGTTGGTAACAGTCTGCTTAGAAGAGGACGTTGAAGGAAACACTTGCTTTTTGAAGACACAGGCCTTTTCCATTCTCCGAGTGTAGCCTCGAGGAAACTGCCCAAAAACAAATTCATCAACCAGAGCCTGTGGACCATGGAAATCTAACCTGCCAGCTGGATATCTGAGGGTAGAAACACTTTCATATCTGTGTGTGGAAGGGCAGGCAAGAGGCCAGGATTCGGAGGAGAGAAACTCATGCGTGGACATTGTAACTTAGAGCGAACATCAAATGAGCTCCTGTGAGAAGCGTGCAGGCCGGGAAGTGTTGAAGCGTCAGGATGAAGCCCAATCATTCCCACCGTGGAAGAAGTGCCTGCCTCAGGCACGTCTCAGCGACACCCTGGATCCTTGAATCCTATACCCTGCTAGCCTCTGTGTGTTGAAGTCTCAGGAAAGGGCAATATCAGGCCCTGGGGAAAGAGTTGTGCGGAGATAGCCACTTTCGGACACCAACGTGGTTCCTCATAGGGGGAAGGCTTCTAGGAAGTAGGTGTTGCCGTGTCAGGACAATGCCATCTCCGCCCATCGTCGAAAGATGACTGAGGAGGAAGGCACGTTCCAGGAACATCTGGATTCCAGAAGAGAAAGCGATTTCTAGTGTAGGTATGAAAAGACAGGCAAGGGGCCAGTCCCTGTCTGGGAGATCCAAGTCCGTGGAGAGTACAACTTCCGAGCCACAACAAGTTTCTCCCCAAAGGAAACTTTCTAGCCCTGGGGTGGGCAAGCTTTGGCGGGCTTCCATATTCTTGCCTCTGAGAATCAGGCCTGTGGAGAAGGTCACTTCCCGGGAGCATCGACTTTCTGGAGATCCAAAGTGTGGGCACGGAGGAAGAAGGCGGGACTAAGGGGCGTGTCGCTGTCAGGGAGAAAAGAGTCGTTGGAGACGGCCACTTTTGTGAGCAACTCGTTCCCTCAAGCCAGAAGCATCCTGCCCTCTATTGATGAGAAGTAGCAGGATAATTCCTCAACCTCCGCTCTGCGAAAATAGACTGTGGGCAATGCCACTTCCCACTAACACCGTGTCTCCAGAAGAGAATTGCCATGTCCAATCCAAAAGCGGGGAGGCCTAGGAGAGGGCCCACGGCCTCACGCTCTGAAACGGGGCTGGGGACCTGCACCATTCAGGGAACCACAAGGCTCTCCAACGAGAAGCCTTCTAGCACGCATGGGTTGAGGCCTCCTAAACATGCCCCATTCTTCCCTCTGTGAAACGAGCCTCTGGACATTGCAACTGTCCCGTAAGTGGAAGTCCTCTCCTGCCAGAATCTTTGGAGCACGTTTGTCTAGAGGCACGGGCAAAGCGCCATGCCCTTCGCTCAGATCATGAGGCCTGCGAATAAAGCATGTTTCCGTGAAGAACACGACACTTCCAAACAAACGCCTCGGAGCAGATCCGTGTGTTTTCACATGAGGAAATGCCGTATCCTCCGTTGGGCGAAGGAATGCTGGGGAGGAGGCCATTTCGGCAACATCGTAGTTTTTCGCGCCATAGAAATCCAAGCCTCGCTGTGTGCCACGATCACGAGAGGGCCATCGCATTTCCCGGGAGATACGAGACGATGGAGGATCCGGTGTGCACTCACATCTTGTTTTCCCAAGAGAAAAGCCATTTCTCATAGTTGTGTGGAAGTATAGGGAAGGGGGCTTGTCCTTAGGATGAGAAACAAGACCGTGGAGAGTGCACCTTTCAGAGCACCCCAAGCATCTCTTTTGAGAAGCCTGGTTGCCCCAGTGCCTTGTCGCATCCGAAAAGTGCCTGACCTTCCCTCATTGAAAACACTCTCTTTGGAATAGAGCGTTCAAGTCCCCTCTTGCTTCCTGAAGATAGAAAGCTTTTCCAAGGCAGGTGTTTGATCAGGAGGAAACATCCCTACACGGATATCTGGAAAACAAGATGTGGGAATGGTCATCGTCACGGCCCTCTGAATGCCGGAAGATAGATCCATCTTCATTCCTGTGTGCGGAAGCATAGGCAAGGGCCTAGGACCCTATCTTGAGAAACAAGTCTCTGGAGACGACAATGTTCAGCACACCGCAGGTGTCCTGCCGGAGAGGTGTTCTAGCATGGGTGTGTGCAAGCATCGGGAGAGTTCCATCTCCTTCCGTCTGCGAGGCAAGGCTGCGGAGAAGGCCACTTGGCGATAACATGTGGTTTCCAGATTTCCAAACGAGTTCCAGGAGAGGTGCGGAACGATAGGCCAGGTAACATGTCCCCCAGGGTTCCAGTAACAGTTCTGGGGAAGCACAGGTCCCAGGAACCCCAAGTTCCTTCCGAGGAGATGCTTTCTAATACACAGGTCCAGAAGTCTCTGTACATTGCCTACCCTTGCTTGTGGGAGGCAAGTTGGGTGGAATGCGAATTCCACTACCATCTTGTTTCCACAAGAGGGAAATCGATTCATTCCAATATATGCGCTGGAGCCTAGGGGACATGGGCGATGCCCTGACGCTTTGAGGGAAGAGTGTGGAACAGGCATCGTTGAGGAAACCACAAGTTTCTCAAGCGAGGAGCCTTCTAGCATTGCCGGGGTGAAACGACCGAAACATGCACGACCCTTCCCTCAGTGAATAGGCTCTAGGGAATGCCAATTTCCCCTCAGAGGAAGATTGTCCCGGTGCGAAACTCTCTAGCGTGTTGGTGTGGAGGCCAGCGGAGAGGGCCACATATACTTCGCTAAAGAAAGCTATCTGTGAAGAAAGACAGGGTCAGTGAGGGAAGCACACGTCCCACCAAACCCACTGAAACACACGGAGACGTTTTAGCCTCAGGAAAGGCCTTATCCTTGCCTTGGAGAGAATGCATTTGGGAGTACCTGTGCTGCCCCGGCGTTGGTTTGCAAAGGAGCACTTTCCTACCTTATATGTGTGGGAGTGGGCAATGTCCTTACACTTGGAGACAAGTCTGTGAAGCAAGCACCGTTCGGGGAACCACGAGGGCCTCGAGCGAGAAGCATTCCGGCCTCCATGTTCTTAAACTCCCGAAACCCGGGCTCTCTTGGCGTCTCTGAGTAAATCTCTGGGGAATGCAACGTTCCCTCAGAGGAAGCATGTCCCAGCGAGACATTTTGCGGCACGTTTCTCTAGAGGTACGGGGATGGGTGGTCGCATTCAGGAGGTGCGGTGTCCTCGGCCGGGAGAAACAATTCTGTGGAGAAGGCGACTTCGGCCACAATGTGCTTTTCCAAGAAAGAAGCTTGCTTCGGCGAAAAGCATGGAAGTATCACTGTAATGCCACCTTCTTCGCTCTGAGCAGCAGGACGGTAGGCAACCCTACTTTCCAAGCACATCTGGTTTCCAGAATGAAAAAGCCATCTCTAAGAGACGTTTCCAAGGACAGAGAAGGCGGGTCGTACTGTCCTTCAGAAACAAATGTGTGGAGAATGCCCCTTTCAGAGGACCACCATTTCACCTGCGAGAAGCCTTCTACAATGTATGTTTGGAGGCATCAGGAGGGTGTCGTGTCCATCCCTCAGTGAAAACACAGTGTCGAGAACCATGTTCCAGGAACGTCTTGCTTACAGCAGGAGGCAGTTTTCTCCAGGCCCTTGTGTAATGCGGAGGACTCGGCCCTAATGGGATCTCGGAGAAACAAGGCTGCGGAGACTGGAAACTTTCCCTGCCAACTGGATATCCGAAGACGGAATCCATTTCACGTCGATGTGCGGAAGTAGACGCCAGGGGCCTTGACCTGATGCCCAGAAAGGCGTCTGTGCGTAATACAACTTGGAGCGAACAACCGGAATCTTCCCGTGTAGAGTCCTGTAGCATGGACGTGTACAAGCATCTGGAGCGGGCCCTCTCGTTCCCTCGGAGATACGAGCCCGTGGCGAATGCCACGTCGAGGTCACGTCGTTTCTCCAGAGTTCTCTGCCATTTCCAGTATCGGCCTTGAAGGATAGGCAAAGGGAAATGTCCCCGTATCGGAGTCCCCAGGATGTGGAGAAAGCAGCTGCCAGGAAACCCAAGTGCCCCCGAACGAGACGCCTTCTCACACACAGGTATGGACGCCTTGGAATGTGCGATATACTTCCTTCGGAGAAGGCGACCTTCCATGAATATCGTGTTTTCAGGAGAGAAAGCTGATGTCCAGGACGTGTGTGCAAGTCTTGGGAAGGGGCAAGGTCCTTAGGGCGAGCATAGAATCTGTGGAGCAAGCCCCTTTCGGATAACCACAAGGTTCTCAAGTGTGAATCATTCTGGCTTGCATGTGTGGAGGCCATCGAAAGACGCCCTCTCCCTCTGTCTGTGGAGCAGTCTCTGGAGAATTCCACTGTCCCGTCAGAGGAAGTTGGTTCCCGTGAGGAGCATTCTACCATCTTTCGCGAGAGGCGCGCGGAAAGTGCCTTAGACGTCGCGGAACGCAAGCCTGGGAATAAAGCAAGATCCACCGTGCAACAAGACCCTTCCAACGAAACCATTCTAACGGATGGAGGGGTTCTAACACTAGGGTAGTGCCGTGTCCTTGGCTTGGAGAAAGTCTTCTGTGGAGGATGCAGTGCAGCGACACTGTGGCTGTTCCACCGAGAAGCTTCCGAGCCTCTCTGTGTGGAGGCATCCCTAGAGTGCCCCAGTCTTCCGTTTGAGGAAAAAGAGTGTGAAGAAAAGCGCGGCCCGCTATCATCTTGATGCCAGAAGAGAAAGCGATTTCTCCGCGAGGTGTAGAAATAGAGGACGGGTGGTTTGTCCTTAGCCATGGAATCCAGATGGCAGTGACTGCAATTTTCAGAGCCGCAAAATTGTCCCGGCATAAAGGCTAGCGGCACGTCTGTGGGGCAGCATCAGGATGGTGCCCTGTAGTTCCGCTGTTGGTAACAGTCTGCTTAGAAGAGGACGTTGAAGGAAACACTTGCTTTTTGAAGACACAAGCCTTTTCCATTCTGCGAGTGTAGCCTCGAGGAAACTGCCCAAAAACAAATTCATCAACCAGAGCCTGTGGACCATGGAACTCTAACCTGCCAGCTGGATATCTGAGGGTAGAAACACTTTCATATCTGTGTGTGGAAGGGCAGGCAAGAGGCCAGGATTCGGATGAGAGAAACTCATGCGTGGACATTGTAAATTAGAGCGAACATCAAATGAGCTCCTCTGAGAAGCCTGCAGACCGGGAAGTGTTGAAGCGTCAGGATGAAGCCCAATCATTCCCACCGTGGAAGAAGTGTCTGCCTCAGGCACGTCTCAGCGACACCCTGGATCCTTCAATCCTATACCCTGCGAGCCTCTGTGTGTTGAAGTCTCAGGAAAGGGCAATATCAGGCCCTGGGGATAGAGTTGTGTGGAGATAGCCACTTTCGGCCACCAACGTGGTTCCTCAAAGGGGGAAGGCTTCTAGGAGGTAGGTGTTGCCGTGTCAGGACAATGCCATCTCCGCCCATCGTCGAAAGATGACTGAGGAGGAAGGCACGTTCCAGGAACATCTGGATTCCAGAAGAGAAAGCGATTTCTAGTGTAGGTATGAAAAGACAGTCAAGGGGCCAGTCCCTGTCTGGGAGATCCAAGTCCGTGGAGAGTACAACTTCCGAGCCACAACAATTTTCTCCCCAAAGGAAACTTTCTAGCCCTGGGGTGGGCAAGCTTTGGCGGGCTTCCATATCCTTGCCTCTGAGAGTCAGGCCTGTGGAGAAGGTCACTTCCCGGGAGCATCTACTTTCTGGAGATCCAAAGTGTGGGCACGGAGGAAGAAGGCGGGACTAAGGGGCGTGTCGCTGTCACGGAGAAAGCAGTCGTTGGAGACGGCCACTTTCGTGAGCAACGCGTTCCCTCAAGCCAGAAGCATCCTGGCCTCTATTGATGAGAAGTAGCAGGATAATTCCTCAACCTCCGCTCTGCGAAAATAGACTGTGGGCAATGCCACTTCCCACTAACACCGTGTCTCCAGAAGAGAATTGCCATGTCCAATCCAAAAGCGGGGAGGCCTAGGAGAGGGCCCACGGCCTCACGCTCTGAAACGGGGCTGGGGACCTGCACCATTCAGGGAACCACAAGGCTCTCCAACGAGAAGCCTTCTAGCACGCATGGGTTGAGGCCTCCTAAACATGCCCCATTCTTCCCTCTGTGAAACGAGCCTCTGGGCATTGCAACTGTCCCGTAAGTGGAAGACCTCTCCTGCCAGAATCTTTGGAGCACGTTTGTCTAGAGGCACGGGCAAAGTGCCATGCCCTTCGCTCAGATCATGAGGCCTGCGAATAAAGCACGTTTCCGTGAAGAACACGACACTTCCAAACAAACGTCTCGGAGCAGATCCGTGTGTTTTCACATGAGGAAATGCCGTATCCTCCGTTGGGCGAAGGAATGCTGGGGAGGAGGCCATTTCGGCAACATCGTAGTTTTTCGCGCCATAGAAATCCAAGCCTCGCTGTGTGCCACGATCACGAGAGGGCCATCGCATTTCCCGGGAGATACGAGACGATGGAGGATCCGGTGTGCACTCACATCTTGTTTTCCCAAGAGAAAAGCCATTTCTCATAGTTGTGTGGAAGTATAGGGAAGGGGGCTTGTCCTTAGGATGAGAAACAAGACCGTGGAGAGTGCACCTTTCAGAGCACCCCAAGCATCTCTTTTGAGAAGCCTGGTTGCCCCAGTGCCTTGTCGCATCCGAAAAGTGCCTGACCTTCCCTCATTGAAAACACTCTCTTTGGAATAGAGCGTTCAAGTCCCCTCTTGCTTCCTGAAGATACAAAGCTTTTCCAAGGCAGGTGTTTGATCAGGAGGAAACATCCCTACACGGATCTCTGGAAAACAAGACGTGGGAATGGTCATCGTCACGGCCCTCTGAATGCCGGAAGATAGATCCATCTTCATTCCTGTGTGCGGAAGCATAGGCAAGGGCCTAGGACCCTATCTTGAGAAACAAGTCTCTGGAGACGACAATGTTCAGCACACCGCAGGTGTCCTGCCGGAGAGGTGTTCTAGCATGGGTGTGTGCAAGCATCGGGAGAGTTCCATCTCCTTCCGTCTGCGAGGCAAGGCTGTGGAGAAGGCCACTTGGCGATAACATGTGGTTTCCAGATTTCCAAACGAGTTCCAGGAGAGGTGCGGAACGATAGGCCAGGTAACATGTCCCCCAGGGTTCCAGTAACAGTTCTGGGGAAGCACAGGTCCCAGGAAACCCAAGTTCCTTCCGAGGAGATGCTTTCTAATACATAGGTCCAGAAGTCACTGTACATTGCCTACCCTTGCTTGTGGGAGGCAAGTTGGGTGGAATGCGAATTCCACTACCATCTTGTTTGCACAAGAGGGAAATCGATTCATTCCAATATATGCGCTGGAGCCTAGGGGACATGGGCGATGCCCTGACGCTTTGAGGGAAGAGTGTGGAACAGGCATCGTTGAGGAAACCACAAGTTTCTCAAGCGAGGAGCCTTCTAGCATTGCCGGGGTGAAACGACCGAAACATGCACGACCCTTCCCTCAGTGAATAGGCTCTAGGGAATGCCAATTTCCCCTCAGAGGAAGATTGTCCCGGTGCGAAGCTCTCTAGCGTGTTGGTGTGGAGGCCAGCGGAGAGGGCCACATATACTTCGCTAAAGAAAGCTATCTGTGAAGAAAGACAGGGTCAGTGAGGGAAGCACACGTCCCACCAAACCCACTGAAACACACGGAGACATTTTAGCCTCAGGAAAGGCCTTATCCTTGCCTTGGAGAGAATGCATTTGGGAGTACCTGTGCTGCCCCGGCGTTGGTTTGCAAAGGAGCACTTTCCTACCTTATATGTGTGGGAGTGGGCAATGTCCTTACACTTGGAGACAAGTCTGTGAAGCAAGCACCGTTCGGGGAACCACGAGGGCCTCGAGCGAGAAGCATTCCGGCCTCCATGTTCTTAAACTCCCGAAACCCGGGCTCTCTTGGCGTCTCTGAGTAAATCTCTGGGGAATGCAACGTTCCCTCAGAGGAAGCATGTCCCAGCGAGACATTTTGTGGCACGTTTCTCTAGAGGTACGGGGATGGGTGGTCGCATTCAGGAGGTGCGTTGTCCTCGGCCGGGAGAAACAATTCTGTGGAGAAGGCGACTTCGGCCACAATGTGCTTTTCCAAGAAAGAAGCTTGCTTCGGCGAAAAGCATGGAAGTATCACTGTAATGCCACCTTCTTCGCTCTGAGCAGCAGGACGGTAGGCAACCCTACTTTCCAAGCACATCTGGTTTCCAGAATGAAAAAGCCATCTCTAAGAGACGTTTCCAAGGACAGAGAAGGCGGGTCGTACTGTCCTTCAGAAACAAATGTGTGGAGAATGCCCCTTTCAGAGGACCACCATTTCACCTGCGAGAAGCCTTCTACAATGTATGTTTGGAGGCATCAGGAGGGTGTCGTGTCCATCCCTCAGTGAAAACACAGTGTCGAGAACCATGTTCCAGGAACGTCTTGCTTACAGCAGGTAGCAGTTTTCTCCAGGACCTTGTGTAATGCGGAGGACTCGGCCCTAATGGGATCTCGGAGAAACAAGGCTGCGGAGACTGGAAACTTTCCCTGCCAACTGGATATCCGAAGACGGAATCCATTTCACGTCGATGTGCGGAAGTAGACGCCAGGGGCCTTGACCTGATGCCCAGAAAGGCGTCTGTGCGTAATACAACGTGGAGCGAACAACCGGAATCTTCCCGTGTAGAGTCCTGTAGCATGGACGTGTACAAGCATCTGGAGCGGGCCCTCTCGTTCCCTCGGAGATACGAGCCCGTGGCGAATGCCACGTCGAGGTCACGTCGTTTCTCCAGAGTTCTCTGCCATTTCCAGTATCGGCCTTGAAGGATAGGCAAAGGGAAATGTCCCCGTATCGGAGTCCCCAGGATGTGGAGAAAGCAGCTGCCAGGAAACCCAAGTGCCCCCGAACGAGACGCCTTCTCACACACAGGTATGGACGCCTTGGAATGTGCGATATACTTCCTTCGGAGAAGGCGACCTTCCATGAATATCGTGTTTTCAGGAGAGAAAGCTGATGTCCAGGACGTGTGTGCAAGTCTTGGGAAGGGGCAAGGTCCTTAGGGCGAGCATAGAATCTGTGGAGCAAGCCCCTTTCGGATAACCACAAGTTTCTCAAGTGTGAATCATTCTGGCTTGCATGTGTGGAGGCCATCGAAAGACGCCCTCTCCCTCTGTCTGTGGAGCAGTCTCTGGAGAATTCCACTGTCCCGTCAGAGGAAGTTGGTTCCCGTGAGGAGCATTCTACCATCTTTCGCGAGAGGCGCGCGGAAAGTGCCTTAGACGTCGCGGAACGCAAGCCTGGGAATAAAGCAAGATCCACCGTGCAACACGACCCTTCCAACGAAACCATTCTAACGGATGGAGGGGTTCTAACACTAGGGTAGTGCCGTGTCCTTGGCTTGGAGAAAGTCTTCTGTGGAGGATGCAGTGCAGCGACACTGTGGCTGTTCCACCGAGAAGCTTCCGAGCCTCTCTGTGTGGAGGCATCCCTAGAGTGCCCCAGTCTTCCGTTTGAGGAAAAAGAGTGTGAAGAAAAGCGCGGCCCGCTAACATCTTGATGCCGGAAGAGAAAGCGATTTCTCCGCGAGGTGTAGAAATAGAGGACGGGTGGTTTGTCCTTAGCCATGGAATCCAGATGGCAGTGACTGCAATTTTCAGAGCCGCACAATTGTCCCGGCATGAAGCCTAGCGGCACGTCTGTGGGGCAGCATCAGGATGGTGCCCTTTAGTTCCGCTGTTGGTAACAGTCTGCTTAGAAGAGGACGTTGAAGGAAACACTTGCTTTTTGAAGACACAGGCCTTTTCCATTCTCCGAGTGTAGCCTCGAGGAAACTGCCCAAAAACAAATTCATCAACCAGAGCCTGTGGACCATGGAAATCTAACCTGCCAGCTGGATATCTGAGGGTAGAAACACTTTCATATCTGTGTGTGGAAGGGCAGGCAAGAGGCCAGGATTCGGAGGAGAGAAACTCATGCGTGGACATTGTAACTTAGAGCGAACATCAAATGAGCTCCTGTGAGAAGCCTGCAGGCCGGGAAGTGTTGAAGCGTCAGGATGAAGCCCAATCATTCCCACCGTGGAAGAAGTGTCTGCCTCAGGCACGTCTCAGCGACACCCTGGATCCTTCAATCCTATACCCTGCTAGCCTCTGTGTGTTGAAGTCTCAGGAAAGGGCAATATCAGGCCCTGGGGAAAGAGTTGTGTGGAGATAGCCACTTTCGGACACCAACGTGGTTCCTCATAGGGGGAAGGCTTCTAGGAAGTAGGTGTTGCCGTGTCAGGACAATGCCATCTCCGCCCATCGTCGAAAGATGACTGAGGAGGAAGGCACGTTCCAGGAACATCTGGATTCCAGAAGAGAAAGCGATTTCTAGTGTAGGTATGAAAAGAGAGGCAAGGGGCCAGTCCCTGTCTGGGAGATCCAAGTCCGTGGAGAGTACAACTTCCGAGCCACAACAAGTTTCTCCCCAAAGGAAACTTTCTAGCCCTGGGGTGGGCAAGCTTTGGCGGGCTTCCATATCCTTGCCTCTGAGAATCAGGCCTGTGGAGAAGGTCACTTCCCGGGAGCATCGACTTTCTGGAGATCCAAAGTGTGGGCACGGAGGAAGAAGGCGGGACTAAGGGGCGTGTCGCTGTCAGGGAGAAAGCAGTCGTTGGAGACGGCCACTTTCGTGAGCAACTCGTTCCCTCAAGCCAGAAGCATCCTGGCCTCTATTGATGAGAAGTAGCAGGATAATTCCTCAACCTCCGCTCTGCGAAAATAGACTGTGGGCAATGCCACTTCCCACTAACACCGTGTCTCCAGAAGAGAATTGCCATGTCCAATCCAAAAGCGGGGAGCCCTAGGAGAGGGCCCACGGCCTCACGCTCTGAAACGGGGCTGGGGACCTGCACCATTCAGGGAACCACAAGGCTCTCCAACGAGAAGCCTTCTAGCACGCATGGGTTGAGGCCTCCTAAACATGCCCCATTCTTCCCTCTGTGAAACGAGCCTCTGGGCATTGCAACTGTCCCGTAAGTGGAAGTCCTCTCCTGCCAGAATCTTTGGAGCACGTTTGTCTAGAGGCACGGGCAAAGTGCCATGCCTTTCCCTCAGATCATGGGGCCTGCGAATAAAGCACGTTTCCGTGAAGAACACGACACCTCCAAACAAACGCCTCGGAGCAGATCCGTGTGTTTTCACATGAGGAAATGCCGTATCCTCCGTTGGGCGAAGGAATGCTGGGGAGGAGGCCATTTCGGCAACATCGTAGTTTTTCGCGCCATAGAAATCCAAGCCTCGCTGTGTGCCACGATCACGAGAGGGCCATCGCATTTCCCGGGAGATACGAGACGATGGAGGATCCGGTGTGCACTCACATCTTGTTTTCCCAAGAGAAAAGCCATTTCTCATAGTTGTGTGGAAGTATAGGGAAGGGGGCTTGTCCTTAGGATGAGAAACAAGACCGTGGAGAGTGCACCTTTCAGAGCACCCCAAGCATCTCTTTTGAGAAGCCTGGTTGCCCCAGTGCCTTGTCGCATCCGAAAAGTGCCTGACCTTCCCTCATTGAAAACACTCTCTTTGGAATAGAGCGTTCAAGTCCCCTCTTGCTTCCTGAAGATACAAAGCTTTTCCAAGGCAGGTGTTTGATCAGGAGGAAACATCCCTACACGGATCTCTGGAAAACAAGACGTGGGAATGGTCATCGTCACGGCCCTCTGAATGCCGGAAGATAGATCCATCTTCATTCCTGTGTGCGGAAGCATAGGCAAGGGCCTAGGACCCTATCTTGAGAAACAAGTCTCTGGAGACGACAATGTTCAGCACACCGCCGGTGTCCTGCCGGAGAGGTGTTCTAGCATGGGTGTGTGCAAGCATCGGGAGAGTTCCATCTCCTTCCGTCTGCGAGGCAAGGCTGCGGAGAAGGCCACTTGGCGATAACATGTGGTTTCCAGATTTCCAAACGAGTTCCAGGAGAGGTGCGGAACGATAGGCCAGGTAACATGTCCCCCAGGGTTCCAGTAACAGTTCTGGGGAAGCACAGGTCCCAGGAAACCCAAGTTCCTTCCGAGGAGATGCTTTCTAATACACAGGTCCAGAAGTCTCTGTACATTGCCTACCCTTGCTTGTGGGAGGCAAGTTGGGTGGAATGCGAATTCCACTACCATCTTGTTTCCACAAGAGGGAAATCGATTCATTCCAATATATGCGCTGGAGCCTAGGGGACATGGGCGATGCCCTGACGCTTTGAGGGAAGAGTGTGGAACAGGCATCGTTGAGGAAACCACAAGTTTCTCAAGCGAGGAGCCTTCTAGCATTGCCGGGGTGAAACGACCGAAACATGCACGACCCTTCCCTCAGTGAATAGGCTCTAGGGAATGCCAATTTCCCGTCAGAGGAAGATTGTCCCGGTGCGAAGCTCTCTAGCGTGTTGGTCTGGAGGCCAGCGGAGAGGGCCACATATACTTCGCTAAAGAAAGCTATCTGTGAAGAAAGACAGGGTCAGTGAGGGAAGCACACGTCCCACCAAACCCACTGAAACACACGGAGACGTTTTAGCCTCAGGAAAGGCCTTATCCTTGCCTTGGAGAGAATGCATTTGGGAGTACCTGTGCTGCCCCGGCGTTGGTTTGCAAAGGAGCACTTTCCTACCTTATATGTGTGGGAGTGGGCAATGTCCTTACACTTGGAGACAAGTCTGTGAAGCAAGCACCGTTCGGGGAACCACGAGGGCCTCGAGCGAGAAGCATTCCGGCCTCCATGTTCTTAAACTCCCGAAACCCGGGCTCTCTTGGCGTCTCTGAGTAAATCTCTGGGGAATGCAACGTTCCCTCAGAGGAAGCATGTCCCAGCGAGACATTTTGCGGCACGTTTCTCTAGAGGTACGGGGATGGGTGGTCGCATTCAGGAGGTGCGGTGTCCTCGGCCGGGAGAAACAATTCTGTGGAGAAGGCGACTTCGGCCACAATGTGCTTTTCCAAGAAAGAAGCTTGCTTCGGCGAAAAGCATGGAAGTATCACTGTAATGCCACCTTCTTCGCTCTGAGCAGCAGGACGGTAGGCAACCCTACTTTCCAAGCACATCTGGTTTCCAGAATGAAAAAGCCATCTCTAAGAGACGTTTCCAAGGACAGAGAAGGCGGGTCGTACTGTCCTTCAGAAACAAATGTGTGGAGAATGCCCCTTTCAGAGGACCACCATTTCACCTGCGAGAAGCCTTCTACAATGTATGTTTGGAGGCATCAGGAAGGTGTCGTGTCCATCCCTCAGTGAAAACACAGTGTCGAGAACCATGTTCCAGGAACGTCTTGCTTACAGCAGGTAGCAGTTTTCTCCAGGACCTTGTGTAATGCGGAGGACTCGGCCCTAATGGGATCTCTGAGAAACAAGGCTGCGGAGACTGGAAACTTTCCCTGCCAACTGGATATCCGAAGACGGAATCCATTTCACGTCGATGTGCGGAAGTAGACGCCAGGGGCCTTGACCTGATGCCCAGAAAGGCGTCTGTGCGTAATACAACGTGGAGCGAACAACCGGAATCTTCCCGTGTAGAGTCCTGTAGCATGGACGTGTACAAGCATCTGGAGCGGGCCCTCTCGTTCCCTCGGAGATACGAGCCCGTGGCGAATGCCACGTCGAGGTCACGTCGTTTCTCCAGAGTTCTCTGCCATTTCCAGTATCGGCCTTGAAGGATAGGCAAAGGGAAATGTCCCCGTATCGGAGTCCCCAGGATGTGGAGAAAGCAGCTGCCAGGAAACCCAAGTGCCCCCGAACGAGACGCCTTCTCACACACAGGTATGGACGCCTTGGAATGTGCGATATACTTCCTTTGGAGAAGGCGACCTTCCATGAATATCGTGTTTTCAGGAGAGAAAGCTGATGTCCAGGACGTGTGTGCAAGTCTTGGGAAGGGGCAAGGTCCTTAGGGCGAGCATAGAATCTGTGGAGTAAGCCCCTTTCGGATAACCACAAGTTTCTCAAGTGTGAATCATTCTGGCTTGCATGTGTGGAGGCCATCGAAAGACGCCCTCTCCCTCTGTCTGTGGAGCAGTCTCTGGAGAATTCCACTGTCCCGTCAGAGGAAGTTGGTTCCCGTGAGGAGCATTCTACCATCTTTCGCGAGAGGCGCGCGGAAAGTGCCTTAGACGTCGCGGAACGCAAGCCTGGGAATAAAGCAAGATCCACCGTGCAACACGACCCTTCCAACGAAACCATTCTAACGGATGGAGGGGTTCTAACACTAGGGTAGTGCCGTGTCATTGGCTTGGAGAAAGTCTTCTGTGGAGGATGCAGTGCAGCGACACTGTGGCTGTTCCACCGAGAAGCTTCCGAGCCTCTCTGTGTGGAGGCATCCCTAGAGTGCCCCAGTCTTCCGTTTGAGGAAAAAGAGTGTGAAGAAAAGCGCGGCCCGCTAACATCTTGATGCCAGAAGAGAAAGCGATTTCTCCGCGAGGTGTAGAAATAGAGGACGGGTGGTTTGTCCTTAGCCATGGAATCCAGATGGCAGTGACTGCAATTTTCAGAGCCGCACAATTGTCCCGGCATGAAGCCTAGCGGCACGTCTGTGGGGCAGCATCAGGATGGTGCCCTGTAGTTCCGCTGTTGGTAACAGTCTGCTTAGAAGAGGACGTTGAAGGAAACACTTGCTTTTTGAAGACACAGGCCTTTTCCATTCTCCGAGTGTAGCCTCGAGGAAACTGCCCAAAAACAAATTCATCAACCAGAGCCTGTGGACCATGGAAATCTAACCTGCCAGCTGGATATCTGAGGGTAGAAACACTTTCATATCTGTGTGTGGAAGGGCAGGCAAGAGGCCAGGATTCGGAGGAGAGAAACACATGCGTGGACATTGTAACTTAGAGCGAACATCAAATGAGCCCCTGTGAGAAGCCTGCAGGCCGGGAAGTGTTGAAGCGTCAGGATGAAGCCCAATCATTCCCACCGTGGAAGAAGTGTCTGCCTCAGGCACGTCTCAGCGACACCCTGGATCCTTCAATCCCATACCCTGCTAGCCTCTGTGTGTTGAAGTCTCAGGAAAGGGCAATATCAGGCCCTGGGGAAAGAGTTGTGCGGAGATAGCCACTTTCGGACACCAACGTGGTTCCTCATAGGGGGAAGGCTTCTAGGAAGTAGGTGTTGCCGTGTCAGGACAATGCCATCTCCGCCCATCGTCGAAAGATGACTGAGGAGGAAGGCACGTTCCAGGAACATCTGGATTCCAGAAGAGAAAGCGATTTCTAGTGTAGGTATGAAAAGACAGCCAAGGGGCCAGTCCCTGTCTGGGAGATCCAAGTCCGTGGAGAGTACAACTTCCGAGCCACAACAAGTTTCTCCCCAAAGGAAACTTTCTAGCCCTGGGGTGGGCAAGCTTTGGCGGGCTTCCATATCCTTGCCTCTGAGAATCAGGCCTGTGGAGAAGGTCACTTCCCGGGAGCATCGACTTTCTGGAGATCCAAAGTGTGGGCACGAGGGAAGAAGGCGGGACTAAGGGCCGTGTCGCTGTCAGGGAGAAAGCAGTCGTTGGAGAAGGCCACTTTCGTGAGCAACGCGTTCCCTCAAGCCAGAAGCATCCTGGCCTCTATTGATGAGAAGTAGCAGGATAATTCCTCAACCTCCGCTCTGCGAAAATAGACTGTGGGCAATGCCACTTCCCACTAACACCGTGTCTCCAGAAGAGAATTGCCATGTCCAGTCCAAAAGCGGGGAGGCCTAGGAGAGGGCCCACGGCCTCACGCTCTGAAACGGGGCTGGGGACCTGCACCATTCAGGGAACCACAAGGCTCTCCAACGAGAAGCCTTCTAGCACGCATGGGTTGAGGCCTCCTAAACATGCCCCATTCTTCCCTCTGTGAAACGAGCCTCTGGGCATTGCAACTGTCCCGTAAGTGGAAGTCCTCTCCTGCCAGAATCTTTGGAGCACGTTTGTCTAGAGGCACGGGCAAAGTGCCATGCCCTTCGCTCAGATCATGAGGCCTGCGAATAAAGCACGTTTCCGTGAAGAACACGACACTTCCAAACAAACGCCTCGGAGCAGATCCGTGTGTTTTCACATGAGGAAATGCCGTATCCTCCGTTGGGCGAAGGAATGCTGGGGAGGAGGCCATTTCGGCAACATCGTAGTTTTTCGCGCCATAGAAATCCAAGCCTCGCTGTGTGCCACGATCACGAGAGGGCCATCGCATTTCCCGGGAGATACGAGACGATGGAGGATCCGGTGTGCACTCACATCTTGTTTTCCCAAGAGAAAAGCCATTTCTCATAGTTGTGTGGAAGTATAGGGAAGGGGGCTTGTCCTTAGGATGAGAAACAAGACCGTGGAGAGTGAACCTTTCAGAGCACCCCAAGCATCTCTTTTGAGAAGCCTGGTTGCCCCAGTGCCTTGTCGCATCCGAAAAGTGCCTGACCTTCCCTCATTGAAAACACTCTCTTTGGAATAGAGCGTTCAAGTCCCCTCTTGCTTCCTGAAGATACAAAGCTTTTCCAAGGCAGGTGTTTGATCAGGAGGAAACATCCCTACACGGATCTCTGGAAAACAAGACGTGGGAATGGTCATCGTCACGGCCCTCTGAATGCCGGAAGATAGATCCATCTTCATTCCTGTGTGCGGAAGCATAGGCAAGGGCCTAGGACCCTATCTTGAGAAACAAGTCTCTGGAGACGACAATGTTCAGCACATCGCAGGTGTCCTGCCGGAGAGGTGTACTAGCATGGGTGTGTGCAAGCATCGGGAGAGTTCCATCTCCTTCCGTCTGCGATGCAAGCCTGCGCAGAAGGCCACTTGGCGATAACATGTGGTTTCCAGATTTCCAAACGAGTTCCAGGAGAGGTGCGGAACGATAGGCCAGGTAACATGTCCCCCAGGGTTCCAGTAACAGTTCTGGGGAAGCACAGGTCCCAGGAAACCCAAGTAACTTCCGAGGAGATGCTTTCTAATACACAGGTCCAGAAGTCTCTGTACATTGCCTACCCTTGCTTGTGGGAGGCAAGTTGGGTGGAATGCGAATTCCACTACCATCTTGTTTCCACAAGAGGGAAATCGATTCATTCCAATATATGCGCTGGAGCCTAGGGGACATGGGCGATGCCCTGACGCTTTGAGGGAAGAGTGTGGAACAGGCATCGTTGAGGAAACCACAAGTTTCTCAAGCGAGGAGCCTTCTAGCATTGCCGGGGTGAAACGACCGAAACATGCACGACCCTTCCCTCAGTGAATAGGCTCTAGGGAATGCCAATTTCCCCTCAGAGGAAGATTGTCCCGGTGCGAAGCTCTCTAGCGTGTTGGTCTGGAGGCCAGCGGAGAGGGCCACATATACTTCGCTAAAGAAAGCTATCTGTGAAGAAAGACAGGGTCAGTGAGGGAAGCACACGTCCCACCAAACCCACTGAAACACACGGAGACGTTTTAGCCTCAGGAAAGGCCTTATCCTTGCCTTGGAGAGAATGCATTTGGGAGTACCTGTGCTGCCCCGGCGTTGGTTTGCAAAGGAGCACTTTCCTACCTTATATGTGTGGGAGTGGACAATGTCCTTACACTTGGAGACAAGTCTGTGAAGCAAGCACCGTTCGGGGAACCACGAGGGCCTCGAGCGAGAAGCATTCCGGCCTCCATGTTCTTAAACTCCCGAAACCCGGGCTCTCTTGGCGTCTCTGAGTAAATCTCTGGGGAATGCAACGTTCCCTCAGAGGAAGCATGTCCCAGCGAGACATTTTGTGGCACGTTTCTCTAGAGGTACGGGGATGTGTGGTCGCATTCAGGAGGTGCGGTGTCCTCGGCCGGGAGAAACAATTCTGTGGAGAAGGCGACTTCGGCCACAATGTGCTTTTCCAAGAAAGAAGCTTGCTTCGGCGAAAAGCATGGAAGTATCACTGTAATGCCACCTTCTTCGCTCTGAGCAGCAGGACGGTAGGCAACCCTACTTTCCAAGCACATCTGGTTTCCAGAATGAAAAAGCCATCTCTAAGAGACGTTTCCAAGGACAGAGAAGGCGGGTCGTACTGTCCTTCAGAAACAAATGTGTGGAGAATGCCCCTTTCAGAGGACCACCATTTCACCTGCGAGAAGCCTTCTACAATGTATGTTTGGAGGCATCAGGAGGGTGTCGTGTCCATCCCTCAGTGAAAACACAGTGTCGAGAACCATGGTCCAGGAACGTCTTGCTTCCAGCAGGTAGCAGTTTTCTCCAGGACCTTGTGTAATGCGGAGGACTCGGCCCTAATGGGATCTCTGAGAAACAAGGCTGCGGAGACTGGAAACTTTCCCTGCCAACTGGATATCCGAAGACGGAATCCATTTCACGTCGATGTGCGGAAGTAGACGCCAGGGGCCTTGACCTGATGCCCAGAAAGGCGTCTGTGCGTAATACAACGTGGAGCGAACAACCGGAATCTTCCCGTGTAGAGTCCTGTAGCATGGACGTGTACAAGCATCTGGAGCGGGCCCTCTCGTTCCCTCGGAGATACGAGCCCGTGGCGAATGCCACGTCGAGGTCACGTCGTTTCTCCAGAGTTCTCTGCCATTTCCAGTATCGGCCTTGAAGGATAGGCAAAGGGAAATGTCCCCGTATCGGAGTCCCCAGGATGTGGAGAAAGCAGCTGCCAGGAAACCCAAGTGCCCCCGAACGAGACGCCTTCTCACACACAGGTATGGACGCCTTGGAATGTGCGATATACTTCCTTTGGAGAAGGCGACCTTCCATGAATATCGTGTTTTCAGGAGAGAAAGCTGATGTCCAGGACGTGTGTGCAAGTCTTGGGAAGGGGCAAGGTCCTTAGGGCGAGCATAGAATCTGTGGAGCAAGCCCCTTTCGGATAACCACAAGTTTCTCAAGTGTGAATCATTCTGGCTTGCATGTGTGGAGGCCATCGAAAGACGCCCTCTCCCTCTGTCTGTGGAGCAGTCTCTGGAGAATTCCACTGTCCCGTCAGAGGAAGTTGGTTCCCGTGAGGAGCATTCTACCATCTTTCGCGAGAGGCGCGCGGAAAGTGCCTTAGACGTCGCGGAACGCAAGCCTGGGAATAAAGCAAGATCCACCGTGCAACACGACCCTTCCAACGAAACCATTCTAACGGATGGAGGGGTTCTAACACTAGGGTAGTGCCGTGTCCTTGGCTTGGAGAAAGTCTTCTGTGGAGGATGCAGTGCAGCGACACTGTGGCTGTTCCACCGAGAAGCTTCCGAGCCTCTCTGTGTGGAGGCATCCCTAGAGTGCCCCAGTCTTCCGTTTGAGGAAAAAGAGTGTGAAGAAAAGCGCGGCCCGCTAACATCTTGATGCCAGAAGAGAAAGCGATTTCTCCGCGAGGTGTAGAAATAGAGGACGGGTGGTTTGTCCTTAGCCATGGAATCCAGATGGCAGTGACTGCAATTTTCAGAGCCGCACAATTGTCCCGGCATGAAGCCTAGCGGCACGTCTGTGGGGCAGCATCAGGATGGTGCCCTGTAGTTCCGCTGTTGGTAACAGTCTGCTTAGAAGAGGACGTTGAAGGAAACACTTGCTTTTTGAAGACACAGGCCTTTTCCATTCTCCGAGTGTAGCCTCGAGGAAACTGCCCAAAAACAAATTCATCAACCAGAGCCTGTGGACCATGGAAATCTAACCTGCCAGCTGGATATCTGAGGGTAGAAACACTTTCATATCTGTGTGTGGAAGGGCAGGCAAGAGGCCAGGATTCGGAGGAGAGAAACTCATGCGTGGACATTGTAACTTAGAGCGAACATCAAATGAGCTCCTGTGAGAAGCGTGCAGGCCGGGAAGTGTTGAAGCGTCAGGATGAAGCCCAATCATTCCCACCGTGGAAGAAGTGCCTGCCTCAGGCACGTCTCAGCGACACCCTGGATCCTTGAATCCTATACCCTGCTAGCCTCTGTGTGTTGAAGTCTCAGGAAAGGGCAATATCAGGCCCTGGGGAAAGAGTTGTGCGGAGATAGCCACTTTCGGACACCAACGTGGTTCCTCATAGGGGGAAGGCTTCTAGGAAGTAGGTGTTGCCGTGTCAGGACAATGCCATCTCCGCCCATCGTCGAAAGATGACTGAGGAGGAAGGCACGTTCCAGGAACATCTGGATTCCAGAAGAGAAAGCGATTTCTAGTGTAGGTATGAAAAGACAGGCAAGGGGCCAGTCCCTGTCTGGGAGATCCAAGTCCGTGGAGAGTACAACTTCCGAGCCACAACAAGTTTCTCCCCAAAGGAAACTTTCTAGCCCTGGGGTGGGCAAGCTTTGGCGGGCTTCCATATTCTTGCCTCTGAGAATCAGGCCTGTGGAGAAGGTCACTTCCCGGGAGCATCGACTTTCTGGAGATCCAAAGTGTGGGCACGGAGGAAGAAGGCGGGACTAAGGGGCGTGTCGCTGTCAGGGAGAAAAGAGTCGTTGGAGACGGCCACTTTTGTGAGCAACTCGTTCCCTCAAGCCAGAAGCATCCTGCCCTCTATTGATGAGAAGTAGCAGGATAATTCCTCAACCTCCGCTCTGCGAAAATAGACTGTGGGCAATGCCACTTCCCACTAACACCGTGTCTCCAGAAGAGAATTGCCATGTCCAATCCAAAAGCGGGGAGGCCTAGGAGAGGGCCCACGGCCTCACGCTCTGAAACGGGGCTGGGGACCTGCACCATTCAGGGAACCACAAGGCTCTCCAACGAGAAGCCTTCTAGCACGCATGGGTTGAGGCCTCCTAAACATGCCCCATTCTTCCCTCTGTGAAACGAGCCTCTGGACATTGCAACTGTCCCGTAAGTGGAAGTCCTCTCCTGCCAGAATCTTTGGAGCACGTTTGTCTAGAGGCACGGGCAAAGCGCCATGCCCTTCGCTCAGATCATGAGGCCTGCGAATAAAGCATGTTTCCGTGAAGAACACGACACTTCCAAACAAACGCCTCGGAGCAGATCCGTGTGTTTTCACATGAGGAAATGCCGTATCCTCCGTTGGGCGAAGGAATGCTGGGGAGGAGGCCATTTCGGCAACATCGTAGTTTTTCGCGCCATAGAAATCCAAGCCTCGCTGTGTGCCACGATCACGAGAGGGCCATCGCATTTCCCGGGAGATACGAGACGATGGAGGATCCGGTGTGCACTCACATCTTGTTTTCCCAAGAGAAAAGCCATTTCTCATAGTTGTGTGGAAGTATAGGGAAGGGGGCTTGTCCTTAGGATGAGAAACAAGACCGTGGAGAGTGCACCTTTCAGAGCACCCCAAGCATCTCTTTTGAGAAGCCTGGTTGCCCCAGTGCCTTGTCGCATCCGAAAAGTGCCTGACCTTCCCTCATTGAAAACACTCTCTTTGGAATAGAGCGTTCAAGTCCCCTCTTGCTTCCTGAAGATAGAAAGCTTTTCCAAGGCAGGTGTTTGATCAGGAGGAAACATCCCTACACGGATATCTGGAAAACAAGATGTGGGAATGGTCATCGTCACGGCCCTCTGAATGCCGGAAGATAGATCCATCTTCATTCCTGTGTGCGGAAGCATAGGCAAGGGCCTAGGACCCTATCTTGAGAAACAAGTCTCTGGAGACGACAATGTTCAGCACACCGCAGGTGTCCTGCCGGAGAGGTGTTCTAGCATGGGTGTGTGCAAGCATCGGGAGAGTTCCATCTCCTTCCGTCTGCGAGGCAAGGCTGCGGAGAAGGCCACTTGGCGATAACATGTGGTTTCCAGATTTCCAAACGAGTTCCAGGAGAGGTGCGGAACGATAGGCCAGGTAACATGTCCCCCAGGGTTCCAGTAACAGTTCTGGGGAAGCACAGGTCCCAGGAACCCCAAGTTCCTTCCGAGGAGATGCTTTCTAATACACAGGTCCAGAAGTCTCTGTACATTGCCTACCCTTGCTTGTGGGAGGCAAGTTGGGTGGAATGCGAATTCCACTACCATCTTGTTTCCACAAGAGGGAAATCGATTCATTCCAATATATGCGCTGGAGCCTAGGGGACATGGGCGATGCCCTGACGCTTTGAGGGAAGAGTGTGGAACAGGCATCGTTGAGGAAACCACAAGTTTCTCAAGCGAGGAGCCTTCTAGCATTGCCGGGGTGAAACGACCGAAACATGCACGACCCTTCCCTCAGTGAATAGGCTCTAGGGAATGTCAATTTCCCCTCAGAGGAAGATTGTCCCGGTGCGAAACTCTCTAGCGTGTTGGTGTGGAGGCCAGCGGAGAGGGCCACATATACTTCGCTAAAGAAAGCTATCTGTGAAGAAAGACAGGGTCAGTGAGGGAAGCACACGTCCCACCAAACCCACTGAAACACACGGAGACGTTTTAGCCTCAGGAAAGGCCTTATCCTTGCCTTGGAGAGAATGCATTTGGGAGTACCTGTGCTGCCCCGGCGTTGGTTTGCAAAGGAGCACTTTCCTACCTTATATGTGTGGGAGTGGGCAATGTCCTTACACTTGGAGACAAGTCTGTGAAGCAAGCACCGTTCGGGGAACCACGAGGGCCTCGAGCGAGAAGCATTCCGGCCTCCATGTTCTTAAACTCCCGAAACCCGGGCTCTCTTGGCGTCTCTGAGTAAATCTCTGGGGAATGCAACGTTCCCTCAGAGGAAGCATGTCCCAGCGAGACATTTTGCGGCACGTTTCTCTAGAGGTACGGGGATGGGTGGTCGCATTCAGGAGGTGCGGTGTCCTCGGCCGGGAGAAACAATTCTGTGGAGAAGGCGACTTCGGCCACAATGTGCTTTTCCAAGAAAGAAGCTTGCTTCGGCGAAAAGCATGGAAGTATCACTGTAATGCCACCTTCTTCGCTCTGAGCAGCAGGACGGTAGGCAACCCTACTTTCCAAGCACATCTGGTTTCCAGAATGAAAAAGCCATCTCTAAGAGACGTTTCCAAGGACAGAGAAGGCGGGTCGTACTGTCCTTCAGAAACAAATGTGTGGAGAATGCCCCTTTCAGAGGACCACCATTTCACCTGCGAGAAGCCTTCTACAATGTATGTTTGGAGGCATCAGGAGGGTGTCGTGTCCATCCCTCAGTGAAAACACAGTGTCGAGAACCATGTTCCAGGAACGTCTTGCTTACAGCAGGTAGCAGTTTTCTCCAGGACCTTGTGTAATGCGGAGGACTCGGCCCTAATGGGATCTCTGAGAAACAAGGCTGCGGAGACTGGAAACTTTCCCTGCCAACTGGATATCCGAAGACGGAATCCATTTCACGTCGATGTGCGGAAGTAGACGCCAGGGGCCTTGACCTGATGCCCAGAAAGGCGTCTGTGCGTAATACAACGTGGAGCGAACAACCGGAATCTTCCCGTGTAGAGTCCTGTAGCATGGACGTGTACAAGCATCTGGAGCGGGCCCTCTCGTTCCCTCGGAGATACGAGCCCGTGGCGAATGCCACGTCGAGGTCACGTCGTTTCTCCAGAGTTCTCTGCCATTTCCAGTATCGGCCTTGAAGGATAGGCAAAGGGAAATGTCCCCGTATCGGAGTCCCCAGGATGTGGAGAAAGCAGCTGCCAGGAAACCCAAGTGCCCCCGAACGAGACGCCTTCTCACACACAGGTATGGACGCCTTGGAATGTGCGATATACTTCCTTTGGAGAAGGCGACCTTCCATGAATATCGTGTTTTCAGGAGAGAAAGCTGATGTCCAGGACGTGTGTGCAAGTCTTGGGAAGGGGCAAGGTCCTTAGGGCGAGCATAGAATCTGTGGAGCAAGCCCCTTTCGGATAACCACAAGTTTCTCAAGTGTGAATCATTCTGGCTTGCATGTGTGGAGGCCATCGAAAGACGCCCTCTCCCTCTGTCTGTGGAGCAGTCTCTGGAGAATTCCACTGTCCCGTCAGAGGAAGTTGGTTCCCGTGAGGAGCATTCTACCATCTTTCGCGAGAGGCGCGCGGAAAGTGCCTTAGACGTCGCGGAACGCAAGCCTGGGAATAAAGCAAGATCCACCGTGCAACACGACCCTTCCAACGAAACCATTCTAACGGATGGAGGGGTTCTAACACTAGGGTAGTGCCGTGTCCTTGGCTTGGAGAAAGTCTTCTGTGGAGGATGCAGTGCAGCGACACTGTGGCTGTTCCACCGAGAAGCTTCCGAGCCTCTCTGTGTGGAGGCATCCCTAGAGTGCCCCAGTCTTCCGTTTGAGGAAAAAGAGTGTGAAGAAAAGCGCGGCCCGCTAACATCTTGATGCCAGAAGAGAAAGCGATTTCTCCGCGAGGTGTAGAAATAGAGGACGGGTGGTTTGTCCTTAGCCATGGAATCCAGATGGCAGTGACTGCAATTTTCAGAGCCGCACAATTGTCCCGGCATGAAGCCTAGCGGCACGTCTGTGGGGCAGCATCAGGATGGTGCCCTGTAGTTCCGCTGTTGGTAACAGTCTGCTTAGAAGAGGACGTTGAAGAAAACACTTGCTTTTTGAAGACACAAGCCTTTTCCATTCTCCGAGTGTAGCCTCGAGGAAACTGCCCAAAAACAAATTCATCAACCAGAGCCTGTGGTCCATGGAAATCTAACCTGCCAGCTGGATATCTGAGGGTAGAAACACTTTCATTTCTGTGTGTGGAAGGGCAGGCAAGAGGCCAGGATTCGGAGGAGAGAAACTCATGCGTGGACATTGTAACTTAGAGCGAACATCAAATGAGCTCCTGTGAGAAGCCTGCAGACCGGGAAGTGTTGAAGCGTCAGGATGAAGCCCAATCATTCCCACCGTGGAAGAAGTGTCTGCCTCAGGCACGTCTCAGCGACACCCTGGATCCTTCAATCCTATACCCTGCTAGCCTCTGTGTGTTGAAGTCTCAGGAAAGGGCAATATCAGGCCCTGGGGAAAGAGTTGTGCGGAGATAGCCACTTTCGGACACCAACGTGGTTCCTCATAGGGGGAAGGCTTCTAGGAAGTAGGTGTTGCCGTGTCAGGACAATGCCATCTCCGCCCATCGTCGAAAGATGACTGAGGAGGAAGGCACGTTCCAGGAACATCTGGATTCCAGAAGAGAAAGCGATTTCTAGTGTACGTATGAAAAGACAGGCAAGGGGCCAGTCCCTGTCTGGGAGATCCAAGTCCGTGGAGAGTACAACTTCCGAGCCACAACAAGTTTCTCCCCAAAGGAAACTTTCTAGCCCTGGGGTGGGCAAGCTTTGGCGGGCTTCCATATCCTTGCCTCTGAGAATCAGGCCTGTGGAGAAGGTCACTTCCCGGGAGCATCTACTTTCTGGAGATCCAAAGTGTGGGCACGGAGGAAGAAGGCGGGACTAAGGGGCGTGTCGCTGTCAGGGAGAAAGCAGTCGTTGGAGTCGGCCACTTTCGTGAGCAACGCGTTCCCTCAAGCCAGAAGCATCCTGGGCTCTATTGATGAGAAGTAGCAGGATAATTCCTCAACCTCCGCTCTGCGAAAATAGACTGTGGGCAATGCCACTTCCCACTAACACCGTGTCTCCAGAAGAGAATTGCCATGTCCAATCCAAAAGCGGGGAGGCCTAGGAGAGGGCCCACGGCCTCACGCTCTGAAACGGGGCTGGGGACCTGCACCATTCAGGGAACCACAAGGCTCTCCAACGAGAAGCCTTCTAGGACGCATGGGTTGAGGCCTCCTAAACATGCCCCATTCTTCCCTCTGTGAAACGAGCCTCTGGGCATTGCAACTGTCCCGTAAGTGGAAGTCCTCTCCTGCCAGAATCTTTGGAGCACGTTTGTCTAGAGGCACGGGCAACGCGCCATGCCCTTCGCTCAGATCATGAGGCCTGCGAATAAAGCACGTTTCCGTGAAGAACACGACACTTCCAAACAAACGCCTCGGAGCAGATCCGTGTGTTTTCACATGAGGAAATGCCGTATCCTCCGTTGGGCGAAGGAATGCTGGGGAGGAGGCCATTTCGGCAACATCGTAGTTTTTCGCGCCATAGAAATCCAAGCCTCGCTGTGTGCCACGATCACGAGAGGGCCATCGCATTTCCCGGGAGATACGAGATGATGGAGGATCCGGTGTGCACTCACATCTTGTTTTCCCAAGAGAAAAGCCATTTCTCATAGTTGTGTGGAAGTATAGGGAAGGGGGCTTGTCCTTAGGATGAGAAACAAGACCGTGGAGAGTGCACCTTTCAGAGCACCCCAAGCATCTCTTTTGAGAAGCCTGGTTGCCCCAGTGCCTTGTCGCATCCGAAAAGTGCCTGACCTTCCCTCATTGAAAACACTCTCTTTGGAATAGAGCGTTCAAGTCCCCTCTTGCTTCCTGAAGATACAAAGCTTTTCCAAGGCAGGTGTTTGATCAGGAGGAAACATCCCTACACAGATCTCTGGAAAACAAGACGTGGGAATGGTCATCGTCACGGCCCTCTGAATGCCGGAAGATAGATCCATCTTCATTCCTGTGTGCGGAAGCATAGGCAAGGGCCTAGGACCCTATCTTTAGAAACAAGTCTCTGGAGACGAGAATGTTCAGCACACCGCAGGTGTCCTGCCGGAGAGGTGTTCTAGCATGGGTGTGTGCAAGCATCGGGAGAGTTCCATCTCCTTCCATCTGCGAGGCAAGGCTGCGGAGAAGGCCACTTGGCGATAACATGTGGTTTCCAGATTTCCAAACGAGTTCCAGGAGAGGTGCGGAACGATAGGCCAGGTAACATGTCCCCCAGGGTTCCAGTAACAGTTCTGGGGAAGCACAGGTCCCAGGAAACCCAAGTTCCTTCCGAGGAGATGCTTTCTAATACATAGGTCCAGAAGTCTCTGTACATTGCCTACCCTTGCTTGTGGGAGGCAAGTTGGGTGGAATGCGAATTCCCCTACCATCTTGTTTCCACAAGAGGGAAATCGATTCATTCCAATATATGCGCTGGAGCCTAGGGGACATGGGCGATGCCCTGACGCTTTGAGGGAAGAGTGTGGAACAGGCATCGTTGAGGAAACCACAAGTTTCTCAAGCGAGGAGCCTTCTAGCATTGCCGGGGTGAAACGACCGAAACATGCACGACCCTTCCCTCAGTGAATAGGCTCTAGGGAATGCCAATTTCCCCTCAGAGGAAGATTGTCCCGGTGCGAAGCTCTCTAGCGTGTTGGTCTGGAGGCCAGCGGAGAGGGCCACATATACTTCGCTAAAGAAAGCTATCTGTGAAGAAAGACAGGGTCAGTGAGGGAAGCACACGTCCCACCAAACCCACTGAAACACACGGAGACGTTTTAGCCTCAGGAAAGGCCTTATCCTTGCCTTGGAGAGAATGCATTTGGGAGTACCTGTGCTGCCCCGGCGTTGGTTTGCAAAGGAGCACTTTCCTACCTTATATGTGTGGGAGTGGGCAATGTCCTTACACTTGGAGACAAGTCTGTGAAGCAAGCACCGTTCGGGGAACCACGAGGGCCTCGAGCGAGAAGCATTCCGGCCTCCATGTTCTTAAACTCCCGAAACCCGGGCTCTCTTGGCGTCTCTGAGTAAATCTCTGGGGAATGCAACGTTCCCTCAGAGGAAGCATGTCCCAGCGAGACATTTTGTGGCACGTTTCTCTAGAGGTACGGGGATGTGTGGTCGCATTCAGGAGGTGCGGTGTCCTCGGCCGGGAGAAACAATTCTGTGGAGAAGGCGACTTCGGCCACAATGTGCTTTTCCAAGAAAGAAGCTTGCTTCGGCGAAAAGCATGGAAGTATCACTGTAATGCCACCTTCTTCGCTCTGAGCAGCAGGACGGTAGGCAACCCTACTTTCCAAGCACATCTGGTTTCCAGAATGAAAAAGCCATCTCTAAGAGACGTTTCCAAGGACAGAGAAGGCGGGTCGTACTGTCCTTCAGAAACAAATGTGTGGAGAATGCCCGTTTCAGAGGACCACCATTTCACCTGCGAGAAGCCTTCTACAATGTATGTTTGGAGGCATCAGGAAGGTGTCGTGTCCATCCCTCAGTGAAAACACAGTGTCTAGAACCATGGTCCAGGAACGTCTTGCTTACAGCAGGTAGCAGTTTTCTCCAGGACCTTGTGTAATGCGGAGGACTCGGCCCTAATGGGATCTCTGAGAAACAAGGCTGCGGAGACTGGAACCTTTCCCTGCCAACTGGATATCCGAAGACGGAATCCATTTCACGTCGATGTGCGGAAGTAGACGCCAGGGGCCTTGACCTGATGCCCAGAAAGGCGTCTGTGCGTAATACAACGTGGAGCGAACAACCGGAATCTTCCCGTGTAGAGTCCTGTAGCATGGACGTGTACAAGCATCTGGAGCGGGCCCTCTCGTTCCCTCGGAGATACGAGCCCGTGGCGAATGCCACGTCGAGGTCACGTCGTTTCTCCAGAGTTCTCTGCCATTTCCAGTATCGGCCTTGAAGGATAGGCAAAGGGAAATGTCCCCGTATCGGAGTCCCCAGGATGTGGAGAAAGCAGCTGCCAGGAAACCCAAGTGCCCCCGAACGAGACGCCTTCTCACACACAGGTATGGACGCCTTGGAATGTGCGATATACTTCCTTTGGAGAAGGCGACCTTCCATGAATATCGTGTTTTCAGGAGAGAAAGCTGATGTCCAGGACGTGTGTGCAAGTCTTGGGAAGGGGCAAGGTCCTTAGGGCGAGCATAGAATCTGTGGAGCAAGCCCCTTTCGGATAACCACAAGTTTCTCAAGTGTGAATCATTCTGGCTTGCATGTGTGGAGGCCATCGAAAGACGCCCTCTCCCTCTGTCTGTGGAGCAGTCTCTGGAGAATTCCACTGTCCCTTCAGAGGAAGTTGGTTCCCGTGAGGAGCATTCTACCATCTTTCGCGAGAGGCGCGCGGAAAGTGCCTTAGACGTCGCGGAACGCAAGCCTGGGAATAAAGCAAGATCCACCGTGCAACACGACCCTTCCAACGAAACCATTCTAACGGATGGAGGGGTTCTAACACTAGGGTAGTGCCGTGTCCTTGGCTTGGAGAAAGTCTTCTGTGGAGGATGCAGTGCAGCGACACTGTGGCTGTTCCACCGAGAAGCTTCCGAGCCTCTCTGTGTGGAGGCATCCCTAGAGTGCCCCAGTCTTCCGTTTGAGGAAAAAGAGTGTGAAGAAAAGCGCGGCCCGCTAACATCTTGATGCCAGAAGAGAAAGCGATTTCTCCGCGAGGTGTAGAAATAGAGGACGGGTGGTTTGTCCTTAGCCATGGAATCCAGATGGCAGTGACTGCAATTTTCAGAGCCGCACAATTGTCCCGGCATGAAGCCTAGCGGCACGTCTGTGGGGCAGCATCAGGATGGTGCCCTGTAGTTCCGCTGTTGGTAACAGTCTGCTTAGAAGAGGACGTTGAAGGAAACACTTGCTTTTTGAAGACACAGGCCTTTTCCATTCTCCGAGTGTAGCCTCGAGGAAACTGCCCAAAAACAAATTCATCAACCAGAGCCTGTGGACCATGGAAATCTAACCTGCCAGCTGGATATCTGAGGGTAGAAACACTTTCATATCTGTGTGTGGAAGGGCAGGCAAGAGGCCAGGATTCGGAGGAGAGAAACTCATGCGTGGACATTGTAACTTAGAGCGAACATCAAATGAGCTCCTGTGAGAAGCGTGCAGGCCGGGAAGTGTTGAAGCGTCAGGATGAAGCCCAATCATTCCCACCGTGGAAGAAGTGTCTGCCTCAGGCACGTCTCAGCGACACCCTGGATCCTTCAATCCTATACCCTGCTAGCCTCTGTGTGTTGAAGTCTCAGGAAAGGGCAATATCAGGCCCTGGGGAAAGAGTTGTGCGGAGATAGCCACTTTCGGACACCAACGTGGTTCCTCATAGGGGGAAGGCTTGTAGGAAGTAGGTGTTGCCGTGTCAGGACAATGCCATCTCCGCCCATCGTCGAAAGATGACTGAGGAGGAAGGCACGTTCCAGGAACATCTGGATTCCAGAAGAGAAAGCGATTTCTAGTGTAGGTATGAAAAGACAGGCAAGGGGCCAGTCCCTGTCTGGGAGATCCAAGTCCGTGGAGAGTACAACTTCCGAGCCACAACAAGTTTCTCCCCAAAGGAAACTTTCTAGCCCTGGGGTGGGCAAGCTTTGGCGGGCTTCCATATTCTTGCCTCTGAGAATCAGGCCTGTGGAGAAGGTCACTTCCCGGGAGCATCGACTTTCTGGAGATCCAAAGTGTGGGCACTGAGGAAGAAGGCGGGACTAAGGGGCGTGTCGCTGTCAGGGAGAAAGCAGTCGTTGGAGACGGCCACTTTCGTGAGCAACTCGTTCCCTCAAGCCAGAAGCATCCTGGCCCCTATTGATGAGAAGTAGCAGGATAATTCCTCAACCTCCGCTCTGCGAAAATAGACTGTGGGCAATGCCACTTCCCACTAACACCGTGTCTCCAGAAGAGAATTGCCATGTCCAATCCAAAAGCGGGGAGGCCTAGGAGAGGGCCCACGGCCTCACGCTCTGAAACGGGGCTGGGGACCTGCACCATTCAGGGAACCACAAGGCTCTCCAACGAGAAGCCTTCTAGCACGCATGGGTTGAGGCCTCCTAAACATGCCCCATTCTTCCCTCTGTGAAACGAGCCTCTGGGCATTGCAACTCTCCCGTAAGTGGAAGTCCTCTCCTGCCAGAATCTTTGGAGCACGTTTGTCTAGAGGCACGGGCAAAGCGCCATGCCCTTCGCTCAGATCATGAGGCCTGCGAATAAAGCATGTTTCCGTGAAGAACACGACACTTCCAAACAAACGCCTCGGAGCAGATCCGTGTGTTTTCACATGAGGAAATGCCGTATCCTCCGTTGGGCGAAGGAATGCTGGGGAGGAGGCCATTTCGGCAACATCGTAGTTTTTCGCGCCATAGAAATCCAAGCCTCGCTGTGTGCCACGATCACGAGAGGGCCATCGCATTTCCCGGGAGATACGAGACGATGGAGGATCCGGTGTGCACTCACATCTTGTTTTCCCAAGAGAAAAGCCATTTCTCATAGTTGTGTGGAAGTATAGGGAAGGGGGCTTGTCCTTAGGATGAGAAACAAGACCGTGGAGAGTGCACCTTTCAGAGCACCCCAAGCATCTCTTTTGAGAAGCCTGGTTGCCCCAGTGCCTTGTCGCATCCGAAAAGTGCCTGACCTTCCCTCATTGAAAACACTCTCTTTGGAATAGAGCGTTCAAGTCCCCTCTTGCTTCCTGAAGATACAAAGCTTTTCCAAGGCAGGTGTTTGATCAGGAGGAAACATCCCTACACGGATATCTGGAAAACAAGATGTGGGAATGGTCATCGTCACGGCCCTCTGAATGCCGGAAGATAGATCCATCTTCATTCCTGTGTGCGGAAGCATAGGCAAGGGCCTAGGACCCTATCTTGAGAAACAAGTCTCTGGAGACGACAATGTTCAGCACACCGCAGGTGTCCTGCCGGAGAGGTGTTCTAGCATGGGTGTGTGCAAGCATCGGGAGAGTTCCATCTCCTTCCGTCTGCGAGGCAAGGCTGCGGAGAAGGCCACTTGGCGATAACATGTGGTTTCCAGATTTCCAAACGAGTTCCAGGAGAGGTGCGGAACGATAGGCCAGGTAACATGTCCCCCAGGGTTCCAGTAACAGTTCTGGGGAAGCACAGGTCCCAGGAACCCCAAGTTCCTTCCGAGGAGATGCTTTCTAATACACAGGTCCAGAAGTCTCTGTACATTGCCTACCCTTGCTTGTGGGAGGCAAGTTGGGTGGAATGCGAATTCCACTACCATCTTGTTTGCACAAGAGGGAAATCGATTCATTCCAATATATGCGCTGGAGCCTAGGGGACATGGGCGATGCCCTGACGCTTTGAGGGAAGAGTGTGGAACAGGCATCGTTGAGGAAACCACAAGTTTCTCAAGCGAGGAGCCTTCTAGCATTGCCGGGGTGAAACGACCGAAACATGCACGACCCTTCCCTCAGTGAATAGGCTCTAGGGAATGCCAATTTCCCCTCAGAGGAAGATTGTCCCGGTGCGAAGCTCTCTAGCGTGTTGGTCTGGAGGCCAGCGGAGAGGGCCACATATACTTCGCTAAAGAAAGCTATCTGTGAAGAAAGACAGGGTCAGTGAGGGAAGCACACGTCCCACCAAACCCACTGAAACACACGGAGACGTTTTAGCCTCAGGAAAGGCCTTATCCTTGCCTTGGAGAGAATGCATTTGGGAGTACCTGTGCTGCCCCGGCGTTGGTTTGCAAAGGAGCACTTTCCTACCTTATATGTGTGGGAGTGGGCAATGTCCTTACACTTGGAGACAAGTCTGTGAAGCAAGCACCGTTCGGGGAACCACGAGGGCCTCGAGCGAGAAGCATTCCGGCCTCCATGTTCTTAAACTCCCGAAACCCGGGCTCTCTTGGCGTCTCTGAGTAAATCTCTGGGGAATGCAACGTTCCCTCAGAGGAAGCATGTCCCAGCGAGACATTTTGCGGCACGTTTCTCTAGAGGTACGGGGATGGGTGGTCGCATTCAGGAGGTGCGGTGTCTTCGGCCGGGAGAAACAATTCTGTGGAGAAGGCGACTTCGGCCACAATGTGCTTTTCCAAGAAAGAAGCTTGCTTCGGCGAAAAGCATGGAAGTATCACTGTAATGCCACCTTCTTCGCTCTGAGCAGCAGGACGGTAGGCAACCCTACTTTCCAAGCACATCTGGTTTCCAGAATGAAAAAGCCATCTCTAAGAGACGTTTCCAAGGACAGAGAAGGCGGGTCGTACTGTCCTTCAGAAACAAATGTGTGGAGAATGCCCCTTTCAGAGGACCACCATTTCACCTGCGAGAAGCCTTCTACAATGTATGTTTGGAGGCATCAGGAGGGTGTCGTGTCCATCCCTCAGTGAAAACACAGTGTCGAGAACCATGTTCCAGGAACGTCTTGCTTACAGCAGGTAGCAGTTTTCTCCAGGACCTTGTGTAATGCGGAGGACTCGGCCCTAATGGGATCTCTGAGAAACAAGGCTGCGGAGACTGGAAACTTTCCCTGCCAACTGGATATCCGAAGACGGAATCCATTTCACGTCGATGTGCGGAAGTAGACGCCAGGGGCCTTGACCTGATGCCCAGAAAGGCGTCTGTGCGTAATACAACGTGGAGCGAACAACCGGAATCTTCCCGTGTAGAGTCCTGTAGCATGGACGTGTACAAGCATCTGGAGCGGGCCCTCTCGTTCCCTCGGAGATACGAGCCCGTGGCGAATGCCACGTCGAGGTCACGTCGTTTCTCCAGAGTTCTCTGCCATTTCCAGTATCGGCCTTGAAGGATAGGCAAAGGGAAATGTCCCTGTATCGGAGTCCCCAGGATGTGGAGAAAGCAGCTGCCAGGAAACCCAAGTGCCCCCGAACGAGACGCCTTCTCACACACAGGTATGGACGCCTTGGAATGTGCGATATACTTCCTTTGGAGAAGGCGACCTTCCATGAATATCGTGTTTTCAGGAGAGAAAGCTGATGTCCAGGACGTGTGTGCAAGTCTTGGGAAGGGGCAAGGTCCTTAGGGCGAGCATAGAATCTGTGGAGCAAGCCCCTTTCGGATAACCACAAGTTTCTCAAGTGTGAATCATTCTGGCTTGCATGTGTGGAGGCCATCGAAAGACGCCCTCTCCCTCTGTCTGTGGAGCAGTCTCTGGAGAATTCCACTGTCCCGTCAGAGGAAGTTGGTTCCCGTGAGGAGCATTCTACCATCTTTCGCGAGAGGCGCGCGGAAAGTGCCTTAGACGTCGCGGAACGCAAGCCTGGGAATAAAGCAAGATCCACCGTGCAACACGACCCTTCCAACGAAACCATTCTAACGGATGGAGGGGTTCTAACACTAGGGTAGTGCCGTGTCCTTGGCTTGGAGAAAGTCTTCTGTGGAGGATGCAGTGCAGCGACACTGTGGCTGTTCCACCGAGAAGCTTCCGAGCCTCTCTGTGTGGAGGCATCCCTAGAGTGCCCCAGTCTTCCGTTTGAGGAAAAAGAGTGTGAAGAAAAGCGCGGCCCGCTAACATCTTGATGCCAGAAGAGAAAGCGATTTCTCCGCGAGGTGTAGAAATAGAGGACGGGTGGTTTGTCCTTAGCCATGGAATCCAGATGGCAGTGACTGCAATTTTCAGAGCCGCACAATTGTCCCGGCATGAAGCCTAGCGGCACGTCTGTGGGGCAGCATCAGGATGGTGCCCTGTAGTTCCGCTGTTGGTAACAGTCTGCTTAGAAGAGGACGTTGAAGGAAACACTTGCTTTTTGAAGACACAGGCCTTTTCCATTCTCCGAGTGTAGCCTCGAGGAAACTGCCCAAAAACAAATTCATCAACCAGAGCCTGTGGACCATGGAAATCTAACCTGCCAGCTGGATATCTGAGGGTAGAAACACTTTCATATCTGTGTGTGGAAGGGCAGGCAAGAGGCCAGGATTCCGAGGAGAGAAACTCATGCGTGGACATTGTAACTTAGAGCGAACATCAAATGAGCTCCTGTGAGAAGCGTGCAGGCCGGGAAGTGTTGAAGCGTCAGGATGAAGCCCAATCATTCCCACCGTGGAAGAAGTGTCTGCCTCAGGCACGTCTCAGCGACACCCTGGATCCTTCAATCCTATACCCTGCTAGCCTCTGTGTGTTGAAGTCTCAGGAAAGGGCAATATCAGGCCCTGGGGAAAGAGTTGTGCGGAGATAGCCACTTTCGGACACCAACGTGGTTCCTCATAGGGGGAAGGCTTGTAGGAAGTAGGTGTTGCCGTGTCAGGACAATGCCATCTCCGCCCATCGTCGAAAGATGACTGAGGAGGAAGGCACGTTCCAGGAACATCTGGATTCCAGAAGAGAAAGCGATTTCTAGTGTAGGTATGAAAAGACAGGCAAGGGGCCAGTCCCTGTCTGGGAGATCCAAGTCCGTGGAGAGTACAACTTCCGAGCCACAACAAGTTTCTCCCCAAAGGAAACTTTCTAGCCCTGGGGTGGGCAAGCTTTGGCGGGCTTCCATATTCTTGCCTCTGAGAATCAGGCCTGTGGAGAAGGTCACTTCCCGGGAGCATCGACTTTCTGGAGATCCAAAGTGTGGGCACTGAGGAAGAAGGCGGGACTAAGGGGCGTGTCGCTGTCAGGGAGAAAGCAGTCGTTGGAGACGGCCACTTTCGTGAGCAACTCGTTCCCTCAAGCCAGAAGCATCCTGGCCCCTATTGATGAGAAGTAGCAGGATAATTCCTCAACCTCCGCTCTGCGAAAATAGACTGTGGGCAATGCCACTTCCCACTAACACCGTGTCTCCAGAAGAGAATTGCCATGTCCAATCCAAAAGCGGGGAGGCCTAGGAGAGGGCCCACGGCCTCACGCTCTGAAACGGGGCTGGGGACCTGCACCATTCAGGGAACCACAAGGCTCTCCAACGAGAAGCCTTCTAGCACGCATGGGTTGAGGCCTCCTAAACATGCCCCATTCTTCCCTCTGTGAAACGAGCCTCTGGGCATTGCAACTCTCCCGTAAGTGGAAGTCCTCTCCTGCCAGAATCTTTGGAGCACGTTTGTCTAGAGGCACGGGCAAAGCGCCATGCCCTTCGCTCAGATCATGAGGCCTGCGAATAAAGCATGTTTCCGTGAAGAACACGACACTTCCAAACAAACGCCTCGGAGCAGATCCGTGTGTTTTCACATGAGGAAATGCCGTATCCTCCGTTGGGCGAAGGAATGCTGGGGAGGAGGCCATTTCGGCAACATCGTAGTTTTTCGCGCCATAGAAATCCAAGCCTCGCTGTGTGCCACGATCACGAGAGGGCCATCGCATTTCCCGGGAGATACGAGACGATGGAGGATCCGGTGTGCACTCACATCTTGTTTTCCCAAGAGAAAAGCCATTTCTCATAGTTGTGTGGAAGTATAGGGAAGGGGGCTTGTCCTTAGGATGAGAAACAAGACCGTGGAGAGTGCACCTTTCAGAGCACCCCAAGCATCTCTTTTGAGAAGCCTGGTTGCCCCAGTGCCTTGTCGCATCCGAAAAGTGCCTGACCTTCCCTCATTGAAAACACTCTCTTTGGAATAGAGCGTTCAAGTCCCCTCTTGCTTCCTGAAGATAGAAAGCTTTTCCAAGGCAGGTGTTTGATCAGGAGGAAACATCCCTACACGGATATCTGGAAAACAAGATGTGGGAATGGTCATCGTCACGGCCCTCTGAATGCCGGAAGATAGATCCATCTTCATTCCTGTGTGCGGAAGCATAGGCAAGGGCCTAGGACCCTATCTTGAGAAACAAGTCTCTGGAGACGACAATGTTCAGCACACCGCAGGTGTCCTGCCGGAGAGGTGTTCTAGCATGGGTGTGTGCAAGCATCGGGAGAGTTCCATCTCCTTCCGTCTGCGAGGCAAGGCTGCGGAGAAGGCCACTTGGCGATAACATGTGGTTTCCAGATTTCCAAACGAGTTCCAGGAGAGGTGCGGAACGATAGGCCAGGTAACATGTCCCCCAGGGTTCCAGTAACAGTTCTGGGGAAGCACAGGTCCCAGGAACCCCAAGTTCCTTCCGAGGAGATGCTTTCTAATACACAGGTCCAGAAGTCTCTGTACATTGCCTACCCTTGCTTGTGGGAGGCAAGTTGGGTGGAATGCGAATTCCACTACCATCTTGTTTGCACAAGAGGGAAATCGATTCATTCCAATATATGCGCTGGAGCCTAGGGGACATGGGCGATGCCCTGACGCTTTGAGGGAAGAGTGTGGAACAGGCATCGTTGAGGAAACCACAAGTTTCTCAAGCGAGGAGCCTTCTAGCATTGCCGGGGTGAAACGACCGAAACATGCACGACCCTTCCCTCAGTGAATAGGCTCTAGGGAATGCCAATTTCCCCTCAGAGGAAGATTGTCCCGGTGCGAAGCTCTCTAGCGTGTTGGTCTGGAGGCCAGCGGAGAGGGCCACATATACTTCGCTAAAGAAAGCTATCTGTGAAGAAAGACAGGGTCAGTGAGGGAAGCACACGTCCCACCAAACCCACTGAAACACACGGAGACGTTTTAGCCTCAGGAAAGGCCTTATCCTTGCCTTGGAGAGAATGCATTTGGGAGTACCTGTGCTGCCCCGGCGTTGGTTTGCAAAGGAGCACTTTCCTACCTTATATGTGTGGGAGTGGGCAATGTCCTTACACTTGGAGACAAGTCTGTGAAGCAAGCACCGTTCGGGGAACCACGAGGGCCTCGAGCGAGAAGCATTCCGGCCTCCATGTTCTTAAACTCCCGAAACCCGGGCTCTCTTGGCGTCTCTGAGTAAATCTCTGGGGAATGCAACGTTCCCTCAGAGGAAGCATGTCCCAGCGAGACATTTTGCGGCACGTTTCTCTAGAGGTACGGGGATGGGTGGTCGCATTCAGGAGGTGCGGTGTCTTCGGCCGGGAGAAACAATTCTGTGGAGAAGGCGACTTCGGCCACAATGTGCTTTTCCAAGAAAGAAGCTTGCTTCGGCGAAAAGCATGGAAGTATCACTGTAATGCCACCTTCTTCGCTCTGAGCAGCAGGACGGTAGGCAACCCTACTTTCCAAGCACATCTGGTTTCCAGAATGAAAAAGCCATCTCTAAGAGACGTTTCCAAGGACAGAGAAGGCGGGTCGTACTGTCCTTCAGAAACAAATGTGTGGAGAATGCCCCTTTCAGAGGACCACCATTTCACCTGCGAGAAGCCTTCTACAATGTATGTTTGGAGGCATCAGGAGGGTGTCGTGTCCATCCCTCAGTGAAAACACAGTGTCGAGAACCATGTTCCAGGAACGTCTTGCTTACAGCAGGTAGCAGTTTTCTCCAGGACCTTGTGTAATGCGGAGGACTCGGCCCTAATGGGATCTCTGAGAAACAAGGCTGCGGAGACTGGAAACTTTCCCTGCCAACTGGATATCCGAAGACGGAATCCATTTCACGTCGATGTGCGGAAGTAGACGCCAGGGGCCTTGACCTGATGCCCAGAAAGGCGTCTGTGCGTAATACAACGTGGAGCGAACAACCGGAATCTTCCCGTGTAGAGTCCTGTAGCATGGACGTGTACAAGCATCTGGAGCGGGCCCTCTCGTTCCCTCGGAGATACGAGCCCGTGGCGAATGCCACGTCGAGGTCACGTCGTTTCTCCAGAGTTCTCTGCCATTTCCAGTATCGGCCTTGAAGGATAGGCAAAGGGAAATGTCCCCGTATCGGAGTCCCCAGGATGTGGAGAAAGCAGCTGCCAGGAAACCCAAGTGCCCCCGAACGAGACGCCTTCTCACACACAGGTATGGACGCCTTGGAATGTGCGATATACTTCCTTTGGAGAAGGCGACCTTCCATGAATATCGTGTTTTCAGGAGAGAAAGCTGATGTCCAGGACGTGTGTGCAAGTCTTGGGAAGGGGCAAGGTCCTTAGGGCGAGCATAGAATCTGTGGAGCAAGCCCCTTTCGGATAACCACAAGTTTCTCAAGTGTGAATCATTCTGGCTTGCATGTGTGGAGGCCATCGAAAGACGCCCTCTCCCTCTGTCTGTGGAGCAGTCTCTGGAGAATTCCACTGTCCCGTCAGAGGAAGTTGGTTCCCGTGAGGAGCATTCTACCATCTTTCGCGAGAGGCGCGCGGAAAGTGCCTTAGACGTCGCGGAACGCAAGCCTGGGAATAAAGCAAGATCCACCGTGCAACACGACCCTTCCAACGAAACCATTCTAACGGATGGAGGGGTTCTAACACTAGGGTAGTGCCGTGTCCTTGGCTTGGAGAAAGTCTTCTGTGGAGGATGCAGTGCAGCGACACTGTGGCTGTTCCACCGAGAAGCTTCCGAGCCTCTCTGTGTGGAGGCATCCCTAGAGTGCCCCAGTCTTCCGTTTGAGGAAAAAGAGTGTGAAGAAAAGCGCGGCCCGCTAACATCTTGATGCCAGAAGAGAAAGCGATTTCTCCGCGAGGTGTAGAAATAGAGGACGGGTGGTTTGTCCTTAGCCATGGAATCCAGATGGCAGTGACTGCAATTTTCAGAGCCGCACAATTGTCCCGGCATGAAGCCTAGCGGCACGTCTGTGGGGCAGCATCAGGATGGTGCCCTGTAGTTCCGCTGTTGGTAACAGTCTGCTTAGAAGAGGACGTTGAAGGAAACACTTGCTTTTTGAAGACACAGGCCTTTTCCATTCTCCGAGTGTAGCCTCGAGGAAACTGCCCAAAAACAAATTCATCAACCAGAGCCTGTGGACCATGGAAATCTAACCTGCCAGCTGGATATCTGAGGGTAGAAACACTTTCATATCTGTGTGTGGAAGGGCAGGCAAGAGGCCAGGATTCGGAGGAGAGAAACTCATGCGTGGACATTGTAACTTAGAGCGAACATCAAATGAGCTCCTGTGAGAAGCGTGCAGGCCGGGAAGTGTTGAAGCGTCAGGATGAAGCCCAATCATTCCCACCGTGGAAGAAGTGTCTGCCTCAGGCACGTCTCAGCGACACCCTGGATCCTTCAATCCTATACCCTGCTAGCCTCTGTGTGTTGAAGTCTCAGGAAAGGGCAATATCAGGCCCTGGGGAAAGAGTTGTGCGGAGATAGCCACTTTCGGACACCAACGTGGTTCCTCATAGGGGGAAGGCTTGTAGGAAGTAGGTGTTGCCGTGTCAGGACAATGCCATCTCCGCCCATCGTCGAAAGATGACTGAGGAGGAAGGCACGTTCCAGGAACATCTGGATTCCAGAAGAGAAAGCGATTTCTAGTGTAGGTATGAAAAGACAGGCAAGGGGCCAGTCCCTGTCTGGGAGATCCAAGTCCGTGGAGAGTACAACTTCCGAGCCACAACAAGTTTCTCCCCAAAGGAAACTTTCTAGCCCTGGGGTGGGCAAGCTTTGGCGGGCTTCCATATTCTTGCCTCTGAGAATCAGGCCTGTGGAGAAGGTCACTTCCCGGGAGCATCGACTTTCTGGAGATCCAAAGTGTGGGCACTGAGGAAGAAGGCGGGACTAAGGGGCGTGTCGCTGTCAGGGAGAAAGCAGTCGTTGGAGACGGCCACTTTCGTGAGCAACTCGTTCCCTCAAGCCAGAAGCATCCTGGCCCCTATTGATGAGAAGTAGCAGGATAATTCCTCAACCTCCGCTCTGCGAAAATAGACTGTGGGCAATGCCACTTCCCACTAACACCGTGTCTCCAGAAGAGAATTGCCATGTCCAATCCAAAAGCGGGGAGGCCTAGGAGAGGGCCCACGGCCTCACGCTCTGAAACGGGGCTGGGGACCTGCACCATTCAGGGAACCACAAGGCTCTCCAACGAGAAGCCTTCTAGCACGCATGGGTTGAGGCCTCCTAAACATGCCCCATTCTTCCCTCTGTGAAACGAGCCTCTGGGCATTGCAACTCTCCCGTAAGTGGAAGTCCTCTCCTGCCAGAATCTTTGGAGCACGTTTGTCTAGAGGCACGGGCAAAGCGCCATGCCCTTCGCTCAGATCATGAGGCCTGCGAATAAAGCATGTTTCCGTGAAGAACACGACACTTCCAAACAAACGCCTCGGAGCAGATCCGTGTGTTTTCACATGAGGAAATGCCGTATCCTCCGTTGGGCGAAGGAATGCTGGGGAGGAGGCCATTTCGGCAACATCGTAGTTTTTCGCGCCATAGAAATCCAAGCCTCGCTGTGTGCCACGATCACGAGAGGGCCATCGCATTTCCCGGGAGATACGAGACGATGGAGGATCCGGTGTGCACTCACATCTTGTTTTCCCAAGAGAAAAGCCATTTCTCATAGTTGTGTGGAAGTATAGGGAAGGGGGCTTGTCCTTAGGATGAGAAACAAGACCGTGGAGAGTGCACCTTTCAGAGCACCCCAAGCATCTCTTTTGAGAAGCCTGGTTGCCCCAGTGCCTTGTCGCATCCGAAAAGTGCCTGACCTTCCCTCATTGAAAACACTCTCTTTGGAATAGAGCGTTCAAGTCCCCTCTTGCTTCCTGAAGATAGAAAGCTTTTCCAAGGCAGGTGTTTGATCAGGAGGAAACATCCCTACACGGATATCTGGAAAACAAGATGTGGGAATGGTCATCGTCACGGCCCTCTGAATGCCGGAAGATAGATCCATCTTCATTCCTGTGTGCGGAAGCATAGGCAAGGGCCTAGGACCCTATCTTGAGAAACAAGTCTCTGGAGACGACAATGTTCAGCACACCGCAGGTGTCCTGCCGGAGAGGTGTTCTAGCATGGGTGTGTGCAAGCATCGGGAGAGTTCCATCTCCTTCCGTCTGCGAGGCAAGGCTGCGGAGAAGGCCACTTGGCGATAACATGTGGTTTCCAGATTTCCAAACGAGTTCCAGGAGAGGTGCGGAACGATAGGCCAGGTAACATGTCCCCCAGGGTTCCAGTAACAGTTCTGGGGAAGCACAGGTCCCAGGAACCCCAAGTTCCTTCCGAGGAGATGCTTTCTAATACACAGGTCCAGAAGTCTCTGTACATTGCCTACCCTTGCTTGTGGGAGGCAAGTTGGGTGGAATGCGAATTCCACTACCATCTTGTTTGCACAAGAGGGAAATCGATTCATTCCAATATATGCGCTGGAGCCTAGGGGACATGGGCGATGCCCTGACGCTTTGAGGGAAGAGTGTGGAACAGGCATCGTTGAGGAAACCACAAGTTTCTCAAGCGAGGAGCCTTCTAGCATTGCCGGGGTGAAACGACCGAAACATGCACGACCCTTCCCTCAGTGAATAGGCTCTAGGGAATGCCAATTTCCCCTCAGAGGAAGATTGTCCCGGTGCGAAGCTCTCTAGCGTGTTGGTCTGGAGGCCAGCGGAGAGGGCCACATATACTTCGCTAAAGAAAGCTATCTGTGAAGAAAGACAGGGTCAGTGAGGGAAGCACACGTCCCACCAAACCCACTGAAACACACGGAGACGTTTTAGCCTCAGGAAAGGCCTTATCCTTGCCTTGGAGAGAATGCATTTGGGAGTACCTGTGCTGCCCCGGCGTTGGTTTGCAAAGGAGCACTTTCCTACCTTATATGTGTGGGAGTGGGCAATGTCCTTACACTTGGAGACAAGTCTGTGAAGCAAGCACCGTTCGGGGAACCACGAGGGCCTCGAGCGAGAAGCATTCCGGCCTCCATGTTCTTAAACTCCCGAAACCCGGGCTCTCTTGGCGTCTCTGAGTAAATCTCTGGGGAATGCAACGTTCCCTCAGAGGAAGCATGTCCCAGCGAGACATTTTGCGGCACGTTTCTCTAGAGGTACGGGGATGTGTGGTCGCATTCAGGAGGTGCGGTGTCCTCGGCCGGGAGAAACAATTCTGTGGAGAAGGCGACTTCGGCCACAATGTGCTTTTCCAAGAAAGAAGCTTGCTTCGGCGAAAAGCATGGAAGTATCACTGTAATGCCACCTTCTTCGCTCTGAGCAGCAGGACGGTAGGCAACCCTACTTTCCAAGCACGTCTGGTTTCCAGAATGAAAAAGCCATCTCTAAGAGACGTTTCCAAGGACAGAGAAGGCGGGTCGTACTGTCCTTCAGAAACAAATGTGTGGAGAATGCCCCTTTCAGAGGACCACCATTTCACCTGCGAGAAGCCTTCTACAATGTATGTTTGGAGGCATCAGGAAGGTGTCGTGTCCATCCCTCAGTGAAAACACAGTGTCGAGAACCATGGTCCAGGAACGTCTTGCTTACAGCAGGTAGCAGTTTTCTCCAGGACCTTGTGTAATGCGGAGGACTCGGCCCTAATGGGATCTCTGAGAAACAAGGCTGCGGAGACTGGAAACTTTCCCTGCCAACTGGATATCCGAAGACGGAATCCATTTCACGTCGATGTGCGGAAGTAGACGCCAGGGGCCTTGACCTGATGCCCAGAAAGGCGTCTGTGCGTAATACAACTTGGAGCGAACAACCGGAATCTTCCCGTGTAGAGTCCTGTAGCATGGACGTGTACAAGCATCTGGAGCGGGCCCTCTCGTTCCCTCGGAGATACGAGCCCGTGGCGAATGCCACGTCGAGGTCACGTCGTTTCTCCAGAGTTCTCTGCCATTTCCAGTATCGGCCTTGAAGGATAGGCAAAGGGAAATGTCCCCGTATCGGAGTCCCCAGGATGTGGAGAAAGCAGCTGCCAGGAAACCCAAGTGCCCCCGAACGAGACGCCTTCTCACACACAGGTATGGACGCCTTGGAATGTGCGATATACTTCCTTTGGAGAAGGCGACCTTCCATGAATATCGTGTTTTCAGGAGAGAAAGCTGATGTCCAGGACGTGTGTGCAAGTCTTGGGAAGGGGCAAGGTCCTTAGGGCGAGCATAGAATCTGTGGAGCAAGCCCCTTTCGGATAACCACAAGTTTCTCAAGTGTGAATCATTCTGGCTTGCATGTGTGGAGGCCATCGAAAGACGCCCTCTCCCTCTGTCTGTGGAGCAGTCTCTGGAGAATTCCACTGTCCCGTCAGAGGAAGTTGGTTCCCGTGAGGAGCATTCTACCATCTTTCGCGAGAGGCGCGCGGAAAGTGCCTTAGACGTCGCGGAACGCAAGCCTGGGAATAAAGCAAGATCCACCGTGCAACACGACCCTTCCAACGAAACCATTCTAACGGATGGAGGGGTTCTAACACTAGGGTAGTGCCGTGTCCTTGGCTTGGAGAAAGTCTTCTGTGGAGGATGCAGTGCAGCGACACTGTGGCTTTTCCACCGAGAAGCTTCCGAGCCTCTCTGTGTGGAGGCATCCCTAGAGTGCCCCAGTCTTCCGTTTGAGGAAAAAGCGTGTGAAGAAAAGCGCGGCCCGCTAACATCTTGATGCCAGAAGAGAAAGCGATTTCTCCGCGAGGTGTAGAAATAGAGGACGGGTGGTTTGTCCTTAGCCATGGAATCCAGATGGCAGTGACTGCAATTTTCAGAGCCGCACAATTGTCCCGGCATGAAGCCTAGCGGCACGTCTGTGGGGCAGCATCAGGATGGTGCCCTGTAGTTCCGCTGTTGGTAACAGTCTGCTTAGAAGAGGACGTTGAAGGAAACACTTGCTTTTTGAAGACACAGGCCTTTTCCATTCTGCGAGTGTAGCCTCGAGGAAACTGCCCAAAAACAAATTCATCAACCAGAGCCTGTGGACCAGGGAAATCTAACCTGCCAGCTGGATATCTGAGGGTAGAAACACTTTCATATCTGTGTGTGGAAGGGCAGGCAAGAGGCCAGGATTCGGAGGAGAGAAACTCATGCGTGGACATTGTAACTTAGAGCGAACATCAAATGAGCTCCTCTGAGAAGCCTGCAGACCGGGAAGTGTTGAAGCGTCAGGATGAAGCCCAATCATTCCCACCGTGGAAGAAGTGTCTGCCTCAGGCACGTCTCAGCGACACCCTGGATCCTTCAATCCTATACCCTGCTAGCCTCTGTGTGTTGAAGTCTCAGGAAAGGGCAATATCAGGCCCTGGGGTAAGAGTTGTGTGGAGATAGCCACTTTCGGACACCAACGTGGTTCCTCATAGGGGGAAGGCTTCTAGGAAGTAGGTGTTGCCGTGTCAGGACAATGCCATCTCCGCCCATCGTCGAAAGATGACTGAGGAGGAAGGCACGTTCCAGGAACCTCTGGATTCCAGAAGAGAAAGCGATTTCTAGTGTACGTATGAAAAGAAAGGCAAGGGGCCAGTCCCTGTCTGGGAGATCCAAGTCCGTGGAGAGTACAACTTCCGAGCCACAACAAGTTTCTCCCCAAAGGAAACTTTCTAGCCCTGGGGTGGGCAAGCTTTGGCGGGCTTCCATATCCTTGCCTCTGAGAATCAGGCCTGTGGAGAAGGTCACTTCCCGGGAGCATCGACTTTCTGGAGATCCAAAGTGTGGGCACGGAGGAAGAAGGCGGGACTAAGGGGCGTGTCGCTGTCAGGGAGAAAGCAGTCGTTGGAGACGGCCACTTTCGTGAGCAACGCGTTCCCTCAAGCCAGAAGCATCCTGGCCTCTATTGATGAGAAGTAGCAGGATAATTCCTCAACCTCCGCTCTGCGAAAATAGACTGTGGGCAATGCCACTTCCCACTAACACCGTGTCTCCAGAAGAGAATTGCCATGTCCAATCCAAAAGCGGGGAGGCCTAGGAGAGGGCCCACGGCCTCACGCTCTGAAACGGGGCTGGGGACCTGCACCATTCAGGGAACCACAAGGCTCTCCAACGAGAAGCCTTCTAGCACGCATGGGTTGAGGCCTCCTAAACATGCCCCATTCTTCCCTCTGTGAAACGAGCCTCTGGGCATTGCAACTGTCCCGTAAGTGGAAGTCCTCTCCTGCCAGAATCTTTGGAGCACGTTTGTCTAGAGGCACGGGCAAAGTGCCATGCCCTTCGCTCAGATCATGAGGCCTGCGAATAAAGCACGTTTCCGTGAAGAACACGACACCTCCAAACAAACGCCTCGGAGCAGATCCGTGTGTTTTCACATGAGGAAATGCCGTATCCTCCGTTGGGCGAAGGAATGCTGGGGAGGAGGCCATTTCGGCAACATCGTAGTTTTTCGCGCCATAGAAATCCAAGCCTCGCTGTGTGCCACGATCACGAGAGGGCCATCGCATTTCCCGGGAGATACGAGACGATGGAGGATCCGGTGTGCACTCACATCTTGTTTTCCCAAGAGAAAAGCCATTTCTCATAGTTGTGTGGAAGTATAGGGAAGGGGGCTTGTCCTTAGGATGAGAAACAAGACCGTGGAGAGTGCACCTTTCAGAGCACCCCAAGCATCTCTTTTGAGAAGCCTGGTTGCCCCAGTGCCTTGTCGCATCCGAAAAGTGCCTGACCTTCCCTCATTGAAAACACTCTCTTTGGAATAGAGCGTTCAAGTCCCCTCTTGCTTCCTGAAGATACAAAGCTTTTCCAAGGCAGGTGTTTGATCAGGAGGAAACATCCCTACACGGATCTCTGGAAAACAAGACGTGGGAATGGTCATCGTCACGGCCCTCTGAATGCCGGAAGATAGATCCATCTTCATTCCTGTGTGCGGAAGCATAGGCAAGGGTCTAGGACCCTATCTTGAGAAACAAGTCTCTGGAGACGACAATGTTCAGCACACCGCAGGTGTCCTGCCGGAGAGGTGTTCTAGCATGGGTGTGTGCAAGCATCGGGAGAGTTCCATCTCCTTCCGTCTGCGAGGCAAGGCTGCGGAGAAGGCCACTTGGCGATAACATGTGGTTTCCAGATTTCCAAACGAGTTCCAGGAGAGGTGCGGAACGATAGGCCAGGTAACATGTCCCCCAGGGTTCCAGTAACAGTTCTGGGGAAGCACAGGTCCCAGGAAACCCAAGTTCCTTCCGAGGAGATGCTTTCTAATACATAGGTCCAGAAGTCTCTGTACATTGCCTACCCTTGCTTGTGGGAGGCAAGTTGGGTGGAATGCGAATTCCACTACCATCTTGTTTGCACAAGAGGGAAATCGATTCATTCCAATATATGCGCTGGAGCCTAGGGGACATGGGCGATGCCCTGACGCTTTGAGGGAAGAGTGTGGAACAGGCATCGTTGAGGAAACCACAAGTTTCTCAAGCGAGGAGCCTTCTAGCATTGCCGGGGTGAAACGACCGAAACATGCACGACCCTTCCCTCAGTGAATAGGCTCTAGGGAATGCCAATTTCCCCTCAGAGGAAGATTGTCCCGGTGCGAAGCTCTCTAGCGTGTTGGTGTGGAGGCCAGCGGAGAGGGCCACATATACTTCGCTAAAGAAAGCTATCTGTGAAGAAAGACAGGGTCAGTGAGGGAAGCACACGTCCCACCAAACCCACTGAAACACACGGAGACGTTTTAGCCTCAGGAAAGGCCTTATCCTTGCCTTGGAGAGAATGCATTTGGGAGTACCTGTGCTGCCCCGGCGTTGGTTTGCAAAGGAGCACTTTCCTACCTTATATGTGTGGGAGTGGGCAATGTCCTTACACTTGGAGACAAGTCTGTGAAGCAAGCACCGTTCGGGGAACCACGAGGGCCTCGAGCGAGAAGCATTCCGGCCTCCATGTTCTTAAACTCCCGAAACCCGGGCTCTCTTGGCGTCTCTGAGTAAATCTCTGGGGAATGCAACGTTCCCTCAGAGGAAGCATGTCCCAGCGAGACATTTTGTGGCACGTTTCTCTAGAGGTACGGGGATGGGTGGTCGCATTCAGGAGGTGCGTTGTCCTCGGCCGGGAGAAACAATTCTGTGGAGAAGGCGACTTCGGCCACCATGTGCTTTTCCAAGAAAGAAGCTTGCTTCGGCGAAAAGCATGGAAGTATCACTGTAATGCCACCTTCTTCGCTCTGAGCAGCAGGACGGTAGGCAACCCTACTTTCCAAGCACATCTGGTTTCCAGAATGAAAAAGCCATCTCTAAGAGACGTTTCCAAGGACAGAGAAGGCGGGTCGTACTGTCCTTCAGAAACAAATGTGTGGAGAATGCCCCTTTCAGAGGACCACCATTTCACCTGCGAGAAGCCTTCTACAATGTATGTTTGGAGGCATCAGGAGGGTGTCGTGTCCATCCCTCAGTGAAAACACAGTGTCGAGAACCATGTTCCAGGAACGTCTTGCTTACAGCAGGTAGCAGTTTTCTCCAGGACCTTGTGTAATGCGGAGGACTCGGCCCTAATGGGATCTCGGAGAAACAAGGCTGCGGAGACTGGAAACTTTCCCTGCCAACTGGATATCCGAAGACGGAATCCATTTCACGTCGATGTGCGGAAGTAGACGCCAGGGGCCTTGACCTGATGCCCAGAAAGGCGTCTGTGCGTAATACAACGTGGAGCGAACAACCGGAATCTTCCCGTGTAGAGTCCTGTAGCATGGACGTGTACAAGCATCTGGAGCGGGCCCTCTCGTTCCCTCGGAGATACGAGCCCGTGGCGAATGCCACGTCGAGGTCACGTCGTTTCTCCAGAGTTCTCTGCCATTTCCAGTATCGGCCTTGAAGGATAGGCAAAGGGAAATGTCCCCGTATCGGAGTCCCCAGGATGTGGAGAAAGCAGCTGCCAGGAAACCCAAGTGCCCCCGAACGAGACGCCTTCTCACACACAGGTATGGACGCCTTGGAATGTGCGATATACTTCCTTCGGAGAAGGCGACCTTCCATGAATATCGTGTTTTCAGGAGAGAAAGCTGATGTCCAGGACGTGTGTGCAAGTCTTGGGAAGGGGCAAGGTCCTTAGGGCGAGCATAGAATCTGTGGAGCAAGCCCCTTTCGGATAACCACAAGTTTCTCAAGTGTGAATCATTCTGGCTTGCATGTGTGGAGGCCATCGAAAGACGCCCTCTCCCTCTGTCTGTGGAGCAGTCTCTGGAGAATTCCACTGTCCCGTCAGAGGAAGTTGGTTCCCGTGAGGAGCATTCTACCATCTTTCGCGAGAGGCGCGCGGAAAGTGCCTTAGACGTCGCGGAACGCAAGCCTGGGAATAAAGCAAGATCCACCGTGCAACACGACCCTTCCAACGAAACCATTCTAACGGATGGAGGGGTTCTAACACTAGGGTAGTGCCGTGTCCTTGGCTTGGAGAAAGTCTTCTGTGGAGGATGCAGTGCAGCGACACTGTGGCTGTTCCACCGAGAAGCTTCCGAGCCTCTCTGTGTGGAGGCATCCCTAGAGTGCCCCAGTCTTCCGTTTGAGGAAAAAGAGTGTGAAGAAAAGCGCGGCCCGCTAACATCTTGATGCCGGAAGAGAAAGCGATTTCTCCGCGAGGTGTAGAAATAGAGGACGGGTGGTTTGTCCTTAGCCATGGAATCCAGATGGCAGTGACTGCAATTTTCAGAGCCGCACAATTGTCCCGGCATGAAGCCTAGCGGCACGTCTGTGGGGCAGCATCAGGATGGTGCCCTTTAGTTCCGCTGTTGGTAACAGTCTGCTTAGAAGAGGACGTTGAAGGAAACACTTGCTTTTTGAAGACACAGGCCTTTTCCATTCTCCGAGTGTAGCCTCGAGGAAACTGCCCAAAAACAAATTCATCAACCAGAGCCTGTGGACCATGGAAATCTAACCTGCCAGCTGGATATCTGAGGGTAGAAACACTTTCATATCTGTGTGTGGAAGGGCAGGCAAGAGGCCAGGATTCGGAGGAGAGAAACTCATGCGTGGACATTGTAACTTAGAGCGAACATCAAATGAGCTCCTGTGAGAAGCCTGCAGGCCGGGAAGTGTTGAAGCGTCAGGATGAAGCCCAATCATTCCCACCGTGGAAGAAGTGTCTGCCTCAGGCACGTCTCAGCGACACCCTGGATCCTTCAATCCTATACCCTGCTAGCCTCTGTGTGTTGAAGTCTCAGGAAAGGGCAATATCAGGCCCTGGGGAAAGAGTTGTGTGGAGATAGCCACTTTCGGACACCAACGTGGTTCCTCATAGGGGGAAGGCTTCTAGGAAGTAGGTGTTGCCGTGTCAGGACAATGCCATCTCCGCCCATCGTCGAAAGATGACTGAGGAGGAAGGCACGTTCCAGGAACATCTGGATTCCAGAAGAGAAAGCGATTTCTAGTGTAGGTATGAAAAGAGAGGCAAGGGGCCAGTCCCTGTCTGGGAGATCCAAGTCCGTGGAGAGTACAACTTCCGAGCCACAACAAGTTTCTCCCCAAAGGAAACTTTCTAGCCCTGGGGTGGGCAAGCTTTGGCGGGCTTCCATATCCTTGCCTCTGAGAATCAGGCCTGTGGAGAAGGTCACTTCCCGGGAGCATCGACTTTCTGGAGATCCAAAGTGTGGGCACGGAGGAAGAAGGCGGGACTAAGGGGCGTGTCGCTGTCAGGGAGAAAGCAGTCGTTGGAGACGGCCACTTTCGTGAGCAACTCGTTCCCTCAAGCCAGAAGCATCCTGGCCTCTATTGATGAGAAGTAGCAGGATAATTCCTCAACCTCCGCTCTGCGAAAATAGACTGTGGGCAATGCCACTTCCCACTAACACCGTGTCTCCAGAAGAGAATTGCCATGTCCAATCCAAAAGCGGGGAGCCCTAGGAGAGGGCCCACGGCCTCACGCTCTGAAACGGGGCTGGGGACCTGCACCATTCAGGGAACCACAAGGCTCTCCAACGAGAAGCCTTCTAGCACGCATGGGTTGAGGCCTCCTAAACATGCCCCATTCTTCCCTCTGTGAAACGAGCCTCTGGGCATTGCAACTGTCCCGTAAGTGGAAGTCCTCTCCTGCCAGAATCTTTGGAGCACGTTTGTCTAGAGGCACGGGCAAAGTGCCATGCCTTTCCCTCAGATCATGGGGCCTGCGAATAAAGCACGTTTCCGTGAAGAACACGACACCTCCAAACAAACGCCTCGGAGCAGATCCGTGTGTTTTCACATGAGGAAATGCCGTATCCTCCGTTGGGCGAAGGAATGCTGGGGAGGAGGCCATTTCGGCAACATCGTAGTTTTTCGCGCCATAGAAATCCAAGCCTCGCTGTGTGCCACGATCACGAGAGGGCCATCGCATTTCCCGGGAGATACGAGACGATGGAGGATCCGGTGTGCACTCACATCTTGTTTTCCCAAGAGAAAAGCCATTTCTCATAGTTGTGTGGAAGTATAGGGAAGGGGGCTTGTCCTTAGGATGAGAAACAAGACCGTGGAGAGTGCACCTTTCAGAGCACCCCAAGCATCTCTTTTGAGAAGCCTGGTTGCCCCAGTGCCTTGTCGCATCCGAAAAGTGCCTGACCTTCCCTCATTGAAAACACTCTCTTTGGAATAGAGCGTTCAAGTCCCCTCTTGCTTCCTGAAGATACAAAGCTTTTCCAAGGCAGGTGTTTGATCAGGAGGAAACATCCCTACACGGATCTCTGGAAAACAAGACGTGGGAATGGTCATCGTCACGGCCCTCTGAATGCCGGAAGATAGATCCATCTTCATTCCTGTGTGCGGAAGCATAGGCAAGGGCCTAGGACCCTATCTTGAGAAACAAGTCTCTGGAGACGACAATGTTCAGCACACCGCCGGTGTCCTGCCGGAGAGGTGTTCTAGCATGGGTGTGTGCAAGCATCGGGAGAGTTCCATCTCCTTCCGTCTGCGAGGCAAGGCTGCGGAGAAGGCCACTTGGCGATAACATGTGGTTTCCAGATTTCCAAACGAGTTCCAGGAGAGGTGCGGAACGATAGGCCAGGTAACATGTCCCCCAGGGTTCCAGTAACAGTTCTGGGGAAGCACAGGTCCCAGGAAACCCAAGTTCCTTCCGAGGAGATGCTTTCTAATACATAGGTCCAGAAGTCTCTGTACATTGCCTACCCTTGCTTGTGGGAGGCAAGTTGGGTGGAATGCGAATTCCACTACCATCTTGTTTCCACAAGAGGGAAATCGATTCATTCCAATATATGCGCTGGAGCCTAGGGGACATGGGCGATGCCCTGACGCTTTGAGGGAAGAGTGTGGAACAGGCATCGTTGAGGAAACCACAAGTTTCTCAAGCGAGGAGCCTTCTAGCATTGCCGGGGTGAAACGACCGAAACATGCACGACCCTTCCCTCAGTGAATAGGCTCTAGGGAATGCCAATTTCCCGTCAGAGGAAGATTGTCCCGGTGCGAAGCTCTCTAGCGTGTTGGTCTGGAGGCCAGCGGAGAGGGCCACATATACTTCGCTAAAGAAAGCTATCTGTGAAGAAAGACAGGGTCAGTGAGGGAAGCACACGTCCCACCAAACCCACTGAAACACACGGAGACGTTTTAGCCTCAGGAAAGGCCTTATCCTTGCCTTGGAGAGAATGCATTTGGGAGTACCTGTGCTGCCCCGGCGTTGGTTTGCAAAGGAGCACTTTCCTACCTTATATGTGTGGGAGTGGGCAATGTCCTTACACTTGGAGACAAGTCTGTGAAGCAAGCACCGTTCGGGGAACCACGAGGGCCTCGAGCGAGAAGCATTCCGGCCTCCATGTTCTTAAACTCCCGAAACCCGGGCTCTCTTGGCGTCTCTGAGTAAATCTCTGGGGAATGCAACGTTCCCTCAGAGGAAGCATGTCCCAGCGAGACATTTTGCGGCACGTTTCTCTAGAGGTACGGGGATGGGTGGTCGCATTCAGGAGGTGCGGTGTCCTCGGCCGGGAGAAACAATTCTGTGGAGAAGGCGACTTCGGCCACAATGTGCTTTTCCAAGAAAGAAGCTTGCTTCGGCGAAAAGCATGGAAGTATCACTGTAATGCCACCTTCTTCGCTCTGAGCAGCAGGACGGTAGGCAACCCTACTTTCCAAGCACATCTGGTTTCCAGAATGAAAAAGCCATCTCTAAGAGACGTTTCCAAGGACAGAGAAGGCGGGTCGTACTGTCCTTCAGAAACAAATGTGTGGAGAATGCCCCTTTCAGAGGACCACCATTTCACCTGCGAGAAGCCTTCTACAATGTATGTTTGGAGGCATCAGGAAGGTGTCGTGTCCACCCTCAGTGAAAACACAGTGTCGAGAACCATGTTCCAGGAACGTCTTGCTTACAGCAGGTAGCAGTTTTCTCCAGGACCTTGTGTAATGCGGAGGACTCGGCCCTAATGGGATCTCTGAGAAACAAGGCTGCGGAGACTGGAAACTTTCCCTGCCAACTGGATATCCGAAGACGGAATCCATTTCACGTCGATGTGCGGAAGTAGACGCCAGGGGCCTTGACCTGATGCCCAGAAAGGCGTCTGTGCGTAATACAACGTGGAGCGAACAACCGGAATCTTCCCGTGTAGAGTCCTGTAGCATGGACGTGTACAAGCATCTGGAGCGGGCCCTCTCGTTCCCTCGGAGATACGAGCCCGTGGCGAATGCCACGTCGAGGTCACGTCGTTTCTCCAGAGTTCTCTGCCATTTCCAGTATCGGCCTTGAAGGATAGGCAAAGGGAAATGTCCCCGTATCGGAGTCCCCAGGATGTGGAGAAAGCAGCTGCCAGGAAACCCAAGTGCCCCCGAACGAGACGCCTTCTCACACACAGGTATGGACGCCTTGGAATGTGCGATATACTTCCTTTGGAGAAGGCGACCTTCCATGAATATCGTGTTTTCAGGAGAGAAAGCTGATGTCCAGGACGTGTGTGCAAGTCTTGGGAAGGGGCAAGGTCCTTAGGGCGAGCATAGAATCTGTGGAGCAAGCCCCTTTCGGATAACCACAAGTTTCTCAAGTGTGAATCATTCTGGCTTGCATGTGTGGAGGCCATCGAAACACGCCCTCTCCCTCTGTCTGTGGAGCAGTCTCTGGAGAATTCCACTGTCCCGTCAGAGGAAGTTGGTTCCCGTGAGGAGCATTCTACCATCTTTCGCGAGAGGCGCGCGGAAAGTGCCTTAGACGTCGCGGAACGCAAGCCTGGGAATAAAGCAAGATCCACCGTGCAACACGACCCTTCCAACGAAACCATTCTAACGGATGGAGGGGTTCTAACACTAGGATAGTGCCGTGTCCTTGGCTTGGAGAAAGTCTTCTGTGGAGGATGCAGTGCAGCGACACTGTGGCTGTTCCACCGAGAAGCTTCCGAGCCTCTCTGTGTGGAGGCATCCCTAGAGTGCCCCAGTCTTCCGTTTGAGGAAAAAGCGTGTGAAGAAAAGCGCGGCCCGCTAACATCTTGATGCCAGAAGAGAAAGCGATTTCTCCGCGAGGTGTAGAAATAGAGGACGGGTGGTTTGTCCTTAGCCATGGAATCCAGATGGCAGTGACTGCAATTTTCAGAGCCGCACAATTGTCCCGGCATGAAGCCTAGCGGCACGTCTGTGGGGCAGCATCAGGATGGTGCCCTGTAGTTCCGCTGTTGGTAACAGTCTGCTTAGAAGAGGACGTTGAAGGAAACACTTGCTTTTTGAAGACACAAGCCTTTTCCATTCTGCGAGTGTAGCCTCGAGGAAACTGCCCAAAAACAAATTCATCAACCAGAGCTTGTGGACCATGGAACTCTAACCTGCCAGCTGGATATCTGAGGGTAGAAACACTTTCATATCTGTGTGTGGAAGGGCAGGCAAGAGGCCAGGATTAGGATGAGAGAAACACATGCGTGGACATTGTAACTTAGAGCGAACATCAAATGAGCTCCTCTGAGAAGCCTGCAGACCGGGAAGTGTTGAAGCGTCAGGATGAAGCCCAATCATTCCCACCGTGGAAGAAGTGTCTGCCTCAGGCACGTCTCAGCGACACCCTGGATCCTTCAATCCTATACCCTGCTAGCCTCTGTGTGTTGAAGTCTCAGGAAAGGGCAATATCAGGCCCTGGGGTAAGAGTTGTGTGGAGATAGCCACTTTCGGACACCAACGTGGTTCCTCATAGGGGGAAGGCTTCTAGGAAGTAGGTGTTGCCGTGTCAGGACAATGCCATCTCCGCCCATCGTCGAAAGATGACTGAGGAGGAAGGCACGTTCCAGGAACCTCTGGATTCCAGAAGAGAAAGCGATTTCTAGTGTACGTATGAAAAGAAAGGCAAGGGGCCAGTCCCTGTCTGGGAGATCCAAGTCCGTGGAGAGTACAACTTCCGAGCCACAACAAGTTTCTCCCCAAAGGAAACTTTCTAGCCCTGGGGTGGGCAAGCTTTGGCGGGCTTCCATATCCTTGCCTCTGAGAATCAGGCCTGTGGAGAAGGTCACTTCCCGGGAGCATCTACTTTCTGGAGATCCAAAGTGTGGGCACGGAGGAAGAAGGCGGGACTAAGGGGCGTGTCGCTGTCAGGGAGAAAGCAGTCGTTGGAGACGGCCACTTTCGTGAGCAACGCGTTCCCTCAAGCCAGAAGCATCCTGGCCTCTATTGATGAGAAGTAGCAGGATAATTCCTCAACCTCCGCTCTGCGAAAATAGACTGTGGGCAATGCCACTTCCCACTAACACCGTGTCTCCAGAAGAGAATTGCCATGTCCAATCCAAAAGCGGGGAGGCCTAGGAGAGGGCCCACGGCCTCACGCTCTGAAACGGGGCTGGGGACCTGCACCATTCAGGGAACCACAAGGCTCTCCAACGAGAAGCCTTCTAGCACGCATGGGTTGAGGCCTCCTAAACATGCCCCATTCTTCCCTCTGTGAAACGAGCCTCTGGGCATTGCAACTGTCCCGTAAGTGGAAGTCCTCTCCTGCCAGAATCTTTGGAGCACGTTTGTCTAGAGGCACGGGCAAAGTGCCATGCCCTTCGCTCAGATCATGAGGCCTGCGAATAAAGCACGTTTCCGTGAAGAACACGACACCTCCAAACAAACGCCTCGGAGCAGATCCGTGTGTTTTCACATGAGGAAATGCCGTATCCTCCGTTGGGCGAAGGAATGCTGGGGAGGAGGCCATTTCGGCAACATCGTAGTTTTTCGCGCCATAGAAATCCAAGCCTCGCTGTGTGCCACGATCACGAGAGGGCCATCGCATTTCCCGGGAGATACGAGACGATGGAGGATCCGGTGTGCACTCACATCTTGTTTTCCCAAGAGAAAAGCCATTTCTCATAGTTGTGTGGAAGTATAGGGAAGGGGGCTTGTCCTTAGGATGAGAAACAAGACCGTGGAGAGTGCACCTTTCAGAGCACCCCAAGCATCTCTTTTGAGAAGCCTGGTTGCCCCAGTGCCTTGTCGCATCCGAAAAGTGCCTGACCTTCCCTCATTGAAAACACTCTCTTTGGAATAGAGCGTTCAAGTCCCCTCTTGCTTCCTGAAGATACAAAGCTTTTCCAAGGCAGGTGTTTGATCAGGAGGAAACATCCCTACACGGATCTCTGGAAAACAAGACGTGGGAATGGTCATCGTCACGGCCCTCTGAATGCCGGAAGATAGATCCATCTTCATTCCTGTGTGCGGAAGCATAGGCAAGGGTCTAGGACCCTATCTTGAGAAACAAGTCTCTGGAGACGACAATGTTCAGCACACCGCAGGTGTCCTGCCGGAGAGGTGTTCTAGCATGGGTGTGTGCAAGCATCGGGAGAGTTCCATCTCCTTCCGTCTGCGAGGCAAGGCTGCGGAGAAGGCCACTTGGCGATAACATGTGGTTTCCAGATTTCCAAACGAGTTCCAGGAGAGGTGCGGAACGATAGGCCAGGTAACATGTCCCCCAGGGTTCCAGTAACAGTTCTGGGCAAGCACAGGTCCCAGGAAACCCAAGTTCCTTCCGAGGAGATGCTTTCTAATACATAGGTCCAGAAGTCTCTGTACATTGCCTACCCTTGCTTGTGGGAGGCAAGTTGGGTGGAATGCGAATTCCACTACCATCTTGTTTGCACAAGAGGGAAATCGATTCATTCCAATATATGCGCTGGAGCCTAGGGGACATGGGCGATGCCCTGACGCTTTGAGGGAAGAGTGTGGAACAGGCATCGTTGAGGAAACCACAAGTTTCTCAAGCGAGGAGCCTTCTAGCATTGCCGGGGTGAAACGACCGAAACATGCACGACCCTTCCCTCAGTGAATAGGCTCTAGGGAATGCCAATTTCCCCTCAGAGGAAGATTGTCCCGGTGCGAAGCTCTCTAGCGTGTTGGTCTGGAGGCCAGCGGAGAGGGCCACATATACTTCGCTAAAGAAAGCTATCTGTGAAGAAAGACAGGGTCAGTGAGGGAAGCACACGTCCCACCAAACCCACTGAAACACACGGAGACGTTTTAGCCTCAGGAAAGGCCTTATCCTTGCCTTGGAGAGAATGCATTTGGGAGTACCTGTGCTGCCCCGGCGTTGGTTTGCAAAGGAGCACTTTCCTACCTTATATGTGTGGGAGTGGGCAATGTCCTTACACTTGGAGACAAGTCTGTGAAGCAAGCACCGTTCGGGGAACCACGAGGGCCTCGAGCGAGAAGCATTCCGGCCTCCATGTTCTTAAACTCCCGAAACCCGGGCTCTCTTGGCGTCTCTGAGTAAATCTCTGGGGAATGCAACGTTCCCTCAGAGGAAGCATGTCCCAGCGAGACATTTTGTGGCACGTTTCTCTAGAGGTACGGGGATGGGTGGTCGCATTCAGGAGGTGCGGTGTCCTCGGCCGGGAGAAACAATTCTGTGGAGAAGGCGACTTCGGCCACCATGTGCTTTTCCAAGAAAGAAGCTTGCTTCGGCGAAAAGCATGGAAGTATCACTGTAATGCCACCTTCTTCGCTCTGAGCAGCAGGACGGTAGGCAACCCTACTTTCCAAGCACATCTGGTTTCCAGAATGAAAAAGCCATCTCTAAGAGACGTTTCCAAGGACAGAGAAGGCGGGTCGTACTGTCCTTCAGAAACAAATGTGTGGAGAATGCCCCTTTCAGAGGACCACCATTTCACCTGCGAGAAGCCTTCTACAATGTATGTTTGGAGGCATCAGGAGGGTGTCGTGTCCATCCCTCAGTGAAAACACAGTGTCGAGAACCATGTTCCAGGAACGTCTTGCTTACAGCAGGTAGCAGTTTTCTCCAGGACCTTGTGTAATGCGGAGGACTCGGCCCTAATGGGATCTCTGAGAAACAAGGCTGCGGAGACTGGAAACTTTCCCTGCCAACTGGATATCCGAAGACGGAATCCATTTCACGTCGATGTGCGGAAGTAGACGCCAGGGGCCTTGACCTGATGCCCAGAAAGGCGTCTGTGCGTAATACAACGTGGAGCGAACAACCGGAATCTTCCCGTGTAGAGTCCTGTAGCATGGACGTGTACAAGCATCTGGAGCGGGCCCTCTCGTTCCCTCGGAGATACGAGCCCGTGGCGAATGCCACGTCGAGGTCACGTCGTTTCTCCAGAGTTCTCTGCCATTTCCAGTATCGGCCTTGAAGGATAGGCAAAGGGAAATGTCCCCGTATCGGAGTCCCCAGGATGTGGAGAAAGCAGCTGCCAGGAAACCCAAGTGCCCCCGAACGAGACGCCTTCTCACACACAGGTATGGACGCCTTGGAATGTGCGATATACTTCCTTTGGAGAAGGCGACCTTCCATGAATATCGTGTTTTCAGGAGAGAAAGCTGATGTCCAGGACGTGTGTGCAAGTCTTGGGAAGGGGCAAGGTCCTTAGGGCGAGCATAGAATCTGTGGAGTAAGCCCCTTTCGGATAACCACAAGTTTCTCAAGTGTGAATCATTCTGGCTTGCATGTGTGGAGGCCATCGAAAGACGCCCTCTCCCTCTGTCTGTGGAGCAGTCTCTGGAGAATTCCACTGTCCCGTCAGAGGAAGTTGGTTCCCGTGAGGAGCATTCTACCATCTTTCGCGAGAGGCGCGCGGAAAGTGCCTTAGACGTCGCGGAACGCAAGCCTGGGAATAAAGCAAGATCCACCGTGCAACACGACCCTTCCAACGAAACCATTCTAACGGATGGAGGGGTTCTAACACTAGGGTAGTGCCGTGTCATTGGCTTGGAGAAAGTCTTCTGTGGAGGATGCAGTGCAGCGACACTGTGGCTGTTCCACCGAGAAGCTTCCGAGCCTCTCTGTGTGGAGGCATCCCTAGAGTGCCCCAGTCTTCCGTTTGAGGAAAAAGAGTGTGAAGAAAAGCGCGGCCCGCTAACATCTTGATGCCAGAAGAGAAAGCGATTTCTCCGCGAGGTGTAGAAATAGAGGACGGGTGGTTTGTCCTTAGCCATGGAATCCAGATGGCAGTGACTGCAATTTTCAGAGCCGCACAATTGTCCCGGCATGAAGCCTAGCGGCACGTCTGTGGGGCAGCATCAGGATGGTGCCCTGTAGTTCCGCTGTTGGTAACAGTCTGCTTAGAAGAGGACGTTGAAGGAAACACTTGCTTTTTGAAGACACAGGCCTTTTCCATTCTCCGAGTGTAGCCTCGAGGAAACTGCCCAAAAACAAATTCATCAACCAGAGCCTGTGGACCATGGAAATCTAACCTGCCAGCTGGATATCTGAGGGTAGAAACACTTTCATATCTGTGTGTGGAAGGGCAGGCAAGAGGCCAGGATTCGGAGGAGAGAAACACATGCGTGGACATTGTAACTTAGAGCGAACATCAAATGAGCCCCTGTGAGAAGCCTGCAGGCCGGGAAGTGTTGAAGCGTCAGGATGAAGCCCAATCATTCCCACCGTGGAAGAAGTGTCTGCCTCAGGCACGTCTCAGCGACACCCTGGATCCTTCAATCCTATACCCTGCTAGCCTCTGTGTGTTGAAGTCTCAGGAAAGGGCAATATCAGGCCCTGGGGAAAGAGTTGTGCGGAGATAGCCACTTTCGGACACCAACGTGGTTCCTCATAGGGGGAAGGCTTGTAGGAAGTAGGTGTTGCCGTGTCAGGACAATGCCATCTCCGCCCATCGTCGAAAGATGACTGAGGAGGAAGGCACGTTCCAGGAACATCTGGATTCCAGAAGAGAAAGCGATTTCTAGTGTAGGTATGAAAAGACAGGCAAGGGGCCAGTCCCTGTCTGGGAGATCCAAGTCCGTGGAGAGTACAACTTCCGAGCCACAACAAGTTTCTCCCCAAAGGAAACTTTCTAGCCCTGGGGTGGGCAAGCTTTGGCGGGCTTCCATATCCTTGCCTCTGAGAATCAGGCCTGTGGAGAAGGTCACTTCCCGGGAGCATCGACTTTCTGGAGATCCAAAGTGTGGGCACGAGGGAAGAAGGCGGGACTAAGGGCCGTGTCGCTGTCAGGGAGAAAGCAGTCGTTGGAGAAGGCCACTTTCGTGAGCAACGCGTTCCCTCAAGCCAGAAGCATCCTGGCCTCTATTGATGAGAAGTAGCAGGATAATTCCTCAACCTCCGCTCTGCGAAAATAGACTGTGGGCAATGCCACTTCCCACTAACACCGTGTCTCCAGAAGAGAATTGCCATGTCCAGTCCAAAAGCGGGGAGGCCTAGGAGAGGGCCCACGGCCTCACGCTCTGAAACGGGGCTGGGGACCTGCACCATTCAGGGAACCACAAGGCTCTCCAACGAGAAGCCTTCTAGCACGCATGGGTTGAGGCCTCCTAAACATGCCCCATTCTTCCCTCTGTGAAACGAGCCTCTGGGCATTGCAACTGTCCCGTAAGTGGAAGTCCTCTCCTGCCAGAATCTTTGGAGCACGTTTGTCTAGAGGCACGGGCAAAGTGCCATGCCCTTCGCTCAGATCATGAGGCCTGCGAATAAAGCACGTTTCCGTGAAGAACACGACACTTCCAAACAAACGCCTCGGAGCAGATCCGTGTGTTTTCACATGAGGAAATGCCGTATCCTCCGTTGGGCGAAGGAATGCTGGGGAGGAGGCCATTTCGGCAACATCGTAGTTTTTCGCGCCATAGAAATCCAAGCCTCGCTGTGTGCCACGATCACGAGAGGGCCATCGCATTTCCCGGGAGATACGAGACGATGGAGGATCCGGTGTGCACTCACATCTTGTTTTCCCAAGAGAAAAGCCATTTCTCATAGTTGTGTGGAAGTATAGGGAAGGGGGCTTGTCCTTAGGATGAGAAACAAGACCGTGGAGAGTGCACCTTTCAGAGCACCCCAAGCATCTCTTTTGAGAAGCCTGGTTGCCCCAGTGCCTTGTCGCATCCGAAAAGTGCCTGACCTTCCCTCATTGAAAACACTCTCTTTGGAATAGAGCGTTCAAGTCCCCTCTTGCTTCCTGAAGATACAAAGCTTTTCCAAGGCAGGTGTTTGATCAGGAGGAAACATCCCTACACGGATCTCTGGAAAACAAGACGTGGGAATGGTCATCGTCACGGCCCTCTGAATGCCGGAAGATAGATCCATCTTCATTCCTGTGTGCGGAAGCATAGGCAAGGGCCTAGGACCCTATCTTGAGAAACAAGTCTCTGGAGACGACAATGTTCAGCACATCGCAGGTGTCCTGCCGGAGAGGTGTACTAGCATGGGTGTGTGCAAGCATCGGGAGAGTTCCATCTCCTTCCGTCTGCGATGCAAGCCTGCGCAGAAGGCCACTTGGCGATAACATGTGGTTTCCAGATTTCCAAACGAGTTCCAGGAGAGGTGCGGAACGATAGGCCAGGTAACATGTCCCCCAGGGTTCCAGTAACAGTTCTGGGGAAGCACAGGTCCCAGGAAACCCAAGTAACTTCCGAGGAGATGCTTTCTAATACACAGGTCCAGAAGTCTCTGTACATTGCCTACCCTTGCTTGTGGGAGGCAAGTTGGGTGGAATGCGAATTCCACTACCATCTTGTTTCCACAAGAGGGAAATCGATTCATTCCAATATATGCGCTGGAGCCTAGGGGACATGGGCGATGCCCTGACGCTTTGAGGGAAGAGTGTGGAACAGGCATCGTTGAGGAAACCACAAGTTTCTCAAGCGAGGAGCCTTCTAGCATTGCCGGGGTGAAACGACCGAAACATGCACGACCCTTCCCTCAGTGAATAGGCTCTAGGGAATGCCAATTTCCCCTCAGAGGAAGATTGTCCCGGTGCGAAGCTCTCTAGCGTGTTGGTCTGGAGGCCAGCGGAGAGGGCCACATATACTTCGCTAAAGAAAGCTATCTGTGAAGAAAGACAGGGTCAGTGAGGGAAGCACACGTCCCACCAAACCCACTGAAACACACGGAGACGTTTTAGCCTCAGGAAAGGCCTTATCCTTGCCTTGGAGAGAATGCATTTGGGAGTACCTGTGCTGCCCCGGCGTTGGTTTGCAAAGGAGCACTTTCCTACCTTATATGTGTGGGAGTGGGCAATGTCCTTACACTTGGAGACAAGTCTGTGAAGCAAGCACCGTTCGGGGAACCACGAGGGCCTCGAGCGAGAAGCATTCCGGCCTCCATGTTCTTAAACTCCCGAAACCCGGGCTCTCTTGGCGTCTCTGAGTAAATCTCTGGGGAATGCAACGTTCCCTCAGAGGAAGCATGTCCCAGCGAGACATTTTGTGGCACGTTTCTCTAGAGGTACGGGGATGTGTGGTCGCATTCAGGAGGTGCGGTGTCCTCGGCCGGGAGAAACAATTCTGTGGAGAAGGCGACTTCGGCCACAATGTGCTTTTCCAAGAAAGAAGCTTGCTTCGGCGAAAAGCATGGAAGTATCACTGTAATGCCACCTTCTTCGCTCTGAGCAGCAGGACGGTAGGCAACCCTACTTTCCAAGCACATCTGGTTTCCAGAATGAAAAAGCCATCTCTAAGAGACGTTTCCAAGGACAGAGAAGGCGGGTCGTACTGTCCTTCAGAAACAAATGTGTGGAGAATGCCCCTTTCAGAGGACCACCATTTCACCTGCGAGAAGCCTTCTACAATGTATGTTTGGAGGCATCAGGAGGGTGTCGTGTCCATCCCTCAGTGAAAACACAGTGTCGAGAACCATGGTCCAGGAACGTCTTGCTTCCAGCAGGTAGCAGTTTTCTCCAGGACCTTGTGTAATGCGGAGGACTCGGCCCTAATGGGATCTCTGAGAAACAAGGCTGCGGAGACTGGAAACTTTCCCTGCCAACTGGATATCCGAAGACGGAATCCATTTCACGTCGATGTGCGGAAGTAGACGCCAGGGGCCTTGACCTGATGCCCAGAAAGGCGTCTGTGCGTAATACAACGTGGAGCGAACAACCGGAATCTTCCCGTGTAGAGTCCTGTAGCATGGACGTGTACAAGCATCTGGAGCGGGCCCTCTCGTTCCCTCGGAGATACGAGCCCGTGGCGAATGCCACGTCGAGGTCACGTCGTTTCTCCAGAGTTCTCTGCCATTTCCAGTATCGGCCTTGAAGGATAGGCAAAGGGAAATGTCCCCGTATCGGAGTCCCCAGGATGTGGAGAAAGCAGCTGCCAGGAAACCCAAGTGCCCCCGAACGAGACGCCTTCTCACACACAGGTATGGACGCCTTGGAATGTGCGATATACTTCCTTCGGAGAAGGCGACCTTCCATGAATATCGTGTTTTCAGGAGAGAAAGCTGATGTCCAGGACGTGTGTGCAAGTCTTGGGAAGGGGCAAGGTCCTTAGGGCGAGCATAGAATCTGTGGAGCAAGCCCCTTTCGGATAACCACAAGTTTCTCAAGTGTGAATCATTCTGGCTTGCATGTGTGGAGGCCATCGAAAGACGCCCTCTCCCTCTGTCTGTGGAGCAGTCTCTGGAGAATTCCACTGTCCCGTCAGAGGAAGTTGGTTCCCGTGAGGAGCATTCTACCATCTTTCGCGAGAGGCGCGCGGAAAGTGCCTTAGACGTCGCGGAACGCAAGCCTGGGAATAAAGCAAGATCCACCGTGCAACACGACCCTTCCAACGAAACCATTCTAACGGATGGAGGGGTTCTAACACTAGGGTAGTGCCGTGTCCTTGGCTTGGAGAAAGTCTTCTGTGGAGGATGCAGTGCAGCGACACTGTGGCTGTTCCACCGAGAAGCTTCCGAGCCTCTCTGTGTGGAGGCATCCCTAGAGTGCCCCAGTCTTCCGTTTGAGGAAAAAGAGTGTGAAGAAAAGCGCGGCCCGCTAACATCTTGATGCCAGAAGAGAAAGCGATTTCTCCGCGAGGTGTAGAAATAGAGGACGGGTGGTTTGTCCTTAGCCATGGAATCCAGATGGCAGTGACTGCAATTTTCAGAGCCGCACAATTGTCCCGGCATGAAGCCTAGCGGCACGTCTGTGGGGCAGCATCAGGATGGTGCCCTGTAGTTCCGCTGTTGGTAACAGTCTGCTTAGAAGAGGACGTTGAAGGAAACACTTGCTTTTTGAAGACACAGGGCTTTTCCATTCTCCGAGTGTAGCCTCGAGGAAACTGCCCAAAAACAAATTCATCAACCAGAGCCTGTGGACCATGGAAATCTAACCTGCCAGCTGGATATCTGAGGGTAGAAACACTTTCATATCTGTGTGTGGAAGGGCAGGCAAGAGGCCAGGATTCGGAGGAGAGAAACTCATGCGTGGACATTGTAACTTAGAGCGAACATCAAATGAGCTCCTGTGAGAAGCGTGCAGGCCGGGAAGTGTTGAAGCGTCAGGATGAAGCCCAATCATTCCCACCGTGGAAGAAGTGCCTGCCTCAGGCACGTCTCAGCGACACCCTGGATCCTTCAATCCTATACCCTGCTAGCCTCTGTGTGTTGAAGTCTCAGGAAAGGGCAATATCAGGCCCTGGGGAAAGAGTTGTGCGGAGATAGCCACTTTCGGACACCAACGTGGTTCCTCATAGGGGGAAGGCTTCTAGGAAGTAGGTGTTGCCGTGTCAGGACAATGCCATCTCCGCCCATCGTCGAAAGATGACTGAGGAGGAAGGCACGTTCCAGGAACATCTGGATTCCAGAAGAGAAAGCGATTTCTAGTGTAGGTATGAAAAGACAGGCAAGGGGCCAGTCCCTGTCTGGGAGATCCAAGTCCGTGGAGAGTACAACTTCCGAGCCACAACAAGTTTCTCCCCAAAGGAAACTTTCTAGCCCTGGGGTGGGCAAGCTTTGGCGGGCTTCCATATTCTTGCCTCTGAGAATCAGGCCTGTGGAGAAGGTCACTTCCCGGGAGCATCGACTTTCTGGAGATCCAAAGTGTGGGCACGGAGGAAGAAGGCGGGACTAAGGGGCGTGTCGCTGTCAGGGAGAAAAGAGTCGTTGGAGACGGCCACTTTTGTGAGCAACTCGTTCCCTCAAGCCAGAAGCATCCTGCCCTCTATTGATGAGAAGTAGCAGGATAATTCCTCAACCTCCGCTCTGCGAAAATAGACTGTGGGCAATGCCACTTCCCACTAACACCGTGTCTCCAGAAGAGAATTGCCATGTCCAATCCAAAAGCGGGGAGGCCTAGGAGAGGGCCCACGGCCTCACGCTCTGAAACGGGGCTGGGGACCTGCACCATTCAGGGAACCACAAGGCTCTCCAACGAGAAGCCTTCTAGCACGCATGGGTTGAGGCCTCCTAAACATGCCCCATTCTTCCCTCTGTGAAACGAGCCTCTGGACATTGCAACTGTCCCGTAAGTGGAAGTCCTCTCCTGCCAGAATCTTTGGAGCACGTTTGTCTAGAGGCACGGGCAAAGCGCCATGCCCTTCGCTCAGATCATGAGGCCTGCGAATAAAGCATGTTTCCGTGAAGAACACGACACTTCCAAACAAACGCCTCGGAGCAGATCCGTGTGTTTTCACATGAGGAAATGCCGTATCCTCCGTTGGGCGAAGGAATGCTGGGGAGGAGGCCATTTCGGCAACATCGTAGTTTTTCGCGCCATAGAAATCCAAGCCTCGCTGTGTGCCACGATCACGAGAGGGCCATCGCATTTCCCGGGAGATACGAGACGATGGAGGATCCGGTGTGCACTCACATCTTGTTTTCCCAAGAGAAAAGCCATTTCTCATAGTTGTGTGGAAGTATAGGGAAGGGGGCTTGTCCTTAGGATGAGAAACAAGACCGTGGAGAGTGCACCTTTCAGAGCACCCCAAGCATCTCTTTTGAGAAGCCTGGTTGCCCCAGTGCCTTGTCGCATCCGAAAAGTGCCTGACCTTCCCTCATTGAAAACACTCTCTTTGGAATAGAGCGTTCAAGTCCCCTCTTGCTTCCTGAAGATAGAAAGCTTTTCCAAGGCAGGTGTTTGATCAGGAGGAAACATCCCTACACGGATATCTGGAAAACAAGATGTGGGAATGGTCATCGTCACGGCCCTCTGAATGCCGGAAGATAGATCCATCTTCATTCCTGTGTGCGGAAGCATAGGCAAGGGCCTAGGACCCTATCTTGAGAAACAAGTCTCTGGAGACGACAATGTTCAGCACACCGCAGGTGTCCTGCCGGAGAGGTGTTCTAGCATGGGTGTGTGCAAGCATCGGGAGAGTTCCATCTCCTTCCGTCTGCGAGGCAAGGCTGCGGAGAAGGCCACTTGGCGATAACATGTGGTTTCCAGATTTCCAAACGAGTTCCAGGAGAGGTGCGGAACGATAGGCCAGGTAACATGTCCCCCAGGGTTCCAGTAACAGTTCTGGGGAAGCACAGGTCCCAGGAACCCCAAGTTCCTTCCGAGGAGATGCTTTCTAATACACAGGTCCAGAAGTCTCTGTACATTGCCTACCCTTGCTTGTGGGAGGCAAGTTGGGTGGAATGCGAATTCCACTACCATCTTGTTTCCACAAGAGGGAAATCGATTCATTCCAATATATGCGCTGGAGCCTAGGGGACATGGGCGATGCCCTGACGCTTTGAGGGAAGAGTGTGGAACAGGCATCGTTGAGGAAACCACAAGTTTCTCAAGCGAGGAGCCTTCTAGCATTGCCGGGGTGAAACGACCGAAACATGCACGACCCTTCCCTCAGTGAATAGGCTCTAGGGAATGCCAATTTCCCCTCAGAGGAAGATTGTCCCGGTGCGAAACTCTCTAGCGTGTTGGTCTGGAGGCCAGCGGAGAGGGCCACATATACTTCGCTAAAGAAAGCTATCTGTGAAGAAAGACAGGGTCAGTGAGGGAAGCACACGTCCCACCAAACCCACTGAAACACACGGAGACGTTTTAGCCTCAGGAAAGGCCTTATCCTTGCCTTGGAGAGAATGCATTTGGGAGTACCTGTGCTGCCCCGGCGTTGGTTTGCAAAGGAGCACTTTCCTACCTTATATGTGTGGGAGTGGGCAATGTCCTTACACTTGGAGACAAGTCTGTGAAGCAAGCACCGTTCGGGGAACCACGAGGGCCTCGAGCGAGAAGCATTCCGGCCTCCATGTTCTTAAACTCCCGAAACCCGGGCTCTCTTGGCGTCTCTGAGTAAATCTCTGGGGAATGCAACGTTCCCTCAGAGGAAGCATGTCCCAGCGAGACATTTTGCGGCACGTTTCTCTAGAGGTACGGGGATGGGTGGTCGCATTCAGGAGGTGCGGTGTCCTCGGCCGGGAGAAACAATTCTGTGGAGAAGGCGACTTCGGCCACAATGTGCTTTTCCAAGAAAGAAGCTTGCTTCGGCGAAAAGCATGGAAGTATCACTGTAATGCCACCTTCTTCGCTCTGAGCAGCAGGACGGTAGGCAACCCTACTTTCCAAGCACATCTGGTTTCCAGAATGAAAAAGCCATCTCTAAGAGACGTTTCCAAGGACAGAGAAGGCGGGTCGTACTGTCCTTCAGAAACAAATGTGTGGAGAATGCCCCTTTCAGAGGACCACCATTTCACCTGCGAGAAGCCTTCTACAATGTATGTTTGGAGGCATCAGGAGGGTGTCGTGTCCATCCCTCAGTGAAAACACAGTGTCGAGAACCATGTTCCAGGAACGTCTTGCTTACAGCAGGTAGCAGTTTTCTCCAGGACCTTGTGTAATGCGGAGGACTCGGCCCTAATGGGATCTCTGAGAAACAAGGCTGCGGAGACTGGAAACTTTCCCTGCCAACTGGATATCCGAAGACGGAATCCATTTCACGTCGATGTGCGGAAGTAGACGCCAGGGGCCTTGACCTGATGCCCAGAAAGGCGTCTGTGCGTAATACAACGTGGAGCGAACAACCGGAATCTTCCCGTGTAGAGTCCTGTAGCATGGACGTGTACAAGCATCTGGAGCGGGCCCTCTCGTTCCCTCGGAGATACGAGCCCGTGGCGAATGCCACGTCGAGGTCACGTCGTTTCTCCAGAGTTCTCTGCCATTTCCAGTATCGGCCTTGAAGGATAGGCAAAGGGAAATGTCCCCGTATCGGAGTCCCCAGGATGTGGAGAAAGCAGCTGCCAGGAAACCCAAGTGCCCCCGAACGAGACGCCTTCTCACACACAGGTATGGACGCCTTGGAATGTGCGATATACTTCCTTTGGAGAAGGCGACCTTCCATGAATATCGTGTTTTCAGGAGAGAAAGCTGATGTCCAGGACGTGTGTGCAAGTCTTGGGAAGGGGCAAGGTCCTTAGGGCGAGCATAGAATCTGTGGAGCAAGCCCCTTTCGGATAACCACAAGTTTCTCAAGTGTGAATCATTCTGGCTTGCATGTGTGGAGGCCATCGAAAGACGCCCTCTCCCTCTGTCTGTGGAGCAGTCTCTGGAGAATTCCACTGTCCCGTCAGAGGAAGTTGGTTCCCGTGAGGAGCATTCTACCATCTTTCGCGAGAGGCGCGCGGAAAGTGCCTTAGACGTCGCGGAACGCAAGCCTGGGAATAAAGCAAGATCCACCGTGCAACACGACCCTTCCAACGAAACCATTCTAACGGATGGAGGGGTTCTAACACTAGGGTAGTGCCGTGTCCTTGGCTTGGAGAAAGTCTTCTGTGGAGGATGCAGTGCAGCGACACTGTGGCTGTTCCACCGAGAAGCTTCCGAGCCTCTCTGTGTGGAGGCATCCCTAGAGTGCCCCAGTCTTCCGTTTGAGGAAAAAGAGTGTGAAGAAAAGCGCGGCCCGCTAATATCTTGATGCCAGAAGAGAAAGCGATTTCTCCGCGAGGTGTAGAAATAGAGGACGGGTGGTTTGTCCTTAGCCATGGAATCCAGATGGCAGTGACTGCAATTTTCAGAGCCGCACAATTGTCCCGGCATGAAGCCTAGCGGCACGTCTGTGGGGCAGCATCAGGATGGTGCCCTGTAGTTCCGCTGTTGGTAACAGTCTGCTTAGAAGAGGACGTTGAAGAAAACACTTGCTTTTTGAAGACACAAGCCTTTTCCATTCTCCGAGTGTAGCCTCGAGGAAACTGCCCAAAAACAAATTCATCAACCAGAGCCTGTGGTCCATGGAAATCTAACCTGCCAGCTGGATATCTGAGGGTAGAAACACTTTCATTTCTGTGTGTGGAAGGGCAGGCAAGAGGCCAGGATTCGGAGGAGAGAAACTCATGCGTGGACATTGTAACTTAGAGCGAACATCAAATGAGCTCCTGTGAGAAGCCTGCAGACCGGGAAGTGTTGAAGCGTCAGGATGAAGCCGAATCATTCCCACCGTGGAAGAAGTGTCTGCCTCAGGCACGTCTCAGCGACACCCTGGATCCTTCAATCCTATACCCTGCTAGCCTCTGTGTGTTGAAGTCTCAGGAAAGGGCAATATCAGGCCCTGGGGAAAGAGTTGTGCGGAGATAGCCACTTTCGGACACCAACGTGGTTCCTCATAGGGGGAAGGCTTCTAGGAAGTAGGTGTTGCCGTGTCAGGACAATGCCATCTCCGCCCATCGTCGAAAGATGACTGAGGAGGAAGGCACGTTCCAGGAACATCTGGATTCCAGAAGAGAAAGCGATTTCTAGTGTACGTATGAAAAGACAGGCAAGGGGCCAGTCCCTGTCTGGGAGATCCAAGTCCGTGGAGAGTACAACTTCCGAGCCACAACAAGTTTCTCCCCAAAGGAAACTTTCTAGCCCTGGGGTGGGCAAGCTTTGGCGGGCTTCCATATCCTTGCCTCTGAGAATCAGGCCTGTGGAGAAGGTCACTTCCCGGGAGCATCTACTTTCTGGAGATCCAAAGTGTGGGCACGGAGGAAGAAGGCGGGACTAAGGGGCGTGTCGCTGTCAGGGAGAAAGCAGTCGTTGGAGACGGCCACTTTCGTGAGCAACGCGTTCCCTCAAGCCAGAAGCATCCTGGGCTCTATTGATGAGAAGTAGCAGGATAATTCCTCAACCTCCGCTCTGCGAAAATAGACTGTGGGCAATGCCACTTCCCACTAACACCGTGTCTCCAGAAGAGAATTGCCATGTCCAATCCAAAAGCGGGGAGGCCTAGGAGAGGGCCCACGGCCTCACGCTCTGAAACGGGGCTGGGGACCTGCACCATTCAGGGAACCACAAGGCTCTCCAACGAGAAGCCTTCTAGGACGCATGGGTTGAGGCCTCCTAAACATGCCCCATTCTTCCCTCTGTGAAACGAGCCTCTGGGCATTGCAACTGTCCCGTAAGTGGAAGTCCTCTCCTGCCAGAATCTTTGGAGCACGTTTGTCTAGAGGCACGGGCAACGCGCCATGCCCTTCGCTCAGATCATGAGGCCTGCGAATAAAGCACGTTTCCGTGAAGAACACGACACTTCCAAACAAACGCCTCGGAGCAGATCCGTGTGTTTTCACATGAGGAAATGCCGTATCCTCCGTTGGGCGAAGGAATGCTGGGGAGGAGGCCATTTCGGCAACATCGTAGTTTTTCGCGCCATAGAAATCCAAGCCTCGCTGTGTGCCACGATCACGAGAGGGCCATCGCATTTCCCGGGAGATACGACACGATGGAGGATCCGGTGTGCACTCACATCTTGTTTTCCCAAGAGAAAAGCCATTTCTCATAGTTGTGTGGAAGTATAGGGAAGGGGGCTTGTCCTTAGGATGAGAAACAAGACCGTGGAGAGTGCACCTTTCAGAGCACCCCAAGCATCTCTTTTGAGAAGCCTGGTTGCCCCAGTGCCTTGTCGCATCCGAAAAGTGCCTGACCTTCCCTCATTGAAAACACTCTCTTTGGAATAGAGCGTTCAAGTCCCCTCTTGCTTCCTGAAGATACAAAGCTTTTCCAAGGCAGGTGTTTGATCAGGAGGAAACATCCCTACACAGATCTCTGGAAAACAAGACGTGGGAATGGTCATCGTCACGGCCCTCTGAATGCCGGAAGATAGATCCATCTTCATTCCTGTGTGCGGAAGCATAGGCAAGGGCCTAGGACCCTATCTTTAGAAACAAGTCTCTGGAGACGAGAATGTTCAGCACACCGCAGGTGTCCTGCCGGAGAGGTGTTCTAGCATGGGTGTGTGCAAGCATCGGGAGAGTTCCATCTCCTTCCATCTGCGAGGCAAGGCTGCGGAGAAGGCCACTTGGCGATAACATGTGGTTTCCAGATTTCCAAACGAGTTCCAGGAGAGGTGCGGAACGATAGGCCAGGTAACATGTCCCCCAGGGTTCCAGTAACAGTTCTGGGGAAGCACAGGTCCCAGGAAACCCAAGTTCCTTCCGAGGAGATGCTTTCTAATACATAGGTCCAGAAGTCTCTGTACATTGCCTACCCTTGCTTGTGGGAGGCAAGTTGGGTGGAATGCGAATTCCCCTACCATCTTGTTTCCACAAGAGGGAAATCGATTCATTCCAATATATGCGCTGGAGCCTAGGGGACATGGGCGATGCCCTGACGCTTTGAGGGAAGAGTGTGGAACAGGCATCGTTGAGGAAACCACAAGTTTCTCAAGCGAGGAGCCTTCTAGCATTGCCGGGGTGAAACGACCGAAACATGCACGACCCTTCCCTCAGTGAATAGGCTCTAGGGAATGCCAATTTCCCCTCAGAGGAAGATTGTCCCGGTGCGAAGCTCTCTAGCGTGTTGGTCTGGAGGCCAGCGGAGAGGGCCACATATACTTCGCTAAAGAAAGCTATCTGTGAAGAAAGACAGGGTCAGTGAGGGAAGCACACGTCCCACCAAACCCACTGAAACACACGGAGACGTTTTAGCCTCAGGAAAGGCCTTATCCTTGCCTTGGAGAGAATGCATTTGGGAGTACCTGTGCTGCCCCGGCGTTGGTTTGCAAAGGAGCACTTTCCTACCTTATATGTGTGGGAGTGGGCAATGTCCTTACACTTGGAGACAAGTCTGTGAAGCAAGCACCGTTCGGGGAACCACGAGGGCCTCGAGCGAGAAGCATTCCGGCCTCCATGTTCTTAAACTCCCGAAACCCGGGCTCTCTTGGCGTCTCTGAGTAAATCTCTGGGGAATGCAACGTTCCCTCAGAGGAAGCATGTCCCAGCGAGACATTTTGTGGCACGTTTCTCTAGAGGTACGGGGATGTGTGGTCGCATTCAGGAGGTGCGGTGTCCTCGGCCGGGAGAAACAATTCTGTGGAGAAGGCGACTTCGGCCACAATGTGCTTTTCCAAGAAAGAAGCTTGCTTCGGCGAAAAGCATGGAAGTATCACTGTAATGCCACCTTCTTCGCTCTGAGCAGCAGGACGGTAGGCAACCCTACTTTCCAAGCACATCTGGTTTCCAGAATGAAAAAGCCATCTCTAAGAGACGTTTCCAAGGACAGAGAAGGCGGGTCGTACTGTCCTTCAGAAACAAATGTGTGGAGAATGCCCGTTTCAGAGGACCACCATTTCACCTGCGAGAAGCCTTCTACAATGTATGTTTGGAGGCATCAGGAAGGTGTCGTGTCCATCCCTCAGTGAAAACACAGTGTCTAGAACCATGGTCCAGGAACGTCTTGCTTACAGCAGGTAGCAGTTTTCTCCAGGACCTTGTGTAATGCGGAGGACTCGGCCCTAATGGGATCTCTGAGAAACAAGGCTGCGGAGACTGGAACCTTTCCCTGCCAACTGGATATCCGAAGACGGAATCCATTTCACGTCGATGTGCGGAAGTAGACGCCAGGGGCCTTGACCTGATGCCCAGAAAGGCGTCTGTGCGTAATACAACGTGGAGCGAACAACCGGAATCTTCCCGTGTAGAGTCCTGTAGCATGGACGTGTACAAGCATCTGGAGCGGGCCCTCTCGTTCCCTCGGAGATACGAGCCCGTGGCGAATGCCACGTCGAGGTCACGTCGTTTCTCCAGAGTTCTCTGCCATTTCCAGTATCGGCCTTGAAGGATAGGCAAAGGGAAATGTCCCCGTATCGGAGTCCCCAGGATGTGGAGAAAGCAGCTGCCAGGAAACCCAAGTGCCCCCGAACGAGACGCCTTCTCACACACAGGTATGGACGCCTTGGAATGTGCGATATACTTCCTTTGGAGAAGGCGACCTTCCATGAATATCGTGTTTTCAGGAGAGAAAGCTGATGTCCAGGACGTGTGTGCAAGTCTTGGGAAGGGGCAAGGTCCTTAGGGCGAGCATAGAATCTGTGGAGCAAGCCCCTTTCGGATAACCACAAGTTTCTCAAGTGTGAATCATTCTGGCTTGCATGTGTGGAGGCCATCGAAAGACGCCCTCTCCCTCTGTCTGTGGAGCAGTCTCTGGAGAATTCCACTGTCCCTTCAGAGGAAGTTGGTTCCCGTGAGGAGCATTCTACCATCTTTCGCGAGAGGCGCGCGGAAAGTGCCTTAGACGTCGCGGAACGCAAGCCTGGGAATAAAGCAAGATCCACCGTGCAACACGACCCTTCCAACGAAACCATTCTAACGGATGGAGGGGTTCTAACACTAGGGTAGTGCCGTGTCCTTGGCTTGGAGAAAGTCTTCTGTGGAGGATGCAGTGCAGCGACACTGTGGCTGTTCCACCGAGAAGCTTCCGAGCCTCTCTGTGTGGAGGCATCCCTAGAGTGCCCCAGTCTTCCGTTTGAGGAAAAAGAGTGTGAAGAAAAGCGCGGCCCGCTAACATCTTGATGCCAGAAGAGAAAGCGATTTCTCCGCGAGGTGTAGAAATAGAGGACGGGTGGTTTGTCCTTAGCCATGGAATCCAGATGGCAGTGACTGCAATTTTCAGAGCCGCACAATTGTCCCGGCATGAAGCCTAGCGGCACGTCTGTGGGGCAGCATCAGGATGGTGCCCTGTAGTTCCGCTGTTGGTAACAGTCTGCTTAGAAGAGGACGTTGAAGGAAACACTTGCTTTTTGAAGACACAGGGCTTTTCCATTCTCCGAGTGTAGCCTCGAGGAAACTGCCCAAAAACAAATTCATCAACCAGAGCCTGTGGACCATGGAAATCTAACCTGCCAGCTGGATATCTGAGGGTAGAAACACTTTCATATCTGTGTGTGGAAGGGCAGGCAAGAGGCCAGGATTCGGAGGAGAGAAACTCATGCGTGGACATTGTAACTTAGAGCGAACATCAAATGAGCTCCTGTGAGAAGCGTGCAGGCCGGGAAGTGTTGAAGCGTCAGGATGAAGCCCAATCATTCCCACCGTGGAAGAAGTGTCTGCCTCAGGCACGTCTCAGCGACACCCTGGATCCTTCAATCCTATACCCTGCTAGCCTCTGTGTGTTGAAGTCTCAGGAAAGGGCAATATCAGGCCCTGGGGAAAGAGTTGTGCGGAGATAGCCACTTTCGGACACCAACGTGGTTCCTCATAGGGGGAAGGCTTGTAGGAAGTAGGTGTTGCCGTGTCAGGACAATGCCATCTCCGCCCATCGTCGAAAGATGACTGAGGAGGAAGGCACGTTCCAGGAACATCTGGATTCCAGAAGAGAAAGCGATTTCTAGTGTAGGTATGAAAAGACAGGCAAGGGGCCAGTCCCTGTCTGGGAGATCCAAGTCCGTGGAGAGTACAACTTCCGAGCCACAACAAGTTTCTCCCCAAAGGAAACTTTCTAGCCCTGGGGTGGGCAAGCTTTGGCGGGCTTCCATATCCTTGCCTCTGAGAATCAGGCCTGTGGAGAAGGTCACTTCCCGGGAGCATCGACTTTCTGGAGATCCAAAGTGTGGGCACGAGGGAAGAAGGCGGGACTAAGGGGCGTGTCGCTGTCAGGGAGAAAGCAGTCGTTGGAGACGGCCACTTTCGTGAGCAACGCGTTCCCTCAAGCCAGAAGCATCCTGGCCTCTATTGATGAGAAGTAGCAGGATAATTCCTCAACCTCCGCTCTGCGAAAATAGACTGTGGGCAATGCCACTTCCCACTAACACCGTGTCTCCAGAAGAGAATTGCCATGTCCAATCCAAAAGCGGGGAGGCCTAGGAGAGGGCCCACGGCCTCACGCTCTGAAACGGGGCTGGGGACCTGCACCATTCAGGGAACCACAAGGCTCTCCAACGAGAAGCCTTCTAGCACGCATGGGTTGAGGCCTCCTAAACATGCCCCATTCTTCCCTCTGTGAAACGAGCCTCTGGGCATTGCAACTGTCCCGTAAGTGGAAGTCCTCTCCTGCCAGAATCTTTGGAGCACGTTTGTCTAGAGGCACGGGCAAAGTGCCATGCCCTTCGCTCAGATCATGAGGCCTGCGAATAAAGCACGTTTCCGTGAAGAACACGACACCTCCAAACAAACGCCTCGGAGCAGATCCGTGTGTTTTCACATGAGGAAATGCCGTATCCTCCGTTGGGCGAAGGAATGCTGGGGAGGAGGCCATTTCGGCAACATCGTAGTTTTTCGCGCCATAGAAATCCAAGCCTCGCTGTGTGCCACGATCACGAGAGGGCCATCGCATTTCCCGGGAGATACGACACGATGGAGGATCCGGTGTGCACTCACATCTTGTTTTCCCAAGAGAAAAGCCATTTCTCATAGTTGTGTGGAAGTATAGGGAAGGGGGCTTGTCCTTAGGATGAGAAACAAGACCGTGGAGAGTGCACCTTTCAGAGCACCCCAAGCATCTCTTTTGAGAAGCCTGGTTGCCCCAGTGCCTTGTCGCATCCGAAAAGTGCCTGACCTTCCCTCATTGAAAACCCTCTCTTTGGAATAGAGCGTTCAAGTCCCGTCTTGCTTCCTGAAGATACAAAGCTTTTCCAAGGCAGGTGTTTGATCAGGAGGAACCATCCCTACACGGATCTCTGGAAAACAAGATGTGGGAATGGTCATCGTCACGGCCCTCTGAATGCCGGAAGATAGATCCATCTTCATTCCTGTGTGCGGAAGCATAGGCAAGGGCCTAGGACCCTATCTTTAGAAACAAGTCTCTGGAGACGAGAATGTTCAGCACACCGCAGGTGTCCTGCCGGAGAGGTGTTCTAGCATGGGTGTGTGCAAGCATCGGGAGAGTTCCATCTCCTTCCGTCTGCGAGGCAAGGCTGCGGAGAAGGCCACTTGGCGATAACATGTGGTTTCCAGATTTCCAAACGAGTTCCAGGAGAGGTGCGGAACGATAGGCCAGGTAACATGTCCCCCAGGGTTCCAGTAACAGTTCTGCGGAAGCACAGGTCCCAGGAAACCCAAGTTCCTTCCGAGGAGATGCTTTCTAATACACAGGTCCAGAAGTCTCTGTACATTGCCTACCCTTGCTTGTGGGAGGCAAGTTGGGTGGAATGCGAATTCCACTACCATCTTGTTTCCACAAGAGGGAAATCGATTCATTCCAATATATGCGCTGGAGCCGAGGGGACAGGGGCGATGCCCTGACGCTTTGAGGGAAGAGTGTGGAACAGGCATCGTTGAGGAAACCACAAGTTTCTCAAGCGAGGAGCCTTCTAGCATTGCCGGGGTGAAACGACCGAAACATGCACGACCCTTCCCTCAGTGAATAGGCTCTAGGGAATGCCAATTTCCCCTCAGAGGAAGATTGTCCCGGTGCGAAGCTCTCTAGCGTGTTGGTCTGGAGGCCAGCGGAGAGGGCCACATATACTTCGCTAAAGAAAGCTATCTGTGAAGAAAGACAGGGTCAGTGAGGGAAGCACACGTCCCACCAAACCCACTGAAACACACGGAGACGTTTTAGCCTCAGGAAAGGCCTTATCCTTGCCTTGGAGAGAATGCATTTGGGAGTACCTGTGCTGCCCCGGCGTTGGTTTGCAAAGGAGCACTTTCCTACCTTATATGTGTGGGAGTGGGCAATGTCCTTACACTTGGAGACAAGTCTGTGAAGCAAGCACCGTTCGGGGAACCACGAGGGCCTCGAGCGAGAAGCATTCCGGCCTCCATGTTCTTAAACTCCCGAAACCCGGGCTCTCTTGGCGTCTCTGAGTAAATCTCTGGGGAATGCAACGTTCCCTCAGAGGAAGCATGTCCCAGCGAGACATTTTGCGGCACGTTTCTCTAGAGGTACGGGGATGGGTGGTCGCATTCAGGAGGTGCGGTGTCTTCGGCCGGGAGAAACAATTCTGTGGAGAAGGCGACTTCGGCCACAATGTGCTTTTCCAAGAAAGAAGCTTGCTTCGGCGAAAAGCATGGAAGTATCACTGTAATGCCACCTTCTTCGCTCTGAGCAGCAGGACGGTAGGCAACCCTACTTTCCAAGCACATCTGGTTTCCAGAATGAAAAAGCCATCTCTAAGAGACGTTTCCAAGGACAGAGAAGGCGGGTCGTACTGTCCTTCAGAAACAAATGTGTGGAGAATGCCCCTTTCAGAGGACCACCATTTCACCTGCGAGAAGCCTTCTACAATGTATGTTTGGAGGCATCAGGAGGGTGTCGTGTCCATCCCTCAGTGAAAACACAGTGTCGAGAACCATGTTCCAGGAACGTCTTGCTTACAGCAGGTAGCAGTTTTCTCCAGGACCTTGTGTAATGCGGAGGACTCGGCCCTAATGGGATCTCTGAGAAACAAGGCTGCGGAGACTGGAAACTTTCCCTGCCAACTGGATATCCGAAGACGGAATCCATTTCACGTCGATGTGCGGAAGTAGACGCCAGGGGCCTTGACCTGATGCCCAGAAAGGCGTCTGTGCGTAATACAACGTGGAGCGAACAACCGGAATCTTCCCGTGTAGAGTCCTGTAGCATGGACGTGTACAAGCATCTGGAGCGGGCCCTCTCGTTCCCTCGGAGATACGAGCCCGTGGCGAATGCCACGTCGAGGTCACGTCGTTTCTCCAGAGTTCTCTGCCATTTCCAGTATCGGCCTTGAAGGATAGGCAAAGGGAAATGTCCCCGTATCGGAGTCCCCAGGATGTGGAGAAAGCAGCTGCCAGGAAACCCAAGTGCCCCCGAACGAGACGCCTTCTCACACACAGGTATGGACGCCTTGGAATGTGCGATATACTTCCTTTGGAGAAGGCGACCTTCCATGAATATCGTGTTTTCAGGAGAGAAAGCTGATGTCCAGGACGTGTGTGCAAGTCTTGGGAAGGGGCAAGGTCCTTAGGGCGAGCATAGAATCTGTGGAGCAAGCCCCTTTCGGATAACCACAAGTTTCTCAAGTGTGAATCATTCTGGCTTGCATGTGTGGAGGCCATCGAAAGACGCCCTCTCCCTCTGTCTGTGGAGCAGTCTCTGGAGAATTCCACTGTCCCGTCAGAGGAAGTTGGTTCCCGTGAGGAGCATTCTACCATCTTTCGCGAGAGGCGCGCGGAAAGTGCCTTAGACGTCGCGGAACGCAAGCCTGGGAATAAAGCAAGATCCACCGTGCAACACGACCCTTCCAACGAAACCATTCTAACGGATGGAGGGGTTCTAACACTAGGGTAGTGCCGTGTCCTTGGCTTGGAGAAAGTCTTCTGTGGAGGATGCAGTGCAGCGACACTGTGGCTGTTCCACCGAGAAGCTTCCGAGCCTCTCTGTGTGGAGGCATCCCTAGAGTGCCCCAGTCTTCCGTTTGAGGAAAAAGAGTGTGAAGAAAAGCGCGGCCCGCTAACATCTTGATGCCAGAAGAGAAAGCGATTTCTCCGCGAGGTGTAGAAATAGAGGACGGGTGGTTTGTCCTTAGCCATGGAATCCAGATGGCAGTGACTGCAATTTTCAGAGCCGCACAATTGTCCCGGCATGAAGCCTAGCGGCACGTCTGTGGGGCAGCATCAGGATGGTGCCCTGTAGTTCCGCTGTTGGTAACAGTCTGCTTAGAAGAGGACGTTGAAGGAAACACTTGCTTTTTGAAGACACAGGCCTTTTCCATTCTCCGAGTGTAGCCTCGAGGAAACTGCCCAAAAACAAATTCATCAACCAGAGCCTGTGGACCATGGAAATCTAACCTGCCAGCTGGATATCTGAGGGTAGAAACACTTTCATATCTGTGTGTGGAAGGGCAGGCAAGAGGCCAGGATTCGGAGGAGAGAAACTCATGCGTGGACATTGTAACTTAGAGCGAACATCAAATGAGCTCCTGTGAGAAGCGTGCAGGCCGGGAAGTGTTGAAGCGTCAGGATGAAGCCCAATCATTCCCACCGTGGAAGAAGTGTCTGCCTCAGGCACGTCTCAGCGACACCCTGGATCCTTCAATCCTATACCCTGCTAGCCTCTGTGTGTTGAAGTCTCAGGAAAGGGCAATATCAGGCCCTGGGGAAAGAGTTGTGCGGAGATAGCCACTTTCGGACACCAACGTGGTTCCTCATAGGGGGAAGGCTTGTAGGAAGTAGGTGTTGCCGTGTCAGGACAATGCCATCTCCGCCCATCGTCGAAAGATGACTGAGGAGGAAGGCACGTTCCAGGAACATCTGGATTCCAGAAGAGAAAGCGATTTCTAGTGTAGGTATGAAAAGACAGGCAAGGGGCCAGTCCCTGTCTGGGAGATCCAAGTCCGTGGAGAGTACAACTTCCGAGCCACAACAAGTTTCTCCCCAAAGGAAACTTTCTAGCCCTGGGGTGGGCAAGCTTTGGCGGGCTTCCATATTCTTGCCTCTGAGAATCAGGCCTGTGGAGAAGGTCACTTCCCGGGAGCATCGACTTTCTGGAGATCCAAACTGTGGGCACTGAGGAAGAAGGCGGGACTAAGGGGCGTGTCGCTGTCAGGGAGAAAGCAGTCGTTGGAGACGGCCACTTTCGTGAGCAACTCGTTCCCTCAAGCCAGAAGCATCCTGGCCCCTATTGATGAGAAGTAGCAGGATAATTCCTCAACCTCCGCTCTGCGAAAATAGACTGTGGGCAATGCCACTTCCCACTAACACCGTGTCTCCAGAAGAGAATTGCCATGTCCAATCCAAAAGCGGGGAGGCCTAGGAGAGGGCCCACGGCCTCACGCTCTGAAACGGGGCTGGGGACCTGCACCATTCAGGGAACCACAAGGCTCTCCAACGAGAAGCCTTCTAGCACGCATGGGTTGAGGCCTCCTAAACATGCCCCATTCTTCCCTCTGTGAAACGAGCCTCTGGGCATTGCAACTCTCCCGTAAGTGGAAGTCCTCTCCTGCCAGAATCTTTGGAGCACGTTTGTCTAGAGGCACGGGCAAAGCGCCATGCCCTTCGCTCAGATCATGAGGCCTGCGAATAAAGCATGTTTCCGTGAAGAACACGACACTTCCAAACAAACGCCTCGGAGCAGATCCGTGTGTTTTCACATGAGGAAATGCCGTATCCTCCGTTGGGCGAAGGAATGCTGGGGAGGAGGCCATTTCGGCAACATCGTAGTTTTTCGCGCCATAGAAATCCAAGCCTCGCTGTGTGCCACGATCACGAGAGGGCCATCGCATTTCCCGGGAGATACGAGACGATGGAGGATCCGGTGTGCACTCACATCTTGTTTTCCCAAGAGAAAAGCCATTTCTCATAGTTGTGTGGAAGTATAGGGAAGGGGGCTTGTCCTTAGGATGAGAAACAAGACCGTGGAGAGTGCACCTTTCAGAGCACCCCAAGCATCTCTTTTGAGAAGCCTGGTTGCCCCAGTGCCTTGTCGCATCCGAAAAGTGCCTGACCTTCCCTCATTGAAAACACTCTCTTTGGAATAGAGCGTTCAAGTCCCGTCTTGCTTCCTGAAGATACAAAGCTTTTCCAAGGCAGGTGTTTGATCAGGAGGAAACATCCCTACACGGATATCTGGAAAACAAGATGTGGGAATGGTCATCGTCACGGCCCTCTGAATGCCGGAAGATAGATCCATCTTCATTCCTGTGTGCGGAAGCATAGGCAAGGGCCTAGGACCCTATCTTGAGAAACAAGTCTCTGGAGACGACAATGTTCAGCACACCGCAGGTGTCCTGCCGGAGAGGTGTTCTAGCATGGGTGTGTGCAAGCATCGGGAGAGTTCCATCTCCTTCCGTCTGCGAGGCAAGGCTGCGGAGAAGGCCACTTGGCGATAACATGTGGTTTCCAGATTTCCAAACGAGTTCCAGGAGAGGTGCGGAACGATAGGCCAGGTAACATGTCCCCCAGGGTTCCAGTAACAGTTCTGGGGAAGCACAGGTCCCAGGAACCCCAAGTTCCTTCCGAGGAGATGCTTTCTAATACACAGGTCCAGAAGTCTCTGTACATTGCCTACCCTTGCTTGTGGGAGGCAAGTTGGGTGGAATGCGAATTCCACTACCATCTTGTTTGCACAAGAGGGAAATCGATTCATTCCAATATATGCGCTGGAGCCTAGGGGACATGGGCGATGCCCTGACGCTTTGAGGGAAGAGTGTGGAACAGGCATCGTTGAGGAAACCACAAGTTTCTCAAGCGAGGAGCCTTCTAGCATTGCCGGGGTGAAACGACCGAAACATGCACGACCCTTCCCTCAGTGAATAGGCTCTAGGGAATGCCAATTTCCCCTCAGAGGAAGATTGTCCCGGTGCGAAGCTCTCTAGCGTGTTGGTCTGGAGGCCAGCGGAGAGGGCCACATATACTTCGCTAAAGAAAGCTATCTGTGAAGAAAGACAGGGTCAGTGAGGGAAGCACACGTCCCACCAAACCCACTGAAACACACGGAGACGTTTTAGCCTCAGGAAAGGCCTTATCCTTGCCTTGGAGAGAATGCATTTGGGAGTACCTGTGCTGCCCCGGCGTTGGTTTGCAAAGGAGCACTTTCCTACCTTATATGTGTGGGAGTGGGCAATGTCCTTACACTTGGAGACAAGTCTGTGAAGCAAGCACCGTTCGGGGAACCACGAGGGCCTCGAGCGAGAAGCATTCCGGCCTCCATGTTCTTAAACTCCCGAAACCCGGGCTCTCTTGGCGTCTCTGAGTAAATCTCTGGGGAATGCAACGTTCCCTCAGAGGAAGCATGTCCCAGCGAGACATTTTGCGGCACGTTTCTCTAGAGGTACGGGGATGGGTGGTCGCATTCAGGAGGTGCGGTGTCTTCGGCCGGGAGAAACAATTCTGTGGAGAAGGCGACTTCGGCCACAATGTGCTTTTCCAAGAAAGAAGCTTGCTTCGGCGAAAAGCATGGAAGTATCACTGTAATGCCACCTTCTTCGCTCTGAGCAGCAGGACGGTAGGCAACCCTACTTTCCAAGCACATCTGGTTTCCAGAATGAAAAAGCCATCTCTAAGAGACGTTTCCAAGGACAGAGAAGGCGGGTCGTACTGTCCTTCAGAAACAAATGTGTGGAGAATGCCCCTTTCAGAGGACCACCATTTCACCTGCGAGAAGCCTTCTACAATGTATGTTTGGAGGCATCAGGAGGGTGTCGTGTCCATCCCTCAGTGAAAACACAGTGTCGAGAACCATGTTCCAGGAACGTCTTGCTTACAGCAGGTAGCAGTTTTCTCCAGGACCTTGTGTAATGCGGAGGACTCGGCCCTAATGGGATCTCTGAGAAACAAGGCTGCGGAGACTGGAAACTTTCCCTGCCAACTGGATATCCGAAGACGGAATCCATTTCACGTCGATGTGCGGAAGTAGACGCCAGGGGCCTTGACCTGATGCCCAGAAAGGCGTCTGTGCGTAATACAACGTGGAGCGAACAACCGGAATCTTCCCGTGTAGAGTCCTGTAGCATGGACGTGTACAAGCATCTGGAGCGGGCCCTCTCGTTCCCTCGGAGATACGAGCCCGTGGCGAATGCCACGTCGAGGTCACGTCGTTTCTCCAGAGTTCTCTGCCATTTCCAGTATCGGCCTTGAAGGATAGGCAAAGGGAAATGTCCCCGTATCGGAGTCCCCAGGATGTGGAGAAAGCAGCTGCCAGGAAACCCAAGTGCCCCCGAACGAGACGCCTTCTCACACACAGGTATGGACGCCTTGGAATGTGCGATATACTTCCTTTGGAGAAGGCGACCTTCCATGAATATCGTGTTTTCAGGAGAGAAAGCTGATGTCCAGGACGTGTGTGCAAGTCTTGGGAAGGGGCAAGGTCCTTAGGGCGAGCATAGAATCTGTGGAGCAAGCCCCTTTCGGATAACCACAAGTTTCTCAAGTGTGAATCATTCTGGCTTGCATGTGTGGAGGCCATCGAAAGACGCCCTCTCCCTCTGTCTGTGGAGCAGTCTCTGGAGAATTCCACTGTCCCGTCAGAGGAAGTTGGTTCCCGTGAGGAGCATTCTACCATCTTTCGCGAGAGGCGCGCGGAAAGTGCCTTAGACGTCGCGGAACGCAAGCCTGGGAATAAAGCAAGATCCACCGTGCAACACGACCCTTCCAACGAAACCATTCTAACGGATGGAGGGGTTCTAACACTAGGGTAGTGCCGTGTCCTTGGCTTGGAGAAAGTCTTCTGTGGAGGATGCAGTGCAGCGACACTGTGGCTTTTCCACCGAGAAGCTTCCGAGCCTCTCTGTGTGGAGGCATCCCTAGAGTGCCCCAGTCTTCCGTTTGAGGAAAAAGCGTGTGAAGAAAAGCGCGGCCCGCTAACATCTTGATGCCAGAAGAGAAAGCGATTTCTCCGCGAGGTGTAGAAATAGAGGACGGGTGGTTTGTCCTTAGCCATGGAATCCAGATGGCAGTGACTGCAATTTTCAGAGCCGCACAATTGTCCCGGCATGAAGCCTAGCGGCACGTCTGTGGGGCAGCATCAGGATGGTGCCCTGTAGTTCCGCTGTTGGTAACAGTCTGCTTAGAAGAGGACGTTGAAGGAAACACTTGCTTTTTGAAGACACAGGCCTTTTCCATTCTGCGAGTGTAGCCTCGAGGAAACTGCCCAAAAACAAATTCATCAACCAGAGCCTGTGGACCAGGGAAATCTAACCTGCCAGCTGGATATCTGAGGGTAGAAACACTTTCATATCTGTGTGTGGAAGGGCAGGCAAGAGGCCAGGATTCGGAGGAGAGAAACTCATGCGTGGACATTGTAACTTAGAGCGAACATCAAATGAGCTCCTCTGAGAAGCCTGCAGACCGGGAAGTGTTGAAGCGTCAGGATGAAGCCCAATCATTCCCACCGTGGAAGAAGTGTCTGCCTCAGGCACGTCTCAGCGACACCCTGGATCCTTCAATCCTATACCCTGCTAGCCTCTGTGTGTTGAAGTCTCAGGAAAGGGCAATATCAGGCCCTGGGGTAAGAGTTGTGTGGAGATAGCCACTTTCGGACACCAACGTGGTTCCTCATAGGGGGAAGGCTTCTAGGAAGTAGGTGTTGCCGTGTCAGGACAATGCCATCTCCGCCCATCGTCGAAAGATGACTGAGGAGGAAGGCACGTTCCAGGAACCTCTGGATTCCAGAAGAGAAAGCGATTTCTAGTGTACGTATGAAAAGAAAGGCAAGGGGCCAGTCCCTGTCTGGGAGATCCAAGTCCGTGGAGAGTACAACTTCCGAGCCACAACAAGTTTCTCCCCAAAGGAAACTTTCTAGCCCTGGGGTGGGCAAGCTTTGGCGGGCTTCCATATCCTTGCCTCTGAGAATCAGGCCTGTGGAGAAGGTCACTTCCCGGGAGCATCGACTTTCTGGAGATCCAAAGTGTGGGCACGGAGGAAGAAGGCGGGACTAAGGGGCGTGTCGCTGTCAGGGAGAAAGCAGTCGTTGGAGACGGCCACTTTCGTGAGCAACGCGTTCCCTCAAGCCAGAAGCATCCTGGCCTCTATTGATGAGAAGTAGCAGGATAATTCCTCAACCTCCGCTCTGCGAAAATAGACTGTGGGCAATGCCACTTCCCACTAACACCGTGTCTCCAGAAGAGAATTGCCATGTCCAATCCAAAAGCGGGGAGGCCTAGGAGAGGGCCCACGGCCTCACGCTCTGAAACGGGGCTGGGGACCTGCACCATTCAGGGAACCACAAGGCTCTCCAACGAGAAGCCTTCTAGCACGCATGGGTTGAGGCCTCCTAAACATGCCCCATTCTTCCCTCTGTGAAACGAGCCTCTGGGCATTGCAACTGTCCCGTAAGTGGAAGTCCTCTCCTGCCAGAATCTTTGGAGCACGTTTGTCTAGAGGCACGGGCAAAGTGCCATGCCCTTCGCTCAGATCATGAGGCCTGCGAATAAAGCACGTTTCCGTGAAGAACACGACACCTCCAAACAAACGCCTCGGAGCAGATCCGTGTGTTTTCACATGAGGAAATGCCGTATCCTCCGTTGGGCGAAGGAATGCTGGGGAGGAGGCCATTTCGGCAACATCGTAGTTTTTCGCGCCATAGAAATCCAAGCCTCGCTGTGTGCCACGATCACGAGAGGGCCATCGCATTTCCCGGGAGATACGAGACGATGGAGGATCCGGTGTGCACTCACATCTTGTTTTCCCAAGAGAAAAGCCATTTCTCATAGTTGTGTGGAAGTATAGGGAAGGGGGCTTGTCCTTAGGATGAGAAACAAGACCGTGGAGAGTGCACCTTTCAGAGCACCCCAAGCATCTCTTTTGAGAAGCCTGGTTGCCCCAGTGCCTTGTCGCATCCGAAAAGTGCCTGACCTTCCCTCATTGAAAACACTCTCTTTGGAATAGAGCGTTCAAGTCCCCTCTTGCTTCCTGAAGATACAAAGCTTTTCCAAGGCAGGTGTTTGATCAGGAGGAAACATCCCTACACGGATCTCTGGAAAACAAGACGTGGGAATGGTCATCGTCACGGCCCTCTGAATGCCGGAAGATAGATCCATCTTCATTCCTGTGTGCGGAAGCATAGGCAAGGGTCTAGGACCCTATCTTGAGAAACAAGTCTCTGGAGACGACAATGTTCAGCACACCGCAGGTGTCCTGCCGGAGAGGTGTTCTAGCATGGGTGTGTGCAAGCATCGGGAGAGTTCCATCTCCTTCCGTCTGCGAGGCAAGGCTGCGGAGAAGGCCACTTGGCGATAACATGTGGTTTCCAGATTTCCAAACGAGTTCCAGGAGAGGTGCGGAACGATAGGCCAGGTAACATGTCCCCCAGGGTTCCAGTAACAGTTCTGGGCAAGCACAGGTCCCAGGAAACCCAAGTTCCTTCCGAGGAGATGCTTTCTAATACATAGGTCCAGAAGTCTCTGTACATTGCCTACCCTTGCTTGTGGGAGGCAAGTTGGGTGGAATGCGAATTCCACTACCATCTTGTTTCCACAAGAGGGAAATCGATTCATTCCAATATATGCGCTGGAGCCTAGGGGACATGGGCGATGCCCTGACGCTTTGAGGGAAGAGTGTGGAACAGGCATCGTTGAGGAAACCACAAGTTTCTCAAGCGAGGAGCCTTCTAGCATTGCCGGGGTGAAACGACCGAAACATGCACGACCCTTCCCTCAGTGAATAGGCTCTAGGGAATGCCAATTTCCCCTCAGAGGAAGATTGTCCCGGTGCGAAGCTCTCTAGCGTGTTGGTCTGGAGGCCAGCGGAGAGGGCCACATATACTTCGCTAAAGAAAGCTATCTGTGAAGAAAGACAGGGTCAGTGAGGGAAGCACACGTCCCACCAAACCCACTGAAACACACGGAGACGTTTTAGCCTCAGGAAAGGCCTTATCCTTGCCTTGGAGAGAATGCATTTGGGAGTACCTGTGCTGCCCCGGCGTTGGTTTGCAAAGGAGCACTTTCCTACCTTATATGTGTGGGAGTGGGCAATGTCCTTACACTTGGAGACAAGTCTGTGAAGCAAGCACCGTTCGGGGAACCACGAGGGCCTCGAGCGAGAAGCATTCCGGCCTCCATGTTCTTAAACTCCCGAAACCCGGGCTCTCTTGGCGTCTCTGAGTAAATCTCTGGGGAATGCAACGTTCCCTCAGAGGAAGCATGTCCCAGCGAGACATTTTGTGGCACGTTTCTCTAGAGGTACGGGGATGGGTGGTCGCATTCAGGAGGTGCGGTGTCCTCGGCCGGGAGAAACAATTCTGTGGAGAAGGCGACTTCGGCCACCATGTGCTTTTCCAAGAAAGAAGCTTGCTTCGGCGAAAAGCATGGAAGTATCACTGTAATGCCACCTTCTTCGCTCTGAGCAGCAGGACGGTAGGCAACCCTACTTTCCAAGCACATCTGGTTTCCAGAATGAAAAAGCCATCTCTAAGAGACGTTTCCAAGGACAGAGAAGGCGGGTCGTACTGTCCTTCAGAAACAAATGTGTGGAGAATGCCCCTTTCAGAGGACCACCATTTCACCTGCGAGAAGCCTTCTACAATGTATGTTTGGAGGCATCAGGAGGGTGTCGTGTCCATCCCTCAGTGAAAACACAGTGTCGAGAACCATGTTCCAGGAACGTCTTGCTTACAGCAGGTAGCAGTTTTCTCCAGGACCTTGTGTAATGCGGAGGACTCGGCCCTAATGGGATCTCTGAGAAACAAGGCTGCGGAGACTGGAAACTTTCCCTGCCAACTGGATATCCGAAGACGGAATCCATTTCACGTCGATGTGCGGAAGTAGACGCCAGGGGCCTTGACCTGATGCCCAGAAAGGCGTCTGTGCGTAATACAACGTGGAGCGAACAACCGGAATCTTCCCGTGTAGAGTCCTGTAGCATGGACGTGTACAAGCATCTGGAGCGGGCCCTCTCGTTCCCTCGGAGATACGAGCCCGTGGCGAATGCCACGTCGAGGTCACGTCGTTTCTCCAGAGTTCTCTGCCATTTCCAGTATCGGCCTTGAAGGATAGGCAAAGGGAAATGTCCCCGTATCGGAGTCCCCAGGATGTGGAGAAAGCAGCTGCCAGGAAACCCAAGTGCCCCCGAACGAGACGCCTTCTCACACACAGGTATGGACGCCTTGGAATGTGCGATATACTTCCTTTGGAGAAGGCGACCTTCCATGAATATCGTGTTTTCAGGAGAGAAAGCTGATGTCCAGGACGTGTGTGCAAGTCTTGGGAAGGGGCAAGGTCCTTAGGGCGAGCATAGAATCTGTGGAGCAAGCCCCTTTCGGATAACCACAAGTTTCTCAAGTGTGAATCATTCTGGCTTGCATGTGTGGAGGCCATCGAAAGACGCCCTCTCCCTCTGTCTGTGGAGCAGTCTCTGGAGAATTCCACTGTCCCGTCAGAGGAAGTTGGTTCCCGTGAGGAGCATTCTACCATCTTTCGCGAGAGGCGCGCGGAAAGTGCCTTAGACGTCGCGGAACGCAAGCCTGGGAATAAAGCAAGATCCACCGTGCAACACGACCCTTCCAACGAAACCATTCTAATGGATGGAGGGGTTCTAACACTAGGGTAGTGCCGTGTCCTTGGCTTGGAGAAAGTCTTCTGTGGAGGATGCAGTGCAGCGACACTGTGGCTGTTCCACCGAGAAGCTTCCGAGCCTCTCTGTGTGGAGGCATCCCTAGAGTGCCCCAGTCTTCCGTTTGAGGAAAAAGCGTGTGAAGAAAAGCGCGGCCCGCTAACATCTTGATGCCAGAAGAGAAAGCGATTTCTCCGCGAGGTGTAGAAATAGAGGACGGGTGGTTTGTCCTTAGCCATGGAATCCAGATGGCAGTGACTGCAATTTTCAGAGCCGCACAATTGTCCCGGCATGAAGCCTAGCGGCACGTCTGTGGGGCAGCATCAGGATGGTGCCCTGTAGTTCCGCTGTTGGTAACAGTCTGCTTAGAAGAGGACGTTGAAGGAAACACTTGCTTTTTGAAGACACAAGCCTTTTCCATTCTGCGAGTGTAGCCTCGAGGAAACTGCCCAAAAACAAATTCATCAACCAGAGCTTGTGGACCATGGAACTCTAACCTGCCAGCTGGATATCTGAGGGTAGAAACACTTTCATATCTGTGTGTGGAAGGGCAGGCAAGAGGCCAGGATTAGGATGAGAGAAACTCATGCGTGGACATTGTAACTTAGAGCGAACATCAAATGAGCTCCTCTGAGAAGCCTGCAGACCGGGAAGTGTTGAAGCGTCAGGATGAAGCCCAATCATTCCCACCGTGGAAGAAGTGTCTGCCTCAGGCACGTCTCAGCGACACCCTGGATCCTTCAATCCTATACCCTGCTAGCCTCTGTGTGTTGAAGTCTCAGGAAAGGGCAATATCAGGCCCTGGGGTAAGAGTTGTGTGGAGATAGCCACTTTCGGACACCAACGTGGTTCCTCATAGGGGGAAGGCTTCTAGGAAGTAGGTGTTGCCGTGTCAGGACAATGCCATCTCCGCCCATCGTCGAAAGATGACTGAGGAGGAAGGCACGTTCCAGGAACCTCTGGATTCCAGAAGAGAAAGCGATTTCTAGTGTACGTATGAAAAGAAAGGCAAGGGGCCAGTCCCTGTCTGGGAGATCCAAGTCCGTGGAGAGTACAACTTCCGAGCCACAACAAGTTTCTCCCCAAAGGAAACTTTCTAGCCCTGGGGTGGGCAAGCTTTGGCGGGCTTCCATATCCTTGCCTCTGAGAATCAGGCCTGTGGAGAAGGTCACTTCCCGGGAGCATCTACTTTCTGGAGATCCAAAGTGTGGGCACGGAGGAAGAAGGCGGGACTAAGGGGCGTGTCGCTGTCAGGGAGAAAGCAGTCGTTGGAGACGGCCACTTTCGTGAGCAACGCGTTCCCTCAAGCCAGAAGCATCCTGGCCTCTATTGATGAGAAGTAGCAGGATAATTCCTCAACCTCCGCTCTGCGAAAATAGACTGTGGGCAATGCCACTTCCCACTAACACCGTGTCTCCAGAAGAGAATTGCCATGTCCAATCCAAAAGCGGGGAGGCCTAGGAGAGGGCCCACGGCCTCACGCTCTGAAACGGGGCTGGGGACCTGCACCATTCAGGGAACCACAAGGCTCTCCAACGAGAAGCCTTCTAGCACGCATGGGTTGAGGCCTCCTAAACATGCCCCATTCTTCCCTCTGTGAAACGAGCCTCTGGGCATTGCAACTGTCCCGTAAGTGGAAGTCCTCTCCTGCCAGAATCTTTGGAGCACGTTTGTCTAGAGGCACGGGCAAAGTGCCATGCCCTTCGCTCAGATCATGAGGCCTGCGAATAAAGCACGTTTCCGTGAAGAACACGACACCTCCAAACAAACGCCTCGGAGCAGATCCGTGTGTTTTCACATGAGGAAATGCCGTATCCTCCGTTGGGCGAAGGAATGCTGGGGAGGAGGCCATTTCGGCAACATCGTAGTTTTTCGCGCCATAGAAATCCAAGCCTCGCTGTGTGCCACGATCACGAGAGGGCCATCGCATTTCCCGGGAGATACGAGACGATGGAGGATCCGGTGTGCACTCACATCTTGTTTTCCCAAGAGAAAAGCCATTTCTCATAGTTGTGTGGAAGTATAGGGAAGGGGGCTTGTCCTTAGGATGAGAAACAAGACCGTGGAGAGTGCACCTTTCAGAGCACCCCAAGCATCTCTTTTGAGAAGCCTGGTTGCCCCAGTGCCTTGTCGCATCCGAAAAGTGCCTGACCTTCCCTCATTGAAAACACTCTCTTTGGAATAGAGCGTTCAAGTCCCCTCTTGCTTCCTGAAGATACAAAGCTTTTCCAAGGCAGGTGTTTGATCAGGAGGAAACATCCCTACACGGATCTCTGGAAAACAAGACGTGGGAATGGTCATCGTCACGGCCCTCTGAATGCCGGAAGATAGATCCATCTTCATTCCTGTGTGCGGAAGCATAGGCAAGGGTCTAGGACCCTATCTTGAGAAACAAGTCTCTGGAGACGACAATGTTCAGCACACCGCAGGTGTCCTGCCGGAGAGGTGTTCTAGCATGGGTGTGTGCAAGCATCGGGAGAGTTCCATCTCCTTCCGTCTGCGAGGCAAGGCTGCGGAGAAGGCCACTTGGCGATAACATGTGGTTTCCAGATTTCCAAACGAGTTCCAGGAGAGGTGCGGAACGATAGGCCAGGTAACATGTCCCCCAGGGTTCCAGTAACAGTTCTGGGCAAGCACAGGTCCCAGGAAACCCAAGTTCCTTCCGAGGAGATGCTTTCTAATACATAGGTCCAGAAGTCTCTGTACATTGCCTACCCTTGCTTGTGGGAGGCAAGTTGGGTGGAATGCGAATTCCACTACCATCTTGTTTGCACAAGAGGGAAATCGATTCATTCCAATATATGCGCTGGAGCCTAGGGGACATGGGCGATGCCCTGACGCTTTGAGGGAAGAGTGTGGAACAGGCATCGTTGAGGAAACCACAAGTTTCTCAAGCGAGGAGCCTTCTAGCATTGCCGGGGTGAAACGACCGAAACATGCACGACCCTTCCCTCAGTGAATAGGCTCTAGGGAATGCCAATTTCCCCTCAGAGGAAGATTGTCCCGGTGCGAAGCTCTCTAGCGTGTTGGTCTGGAGGCCAGCGGAGAGGGCCACATATACTTCGCTAAAGAAAGCTATCTGTGAAGAAAGACAGGGTCAGTGAGGGAAGCACACGTCCCACCAAACCCACTGAAACACACGGAGACGTTTTAGCCTCAGGAAAGGCCTTATCCTTGCCTTGGAGAGAATGCATTTGGGAGTACCTGTGCTGCCCCGGCGTTGGTTTGCAAAGGAGCACTTTCCTACCTTATATGTGTGGGAGTGGGCAATGTCCTTACACTTGGAGACAAGTCTGTGAAGCAAGCACCGTTCGGGGAACCACGAGGGCCTCGAGCGAGAAGCATTCCGGCCTCCATGTTCTTAAACTCCCGAAACCCGGGCTCTCTTGGCGTCTCTGAGTAAATCTCTGGGGAATGCAACGTTCCCTCAGAGGAAGCATGTCCCAGCGAGACATTTTGTGGCACGTTTCTCTAGAGGTACGGGGATGGGTGGTCGCATTCAGGAGGTGCGGTGTCCTCGGCCGGGAGAAACAATTCTGTGGAGAAGGCGACTTCGGCCACCATGTGCTTTTCCAAGAAAGAAGCTTGCTTCGGCGAAAAGCATGGAAGTATCACTGTAATGCCACCTTCTTCGCTCTGAGCAGCAGGACGGTAGGCAACCCTACTTTCCAAGCACATCTGGTTTCCAGAATGAAAAAGCCATCTCTAAGAGACGTTTCCAAGGACAGAGAAGGCGGGTCGTACTGTCCTTCAGAAACAAATGTGTGGAGAATGCCCCTTTCAGAGGACCACCATTTCACCTGCGAGAAGCCTTCTACAATGTATGTTTGGAGGCATCAGGAGGGTGTCGTGTCCATCCCTCAGTGAAAACACAGTGTCGAGAACCATGTTCCAGGAACGTCTTGCTTACAGCAGGTAGCAGTTTTCTCCAGGACCTTGTGTAATGCGGAGGACTCGGCCCTAATGGGATCTCTGAGAAACAAGGCTGCGGAGACTGGAAACTTTCCCTGCCAACTGGATATCCGAAGACGGAATCCATTTCACGTCGATGTGCGGAAGTAGACGCCAGGGGCCTTGACCTGATGCCCAGAAAGGCGTCTGTGCGTAATACAACGTGGAGCGAACAACCGGAATCTTCCCGTGTAGAGTCCTGTAGCATGGACGTGTACAAGCATCTGGAGCGGGCCCTCTCGTTCCCTCGGAGATACGAGCCCGTGGCGAATGCCACGTCGAGGTCACGTCGTTTCTCCAGAGTTCTCTGCCATTTCCAGTATCGGCCTTGAAGGATAGGCAAAGGGAAATGTCCCCGTATCGGAGTCCCCAGGATGTGGAGAAAGCAGCTGCCAGGAAACCCAAGTGCCCCCGAACGAGACGCCTTCTCACACACAGGTATGGACGCCTTGGAATGTGCGATATACTTCCTTTGGAGAAGGCGACCTTCCATGAATATCGTGTTTTCAGGAGAGAAAGCTGATGTCCAGGACGTGTGTGCAAGTCTTGGGAAGGGGCAAGGTCCTTAGGGCGAGCATAGAATCTGTGGAGCAAGCCCCTTTCGGATAACCACAAGTTTCTCAAGTGTGAATCATTCTGGCTTGCATGTGTGGAGGCCATCGAAACACGCCCTCTCCCTCTGTCTGTGGAGCAGTCTCTGGAGAATTCCACTGTCCCGTCAGAGGAAGTTGGTTCCCGTGAGGAGCATTCTACCATCTTTCGCGAGAGGCGCGCGGAAAGTGCCTTAGACGTCGCGGAACGCAAGCCTGGGAATAAAGCAAGATCCACCGTGCAACACGACCCTTCCAACGAAACCATTCTAATGGATGGAGGGGTTCTAACACTAGGGTAGTGCCGTGTCCTTGGCTTGGAGAAAGTCTTCTGTGGAGGATGCAGTGCAGCGACACTGTGGCTGTTCCACCGAGAAGCTTCCGAGCCTCTCTGTGTGGAGGCATCCCTAGAGTGCCCCAGTCTTCCGTTTGAGGAAAAAGCGTGTGAAGAAAAGCGCGGCCCGCTAACATCTTGATGCCAGAAGAGAAAGCGATTTCTCCGCGAGGTGTAGAAATAGAGGACGGGTGGTTTGTCCTTAGCCATGGAATCCAGATGGCAGTGACTGCAATTTTCAGAGCCGCACAATTGTCCCGGCATGAAGCCTAGCGGCACGTCTGTGGGGCAGCATCAGGATGGTGCCCTGTAGTTCCGCTGTTGGTAACAGTCTGCTTAGAAGAGGACGTTGAAGGAAACACTTGCTTTTTGAAGACACAAGCCTTTTCCATTCTGCGAGTGTAGCCTCGAGGAAACTGCCCAAAAACAAATTCATCAACCAGAGCTTGTGGACCATGGAACTCTAACCTGCCAGCTGGATATCTGAGGGTAGAAACACTTTCATATCTGTGTGTGGAAGGGCAGGCAAGAGGCCAGGATTAGGATGAGAGAAACTCATGCGTGGACATTGTAACTTAGAGCGAACATTAAATGAGCTCCTCTGAGAAGCCTGCAGACCGGGAAGTGTTGAAGCGTCAGGATGAAGCCCAATCATTCCCACCGTGGAAGAAGTGTCTGCCTCAGGCACGTCTCAGCGACACCCTGGATCCTTCAATCCTATACCCTGCTAGCCTCTGTGTGTTGAAGTCTCAGGAAAGGGCAATATCAGGCCCTGGGGTAAGAGTTGTGTGGAGATAGCCACTTTCGGACACCAACGTGGTTCCTCATAGGGGGAAGGCTTCTAGGAAGTAGGTGTTGCCGTGTCAGGACAATGCCATCTCCGCCCATCGTCGAAAGATGACTGAGGAGGAAGGCACGTTCCAGGAACCTCTGGATTCCAGAAGAGAAAGCGATTTCTAGTGTACGTATGAAAAGAAAGGCAAGGGGCCAGTCCCTGTCTGGGAGATCCAAGTCCGTGGAGAGTACAACTTCCGAGCCACAACAAGTTTCTCCCCAAAGGAAACTTTCTAGCCCTGGGGTGGGCAAGCTTTGGCGGGCTTCCATATCCTTGCCTCTGAGAATCAGGCCTGTGGAGAAGGTCACTTCCCGGGAGCATCTACTTTCTGGAGATCCAAAGTGTGGGCACGGAGGAAGAAGGCGGGACTAAGGGGCGTGTCGCTGTCAGGGAGAAAGCAGTCGTTGGAGACGGCCACTTTCGTGAGCAACGCGTTCCCTCAAGCCAGAAGCATCCTGGCCTCTATTGATGAGAAGTAGCAGGATAATTCCTCAACCTCCGCTCTGCGAAAATAGACTGTGGGCAATGCCACTTCCCACTAACACCGTGTCTCCAGAAGAGAATTGCCATGTCCAATCCAAAAGCGGGGAGGCCTAGGAGAGGGCCCACGGCCTCACGCTCTGAAACGGGGCTGGGGACCTGCACCATTCAGGGAACCACAAGGCTCTCCAACGAGAAGCCTTCTAGCACGCATGGGTTGAGGCCTCCTAAACATGCCCCATTCTTCCCTCTGTGAAACGAGCCTCTGGGCATTGCAACTGTCCCGTAAGTGGAAGTCCTCTCCTGCCAGAATCTTTGGAGCACGTTTGTCTAGAGGCACGGGCAAAGTGCCATGCCCTTCGCTCAGATCATGAGGCCTGCGAATAAAGCACGTTTCCGTGAAGAACACCACACCTCCAAACAAACGCCTCGGAGCAGATCCGTGTGTTTTCACATGAGGAAATGCCGTATCCTCCGTTGGGCGAAGGAATGCTGGGGAGGAGGCCATTTCGGCAACATCGTAGTTTTTCGCGCCATAGAAATCCAAGCCTCGCTGTGTGCCACGATCACGAGAGGGCCATCGCATTTCCCGGGAGATACGAGACGATGGAGGATCCGGTGTGCACTCACATCTTGTTTTCCCAAGAGAAAAGCCATTTCTCATAGTTGTGTGGAAGTATAGGGAAGGGGGCTTGTCCTTAGGATGAGAAACAAGACCGTGGAGAGTGCACCTTTCAGAGCACCCCAAGCATCTCTTTTGAGAAGCCTGGTTGCCCCAGTGCCTTGTCGCATCCGAAAAGTGCCTGACCTTCCCTCATTGAAAACACTCTCTTTGGAATAGAGCGTTCAAGTCCCCTCTTGCTTCCTGAAGATACAAAGCTTTTCCAAGGCAGGTGTTTGATCAGGAGGAAACATCCCTACACGGATCTCTGGAAAACAAGACGTGGGAATGGTCATCGTCACGGCCCTCTGAATGCCGGAAGATAGATCCATCTTCATTCCTGTGTGCGGAAGCATAGGCAAGGGTCTAGGACCCTATCTTGAGAAACAAGTCTCTGGAGACGACAATGTTCAGCACACCGCAGGTGTCCTGCCGGAGAGGTGTTCTAGCATGGGTGTGTGCAAGCATCGGGAGAGTTCCATCTCCTTCCGTCTGCGAGGCAAGGCTGCGGAGAAGGCCACTTGGCGATAACATGTGGTTTCCAGATTTCCAAACGAGTTCCAGGAGAGGTGCGGAACGATAGGCCAGGTAACATGTCCCCCAGGGTTCCAGTAACAGTTCTGGGCAAGCACAGGTCCCAGGAAACCCAAGTTCCTTCCGAGGAGATGCTTTCTAATACATAGGTCCAGAAGTCTCTGTACATTGCCTACCCTTGCTTGTGGGAGGCAAGTTGGGTGGAATGCGAATTCCACTACCATCTTGTTTGCACAAGAGGGAAATCGATTCATTCCAATATATGCGCTGGAGCCTAGGGGACATGGGCGATGCCCTGACGCTTTGAGGGAAGAGTGTGGAACAGGCATCGTTGAGGAAACCACAAGTTTCTCAAGCGAGGAGCCTTCTAGCATTGCCGGGGTGAAACGACCGAAACATGCACGACCCTTCCCTCAGTGAATAGGCTCTAGGGAATGCCAATTTCCCCTCAGAGGAAGATTGTCCCGGTGCGAAGCTCTCTAGCGTGTTGGTCTGGAGGCCAGCGGAGAGGGCCACATATACTTCGCTAAAGAAAGCTATCTGTGAAGAAAGACAGGGTCAGTGAGGGAAGCACACGTCCCACCAAACCCACTGAAACACACGGAGACGTTTTAGCCTCAGGAAAGGCCTTATCCTTGCCTTGGAGAGAATGCATTTGGGAGTACCTGTGCTGCCCCGGCGTTGGTTTGCAAAGGAGCACTTTCCTACCTTATATGTGTGGGAGTGGGCAATGTCCTTACACTTGGAGACAAGTCTGTGAAGCAAGCACCGTTCGGGGAACCACGAGGGCCTCGAGCGAGAAGCATTCCGGCCTCCATGTTCTTAAACTCCCGAAACCCGGGCTCTCTTGGCGTCTCTGAGTAAATCTCTGGGGAATGCAACGTTCCCTCAGAGGAAGCATGTCCCAGCGAGACATTTTGTGGCACGTTTCTCTAGAGGTACGGGGATGGGTGGTCGCATTCAGGAGGTGCGGTGTCCTCGGCCGGGAGAAACAATTCTGTGGAGAAGGCGACTTCGGCCACCATGTGCTTTTCCAAGAAAGAAGCTTGCTTCGGCGAAAAGCATGGAAGTATCACTGTAATGCCACCTTCTTCGCTCTGAGCAGCAGGACGGTAGGCAACCCTACTTTCCAAGCACATCTGGTTTCCAGAATGAAAAAGCCATCTCTAAGAGACGTTTCCAAGGACAGAGAAGGCGGGTCGTACTGTCCTTCAGAAACAAATGTGTGGAGAATGCCCCTTTCAGAGGACCACCATTTCACCTGCGAGAAGCCTTCTACAATGTATGTTTGGAGGCATCAGGAGGGTGTCGTGTCCATCCCTCAGTGAAAACACAGTGTCGAGAACCATGTTCCAGGAACGTCTTGCTTACAGCAGGTAGCAGTTTTCTCCAGGACCTTGTGTAATGCGGAGGACTCGGCCCTAATGGGATCTCTGAGAAACAAGGCTGCGGAGACTGGAAACTTTCCCTGCCAACTGGATATCCGAAGACGGAATCCATTTCACGTCGATGTGCGGAAGTAGACGCCAGGGGCCTTGACCTGATGCCCAGAAAGGCGTCTGTGCGTAATACAACGTGGAGCGAACAACCGGAATCTTCCCGTGTAGAGTCCTGTAGCATGGACGTGTACAAGCATCTGGAGCGGGCCCTCTCGTTCCCTCGGAGATACGAGCCCGTGGCGAATGCCACGTCGAGGTCACGTCGTTTCTCCAGAGTTCTCTGCCATTTCCAGTATCGGCCTTGAAGGATAGGCAAAGGGAAATGTCCCCGTATCGGAGTCCCCAGGATGTGGAGAAAGCAGCTGCCAGGAAACCCAAGTGCCCCCGAACGAGACGCCTTCTCACACACAGGTATGGACGCCTTGGAATGTGCGATATACTTCCTTTGGAGAAGGCGACCTTCCATGAATATCGTGTTTTCAGGAGAGAAAGCTGATGTCCAGGACGTGTGTGCAAGTCTTGGGAAGGGGCAAGGTCCTTAGGGCGAGCATAGAATCTGTGGAGCAAGCCCCTTTCGGATAACCACAAGTTTCTCAAGTGTGAATCATTCTGGCTTGCATGTGTGGAGGCCATCGAAACACGCCCTCTCCCTCTGTCTGTGGAGCAGTCTCTGGAGAATTCCACTGTCCCGTCAGAGGAAGTTGGTTCCCGTGAGGAGCATTCTACCATCTTTCGCGAGAGGCGCGCAGAAAGTGCCTTAGACGTCGCGGAACGCAAGCCTGGGAATAAAGCAAGATCCACCGTGCAACACGACCCTTCCAACGAAACCATTCTAATGGATGGAGGGGTTCTAACACTAGGGTAGTGCCGTGTCCTTGGCTTGGAGAAAGTCTTCTGTGGAGGATGCAGTGCAGCGACACTGTGGCTGTTCCACCGAGAAGCTTCCGAGCCTCTCTGTGTGGAGGCATCCCTAGAGTGCCCCAGTCTTCCGTTTGAGGAAAAAGCGTGTGAAGAAAAGCGCGGCCCGCTAACATCTTGATGCCAGAAGAGAAAGCGATTTCTCCGCGAGGTGTAGAAATAGAGGACGGGTGGTTTGTCCTTAGCCATGGAATCCAGATGGCAGTGACTGCAATTTTCAGAGCCGCACAATTGTCCCGGCATGAAGCCTAGCGGCACGTCTGTGGGGCAGCATCAGGATGGTGCCCTGTAGTTCCGCTGTTGGTAACAGTCTGCTTAGAAGAGGACGTTGAAGGAAACACTTGCTTTTTGAAGACACAAGCCTTTTCCATTCTGCGAGTGTAGCCTCGAGGAAACTGCCCAAAAACAAATTCATCAACCAGAGCTTGTGGACCATGGAACTCTAACCTGCCAGCTGGATATCTGAGGGTAGAAACACTTTCATATCTGTGTGTGGAAGGGCAGGCAAGAGGCCAGGATTAGGATGAGAGAAACTCATGCGTGGACATTGTAACTTAGAGCGAACATCAAATGAGCTCCTCTGAGAAGCCTGCAGACCGGGAAGTGTTGAAGCGTCAGGATGAAGCCCAATCATTCCCACCGTGGAAGAAGTGTCTGCCTCAGGCACGTCTCAGCGACACCCTGGATCCTTCAATCCTATACCCTGCTAGCCTCTGTGTGTTGAAGTCTCAGGAAAGGGCAATATCAGGCCCTGGGGTAAGAGTTGTGTGGAGATAGCCACTTTCGGACACCAACGTGGTTCCTCATAGGGGGAAGGCTTCTAGGAAGTAGGTGTTGCCGTGTCAGGACAATGCCATCTCCGCCCATCGTCGAAAGATGACTGAGGAGGAAGGCACGTTCCAGGAACCTCTGGATTCCAGAAGAGAAAGCGATTTCTAGTGTACGTATGAAAAGAAAGGCAAGGGGCCAGTCCCTGTCTGGGAGATCCAAGTCCGTGGAGAGTACAACTTCCGAGCCACAACAAGTTTCTCCCCAAAGGAAACTTTCTAGCCCTGGGGTGGGCAAGCTTTGGCGGGCTTCCATATCCTTGCCTCTGAGAATCAGGCCTGTGGAGAAGGTCACTTCCCGGGAGCATCTACTTTCTGGAGATCCAAAGTGTGGGCACGGAGGAAGAAGGCGGGACTAAGGGGCGTGTCGCTGTCAGGGAGAAAGCAGTCGTTGGAGACGGCCACTTTCGTGAGCAACGCGTTCCCTCAAGCCAGAAGCATCCTGGCCTCTATTGATGAGAAGTAGCAGGATAATTCCTCAACCTCCGCTCTGCGAAAATAGACTGTGGGCAATGCCACTTCCCACTAACACCGTGTCTCCAGAAGAGAATTGCCATGTCCAATCCAAAAGCGGGGAGGCCTAGGAGAGGGCCCACGGCCTCACGCTCTGAAACGGGGCTGGGGACCTGCACCATTCAGGGAACCACAAGGCTCTCCAACGAGAAGCCTTCTAGCACGCATGGGTTGAGGCCTCCTAAACATGCCCCATTCTTCCCTCTGTGAAACGAGCCTCTGGGCATTGCAACTGTCCCGTAAGTGGAAGTCCTCTCCTGCCAGAATCTTTGGAGCACGTTTGTCTAGAGGCACGGGCAAAGTGCCATGCCCTTCGCTCAGATCATGAGGCCTGCGAATAAAGCACGTTTCCGTGAAGAACACGACACCTCCAAACAAACGCCTCGGAGCAGATCCGTGTGTTTTCACATGAGGAAATGCCGTATCCTCCGTTGGGCGAAGGAATGCTGGGGAGGAGGCCATTTCGGCAACATCGTAGTTTTTCGCGCCATAGAAATCCAAGCCTCGCTGTGTGCCACGATCACGAGAGGGCCATCGCATTTCCCGGGAGATACGAGACGATGGAGGATCCGGTGTGCACTCACATCTTGTTTTCCCAAGAGAAAAGCCATTTCTCATAGTTGTGTGGAAGTATAGGGAAGGGGGCTTGTCCTTAGGATGAGAAACAAGACCGTGGAGAGTGCACCTTTCAGAGCACCCCAAGCATCTCTTTTGAGAAGCCTGGTTGCCCCAGTGCCTTGTCGCATCCGAAAAGTGCCTGACCTTCCCTCATTGAAAACACTCTCTTTGGAATAGAGCGTTCAAGTCCCCTCTTGCTTCCTGAAGATACAAAGCTTTTCCAAGGCAGGTGTTTGATCAGGAGGAAACATCCCTACACGGATCTCTGGAAAACAAGACGTGGGAATGGTCATCGTCACGGCCCTCTGAATGCCGGAAGATAGATCCATCTTCATTCCTGTGTGCGGAAGCATAGGCAAGGGTCTAGGACCCTATCTTGAGAAACAAGTCTCTGGAGACGACAATGTTCAGCACACCGCAGGTGTCCTGCCGGAGAGGTGTTCTAGCATGGGTGTGTGCAAGCATCGGGAGAGTTCCATCTCCTTCCGTCTGCGAGGCAAGGCTGCGGAGAAGGCCACTTGGCGATAACATGTGGTTTCCAGATTTCCAAACGAGTTCCAGGAGAGGTGCGGAACGATAGGCCAGGTAACATGTCCCCCAGGGTTCCAGTAACAGTTCTGGGCAAGCACAGGTCCCAGGAAACCCAAGTTCCTTCCGAGGAGATGCTTTCTAATACATAGGTCCAGAAGTCTCTGTACATTGCCTACCCTTGCTTGTGGGAGGCAAGTTGGGTGGAATGCGAATTCCACTACCATCTTGTTTGCACAAGAGGGAAATCGATTCATTCCAATATATGCGCTGGAGCCTAGGGGACATGGGCGATGCCCTGACGCTTTGAGGGAAGAGTGTGGAACAGGCATCGTTGAGGAAACCACAAGTTTCTCAAGCGAGGAGCCTTCTAGCATTGCCGGGGTGAAACGACCGAAACATGCACGACCCTTCCCTCAGTGAATAGGCTCTAGGGAATGCCAATTTCCCCTCAGAGGAAGATTGTCCCGGTGCGAAGCTCTCTAGCGTGTTGGTCTGGAGGCCAGCGGAGAGGGCCACATATACTTCGCTAAAGAAAGCTATCTGTGAAGAAAGACAGGGTCAGTGAGGGAAGCACACGTCCCACCAAACCCACTGAAACACACGGAGACGTTTTAGCCTCAGGAAAGGCCTTATCCTTGCCTTGGAGAGAATGCATTTGGGAGTACCTGTGCTGCCCCGGCGTTGGTTTGCAAAGGAGCACTTTCCTACCTTATATGTGTGGGAGTGGGCAATGTCCTTACACTTGGAGACAAGTCTGTGAAGCAAGCACCGTTCGGGGAACCACGAGGGCCTCGAGCGAGAAGCATTCCGGCCTCCATGTTCTTAAACTCCCGAAACCCGGGCTCTCTTGGCGTCTCTGAGTAAATCTCTGGGGAATGCAACGTTCCCTCAGAGGAAGCATGTCCCAGCGAGACATTTTGTGGCACGTTTCTCTAGAGGTACGGGGATGGGTGGTCGCATTCAGGAGGTGCGGTGTCCTCGGCCGGGAGAAACAATTCTGTGGAGAAGGCGACTTCGGCCACCATGTGCTTTTCCAAGAAAGAAGCTTGCTTCGGCGAAAAGCATGGAAGTATCACTGTAATGCCACCTTCTTCGCTCTGAGCAGCAGGACGGTAGGCAACCCTACTTTCCAAGCACATCTGGTTTCCAGAATGAAAAAGCCATCTCTAAGAGACGTTTCCAAGGACAGAGAAGGCGGGTCGTACTGTCCTTCAGAAACAAATGTGTGGAGAATGCCCCTTTCAGAGGACCACCATTTCACCTGCGAGAAGCCTTCTACAATGTATGTTTGGAGGCATCAGGAGGGTGTCGTGTCCATCCCTCAGTGAAAACACAGTGTCGAGAACCATGTTCCAGGAACGTCTTGCTTACAGCAGGTAGCAGTTTTCTCCAGGACCTTGTGTAATGCGGAGGACTCGGCCCTAATGGGATCTCTGAGAAACAAGGCTGCGGAGACTGGAAACTTTCCCTGCCAACTGGATATCCGAAGACGGAATCCATTTCACGTCGATGTGCGGAAGTAGACGCCAGGGGCCTTGACCTGATGCCCAGAAAGGCGTCTGTGCGTAATACAACGTGGAGCGAACAACCGGAATCTTCCCGTGTAGAGTCCTGTAGCATGGACGTGTACAAGCATCTGGAGCGGGCCCTCTCGTTCCCTCGGAGATACGAGCCCGTGGCGAATGCCACGTCGAGGTCACGTCGTTTCTCCAGAGTTCTCTGCCATTTCCAGTATCGGCCTTGAAGGATAGGCAAAGGGAAATGTCCCCGTATCGGAGTCCCCAGGATGTGGAGAAAGCAGCTGCCAGGAAACCCAAGTGCCCCCGAACGAGACGCCTTCTCACACACAGGTATGGACGCCTTGGAATGTGCGATATACTTCCTTTGGAGAAGGCGACCTTCCATGAATATCGTGTTTTCAGGAGAGAAAGCTGATGTCCAGGACGTGTGTGCAAGTCTTGGGAAGGGGCAAGGTCCTTAGGGCGAGCATAGAATCTGTGGAGCAAGCCCCTTTCGGATAACCACAAGTTTCTCAAGTGTGAATCATTCTGGCTTGCATGTGTGGAGGCCATCGAAACACGCCCTCTCCCTCTGTCTGTGGAGCAGTCTCTGGAGAATTCCACTGTCCCGTCAGAGGAAGTTGGTTCCCGTGAGGAGCATTCTACCATCTTTCGCGAGAGGCGCGCGGAAAGTGCCTTAGACGTCGCGGAACGCAAGCCTGGGAATAAAGCAAGATCCACCGTGCAACACGACCCTTCCAACGAAACCATTCTAATGGATGGAGGGGTTCTAACACTAGGGTAGTGCCGTGTCCTTGGCTTGGAGAAAGTCTTCTGTGGAGGATGCAGTGCAGCGACACTGTGGCTGTTCCACCGAGAAGCTTCCGAGCCTCTCTGTGTGGAGGCATCCCTAGAGTGCCCCAGTCTTCCGTTTGAGGAAAAAGCGTGTGAAGAAAAGCGCGGCCCGCTAACATCTTGATGCCAGAAGAGAAAGCGATTTCTCCGCGAGGTGTAGAAATAGAGGACGGGTGGTTTGTCCTTAGCCATGGAATCCAGATGGCAGTGACTGCAATTTTCAGAGCCGCACAATTGTCCCGGCATGAAGCCTAGCGGCACGTCTGTGGGGCAGCATCAGGATGGTGCCCTGTAGTTCCGCTGTTGGTAACAGTCTGCTTAGAAGAGGACGTTGAAGGAAACACTTGCTTTTTGAAGACACAAGCCTTTTCCATTCTGCGAGTGTAGCCTCGAGGAAACTGCCCAAAAACAAATTCATCAACCAGAGCTTGTGGACCATGGAACTCTAACCTGCCAGCTGGATATCTGAGGGTAGAAACACTTTCATATCTGTGTGTGGAAGGGCAGGCAAGAGGCCAGGATTAGGATGAGAGAAACTCATGCGTGGACATTGTAACTTAGAGCGAACATCAAATGAGCTCCTCTGAGAAGCCTGCAGACCGGGAAGTGTTGAAGCGTCAGGATGAAGCCCAATCATTCCCACCGTGGAAGAAGTGTCTGCCTCAGGCACGTCTCAGCGACACCCTGGATCCTTCAATCCTATACCCTGCTAGCCTCTGTGTGTTGAAGTCTCAGGAAAGGGCAATATCAGGCCCTGGGGAAAGAGTTGTGTGGAGATAGCCACTTTCGGACACCAACGTGGTTCCTCATAGGGGGAAGGCTTCTAGGAAGTAGGTGTTGCCGTGTCAGGACAATGCCATCTCCGCCCATCGTCGAAAGATGACTGAGGAGGAAGGCACGTTCCAGGAACATCTGGATTCCAGAAGAGAAAGCGATTTCTAGTGTACGTATGAAAAGACAGGCAAGGGGCCATTCCCTGTCTGGGAGATCCAAGTCCGTGGAGAGTACAACTTCCGAGCCACAACAAGTTTCTCCCCAAAGGAAACTTTCTAGCCCTGGGGTGGGCAAGCTTTGGCGGGCTTCCATATCCTTGCCTCTGAGAATCAGGCCTGTGGAGAAGGTCACTTCCCGGGAGCATCGACTTTCTGGAGATCCAAAGTGTGGGCACGGAGGAAGAAGGCGGGACTAAGGGGCGTGTCGCTGTCAGGGAGAAAGCAGTCGTTGGAGACGGCCACTTTCGTGAGCAACTCGTTCCCTCAAGCCAGAAGCATCCTGGCCTCTATTGATGAGAAGTAGCAGGATAATTCCTCAACCTCCGCTCTGCGAAAATAGACTGTGGGCAATGCCACTTCCCACTAACACCGTGTCTCCAGAAGAGAATTGCCATGTCCAATCCAAAAGCGGGGAGCCCTAGGAGAGGGCCCACGGCCTCACGCTCTGAAATGGGGCTGGGGACCTGCACCATTCAGGGAACCACAAGGCTCTCCAACGAGAAGCCTTCTAGCACGCATGGGTTGAGGCCTCCTAAACATGCCCCATTCTTCCCTCTGTGAAACGAGCCTCTGGGCATTGCAACTGTCCCGTAAGTGGAAGTCCTCTCCTGCCAGAATCTTTGGAGCACGTTTGTCTAGAGGCACGGGCAACGCGCCATGCCCTTCGCTCAGATCATGAGGCCTGCGAATAAAGCACGTTTCCGTGAAGAACACGACACTTCCAAACAAACGCCTCGGAGCAGATCCGTGTGTTTTCACATGAGGAAATGCCGTATCCTCCGTTGGGCGAAGGAATGCTGGGGAGGAGGCCATTTCGGCAACATCGTAGTTTTTCGCGCCATAGAAATCCAAGCCTCGCTGTGTGCCACGATCACGAGAGGGCCATCGCATTTCCCGGGAGATACGAGATGATGGAGGATCCGGTGTGCACTCACATCTTGTTTTCCCAAGAGAAAAGCCATTTCTCATAGTTGTGTGGAAGTATAGGGAAGGGGGCTTGTCCTTAGGATGAGAAACAAGACCGTGGAGAGTGCACCTTTCAGAGCACCCCAAGCATCTCTTTTGAGAAGCCTGGTTGCCCCAGTGCCTTGTCGCATCCGAAAAGTGCCTGACCTTCCCTCATTGAAAACACTCTCTTTGGAATAGAGCGTTCAAGTCCCCTCTTGCTTCCTGAAGATACAAAGCTTTTCCAAGGCAGGTGTTTGATCAGGAGGAAACATCCCTACACAGATCTCTGGAAAACAAGACGTGGGAATGGTCATCGTCACGGCCCTCTGAATGCCGGAAGATAGATCCATCTTCATTCCTGTGTGCGGAAGCATAGGCAAGGGCCTAGGACCCTATCTTTAGAAACAAGTCTCTGGAGACGAGAATGTTCAGCACACCGCAGGTGTCCTGCCGGAGAGGTGTTCTAGCATGGGTGTGTGCAAGCATCGGGAGAGTTCCATCTCCTTCCATCTGCGAGGCAAGGCTGCGGAGAAGGCCACTTGGCGATAACATGTGGTTTCCAGATTTCCAAACGAGTTCCAGGAGAGGTGCGGAACGATAGGCCAGGTAACATGTCCCCCAGGGTTCCAGTAACAGTTCTGGGGAAGCACAGGTCCCAGGAAACCCAAGTTCCTTCCGAGGAGATGCTTTCTAATACATAGGTCCAGAAGTCTCTGTACATTGCCTACCCTTGCTTGTGGGAGGCAAGTTGGGTGGAATGCGAATTCCCCTACCATCTTGTTTCCACAAGAGGGAAATCGATTCATTCCAATATATGCGCTGGAGCCTAGGGGACATGGGCGATGCCCTGACGCTTTGAGGGAAGAGTGTGGAACAGGCATCGTTGAGGAAACCACAAGTTTCTCAAGCGAGGAGCCTTCTAGCATTGCCGGGGTGAAACGACCGAAACATGCACGACCCTTCCCTCAGTGAATAGGCTCTAGGGAATGCCAATTTCCCCTCAGAGGAAGATTGTCCCGGTGCGAAGCTCTCTAGCGTGTTGGTCTGGAGGCCAGCGGAGAGGGCCACATATACTTCGCTAAAGAAAGCTATCTGTGAAGAAAGACAGGGTCAGTGAGGGAAGCACACGTCCCACCAAACCCACTGAAACACACGGAGACGTTTTAGCCTCAGGAAAGGCCTTATCCTTGCCTTGGAGAGAATGCATTTGGGAGTACCTGTGCTGCCCCGGCGTTGGTTTGCAAAGGAGCACTTTCCTACCTTATATGTGTGGGAGTGGGCAATGTCCTTACACTTGGAGACAAGTCTGTGAAGCAAGCACCGTTCGGGGAACCACGAGGGCCTCGAGCGAGAAGCATTCCGGCCTCCATGTTCTTAAACTCCCGAAACCCGGGCTCTCTTGGCGTCTCTGAGTAAATCTCTGGGGAATGCAACGTTCCCTCAGAGGAAGCATGTCCCAGCGAGACATTTTGTGGCACGTTTCTCTAGAGGTACGGGGATGTGTGGTCGCATTCAGGAGGTGCGGTGTCCTCGGCCGGGAGAAACAATTCTGTGGAGAAGGCGACTTCGGCCACAATGTGCTTTTCCAAGAAAGAAGCTTGCTTCGGCGAAAAGCATGGAAGTATCACTGTAATGCCACCTTCTTCGCTCTGAGCAGCAGGACGGTAGGCAACCCTACTTTCCAAGCACATCTGGTTTCCAGAATGAAAAAGCCATCTCTAAGAGACGTTTCCAAGGACAGAGAAGGCGGGTCGTACTGTCCTTCAGAAACAAATGTGTGGAGAATGCCCGTTTCAGAGGACCACCATTTCACCTGCGAGAAGCCTTCTACAATGTATGTTTGGAGGCATCAGGAAGGTGTCGTGTCCATCCCTCAGTGAAAACACAGTGTCTAGAACCATGGTCCAGGAACGTCTTGCTTACAGCAGGTAGCAGTTTTCTCCAGGACCTTGTGTAATGCGGAGGACTCGGCCCTAATGGGATCTCTGAGAAACAAGGCTGCGGAGACTGGAAACTTTCCCTGCCAACTGGATATCCGAAGACGGAATCCATTTCACGTCGATGTGCGGAAGTAGACGCCAGGGGCCTTGACCTGATGCCCAGAAAGGCGTCTGTGCGTAATACAACGTGGAGCGAACAACCGGAATCTTCCCGTGTAGAGTCCTGTAGCATGGACGTGTACAAGCATCTGGAGCGGGCCCTCTCGTTCCCTCGGAGATACGAGCCCGTGGCGAATGCCACGTCGAGGTCACGTCGTTTCTCCAGAGTTCTCTGCCATTTCCAGTATCGGCCTTGAAGGATAGGCAAAGGGAAATGTCCCCGTATCGGAGTCCCCAGGATGTGGAGAAAGCAGCTGCCAGGAAACCCAAGTGCCCCCGAACGAGACGCCTTCTCACACACAGGTATGGACGCCTTGGAATGTGCGATATAGTTCCTTTGGAGAAGGCGACCTTCCATGAATATCGTGTTTTCAGGAGAGAAAGCTGATGTCCAGGACGTGTGTGCAAGTCTTGGGAAGGGGCAAGGTCCTTAGGGCGAGCATAGAATCTGTGGAGCAAGCCCCTTTCGGATAACCACAAGTTTCTCAAGTGTGAATCATTCTGGCTTGCATGTGTGGAGGCCATCGAAAGACGCCCTCTCCCTCTGTCTGTGGAGCAGTCTCTGGAGAATTCCACTGTCCCTTCAGAGGAAGTTGGTTCCCGTGAGGAGCATTCTACCATCTTTCGCGAGAGGCGCGCGGAAAGTGCCTTAGACGTCGCGGAACGCAAGCCTGGGAATAAAGCAAGATCCACCGTGCAACACGACCCTTCCAACGAAACCATTCTAACGGATGGAGGGGTTCTAACACTAGGGTAGTGCCGTGTCCTTGGCTTGGAGAAAGTCTTCTGTGGAGGATGCAGTGCAGCGACACTGTGGCTGTTCCACCGAGAAGCTTCCGAGCCTCTCTGTGTGGAGGCATCCCTAGAGTGCCCCAGTCTTCCGTTTGAGGAAAAAGAGTGTGAAGAAAAGCGCGGCCCGCTAACATCTTGATGCCAGAAGAGAAAGCGATTTCTCCGCGAGGTGTAGAAATAGAGGACGGGTGGTTTGTCCTTAGCCATGGAATCCAGATGGCAGTGACTGCAATTTTCAGAGCCGCACAATTGTCCCGGCATGAAGCCTAGCGGCACGTCTGTGGGGCAGCATCAGGATGGTGCCCTGTAGTTCCGCTGTTGGTAACAGTCTGCTTAGAAGAGGACGTTGAAGGAAACACTTGCTTTTTGAAGACACAGGCCTTTTCCATTCTCCGAGTGTAGCCTCGAGGAAACTGCCCAAAAACAAATTCATCAACCAGAGCCTGTGGACCATGGAAATCTAACCTGCCAGCTGGATATCTGAGGGTAGAAACACTTTCATATCTGTGTGTGGAAGGGCAGGCAAGAGGCCAGGATTCGGAGGAGAGAAACTCATGCGTGGACATTGTAACTTAGAGCGAACATCAAATGAGCTCCTGTGAGAAGCGTGCAGGCCGGGAAGTGTTGAAGCGTCAGGATGAAGCCCAATCATTCCCACCGTGGAAGAAGTGTCTGCCTCAGGCACGTCTCAGCGACACCCTGGATCCTTCAATCCTATACCCTGCTAGCCTCTGTGTGTTGAAGTCTCAGGAAAGGGCAATATCAGGCCCTGGGGAAAGAGTTGTGCGGAGATAGCCACTTTCGGACACCAACGTGGTTCCTCATAGGGGGAAGGCTTGTAGGAAGTAGGTGTTGCCGTGTCAGGACAATGCCATCTCCGCCCATCGTCGAAAGATGACTGAGGAGGAAGGCACGTTCCAGGAACATCTGGATTCCAGAAGAGAAAGCGATTTCTAGTGTAGGTATGAAAAGACAGGCAAGGGGCCAGTCCCTGTCTGGGAGATCCAAGTCCGTGGAGAGTACAACTTCCGAGCCACAACAAGTTTCTCCCCAAAGGAAACTTTCTAGCCCTGGGGTGGGCAAGCTTTGGCGGGCTTCCATATCCTTGCCTCTGAGAATCAGGCCTGTGGAGAAGGTCACTTCCCGGGAGCATCGACTTTCTGGAGATCCAAAGTGTGGGCACGAGGGAAGAAGGCGGGACTAAGGGGCGTGTCGCTGTCAGGGAGAAAGCAGTCGTTGGAGACGGCCACTTTCGTGAGCAACGCGTTCCCTCAAGCCAGAAGCATCCTGGCCTCTATTGATGAGAAGTAGCAGGATAATTCCTCAACCTCCGCTCTGCGAAAATAGACTGTGGGCAATGCCACTTCCCACTAACACCGTGTCTCCAGAAGAGAATTGCCATGTCCAATCCAAAAGCGGGGAGGCCTAGGAGAGGGCCCACGGCCTCACGCTCTGAAACGGGGCTGGGGACCTGCACCATTCAGGGAACCACAAGGCTCTCCAACGAGAAGCCTTCTAGCACGCATGGGTTGAGGCCTCCTAAACATGCCCCATTCTTCCCTCTGTGAAACGAGCCTCTGGGCATTGCAACTGTCCCGTAAGTGGAAGTCCTCTCCTGCCAGAATCTTTGGAGCACGTTTGTCTAGAGGCACGGGCAAAGTGCCATGCCCTTCGCTCAGATCATGAGGCCTGCGAATAAAGCACGTTTCCGTGAAGAACACGACACCTCCAAACAAACGCCTCGGAGCAGATCCGTGTGTTTTCACATGAGGAAATGCCGTATCCTCCGTTGGGCGAAGGAATGCTGGGGAGGAGGCCATTTCGGCAACATCGTAGTTTTTCGCGCCATAGAAATCCAAGCCTCGCTGTGTGCCACGATCACGAGAGGGCCATCGCATTTCCCGGGAGATACGAGACGATGGAGGATCCGGTGTGCACTCACATCTTGTTTTCCCAAGAGAAAAGCCATTTCTCATAGTTGTGTGGAAGTATAGGGAAGGGGGCTTGTCCTTAGGATGAGAAACAAGACCGTGGAGAGTGCACCTTTCAGAGCACCCCAAGCATCTCTTTTGAGAAGCCTGGTTGCCCCAGTGCCTTGTCGCATCCGAAAAGTGCCTGACCTTCCCTCATTGAAAACCCTCTCTTTGGAATAGAGCGTTCAAGTCCCGTCTTGCTTCCTGAAGATACAAAGCTTTTCCAAGGCAGGTGTTTGATCAGGAGGAACCATCCCTACACGGATCTCTGGAAAACAAGACGTGGGAATGGTCATCGTCACGGCCCTCTGAATGCCGGAAGATAGATCCATCTTCATTCCTGTGTGCGGAAGCATAGGCAAGGGCCTAGGACCCTATCTTTAGAAACAAGTCTCTGGAGACGAGAATGTTCAGCACACCGCAGGTGTCCTGCCGGAGAGGTGTTCTAGCATGGGTGTGTGCAAACATCGGGAGAGTTCCATCTCCTTCCGTCTGCGAGGCAAGGCTGCGGAGAAGGCCACTTGGCGATAACATGTGGTTTCCAGATTTCCAAACGAGTTCCAGGAGAGGTGCGGAACGATAGGCCAGGTAACATGTCCCCCAGGGTTCCAGTAACAGTTCTGCGGAAGCACAGGTCCCAGGAAACCCAAGTTCCTTCCGAGGAGATGCTTTCTAATACACAGGTCCAGAAGTCTCTGTACATTGCCTACCCTTGCTTGTGGGAGGCAAGTTGGGTGGAATGCGAATTCCACTACCATCTTGTTTCCACAAGAGGGAAATCGATTCATTCCAATATATGCGCTGGAGCCGAGGGGACAGGGGCGATGCCCTGACGCTTTGAGGGAAGAGTGTGGAACAGGCATCGTTGAGGAAACCACAAGTTTCTCAAGCGAGGAGCCTTCTAGCATTGCCGGGGTGAAACGACCGAAACATGCACGACCCTTCCCTCAGTGAATAGGCTCTAGGGAATGCCAATTTCCCCTCAGAGGAAGATTGTCCCGGTGCGAAGCTCTCTAGCGTGTTGGTCTGGAGGCCAGCGGAGAGGGCCACATATACTTCGCTAAAGAAAGCTATCTGTGAAGAAAGACAGGGTCAGTGAGGGAAGCACACGTCCCACCAAACCCACTGAAACACACGGAGACGTTTTAGCCTCAGGAAAGGCCTTATCCTTGCCTTGGAGAGAATGCATTTGGGAGTACCTGTGCTGCCCCGGCGTTGGTTTGCAAAGGAGCACTTTCCTACCTTATATGTGTGGGAGTGGGCAATGTCCTTACACTTGGAGACAAGTCTGTGAAGCAAGCACCGTTCGGGGAACCACGAGGGCCTCGAGCGAGAAGCATTCCGGCCTCCATGTTCTTAAACTCCCGAAACCCGGGCTCTCTTGGCGTCTCTGAGTAAATCTCTGGGGAATGCAACGTTCCCTCAGAGGAAGCATGTCCCAGCGAGACATTTTGCGGCACGTTTCTCTAGAGGTACGGGGATGGGTGGTCGCATTCAGGAGGTGCGGTGTCTTCGGCCGGGAGAAACAATTCTGTGGAGAAGGCGACTTCGGCCACAATGTGCTTTTCCAAGAAAGAAGCTTGCTTCGGCGAAAAGCATGGAAGTATCACTGTAATGCCACCTTCTTCGCTCTGAGCAGCAGGACGGTAGGCAACCCTACTTTCCAAGCACATCTGGTTTCCAGAATGAAAAAGCCATCTCTAAGAGACGTTTCCAAGGACAGAGAAGGCGGGTCGTACTGTCCTTCAGAAACAAATGTGTGGAGAATGCCCCTTTCAGAGGACCACCATTTCACCTGCGAGAAGCCTTCTACAATGTATGTTTGGAGGCATCAGGAGGGTGTCGTGTCCATCCCTCAGTGAAAACACAGTGTCGAGAACCATGTTCCAGGAACGTCTTGCTTACAGCAGGTAGCAGTTTTCTCCAGGACCTTGTGTAATGCGGAGGACTCGGCCCTAATGGGATCTCTGAGAAACAAGGCTGCGGAGACTGGAAACTTTCCCTGCCAACTGGATATCCGAAGACGGAATCCATTTCACGTCGATGTGCGGAAGTAGACGCCAGGGGCCTTGACCTGATGCCCAGAAAGGCGTCTGTGCGTAATACAACGTGGAGCGAACAACCGGAATCTTCCCGTGTAGAGTCCTGTAGCATGGACGTGTACAAGCATCTGGAGCGGGCCCTCTCGTTCCCTCGGAGATACGAGCCCGTGGCGAATGCCACGTCGAGGTCACGTCGTTTCTCCAGAGTTCTCTGCCATTTCCAGTATCGGCCTTGAAGGATAGGCAAAGGGAAATGTCCCCGTATCGGAGTCCCCAGGATGTGGAGAAAGCAGCTGCCAGGAAACCCAAGTGCCCCCGAACGAGACGCCTTCTCACACACAGGTATGGACGCCTTGGAATGTGCGATATACTTCCTTTGGAGAAGGCGACCTTCCATGAATATCGTGTTTTCAGGAGAGAAAGCTGATGTCCAGGACGTGTGTGCAAGTCTTGGGAAGGGGCAAGGTCCTTAGGGCGAGCATAGAATCTGTGGAGCAAGCCCCTTTCGGATAACCACAAGTTTCTCAAGTGTGAATCATTCTGGCTTGCATGTGTGGAGGCCATCGAAAGACGCCCTCTCCCTCTGTCTGTGGAGCAGTCTCTGGAGAATTCCACTGTCCCGTCAGAGGAAGTTGGTTCCCGTGAGGAGCATTCTACCATCTTTCGCGAGAGGCGCGCGGAAAGTGCCTTAGACGTCGCGGAACGCAAGCCTGGGAATAAAGCAAGATCCACCGTGCAACACGACCCTTCCAACGAAACCATTCTAACGGATGGAGGGGTTCTAACACTAGGGTAGTGCCGTGTCCTTGGCTTGGAGAAAGTCTTCTGTGGAGGATGCAGTGCAGCGACACTGTGGCTGTTCCACCGAGAAGCTTCCGAGCCTCTCTGTGTGGAGGCATCCCTAGAGTGCCCCAGTCTTCCGTTTGAGGAAAAAGAGTGTGAAGAAAAGCGCGGCCCGCTAACATCTTGATGCCAGAAGAGAAAGCGATTTCTCCGCGAGGTGTAGAAATAGAGGACGGGTGGTTTGTCCTTAGCCATGGAATCCAGATGGCAGTGACTGCAATTTTCAGAGCCGCACAATTGTCCCGGCATGAAGCCTAGCGGCACGTCTGTGGGGCAGCATCAGGATGGTGCCCTGTAGTTCCGCTGTTGGTAACAGTCTGCTTAGAAGAGGACGTTGAAGGAAACACTTGCTTTTTGAAGACACAGGCCTTTTCCATTCTCCGAGTGTAGCCTCGAGGAAACTGCCCAAAAACAAATTCATCAACCAGAGCCTGTGGACCATGGAAATCTAACCTGCCAGCTGGATATCTGAGGGTAGAAACACTTTCATATCTGTGTGTGGAAGGGCAGGCAAGAGGCCAGGATTCGGAGGAGAGAAACTCATGCGTGGACATTGTAACTTAGAGCGAACATCAAATGAGCCCCTGTGAGAAGCCTGCAGGCCGGGAAGTGTTGAAGCGTCAGGATGAAGCCCAATCATTCCCACCGTGGAAGAATTGTCTGCCTCAGGCACGTCTCAGCGACACCCTGGATCCTTCAATCCTATACCCTGCTAGCCTCTGTGTGTTGAAGTCTCAGGAAAGGGCAATATCAGGCCCTGGGGAAAGAGTTGTGCGGAGATAGCCACTTTCGGACACCAACGTGGTTCCTCATAGGGGGAAGGCTTCTAGGAAGTAGGTGTTGCCGTGTCAGGACAATGCCATCTCCGCCCATCATCGAAAGATGACTGAGGAGGAAGGCACGTTCCAGGAACATCTGGATTCCAGAAGAGAAAGCGATTTCTAGTGTAGGTATGAAAAGACAGGCAAGGGGCCAGTCCCTGTCTGGGAGATCCAAGTCCGTGGAGAGTACAACTTCCGAGCCACAACAAGTTTCTCCCCAAAGGAAACTTTCTAGCCCTGGGGTGGGCAAGCTTTGGCGGGCTTCCATATTCTTGCCTCTGAGAATAAGGCCTGTGGAGAAGGTCACTTCCCGGGAGCATCGACTTTCTGGAGATCCAAAGTGTGGGCACGAGGGAAGAAGGCGGGACTAAGGGGCGTGTCGCTGTCAGGGAGAAAGCAGTCGTTGGAGAAGGCCACTTTCGTGAGCAACGCATTCCCTCAAGCCAGAAGCATCCTGGCCTCTATTGATGAGAATTAGCAGGATAATTCCTCAACCTCCGCTCTGCGAAAATAGACTGTGGGCAATGCCACTTCCCACTAACACCGTGTCTCCAGAAGAGAATTGCCATGTCCAGTCCAAAAGCGGGGAGGCCTAGGAGAGGGCCCACGGCCTCACGCTCTGAAACGGGGCTGGGGACCTGCACCATTCAGGGAACCACAAGGCTCTCCAACGAGAAGCCTTCTAGCACGCATGGGTTGAGGCCTCCTAAACATGCCCCATTCTTCCCTCTGTGAAACGAGCCTCTGGGCATTGCAACTGTCCCGTAAGTGGAAGTCCTCTCCTGCCAGAATCTTTGGAGCACGTTTGTCTAGAGGCACTGGCAAAGTGCCATGCCCTTCGCTCAGATCTTGAGGCCTGCGAATAAAGCACGTTTCCGTGAAGAACACGACACCTCCAAACAAACGCCTCGGAGCAGATCCGTGTGTTTTCACATGAGGAAATGCCGTATCCTCCGTTGGGCGAAGGAATGCTGGGGAGGAGGCCATTTCGGCAACATCGTAGTTTTTCGCGCCATAGAAATCCAAGCCTCGCTGTGTGCCACGATCACGAGAGGGCCATCGCATTTCCCGGGAGTTACGAGACGATGGAGGATCCGGTGTGCACTCACATCTTGTTTTCCCAAGAGAAAAGCCATTTCTCATAGTTGTGTGGAAGTATAGGGAAGGGGGCTTGTCCTTAGGATGAGAAACAAGACCGTGGAGAGTGCACCTTTCAGAGCACCCCAAGCATCTCTTTTGAGAAGCCTGGTTGCCCCAGTGCCTTGTCGCATCCGAAAAGTGCCTGACCTTCCCTCATTGAAAACACTCTCTTTGGAATAGAGCGTTCAAGTCCCCTCTTGCTTCCTGAAGATACAAAGCTTTTCCAAGGCAGGTGTTTGATCAGGAGGAAACATCCCTACACGGATCTCTGGAAAACAAGACGTGGGAATGGTCATCGTCACGGCCCTCTGAAGGCCGGAAGATAGATCCATCTTCATTCCTGTGTGCGGAAGCATAGGCAAGGGCCTAGGACCCTATCTTGAGAAACAAGTCTCTGGAGACGACAATGTTCAGCACATCGCAGGTGTCCTGCCGGAGAGGTGTTCTAGCATGGGTGTGTGCAAGCATCGGGAGAGTTCCATCTCCTTCCGTCTGCGATGCAAGCCTGCGCAGAAGGCCACTTGGCGATAACATGTGGTTTCCAGATTTCCAAACGAGTTCCAGGAGAGGTGCGGAACGATAGGCCAGGTAACATGTCCCCCAGGGTTCCAGTAACAGTTCTGGGCAAGCACAGGTCCCAGGAAACCCAAGTTCCTTCCGAGGAGATGCTTTCTAATACACAGGTCCAGAAGTCTCTGTACATTGCCTACCCTTGCTTGTGGGAGGCAAGTTGGGTGGAATGCGAATTCCACTACCATCTTGTTTCCACAAGAGGGAAATCGATTCATTCCAATATATGCGCTGGAGCCTAGGGGACATGGGCGATGCCCTGACGCTTTGAGGGAAGAGTGTGGAACAGGCATCGTTGAGGAAACCACAAGTTTCTCAAGCGAGGAGCCTTCTAGCATTGCCGGGGTGAAACGACCGAAACATGCACGACCCTTCCCTCAGTGAATAGGCTCTAGGGAATGCCAATTTCCCCTCAGAGGAAGATTGTCCCGGTGCGAAGCTCTCTAGCGTGTTGGTCTGGAGGCCAGCGGAGAGGGCCACATATACTTCGCTAAAGAAAGCTATCTGTGAAGAAAGACAGGGTCAGTGAGGGAAGCACACGTCCCACCAAACCCACTGAAACACACGGAGACGTTTTAGCCTCAGGAAAGGCCTTATCCTTGCCTTGGAGAGAATGCATTTGGGAGTACCTGTGCTGCCCCGGCGTTGGTTTGCAAAGGAGCACTTTCCTACCTTATATGTGTGGGAGTGGGCAATGTCCTTACACTTGGAGACAAGTCTGTGAAGCAAGCACCGTTCGGGGAACCACGAGGGCCTCGAGCGAGAAGCATTCCGGCCTCCATGTTCTTAAACTCCCGAAACCCGGGCTCTCTTGGCGTCTCTGAGTAAATCTCTGGGGAATGCAACGTTCCCTCAGAGGAAGCATGTCCCAGCGAGACATTTTGCGGCACGTTTCTCTAGAGGTACGGGGATGGGTGGTCGCATTCAGGAGGTGCGGTGTCCTCGGCCGGGAGAAACAATTCTGTGGAGAAGGCGACTTCGGCCACAATGTGCTTTTCCAAGAAAGAAGCTTGTTTCGGCGAAAAGCATGGAAGTATCACTGTAATGCCACCTTCTTCGCTCTGAGCAGCAGGACGGTAGGCAACCCTACTTTCCAAGCACATCTGGTTTCCAGAATGAAAAAGCCATCTCTAAGAGACGTTTCCAAGGATAGAGAAGGCGGGTCGTACTGTCCTTCAGAAACAAATGTGTGGAGAATGCCCCTTTCAGAGGACCACCATTTCACCTGCGAGAAGCCTTCTACAATGTATGTTTGGAGGCATCAGGAGGGTGTCGTGTCCATCCCTCAGTGAAAACACAGTGTCGAGAACCATGTCCAGGAACGTCTTGCTTACAGCAGGTAGCAGTTTTCTCCAGGACCTTGTGTAATGCGGAGGACTCGGCCCTAATGGGATCTCTGAGAAACAAGGCTGCGGAGACTGGAAACTTTCCCTGCCAACTGGATATCCGAAGACGGAATCCATTTCACGTCGATGTGCGGAAGTAGACGCCAGGGGCCTTGACCTGATGCCCAGAAAGGCGTCTGTGCGTAATACAACGTGGAGCGAACAACCGGAATCTTCCCGTGTAGAGTCCTGTAGCATGGACGTGTACAAGCATCTGGAGCGGGCCCTCTCGTTCCCTCGGAGATACGAGCCCGTGGCGAATGCCACGTCGAGGTCACGTCGTTTCTCCAGAGTTCTCTGCCATTTCCAGTATCGGCCTTGAAGGATAGGCAAAGGGAAATGTCCCCGTATCGGAGTCCCCAGGATGTGGAGAAAGCAGCTGCCAGGAAACCCAAGTGACCCCGAACGAGACGCCTTCTCACACACAGGTATGGGCGCCTTGGAATGTGCGATATACTTCCTTTGGAGAAGGCGACCTTCCATGAATATCGTGTTTTCAGGAGAGAAAGCTGATGTCCAGGACGTGTGTGCAAGTCTTGGGAAGGGGGAAGGTCCTTAGGGCGAGCATAGAATCTGTGGAGCAAGCCCCTTTCGGATAACCACAAGTTTCTCAAGTGTGAATCATTCTGGCTTGCATGTGTGGAGGCCATCGAAAGACGCCCTCTCCCTCTGTCTGTGGAGCAGTCTCTGGAGAATTCCACTGTCCCGTCAGAGGAAGTTGGTTCCCGTGAGGAGCATTCTACCATCTTTCGCGAGAGGCGCGCGGAAAGTGCCTTAGACGTCGCGGAACGCAAGCCTGGGAATAAAGCAAGATCCACCGTGCAACACGACCCTTCCAACGAAACCATTCTAACGGATGGAGGGGTTCTAACACTAGGGTAGTGCCGTGTCCTTGGCTTGGAGAAAGTCTTCTGTGGAGGATGCAGTGCAGCGACACTGTGGCTGTTCCACCGAGAAGCTTCCGAGCCTCTCTGTGTGGAGGCATCCCTAGAGTGCCCCAGTCTTCCGTTTGAGGAAAAAGAGTGTGAAGAAAAGCGCGGCCCGCTAACATCTTGATGCCAGAAGAGAAAGCGATTTCTCCGCGAGGTGTAGAAATAGAGGACGGGTGGTTTGTCCTTAGCCATGGAATCCAGATGGCAGTGACTGCAATTTTCAGAGCCGCACAATTGTCCCGGCATGAAGCCTAGCGGCACGTCTGTGGGGCAGCATCAGGATGGTGCCCTGTAGTTCCGCTGTTGGTAACAGTCTGCTTAGAAGAGGACGTTGAAGGAAACACTTGCTTTTTGAAGACACAGGCCTTTTCCATTCTCCGAGTGTAGCCTCGAGGAAACTGCCCAAAAACAAATTCATCAACCAGAGCCTGTGGACCATGGAAATCTAACCTGCCAGCTGGATATCTGAGGGTAGAAACACTTTCATATCTGTGTGTGGAAGGGCAGGCAAGAGGCCAGGATTCGGAGGAGAGAAACTCATGCGTGGACATTGTAACTTAGAGCGAACATCAAATGAGCTCCTGTGAGAAGCGTGCAGGCCGGGAAGTGTTGAAGCGTCAGGATGAAGCCCAATCATTCCCACCGTGGAAGAAGTGTCTGCCTCAGGCACGTCTCAGCGACACCCTGGATCCTTCAATCCTATACCCTGCTAGCCTCTGTGTGTTGAAGTCTCAGGAAAGGGCAATATCAGGCCCTGGGGTAAGAGTTGTGTGGAGATAGCCACTTTCGGACACCAACGTGGTTCCTCATAGGGGGAAGGCTTCTAGGAAGTAGGTGTTGCCGTGTCAGGACAATGCCATCTCCGCCCATCGTCGAAAGATGACTGAGGAGGAAGGCACGTTCCAGGAACCTCTGGATTCCAGAAGAGAAAGCGATTTCTAGTGTACGTATGAAAAGACAGGCAAGGGGCCAGTCCCTGTCTGGGAGATCCAAGTCCGTGGAGAGTACAACTTCCGAGCCACAACAAGTTTCTCCCCAAAGGAAACTTTCTAGCCCTGGGGTGGGCAAGCTTTGGCGGGCTTCCATATCCTTGCCTCTGAGAATCAGGCCTGTGGAGAAGGTCACTTCCCGGGAGCATCTACTTTCTGGAGATCCAAAGTGTGGGCACGGAGGAAGAAGGCGGGACTAAGGGGCGTGTCGCTGTCAGGGAGAAAGCAGTCGTTGGAGACGGCCACTTTCGTGAGCAACGCGTTCCCTCAAGCCAGAAGCATCCTGGCCTCTATTGATGAGAAGTAGCAGGATAATTCCTCAACCTCCGCTCTGCGAAAATAGACTGTGGGCAATGCCACTTCCCACTAACACCGTGTCTCCAGAAGAGAATTGCCATGTCCAATCCAAAAGCGGGGAGGCCTAGGAGAGGGCCCACGGCCTCACGCTCTGAAACGGGGCTGGGGACCTGCACCATTCAGGGAACCACAAGGCTCTCCAACGAGAAGCCTTCTAGCACGCATGGGTTGAGGCCTCCTAAACATGCCCCATTCTTCCCTCTGTGAAACGAGCCTCTGGGCATTGCAACTGTCCCGTAAGTGGAAGTCCTCTCCTGCCAGAATCTTTGGAGCACGTTTGTCTAGAGGCACGGGCAAAGTGCCATGCCCTTCGCTCAGATCATGAGGCCTGCGAATAAAGCACGTTTCCGTGAAGAACACGACACCTCCAAACAAACGCCTCGGAGCAGATCCGTGTGTTTTCACATGAGGAAATGCCGTATCCTCCGTTGGGCGAAGGAATGCTGGGGAGGAGGCCATTTCGGCAACATCGTAGTTTTTCGCGCCATAGAAATCCAAGCCTCGCTGTGTGCCACGATCACGAGAGGGCCATCGCATTTCCCGGGAGATACGAGACGATGGAGGATCCGGTGTGCACTCACATCTTGTTTTCCCAAGAGAAAAGCCATTTCTCATAGTTGTGTGGAAGTATAGGGAAGGGGGCTTGTCCTTAGGATGAGAAACAAGACCGTGGAGAGTGCACCTTTCAGAGCACCCCAAGCATCTCTTTTGAGAAGCCTGGTTGCCCCAGTGCCTTGTCGCATCCGAAAAGTGCCTGACCTTCCCTCATTGAAAACACTCTCTTTGGAATAGAGCGTTCAAGTCCCCTCTTGCTTCCTGAAGATACAAAGCTTTTCCAAGGCAGGTGTTTGATCAGGAGGAACCATCCCTACACGGATCTCTGGAAAACAAGACGTGGGAATGGTCATCGTCACGGCCCTCTGAATGCCGGAAGATAGATCCATCTTCATTCCTGTGTGCGGAAGCATAGGCAAGGGCCTAGGACCCTATCTTGAGAAACAAGTCTCTGGAGACGAGAATGTTCAGCACACCGCAGGTGTCCTGCCGGAGAGGTGTTCTAGCATGGGTGTGTGCAAGCATCGGGAGAGTTCCATCTCCTTCCGTCTGCGAGGCAAGGCTGCGGAGAAGGCCACTTGGCGATAACATGTGGTTTCCAGATTTCCAAACGAGTTCCAGGAGAGGTGCGGAACGATAGGCCAGGTAACATGTCCCCCAGGGTTCCAGTAACAGTTCTGGGGAAGCACAGGTCCCAGGAAACCCAAGTTCCTTCCGAGGAGATGCTTTCTAATACATAGGTCCAGAAGTCTCTGTACATTGCCTACCCTTGCTTGTGGGAGGCAAGTTGGGTGGAATGCGAATTCCACTACCATCTTGTTTCCACAAGAGGGAAATCGATTCATTCCAATATATGCGCTGGAGCCTAGGGGACATGGGCGATGCCCTGACGCTTTGAGGGAAGAGTGTGGAACAGGCATCGTTGAGGAAACCACAAGTTTCTCAAGCGAGGAGCCTTCTAGCATTGCCGGGGTGAAACGACCGAAACATGCACGACCCTTCCCTCAGTGAATAGGCTCTAGGGAATGCCAATTTCCCCTCAGAGGAAGATTGTCCCGGTGCGAAGCTCTCTAGCGTGTTGGTCTGGAGGCCAGCGGAGAGGGCCACATATACTTCGCTAAAGAAAGCTATCTGTGAAGAAAGACAGGGTCAGTGAGGGAAGCACACGTCCCACCAAACCCACTGAAACACACGGAGACGTTTTAGCCTCAGGAAAGGCCTTATCCTTGCCTTGGAGAGAATGCATTTGGGAGTACCTGTGCTGCCCCGGCGTTGGTTTGCCAAGGAGCACTTTCCTACCTTATATGTGTGGGAGTGGGCAATGTCCTTACACTTGGAGACAAGTCTGTGAAGCAAGCACCGTTCGGGGAACCACGAGGGCCTCGAGCGAGAAGCATTCCGGCCTCCATGTTCTTAAACTCCCGAAACCCGGGCTCTCTTGGCGTCTCTGAGTAAATCTCTGGGGAATGCAACGTTCCCTCAGAGGAAGCATGTCCCAGCGAGACATTTTGCGGCACGTTTCTCTAGAGGTACGGGGATGTGTGGTCGCATTCAGGAGGTGCGGTGTCCTCGGCCGGGAGAAACAATTCTGTGGAGAAGGCGACTTCGGCCACAATGTGCTTTTCCAAGAAAGAAGCTTGCTTCGGCGAAAAGCATGGAAGTATCACTGTAATGCCACCTTCTTCGCTCTGAGCAGCAGGACGGTAGGCAACCCTACTTTCCAAGCACGTCTGGTTTCCAGAATGAAAAAGCCATCTCTAAGAGACGTTTCCAAGGACAGAGAAGGCGGGTCGTACTGTCCTTCAGAAACAAATGTGTGGAGAATGCCCCTTTCAGAGGACCACCATTTCACCTGCGAGAAGCCTTCTACAATGTATGTTTGGAGGCATCAGGAAGGTGTCGTGTCCATCCCTCAGTGAAAACACAGTGTCGAGAACCATGGTCCAGGAACGTCTTGCTTACAGCAGGTAGCAGTTTTCTCCAGGACCTTGTGTAATGCGGAGGACTCGGCCCTAATGGGATCTCTGAGAAACAAGGCTGCGGAGACTGGAAACTTTCCCTGCCAACTGGATATCCGAAGACGGAATCCATTTCACGTCGATGTGCGGAAGTAGACGCCAGGGGCCTTGACCTGATGCCCAGAAAGGCGTCTGTGCGTAATACAACTTGGAGCGAACAACCGGAATCTTCCCGTGTAGAGTCCTGTAGCATGGACGTGTACAAGCATCTGGAGCGGGCCCTCTCGTTCCCTCGGAGATACGAGCCCGTGGCGAATGCCACGTCGAGGTCACGTCGTTTCTCCAGAGTTCTCTGCCATTTCCAGTATCGGCCTTGAAGGATAGGCAAAGGGAAATGTCCCCGTATCGGAGTCCCCAGGATGTGGAGAAAGCAGCTGCCAGGAAACCCAAGTGCCCCCGAACGAGACGCCTTCTCACACACAGGTATGGACGCCTTGGAATGTGCGATATACTTCCTTTGGAGAAGGCGACCTTCCATGAATATCGTGTTTTCAGGAGAGAAAGCTGATGTCCAGGACGTGTGTGCAAGTCTTGGGAAGGGGCAAGGTCCTTAGGGCGAGCATAGAATCTGTGGAGCAAGCCCCTTTCGGATAACCACAAGTTTCTCAAGTGTGAATCATTCTGGCTTGCATGTGTGGAGGCCATCGAAAGACGCCCTCTCCCTCTGTCTGTGGAGCAGTCTCTGGAGAATTCCACTGTCCCGTCAGAGGAAGTTGGTTCCCGTGAGGAGCATTCTACCATCTTTCGCGAGAGGCGCGCGGAAAGTGCCTTAGACGTCGCGGAACGCAAGCCTGGGAATAAAGCAAGATCCACCGTGCAACACGACCCTTCCAACGAAACCATTCTAACGGATGGAGGGGTTCTAACACTAGGGTAGTGCCGTGTCCTTGGCTTGGAGAAAGTCTTCTGTGGAGGATGCAGTGCAGCGACACTGTGGCTTTTCCACCGAGAAGCTTCCGAGCCTCTCTGTGTGGAGGCATCCCTAGAGTGCCCCAGTCTTCCGTTTGAGGAAAAAGCGTGTGAAGAAAAGCGCGGCCCGCTAACATCTTGATGCCAGAAGAGAAAGCGATTTCTCCGCGAGGTGTAGAAATAGAGGACGGGTGGTTTGTCCTTAGCCATGGAATCCAGATGGCAGTGACTGCAATTTTCAGAGCCGCACAATTGTCCCGGCATGAAGCCTAGCGGCACGTCTGTGGGGCAGCATCAGGATGGTGCCCTGTAGTTCCGCTGTTGGTAACAGTCTGCTTAGAAGAGGACGTTGAAGGAAACACTTGCTTTTTGAAGACACAGGCCTTTTCCATTCTGCGAGTGTAGCCTCGAGGAAACTGCCCAAAAACAAATTCATCAACCAGAGCCTGTGGACCAGGGAAATCTAACCTGCCAGCTGGATATCTGAGGGTAGAAACACTTTCATATCTGTGTGTGGAAGGGCAGGCAAGAGGCCAGGATTCGGAGGAGAGAAACTCATGCGTGGACATTGTAACTTAGAGCGAACATCAAATGAGCTCCTCTGAGAAGCCTGCAGACCGGGAAGTGTTGAAGCGTCAGGATGAAGCCCAATCATTCCCACCGTGGAAGAAGTGTCTGCCTCAGGCACGTCTCAGCGACACCCTGGATCCTTCAATCCTATACCCTGCTAGCCTCTGTGTGTTGAAGTCTCAGGAAAGGGCAATATCAGGCCCTGGGGTAAGAGTTGTGTGGAGATAGCCACTTTCGGACACCAACGTGGTTCCTCATAGGGGGAAGGCTTCTAGGAAGTAGGTGTTGCCGTGTCAGGACAATGCCATCTCCGCCCATCGTCGAAAGATGACTGAGGAGGAAGGCACGTTCCAGGAACCTCTGGATTCCAGAAGAGAAAGCGATTTCTAGTGTACGTATGAAAAGAAAGGCAAGGGGCCAGTCCCTGTCTGGGAGATCCAAGTCCGTGGAGAGTACAACTTCCGAGCCACAACAAGTTTCTCCCCAAAGGAAACTTTCTAGCCCTGGGGTGGGCAAGCTTTGGCGGGCTTCCATATCCTTGCCTCTGAGAATCAGGCCTGTGGAGAAGGTCACTTCCCGGGAGCATCTACTTTCTGGAGATCCAAAGTGTGGGCACGGAGGAAGAAGGCGGGACTAAGGGGCGTGTCGCTGTCAGGGAGAAAGCAGTCGTTGGAGACGGCCACTTTCGTGAGCAACGCGTTCCCTCAAGCCAGAAGCATCCTGGCCTCTATTGATGAGAAGTAGCAGGATAATTCCTCAACCTCCGCTCTGCGAAAATAGACTGTGGGCAATGCCACTTCCCACTAACACCGTGTCTCCAGAAGAGAATTGCCATGTCCAATCCAAAAGCGGGGAGGCCTAGGAGAGGGCCCACGGCCTCACGCTCTGAAACGGGGCTGGGGACCTGCACCATTCAGGGAACCACAAGGCTCTCCAACGAGAAGCCTTCTAGCACGCATGGGTTGAGGCCTCCTAAACATGCCCCATTCTTCCCTCTGTGAAACGAGCCTCTGGGCATTGCAACTGTCCCGTAAGTGGAAGTCCTCTCCTGCCAGAATCTTTGGAGCACGTTTGTCTAGAGGCACGGGCAAAGTGCCATGCCCTTCGCTCAGATCATGAGGCCTGCGAATAAAGCACGTTTCCGTGAAGAACACGACACCTCCAAACAAACGCCTCGGAGCAGATCCGTGTGTTTTCACATGAGGAAATGCCGTATCCTCCGTTGGGCGAAGGAATGCTGGGGAGGAGGCCATTTCGGCACCATCGTAGTTTTTCGCGCCATAGAAATCCAAGCCTCGCTGTGTGCCACGATCACGAGAGGGCCATCGCATTTCCCGGGAGATACGAGACGATGGAGGATCCGGTGTGCACTCACATCTTGTTTTCCCAAGAGAAAAGCCATTTCTCATAGTTGTGTGGAAGTATAGGGAAGGGGGCTTGTCCTTAGGATGAGAAACAAGACCGTGGAGAGTGCACCTTTCAGAGCACCCCAAGCATCTCTTTTGAGAAGCCTGGTTGCCCCAGTGCCTTGTCGCATCCGAAAAGTGCCTGACCTTCCCTCATTGAAAACACTCTCTTTGGAATAGAGCGTTCAAGTCCCCTCTTGCTTCCTGAAGATACAAAGCTTTTCCAAGGCAGGTGTTTGATCAGGAGGAAACATCCCTACACGGATCTCTGGAAAAGAAGACGTGGGAATGGTCATCGTCACGGCCCTCTGAATGCCGGAAGATAGATCCATCTTCATTCCTGTGTGCGGAAGCATAGGCAAGGGTCTAGGACCCTATCTTGAGAAACAAGTCTCTGGAGACGACAATGTTCAGCACACCGCAGGTGTCCTGCCGGAGAGGTGTTCTAGCATGGGTGTGTGCAAGCATCGGGAGAGTTCCATCTCCTTCCGTCTGCGAGGCAAGGCTGCGGAGAAGGCCACTTGGCGATAACATGTGGTTTCCAGATTTCCAAACGAGTTCCAGGAGAGGTGCGGAACGATAGGCCAGGTAACATGTCCCCCAGGGTTCCAGTAACAGTTCTGGGCAAGCACAGGTCCCAGGAAACCCAAGTTCCTTCCGAGGAGATGCTTTCTAATACATAGGTCCAGAAGTCTCTGTACATTGCCTACCCTTGCTTGTGGGAGGCAAGTTGGGTGGAATGCGAATTCCACTACCATCTTGTTTGCACAAGAGGGAAATCGATTCATTCCAATATATGCGCTGGAGCCTAGGGGACATGGGCGATGCCCTGACGCTTTGAGGGAAGAGTGTGGAACAGGCATCGTTGAGGAAACCACAAGTTTCTCAAGCGAGGAGCCTTCTAGCATTGCCGGGGTGAAACGACCGAAACATGCACGACCCTTCCCTCAGTGAATAGGCTCTAGGGAATGCCAATTTCCCCTCAGAGGAAGATTGTCCCGGTGCGAAGCTCTCTAGCGTGTTGGTCTGGAGGCCAGCGGAGAGGGCCACATATACTTCGCTAAAGAAAGCTATCTGTGAAGAAAGACAGGGTCAGTGAGGGAAGCACACGTCCCACCAAACCCACTGAAACACACGGAGACGTTTTAGCCTCAGGAAAGGCCTTATCCTTGCCTTGGAGAGAATGCATTTGGGAGTACCTGTGCTGCCCCGGCGTTGGTTTGCAAAGGAGCACTTTCCTACCTTATATGTGTGGGAGTGGGCAATGTCCTTACACTTGGAGACAAGTCTGTGAAGCAAGCACCGTTCGGGGAACCACGAGGGCCTCGAGCGAGAAGCATTCCGGCCTCCATGTTCTTAAACTCCCGAAACCCGGGCTCTCTTGGCGTCTCTGAGTAAATCTCTGGGGAATGCAACGTTCCCTCAGAGGAAGCATGTCCCAGCGAGACATTTTGTGGCACGTTTCTCTAGAGGTACGGGGATGGGTGGTCGCATTCAGGAGGTGCGGTGTCCTCGGCCGGGAGAAACAATTCTGTGGAGAAGGCGACTTCGGCCACCATGTGCTTTTCCAAGAAAGAAGCTTGCTTCGGCGAAAAGCATGGAAGTATCACTGTAATGCCACCTTCTTCGCTCTGAGCAGCAGGACGGTAGGCAACCCTACTTTCCAAGCACATCTGGTTTCCAGAATGAAAAAGCCATCTCTAAGAGACGTTTCCAAGGACAGAGAAGGCGGGTCGTACTGTCCTTCAGAAACAAATGTGTGGAGAATGCCCCTTTCAGAGGACCACCATTTCACCTGCGAGAAGCCTTCTACAATGTATGTTTGGAGGCATCAGGAGGGTGTCGTGTCCATCCCTCAGTGAAAACACAGTGTCGAGAACCATGTTCCAGGAACGTCTTGCTTACAGCAGGTAGCAGTTTTCTCCAGGACCTTGTGTAATGCGGAGGACTCGGCCCTAATGGGATCTCTGAGAAACAAGGCTGCGGAGACTGGAAACTTTCCCTGCCAACTGGATATCCGAAGACGGAATCCATTTCACGTCGATGTGCGGAAGTAGACGCCAGGGGCCTTGACCTGATGCCCAGAAAGGCGTCTGTGCGTAATACAACGTGGAGCGAACAACCGGAATCTTCCCGTGTAGAGTCCTGTAGCATGGACGTGTACAAGCATCTGGAGCGGGCCCTCTCGTTCCCTCGGAGATACGAGCCCGTGGCGAATGCCACGTCGAGGTCACCTCGTTTCTCCAGAGTTCTCTGCCATTTCCAGTATCGGCCTTGAAGGATAGGCAAAGGGAAATGTCCCCGTATCGGAGTCCCCAGGATGTGGAGAAAGCAGCTGCCAGGAAACCCAAGTGCCCCCGAACGAGACGCCTTCTCACACACAGGTATGGACGCCTTGGAATGTGCGATATACTTCCTTTGGAGAAGGCGACCTTCCATGAATATCGTGTTTTCAGGAGAGAAAGCTGATGTCCAGGACGTGTGTGCAAGTCTTGGGAAGGGGCAAGGTCCTTAGGGCGAGCATAGAATCTGTGGAGCAAGCCCCTTTCGGATAACCACAAGTTTCTCAAGTGTGAATCATTCTGGCTTGCATGTGTGGAGGCCATCGAAACACGCCCTCTCCCTCTGTCTGTGGAGCAGTCTCTGGAGAATTCCACTGTCCCGTCAGAGGAAGTTGGTTCCCGTGAGGAGCATTCTACCATCTTTCGCGAGAGGCGCGCGGAAAGTGCCTTAGACGTCGCGGAACGCAAGCCTGGGAATAAAGCAAGATCCACCGTGCAACACGACCCTTCCAACGAAACCATTCTAATGGATGGAGGGGTTCTAACACTAGGGTAGTGCCGTGTCCTTGGCTTGGAGAAAGTCTTCTGTGGAGGATGCAGTGCAGCGACACTGTGGCTGTTCCACCGAGAAGCTTCCGAGCCTCTCTGTGTGGAGGCATCCCTAGAGTGCCCCAGTCTTCCGTTTGAGGAAAAAGCGTGTGAAGAAAAGCGCGGCCCGCTAACATCTTGATGCCAGAAGAGAAAGCGATTTCTCCGCGAGGTGTAGAAATAGAGGACGGGTGGTTTGTCCTTAGCCATGGAATCCAGATGGCAGTGACTGCAATTTTCAGAGCCGCACAATTGTCCCGGCATGAAGCCTAGCGGCACGTCTGTGGGGCAGCATCAGGATGGTGCCCTGTAGTTCCGCTGTTGGTAACAGTCTGCTTAGAAGAGGACGTTGAAGGAAACACTTGCTTTTTGAAGACACAAGCCTTTTCCATTCTGCGAGTGTAGCCTCGAGGAAACTGCCCAAAAACAAATTCATCAACCAGAGCTTGTGGACCATGGAACTCTAACCTGCCAGCTGGATATCTGAGGGTAGAAACACTTTCATATCTGTGTGTGGAAGGGCAGGCAAGAGGCCAGGATTAGGATGAGAGAAACTCATGCGTGGACATTGTAACTTAGAGCGAACATCAAATGAGCTCCTCTGAGAAGCCTGCAGACCGGGAAGTGTTGAAGCGTCAGGATGAAGCCCAATCATTCCCACCGTGGAAGAAGTGTCTGCCTCAGGCACGTCTCAGCGACACCCTGGATCCTTCAATCCTATACCCTGCTAGCCTCTGTGTGTTGAAGTCTCAGGAAAGGGCAATATCAGGCCCTGGGGAAAGAGTTGTGTGGAGATAGCCACTTTCGGACACCAACGTGGTTCCTCATAGGGGGAAGGCTTCTAGGAAGTAGGTGTTGCCGTGTCAGGACAATGCCATCTCCGCCCATCGTCGAAAGATGACTGAGGAGGAAGGCACGTTCCAGGAACATCTGGATTCCAGAAGAGAAAGCGATTTCTAGTGTACGTATGAAAAGACAGGCAAGGGGCCATTCCCTGTCTGGGAGATCCAAGTCCGTGGAGAGTACAACTTCCGAGCCACAACAAGTTTCTCCCCAAAGGAAACTTTCTAGCCCTGGGGTGGGCAAGCTTTGGCGGGCTTCCATATCCTTGCCTCTGAGAATCAGGCCTGTGGAGAAGGTCACTTCCCGGGAGCATCGACTTTCTGGAGATCCAAAGTGTGGGCACGGAGGAAGAAGGCGGGACTAAGGGGCGTGTCGCTGTCAGGGAGAAAGCAGTCGTTGGAGACGGCCACTTTCGTGAGCAACTCGTTCCCTCAAGCCAGAAGCATCCTGGCCTCTATTGATGAGAAGTAGCAGGATAATTCCTCAACCTCCGCTCTGCGAAAATAGACTGTGGGCAATGCCACTTCCCACTAACACCGTGTCTCCAGAAGAGAATTGCCATGTCCAATCCAAAAGCGGGGAGCCCTAGGAGAGGGCCCACGGCCTCACGCTCTGAAATGGGGCTGGGGACCTGCACCATTCAGGGAACCACAAGGCTCTCCAACGAGAAGCCTTCTAGCACGCATGGGTTGAGGCCTCCTAAACATGCCCCATTCTTCCCTCTGTGAAACGAGCCTCTGGGCATTGCAACTGTCCCGTAAGTGGAAGTCCTCTCCTGCCAGAATCTTTGGAGCACGTTTGTCTAGAGGCACGGGCAACGCGCCATGCCCTTCGCTCAGATCATGAGGCCTGCGAATAAAGCACGTTTCCGTGAAGAACACGACACTTCCAAACAAACGCCTCGGAGCAGATCCGTGTGTTTTCACATGAGGAAATGCCGTATCCTCCGTTGGGCGAAGGAATGCTGGGGAGGAGGCCATTTCGGCAACATCGTAGTTTTTCGCGCCATAGAAATCCAAGCCTCGCTGTGTGCCACGATCACGAGAGGGCCATCGCATTTCCCGGGAGATACGAGATGATGGAGGATCCGGTGTGCACTCACATCTTGTTTTCCCAAGAGAAAAGCCATTTCTCATAGTTGTGTGGAAGTATAGGGAAGGGGGCTTGTCCTTAGGATGAGAAACAAGACCGTGGAGAGTGCACCTTTCAGAGCACCCCAAGCATCTCTTTTGAGAAGCCTGGTTGCCCCAGTGCCTTGTCGCATCCGAAAAGTGCCTGACCTTCCCTCATTGAAAACACTCTCTTTGGAATAGAGCGTTCAAGTCCCCTCTTGCTTCCTGAAGATACAAAGCTTTTCCAAGGCAGGTGTTTGATCAGGAGGAAACATCCCTACACAGATCTCTGGAAAACAAGACGTGGGAATGGTCATCGTCACGGCCCTCTGAATGCCGGAAGATAGATCCATCTTCATTCCTGTGTGCGGAAGCATAGGCAAGGGCCTAGGACCCTATCTTTAGAAACAAGTCTCTGGAGACGAGAATGTTCAGCACACCGCAGGTGTCCTGCCGGAGAGGTGTTCTAGCATGGGTGTGTGCAAGCATCGGGAGAGTTCCATCTCCTTCCATCTGCGAGGCAAGGCTGCGGAGAAGGCCACTTGGCGATAACATGTGGTTTCCAGATTTCCAAACGAGTTCCAGGAGAGGTGCGGAACGATAGGCCAGGTAACATGTCCCCCAGGGTTCCAGTAACAGTTCTGGGGAAGCACAGGTCCCAGGAAACCCAAGTTCCTTCCGAGGAGATGCTTTCTAATACATAGGTCCAGAAGTCTCTGTACATTGCCTACCCTTGCTTGTGGGAGGCAAGTTGGGTGGAATGCGAATTCCCCTACCATCTTGTTTCCACAAGAGGGAAATCGATTCATTCCAATATATGCGCTGGAGCCTAGGGGACATGGGCGATGCCCTGACGCTTTGAGGGAAGAGTGTGGAACAGGCATCGTTGAGGAAACCACAAGTTTCTCAAGCGAGGAGCCTTCTAGCATTGCCGGGGTGAAACGACCGAAACATGCACGACCCTTCCCTCAGTGAATAGGCTCTAGGGAATGCCAATTTCCCCTCAGAGGAAGATTGTCCCGGTGCGAAGCTCTCTAGCGTGTTGGTCTGGAGGCCAGCGGAGAGGGCCACATATACTTCGCTAAAGAAAGCTATCTGTGAAGAAAGACAGGGTCAGTGAGGGAAGCACACGTCCCACCAAACCCACTGAAACACACGGAGACGTTTTAGCCTCAGGAAAGGCCTTATCCTTGCCTTGGAGAGAATGCATTTGGGAGTACCTGTGCTGCCCCGGCGTTGGTTTGCAAAGGAGCACTTTCCTACCTTATATGTGTGGGAGTGGGCAATGTCCTTACACTTGGAGACAAGTCTGTGAAGCAAGCACCGTTCGGGGAACCACGAGGGCCTCGAGCGAGAAGCATTCCGGCCTCCATGTTCTTAAACTCCCGAAACCCGGGCTCTCTTGGCGTCTCTGAGTAAATCTCTGGGGAATGCAACGTTCCCTCAGAGGAAGCATGTCCCAGCGAGACATTTTGTGGCACGTTTCTCTAGAGGTACGGGGATGTGTGGTCGCATTCAGGAGGTGCGGTGTCCTCGGCCGGGAGAAACAATTCTGTGGAGAAGGCGACTTCGGCCACAATGTGCTTTTCCAAGAAAGAAGCTTGCTTCGGCGAAAAGCATGGAAGTATCACTGTAATGCCACCTTCTTCGCTCTGAGCAGCAGGACGGTAGGCAACCCTACTTTCCAAGCACATCTGGTTTCCAGAATGAAAAAGCCATCTCTAAGAGACGTTTCCAAGGACAGAGAAGGCGGGTCGTACTGTCCTTCAGAAACAAATGTGTGGAGAATGCCCGTTTCAGAGGACCACCATTTCACCTGCGAGAAGCCTTCTACAATGTATGTTTGGAGGCATCAGGAAGGTGTCGTGTCCATCCCTCAGTGAAAACACAGTGTCTAGAACCATGGTCCAGGAACGTCTTGCTTACAGCAGGTAGCAGTTTTCTCCAGGACCTTGTGTAATGCGGAGGACTCGGCCCTAATGGGATCTCTGAGAAACAAGGCTGCGGAGACTGGAAACTTTCCCTGCCAACTGGATATCCGAAGACGGAATCCATTTCACGTCGATGTGCGGAAGTAGACGCCAGGGGCCTTGACCTGATGCCCAGAAAGGCGTCTGTGCGTAATACAACGTGGAGCGAACAACCGGAATCTTCCCGTGTAGAGTCCTGTAGCATGGACGTGTACAAGCATCTGGAGCGGGCCCTCTCGTTCCCTCGGAGATACGAGCCCGTGGCGAATGCCACGTCGAGGTCACGTCGTTTCTCCAGAGTTCTCTGCCATTTCCAGTATCGGCCTTGAAGGATAGGCAAAGGGAAATGTCCCCGTATCGGAGTCCCCAGGATGTGGAGAAAGCAGCTGCCAGGAAACCCAAGTGCCCCCGAACGAGACGCCTTCTCACACACAGGTATGGACGCCTTGGAATGTGCGATATAGTTCCTTTGGAGAAGGCGACCTTCCATGAATATCGTGTTTTCAGGAGAGAAAGCTGATGTCCAGGACGTGTGTGCAAGTCTTGGGAAGGGGCAAGGTCCTTAGGGCGAGCATAGAATCTGTGGAGCAAGCCCCTTTCGGATAACCACAAGTTTCTCAAGTGTGAATCATTCTGGCTTGCATGTGTGGAGGCCATCGAAAGACGCCCTCTCCCTCTGTCTGTGGAGCAGTCTCTGGAGAATTCCACTGTCCCTTCAGAGGAAGTTGGTTCCCGTGAGGAGCATTCTACCATCTTTCGCGAGAGGCGCGCGGAAAGTGCCTTAGACGTCGCGGAACGCAAGCCTGGGAATAAAGCAAGATCCACCGTGCAACACGACCCTTCCAACGAAACCATTCTAACGGATGGAGGGGTTCTAACACTAGGGTAGTGCCGTGTCCTTGGCTTGGAGAAAGTCTTCTGTGGAGGATGCAGTGCAGCGACACTGTGGCTGTTCCACCGAGAAGCTTCCGAGCCTCTCTGTGTGGAGGCATCCCTAGAGTGCCCCAGTCTTCCGTTTGAGGAAAAAGAGTGTGAAGAAAAGCGCGGCCCGCTAACATCTTGATGCCAGAAGAGAAAGCGATTTCTCCGCGAGGTGTAGAAATAGAGGACGGGTGGTTTGTCCTTAGCCATGGAATCCAGATGGCAGTGACTGCAATTTTCAGAGCCGCACAATTGTCCCGGCATGAAGCCTAGCGGCACGTCTGTGGGGCAGCATCAGGATGGTGCCCTGTAGTTCCGCTGTTGGTAACAGTCTGCTTAGAAGAGGACGTTGAAGGAAACACTTGCTTTTTGAAGACACAGGCCTTTTCCATTCTCCGAGTGTAGCCTCGAGGAAACTGCCCAAAAACAAATTCATCAACCAGAGCCTGTGGACCATGGAAATCTAACCTGCCAGCTGGATATCTGAGGGTAGAAACACTTTCATATCTGTGTGTGGAAGGGCAGGCAAGAGGCCAGGATTCGGAGGAGAGAAACTCATGCGTGGACATTGTAACTTAGAGCGAACATCAAATGAGCTCCTGTGAGAAGCGTGCAGGCCGGGAAGTGTTGAAGCGTCAGGATGAAGCCCAATCATTCCCACCGTGGAAGAAGTGTCTGCCTCAGGCACGTCTCAGCGACACCCTGGATCCTTCAATCCTATACCCTGCTAGCCTCTGTGTGTTGAAGTCTCAGGAAAGGGCAATATCAGGCCCTGGGGAAAGAGTTGTGCGGAGATAGCCACTTTCGGACACCAACGTGGTTCCTCATAGGGGGAAGGCTTGTAGGAAGTAGGTGTTGCCGTGTCAGGACAATGCCATCTCCGCCCATCGTCGAAAGATGACTGAGGAGGAAGGCACGTTCCAGGAACATCTGGATTCCAGAAGAGAAAGCGATTTCTAGTGTAGGTATGAAAAGACAGGCAAGGGGCCAGTCCCTGTCTGGGAGATCCAAGTCCGTGGAGAGTACAACTTCCGAGCCACAACAAGTTTCTCCCCAAAGGAAACTTTCTAGCCCTGGGGTGGGCAAGCTTTGGCGGGCTTCCATATCCTTGCCTCTGAGAATCAGGCCTGTGGAGAAGGTCACTTCCCGGGAGCATCGACTTTCTGGAGATCCAAAGTGTGGGCACGAGGGAAGAAGGCGGGACTAAGGGGCGTGTCGCTGTCAGGGAGAAAGCAGTCGTTGGAGACGGCCACTTTCGTGAGCAACGCGTTCCCTCAAGCCAGAAGCATCCTGGCCTCTATTGATGAGAAGTAGCAGGATAATTCCTCAACCTCCGCTCTGCGAAAATAGACTGTGGGCAATGCCACTTCCCACTAACACCGTGTCTCCAGAAGAGAATTGCCATGTCCAATCCAAAAGCGGGGAGGCCTAGGAGAGGGCCCACGGCCTCACGCTCTGAAACGGGGCTGGGGACCTGCACCATTCAGGGAACCACAAGGCTCTCCAACGAGAAGCCTTCTAGCACGCATGGGTTGAGGCCTCCTAAACATGCCCCATTCTTCCCTCTGTGAAACGAGCCTCTGGGCATTGCAACTGTCCCGTAAGTGGAAGTCCTCTCCTGCCAGAATCTTTGGAGCACGTTTGTCTAGAGGCACGGGCAAAGTGCCATGCCCTTCGCTCAGATCATGAGGCCTGCGAATAAAGCACGTTTCCGTGAAGAACACGACACCTCCAAACAAACGCCTCGGAGCAGATCCGTGTGTTTTCACATGAGGAAATGCCGTATCCTCCGTTGGGCGAAGGAATGCTGGGGAGGAGGCCATTTCGGCAACATCGTAGTTTTTCGCGCCATAGAAATCCAAGCCTCGCTGTGTGCCACGATCACGAGAGGGCCATCGCATTTCCCGGGAGATACGAGACGATGGAGGATCCGGTGTGCACTCACATCTTGTTTTCCCAAGAGAAAAGCCATTTCTCATAGTTGTGTGGAAGTATAGGGAAGGGGGCTTGTCCTTAGGATGAGAAACAAGACCGTGGAGAGTGCACCTTTCAGAGCACCCCAAGCATCTCTTTTGAGAAGCCTGGTTGCCCCAGTGCCTTGTCGCATCCGAAAAGTGCCTGACCTTCCCTCATTGAAAACCCTCTCTTTGGAATAGAGCGTTCAAGTCCCGTCTTGCTTCCTGAAGATACAAAGCTTTTCCAAGGCAGGTGTTTGATCAGGAGGAACCATCCCTACACGGATCTCTGGAAAACAAGACGTGGGAATGGTCATCGTCACGGCCCTCTGAATGCCGGAAGATAGATCCATCTTCATTCCTGTGTGCGGAAGCATAGGCAAGGGCCTAGGACCCTATCTTTAGAAACAAGTCTCTGGAGACGAGAATGTTCAGCACACCGCAGGTGTCCTGCCGGAGAGGTGTTCTAGCATGGGTGTGTGCAAACATCGGGAGAGTTCCATCTCCTTCCGTCTGCGAGGCAAGGCTGCGGAGAAGGCCACTTGGCGATAACATGTGGTTTCCAGATTTCCAAACGAGTTCCAGGAGAGGTGCGGAACGATAGGCCAGGTAACATGTCCCCCAGGGTTCCAGTAACAGTTCTGCGGAAGCACAGGTCCCAGGAAACCCAAGTTCCTTCCGAGGAGATGCTTTCTAATACACAGGTCCAGAAGTCTCTGTACATTGCCTACCCTTGCTTGTGGGAGGCAAGTTGGGTGGAATGCGAATTCCACTACCATCTTGTTTCCACAAGAGGGAAATCGATTCATTCCAATATATGCGCTGGAGCCGAGGGGACAGGGGCGATGCCCTGACGCTTTGAGGGAAGAGTGTGGAACAGGCATCGTTGAGGAAACCACAAGTTTCTCAAGCGAGGAGCCTTCTAGCATTGCCGGGGTGAAACGACCGAAACATGCACGACCCTTCCCTCAGTGAATAGGCTCTAGGGAATGCCAATTTCCCCTCAGAGGAAGATTGTCCCGGTGCGAAGCTCTCTAGCGTGTTGGTCTGGAGGCCAGCGGAGAGGGCCACATATACTTCGCTAAAGAAAGCTATCTGTGAAGAAAGACAGGGTCAGTGAGGGAAGCACACGTCCCACCAAACCCACTGAAACACACGGAGACGTTTTAGCCTCAGGAAAGGCCTTATCCTTGCCTTGGAGAGAATGCATTTGGGAGTACCTGTGCTGCCCCGGCGTTGGTTTGCAAAGGAGCACTTTCCTACCTTATATGTGTGGGAGTGGGCAATGTCCTTACACTTGGAGACAAGTCTGTGAAGCAAGCACCGTTCGGGGAACCACGAGGGCCTCGAGCGAGAAGCATTCCGGCCTCCATGTTCTTAAACTCCCGAAACCCGGGCTCTCTTGGCGTCTCTGAGTAAATCTCTGGGGAATGCAACGTTCCCTCAGAGGAAGCATGTCCCAGCGAGACATTTTGCGGCACGTTTCTCTAGAGGTACGGGGATGGGTGGTCGCATTCAGGAGGTGCGGTGTCTTCGGCCGGGAGAAACAATTCTGTGGAGAAGGCGACTTCGGCCACAATGTGCTTTTCCAAGAAAGAAGCTTGCTTCGGCGAAAAGCATGGAAGTATCACTGTAATGCCACCTTCTTCGCTCTGAGCAGCAGGACGGTAGGCAACCCTACTTTCCAAGCACATCTGGTTTCCAGAATGAAAAAGCCATCTCTAAGAGACGTTTCCAAGGACAGAGAAGGCGGGTCGTACTGTCCTTCAGAAACAAATGTGTGGAGAATGCCCCTTTCAGAGGACCACCATTTCACCTGCGAGAAGCCTTCTACAATGTATGTTTGGAGGCATCAGGAGGGTGTCGTGTCCATCCCTCAGTGAAAACACAGTGTCGAGAACCATGTTCCAGGAACGTCTTGCTTACAGCAGGTAGCAGTTTTCTCCAGGACCTTGTGTAATGCGGAGGACTCGGCCCTAATGGGATCTCTGAGAAACAAGGCTGCGGAGACTGGAAACTTTCCCTGCCAACTGGATATCCGAAGACGGAATCCATTTCACGTCGATGTGCGGAAGTAGACGCCAGGGGCCTTGACCTGATGCCCAGAAAGGCGTCTGTGCGTAATACAACGTGGAGCGAACAACCGGAATCTTCCCGTGTAGAGTCCTGTAGCATGGACGTGTACAAGCATCTGGAGCGGGCCCTCTCGTTCCCTCGGAGATACGAGCCCGTGGCGAATGCCACGTCGAGGTCACGTCGTTTCTCCAGAGTTCTCTGCCATTTCCAGTATCGGCCTTGAAGGATAGGCAAAGGGAAATGTCCCCGTATCGGAGTCCCCAGGATGTGGAGAAAGCAGCTGCCAGGAAACCCAAGTGCCCCCGAACGAGACGCCTTCTCACACACAGGTATGGACGCCTTGGAATGTGCGATATAGTTCCTTTGGAGAAGGCGACCTTCCATGAATATCGTGTTTTCAGGAGAGAAAGCTGATGTCCAGGACGTGTGTGCAAGTCTTGGGAAGGGGCAAGGTCCTTAGGGCGAGCATAGAATCTGTGGAGCAAGCCCCTTTCGGATAACCACAAGTTTCTCAAGTGTGAATCATTCTGGCTTGCATGTGTGGAGGCCATCGAAACACGCCCTCTCCCTCTGTCTGTGGAGCAGTCTCTGGAGAATTCCACTGTCCCGTCAGAGGAAGTTGGTTCCCGTGAGGAGCATTCTACCATCTTTCGCGAGAGGCGCGCGGAAAGTGCCTTAGACGTCGCGGAACGCAAGCCTGGGAATAAAGCAAGATCCACCGTGCAACACGACCCTTCCAACGAAACCATTCTAATGGATGGAGGGGTTCTAACACTAGGGTAGTGCCGTGTCCTTGGCTTGGAGAAAGTCTTCTGTGGAGGATGCAGTGCAGCGACACTGTGGCTGTTCCACCGAGAAGCTTCCGAGCCTCTCTGTGTGGAGGCATCCCTAGAGTGCCCCAGTCTTCCGTTTGAGGAAAAAGCGTGTGAAGAAAAGCGCGGCCCGCTAACATCTTGATGCCAGAAGAGAAAGCGATTTCTCCGCGAGGTGTAGAAATAGAGGACGGGTGGTTTGTCCTTAGCCATGGAATCCAGATGGCAGTGACTGCAATTTTCAGAGCCGCACAATTGTCCCGGCATGAAGCCTAGCGGCACGTCTGTGGGGCAGCATCAGGATGGTGCCCTGTAGTTCCGCTGTTGGTAACAGTCTGCTTAGAAGAGGACGTTGAAGGAAACACTTGCTTTTTGAAGACACAAGCCTTTTCCATTCTGCGAGTGTAGCCTCGAGGAAACTGCCCAAAAACAAATTCATCAACCAGAGCTTGTGGACCATGGAACTCTAACCTGCCAGCTGGATATCTGAGGGTAGAAACACTTTCATATCTGTGTGTGGAAGGGCAGGCAAGAGGCCAGGATTAGGATGAGAGAAACTCATGCGTGGACATTGTAACTTAGAGCGAACATCAAATGAGCTCCTCTGAGAAGCCTGCAGACCGGGAAGTGTTGAAGCGTCAGGATGAAGCCCAATCATTCCCACCGTGGAAGAAGTGTCTGCCTCAGGCACGTCTCAGCGACACCCTGGATCCTTCAATCCTATACCCTGCTAGCCTCTGTGTGTTGAAGTCTCAGGAAAGGGCAATATCAGGCCCTGGGGAAAGAGTTGTGTGGAGATAGCCACTTTCGGACACCAACGTGGTTCCTCATAGGGGGAAGGCTTCTAGGAAGTAGGTGTTGCCGTGTCAGGACAATGCCATCTCCGCCCATCGTCGAAAGATGACTGAGGAGGAAGGCACGTTCCAGGAACATCTGGATTCCAGAAGAGAAAGCGATTTCTAGTGTACGTATGAAAAGACAGGCAAGGGGCCATTCCCTGTCTGGGAGATCCAAGTCCGTGGAGAGTACAACTTCCGAGCCACAACAAGTTTCTCCCCAAAGGAAACTTTCTAGCCCTGGGGTGGGCAAGCTTTGGCGGGCTTCCATATCCTTGCCTCTGAGAATCAGGCCTGTGGAGAAGGTCACTTCCCGGGAGCATCGACTTTCTGGAGATCCAAAGTGTGGGCACGGAGGAAGAAGGCGGGACTAAGGGGCGTGTCGCTGTCAGGGAGAAAGCAGTCGTTGGAGACGGCCACTTTCGTGAGCAACTCGTTCCCTCAAGCCAGAAGCATCCTGGCCTCTATTGATGAGAAGTAGCAGGATAATTCCTCAACCTCCGCTCTGCGAAAATAGACTGTGGGCAATGCCACTTCCCACTAACACCGTGTCTCCAGAAGAGAATTGCCATGTCCAATCCAAAAGCGGGGAGCCCTAGGAGAGGGCCCACGGCCTCACGCTCTGAAATGGGGCTGGGGACCTGCACCATTCAGGGAACCACAAGGCTCTCCAACGAGAAGCCTTCTAGCACGCATGGGTTGAGGCCTCCTAAACATGCCCCATTCTTCCCTCTGTGAAACGAGCCTCTGGGCATTGCAACTGTCCCGTAAGTGGAAGTCCTCTCCTGCCAGAATCTTTGGAGCACGTTTGTCTAGAGGCACGGGCAACGCGCCATGCCCTTCGCTCAGATCATGAGGCCTGCGAATAAAGCACGTTTCCGTGAAGAACACGACACTTCCAAACAAACGCCTCGGAGCAGATCCGTGTGTTTTCACATGAGGAAATGCCGTATCCTCCGTTGGGCGAAGGAATGCTGGGGAGGAGGCCATTTCGGCAACATCGTAGTTTTTCGCGCCATAGAAATCCAAGCCTCGCTGTGTGCCACGATCACGAGAGGGCCATCGCATTTCCCGGGAGATACGAGATGATGGAGGATCCGGTGTGCACTCACATCTTGTTTTCCCAAGAGAAAAGCCATTTCTCATAGTTGTGTGGAAGTATAGGGAAGGGGGCTTGTCCTTAGGATGAGAAACAAGACCGTGGAGAGTGCACCTTTCAGAGCACCCCAAGCATCTCTTTTGAGAAGCCTGGTTGCCCCAGTGCCTTGTCGCATCCGAAAAGTGCCTGACCTTCCCTCATTGAAAACACTCTCTTTGGAATAGAGCGTTCAAGTCCCCTCTTGCTTCCTGAAGATACAAAGCTTTTCCAAGGCAGGTGTTTGATCAGGAGGAAACATCCCTACACAGATCTCTGGAAAACAAGACGTGGGAATGGTCATCGTCACGGCCCTCTGAATGCCGGAAGATAGATCCATCTTCATTCCTGTGTGCGGAAGCATAGGCAAGGGCCTAGGACCCTATCTTTAGAAACAAGTCTCTGGAGACGAGAATGTTCAGCACACCGCAGGTGTCCTGCCGGAGAGGTGTTCTAGCATGGGTGTGTGCAAGCATCGGGAGAGTTCCATCTCCTTCCATCTGCGAGGCAAGGCTGCGGAGAAGGCCACTTGGCGATAACATGTGGTTTCCAGATTTCCAAACGAGTTCCAGGAGAGGTGCGGAACGATAGGCCAGGTAACATGTCCCCCAGGGTTCCAGTAACAGTTCTGGGGAAGCACAGGTCCCAGGAAACCCAAGTTCCTTCCGAGGAGATGCTTTCTAATACATAGGTCCAGAAGTCTCTGTACATTGCCTACCCTTGCTTGTGGGAGGCAAGTTGGGTGGAATGCGAATTCCCCTACCATCTTGTTTCCACAAGAGGGAAATCGATTCATTCCAATATATGCGCTGGAGCCTAGGGGACATGGGCGATGCCCTGACGCTTTGAGGGAAGAGTGTGGAACAGGCATCGTTGAGGAAACCACAAGTTTCTCAAGCGAGGAGCCTTCTAGCATTGCCGGGGTGAAACGACCGAAACATGCACGACCCTTCCCTCAGTGAATAGGCTCTAGGGAATGCCAATTTCCCCTCAGAGGAAGATTGTCCCGGTGCGAAGCTCTCTAGCGTGTTGGTCTGGAGGCCAGCGGAGAGGGCCACATATACTTCGCTAAAGAAAGCTATCTGTGAAGAAAGACAGGGTCAGTGAGGGAAGCACACGTCCCACCAAACCCACTGAAACACACGGAGACGTTTTAGCCTCAGGAAAGGCCTTATCCTTGCCTTGGAGAGAATGCATTTGGGAGTACCTGTGCTGCCCCGGCGTTGGTTTGCAAAGGAGCACTTTCCTACCTTATATGTGTGGGAGTGGGCAATGTCCTTACACTTGGAGACAAGTCTGTGAAGCAAGCACCGTTCGGGGAACCACGAGGGCCTCGAGCGAGAAGCATTCCGGCCTCCATGTTCTTAAACTCCCGAAACCCGGGCTCTCTTGGCGTCTCTGAGTAAATCTCTGGGGAATGCAACGTTCCCTCAGAGGAAGCATGTCCCAGCGAGACATTTTGCGGCACGTTTCTCTAGAGGTACGGGGATGGGTGGTCGCATTCAGGAGGTGCGGTGTCTTCGGCCGGGAGAAACAATTCTGTGGAGAAGGCGACTTCGGCCACAATGTGCTTTTCCAAGAAAGAAGCTTGCTTCGGCGAAAAGCATGGAAGTATCACTGTAATGCCACCTTCTTCGCTCTGAGCAGCAGGACGGTAGGCAACCCTACTTTCCAAGCACATCTGGTTTCCAGAATGAAAAAGCCATCTCTAAGAGACGTTTCCAAGGACAGAGAAGGCGGGTCGTACTGTCCTTCAGAAACAAATGTGTGGAGAATGCCCCTTTCAGAGGACCACCATTTCACCTGCGAGAAGCCTTCTACAATGTATGTTTGGAGGCATCAGGAGGGTGTCGTGTCCATCCCTCAGTGAAAACACAGTGTCGAGAACCATGTTCCAGGAACGTCTTGCTTACAGCAGGTAGCAGTTTTCTCCAGGACCTTGTGTAATGCGGAGGACTCGGCCCTAATGGGATCTCTGAGAAACAAGGCTGCGGAGACTGGAAACTTTCCCTGCCAACTGGATATCCGAAGACGGAATCCATTTCACGTCGATGTGCGGAAGTAGACGCCAGGGGCCTTGACCTGATGCCCAGAAAGGCGTCTGTGCGTAATACAACGTGGAGCGAACAACCGGAATCTTCCCGTGTAGAGTCCTGTAGCATGGACGTGTACAAGCATCTGGAGCGGGCCCTCTCGTTCCCTCGGAGATACGAGCCCGTGGCGAATGCCACGTCGAGGTCACGTCGTTTCTCCAGAGTTCTCTGCCATTTCCAGTATCGGCCTTGAAGGATAGGCAAAGGGAAATGTCCCCGTATCGGAGTCCCCAGGATGTGGAGAAAGCAGCTGCCAGGAAACCTAAGTGCCCCCGAACGAGACGCCTTCTCACACACAGGTATGGACGCCTTGGAATGTGCGATATACTTCCTTTGGAGAAGGCGACCTTCCATGAATATCGTGTTTTCAGGAGAGAAAGCTGATGTCCAGGACGTGTGTGCAAGTCTTGGGAAGGGGCAAGGTCCTTAGGGCGAGCATAGAATCTGTGGAGCAAGCCCCTTTCGGATAACCACAAGTTTCTCAAGTGTGAATCATTCTGGCTTGCATGTGTGGAGGCCATCGAAAGACGCCCTCTCCCTCTGTCTGTGGAGCAGTCTCTGGAGAATTCCACTGTCCCGTCAGAGGAAGTTGGTTCCCGTGAGGAGCATTCTACCATCTTTCGCGAGAGGCGCGCGGAAAGTGCCTTAGACGTCGCGGAACGCAAGCCTGGGAATAAAGCAAGATCCACCGTGCAACACGACCCTTCCAACGAAACCATTCTAACGGATGGAGGGGTTCTAACACTAGGGTAGTGCCGTGTCCTTGGCTTGGAGAAAGTCTTCTGTGGAGGATGCAGTGCAGCGACACTGTGGCTGTTCCACCGAGAAGCTTCCGAGCCTCTCTGTGTGGAGGCATCCCTAGAGTGCCCCAGTCTTCCGTTTGAGGAAAAAGAGTGTGAAGAAAAGCGCGGCCCGCTAACATCTTGATGCCAGAAGAGAAAGCGATTTCTCCGCGAGGTGTAGAAATAGAGGACGGGTGGTTTGTCCTTAGCCATGGAATCCAGATGGCAGTGACTGCAATTTTCAGAGCCGCACAATTGTCCCGGCATGAAGCCTAGCGGCACGTCTGTGGGGCAGCATCAGGATGGTGCCCTGTAGTTCCGCTGTTGGTAACAGTCTGCTTAGAAGAGGACGTTGAAGGAAACACTTGCTTTTTGAAGACACAGGCCTTTTCCATTCTCCGAGTGTAGCCTCGAGGAAACTGCCCAAAAACAAATTCATCAACCAGAGCCTGTGGACCATGGAAATCTAACCTGCCAGCTGGATATCTGAGGGTAGAAACACTTTCATATCTGTGTGTGGAAGGGCAGGCAAGAGGCCAGGATTCGGAGGAGAGAAACTCATGCGTGGACATTGTAACTTAGAGCGAACATCAAATGAGCTCCTGTGAGAAGCGTGCAGGCCGGGAAGTGTTGAAGCGTCAGGATGAAGCCCAATCATTCCCACCGTGGAAGAAGTGTCTGCCTCAGGCACGTCTCAGCGACACCCTGGATCCTTGAATCCTATACCCTGCTAGCCTCTGTGTGTTGAAGTCTCAGGAAAGGGCAATATCAGGCCCTGGGGAAAGAGTTGTGCGGAGATAGCCACTTTCGGACACCAACGTGGTTCCTCATAGGGGGAAGGCTTGTAGGAAGTAGGTGTTGCCGTGTCAGGACAATGCCATCTCCGCCCATCGTCGAAAGATGACTGAGGAGGAAGGCACGTTCCAGGAACATCTGGATTCCAGAAGAGAAAGCGATTTCTAGTGTAGGTATGAAAAGACAGGCAAGGGGCCAGTCCCTGTCTGGGAGATCCAAGTCCGTGGAGAGTACAACTTCCGAGCCACAACAAGTTTCTCCCCAAAGGAAACTTTCTAGCCCTGGGGTGGGCAAGCTTTGGCGGGCTTCCATATTCTTGCCTCTGAGAATCAGGCCTGTGGAGAAGGTCACTTCCCGGGAGCATCGACTTTCTGGAGATCCAAAGTGTGGGCACGGAGGAAGAAGGCGGGACTAAGGGGCGTGTCGCTGTCAGGGAGAAAGCAGTCGTTGGAGACGGCCACTTTCGTGAGCAACTCGTTCCCTCAAGCCAGAAGCATCCTGGCCCCTATTGATGAGAAGTAGCAGGATAATTCCTCAACCTCCGCTCTGCGAAAATAGACTGTGGGCAATGCCACTTCCCACTAACACCGTGTCTCCAGAAGAGAATTGCCATGTCCAATCCAAAAGCGGGGAGGCCTAGGAGAGGGCCCACGGCCTCACGCTCTGAAACGGGGCTGGGGACCTGCACCATTCAGGGAACCACAAGGCTCTCCAACGAGAAGCCTTCTAGCACGCATGGGTTGAGGCCTCCTAAACATGCCCCATTCTTCCCTCTGTGAAACGAGCCTCTGGGCATTGCAACTCTCCCGTAAGTGGAAGTCCTCTCCTGCCAGAATCTTTGGAGCACGTTTGTCTAGAGGCACGGGCAAAGCGCCATGCCCTTCGCTCAGATCATGAGGCCTGCGAATAAAGCATGTTTCCGTGAAGAACACGACACTTCCAAACAAACGCCTCGGAGCAGATCCGTGTGTTTTCACATGAGGAAATGCCGTATCCTCCGTTGGGCGAAGGAATGCTGGGGAGGAGGCCATTTCGGCAACATCGTAGTTTTTCGCGCCATAGAAATCCAAGCCTCGCTGTGTGCCACGATCACGAGAGGGCCATCGCATTTCCCGGGAGATACGAGACGATGGAGGATCCGGTGTGCACTCACATCTTGTTTTCCCAAGAGAAAAGCCATTTCTCATAGTTGTGTGGAAGTATAGGGAAGGGGGCTTGTCCTTAGGATGAGAAACAAGACCGTGGAGAGTGCACCTTTCAGAGCACCCCAAGCATCTCTTTTGAGAAGCCTGGTTGCCCCAGTGCCTTGTCGCATCCGAAAAGTGCCTGACCTTCCCTCATTGAAAACACTCTCTTTGGAATAGAGCGTTCAAGTCCCCTCTTGCTTCCTGAAGATACAAAGCTTTTCCAAGGCAGGTGTTTGATCAGGAGGAAACATCCCTACACGGATATCTGGAAAACAAGATGTGGGAATGGTCATCGTCACGGCCCTCTGAATGCCGGAAGATAGATCCATCTTCATTCCTGTGTGCGGAAGCATAGGCAAGGGCCTAGGACCCTATCTTGAGAAACAAGTCTCTGGAGACGACAATGTTCAGCACACCGCAGGTGTCCTGCCGGAGAGGTGTTCTAGCATGGGTGTGTGCAAGCATCGGGAGAGTTCCATCTCCTTCCGTCTGCGAGGCAAGGCTGCGGAGAAGGCCACTTGGCGATAACATGTGGTTTCCAGATTTCCAAACGAGTTCCAGGAGAGGTGCGGAACGATAGGCCAGGTAACATGTCCCCCAGGGTTCCAGTAACAGTTCTGGGGAAGCACAGGTCCCAGGAACCCCAAGTTCCTTCCGAGGAGATGCTTTCTAATACACAGGTCCAGAAGTCTCTGTACATTGCCTACCCTTGCTTGTGGGAGGCAAGTTGGGTGGAATGCGAATTCCACTACCATCTTGTTTGCACAAGAGGGAAATCGATTCATTCCAATATATGCGCTGGAGCCTAGGGGACATGGGCGATGCCCTGACGCTTTGAGGGAAGAGTGTGGAACAGGCATCGTTGAGGAAACCACAAGTTTCTCAAGCGAGGAGCCTTCTAGCATTGCCGGGGTGAAACGACCGAAACATGCACGACCCTTCCCTCAGTGAATAGGCTCTAGGGAATGCCAATTTCCCCTCAGAGGAAGATTGTCCCGGTGCGAAGCTCTCTAGCGTGTTGGTCTGGAGGCCAGCGGAGAGGGCCACATATACTTCGCTAAAGAAAGCTATCTGTGAAGAAAGACAGGGTCAGTGAGGGAAGCACACGTCCCACCAAACCCACTGAAACACACGGAGACGTTTTAGCCTCAGGAAAGGCCTTATCCTTGCCTTGGAGAGAATGCATTTGGGAGTACCTGTGCTGCCCCGGCGTTGGTTTGCAAAGGAGCACTTTCCTACCTTATATGTGTGGGAGTGGGCAATGTCCTTACACTTGGAGACAAGTCTGTGAAGCAAGCACCGTTCGGGGAACCACGAGGGCCTCGAGCGAGAAGCATTCCGGCCTCCATGTTCTTAAACTCCCGAAACCCGGGCTCTCTTGGCGTCTCTGAGTAAATCTCTGGGGAATGCAACGTTCCCTCAGAGGAAGCATGTCCCAGCGAGACATTTTGCGGCACGTTTCTCTAGAGGTACGGGGATGGGTGGTCGCATTCAGGAGGTGCGGTGTCTTCGGCCGGGAGAAACAATTCTGTGGAGAAGGCGACTTCGGCCACAATGTGCTTTTCCAAGAAAGAAGCTTGCTTCGGCGAAAAGCATGGAAGTATCACTGTAATGCCACCTTCTTCGCTCTGAGCAGCAGGACGGTAGGCAACCCTACTTTCCAAGCACATCTGGTTTCCAGAATGAAAAAGCCATCTCTAAGAGACGTTTCCAAGGACAGAGAAGGCGGGTCGTACTGTCCTTCAGAAACAAATGTGTGGAGAATGCCCCTTTCAGAGGACCACCATTTCACCTGCGAGAAGCCTTCTACAATGTATGTTTGGAGGCATCAGGAGGGTGTCGTGTCCATCCCTCAGTGAAAACACAGTGTCGAGAACCATGTTCCAGGAACGTCTTGCTTACAGCAGGTAGCAGTTTTCTCCAGGACCTTGTGTAATGCGGAGGACTCGGCCCTAATGGGATCTCTGAGAAACAAGGCTGCGGAGACTGGAAACTTTCCCTGCCAACTGGATATCCGAAGACGGAATCCATTTCACGTCGATGTGCGGAAGTAGACGCCAGGGGCCTTGACCTGATGCCCAGAAAGGCGTCTGTGCGTAATACAACGTGGAGCGAACAACCGGAATCTTCCCGTGTAGAGTCCTGTAGCATGGACGTGTACAAGCATCTGGAGCGGGCCCTCTCGTTCCCTCGGAGATACGAGCCCGTGGCGAATGCCACGTCGAGGTCACGTCGTTTCTCCAGAGTGCTCTGCCATTTCCAGTATCGGCCTTGAAGGATAGGCAAAGGGAAATGTCCCCGTATCGGAGTCCCCAGGATGTGGAGAAAGCAGCTGCCAGGAAACCCAAGTGCCCCCGAACGAGACGCCTTCTCACACACAGGTATGGACGCCTTGGAATGTGCGATATACTTCCTTTGGAGAAGGCGACCTTCCATGAATATCGTGTTTTCAGGAGAGAAAGCTGATGTCCAGGACGTGTGTGCAAGTCTTGGGAAGGGGCAAGGTCCTTAGGGCGAGCATAGAATCTGTGGAGCAAGCCCCTTTCGGATAACCACAAGTTTCTCAAGTGTGAATCATTCTGGCTTGCATGTGTGGAGGCCATCGAAAGACGCCCTCTCCCTCTGTCTGTGGAGCAGTCTCTGGAGAATTCCACTGTCCCGTCAGAGGAAGTTGGTTCCCGTGAGGAGCATTCTACCATCTTTCGCGAGAGGCGCGCGGAAAGTGCCTTAGACGTCGCGGAACGCAAGCCTGGGAATAAAGCAAGATCCACCGTGCAACACGACCCTTCCAACGAAACCATTCTAACGGATGGAGGGGTTCTAACACTAGGGTAGTGCCGTGTCCTTGGCTTGGAGAAAGTCTTCTGTGGAGGATGCAGTGCAGCGACACTGTGGCTGTTCCACCGAGAAGCTTCCGAGCCTCTCTGTGTGGAGGCATCCCTAGAGTGCCCCAGTCTTCCGTTTGAGGAAAAAGAGTGTGAAGAAAAGCGCGGCCCGCTAACATCTTGATGCCAGAAGAGAAAGCGATTTCTCCGCGAGGTGTAGAAATAGAGGACGGGTGGTTTGTCCTTAGCCATGGAATCCAGATGGCAGTGACTGCAATTTTCAGAGCCGCACAATTGTCCCGGCATGAAGCCTAGCGGCACGTCTGTGGGGCAGCATCAGGATGGTGCCCTGTAGTTCCGCTGTTGGTAACAGTCTGCTTAGAAGAGGACGTTGAAGGAAACACTTGCTTTTTGAAGACACAGGCCTTTTCCATTCTCCGAGTGTAGCCTCGAGGAAACTGCCCAAAAACAAATTCATCAACCAGAGCCTGTGGACCATGGAAATCTAACCTGCCAGCTGGATATCTGAGGGTAGAAACACTTTCATATCTGTGTGTGGAAGGGCAGGCAAGAGGCCAGGATTCGGAGGAGAGAAACTCATGCGTGGACATTGTAACTTAGAGCGAACATCAAATGAGCCCCTGTGAGAAGCCTGCAGGCCGGGAAGTGTTGAAGCGTCAGGATGAAGCCCAATCATTCCCACCGTGGAAGAATTGTCTGCCTCAGGCACGTCTCAGCGACACCCTGGATCCTTCAATCCTATACCCTGCTAGCCTCTGTGTGTTGAAGTCTCAGGAAAGGGCAATATCAGGCCCTGGGGAAAGAGTTGTGCGGAGATAGCCACTTTCGGACACCAACGTGGTTCCTCATAGGGGGAAGGCTTCTAGGAAGTAGGTGTTGCCGTGTCAGGACAATGCCATCTCCGCCCATCATCGAAAGATGACTGAGGAGGAAGGCACGTTCCAGGAACATCTGGATTCCAGAAGAGAAAGCGATTTCTAGTGTAGGTATGAAAAGACAGGCAAGGGGCCAGTCCCTGTCTGGGAGATCCAAGTCCGTGGAGAGTACAACTTCCGAGCCACAACAAGTTTCTCCCCAAAGGAAACTTTCTAGCCCTGGGGTGGGCAAGCTTTGGCGGGCTTCCATATTCTTGCCTCTGAGAATCAGGCCTGTGGAGAAGGTCACTTCCCGGGAGCATCGACTTTCTGGAGATCCAAAGTGTGGGCACGAGGGAAGAAGGCGGGACTAAGGGGCGTGTCGCTGTCAGGGAGAAAGCAGTCGTTGGAGAAGGCCACTTTCGTGAGCAACGCATTCCCTCAAGCCAGAAGCATCCTGGCCTCTATTGATGAGAATTAGCAGGATAATTCCTCAACCTCCGCTCTGCGAAAATAGACTGTGGGCAATGCCACTTCCCACTAACACCGTGTCTCCAGAAGAGAATTGCCATGTCCAGTCCAAAAGCGGGGAGGCCTAGGAGAGGGCCCACGGCCTCACGCTCTGAAACGGGGCTGGGGACCTGCACCATTCAGGGAACCACAAGGCTCTCCAACGAGAAGCCTTCTAGCACGCATGGGTTGAGGCCTCCTAAACATGCCCCATTCTTCCCTCTGTGAAACGAGCCTCTGGGCATTGCAACTGTCCCGTAAGTGGAAGTCCTCTCCTGCCAGAATCTTTGGAGCACGTTTGTCTAGAGGCACGGGCAAAGTGCCATGCCCTTCGCTCAGATCATGAGGCCTGCGAATAAAGCACGTTTCCGTGAAGAACACGACACTTCCAAACAAACGCCTCGGAGCAGATCCGTGTGTTTTCACATGAGGAAATGCCGTATCCTCCGTTGGGCGAAGGAATGCTGGGGAGGAGGCCATTTCGGCAACATCGTAGTTTTTCGCGCCATAGAAATCCAAGCCTCGCTGTGTGCCACGATCACGAGAGGGCCATCGCATTTCCCGGGAGATACGAGACGATGGAGGATCCGGTGTGCACTCACATCTTGTTTTCCCAAGAGAAAAGCCATTTCTCATAGTTGTGTGGAAGTATAGGGAAGGGGGCTTGTCCTTAGGATGAGAAACAAGACCGTGGAGAGTGCACCTTTCAGAGCACCCCAAGCATCTCTTTTGAGAAGCCTGGTTGCCCCAGTGCCTTGTCGCATCCGAAAAGTGCCTGACCTTCCCTCATTGAAAACACTCTCTTTGGAATAGAGCGTTCAAGTCCCCTCTTGCTTCCTGAAGATACAAAGCTTTTCCAAGGCAGGTGTTTGATCAGGAGGAAACATCCCTACACGGATCTCTGGAAAACAAGACGTGGGAATCGTCATCGTCACGGCCCTCTGAAGGCCGGAAGATAGATCCATCTTCATTCCTGTGTGCGGAAGCATAGGCAAGGGCCTAGGACCCTATCTTGAGAAACAAGTCTCTGGAGACGACAATGTTCAGCACATCGCAGGTGTCCTGCCGGAGAGGTGTTCTAGCATGGGTGTGTGCAAGCATCGGGAGAGTTCCATCTCCTTCCGTCTGCGATGCAAGCCTGCGCAGAAGGCCACTTGGCGATAACATGTGGTTTCCAGATTTCCAAACGAGTTCCAGGAGAGGTGCGGAACGATAGGCCAGGTAACATGTCCCCCAGGGTTCCAGTAACAGTTCTGGGCAAGCACAGGTCCCAGGAAACCCAAGTACCTTCCGAGGAGATGCTTTCTAATACACAGGTCCAGAAGTCTCTGTACATTGCCTACCCTTGCTTGTGGGAGGCAAGTTGGGTGGAATGCGAATTCCACTACCATCTTGTTTCCACAAGAGGGAAATCGATTCATTCCAATATATGCGCTGGAGCCTAGGGGACATGGGCGATGCCCTGACGCTTTGAGGGAAGAGTGTGGAACAGGCATCGTTGAGGAAACCACAAGTTTCTCAAGCGAGGAGCCTTCTAGCATTGCCGGGGTGAAACGACCGAAACATGCACGACCCTTCCCTCAGTGAATAGGCTCTAGGGAATGCCAATTTCCCCTCAGAGGAAGATTGTCCCGGTGCGAAGCTCTCTAGCGTGTTGGTCTGGAGGCCAGCGGAGAGGGCCACATATACTTCGCTAAAGAAAGCTATCTGTGAAGAAAGACAGGGTCAGTGAGGGAAGCACACGTCCCACCAAACCCACTGAAACACACGGAGACGTTTTAGCCTCAGGAAAGGCCTTATCCTTGCCTTGGAGAGAATGCATTTGGGAGTACCTGTGCTGCCCCGGCGTTGGTTTGCAAAGGAGCACTTTCCTACCTTATATGTGTGGGAGTGGGCAATGTCCTTACACTTGGAGACAAGTCTGTGAAGCAAGCACCGTTCGGGGAACCACGAGGGCCTCGAGCGAGAAGCATTCCGGCCTCCATGTTCTTAAACTCCCGAAACCCGGGCTCTCTTGGCGTCTCTGAGTAAATCTCTGGGGAATGCAACGTTCCCTCAGAGGAAGCATGTCCCAGCGAGACATTTTGCGGCACGTTTCTCTAGAGGTACGGGGATGGGTGGTCGCATTCAGGAGGTGCGGTGTCCTCGGCCGGGAGAAACAATTCTGTGGAGAAGGCGACTTCGGCCACAATGTGCTTTTCCAAGAAAGAAGCTTGCTTCGGCGAAAAGCATGGAAGTATCACTGTAATGCCACCTTCTTCGCTCTGAGCAGCAGGACGGTAGGCAACCCTACTTTCCAAGCACATCTGGTTTCCAGAATGAAAAAGCCATCTCTAAGAGACGTTTCCAAGGATAGAGAAGGCGGGTCGTACTGTCCTTCAGAAACAAATGTGTGGAGAATGCCCCTTTCAGAGGACCACCATTTCACCTGCGAGAAGCCTTCTACAATGTATGTTTGGAGGCATCAGGAGGGTGTCGTGTCCATCCCTCAGTGAAAACACAGTGTCGAGAACCATGTCCAGGAACGTCTTGCTTACAGCAGGTAGCAGTTTTCTCCAGGACCTTGTGTAATGCGGAGGACTCGGCCCTAATGGGATCTCTGAGAAACAAGGCTTCGGAGACTGGAAACTTTCCCTGCCAACTGGATATCCGAAGACGGAATCCATTTCACGTCGATGTGCGGAAGTAGACGCCAGGGGCCTTGACCTGATGCCCAGAAAGGCGTCTGTGCGTAATACAACGTGGAGCGAACAACCGGAATCTTCCCGTGTAGAGTCCTGTAGCATGGACGTGTACAAGCATCTGGAGCGGGCCCTCTCGTTCCCTCGGAGATACGAGCCCGTGGCGAATGCCACGTCGAGGTCACGTCGTTTCTCCAGAGTTCTCTGCCATTTCCAGTATCGGCCTTGAAGGATAGGCAAAGGGAAATGTCCCCGTATCGGAGTCCCCAGGATGTGGAGAAAGCAGCTGCCAGGAAACCCAAGTGCCCCCGAACGAGACGCCTTCTCACACACAGGTATGGACGCCTTGGAATGTGCGATATACTTCCTTTGGAGAAGGCGACCTTCCATGAATATCGTGTTTTCAGGAGAGAAAGCTGATGTCCAGGACGTGTGTGCAAGTCTTGGGAAGGGGCAAGGTCCTTAGGGCGAGCATAGAATCTGTGGAGCAAGCCCCTTTCGGATAACCACAAGTTTCTCAAGTGTGAATCATTCTGGCTTGCATGTGTGGAGGCCATCGAAAGACGCCCTCTCCCTCTGTCTGTGGAGCAGTCTCTGGAGAATTCCACTGTCCCGTCAGAGGAAGTTGGTTCCCGTGAGGAGCATTCTACCATCTTTCGCGAGAGGCGCGCGGAAAGTGCCTTAGACGTCGTGGAACGCAAGCCTGGGAATAAAGCAAGATCCACCGTGCAACACGACCCTTCCAACGAAACCATTCTAACGGATGGAGGGGTTCTAACACTAGGGTAGTGCCGTGTCCTTGGCTTGGAGAAAGTCTTCTGTGGAGGATGCAGTGCAGCGACACTGTGGCTGTTCCACCGAGAAGCTTCCGAGCCTCTCTGTGTGGAGGCATCCCTAGAGTGCCCCAGTCTTCCGTTTGAGGAAAAAGAGTGTGAAGAAAAGCGCGGCCCGCTAACATCTTGATGCCAGAAGAGAAAGCGATTTCTCCGCGAGGTGTAGAAATAGAGGACGGGTGGTTTGTCCTTAGCCATGGAATCCAGATGGCAGTGACTGCAATTTTCAGAGCCGCACAATTGTCCCGGCATGAAGCCTAGCGGCACGTCTGTGGGGCAGCATCAGGATGGTGCCCTGTAGTTCCGCTGTTGGTAACAGTCTGCTTAGAAGAGGACGTTGAAGGAAACACTTGCTTTTTGAAGACACAGGCCTTTTCCATTCTCCGAGTGTAGCCTCGAGGAAACTGCCCAAAAACAAATTCATCAACCAGAGCCTGTGGACCATGGAATTCTAACCTGCCAGCTGGATATCTGAGGGTAGAAACACTTTCATATCTGTGTGTGGAAGGGCAGGCAAGAGGCCAGGATTCGGAGGAGAGAAACTCATGCGTGGACATTGTAACTTAGAGCGAACATCAAATGAGCTCCTGTGAGAAGCGTGCAGGCCGGGAAGTGTTGAAGCGTCAGGATGAAGCCCAATCATTCCCACCGTGGAAGAAGTGTCTGCCTCAGGCACGTCTCAGCGACACCCTGGATCCTTCAATCCTATACCCTGCTAGCCTCTGTGTGTTGAAGTCTCAGGAAAGGGCAATATCAGGCCCTGGGGTAAGAGTTGTGTGGAGATAGCCACTTTCGGACACCAACGTGGTTCCTCATAGGGGGAAGGCTTCTAGGAAGTAGGTGTTGCCGTGTCAGGACAATGCCATCTCCGCCCATCGTCGAAAGATGACTGAGGAGGAAGGCACGTTCCAGGAACCTCTGGATTCCAGAAGAGAAAGCGATTTCTAGTGTACGTATGAAAAGACAGGCAAGGGGCCAGTCCCTGTCTGGGAGATCCAAGTCCGTGGAGAGTACAACTTCCGAGCCACAACAAGTTTCTCCCCAAAGGAAACTTTCTAGCCCTGGGGTGGGCAAGCTTTGGCGGGCTTCCATATCCTTGCCTCTGAGAATCAGGCCTGTGGAGAAGGTCACTTCCCGGGAGCATCTACTTTCTGGAGATCCAAAGTGTGGGCACGGAGGAAGAAGGCGGGACTAAGGGGCGTGTCGCTGTCAGGGAGAAAGCAGTCGTTGGAGACGGCCACTTTCGTGAGCAACGCGTTCCCTCAAGCCAGAAGCATCCTGGCCTCTATTGATGAGAAGTAGCAGGATAATTCCTCAACCTCCGCTCTGCGAAAATAGACTGTGGGCAATGCCACTTCCCACTAACACCGTGTCTCCAGAAGAGAATTGCCATGTCCAATCCAAAAGCGGGGAGGCCTAGGAGAGGGCCCACGGCCTCACGCTCTGAAACGGGGCTGGGGACCTGCACCATTCAGGGAACCACAAGGCTCTCCAACGAGAAGCCTTCTAGCACGCATGGGTTGAGGCCTCCTAAACATGCCCCATTCTTCCCTCTGTGAAACGAGCCTCTGGGCATTGCAACTGTCCCGTAAGTGGAAGTCCTCTCCTGCCAGAATCTTTGGAGCACGTTTGTCTAGAGGCACGGGCAAAGTGCCATGCCCTTCGCTCAGATCATGAGGCCTGCGAATAAAGCACGTTTCCGTGAAGAACACGACACTTCCAAACAAACGCCTCGGAGCAGATCCGTGTGTTTTCACATGAGGAAATGCCGTATCCTCCGTTGGGCGAAGGAATGCTGGGGAGGAGGCCATTTCGGCAACATCGTAGTTTTTCGCGCCATAGAAATCCAAGCCTCGCTGTGTGCCACGATCACGAGAGGGCCATCGCATTTCCCGGGAGATACGAGACGATGGAGGATCCGGTGTGCACTCACATCTTGTTTTCCCAAGAGAAAAGCCATTTCTCATAGTTGTGTGGAAGTATAGGGAAGGGGGCTTGTCCTTAGGATGAGAAACAAGACCGTGGAGAGTGCACCTTTCAGAGCACCCCAAGCATCTCTTTTGAGAAGCCTGGTTGCCCCAGTGCCTTGTCGCATCCGAAAAGTGCCTGACCTTCCCTCATTGAAAACACTCTCTTTGGAATAGAGCGTTCAAGTCCCCTCTTGCTTCCTGAAGATACAAAGCTTTTCCAAGGCAGGTGTTTGATCAGGAGGAACCATCCCTACACGGATCTCTGGAAAACAAGACGTGGGAATGGTCATCGTCACGGCCCTCTGAATGCCGGAAGATAGATCCATCTTCATTCCTGTGTGCGGAAGCATAGGCAAGGGCCTAGGACCCTATCTTTAGAAACAAGTCTCTGGAGACGAGAATGTTCAGCACACCGCAGGTGTCCTGCCGGAGAGGTGTTCTAGCATGGGTGTGTGCAAGCATCGGGAGAGTTCCATCTCCTTCCGTCTGCGAGGCAAGGCTGCGGAGAAGGCCACTTGGCGATAACATGTGGTTTCCAGATTTCCAAACGAGTTCCAGGAGAGGTGCGGAACGATAGGCCAGGTAACATGTCCCCCAGGGTTCCAGTAACAGTTCTGGGGAAGCACAGGTCCCAGGAAACCCAAGTTCCTTCCGAGGAGATGCTTTCTAATACATAGGTCCAGAAGTCTCTGTACATTGCCTACCCTTGCTTGTGGGAGGCAAGTTGGGTGGAATGCGAATTCCACTACCATCTTGTTTCCACAAGAGGGAAATCGATTCATTCCAATATATGCGCTGGAGCCTAGGGGACATGGGCGATGCCCTGACGCTTTGAGGGAAGAGTGTGGAACAGGCATCGTTGAGGAAACCACAAGTTTCTCAAGCGAGGAGCCTTCTAGCATTGCCGGGGTGAAAAGACCGAAACATGCACGACCCTTCCCTCAGTGAATAGGCTCTAGGGAATGCCAATTTCCCCTCAGAGGAAGATTGTCCCGGTGCGAAGCTCTCTAGCGTGTTGGTCTGGAGGCCAGCGGAGAGGGCCACATATACTTCCCTAAAAAAGCTATCTGTGAAGAAAGACAGGGTCAGTGAGGGAAGCACACGTCCCACCAAACCCACTGAAACACACGGAGACGTTTTAGCCTCAGGAAAGGCCTTATCCTTGCCTTGGAGAGAATGCATTTGGGAGTACCTGTGCTGCCCCGGCGTTGGTTTGCCAAGGAGCACCTTCCTACCTTATATGTGTGGGAGTGGGCAATGTCCTTACACTTGGAGACAAGTCTGTGAAGCAAGCACCGTTCGGGGAACCACGAGGGCCTCGAGCGAGAAGCATTCCGGCCTCCATGTTCTTAAACTCCCGAAACCCGGGCTCTCTTGGCGTCTCTGAGTAAATCTCTGGGGAATGCAACGTTCCCTCAGAGGAAGCATGTCCCAGCGAGACAATTTGTGGCACGTTTCTCTAGAGGTACGGGGATGTGTGGTCGCATTCAGGAGGTGCGGTGTCCTCGGCCGGGAGAAACAATTCTGTGGAGAAGGCGACTTCGGCCACAATGTGCTTTTCCAAGAAAGAAGCTTGCTTCGGCGAAAAGCATGGAAGTATCACTGTAATGCCACCTTCTTCGCTCTGAGCAGCAGGACGGTAGGCAACCCTACTTTCCAAGCACGTCTGGTTTCCAGAATGAAAAAGCCATCTCTAAGAGACGTTTCCAAGGACAGAGAAGGCGGGTCGTACTGTCCTTCAGAAACAAATGTGTGGAGAATGCCCCTTTCAGAGGACCACCATTTCACCTGCGAGAAGCCTTCTACAATGTATGTTTGGAGGCATCAGGAGGGTGTCGTGTCCATCCCTCAGTGAAAACACAGTGTCGAGAACCATGTTCCAGGAACGTCTTGCTTACAGCAGGTAGCAGTTTTCTCCAGGACCTTGTGTAATGCGGAGGACTCGGCCCTAATGGGATCTCTGAGAAACAAGGCTGCGGAGACTGGAAACTTTCCCTGCCAACTGGATATCCGAAGACGGAATCCATTTCACGTCGATGTGCGGAAGTAGACGCCAGGGGCCTTGACCTGATGCCCAGAAAGGCGTCTGTGCGTAATACAACGTGGAGCGAACAACCGGAATCTTCCCGTGTAGAGTCCTGTAGCATGGACGTGTACAAGCATCTGGAGCGGGCCCTCTCGTTCCCTCGGAGATACGAGCCCGTGGCGAATGCCACGTCGAGGTCACGTCGTTTCTCCAGAGTTCTCTGCCATTTCCAGTATCGGCCTTGAAGGATAGGCAAAGGGAAATGTCCCCGTATCGGAGTCCCCAGGATGTGGAGAAAGCAGCTGCCAGGAAACCTAAGTGCCCCCGAACGAGACGCCTTCTCACACACAGGTATGGACGCCTTGGAATGTGCGATATACTTCCTTTGGAGAAGGCGACCTTCCATGAATATCGTGTTTTCAGGAGAGAAAGCTGATGTCCAGGACGTGTGTGCAAGTCTTGGGAAGGGGCAAGGTCCTTAGGGCGAGCATAGAATCTGTGGAGCAAGCCCCTTTCGGATAACCACAAGTTTCTCAAGTGTGAATCATTCTGGCTTGCATGTGTGGAGGCCATCGAAAGACGCCCTCTCCCTCTGTCTGTGGAGCAGTCTCTGGAGAATTCCACTGTCCCGTCAGAGGAAGTTGGTTCCCGTGAGGAGCATTCTACCATCTTTCGCGAGAGGCGCGCGGAAAGTGCCTTAGACGTCGCGGAACGCAAGCCTGGGAATAAAGCAAGATCCACCGTGCAACACGACCCTTCCAACGAAACCATTCTAACGGATGGAGGGGTTCTAACACTAGGGTAGTGCCGTGTCCTTGGCTTGGAGAAAGTCTTCTGTGGAGGATGCAGTGCAGCGACACTGTGGCTGTTCCACCGAGAAGCTTCCGAGCCTCTCTGTGTGGAGGCATCCCTAGAGTGCCCCAGTCTTCCGTTTGAGGAAAAAGAGTGTGAAGAAAAGCGCGGCCCGCTAACATCTTGATGCCAGAAGAGAAAGCGATTTCTCCGCGAGGTGTAGAAATAGAGGACGGGTGGTTTGTCCTTAGCCATGGAATCCAGATGGCAGTGACTGCAATTTTCAGAGCCGCACAATTGTCCCGGCATGAAGCCTAGCGGCACGTCTGTGGGGCAGCATCAGGATGGTGCCCTGTAGTTCCGCTGTTGGTAACAGTCTGCTTAGAAGAGGACGTTGAAGGAAACACTTGCTTTTTGAAGACACAGGCCTTTTCCATTCTCCGAGTGTAGCCTCGAGGAAACTGCCCAAAAACAAATTCATCAACCAGAGCCTGTGGACCATGGAAATCTAACCTGCCAGCTGGATATCTGAGGGTAGAAACACTTTCATATCTGTGTGTGGAAGGGCAGGCAAGAGGCCAGGATTCGGAGGAGAGAAACTCATGCGTGGACATTGTAACTTAGAGCGAACATCAAATGAGCTCCTGTGAGAAGCGTGCAGGCCGGGAAGTGTTGAAGCGTCAGGATGAAGCCCAATCATTCCCACCGTGGAAGAAGTGTCTGCCTCAGGCACGTCTCAGCGACACCCTGGATCCTTGAATCCTATACCCTGCTAGCCTCTGTGTGTTGAAGTCTCAGGAAAGGGCAATATCAGGCCCTGGGGAAAGAGTTGTGCGGAGATTGCCACTTTCGGACACCAACGTGGTTCCTCATAGGGGGAAGGCTTGTAGGAAGTAGGTGTTGCCGTGTCAGGACAATGCCATCTCCGCCCATCGTCGAAAGATGACTGAGGAGGAAGGCACGTTCCAGGAACATCTGGATTCCAGAAGAGAAAGCGATTTCTAGTGTAGGTATGAAAAGACAGGCAAGGGGCCAGTCCCTGTCTGGGAGATCCAAGTCCGTGGAGAGTACAACTTCCGAGCCACAACAAGTTTCTCCCCAAAGGAAACTTTCTAGCCCTGGGGTGGGCAAGCTTTGGCGGGCTTCCATATTCTTGCCTCTGAGAATCAGGCCTGTGGAGAAGGTCACTTCCCGGGAGCATCGACTTTCTGGAGATCCAAAGTGTGGGCACGGAGGAAGAAGGCGGGACTAAGGGGCGTGTCGCTGTCAGGGAGAAAGCAGTCGTTGGAGACGGCCACTTTCGTGAGCAACTCGTTCCCTCAAGCCAGAAGCATCCTGGCCCCTATTGATGAGAAGTAGCAGGATAATTCCTCAACCTCCGCTCTGCGAAAATAGACTGTGGGCAATGCCACTTCCCACTAACACCGTGTCTCCAGAAGAGAATTGCCATGTCCAATCCAAAAGCGGGGAGGCCTAGGAGAGGGCCCACGGCCTCACGCTCTGAAACGGGGCTGGGGACCTGCACCATTCAGGGAACCACAAGGCTCTCCAACGAGAAGCCTTCTAGCACGCATGGGTTGAGGCCTCCTAAACATGCCCCATTCTTCCCTCTGTGAAACGAGCCTCTGGGCATTGCAACTCTCCCGTAAGTGGAAGTCCTCTCCTGCCAGAATCTTTGGAGCACGTTTGTCTAGAGGCACGGGCAAAGCGCCATGCCCTTCGCTCAGATCATGAGGCCTGCGAATAAAGCATGTTTCCGTGAAGAACACGACACTTCCAAACAAACGCCTCGGAGCAGATCCGTGTGTTTTCACATGAGGAAATGCCGTATCCTCCGTTGGGCGAAGGAATGCTGGGGAGGAGGCCATTTCGGCAACATCGTAGTTTTTCGCGCCATAGAAATCCAAGCCTCGCTGTGTGCCACGATCACGAGAGGGCCATCGCATTTCCCGGGAGATACGAGACGATGGAGGATCCGGTGTGCACTCACATCTTGTTTTCCCAAGAGAAAAGCCATTTCTCATAGTTGTGTGGAAGTATAGGGAAGGGGGCTTGTCCTTAGGATGAGAAACAAGACCGTGGAGAGTGCACCTTTCAGAGCACCCCAAGCATCTCTTTTGAGAAGCCTGGTTGCCCCAGTGCCTTGTCGCATCCGAAAAGTGCCTGACCTTCCCTCATTGAAAACACTCTCTTTGGAATAGAGCGTTCAAGTCCCCTCTTGCTTCCTGAAGATACAAAGCTTTTCCAAGGCAGGTGTTTGATCAGGAGGAAACATCCCTACACGGATATCTGGAAAACAAGATGTGGGAATGGTCATCGTCACGGCCCTCTGAATGCCGGAAGATAGATCCATCTTCATTCCTGTGTGCGGAAGCATAGGCAAGGGCCTAGGACCCTATCTTGAGAAACAAGTCTCTGGAGACGACAATGTTCAGCACACCGCAGGTGTCCTGCCGGAGAGGTGTTCTAGCATGGGTGTGTGCAAGCATCGGGAGAGTTCCATCTCCTTCCGTCTGCGAGGCAAGGCTGCGGAGAAGGCCACTTGGCGATAACATGTGGTTTCCAGATTTCCAAACGAGTTCCAGGAGAGGTGCGGAACGATAGGCCAGGTAACATGTCCCCCAGGGTTCCAGTAACAGTTCTGGGGAAGCACAGGTCCCAGGAACCCCAAGTTCCTTCCGAGGAGATGCTTTCTAATACACAGGTCCAGAAGTCTCTGTACATTGCCTACCCTTGCTTGTGGGAGGCAAGTTGGGTGGAATGCGAATTCCACTACCATCTTGTTTGCACAAGAGGGAAATCGATTCATTCCAATATATGCGCTGGAGCCTAGGGGACATGGGCGATGCCCTGACGCTTTGAGGGAAGAGTGTGGAACAGGCATCGTTGAGGAAACCACAAGTTTCTCAAGCGAGGAGCCTTCTAGCATTGCCGGGGTGAAACGACCGAAACATGCACGACCCTTCCCTCAGTGAATAGGCTCTAGGGAATGCCAATTTCCCCTCAGAGGAAGATTGTCCCGGTGCGAAGCTCTCTAGCGTGTTGGTCTGGAGGCCAGCGGAGAGGGCCACATATACTTCGCTAAAGAAAGCTATCTGTGAAGAAAGACAGGGTCAGTGAGGGAAGCACACGTCCCACCAAACCCACTGAAACACACGGAGACGTTTTAGCCTCAGGAAAGGCCTTATCCTTGCCTTGGAGAGAATGCATTTGGGAGTACCTGTGCTGCCCCGGCGTTGGTTTGCAAAGGAGCACTTTCCTACCTTATATGTGTGGGAGTGGGCAATGTCCTTACACTTGGAGACAAGTCTGTGAAGCAAGCACCGTTCGGGGAACCACGAGGGCCTCGAGCGAGAAGCATTCCGGCCTCCATGTTCTTAAACTCCCGAAACCCGGGCTCTCTTGGCGTCTCTGAGTAAATCTCTGGGGAATGCAACGTTCCCTCAGAGGAAGCATGTCCCAGCGAGACATTTTGCGGCACGTTTCTCTAGAGGTACGGGGATGGGTGGTCGCATTCAGGAGGTGCGGTGTCTTCGGCCGGGAGAAACAATTCTGTGGAGAAGGCGACTTCGGCCACAATGTGCTTTTCCAAGAAAGAAGCTTGCTTCGGCGAAAAGCATGGAAGTATCACTGTAATGCCACCTTCTTCGCTCTGAGCAGCAGGACGGTAGGCAACCCTACTTTCCAAGCACATCTGGTTTCCAGAATGAAAAAGCCATCTCTAAGAGACGTTTCCAAGGACAGAGAAGGCGGGTCGTACTGTCCTTCAGAAACAAATGTGTGGAGAATGCCCCTTTCAGAGGACCACCATTTCACCTGCGAGAAGCCTTCTACAATGTATGTTTGGAGGCATCAGGAGGGTGTCGTGTCCATCCCTCAGTGAAAACACAGTGTCGAGAACCATGTTCCAGGAACGTCTTGCTTACAGCAGGTAGCAGTTTTCTCCAGGACCTTGTGTAATGCGGAGGACTCGGCCCTAATGGGATCTCTGAGAAACAAGGCTGCGGAGACTGGAAACTTTCCCTGCCAACTGGATATCCGAAGACGGAATCCATTTCACGTCGATGTGCGGAAGTAGACGCCAGGGGCCTTGACCTGATGCCCAGAAAGGCGTCTGTGCGTAATACAACGTGGAGCGAACAACCGGAATCTTCCCGTGTAGAGTCCTGTAGCATGGACGTGTACAAGCATCTGGAGCGGGCCCTCTCGTTCCCTCGGAGATACGAGCCCGTGGCGAATGCCACGTCGAGGTCACGTCGTTTCTCCAGAGTGCTCTGCCATTTCCAGTATCGGCCTTGAAGGATAGGCAAAGGGAAATGTCCCCGTATCGGAGTCCCCAGGATGTGGAGAAAGCAGCTGCCAGGAAACCCAAGTGCCCCCGAACGAGACGCCTTCTCACACACAGGTATGGACGCCTTGGAATGTGCGATATACTTCCTTTGGAGAAGGCGACCTTCCATGAATATCGTGTTTTCAGGAGAGAAAGCTGATGTCCAGGACGTGTGTGCAAGTCTTGGGAAGGGGCAAGGTCCTTAGGGCGAGCATAGAATCTGTGGAGCAAGCCCCTTTCGGATAACCACAAGTTTCTCAAGTGTGAATCATTCTGGCTTGCATGTGTGGAGGCCATCGAAAGACGCCCTCTCCCTCTGTCTGTGGAGCAGTCTCTGGAGAATTCCACTGTCCCGTCAGAGGAAGTTGGTTCCCGTGAGGAGCATTCTACCATCTTTCGCGAGAGGCGCGCGGAAAGTGCCTTAGACGTCGCGGAACGCAAGCCTGGGAATAAAGCAAGATCCACCGTGCAACACGACCCTTCCAACGAAACCATTCTAACGGATGGAGGGGTTCTAACACTAGGGTAGTGCCGTGTCCTTGGCTTGGAGAAAGTCTTCTGTGGAGGATGCAGTGCAGCGACACTGTGGCTGTTCCACCGAGAAGCTTCCGAGCCTCTCTGTGTGGAGGCATCCCTAGAGTGCCCCAGTCTTCCGTTTGAGGAAAAAGAGTGTGAAGAAAAGCGCGGCCCGCTAACATCTTGATGCCAGAAGAGAAAGCGATTTCTCCGCGAGGTGTAGAAATAGAGGACGGGTGGTTTGTCCTTAGCCATGGAATCCAGATGGCAGTGACTGCAATTTTCAGAGCCGCACAATTGTCCCGGCATGAAGCCTAGCGGCACGTCTGTGGGGCAGCATCAGGATGGTGCCCTGTAGTTCCGCTGTTGGTAACAGTCTGCTTAGAAGAGGACGTTGAAGGAAACACTTGCTTTTTGAAGACACAGGCCTTTTCCATTCTCCGAGTGTAGCCTCGAGGAAACTGCCCAAAAACAAATTCATCAACCAGAGCCTGTGGACCATGGAAATCTAACCTGCCAGCTGGATATCTGAGGGTAGAAACACTTTCATATCTGTGTGTGGAAGGGCAGGCAAGAGGCCAGGATTCGGAGGAGAGAAACTCATGCGTGGACATTGTAACTTAGAGCGAACATCAAATGAGCCCCTGTGAGAAGCCTGCAGGCCGGGAAGTGTTGAAGCGTCAGGATGAAGCCCAATCATTCCCACCGTGGAAGAATTGTCTGCCTCAGGCACGTCTCAGCTACACCCTGGATCCTTCAATCCTATACCCTGCTAGCCTCTGTGTGTTGAAGTCTCAGGAAAGGGCAATATCAGGCCCTGGGGAAAGAGTTGTGCGGAGATAGCCACTTTCGGACACCAACGTGGTTCCTCATAGGGGGAAGGCTTCTAGGAAGTAGGTGTTGCCGTGTCAGGACAATGCCATCTCCGCCCATCATCGAAAGATGACTGAGGAGGAAGGCACGTTCCAGGAACATCTGGATTCCAGAAGAGAAAGCGATTTCTAGTGTAGGTATGAAAAGACAGGCAAGGGGCCAGTCCCTGTCTGGGAGATCCAAGTCCGTGGAGAGTACAACTTCCGAGCCACAACAAGTTTCTCCCCAAAGGAAACTTTCTAGCCCTGGGGTGGGCAAGCTTTGGCGGGCTTCCATATTCTTGCCTCTGAGAATCAGGCCTGTGGAGAAGGTCACTTCCCGGGAGCATCGACTTTCTGGAGATCCAAAGTGTGGGCACGAGGGAAGAAGGCGGGACTAAGGGGCGTGTCGCTGTCAGGGAGAAAGCAGTCGTTGGAGAAGGCCACTTTCGTGAGCAACGCATTCCCTCAAGCCAGAAGCATCCTGGCCTCTATTGATGAGAATTAGCAGGATAATTCCTCAACCTCCGCTCTGCGAAAATAGACTGTGGGCAATGCCACTTCCCACTAACACCGTGTCTCCAGAAGAGAATTGCCATGTCCAGTCCAAAAGCGGGGAGGCCTAGGAGAGGGCCCACGGCCTCACGCTCTGAAACGGGGCTGGGGACCTGCACCATTCAGGGAACCACAAGGCTCTCCAACGAGAAGCCTTCTAGCACGCATGGGTTGAGGCCTCCTAAACATGCCCCATTCTTCCCTCTGTGAAACGAGCCTCTGGGCATTGCAACTGTCCCGTAAGTGGAAGTCCTCTCCTGCCAGAATCTTTGGAGCACGTTTGTCTAGAGGCACGGGCAAAGTGCCATGCCCTTCGCTCAGATCATGAGGCCTGCGAATAAAGCACGTTTCCGTGAAGAACACGACACTTCCAAACAAACGCCTCGGAGCAGATCCGTGTGTTTTCACATGAGGAAATGCCGTATCCTCCGTTGGGCGAAGGAATGCTGGGGAGGAGGCCATTTCGGCAACATCGTAGTTTTTCGCGCCATAGAAATCCAAGCCTCGCTGTGTGCCACGATCACGAGAGGGCCATCGCATTTCCCGGGAGATACGAGACGATGGAGGATCCGGTGTGCACTCACATCTTGTTTTCCCAAGAGAAAAGCCATTTCTCATAGTTGTGTGGAAGTATAGGGAAGGGGGCTTGTCCTTAGGATGAGAAACAAGACCGTGGAGAGTGCACCTTTCAGAGCACCCCAAGCATCTCTTTTGAGAAGCCTGGTTGCCCCAGTGCCTTGTCGCATCCGAAAAGTGCCTGACCTTCCCTCATTGAAAACACTCTCTTTGGAATAGAGCGTTCAAGTCCCCTCTTGCTTCCTGAAGATACAAAGCTTTTCCAAGGCAGGTGTTTGATCAGGAGGAAACATCCCTACACGGATCTCTGGAAAACAAGACGTGGGAATCGTCATCGTCACGGCCCTCTGAAGGCCGGAAGATAGATCCATCTTCATTCCTGTGTGCGGAAGCATAGGCAAGGGCCTAGGACCCTATCTTGAGAAACAAGTCTCTGGAGACGACAATGTTCAGCACATCGCAGGTGTCCTGCCGGAGAGGTGTTCTAGCATGGGTGTGTGCAAGCATCGGGAGAGTTCCATCTCCTTCCGTCTGCGATGCAAGCCTGCGCAGAAGGCCACTTGGCGATAACATGTGGTTTCCAGATTTCCAAACGAGTTCCAGGAGAGGTGCGGAACGATAGGCCAGGTAACATGTCCCCCAGGGTTCCAGTAACAGTTCTGGGCAAGCACAGGTCCCAGGAAACCCAAGTACCTTCCGAGGAGATGCTTTCTAATACACAGGTCCAGAAGTCTCTGTACATTGCCTACCCTTGCTTGTGGGAGGCAAGTTGGGTGGAATGCGAATTCCACTACCATCTTGTTTCCACAAGAGGGAAATCGATTCATTCCAATATATGCGCTGGAGCCTAGGGGACATGGGCGATGCCCTGACGCTTTGAGGGAAGAGTGTGGAACAGGCATCGTTGAGGAAACCACAAGTTTCTCAAGCGAGGAGCCTTCTAGCATTGCCGGGGTGAAACGACCGAAACATGCACGACCCTTCCCTCAGTGAATAGGCTCTAGGGAATGCCAATTTCCCCTCAGAGGAAGATTGTCCCGGTGCGAAGCTCTCTAGCGTGTTGGTCTGGAGGCCAGCGGAGAGGGCCACATATACTTCGCTAAAGAAAGCTATCTGTGAAGAAAGACAGGGTCAGTGAGGGAAGCACACGTCCCACCAAACCCACTGAAACACACGGAGACGTTTTAGCCTCAGGAAAGGCCTTATCCTTGCCTTGGAGAGAATGCATTTGGGAGTACCTGTGCTGCCCCGGCGTTGGTTTGCAAAGGAGCACTTTCCTACCTTATATGTGTGGGAGTGGGCAATGTCCTTACACTTGGAGACAAGTCTGTGAAGCAAGCACCGTTCGGGGAACCACGAGGGCCTCGAGCGAGAAGCATTCCGGCCTCCATGTTCTTAAACTCCCGAAACCCGGGCTCTCTTGGCGTCTCTGAGTAAATCTCTGGGGAATGCAACGTTCCCTCAGAGGAAGCATGTCACAGCGAGACATTTTGCGGCACGTTTCTCTAGAGGTACGGGGATGGGTGGTCGCATTCAGGAGGTGCGGTGTCCTCGGCCGGGAGAAACAATTCTGTGGAGAAGGCGACTTCGGCCACAATGTGCTTTTCCAAGAAAGAAGCTTGCTTCGGCGAAAAGCATGGAAGTATCACTGTAATGCCACCTTCTTCGCTCTGAGCAGCAGGACGGTAGGCAACCCTACTTTCCAAGCACATCTGGTTTCCAGAATGAAAAAGCCATCTCTAAGAGACGTTTCCAAGGATAGAGAAGGCGGGTCGTACTGTCCTTCAGAAACAAATGTGTGGAGAATGCCCCTTTCAGAGGACCACCATTTCACCTGCGAGAAGCCTTCTACAATGTATGTTTGGAGGCATCAGGAGGGTGTCGTGTCCATCCCTCAGTGAAAACACAGTGTCGAGAACCATGTCCAGGAACGTCTTGCTTACAGCAGGTAGCAGTTTTCTCCAGGACCTTGTGTAATGCGGAGGACTCGGCCCTAATGGGATCTCTGAGAAACAAGGCTTCGGAGACTGGAAACTTTCCCTGCCAACTGGATATCCGAAGACGGAATCCATTTCACGTCGATGTGCGGAAGTAGACGCCAGGGGCCTTGACCTGATGCCCAGAAAGGCGTCTGTGCGTAATACAACGTGGAGCGAACAACCGGAATCTTCCCGTGTAGAGTCCTGTAGCATGGACGTGTACAAGCATCTGGAGCGGGCCCTCTCGTTCCCTCGGAGATACGAGCCCGTGGCGAATGCCACGTCGAGGTCACGTCGTTTCTCCAGAGTTCTCTGCCATTTCCAGTATCGGCCTTGAAGGATAGGCAAAGGGAAATGTCCCCGTATCGGAGTCCCCAGGATGTGGAGAAAGCAGCTGCCAGGAAACCCAAGTGCCCCCGAACGAGACGCCTTCTCACACACAGGTATGGACGCCTTGGAATGTGCGATATACTTCCTTTGGAGAAGGCGACCTTCCATGAATATCGTGTTTTCAGGAGAGAAAGCTGATGTCCAGGACGTGTGTGCAAGTCTTGGGAAGGGGCAAGGTCCTTAGGGCGAGCATAGAATCTGTGGAGCAAGCCCCTTTCGGATAACCACAAGTTTCTCAAGTGTGAATCATTCTGGCTTGCATGTGTGGAGGCCATCGAAAGACGCCCTCTCCCTCTGTCTGTGGAGCAGTCTCTGGAGAATTCCACTGTCCCGTCAGAGGAAGTTGGTTCCCGTGAGGAGCATTCTACCATCTTTCGCGAGAGGCGCGCGGAAAGTGCCTTAGACGTCGTGGAACGCAAGCCTGGGAATAAAGCAAGATCCACCGTGCAACACGACCCTTCCAACGAAACCATTCTAACGGATGGAGGGGTTCTAACACTAGGGTAGTGCCGTGTCCTTGGCTTGGAGAAAGTCTTCTGTGGAGGATGCAGTGCAGCGACACTGTGGCTGTTCCACCGAGAAGCTTCCGAGCCTCTCTGTGTGGAGGCATCCCTAGAGTGCCCCAGTCTTCCGTTTGAGGAAAAAGAGTGTGAAGAAAAGCGCGGCCCGCTAACATCTTGATGCCAGAAGAGAAAGCGATTTCTCCGCGAGGTGTAGAAATAGAGGACGGGTGGTTTGTCCTTAGCCATGGAATCCAGATGGCAGTGACTGCAATTTTCAGAGCCGCACAATTGTCCCGGCATGAAGCCTAGCGGCACGTCTGTGGGGCAGCATCAGGATGGTGCCCTGTAGTTCCGCTGTTGGTAACAGTCTGCTTAGAAGAGGACGTTGAAGGAAACACTTGCTTTTTGAAGACACAGGCCTTTTCCATTCTCCGAGTGTAGCCTCGAGGAAACTGCCCAAAAACAAATTCATCAACCAGAGCCTGTGGACCATGGAAATCTAACCTGCCAGCTGGATATCTGAGGGTAGAAACACTTTCATATCTGTGTGTGGAAGGGCAGGCAAGAGGCCAGGATTCGGAGGAGAGAAACTCATGCGTGGACATTGTAACTTAGAGCGAACATCAAATGAGCTCCTGTGAGAAGCGTGCAGGCCGGGAAGTGTTGAAGCGTCAGGATGAAGCCCAATCATTCCCACCGTGGAAGAAGTGTCTGCCTCAGGCACGTCTCAGCGACACCCTGGATCCTTCAATCCTATACCCTGCTAGCCTCTGTGTGTTGAAGTCTCAGGAAAGGGCAATATCAGGCCCTGGGGAAAGAGTTGTGCGGAGATAGCCACTTTCGGACACCAACGTGGTTCCTCATAGGGGGAAGGCTTCTAGGAAGTAGGTGTTGCCGTGTCAGGACAATGCCATCTCCGCCCATCGTCGAAAGATGACTGAGGAGGAAGGCACGTTCCAGGAACCTCTGGATTCCAGAAGAGAAAGCGATTTCTAGTGTACGTATGAAAAGACAGGCAAGGGGCCAGTCCCTGTCTGGGAGATCCAAGTCCGTGGAGAGTACAACTTCCGAGCCACAACAAGTTTCTCCCCAAAGGAAACTTTCTAGCCCTGGGGTGGGCAAGCTTTGGCGGGCTTCCATATCCTTGCCTCTGAGAATCAGGCCTGTGGAGAAGGTCACTTCCCGGGAGCATCTACTTTCTGGAGATCCAAAGTGTGGGCACGGAGGAAGAAGGCGGGACTAAGGGGCGTGTCGCTGTCAGGGAGAAAGCAGTCGTTGGAGACGGCCACTTTCGTGAGCAACGCGTTCCCTCAAGCCAGAAGCATCCTGGCCTCTATTGATGAGAAGTAGCAGGATAATTCCTCAACCTCCGCTCTGCGAAAATAGACTGTGGGCAATGCCACTTCCCACTAACACCGTGTCTCCAGAAGAGAATTGCCATGTCCAATCCAAAAGCGGGGAGGCCTAGGAGAGGGCCCACGGCCTCACGCTCTGAAACGGGGCTGGGGACCTGCACCATTCAGGGAACCACAAGGCTCTCCAACGAGAAGCCTTCTAGCACGCATGGGTTGAGGCCTCCTAAACATGCCCCATTCTTCCCTCTGTGAAACGAGCCTCTGGGCATTGCAACTGTCCCGTAAGTGGAAGTCCTCTCCTGCCAGAATCTTTGGAGCACGTTTGTCTAGAGGCACGGGCAAAGTGCCATGCCCTTCGCTCAGATCATGAGGCCTGCGAATAAAGCACGTTTCCGTGAAGAACACGACACTTCCAAACAAACGCCTCGGAGCAGATCCGTGTGTTTTCACATGAGGAAATGCCGTATCCTCCGTTGGGCGAAGGAATGCTGGGGAGGAGGCCATTTCGGCAACATCGTAGTTTTTCGCGCCATAGAAATCCAAGCCTCGCTGTGTGCCACGATCACGAGAGGGCCATCGCATTTCCCGGGAGATACGAGACGATGGAGGATCCGGTGTGCACTCACATCTTGTTTTCCCAAGAGAAAAGCCATTTCTCATAGTTGTGTGGAAGTATAGGGAAGGGGGCTTGTCCTTAGGATGAGAAACAAGACCGTGGAGAGTGCACCTTTCAGAGCACCCCAAGCATCTCTTTTGAGAAGCCTGGTTGCCCCAGTGCCTTGTCGCATCCGAAAAGTGCCTGACCTTCCCTCATTGAAAACACTCTCTTTGGAATAGAGCGTTCAAGTCCCCTCTTGCTTCCTGAAGATACAAAGCTTTTCCAAGGCAGGTGTTTGATCAGGAGGAACCATCCCTACACGGATCTCTGGAAAACAAGACGTGGGAATGGTCATCGTCACGGCCCTCTGAATGCCGGAAGATAGATCCATCTTCATTCCTGTGTGCGGAAGCATAGGCAAGGGCCTAGGACCCTATCTTGAGAAACAAGTCTCTGGAGACGAGAATGTTCAGCACACCGCAGGTGTCCTGCCGGAGAGGTGTTCTAGCATGGGTGTGTGCAAGCATCGGGAGAGTTCCATCTCCTTCCGTCTGCGAGGCAAGGCTGCGGAGAAGGCCACTTGGCGATAACATGTGGTTTCCAGATTTCCAAACGAGTTCCAGGAGAGGTGCGGAACGATAGGCCAGGTAACATGTCCCCCAGGGTTCCAGTAACAGTTCTGGGGAAGCACAGGTCCCAGGAAACCCAAGTTCCTTCCGAGGAGATGCTTTCTAATACATAGGTCCAGAAGTCTCTGTACATTGCCTACCCTTGCTTGTGGGAGGCAAGTTGGGTGGAATGCGAATTCCACTACCATCTTGTTTCCACAAGAGGGAAATCGATTCATTCCAATATATGCGCTGGAGCCTAGGGGACATGGGCGATGCCCTGACGCTTTGAGGGAAGAGTGTGGAACAGGCATCGTTGAGGAAACCACAAGTTTCTCAAGCGAGGAGCCTTCTAGCATTGCCGGGGTGAAAAGACCGAAACATGCACGACCCTTCCCTCAGTGAATAGGCTCTAGGGAATGCCAATTTCCCCTCAGAGGAAGATTGTCCCGGTGCGAAGCTCTCTAGCGTGTTGGTCTGGAGGCCAGCGGAGAGGGCCACATATACTTCCCTAAAAAAGCTATCTGTGAAGAAAGACAGGGTCAGTGAGGGAAGCACACGTCCCACCAAACCCACTGAAACACACGGAGACGTTTTAGCCTCAGGAAAGGCCTTATCCTTGCCTTGGAGAGAATGCATTTGGGAGTACCTGTGCTGCCCCGGCGTTGGTTTGCCAAGGAGCACCTTCCTACCTTATATGTGTGGGAGTGGGCAATGTCCTTACACTTGGAGACAAGTCTGTGAAGCAAGCACCGTTCGGGGAACCACGAGGGCCTCGAGCGAGAAGCATTCCGGCCTCCATGTTCTTAAACTCCCGAAACCCGGGCTCTCTTGGCGTCTCTGAGTAAATCTCTGGGGAATGCAACGTTCCCTCAGAGGAAGCATGTCCCAGCGAGACAATTTGTGGCACGTTTCTCTAGAGGTACGGGGATGTGTGGTCGCATTCAGGAGGTGCGGTGTCCTCGGCCGGGAGAAACAATTCTGTGGAGAAGGCGACTTCGGCCACAATGTGCTTTTCCAAGAAAGAAGCTTGCTTCGGCGAAAAGCATGGAAGTATCACTGTAATGCCACCTTCTTCGCTCTGAGCAGCAGGACGGTAGGCAACCCTACTTTCCAAGCACGTCTGGTTTCCAGAATGAAAAAGCCATCTCTAAGAGACGTTTCCAAGGACAGAGAAGGCGGGTCGTACTGTCCTTCAGAAACAAATGTGTGGAGAATGCCCCTTTCAGAGGACCACCATTTCACCTGCGAGAAGCCTTCTACAATGTATGTTTGGAGGCATCAGGAAGGTGTCGTGTCCATCCCTCAGTGAAAACACAGTGTCGAGAACCATGGTCCAGGAACGTCTTGCTTACAGCAGGTAGCAGTTTTCTCCAGGACCTTGTGTAATGCGGAGGACTCGGCCCTAATGGGATCTCTGAGAAACAAGGCTGCGGAGACTGGAAACTTTCCCTGCCAACTGGATATCCGAAGACGGAATCCATTTCACGTCGATGTGCGGAAGTAGACGCCAGGGGCCTTGACCTGATGCCCAGAAAGGCGTCTGTGCGTAATACAACGTGGAGCGAACAACCGGAATCTTCCCGTGTAGAGTCCTGTAGCATGGACGTGTACAAGCATCTGGAGCGGGCCCTCTCGTTCCCTCGGAGATACGAGCCCGTGGCGAATGCCACGTCGAGGTCACGTCGTTTCTCCAGAGTTCTCTGCCATTTCCAGTATCGGCCTTGAAGGATAGGCAAAGGGAAATGTCCCCGTATCGGAGTCCCCAGGATGTGGAGAAAGCAGCTGCCAGGAAACCCAAGTGCCCCCGAACGAGACGCCTTCTCACACACAGGTATGGACGCCTTGGAATGTGCGATATAGTTCCTTTGGAGAAGGCGACCTTCCATGAATATCGTGTTTTCAGGAGAGAAAGCTGATGTCCAGGACGTGTGTGCAAGTCTTGGGAAGGGGCAAGGTCCTTAGGGCGAGCATAGAATCTGTGGAGCAAGCCCCTTTCGGATAACCACAAGTTTCTCAAGTGTGAATCATTCTGGCTTGCATGTGTGGAGGCCATCGAAAGACGCCCTCTCCCTCTGTCTGTGGAGCAGTCTCTGGAGAATTCCACTGTCCCGTCAGAGGAAGTTGGTTCCCGTGAGGAGCATTCTACCATCTTTCGCGAGAGGCGCGCGGAAAGTGCCTTAGACGTCGCGGAACGCAAGCCTGGGAATAAAGCAAGATCCACCGTGCAACACGACCCTTCCAACGAAACCATTCTAACGGATGGAGGGGTTCTAACACTAGGGTAGTGCCGTGTCCTTGGCTTGGAGAAAGTCTTCTGTGGAGGATGCAGTGCAGCGACACTGTGGCTGTTCCACCGAGAAGCTTCCGAGCCTCTCTGTGTGGAGGCATCCCTAGAGTGCCCCAGTCTTCCGTTTGAGGAAAAAGAGTGTGAAGAAAAGCGCGGCCCGCTAACATCTTGATGCCAGAAGAGAAAGCGATTTCTCCGCGAGGTGTAGAAATAGAGGACGGGTGGTTTGTCCTTAGCCATGGAATCCAGATGGCAGTGACTGCAATTTTCAGAGCCGCACAATTGTCCCGGCATGAAGCCTAGCGGCACGTCTGTGGGGCAGCATCAGGATGGTGCCCTGTAGTTCCGCTGTTGGTAAGAGTCTGTTTAGAAGAGGACGTTGAAGGAAACACTTGCTTTTTGAAGACACAAGCCTTTTCCATTCTGCGAGTGTAGCCTCGAGGAAACTGCCCAAAAACAAATTCATCAACAAGAGCATGTGGACCAGGGAAATCTAACCTGCCAGCTGGATATCTGAGGGTAGAAACACTTTCATATCTGTGTGTGGAAGGGCAGGCAAGAGGCCAGGATTCGGAGGAGAGAAACTCATGCGTGGACATTGTAACTTAGAGCGAACATCAAATGAGCTCCTGTGAGAAGCCTGCAGACCGGGAAGTGTTGAAGCGTCAGGATGAAGCCCAATCATTCCCACCGTGGAAGAAGTGTCTGCCTCAGGCACGTCTCAGCGACACCCTGGATCCTTCAATCCTATACCCTGCTAGCCTCTGTGTGTTGAAGTCTCAGGAAAGGGCAATATCAGGCCCTGGGGTAAGAGTTGTGTGGAGATAGCCACTTTCGGACACCAACGTGGTTCCTCATAGGGGGAAGGCTTCTAGGAAGTAGGTGTTGCCGTGTCAGGACAATGCCATCTCCGCCCATCGTCGAAAGATGACTGAGGAGGAAGGCACGTTCCAGGAACCTCTGGATTCCAGAAGAGAAAGCGATTTCTAGTGTACGTATGAAAAGACAGGCAAGGGGCCAGTCCCTGTCTGGGAGATCCAAGTCCGTGGAGAGTACAACTTCCGAGCCACAACAAGGTTCTCCCCAAAGGAAACTTTCTAGCCCTGGGGTGGGCAAGCTTTGGCGGGCTTCCATATCCTTGCCTCTGAGAATCAGGCCTGTGGAGAAGGTCACTTCCCGGGAGCATCTACTTTCTGGAGATCCAAAGTGTGGGCACGGAGGAAGAAGGTGGGACTAAGGGGCGTGTCGCTGTCAGGGAGAAAGCAGTCGTTGGAGACGGCCACTTTCGTGAGCAACGCGTTCCCTCAAGCCAGAAGCATCCTGGCCTCTATTGATGAGAAGTAGCAGGATAATTCCTCAACCTCCGCTCTGCGAAAATAGACTGTGGGCAATGCCACTTCCCACTAACACCGTGTCTCCAGAAGAGAATTGCCATGTCCAATCCAAAAGCGGGGAGGCCTAGGAGAGGGCCCACGGCCTCACGCTCTGAAACGGGGCTGGGGACCTGCACCATTCAGGGAACCACAAGGCTCTCCAACGAGAAGCCTTCTAGCACGCATGGGTTGAGGCCTCCTAAACATGCCCCATTCTTCCCTCTGTGAAACGAGCCTCTGGGCATTGCAACTGTCCCGTAAGTGGAAGTCCTCTCCTGCCAGAATCTTTGGAGCACGTTTGTCTAGAGGCACGGGCAAAGTGCCATGCCCTTCGCTCAGATCATGAGGCCTGCGAATAAAGCACGTTTCCGTGAAGAACAAGACACTTCCAAACAAACGCCTCGGAGCAGATCCGTGTGTTTTCACATGAGGAAATGCCGTATCCTCCGTTGGGCGAAGGAATGCTGGGGAGGAGGCCATTTCGGCAACATCGTAGTTTTTCGCGCCATAGAAATCCAAGCCTCGCTGTGTGCCACGATCACGAGAGGGCCATCGCATTTCCCGGGAGATACGAGACGATGGAGGATCCGGTGTGCACTCACATCTTGTTTTCCCAAGAGAAAAGCCATTTCTCATAGTTGTGTGGAAGTATAGGGAAGGGGGCTTGTCCTTAGGATGAGAAACAAGACCGTGGAGAGTGCACCTTTCAGAGCACCCCAAGCATCTCTTTTGAGAAGCCTGGTTGCCCCAGTGCCTTGTCGCATCCGAAAAGTGCCTGACCTTCCCTCATTGAAAACACTCTCTTTGGAATAGAGCGTTCAAGTCCCCTCTTGCTTCCTGAAGATACAAAGCTTTTCCAAGGCAGGTGTTTGATCAGGAGGAACCATCCCTACACGGATCTCTGGAAAACAAGACGTGGGAATGGTCATCGTCACGGCCCTCTGAATGCCGGAAGATAGATCCATCTTCATTCCTGTGTGCGGAAGCATAGGCAAGGGCCTAGGACCCTATCTTTAGAAACAAGTCTCTGGAGACGAGAATGTTCAGCACACCGCAGGTGTCCTGCCGGAGAGGTGTTCTAGCATGGGTGTGTGCAAGCATCGGGAGAGTTCCATCTCCTTCCGTCTGCGAGGCAAGGCTGCGGAGAAGGCCACTTGGCGATAACATGTGGTTTCCAGATTTCCAAACGAGTTCCAGGAGAGGTGCGGAACGATAGGCCAGGTAACATGTCCCCCAGGGTTCCAGTAACAGTTCTGGGGAAGCACAGGTCCCAGGAAACCCAAGTTCCTTCCGAGGAGATGCTTTCTAATACATAGGTCCAGAAGTCTCTGTACATTGCCTACCCTTGCTTGTGGGAGGCAAGTTGGGTGGAATGCGAATTCCACTACCATCTTGTTTCCACAAGAGGGAAATCGATTCATTCCAATATATGCGCTGGAGCCTAGGGGACATGGGCGATGCCCTGACGCTTTGAGGGAAGAGTGTGGAACAGGCATCGTTGAGGAAACCACAAGTTTCTCAAGCGAGGAGCCTTCTAGCATTGCCGGGGTGAAACGACCGAAACATGCACGACCCTTCCCTCAGTGAATAGGCTCTAGGGAATGCCAATTTCCCCTCAGAGGAAGATTGTCCCGGTGCGAAGCTCTCTAGCGTGTTGGTCTGGAGGCCAGCGGAGAGGGCCACATATACTTCGCTAAAGAAAGCTATCTGTGAAGAAAGACAGGGTCAGTGAGGGAAGCACACGTCCCACCAAACCCACTGAAACACACGGAGACGTTTTAGCCTCAGGAAAGGCCTTATCCTTGCCTTGGAGAGAATGCATTTGGGAGTACCTGTGCTGCCCCGGCGTTGGTTTGCAAAGGAGCACTTTCCTACCTTATATGTGTGGGAGTGGGCAATGTCCTTACACTTGGAGACAAGTCTGTGAAGCAAGCACCGTTCGGGGAACCACGAGGGCCTCGAGCGAGAAGCATTCCGGCCTCCATGTTCTTAAACTCCCGAAACCCGGGCTCTCTTGGCGTCTCTGAGTAAATCTCTGGGGAATGCAACGTTCCCTCAGAGGAAGCATGTCCCAGCGAGACATTTTGCGGCACGTTTCTCTAGAGGTACGGGGATGTGTGGTCGCATTCAGGAGGTGCGGTGTCCTCGGCCGGGAGAAACAATTCTGTGGAGAAGGCGACTTCGGCCACAATGTGCTTTTCCAAGAAAGAAGCTTGCTTCGGCGAAAAGCATGGAAGTATCACTGTAATGCCACCTTCTTCGCTCTGAGCAGCAGGACGGTAGGCAACCCTACTTTCCAAGCACGTCTGGTTTCCAGAATGAAAAAGCCATCTCTAAGAGACGTTTCCAAGGACAGAGAAGGCGGGTCGTACTGTCCTTCAGAAACAAATGTGTGGAGAATGCCCCTTTCAGAGGACCACCATTTCACCTGCGAGAAGCCTTCTACAATGTATGTTTGGAGGCATCAGGAAGGTGTCGTGTCCATCCCTCAGTGAAAACACAGTGTCGAGAACCATGGTCCAGGAACGTCTTGCTTACAGCAGGTAGCAGTTTTCTCCAGGACCTTGTGTAATGCGGAGGACTCGGCCCTAATGGGATCTCTGAGAAACAAGGCTGCGGAGACTGGAAACTTTCCCTGCCAACTGGATATCCGAAGACGGAATCCATTTCACGTCGATGTGCGGAAGTAGACGCCAGGGGCCTTGACCTGATGCCCAGAAAGGCGTCTGTGCGTAATACAACGTGGAGCGAACAACCGGAATCTTCCCGTGTAGAGTCCTGTAGCATGGACGTGTACAAGCATCTGGAGCGGGCCCTCTCGTTCCCTCGGAGATACGAGCCCGTGGCGAATGCCACGTCGAGGTCACGTCGTTTCTCCAGAGTTCTCTGCCATTTCCAGTATCGGCCTTGAAGGATAGGCAAAGGGAAATGTCCCCGTATCGGAGTCCCCAGGATGTGGAGAAAGCAGCTGCCAGGAAACCCAAGTGCCCCCGAACGAGACGCCTTCTCACACACAGGTATGGACGCCTTGGAATGTGCGATATAGTTCCTTTGGAGAAGGCGACCTTCCATGAATATCGTGTTTTCAGGAGAGAAAGCTGATGTCCAGGACGTGTGTGCAAGTCTTGGGAAGGGGCAAGGTCCTTAGGGCGAGCATAGAATCTGTGGAGCAAGCCCCTTTCGGATAACCACAAGTTTCTCAAGTGTGAATCATTCTGGCTTGCATGTGTGGAGGCCATCGAAAGACGCCCTCTCCCTCTGTCTGTGGAGCAGTCTCTGGAGAATTCCACTGTCCCTTCAGAGGAAGTTGGTTCCCGTGAGGAGCATTCTACCATCTTTCGCGAGAGGCGCGCGGAAAGTGCCTTAGACGTCGCGGAACGCAAGCCTGGGAATAAAGCAAGATCCACCGTGCAACACGACCCTTCCAACGAAACCATTCTAACGGATGGAGGGGTTCTAACACTAGGGTAGTGCCGTGTCCTTGGCTTGGAGAAAGTCTTCTGTGGAGGATGCAGTGCAGCGACACTGTGGCTGTTCCACCGAGAAGCTTCCGAGCCTCTCTGTGTGGAGGCATCCCTAGAGTGCCCCAGTCTTCCGTTTGAGGAAAAAGAGTGTGAAGAAAAGCGCGGCCCGCTAACATCTTGATGCCAGAAGAGAAAGCGATTTCTCCGCGAGGTGTAGAAATAGAGGACGGGTGGTTTGTCCTTAGCCATGGAATCCAGATGGCAGTGACTGCAATTTTCAGAGCCGCACAATTGTCCCGGCATGAAGCCTAGCGGCACGTCTGTGGGGCAGCATCAGGATGGTGCCCTGTAGTTCCGCTGTTGGTAACAGTCTGCTTAGAAGAGGACGTTGAAGGAAACACTTGCTTTTTGAAGACACAGGCCTTTTCCATTCTCCGAGTGTAGCCTCGAGGAAACTGCCCAAAAACAAATTCATCAACCAGAGCCTGTGGACCATGGAAATCTAACCTGCCAGCTGGATATCTGAGGGTAGAAACACTTTCATATCTGTGTGTGGAAGGGCAGGCAAGAGGCCAGGATTCGGAGGAGAGAAACTCATGCGTGGACATTGTAACTTAGAGCGAACATCAAATGAGCTCCTGTGAGAAGCGTGCAGGCCGGGAAGTGTTGAAGCGTCAGGATGAAGCCCAATCATTCCCACCGTGGAAGAAGTGTCTGCCTCAGGCACGTCTCAGCGACACCCTGGATCCTTCAATCCTATACCCTGCTAGCCTCTGTGTGTTGAAGTCTCAGGAAAGGGCAATATCAGGCCCTGGGGAAAGAGTTGTGCGGAGATAGCCACTTTCGGACACCAATGTGGTTCCTCATAGGGGGAAGGCTTGTAGGAAGTAGGTGTTGCCGTGTCAGGACAATGCCATCTCCGCCCATCGTCGAAAGATGACTGAGGAGGAAGGCACGTTCCAGGAACATCTGGATTCCAGAAGAGAAAGCGATTTCTAGTGTAGGTATGAAAAGACAGGCAAGGGGCCAGTCCCTGTCTGGGAGATCCAAGTCCGTGGAGAGTACAACTTCCGAGCCACAACAAGTTTCTCCCCAAAGGAAACTTTCTAGCCCTGGGGTGGGCAAGCTTTGGCGGGCTTCCATATCCTTGCCTCTGAGAATCAGGCCTGTGGAGAAGGTCACTTCCCGGGAGCATCGACTTTCTGGAGATCCAAAGTGTGGGCACGAGGGAAGAAGGCGGGACTAAGGGGCGTGTCGCTGTCAGGGAGAAAGCAGTCGTTGGAGACGGCCACTTTCGTGAGCAACGCGTTCCCTCAAGCCAGAAGCATCCTGGCCTCTATTGATGAGAAGTAGCAGGATAATTCCTCAACCTCCGCTCTGCGAAAATAGACTGTGGGCAATGCCACTTCCCACTAACACCGTGTCTCCAGAAGAGAATTGCCATGTCCAATCCAAAAGCGGGGAGGCCTAGGAGAGGGCCCACGGCCTCACGCTCTGAAACGGGGCTGGGGACCTGCACCATTCAGGGAACCACAAGGCTCTCCAACGAGAAGCCTTCTAGCACGCATGGGTTGAGGCCTCCTAAACATGCCCCATTCTTCCCTCTGTGAAACGAGCCTCTGGGCATTGCAACTGTCCCGTAAGTGGAAGTCCTCTCCTGCCAGAATCTTTGGAGCACGTTTGTCTAGAGGCACGGGCAAAGTGCCATGCCCTTCGCTCAGATCATGAGGCCTGCGAATAAAGCACGTTTCCGTGAAGAACACGACACCTCCAAACAAACGCCTCGGAGCAGATCCGTGTGTTTTCACATGAGGAAATGCCGTATCCTCCGTTGGGCGAAGGAATGCTGGGGAGGAGGCCATTTCGGCAACATCGTAGTTTTTCGCGCCATAGAAATCCAAGCCTCGCTGTGTGCCACGATCACGAGAGGGCCATCGCATTTCCCGGGAGATACGAGACGATGGAGGATCCGGTGTGCACTCACATCTTGTTTTCCCAAGAGAAAAGCCATTTCTCATAGTTGTGTGGAAGTATAGGGAAGGGGGCTTGTCCTTAGGATGAGAAACAAGACCGTGGAGAGTGCACCTTTCAGAGCACCCCAAGCATCTCTTTTGAGAAGCCTGGTTGCCCCAGTGCCTTGTCGCATCCGAAAAGTGCCTGACCTTCCCTCATTGAAAACCCTCTCTTTGGAATAGAGCGTTCAAGTCCCGTCTTGCTTCCTGAAGATACAAAGCTTTTCCAAGGCAGGTGTTTGATCAGGAGGAACCATCCCTACACGGATCTCTGGAAAACAAGACGTGGGAATGGTCATCGTCACGGCCCTCTGAATGCCGGAAGATAGATCCATCTTCATTCCTGTGTGCGGAAGCATAGGCAAGGGCCTAGGACCCTATCTTTAGAAACAAGTCTCTGGAGACGAGAATGTTCAGCACACCGCAGGTGTCCTGCCGGAGAGGTGTTCTAGCATGGGTGTGTGCAAACATCGGGAGAGTTCCATCTCCTTCCGTCTGCGAGGCAAGGCTGCGGAGAAGGCCACTTGGCGATAACATGTGGTTTCCAGATTTCCAAACGAGTTCCAGGAGAGGTGCGGAACGATAGGCCAGGTAACATGTCCCCCAGGGTTCCAGTAACAGTTCTGCGGAAGCACAGGTCCCAGGAAACCCAAGTTCCTTCCGAGGAGATGCTTTCTAATACACAGGTCCAGAAGTCTCTGTACATTGCCTACCCTTGCTTGTGGGAGGCAAGTTGGGTGGAATGCGAATTCCACTACCATCTTGTTTCCACAAGAGGGAAATCGATTCATTCCAATATATGCGCTGGAGCCGAGGGGACAGGGGCGATGCCCTGACGCTTTGAGGGAAGAGTGTGGAACAGGCATCGTTGAGGAAACCACAAGTTTCTCAAGCGAGGAGCCTTCTAGCATTGCCGGGGTGAAACGACCGAAACATGCACGACCCTTCCCTCAGTGAATAGGCTCTAGGGAATGCCAATTTCCCCTCAGAGGAAGATTGTCCCGGTGCGAAGCTCTCTAGCGTGTTGGTCTGGAGGCCAGCGGAGAGGGCCACATATACTTCGCTAAAGAAAGCTATCTGTGAAGAAAGACAGGGTCAGTGAGGGAAGCACACGTCCCACCAAACCCACTGAAACACACGGAGACGTTTTAGCCTCAGGAAAGGCCTTATCCTTGCCTTGGAGAGAATGCATTTGGGAGTACCTGTGCTGCCCCGGCGTTGGTTTGCAAAGGAGCACTTTCCTACCTTATATGTGTGGGAGTGGGCAATGTCCTTACACTTGGAGACAAGTCTGTGAAGCAAGCACCGTTCGGGGAACCACGAGGGCCTCGAGCGAGAAGCATTCCGGCCTCCATGTTCTTAAACTCCCGAAACCCGGGCTCTCTTGGCGTCTCTGAGTAAATCTCTGGGGAATGCAACGTTCCCTCAGAGGAAGCATGTCCCAGCGAGACATTTTGCGGCACGTTTCTCTAGAGGTACGGGGATGGGTGGTCGCATTCAGGAGGTGCGGTGTCTTCGGCCGGGAGAAACAATTCTGTGGAGAAGGCGACTTCGGCCACAATGTGCTTTTCCAAGAAAGAAGCTTGCTTCGGCGAAAAGCATGGAAGTATCACTGTAATGCCACCTTCTTCGCTCTGAGCAGCAGGACGGTAGGCAACCCTACTTTCCAAGCACGTCTGGTTTCCAGAATGAAAAAGCCATCTCTAAGAGACGTTTCCAAGGACAGAGAAGGCGGGTCGTACTGTCCTTCAGAAACAAATGTGTGGAGAATGCCCCTTTCAGAGGACCACCATTTCACCTGCGAGAAGCCTTCTACAATGTATGTTTGGAGGCATCAGGAAGGTGTCGTGTCCATCCCTCAGTGAAAACACAGTGTCGAGAACCATGGTCCAGGAACGTCTTGCTTACAGCAGGTAGCAGTTTTCTCCAGGACCTTGTGTAATGCGGAGGACTCGGCCCTAATGGGATCTCTGAGAAACAAGGCTGCGGAGACTGGAAACTTTCCCTGCCAACTGGATATCCGAAGACGGAATCCATTTCACGTCGATGTGCGGAAGTAGACGCCAGGGGCCTTGACCTGATGCCCAGAAAGGCGTCTGTGCGTAATACAACGTGGAGCGAACAACCGGAATCTTCCCGTGTAGAGTCCTGTAGCATGGACGTGTACAAGCATCTGGAGCGGGCCCTCTCGTTCCCTCGGAGATACGAGCCCGTGGCGAATGCCACGTCGAGGTCACGTCGTTTCTCCAGAGTTCTCTGCCATTTCCAGTATCGGCCTTGAAGGATAGGCAAAGGGAAATGTCCCCGTATCGGAGTCCCCAGGATGTGGAGAAAGCAGCTGCCAGGAAACCCAAGTGCCCCCGAACGAGACGCCTTCTCACACACAGGTATGGACGCCTTGGAATGTGCGATATAGTTCCTTTGGAGAAGGCGACCTTCCATGAATATCGTGTTTTCAGGAGAGAAAGCTGATGTCCAGGACGTGTGTGCAAGTCTTGGGAAGGGGCAAGGTCCTTAGGGCGAGCATAGAATCTGTGGAGCAAGCCCCTTTCGGATAACCACAAGTTTCTCAAGTGTGAATCATTCTGGCTTGCATGTGTGGAGGCCATCGAAAGACGCCCTCTCCCTCTGTCTGTGGAGCAGTCTCTGGAGAATTCCACTGTCCCTTCAGAGGAAGTTGGTTCCCGTGAGGAGCATTCTACCATCTTTCGCGAGAGGCGCGCGGAAAGTGCCTTAGACGTCGCGGAACGCAAGCCTGGGAATAAAGCAAGATCCACCGTGCAACACGACCCTTCCAACGAAACCATTCTAACGGATGGAGGGGTTCTAACACTAGGGTAGTGCCGTGTCCTTGGCTTGGAGAAAGTCTTCTGTGGAGGATGCAGTGCAGCGACACTGTGGCTGTTCCACCGAGAAGCTTCCGAGCCTCTCTGTGTGGAGGCATCCCTAGAGTGCCCCAGTCTTCCGTTTGAGGAAAAAGAGTGTGAAGAAAAGCGCGGCCCGCTAACATCTTGATGCCAGAAGAGAAAGCGATTTCTCCGCGAGGTGTAGAAATAGAGGACGGGTGGTTTGTCCTTAGCCATGGAATCCAGATGGCAGTGACTGCAATTTTCAGAGCCGCACAATTGTCCCGGCATGAAGCCTAGCGGCACGTCTGTGGGGCAGCATCAGGATGGTGCCCTGTAGTTCCGCTGTTGGTAACAGTCTGCTTAGAAGAGGACGTTGAAGGAAACACTTGCTTTTTGAAGACACAGGCCTTTTCCATTCTCCGAGTGTAGCCTCGAGGAAACTGCCCAAAAACAAATTCATCAACCAGAGCCTGTGGACCATGGAAATCTAACCTGCCAGCTGGATATCTGAGGGTAGAAACACTTTCATATCTGTGTGTGGAAGGGCAGGCAAGAGGCCAGGATTCGGAGGAGAGAAACTCATGCGTGGACATTGTAACTTAGAGCGAACATCAAATGAGCTCCTGTGAGAAGCGTGCAGGCCGGGAAGTGTTGAAGCGTCAGGATGAAGCCCAATCATTCCCACCGTGGAAGAAGTGTCTGCCTCAGGCACGTCTCAGCGACACCCTGGATCCTTCAATCCTATACCCTGCTAGCCTCTGTGTGTTGAAGTCTCAGGAAAGGGCAATATCAGGCCCTGGGGAAAGAGTTGTGCGGAGATAGCCACTTTCGGACACCAACGTGGTTCCTCATAGGGGGAAGGCTTGTAGGAAGTAGGTGTTGCCGTGTCAGGACAATGCCATCTCCGCCCATCGTCGAAAGATGACTGAGGAGGAAGGCACGTTCCAGGAACATCTGGATTCCAGAAGAGAAAGCGATTTCTAGTGTAGGTATGAAAAGACAGGCAAGGGGCCAGTCCCTGTCTGGGAGATCCAAGTCCGTGGAGAGTACAACTTCCGAGCCACAACAAGTTTCTCCCCAAAGGAAACTTTCTAGCCCTGGGGTGGGCAAGCTTTGGCGGGCTTCCATATCCTTGCCTCTGAGAATCAGGCCTGTGGAGAAGGTCACTTCCCGGGAGCATCGACTTTCTGGAGATCCAAAGTGTGGGCACGAGGGAAGAAGGCGGGACTAAGGGGCGTGTCGCTGTCAGGGAGAAAGCAGTCGTTGGAGACGGCCACTTTCGTGAGCAACGCGTTCCCTCAAGCCAGAAGCATCCTGGCCTCTATTGATGAGAAGTAGCAGGATAATTCCTCAACCTCCGCTCTGCGAAAATAGACTGTGGGCAATGCCACTTCCCACTAACACCGTGTCTCCAGAAGAGAATTGCCATGTCCAATCCAAAAGCGGGGAGGCCTAGGAGAGGGCCCACGGCCTCACGCTCTGAAACGGGGCTGGGGACCTGCACCATTCAGGGAACCACAAGGCTCTCCAACGAGAAGCCTTCTAGCACGCATGGGTTGAGGCCTCCTAAACATGCCCCATTCTTCCCTCTGTGAAACGAGCCTCTGGGCATTGCAACTGTCCCGTAAGTGGAAGTCCTCTCCTGCCAGAATCTTTGGAGCACGTTTGTCTAGAGGCACGGGCAAAGTGCCATGCCCTTCGCTCAGATCATGAGGCCTGCGAATAAAGCACGTTTCCGTGAAGAACACGACACCTCCAAACAAACGCCTCGGAGCAGATCCGTGTGTTTTCACATGAGGAAATGCCGTATCCTCCGTTGGGCGAAGGAATGCTGGGGAGGAGGCCATTTCGGCAACATCGTAGTTTTTCGCGCCATAGAAATCCAAGCCTCGCTGTGTGCCACGATCACGAGAGGGCCATCGCATTTCCCGGGAGATACGAGACGATGGAGGATCCGGTGTGCACTCACATCTTGTTTTCCCAAGAGAAAAGCCATTTCTCATAGTTGTGTGGAAGTATAGGGAAGGGGGCTTGTCCTTAGGATGAGAAACAAGACCGTGGAGAGTGCACCTTTCAGAGCACCCCAAGCATCTCTTTTGAGAAGCCTGGTTGCCCCAGTGCCTTGTCGCATCCGAAAAGTGCCTGACCTTCCCTCATTGAAAACCCTCTCTTTGGAATAGAGCGTTCAAGTCCCGTCTTGCTTCCTGAAGATACAAAGCTTTTCCAAGGCAGGTGTTTGATCAGGAGGAACCATCCCTACACGGATCTCTGGAAAACAAGACGTGGGAATGGTCATCGTCACGGCCCTCTGAATGCCGGAAGATAGATCCATCTTCATTCCTGTGTGCGGAAGCATAGGCAAGGGCCTAGGACCCTATCTTTAGAAACAAGTCTCTGGAGACGAGAATGTTCAGCACACCGCAGGTGTCCTGCCGGAGAGGTGTTCTAGCATGGGTGTGTGCAAACATCGGGAGAGTTCCATCTCCTTCCGTCTGCGAGGCAAGGCTGCGGAGAAGGCCACTTGGCGATAACATGTGGTTTCCAGATTTCCAAACGAGTTCCAGGAGAGGTGCGGAACGATAGGCCAGGTAACATGTCCCCCAGGGTTCCAGTAACAGTTCTGCGGAAGCACAGGTCCCAGGAAACCCAAGTTCCTTCCGAGGAGATGCTTTCTAATACACAGGTCCAGAAGTCTCTGTACATTGCCTACCCTTGCTTGTGGGAGGCAAGTTGGGTGGAATGCGAATTCCACTACCATCTTGTTTCCACAAGAGGGAAATCGATTCATTCCAATATATGCGCTGGAGCCGAGGGGACAGGGGCGATGCCCTGACGCTTTGAGGGAAGAGTGTGGAACAGGCATCGTTGAGGAAACCACAAGTTTCTCAAGCGAGGAGCCTTCTAGCATTGCCGGGGTGAAACGACCGAAACATGCACGACCCTTCCCTCAGTGAATAGGCTCTAGGGAATGCCAATTTCCCCTCAGAGGAAGATTGTCCCGGTGCGAAGCTCTCTAGCGTGTTGGTCTGGAGGCCAGCGGAGAGGGCCACATATACTTCGCTAAAGAAAGCTATCTGTGAAGAAAGACAGGGTCAGTGAGGGAAGCACACGTCCCACCAAACCCACTGAAACACACGGAGACGTTTTAGCCTCAGGAAAGGCCTTATCCTTGCCTTGGAGAGAATGCATTTGGGAGTACCTGTGCTGCCCCGGCGTTGGTTTGCAAAGGAGCACTTTCCTACCTTATATGTGTGGGAGTGGGCAATGTCCTTACACTTGGAGACAAGTCTGTGAAGCAAGCACCGTTCGGGGAACCACGAGGGCCTCGAGCGAGAAGCATTCCGGCCTCCATGTTCTTAAACTCCCGAAACCCGGGCTCTCTTGGCGTCTCTGAGTAAATCTCTGGGGAATGCAACGTTCCCTCAGAGGAAGCATGTCCCAGCGAGACATTTTGCGGCACGTTTCTCTAGAGGTACGGGGATGGGTGGTCGCATTCAGGAGGTGCGGTGTCTTCGGCCGGGAGAAACAATTCTGTGGAGAAGGCGACTTCGGCCACAATGTGCTTTTCCAAGAAAGAAGCTTGCTTCGGCGAAAAGCATGGAAGTATCACTGTAATGCCACCTTCTTCGCTCTGAGCAGCAGGACGGTAGGCAACCCTACTTTCCAAGCACATCTGGTTTCCAGAATGAAAAAGCCATCTCTAAGAGACGTTTCCAAGGACAGAGAAGGCGGGTCGTACTGTCCTTCAGAAACAAATGTGTGGAGAATGCCCCTTTCAGAGGACCACCATTTCACCTGCGAGAAGCCTTCTACAATGTATGTTTGGAGGCATCAGGAGGGTGTCGTGTCCATCCCTCAGTGAAAACACAGTGTCGAGAACCATGTTCCAGGAACGTCTTGCTTACAGCAGGTAGCAGTTTTCTCCAGGACCTTGTGTAATGCGGAGGACTCGGCCCTAATGGGATCTCTGAGAAACAAGGCTGCGGAGACTGGAAACTTTCCCTGCCAACTGGATATCCGAAGACGGAATCCATTTCACGTCGATGTGCGGAAGTAGACGCCAGGGGCCTTGACCTGATGCCCAGAAAGGCGTCTGTGCGTAATACAACGTGGAGCGAACAACCGGAATCTTCCCGTGTAGAGTCCTGTAGCATGGACGTGTACAAGCATCTGGAGCGGGCCCTCTCGTTCCCTCGGAGATACGAGCCCGTGGCGAATGCCACGTCGAGGTCACGTCGTTTCTCCAGAGTTCTCTGCCATTTCCAGTATCGGCCTTGAAGGATAGGCAAAGGGAAATGTCCCCGTATCGGAGTCCCCAGGATGTGGAGAAAGCAGCTGCCAGGAAACCCAAGTGCCCCCGAACGAGACGCCTTCTCACACACAGGTATGGACGCCTTGGAATGTGCGATATACTTCCTTTGGAGAAGGCGACCTTCCATGAATATCGTGTTTTCAGGAGAGAAAGCTGATGTCCAGGACGTGTGTGCAAGTCTTGGGAAGGGGCAAGGTCCTTAGGGCGAGCATAGAATCTGTGGAGCAAGCCCCTTTCGGATAACCACAAGTTTCTCAAGTGTGAATCATTCTGGCTTGCATGTGTGGAGGCCATCGAAAGACGCCCTCTCCCTCTGTCTGTGGAGCAGTCTCTGGAGAATTCCACTGTCCCGTCAGAGGAAGTTGGTTCCCGTGAGGAGCATTCTACCATCTTTCGCGAGAGGCGCGCGGAAAGTGCCTTAGACGTCGCGGAACGCAAGCCTGGGAATAAAGCAAGATCCACCGTGCAACACGACCCTTCCAACGAAACCATTCTAACGGATGGAGGGGTTCTAACACTAGGGTAGTGCCGTGTCCTTGGCTTGGAGAAAGTCTTCTGTGGAGGATGCAGTGCAGCGACACTGTGGCTGTTCCACCGAGAAGCTTCCGAGCCTCTCTGTGTGGAGGCATCCCTAGAGTGCCCCAGTCTTCCGTTTGAGGAAAAAGAGTGTGAAGAAAAGCGCGGCCCGCTAACATCTTGATGCCAGAAGAGAAAGCGATTTCTCCGCGAGGTGTAGAAATAGAGGACGGGTGGTTTGTCCTTAGCCATGGAATCCAGATGGCAGTGACTGCAATTTTCAGAGCCGCACAATTGTCCCGGCATGAAGCCTAGCGGCACGTCTGTGGGGCAGCATCAGGATGGTGCCCTGTAGTTCCGCTGTTGGTAACAGTCTGCTTAGAAGAGGACGTTGAAGGAAACACTTGCTTTTTGAAGACACAGGCCTTTTCCATTCTCCGAGTGTAGCCTCGAGGAAACTGCCCAAAAACAAATTCATCAACCAGAGCCTGTGGACCATGGAAATCTAACCTGCCAGCTGGATATCTGAGGGTAGAAACACTTTCATATCTGTGTGTGGAAGGGCAGGCAAGAGGCCAGGATTCGGAGGAGAGAAACTCATGCGTGGACATTGTAACTTAGAGCGAACATCAAATGAGCTCCTGTGAGAAGCGTGCAGGCCGGGAAGTGTTGAAGCGTCAGGATGAAGCCCAATCATTCCCACCGTGGAAGAAGTGTCTGCCTCAGGCACGTCTCAGCGACACCCTGGATCCTTCAATCCTATACCCTGCTAGCCTCTGTGTGTTGAAGTCTCAGGAAAGGGCAATATCAGGCCCTGGGGAAAGAGTTGTGCGGAGATAGCCACTTTCGGACACCAACGTGGTTCCTCATAGGGGGAAGGCTTGTAGGAAGTAGGTGTTGCCGTGTCAGGACAATGCCATCTCCGCCCATCGTCGAAAGATGACTGAGGAGGAAGGCACGTTCCAGGAACATCTGGATTCCAGAAGAGAAAGCGATTTCTAGTGTAGGTATGAAAAGACAGGCAAGGGGCCAGTCCCTGTCTGGGAGATCCAAGTCCGTGGAGAGTACAACTTCCGAGCCACAACAAGTTTCTCCCCAAAGGAAACTTTCTAGCCCTGGGGTGGGCAAGCTTTGGCGGGCTTCCATATTCTTGCCTCTGAGAATCAGGCCTGTGGAGAAGGTCACTTCCCGGGAGCATCGACTTTCTGGAGATCCAAAGTGTGGGCACGGAGGAAGAAGGCGGGACTAAGGGGCGTGTCGCTGTCAGGGAGAAAGCAGTCGTTGGAGACGGCCACTTTCGTGAGCAACTCGTTCCCTCAAGCCAGAAGCATCCTGGCCCCTATTGATGAGAAGTAGCAGGATAATTCCTCAACCTCCGCTCTGCGAAAATAGACTGTGGGCAATGCCACTTCCCACTAACACCGTGTCTCCAGAAGAGAATTGCCATGTCCAATCCAAAAGCGGGGAGGCCTAGGAGAGGGCCCACGGCCTCACGCTCTGAAACGGGGCTGGGGACCTGCACCATTCAGGGAACCACAAGGCTCTCCAACGAGAAGCCTTCTAGCACGCATGGGTTGAGGCCTCCTAAACATGCCCCATTCTTCCCTCTGTGAAACGAGCCTCTGGGCATTGCAACTGTCCCGTAAGTGGAAGTCCTCTCCTGCCAGAATCTTTGGAGCACGTTTGTCTAGAGGCACGGGCAAAGCGCCATGCCCTTCGCTCAGATCATGAGGCCTGCGAATAAAGCATGTTTCCGTGAAGAACACGACACTTCCAAACAAACGCCTCGGAGCAGATCCGTGTGTTTTCACATGAGGAAATGCCGTATCCTCCGTTGGGCGAAGGAATGCTGGGGAGGAGGCCATTTCGGCAACATCGTAGTTTTTCGCGCCATAGAAATCCAAGCCTCGCTGTGTGCCACGATCACGAGAGGGCCATCGCATTTCCCGGGAGATACGAGAGGATGGAGGATCCGGTGTGCACTCACATCTTGTTTTCCCAAGAGAAAAGCCATTTCTCATAGTTGTGTGGAAGTATAGGGAAGGGGGCTTGTCCTTAGGATGAGAAACAAGACCGTGGAGAGTGCACCTTTCAGAGCACCCCAAGCATCTCTTTTGAGAAGCCTGGTTGCCCCAGTGCCTTGTCGCATCCGAAAAGTGCCTGACCTTCCCTCATTGAAAACACTCTCTTTGGAATAGAGCGTTCAAGTCCCCTCTTGCTTCCTGAAGATACAAAGCTTTTCCAAGGCAGGTGTTTGATCAGGAGGAAACATCCCTACACGGATATCTGGAAAACAAGATGTGGGAATGGTCATCGTCACGGCCCTCTGAATGCCGGAAGATAGATCCATCTTCATTCCTGTGTGCGGAAGCATAGGCAAGGGCCTAGGACCCTATCTTGAGAAACAAGTCTCTGGAGACGACAATGTTCAGCACACCGCAGGTGTCCTGCCGGAGAGGTGTTCTAGCATGGGTGTGTGCAAGCATCGGGAGAGTTCCATCTCCTTCCGTCTGCGAGGCAAGGCTGCGGAGAAGGCCACTTGGCGATAACATGTGGTTTCCAGATTTCCAAACGAGTTCCAGGAGAGGTGCGGAACGATAGGCCAGGTAACATGTCCCCCAGGGTTCCAGTAACAGTTCTGGGGAAGCACAGGTCCCAGGAACCCCAAGTTCCTTCCGAGGAGATGCTTTCTAATACACAGGTCCAGAAGTCTCTGTACATTGCCTACCCTTGCTTGTGGGAGGCAAGTTGGGTGGAATGCGAATTCCACTACCATCTTGTTTGCACAAGAGGGAAATCGATTCATTCCAATATATGCGCTGGAGCCTAGGGGACATGGGCGATGCCCTGACGCTTTGAGGGAAGAGTGTGGAACAGGCATCGTTGAGGAAACCACAAGTTTCTCAAGCGAGGAGCCTTCTAGCATTGCCGGGGTGAAACGACCGAAACATGCACGACCCTTCCCTCAGTGAATAGGCTCTAGGGAATGCCAATTTCCCCTCAGAGGAAGATTGTCCCGGTGCGAAGCTCTCTAGCGTGTTGGTCTGGAGGCCAGCGGAGAGGGCCACATATACTTCGCTAAAGAAAGCTATCTGTGAAGAAAGACAGGGTCAGTGAGGGAAGCACACGTCCCACCAAACCCACTGAAACACACGGAGACGTTTTAGCCTCAGGAAAGGCCTTATCCTTGCCTTGGAGAGAATGCATTTGGGAGTACCTGTGCTGCCCCGGCGTTGGTTTGCAAAGGAGCACTTTCCTACCTTATATGTGTGGGAGTGGGCAATGTCCTTACACTTGGAGACAAGTCTGTGAAGCAAGCACCGTTCGGGGAACCACGAGGGCCTCGAGCGAGAAGCATTCCGGCCTCCATGTTCTTAAACTCCCGAAACCCGGGCTCTCTTGGCGTCTCTGAGTAAATCTCTGGGGAATGCAACGTTCCCTCAGAGGAAGCATGTCCCAGCGAGACATTTTGCGGCACGTTTCTCTAGAGGTACGGGGATGGGTGGTCGCATTCAGGAGGTGCGGTGTCTTCGGCCGGGAGAAACAATTCTGTGGAGAAGGCGACTTCGGCCACAATGTGCTTTTCCAAGAAAGAAGCTTGCTTCGGCGAAAAGCATGGAAGTATCACTGTAATGCCACCTTCTTCGCTCTGAGCAGCAGGACGGTAGGCAACCCTACTTTCCAAGCACATCTGGTTTCCAGAATGAAAAAGCCATCTCTAAGAGACGTTTCCAAGGACAGAGAAGGCGGGTCGTACTGTCCTTCAGAAACAAATGTGTGGAGAATGCCCCTTTCAGAGGACCACCATTTCACCTGCGAGAAGCCTTCTACAATGTATGTTTGGAGGCATCAGGAGGGTGTCGTGTCCATCCCTCAGTGAAAACACAGTGTCGAGAACCATGTTCCAGGAACGTCTTGCTTACAGCAGGTAGCAGTTTTCTCCAGGACCTTGTGTAATGCGGAGGACTCGGCCCTAATGGGATCTCTGAGAAACAAGGCTGCGGAGACTGGAAACTTTCCCTGCCAACTGGATATCCGAAGACGGAATCCATTTCACGTCGATGTGCGGAAGTAGACGCCAGGGGCCTTGACCTGATGCCCAGAAAGGCGTCTGTGCGTAATACAACGTGGAGCGAACAACCGGAATCTTCCCGTGTAGAGTCCTGTAGCATGGACGTGTACAAGCATCTGGAGCGGGCCCTCTCGTTCCCTCGGAGATACGAGCCCGTGGCGAATGCCACGTCGAGGTCACGTCGTTTCTCCAGAGTTCTCTGCCATTTCCAGTATCGGCCTTGAAGGATAGGCAAAGGGAAATGTCCCCGTATCGGAGTCCCCAGGATGTGGAGAAAGCAGCTGCCAGGAAACCCAAGTGCCCCCGAACGAGACGCCTTCTCACACACAGGTATGGACGCCTTGGAATGTGCGATATACTTCCTTTGGAGAAGGCGACCTTCCATGAATATCGTGTTTTCAGGAGAGAAAGCTGATGTCCAGGACGTGTGTGCAAGTCTTGGGAAGGGGCAAGGTCCTTAGGGCGAGCATAGAATCTGTGGAGCAAGCCCCTTTCGGATAACCACAAGTTTCTCAAGTGTGAATCATTCTGGCTTGCATGTGTGGAGGCCATCGAAAGACGCCCTCTCCCTCTGTCTGTGGAGCAGTCTCTGGAGAATTCCACTGTCCCGTCAGAGGAAGTTGGTTCCCGTGAGGAGCATTCTACCATCTTTCGCGAGAGGCGCGCGGAAAGTGCCTTAGACGTCGCGGAACGCAAGCCTGGGAATAAAGCAAGATCCACCGTGCAACACGACCCTTCCAACGAAACCATTCTAACGGATGGAGGGGTTCTAACACTAGGGTAGTGCCGTGTCCTTGGCTTGGAGAAAGTCTTCTGTGGAGGATGCAGTGCAGCGACACTGTGGCTGTTCCACCGAGAAGCTTCCGAGCCTCTCTGTGTGGAGGCATCCCTAGAGTGCCCCAGTCTTCCGTTTGAGGAAAAAGAGTGTGAAGAAAAGCGCGGCCCGCTAACATCTTGATGCCAGAAGAGAAAGCGATTTCTCCGCGAGGTGTAGAAATAGAGGACGGGTGGTTTGTCCTTAGCCATGGAATCCAGATGGCAGTGACTGCAATTTTCAGAGCCGCACAATTGTCCCGGCATGAAGCCTAGCGGCACGTCTGTGGGGCAGCATCAGGATGGTGCCCTGTAGTTCCGCTGTTGGTAACAGTCTGCTTAGAAGAGGACGTTGAAGGAAACACTTGCTTTTTGAAGACACAGGCCTTTTCCATTCTCCGAGTGTAGCCTCGAGGAAACTGCCCAAAAACAAATTCATCAACCAGAGCCTGTGGACCATGGAAATCTAACCTGCCAGCTGGATATCTGAGGGTAGAAACACTTTCATATCTGTGTGTGGAAGGGCAGGCAAGAGGCCAGGATTCGGAGGAGAGAAACTCATGCGTGGACATTGTAACTTAGAGCGAACATCAAATGAGCCCCTGTGAGAAGCCTGCAGGCCGGGAAGTGTTGAAGCGTCAGGATGAAGCCCAATCATTCCCACCGTGGAAGAATTGTCTGCCTCAGGCACGTCTCAGCGACACCCTGGATCCTTCAATCCTATACCCTGCTAGCCTCTGTGTGTTGAAGTCTCAGGAAAGGGCAATATCAGGCCCTGGGGAAAGAGTTGTGCGGAGATAGCCACTTTCGGACACCAACGTGGTTCCTCATAGGGGGAAGGCTTCTAGGAAGTAGGTGTTGCCGTGTCAGGACAATGCCATCTCCGCCCATCATCGAAAGATGACTGAGGAGGAAGGCACGTTCCAGGAACATCTGGATTCCAGAAGAGAAAGCGATTTCTAGTGTAGGTATGAAAAGACAGGCAAGGGGCCAGTCCCTGTCTGGGAGATCCAAGTCCGTGGAGAGTACAACTTCCGAGCCACAACAAGTTTCTCCCCAAAGGAAACTTTCTAGCCCTGGGGTGGGCAAGCTTTGGCGGGCTTCCATATTCTTGCCTCTGAGAATCAGGCCTGTGGAGAAGGTCACTTCCCGGGAGCATCGACTTTCTGGAGATCCAAAGTGTGGGCACGAGGGAAGAAGGCGGGACTAAGGGGCGTGTCGCTGTCAGGGAGAAAGCAGTCGTTGGAGAAGGCCACTTTCGTGAGCAACGCATTCCCTCAAGCCAGAAGCATCCTGGCCTCTATTGATGAGAATTAGCAGGATAATTCCTCAACCTCCGCTCTGCGAAAATAGACTGTGGGCAATGCCACTTCCCACTAACACCGTGTCTCCAGAAGAGAATTGCCATGTCCAGTCCAAAAGCGGGGAGGCCTAGGAGAGGGCCCACGGCCTCACGCTCTGAAACGGGGCTGGGGACCTGCACCATTCAGGGAACCACAAGGCTCTCCAACGAGAAGCCTTCTAGCACGCATGGGTTGAGGCCTCCTAAACATGCCCCATTCTTCCCTCTGTGAAACGAGCCTCTGGGCATTGCAACTGTCCCGTAAGTGGAAGTCCTCTCCTGCCAGAATCTTTGGAGCACGTTTGTCTAGAGGCACGGGCAAAGTGCCATGCCCTTCGCTCAGATCATGAGGCCTGCGAATAAAGCACGTTTCCGTGAAGAACACGACACTTCCAAACAAACGCCTCGGAGCAGATCCGTGTGTTTTCACATGAGGAAATGCCGTATCCTCCGTTGGGCGAAGGAATGCTGGGGAGGAGGCCATTTCGGCAACATCGTAGTTTTTCGCGCCATAGAAATCCAAGCCTCGCTGTGTGCCACGATCACGAGAGGGCCATCGCATTTCCCGGGAGATACGAGACGATGGAGGATCCGGTGTGCACTCACATCTTGTTTTCCCAAGAGAAAAGCCATTTCTCATAGTTGTGTGGAAGTATAGGGAAGGGGGCTTGTCCTTAGGATGAGAAACAAGACCGTGGAGAGTGCACCTTTCAGAGCACCCCAAGCATCTCTTTTGAGAAGCCTGGTTGCCCCAGTGCCTTGTCGCATCCGAAAAGTGCCTGACCTTCCCTCATTGAAAACACTCTCTTTGGAATAGAGCGTTCAAGTCCCCTCTTGCTTCCTGAAGATACAAAGCTTTTCCAAGGCAGGTGTTTGATCAGGAGGAAACATCCCTACACGGATCTCTGGAAAACAAGACGTGGGAATCGTCATCGTCACGGCCCTCTGAAGGCCGGAAGATAGATCCATCTTCATTCCTGTGTGCGGAAGCATAGGCAAGGGCCTAGGACCCTATCTTGAGAAACAAGTCTCTGGAGACGACAATGTTCAGCACATCGCAGGTGTCCTGCCGGAGAGGTGTTCTAGCATGGGTGTGTGCAAGCATCGGGAGAGTTCCATCTCCTTCCGTCTGCGATGCAAGCCTGCGCAGAAGGCCACTTGGCGATAACATGTGGTTTCCAGATTTCCAAACGAGTTCCAGGAGAGGTGCGGAACGATAGGCCAGGTAACATGTCCCCCAGGGTTCCAGTAACAGTTCTGGGCAAGCACAGGTCCCAGGAAACCCAAGTTCCTTCCGAGGAGATGCTTTCTAATACACAGGTCCAGAAGTCTCTGTACATTGCCTACCCTTGCTTGTGGGAGGCAAGTTGGGTGGAATGCGAATTCCACTACCATCTTGTTTCCACAAGAGGGAAATCGATTCATTCCAATATATGCGCTGGAGCCTAGGGGACATGGGCGATGCCCTGACGCTTTGAGGGAAGAGTGTGGAACAGGCATCGTTGAGGAAACCACAAGTTTCTCAAGCGAGGAGCCTTCTAGCATTGCCGGGGTGAAACGACCGAAACATGCACGACCCTTCCCTCAGTGAATAGGCTCTAGGGAATGCCAATTTCCCCTCAGAGGAAGATTGTCCCGGTGCGAAGCTCTCTAGCGTGTTGGTCTGGAGGCCAGCGGAGAGGGCCACATATACTTCGCTAAAGAAAGCTATCTGTGAAGAAAGACAGGGTCAGTGAGGGAAGCACACGTCCCACCAAACCCACTGAAACACACGGAGACGTTTTAGCCTCAGGAAAGGCCTTATCCTTGCCTTGGAGAGAATGCATTTGGGAGTACCTGTGCTGCCCCGGCGTTGGTTTGCAAAGGAGCACTTTCCTACCTTATATGTGTGGGAGTGGGCAATGTCCTTACACTTGGAGACAAGTCTGTGAAGCAAGCACCGTTCGGGGAACCACGAGGGCCTCGAGCGAGAAGCATTCCGGCCTCCATGTTCTTAAACTCCCGAAACCCGGGCTCTCTTGGCGTCTCTGAGTAAATCTCTGGGGAATGCAACGTTCCCTCAGAGGAAGCATGTCCCAGCGAGACATTTTGCGGCACGTTTCTCTAGAGGTACGGGGATGGGTGGTCGCATTCAGGAGGTGCGGTGTCCTCGGCCGGGAGAAACAATTCTGTGGAGAAGGCGACTTCGGCCACAATGTGCTTTTCCAAGAAAGAAGCTTGCTTCGGCGAAAAGCATGGAAGTATCACTGTAATGCCACCTTCTTCGCTCTGAGCAGCAGGACGGTAGGCAACCCTACTTTCCAAGCACATCTGGTTTCCAGAATGAAAAAGCCATCTCTAAGAGACGTTTCCAAGGATAGAGAAGGCGGGTCGTACTGTCCTTCAGAAACAAATGTGTGGAGAATGCCCCTTTCAGAGGACCACCATTTCACCTGCGAGAAGCCTTCTACAATGTATGTTTGGAGGCATCAGGAGGGTGTCGTGTCCATCCCTCAGTGAAAACACAGTGTCGAGAACCATGTCCAGGAACGTCTTGCTTACAGCAGGTAGCAGTATTCTCCAGGACCTTGTGTAATGCGGAGGACTCGGCCCTAATGGGATCTCTGAGAAACAAGGCTGCGGAGACTGGAAACTTTCCCTGCCAACTGGATATCCGAAGACGGAATCCATTTCACGTCGATGTGCGGAAGTAGACGCCAGGGGCCTTGACCTGATGCCCAGAAAGGCGTCTGTGCGTAATACAACGTGGAGCGAACAACCGGAATCTTCCCGTGTAGAGTCCTGTAGCATGGACGTGTACAAGCATCTGGAGCGGGCCCTCTCGTTCCCTCGGAGATACGAGCCCGTGGCGAATGCCACGTCGAGGTCACGTCGTTTCTCCAGAGTTCTCTGCCATTTCCAGTATCGGCCTTGAAGGATAGGCAAAGGGAAATGTCCCCGTATCGGAGTCCCCAGGATGTGGAGAAAGCAGCTGCCAGGAAACCCAAGTGCCCCCGAACGAGACGCCTTCTCACACACAGGTATGGACGCCTTGGAATGTGCGATATACTTCCTTTGGAGAAGGCGACCTTCCATGAATATCGTGTTTTCAGGAGAGAAAGCTGATGTCCAGGACGTGTGTGCAAGTCTTGGGAAGGGGCAAGGTCCTTAGGGCGAGCATAGAATCTGTGGAGCAAGCCCCTTTCGGATAACCACAAGTTTCTCAAGTGTGAATCATTCTGGCTTGCATGTGTGGAGGCCATCGAAAGACGCCCTCTCCCTCTGTCTGTGGAGCAGTCTCTGGAGAATTCCACTGTCCCGTCAGAGGAAGTTGGTTCCCGTGAGGAGCATTCTACCATCTTTCGCGAGAGGCGCGCGGAAAGTGCCTTAGACGTCGCGGAACGCAAGCCTGGGAATAAAGCAAGATCCACCGTGCAACACGACCCTTCCAACGAAACCATTCTAACGGATGGAGGGGTTCTAACACTAGGGTAGTGCCGTGTCCTTGGCTTGGAGAAAGTCTTCTGTGGAGGATGCAGTGCAGCGACACTGTGGCTGTTCCACCGAGAAGCTTCCGAGCCTCTCTGTGTGGAGGCATCCCTAGAGTGCCCCAGTCTTCCGTTTGAGGAAAAAGAGTGTGAAGAAAAGCGCGGCCCGCTAACATCTTGATGCCAGAAGAGAAAGCGATTTCTCCGCGAGGTGTAGAAATAGAGGACGGGTGGTTTGTCCTTAGCCATGGAATCCAGATGGCAGTGACTGCAATTTTCAGAGCCGCACAATTGTCCCGGCATGAAGCCTAGCGGCACGTCTGTGGGGCAGCATCAGGATGGTGCCCTGTAGTTCCGCTGTTGGTAACAGTCTGCTTAGAAGAGGACGTTGAAGGAAACACTTGCTTTTTGAAGACACAGGCCTTTTCCATTCTCCGAGTGTAGCCTCGAGGAAACTGCCCAAAAACAAATTCATCAACCAGAGCCTGTGGACCATGGAAATCTAACCTGCCAGCTGGATATCTGAGGGTAGAAACACTTTCATATCTGTGTGTGGAAGGGCAGGCAAGAGGCCAGGATTCGGAGGAGAGAAACTCATGCGTGGACATTGTAACTTAGAGCGAACATCAAATGAGCTCCTGTGAGAAGCGTGCAGGCCGGGAAGTGTTGAAGCGTCAGGATGAAGCCCAATCATTCCCACCGTGGAAGAAGTGTCTGCCTCAGGCACGTCTCAGCGACACCCTGGATCCTTCAATCCTATACCCTGCTAGCCTCTGTGTGTTGAAGTCTCAGGAAAGGGCAATATCAGGCCCTGGGGTAAGAGTTGTGTGGAGATAGCCACTTTCGGACACCAACGTGGTTCCTCATAGGGGGAAGGCTTCTAGGAAGTAGGTGTTGCCGTGTCAGGACAATGCCATCTCCGCCCATCGTCGAAAGATGACTGAGGAGGAAGGCACGTTCCAGGAACCTCTGGATTCCAGAAGAGAAAGCGATTTCTAGTGTACGTATGAAAAGACAGGCAAGGGGCCAGTCCCTGTCTGGGAGATCCAAGTCCGTGGAGAGTACAACTTCCGAGCCACAACAAGTTTCTCCCCAAAGGAAACTTTCTAGCCCTGGGGTGGGCAAGCTTTGGCGGGCTTCCATATCCTTGCCTCTGAGAATCAGGCCTGTGGAGAAGGTCACTTCCCGGGAGCATCTACTTTCTGGAGATCCAAAGTGTGGGCACGGAGGAAGAAGGCGGGACTAAGGGGCGTGTCGCTGTCAGGGAGAAAGCAGTCGTTGGAGACGGCCACTTTCGTGAGCAACGCGTTCCCTCAAGCCAGAAGCATCCTGGCCTCTATTGATGAGAAGTAGCAGGATAATTCCTCAACCTCCGCTCTGCGAAAATAGACTGTGGGCAATGCCACTTCCCACTAACACCGTGTCTCCAGAAGAGAATTGCCATGTCCAATCCAAAAGCGGGGAGGCCTAGGAGAGGGCCCACGGCCTCACGCTCTGAAACGGGGCTGGGGACCTGCACCATTCAGGGAACCACAAGGCTCTCCAACGAGAAGCCTTCTAGCACGCATGGGTTGAGGCCTCCTAAACATGCCCCATTCTTCCCTCTGTGAAACGAGCCTCTGGGCATTGCAACTGTCCCGTAAGTGGAAGTCCTCTCCTGCCAGAATCTTTGGAGCACGTTTGTCTAGAGGCACGGGCAAAGTGCCATGCCCTTCGCTCAGATCATGAGGCCTGCGAATAAAGCACGTTTCCGTGAAGAACACGACACCTCCAAACAAACGCCTCGGAGCAGATCCGTGTGTTTTCACATGAGGAAATGCCGTATCCTCCGTTGGGCGAAGGAATGCTGGGGAGGAGGCCATTTCGGCAACATCGTAGTTTATCGCGCCATAGAAATCCAAGCCTCGCTGTGTGCCACGATCACGAGAGGGCCATCGCATTTCCCGGGAGATACGAGACGATGGAGGATCCGGTGTGCACTCACATCTTGTTTTCCCAAGAGAAAAGCCATTTCTCATAGTTGTGTGGAAGTATAGGGAAGGGGGCTTGTCCTTAGGATGAGAAACAAGACCGTGGAGAGTGCACCTTTCAGAGCACCCCAAGCATCTCTTTTGAGAAGCCTGGTTGCCCCAGTGCCTTGTCGCATCCGAAAAGTGCCTGACCTTCCCTCATTGAAAACACTCTCTTTGGAATAGAGCGTTCAAGTCCCCTCTTGCTTCCTGAAGATACAAAGCTTTTCCAAGGCAGGTGTTTGATCAGGAGGAAACATCCCTACACGGATCTCTGGAAAACAAGACGTGGGAATGGTCATCGTCACGGCCCTCTGAATGCCGGAAGATAGATCCATCTTCATTCCTGTGTGCGGAAGCATAGGCAAGGGTCTAGGACCCTATCTTGAGAAACAAGTCTCTGGAGACGACAATGTTCAGCACACCGCAGGTGTCCTGCCGGAGAGGTGTTCTAGCATGGGTGTGTGCAAGCATCGGGAGAGTTCCATCTCCTTCCGTCTGCGAGGCAAGGCTGCGGAGAAGGCCACTTGGCGATAACATGTGGTTTCCAGATTTCCAAACGAGTTCCAGGAGAGGTGCGGAACGATAGGCCAGGTAACATGTCCCCCAGGGTTCCAGTAACAGTTCTGGGCAAGCACAGGTCCCAGGAAACCCAAGTTCCTTCCGAGGAGATGCTTTCTAATACATAGGTCCAGAAGTCTCTGTACATTGCCTACCCTTGCTTGTGGGAGGCAAGTTGGGTGGAATGCGAATTCCACTACCATCTTGTTTGCACAAGAGGGAAATCGATTCATTCCAATATATGCGCTGGAGCCTAGGGGACATGGGCGATGCCCTGACGCTTTGAGGGAAGAGTGTGGAACAGGCATCGTTGAGGAAACCACAAGTTTCTCAAGCGAGGAGCCTTCTAGCATTGCCGGGGTGAAACGACCGAAACATGCACGACCCTTCCCTCAGTGAATAGGCTCTAGGGAATGCCAATTTCCCCTCAGAGGAAGATTGTCCCGGTGCGAAGCTCTCTAGCGTGTTGGTCTGGAGGCCAGCGGAGAGGGCCACATATACTTCGCTAAAGAAAGCTATCTGTGAAGAAAGACAGGGTCAGTGAGGGAAGCACACGTCCCCCCAAACCCACTGAAACACACGGAGACGTTTTAGCCTCAGGAAAGGCCTTATCCTTGCCTTGGAGAGAATGCATTTGGGAGTACCTGTGCTGCCCCGGCGTTGGTTTGCAAAGGAGCACTTTCCTACCTTATATGTGTGGGAGTGGGCAATGTCCTTACACTTGGAGACAAGTCTGTGAAGCAAGCACCGTTCGGGGAACCACGAGGGCCTCGAGCGAGAAGCATTCCGGCCTCCATGTTCTTAAACTCCCGAAACCCGGGCTCTCTTGGCGTCTCTGAGTAAATCTCTGGGGAATGCAACGTTCCCTCAGAGGAAGCATGTCCCAGCGAGACATTTTGTGGCACGTTTCTCTAGAGGTACGGGGATGGGTGGTCGCATTCAGGAGGTGCGGTGTCCTCGGCCGGGAGAAACAATTCTGTGGAGAAGGCGACTTCGGCCACCATGTGCTTTTCCAAGAAAGAAGCTTGCTTCGGCGAAAAGCATGGAAGTATCACTGTAATGCCACCTTCTTCGCTCTGAGCAGCAGGACGGTAGGCAACCCTACTTTCCAAGCACATCTGGTTTCCAGAATGAAAAAGCCATCTCTAAGAGACGTTTCCAAGGACAGAGAAGGCGGGTCGTACTGTCCTTCAGAAACAAATGTGTGGAGAATGCCCCTTTCAGAGGACCACCATTTCACCTGCGAGAAGCCTTCTACAATGTATGTTTGGAGGCATCAGGAGGGTGTCGTGTCCATCCCTCAGTGAAAACACAGTGTCGAGAACCATGTTCCAGGAACGTCTTGCTTACAGCAGGTAGCAGTTTTCTCCAGGACCTTGTGTAATGCGGAGGACTCGGCCCTAATGGGATCTCTGAGAAACAAGGCTGCGGAGACTGGAAACTTTCCCTGCCAACTGGATATCCGAAGACGGAATCCATTTCACGTCGATGTGCGGAAGTAGACGCCAGGGGCCTTGACCTGATGCCCAGAAAGGCGTCTGTGCGTAATACAACGTGGAGCGAACAACCGGAATCTTCCCGTGTAGAGTCCTGTAGCATGGACGTGTACAAGCATCTGGAGCGGGCCCTCTCGTTCCCTCGGAGATACGAGCCCGTGGCGAATGCCACGTCGAGGTCACGTCGTTTCTCCAGAGTTCTCTGCCATTTCCAGTATCGGCCTTGAAGGATAGGCAAAGGGAAATGTCCCCGTATCGGAGTCCCCAGGATGTGGAGAAAGCAGCTGCCAGGAAACCCAAGTGCCCCCGAACGAGACGCCTTCTCACACACAGGTATGGACGCCTTGGAATGTGCGATATACTTCCTTTGGAGAAGGCGACCTTCCATGAATATCGTGTTTTCAGGAGAGAAAGCTGATGTCCAGGACGTGTGTGCAAGTCTTGGGAAGGGGCAAGGTCCTTAGGGCGAGCATAGAATCTGTGGAGCAAGCCCCTTTCGGATAACCACAAGTTTCTCAAGTGTGAATCATTCTGGCTTGCATGTGTGGAGGCCATCGAAAGACGCCCTCTCCCTCTGTCTGTGGAGCAGTCTCTGGAGAATTCCACTGTCCCGTCAGAGGAAGTTGGTTCCCGTGAGGAGCATTCTACCATCTTTCGCGAGAGGCGCGCGGAAAGTGCCTTAACGTCGCGGAACGCAAGCCTGGGAATAAAGCAAGATCCACCGTGCAACACGACCCTTCCAACGAAACCATTCTAACGGATGGAGGGGTTCTAACACTAGGGTAGTGCCGTGTCCTTGGCTTGGAGAAAGTCTTCTGTGGAGGATGCAGTGCAGCGACACTGTGGCTGTTCCACCGAGAAGCTTCCGAGCCTCTCTGTGTGGAGGCATCCCTAGAGTGCCCCAGTCTTCCGTTTGAGGAAAAAGAGTGTGAAGAAAAGCGCGGCCCGCTAACATCTTGATGCCAGAAGAGAAAGCGATTTCTCCGCGAGGTGTAGAAATAGAGGACGGGTGGTTTGTCCTTAGCCATGGAATCCAGATGGCAGTGACTGCAATTTTCAGAGCCGCACAATTGTCCCGGCATGAAGCCTAGCGGCACGTCTGTGGGGCAGCATCAGGATGGTGCCCTGTAGTTCCGCTGTTGGTAACAGTCTGCTTAGAAGAGGACGTTGAAGGAAACACTTGCTTTTTGAAGACACAGGCCTTTTCCATTCTCCGAGTGTAGCCTCGAGGAAACTGCCCAAAAACAAATTCATCAACCAGAGCCTGTGGACCATGGAAATCTAACCTGCCAGCTGGATATCTGAGGGTAGAAACACTTTCATATCTGTGTGTGGAAGGGCAGGCAAGAGGCCAGGATTCGGAGGAGAGAAACTCATGCGTGGACATTGTAACTTAGAGCGAACATCAAATGAGCTCCTGTGAGAAGCGTGCAGGCCGGGAAGTGTTGAAGCGTCAGGATGAAGCCCAATCATTCCCACCGTGGAAGAAGTGTCTGCCTCAGGCACGTCTCAGCGACACCCTGGATCCTTCAATCCTATACCCTGCTAGCCTCTGTGTGTTGAAGTCTCAGGAAAGGGCAATATCAGGCCCTGGGGTAAGAGTTGTGTGGAGATAGCCACTTTCGGACACCAACGTGGTTCCTCATAGGGGGAAGGCTTCTAGGAAGTAGGTGTTGCCGTGTCAGGACAATGCCATCTCCGCCCATCGTCGAAAGATGACTGAGGAGGAAGGCACGTTCCAGGAACCTCTGGATTCCAGAAGAGAAAGCGATTTCTAGTGTACGTATGAAAAGACAGGCAAGGGGCCAGTCCCTGTCTGGGAGATCCAAGTCCGTGGAGAGTACAACTTCCGAGCCACAACAAGTTTCTCCCCAAAGGAAACTTTCTAGCCCTGGGGTGGGCAAGCTTTGGCGGGCTTCCATATCCTTGCCTCTGAGAATCAGGTCTGTGGAGAAGGTCACTTCCCGGGAGCATCTACTTTCTGGAGATCCAAAGTGTGGGCACGGAGGAAGAAGGCGGGACTAAGGGGCGTGTCGCTGTCAGGGAGAAAGCAGTCGTTGGAGACGGCCACTTTCGTGAGCAACGCGTTCCCTCAAGCCAGAAGCATCCTGGCCTCTATTGATGAGAAGTAGCAGGATAATTCCTCAACCTCCGCTCTGCGAAAATAGACTGTGGGCAATGCCACTTCCCACTAACACCGTGTCTCCAGAAGAGAATTGCCATGTCCAATCCAAAAGCGGGGAGGCCTAGGAGAGGGCCCACGGCCTCACGCTCTGAAACGGGGCTGGGGACCTGCACCATTCAGGGAACCACAAGGCTCTCCAACGAGAAGCCTTCTAGCACGCATGGGTTGAGGCCTCCTAAACATGCCCCATTCTTCCCTCTGTGAAACGAGCCTCTGGGCATTGCAACTGTCCCGTAAGTGGAAGTCCTCTCCTGCCAGAATCTTTGGAGCACGTTTGTCTAGAGGCACGGGCAAAGTGCCATGCCCTTCGCTCAGATCATGAGGCCTGCGAATAAAGCACGTTTCCGTGAAGAACACGACACTTCCAAACAAACGCCTCGGAGCAGATCCGTGTGTTTTCACATGAGGAAATGCCGTATCCTCCGTTGGGCGAAGGAATGCTGGGGAGGAGGCCATTTCGGCAACATCGTAGTTTTTCGCGCCATAGAAATCCAAGCCTCGCTGTGTGCCACGATCACGAGAGGGCCATCGCATTTCCCGGGAGATACGAGACGATGGAGGATCCGGTGTGCACTCACATCTTGTTTTCCCAAGAGAAAAGCCATTTCTCATAGTTGTGTGGAAGTATAGGGAAGGGGGCTTGTCCTTAGGATGAGAAACAAGACCGTGGAGAGTGCACCTTTCAGAGCACCCCAAGCATCTCTTTTGAGAAGCCTGGTTGCCCCAGTGCCTTGTCGCATCCGAAAAGTGCCTGACATTCCCTCATTGAAAACACTCTCTTTGGAATAGAGCGTTCAAGTCCCCTCTTGCTTCCTGAAGATACAAAGCTTTTCCAAGGCAGGTGTTTGATCAGGAGGAACCATCCCTACACGGATCTCTGGAAAACAAGACGTGGGAATGGTCATCGTCACGGCCCTCTGAATGCCGGAAGATAGATCCATCTTCATTCCTGTGTGCGGAAGCATAGGCAAGGGCCTAGGACCCTATCTTGAGAAACAAGTCTCTGGAGACGAGAATGTTCAGCACACCGCAGGTGTCCTGCCGGAGAGGTGTTCTAGCATGGGTGTGTGCAAGCATCGGGAGAGTTCCATCTCCTTCCGTCTGCGAGGCAAGGCTGCGGAGAAGGCCACTTGGCGATAACATGTGGTTTCCAGATTTCCAAACGAGTTCCAGGAGAGGTGCGGAACGATAGGCCAGGTAACATGTCCCCCAGGGTTCCAGTAACAGTTCTGGGGAAGCACAGGTCCCAGGAAACCCAAGTTCCTTCCGAGGAGATGCTTTCTAATACATAGGTCCAGAAGTCTCTGTACATTGCCTACCCTTGCTTGTGGGAGGCAAGTTGGGTGGAATGCGAATTCCACTACCATCTTGTTTCCACAAGAGGGAAATCGATTCATTCCAATATATGCGCTGGAGCCTAGGGGACATGGGCGATGCCCTGACGCTTTGAGGGAAGAGTGTGGAACAGGCATCGTTGAGGAAACCACAAGTTTCTCAAGCGAGGAGCCTTCTAGCATTGCCGGGGTGAAACGACCGAAACATGCACGACCCTTCCCTCAGTGAATAGGCTCTAGGGAATGCCAATTTCCCCTCAGAGGAAGATTGTCCCGGTGCGAAGCTCTCTAGCGTGTTGGTCTGGAGGCCAGCGGAGAGGGCCACATATACTTCGCTAAAGAAAGCTATCTGTGAAGAAAGACAGGGTCAGTGAGGGAAGCACACGTCCCACCAAACCCACTGAAACACACGGAGACGTTTTAGCCTCAGGAAAGGCCTTATCCTTGCCTTGGAGAGAATGCATTTGGGAGTACCTGTGCTGCCCCGGCGTTGGTTTGCAAAGGAGCACTTTCCTACCTTATATGTGTGGGAGTGGGCAATGTCCTTACACTTGGAGACAAGTCTGTGAAGCAAGCACCGTTCGGGGAACCACGAGGGCCTCGAGCGAGAAGCATTCCGGCCTCCATGTTCTTAAACTCCCGAAACCCGGGCTCTCTTGGCGTCTCTGAGTAAATCTCTGGGGAATGCAACGTTCCCTCAGAGGAAGCATGTCCCAGCGAGACATTTTGTGGCACGTTTCTCTAGAGGTACGGGGATGTGTGGTCGCATTCAGGAGCTGCGGTGTCCTCGGCCGGGAGAAACAATTCTGTGGAGAAGGCGACTTCGGCCACAATGTGCTTTTCCAAGAAAGAAGCTTGCTTCGGCGAAAAGCATGGAAGTATCACTGTAATGCCACCTTCTTCGCTCTGAGCAGCAGGACGGTAGGCAACCCTGCTTTCCAAGCACATCTGGTTTCCAGAATGAAAAAGCCATCTCTAAGAGACGTTTCCAAGGACAGAGAAGGCGGGTCGTACTGTCCTTCAGAAACAAATGTGTGGAGAATGCCCCTTTCAGAGGACCACCATTTCACCTGCGAGAAGCCTTCTACAATGTATGTTTGGAGGCATCAGGAGGGTGTCGTGTCCATCCCTCAGTGAAAACACAGTGTCGAGAACCATGGTCCAGGAACGTCTTGCTTACAGCAGGTAGCAGTTTTCTCCAGGACCTTGTGTAATGCGGAGGACTCGGCCCTAATGGGATCTCTGAGAAACAAGGCTGCGGAGACTGGAAACTTTCCCTGCCAACTGGATATCCGAAGACGGAATCCATTTCACGTCGATGTGCGGAAGTAGACGCCAGGGGCCTTGACCTGATGCCAGGAAAGGCGTCTGTGCGTAATACAACGTGGAGCGAACAACCGGAATCTTCCCGTGTAGAGTCCTGTAGCATGGACGTGTACAAGCATCTGGAGCGGGCCCTCTCGTTCCCTCGGAGATACGAGCCCGTGGCGAATGCCACGTCGAGGTCACGTCGTTTCTCCAGAGTTCTCTGCCATTTCCAGTATCGGCCTTGAAGGATAGGCAAAGGGAAATGTCCCCGTATCGGAGTCCCCAGGATGTGGAGAAAGCAGCTGCCAGGAAACCCAAGTGCCCCCGAACGAGACGCCTTCTCACACACAGGTATGGACGCCTTGGAATGTGCGATATACTTCCTTTGGAGAAGGCGACCTTCCATGAATATCGTGTTTTCAGGAGAGAAAGCTGATGTCCAGGACGTGTGTGCAAGTCTTGGGAAGGGGCAAGGTCCTTAGGGCGAGCATAGAATCTGTGGAGCAAGCCCCTTTCGGATAACCACAAGTTTCTCAAGTGTGAATCATTCTGGCTTGCATGTGTGGAGGCCATCGAAAGACGCCCTCTCCCTCTGTCTGTGGAGCAGTCTCTGGAGAATTCCACTGTCCCGTCAGAGGAAGTTGGTTCCCGTGAGGAGCATTCTACCATCTTTCGCGAGAGGCGCGCGGAAAGTGCCTTAGACGTCGCGGAACGCAAGCCTGGGAATAAAGCAAGATCCACCGTGCAACACGACCCTTCCAACGAAACCATTCTAACGGATGGAGGGGTTCTAACACTAGGGTAGTGCCGTGTCCTTGGCTTGGAGAAAGTCTTCTGTGGAGGATGCAGTGCAGCGACACTGTGGCTGTTCCACCGAGAAGCTTCCGAGCCTCTCTGTGTGGAGGCATCCCTAGAGTGCCCCAGTCTTCCGTTTGAGGAAAAAGCGTGTGAAGAAAAGCGCGGCCCGCTAACATCTTGATGCCAGAAGAGAAAGCGATTTCTCCGCGAGGTGTAGAAATAGAGGACGGGTGGTTTGTCCTTAGCCATGGAATCCAGATGGCAGTGACTGCAATTTTCAGAGCCGCACAATTGTCCCGGCATGAAGCCTAGCGGCACGTCTGTGGGGCAGCATCAGGATGGTGCCCTGTAGTTCCGCTGTTGGTAACAGTCTGCTTAGAAGAGGACGTTGAAGGAAACACTTGCTTTTTGAAGACACAAGCCTTTTCCATTCTGCGAGTGTAGCCTCGAGGAAACTGCCCAAAAACAAATTCATCAACCAGAGCCTGTGGACCAGGGAAATCTAACCTGCCAGCTGGATATCTGAGGGTAGAAACACTTTCATATCTGTGTGTGGAAGGGCAGGCAAGAGGCCAGGATTCGGAGGAGAGAAACTCATGCGTGGACATTGTAACTTAGAGCGAACATCAAATGAGCTCCTCTGAGAAGCCTGCAGACCGGGAAGTGTTGAAGCATCAGGATGAAGCCCAATCATTCCCACCGTGGAAGAAGTGTCTGCCTCAGGCACGTCTCAGCGACACCCTGGATCCTTCAATCCTATACCCTGCTAGCCTCTGTGTGTTGAAGTCTCAGGAAAGGGCAATATCAGGCCCTGGGGTAAGAGTTGTGTGGAGATAGCCACTTTCGGACACCAACGTGGTTCCTCATAGGGGTTAGGCTTCTAGGAAGTAGGTGTTGCCGTGTCAGGACAATGCCATCTCCGCCCATCGTCGAAAGATGACTGAGGAGGAAGGCACGTTCCAGGAACCTCTGGATTCCAGAAGAGAAAGCGATTTCTAGTGTACGTATGAAAAGAAAGGCAAGGGGCCAGTCCCTGTCTGGGAGATCCAAGTCCGTGGAGAGTACAACTTCCGAGCCACAACAAGTTTCTCCCCAAAGGAAACTTTCTAGCCCTGGGGTGGGCAAGCTTTGGCGGGCTTCCATATCCTTGCCTCTGAGAATCAGGCCTGTGGAGAAGGTCACTTCCCGGGAGCATCTACTTTCTGGAGATCCAAAGTGTGGGCACGGAGGAAGAAGGCGGGACTAAGGGGCGTGTCGCTGTCAGGGAGAAAGCAGTCGTTGGAGACGGCCACTTTCGTGAGCAACGCGTTCCCTCAAGCCAGAAGCATCCTGGCCTCTATTGATGAGAAGTAGCAGGATAATTCCTCAACCTCCGCTCTGCGAAAATAGACTGTGGGCAATGCCACTTCCCACTAACACCGTGTCTCCAGAAGAGAATTGCCATGTCCAATCCAAAAGCGGGGAGGCCTAGGAGAGGGCCCACGGCCTCACGCTCTGAAACGGGGCTGGGGACCTGCACCATTCAGGGAACCACAAGGCTCTCCAACGAGAAGCCTTCTAGCACGCATGGGTTGAGGCCTCCTAAACATGCCCCATTCTTCCCTCTGTGAAACGAGCCTCTGGGCATTGCAACTGTCCCGTAAGTGGAAGTCCTCTCCTGCCAGAATCTTTGGAGCACGTTTGTCTAGAGGCACGGGCAAAGTGCCATGCCCTTCGCTCAGATCATGAGGCCTGCGAATAAAGCACGTTTCCGTGAAGAACACGACACCTCCAAACAAACGCCTCGGAGCAGATCCGTGTGTTTTCACATGAGGAAATGCCGTATCCTCCGTTGGGCGAAGGAATGCTGGGGAGGAGGCCATTTCGGCAACATCGTAGTTTTTCGCGCCATAGAAATCCAAGCCTCGCTGTGTGCCACGATCACGAGAGGGCCATCGCATTTCCCGGGAGATACGAGACGATGGAGGATCCGGTGTGCACTCACATCTTGTTTTCCCAAGAGAAAAGCCATTTCTCATAGTTGTGTGGAAGTATAGGGAAGGGGGCTTGTCCTTAGGATGAGAAACAAGACCGTGGAGAGTGCACCTTTCAGAGCACCCCAAGCATCTCTTTTGAGAAGCCTGGTTGCCCCAGTGCCTTGTCGCATCCGAAAAGTGCCTGACCTTCCCTCATTGAAAACACTCTCTTTGGAATAGAGCGTTCAAGTCCCCTCTTGCTTCCTGAAGATACAAAGCTTTTCCAAGGCAGGTGTTTGATCAGGAGGAAACATCCCTACACGGATCTCTGGAAAACAAGACGTGGGAATGGTCATCGTCACGGCCCTCTGAATGCCGGAAGATAGATCCATCTTCATTCCTGTGTGCGGAAGCATAGGCAAGGGTCTAGGACCCTATCTTGAGAAACAAGTCTCTGGAGACGACAATGTTCAGCACACCGCAGGTGTCCTGCCGGAGAGGTGTTCTAGCATGGGTGTGTGCAAGCATCGGGAGAGTTCCATCTCCTTCCGTCTGCGAGGCAAGGCTGCGGAGAAGGCCACTTGGCGATAACATGTGGTTTCCAGATTTCCAAACGAGTTCCAGGAGAGGTGCGGAACGATAGGCCAGGTAACATGTCCCCCAGGGTTCCAGTAACAGTTCTGGGCAAGCACAGGTCCCAGGAAACCCAAGTTCCTTCCGAGGAGATGCTTTCTAATACATAGGTCCAGAAGTCTCTGTACATTGCCTACCCTTGCTTGTGGGAGGCAAGTTGGGTGGAATGCGAATTCCACTACCATCTTGTTTCCACAAGAGGGAAATCGATTCATTCCAATATATGCGCTGGAGCCTAGGGGACATGGGCGATGCCCTGACGCTTTGAGGGAAGAGTGTGGAACAGGCATCGTTGAGGAAACCACAAGTTTCTCAAGCGAGGAGCCTTCTAGCATTGCCGGGGTGAAACGACCGAAACATGCACGACCCTTCCCTCAGTGAATAGGCTCTAGGGAATGCCAATTTCCCCTCAGAGGAAGATTGTCCCGGTGCGAAGCTCTCTAGCGTGTTGGTCTGGAGGCCAGCGGAGAGGGCCACAAATACTTCCCTAAAGAAAGCTATCTGTGAAGAAAGACAGGGTCAGTGAGGGAAGCACACGTCCCACCAAACCCACTGAAACACACGGAGACGTTTTAGCCTCAGGAAAGGCCTTATCCTTGCCTTGGAGAGAATGCATTTGGGAGTACCTGTGCTGCCCCGGCGTTGGTTTGCAAAGGAGCACTTTCCTACCTTATATGTGTGGGAGTGGGCAATGTCCTTACACTTGGAGACAAGTCTGTGAAGCAAGCACCGTTCGGGGAACCACGAGGGCCTCGAGCGAGAAGCATTCCGGCCTCCATGTTCTTAAACTCCCGAAACCCGGGCTCTCTTGGCGTCTCTGAGTAAATCTCTGGGGAATGCAACGTTCCCTCAGAGGAAGCATGTCCCAGCGAGACATTTTGCGGCACGTTTCTCTAGAGGTACGGGGATGGGTGGTCGCATTCAGGAGGTGCGGTGTCCTCGGCCGGGAGAAACAATTCTGTGGAGAAGGCGACTTCGGCCACAATGTGCTTTTCCAAGAAAGAAGCTTGCTTCGGCGAAAAGCATGGAAGTATCACTGTAATGCCACCTTCTTCGCTCTGAGCAGCAGGACGGTAGGCAACCCTACTTTCCAAGCACATCTGGTTTCCAGAATGAAAAAGCCATCTCTAAGAGACGTTTCCAAGGACAGAGAAGGCGGGTCGTACTGTCCTTCAGAAACAAATGTGTGGAGAATGCCCCTTTCAGAGGACCACCATTTCACCTGCGAGAAGCCTTCTACAATGTATGTTTGGAGGCATCAGGAGGGTGTCGTGTCCATCCCTCAGTGAAAACACAGTGTCGAGAACCATGTTCCAGGAACGTCTTGCTTACAGCAGGTAGCAGTTTTCTCCAGGACCTTGTGTAATGCGGAGGACTCGGCCCTAATGGGATCTCTGAGAAACAAGGCTGCGGAGACTGGAAACTTTCCCTGCCAACTGGATATCCGAAGACGGAATCCATTTCACGTCGATGTGCGGAAGTAGACGCCAGGGGCCTTGACCTGATGCCCAGAAAGGCGTCTGTGCGTAATACAACGTGGAGCGAACAACCGGAATCTTCCCGTGTAGAGTCCTGTAGCATGGACGTGTACAAGCATCTGGAGCGGGCCCTCTCGTTCCCTCGGAGATACGAGCCCGTGGCGAATGCCACGTCGAGGTCACGTCGTTTCTCCAGAGTTCTCTGCCATTTCCAGTATCGGCCTTGAAGGATAGGCAAAGGGAAATGTCCCCGTATCGGAGTCCCCAGGATGTGGAGAAAGCAGCTGCCAGGAAACCCAAGTGCCCCCGAACGAGACGCCTTCTCACACACAGGTATGGACGCCTTGGAATGTGCGATATACTTCCTTTGGAGAAGGCGACCTTCCATGAATATCGTGTTTTCAGGAGAGAAAGCTGATGTCCAGGACGTGTGTGCAAGTCTTGGGAAGGGGCAAGGTCCTTAGGGCGAGCATAGAATCTGTGGAGCAAGCCCCTTTCGGATAACCACAAGTTTCTCAAGTGTGAATCATTCTGGCTTGCATGTGTGGAGGCCATCGAAAGACGCCCTCTCCCTCTGTCTGTGGAGCAGTCTCTGGAGAATTCCACTGTCCCGTCAGAGGAAGTTGGTTCCCGTGAGGAGCATTCTACCATCTTTCGCGAGAGGCGCGCGGAAAGTGCCTTAGACTTCGCGGAACGCAAGCCTGGGAATAAAGCAAGATCCACCGTGCAACACGACCCTTCCAACGAAACCATTCTAACGGATGGAGGGGTTCTAACACTAGGGTAGTGCCGTGTCCTTGGCTTGGAGAAAGTCTTCTGTGGAGGATGCAGTGCAGCGACACTGTGGCTGTTCCACCGAGAAGCTTCCGAGCCTCTCTGTGTGGAGGCATCCCTAGAGTGCCCCAGTCTTCCGTTTGAGGAAAAAGAGTGTGAAGAAAAGCGCGGCCCGCTAACATCTTGATGCCAGAAAAGAAAGCGATTTCTCCGCGAGGTGTAGAAATAGAGGACGGGTGGTTTGTCCTTAGCCATGGAATCCAGATGGCAGTGACTGCAATTTTCAGAGCCGCACAATTGTCCCGGCATGAAGCCTAGCGGCACGTCTGTGGGGCAGCATCAGGATGGTGCCCTGTAGCTCCGCTGTTGGTAACAGTCTGCTTAGAAGAGGACGTTGAAGGAAACACTTGCTTTTTGAAGACACAGGCCTTTTCCATTCTCCGAGTGTAGCCTCGAGGAAACTGCCCAAAAACAAATTCATCAACCAGAGCCTGTGGACCATGGAAATCTAACCTGCCAGCTGGATATCTGAGGGTAGAAACACTTTCATATCTGTGTGTGGAAGGGCAGGCAAGAGGCCGGGATTCGGAGGAGAGAAACTCATGCGTGGACATTGTATCTTAGAGCGAACATCAAATGAGCTCCTGTGAGAAGCCTGCAGGCCGGGAAGTGTTGAAGCGTCAGGATGAAGCCCAATCATTCCCACCGTGGAAGAAGTGTCTGCCTCAGGCACGTCTCAGCGACACCCTGGATCCTTCAATCCTATACCCTGCTAGCCTCTGTGTGTTGAAGTCTCAGGAAAGGGCAATATCAGGCCCTGGGGAAAGAGTTGTGTGGAGATAGCCACTTTCGGACACCAACGTGGTTCCTCATGGGGGAAGGCTTCTAGGAAGTAGGTGTTGCCGTGTCAGGACAATGCCATCTCCGCCCATCGTCGAAAGATGACTGAGGAGGAAGGCACGTTCCAGGAACATCTGGATTCCAGAAGAGAAAGCGATTTCTAGTGTAGGTATGAAAAGACAGGCAAGGGGCCAGTCCCTGTCTGGGAGATCCAAGTCCGTGGAGAGTACAACTTCCGAGCCACAACAAGTTTCTCCCCAAAGGAAACTTTCTAGCCCTGGGGTGGGCAAGCTTTGGCGGGCTTCCATATCCTTGCCTCTGAGAATCAGGCCTGTGGAGAAGGTCACTTCCCGGGAGCATCGACTTTCTGGAGATCCAAAGTGTGGGCACGGAGGAAGAAGGCGGGACTAAGGGGCGTGTCGCTGTCAGGGAGAAAGCAGTCGTTGGAGACGGCCACTTTCGTGAGCAACTCGTTCCCTCAAGCCAGAAGCATCCTGGCCTCTATTGATGAGAAGTAGCAGGATAATTCCTCAACCTCCGCTCTGCGAAAATAGACTGTGGGCAATGCCACTTCCCACTAACACCGTGTCTCCAGAAGAGAATTGCCATGTCCAATCCAAAAGCGGGGAGGCCTAGGAGAGGGCCCACGGCCTCACGCTCTGAAACGGGGCTGGGGACCTGCACCATTCAGGGAACCACAAGGCTCTCCAACGAGAAGCCTTCTAGCACGCATGGGTTGAGGCCTCCTAAACATGCCCCATTCTTCCCTCTGTGAAACGAGCCTCTGGGCATTGCAACTGTCCCGTAAGTGGAAGTCCTCTCCTGCCAGAATCTTTGGAGCACGTTTGTCTAGAGGCACGGGCAAAGTGCCATGCCCTTCGCTCAGATCATGAGTCCTGCGAATAAAGCACGTTTCCGTAAAGAACACGACACCTCCAAACAAACGCCTCGGAGCAGATCCGTGTGTTTTCACATGAGGAAATGCCGTATCCTCCGTTGGGCGAAGGAATGCTGGGGAGGAGGCCATTTCGGCACCATCGTAGTTTTTCGCGCCATAGAAATCCAAGCCTCGCTCTGTGCCACGATCACGAGAGGGCCATCGCATTTCCCGGGAGATACGAGACGATGGAGGATCCGGTGTGCACTCACATCTTGTTTTCCCAAGAGAAAAGCCATTTCTCATAGTTGTGTGGAAGTATAGGGAAGGGGGCTTGTCCTTAGGATGAGAAACAAGACCGTGGAGAGTGCACCTTTCAGAGCACCCCAAGCATCTCTTTTGAGAAGCCTGGTTGCCCCAGTGCCTTGTCGCATCCGAAAAGTGCCTGACCTTCCCTCATTGAAAACACTCTCTTTGGAATAGAGCGTTCAAGTCCCCTCTTGCTTCCTGAAGATACAAAGCTTTTCCAAGGCAGGTGTTTGATCAGGAGGAAACATCCCTACACGGATCTCTGGAAAAGAAGACGTGGGAATGGTCATCGTCACGGCCCTCTGAATGCCGGAAGATAGATCCATCTTCATTCCTGTGTGCGGAAGCATAGGCAAGGGCCTAGGACCCTATCTTGAGAAACAAGTCTCTGGAGACGACAATGTTCAGCACACCGCAGGTGTCCTGCCGGAGAGGTGTTCTAGCATGGGTGTGTGCAAGCATCGGGAGAGTTCCATCTCCTTCCGTCTGCGAGGCAAGGCTGCGGAGAAGGCCACTTGGCGATAACATGTGGTTTCCAGATTTCCAAACGAGTTCCAGGAGAGGTGCGGAACGATAGGCCAGGTAACATGTCCCCCAGGGTTCCAGTAACAGTTCTGGGGAAGCACAGGTCCCAGGAAACCCAAGTTCTTCCGAGGAGATGCTTTCTAATACATAGGTCCAGAAGTCTCTGTACATTGCCTACCCTTGCTTGTGGGAGGCAAGTTGGGTGGAATGCGAATTCCACTACCATCTTGTTTGCACAAGAGGGAAATCGATTCATTCCAATATATGCGCTGGAGCCTAGGGGACATGGGCGATGCCCTGACGCTTTGAGGGAAGAGTGTGGAACAGGCATCGTTGAGGAAACCACAAGTTTCTCAAGCGAGGAGCCTTCTAGCATTGCCGGGGTGAAACGACCGAAACATGCACGACCCTTCCCTCAGTGAATAGGCTCTAGGGAATGCCAATTTCCCCTCAGAGGAAGATTGTCCCGGTGCGAAGCTCTCTAGCGTGTTGGTCTGGAGGCCAGCGGAGAGGGCCACATATACTTCGCTAAAGAAAGCTATCTGTGAAGAAAGACAGGGTCAGTGAGGGAAGCACACGTCCCCCCAAACCCACTGAAACACACGGAGACGTTTTAGCCTCAGGAAAGGCCTTATCCTTGCCTTGGAGAGAATGCATTTGGGAGTACCTGTGCTGCCCCGGCGTTGGTTTGCAAAGGAGCACTTTCCTACCTTATATGTGTGGGAGTGGGCAATGTCCTTACACTTGGAGACAAGTCTGTGAAGCAAGCACCGTTCGGGGAACCACGAGGGCCTCGAGCGAGAAGCATTCCGGCCTCCATGTTCTTAAACTCCCGAAACCCGGGCTCTCTTGGCGTCTCTGAGTAAATCTCTGGGGAATGCAACGTTCCCTCAGAGGAAGCATGTCCCAGCGAGACATTTTGTGGCACGTTTCTCTAGAGGTACGGGGATGGGTGGTCGCATTCAGGAGGTGCGGTGTCCTCGGCCGGGAGAAACAATTCTGTGGAGAAGCCGACTTCGGCCACAATGTGCTTTTCCAAGAAAGAAGCTTGCTTCGGCGAAAAGCATGGAAGTATCACTGTAATGCCACCTTCTTCGCTCTGAGCAGCAGGACGGTAGGCAACCCTACTTTCCAAGCACATCTGGTTTCCAGAATGAAAAAGCCATCTCTAAGAGACGTTTCCAAGGACAGAGAAGGCGGGTCGTACTGTCCTTCAGAAACAAATGTGTGGAGAATGCCCCTTTCAGAGGACCACCATTTCACCTGCGAGAAGCCTTCTACAATGTATGTTTGGAGGCATCAGGAGGGTGTCGTGTCCATCCCTCAGTGAAAACACAGTGTCGAGAACCATGTTCCAGGAACGTCTTGCTTACAGCAGGTAGCAGTTTTCTCCAGGACCTTGTGTAATGCGGAGGACTCGGCCCTAATGGGATCTCTGAGAAACAAGGCTGCGGAGACTGGAAACTTTCCCTGCCAACTGGATATCCGAAGACGGAATCCATTTCACGTCGATGTGCGGAAGTAGACGCCAGGGGCCTTGACCTGATGCCCAGAAAGGCGTCTGTGCGTAATACAACGTGGAGCGAACAACCGGAATCTTCCCGTGTAGAGTCCTGTAGCATGGACGTGTACAAGCATCTGGAGCGGGCCCTCTCGTTCCTTCGGAGATACGAGCCCGTGGCGAATGCCACGTCGAGGTCACGTCGTTTCTCCAGAGTTCTCTGCCATTTCCAGTATCGGCCTTGAAGGATAGGCAAAGGGAAATGTCCCCGTATCGGAGTCCCCAGGATGTGGAGAAAGCAGCTGCCAGGAAACCCAAGTGCCCCCGAACGAGACGCCTTCTCACACACAGGTATGGACGCCTTGGAATGTGCGATATACTTCCTTTGGAGAAGGCGACCTTCCATGAATATCGTGTTTTCAGGAGAGAAAGCTGATGTCCAGGACGTGTGTGCAAGTCTTGGGAAGGGGCAAGGTCCTTAGGGCGAGCATAGAATCTGTGGAGCAAGCCCCTTTCGGATAACCACAAGTTTCTCAAGTGTGAATCATTCTGGCTTGCATGTGTGGAGGCCATCGAAAGACGCCCTCTCCCTCTGTCTGTGGAGCAGTCTCTGGAGAATTCCACTGTCCCGTCAGAGGAAGTTGGTTCCCGTGAGGAGCATTCTACCATCTTTCGCGAGAGGCGCGCGGAAAGTGCCTTAACGTCGCGGAACGCAAGCCTGGGAATAAAGCAAGATCCACCGTGCAACACGACCCTTCCAACGAAACCATTCTAACGGATGGAGGGGTTCTAACACTAGGGTAGTGCCGTGTCCTTGGCTTGGAGAAAGTCTTCTGTGGAGGATGCAGTGCAGCGACACTGTGGCTGTTCCACCGAGAAGCTTCCGAGCCTCTCTGTGTGGAGGCATCCCTAGAGTGCCCCAGTCTTCCGTTTGAGGAAAAAGAGTGTGAAGAAAAGCGCGGCCCGCTAACATCTTGATGCCAGAAGAGAAAGCGATTTCTCCGCGAGGTGTAGAAATAGAGGACGGGTGGTTTGTCCTTAGCCATGGAATCCAGATGGCAGTGACTGCAATTTTCAGAGCCGCACAATTGTCCCGGCATGAAGCCTAGCGGCACGTCTGTGGGGCAGCATCAGGATGGTGCCCTGTAGTTCCGCTGTTGGTAACAGTCTGCTTAGAAGAGGACGTTGAAGGAAACACTTGCTTTTTGAAGACACAGGCCTTTTCCATTCTCCGAGTGTAGCCTCGAGGAAACTGCCCAAAAACAAATTCATCAACCAGAGCCTGTGGACCATGGAAATCTAACCTGCCAGCTGGATATCTGAGGGTAGAAACACTTTCATATCTGTGTGTGGAAGGGCAGGCAAGAGGCCAGGATTCGGAGGAGAGAAACTCATGCGTGGACATTGTAACTTAGAGCGAACATCAAATGAGCTCCTGTGAGAAGCGTGCAGGCCGGGAAGTGTTGAAGCGTCAGGATGAAGCCCAATCATTCCCACCGTGGAAGAAGTGTCTGCCTCAGGCACGTCTCAGCGACACCCTGGATCCTTCAATCCTATACCCTGCTAGCCTCTGTGTGTTGAAGTCTCAGGAAAGGGCAATATCAGGCCCTGGGGTAAGAGTTGTGTGGAGATAGCCACTTTCGGACACCAACGTGGTTCCTCATAGGGGGAAGGCTTCTAGGAAGTAGGTGTTGCCGTGTCAGGACAATGCCATCTCCGCCCATCGTCGAAAGATGACTGAGGAGGAAGGCACGTTCCAGGAACCTCTGGATTCCAGAAGAGAAAGCGATTTCTAGTGTACGTATGAAAAGACAGGCAAGGGGCCAGTCCCTGTCTGGGAGATCCAAGTCCGTGGAGAGTACAACTTCCGAGCCACAACAAGTTTCTCCCCAAAGGAAACTTTCTAGCCCTGGGGTGGGCAAGCTTTGGCGGGCTTCCATATCCTTGCCTCTGAGAATCAGGTCTGTGGAGAAGGTCACTTCCCGGGAGCATCTACTTTCTGGAGATCCAAAGTGTGGGCACGGAGGAAGAAGGCGGGACTAAGGGGCGTGTCGCTGTCAGGGAGAAAGCAGTCGTTGGAGACGGCCACTTTCGTGAGCAACGCGTTCCCTCAAGCCAGAAGCATCCTGGCCTCTATTGATGAGAAGTAGCAGGATAATTCCTCAACCTCCGCTCTGCGAAAATAGACTGTGGGCAATGCCACTTCCCACTAACACCGTGTCTCCAGAAGAGAATTGCCATGTCCAATCCAAAAGCGGGGAGGCCTAGGAGAGGGCCCACGGCCTCACGCTCTGAAACGGGGCTGGGGACCTGCACCATTCAGGGAACCACAAGGCTCTCCAACGAGAAGCCTTCTAGCACGCATGGGTTGAGGCCTCCTAAACATGCCCCATTCTTCCCTCTGTGAAACGAGCCTCTGGGCATTGCAACTGTCCCGTAAGTGGAAGTCCTCTCCTGCCAGAATCTTTGGAGCACGTTTGTCTAGAGGCACGGGCAAAGTGCCATGCCCTTCGCTCAGATCATGAGGCCTGCGAATAAAGCACGTTTCCGTGAAGAACACGACACTTCCAAACAAACGCCTCGGAGCAGATCCGTGTGTTTTCACATGAGGAAATGCCGTATCCTCCGTTGGGCGAAGGAATGCTGGGGAGGAGGCCATTTCGGCAACATCGTAGTTTTTCGCGCCATAGAAATCCAAGCCTCGCTGTGTGCCACGATCACGAGAGGGCCATCGCATTTCCCGGGAGATACGAGACGATGGAGGATCCGGTGTGCACTCACATCTTGTTTTCCCAAGAGAAAAGCCATTTCTCATAGTTGTGTGGAAGTATAGGGAAGGGGGCTTGTCCTTAGGATGAGAAACAAGACCGTGGAGAGTGCACCTTTCAGAGCACCCCAAGCATCTCTTTTGAGAAGCCTGGTTGCCCCAGTGCCTTGTCGCATCCGAAAAGTGCCTGACCTTCCCTCATTGAAAACACTCTCTTTGGAATAGAGCGTTCAAGTCCCCTCTTGCTTCCTGAAGATACAAAGCTTTTCCAAGGCAGGTGTTTGATCAGGAGGAACCATCCCTACACGGATCTCTGGAAAACAAGACGTGGGAATGGTCATCGTCACGGCCCTCTGAATGCCGGAAGATAGATCCATCTTCATTCCTGTGTGCGGAAGCATAGGCAAGGGCCTAGGACCCTATCTTGAGAAACAAGTCTCTGGAGACGAGAATGTTCAGCACACCGCAGGTGTCCTGCCGGAGAGGTGTTCTAGCATGGGTGTGTGCAAGCATCGGGAGAGTTCCATCTCCTTCCGTCTGCGAGGCAAGGCTGCGGAGAAGGACACTTGGCGATAACATGTGGTTTCCAGATTTCCAAACGAGTTCCAGGAGAGGTGCGGAACGATAGGCCAGGTAACATGTCCCCCAGGGTTCCAGTAACAGTTCTGGGGAAGCACAGGTCCCAGGAAACCCAAGTTCCTTCCGAGGAGATGCTTTCTAATACATAGGTCCAGAAGTCTCTGTACATTGCCTACCCTTGCTTGTGGGAGGCAAGTTGGGTGGAATGCGAATTCCACTACCATCTTGTTTCCACAAGAGGGAAATCGATTCATTCCAATATATGCGCTGGAGCCTAGGGGACATGGGCGATGCCCTGACGCTTTGAGGGAAGAGTGTGGAACAGGCATCGTTGAGGAAACCACAAGTTTCTCAAGCGAGGAGCCTTCTAGCATTGCCGGGGTGAAACGACCGAAACATGCACGACCCTTCCCTCAGTGAATAGGCTCTAGGGAATGCCAATTTCCCCTCAGAGGAAGATTGTCCCGGTGCGAAGCTCTCTAGCGTGTTGGTCTGGAGGCCAGCGGAGAGGGCCACATATACTTCGCTAAAGAAAGCTATCTGTGAAGAAAGACAGGGTCAGTGAGGGAAGCACACGTCCCACCAAACCCACTGAAACACACGGAGACGTTTTAGCCTCAGGAAAGGCCTTATCCTTGCCTTGGAGAGAATGCATTTGGGAGTACCTGTGCTGCCCCGGCGTTGGTTTGCAAAGGAGCACTTTCCTACCTTATATGTGTGGGAGTGGGCAATGTCCTTACACTTGGAGACAAGTCTGTGAAGCAAGCACCGTTCGGGGAACCACGAGGGCCTCGAGCGAGAAGCATTCCGGCCTCCATGTTCTTAAACTCCCGAAACCCGGGCTCTCTTGGCGTCTCTGAGTAAATCTCTGGGGAATGCAACGTTCCCTCAGAGGAAGCATGTCCCAGCGAGACATTTTGTGGCACGTTTCTCTAGAGGTACGGGGATGTGTGGTCGCATTCAGGAGGTGCGGTGTCCTCGGCCGGGAGAAACAATTCTGTGGAGAAGGCGACTTCGGCCACAATGTGCTTTTCCAAGAAAGAAGCTTGCTTCGGCGAAAAGCATGGAAGTATCACTGTAATGCCACCTTCTTCGCTCTGAGCAGCAGGACGGTAGGCAACCCTACTTTCCAAGCACGTCTGGTTTCCAGAATGAAAAAGCCATCTCTAAGAGACGTTTCCAAGGACAGAGAAGGCGGGTCGTACTGTCCTTCAGAAACAAATGTGTGGAGAATGCCCCTTTCAGAGGACCACCATTTCACCTGCGAGAAGCCTTCTACAATGTATGTTTGGAGGCATCAGGAAGGTGTCGTGTCCATCCCTCAGTGAAAACACAGTGTCGAGAACCATGGTCCAGGAACGTCTTGCTTACAGCAGGTAGCAGTTTTCTCCAGGACCTTGTGTAATGCGGAGGACTCGGCCCTAATGGGATCTCTGAGAAACAAGGCTGCGGAGACTGGAAACTTTCCCTGCCAACTGGATATCCGAAGACGGAATCCATTTCACGTCGATGTGCGGAAGTAGACGCCAGGGGCCTTGACCTGATGCCCAGAAAGGCGTCTGTGCGTAATACAACGTGGAGCGAACAACCGGAATCTTCCCGTGTAGAGTCCTGTAGCATGGACGTGTACAAGCATCTGGAGCGGGCCCTCTCGTTCCCTCGGAGATACGAGCCCGTGGCGAATGCCACGTCGAGGTCACGTCGTTTCTCCAGAGTTCTCTGCCATTTCCAGTATCGGCCTTGAAGGATAGGCAAAGGGAAATGTCCCCGTATCGGAGTCCCCAGGATGTGGAGAAAGCAGCTGCCAGGAAACCCAAGTGCCCCCGAACGAGACGCCTTCTCACACACAGGTATGGACGCCTTGGAATGTGCGATATACTTCCTTTGGAGAAGGCGACCTTCCATGAATATCGTGTTTTCAGGAGAGAAAGCTGATGTCCAGGACGTGTGTGCAAGTCTTGGGAAGGGGCAAGGTCCTTAGGGCGAGCATAGAATCTGTGGAGCAAGCCCCTTTCGGATAACCACAAGTTTCTCAAGTGTGAATCATTCTGGCTTGCATGTGTGGAGGCCATCGAAAGACGCCCTCTCCCTCTGTCTGTGGAGCAGTCTCTGGAGAATTCCACTGTCCCGTCAGAGGAAGTTGGTTCCCGTGAGGAGCATTCTACCATCTTTCGCGAGAGGCGCGCGGAAAGTGCCTTAGACGTCGCGGAACGCAAGCCTGGGAATAAAGCAAGATCCACCGTGCAACACGACCCTTCCAACGAAACCATTCTAACGGATGGAGGGGTTCTAACACTAGGGTAGTGCCGTGTCCTTGGCTTGGAGAAAGTCTTCTGTGGAGGATGCAGTGCAGCGACACTGTGGCTGTTCCACCGAGAAGCTTCCGAGCCTCTCTGTGTGGAGGCATCCCTAGAGTGCCCCAGTCTTCCGTTTGAGGAAAAAGCGTGTGAAGAAAAGCGCGGCCCGCTAACATCTTGATGCCAGAAGAGAAAGCGATTTCTCCGCGAGGTGTAGAAATAGAGGACGGGTGGTTTGTCCTTAGCCATGGAATCCAGATGGCAGTGACTGCAATTTTCAGAGCCGCACAATTGTCCCGGCATGAAGCCTAGCGGCACGTCTGTGGGGCAGCATCAGGATGGTGCCCTGTAGTTCCGCTGTTGGTAAGAGTCTGCTTAGAAGAGGACGTTGAAGGAAACACTTGCTTTTTGAAGACACAAGCCTTTTCCATTCTGCGAGTGTAGCCTCGAGGAAACTGCCCAAAAACAAATTCATCAACCAGAGCCTGTGGACCAGGGAAATCTAACCTGCCAGCTGGATATCTGAGGGTAGAAACACTTTCATATCTGTGTGTGGAAGGGCAGGCAAGAGGCCAGGATTCGGAGGAGAGAAACTCATGCGTGGACATTGTAACTTAGAGCGAACATCAAATGAGCTCCTCTGAGAAGCCTGCAGACCGGGAAGTGTTGAAGCGTCAGGATGAAGCCCAATCATTCCCACCGTGGAAGAAGTGTCTGCCTCAGGCACGTCTCAGCGACACCCTGGATCCTTCAATCCTATACCCTGCTAGCCTCTGTGTGTTGAAGTCTCAGGAAAGGGCAATATCAGGCCCTGGGGTAAGAGTTGTGTGGAGATAGCCACTTTCGGACACCAACGTGGTTCCTCATAGGGGTTAGGCTTCTAGGAAGTAGGTGTTGCCGTGTCAGGACAATGCCATCTCCGCCCATCGTCGAAAGATGACTGAGGAGGAAGGCACGTTCCAGGAACCTCTGGATTCCAGAAGAGAAAGCGATTTCTAGTGTACGTATGAAAAGAAAGGCAAGGGGCCAGTCCCTGTCTGGGAGATCCAAGTCCGTGGAGAGTACAACTTCCGAGCCACAACAAGTTTCTCCCCAAAGGAAACTTTCTAGCCCTGGGGTGGGCAAGCTTTGGCGGGCTTCCATATCCTTGCCTCTGAGAATCAGGCCTGTGGAGAAGGTCACTTCCCGGGAGCATCTACTTTCTGGAGATCCAAAGTGTGGGCACGGAGGAAGAAGGCGGGACTAAGGGGCGTGTCGCTGTCAGGGAGAAAGCAGTCGTTGGAGACGGCCACTTTCGTGAGCAACGCGTTCCCTCAAGCCAGAAGCATCCTGGCCTCTATTGATGAGAAGTAGCAGGATAATTCCTCAACCTCCGCTCTGCGAAAATAGACTGTGGGCAATGCCACTTCCCACTAACACCGTGTCTCCAGAAGAGAATTGCCATGTCCAATCCAAAAGCGGGGAGGCCTAGGAGAGGGCCCACGGCCTCACGCTCTGAAACGGGGCTGGGGACCTGCACCATTCAGGGAACCACAAGGCTCTCCAACGAGAAGCCTTCTAGCACGCATGGGTTGAGGCCTCCTAAACATGCCCCATTCTTCCCTCTGTGAAACGAGCCTCTGGGCATTGCAACTGTCCCGTAAGTGGAAGTCCTCTCCTGCCAGAATCTTTGGAGCACGTTTGTCTAGAGGCACGGGCAAAGTGCCATGCCCTTCGCTCAGATCATGAGGCCTGCGAATAAAGCACGTTTCCGTGAAGAACACGACACCTCCAAACAAACGCCTCGGAGCAGATCCGTGTGTTTTCACATGAGGAAATGCCGTATCCTCCGTTGGGCGAAGGAATGCTGGGGAGGAGGCCATTTCGGCAACATCGTAGTTTTTCGCGCCATAGAAATCCAAGCCTCGCTGTGTGCCACGATCACGAGAGGGCCATCGCATTTCCCGGGAGATACGAGACGATGGAGGATCCGGTGTGCACTCACATCTTGTTTTCCCAAGAGAAAAGCCATTTCTCATAGTTGTGTGGAAGTATAGGGAAGGGGGCTTGTCCTTAGGATGAGAAACAAGACCGTGGAGAGTGCACCTTTCAGAGCACCCCAAGCATCTCTTTTGAGAAGCCTGGTTGCCCCAGTGCCTTGTCGCATCCGAAAAGTGCCTGACCTTCCCTCATTGAAAACACTCTCTTTGGAATAGAGCGTTCAAGTCCCCTCTTGCTTCCTGAAGATACAAAGCTTTTCCAAGGCAGGTGTTTGATCAGGAGGAAACATCCCTACACGGATCTCTGGAAAACAAGACGTGGGAATGGTCATCGTCACGGCCCTCTGAATGCCGGAAGATAGATCCATCTTCATTCCTGTGTGCGGAAGCATAGGCAAGGGTCTAGGACCCTATCTTGAGAAACAAGTCTCTGGAGACGACAATGTTCAGCACACCGCAGGTGTCCTGCCGGAGAGGTGTTCTAGCATGGGTGTGTGCAAGCATCGGGAGAGTTCCATCTCCTTCCGTCTGCGAGGCAAGGCTGCGGAGAAGGCCACTTGGCGATAACATGTGGTTTCCAGATTTCCAAACGAGTTCCAGGAGAGGTGCGGAACGATAGGCCAGGTAACATGTCCCCCAGGGTTCCAGTAATAGTTCTGGGCAAGCACAGGTCCCAGGAAACCCAAGTTCCTTCCGAGGAGATGCTTTCTAATACATAGGTCCAGAAGTCTCTGTACATTGCCTACCCTTGCTTGTGGGAGGCAAGTTGGGTGGAATGCGAATTCCACTACCATCTTGTTTCCACAAGAGGGAAATCGATTCATTCCAATATATGCGCTGGAGCCTAGGGGACATGGGCGATGCCCTGACGCTTTGAGGGAAGAGTGTGGAACAGGCATCGTTGAGGAAACCACAAGTTTCTCAAGCGAGGAGCCTTCTAGCATTGCCGGGGTGAAACGACCGAAACATGCACGACCCTTCCCTCAGTGAATAGGCTCTAGGGAATGCCAATTTCCCCTCAGAGGAAGATTGTCCCGGTGCGAAGCTCTCTAGCGTGTTGGTCTGGAGGCCAGCGGAGAGGGCCACATATACTTCGCTAAAGAAAGCTATCTGTGAAGAAAGACAGGGTCAGTGAGGGAAGCACACGTCCCACCAAACCCACTGAAACACACGGAGACGTTTTAGCCTCAGGAAAGGCCTTATCCTTGCCTTGGAGAGAATGCATTTGGGAGTACCTGTGCTGCCCCGGCGTTGGTTTGCAAAGGAGCACTTTCCTACCTTATATGTGTGGGAGTGGGCAATGTCCTTACACTTGGAGACAAGTCTGTGAAGCAAGCACCGTTCGGGGAACCACGAGGGCCTCGAGCGAGAAGCATTCCGGCCTCCATGTTCTTAAACTCCCGAAACCCGGGCTCTCTTGGCGTCTCTGAGTAAATCTCTGGGGAATGCAACGTTCCCTCAGAGGAAGCATGTCCCAGCGAGACATTTTGTGGCACGTTTCTCTAGAGGTACGGGGATGGGTGGTCGCATTCAGGAGGTGCGGTGTCCTCGGCCGGGAGAAACAATTCTGTGGAGAAGGCGACTTCGGCCACCATGTGCTTTTCCAAGAAAGAAGCTTGCTTCGGCGAAAAGCATGGAAGTATCACTGTAATGCCACCTTCTTCGCTCTGAGCAGCAGGACGGTAGGCAACCCTACTTTCCAAGCACATCTGGTTTCCAGAATGAAAAAGCCATCTCTAAGAGACGTTTCCAAGGACAGAGAAGGCGGGTCGTACTGTCCTTCAGAAACAAATGTGTGGAGAATGCCCCTTTCAGAGGACCACCATTTCACCTGCGAGAAGCCTTCTACAATGTATGTTTGGAGGCATCAGGAGGGTGTCGTGTCCATCCCTCAGTGAAAACACAGTGTCGAGAACCATGTTCCAGGAACGTCTTGCTTACAGCAGGTAGCAGTTTTCTCCAGGACCTTGTGTAATGCGGAGGACTCGGCCCTAATGGGATCTCTGAGAAACAAGGCTGCGGAGACTGGAAACTTTCCCTGCCAACTGGATATCCGAAGACGGAATCCATTTCACGTCGATGTGCGGAAGTAGACGCCAGGGGCCTTGACCTGATGCCCAGAAAGGCGTCTGTGCGTAATACAACGTGGAGCGAACAACCGGAATCTTCCCGTGTAGAGTCCTGTAGCATGGACGTGTACAAGCATCTGGAGCGGGCCCTCTCGTTCCCTCGGAGATACGAGCCCGTGGCGAATGCCACGTCGAGGTCACGTCGTTTCTCCAGAGTTCTCTGCCATTTCCAGTATCGGCCTTGAAGGATAGGCAAAGGGAAATGTCCCCGTATCGGAGTCCCCAGGATGTGGAGAAAGCAGCTGCCAGGAAACCCAAGTGCCCCCGAACGAGACGCCTTCTCACACACAGGTATGGACGCCTTGGAATGTGCGATATACTTCCTTTGGAGAAGGCGACCTTCCATGAATATCGTGTTTTCAGGAGAGAAAGCTGATGTCCAGGACGTGTGTGCAAGTCTTGGGAAGGGGCAAGGTCCTTAGGGCGAGCATAGAATCTGTGGAGCAAGCCCCTTTCGGATAACCACAAGTTTCTCAAGTGTGAATCATTCTGGCTTGCATGTGTGGAGGCCATCGAAACACGCCCTCTCCCTCTGTCTGTGGAGCAGTCTCTGGAGAATTCCACTGTCCCGTCAGAGGAAGTTGGTTCCCGTGAGGAGCATTCTACCATCTTTCGCGAGAGGCGCGCGGAAAGTGCCTTAGACGTCGCGGAACGCAAGCCTGGGAATAAAGCAAGATCCACAGTGCAACACGACCCTTCCAACGAAACCATTCTAATGGATGGAGGGGTTCTAACACTAGGGTAGTGCCGTGTCCTTGGCTTGGAGAAAGTCTTCTGTGGAGGATGCAGTGCAGCGACACTGTGGCTGTTCCACCGAGAAGCTTCCGAGCCTCTCTGTGTGGAGGCATCCCTAGAGTGCCCCAGTCTTCCGTTTGAGGAAAAAGCGTGTGAAGAAAAGCGCGGCCCGCTAACATCTTGATGCCAGAAGAGAAAGCGATTTCTCCGCGAGGTGTAGAAATAGAGGACGGGTGGTTTGTCCTTAGCCATGGAATCCAGATGGCAGTGACTGCAATTTTCAGAGCCGCACAATTGTCCCGGCATGAAGCCTAGCGGCACGTCTGTGGGGCAGCATCAGGATGGTGCCCTGTAGCTCCGCTGTTGGTAACAGTCTGCTTAGAAGAGGACGTTGAAGGAAACACTTGCTTTTTGAAGACACAAGCCTTTTCCATTCTGCGAGTGTAGCCTCGAGGAAACTGCCCAAAAACAAATTCATCAACCAGAGCTTGTGGACCATGGAACTCTAACCTGCCAGCTGGATATCTGAGGGTAGAAACACTTTCATATCTGTGTGTGGAAGGGCAGGCAAGAGGCCAGGATTAGGATGAGAGAAACTCATGCGTGGACATTATAACTTAGAGCGAACATCAAATGAGCTCCTCTGAGAAGCCTGCAGACCGGGAAGTGTTGAAGCGTCAGGATGAAGCCCAATCATTCCCACCGTGGAAGAAGTGTCTGCCTCAGGCACGTCTCAGCGACACCCTGGATCCTTCAATCCTATACCCTGCTAGCCTCTGTGTGTTGAAGTCTCAGGAAAGGGCAATATCAGGCCCTGGGGAAAGAGTTGTGTGGAGATAGCCACTTTCGGACACCAACGTGGTTCCTCATAGGGGGAAGGCTTCTAGGAAGTAGGTGTTGCCGTGTCAGGACAATGCCATCTCCGCCCATCGTCGAAAGATGACTGAGGAGGAAGGCACGTTCCAGGAACATCTGGATTCCAGAAGAGAAAGCGATTTCTAGTGTACGTATGAAAAGACAGGCAAGGGGCCATTCCCTGTCTGGGAGATCCAAGTCCGTGGAGAGTACAACTTCCGAGCCACAACAAGTTTCTCCCCAAAGGAAACTTTCTAGCCCTGGGGTGGGCAAGCTTTGGCGGGCTTCCATATCCTTGCCTCTGAGAATCAGGCCTGTGGAGAAGGTCACTTCCCGGGAGCATCGACTTTCTGGAGATCCAAAGTGTGGGCACGGAGGAAGAAGGCGGGACTAAGGGGCGTGTCGCTGTCAGGGAGAAAGCAGTCGTTGGAGACGGCCACTTTCGTGAGCAACTCGTTCCCTCAAGCCAGAAGCATCCTGGCCTCTATTGATGAGAAGTAGCAGGATAATTCCTCAACCTCCGCTCTGCGAAAATAGACTGTGGGCAATGCCACTTCCCACTAACACCGTGTCTCCAGAAGAGAATTGCCATGTCCAATCCAAAAGCGGGGAGGCCTAGGAGAGGGCCCACGGCCTCACGCTCTGAAATGGGGCTGGGGACCTGCACCATTCAGGGAACCACAAGGCTCTCCAACGAGAAGCCTTCTAGCACGCATGGGTTGAGGCCTCCTAAACATGCCCCATTCTTCCCTCTGTGAAACGAGCCTCTGGGCATTGCAACTGTCCCGTAAGTGGAAGTCCTCTCCTGCCAGAATCTTTGGAGCACGTTTGTCTAGAGGCACGGGCAAAGTGCCATGCCCTTCGCTCAGATCATGAGGCCTGCGAATAAAGCACGTTTCCGTGAAGAACACGACACTTCCAAACAAACGCCTCGGAGCAGATCCGTGTGTTTTCACATGAGGAAATGCCGTATCCTCCGTTGGGCGAAGGAATGCTGGGGAGGAGGCCATTTCGGCAATATCGTAGTTTTCCGCGCCATAGAAATCCAAGCCTCGCTGTGTGCCACGATCACGAGAGGGCCATCGCATTTCCCGGGAGATACGAGACGATGGAGGATCCGGTGTGCACTCACATCTTGTTTTCCCAAGAGAAAAGCCATTTCTCATAGTTGTGTGGAAGTATAGGGAAGGGGGCTTGTCCTTAGGATGAGAAACAAGACCGTGGAGAGTGCACCTTTCAGAGCACCCCAAGCATCTCTTTTGAGAAGCCTGGTTGCCCCAGTGCCTTGTCGCATCCGAAAAGTGCCTGACCTTCCCTCATTGAAAACACTCTCTTTGGAATAGAGCGTTCAAGTCCCGTCTTGCTTCCTGAAGATACAAAGCTTTTCCAAGGCAGGTGTTTGATCAGGAGGAAACATCCCTACACGGATCTCTGGAAAACAAGACGTGGGAATGGTCATCGTCACGGCCCTCTGAATGCCGGAAGATAGATCCATCTTCATTCCTGTGTGCGGAAGCATAGGCAAGGGCCTAGGACCCTATCTTTAGAAACAAGTCTCTGGAGACGAGAATGTTCAGCACACCGCAGGTGTCCTGCCGGAGAGGTCTTCTAGCATGGGTGTGTGCAAGCATCGGGAGAGTTCCATCTCCTTCCGTCTGCGAGGCAAGCCTGCGGAGAAGGCCACTTGGCGATAACATGTGGTTTCCAGATTTCCAAACGAGTTCCAGGAGAGGTGCGGAACGATAGGCCAGGTAACATGTCCCCCAGGGTTCCAGTAACAGTTCTGGGCAAGCACAGGTCCCAGGAAACCCAAGTTCCTTCCGAGGAGATGCTTTCTAATACATAGGTCCAGAAGTCTCTGTACATTGCCTACCCTTGCTTGTGGGAGGCAAGTTGGGTGGAATGCGAATTCCACTACCATCTTGTTTCCACAAGAGGGAAATCGATTCATTCCAATATATGCGCTGGAGCCTAGGGGACATGGGCGATGCCCTGACGCTTTGAGGGAAGAGTGTGGAACAGGCATCGTTGAGGAAACCACAAGTTTCTCAAGCGAGGAGCCTTCTAGCATTGCCGGGGTGAAACGACCGAAACATGCACGACCCTTCCCTCAGTGAATAGGCTCTAGGGAATGCCAATTTCCCCTCAGAGGAAGATTGTCCCGGTGCGAAGCTCTCTAGCGTGTTGGTCTGGAGGCCAGCGGAGAGGGCCACATATACTTCGCTAAAGAAAGCTATCTGTGAAGAAAGACAGGGTCAGTGAGGGAAGCACACGTCCCACCAAACCCACTGAAACACACGGAGACGTTTTAGCCTCAGGAAAGGCCTTATCCTTGCCTTGGAGAGAATGCATTTGGGAGTACCTGTGCTGCCCCGGCGTTGGTTTGCAAAGGAGCACTTTCCTACCTTATATGTGTGGGAGTGGGCAATGTCCTTACACTTGGAGACAAGTCTGTGAAGCAAGCACCGTTCGGGGAACCACGAGGGCCTCGAGCGAGAAGCATTCCGGCCTCCATGTTCTTAAACTCCCGAAACCCGGGCTCTCTTGGCGTCTCTGAGTAAATCTCTGGGGAATGCAACGTTCCCTCAGAGGAAGCATGTCCCAGCGAGACATTTTGTGGCACGTTTCTCTAGAGGTACGGGGATGGGTGGTCGCATTCAGGAGGTGCGGTGTCCTCGGCCGGGAGAAACAATTCTGTGGAGAAGGCGACTTCGGCCACCATGTGCTTTTCCAAGAAAGAAGCTTGCTTCGGCGAAAAGCATGGAAGTATCACTGTAATGCCACCTTCTTCGCTCTGAGCAGCAGGACGGTAGGCAACCCTACTTTCCAAGCACATCTGGTTTCCAGAATGAAAAAGCCATCTCTAAGAGACGTTTCCAAGGACAGAGAAGGCGGGTCGTACTGTCCTTCAGAAACAAATGTGTGGAGAATGCCCCTTTCAGAGGACCACCATTTCACCTGCGAGAAGCCTTCTACAATGTATGTTTGGAGGCATCAGGAGGGTGTCGTGTCCATCCCTCAGTGAAAACACAGTGTCGAGAACCATGTTCCAGGAACGTCTTGCTTACAGCAGGTAGCAGTTTTCTCCAGGACCTTGTGTAATGCGGAGGACTCGGCCCTAATGGGATCTCTGAGAAACAAGGCTGCGGAGACTGGAAACTTTCCCTGCCAACTGGATATCCGAAGACGGAATCCATTTCACGTCGATGTGCGGAAGTAGACGCCAGGGGCCTTGACCTGATGCCCAGAAAGGCGTCTGTGCGTAATACAACGTGGAGCGAACAACCGGAATCTTCCCGTGTAGAGTCCTGTAGCATGGACGTGTACAAGCATCTGGAGCGGGCCCTCTCGTTCCCTCGGAGATACGAGCCCGTGGCGAATGCCACGTCGAGGTCACGTCGTTTCTCCAGAGTTCTCTGCCATTTCCAGTATCGGCCTTGAAGGATAGGCAAAGGGAAATGTCCCCGTATCGGAGTCCCCAGGATGTGGAGAAAGCAGCTGCCAGGAAACCCAAGTGCCCCCGAACGAGACGCCTTCTCACACACAGGTATGGACGCCTTGGAATGTGCGATATACTTCCTTTGGAGAAGGCGACCTTCCATGAATATCGTGTTTTCAGGAGAGAAAGCTGATGTCCAGGACGTGTGTGCAAGTCTTGGGAAGGGGCAAGGTCCTTAGGGCGAGCATAGAATCTGTGGAGCAAGCCCCTTTCGGATAACCACAAGTTTCTCAAGTGTGAATCATTCTGGCTTGCATGTGTGGAGGCCATCGAAAGACGCCCTCTCCCTCTGTCTGTGGAGCAGTCTCTGGAGAATTCCACTGTCCCGTCAGAGGAAGTTGGTTCCCGTGAGGAGCATTCTACCATCTTTCGCGAGAGGCGCGCGGAAAGTGCCTTAACGTCGCGGAACGCAAGCCTGGGAATAAAGCAAGATCCACCGTGCAACACGACCCTTCCAACGAAACCATTCTAACGGATGGAGGGGTTCTAACACTAGGGTAGTGCCGTGTCCTTGGCTTGGAGAAAGTCTTCTGTGGAGGATGCAGTGCAGCGACACTGTGGCTGTTCCACCGAGAAGCTTCCGAGCCTCTCTGTGTGGAGGCATCCCTAGAGTGCCCCAGTCTTCCGTTTGAGGAAAAAGCGTGTGAAGAAAAGCGCGGCCCGCTAACATCTTGATGCCAGAAGAGAAAGCGATTTCTCCGCGAGGTGTAGAAATAGAGGACGGGTGGTTTGTCCTTAGCCATGGAATCCAGATGGCAGTGACTGCAATTTTCAGAGCCGCACAATTGTCCCGGCATGAAGCCTAGCGGCACGTCTGTGGGGCAGCATCAGGATGGTGCCCTGTAGCTCCGCTGTTGGTAACAGTCTGCTTAGAAGAGGACGTTGAAGGAAACACTTGCTTTTTGAAGACACAAGCCTTTTCCATTCTGCGAGTGTAGCCTCGAGGAAACTGCCCAAAAACAAATTCATCAACCAGAGCTTGTGGACCATGGAACTCTAACCTGCCAGCTAGATATCTGAGGGTAGAAACACTTTCATATCTGTGTGTGGAAGGGCAGGCAAGAGGCCAGGATTAGGATGAGAGAAACTCATGCGTGGACATTATAACTTAGAGCGAACATCAAATGAGCTCCTCTGAGAAGCCTGCAGACCGGGAAGTGTTGAAGCGTCAGGATGAAGCCCAATCATTCCCACCGTGGAAGAAGTGTCTGCCTCAGGCACGTCTCAGCGACACCCTGGATCCTTCAATCCTATACCCTGCTAGCCTCTGTGTGTTGAAGTCTCAGGAAAGGGCAATATCAGGCCCTGGGGAAAGAGTTGTGTGGAGATAGCCACTTTCGGACACCAACGTGGTTCCTCATAGGGGGAAGGCTTCTAGGAAGTAGGTGTTGCCGTGTCAGGACAATGCCATCTCCGCCCATCGTCGAAAGATGACTGAGGAGGAAGGCACGTTCCAGGAACATCTGGATTCCAGAAGAGAAAGCGATTTCTAGTGTACGTATGAAAAGACAGGCAAGGGGCCATTCCCTGTCTGGGAGATCCAAGTCCGTGGAGAGTACAACTTCCGAGCCACAACAAGTTTCTCCCCAAAGGAAACTTTCTAGCCCTGGGGTGGGCAAGCTTTGGCGGGCTTCCATATCCTTGCCTCTGAGAATCAGGCCTGTGGAGAAGGTCACTTCCCGGGAGCATCGACTTTCTGGAGATCCAAAGTGTGGGCACGGAGGAAGAAGGCGGGACTAAGGGGCGTGTCGCTGTCAGGGAGAAAGCAGTCGTTGGAGACGGCCACTTTCGTGAGCAACTCGTTCCCTCAAGCCAGAAGCATCCTGGCCTCTATTGATGAGAAGTAGCAGGATAATTCCTCAACCTCCGCTCTGCGAAAATAGACTGTGGGCAATGCCACTTCCCACTAACACCGTGTCTCCAGAAGAGAATTGCCATGTCCAATCCAAAAGCGGGGAGGCCTAGGAGAGGGCCCACGGCCTCACGCTCTGAAATGGGGCTGGGGACCTGCACCATTCAGGGAACCACAAGGCTCTCCAACGAGAAGCCTTCTAGCACGCATGGGTTGAGGCCTCCTAAACATGCCCCATTCTTCCCTCTGTGAAACGAGCCTCTGGGCATTGCAACTGTCCCGTAAGTGGAAGTCCTCTCCTGCCAGAATCTTTGGAGCACGTTTGTCTAGAGGCACGGGCAAAGTGCCATGCCCTTCGCTCAGATCATGAGGCCTGCGAATAAAGCACGTTTCCGTGAAGAACACGACACTTCCAAACAAACGCCTCGGAGCAGATCCGTGTGTTTTCACATGAGGAAATGCCGTATCCTCCGTTGGGCGAAGGAATGCTGGGGAGGAGGCCATTTCGGCAATATCGTAGTTTTCCGCGCCATAGAAATCCAAGCCTCGCTGTGTGCCACGATCACGAGAGGGCCATCGCATTTCCCGGGAGATACGAGACGATGGAGGATCCGGTGTGCACTCACATCTTGTTTTCCCAAGAGAAAAGCCATTTCTCATAGTTGTGTGGAAGTATAGGGAAGGGGGCTTGTCCTTAGGATGAGAAACAAGACCGTGGAGAGTGCACCTTTCAGAGCACCCCAAGCATCTCTTTTGAGAAGCCTGGTTGCCCCAGTGCCTTGTCGCATCCGAAAAGTGCCTGACCTTCCCTCATTGAAAACACTCTCTTTGGAATAGAGCGTTCAAGTCCCGTCTTGCTTCCTGAAGATACAAAGCTTTTCCAAGGCAGGTGTTTGATCAGGAGGAAACATCCCTACACGGATCTCTGGAAAACAAGACGTGGGAATGGTCATCGTCACGGCCCTCTGAATGCCGGAAGATAGATCCATCTTCATTCCTGTGTGCGGAAGCATAGGCAAGGGCCTAGGACCCTATCTTTAGAAACAAGTCTCTGGAGACGAGAATGTTCAGCACACCGCAGGTGTCCTGCCGGAGAGGTCTTCTAGCATGGGTGTGTGCAAGCATCGGGAGAGTTCCATCTCCTTCCGTCTGCGAGGCAAGGCTGCGGAGAAGGCCACTTGGCGATAACATGTGGTTTCCAGATTTCCAAACGAGTTCCAGGAGAGGTGCGGAACGATAGGCCAGGTAACATGTCCCCCAGGGTTCCAGTAACAGTTCTGGGCAAGCACAGGTCCCAGGAAACCCAAGTTCCTTCCGAGGAGATGCTTTCTAATACATAGGTCCAGAAGTCTCTGTACATTGCCTACCCTTGCTTGTGGGAGGCAAGTTGGGTGGAATGCGAATTCCACTACCATCTTGTTTCCACAAGAGGGAAATCGATTCATTCCAATATATGCGCTGGAGCCTAGGGGACATGGGCGATGCCCTGACGCTTTGAGGGAAGAGTGTGGAACAGGCATCGTTGAGGAAACCACAAGTTTCTCAAGCGAGGAGCCTTCTAGCATTGCCGGGGTGAAACGACCGAAACATGCACGACCCTTCCCTCAGTGAATAGGCTCTAGGGAATGCCAATTTCCCCTCAGAGGAAGATTGTCCCGGTGCGAAGCTCTCTAGCGTGTTGGTCTGGAGGCCAGCGGAGAGGGCCACATATACTTCGCTAAAGAAAGCTATCTGTGAAGAAAGACAGGGTCAGTGAGGGAAGCACACGTCCCACCAAACCCACTGAAACACACGGAGACGTTTTAGCCTCAGGAAAGGCCTTATCCTTGCCTTGGAGAGAATGCATTTGGGAGTACCTGTGCTGCCCCGGCGTTGGTTTGCAAAGGAGCACTTTCCTACCTTATATGTGTGGGAGTGGGCAATGTCCTTACACTTGGAGACAAGTCTGTGAAGCAAGCACCGTTCGGGGAACCACGAGGGCCTCGAGCGAGAAGCATTCCGGCCTCCATGTTCTTAAACTCCCGAAACCCGGGCTCTCTTGGCGTCTCTGAGTAAATCTCTGGGGAATGCAACGTTCCCTCAGAGGAAGCATGTCCCAGCGAGACATTTTGTGGCACGTTTCTCTAGAGGTACGGGGATGGGTGGTCGCATTCAGGAGGTGCGGTGTCCTCGGCCGGGAGAAACAATTCTGTGGAGAAGGCGACTTCGGCCACCATGTGCTTTTCCAAGAAAGAAGCTTGCTTCGGCGAAAAGCATGGAAGTATCACTGTAATGCCACCTTCTTCGCTCTGAGCAGCAGGACGGTAGGCAACCCTACTTTCCAAGCACATCTGGTTTCCAGAATGAAAAAGCCATCTCTAAGAGACGTTTCCAAGGACAGAGAAGGCGGGTCGTACTGTCCTTCAGAAACAAATGTGTGGAGAATGCCCCTTTCAGAGGACCACCATTTCACCTGCGAGAAGCCTTCTACAATGTATGTTTGGAGGCATCAGGAGGGTGTCGTGTCCATCCCTCAGTGAAAACACAGTGTCGAGAACCATGTTCCAGGAACGTCTTGCTTACAGCAGGTAGCAGTTTTCTCCAGGACCTTGTGTAATGCGGAGGACTCGGCCCTAATGGGATCTCTGAGAAACAAGGCTGCGGAGACTGGAAACTTTCCCTGCCAACTGGATATCCGAAGACGGAATCCATTTCACGTCGATGTGCGGAAGTAGACGCCAGGGGCCTTGACCTGATGCCCAGAAAGGCGTCTGTGCGTAATACAACGTGGAGCGAACAACCGGAATCTTCCCGTGTAGAGTCCTGTAGCATGGACGTGTACAAGCATCTGGAGCGGGCCCTCTCGTTCCCTCGGAGATACGAGCCCGTGGCGAATGCCACGTCGAGGTCACGTCGTTTCTCCAGAGTTCTCTGCCATTTCCAGTATCGGCCTTGAAGGATAGGCAAAGGGAAATGTCCCCGTATCGGAGTCCCCAGGATGTGGAGAAAGCAGCTGCCAGGAAACCCAAGTGCCCCCGAACGAGACGCCTTCTCACACACAGGTATGGACGCCTTGGAATGTGCGATATACTTCCTTTGGAGAAGGCGACCTTCCATGAATATCGTGTTTTCAGGAGAGAAAGCTGATGTCCAGGACGTGTGTGCAAGTCTTGGGAAGGGGCAAGGTCCTTAGGGCGAGCATAGAATCTGTGGAGCAAGCCCCTTTCGGATAACCACAAGTTTCTCAAGTGTGAATCATTCTGGCTTGCATGTGTGGAGGCCATCGAAAGACGCCCTCTCCCTCTGTCTGTGGAGCAGTCTCTGGAGAATTCCACTGTCCCGTCAGAGGAAGTTGGTTCCCGTGAGGAGCATTCTACCATCTTTCGCGAGAGGCGCGCGGAAAGTGCCTTAACGTCGCGGAACGCAAGCCTGGGAATAAAGCAAGATCCACCGTGCAACACGACCCTTCCAACGAAACCATTCTAACGGATGGAGGGGTTCTAACACTAGGGTAGTGCCGTGTCCTTGGCTTGGAGAAAGTCTTCTGTGGAGGATGCAGTGCAGCGACACTGTGGCTGTTCCACCGAGAAGCTTCCGAGCCTCTCTGTGTGGAGGCATCCCTAGAGTGCCCCAGTCTTCCGTTTGAGGAAAAAGAGTGTGAAGAAAAGCGCGGCCCGCTAACATCTTGATGCCAGAAGAGAAAGCGATTTCTCCGCGAGGTGTAGAAATAGAGGACGGGTGGTTTGTCCTTAGCCATGGAATCCAGATGGCAGTGACTGCAATTTTCAGAGCCGCACAATTGTCCCGGCATGAAGCCTAGCGGCACGTCTGTGGGGCAGCATCAGGATGGTGCCCTGTAGTTCCGCTGTTGGTAACAGTCTGCTTAGAAGAGGACGTTGAAGGAAACACTTGCTTTTTGAAGACACAGGCCTTTTCCATTCTCCGAGTGTAGCCTCGAGGAAACTGCCCAAAAACAAATTCATCAACCAGAGCCTGTGGACCATGGAAATCTAACCTGCCAGCTGGATATCTGAGGGTAGAAACACTTTCATATCTGTGTGTGGAAGGGCAGGCAAGAGGCCAGGATTCGGAGGAGAGAAACTCATGCGTGGACATTGTAACTTAGAGCGAACATCAAATGAGCTCCTGTGAGAAGCGTGCAGGCCGGGAAGTGTTGAAGCGTCAGGATGAAGCCCAATCATTCCCACCGTGGAAGAAGTGTCTGCCTCAGGCACGTCTCAGCGACACCCTGGATCCTTCAATCCTATACCCTGCTAGCCTCTGTGTGTTGAAGTCTCAGGAAAGGGCAATATCAGGCCCTGGGGTAAGAGTTGTGTGGAGATAGCCACTTTCGGACACCAACGTGGTTCCTCATAGGGGGAAGGCTTCTAGGAAGTAGGTGTTGCCGTGTCAGGACAATGCCATCTCCGCCCATCGTCGAAAGATGACTGAGGAGGAAGGCACGTTCCAGGAACCTCTGGATTCCAGAAGAGAAAGCGATTTCTAGTGTACGTATGAAAAGACAGGCAAGGGGCCAGTCCCTGTCTGGGAGATCCAAGTCCGTGGAGAGTACAACTTCCGAGCCACAACAAGTTTCTCCCCAAAGGAAACTTTCTAGCCCTGGGGTGGGCAAGCTTTGGCGGGCTTCCATATCCTTGCCTCTGAGAATCAGGTCTGTGGAGAAGGTCACTTCCCGGGAGCATCTACTTTCTGGAGATCCAAAGTGTGGGCACGGAGGAAGAAGGCGGGACTAAGGGGCGTGTCGCTGTCAGGGAGAAAGCAGTCGTTGGAGACGGCCACTTTCGTGAGCAACGCGTTCCCTCAAGCCAGAAGCATCCTGGCCTCTATTGATGAGAAGTAGCAGGATAATTCCTCAACCTCCGCTCTGCGAAAATAGACTGTGGGCAATGCCACTTCCCACTAACACCGTGTCTCCAGAAGAGAATTGCCATGTCCAATCCAAAAGCGGGGAGGCCTAGGAGAGGGCCCACGGCCTCACGCTCTGAAACGGGGCTGGGGACCTGCACCATTCAGGGAACCACAAGGCTCTCCAACGAGAAGCCTTCTAGCACGCATGGGTTGAGGCCTCCTAAACATGCCCCATTCTTCCCTCTGTGAAACGAGCCTCTGGGCATTGCAACTGTCCCGTAAGTGGAAGTCCTCTCCTGCCAGAATCTTTGGAGCACGTTTGTCTAGAGGCACGGGCAAAGTGCCATGCCCTTCGCTCAGATCATGAGGCCTGCGAATAAAGCACGTTTCCGTGAAGAACACGACACTTCCAAACAAACGCCTCGGAGCAGATCCGTGTGTTTTCACATGAGGAAATGCCGTATCCTCCGTTGGGCGAAGGAATGCTGGGGAGGAGGCCATTTCGGCAACATCGTAGTTTTTCGCGCCATAGAAATCCAAGCCTCGCTGTGTGCCACGATCACGAGAGGGCCATCGCATTTCCCGGGAGATACGAGACGATGGAGGATCCGGTGTGCACTCACATCTTGTTTTCCCAAGAGAAAAGCCATTTCTCATAGTTGTGTGGAAGTATAGGGAAGGGGGCTTGTCCTTAGGATGAGAAACAAGACCGTGGAGAGTGCACCTTTCAGAGCACCCCAAGCATCTCTTTTGAGAAGCCTGGTTGCCCCAGTGCCTTGTCGCATCCGAAAAGTGCCTGACCTTCCCTCATTGAAAACACTCTCTTTGGAATAGAGCGTTCAAGTCCCCTCTTGCTTCCTGAAGATACAAAGCTTTTCCAAGGCAGGTGTTTGATCAGGAGGAACCATCCCTACACGGATCTCTGGAAAACAAGACGTGGGAATGGTCATCGTCACGGCCCTCTGAATGCCGGAAGATAGATCCATCTTCATTCCTGTGTGCGGAAGCATAGGCAAGGGCCTAGGACCCTATCTTGAGAAACAAGTCTCTGGAGACGAGAATGTTCAGCACACCGCAGGTGTCCTGCCGGAGAGGTGTTCTAGCATGGGTGTGTGCAAGCATCGGGAGAGTTCCATCTCCTTCCGTCTGCGAGGCAAGGCTGCGGAGAAGGCCACTTGGCGATAACATGTGGTTTCCAGATTTCCAAACGAGTTCCAGGAGAGGTGCGGAACGATAGGCCAGGTAACATGTCCCCCAGGGTTCCAGTAACAGTTCTGGGGAAGCACAGGTCCCAGGAAACCCAAGTTCCTTCCGAGGAGATGCTTTCTAATACATAGGTCCAGAAGTCTCTGTACATTGCCTACCCTTGCTTGTGGGAGGCAAGTTGGGTGGAATGCGAATTCCACTACCATCTTGTTTCCACAAGAGGGAAATCGATTCATTCCAATATATGCGCTGGAGCCTAGGGGACATGGGCGATGCCCTGACGCTTTGAGGGAAGAGTGTGGAACAGGCATCGTTGAGGAAACCACAAGTTTCTCAAGCGAGGAGCCTTCTAGCATTGCCGGGGTGAAACGACCGAAACATGCACGACCCTTCCCTCAGTGAATAGGCTCTAGGGAATGCCAATTTCCCCTCAGAGGAAGATTGTCCCGGTGCGAAGCTCTCTAGCGTGTTGGTCTGGAGGCCAGCGGAGAGGGCCACATATACTTCGCTAAAGAAAGCTATCTGTGAAGAAAGACAGGGTCAGTGAGGGAAGCACACGTCCCACCAAACCCACTGAAACACACGGAGACGTTTTAGCCTCAGGAAAGGCCTTATCCTTGCCTTGGAGAGAATGCATTTGGGAGTACCTGTGCTGCCCCGGCGTTGGTTTGCAAAGGAGCACTTTCCTACCTTATATGTGTGGGAGTGGGCAATGTCCTTACACTTGGAGACAAGTCTGTGAAGCAAGCACCGTTCGGGGAACCACGAGGGCCTCGAGCGAGAAGCATTCCGGCCTCCATGTTCTTAAACTCCCGAAACCCGGGCTCTCTTGGCGTCTCTGAGTAAATCTCTGGGGAATGCAACGTTCCCTCAGAGGAAGCATGTCCCAGCGAGACATTTTGTGGCACGTTTCTCTAGAGGTACGGGGATGTGTGGTCGCATTCAGGAGCTGCGGTGTCCTCGGCCGGGAGAAACAATTCTGTGGAGAAGGCGACTTCGGCCACAATGTGCTTTTCCAAGAAAGAAGCTTGCTTCGGCGAAAAGCATGGAAGTATCACTGTAATGCCACCTTCTTCGCTCTGAGCAGCAGGACGGTAGGCAACCCTGCTTTCCAAGCACATCTGGTTTCCAGAATGAAAAAGCCATCTCTAAGAGACGTTTCCAAGGACAGAGAAGGCGGGTCGTACTGTCCTTCAGAAACAAATGTGTGGAGAATGCCCCTTTCAGAGGACCACCATTTCACCTGCGAGAAGCCTTCTACAATGTATGTTTGGAGGCATCAGGAGGGTGTCGTGTCCATCCCTCAGTGAAAACACAGTGTCGAGAACCATGGTCCAGGAACGTCTTGCTTACAGCAGGTAGCAGTTTTCTCCAGGACCTTGTGTAATGCGGAGGACTCGGCCCTAATGGGATCTCTGAGAAACAAGGCTGCGGAGACTGGAAACTTTCCCTGCCAACTGGATATCCGAAGACGGAATCCATTTCACGTCGATGTGCGGAAGTAGACGCCAGGGGCCTTGACCTGATGCCAGGAAAGGCGTCTGTGCGTAATACAACGTGGAGCGAACAACCGGAATCTTCCCGTGTAGAGTCCTGTAGCATGGACGTGTACAAGCATCTGGAGCGGGCCCTCTCGTTCCCTCGGAGATACGAGCCCGTGGCGAATGCCACGTCGAGGTCACGTCGTTTCTCCAGAGTTCTCTGCCATTTCCAGTATCGGCCTTGAAGGATAGGCAAAGGGAAATGTCCCCGTATCGGAGTCCCCAGGATGTGGAGAAAGCAGCTGCCAGGAAACCCAAGTGCCCCCGAACGAGACGCCTTCTCACACACAGGTATGGACGCCTTGGAATGTGCGATATACTTCCTTTGGAGAAGGCGACCTTCCATGAATATCGTGTTTTCAGGAGAGAAAGCTGATGTCCAGGACGTGTGTGCAAGTCTTGGGAAGGGGCAAGGTCCTTAGGGCGAGCATAGAATCTGTGGAGCAAGCCCCTTTCGGATAACCACAAGTTTCTCAAGTGTGAATCATTCTGGCTTGCATGTGTGGAGGCCATCGAAAGACGCCCTCTCCCTCTGTCTGTGGAGCAGTCTCTGGAGAATTCCACTGTCCCGTCAGAGGAAGTTGGTTCCCGTGAGGAGCATTCTACCATCTTTCGCGAGAGGCGCGCGGAAAGTGCCTTAGACGTCGCGGAACGCAAGCCTGGGAATAAAGCAAGATCCACCGTGCAACACGACCCTTCCAACGAAACCATTCTAACGGATGGAGGGGTTCTAACACTAGGGTAGTGCCGTGTCCTTGGCTTGGAGAAAGTCTTCTGTGGAGGATGCAGTGCAGCGACACTGTGGCTGTTCCACCGAGAAGCTTCCGAGCCTCTCTGTGTGGAGGCATCCCTAGAGTGCCCCAGTCTTCCGTTTGAGGAAAAAGCGTGTGAAGAAAAGCGCGGCCCGCTAACATCTTGATGCCAGAAGAGAAAGCGATTTCTCCGCGAGGTGTAGAAATAGAGGACGGGTGGTTTGTCCTTAGCCATGGAATCCAGATGGCAGTGACTGCAATTTTCAGAGCCGCACAATTGTCCCGGCATGAAGCCTAGCGGCACGTCTGTGGGGCAGCATCAGGATGGTGCCCTGTAGTTCCGCTGTTGGTAACAGTCTGCTTAGAAGAGGACGTTGAAGGAAACACTTGCTTTTTGAAGACACAAGCCTTTTCCATTCTGCGAGTGTAGCCTCGAGGAAACTGCCCAAAAACAAATTCATCAACCAGAGCCTGTGGACCAGGGAAATCTAACCTGCCAGCTGGATATCTGAGGGTAGAAACACTTTCATATCTGTGTGTGGAAGGGCAGGCAAGAGGCCAGGATTCGGAGGAGAGAAACTCATGCGTGGACATTGTAACTTAGAGCGAACATCAAATGAGCTCCTCTGAGAAGCCTGCAGACCGGGAAGTGTTGAAGCGTCAGGATGAAGCCCAATCATTCCCACCGTGGAAGAAGTGTCTGCCTCAGGCACGTCTCAGCGACACCCTGGATCCTTCAATCCTATACCCTGCTAGCCTCTGTGTGTTGAAGTCTCAGGAAAGGGCAATATCAGGCCCTGGGGTAAGAGTTGTGTGGAGATAGCCACTTTCGGACACCAACGTGGTTCCTCATAGGGGTTAGGCTTCTAGGAAGTAGGTGTTGCCGTGTCAGGACAATGCCATCTCCGCCCATCGTCGAAAGATGACTGAGGAGGAAGGCACGTTCCAGGAACCTCTGGATTCCAGAAGAGAAAGCGATTTCTAGTGTACGTATGAAAAGAAAGGCAAGGGGCCAGTCCCTGTCTGGGAGATCCAAGTCCGTGGAGAGTACAACTTCCGAGCCACAACAAGTTTCTCCCCAAAGGAAACTTTCTAGCCCTGGGGTGGGCAAGCTTTGGCGGGCTTCCATATCCTTGCCTCTGAGAATCAGGCCTGTGGAGAAGGTCACTTCCCGGGAGCATCTACTTTCTGGAGATCCAAAGTGTGGGCACGGAGGAAGAAGGCGGGACTAAGGGGCGTGTCGCTGTCAGGGAGAAAGCAGTCGTTGGAGACGGCCACTTTCGTGAGCAACGCGTTCCCTCAAGCCAGAAGCATCCTGGCCTCTATTGATGAGAAGTAGCAGGATAATTCCTCAACCTCCGCTCTGCGAAAATAGACTGTGGGCAATGCCACTTCCCACTAACACCGTGTCTCCAGAAGAGAATTGCCATGTCCAATCCAAAAGCGGGGAGGCCTAGGAGAGGGCCCACGGCCTCACGCTCTGAAACGGGGCTGGGGACCTGCACCATTCAGGGAACCACAAGGCTCTCCAACGAGAAGCCTTCTAGCACGCATGGGTTGAGGCCTCCTAAACATGCCCCATTCTTCCCTCTGTGAAACGAGCCTCTGGGCATTGCAACTGTCCCGTAAGTGGAAGTCCTCTCCTGCCAGAATCTTTGGAGCACGTTTGTCTAGAGGCACGGGCAAAGTGCCATGCCCTTCGCTCAGATCATGAGGCCTGCGAATAAAGCACGTTTCCGTGAAGAACACGACACCTCCAAACAAACGCCTCGGAGCAGATCCGTGTGTTTTCACATGAGGAAATGCCGTATCCTCCGTTGGGCGAAGGAATGCTGGGGAGGAGGCCATTTCGGCAACATCGTAGTTTTTCGCGCCATAGAAATCCAAGCCTCGCTGTGTGCCACGATCACGAGAGGGCCATCGCATTTCCCGGGAGATACGAGACGATGGAGGATCCGGTGTGCACTCACATCTTGTTTTCCCAAGAGAAAAGCCATTTCTCATAGTTGTGTGGAAGTATAGGGAAGGGGGCTTGTCCTTAGGATGAGAAACAAGACCGTGGAGAGTGCACCTTTCAGAGCACCCCAAGCATCTCTTTTGAGAAGCCTGGTTGCCCCAGTGCCTTGTCGCATCCGAAAAGTGCCTGACCTTCCCTCATTGAAAACACTCTCTTTGGAATAGAGCGTTCAAGTCCCCTCTTGCTTCCTGAAGATACAAAGCTTTTCCAAGGCAGGTGTTTGATCAGGAGGAAACATCCCTACACGGATCTCTGGAAAACAAGACGTGGGAATGGTCATCGTCACGGCCCTCTGAATGCCGGAAGATAGATCCATCTTCATTCCTGTGTGCGGAAGCATAGGCAAGGGTCTAGGACCCTATCTTGAGAAACAAGTCTCTGGAGACGACAATGTTCAGCACACCGCAGGTGTCCTGCCGGAGAGGTGTTCTAGCATGGGTGTGTGCAAGCATCGGGAGAGTTCCATCTCCTTCCGTCTGCGAGGCAAGGCTGCGGAGAAGGCCACTTGGCGATAACATGTGGTTTCCAGATTTCCAAACGAGTTCCAGGAGAGGTGCGGAACGATAGGCCAGGTAACATGTCCCCCAGGGTTCCAGTAACAGTTCTGGGCAAGCACAGGTCCCAGGAAACCCAAGTTCCTTCCGAGGAGATGCTTTCTAATACATAGGTCCAGAAGTCTCTGTACATTGCCTACCCTTGCTTGTGGGAGGCAAGTTGGGTGGAATGCGAATTCCACTACCATCTTGTTTCCACAAGAGGGAAATCGATTCATTCCAATATATGCGCTGGAGCCTAGGGGACATGGGCGATGCCCTGACGCTTTGAGGGAAGAGTGTGGAACAGGCATCGTTGAGGAAACCACAAGTTTCTCAAGCGAGGAGCCTTCTAGCATTGCCGGGGTGAAACGACCGAAACATGCACGACCCTTCCCTCAGTGAATAGGCTCTAGGGAATGCCAATTTCCCCTCAGAGGAAGATTGTCCCGGTGCGAAGCTCTCTAGCGTGTTGGTCTGGAGGCCAGCGGAGAGGGCCACAAATACTTCCCTAAAGAAAGCTATCTGTGAAGAAAGACAGGGTCAGTGAGGGAAGCACACGTCCCACCAAACCCACTGAAACACACGGAGACGTTTTAGCCTCAGGAAAGGCCTTATCCTTGCCTTGGAGAGAATGCATTTGGGAGTACCTGTGCTGCCCCGGCGTTGGTTTGCAAAGGAGCACTTTCCTACCTTATATGTGTGGGAGTGGGCAATGTCCTTACACTTGGAGACAAGTCTGTGAAGCAAGCACCGTTCGGGGAACCACGAGGGCCTCGAGCGAGAAGCATTCCGGCCTCCATGTTCTTAAACTCCCGAAACCCGGGCTCTCTTGGCGTCTCTGAGTAAATCTCTGGGGAATGCAACGTTCCCTCAGAGGAAGCATGTCCCAGCGAGACATTTTGCGGCACGTTTCTCTAGAGGTACGGGGATGGGTGGTCGCATTCAGGAGGTGCGGTGTCCTCGGCCGGGAGAAACAATTCTGTGGAGAAGGCGACTTCGGCCACAATGTGCTTTTCCAAGAAAGAAGCTTGCTTCGGCGAAAAGCATGGAAGTATCACTGTAATGCCACCTTCTTCGCTCTGAGCAGCAGGACGGTAGGCAACCCTACTTTCCAAGCACATCTGGTTTCCAGAATGAAAAAGCCATCTCTAAGAGACGTTTCCAAGGACAGAGAAGGCGGGTCGTACTGTCCTTCAGAAACAAATGTGTGGAGAATGCCCCTTTCAGAGGACCACCATTTCACCTGCGAGAAGCCTTCTACAATGTATGTTTGGAGGCATCAGGAGGGTGTCGTGTCCATCCCTCAGTGAAAACACAGTGTCGAGAACCATGTTCCAGGAACGTCTTGCTTACAGCAGGTAGCAGTTTTCTCCAGGACCTTGTGTAATGCGGAGGACTCGGCCCTAATGGGATCTCTGAGAAACAAGGCTGCGGAGACTGGAAACTTTCCCTGCCAACTGGATATCCGAAGACGGAATCCATTTCACGTCGATGTGCGGAAGTAGACGCCAGGGGCCTTGACCTGATGCCCAGAAAGGCGTCTGTGCGTAATACAACGTGGAGCGAACAACCGGAATCTTCCCGTGTAGAGTCCTGTAGCATGGACGTGTACAAGCATCTGGAGCGGGCCCTCTCGTTCCCTCGGAGATACGAGCCCGTGGCGAATGCCACGTCGAGGTCACGTCGTTTCTCCAGAGTTCTCTGCCATTTCCAGTATCGGCCTTGAAGGATAGGCAAAGGGAAATGTCCCCGTATCGGAGTCCCCAGGATGTGGAGAAAGCAGCTGCCAGGAAACCCAAGTGCCCCCGAACGAGACGCCTTCTCACACACAGGTATGGACGCCTTGGAATGTGCGATATACTTCCTTTGGAGAAGGCGACCTTCCATGAATATCGTGTTTTCAGGAGAGAAAGCTGATGTCCAGGACGTGTGTGCAAGTCTTGGGAAGGGGCAAGGTCCTTAGGGCGAGCATAGAATCTGTGGAGCAAGCCCCTTTCGGATAACCACAAGTTTCTCAAGTGTGAATCATTCTGGCTTGCATGTGTGGAGGCCATCGAAAGACGCCCTCTCCCTCTGTCTGTGGAGCAGTCTCTGGAGAATTCCACTGTCCCGTCAGAGGAAGTTGGTTCCCGTGAGGAGCATTCTACCATCTTTCGCGAGAGGCGCGCGGAAAGTGCCTTAGACTTCGCGGAACGCAAGCCTGGGAATAAAGCAAGATCCACCGTGCAACACGACCCTTCCAACGAAACCATTCTAACGGATGGAGGGGTTCTAACACTAGGGTAGTGCCGTGTCCTTGGCTTGGAGAAAGTCTTCTGTGGAGGATGCAGTGCAGCGACACTGTGGCTGTTCCACCGAGAAGCTTCCGAGCCTCTCTGTGTGGAGGCATCCCTAGAGTGCCCCAGTCTTCCGTTTGAGGAAAAAGAGTGTGAAGAAAAGCGCGGCCCGCTAACATCTTGATGCCAGAAAAGAAAGCGATTTCTCCGCGAGGTGTAGAAATAGAGGACGGGTGGTTTGTCCTTAGCCATGGAATCCAGATGGCAGTGACTGCAATTTTCAGAGCCGCACAATTGTCCCGGCATGAAGCCTAGCGGCACGTCTGTGGGGCAGCATCAGGATGGTGCCCTGTAGCTCCGCTGTTGGTAACAGTCTGCTTAGAAGAGGACGTTGAAGGAAACACTTGCTTTTTGAAGACACAGGCCTTTTCCATTCTCCGAGTGTAGCCTCGAGGAAACTGCCCAAAAACAAATTCATCAACCAGAGCCTGTGGACCATGGAAATCTAACCTGCCAGCTGGATATCTGAGGGTAGAAACACTTTCATATCTGTGTGTGGAAGGGCAGGCAAGAGGCCGGGATTCGGAGGAGAGAAACTCATGCGTGGACATTGTATCTTAGAGCGAACATCAAATGAGCTCCTGTGAGAAGCCTGCAGGCCGGGAAGTGTTGAAGCGTCAGGATGAAGCCCAATCATTCCCACCGTGGAAGAAGTGTCTGCCTCAGGCACGTCTCAGCGACACCCTGGATCCTTCAATCCTATACCCTGCTAGCCTCTGTGTGTTGAAGTCTCAGGAAAGGGCAATATCAGGCCCTGGGGAAAGAGTTGTGTGGAGATAGCCACTTTCGGACACCAACGTGGTTCCTCATGGGGGAAGGCTTCTAGGAAGTAGGTGTTGCCGTGTCAGGACAATGCCATCTCCGCCCATCGTCGAAAGATGACTGAGGAGGAAGGCACGTTCCAGGAACATCTGGATTCCAGAAGAGAAAGCGATTTCTAGTGTAGGTATGAAAAGACAGGCAAGGGGCCAGTCCCTGTCTGGGAGATCCAAGTCCGTGGAGAGTACAACTTCCGAGCCACAACAAGTTTCTCCCCAAAGGAAACTTTCTAGCCCTGGGGTGGGCAAGCTTTGGCGGGCTTCCATATCCTTGCCTCTGAGAATCAGGCCTGTGGAGAAGGTCACTTCCCGGGAGCATCGACTTTCTGGAGATCCAAAGTGTGGGCACGGAGGAAGAAGGCGGGACTAAGGGGCGTGTCGCTGTCAGGGAGAAAGCAGTCGTTGGAGACGGCCACTTTCGTGAGCAACTCGTTCCCTCAAGCCAGAAGCATCCTGGCCTCTATTGATGAGAAGTAGCAGGATAATTCCTCAACCTCCGCTCTGCGAAAATAGACTGTGGGCAATGCCACTTCCCACTAACACCGTGTCTCCAGAAGAGAATTGCCATGTCCAATCCAAAAGCGGGGAGGCCTAGGAGAGGGCCCACGGCCTCACGCTCTGAAACGGGGCTGGGGACCTGCACCATTCAGGGAACCACAAGGCTCTCCAACGAGAAGCCTTCTAGCACGCATGGGTTGAGGCCTCCTAAACATGCCCCATTCTTCCCTCTGTGAAACGAGCCTCTGGGCATTGCAACTGTCCCGTAAGTGGAAGTCCTCTCCTGCCAGAATCTTTGGAGCACGTTTGTCTAGAGGCACGGGCAAAGTGCCATGCCCTTCGCTCAGATCATGAGTCCTGCGAATAAAGCACGTTTCCGTAAAGAACACGACACCTCCAAACAAACGCCTCGGAGCAGATCCGTGTGTTTTCACATGAGGAAATGCCGTATCCTCCGTTGGGCGAAGGAATGCTGGGGAGGAGGCCATTTCGGCACCATCGTAGTTTTTCGCGCCATAGAAATCCAAGCCTCGCTCTGTGCCACGATCACGAGAGGGCCATCGCATTTCCCGGGAGATACGAGACGATGGAGGATCCGGTGTGCACTCACATCTTGTTTTCCCAAGAGAAAAGCCATTTCTCATAGTTGTGTGGAAGTATAGGGAAGGGGGCTTGTCCTTAGGATGAGAAACAAGACCGTGGAGAGTGCACCTTTCAGAGCACCCCAAGCATCTCTTTTGAGAAGCCTGGTTGCCCCAGTGCCTTGTCGCATCCGAAAAGTGCCTGACCTTCCCTCATTGAAAACACTCTCTTTGGAATAGAGCGTTCAAGTCCCCTCTTGCTTCCTGAAGATACAAAGCTTTTCCAAGGCAGGTGTTTGATCAGGAGGAAACATCCCTACACGGATCTCTGGAAAAGAAGACGTGGGAATGGTCATCGTCACGGCCCTCTGAATGCCGGAAGATAGATCCATCTTCATTCCTGTGTGCGGAAGCATAGGCAAGGGCCTAGGACCCTATCTTGAGAAACAAGTCTCTGGAGACGACAATGTTCAGCACACCGCAGGTGTCCTGCCGGAGAGGTGTTCTAGCATGGGTGTGTGCAAGCATCGGGAGAGTTCCATCTCCTTCCGTCTGCGAGGCAAGGCTGCGGAGAAGGCCACTTGGCGATAACATGTGGTTTCCAGATTTCCAAACGAGTTCCAGGAGAGGTGCGGAACGATAGGCCAGGTAACATGTCCCCCAGGGTTCCAGTAACAGTTCTGGGGAAGCACAGGTCCCAGGAAACCCAAGTTCTTCCGAGGAGATGCTTTCTAATACATAGGTCCAGAAGTCTCTGTACATTGCCTACCCTTGCTTGTGGGAGGCAAGTTGGGTGGAATGCGAATTCCACTACCATCTTGTTTGCACAAGAGGGAAATCGATTCATTCCAATATATGCGCTGGAGCCTAGGGGACATGGGCGATGCCCTGACGCTTTGAGGGAAGAGTGTGGAACAGGCATCGTTGAGGAAACCACAAGTTTCTCAAGCGAGGAGCCTTCTAGCATTGCCGGGGTGAAACGACCGAAACATGCACGACCCTTCCCTCAGTGAATAGGCTCTAGGGAATGCCAATTTCCCCTCAGAGGAAGATTGTCCCGGTGCGAAGCTCTCTAGCGTGTTGGTCTGGAGGCCAGCGGAGAGGGCCACATATACTTCGCTAAAGAAAGCTATCTGTGAAGAAAGACAGGGTCAGTGAGGGAAGCACACGTCCCCCCAAACCCACTGAAACACACGGAGACGTTTTAGCCTCAGGAAAGGCCTTATCCTTGCCTTGGAGAGAATGCATTTGGGAGTACCTGTGCTGCCCCGGCGTTGGTTTGCAAAGGAGCACTTTCCTACCTTATATGTGTGGGAGTGGGCAATGTCCTTACACTTGGAGACAAGTCTGTGAAGCAAGCACCGTTCGGGGAACCACGAGGGCCTCGAGCGAGAAGCATTCCGGCCTCCATGTTCTTAAACTCCCGAAACCCGGGCTCTCTTGGCGTCTCTGAGTAAATCTCTGGGGAATGCAACGTTCCCTCAGAGGAAGCATGTCCCAGCGAGACATTTTGTGGCACGTTTCTCTAGAGGTACGGGGATGGGTGGTCGCATTCAGGAGGTGCGGTGTCCTCGGCCGGGAGAAACAATTCTGTGGAGAAGCCGACTTCGGCCACAATGTGCTTTTCCAAGAAAGAAGCTTGCTTCGGCGAAAAGCATGGAAGTATCACTGTAATGCCACCTTCTTCGCTCTGAGCAGCAGGACGGTAGGCAACCCTACTTTCCAAGCACATCTGGTTTCCAGAATGAAAAAGCCATCTCTAAGAGACGTTTCCAAGGACAGAGAAGGCGGGTCGTACTGTCCTTCAGAAACAAATGTGTGGAGAATGCCCCTTTCAGAGGACCACCATTTCACCTGCGAGAAGCCTTCTACAATGTATGTTTGGAGGCATCAGGAGGGTGTCGTGTCCATCCCTCAGTGAAAACACAGTGTCGAGAACCATGTTCCAGGAACGTCTTGCTTACAGCAGGTAGCAGTTTTCTCCAGGACCTTGTGTAATGCGGAGGACTCGGCCCTAATGGGATCTCTGAGAAACAAGGCTGCGGAGACTGGAAACTTTCCCTGCCAACTGGATATCCGAAGACGGAATCCATTTCACGTCGATGTGCGGAAGTAGACGCCAGGGGCCTTGACCTGATGCCCAGAAAGGCGTCTGTGCGTAATACAACGTGGAGCGAACAACCGGAATCTTCCCGTGTAGAGTCCTGTAGCATGGACGTGTACAAGCATCTGGAGCGGGCCCTCTCGTTCCTTCGGAGATACGAGCCCGTGGCGAATGCCACGTCGAGGTCACGTCGTTTCTCCAGAGTTCTCTGCCATTTCCAGTATCGGCCTTGAAGGATAGGCAAAGGGAAATGTCCCCGTATCGGAGTCCCCAGGATGTGGAGAAAGCAGCTGCCAGGAAACCCAAGTGCCCCCGAACGAGACGCCTTCTCACACACAGGTATGGACGCCTTGGAATGTGCGATATACTTCCTTTGGAGAAGGCGACCTTCCATGAATATCGTGTTTTCAGGAGAGAAAGCTGATGTCCAGGACGTGTGTGCAAGTCTTGGGAAGGGGCAAGGTCCTTAGGGCGAGCATAGAATCTGTGGAGCAAGCCCCTTTCGGATAACCACAAGTTTCTCAAGTGTGAATCATTCTGGCTTGCATGTGTGGAGGCCATCGAAAGACGCCCTCTCCCTCTGTCTGTGGAGCAGTCTCTGGAGAATTCCACTGTCCCGTCAGAGGAAGTTGGTTCCCGTGAGGAGCATTCTACCATCTTTCGCGAGAGGCGCGCGGAAAGTGCCTTAACGTCGCGGAACGCAAGCCTGGGAATAAAGCAAGATCCACCGTGCAACACGACCCTTCCAACGAAACCATTCTAACGGATGGAGGGGTTCTAACACTAGGGTAGTGCCGTGTCCTTGGCTTGGAGAAAGTCTTCTGTGGAGGATGCAGTGCAGCGACACTGTGGCTGTTCCACCGAGAAGCTTCCGAGCCTCTCTGTGTGGAGGCATCCCTAGAGTGCCCCAGTCTTCCGTTTGAGGAAAAAGAGTGTGAAGAAAAGCGCGGCCCGCTAACATCTTGATGCCAGAAAAGAAAGCGATTTCTCCGCGAGGTGTAGAAATAGAGGACGGGTGGTTTGTCCTTAGCCATGGAATCCAGATGGCAGTGACTGCAATTTTCAGAGCCGCACAATTGTCCCGGCATGAAGCCTAGCGGCACGTCTGTGGGGCAGCATCAGGATGGTGCCCTGTAGCTCCGCTGTTGGTAACAGTCTGCTTAGAAGAGGACGTTGAAGGAAACACTTGCTTTTTGAAGACACAGGCCTTTTCCATTCTCCGAGTGTAGCCTCGAGGAAACTGCCCAAAAACAAATTCATCAACCAGAGCCTGTGGACCATGGAAATCTAACCTGCCAGCTGGATATCTGAGGGTAGAAACACTTTCATATCTGTGTGTGGAAGGGCAGGCAAGAGGCCGGGATTCGGAGGAGAGAAACTCATGCGTGGACATTGTATCTTAGAGCGAACATCAAATGAGCTCCTGTGAGAAGCCTGCAGGCCGGGAAGTGTTGAAGCGTCAGGATGAAGCCCAATCATTCCCACCGTGGAAGAAGTGTCTGCCTCAGGCACGTCTCAGCGACACCCTGGATCCTTCAATCCTATACCCTGCTAGCCTCTGTGTGTTGAAGTCTCAGGAAAGGGCAATATCAGGCCCTGGGGAAAGAGTTGTGTGGAGATAGCCACTTTCGGACACCAACGTGGTTCCTCATGGGGGAAGGCTTCTAGGAAGTAGGTGTTGCCGTGTCAGGACAATGCCATCTCCGCCCATCGTCGAAAGATGACTGAGGAGGAAGGCACGTTCCAGGAACATCTGGATTCCAGAAGAGAAAGCGATTTCTAGTGTAGGTATGAAAAGACAGGCAAGGGGCCAGTCCCTGTCTGGGAGATCCAAGTCCGTGGAGAGTACAACTTCCGAGCCACAACAAGTTTCTCCCCAAAGGAAACTTTCTAGCCCTGGGGTGGGCAAGCTTTGGCGGGCTTCCATATCCTTGCCTCTGAGAATCAGGCCTGTGGAGAAGGTCACTTCCCGGGAGCATCGACTTTCTGGAGATCCAAAGTGTGGGCACGGAGGAAGAAGGCGGGACTAAGGGGCGTGTCGCTGTCAGGGAGAAAGCAGTCGTTGGAGACGGCCACTTTCGTGAGCAACTCGTTCCCTCAAGCCAGAAGCATCCTGGCCTCTATTGATGAGAAGTAGCAGGATAATTCCTCAACCTCCGCTCTGCGAAAATAGACTGTGGGCAATGCCACTTCCCACTAACACCGTGTCTCCAGAAGAGAATTGCCATGTCCAATCCAAAAGCGGGGAGGCCTAGGAGAGGGCCCACGGCCTCACGCTCTGAAACGGGGCTGGGGACCTGCACCATTCAGGGAACCACAAGGCTCTCCAACGAGAAGCCTTCTAGCACGCATGGGTTGAGGCCTCCTAAACATGCCCCATTCTTCCCTCTGTGAAACGAGCCTCTGGGCATTGCAACTGTCCCGTAAGTGGAAGTCCTCTCCTGCCAGAATCTTTGGAGCACGTTTGTCTAGAGGCACGGGCAAAGTGCCATGCCCTTCGCTCAGATCATGAGTCCTGCGAATAAAGCACGTTTCCGTAAAGAACACGACACCTCCAAACAAACGCCTCGGAGCAGATCCGTGTGTTTTCACATGAGGAAATGCCGTATCCTCCGTTGGGCGAAGGAATGCTGGGGAGGAGGCCATTTCGGCACCATCGTAGTTTTTCGCGCCATAGAAATCCAAGCCTCGCTCTGTGCCACGATCACGAGAGGGCCATCGCATTTCCCGGGAGATACGAGACGATGGAGGATCCGGTGTGCACTCACATCTTGTTTTCCCAAGAGAAAAGCCATTTCTCATAGTTGTGTGGAAGTATAGGGAAGGGGGCTTGTCCTTAGGATGAGAAACAAGACCGTGGAGAGTGCACCTTTCAGAGCACCCCAAGCATCTCTTTTGAGAAGCCTGGTTGCCCCAGTGCCTTGTCGCATCCGAAAAGTGCCTGACCTTCCCTCATTGAAAACACTCTCTTTGGAATAGAGCGTTCAAGTCCCCTCTTGCTTCCTGAAGATACAAAGCTTTTCCAAGGCAGGTGTTTGATCAGGAGGAAACATCCCTACACGGATCTCTGGAAAAGAAGACGTGGGAATGGTCATCGTCACGGCCCTCTGAATGCCGGAAGATAGATCCATCTTCATTCCTGTGTGCGGAAGCATAGGCAAGGGCCTAGGACCCTATCTTGAGAAACAAGTCTCTGGAGACGACAATGTTCAGCACACCGCAGGTGTCCTGCCGGAGAGGTGTTCTAGCATGGGTGTGTGCAAGCATCGGGAGAGTTCCATCTCCTTCCGTCTGCGAGGCAAGGCTGCGGAGAAGGCCACTTGGCGATAACATGTGGTTTCCAGATTTCCAAACGAGTTCCAGGAGAGGTGCGGAACGATAGGCCAGGTAACATGTCCCCCAGGGTTCCAGTAACAGTTCTGGGGAAGCACAGGTCCCAGGAAACCCAAGTTCTTCCGAGGAGATGCTTTCTAATACATAGGTCCAGAAGTCTCTGTACATTGCCTACCCTTGCTTGTGGGAGGCAAGTTGGGTGGAATGCGAATTCCACTACCATCTTGTTTGCACAAGAGGGAAATCGATTCATTCCAATATATGCGCTGGAGCCTAGGGGACATGGGCGATGCCCTGACGCTTTGAGGGAAGAGTGTGGAACAGGCATCGTTGAGGAAACCACAAGTTTCTCAAGCGAGGAGCCTTCTAGCATTGCCGGGGTGAAACGACCGAAACATGCACGACCCTTCCCTCAGTGAATAGGCTCTAGGGAATGCCAATTTCCCCTCAGAGGAAGATTGTCCCGGTGCGAAGCTCTCTAGCGTGTTGGTCTGGAGGCCAGCGGAGAGGGCCACATATACTTCGCTAAAGAAAGCTATCTGTGAAGAAAGACAGGGTCAGTGAGGGAAGCACACGTCCCCCCAAACCCACTGAAACACACGGAGACGTTTTAGCCTCAGGAAAGGCCTTATCCTTGCCTTGGAGAGAATGCATTTGGGAGTACCTGTGCTGCCCCGGCGTTGGTTTGCAAAGGAGCACTTTCCTACCTTATATGTGTGGGAGTGGGCAATGTCCTTACACTTGGAGACAAGTCTGTGAAGCAAGCACCGTTCGGGGAACCACGAGGGCCTCGAGCGAGAAGCATTCCGGCCTCCATGTTCTTAAACTCCCGAAACCCGGGCTCTCTTGGCGTCTCTGAGTAAATCTCTGGGGAATGCAACGTTCCCTCAGAGGAAGCATGTCCCAGCGAGACATTTTGTGGCACGTTTCTCTAGAGGTACGGGGATGGGTGGTCGCATTCAGGAGGTGCGGTGTCCTCGGCCGGGAGAAACAATTCTGTGGAGAAGCCGACTTCGGCCACAATGTGCTTTTCCAAGAAAGAAGCTTGCTTCGGCGAAAAGCATGGAAGTATCACTGTAATGCCACCTTCTTCGCTCTGAGCAGCAGGACGGTAGGCAACCCTACTTTCCAAGCACATCTGGTTTCCAGAATGAAAAAGCCATCTCTAAGAGACGTTTCCAAGGACAGAGAAGGCGGGTCGTACTGTCCTTCAGAAACAAATGTGTGGAGAATGCCCCTTTCAGAGGACCACCATTTCACCTGCGAGAAGCCTTCTACAATGTATGTTTGGAGGCATCAGGAGGGTGTCGTGTCCATCCCTCAGTGAAAACACAGTGTCGAGAACCATGTTCCAGGAACGTCTTGCTTACAGCAGGTAGCAGTTTTCTCCAGGACCTTGTGTAATGCGGAGGACTCGGCCCTAATGGGATCTCTGAGAAACAAGGCTGCGGAGACTGGAAACTTTCCCTGCCAACTGGATATCCGAAGACGGAATCCATTTCACGTCGATGTGCGGAAGTAGACGCCAGGGGCCTTGACCTGATGCCCAGAAAGGCGTCTGTGCGTAATACAACGTGGAGCGAACAACCGGAATCTTCCCGTGTAGAGTCCTGTAGCATGGACGTGTACAAGCATCTGGAGCGGGCCCTCTCGTTCCTTCGGAGATACGAGCCCGTGGCGAATGCCACGTCGAGGTCACGTCGTTTCTCCAGAGTTCTCTGCCATTTCCAGTATCGGCCTTGAAGGATAGGCAAAGGGAAATGTCCCCGTATCGGAGTCCCCAGGATGTGGAGAAAGCAGCTGCCAGGAAACCCAAGTGCCCCCGAACGAGACGCCTTCTCACACACAGGTATGGACGCCTTGGAATGTGCGATATACTTCCTTTGGAGAAGGCGACCTTCCATGAATATCGTGTTTTCAGGAGAGAAAGCTGATGTCCAGGACGTGTGTGCAAGTCTTGGGAAGGGGCAAGGTCCTTAGGGCGAGCATAGAATCTGTGGAGCAAGCCCCTTTCGGATAACCACAAGTTTCTCAAGTGTGAATCATTCTGGCTTGCATGTGTGGAGGCCATCGAAAGACGCCCTCTCCCTCTGTCTGTGGAGCAGTCTCTGGAGAATTCCACTGTCCCGTCAGAGGAAGTTGGTTCCCGTGAGGAGCATTCTACCATCTTTCGCGAGAGGCGCGCGGAAAGTGCCTTAACGTCGCGGAACGCAAGCCTGGGAATAAAGCAAGATCCACCGTGCAACACGACCCTTCCAACGAAACCATTCTAACGGATGGAGGGGTTCTAACACTAGGGTAGTGCCGTGTCCTTGGCTTGGAGAAAGTCTTCTGTGGAGGATGCAGTGCAGCGACACTGTGGCTGTTCCACCGAGAAGCTTCCGAGCCTCTCTGTGTGGAGGCATCCCTAGAGTGCCCCAGTCTTCCGTTTGAGGAAAAAGAGTGTGAAGAAAAGCGCGGCCCGCTAACATCTTGATGCCAGAAGAGAAAGCGATTTCTCCGCGAGGTGTAGAAATAGAGGACGGGTGGTTTGTCCTTAGCCATGGAATCCAGATGGCAGTGACTGCAATTTTCAGAGCCGCACAATTGTCCCGGCATGAAGCCTAGCGGCACGTCTGTGGGGCAGCATCAGGATGGTGCCCTGTAGTTCCGCTGTTGGTAACAGTCTGCTTAGAAGAGGACGTTGAAGGAAACACTTGCTTTTTGAAGACACAGGCCTTTTCCATTCTCCGAGTGTAGCCTCGAGGAAACTGCCCAAAAACAAATTCATCAACCAGAGCCTGTGGACCATGGAAATCTAACCTGCCAGCTGGATATCTGAGGGTAGAAACACTTTCATATCTGTGTGTGGAAGGGCAGGCAAGAGGCCAGGATTCGGAGGAGAGAAACTCATGCGTGGACATTGTAACTTAGAGCGAACATCAAATGAGCTCCTGTGAGAAGCGTGCAGGCCGGGAAGTGTTGAAGCGTCAGGATGAAGCCCAATCATTCCCACCGTGGAAGAAGTGTCTGCCTCAGGCACGTCTCAGCGACACCCTGGATCCTTCAATCCTATACCCTGCTAGCCTCTGTGTGTTGAAGTCTCAGGAAAGGGCAATATCAGGCCCTGGGGTAAGAGTTGTGTGGAGATAGCCACTTTCGGACACCAACGTGGTTCCTCATAGGGGGAAGGCTTCTAGGAAGTAGGTGTTGCCGTGTCAGGACAATGCCATCTCCGCCCATCGTCGAAAGATGACTGAGGAGGAAGGCACGTTCCAGGAACCTCTGGATTCCAGAAGAGAAAGCGATTTCTAGTGTACGTATGAAAAGACAGGCAAGGGGCCAGTCCCTGTCTGGGAGATCCAAGTCCGTGGAGAGTACAACTTCCGAGCCACAACAAGTTTCTCCCCAAAGGAAACTTTCTAGCCCTGGGGTGGGCAAGCTTTGGCGGGCTTCCATATCCTTGCCTCTGAGAATCAGGTCTGTGGAGAAGGTCACTTCCCGGGAGCATCTACTTTCTGGAGATCCAAAGTGTGGGCACGGAGGAAGAAGGCGGGACTAAGGGGCGTGTCGCTGTCAGGGAGAAAGCAGTCGTTGGAGACGGCCACTTTCGTGAGCAACGCGTTCCCTCAAGCCAGAAGCATCCTGGCCTCTATTGATGAGAAGTAGCAGGATAATTCCTCAACCTCCGCTCTGCGAAAATAGACTGTGGGCAATGCCACTTCCCACTAACACCGTGTCTCCAGAAGAGAATTGCCATGTCCAATCCAAAAGCGGGGAGGCCTAGGAGAGGGCCCACGGCCTCACGCTCTGAAACGGGGCTGGGGACCTGCACCATTCAGGGAACCACAAGGCTCTCCAACGAGAAGCCTTCTAGCACGCATGGGTTGAGGCCTCCTAAACATGCCCCATTCTTCCCTCTGTGAAACGAGCCTCTGGGCATTGCAACTGTCCCGTAAGTGGAAGTCCTCTCCTGCCAGAATCTTTGGAGCACGTTTGTCTAGAGGCACGGGCAAAGTGCCATGCCCTTCGCTCAGATCATGAGGCCTGCGAATAAAGCACGTTTCCGTGAAGAACACGACACTTCCAAACAAACGCCTCGGAGCAGATCCGTGTGTTTTCACATGAGGAAATGCCGTATCCTCCGTTGGGCGAAGGAATGCTGGGGAGGAGGCCATTTCGGCAACATCGTAGTTTTTCGCGCCATAGAAATCCAAGCCTCGCTGTGTGCCACGATCACGAGAGGGCCATCGCATTTCCCGGGAGATACGAGACGATGGAGGATCCGGTGTGCACTCACATCTTGTTTTCCCAAGAGAAAAGCCATTTCTCATAGTTGTGTGGAAGTATAGGGAAGGGGGCTTGTCCTTAGGATGAGAAACAAGACCGTGGAGAGTGCACCTTTCAGAGCACCCCAAGCATCTCTTTTGAGAAGCCTGGTTGCCCCAGTGCCTTGTCGCATCCGAAAAGTGCCTGACCTTCCCTCATTGAAAACACTCTCTTTGGAATAGAGCGTTCAAGTCCCCTCTTGCTTCCTGAAGATACAAAGCTTTTCCAAGGCAGGTGTTTGATCAGGAGGAACCATCCCTACACGGATCTCTGGAAAACAAGACGTGGGAATGGTCATCGTCACGGCCCTCTGAATGCCGGAAGATAGATCCATCTTCATTCCTGTGTGCGGAAGCATAGGCAAGGGCCTAGGACCCTATCTTGAGAAACAAGTCTCTGGAGACGAGAATGTTCAGCACACCGCAGGTGTCCTGCCGGAGAGGTGTTCTAGCATGGGTGTGTGCAAGCATCGGGAGAGTTCCATCTCCTTCCGTCTGCGAGGCAAGGCTGCGGAGAAGGACACTTGGCGATAACATGTGGTTTCCAGATTTCCAAACGAGTTCCAGGAGAGGTGCGGAACGATAGGCCAGGTAACATGTCCCCCAGGGTTCCAGTAACAGTTCTGGGGAAGCACAGGTCCCAGGAAACCCAAGTTCCTTCCGAGGAGATGCTTTCTAATACATAGGTCCAGAAGTCTCTGTACATTGCCTACCCTTGCTTGTGGGAGGCAAGTTGGGTGGAATGCGAATTCCACTACCATCTTGTTTCCACAAGAGGGAAATCGATTCATTCCAATATATGCGCTGGAGCCTAGGGGACATGGGCGATGCCCTGACGCTTTGAGGGAAGAGTGTGGAACAGGCATCGTTGAGGAAACCACAAGTTTCTCAAGCGAGGAGCCTTCTAGCATTGCCGGGGTGAAACGACCGAAACATGCACGACCCTTCCCTCAGTGAATAGGCTCTAGGGAATGCCAATTTCCCCTCAGAGGAAGATTGTCCCGGTGCGAAGCTCTCTAGCGTGTTGGTCTGGAGGCCAGCGGAGAGGGCCACATATACTTCGCTAAAGAAAGCTATCTGTGAAGAAAGACAGGGTCAGTGAGGGAAGCACACGTCCCACCAAACCCACTGAAACACACGGAGACGTTTTAGCCTCAGGAAAGGCCTTATCCTTGCCTTGGAGAGAATGCATTTGGGAGTACCTGTGCTGCCCCGGCGTTGGTTTGCAAAGGAGCACTTTCCTACCTTATATGTGTGGGAGTGGGCAATGTCCTTACACTTGGAGACAAGTCTGTGAAGCAAGCACCGTTCGGGGAACCACGAGGGCCTCGAGCGAGAAGCATTCCGGCCTCCATGTTCTTAAACTCCCGAAACCCGGGCTCTCTTGGCGTCTCTGAGTAAATCTCTGGGGAATGCAACGTTCCCTCAGAGGAAGCATGTCCCAGCGAGACATTTTGTGGCACGTTTCTCTAGAGGTACGGGGATGGGTGGTCGCATTCAGGAGGTGCGGTGTCCTCGGCCGGGAGAAACAATTCTGTGGAGAAGGCGACTTCGGCCACCATGTGCTTTTCCAAGAAAGAAGCTTGCTTCGGCGAAAAGCATGGAAGTATCACTGTAATGCCACCTTCTTCGCTCTGAGCAGCAGGACGGTAGGCAACCCTACTTTCCAAGCACATCTGGTTTCCAGAATGAAAAAGCCATCTCTAAGAGACGTTTCCAAGGACAGAGAAGGCGGGTCGTACTGTCCTTCAGAAACAAATGTGTGGAGAATGCCCCTTTCAGAGGACCACCATTTCACCTGCGAGAAGCCTTCTACAATGTATGTTTGGAGGCATCAGGAGGGTGTCGTGTCCATCCCTCAGTGAAAACACAGTGTCGAGAACCATGTTCCAGGAACGTCTTGCTTACAGCAGGTAGCAGTTTTCTCCAGGACCTTGTGTAATGCGGAGGACTCGGCCCTAATGGGATCTCTGAGAAACAAGGCTGCGGAGACTGGAAACTTTCCCTGCCAACTGGATATCCGAAGACGGAATCCATTTCACGTCGATGTGCGGAAGTAGACGCCAGGGGCCTTGACCTGATGCCCAGAAAGGCGTCTGTGCGTAATACAACGTGGAGCGAACAACCGGAATCTTCCCGTGTAGAGTCCTGTAGCATGGACGTGTACAAGCATCTGGAGCGGGCCCTCTCGTTCCCTCGGAGATACGAGCCCGTGGCGAATGCCACGTCGAGGTCACGTCGTTTCTCCAGAGTTCTCTGCCATTTCCAGTATCGGCCTTGAAGGATAGGCAAAGGGAAATGTCCCCGTATCGGAGTCCCCAGGATGTGGAGAAAGCAGCTGCCAGGAAACCCAAGTGCCCCCGAACGAGACGCCTTCTCACACACAGGTATGGACGCCTTGGAATGTGCGATATACTTCCTTTGGAGAAGGCGACCTTCCATGAATATCGTGTTTTCAGGAGAGAAAGCTGATGTCCAGGACGTGTGTGCAAGTCTTGGGAAGGGGCAAGGTCCTTAGGGCGAGCATAGAATCTGTGGAGCAAGCCCCTTTCGGATAACCACAAGTTTCTCAAGTGTGAATCATTCTGGCTTGCATGTGTGGAGGCCATCGAAACACGCCCTCTCCCTCTGTCTGTGGAGCAGTCTCTGGAGAATTCCACTGTCCCGTCAGAGGAAGTTGGTTCCCGTGAGGAGCATTCTACCATCTTTCGCGAGAGGCGCGCGGAAAGTGCCTTAGACGTCGCGGAACGCAAGCCTGGGAATAAAGCAAGATCCACAGTGCAACACGACCCTTCCAACGAAACCATTCTAATGGATGGAGGGGTTCTAACACTAGGGTAGTGCCGTGTCCTTGGCTTGGAGAAAGTCTTCTGTGGAGGATGCAGTGCAGCGACACTGTGGCTGTTCCACCGAGAAGCTTCCGAGCCTCTCTGTGTGGAGGCATCCCTAGAGTGCCCCAGTCTTCCGTTTGAGGAAAAAGCGTGTGAAGAAAAGCGCGGCCCGCTAACATCTTGATGCCAGAAGAGAAAGCGATTTCTCCGCGAGGTGTAGAAATAGAGGACGGGTGGTTTGTCCTTAGCCATGGAATCCAGATGGCAGTGACTGCAATTTTCAGAGCCGCACAATTGTCCCGGCATGAAGCCTAGCGGCACGTCTGTGGGGCAGCATCAGGATGGTGCCCTGTAGCTCCGCTGTTGGTAACAGTCTGCTTAGAAGAGGACGTTGAAGGAAACACTTGCTTTTTGAAGACACAAGCCTTTTCCATTCTGCGAGTGTAGCCTCGAGGAAACTGCCCAAAAACAAATTCATCAACCAGAGCTTGTGGTCCATGGAACTCTAACCTGCCAGCTGGATATCTGAGGGTAGAAACACTTTCATATCTGTGTGTGGAAGGGCAGGCAAGAGGCCAGGATTAGGATGAGAGAAACTCATGCGTGGACATTGTAACTTAGAGCGAACATCAAATGAGCTCCTCTGAGAAGCCTGCAGACCGGGAAGTGTTGAAGCGTCAGGATGAAGCCCAATCATTCCCACCGTGGAAGAAGTGTCTGCCTCAGGCACGTCTCAGCGACACCCTGGATCCTTCAATCCTATACCCTGCTAGCCTCTGTGTGTTGAAGTCTCAGGAAAGGGCAATATCAGGCCCTGGGGAAAGAGTTGTGTGGAGATAGCCACTTTCGGACACCAACGTGGTTCCTCATAGGGGGAAGGCTTCTAGGAAGTAGGTGTTGCCGTGTCAGGACAATGCCATCTCCGCCCATCGTCGAAAGATGACTGAGGAGGAAGGCACGTTCCAGGAACATCTGGATTCCAGAAGAGAAAGCGATTTCTAGTGTACGTATGAAAAGACAGGCAAGGGGCCATTCCCTGTCTGGGAGATCCAAGTCCGTGGAGAGTACAACTTCCGAGCCACAACAAGTTTCTCCCCAAAGGAAACTTTCTAGCCCTGGGGTGGGCAAGCTTTGGCGGGCTTCCATATCCTTGCCTCTGAGAATCAGGCCTGTGGAGAAGGTCACTTCCCGGGAGCATCGACTTTCTGGAGATCCAAAGTGTGGGCACGGAGGAAGAAGGCGGGACTAAGGGGCGTGTCGCTGTCAGGGAGAAAGCAGTCGTTGGAGACGGCCACTTTCGTGAGCAACTCGTTCCCTCAAGCCAGAAGCATCCTGGCCTCTATTGATGAGAAGTAGCAGGATAATTCCTCAACCTCCGCTCTGCGAAAATAGACTGTGGGCAATGCCACTTCCCACTAACACCGTGTCTCCAGAAGAGAATTGCCATGTCCAATCCAAAAGCGGGGAGGCCTAGGAGAGGGCCCACGGCCTCACGCTCTGAAATGGGGCTGGGGACCTGCACCATTCAGGGAACCACAAGGCTCTCCAACGAGAAGCCTTCTAGCACGCATGGGTTGAGGCCTCCTAAACATGCCCCATTCTTCCCTCTGTGAAACGAGCCTCTGGGCATTGCAACTGTCCCGTAAGTGGAAGTCCTCTCCTGCCAGAATCTTTGGAGCACGTTTGTCTAGAGGCACGGGCAAAGTGCCATGCCCTTCGCTCAGATCATGAGGCCTGCGAATAAAGCACGTTTCCGTGAAGAACACGACACTTCCAAACAAACGCCTCGGAGCAGATCCGTGTGTTTTCACATGAGGAAATGCCGTATCCTCCGTTGGGCGAAGGAATGCTGGGGAGGAGGCCATTTCGGCAATATCGTAGTTTTCCGCGCCATAGAAATCCAAGCCTCGCTGTGTGCCACGATCACGAGAGGGCCATCGCATTTCCCGGGAGATACGAGACGATGGAGGATCCGGTGTGCACTCACATCTTGTTTTCCCAAGAGAAAAGCCATTTCTCATAGTTGTGTGGAAGTATAGGGAAGGGGGCTTGTCCTTAGGATGAGAAACAAGACCGTGGAGAGTGCACCTTTCAGAGCACCCCAAGCATCTCTTTTGAGAAGCCTGGTTGCCCCAGTGCCTTGTCGCATCCGAAAAGTGCCTGACCTTCCCTCATTGAAAACACTCTCTTTGGAATAGAGCGTTCAAGTCCCGTCTTGCTTCCTGAAGATACAAAGCTTTTCCAAGGCAGGTGTTTGATCAGGAGGAAACATCCCTACACGGATCTCTGGAAAACAAGACGTGGGAATGGTCATCGTCACGGCCCTCTGAATGCCGGAAGATAGATCCATCTTCATTCCTGTGTGCGGAAGCATAGGCAAGGGCCTAGGACCCTATCTTTAGAAACAAGTCTCTGGAGACGAGAATGTTCAGCACACCGCAGGTGTCCTGCCGGAGAGGTCTTCTAGCATGGGTGTGTGCAAGCATCGGGAGAGTTCCATCTCCTTCCGTCTGCGAGGCAAGGCTGCGGAGAAGGCCACTTGGCGATAACATGTGGTTTCCAGATTTCCAAACGAGTTCCAGGAGAGGTGCGGAACGATAGGCCAGGTAACATGTCCCCCAGGGTTCCAGTAACAGTTCTGGGCAAGCACAGGTCCCAGGAAACCCAAGTTCCTTCCGAGGAGATGCTTTCTAATACATAGGTCCAGAAGTCTCTGTACATTGCCTACCCTTGCTTGTGGGAGGCAAGTTGGGTGGAATGCGAATTCCACTACCATCTTGTTTCCACAAGAGGGAAATCGATTCATTCCAATATATGCGCTGGAGCCTAGGGGACATGGGCGATGCCCTGACGCTTTGAGGGAAGAGTGTGGAACAGGCATCGTTGAGGAAACCACAAGTTTCTCAAGCGAGGAGCCTTCTAGCATTGCCGGGGTGAAACGACCGAAACATGCACGACCCTTCCCTCAGTGAATAGGCTCTAGGGAATGCCAATTTCCCCTCAGAGGAAGATTGTCCCGGTGCGAAGCTCTCTAGCGTGTTGGTCTGGAGGCCAGCGGAGAGGGCCACATATACTTCGCTAAAGAAAGCTATCTGTGAAGAAAGACAGGGTCAGTGAGGGAAGCACACGTCCCACCAAACCCACTGAAACACACGGAGACGTTTTAGCCTCAGGAAAGGCCTTATCCTTGCCTTGGAGAGAATGCATTTGGGAGTACCTGTGCTGCCCCGGCGTTGGTTTGCAAAGGAGCACTTTCCTACCTTATATGTGTGGGAGTGGGCAATGTCCTTACACTTGGAGACAAGTCTGTGAAGCAAGCACCGTTCGGGGAACCACGAGGGCCTCGAGCGAGAAGCATTCCGGCCTCCATGTTCTTAAACTCCCGAAACCCGGGCTCTCTTGGCGTCTCTGAGTAAATCTCTGGGGAATGCAACGTTCCCTCAGAGGAAGCATGTCCCAGCGAGACATTTTGTGGCACGTTTCTCTAGAGGTACGGGGATGGGTGGTCGCATTCAGGAGGTGCGGTGTCCTCGGCCGGGAGAAACAATTCTGTGGAGAAGGCGACTTCGGCCACCATGTGCTTTTCCAAGAAAGAAGCTTGCTTCGGCGAAAAGCATGGAAGTATCACTGTAATGCCACCTTCTTCGCTCTGAGCAGCAGGACGGTAGGCAACCCTACTTTCCAAGCACATCTGGTTTCCAGAATGAAAAAGCCATCTCTAAGAGACGTTTCCAAGGACAGAGAAGGCGGGTCGTACTGTCCTTCAGAAACAAATGTGTGGAGAATGCCCCTTTCAGAGGACCACCATTTCACCTGCGAGAAGCCTTCTACAATGTATGTTTGGAGGCATCAGGAGGGTGTCGTGTCCATCCCTCAGTGAAAACACAGTGTCGAGAACCATGTTCCAGGAACGTCTTGCTTACAGCAGGTAGCAGTTTTCTCCAGGACCTTGTGTAATGCGGAGGACTCGGCCCTAATGGGATCTCTGAGAAACAAGGCTGCGGAGACTGGAAACTTTCCCTGCCAACTGGATATCCGAAGACGGAATCCATTTCACGTCGATGTGCGGAAGTAGACGCCAGGGGCCTTGACCTGATGCCCAGAAAGGCGTCTGTGCGTAATACAACGTGGAGCGAACAACCGAAATCTTCCCGTGTAGAGTCCTGTAGCATGGACGTGTACAAGCATCTGGAGCGGGCCCTCTCGTTCCCTCGGAGATACGAGCCCGTGGCGAATGCCACGTCGAGGTCACGTCGTTTCTCCAGAGTTCTCTGCCATTTCCAGTATCGGCCTTGAAGGATAGGCAAAGGGAAATGTCCCCGTATCGGAGTCCCCAGGATGTGGAGAAAGCAGCTGCCAGGAAACCCAAGTGCCCCCGAACGAGACGCCTTCTCACACACAGGTATGGACGCCTTGGAATGTGCGATATACTTCCTTTGGAGAAGGCGACCTTCCATGAATATCGTGTTTTCATGAGAGAAAGCTGATGTCCAGGACGTGTGTGCAAGTCTTGGGAAGGGGCAAGGTCCTTAGGGCGAGCATAGAATCTGTGGAGCAAGCCCCTTTCGGATAACCACAAGTTTCTCAAGTGTGAATCATTCTGGCTTGCATGTGTGGAGGCCATCGAATGACGCCCTCTCCCTCTGTCTGTGGAGCAGTCTCTGGAGAATTCCACTGTCCCGTCAGAGGAAGTTGGTTCCCGTGAGGAGCATTCTACCATCTTTCGCGAGAGGCGCGCGGAAAGTGCCTTAACGTCGCGGAACGCAAGCCTGGGAATAAAGCAAGATCCACCGTGCAACACGACCCTTCCAACGAAACCATTCTAACGGATGGAGGGGTTCTAACACTAGGGTAGTGCCGTGTCCTTGGCTTGGAGAAAGTCTTCTGTGGAGGATGCAGTGCAGCGACACTGTGGCTGTTCCACCGAGAAGCTTCCGAGCCTCTCTGTGTGGAGGCATCCCTAGAGTGCCCCAATCTTCCGTTTGAGGAAAAAGAGTGTGAAGAAAAGCGCGGCCCGCTAACATCTTGATGCCAGAAGAGAAAGCGATTTCTCCGCGAGGTGTAGAAATAGAGGACGGGTGGTTTGTCCTTAGCCATGGAATCCAGATGGCAGTGACTGCAATTTTCAGAGCCGCACAATTGTCCCGGCATGAAGCCTAGCGGCACGTCTGTGGGGCAGCATCAGGATGGTGCCCTGTAGTTCCGCTGTTGGTAACAGTCTGCTTAGAAGAGGACGTTGAAGGAAACACTTGCTTTTTGAAGACACAAGCCTTTTCCATTCTGCGAGTGTAGCCTCGAGGAAACTGCCCAAAAACAAATTCATCAACCAGAGCCTGTGGACCATGGAACTCTAACCTGCCAGCTGGATATCTGAGGGTAGAAACACTTTCATATCTGTGTGTGGAAGGGCAGGCAAGAGGCCAGGATTCGGAGGAGAGAAACTCATGCGTGGACATTGTAACTTAGAGCGAACATCAAATGAGCTCCTCTGAGAAGCCTGCAGACCAGGAAGTGTTGAAGCGTCAGGATGAAGCCCAATCATTCCCACCGTGGAAGAAGTGTCTGCCTCAGGCACGTCTCAGCGACACCCTGGATCCTTCAATCCTATACCCTGCTAGCCTCTGTGTGTTGAAGTCTCAGGAAAGGGCAATATCAGGCCCTGGGGAAAGAGTTGTGTGGAGATAGCCACTTTCGGACACCAACGTGGTTCCTCATAGGGGGAAGGCTTCTAGGAAGTAGGTGTTGCCGTGTCAGGACAATGCCATCTCCGCCCATCGTCGAAAGATGACTGAGGAGGAAGGCACGTTCCAGGAACATCTGGATTCCAGAAGAGAAAGCGATTTCTAGTGTACGTATGAAAAGACAGGCAAGGGGCCATTCCCTGTCTGGGAGATCCAAGTCCGTGGAGAGTACAACTTCCGAGCCACAACAAGTTTCTCCCCAAAGGAAACTTTCTAGCCCTGGGGTGGGCAAGCTTTGGCGGGCTTCCATATCCTTGCCTCTGAGAATCAGGCCTGTGGAGAAGGTCACTTCCCGGGAGCATCGACTTTCTGGAGATCCAAAGTGTGGGCACGGAGGAAGAAGGCGGGACTAAGGGGCGTGTCGCTGTCAGGGAGAAAGCAGTCGTTGGAGACGGCCACTTTCGTGAGCAACTCGTTCCCTCAAGCCAGAAGCATCCTGGCCTCTATTGATGAGAAGTAGCAGGATAATTCCTCAACCTCCGCTCTGCGAAAATAGACTGTGGGCAATGCCACTTCCCACTAACACCGTGTCTCCAGAAGAGAATTGCCATGTCCAATCCAAAAGCGGGGAGGCCTAGGAGAGGGCCCACGGCCTCACGCTCTGAAATGGGGCTGGGGACCTGCACCATTCAGGGAACCACAAGGCTCTCCAACGAGAAGCCTTCTAGCACGCATGGGTTGAGGCCTCCTAAACATGCCCCATTCTTCCCTCTGTGAAACGAGCCTCTGGGCATTGCAACTGTCCCGTAAGTGGAAGTCCTCTCCTGCCAGAATCTTTGGAGCACGTTTGTCTAGAGGCACGGGCAAAGTGCCATGCCCTTCGCTCAGATCATGAGGCCTGCGAATAAAGCACGTTTCCGTGAAGAACACGACACTTCCAAACAAACGCCTCGGAGCAGATCCGTGTGTTTTCACATGAGGAAATGCCGTATCCTCCGTTGGGCGAAGGAATGCTGGGGAGGAGGCCATTTCGGCAATATCGTAGTTTTCCGCGCCATAGAAATCCAAGCCTCGCTGTGTGCCACGATCACGAGAGGGCCATCGCATTTCCCGGGAGATACGAGACGATGGAGGATCCGGTGTGCACTCACATCTTGTTTTCCCAAGAGAAAAGCCATTTCTCATAGTTGTGTGGAAGTATAGGGAAGGGGGCTTGTCCTTAGGATGAGAAACAAGACCGTGGAGAGTGCACCTTTCAGAGCACCCCAAGCATCTCTTTTGAGAAGCCTGGTTGCCCCAGTGCCTTGTCGCATCCGAAAAGTGCCTGACCTTCCCTCATTGAAAACACTCTCTTTGGAATAGAGCGTTCAAGTCCCGTCTTGCTTCCTGAAGATACAAAGCTTTTCCAAGGCAGGTGTTTGATCAGGAGGAAACATCCCTACACGGATCTCTGGAAAACAAGACGTGGGAATGGTCATCGTCACGGCCCTCTGAATGCCGGAAGATAGATCCATCTTCATTCCTGTGTGCGGAAGCATAGGCAAGGGCCTAGGACCCTATCTTTAGAAACAAGTCTCTGGAGACGAGAATGTTCAGCACACCGCAGGTGTCCTGCCGGAGAGGTCTTCTAGCATGGGTGTGTGCAAGCATCGGGAGAGTTCCATCTCCTTCCGTCTGCGAGGCAAGGCTGCGGAGAAGGCCACTTGGCGATAACATGTGGTTTCCAGATTTCCAAACGAGTTCCAGGAGAGGTGCGGAACGATAGGCCAGGTAACATGTCCCCCAGGGTTCCAGTAACAGTTCTGGGCAAGCACAGGTCCCAGGAAACCCAAGTTCCTTCCGAGGAGATGCTTTCTAATACATAGGTCCAGAAGTCTCTGTACATTGCCTACCCTTGCTTGTGGGAGGCAAGTTGGGTGGAATGCGAATTCCACTACCATCTTGTTTCCACAAGAGGGAAATCGATTCATTCCAATATATGCGCTGGAGCCTAGGGGACATGGGCGATGCCCTGACGCTTTGAGGGAAGAGTGTGGAACAGGCATCGTTGAGGAAACCACAAGTTTCTCAAGCGAGGAGCCTTCTAGCATTGCCGGGGTGAAACGACCGAAACATGCACGACCCTTCCCTCAGTGAATAGGCTCTAGGGAATGCCAATTTCCCCTCAGAGGAAGATTGTCCCGGTGCGAAGCTCTCTAGCGTGTTGGTCTGGAGGCCAGCGGAGAGGGCCACATATACTTCGCTAAAGAAAGCTATCTGTGAAGAAAGACAGGGTCAGTGAGGGAAGCACACGTCCCACCAAACCCACTGAAACACACGGAGACGTTTTAGCCTCAGGAAAGGCCTTATCCTTGCCTTGGAGAGAATGCATTTGGGAGTACCTGTGCTGCCCCGGCGTTGGTTTGCAAAGGAGCACTTTCCTACCTTATATGTGTGGGAGTGGGCAATGTCCTTACACTTGGAGACAAGTCTGTGAAGCAAGCACCGTTCGGGGAACCACGAGGGCCTCGAGCGAGAAGCATTCCGGCCTCCATGTTCTTAAACTCCCGAAACCCGGGCTCTCTTGGCGTCTCTGAGTAAATCTCTGGGGAATGCAACGTTCCCTCAGAGGAAGCATGTCCCAGCGAGACATTTTGTGGCACGTTTCTCTAGAGGTACGGGGATGGGTGGTCGCATTCAGGAGGTGCGGTGTCCTCGGCCGGGAGAAACAATTCTGTGGAGAAGGCGACTTCGGCCACCATGTGCTTTTCCAAGAAAGAAGCTTGCTTCGGCGAAAAGCATGGAAGTATCACTGTAATGCCACCTTCTTCGCTCTGAGCAGCAGGACGGTAGGCAACCCTACTTTCCAAGCACATCTGGTTTCCAGAATGAAAAAGCCATCTCTAAGAGACGTTTCCAAGGACAGAGAAGGCGGGTCGTACTGTCCTTCAGAAACAAATGTGTGGAGAATGCCCCTTTCAGAGGACCACCATTTCACCTGCGAGAAGCCTTCTACAATGTATGTTTGGAGGCATCAGGAGGGTGTCGTGTCCATCCCTCAGTGAAAACACAGTGTCGAGAACCATGTTCCAGGAACGTCTTGCTTACAGCAGGTAGCAGTTTTCTCCAGGACCTTGTGTAATGCGGAGGACTCGGCCCTAATGGGATCTCTGAGAAACAAGGCTGCGGAGACTGGAAACTTTCCCTGCCAACTGGATATCCGAAGACGGAATCCATTTCACGTCGATGTGCGGAAGTAGACGCCAGGGGCCTTGACCTGATGCCCAGAAAGGCGTCTGTGCGTAATACAACGTGGAGCGAACAACCGGAATCTTCCCGTGTAGAGTCCTGTAGCATGGACGTGTACAAGCATCTGGAGCGGGCCCTCTCGTTCCCTCGGAGATACGAGCCCGTGGCGAATGCCACGTCGAGGTCACGTCGTTTCTCCAGAGTTCTCTGCCATTTCCAGTATCGGCCTTGAAGGATAGGCAAAGGGAAATGTCCCCGTATCGGAGTCCCCAGGATGTGGAGAAAGCAGCTGCCAGGAAACCCAAGTGCCCCCGAACGAGACGCCTTCTCACACACAGGTATGGACGCCTTGGAATGTGCGATATACTTCCTTTGGGGAAGGCGACCTTCCATGAATATCGTGTTTTCATGAGAGAAAGCTGATGTCCAGGACGTGTGTGCAAGTCTTGGGAAGGGGCAAGGTCCTTAGGGCGAGCATAGAATCTGTGGAGCAAGCCCCTTTCGGATAACCACAAGTTTCTCAAGTGTGAATCATTCTGGCTTGCATGTGTGGAGGCCATCGAATGACGCCCTCTCCCTCTGTCTGTGGAGCAGTCTCTGGAGAATTCCACTGTCCCGTCAGAGGAAGTTGGTTCCCGTGAGGAGCATTCTACCATCTTTCGCGAGAGGCGCGCGGAAAGTGCCTTAACGTCGCGGAACGCAAGCCTGGGAATAAAGCAAGATCCACCGTGCAACACGACCCTTCCAACGAAACCATTCTAACGGATGGAGGGGTTCTAACACTAGGGTAGTGCCGTGTCCTTGGCTTGGAGAAAGTCTTCTGTGGAGGATGCAGTGCAGCGACACTGTGGCTGTTCCACCGAGAAGCTTCCGAGCCTCTCTGTGTGGAGGCATCCCTAGAGTGCCCCAGTCTTCCGTTTGAGGAAAAAGAGTGTGAAGAAAAGCGCGGCCCGCTAACATCTTGATGCCAGAAGAGAAAGCGATTTCTCCGCGAGGTGTAGAAATAGAGGACGGGTGGTTTGTCCTTAGCCATGGAATCCAGATGGCAGTGACTGCAATTTTCAGAGCCGCACAATTGTCCCGGCATGAAGCCTAGCGGCACGTCTGTGGGGCAGCATCAGGATGGTGCCCTGTAGTTCCGCTGTTGGTAAGAGTCTGCTTAGAAGAGGACGTTGAAGGAAACACTTGCTTTTTGAAGACACAAGCCTTTTCCATTCTGCGAGTGTAGCCTCGAGGAAACTGCCCAAAAACAAATTCATCAACCAGAGCCTGTGGACCATGGAACTCTAACCTGCCAGCTGGATATCTGAGGGTAGAAACACTTTCATATCTGTGTGTGGAAGGGCAGGCAAGAGGCCAGGATTCGGAGGAGAGAAACTCATGCGTGGACATTGTAACTTAGAGCGAACATCAAATGAGCTCCTCTGAGAAGCCTGCAGACCAGGAAGTGTTGAAGCGTCAGGATGAAGCCCAATCATTCCCACCGTGGAAGAAGTGTCTGCCTCAGGCACGTCTCAGCGACACCCTGGATCCTTCAATCCTATACCCTGCTAGCCTCTGTGTGTTGAAGTCTCAGGAAAGGGCAATATCAGGCCCTGGGGAAAGAGTTGTGTGGAGATAGCCACTTTCGGACACCAACGTGGTTCCTCATGGGGGAAGGCTTCTAGGAAGTAGGTGTTGCCGTGTCAGGACAATGCCATCTCCGCCCATCGTCGAAAGATGACTGAGGAGGAAGGCACGTTCAAGGAACATCTGGATTCCAGAAGAGAAAGCGATTTCTAGTGTAGGTATGAAAAGACAGGCAAGGGGCCAGTCCCTGTCTGGGAGATCCAAGTCCGTGGAGAGTACAACTTCCGAGCCACAACAAGTTTCTCCCCAAAGGAAACTTTCTAGCCCTGGGGTGGGCAAGCTTTGGCGGGCTTCCATATCCTTGCCTCTGAGAATCAGGCCTGTGGAGAAGGTCACTTCCCGGGAGCATCGACTTTCTGGAGATCCAAAGTGTGGGCACGGAGGAAGAAGGCGGGACTAAGGGGCGTGTCGCTGTCAGGGAGAAAGCAGTCGTTGGAGACGGCCACTTTCGTGAGCAACTCGTTCCCTCAAGCCAGAAGCATCCTGGCCTCTATTGATGAGAAGTAGCAGGATAATTCCTCAACCTCCGCTCTGCGAAAATAGACTGTGGGCAATGCCACTTCCCACTAACACCGTGTCTCCAGAAGAGAATTGCCATGTCCAATCCAAAAGCGGGGAGGCCTAGGAGAGGGCCCACGGCCTCACGCTCTGAAACGGGGCTGGGGACCTGCACCATTCAGGGAACCACAAGGCTCTCCAACGAGAAGCCTTCTAGCACGCATGGGTTGAGGCCTCCTAAACATGCCCCATTCTTCCCTCTGTGAAACGAGCCTCTGGGCATTGCAACTGTCCCGTAAGTGGAAGTCCTCTCCTGCCAGAATCTTTGGAGCAAGTTTGTCTAGAGGCACGGGCAAAGTGCCATGCCCTTCGCTCAGATCATGAGGCCTGCGAATAAAGCACGTTTCCGTGAAGAACACGACACCTCCAAACAAACGCCTCGGAGCAGATCCGTGTGTTTTCACATGAGGAAATGCCGTATCCTCCGTTGGGCGAAGGAATGCTGGGGAGGAGGCCATTTCGGCAACATCGTAGTTTTTCGCGCCATAGAAATCCAAGCCTCGCTGTGTGCCACGATCACGAGAGGGCCATCGCATTTCCCGGGAGATACGAGACGATGGAGGATCCGGTGTGCACTCACATCTTGTTTTCCCAAGAGAAAAGCCATTTCTCATAGTTGTGTGGAAGTATAGGCAAGGGGGCTTGTCCTTAGGATGAGAAACAAGACCGTGGAGAGTGCACCTTTCAGAGCACCCCAAGCATCTCTTTTGAGAAGCCTGGTTGCCCCAGTGCCTTGTCGCATCCGAAAAGTGCCTGACCTTCCCTCATTGAAAACACTCTCTTTGGAATAGAGCGTTCAAGTCCCCTCTTGCTTCCTGAAGATAGAAAGCTTTTCCAAGGCAGGTGTTTGATCAGGAGGAAACATCCCTACACGGATCTCTGGAAAACAAGACGTGGGAATGGTCATCGTCACGGCCCTCTGAATGCCGGAAGATAGATCCATCTTCATTCCTGTGTGCGGAAGCATAGGCAAGGGCCTAGGACCCTATCTTGAGAAACAAGTCTCTGGAGACGAGAATGTTCAGCACACCGCAGGTGTCCTGCCGGAGAGGTCTTCTAGCATGGGTGTGTGCAAGCATCGGGAGAGTTCCATCTCCTTCCGTCTGCGAGGCAAGGCTGCGGAGAAGGCCACTTGGCGATAACATGTGGTTTCCAGATTTCCAAACGAGTTGCAGGAGAGGTGCGGAACGATAGGCCAGGTAACATGTCCCCCAGGGTTCCAGTAACAGTTCTGGGCAAGCACAGGTCCCAGGAAACCCAAGTTCCTTCCGAGGAGATGCTTTCTAATACATAGGTCCAGAAGTCTCTGTACATTGCCTACCCTTGCTTGTGGGAGGCAAGTTGGGTGGAATGCGAATTCCACTACCATCTTGTTTCCACAAGAGGGAAATCGATTCATTCCAATATATGCGCTGGAGCCTAGGGGACATGGGCGATGCCCTGACGCTTTGAGGGAAGAGTGTGGAACAGGCATCGTTGAGGAAACCACAAGTTTCTCAAGCGAGGAGCCTTCTAGCATTGCCGGGGTGAAACGACCGAAACATGCACGACCCTTCCCTCAGTGAATAGGCTCTAGGGAATGCCAATTTCCCCTCAGAGGAAGATTGTCCCGGTGCGAAGCTCTCTAGCGTGTTGGTCTGGAGGCCAGCGGAGAGGGCCACAAATACTTCCCTAAAGAAAGCTATCTGTGAAGAAAACAGGGTCAGTGAGGGAAGCACACGTCCCACCAAACCCACTGAAACACACGGAGACGTTTTAGCCTCAGGAAAGGCCTTATCCTTGCCTTGGAGAGAATGCATTTGGGAGTACCTGTGCTGCCCCGGCGTTGGTTTGCAAAGGAGCACTTTCCTACCTTATATGTGTGGGAGTGGGCAATGTCCTTACACTTGGAGACAAGTCTGTGAAGCAAGCACCGTTCGGGGAACCACGAGGGCCTCGAGCGAGAAGCATTCCGGCCTCCATGTTCTTAAACTCCCGAAACCCGGGCTCTCTTGGCGTCTCTGAGTAAATCTCTGGGGAATGCAACGTTCCCTCAGAGGAAGCATGTCCCAGCGAGACATTTTGCGGCACGTTTCTCTAGAGGTACGGGGATGGGTGGTCGCATTCAGGAGGTGCGGTGTCCTCGGCCGGGAGAAACAATTCTGTGGAGAAGGCGACTTCGGCCACAATGTGCTTTTCCAAGAAAGAAGCTTGCTTCGGCGAAAAGCATGGAAGTATCACTGTAATGCCACCTTCTTCGCTCTGAGCAGCAGGACGGTAGGCAACCCTACTTTCCAAGCACATCTGGTTTCCAGAATGAAAAAGCCATCTCTAAGAGACGTTTCCAAGGACAGAGAAGGCGGGTCGTACTGTCCTTCAGAAACAAATGTGTGGAGAATGCCCCTTTCAGAGGACCACCATTTCACCTGCGAGAAGCCTTCTACAATGTATGTTTGGAGGCATCAGGAGGGTGTCGTGTCCATCCCTCAGTGAAAACACAGTGTCGAGAACCATGTTCCAGGAACGTCTTGCTTACAGCAGGTAGCAGTTTTCTCCAGGACCTTGTGTAATGCGGAGGACTCGGCCCTAATGGGATCTCTGAGAAACAAGGCTGCGGAGACTGGAAACTTTCCCTGCCAACTGGATATCCGAAGACGGAATCCATTTCACGTCGATGTGCGGAAGTAGACGCCAGGGGCCTTGACCTGATGCCCAGAAAGGCGTCTGTGCGTAATACAACGTGGAGCGAACAACCGGAATCTTCCCGTGTAGAGTCCTGTAGCATGGACGTGTACAAGCATCTGGAGCGGGCCCTCTCGTTCCCTCGGAGATACGAGCCCGTGGCGAATGCCACGTCGAGGTCACGTCGTTTCTCCAGAGTTCTCTGCCATTTCCAGTATCGGCCTTGAAGGATAGGCAAAGGGAAATGTCCCCGTATCGGAGTCCCCAGGATGTGGAGAAAGCAGCTGCCAGGAAACCCAAGTGCCCCCGAACGAGACGCCTTCTCACACACAGGTATGGACGCCTTGGAATGTGCGATATACTTCCTTTGGAGAAGGCGACCTTCCATGAATATCGTGTTTTCAGGAGAGAAAGCTGATGTCCAGGACGTGTGTGCAAGTCTTGGGAAGGGGCAAGGTCCTTAGGGCGAGCATAGAATCTGTGGAGCAAGCCCCTTTCGGATAACCACAAGTTTCTCAAGTGTGAATCATTCTGGCTTGCATGTGTGGAGGCCATCGAAAGACGCCCTCTCCCTCTGTCTGTGGAGCAGTCTCTGGAGAATTCCACTGTCCCGTCAGAGGAAGTTGGTTCCCGTGAGGAGCATTCTACCATCTTTCGCGAGAGGCGCGCGGAAAGTGCCTTAGACTTCGCGGAACGCAAGCCTGGGAATAAAGCAAGATCCACCGTGCAACACGACCCTTCCAACGAAACCATTCTAACGGATGGAGGGGTTCTAACACTAGGGTAGTGCCGTGTCCTTGGCTTGGAGAAAGTCTTCTGTGGAGGATGCAGTGCAGCGACACTGTGGCTGTTCCACCGAGAAGCTTCCGAGCCTCTCTGTGTGGAGGCATCCCTAGAGTGCCCCAGTCTTCCGTTTGAGGAAAAAGAGTGTGAAGAAAAGCGCGGCCCGCTAACATCTTGATGCCAGAAAAGAAAGCGATTTCTCCGCGAGGTGTAGAAATAGAGCACGGGTGGTTTGTCCTTAGCCATGGAATCCAGATGGCAGTGACTGCAATTTTCAGAGCCGCACAATTGTCCCGGCATGAAGCCTAGCGGCACGTCTGTGGGGCAGCATCAGGATGGTGCCCTGTAGCTCCGCTGTTGGTAACAGTCTGCTTAGAAGAGGACGTTGAAGGAAACACTTGCTTTTTGAAGACACAGGCCTTTTCCATTCTCCGAGTGTAGCCTCGAGGAAACTGCCCAAAAACAAATTCATCAACCAGAGCCTGTGGACCATGGAAATCTAACCTGCCAGCTGGATATCTGAGGGTAGAAACACTTTCATATCTGTGTGTGGAAGGGCAGGCAAGAGGCCAGGATTCGGAGGAGAGAAACTCATGCGTGGACATTGTAACTTAGAGCGAACATCAAATGAGCTCCTGTGAGAAGCGTGCAGGCCGGGAAGTGTTGAAGCGTCAGGATGAAGCCCAATCATTCCCACCGTGGAAGAAGTGTCTGCCTCAGGCACGTCTCAGCGACACCCTGGATCCTTCAATCCTATACCCTGCTAGCCTCTGTGTGTTGAAGTCTCAGGAAAGGGCAATATCTGGCCCTGCGGAAAGAGTTGTGTGGAGATAGCCACTTTCGGACACCAACGTGGTTCCTCATAGGGGGAAGGCTTGTAGGAAGTAGGTGTTGCCGTGTCAGGACAATGCCATCTCCGCCCATCGTCGAAAGATGACTGAGGAGGAAGGCACGTTCCAGGAACATCTGGATTCCAGAAGAGAAAGCGATTTCTAGTGTAGGTATGAAAAGACAGGCAAGGGGCCAGTCCCTGTCTGGGAGATCCAAGTCCGTGGAGAGTACAACTTCCGAGCCACAACAAGTTTCTCCCCAAAGGAAACTTTCTAGCCCTGGGGTGGGCAAGCTTTGGCGGGCTTCCATATCCTTGCCTCTGAGAATCAGGCCTGTGGAGAAGGTCACTTCCCGGGAGCATCGACTTTCTGGAGATCCAAAGTGTGGGCACGGAGGAAGAAGGCGGGACTAAGGGGCGTGTCGCTGTCAGGGAGAAAGCAGTCGTTGGAGACGGCCACTTTCGTGAGCAACTCGTTCCCTCAAGCCAGAAGCATCCTGGCCTCTATTGATGAGAAGTAGCAGGATAATTCCTCAACCTCCGCTCTGCGAAAATAGACTGTGGGCAATGCCACTTCCCACTAACACCGTGTCTCCAGAAGAGAATTGCCATGTCCAATCCAAAAGCGGGGAGGCCTAGGAGAGGGCCCACGGCCTCACGCTCTGAAACGGGGCTGGGGACCTGCACCATTCAGGGAACCACAAGGCTCTCCAACGAGAAGCCTTCTAGCACGCATGGGTTGAGGCCTCCTAAACATGCCCCATTCTTCCCTCTGTGAAACGAGCCTCTGGGCATTGCAACTGTCCCGTAAGTGGAAGTCCTCTCCTGCCAGAATCTTTGGAGCACGTTTGTCTAGAGGCACGGGCAAAGTGCCATGCCCTTCGCTCAGATCATGAGTCCTGCGAATAAAGCACGTTTCCGTAAAGAACACGACACCTCCAAACAAACGCCTCGGAGCAGATCCGTGTGTTTTCACATGAGGAAATGCCGTATCCTCCGTTGGGCGAAGGAATGCTGGGGAGGAGGCCATTTCGGCACCATCGTAGTTTTTCGCGCCATAGAAATCCAAGCCTCGCTCTGTGCCACGATCACGAGAGGGCCATCGCATTTCCCGGGAGATACGAGACGATGGAGGATCCGGTGTGCACTCACATCTTGTTTTCCCAAGAGAAAAGCCATTTCTCATAGTTGTGTGGAAGTATAGGGAAGGGGGCTTGTCCTTAGGATGAGAAACAAGACCGTGGAGAGTGCACCTTTCAGAGCACCCCAAGCATCTCTTTTGAGAAGCCTGGTTGCCCCAGTGCCTTGTCGCATCCGAAAAGTGCCTGACCTTCCCTCATTGAAAACACTCTCTTTGGAATAGAGCGTTCAAGTCCCCTCTTGCTTCCTGAAGATACAAAGCTTTTCCAAGGCAGGTGTTTGATCAGGAGGAAACATCCCTACACGGATCTCTGGAAAAGAAGACGTGGGAATGGTCATCGTCACGGCCCTCTGAATGCCGGAAGATAGATCCATCTTCATTCCTGTGTGCGGAAGCATAGGCAAGGGCCTAGGACCCTATCTTGAGAAACAAGTCTCTGGAGACGACAATGTTCAGCACACCGCAGGTGTCCTGCCGGAGAGGTGTTCTAGCATGGGTGTGTGCAAGCATCGGGAGAGTTCCATCTCCTTCCGTCTGCGAGGCAAGGCTGCGGAGAAGGCCACTTGGCGATAACATGTGGTTTCCAGGTTTCCAAACGAGTTCCAGGAGAGGTGCGGAACGATAGGCCAGGTAACATGTCTCCCAGGGTTCCAGTAACAGTTCTGGGGAAGCACAGGTCCCAGGAAACCCAAGTTCTTCCGAGGAGATGCTTTCTAATACATAGGTCCAGAAGTCTCTGTACATTGCCTACCCTTGCTTGTGGGAGGCAAGTTGGGTGGAATGCGAATTCCACTACCATCTTGTTTGCACAAGAGGGAAATCGATTCATTCCAATATATGCGCTGGAGCCTAGGGGACATGGGCGATGCCCTGACGCTTTGAGGGAAGAGTGTGGAACAGGCATCGTTGAGGAAACCACAAGTTTCTCAAGCGAGGAGCCTTCTAGCATTGCCGGGGTGAAACGACCGAAACATGCACGACCCTTCCCTCAGTGAATAGGCTCTAGGGAATGCCAATTTCCCCTCAGAGGAAGATTGTCCCGGTGCGAAGCTCTCTAGCGTGTTGGTCTGGAGGCCAGCGGAGAGGGCCACATATACTTCGCTAAAGAAAGCTATCTGTGAAGAAAGACAGGGTCAGTGAGGGAAGCACACGTCCCACCAAACCCACTGAAACACACGGAGACGTTTTAGCCTCAGGAAAGGCCTTATCCTTGCCTTGGAGAGAATGCATTTGGGAGTACCTGTGCTGCCCCGGCGTTGGTTTGCAAAGGAGCACTTTCCTACCTTATATGTGTGGGAGTGGGCAATGTCCTTACACTTGGAGACAAGTCTGTGAAGCAAGCACCGTTCGGGGAACCACGAGGGCCTCGAGCGAGAAGCATTCCGGCCTCCATGTTCTTAAACTCCCGAAACCCGGGCTCTCTTGGCGTCTCTGAGTAAATCTCTGGGGAATGCAACGTTCCCTCAGAGGAAGCATGTCCCAGCGAGACATTTTGTGGCACGTTTCTCTAGAGGTACGGGGATGGGTGGTCGCATTCAGGAGGTGCGGTGTCCTCGGCCGGGAGAAACAATTCTGTGGAGAAGGCGACTTCGGCCACCATGTGCTTTTCCAAGAAAGAAGCTTGCTTCGGCGAAAAGCATGGAAGTATCACTGTAATGCCACCTTCTTCGCTCTGAGCAGCAGGACGGTAGGCAACCCTACTTTCCAAGCACATCTGGTTTCCAGAATGAAAAAGCCATCTCTAAGAGACGTTTCCAAGGACAGAGAAGGCGGGTCGTACTGTCCTTCAGAAACAAATGTGTGGAGAATGCCCCTTTCAGAGGACCACCATTTCACCTGCGAGAAGCCTTCTACAATGTATGTTTGGAGGCATCAGGAGGGTGTCGTGTCCATCCCTCAGTGAAAACACAGTGTCGAGAACCATGTTCCAGGAACGTCTTGCTTACAGCAGGTAGCAGTTTTCTCCAGGACCTTGTGTAATGCGGAGGACTCGGCCCTAATGGGATCTCTGAGAAACAAGGCTGCGGAGACTGGAAACTTTCCCTGCCAACTGGATATCCGAAGACGGAATCCATTTCACGTCGATGTGCGGAAGTAGACGCCAGGGGCCTTGACCTGATGCCCAGAAAGGCGTCTGTGCGTAATACAACGTGGAGCGAACAACCGGAATCTTCCCGTGTAGAGTCCTGTAGCATGGACGTGTACAAGCATCTGGAGCGGGCCCTCTCGTTCCCTCGGAGATACGAGCCCGTGGCGAATGCCACGTCGAGGTCACGTCGTTTCTCCAGAGTTCTCTGCCATTTCCAGTATCGGCCTTGAAGGATAGGCAAAGGGAAATGTCCCCGTATCGGAGTCCCCAGGATGTGGAGAAAGCAGCTGCCAGGAAACCCAAGTGCCCCCGAACGAGACGCCTTCTCACACACAGGTATGGACGCCTTGGAATGTGCGATATACTTCCTTTGGAGAAGGCGACCTTCCATGAATATCGTGTTTTCAGGAGAGAAAGCTGATGTCCAGGACGTGTGTGCAAGTCTTGGGAAGGGGCAAGGTCCTTAGGGCGAGCATAGAATCTGTGGAGCAAGCCCCTTTCGGATAACCACAAGTTTCTCAAGTGTGAATCATTCTGGCTTGCATGTGTGGAGGCCATCGAAAGACGCCCTCTCCCTCTGTCTGTGGAGCAGTCTCTGGAGAATTCCACTGTCGCGTCAGAGGAAGTTGGTTCCCGTGAGGAGCATTCTACCATCTTTCGCGAGAGGCGCGCGGAAAGTGCCTTAACGTCGCGGAACGCAAGCCTGGGAATAAAGCAAGATCCACCGTGCAACACGACCCTTCCAACGAAACCATTCTAACGGATGGAGGGGTTCTAACACTAGGGTAGTGCCGTGTCCTTGGCTTGGAGAAAGTCTTCTGTGGAGGATGCAGTGCAGCGACACTGTGGCTGTTCCACCGAGAAGCTTCCGAGCCTCTCTGTGTGGAGGCATCCCTAGAGTGCCCCAGTCTTCCGTTTGAGGAAAAAGAGTGTGAAGAAAAGCGCGGCCCGCTAACATCTTGATGCCAGAAGAGAAAGCGATTTCTCCGCGAGGTGTAGAAATAGAGGACGGGTGGTTTGTCCTTAGCCATGGAATCCAGATGGCAGTGACTGCAATTTTCAGAGCCGCACAATTGTCCCGGCATGAAGCCTAGCGGCACGTCTGTGGGGCAGCATCAGGATGGTGCCCTGTAGTTCCGCTGTTGGTAAGAGTCTGCTTAGAAGAGGACGTTGAAGGAAACACTTGCTTTTTGAAGACACAAGCCTTTTCCATTCTGCGAGTGTAGCCTCGAGGAAACTGCCCAAAAACAAATTCATCAACCAGAGCCTGTGGACCATGGAACTCTAACCTGCCAGCTGGATATCTGAGGGTAGAAACACTTTCATATCTGTGTGTGGAAGGGCAGGCAAGAGGCCAGGATTCGGAGGAGAGAAACTCATGCGTGGACATTGTAACTTAGAGCGAACATCAAATGAGCTCCTCTGAGAAGCCTGCAGACCAGGAAGTGTTGAAGCGTCAGGATGAAGCCCAATCATTCCCACCGTGGAAGAAGTGTCTGCCTCAGGCACGTCTCAGCGACACCCTGGATCCTTCAATCCTATACCCTGCTAGCCTCTGTGTGTTGAAGTCTCAGGAAAGGGCAATATCAGGCCCTGGGGAAAGAGTTGTGTGGAGATAGCCACTTTCGGACACCAACGTGGTTCCTCATGGGGGAAGGCTTCTAGGAAGTAGGTGTTGCCGTGTCAGGACAATGCCATCTCCGCCCATCGTCGAAAGATGACTGAGGAGGAAGGCACGTTCCAGGAACATCTGGATTCCAGAAGAGAAAGCGATTTCTAGTGTAGGTATGAAAAGACAGGCAAGGGGCCAGTCCCTGTCTGGGAGATCCAAGTCCGTGGAGAGTACAACTTCCGAGCCACAACAAGTTTCTCCCCAAAGGAAACTTTCTAGCCCTGGGGTGGGCAAGCTTTGGCGGGCTTCCATATCCTTGCCTCTGAGAATCAGGCCTGTGGAGAAGGTCACTTCCCGGGAGCATCGACTTTCTTGAGATCCAAAGTGTGGGCACGGAGGAAGAAGGCGGGACTAAGGGGCGTGTCGCTGTCAGGGAGAAAGCAGTCGTTGGAGACGGCCACTTTCGTGAGCAACTCGTTCCCTCAAGCCAGAAGCATCCTGGCCTCTATTGATGAGAAGTAGCAGGATAATTCCTCAACCTCCGCTCTGCGAAAATAGACTGTGGGCAATGCCACTTCCCACTAACACCGTGTCTCCAGAAGAGAATTGCCATGTCCAATCCAAAAGCGGGGAGGCCTAGGAGAGGGCCCACGGCCTCACGCTCTGAAACGGGGCTGGGGACCTGCACCATTCAGGGAACCACAAGGCTCTCCAACGAGAAGCCTTCTAGCACGCATGGGTTGAGGCCTCCTAAACATGCCCCATTCTTCCCTCTGTGAAACGAGCCTCTGGGCATTGCAACTGTCCCGTAAGTGGAAGTCCTCTCCTGCCAGAATCTTTGGAGCACGTTTGTCTAGAGGCACGGGCAAAGTGCCATGCCCTTCGCTCAGATCATGAGGCCTGCGAATAAAGCACGTTTCCGTGAAGAACACGACACCTCCAAACAAACGCCTCGGAGCAGATCCGTGTGTTTTCACATGAGGAAATGCCGTATCCTCCGTTGGGCGAAGGAATGCTGGGGAGGAGGCCATTTCGGCAACATCGTAGTTTTTCGCGCCATAGAAATCCAAGCCTCGCTGTGTGCCACGATCACGAGAGGGCCATCGCATTTCCCGGGAGATACGAGACGATGGAGGATCCGGTGTGCACTCACATCTTGTTTTCCCAAGAGAAAAGCCATTTCTCATAGTTGTGTGGAAGTATAGGCAAGGGGGCTTGTCCTTAGGATGAGAAACAAGACCGTGGAGAGTGCACCTTTCAGAGCACCCCAAGCATCTCTTTTGAGAAGCCTGGTTGCCCCAGTGCCTTGTCGCATCCGAAAAGTGCCTGACCTTCCCTCATTGAAAACACTCTCTTTGGAATAGAGCGTTCAAGTCCCCTCTTGCTTCCTGAAGATAGAAAGCTTTTCCAAGGCAGGTGTTTGATCAGGAGGAACCATCCCTACACGGATCTCTGGAAAACAAGACGTGGGAATGGTCATCGTCACGGCCCTCTGAATGCCGGAAGATAGATCCATCTTCATTCCTGTGTGCGGAAGCATAGGCAAGGGCCTAGGACCCTATCTTTAGAAACAAGTCTCTGGAGAGGAGAATGTTCAGCACACCGCAGGTGTCCTGCCGGAGAGGTCTTCTAGCATGGGTGTGTGCAAGCATCGGGAGAGTTCCATCTCCTTCCGTCTGCGAGGCAAGGCTGCGGAGAAGGCCACTTGGCGATAACATGTGGTTTCCAGATTTCCAAACGAGTTGCAGGAGAGGTGCGGAACGATAGGCCAGGTAACATGTCCCCCAGGGTTCCAGTAACAGTTCTGGGCAAGCACAGGTCCCAGGAAACCCAAGTTCCTTCCGAGGAGATGCTTTCTAATACATAGGTCCAGAAGTCTCTGTACATTGCCTACCCTTGCTTGTGGGAGGCAAGTTGGGTGGAATGCGAATTCCACTACCATCTTGTTTCCACAAGAGGGAAATCGATTCATTCCAATATATGCGCTGGAGCCTAGGGGACATGGGCGATGCCCTGACGCTTTGAGGGAAGAGGGTGGAACAGGCATCGTTGAGGAAACCACAAGTTTCTCAAGCGAGGAGCCTTCTAGCATTGCCGGGGTGAAACGACCGAAACATGCACGACCCTTCCCTCAGTGAATAGGCTCTAGGGAATGCCAATTTCCCCTCAGAGGAAGATTGTCCCGGTGCGAAGCTCTCTAGCGTGTTGGTCTGGAGGCCAGCGGAGAGGGCCACAAATACTTCCCTAAAGAAAGCTATCTGTGAAGAAAACAGGGTCAGTGAGGGAAGCACACGTCCCACCAAACCCACTGAAACACACGGAGACGTTTTAGCCTCAGGAAAGGCCTTATCCTTGCCTTGGAGAGAATGCATTTGGGAGTACCTGTGCTGCCCCGGCGTTGGTTTGCAAAGGAGCACTTTCCTACCTTATATGTGTGGGAGTGGGCAATGTCCTTACACTTGGAGACAAGTCTGTGAAGCAAGCACCGTTCGGGGAACCACGAGGGCCTCGAGCGAGAAGCATTCCGGCCTCCATGTTCTTAAACTCCCGAAACCCGGGCTCTCTTGGCGTCTCTGAGTAAATCTCTGGGGAATGCAACGTTCCCTCAGAGGAAGCATGTCCCAGCGAGACATTTTGCGGCACGTTTCTCTAGAGGTACGGGGATGGGTGGTCGCATTCAGGAGGTGCGGTGTCCTCGGCCGGGAGAAACAATTCTGTGGAGAAGGCGACTTCGGCCACAATGTGCTTTTCCAAGAAAGAAGCTTGCTTCGGCGAAAAGCATGGAAGTATCACTGTAATGCCACCTTCTTCGCTCTGAGCAGCAGGACGGTAGGCAACCCTACTTTCCAAGCACATCTGGTTTCCAGAATGAAAAAGCCATCTCTAAGAGACGTTTCCAAGGACAGAGAAGGCGGGTCGTACTGTCCTTCAGAAACAAATGTGTGGAGAATGCCCCTTTCAGAGGACCACCATTTCACCTGCGAGAAGCCTTCTACAATGTATGTTTGGAGGCATCAGGAGGGTGTCGTGTCCATCCCTCAGTGAAAACACAGTGTCGAGAACCATGTTCCAGGAACGTCTTGCTTACAGCAGGTAGCAGTTTTCTCCAGGACCTTGTGTAATGCGGAGGACTCGGCCCTAATGGGATCTCTGAGAAACAAGGCTGCGGAGACTGGAAACTTTCCCTGCCAACTGGATATCCGAAGACGGAATCCATTTCACGTCGATGTGCGGAAGTAGACGCCAGGGGCCTTGACCTGATGCCCAGAAAGGCGTCTGTGCGTAATACAACGTGGAGCGAACAACCGGAATCTTCCCGTGTAGAGTCCTGTAGCATGGACGTGTACAAGCATCTGGAGCGGGCCCTCTCGTTCCCTCGGAGATACGAGCCCGTGGCGAATGCCACGTCGAGGTCACGTCGTTTCTCCAGAGTTCTCTGCCATTTCCAGTATCGGCCTTGAAGGATAGGCAAAGGGAAATGTCCCCGTATCGGAGTCCCCAGGATGTGGAGAAAGCAGCTGCCAGGAAACCCAAGTGCCCCCGAACGAGACGCCTTCTCACACACAGGTATGGACGCCTTGGAATGTGCGATATACTTCCTTTGGAGAAGGCGACCTTCCATGAATATCGTGTTTTCAGGAGAGAAAGCTGATGTCCAGGACGTGTGTGCAAGTCTTGGGAAGGGGCAAGGTCCTTAGGGCGAGCATAGAATCTGTGGAGCAAGCCCCTTTCGGATAACCACAAGTTTCTCAAGTGTGAATCATTCTGGCTTGCATGTGTGGAGGCCATCGAAAGACGCCCTCTCCCTCTGTCTGTGGAGCAGTCTCTGGAGAATTCCACTGTCCCGTCAGAGGAAGTTGGTTCCCGTGAGGAGCATTCTACCATCTTTCGCGAGAGGCGCGCGGAAAGTGCCTTAGACTTCGCGGAACGCAAGCCTGGGAATAAAGCAAGATCCACCGTGCAACACGACCCTTCCAACGAAACCATTCTAACGGATGGAGGGGTTCTAACACTAGGGTAGTGCCGTGTCCTTGGCTTGGAGAAAGTCTTCTGTGGAGGATGCAGTGCAGCGACACTGTGGCTGTTCCACCGAGAAGCTTCCGAGCCTCTCTGTGTGGAGGCATCCCTAGAGTGCCCCAGTCTTCCGTTTGAGGAAAAAGAGTGTGAAGAAAAGCGCGGCCCGCTAACATCTTGATGCCAGAAAAGAAAGCGATTTCTCCGCGAGGTGTAGAAATAGAGGACGGGTGGTTTGTCCTTAGCCATGGAATCCAGATGGCAGTGACTGCAATTTTCAGAGCCGCACAATTGTCCCGGCATGAAGCCTAGCGGCACGTCTGTGGGGCAGCATCAGGATGGTGCCCTGTAGCTCCGCTGTTGGTAACAGTCTGCTTAGAAGAGGACGTTGAAGGAAACACTTGCTTTTTGAAGACACAGGCCTTTTCCATTCTCCGAGTGTAGCCTCGAGGAAACTGCCCAAAAACAAATTCATCAACCAGAGCCTGTGGACCATGGAACTCTAACCTGCCAGCTGGATATCTGAGGGTAGAAACACTTTCATATCTGTGTGTGGAAGGGCAGGCAAGAGGCCAGGATTCGGAGGAGAGAAACTCATGCGTGGACATTGTAACTTAGAGCGAACATCAAATGAGCTCCTGTGAGAAGCCTGCAGGCCGGGAAGTGTTGAAGCGTCAGGATGAAGCCCAATCATTCCCACCGTGGAAGAAGTGTCTGCCTCAGGCACGTCTCAGCGACACCCTGGATCCTTCAATCCTATACCCTGCTAGCCTCTGTGTGTTGAAGTCTCAGGAAAGGGCAATATCAGGCCCTGGGGAAAGAGTTGTGTGGAGATAGCCACTTTCGGACACCAACGTGGTTCCTCATAGGGGGAAGGCTTGTAGGAAGTAGGTGTTGCCGTGTCAGGACAATGCCATCTCCGCCCATCGTCGAAAGATGACTGAGGAGGAAGGCACGTTCCAGGAACATCTGGATTCCAGAAGAGAAAGCGATTTCTAGTGTAGGTATGAAAAGACAGGCAAGGGGCCAGTCCCTGTCTGGGAGATCCAAGTCCGTGGAGAGTACAACTTCCGAGCCACAACAAGTTTCTCCCCAAAGGAAACTTTCTAGCCCTGGGGTGGGCAAGCTTTGGCGGGCTTCCATATCCTTGCCTCTGAGAATCAGGCCTGTGGAGAAGGTCACTTCCCGGGAGCATCGACTTTCTGGAGATCCAAAGTGTGGGCACGGAGGAAGAAGGCGGGACTAAGGGGCGTGTCGCTGTCAGGGAGAAAGCAGTCGTTGGAGACGGCCACTTTCGTGAGCAACTCGTTCCCTCAAGCCAGAAGCATCCTGGCCTCTATTGATGAGAAGTAGCAGGATAATTCCTCAACCTCCGCTCTGCGAAAATAGACTGTGGGCAATGCCACTTCCCACTAACACCGTGTCTCCAGAAGAGAATTGCCATGTCCAATCCAAAAGCGGGGAGGCCTAGGAGAGGGCCCACGGCCTCACGCTCTGAAACGGGGCTGGGGACCTGCACCATTCAGGGAACCACAAGGCTCTCCAACGAGAAGCCTTCTAGCACGCATGGGTTGAGGCCTCCTAAACATGCCCCATTCTTCCCTCTGTGAAACGAGCCTCTGGGCATTGCAACTGTCCCGTAAGTGGAAGTCCTCTCCTGCCAGAATCTTTGGAGCACGTTTGTCTAGAGGCACGGGCAAAGTGCCATGCCATTCGCTCAGATCATGAGTCCTGCGAATAAAGCACGTTTCCGTAAAGAACACGACACCTCCAAACAAACGCCTCGGAGCAGATCCGTGTGTTTTCACATGAGGAAATGCCGTATCCTCCGTTGGGCGAAGGAATGCTGGGGAGGAGGCCATTTCGGCACCATCGTAGTTTTTCGCGCCATAGAAATCCAAGCCTCGCTGTGTGCCACGATCACGAGAGGGCCATCGCATTTCCCGGGAGATACGAGACGATGGAGGATCCGGTGTGCACTCACATCTTGTTTTCCCAAGAGAAAAGCCATTTCTCATAGTTGTGTGGAAGTATAGGGAAGGGGGCTTGTCCTTAGGATGAGAAACAAGACCGTGGAGAGTGCACCTTTCAGAGCACCCCAAGCATCTCTTTTGAGAAGCCTGGTTGCCCCAGTGCCTTGTCGCATCCGAAAAGTGCCTGACCTTCCCTCATTGAAAACACTCTCTTTGGAATAGAGTGTTCAAGTCCCCTCTTGCTTCCTGAAGATACAAAGCTTTTCCAAGGCAGGTGTTTGATCAGGAGGAAACATCCCTACACGGATCTCTGGAAAAGAAGACGTGGGAATGGTCATCGTCACGGCCCTCTGAATGCCGGAAGATAGATCCATCTTCATTCCTGTGTGCGGAAGCATAGGCAAGGGCCTAGGACCCTATCTTGAGAAACAAGTCTCTGGAGACGACAATGTTCAGCACACCGCAGGTGTCCTGCCGGAGAGGTGTTCTAGCATGGGTGTGTGCAAGCATCGGGAGAGTTCCATCTCCTTCCGTCTGCGAGGCAAGGCTGCGGAGAAGGCCACTTGGCGATAACATGTGGTTTCCAGATTTCCAAACGAGTTCCAGGAGAGGTGCGGAACGATAGGCCAGGTAACATGTCCCCCAGGGTTCCAGTAACAGTTCTGGGGAAGCACAGGTCCCAGGAAACCCAAGTTCTTCCGAGGAGATGCTTTCTAATACATAGGTCCAGAAGTCTCTGTACATTGCCTACCCTTGCTTGTGGGAGGCAAGTTGGGTGGAATGCGAATTCCACTACCATCTTGTTTGCACAAGAGGGAAATCGATTCATTCCAATATATGCGCTGGAGCCTAGGGGACATGGGCGATGCCCTGACGCTTTGAGGGAAGAGTGTGGAACAGGCATCGTTGAGGAAACCACAAGTTTCTCAAGCGAGGAGCCTTCTAGCATTGCCGGGGTGAAACGACCGAAACATGCACGACCCTTCCCTCAGTGAATAGGCTCTAGGGAATGCCAATTTCCCCTCAGAGGAAGATTGTCCCGGTGCGAAGCTCTCTAGCGTGTTGGTCTGGAGGCCAGCGGAGAGGGCCACATATACTTCGCTAAAGAAAGCTATCTGTGAAGAAAGACAGGGTCAGTGAGGGAAGCACACGTCCCCCCAAACCCACTGAAACACACGGAGACGTTTTAGCCTCAGGAAAGGCCTTATCCTTGCCTTGGAGAGAATGCATTTGGGAGTACCTGTGCTGCCCCGGCGTTGGTTTGCAAAGGAGCACTTTCCTACCTTATATGTGTGGGAGTGGGCAATGTCCTTACACTTGGAGACAAGTCTGTGAAGCAAGCACCGTTCGGGGAACCACGAGGGCCTCGAGCGAGAAGCATTCCGGCCTCCATGTTCTTAAACTCCCGAAACCCGGGCTCTCTTGGCGTCTCTGAGTAAATCTCTGGGGAATGCAACGTTCCCTCAGAGGAAGCATGTCCCAGCGAGACATTTTGTGGCACGTTTCTCTAGAGGTACGGGGATGGGTGGTCGCATTCAGGAGGTGCGGTGTCCTCGGCCGGGAGAAACAATTCTGTGGAGAAGCCGACTTCGGCCACAATGTGCTTTTCCAAGAAAGAAGCTTGCTTCGGCGAAAAGCATGGAAGTATCACTGTAATGCCACCTTCTTCGCTCTGAGCAGCAGGACGGTAGGCAACCCTACTTTCCAAGCACATCTGGTTTCCAGAATGAAAAAGCCATCTCTAAGAGACGTTTCCAAGGACAGAGAAGGCGGGTCGTACTGTCCTTCAGAAACAAATGTGTGGAGAATGCCCCTTTCAGAGGACCACCATTTCACCTGCGAGAAGCCTTCTACAATGTATGTTTGGAGGCATCAGGAGGGTGTCGTGTCCATCCCTCAGTGAAAACACAGTGTCGAGAACCATGTTCCAGGAACGTCTTGCTTACAGCAGGTAGCAGTTTTCTCCAGGACCTTGTGTAATGCGGAGGACTCGGCCCTAATGGGATCTCTGAGAAACAAGGCTGCGGAGACTGGAAACTTTCCCTGCCAACTGGATATCCGAAGACGGAATCCATTTCACGTCGATGTGCGGAAGTAGACGCCAGGGGCCTTGACCTGATGCCCAGAAAGGCGTCTGTGCGTAATACAACGTGGAGCGAACAACCGGAATCTTCCCGTGTAGAGTCCTGTAGCATGGACGTGTACAAGCATCTGGAGCGGGCCCTCTCGTTCCCTCGGAGATACGAGCCCGTGGCGAATGCCACGTCGAGGTCACGTCGTTTCTCCAGAGTTCTCTGCCATTTCCAGTATCGGCCTTGAAGGATAGGCAAAGGGAAATGTCCCCGTATCGGAGTCCCCAGGATGTGGAGAAAGCAGCTGCCAGGAAACCCAAGTGCCCCCGAACGAGACGCCTTCTCACACACAGGTATGGACGCCTTGGAATGTGCGATATACTTCCTTTGGAGAAGGCGACCTTCCATGAATATCGTGTTTTCATGAGAGAAAGCTGATGTCCAGGACGTGTGTGCAAGTCTTGGGAAGGGGCAAGGTCCTTAGGGCGAGCATAGAATCTGTGGAGCAAGCCCCTTTCGGATAACCACAAGTTTCTCAAGTGTGAATCATTCTGGCTTGCATGTGTGGAGGCCATCGAAAGACGCCCTCTCCCTCTGTCTGTGGAGCAGTCTCTGGAGAATTCCACTGTCCCGTCAGAGGAAGTTGGTTCCCGTGAGGAGCATTCTACCATCTTTCGCGAGAGGCGCGCGGAAAGTGCCTTAACGTCGCGGAACGCAAGCCTGGGAATAAAGCAAGATCCACCGTGCAACACGACCCTTCCAACGAAACCATTCTAACGGATGGAGGGGTTCTAACACTAGGGTAGTGCCGTGTCCTTGGCTTGGAGAAAGTCTTCTGTGGAGGATGCAGTGCAGCGACACTGTGGCTGTTCCACCGAGAAGCTTCCGAGCCTCTCTGTGTGGAGGCATCCCTAGAGTGCCCCAGTCTTCCGTTTGAGGAAAAAGAGTGTGAAGAAAAGCGCGGCCCGCTAACATCTTGATGCCAGAAGAGAAAGCGATTTCTCCGCGAGGTGTAGAAATAGAGGACGGGTGGTTTGTCCTTAGCCATGGAATCCAGATGGCAGTGACTGCAATTTTCAGAGCCGCACAATTGTCCCGGCATGAAGCCTAGCGGCACGTCTGTGGGGCAGCATCAGGATGGTGCCCTGTAGTTCCGCTGTTGGTAACAGTCTGCTTAGAAGAGGACGTTGAAGGAAACACTTGCTTTTTGAAGACACAAGCCTTTTCCATTCTGCGAGTGTAGCCTCGAGGAAACTGCCCAAAAACAAATTCATCAACCAGAGCTTGTGGACCATGGAACTCTAACCTGCCAGCTGGATATCTGAGGGTAGAAACACTTTCATATCTGTGTGTGGAAGGGCAGGCAAGAGGCCAGGATTAGGATGAGAGAAACTCATGCGTGGACATTGTAACTTAGAGCGAACATCAAATGAGCTCCTCTGAGAAGCCTGCAGACCGGAGAGTGTTGAAGCGTCAGGATGAAGCCCAATCATTCCCACCGTGGAAGAAGTGTCTGCCTCAGGCACGTCTCAGCGACACCCTGGATCCTTCAATCCTATACCCTGCTAGCCTCTGTGTGTTGAAGTCTCAGGAAAGGGCAATATCAGGCCCTGGGGAAAGAGTTGTGTGGAGATAGCCACTTTCGGACACCAACGTGGTTCCTCATAGGGGGAAGGCTTGTAGGAAGTAGGTGTTGCCGTGTCAGGACAATGCCATCTCCGCCCATCGTCGAAAGATGACTGAGGAGGAAGGCACGTTCCAGGAACATCTGGATTCCAGAAGAGAAAGCGATTTCTAGTGTAGGTATGAAAAGACAGGCAAGGGGCCAGTCCCTGTCTGGGAGATCCAAGTCCGTGGAGAGTACAACTTCCGAGCCACAACAAGTTTCTCCCCAAAGGAAACTTTCTAGCCCTGGGGTGGGCAAGCTTTGGCGGGCTTCCATATCCTTGCCTCTGAGAATCAGGCCTGTGGAGAAGGTCACTTCCCGGGAGCATCGACTTTCTGGAGATCCAAAGTGTGGGCACGGAGGAAGAAGGCGGGACTAAGGGGCGTGTCGCTGTCAGGGAGAAAGCAGTCGTTGGAGACGGCCACTTTCGTGAGCAACTCGTTCCCTCAAGCCAGAAGCATCCTGGCCTCTATTGATGAGAAGTAGCAGGATAATTCCTCAACCTCCGCTCTGCGAAAATAGACTGTGGGCAATGCCACTTCCCACTAACACCGTGTCTCCAGAAGAGAATTGCCATGTCCAATCCAAAAGCGGGGAGCCCTAGGAGAGGGCCTACGGCCTCACGCTCTGAAATGGGGCTGGGGACCTGCACCATTCAGGGAACCACAAGGCTCTCCAACGAGAAGCCTTCTAGCACGCATGGGTTGAGGCCTCCTAAACATGCCCCATTCTTCCCTCTGTGAAACGAGCCTCTGGGCATTGCAACTGTCCCGTAAGTGGAAGTCCTCTCCTGCCAGAATCTTTGGAGCACGTTTGTCTAGAGGCACGGGCAAAGTGCCATGCCCTTCGCTCAGATCATGAGGCCTGCGAATAAAGCACGTTTCCGTGAAGAACACGACACTTCCAAACAAACGCCTCGGAGCAGATCCGTGTGTTTTCACATGAGGAAATGCCGTATCCTCCGTTGGGCGAAGGAATGCTGGGGAGGAGGCCATTTCGGCAACATCGTAGTTTTCCGCGCCATAGAAATCCAAGCCTCGCTGTGTGCCACGATCACGAGAGGGCCATCGCATTTCCCGGGAGATACGAGACGATGGAGGATCCGGTGTGCACTCACATCTTGTTTTCCCAAGAGAAAAGCCATTTCTCATAGTTGTGTGGAAGTATAGGGAAGGGGGCTTGTCCTTAGGATGAGAAACAAGACCGTGGAGAGTGCACCTTTCAGAGCACCCCAAGCATCTCTTTTGAGAAGCCTGGTTGCCCCAGTGCCTTGTCGCATCCGAAAAGTGCCTGACCTTCCCTCATTGAAAACACTCTCTTTGGAATAGAGCGTTCAAGTCCCGTCTTGCTTCCTGAAGATACAAAGCTTTTCCAAGGCAGGTGTTTGATCAGGAGGAAACATCCCTACACGGATCTCTGGAAAACAAGACGTGGGAATGGTCATCGTCACGGCCCTCTGAATGCCGGAAGATAGATCCATCTTCATTCCTGTGTGCGGAAGCATAGGCAAGGGCCTAGGACCCTATCTTTAGAAACAAGTCTCTGGAGACGAGAATGTTCAGCACACCGCAGGTGTCCTGCCGGAGAGGTGTTCTAGCATGGGTGTGTGCAAGCATCGGGAGAGTTCCATCTCCTTCCGTCTGCGAGGCAAGGCTGCGGAGAAGGCCACTTGGCGATAACATGTGGTTTCCAGATTTCCAAACGAGTTCCAGGAGAGGTGCGGAACGATAGGCCAGGTAACATGTCCCCCAGGGTTCCAGTAACAGTTCTGGGCAAGCACAGGTCCCAGGAAACCCAAGTTCCTTCCGAGGAGATGCTTTCTAATATATAGGTCCAGAAGTCTCTGTACATTGCCTACCCTTGCTTGTGGGAGGCAAGTTGGGTGGAATGCGAATTCCACTACCATCTTGTTTGCACAAGAGGGAAATCGATTCATTCCAATATATGCGCTGGAGCCTAGGGGACATGGGCGATGCCCTGACGCTTTGAGGGAAGAGTGTGGAACAGGCATCGTTGAGGAAACCACAAGTTTCTCAAGCGAGGAGCCTTCTAGCATTGCCGGGGTGAAACGACCGAAACATGCACGACCCTTCCCTCAGTGAATAGGCTCTAGGGAATGCCAATTTCCCCTCAGAGGAAGATTGTCCCGGTGCGAAGCTCTCTAGCGTGTTGGTCTGGAGGCCAGCGGAGAGGGCCACATATACTTCGCTAAAGAAAGCTATCTGTGAAGAAAGACAGGGTCAGTGAGGGAAGCACACGTCCCACCAAACCCACTGAAACACACGGAGACGTTTTAGCCTCAGGAAAGGCCTTATCCTTGCCTTGGAGAGAATGCATTTGGGAGTACCTGTGCTGCCCCGGCGTTGGTTTGCAAAGGAGCACTTTCCTACCTTATATGTGTGGGAGTGGGCAATGTCCTTACACTTGGAGACAAGTCTGTGAAGCAAGCACCGTTCGGGGAACCACGAGGGCCTCGAGCGAGAAGCATTCCGGCCTCCATGTTCTTAAACTCCCGAAACCCGGGCTCTCTTGGCGTCTCTGAGTAAATCTCTGGGGAATGCAACGTTCCCTCAGAGGAAGCATGTCCCAGCGAGACATTTTGTGGCACGTTTCTCTAGAGGTACGGGGATGGGTGGTCGCATTCAGGAGGTGCGGTGTCCTCGGCCGGGAGAAACAATTCTGTGGAGAAGGCGACTTCGGCCACCATGTGCTTTTCCAAGAAAGAAGCTTGCTTCGGCGAAAAGCATGGAAGTATCACTGTAATGCCACCTTCTTCGCTCTGAGCAGCAGGACGGTAGGCAACCCTACTTTCCAAGCACATCTGGTTTCCAGAATGAAAAAGCCATCTCTAAGAGACGTTTCCAAGGACAGAGAAGGCGGGTCGTACTGTCCTTCAGAAACAAATGTGTGGAGAATGCCCCTTTCAGAGGACCACCATTTCACCTGCGAGAAGCCTTCTACAATGTATGTTTGGAGGCATCAGGAGGGTGTCGTGTCCATCCCTCAGTGAAAACACAGTGTCGAGAACCATGTTCCAGGAACGTCTTGCTTACAGCAGGTAGCAGTTTTCTCCAGGACCTTGTGTAATGCGGAGGACTCGGCCCTAATGGGATCTCTGAGAAACAAGGCTGCGGAGACTGGAAACTTTCCCTGCCAACTGGATATCCGAAGACGGAATCCATTTCACGTCGATGTGCGGAAGTAGACGCCAGGGGCCTTGACCTGATGCCCAGAAAGGCGTCTGTGCGTAATACAACGTGGAGCGAACAACCGGAATCTTCCCGTGTAGAGTCCTGTAGCATGGACGTGTACAAGCATCTGGAGCGGGCCCTCTCGTTCCCTCGGAGATACGAGCCCGTGGCGAATGCCACGTCGAGGTCACGTCTTTTCTCCAGAGTTCTCTGCCATTTCCAGTATCGGCCTTGAAGGATAGGCAAAGGGAAATGTCCCCGTATCAGAGTCCCCAGGATGTGGAGAAAGCAGCTGCCAGGAAACCCAAGTGCCCCCGAACGAGACGCCTTCTCACACACAGGTATGGACGCCTTGGAATGTGCGATATACTTCCTTTGGAGAAGGCGACCTTCCATGAATATCGTGTTTTCAGGAGAGAAAGCTGATGTCCAGGACGTGTGTGCAAGTCTTGGGAAGGGGCAAGGTCCTTAGGGCGAGCATAGAATCTGTGGAGCAAGCCCCTTTCGGATAACCACAAGTTTCTCAAGTGTGAATCATTCTGGCTTGCATGTGTGGAGGCCATCGAAACACGCCCTCTCCCTCTGTCTGTGGAGCAGTCTCTGGAGAATTCCACTGTCCCGTCAGAGGAAGTTGGTTCCCGTGAGGAGCATTCTACCATCTTTCGCGAGAGGCGCGCGGAAAGTGCCTTAGACGTCGCGGAACGCAAGCCTGGGAATAAAGCAAGATCCACCGTGCAACACGACCCTTCCAACGAAACCATTCTAACGGATGGAGGGGTTCTAACACTAGGGTAGTGCCGTGTCCTTGGCTTGGAGAAAGTCTTCTGTGGAGGATGCAGTGCAGCGACACTGTGGCTGTTCCACCGAGAAGCTTCCGAGCCTCTCTGTGTGGAGGCATCCCTAGAGTGCCCCAGTCTTCCGTTTGAGGAAAAAGCGTGTGAAGAAAAGCGCGGCCCGCTAACATCTTGATGCCAGAAGAGAAAGCGATTTCTCCGCGAGGTGTAGAAATAGAGGACGGGTGGTTTGTCCTTAGCCATGGAATCCAGATGGCAGTGACTGCAATTTTCAGAGCCGCACAATTGTCCCGGCATGAAGCCTAGCGGCACGTCTGTGGGGCAGCATCAGGATGGTGCCCTGTAGTTCCGCTGTTGGTAACAGTCTGCTTAGAAGAGGACGTTGAAGGAAACACTTGCTTTTTGAAGACACAAGCCTTTTCCATTCTGCGAGTGTAGCCTCGAGGAAACTGCCCAAAAACAAATTCATCAACCAGAGCTTGTGGACCATGGAACTCTAACCTGCCAGCTGGATATCTGAGGGTAGAAACACTTTCATATCTGTGTGTGGAAGGGCAGGCAAGAGGCCAGGATTAGGATGAGAGAAACTCATGCGTGGACATTGTAACTTAGAGCGAACATCAAATGAGCTCCTCTGAGAAGCCTGCAGACCGGGAAGTGTTGAAGCGTCAGGATGAAGCCCAATCATTCCCACCGTGGAAGAAGTGTCTGCCTCAGACACGTCTCAGCGACACCCTGGACCCTTCAATCCTATACCCTGCTAGCCTCTGTGTGTTGAAGTCTCAGGAAAGGGCAATATCAGGCCCTGGGGAAAGAGTTGTGTGGAGATAGCCACTTTCGGACACCAACGTGGTTCCTCATAGGGGGAAGGCTTCTAGGAAGTAGGTGTTGCCGTGTCAGGACAATGCCATCTCCGCCCATCGTCGAAAGATGACTGAGGAGGAAGGCACGTTCCAGGAACATCTGGATTCCAGAAGAGAAAGCGATTTCTAGTGTACGTATGAAAAGACAGGCAAGGGGCCATTCCCTGTCTGGGAGATCCAAGTCCGTGGAGAGTACAACTTCCGAGCCACAACAAGTTTCTCCCCAAAGGAAACTTTCTAGCCCTGGGGTGGGCAAGCTTTGGCGGGCTTCCATATCCTTGCCTCTGAGAATCAGGCCTGTGGAGAAGGTCACTTCCCGGGAGCATCGACTTTCTGGAGATCCAAAGTGTGGGCACGGAGGAAGAAGGCGGGACTAAGGGGCGTGTCGCTGTCAGGGAGAAAGCAGTCGTTGGAGACGGCCACTTTCGTGAGCAACTCGTTCCCTCAAGCCAGAAGCATCCTGGCCTCTATTGATGAGAAGTAGCAGGATAATTCCTCAACCTCCGCTCTGCGAAAATAGACTGTGGGCAATGCCACTTCCCACTAACACCGTGTCTCCAGAAGAGAATTGCCATGTCCAATCCAAAAGCGGGGAGGCCTAGGAGAGGGCCCACGGCCTCACGCTCTGAAACGGGGCTGGGGACCTGCACCATTCAGGGAACCACAAGGCTCTCCAACGAGAAGCCTTCTAGCACGCATGGGTTGAGGCCTCCTAAACATGCCCCATTCTTCCCTCTGTGAAACGAGCCTCTGGGCATTGCAACTGTCCCGTAAGTGGAAGTCCTCTCCTCCCAGAATCTTTGGAGCACGTTTGTCTAGAGGCACGGGCAAAGTGCCATGCCCTTCGCTCAGATCATGAGTCCTGCGAATAAAGCACGTTTCCGTAAAGAACACGACACCTCCAAACAAACGCCTCGGAGTAGATCCGTGTGTTTTCACATGAGGAAATGCCGTATCCTCCGTTGGGCGAAGGAATGCTGGGGAGGAGGCCATTTCGGCACCATCGTAGTTTTTCGCGCCATAGAAATCCAAGCCTCGCTGTGTGCCACGATCACGAGAGGGCCATCGCATTTCCCGGGAGATACGAGACGATGGAGGATCCGGTGTGCACTCACATCTTGTTTTCCCAAGAGAAAAGCCATTTCTCATAGTTGTGTGGAAGTATAGGGAAGGGGGCTTGTCCTTAGGATGAGAAACAAGACCGTGGAGAGTGCACCTTTCAGAGCACCCCAAGCATCTCTTTTGAGAAGCCTGGTTGCCCCAGTGCCTTGTCGCATCCGAAAAGTGCCTGACCTTCCCTCATTGAAAACACTCTCTTTGGAATAGAGCGTTCAAGTCCCCTCTTGCTTCCTGAAGATACAAAGCTTTTCCAAGGCAGGTGTTTGATCAGGAGGAAACATCCCTACACGGATCTCTGGAAAACAAGACGTGGGAATGGTCATCGTCACGGCCCTCTGAATGCCGGAAGATAGATCCATCTTCATTCCTGTGTGCGGAAGCATAGGCAAGGGCCTAGGACCCTATCTTGAGAAACAAGTCTCTGGAGACGACAATGTTCAGCACACCGCAGGTGTCCTGCCGGAGAGGTGTTCTAGCATGGGTGTGTGCAAGCATCGGGAGAGTTCCATCTCCTTCCGTCTGCGAGGCAAGGCTGCGGAGAAGGCCACTTGGCGATAACATGTGGTTTCCAGATTTCCAAACGAGTTCCAGGAGAGGTGCGGAACGATAGGCCAGGTAACATGTCCCCCAGGGTTCCAGTAACAGTTCTGGGGAAGCACAGGTCCCAGGAAACCCAAGTTCTTCCGAGGAGATGCTTTCTAATACATAGGTCCAGAAGTCTCTGTACATTGCCTACCCTTGCTTGTGGGAGGCAAGTTGGGTGGAATGCGAATTCCACTACCATCTTGTTTGCACAAGAGGGAAATCGATTCATTCCAATATATGCGCTGGAGCCTAGGGGACATGGGCGATGCCCTGACGCTTTGAGGGAAGAGTGTGGAACAGGCATCGTTGAGGAAACCACAAGTTTCTCAAGCGAGGAGCCTTCTAGCATTGCCGGGGTGAAACGACCGAAACATGCACGACCCTTCCCTCAGTGAATAGGCTCTAGGGAATGCCAATTTCCCCTCAGAGGAAGATTGTCCCGGTGCGAAGCTCTCTAGCGTGTTGGTCTGGAGGCCAGCGGAGAGGGCCACATATACTTCGCTAAAGAAAGCTATCTGTGAAGAAAGACAGGGTCAGTGAGGGAAGCACACGTCCCCCCAAACCCACTGAAACACACGGAGACGTTTTAGCCTCAGGAAAGGCCTTATCCTTGCCTTGGAGAGAATGCATTTGGGAGTACCTGTGCTGCCCCGGCGTTGGTTTGCCAAGGAGCACTTTCCTACCTTATATGTGTGGGAGTGGGCAATGTCCTTACACTTGGAGACAAGTCTGTGAAGCAAGCACCGTTCGGGGAACCACGAGGGCCTCGAGCGAGAAGCATTCCGGCCTCCATGTTCTTAAACTCCCGAAACCCGGGCTCTCTTGGCGTCTCTGAGTAAATCTCTGGGGAATGCAACGTTCCCTCAGAGGAAGCATGTCCCAGCGAGACATTTTGTGGCACGTTTCTCTAGAGGTACGGGGATGGGTGGTCGCATTCAGGAGGTGCGGTGTCCTCGGCCGGGAGAAACAATTCTGTGGAGAAGCCGACTTCGGCCACAATGTGCTTTTCCAAGAAAGAAGCTTGCTTCGGCGAAAAGCATGGAAGTATCACTGTAATGCCACCTTCTTCGCTCTGAGCAGCAGGACGGTAGGCAACCCTACTTTCCAAGCACATCTGGTTTCCAGAATGAAAAAGCCATCTCTAAGAGACGTTTCCAAGGACAGAGAAGGCGGGTCGTACTGTCCTTCAGAAACAAATGTGTGGAGAATGCCCCTTTCAGAGGACCACCATTTCACCTGCGAGAAGCCTTCTACAATGTATGTTTGGAGGCATCAGGAGGGTGTCGTGTCCATCCCTCAGTGAAAACACAGTGTCGAGAACCATGTTCCAGGAACGTCTTGCTTACAGCAGGTAGCAGTTTTCTCCAGGACCTTGTGTAATGCGGAGGACTCGGCCCTAATGGGATCTCTGAGAAACAAGGCTGCGGAGACTGGAAACTTTCCCTGCCAACTGGATATCCGAAGACGGAATCCATTTCACGTCGATGTGCGGAAGTAGACGCCAGGGGCCTTGACCTGATGCCCAGAAAGGCGTCTGTGCGTAATACAACGTGGAGCGAACAACCGGAATCTTCCCGTGTACAGTCCTGTAGCATGGACGTGTACAAGCATCTGGAGCGGGCCCTCTCGTTCCCTCGGAGATACGAGCCCGTGGCGAATGCCACGTCGAGGTCACGTCGTTTCTCCAGAGTTCTCTGCCATTTCCAGTATCGGCCTTGAAGGATAGGCAAAGGGAAATGTCCCCGTATCGGAGTCCCCAGGATGTGGAGAAAGCAGCTGCCAGGAAACCCAAGTGCCCCCGAACGAGACGCCTTCTCACACACAGGTATGGACGCCTTGGAATGTGCGATATACTTCCTTTGGAGAAGGCGACCTTCCATGAATATCGTGTTTTCAGGAGAGAAAGCTGATGTCCAGGACGTGTGTGCAAGTCTTGGGAAGGGGCAAGGTCCTTAGGGCGAGCATAGAATCTGTGGAGCAAGCCCCTTTCGGATAACCACAAGTTTCTCAAGTGTGAATCATTCTGGCTTGCATGTGTGGAGGCCATCGAAAGACGCCCTCTCCCTCTGTCTGTGGAGCAGTCTCTGGAGAATTCCACTGTCCCGTCAGAGGAAGTTGGTTCCCGTGAGGAGCATTCTACCATCTTTCGCGAGAGGCGCGCGGAAAGTGCCTTAGACGTCGTGGAACGCAAGCCTGGGAATAAAGCAAGATCCACCGTGCAACACGACCCTTCCAACGAAACCATTCTAACGGATGGAGGGGTTCTAACACTAGGGTAGTGCCGTGTCCTTGGCTTGGAGAAAGTCTTCTGTGGAGGATGCAGTGCAGCGACACTGTGGCTGTTCCACCGAGAAGCTTCCGAGCCTCTCTGTGTGGAGGCATCCCTAGAGTGCCCCAGTCTTCCGTTTGAGGAAAAAGAGTGTGAAGAAAAGCGCGGCCCGCTAACATCTTGATGCCAGAAGAGAAAGCGATTTCTCCGCGAGGTGTAGAAATAGAGGACGGGTGGTTTGTCCTTAGCCATGGAATCCAGATGGCAGTGACTGCAATTTTCAGAGCCGCACAATTGTCCCGGCATGAAGCCTAGCGGCACGTCTGTGGGGCAGCATCAGGATGGTGCCCTGTAGTTCCGCTGTTGGTAAGAGTCTGCTTAGAAGAGGACGTTGAAGGAAACACTTGCTTTTTGAAGACACAAGCCTTTTCCATTCTGCGAGTGTAGCCTCGAGGAAACTGCCCAAAAACAAATTCATCAACCAGAGCCTGTGGACCATGGAACTCTAACCTGCCAGCTGGATATCTGAGGGTAGAAACACTTTCATATCTGTGTGTGGAAGGGCAGGCAAGAGGCCAGGATTCGGAGGAGAGAAACTCATGCGTGGACATTGTAACTTAGAGCGAACATCAAATGAGCTCCTCTGAGAAGCCTGCAGACCAGGAAGTGTTGAAGCGTCAGGATGAAGCCCAATCATTCCCACCGTGGAAGAAGTGTCTGCCTCAGGCACGTCTCAGCGACACCCTGGATCCTTCAATCCTATACCCTGCTAGCCTCTGTGTGTTGAAGTCTCAGGAAAGGGCAATATCAGGCCCTGGGGAAAGAGTTGTGTGGAGATAGCCACTTTCGGACACCAACGTGGTTCCTCATGGGGGAAGGCTTCTAGGAAGTAGGTGTTGCCGTGTCAGGACAATGCCATCTCCGCCCATCGTCGAAAGATGACTGAGGAGGAAGGCACGTTCCAGGAACATCTGGATTCCAGAAGAGAAAGCGATTTCTAGTGTAGGTATGAAAAGACAGGCAAGGGGCCAGTCCCTGTCTGGGAGATCCAAGTCCGTGGAGAGTACAACTTCCGAGCCACAACAAGTTTCTCCCCAAAGGAAACTTTCTAGCCCTGGGGTGGGCAAGCTTTGGCGGGCTTCCATATCCTTGCCTCTGAGAATCAGGCCTGTGGAGAAGGTCACTTCCCGGGAGCATCGACTTTCTGGAGATCCAAAGTGTGGGCACGGAGGAAGAAGGCGGGACTAAGGGGCGTGTCGCTGTCAGGGAGAAAGCAGTCGTTGGAGACGGCCACTTTCGTGAGCAAATCGTTCCCTCAAGCCAGAAGCATCCTGGCCTCTATTGATGAGAAGTAGCAGGATAATTCCTCAACCTCCGCTCTGCGAAAATAGACTGTGGGCAATGCCACTTCCCACTAACACCGTGTCTCCAGAAGAGAATTGCCATGTCCAATCCAAAAGCGGGGAGGCCTAGGAGAGGGCCCACGGCCTCACGCTCTGAAACGGGGCTGGGGACCTGCACCATTCAGGGAACCACAAGGCTCTCCAACGAGAAGCCTTCTAGCACGCATGGGTTGAGGCCTCCTAAACATGCCCCATTCTTCCCTCTGTGAAACGAGCCTCTGGGCATTGCAACTGTCCCGTAAGTGGAAGTCCTCTCCTGCCAGAATCTTTGGAGCACGTTTGTCTAGAGGCACGGGCAAAGTGCCATGCCCTTCGCTCAGATCATGAGGCCTGCGAATAAAGCACGTTTCCGTGAAGAACACGACACCTCCAAACAAACGCCTCGGAGCAGATCCGTGTGTTTTCACATGAGGAAATGCCGTATCCTCCGTTGGGCGAAGGAATGCTGGGGAGGAGGCCATTTCGGCAACATCGTAGTTTTTCGCGCCATAGAAATCCAAGCCTCGCTGTGTGCCACGATCACGAGAGGGCCATCGCATTTCCCGGGAGATACGAGACGATGGAGGATCCGGTGTGCACTCACATCTTGTTTTCCCAAGAGAAAAGCCATTTCTCATAGTTGTGTGGAAGTATAGGGAAGGGGGCTTGTCCTTAGGATGAGAAACAAGACCGTGGAGAGTGCACCTTTCAGAGCACCCCAAGCATCTCTTTTGAGAAGCCTGGTTGCCCCAGTGCCTTGTCGCATCCGAAAAGTGCCTGACCTTCCCTCATTGAAAACACTCTCTTTGGAATAGAGCGTTCAAGTCCCCTCTTGCTTCCTGAAGATACAAAGCTTTTCCAAGGCAGGTGTTTGATCAGGAGGAAACATCCCTACACGGATCTCTGGAAAACAAGACGTGGGAATGGTCATCGTCACGGCCCTCTGAATGCCGGAAGATAGATCCATCTTCATTCCTGTGTGCGGAAGCATAGGCAAGGGCCTAGGACCCTATCTTTAGAAACAAGTCTCTGGAGAGGAGAATGTTCAGCACACCGCAGGTGTCCTGCCGGAGAGGTCTTCTAGCATGGGTGTGTGCAAGCATCGGGAGAGTTCCATCTCCTTCCGTCTGCGAGGCAAGGCTGCGGAGAAGGCCACTTGGCGATAACATGTGGTTTCCAGATTTCCAAACGAGTTCCAGGAGAGGTGCGGTACGATAGGCCAGGTAACATGTCCCCCAGGGTTCCAGTAACAGTTCTGGGCAAGCACAGGTCCCAGGAAACCCAAGTTCCTTCCGAGGAGATGCTTTCTAATACATAGGTCCAGAAGTCTCTGTACATTGCCTACCCTTGCTTGTGGGAGGCAAGTTGGGTGGAATGCGAATTCCACTACCATCTTGTTTCCACAAGAGGGAAATCGATTCATTCCAATATATGCGCTGGAGCCTAGGGGACATGGGCGATGCCCTGACGCTTTGAGGGAAGAGTGTGGAACAGGCATCGTTGAGGAAACCACAAGTTTCTCAAGCGAGGAGCCTTCTAGCATTGCCGGGGTGAAACGACCGAAACATGCACGACCCTTCCCTCAGTGAATAGGCTCTAGGGAATGCCAATTTCCCCTCAGAGGAAGATTGTCCCGGTGCGAAGCTCTCTAGCGTGTTGGTCTGGAGTCCAGCGGAGAGGGCCACATATACTTCCCTAAAGAAAGCTATCTGTGAAGAAAGACAGGGTCAGTGAGGGAAGCACACGTCCCACCAAACCCACTGAAACACACGGAGACGTTTTAGCCTCAGGAAACGCCTTATCCTTGCCTTGGAGAGAATGCATTTGGGAGTACCTGTGCTGCCCCGGCGTTGGTTTGCAAAGGAGCACTTTCCTACCTTATATGTGTGGGAGTGGGCAATGTCCTTACACTTGGAGACAAGTCTGTGAAGCAAGCACCGTTCGGGGAACCACGAGGGCCTCGAGCGAGAAGCATTCCGGCCTCCATGTTCTTAAACTCCCGAAACCCGGGCTCTCTTGGCGTCTCTGAGTAAATCTCTGGGGAATGCAACGTTCCCTCAGAGGAAGCATGTCCCAGCGAGACATTTTGTGGCACGTTTCTCTAGAGGTACGGGGATGGGTGGTCGCATTCAGGAGGTGCGGTGTCCTCGGCCGGGAGAAACAATTCTGTGGAGAAGGCGACTTCGGCCACAATGTGCTTTTCCAAGAAAGAAGCTTGCTTCGGCGAAAAGCATGGAAGTATCACTGTAATGCCACCTTCTTCGCTCTGAGCAGCAGGACGGTAGGCAACCCTACTTTCCAAGCACATCTGGTTTCCAGAATGAAAAAGCCATCTCTAAGAGACGTTTCCAAGGACAGAGAAGGCGGGTCGTACTGTCCTTCAGAAACAAATGTGTGGAGAATGCCCCTTTCAGAGGACCACCATTTCACCTGCGAGAAGCCTTCTACAATGTATGTTTGGAGGCATCAGGAGGGTGTCGTGTCCATCCCTCAGTGAAAACACAGTGTCGAGAACCATGTTCCAGGAACGTCTTGCTTACAGCAGGTAGCAGTTTTCTCCAGGACCTTGTGTAATGCGGAGGACTCGGCCCTAATGGGATCTCTGAGAAACAAGGCTGCGGAGACTGGAAACTTTCCCTGCCAACTGGATATCCGAAGACGGAATCCATTTCACGTCGATGTGCGGAAGTAGACGCCAGGGGCCTTGACCTGATGCCCAGAAAGGCGTCTGTGCGTAATACAACGTGGAGCGAACAACCGGAATCTTCCCGTGTAGAGTCCTGTAGCATGGACGTGTACAAGCATCTGGAGCGGGCCCTCTCGTTCCCTCGGAGATACGAGCCCGTGGCGAATGCCACGTCGAGGTCACGTCGTTTCTCCAGAGTTCTCTGCCATTTCCAGTATCGGCCTTGAAGGATAGGCAAAGGGAAATGTCCCCGTATCGGAGTCCCCAGGATGTGGAGAAAGCAGCTGCCAGGAAACCCAAGTGCCCCCGAACGAGACGCCTTCTCACACACAGGTATGGACGCCTTGGAATGTGCGATATACTTCCTTTGGAGAAGGCGACCTTCCATGAATATCGTGTTTTCAGGAGAGAAAGCTGATGTCCAGGACGTGTGTGCAAGTCTTGGGAAGGGGCAAGGTCCTTAGGGCGAGCATAGAATCTGTGGAGCAAGCCCCTTTCGGATAACCACAAGTTTCTCAAGTGTGAATCATTCTGGCTTGCATGTGTGGAGGCCATCGAAAGACGCCCTCTCCCTCTGTCTGTGGAGCAGTCTCTGGAGAATTCCACTGTCCCGTCAGAGGAAGTTGGTTCCCGTGAGGAGCATTCTACCATCTTTCGCGAGAGGCGCGCGGAAAGTGCCTTAGACGTCGCGGAACGCAAGCCTGGGAATAAAGCAAGATCCACCGTGCAACACGACCCTTCCAACGAAACCATTCTAACGGATGGAGGGGTTCTAACACTAGGGTAGTGCCGTGTCCTTGGCTTGGAGAAAGTCTTCTGTGGAGGATGCAGTGCAGCGACACTGTGGCTGTTCCACCGAGAAGCTTCCGAGCCTCTCTGTGTGGAGGCATCCCTAGAGTGCCCCAGTCTTCCGTTTGAGGAAAAAGAGTGTGAAGAAAAGCGCGGCCCGCTAACATCTTGATGCCAGAAAAGAAAGCGATTTCTCCGCGAGGTGTAGAAATAGAGGACGGGTGGTTTGTCCTTAGCCATGGAATCCAGATGGCAGTGACTGCAATTTTCAGAGCCGCACAATTGTCCCGGCATGAAGCCTAGCGGCACGTCTGTGGGGCAGCATCAGGATGGTGCCCTGTAGCTCCGCTGTTGGTAACAGTCTGCTTAGAAGAGGACGTTGAAGGAAACACTTGCTTTTTGAAGACACAGGCCTTTTCCATTCTCCGAGTGTAGCCTCGAGGAAACTGCCCAAAAACAAATTCATCAACCAGAGCCTGTGGACCATGGAAATCTAACCTGCCAGCTGGATATCTGAGGGTAGAAACACTTTCATATCTGTGTGTGGAAGGGCAGGCAAGAGGCCAGGATTCGGAGGAGAGAAACTCATGCGTGGACATTGTAACTTAGAGCGAACATCAAATGAGCTCCTGTGAGAAGCCTGCAGGCCGGGAAGTGTTGAAGCGTCAGGATGAAGCCCAATCATTCCCACCGTGGAAGAAGTGTCTGCCTCAGGCACGTCTCAGCGACACCCTGGATCCTTCAATCCTATACCCTGCTAGCCTCTGTGTGTTGAAGTCTCAGGAAAGGGCAATATCAGGCCCTGGGGAAAGAGTTGTGTGGAGATAGCCACTTTCGGACACCAACGTGGTTCCTCATAGGGGGAAGGCTTCTAGGAAGTAGGTGTTGCCGTGTCAGGACAATGCCATCTCCGCCCATCGTCGAAAGATGACTGAGGAGGAAGGCACGTTCCAGGAACATCTGGATTCCAGAAGAGAAAGCGATTTCTAGTGTAGGTATGAAAAGACAGGCAAGGGGCCAGTCCCTGTCTGGGAGATCCAAGTCCGTGGAGAGTACAACTTCCGAGGCACAACAAGTTTCTCCCCAAAGGAAACTTTCTAGCCCTGGGGTGGGCAAGCTTTGGCGGGCTTCCATATCCTTGCCTCTGAGAATCAGGCCTGTGGAGAAGGTCACTTCCCGGGAGCATCGACTTTCTGGAGATCCAAAGTGTGGGCACGGAGGAAGAAGGCGGGACTAAGGGGCGTGTCGCTGTCAGGGAGAAAGCAGTCGTTGGAGACGGCCACTTTCGTGAGCAACTCGTTCCCTCAAGCCAGAAGCATCCTGGCCTCTATTGATGAGAAGTAGCAGGATAATTCCTCAACCTCCGCTCTGCGAAAATAGACTGTGGGCAATGCCACTTCCCACTAACACCGTGTCTCCAGAAGAGAATTGCCATGTCCAATCCAAAAGCGGGGAGGCCTAGGAGAGGGCCCACGGCCTCACGCTCTGAAACGGGGCTGGGGACCTGCACCATTCAGGGAACCACAAGGCTCTCCAACGAGAAGCCTTCTAGCACGCATGGGTTGAGGCCTCCTAAACATGCCCCATTCTTCCCTCTGTGAAACGAGCCTCTGGGCATTGCAACTGTCCCGTAAGTGGAAGTCCTCTCCTGCCAGAATCTTTGGAGCACGTTTGTCTAGAGGCACGGGCAAAGTGCCATGCCCTTCGCTCAGATCATGAGTCCTGCGAATAAAGCACGTTTCCGTAAAGAACACGACACCTCCAAACAAACGCCTCGGAGCAGATCCGTGTGTTTTCACATGAGGAAATGCCGTATCCTCCGTTGGGCGAAGGAATGCTGGGGAGGAGGCCATTTCGGCACCATCGTAGTTTTTCGCGCCATAGAAATCCAAGCCTCGCTGTGTGCCACGATCACGAGAGGGCCATCGCATTTCCCGGGAGATACGAGACGATGGAGGATCCGGTGTGCACTCACATCTTGTTTTCCCAAGAGAAAAGCCATTTCTCATAGTTGTGTGGAAGTATAGGGAAGGGGGCTTGTCCTTAGGATGAGAAACAAGACCGTGGAGAGTGCACCTTTCAGAGCACCCCAAGCATCTCTTTTGAGAAGCCTGGTTGCCCCAGTGCCTTGTCGCATCCGAAAAGTGCCTGACCTTCCCTCATTGAAAACACTCTCTTTGGAATAGAGCGTTCAAGTCCCCTCTTGCTTCCTGAAGATACAAAGCTTTTCCAAGGCAGGTGTTTGATCAGGAGGAAACATCCCTACACGGATCTCTGGAAAAGAAGACGTGGGAATGGTCATCGTCACGGCCCTCTGAATGCCGGAAGATAGATCCATCTTCATTCCTGTGTGCGGAAGCATAGGCAAGGGCCTAGGACCCTATCTTGAGAAACAAGTCTCTGGAGACGACAATGTTCAGCACACCGCAGGTGTCCTGCCGGAGAGGTGTTCTAGCATGGGTGTGTGCAAGCATCGGGAGAGTTCCATCTCCTTCCGTCTGCGAGGCAAGGCTGCGGAGAAGGCCACTTGGCGATAACATGTGGTTTCCAGATTTCCAAACGAGTTCCAGGAGAGGTGCGGAACGATAGGCCAGGTAACATGTCCCCCAGGGTTCCAGTAACAGTTCTGGGCAAGCACAGGTCCCAGGAAACCCAAGTTCCTTCCGAGGAGATGCTTTCTAATACATAGGTCCAGAAGTCTCTGTACATTGCCTACCCTTGCTTGTGGGAGGCAAGTTGGGTGGAATGCGAATTCCACTACCATCTTGTTTCCACAAGAGGGAAATCGATTCATTCCAATATATGCGCTGGAGCCTAGGGGACATGGGCGATGCCCTGACGCTTTGAGGGAAGAGTGTGGAACAGGCATCGTTGAGGAAACCACAAGTTTCTCAAGCGAGGAGCCTTCTAGCATTGCCGGGGTGAAACGACCGAAACATGCACGACCCTTCCCTCAGTGAATAGGCTCTAGGGAATGCCAATTTCCCCTCAGAGGAAGATTGTCCCGGTGCGAAGCTCTCTAGCGTGTTGGTCTGGAGGCCAGCGGAGAGGGCCACAAATACTTCCCTAAAGAAAGCTATCTGTGAAGAAAGACAGGGTCAGTGAGGGAAGCACACGTCCCACCAAACCCACTGAAACACACGGAGACGTTTTAGCCTCAGGAAACGCCTTATCCTTGCCTTGGAGAGAATGCATTTGGGAGTACCTGTGCTGCCCCGGCGTTGGTTTGCAAAGGAGCACTTTCCTACCTTATATGTGTGGGAGTGGGCAATGTCCTTACACTTGGAGACAAGTCTGTGAAGCAAGCACCGTTCGGGGAACCACGAGGGCCTCGAGCGAGAAGCATTCCGGCCTCCATGTTCTTAAACTCCCGAAACCCGGGCTCTCTTGGCGTCTCTGAGTAAATCTCTGGGGAATGCAACGTTCCCTCAGAGGAAGCATGTCCCAGCGAGACATTTTGCGGCACGTTTCTCTAGAGGTACGGGGATGGGTGGTCGCATTCAGGAGGTGCGGTGTCCTCGGCCGGGAGAAACAATTCTGTGGAGAAGGCGACTTCGGCCACAATGTGCTTTTCCAAGAAAGAAGCTTGCTTCGGCGAAAAGCATGGAAGTATCACTGTAATGCCACCTTCTTCGCTCTGAGCAGCAGGACGGTAGGCAACCCTACTTTCCAAGCACATCTGGTTTCCAGAATGAAAAAGCCATCTCTAAGAGACGTTTCCAAGGACAGAGAAGGCGGGTCGTACTGTCCTTCAGAAACAAATGTGTGGAGAATGCCCCTTTCAGAGGACCACCATTTCACCTGCGAGAAGCCTTCTACAATGTATGTTTGGAGGCATCAGGAGGGTGTCGTGTCCATCCCTCAGTGAAAACACAGTGTCGAGAACCATGTTCCAGGAACGTCTTGCTTACAGCAGGTAGCAGTTTTCTCCAGGACCTTGTGTAATGCGGAGGACTCGGCCCTAATGGGATCTCTGAGAAACAAGGCTGCGGAGACTGGAAACTTTCCCTGCCAACTGGATATCCGAAGACGGAATCCATTTCACGTCGATGTGCGGAAGTAGACGCCAGGGGCCTTGACCTGATGCCCAGAAAGGCGTCTGTGCGTAATACAACGTGGAGCGAACAACCGGAATCTTCCCGTGTAGAGTCCTGTAGCATGGACGTGTACAAGCATCTGGAGCGGGCCCTCTCGTTCCCTCGGAGATACGAGCCCGTGGCGAATGCCACGTCGAGGTCACGTCGTTTCTCCAGAGTTCTCTGCCATTTCCAGTATCGGCCTTGAAGGATAGGCAAAGGGAAATGTCCCCGTATCGGAGTCCCCAGGATGTGGAGAAAGCAGCTGCCAGGAAACCCAAGTGCCCCCGAACGAGACGCCTTCTCACACACAGGTATGGACGCCTTGGAATGTGCGATATACTTCCTTTGGAGAAGGCGACCTTCCATGAATATCGTGTTTTCAGGAGAGAAAGCTGATGTCCAGGACGTGTGTGCAAGTCTTGGGAAGGGGCAAGGTCCTTAGGGCGAGCATAGAATCTGTGGAGCAAGCCCCTTTCGGATAACCACAAGTTTCTCAAGTGTGAATCATTCTGGCTTGCATGTGTGGAGGCCATCGAAAGACGCCCTCTCCCTCTGTCTGTGGAGCAGTCTCTGGAGAATTCCACTGTCCCGTAAGAGGAAGTTGGTTCCCGTGAGGAGCATTCTACCATCTTTCGCGAGAGGCGCGCGGAAAGTGCCTTAGACGTCGCGGAACGCAAGCCTGGGAATAAAGCAAGATCCACCGTGCAACACGACCCTTCCAACGAAACCATTCTAACGGATGGAGGGGTTCTAACACTAGGGTAGTGCCGTGTCCTTGGCTTGGAGAAAGTCTTCTGTGGAGGATGCAGTGCAGCGACACTGTGGCTGTTCCACCGAGAAGCTTCCGAGCCTCTCTGTGTGGAGGCATCCCTAGAGTGCCCCAGTCTTCCGTTTGAGGAAAAAGAGTGTGAAGAAAAGCGCGGCCCGCTAACATCTTGATGCCAGAAAAGAAAGCGATTTCTCCGCGAGGTGTAGAAATAGAGGACGGGTGGTTTGTCCTTAGCCATGGAATCCAGATGGCAGTGACTGCAATTTTCAGAGCCGCACAATTGTCCCGGCATGAAGCCTAGCGGCACGTCTGTGGGGCAGCATCAGGATGGTGCCCTGTAGCTCCGCTGTTGGTAACAGTCTGCTTAGAAGAGGACGTTGAAGGAAACACTTGCTTTTTGAAGACACAGGCCTTTTCCATTCTCCGAGTGTAGCCTCGAGGAAACTGCCCAAAAACAAATTCATCAACCAGAGCCTGTGGACCATGGAAATCTAACCTGCCAGCTGGATATCTGAGGGTAGAAACACTTTCATATCTGTGTGTGGAAGGGCAGGCAAGAGGCCAGGATTCGGAGGAGAGAAACTCATGCGTGGACATTGTAACTTAGAGCGAACATCAAATGAGCTCCTGTGAGAAGCCTGCAGGCCGGGAAGTGTTGAAGCGTCAGGATGAAGCCCAATCATTCCCACCGTGGAAGAAGTGTCTGCCTCAGGCACGTCTCAGCGACACCCTGGATCCTTCAATCCTATACCCTGCTAGCCTCTGTGTGTTGAAGTCTCAGGAAAGGGCAATATCAGGCCCTGGGGAAAGAGTTGTGTGGAGATAGCCACTTTCGGACACCAACGTGGTTCCTCATAGGGGGAAGGCTTGTAGGAAGTAGGTGTTGCCGTGTCAGGACAATGCCATCTCCGCCCATCGTCGAAAGATGACTGAGGAGGAAGGCACGTTCCAGGAACATCTGGATTCCAGAAGAGAAAGCGATTTCTAGTGTAGGTATGAAAAGACAGGCAAGGGGCCAGTCCCTGTCTGGGAGATCCAAGTCCGTGGAGAGTACAACTTCCGAGCCACAACAAGTTTCTCCCCAAAGGAAACTTTCTAGCCCTGGGGTGGGCAAGCTTTGGCGGGCTTCCATATCCTTGCCTCTGAGAATCAGGCCTGTGGAGAAGGTCACTTCCCGGGAGCATCGACTTTCTGGAGATCCAAAGTGTGGGCACGGAGGAAGAAGGCGGGACTAAGGGGCGTGTCGCTGTCAGGGAGAAAGCAGTCGTTGGAGACGGCCACTTTCGTGAGCAACTCGTTCCCTCAAGCCAGAAGCATCCTGGCCTCTATTGATGAGAAGTAGCAGGATAATTCCTCAACCTCCGCTCTGCGAAAATAGACTGTGGGCAATGCCACTTCCCACTAACACCGTGTCTCCAGAAGAGAATTGCCATGTCCAATCCAAAAGCGGGGAGGCCTAGGAGAGGGCCCACGGCCTCACGCTCTGAAACGGGGCTGGGGACCTGCACCATTCAGGGAACCACAAGGCTCTCCAACGAGAAGCCTTCTAGCACGCATGGGTTGAGGCCTCCTAAACATGCCCCATTCTTCCCTCTGTGAAACGAGCCTCTGGGCATTGCAACTGTCCCGTAAGTGGAAGTCCTCTCCTGCCAGAATCTTTGGAGCACGTTTGTCTAGAGGCACGGGCAAAGTGCCATGCCCTTCGCTCAGATCATGAGTCCTGCGAATAAAGCACGTTTCCGTAAAGAACACGACACCTCCAAACAAACGCCTCGGAGTAGATCCGTGTGTTTTCACATGAGGAAATGCCGTATCCTCCGTTGGGCGAAGGAATGCTGGGGAGGAGGCCATTTCGGCACCATCGTAGTTTTTCGCGCCATAGAAATCCAAGCCTCGCTGTGTGCCACGATCACGAGAGGGCCATCGCATTTCCCGGGAGATACGAGACGATGGAGGATCCGGTGTGCACTCACATCTTGTTTTCCCAAGAGAAAAGCCATTTCTCATAGTTGTGTGGAAGTATAGGGAAGGGGGCTTGTCCTTAGGATGAGAAACAAGACCGTGGAGAGTGCACCTTTCAGAGCACCCCAAGCATCTCTTTTGAGAAGCCTGGTTGCCCCAGTGCCTTGTCGCATCCGAAAAGTGCCTGACCTTCCCTCATTGAAAACACTCTCTTTGGAATAGAGCGTTCAAGTCCCCTCTTGCTTCCTGAAGATACAAAGCTTTTCCAAGGCAGGTGTTTGATCAGGAGGAAACATCCCTACACGGATCTCTGGAAAAGAAGACGTGGGAATGGTCATCGTCACGGCCCTCTGAATGCCGGAAGATAGATCCATCTTCATTCCTGTGTGCGGAAGCATAGGCAAGGGCCTAGGACCCTATCTTGAGAAACAAGTCTCTGGAGACGACAATGTTCAGCACACCGCAGGTGTCCTGCCGGAGAGGTGTTCTAGCATGGGTGTGTGCAAGCATCGGGAGAGTTCCATCTCCTTCCGTCTGCGAGGCAAGGCTGCGGAGAAGGCCACTTGGCGATAACATGTGGTTTCCAGATTTCCAAACGAGTTCCAGGAGAGGTGCGGAACGATAGGCCAGGTAACATGTCCCCCAGGGTTCCAGTAACAGTTCTGGGGAAGCACAGGTCCCAGGAAACCCAAGTTCTTCCGAGGAGATGCTTTCTAATACATAGGTCCAGAAGTCTCTGTACATTGCCTACCCTTGCTTGTGGGAGGCAAGTTGGGTGGAATGCGAATTCCACTACCATCTTGTTTGCACAAGAGGGAAATCGATTCATTCCAATATATGCGCTGGAGCCTAGGGGACATGGGCGATGCCCTGACGCTTTGAGGGAAGAGTGTGGAACAGGCATCGTTGAGGAAACCACAAGTTTCTCAAGCGAGGAGCCTTCTAGCATTGCCGGGGTGAAACGACCGAAACATGCACGACCCTTCCCTCAGTGAATAGGCTCTAGGGAATGCCAATTTCCCCTCAGAGGAAGATTGTCCCGGTGCGAAGCTCTCTAGCGTGTTGGTCTGGAGGCCAGCGGAGAGGGCCACATATACTTCGCTAAAGAAAGCTATCTGTGAAGAAAGACAGGGTCAGTGAGGGAAGCACACGTCCCCCCAAACCCACTGAAACACACGGAGACGTTTTAGCCTCAGGAAAGGCCTTATCCTTGCCTTGGAGAGAATGCATTTGGGAGTACCTGTGCTGCCCCGGCGTTGGTTTGCCAAGGAGCACTTTCCTACCTTATATGTGTGGGAGTGGGCAATGTCCTTACACTTGGAGACAAGTCTGTGAAGCAAGCACCGTTCGGGGAACCACGAGGGCCTCGAGCGAGAAGCATTCCGGCCTCCATGTTCTTAAACTCCCGAAACCCGGGCTCTCTTGGCGTCTCTGAGTAAATCTCTGGGGAATGCAACGTTCCCTCAGAGGAAGCATGTCCCAGCGAGACATTTTGTGGCACGTTTCTCTAGAGGTACGGGGATGGGTGGTCGCATTCAGGAGGTGCGGTGTCCTCGGCCGGGAGAAACAATTCTGTGGAGAAGCCGACTTCGGCCACAATGTGCTTTTCCAAGAAAGAAGCTTGCTTCGGCGAAAAGCATGGAAGTATCACTGTAATGCCACCTTCTTCGCTCTGAGCAGCAGGACGGTAGGCAACCCTACTTTCCAAGCACATCTGGTTTCCAGAATGAAAAAGCCATCTCTAAGAGACGTTTCCAAGGACAGAGAAGGCGGGTCGTACTGTCCTTCAGAAACAAATGTGTGGAGAATGCCCCTTTCAGAGGACCACCATTTCACCTGCGAGAAGCCTTCTACAATGTATGTTTGGAGGCATCAGGAGGGTGTCGTGTCCATCCCTCAGTGAAAACACAGTGTCGAGAACCATGTTCCAGGAACGTCTTGCTTACAGCAGGTAGCAGTTTTCTCCAGGACCTTGTGTAATGCGGAGGACTCGGCCCTAATGGGATCTCTGAGAAACAAGGCTGCGGAGACTGGAAACTTTCCCTGCCAACTGGATATCCGAAGACGGAATCCATTTCACGTCGATGTGCGGAAGTAGACGCCAGGGGCCTTGACCTGATGCCCAGAAAGGCGTCTGTGCGTAATACAACGTGGAGCGAACAACCGGAATCTTCCCGTGTACAGTCCTGTAGCATGGACGTGTACAAGCATCTGGAGCGGGCCCTCTCGTTCCCTCGGAGATACGAGCCCGTGGCGAATGCCACGTCGAGGTCACGTCGTTTCTCCAGAGTTCTCTGCCATTTCCAGTATCGGCCTTGAAGGATAGGCAAAGGGAAATGTCCCCGTATCGGAGTCCCCAGGATGTGGAGAAAGCAGCTGCCAGGAAACCCAAGTGCCCCCGAACGAGACGCCTTCTCACACACAGGTATGGACGCCTTGGAATGTGCGATATACTTCCTTTGGAGAAGGCGACCTTCCATGAATATCGTGTTTTCAGGAGAGAAAGCTGATGTCCAGGACGTGTGTGCAAGTCTTGGGAAGGGGCAAGGTCCTTAGGGCGAGCATAGAATCTGTGGAGCAAGCCCCTTTCGGATAACCACAAGTTTCTCAAGTGTGAATCATTCTGGCTTGCATGTGTGGAGGCCATCGAAAGACGCCCTCTCCCTCTGTCTGTGGAGCAGTCTCTGGAGAATTCCACTGTCCCGTCAGAGGAAGTTGGTTCCCGTGAGGAGCATTCTACCATCTTTCGCGAGAGGCGCGCGGAAAGTGCCTTAACGTCGCGGAACGCAAGCCTGGGAATAAAGCAAGATCCACCGTGCAACACGACCCTTCCAACGAAACCATTCTAACGGATGGAGGGGTTCTAACACTAGGGTAGTGCCGTGTCCTTGGCTTGGAGAAAGTCTTCTGTGGAGGATGCAGTGCAGCGACACTGTGGCTGTTCCACCGAGAAGCTTCCGAGCCTCTCTGTGTGGAGGCATCCCTAGAGTGCCCCAGTCTTCCGTTTGAGGAAAAAGAGTGTGAAGAAAAGCGCGGCCCGCTAACATCTTGATGCCAGAAGAGAAAGCGATTTCTCCGCGAGGTGTAGAAATAGAGGACGGGTGGTTTGTCCTTAGCCATGGAATCCAGATGGCAGTGACTGCAATTTTCAGAGCCGCACAATTGTCCCGGCATGAAGCCTAGCGGCACGTCTGTGGGGCAGCATCAGGATGGTGCCCTGTAGTTCCGCTGTTGGTAAGAGTCTGCTTAGAAGAGGACGTTGAAGGAAACACTTGCTTTTTGAAGACACAAGCCTTTTCCATTCTGCGAGTGTAGCCTCGAGGAAA